>NC_081824.1:381093328-383593328 GCF_030867095.1 Alligator mississippiensis
TCAATAAATTATAGAAATTAGCAGCACAAATGCTTAAGAAAACCCAGAAAATTTCAATAAGTCTTCCCTGTGACCTCTTTCAAAAATACTTTTTCAGGGAAGCACATTTTACCCTAGACTTTTCTACAGGGTTGGATCTCTTTCAGTGACAAAAGGCATCTATATACGTGCTCCAGGAGGTGGGGGGAGGGAGGCACTTTAATTAGAGTGGCTCTGAGAACCGCTCTAATTAAAGCACCTGAAGTATCATGTGTATTAGCATCCCTGCACTGAAAAATGGTGGTAGGGGTGCTTTAACTAAAGCTCATCAAATGAGCTTTAGTTAAAGCACCCCCCCCCCCACCACCACCATTTTTCAGCTCCAGAAGATGCTCCAGGAGACTTGATTCATAGCTCCAGGAGGCTCAAATATCAAGTCTGCACCAAAGCACTGTAATTACAGTGCATTGGAGCAGCCTTGATAGATGTGTATAAGCACACAAATGGTTCTATTATATACTCTTCAGTTAATTTAGTAAGTTCCCCATTAAAACACAGAAATACCTCAGAAGGTAAATTCTAATCAATGTTATCGTGATAATATGCCATTGCATATTTCATATTTGAATGGGCTTGCATGATTGTAGCTTATTGTAGTAAAAAAACCCACAACACTATTTTATTTTCCCTTCTTTATTTTCTTGCAGCCAAACAGAAATGATGTATCTGGGTATGAAAAAAGTTTAAAACCTTTGTTATAAATAACTTTCTTCCAAATATTTATTTTCTTTGAGACCCAGAATGAAAAGTGTTGTATGCATATCTATTACGACAGAGTTTTTATCTTTCCCTTTATATATATGATAGAAATAGAAGGTACTCTGGCTAGTAGTTCCTTAATACACCCATTATCTGCATAAGCCTCATGTGTTTCCAAGAGATGGGCACTGAAAGGAAAGGGAAAATTGAATGATTCTGCCTTCCATAATGACCACCAGCATCAAAGGAAGAATTTCTGGACAAAGCTCCTGAGATGTCTTGGTTTAGGAACCATTTGCTTTATCAGTTCAAGTGTAGAAAATTTCATTCTTCACCAACTGTGAAACTTTACTGGGACCACTAGCTATATTTTGAAGGGGATTTGTATTACCTAAAGTGATGCTAAGTGGTGCTGGAAATATATTTGGGTACTTACACTATGTAGCAAAGCTAAAAGTGTAAACCAGTGTTTCTTAACCTTTTAAAATTTGAGATATCCCTCAATAGATTTAAGGGACACCTCAGAAAATACCTGCTCTTAATGTTCTATTTTTTCTTTTTTTTTACTATAAAAAAATAACAAAGCAAATCTTCTTTATGAACAGATTTCAGAAAGACCACAAGGTCAGTATGTTTTTAACACTATGGATTCTTATTTGAAAACTTTGGGCTTATCTTATGAATAACATTTGCACACCTAACAGTGCTAACATTACATGTTACCTGTGGAATCTTTAAAAGTATCTCAAGGCACCCAAGGGTACCATGTCATCCTGGCTAAGAATCACTAATCTGAACAAATGACCTGAGACCAGTCCTTCTCCATCTCTCAACCACCTACTTGCATGGTTGGGCTTACTACACATAGCCATGTTTAAATGCTGCCATTATTAATCAGGCATCAACTAAGGGTCTTTAAAACAAGGATCTTAATCATAGCAATGTATGAGATATCATGATAATGTCTGCAAGGTCTTTTCCCTCCCCACCTTCTTACATTAGCCTGTGCAGGACTGCAGACATGAGTGTTGCCTTGGCTTGCCTTGCCTTTGAGTTTAATGGCTAGTTAGGCCTATTGTAATCCTTAATGTGATTGCTGAAGTGTGTGTGGTGGGGGAGGTGGGGGGTGGAGGAGCAAGGGGGAGATGGTGACAAGTTGGATAGAAGTTGCTTCATTTCCACCTACCATTTTTCACTGCCTCCAGGACATGTTGCCTTTTGGAGCTACCTTGTTCTTTTTATTGTCATGACCCAAAGGTCTGATTTTTTTGTGTATGCTTCGGCACTAAGAATTATCCCCGTGGGTATACCGCTTCGTTGCATGGAGGAGTTCTGCTGCGCAGAGAACCTGCTTGCAGGGAAGTGTTCCCGCCACTTTGCAGAGATCGTTGCAGGGTGTATTTCCTTTGCAGCACAGAAATGCACGGTGCAAAGGTTTCCCGCTCGTCGTATGCAAATTCGTGCCCCGCAATTGGCTAGTTTTAAATTATTCACACATGGCGGCTAGCAATTGGCCTGCTAGCCATATAAGAGGCTTGAGCAGTTTCCGCCCAAGCCGAAGAGGACTCCGCATCCATCTCGTGGGGACTCTGGGTGTGCGCGGCAGGGTAATAGAAACCCTGTGTGTCGCTCAGAGGGGTTTGGTGGCCTGATCCACCGCCCACCTCTTCCCGTCTTCGAACGGAGCCTACTATAAGACGTAACGACGAGTTTAATGCGCGCTTGTCCTGGACATCCGGAGTTTGTCTGCATGGAGCCTAGCAACCTCCACGTGATTGTTCGTGTTCTGTCTGCGTGGAGCCTTGCAACCTCCACGTGTGTTCATGTTTTTTGTTGTAACCGCAACTCAAGCAAGTTCTCAGCCTACACCACGACCATCTCGGTGTAAGTAAAATAATCTTAAAATCAACCGTTACATGTCTGTGCCTAATTCTAGCTCGGTGCCTGCCCTCTCCGATCCGGCCTGCCTGGGCTGCTGGCCACAGGCCGCGTGCAGAGCGACGAAAACGACCCGGGTCAGACCCGGCGTGCACATGGCGATGAGGATGGGATCGGGATCACCGCGACCCATGATGGGATCAGGATCACTGCGGCACATGCCGATGGGATCAGGAGAGAGCTCGCTAGAGTTAGAATTAGTTGAGAACTGCCCTTGGAGAAGTGGGAGACGCAGCATAGCAAGCATCGGAGAACTGGAGGCGCATCTCGCATACCACCAGGCAGGCAGAACGGGCAGGAGATGTGTCCATGGACACCTTTCGTTAAGGGGAGAAGGAGTTTCCGAAGTCGGGGCCCTAGAAGGGAAAGAAGTGTGTCTGCACCCCGCGGCGTTTGGGTGTATCATGGGCGATGAGCGGGTCCTGTATAGGCCCCTCGATATTGTGACCCTCGCCGAAGTCGACCCGGCGAGCGCAGTAAGCCCGACCCCCACCCGGGAGTGTGTCCGTTGCTCACGGTGTGCCCGAGAGATGGGAGAGACGATGCCAATCGGCTGGTTTTCCCCTTGTATGGTGGTGCCTAGACTGAGGGGTCGTGATCGTCCGTCCAAGCTCCGCGAAGACCCAGAGATGGAGGACCGCATTGTAAATGAGAGAATGGTCCTACGGTGCGACAAGGGGGGAAAACTAAATGCAACCTTTCAAACTATGGCTGATTTAATGACTGAAACTTTAAGCTTAAAGACCCAGCTGCATATGGCCGTTCGAGCGGTCGGAGAAGCGGCTGAGAAAAGGGATCTTGAAAAGCCCCAACAAGATGGCGCCGAGCAGAGGGAAGACCGCATGGAGGAGCCGGAAGTGAGGGATGGAGCTTCGGGACAGCCCGCGAGGGTTCGGCTGGTAACTCCGCCCAGCGATGCAGTGTCAGTTCCGCCGACCACGCCCCTTTGCCGAAGGGAGGGGGAGTCAAGCGGAGGAGTGCATCCGCCCCTCCCACCTGAGACAGCAATGACTCCCACTGTAACAATGACTGCAGCTCCGACAGAAACAGCAACAGCAACGACAGCTCGTGAGGAAATTGATCAACCTGCAGTATCAAGCAGCCCAGTCATCGGTCCGCAGAATGCAGTTCAAGCTACCACCTATTACGCTCGTTCCAGAGCTGAACTGCAGAATTTGTGTAGAGAATCCAGGATCTGAACCGATGAAACTCTGGCTGTGTGGTTAGGACGTCTGGTCGTGGAACTGGGGTCCGACCTCCTGGACCAGGTATAAGCAAGCTTCTTGGTGAGACAAGCTTCATGGAGTAGGGGACATGTCACTGACATCGACATGGTGGCGTTTAGCGTCCATTGGCCTATTCCAATTCCAGCGCTTGTGGCAGGAGTGATTGAACAGAAGGCCCACGCATGGCACGACAACTGACCAGAGCACACCGGTGCAGAACAGCTTGTACTGGCTATTATCAGAGTTTCATACTGCGCCTGGAACCCAAGAGAATGCATGTTGGGACTAACACCGCTCCAATGAATGCGACCGTAGCCTCATCGTCACCTGTGAGACCCTGGAACCGTTCCAGTGACTCTCGACAGCATAGATAGTTGCCTTAAAGTTTACGGGCAAAGAAACATCGTGGTTCTGCGAATTGTGCTGAACCCACTGGTCGATCATCCTGTGAGTAGTCTCCTTCATCAGTTGTCAAGACTACGCGTCCTCATGGAGCCAAGACTATCCAGTAATCGGGAGTGTCAATGCCCGACTGAGGCTCAGAACACGAAACACCGCGAATCCGAGCGTCCAGTATTACGCCAGAGAACACAGGAGGAGAGATATATGTTTGGATACCTCCTGCAGCGTTCTGGACTTAATAAGAGACAGCTTCAGATTTTAGGAGACGCGGGACAATGGCAGCTAGCCTACAAGTTAGGTTTTCACTATCTAGAAGAAGGCGACGATGACTCATCGACGATTTTGTCGAGTTGCTGAGTCGGAAAAGAGAAGAGAGCTGTCCAGTATAAAATCGTGTTTATATATTTGTATTTAATAGTACTGATAAGTTTAATTGACTGCATTATCGTGCGGTCCTGTGTGATTTTGTAGATAGTATTGAATAACCATTTTAAGAGAGTTCTTTTACAGATCTGGGATTCGGAGTGCGTGGTGGAGAGAGGCCCCGAGAGGGACAACATCACTGAAAGGAACGAAGGCCTGACGCGCGATTCCACCATGACGCCCACCGAAGTCATGATCGTTCAGTTTTTTGTTATGAATGTGATTTTATGTATATGTGTGTGTGCCAGCTATTATTTGATTCGATCCCTTGAGGACAAACTTTTATTGTTAACTGATTTTGTTTATGCTCGTTTAGTTTCGCGAACCATTGACAGAGCTGTGAATAACCCGGATGATAAGTTTGAAGTATAATTCTATTGTGCCTTCAGCAAGGGGGGATGTCATGACCCAAAGGTCTGATTTTTTTGTGTGTGCTTCGGCACTAAGAATTATCCCCGTGGGTATACCGCTTTGTTGCATGGAGGAGTTCTGCTGCGCAGAGAACCCGCGTGCAGGGAAGTGTTTCTGCCACTTTGCAGCGATCTTTGCAGGGTGCATTTCCTTTGCAGCACAGAAATGCACGGTGAAAAGGTTTCCCGCTCGTCGTATGCAAATTCGTGCCCCGCAATTGGCTAGTTTTAAATTATTCACACGTGGCGGCTAGCGATTGGCCTGCTAGCCGTATAAGAGGCTTGAGCAGTTTCCGCCCAAGCCGAAGAGGACTCCGCATCCATCTCGTGGGGACTCTGGGTGTGCGCGGCAGGGTAATAGAAACCCTGTGTGTCGCTCAGCGGGGTTTGGTGGCCTGATCCACTGCCCACCTCTTCCCATCTTCGAACGGAGCCTACTATAAGACGTAACGACGAGTTTAATGCGCGCTTGTCCTGGACATCCGGAGTTTGTCTGCGTGGAGCCTAGCAACCTCCACGTGATTGTTCGTGTTCTGTCTGCATGGAGCCTAGCAAACTCCACGTATGTTCGTGTTTTTTGTTGTAACCGCAACTCAAGCAAGTTCTCAGCCTACACCACAACCATCTCGGTGTAAGTAAAATAATCTTAAAATCAACTGT
Source organism: Alligator mississippiensis (assembly GCF_030867095.1). Classification (NCBI taxonomy): domain Eukaryota; kingdom Metazoa; phylum Chordata; order Crocodylia; family Alligatoridae; genus Alligator; species Alligator mississippiensis. The sequence continues at coordinate 381,099,126 of NC_081824.1, forward strand.
TACGTATCTGTGCCTAATTCTAGCTCGGCGCCCGCCCTCTCCGATCCGGCCTGCCCGGGCTGCTGGTCACAGGCTGCGTGCAGAGCGACGAAAGCGACCCGGGTCAGACCCGGCACACACATTTATCTCATAGTACATTTGGCTAAATCTTAATATTTAAGGCTACTCTTATGGTACTTTGCTATTCACAAACACCATTTAAACCATTTAATGAAACAGCCTGACACAGGTTAAAATCAGTCTCTGATTAATTCTGCTGAGAGCAGTGTAATCAAATCAAGGATAAATTTAGGGACCTTAATTAAGTTTAAACTAACTAAATGGAGTCTTTATCACAGAAAACCCCATGGGTTACTTTTTAAAATCTGCAAATGGAGGGGAGAGGGCAGTGTTTATCAGAGAAAATCAGGATCCCTGTTGATAAGAGTGTGCTCAACTCTATCCCACAACACCCAGTCAGAGATGATCTTAGAATCCCTCCAACCCTTGATGAGGTGAGGAAAGCCATCAAGCAAATGAAGAATGATAAGACATCTGGAGCTGATGGAGTCCCCACTGAAAACTTCATTCAGGAGTAAAGGAGCTCATATTACAGATCCATGCCCTCATCTTAAAGATTTGGAATGATGAAGAATTCCCAGATGACCTCACAGATTCCATAGTTTTGACAATCTTCAAGAAAGTAGATTAATCCAACAGTGAAAATGACAGAGGGATCATCTTCCTGTTCACCACTGGAAAGATCATTGGGAGGACCCCCCCTGAATAGTCTCCTTCTACTTCCTGAAGAGCTTCTCCCAGAATTGCAGTGTGGGTTTAGGTCATCAAGATGCACAACTGACAATATCTTTACAACTCACCAGCTACAGCAGGAAAAATACCAGGAACAACATATATGCCTCTCTACATGGTCTTCTTTGACCTCACAAAAGTTTTCAACTCTGTCAACTGAGAAGCACTGCGGAGGATCCTTCTGAAGTATAGATATCCACTGAAATTCATCAAGCATTCTTTACTTGCTCCATGGTGGCATGTGAATGCTGGTTTTCAGTAATGGATCCGTCACAGATCCCTTTGAGATTAAAACAGGAGTTAAGCAAGTTTGTGTTATGGGTCCAACACTCTTCTCAATATTCCTTACCATGATGCTACATCTTTCTACCAACAAGCTACCAGTCAGAGTGGAGTTAAACTAGTGAGTGTATGGTAAGATGCTTAATCTCAGCTGACTACCAGCTAAAACCAAGACCACCCTGACCTCAATCATCAAGCTCCAGTATGCCGATGATATTGTAGTTTTTGCTCCTTTAGAAGCAGACTTTAGGCAATCTTCAACATCTTTACTGAGGCATACAAGAAAATGGAACTGATGCTTAACATTCAGAAGGTTAACTCTGAATGAGCAGTCCCCAGCTCCAGTAATTCAGCTTTATGGTGAAACTCTGGAGAACACTGAGTATTCCTCATAATTCAGAAGCCATCACTCACAGAAGGCTGGCATCAACAAAGAAATCCAAGATCACCTCAGATGTGCAAGTGCAGCTGTGCAAGTGCAGCCTTTGGACACCAGAGGGAATGGATGTTCAAAGATCATGACATTAGATCCTAACTCAAGCTTATGTTTTTTTTTTTAAGCAGTCATGATCTCCACCTTATGGTAGGGAGTGGAGACATGGACAAGGTACAGAAGATACCTCAATTCATTGGAGAAGTATTATCAGTGCTGCCTGTGGAAGATCCTTCAAATTCAGAGGGAAGATGTACACCCAACATTAGCATCCTCTCACAAGCAAACACCATAAGCATCAAGGCAATGATCGTCCAACATCAACTTTGTTGGGCCAACCTCATCATCCAGATGTCCGACTCCAGACTCCCAAAACAAATTTTATTCTCCCAGTTCAGTCAAGGTGTACACTCAAGGGGCAGATGGGGGGGGGGGAGGAGGGGAAACAGAGAAAGCACTTGAAGGACAACTTCAAGGCTAACTTGAAAAAATTCAACATCAACAACAACTTGTGGGAGACTATTGTCCAGGACCACCCTAAGTGGAAGAAGAATCTGCTGCAAGGATCTCAGTACTTTGGAACCTTACGATGACAACAGGAGATGGAAAAGTTGGATCAGCAGATATAGTGTGTCGCTGACCTGATCAAGAATCCAGAGTCACCAACCCAGCACAGAAACACGTGCCAGAGTTGTAGCATAACTCTGTGGATCCTGGATTAGCCTCGTCATCCATCTTCAGATCCAGAGATAAGAAAATCATGTCCTCAAATGTGAGGGATTGCCAAAGAAGGTCAGTTAGTGCCAGTTTGGGCTCTTTACCTCCTCTAGATTTCCAAAATGAATCATAACACTTCTATCTTTGCCTTCCTTACCCCTTCGCACCCACCTTCTCCACTCTTTTGTGTTTCATAAAAATACTCTTCTTAGTCATTTGTATAAATACCCAAATATATTTAAAGATTGCAACACTTAAAAAAAGAACACATAGAGTATTCATATGGTGTGAACTTCTTTTACTTCATATAATGGAAAAGGTTTGAAAAGTCTGTGTACAGAAAGTGAATGATTAGGTATACAAGAAAATTATTAAAGATAAAAAAAACATTCTTAAGAGTAGTTATTCCAGCTGAATCATAAAGTGTTATTTGTCTTAAAGTGGTGCCATTGTAGTGACACTTTAATTCTACATAAATATTCCTTCATTTTAGCAAGCAATTAGAATTACTGACATAATAATTCACTGTAATAAAACAAAGTTTTAATGTTTCAAGTGGAATATCTTTATTATAATAATCAATATTGACTTTACTGCAGTACTTAACATTTAGATTCATTTTCTACCTTGACATAAAACTACCTGTGACTGTTTTTATTTAGCTATTTTATCTTGTTCCGAAAACAAATTATTTTTATTCTCTTGGAATAAATAAAGGAATCTCATCACAGAAGGCATTTCAGCACAGCCATTGAGCATAATCTACACATATGTAAATATCAAGAGATGTTAAAAGATCTATGTAATCTCCAGTTGGGTAGTACAGTGGAAAAGCATATGTGTCATGGCTGATGAGGCTTGAAACAAATGGTTTAAATTGAGTAGTCTAGCTAAACAAACAGTTATATCTGTCAGAACTAGTTGTGAGATCTTAGAATATGGTTCAGTATTGACGCGTGCTATAGACAATGTGACCTGGTCACATAGAATTGTGGGTGACATAAAAAGTTACCTTACTCCCCTTTGTAACCTCCCCACATCACTGCAGCTGATGGGAAGGGGAAGGACATCTCTTCATGCTGTTAATCCTTCTTCATTCCATATACTTAGGGGAAATGTTTGGAGAGATATGGAAAGTACCTGGGACTCTATTTTAACTCCCCTCCTATTTCAGTTCCAGTTCCAAGCTGGTACTAATAAAGCACTAATGAAAGGGGTAATAAAAGCATTATTAATTACACAATTCCATCTTCTTTTGGAACAATGTAATCTCTGTGTGATGAGATACAAAAACTCAGTCTTGGTCAGTAGCCTAGTGATCTATGTAAGAAATTCAAGGCTTCCTATATTACAGTATAGCTTAGCTTTTGCTACAGGGAAAATCTAATCATTCCAACGGACTATTAGCGCTCATCAAGTAAGACACTACTCATCAAGATTAAGGGAGATGGAAATTGGAGCCTTAATTAAACACAGGTTTCTGAAATGCAGCCTGTGCCAAGCTAATTTGATGGCCTTTCTGAACATAGGAATTAGTTAGATGAACAAAGGGAACAAGCTGAAGATGAGTTATTTGATGCTTTAGGAAGTTTTTGACACACCATGGTACAGAAGTCTCATAAAAGAAATCAAGGAAGCTATCTGGATGCTTAGCTAAGAGGAATAAAATCAACACGAAACATCCAGAATGAGTTCTATCATTTTTTTATTAGGGATGGGGAAGTAGCTGGCAGGTTTCAAAAGAGAATGTTATTTAATTAAAAGTATTCATAAATTGCATACAACGTCCTCCCTACCCCTCCCCCCCCCCCCAAATATTCCAAAAGAAATGTTGCAGGATATTTAGATTACAAGATGAAACATTCAAAAGTTAGAAAATGAGACAAATAATAGTTGTATGTGTAACTTAAATTCAGCCCCCTCCAATGTGTACAAGCATTATAATAGTCATTCATTACATAATTGTCTTTTCTTCCCCTAACATGACCTCTCCATCATTTACTACCCAAAAAAGACAGTGCTCACTGAATAAGCAGTTAATCATACATTTCATTCTGTGTGAGACACCTAGCCTTTTTTACTGCACTCTTTTTAAACTCTGACCTGAATAAAGAATTATTAACTTCTTCAGGGACATTCATTACTGTGGTATGAGTACTTACCAAACATCAAACTCAGTTTTACAATACTTTTCGAGATTGAGGAAGATTAGCCCCACAGTAGAGTTCAAGACTGAGGTACAGAGGTAAAAACCAACAGTATCTGCTACTCTTCACAGTCCAGGTTAAAATATATATTTTTTTCAAGGTATCTTGGATTTTATAGCCCTTCCTATTTTCAAAGCACATCTCACATCATAATATTTCTATTTCTTCCTCCTCCTCTTCCTCTTCTCATGCCCTTGTCATAAATTAGATGGTGTTTTGTTGTTTTTTTTCCCCCATAATCATCAGGGTTCCTGGTTTTCTCTGATTAAAAAAATTCCCAATTTTCAGGATACAAAACGTAACTCAAAATCCACATTTTTTCATGATTAAAATGAAACGCCTCTAATATATGGATATATAGTGGTGATATAAGATAACCCCACAATATACAAACAAAAGCAGTTTTGCAATAACCTTCTTAAAACCTTACTTTTTTTTTTTCTTTTTTCCCCACAGCTCACAGACAATGAAATGTGAGGACATATTCAGGCTTTGTATTGAGTTTTACTTATTCGTACAGCTACATGCGTTAAACATGTTTTGTTTTTTTTTGTCATAAAAGCACTAAATAATTATCAGTGTAGTAGGATTGTGTTTCTGGAAATAATAGTATAAAAAGTCCCCTCTTGTATTGGTTTTGTTTTCATTAATAGTTTAGAGGACCTATAATGTTCAGTATAATACATGAAATATTTTATTTTTCTCCTCATGATACTATTGCCATGTTAGCATTGACAAGGGCTATAGCAGGCCTGTTCAACAAAAAGTCACAGTTATAGCCTGCAGCCCTTTGGACCACAGAAATTTTTTTTAAAAAGTTTGCATTGTGTCTCAGAAATAATAAGGTCGTGTTGATGAAGCAAATGAGAAAACTGAGCTTTTCATACTAAGAATTTTTTCTTGGCTACTAGAAATTATACCTATATACATGTATGAAATCATTTTAAAACTATCAACTGGATATTAAGAGTATCCACTAAAAAATAGTGACAATATAAAATAAAGTTGCATGTTGTGGATACTTTTTATGATATCAGGTATATTGTCCATATTACTTCCAAAGTTTAAGCTCAAAAATTCAATTTTCCTTCATCTATAGATGAAAGCCTTGGCCTTTTTAAAATGTACTTTTACTCTTCAATGTCCTCCAAGACATGCATGTACTTTTTTGTTTGTTTGCTTTTACTGTGATTCTTGATTTTTCTATTTCTTACTTGTTAATAATATATGTGTACATTTATAAAATATCTTGCTGTATCCATGTGAAGTTTCCATAACAAATCCTGTTTGTGCTTTAAAATGGAGAGTCTTTTTAAAAGTTGCCCTGGGGCTCTCAGACCTTTGATATAAGTCTTACTAGTAAGTTCATGCAGGCTTTTTTTAAATAAGCTATAATAGTTCAGTCTCTATAAAATATGAGCCCATCGGAGTTCGACAAACAAAAATAAAACAGAAACAAAAAGAATGCCCCCACCACCACCTTACTCAAGCATATTACTTGCTGAGATATACTTCAGTTGAACCACCCTCAGGCGATGCAAAAACCCCAGTAGATCCACTGCAAAGGAAGATTACTCCAGTACATGTTTGAATTATAACCAAGGATCCTGGTTTTCTCTGATTTAAAAAAAAATCCTATTTTTCGGATGTAAAATGTAACCCAAAAATCCACATTTTTCCATGATTAAAATGATATATATAACTTGATGATCTATTGATCGATAGATGAATATAGATATAGATATATATCTTACCCCTTACAATATAGGGGTAAAAGTGTCCATGTGCATGGAACTACATGCAGATCTGGAAGCTAAATCAACTAGAAGATTTTGTGCAGGGAGCATTTTTTGCAGTCAGTAAGAGGACAGATTACTTTTTGGTACAATGTTAAACTGAAGTAGCTGCTTTTAATGTTTCCTGGAAAAGCACTTCAGATGTCACTGATTTATGCATGGTCAAATCTAGAATTTTGAAAATGGGGGTGCAAATTATAATCTGCATCATCACCAGAGATCCTGGTTTTCCAGAATCCCCAATTTTGGGATTAAAAAAAGGGACCCCAACTCCACATTTTTCCATGATTAAAACAAAGCACCACTAATATATATAGAGAGTTATACAGAATAATATATATAAGTAGTGTTTTGTTTTAATCAATGAAAAATGTTGGTTTGGAGTTACTTTTTTAATCCAAAAATTGGGGATTTTTTTCAAATCAGAGAAAACCAGGATTGCTGCTAATAAGATAGAGGCCTAGTACCTATGGATGAATGTGCTCCAGAAGTGTGGAGGAGGGAGGTGGGGACTTTAATTAGAGCGGCTCCAAGAGCCACTCTAATTAGAGCGCTAGGAGCATCTAGGGTATCAGCATCTCCATGTTTCAAAATGACAATGGGGGCACTTTATGTAAAGCTAATCTAATGAGTTTTAGATAAAGGGTCTCTGCCACCACTTTGAAGCACAGGGACACTGATACATTAAGCATGAGAGGCTACTGGAGCATGGTAATGGCCATGCTCCAACAGACTCGATTAATTGAGTCTGCTCTGACATGCTGGAATCACAGCACATCACAGCAGCCTCCCTGATAGTGTATAGGCACCCTATGACTCAGTTTAAGATGAAAGCAAAACCACATATATAATATGGTGAGCATTCCAACAAAGTTATATTCAGTTTAAAATGCTCAAAAAGCTATGCAAAAGCTGATAAAAATAATCACAAGATTTTATTTCATTACTCCTTTAGTCACTATAATTAAATGTGCATGCCTTACTCCATTTTGTAAAACAAAATTTAGCCTTCTTGGCTAAGTACAGAAAGACAAAACACCAATGGCTGAATCATTTCAATCTTTGCAAGGATAGTCTATACTGTGTAATTGGCCTTGTTATGGCTTCAGCCCCATCTTCACTAGAGTTGAAAGCCAGGCCTCCAGTCAAATGAAACACAAACATAGACATACTGGTCTCTAAGCTAAACTTACATACATTCTTGGGCATCTGTACTTCTGCTAGGCCCCTATCTCAACTCAGCTAGTGCCATGCCAAGACATTAAGGTACCTTCCCTGGTATGCACCTTCTCTTCTCTTTCAGTTTAGGCTTATGGGAACGCTTTTCCCACCTGAGGTCCAGACCAGACTACCCACTCTGCCTCAGGAACCCAGATTTATATTCCCTAAGCTCCACCTCTTCCAGTCAGGTAAATAAGTAGCCTGCCCCATCTGCTGCAGTTTGCCTTCCTACTTGTCTACAGTTCTCTCCTCTTGTCTTGCAGCTGGCTTCCAAGTAGCTACCTTGCAGGCCTAAGGCCCCTATCTTTTGGTTTTTCCTGGATACTTATTCTCTTGCAGATATCTCTGCATCAACTGCCTACACCAATTACAGCCTCCTAATGCTCCCTCCTTATTGTCTAAGGAGCAAATATTAAAGGACCCTGCTACAGGACTGTATAAATACTAATGACAGTTTCTTTGCATGACACCCCATAGTTTGTAGTTGATTTCAGAGGTCTCAGAAAGTAATGATCAGAGACCTTGCTTAACTGGAAGTGAACTGCAGACTAGATAAGTGGGATATTATAAAGTCTTTGGTGACTATGAAACAATAGCAGAGTGACCTGTGGAGTTTAGATGAGGGAAGTCTCAGTAATAAATTTAATACAACCACTCTTCTAGTGAAGAGGATGGATGCACTAGTCAGGAGGGCATTCAACTGCCAGCATCAAGGGAGGAGGAACAAAGGAACATCCATTTTGCTTCTTATCAAGATGGCAAGAATAAAAGTAACAAGGCATAAAGTGACATGAAAAAAAATCTTTAGTAGTCTCTAACTAATGTTAGGAGCTTGTATAATAAACAAAGAGATCAGAATCTCTAATGTATAAATATAAATTCAACCTATTTTGTCTTACTGAAATCTGGTGGGAAGATCCCGATTCAGATAACTGTAATGTTAAAATCAAAGGTAATATTCCTAAACAATTTAGGAAACATTGAGAATGGAAAAAGAGGATGAAAGAAGTACTCTGTCAAATAAGGTACTGCTTCTTTTGGAGTCACTGACCAATCTGAAGTATATGATTTTGAACACTTATGGATCAACATTATACTAGATAAAGTACAAAACTAGGCACTTGGTATCAAAATAGACTATAGAATCAATATGGTTTGGGTGGGAGGGAGGAAGACCATTTCTTGAAATATTAATGTATATAGGGGGAAAAATCATGTTAATTGGATTTCAAACTGAGTGACAGAAACTGGAAGTTTCATAGTGCCAATACTAAAACATACTTAAGTTTCTAAGAATGATAATGACAATTTTCTAAATGTAAGAGCATCACATACATATGGGAAATTCAGTGGGTTAAGACAAATGGAACAGTCATATCACTATCAAAGGATACTGATATAAGCTGTTACTATGCAACTGTGATGTTTTCTGGAGCCTGTAGCAATACAAGAATAGCAAAACTACTCCAACTTTAACCCTGATTTATTCAAAGTACAAGTAAGGGCAATTTTAGCTAATTTGTATTGCTACAGGCTCCTGCAGATATAATAGTTAGATTATATCAGCTGTCTACTCCCAAGTAGGAACTTTCCCTCCCCCTTTAAGGAAGTTAAATATATTTTATACATACATGTGTGTGTGTGTGTGTGTATACACATGCACACACACACATACACATAATATGATAAGAATATCTCATCTAGCTCTTTCCCAAATACAGAAGAAAAGAAAAATATGGAACACCTCTGTTTGTCCTCTTTTTATTGACATCTTTATCATGACCTCAAAAAGAAGTAAGTAAATAAAAAGTATTTTTATCGGCCTTACCTCTACTGGTACAAAACTTGTCCTTATAAATATTATTCTCCCGTTTATGTCTTTATCAGTTTTTTGCAAGTACACACACACACACACACACACACACACACACACACACACACCCTATTTACCCTAAATTGAACCTCCACTTGACAGGTAAAACTCAATTGATCTCAAAACTAAAAATCCATAATTGCATTTATACAAATCATTATAGCTTCACCACATTCCTGGTAACCAAAGATGATGAAGTCCAAACCAGCAATATGTGTTGCTGGAAATTTAAAATATCTAAGCTGAAAGCTGAAAATGATGACAAGATGACTAAGCTGGAAGACATGGAATCGAAAAAAAAAAAAAAAAAAAGAATGTTAATTCTAACTGTTTAAGAGCATTTTCCTGGATGTCACAAAAGCCACAGTCAGGAAAGAAGATGATTCTGGTTGAGGTGGGGAAATTATCTATATGTCATAAATAAATAAATATTCCTAACTCTCAAAATATAACAAATACAAGTGTGCTGGCAGCACAGTTAAGCATCTTGCTGTGCCTCTGGAGGCATGAGTTTATGCTTCACTCTGGACTCATGCCAAAGCCTGAGTCAGCCCAACTGTAAATTGATCATTTGGCCTGGGGAATCAAGGACCAGTCATGCCCAGTCAGCCCAACTGTAAATTGATCATTTGGCCTGCGGAGTCAAAGACCCAGATGTGATTTTGGCTTCATTAATTTCTTAAGCACACGAGCCCGATAGGCTATTAGCCTTGGGGGCACGGGGCTTTTAAATATCTAACACTTGGGAAAAAAAGGCAATATTGGTAGCTGTAAATTATAAATTAGATGCTAGAGAGTGAAGAAAACTGATAAAGACATAAAGGGGAGAGTAATATTTACAAGGTCTAATTTTGTACCAGTAGAGGTAAGGCCAATAAAATATACTTTTTATTTACTTACTTCTTTTCAAGGACATGATAAAAATGTCAATAAAAACAAGGACAAACAGAGGTGTTCAATCTTTTTTCTTTTCTTCTGTATTTGGGAAAGAGCTAGATGAGATATTCTTATCACATTATGATGATGGAATACTTTCCACTTCAACAGTAACTCAGGAGGATATTAATATATATAATCAGCAAGTCCAAGCAATTTATGTTCATGTGTTTTAAAGTGTCAGCTGAGGAGGTCTCCATATCACACCACAAACATAGAACAAATTACAAAACCAAAAACACTCCATAGCATGCCACAGGTAAAAAGCCAGGGAGAGAAAGATACCCAGAGTGCCCAGCTATTGCAATAACAGAAAAGTAATTGGTTAATATGTGCTCAGTGGATCCCTGAAGTAGGAGCATGCCCACTCTAAAGAGAAAGACAACCCCTACCCCTACTTCTTTCCACTCTAAAATATTCCTTCTGAGCCCCAAGCTAATGGTCACTTTGACCCTGAATGGAGGGTTCCTCTATAGGTTTATACATAACAATAGAAGCACCATTGCACCCCCCACCAAAAAAAAACAAACAAACCCTCAACCCCAAACCCTTCCATTGTTAACATCAGCCAATGTGCAGTATTTTAGAAAACCAAAAGCATTTATGAGAGGGGAAAAAAAATCTTTCTTGCCCCTACAGTGCTTGTTTATACTGGTCCATGTAATGATATGGCTAATCATGCCCTATCACCTGAGTCCATAGACAGTTTGGCAGTGAGCCTGAAGTCACAGTCATTGGACTTTTAGCAGATTAAACAGGAATATTGTGCGAGGGACCTAAGTTGCACATAAACCAGTATACATACTCAGAAACTGGTTTAAATTCATAATAGAACAGAAGCTCAATGCACATAAAAAAGTTTCAAAATGGCTGAACCCAGTTTAAGATAAAACTGGATGGATGTAGAATCAGACTTCACTGATTTAGGTTATGCAATTATGGAATTTCTGTCCCAGATCCCCTCCCAACACAAGTTATGTTCCAGTCCCCCAGCATCCCGTGATGCATGAGGGCCCCCCACTAACCTCCCTCACAGGGCAGGTAGATTAGCCTCTACTCAGCTATCTGATTCAACTGAGCTGGGGCCAGCTCTACCCCGCAGCTGCCATGAAGCTGAGGAAGCAATGGCCTCTGTTCTCCAGCCTGGTTCTTCCTGCCCTTTCAGCCCTGTGAAGCAGCAGGGAATGGATGGGGAAGTGGGGTAACAGAGCCTGACAGCCCGGGCCCTTAGCCCTGTGGGAGGGTTGCCCCCACGCTGCTCCCAGGACAGGCTGGTGAGAATCACTGACCAATTGAAGGGTTGGAAGAAAAAGTCCCCCTTCCTGAGGCAGGGGAGGGGATAAAGAGCACCCTCTTTCAAGGCCAGCCCCCAAGCTTAGCATTTGCCCATGTAGGGGGAGCCCCAGCCCCGGTGTTGGGCCTGATCTTGCCTTTATGGAGACCTCCCATTTCCACTTCCTGGTGCAAGTCCCCCAGGCCTCCCAGTATATCTCCCAGAGCTTGGCACCATCAGTAGTTGGCAAAATGCACCATGCAGCCCCAGGGGCCTGTGCTAAGTGGTGGGGACAGCATTAGTCCACAGAGAACAGGATCAGGCCCCACTGCCTGGCACAAGCCCCATAGGCTTCCTGGTGCATCCCCCAGAGCCTGGCACTAACAACAACTGGCAAGACATTCAGGGCAGGCCTAGGGGCTTGTGCTGGGCAATGGGGCCTGATCCTTCTTGCTATGAAGCCAGCACAACTGGGCAGGGGTAGGGGAAGCCCCCCAACGCCTGCCTCACCCAGGGATGGAGGTTGAGACCAGAGTGGGTAATTTTATTCTCCCGTCTCCCTTGCATGTCAGTGACTTGTGCAGCCCTCTTGCTTCCCCTCATCCCACAGCTGGGTAGACCAAGCTAGCCTGAGGAAAGACATGGGGCTCCCCACCATGGCCAGTTGCCCAGCTCAGAGAGTCACCACTGGGGTGGAGAGTGGGAGGATCTTCTCCCTGTGGGGGATAGGAGGGGGTTTGGGGTGTGTGTTGGGCAGCTATTTAGGGGTGGCCTCTGCTTGACAGGGCTGGAGTGGACAGCAGCTGGCAGGCTGACAGGTCTGCTCTAGCACCTTCCCTGCCACCTTCTAGCCTGGGTCAGTGCAGGCCTTTGGTTCAATCTATACAACTTAAAGGAACCTGCAAAGATTGAATCTATTCCTCCTTGGGCTTTCTGACAGCCTGTACTGAGCCTCTGTATCTTCTGGTATTATGCGGGGGCCAGACTGTACAAGCACAGTGGTTTTATTTAATCTTTAAACCTATAATTCTATTAATAGAAACATCAGGCTCTTTGTGGACATCCATCTTTGGAGTATGTTACATTTTCCTTAGAGTACATGTTAACTGTTTCCCTATTAAAACTATGTGAGTTTTCCACAAACACAAACATGATGTTTGCTAACAAATAATTTGATGGTAAAATCTTTCTTTTTCAACAGCAGGAATAAGGTAGGTTGGGCATGGGGGGGTTGTTTGTATTTTTTTTCCTCATACAACTGTATTCTATCACTAACTTGCAAAAAAGAATAGGTAACCACATTATAAAAGAAATCAAAGAGACTTTCAATAAAATTATTTTAATAAAAGTTATTTTAAAATGCCCAGCAATAAGCATGCACTGGAAAACAAATCATAGGTCTTACTGCAATTTAACACATTAAAGATTCCAAACATTATTAACATTTTTATTGGAAACTGACAGTTTAGTAAACCCAAGAACTGGTCATGTGCATCGAGAAATGACCAAACAACTGCTGCAGCCTATTTCTGTCTCTGAAGAGGAAAATTTAAAGTCTCAAAGGAGGTTATCAAAAACTTTTCCTGGTGACTGCTATTGTGTTGCTTAGAGACTTCCAAGAAACGCTGTGGAGAAATGGTAGAGAAAATGGCGTTGTAACCAGCACTGAGTTGACATTTTGTGGGCTTTTTAGAATGTATTTTGTTGTCTTTTTCTAAAAAAAATCTTTAAATCCTGGAATTCTTGTATGGAGAAAATTACTGTTTCAGTTAGTGGCATGTCTATCCGTAATACCTGTATAACATAATAAGAAATACTTTTCATTACAACAAATGTGGCCTCAGATCATTGGGAGGACAGAGATGAGTGAGTAAGCATTCTGCTTAAATTACTGCAGCATCAGTCCTCCTGCTTTTCCACAAAGTCCAGAATGAATTACAAAGAAATATTTTGTGTATCAGGGTGAGAGTTTGAGAGTTTTGCTGATATTTATCCTATAAACTGCTCTACAGTTATGCGTGCATCTTATGTCAGTTATACAGATATATGAATAATAAGCAGGGATCCTGGTTTTCTCTGATTAAAAAAAAAAAGCCCCAATTTTTGGTTAACCCATCCCCCCCCCCTCCCCCCCGCAAATCCACATTTTTCTGTGATTAAAATGAAACACCATGGAAAAATGTAGATTTGGGGTTACTTTTTTTTAACTGAAAATTGGGGATTTTTTTTTAAATGTGACAAAACCAGGATCCCTGATAATAATATATTATAATATAAATATTAAAGATGCACTATACAAGCACAGAAGAAAAACAACTGCCATTAGTCATTTGTATTTTGCACATACACAAGGTAATTGGTGTATAGCTTAGAGAGGATAGGGTCATATTTCCAAGACTGACTGCACAAAGCAGAATGCTTCTATAGGTCTGTCTCATGCTAGTAGCAGAACACAGTATGCATTTGGATGGTAGACTACGCTCAAAACTCAGAACAGGAAGTTTTTGCAAGGCTAAATACAGAGTAGTTCTAATTTTCCAGTACAATAGAGCTTCTTTCATAATACTAAGCCTTATAAATTCAGGCATTTAACTCCATACAAAAATAGGGACCCACCTAAATTGCTGTGGAAGTTTCTAGTGCAGCATTAATCACCTCTCTACCACTCAGCAGTGGATGGGGAGGTGTGTGGTCATAAGAGTGAGATGAAAGGTGCCACTGCACTGTGAACTTCCACCACAATTTAGGTAGGTCCCTACAAATAAAGCCAGATTAAATTTGCCTGCTAGTCTAAAAGGCCCATTTTCCTATATTTATCTTCAATTGATTAAATATTGTTCGTGGAATATTTATTTCATTTTAATTAAACAAAATAAACTGCTTGTTGCTTCACTTAGTGATAAAACCTCTTATGTAGTTATTAAGAGTTGTGAAATCATGGAGCAGGAAATGTCCTTTGAACTGACACAAGCTTGTAGAATAATACCTATCCAGGTAGTTTATATTCCCTTCCTCGTGACAGTATCTGCATATCTTTAGCTAATTTTGGGCAGAAACTTTAAATATTTCCAATTCATTGACAGTGAAAAGTGTTGAATAAGAAAGAATGTATCAGTTATGTACATGGCGCATATATGCTTGCTTGATTTGTTGTTATTTATTATTAAAGAAAATGCTCATTCCAAAAAAATAGTTTGCCATAAAATTGGACTGTACAAAAAACCTTAGCTTTGTATTAACATTTTAAAGTAAACACATGTGATGATGCATTGGCAGTTCTGGAAAGTGAACTGTCTGGCAGTACAGGAGTAGCAATGTCAGCTTTCTCTCACTACTATTTATGCATTTAAGAACACCTCTGCCACTGAAAAGTAGGTCAGCCTTTATGTTGATCAGCCTTAAGCTGCAACAGGAACTTCTGGGAATTCAGCAGTTTTGAAAGATTAGGCCATGTAAGTAAGTGTTCAAGGATAGATTTAGTAATTTAACTTTAGGCATGTATTTCTGGATCATCTGGTTCATGGCAAGTTTTTCTATATGAGTAGATACACACACATAATAACAATGATGTATTAAAGAGTACATTTCAGTGCATACAGAAAAGATTGCAGGGTTACATAACTGGGTGTCCCAATATGAAAATGGGAAAATTGAAGTAGAATATTTAACTGATAACCTTCACTTTGTTTTGCTTTGTTTAACATTGGTTCAGTGTGGGGGTGGGAATGCAGAAGAGGGGGAAATTTGTCAGCTGACTTTACTGCCTGAGATAGAAAAAAAGAAATAGGTATGTTTCAGGTTTGTAATGCTGCACATATGATGTGTAAAACATAGCAAGTGGCTTAAATTAATATTGGAAAGTGTCCATATGTGTATTGCACATTTTAAAGTAATCACCAGATAAGAATTTAATTAAATATGATCAAACATTTTCACTTCTCTTCCTTTCTTTCTTTCTTTATTTAAAAAAAGTTCTAAGGGTTCTTTAGTTTTTGAAGTTTCTTTAAAAGCTTTAAGTAGTCAATTATAGTAAAAAAAAAGAAAAAGAAAAACAACAACAACAAGAAACAGGCGTGAACAATTAGTTCGTTTCTACCTTATTCCTGTTGAGTAGTAAACTTACCCACTGAATTGTCTCACTGAAATTGCTGGGGTAGGTTGTTCATATAAATATGGCCCAGGCCAATGGTTGATAGAAAAGACTCCCCCTTCCCCATCCCTGTAACAGCCCTAATTTGTATTTTATAGGCAGCCCTCAGAAGCATGCTTCCTTCCCTTCTCTGCATAGCTTCTGAATTGTTATATATTATCAACACAGTCTTAAATGGCATCAACAGATGTTTAGATTGGCTATTATGAAGAATGTTCTCACTATGAGGGTGGTTAATCATTGGAACAGATTACCTAGGGAGGTTGTAAAATCACCAGTCTTGGGAAATTTTAAGAGCCAGTTAAACAAACACCTGACTAGAATTGTTTAGACAAAAATAATCCTGCCTTGATCAGGGGGTTCAACTACATGACCTCCTGATATCCCTTCCAACCCTACTGCCTCAAGATTTTAAAAAGGTTACATGTTGACAACATTGGCAAATTCTGCTGGATTGGTAATAGGGGTGTTTCATTTATAAACTTAAAAAAAAGAAAAAGATGTGCAAGTTTAAAAAAAAAAAAACAAGCAAAGTAACCATGTCAATGATGCACTTACCCTATTAGCTCAGTTTCTTTCTCTGTTTTATTTGTATACTTAATTCATTCATATCATGCAGGTGCCACGCTGCACCTGAATGACGTGATAGCTGCCATGTGGGTGCCAGGTGGAGGGGGGTGTGATCCCCACTGCCTCCCATTGTCCTGCGCTATGCAGGAGGGGCCTCTGCGATCAGGGCCTCTGGGGGCTCATGGTGGAGCTCTCCCCCATGCAGCACAGGGCAGTGGGGAGCACAGGGGATCACCCCCTCCACCCGGCACCCGTGCAGCAGCTATCATATTGCATGGGGGCAGTGCAACTTGGCAGGGCACTGCACACTTTCCCAGAGCTGGGTTGGCTCCAGTAGTCACACAGAGCCTGGCAGTGCTCAGCCTGAGCATCCCCAGCTCCTGGACAGGGCACAGAGCCCCACGGCACCCTGCCGAGCCGCGCTGCACCCACATGATTTGACAGCTGCCACATGGGTTTCAGGAAGGGGGAGCCAATCCCCACTGCCCCATGCTGGTTGGGAGGTTCCTGCCATGAGCCCCCAGAGGCCCTGATTGCCACTGCAACAGTCAGTGAGTGGAGGGCTTTTTTTTATTTTAAGTGCTGGGACGCTGGGGCCAGGTGGGGTATCTATGTGGGGGATGAGGGAGTGGGCAGGGGATGGGGCCAGGTGGGGAGGCACTCAAGGGAGGGCTAGGGGAGCCAGCAGGGGATGGGGTTGGGTGGGAGTCCTCCCATGGTCCCCTCCCTCCTCCTCCAGCCCCCTTTGCCCCTTACTTACTGGCATGGAGCCTGGCTCCAGCGCCCTGCAGCAGTGAGCAGGGACTGCCCAAATCTCTGAATCAATTTGGATGTTTCTGAACTGATTCAGAGCCTTCCAATTTCATTCAGACCTTTTAATTGAGCTAAATTGGACCAAATCTCCTCTGAATCGAATTGGCTACTGAAGCTTCGCACCCTTTTATCTATCTATCTATCTATCTATCTATCTATCTATCTATCTATCTATCTATCTATCTATCTATCTATCTATCTATCTATCTATCTATCTATCTATCTATCTATCATTAGATTTCATTTTCATAGTTTCATGGTTGGTAGGGTCGGAAGCAACCTGAGCAGAACATCAAGTCCGACCCCCTGCCATGGCAGGAAAGAATGCTGGGGTCAAATGACCCCGACTAGGTAATTATCTGGCCCCCTTTTGAACACCGCAGGGTAGGAGCGAGCACCACTTCCCTACTCCTACTACTTCCATGGTGATTCAGAGTACCTAGAAAAACTGCTTCCTTTAAAAATAAATATGAATTTAGATTTGATATGTTTATCTTGGTGAATACACAGTTAAAATGTTGAATTAACCATAGTAAAATCTAAACATTCTTGATGTGTTTATCTTTATTGATGATCAAGGCTCCTTGTTGTCTCTGCTTTAAAAAAAAAAATCCCCAGGTTTCAGATTTAAAAAGTAACCCCAAATCCACATTTCTCTGTGATTAAAATGAAACACCAGCACTCCTAATATATGGCTATATATTAGTGGTGTTTCATTTTAATCATGGAAAATGTTGTTTTCTCTGATTTTTTAAAAATCCCCAATTTTCAGATTAAAAAAGTAACTCCATATCCACATTTTTATGTGATTAAAATAAAATACCACTAATACATAGACATATATTAGTAGTGTTGGTGTTTCATTTTAATCATGGAAAACTGTGGATTTGGGATTACTTTTTTAATCTAAAAATTGGGGATTTTTTTTTTAAAGAGAAAACCAGGATACCTGCTGATGACCTATTTTAACAAATCATTTAAAATGCTTAATGTTGTTAAAGAAAGACTGAAAGACTAATATTTTTGGTCTTCAGGTAAATACAAAAAAAATATAGTAGTGTTCCACTTCGATAGGTATTTGCACATCTGAAGTAACAGTCAATTGCTTTCAAAAGAGATAGAGAAGGGATCTGGGATGAGGTACTAGTAGCTATTATTGCAGCCTTCTATCTAACATTTTGGATAGTAAGATAGATTTACTTTAGGGATCAAAATATCTTTGTTTTATTGGGTGCATCTGCATGTGCTATTAATATGCTATAGGCTTACTGTGCAGTAAGCCTTCCCAGGAAGCACACGTACACGTAACCTGCTGGAAGCAAATCCACTCCCAACAGGAGCATTCCTGTACAGGACACCTCCTGCTGTGCTCTTCCCCCTTGCAGAAGCCAGGAGGACCTCCAAGCTGCCCTGGGGTGCTAGCCCAGAGATGGAAGGGAACATGGAGGTTGGTCCTGATACACATGGGGCCAGGAGAACTCCTCTGGCTGCAATAGCAGATGTCTCCTGGACCCATGTAGATCAGGAGGGGTCCTGATCTGCATGGGAGCATAAGAAAGTTGCTGCTGCAGCCGGCAGAAATCTCCCAGCTCTTTGGAACACACAGCTGCCAGTGAGCCCCCAGCTGGGTAGGGATTCCCCACCCAGCACTGGGCTGGCCAGAGCTGTCACATCCCTGCACAGCCAGGGGTTGGCTGGAGTTGTCCCACATGTGGTGAGGCTGTCACAAACCCCTGGATAAGTGAAAAAAGAGAGCATTCCAGGCAATGCCAGGAAGGCGAGGCCAGAGAGGAACCCTCTCCTAGTGCTGATTGGCTCCTGGGGCTGGCTGCTGAGTAGTGCTAGGACGGGGATAGAGAACTCCCCCATCCCCTGTGGCCCCCTGCTGGTGTGGCTGACCAGGAGTAAATTTGCTCCCTGTCAGCATCTACATGAGCACTACTGTATAGTAGCTATTGCACAGTTAATCTACTCCCTGTATTTACAGGGAGTAGAAAACTGCGCATTAGCTTAATTTACTGTGCGGTAAATTTAGACTGAGCAGTAGACTAATGCTTTACTGTGCCATGCATTATTCTACTGCTCAGTAAAACGTCTCATGTAGACATGCCCAGTATGTTGCATTTCTTAACTAAAGGCAATGGATATCCCTTTCTCCTCCAGAGAGACCACCAAACAATGAAAACAGAAAATTAGCTTTGTTATTAGTGTGCTATGTTTCTTCTCAGTAAATGATGAGCATGGGATCCATTGTGGTTTGTTGTGAACCTCCAAAGTGACATTTTTCAATAGATCTAATGAAAGCCAATTAAAGCAAGGCCATAAATCACATCTAAAATAAATAACCACAGGATAATACTACAAGCACACATTTCTAAAAGAAAAGGCACAGTTAGGAAGTCCCTGGCCTCAATCCAGATGGTTTTTAAAGTTTTCCCAATAGAAACAGAGCAAAAAGTTGCTTCAAACAAATTGTGCCACTGATACAGACGATGTCTAATCTGTTTTACTTGATAGTCCTCTGGCTACAGCAAGAAAGTAATGTACAAGTAAAACACCTCAGGAAGGGAGGTGAATCCCATGTTCAGAGACAACGATGTTTTCAGTCCACATAAGCCAATTACTGGGTCAAAAAGATTTTGACTGTGAGTAAATGCCACAATAGTTTATTTCAATAACTTGGCATTGGCAATCCCTGAGCCTACAAAATATGTAAAGTACAGATATGCAGGCAGCAAAAGGGTTTGCAGCTAATGAAACAGCATCTGCTTTATGTAAAACACCTTATTCATGATGTGCCAAAATGTGTTCTCTTTTCACTCTGGCTATTGTATCATTTTGCAACAGAAATACAGCATAGAAAAAAATTAGCTTGGCAGCCAAAACCTAAAAGGTTTTTTGGCTTTTTTTTCCCCCAGACCAGTGTCCTGCTATTATCTTGTAGCAAATGTTTGGTTTAATGTATTCTGGCAGATAGCAGAGGTGTGACTGCAGTGTCACCATAGCTGTGGAGTCATCAAACTGACACACAGCTGATATTCAAGCCCTTCACTCTCTCTAATGAGCATGCTTGATGTTTGGCAAAGGGGCTTATAATTGGGAAATGTGAAGGTCATTGTGGGTTTTGAACTAGTGCAGTTCACTTGTGGAAAGTGAAATTATGAAAGCTGTTAATACAGAAATAATGTAGATATTTTGCTTAGCTTTCTACCAACATGTATTTATTTAGGTGGTATAAAAATAAAATTCCAGGTACTAGCTTGTGGCCATTAGGAAAGGATGAAAAAAGCAGCTGTTTAAAACGCATTTATACATGGAGACACAGAGCACTTCTGACAGCTGTAAAGTCCATTTGGAAGGTGGAGATTTCCCTGTGACTCGTTTAGGGAAAAAGTGTCAGCAAAACAAATTAACTGTGGAGTCTGACAGAGGACATCATTTGTTTTCTTTTGCATTAGTTGTGCAACTACCAAATGTTCTCCACCACATTAATCCTAGTGAAATCCAAAACTGGATTCTTCAAATCCCTACCTCCTCCCTTCAAGTTAGTTCTGGATGTATATTTCATCTGAGAAAGAACCACAGGAGCACAATTTGGAGATATGAAAATTTTGCTTCTCATTCTTGCTGCACCACATCCAAGTAAGATGGGCTTATATTATTGCTTCCCTGTCTGGCTTTTAAAGATACACTATGATGCATCATTATATTTTCTGATGCTGAAATATTTGGGTTATGCAAGAGATCAGTAGAAACTTCTGTAATTTCCTCTTTCCTTGCCTATTTCCTTTTCTTTCTGTGAGCCTCCTCTGCCAATCTCTCCCTCTCTTTTCTATGGGAAATTATGCTCAGCAAAGCACTGTGTGCTATCCCAGAGCTGGGGTGGCTCCAGCAACCATCTGGAGCCTGGCAACGCTCGGCCTGAGTGTCCCCAGCTCCCAGACAGTGCGTGGAGCCCCATGGCACCCTGCCAAGCCACGCTGCACCCAATTTAGTGGCCGAATCTCCAAATTCAAATTGGCTGAATCAAATTGTGACAGTGATGTGAATCATCAAATCAAATCACTTCCCTCTGAATCAGTCAAATCCAAATTGAATACTTTGTGCTTCGCATAGGCCTAATGTATATCTCTCTATATATTAGCGGTATTTCATAAACGTGGATTTTGGGTTACTTTTTTAAACCCAAAAATTGGGGATTTTTTTTTTTATCAGGGGATTCCAGGATCCCTGCTAATGAATAGTCTTAGATACACACCTGCCATTTTAAGTGTCTCTATAAGATATTCTTTTTTTTTTTTTTTGGCTTCTATTGCAGTATTAGACAAGATATTTTACTGCATTGGTCAGTAAAAGCTTTTATAAAAACTGAGAGTTAAAATTATCATTAATTTATGGCAATACTGGAAGCTCAACAGTTATATTAAGTCTAGTAACTGTACAAAATCACTGTACAAATCATCATGTACTAGACTTACATTTAAGTCTAGTAACTGTACAAAATCATTAGAAATCCAGATAAAAATGTTCATCTGTGAGCAAGATGTCTAAGAACGTTTATACCAGGAGATTATTTTCCAAAAGGAACTGAATAATTCTCAAATAGGTAGTCTATGTTTATGTATGTCCTTTGTATTCACTCCTAAAAGTCTTTCAAACTTGTTTACTAACTGGACTATTTAAAGTAATATTACACTTAACATTTTGAAATAATGTAATAAAAAATATTTTCTTTCCTGTAACTTGCACTGTACTTTAGGCCCAACATTTTTATTCTCTGCTTGATATGCCACTTCTTCACCAGAAAGTAAAAAAAAAAAGTATTAAATACCTGACCTCTGATATTGTGCATGAGTTGTAAGAAATTCCCTTGCTTCTAGTGATTAATCTGCACTATTATGTGAAGTTAAGACTGAAGTGCAATTTCTATTATAAATCCCTTTGCCTATGTTATGAACCCTGAAAAAGAAGAGCAGACTCTGAGAGGTTGTGTTTAATGAAATATGAAAAAAAGAGATCATCATATAGGTGCACTCAGTTTTAGAGGAGGAAAAGAAGAAAAATAGACAAAACCAATATCCTGTTTTGTTTTATTTCCCCCCCCCCCCCACTTTCTAATCCAGTTCCCATTGATTTGGACATAAAATTCCAACGTACTTAAAAAAAAATCAGATCTCTCATGTTATCTGTACTGATTAAAACAGCAATAACAACAACAATAACGAAGATTCCAGTTGAAATCATCATATTTTTATGGAATCTAAAATTTCTTCATACAATTTACATAGCTCCTGCCATTCTCACTTCCCGGATTAGTGTCCTTAGTACTCAGCAACTGTCATGAACGCATGGCAGGACTCTTCTCCTTCATCTAATAAATGCCAATCATGGGTTTCTGCTAGTAAGAATTTTGTGAGTTATATATACACAGTGTATGTTGGTATCCAGTCTTACACTTGCCCTGCCAATGAGTATTCTATTGCACATGCTCAGTAGCAATATGGGTTATGCATCTACAGATCCAAGCCTAAATGCCACATACGTGCCTGGAAAACTGCCATTTTCAAGTGTAAAATGGGATATAATACTGTCTTTTTCATCCTGGGTCTCCATGTACTGAGTAGAAATTTCTGGAAGGGACTGATAGCAATTGGCATTTTTGTAGGAGGAATGCATATCTCAGCAAATCCCAGAAAAGATATGGAGGTACAAGAGATGATGTATGCCTTGAATCCTCTCCCCTCCATCTCCTTGGCTTACATGTTGGTGATGGGTTGTAATTCAGTGGCATAATCCTTGACATAGGAAAAGGACATAAATTTGGTCTTTGTTAAATTAAGTATTAGTCTACTGTTCCCATGTGATATTCTGAATTGTTAGCATGCCACCTTCCTGTAAAATAATAATCTTCTAAAGATTAACTTTAGAAGTATTCTATCTTTGCAGAATCAATAGGACACTCTCCTAAGAATGAGGTATATTGGTTTGAGGAAAGTTTAATCTGAGGAAGAAATAAAACACTGGTCTTCAAGCTTCTGGAAAAGTACTGTAACTACTAGATTCGTATCAGGTGAAGTGATATATGTTTGACTTTATTTTAAATAGATAGGAGAGGCAGTCATTATACCTTGTAGGGATAATGAACATGGTAATATGTGTGCTGGGTGTGCTCTGAGTTCATGTACCAGCTCAGTCACTTCATAAGACTTATGTATTCCTTTATTTCACTTTGGAGCACATTGGGTGTATCTATACATGCACTTTACTGCACAGTTAACTAATTAGTTCTGCAGTAAAGCATCACCATCTACACATGTTCTGATATTAGGGCACAGTAATCTAATTAACTTCATCATAATATAATATTGTTGGGGACAATACTATCTTACAGCAGAGTCATAAGCATTAAGTGCGATCAAGCATGTGTGTAGACAGTGATTGTCAGGTTAAAATTGTACTCAGCCAGCCTGGCTCCTGCCAGCTGACTCCACCGCCCAGAGACTGGGGCTGACCCCCTCACATTGCTGTAGACACTCCTATAGACACCGTGCCTGGGATCATTAACTTTGGCTCAAACTGTTCCAGAGTTTATTACTGCACATTCATAGCATGTGTAGATGCACTCAACTAGTCTTAAGTGTGACCAAGGCATGGAGCTGTTCAGTTCTTGAAAAGCATGCAAACAATTTTCTAGTCAATTTAAGGTCAAATACAGGCTACTTCTATAATTTAGACACATCCAGGATCAGGCAGAAACTGGTCAGATTTACTTATCATAATTGTGGGCAGAATCTTTTTTTTTTTTTTTCTGTTTTTTTGCTTTTGTTTTATTTGTTTTAACATAGGAGACCAGCTGTTAAATTTGGTAGAAGATATTCAATTTAATGTACTCTGGCTAATAGAAGTGATTTTAAATTAGTTTAGTGTTTGGTAAAGTTAAGGGCATTATAGTTGTAAATTAGTATGGCTTAGTTATTTTAATAATGTTGTGGTATTTATGGGAGCAAGGCATCATGGCTAGGTACAGACCTGACACTTACTATGCAATAAGCAGGCAGAAAGTGCCCTGCAGCCGTAACTGAACAGATGTTCATGGCACATAGAACACTTTAAATGTCATTAACACTGGATGGATATGGTACCAGACTAAAGCACTTTAAGTCAGAGCTCTTTCTTTAATCCCATCACAAGTCAAGGCAGGTAACATTCCACTGGTATCCCAGGGGTCCCTTGCTGGGTGGCCTGCAAGCCTCATTTGGTGATTGTCTGCTCCAAGTGAGCACCAGCCCAGCCCCACTCACAGGCTGAAATGCAGAGGAGACAGAAGGCTCTGTTTTCCCCCTGAACAGCCACTGATGGGGGAATGGAGCCCCCTTGCCATGCAGGACCCCCAGCTTGCTGGCTGGAGGGGCCATTCAGAAGGGAGACACCATTCCTCCCTCCCATCACCAGTTCCCCCCTCAGTGAAAAGCTGGGCATTTCCAAGTTGCATCTGTCAGGAGGCTGATGCAGGAGGGAAGAACAGAGCCATGCTTAGCCAGCCCAGCCCCCCCTGCAGAACCTGAGACAGCAAGCTGAGTGAGGGACCTGCACAGTAGGGGGTTTTTGTTCCCCACCTTCTCATCTTCCAACATCTTTTGCTGCCATCAGCCAGCTGATAGTGAGGCAGGGCTAGGGGGAGGTGCCATGCTGGCCAATTAGCTGTGGCGAGCTGCTTAGCTGCTCAGTTGGGCTCAGATGGGCTTAGAATTCTCTGGCAGCCTCCTGGGGTGCATCAAGATAAGCCCGCACTTGCCTCTTGCAGCATCTCAAACCCCTCTGAGATGCTGCAAGAGGCACATCTAGGAATGAGAAAATGTTCCCTGCATTGCATATTTGCAGCATGGGGGCAAAATTAAACCCCTGTATATCCAGGGGTCAAAAAACCCCACAGAGAAAAAAAGCAGGGCAAGGCATGGTCCTAGACCATGCCCTGAGTCAACTGGAGGCTGGGCCCTCCACAGAGATGCTCTGGTTTCCAGAGCATCTCTATGGTTAGCCCTCATCCTGGTGCTGAAGCACACTGCATGCCCATGAGGACAGGCAGTGTGTCAGCTGCAAGGAAGTGGACCTTGGCTCCACTGCAGGTAAATAAGGAGTGTGGGGGCTGAAGGAGGGAGAAAGGGACTGGGGGGGGGGGATGCCCACTGGTCCTGCCCACTTCCCCAGCCCCTGGAATCCTGCCCCACCTGGCCCCATACCCACCTGCCCCCTGTGCCATCCAATCCTTTCACCACCTGGCCCAATCCCCATCCTTCTGAGCCCCCCTGATCCCTCCCTGCCCACCCCAGCATTCCAGGGAACCCCCCTCCTGCACTTACTGGCAGTTTCAGGTTTAGTTGGGGTCACTGGGGCCCCCCTGCACAGCTTGGGGCTGGGTGACAACCCAGACCTTCTGCCCCCCTGCTTCCCTGTGCTGTACAGGGGGCGTTCTGTCAGGAGGCCCTGGCAGGGGGGTGGGGATGGTGAGGACAACCATCGTGGGGCTGCAGGAACCAGCAGAGGATGGGGCCAGGTGGGTCAGCAATCCAGAGAGCTGGGGGAGCAAGTGGGGGTGGGGCATGTGGGCCCTGCGGGGGGGGGGGAGGCTGTAGCCCCTGTGAGGGGGCCTTGGCCCCTGGCAGGGGGCTGTAGCTCCTGTGGGGGGGAAGCAAAACATATATTCATGTATTCATGAAACATGTATTTAGAATTCACTTTATTATGATAGAGACACTGGTGGTCTTCTAAATTGCTTTAACACTGTAGATATATCCATAAAACATTGCCCAACTGATCACTGTCTCTGTCTCTGTCTCTGTCTCTCTAGTGGTCTTTTGTTTTAATTGTGGAGGAACATGGATTTTGGGGTATTTTACAGAGTGACTTTGGGATTCTTTTTATCAGAGATTTTTCTGTTTTCCAATAGGGAACGTGAGCATTCCTGCTAGGCAGGAGGCAAATGGTAGGACCCTGCCTGCTCAGAGCTGGGACCTTGGACCCAGCTGGCTGTGGCTGACCTCCTGGCCAATTGGGGCCAGGAGGACATGCTTTGACAGTTCAAAGCAGGCTACCACACTGCACCATCTTCTGGGAGATAGTTGCCCAGATGGCCAGGCAGGGGGCACAAATGGCAATAGTGCTGCACAAAAGTGAAACTCTGCAGCCATAGTCCACTGGCAGCTAGCCCAGAAGGGCAGATGCCTCTACTGGCTATGCAGTCCCCATCAGGGTCTGGCAGATGCGCAGCAGGTCACAGCCAGGCAGCAGCCCCCACTGCCAGACTGCTGCAGTGGGAAAAGGGTGCAGGTAACTCTCAGGGATGTTTCAGCAGTCCAGCTGGAACAAGGGATACTGTCCCCAGGTACCAATTGGCTGGGCCCCAGAAGCTCCTGAAAGTGAGTAGCCCTGAGCTACTTGACAGGGCATCTTTTTGTACTGATGGGGCCAGGACAGAGCAGCTTTTTATACTTCTGGGGCAAGCACAGGTGATGGCCTCAGACTGTAGCTCCCCCTGGCTGCAGATCTGGGATGAGCCAGGCATGGTTATTTTTCCCCAAGTGGCACAATATGCCCCACACCAAAGTGCATGTCTGGGCATGGGCGCTGAGGCAAAAAGCCCTGGCTCAAATTTGCACCCCTTCTATTTCTGCTGTTGCAAGCTCATGTGCCTGCATGTGTAGATGTACCCTTGGAAGTCATTCAGGACTTCCCCCAACCTGTTGTTCTCAGCTCATTCAAGCAGGCTCTGAATCCCCTGCCCCCACCTTCCAATCAGTGAATACCTCTTCTGTTCTCTCCCAATGTAAACTAGAGTGCTTTGAGTAAAGCATGATACTTATAGCACTTCCACCTTGGACTTTTTGAACATCTGTTCTTAGCCTATGTGATCAGCAGGGATCCCAATTTCCTCTGATAAGAAAAAAAAAATCCCGAATTTTTGGATTAAAAAAAGTAACCCAAAATCCACATTTTTCCATGATTAAAATGAAACACCACTGTGTTATATACTGTATACAATGTATATACTACATATACTGTATACAATGTATATATGTATATACAGCGGTGTTTCATTTTAATCACAAAAAAATGTGGATTTTGGGTTACTTTTTTTAGTCAGAAAATTGGGGATTTTTTTTAGTAGAAAAAAACAGGATCCCTGGTGATCAGAGTCATGTCTTCAAACAGCTTTGACTGAGTAGGGAAGATTGCTGATAGCTCTTCAAAGAACCATTTATTGGTTGGTCAGATTCTTTAGCTCTAATTTTTGGCAGTTGGATATTCATTGAATTTTGAAAATAAGCCCCCATTAGTGTTCAACACGCAAGGACAAAAATGGAAACACACAAAATCTGTTCCATTTTTCAATTTTCAATTTTCAGGGAGATCAGAACAAACTTGAGAAAGATATATTGGCAATGGTAGCAGATAAAAAGTATTAAGTAAACAGATACAATTACATAGCTTCCCAAACTGGCACAAACCCAAGGTTTCTCTAACTAGTTCTAGAGTTAAAATTAAACTTACTTAGGCAATGCTAATCTCTTAAGCATGTAATAATATTTTCTGCCATGCAATTATGTAAGTGTATTATAGTGTAGTGCTTCAATGACCCAGCCTAAATCTCCTTCAGAAGTTTCAGTCAAAGACTAAGGCAAATTAGAATTTCCAAATAACTTACTAAATATTCCAAAAGGCCCTGGCAAATACTGTAAAGATAATAAAAGGGAATGCGGACAGTAAAACAGAGAATAACAGTGAAGATTTTATGTACAAACCATAATATATGGAGACTTATTTTGAAAAAAAAATCAAAATATTTACATTGTAGCATTATGTTTTATATAACCTATGTATAAACTTGAATAGCTATACAGAAGGTATGTATTAATGTTCATGTGTTAAATGGGACTCATTTTTAAATAATTTCAAACTAACTTTACCACCTGTTTCTC
Organism: Alligator mississippiensis; assembly: GCF_030867095.1. Lineage (NCBI taxonomy): Eukaryota > Metazoa > Chordata > Crocodylia > Alligatoridae > Alligator > Alligator mississippiensis. Next base: position 381,127,165 of record NC_081824.1, read on the forward strand.
ACCTTCATATTTCCTTGTTTTACTCTCTTTTGAAGTTCTGTGGAAGCTTTCAACCATTCATGAAAAAAATCAAAGAGCTTCAACATGAAGGTTTAAATGTGGATTAAAACAAAAATAATAATAAATAAACCCCCTCATCTCCTAGCTTCTCCTTGAAAATCTACCTGTGAAAGTAAATGTAGCATTTATTTTCTGTCTTAGGTTTTTAAGGGTTCTCCCTGCTTCATATCTCTTCTGGGTCTAATATTTTTTTTTTCTTAAGTATATACAATAGTGTAATGCAGCTCATGGTGTGATGATAAAAAATTATATATATATATATATATATATATATATATATATATATATATATATTGCTATGTTAACAATGAAGGACTGAATATTGCCATCCCTTCACCCTGCTTCCTCTACCCACAATCTCCACCCCACTCTACTGTTCTGGATGTCAATGCAAACTTTTCTTTAACCAGGTTCTGATTCAGACTTCCAAACAAATGAAAGTTTTGACCATGTAAAGGTAACAGATAAATGGTACGCTAAGTGATATAGCGTGTGTGCCATTGTGGTATCATTTCTGATCTACTGTAATTTGTCCTGCTTGCTCCTGGACATATTTCCTTATTTTATCTAACAATGAGGCCAGATGCCAAAAATCTAGAATGTATTTCCCATCAATGTCATGTGGTTTTATGATTGCCTGGCTGATCTCTTTCAAGCTCTTTGGTCAATTCCATTTAGTGGTTATTGTTGTCCCTAGAGTTAGCTTGAGATTAGGCTGCCATCTTCTTGACATTTCCCTTTGAAATATTAGCATTGATTGAAAGGACTTGCTGTTTTCAAGGCTTTTTAAAACCAACTTCCTATCAAATGTGAACATTTTATTAAATAGAGAAAAGCTAGCTATTCACTTTAAGGATTCTGGGTATAATTGTGCAACTGATGTTCAGGGATCCTGGTTTTCTCTAATAAAAAAATCCTCAATTTTCAGATATAAAAAAGTAACCTGAAATCCACATTTTTCTGTGATTAAAATGAAATGCCATTTTTATGTATGCAAACTAGGGCATGTCCAGATGAGTGAGCACTTGCAGTTTGTGGAACAGCAGGCCCATTTTCAGGGCCACAAACCACATACACCACACGTACAGGCATTTACTGTGCTGTTAATTTGAAGCATGGTGAAATTGTTTGACACCAGATGTTGGTATCAAAAAAACCTGAGCCAAAAAAGTGGGGCAGCATACCTGGTGGCAGTATGTGCCTCCCAAAACTGGAGCCAGTCAGAGTGCACACATACAGGCATTCCCTAGGGACCAGTAACAGTAGCACAACTAGGTGCTGCTACTATTTGTCCCTGGGAAAATGCACGTGCACAGTCACCTGGACACACCCTAGGGGCTGTGATTGTCTTGACCTGGTGCTCATGAACAGGGAAGAATTGGTGGGGAATGTAGTAGTTTAGGGATTATCAAGTCGGGGTATGCATGAAGAAGACCAGCTTGGCTTAACAAGAAACATGTCAGTAAGCTAAAACACCAAGAGCAAACTTATAAGTGGAAACTTGGACAAATAATTAGGGAGGAATATAAGAGAATTGCTTAGGCATGCATGGACTAAATCTCTCAGGGATCTTGGTTCTCCCTGATTTAAAAAAAAAATCCCATTTTTTGGATATAAAAAAGTACCAAAATCCATGTTTTTTGGTTATGTTTTTATATATGTTTATCCATGTTTATATATATGGTGGTATTTCATTTTAATAATGGAAAAATAAGGATTTTGGATTATATATGTAGTGGTGTTTCATTTTAATCATGGAAAAACATGGATTTTGGATTACTTTTTTAGATCCAAAAAAATAGGGATTTTTTTTTTATCACTGAAAACCAGGGTCCCTGTGAATAAGAAAAGCCAAATCACAACTGGGGTTGATTCTAGCAAGGGATGTGAAGGCTACAAGAAGGGTTTCTACAAGTATGTTAGTAACAAGAGGAGGATCAGGGAAAGTGTGGGTCCTTTACTGAATGCAGGAGGCAACCTAGTAACAGAGGATACAGAAAAAGCTGAAGTACTCAATGCCTTTTCCACCTCATTTTTCACAGGCAAGGTCAGCTCCCAGACTACTGTACCTGGCAGCACAGTTTGCTGAGGTGGGGAGCAGCCAAAAGTGGTGAAAGAACAGTTTAGGGACTATTTAGAATAGCTGGATAAGTACAAGTCCATGGGGCTGGATAGGATGCACCTCAGGGTGCTGAGGGAGTTGGCCAATGAGAATGCAGGTCCTCGGTCTGTCATCTTTGAATACTCACAGCAATTGGGAGAGTTCCTAGATGATTGGAAAAGCATAAATATAGTGCCCATCTTTAAAAAAAAAGGGAAGAAGAAGGATCATGGGAACTACAGACAAGTCAGCCTCACCTCAGTCCCTGGAAAAAGCATGGAGCAGATCCACAAGTAATCCATTTGTAAGCACGTGGAGAAGAAGGTGATTAGGAACAGTCAGCGTGGATTCACCAAGGACATGTCATACCTGACCAACCTGATTGCCTTCTATGATGAGGTCAATGGCTCTGTGGATGAGGAGAGACCAGTGGATGTGGTGTTTTTGATTTTAGCAAGGCTTTTGATATGGTCTTGCACAACATTCTTGCAAGCAAGCTAAAGAAGTATGGGTTGAATGATGGAATGTAAGGTGGATATAAAACTGTCTAAAGCATTGGGATTATAGTGTAGTAGTCAATGTCTCTATGTCTAGTTGGCAGCCAGTATCAAATGAAGTGTCAAAAGGGATTGGTCCTGGGACAGTTTTGTACAATATCTTCATCAGTGACCTGGACAATGGGTTATAGTGCACCCTCAGCAAGTTTGTATGTAGCACTAAACTGTGGGGAGTAGTAGATATGCTGAAGGGTGGGGCTAGGATTCAGAGAGACTTCAACAAATTGGAGGACTGGACCAAAAGAAATGTCATGAGGTCAAGCTGTCAATAACAGCTTTCAACTATCTGAAAGGTGGTTCCAAAGAGGATGGAGATGGACTGTTTTCACTGGTGGCAGATGACAGAACACGGAGCAATGTTATCAAGTTGCAGGAAGGGAAGTTTAGGTTAGATGTTAGGAAAATCTCTCTCAGGAGGAGGGTAGTAAAGCACTGGAACTGGCAAGCCAGAGAAGTTGTGGACTTTTCAACCTTGGAGGTTTTTAAGACCGTGGTAGACAAACCCTTGGCTGGAATCATCTAGTTGGGGATAGTCCTGCTTTGAGATGGGGGTTGGACTAGATGACCTCCTGATGTCCCTTCCAACCTAATTTTTGATGATTGTATAGGCGCCTATACACGGGCAGTAAGGATACTCTGATGCACTGTAAATACAGCACATCAGAGCAGACTTGATTAATCGTTTAACAAGCTTTATGTAATGCACCCACAGCTCCATTTTTCAATGCAGGGACACTGATACACATGACAGTCCAGGTGCTTTAATTAGAGTGGCTCTCAGAGCTCCCTGCCAAACACTCCTGGAGCACATGTATAAGTGCTCTATGATTCTATGTGTTGTGTGTTTGCATGTAAATGTTTCTTGGCATTTTAGGCAACTTTAATAGTTCAGGAACAACATTTCTAAAAGATGTGCAAAACTGGGAATCAGGAAGTCTTGAAAAAATGCTGGATTCGTACTTGATGTTTACACTTTTTTTTACATGGTGAGAAATGTATGCAATATGTATACAGAAATTAACATCCTTGGTAATTTTAATATTTTGACTCAGCTCAGCTAAGAACATGAGTCTCAGATTTCCAGGAAAGGGCAAGAGGGTATATGCTGAAAACACTGTTATATATATATCAGTACACTATGATGAAGAATCAAAACATTGAGCTATATATTACTCAGTCTATAATGACTACCCCAATATACAGTAATAGGAACAGGCATAAGATTTCCTTACCATTGCATATGCCAATCTGCATTGATCCTAAGCAAAGCTGGCTGAATTATTACTTTCTTCCTCCTTCCTCCTCTAGATAGATGTAAAAACTGAAAAATCAATTAAAGAAATGAAAAAAAAAATCACAAACCTATAGTTTCATAGTTTCGTAGATGTTAGGGTCGGAAGGGACCTCAATAGATCATCAAGTCCGACCCCCTGCATAAGCAGGAAAGAGTGCTGGGTCTAGATGACCCCAGCTAGATACTCGTCTAACCTCCTCTTGAAGACCCCCAGGGTAGGGGAGAGCACCACCTCCCTTGGGAGCCCGTTCCAGACCTTGGCCACTCGAACTGTGAAGAAGTTCTTCCTAATGTCCAGTCTAAATCTGCTCTCTGCTAGCTTGTGGCCATTGTTTCTTGTAACCCCCGGGGGCGCCTTGGTGAATAAATCCTTAAAGGCAGCCACAAGGTCGCCTCTCAACCTTCTCCTTCTCTCTTCTCTATTGTTCAGGTTGAAATGAAATAGAACTTTTGGAGGTTTAAACCATCCACTTATTCAACAGAAATTATTCATTTAGGGTAATTTACTCCTTTTACCTTCCCCATCGACCTGCCTTTCCTTCTGTTGTCATCTTCTACTTTTCAATTTTTAAACAATGTCTAAATTCCTTTAAAAAATTCAAGATGAAACAATACACATTGTTAGACTTTCCCCTCACTTTTGCCTGAAATAATTACCAAATGGAGGAAAATGTGTGACTAATTTCTTTTCTTTTTAAAGCAAATTCATATTTATCCAAAACATCACTTAGCATTAATTCTAAAAACTGTCAAAGTCTTTTGTGTATAAAACTGTAGACTGTACCCAGTATATTGGTTGTCATATATGAGAGAGTATGCATATTAAACACTAGAGCTGCAGGATCAGACATTATGCACCTTTTCCTAGTGTAATGATATAGAAGAAAAGAAATAACAACGTTGTCTTGGAATGCCTTGAGTAGTTTTATGATATTGCAACAGAATGGTACACAAATCAAAAGGATATATGCAGACAGATAAAATGGAATCACTTATTTTAAATAAACAAGGGGATCACCCTCAGGTTTGATTGCTAAGCCAAAGTAGACCCTTAATTATGAAAGGTATCAGGACAATAGATACAGAGCACCTCTACTGAAGTATCAACCTTGTCTAATTATCTCTGCATTCAGCTTCTGATTCCATGTGTATCCTTATAATTTCCCTTTCAAATTATAATAAGCATTTGCAGCTTCATCAGTATATACTGTTCTCCCTTATAATGTCTTTCACTGATCTTGTGTTATATGATTATGTGCCTTTATCACTTGAAAGGGGATTAGATATCAATTCTGAATTTGGCCCACTGTGGTAAGGATGCAATTATAAAGTCTGTGGCCAAATTAAGTCTTTTCCCATTGTATATTCATGTGACTGTGTAACTGAGATAATTGGTTCCTTCCTTAAATTGAATATCCTTCAGCTGCATATATTATTGGGATTTCACTTCAGAAAAAAAATCCTTTTATTGTTTCTCTGTAACATTACAAAATAGAATCGTTGTTTTTTAACTGTACCACTGACAGGGCAAAGGGGGGTGGGAGGGCAGGAGGTACAAAGAAGGGAAGGACATAAATTGCAAAATAGATATGATGACTTCTAACCTGAGAGGGCAAGGACATTTATTTAATTTGGATAGGAGCAAGTGCTAGTCACTGTGGTTAAAATTCTCTAAAAAGTAATTTAGCACCTGTTAATTATAGTATAGTATAAGAGTAACCATTTAACTGACAAAGAAGTGTGACAAAGGAAAGGTTATAGTTATTGGGGGGGAAGGGGGTTGTAAGGCTGTAAGAAGTACCATAGCAGTATGGCACCATCTCACCTATATATGATGCATAAAACACAATAGAATGATTATTTGCTAGCAGTAAATCACTAACATTTTTTTAAATGTCCATATCTATAAAAAGTAAATGGAAATATCCATATTTATTTTTGTTAAACTGCATATATCTTTAATATATGTTTTGCCTTCTTATCGTATTTTCCTTTAATGTGTATATTTCTAAGCTTTTCTAAACTATGTTTTCCTCAGTTTGGCTGGAATTAGTCTGTCTTATGAAGTTGTGCTACTTATTTACCTCACTCTAGTAAGATATCTGCATTTATGTTCAAATTTGAAGAAAAAGTCTTCATAGGACCTAAAACTTATATTAAGAGTTCCATATTTATAATAAAAGTTTAATCTACTTCAAATAGGAATTATTAGTTTAGTCTTCACCTTTCACAACAAATTATATATATATATATATATATATATATTTGTAGAATACTTGCCTGTGTGTATTTTTCTTTCATCTGCTGTGAACTGTATTAGCCCTTTCCTGTTTTATCACGGGCTATGTTTGTTTGTTTCTTTGTTTTATTCCCAAGAATGGGAGGGAGGCTTTGTTTAGGGCCAGGAAGCTCATTTACCTTAATTATTTGAATCTGTGGAGTTACAAAAATCCTATCTTGAAAGGAAAGCTTTTCATTTGGTTTTGCATGTGCACTCTGCCAGCCATGTCCCTAAATACTTGGTGTACTGTGTAGCCAGTTTACAATTCAAGGAAACCACATAATTTCTCACTTGAATTGGGCCCTTAGGTATTTTGTACTTTTACTTTCAAACCTATTAAAGGAACTGAGCACCAAGAAGACCATAAAAGAGGGAAAGTTAGAAAGAAGCTAGAGAACTCTTTTAAAAATTAATGAAGACCTTTATTCTTCTCACCCATTCATGTACTGATAAGAAAAATTACCACTTTAGACATTAACTGCAGAAAAATGTAGATAACTAGATATGTCATTTTTGAAGAATTCTACTTTCTCAAATAATACCTTCACTTGTTATTAATACTGGAATTTTGAACAAGTGTCCTGATGCTTATTTCTTTCCTAAAACTCTTCTTCAAGAATCACTCTAAAATAAAGTTAAAAAATGAATAAACCAAGAACAATGTTTTTAAATTTATTTGAATGGCAATGATAACTTTTAGGACAGACATGGGAAAGAGATGAGGTAAAAAGAACAGTCCTGTGATGTAAAAATATGATGTGATGATGTTGGTTTATGTTTTTCATGAACTTGCATTTCTAATTTGTACCCCAATCCCAGAATGAATTATAGTTCCTTGTATACTGTTACTTAATATCAAAGTTACTCTCAAAAGGACTACATTTCCAGAGTTAATAGTCCATGGAGGTTGGTTGCTGTATAGGATACTAAATTTTCCGATCCATTTTCAACTGTAGCCAGTTCACATTTTCCAACTTCAACTAGTTCAGAGGGAAAACATTAAGGACAAACTTGTTGATAATCTTTAATTTGATTCTTATTAACTCAATATTTCTTACAACCTTACAGGAAACTAACTGGGAAAATAGGCAATGTCATAAGGAGTGAGAAAAAACAAACAAACGTGTTGGGCAACAGGCTAGCCAACAGGAGAGTCAGAGTTTACAAGGGCAATTTCTCCCCACATATGTTCTACCTATGTTCTAGTACTTTTTTTTTTTTTTTTTTTTTTTTTTTTTTTTTTTACTGTGAGACTGCTGATATCCAGAAGGATAAGGAAGAAAGAAAAAAGTCCTTGTAGATACCAAAAGGAGAAACAATGAAGTAGCTGGAAGACATCATAAAAACCCCAAAAGCAACAATACTGCTACCACTTTTTTCTACTTGTAAACTCTGTCCACAGAGCCACTGAACTCAAGTCGTTCAACTAGGTCCTGATTGGTTTGTGGCCCACATGTCTCTGTTAAATTCATCTGCATGAAGCGAGTGCCTTCAGTATTGGAAGTGCCTCCTGCTGCTTCCTCTCAGGAACCAGGTAAAGGAGTTATAGGAGCAGATGGCTAGGCTGAAAAAAAATTATAAAAATTAGGACTTCATTGATACCATGTCCACAAACATCTGCAAGAGTGCTGGTAAATGCATTGAAAAGCAAGGAAGACCTAGACACTCAGGAAGATTGAAGCTGGCAGCTGGTCACCTTTGGTAGCAGACAATGTTCTTTTTCTGAATCCCCATAGATTTGTGAAGAAGAACAGGTAAAATGCCTTGGCATCCTAGCAGGAGGATCCTAATCCATTGTTAAAAGAGGGTAAGCCATAGACTACAAAATTTAGGGGACTGAGATCAATCTTACCAAGAAGAAGCAAATGGTGGTGGTGGTTAGTAACTCCCTTCTGAAGGGAGTGGAGGCATCCATTTCCCATGGTGTCCCATGAGATCTGCAAGGAACCTGAATCTGAAATGATTGCTGAGACTGCTTTGACTATCTGACTGCTTTTTCATATAGGTGCTAATGATACTACCAGGAGTGAGCAGATCCAAATTGACCACAGGAATCTGAGTGCAAATATGAAGAAGGAGGGTCTCAGAATGTGTTCCTATGAATACTTCTCATCAGGGTTAAAGGCTAAGGAAGAATCAGATGCATCTTGGATTTTGGCTTCTTCAGCAATGGAGTGGTATTACAAGAAGAAGATCTAAGTAGAGATCAAGTCCACATAACAAAGACAAAGAAGAGTGTTTTTGCATGTAGGATCACTAACCTGGTGAGAAGGGCTTTAAATTAGGTTCAATGAGGGATAAAGAAGAAAAGCCAAAAGGTAAGCAAAAAGCAGGCAACCTGGATAAGGCTATGTAATGGGACATAGTAAGTATAAACAAAGTAGTCAGAGGAAAATTATCAGGGCAATTGGCTAATCATCTATTGAAAGTTAACTAATGCAAGAAGCACAGGAAATATGCAGAAAGAACTGAAAATCCTAGCAAAATCACAGGGGTATAATATAATTGAAATAAGACAGGGAAACCATTGTGGAACTTGTTCAGGGTGGGAGAAAAAGATATGGTGCTTCCTTATGTATAATTTTTTTTTTTTTGCATCTACTCTCTCATCTCTCCATTCACCTTTGTGGGTACCTAGGTACCATGAGGGAAAAAAGCAGAATGTAATTCAATAGACTTTAGGAGAATGTTTTTCTCTGGTTTATCAACAGCTTCCCAGTGAAAAGGGAAGATAGTTTCCCTAATAAAGCTTTTTCACCAGATACAAGAACAACCTGCTTAATTCTCTAACTTCTTCTATGTCATAATAAAGAGGATCCCCAAATGGGGATCATAACTACTATTTTTTTTTATTACTTATTTATATATTGCACTTTCTTCATTAATAGAAAGGGTTTTTTTTTTTTTTCTTAATTCAAAAACAAAGATTAGAACTGGAACAGAATTATATTTCTTCCATCAAACAATCATGATTGGCACACAACTTTTGTTCTTTCAGTGGGAATATCTACATGATCATTAAAATAAGTGAGATGTGCTGGAATAAAATTAATTTATCATTATTTTCTTTGAACTTTTTTTTTAATTTTTTTTTTGCTGCATTCTCTGCATTTTCTTCCAAATATTAGAGTCTACATTTTCAATCTTACCAAGATATGCCAGTCAAAAGCATGGTATGACACATCAAATATTTGATCATTGACAAAGTAAGAAGTACTTTTGACAAGGAAAACAAACAAAGGTATTAAATTAATAATACTTATCAATTTTCCTGAGGAACAAACAATTTTTCCATTCTGAAAACCTACAAGATGTTTTAAAAAAATCATTATGATGAAATCAAGACCTTTTATTTTTGCCTTCCCACTTTGAGGGGAGTTTAGGTAGTGAGCAGGACCACCCTCTCTCTGCCTGCTTCCTCAGCATCCCCCAGACCCTGTAGTGGTCAGAGGTAACCTAGAGGTAGAGGAGATGGGGGGGGGGGTCTGATGGCTCTCCCCCCACTTCTCAGCTCCTTGAACCTGATGAGGTTGACATGGAGGTTGGACCCTCTTTGAACTGAATATTGGGTTCATCTCCTTGGACCAGGAGAAAGTCTTTGACAGGATGGGCCACAACTAACTTTTTGGATCCTAGAGACGTTGGCTTCAGACCTGTCTTCACCTCCACCCTCCTGGTTCTATACTGAGATGTTTCCAAACTTCTGATAAGATATCATGGCATTTTAATTTATAATTTTTTACATTATAATAATGTTCTTTAATTAGAGAACCTTGGGACACTCAGAAAATTGACTGCTGTGGAATATGACTGCCCACACTGTAATGTTTCTTCCCTGAAACACAGTAGCACATATATTTAGAAAATTTTTAGTCTATTTCAAGTTGAAATTGGGGGGGGGGGGGGGATTTTAACACAAAAATAACCTGTACTTTTACTTAGTCAAAGGGTTCTCATACTTTTCTAACCTACAGTCCTAGGTTTTTACCAAGACTATCTGACATTTGGCAAAAGAATGCTGTCATCCCTTTGGTAAACAGAAGGCTGTGAAAACCATAAGTCTTGAGAGTACTAGATCCTAGTTTGGCACATGATCCTATACCCAGAACTTCATGCAGGTATGAGGTTGAAATTATTCTTTCCTATTACATAATTCACATTCTAGAGCCCAGTAATTTATAACTGATTCATTGAATTTTTTGGGAAACAAATCTTAAATCTGAATCTGATATATATTTGCCATGTCTATAATTACCATAAATCTATTTATTACCAAATTCCCTTGGAAAGCAGTTCTAATGGTTAAATTACTTAATATCATGCCTTATTTATTTATTTAATTATTTTTAACTTTAGCTTCTAGCCATCATGGCTAAGTAAAGGTATTCGAGAACCCTAAGACAGAAGTGCCCTAACCTTTAAACTTTACTCTAAGCAACCAAGGCTAGGTCAGAGCAAACAGAACAGACAGCCTTTGGTGGGGTGGGGCTTAAAGCCTGCTGAACCCAGCAGGTGGGAGGGTCTCCCTCTCCGGCCTCCCAGCATATCACACAGGCTTCCCGGGCTGTTGAATAATCCCAAATGGAACTGAATAGCCAACCCACCTTGACTGACTGCTGGGCACAGGTCACCATGCTCCCAAACCCCTGCTGTCACAGTCATGTGGAGCTGGGGAAAACTTTACCAGCACAGGTTGCAGAGTGTCCTCATGCAGGGCCTGACTCATCAGAAGTGGTAGGAGGACTGCCTGAAGTTCTAGTGGGTTCTGTGCTGTTACTGTGGGGCTGCTACAGTGGAACAGCATGTAAGTCCTGGCCAACTGCAGCTCCTGTGTGGGGAACGGTGTCTTGGAGTGTCAACTGCCCTTTTCTTGCTGAGAAAGTGGCACAAATCCTCACAGAATAACATGGTCTGCCTCCAGCCTCCACATCTCTTTGTAGAATGAAGCATGTGGTAATAATGACTCGTAATAAATGTGCTCTTGGAAAGATGCTGCAAACAGACTCTTTTGTGTCCCTGCACCTACATCTGCTGGGTGATGTGTCTGAAGATATCTCTTATTCGATGCCCATCTGGAGTTGGCACTAGATGTGTTCCTAGCCCCAGATGGCAATGAGATCCTTTATTTCCCTGAATTGCCAGTTATGTGATATGTAGATGTATCTAGATTTAGATATGTAGTTTATAAACCTGATCAAGGTAGAATGTTGAGATGACTCATGGTGGCAGATGTATGAAATTTTAGAAGAAAGGAGACTACAAAGGAGGTATGAGACAGAGATAAGGAGAAACCATCTCCTCACAATATTTTACGTCATTCAAAGATGTAACCCTTCAAGAATAGACATAAGCATAACTATTCTAGAGTTGGAACAAAAACCATGTGCCAGATTCAGGTGAAAGATTTTAATGCAAATACTCCCCTACTCACCTAAAATATCATAATTAAATTCCTTCTCTTTATGAAAGAGCTTTTTGAATGCACTAGGCAAATTCCAGAGAACTTTTGATTACGAGTTCAGATCTAACCTAAATCTCAAACAAACACAAATGTGCTTCGAACAAGACTTTGTTTGCATCAGGGCATTACAAATTCTTCTAAAAGAGGATATTTAGTTATGTGTATCTGAAAGCAGGCAGAAGGCAGAGTAGATTTTGCTCCTTATAGGCCAACTATGAAGTAAGCAGTTGCTTACTTCATCAGATGCATATGCTATCACTTTGGAGAATGCAAGGTGGAGAGAGAAGATAATATGGACTGTAGATACCAAAAACAAGAAATACAGGGTGACTATACACAAGCAGGAAGGCTGCTCCAATGCACTGTCAGATAATTAAAAAACAAACAAAAAACCAACCCCACAATCTGCCCCCTATCCCTCCCCCCGTTCATTTCATTATTATATTACTTCTGAAAACACACAATGGGAGTGTTAAAGCCCTGAGTGCAAACAAATAATACCTTTACAAACCTTTGTGCAATATCTTAATAAACAACGTATTGTTCTGGAGCTGCAAGCACAGTCTCTATTACCTGTTCTCCAAACACACAATTCATCCTGCTGGCTGCTAATTTCATAGATTTGATAGACATTCAGGCTGGAAGGGACCCTGGAGGATCATCAAGTCCAGCCCCTTGCCCATGGGCAGGAAGTCAGCAGAGATCATCGGATCCCAGCAAAGTAAACATCCAAAAGTGTCTTGAAGTCGTTCAAAGTGGGTGCTTGAACCAACTACGGTGGTAGGCTATTCCAAACCTTGGGGGCTCGGACAGTAAAGAAGTTCTTCCTTATGTCCAGCCTGAAACAGGTGCAGAGCAGCTTGTGACCATTCAATCTTGTCATCCCCCGGGGCACTCTGGTGAACAGATGTTCCCCCAGATCCTGGTGAACACCCCTAATAAACTTATAGGTGGCCACCAAATTGCCCCTGAGCCTGTGCTTTTCCAGGCTGAAAAGTCCCATGGCTCTCAGCCTCTCATCATAAGATCTGTTTTCTTGACCTCTCATCACACATGTGGCTCTCCTCTGCATTCTCTCAAGCTTCTCCAGATCCTTTTTGAATTGTGGAGCCCAAAACTGGATCCAATACTCCAGCTGTGGTCTCACCAAAGCCAAGTACAATGGGAGAATGACGTTCTGGGATTGCTTGAGCAGCATCTATGGATGCAAGCCAGTGTTTTGCTCGCTTTACTAGCCGCAGCATTGCATCGAAGGCTCATATTCACCTTGTGGTCAATTATGACCCCCCAAGTTCCTTTCATCTGTAGTGCTAACCAGTGTAGCACTGCCTAGCCTATAAGCATGCTGCAGGTTTTTCCTCCCAAGGTGGAGAACCTTGCATTTTTTGGTGTTAAACACCATCAGGTTCTCATTCACCCATTTCATGAGCCTGTCAAGATCTGCCTGGATCACCCCCCTGTCCTCAGGTGTGGATGCTTTACCCCAAAGTTTGGTGTCATCGGTGATCTTGGCCAGCCCACTGCTGACACCAGTGTGTACATCATTGATGAAGATGTTAAAAAGTAAAGGCCCTAGGACAAAGCCTTGAGGGACCCCACTGGTCACAGGGCACCACGATGATTGACTTCCATCAACAACCACCCTCTGGGTCCTACCGTGTAGCCAATTCCCCAGGCAGCAGATTATGGTGAGGTTGAGGCCACAGTTAGTCAGTTTTGCCAAGAGGTGATCATGGGATACTAGATTTAAGGCTTTTTTAAAGTCAAGATATATGACATCAATCTCTTCTCCCTTGTCCAGGTGATAGGTCACCTGGTCATAAAAGGAAATAAGATTGGTCAAGCAAGACCTACCCACAACAAACCCATGCTGGGTATCCCTCAGGATATGGTAATCAGCTAGCCTGTATAGGATGACCTCTTTGATAATATTTTCCAAGACCTTCCCCAGGATAGAGGTCAGGCTGATGGGTCTGTAGATCCACTTGCCTCCCTTTTTTTGAAGATAGGTACCACATTGGCCTTCTTCCAAGCATCGGGCACTTCACCAGAGCACCAAGAGTTCTTAAAAATTTGTGTCAGAAGCTGAGCTATGATGTCTGACAGCTCTTTAGGTACCCTTGGGTGTAAATCATCAGGGCCAACTGACTTGAAGGTATCCAGCCTGTTGAGGTGTTCCTTCACAAGGTCATCTTTGATAGATGGTAAGGAATCTCCCTCACCTGGGCCTCCCTGTCCCACAGTAGGCAGGGGCTTCCCATTGGACTGGTGAAAAACTGATGCAAATACCCATTTAGCAAGTTTGCTTTGTCCTGGGCATTGGTTGTCAGTTGTCCCATCTGGTTTAGCAGGGGTCCAATGTTGCCTTTGCTTTTCCTCCCTGAACTGCATCTCCTATGTAATATTACCTACTAAAAATGTTAGGGTTCCAACTACTTAGGCAATTAAAAAAGAACTGATGGAGTATTCACACAATCTGGGTGATCCAAATCATCCATTCTGGGGTGTGGACCAGCAAATGGGACAACCTGACACCCTCTACTCACTATGGCTTCAAGAAGGAGGCCCTGTTTGTAGCTTGGATTCCTAAATTCTGTACAGATTTTAGGGAATCTACTGGGTTCAGAAGGGAAAATAAAATCACTGCTTCTTTTGCAGGCGGAAGATTGGGCAACGAGTTTCCTCTCCTCCCATTGAAGAATTTGAGGTATTTCCTAAAGGAAGCATCACAGAATTTGTCACCCAGAGGTTTTTTTTGCTTGTATTGGGGTTTTGGGGTTTTTTTAATGGTGAGTGGCTCTAAGAAAGGAACACTACATTAAGACCAACAACAATTGGATATTATTATTCATATAGACAGGAAAAGCAACAACTGTAAAATGGTAACTAATAAAAAACAGTGTTGAAGTTTGACAGAAACCAGAGCTCCTAGAGCTAGCTGCCTTATGTATCAGTGGGACTACCAGAAGCATACTTCAAACTCTGTAACAGACTCTGTAAAACAGATTTCTATCAAGTACATATGGTTCCAAACCATTACTCAAGTGACCAGAATTATTGAAAACTGGCTTTAACACATGAGAAATGAGAAATACTCTCTGCTTCTTATGGGCTATTGAATGCATCCAAGATTTCTGGGGTTTTGTGGGTTTGAGCTGGACTCATGGGTGGCTGGTCTTGCATCCTGTACTGAGCACAGGCAAGTGCTTCTCACCTTCTACATTTTACATGTATATTCAGTTTCTTCAGACAAGGTGTAACAGCATTACAATTTGACAGTGTTACAGAACTATTAAGTACTTGGTAGAGCCTAGGGTTAAAGGACATTTTCATCACCAAACTTATCTTGATGCCATCTGAACCATGTTAAATAGCCAGAAGTTAAATATGATTTTATGTGAAAAAACTCACATCCATTAGGAAGCTTGCCCATTGCAAGAAATCTTTTCAGATGAATCAATTCTTAAGGCAGGCTACTTGTGAAAAGAGGCAAAATAGCAGCAAAAGCACATTCAGAACTTCTGCAACCATACCCATGACAATATGTAACAAGAGAGATTCAGCAATAAGCAGGTTTGTATGTGTGGATGGATTTATGCTACCCAGAGGGAGAATGCGGGTCTGGAGACAGAGGCTTCACTGACTCCTGTCTGTGACAGCCCAGGGGGCAAGGTGCGGCTGGCTCAGGACTCAGGCAGACCAAACAAGCTCTGGCTGAGGCTAGAGTGCCATCTTGTGAGCAGGCATGAATGTGGTTCTATAAAATCTCCTGGGTTGCTAGCAGAATGACCCAACATGAGTTGTGATGGGAACTGGTACAGATGTTCATTACAGCACTCTAACCTGCAGCTCTGAAGTCTGATACCACACCCATCCAGGGTTATTTTAGAGGAGGGTTACCATTTTACAGCTCTCTATGTGCCCTGACCATTATGTCATTATCAAGCTAATTTTTATTTTTTCATGATCTAACTAGACTAAGCTTCTAAGTTAGATCCAACTCACCAAAGCCAAGTACAATGGGAGAATGACGTTCCGGGATTGCTTGTATATAATGCAAACTCCCATTTTCAGCAACAGTTTTCTGGGAAAAAAAATACACGTTGCATGTGAGAAAATATGACACCATGATTCAAACATGAGATGAAGCAAAAAATCATTCAAGCCTGCTTTTTGGTGTTTCAATAATAGCCTTGAAAGAAAAACTATCAGTTGACGTTGTCAAGAGGTCTTGGTATGCATTAATTTTTCCCCCAATGGGGTTTCTTCAATTGACAAGACACAAACTCACAAAACTACTTTTAAGTTCAATGTGGGAATAATTATCCCAGTACAAAACACCTTTGAAAAATTAGCTACATAATACATAAGACTTGAAAGTATTTCCAATGCCATGGGAGTACAGGTTTCCCCCAATTTATGTGATACATGCATTCCTGGAGAATGGTACATAAATCAAATTCACATAAAGTGAACCCACTTTACAATGTAACAAATAGGAATAGGTTCCCATGGCAGTGAGGAAGGGAGGGAGGGGGTGAGGCTGGGACTAGGGAAGGGGCATCAGGTGGGGTGCCACCAAGAGCAGCTGACGCCAGCTGCCTGCACCAGAGCATGGTACTGCTGAAAGCAGCTGCAGTCAGCTGGTGTCAGCCACTTCCAGGGCCACTCCAGCACGAGAAGGGGTGAGTAGGGACTGGCAGAGCCCCGGGAGGGGGGGTTTGAGCATGGTCCAAAGGCAGTTGGTGTTAGCTGCTCCTGGGGCTCGGGCAAGTGCTCCACCCCGCACTGTCCAGGGCTCTGCTTGTCCACACTCACCCCAGCCTGTGCTGGAGCAGGCCTGGGAACAGCCAACACTAGCTGCCTGCACCAGGGCACGGTACAGCCTAGGAGCAGAGGTGAATGTGGACAAGCAGAGCCCCAGGAGGTGCAGGGCATGGCACTTACCCTGGAGCCCAGGCAAGGTAGAAACAAGGGGGAGCACAATGCAGCCCAGCAGCTGCAGGCAGCTGGTGATGGCCACTCCCAGGGCTGCTGCAGCTGGGGCTGAGGTGAGTGAGGCCATGGCCCTTTCCCCTCCCCCCCACAGACTTACCTGCTGGGTGGGGGGGCATCTATGCTGATCACATAAGAGCAAATTTACCTTGCATATAATGAATTGTGGGTCTAAATATGCTCATCACATAAGAGTGAATTCACATATAAAGAACCCCTATAAACTGAGGGAAACCTGTACTCTAAATGCCTACTTCCAAGCCTATAGAATATTACTGCTCCTTCTCCTGAGCAGATAGGGACCACACCTCATGCACGCCATGGGCCACCAGGGGTGAGGGCAGAAAATGGAAGCTGAAGGAAGAAGGGGAATCCTTGAGACCCTGGCAGCAGCAACAACAGCAGCAGCAGTGGAAGGAATAGTATCTGGGCAATAACCCAGGGGTTGTGTACTAACTCCCCATGAGCCATATTCAGCCTCTTTGCTACCAGCTGGCCAACCCTGAGTTAGAATATAGATTAATTGAAAATGAGCCACCATAAAAGCAAGCTAACTACCAAGAAGAAATAACTATACAAAACTAGATGCTAAGGAAACATGTTTAGAAATAATGGATTTTTTCTCTAGGTCCACATTTAGGCTTACATTTGTTTAGGTCAAGGTTTCTAGTTTTTTGTGAAGTTAGTCAGTTATAAAATATTAAATGAGATCAGGCCAGTCATAGTGGCAGGGAATAGTATATAAGATTTCCCCACTGTTTGACTATGCATATAATTTTAGATATGTCAAACCCAGCTAATTTCTTCTGTTTCTGTCTTCCCTGACTAGATTAGCCATCATGCTAAATTGAAACAATATATGGAGTTGTTTCATGATGTGGAAAACATCTATTTGTGATCTGAAACGGACTTAACATCAGGTCAAGTCACATAAAAATCTCAGATAATAACTAACTAGTTTCTCTAACTCACATCCTGTTTAGTTTAGTGAAAGACGCATTTTAATCTGAAAGCTTTTAAGTGTTTCATGGAATCTATTTTTACATTTAAAAATTAGCTTTGAGTACTGATCTCTGAGTTTTTCCTGATCATTGTTTTGAATAGTCCTTTAATGGATAGCATTATGATGTATATTTATTGCTTTTATCTTGTGAAAACAAGATTCCTTTAAGGCATTAATTGGTACTATTTTGGCCAAAAGGTATAAAAAAATATAATAACTTTTAAGTTATCAACAAAAAATGGTCAGAGAGCTCATGTAAATTTATAGCGAGAAAATACACAAACTCTACATGAACATTTGGGATACAAATAATCATGGGGGGTGTGTGTGTGTAGCCTAACAATTTTCATAGCATGCTATGTGTCACAGAGGCACCCCAAGACAGTTATTTTGTGGGACTCATTCTATGGCATGTATGGATACTCCCCCAAATTAGATTTAGACTTCTGGTCTTTTATCTCTAATCATAGCTATTGCAAAGCTGTGTTCAGTTTTCTTGTCCTTATAACCAAGGATTCTGGTTTTCTCTGATTTAAACAAATCCCCGATTTTTTGGTTAAAAACAAGTAACCCCAAATCCACATTTCCATGATTAAAATGAAACACCACTATATATAGCCCTATGTACTAGTGGTGTTTCATTTAAATCACAGTAAAATGTGGATTACTTTTTTTTAACTGAAAATTGGGGATTTGTTTAAATCAGAAAAAAACAGGATTCCTGCTCCTAACCATCTATGTTATAGTATTTGGTATAAGTTTAATTTTCATGGATCTTTGTATTTCATCTAAGGTTGTGCTAGTAAGACAGTGATTAACTTGAACAGCTCAGAACTGTTTTACAAGCACCTCATGAATGACTTGTCAACGGTCAAATAGCAAGTTAGATTTAGTATTGAGAGGAGACATTGATGCCTCTAAGTGCGATTGAGAATTTCACAAAGGCCTGTGTACCCATGCATATCCTAAACATAGGGCACTCTATAGTAGAATATTAAGTCATTCTGCATGGGTGTTTTCTAATTAATTATTCTCCTACCGTAAATGTAAAAGAATGTAATAGTAGACTTCCGTATGCATACCACCAGCCTCTGGCTTCTTTACTTTTCATTCCATCCAAGAAGAGCACACACCAACTGCTGAAACTTCCTTAGCCTGATGAAGGGTTTTTGAACCTGAAAGCTTGCTTAATAACTATTCTCCAAATATTTGGGTTGGTCTAATAAAAGATATCAGATTCACCCAAGGAACCTCGTCTGCCTATGTCCTTAGACCAACACGGCTACAACCTACACCCCTGCATAGTAGACTTCCCACATTTGTGCAGAATTAATACATGGAGATCTATCTGAAAATGTTTGTGTTATGCAGTAAAAAAAAATCATCCAAGGCAGAGAGCACCAAATTGGGAGTAGAGAACCTTTCCAGTTCTGTGTATTCAGTGCCATGGAGGAAATATTTGGCAAAAGGAAGATAAGATGGGCAAAGCACCCTATTTAATTCAATACTAGTGAGAGCCAGAAACAGAGAATGGATTTTTTCGTCTTCTTTTATGTACACTAATCAATGAATCTGATGTAATTATTGAAGGAAAAACTGTGCATGAGCAGTTCCTGAAAACATTGGCCTCCCCAGGCTGACTGGAAAAAAAAAAAAACAACAAAACTTCTGTTTTCTTTGGTACATAGGAGAATAATTTACAAAGTTTCTGGTACAAATCAATTTACTACTAAAATAGACCTGGAATGATTTGCTTTCATATTGATTTTATTTTCATATGGGTTGCTGCTCTATCTGTTGGGAGGGGGGGAGAGTTTGGTTTATTCATTTATCTTTTTAATGTGTTAGTTGCTTTTCCTAAATGACTCTGGAGCGCACGTGCATGTTTCCTATTTTTATATCTCTAATATTATAACAGTTATTTTACTGAACTTCAGTATTGTTTCTCTTTCATATGGTATTTAGAATGTACTTATATTTAGATTTGGAAAAAAAAGAAATAAATCATGACAAATATATATTACAGATATTGAAATAAAATTGGAAATGGAAGGTTGAAAAGCAGTGAAAAATGAAAGGGTATGAACAGGAGCATTTCAGTTCTCAAAAAGGTAGAAAGGTTTAGTTTAGAAGCAGCCACATCCAGAAGTTAAATTGTTGTGCCCTGAAAGACTGATCAGATCTTTAATATATGTTCTGACAACTTCATGTTTTAGTTTTCCTTTTAATTATATTAATTCCTTAATTTGGTGATGAAAACCCTAGGCAATTTTCTCCATTTCATGAAGTTCGACTGGACTCCTGTGTCAGTGCTCAGTCTAAATGGCTTTTTTAGATAATAAAAATATATGCAGAGGGGACAATTCTTTGTTTGGCACATCCTGTGTTTAGTGTAGCTGACTTTAGTTCAAAGGATATTCCAGAGATCAGATCCCTATCTGCACATTCCCAAAAAACTGGAATAAATATTTCCATCAGCCATATGGTATGATCATACACGTCTCCATCAAATTCAGTGTCGCACCTTATACATTGTAGTAATAGCAGTTCAATTGTTAGAGGAGCTTTGGCATCCATAGAAGTAGGTTCAGAATTTGTTCCTTATTAGCAGGGGTCCTGGTTTTCTCTGATAAAAAAACCCCAATTTTCACTTTAAAAAGTAACCCAAAATCCACATTGTTCTGTGATCAGTAAGAAACAGCGCTAATATATATCTATGTATACATAATGGTGTTTCATTTTGATCATAGAAAAATGTGGATTTTGGGTTACTTCTCTAAATCTAAAAATTGGGGATTTTTTTTTTAAATCAGAGAAAACTAGGATCCCTGCTGATTACTATTTAATGAGGGTGGGGCTACAAAGCGGGTTAAGAGCTCCAGGAACAGAGTGCAAGGGGGAGAGAAGAGGTTGTCATGCTGAGCGAGAAGCACAAGGCTGGGGTTGCCCCTCTCAAGATGTGAAGGGCGACAGCAAATTTTGGTTTTATTTGATTGATGTCTATGTGCTTTCTTGTTTCTTTCTTCTAATTGCTGGGAGGGATGAGGTTGCCCTTAAAATAAACTGGCTGAAAATCCCTGAAGTCAGACCAAGCTCCCTGATATCAGGAAGCAGGATGACTGACCTGCTTATAGTCAGTTATACTTTTTCGCTTGAATCTAGACCATTACGTACAATGGTATTAAGTCACACCAGGTCCCACACTTGTCACCTACATACATTACTACTTCACATTCAGATAAAACATTTCATTTACAAAGGTCAAAGCATTTGTTTTTGTTTTTTGCCACAGCTGTCATATTTTCATGGGTATTCAGATTCAGTCACCAACTATAAAATGTTGTCTTAATTGCCTACTACTGTAGTGCCACTCGCATCGGAGCACAAGAATGATGTGGTTTATATACTACATAGAGAAAAAAAATGAAGAATATAGTTCTTAATTCTTTGGTTACAGAAAAAATAAGTTGTATTCTTTATAGGCTACTGGTCAAATACTGTTTTTTAACAAATATAACAGTAAATGAACTGTTACAGTAGATGTATTAATGAAAGCCTACTTCCAAGACGTTGATGTATAAGTGCTTCCTTAGGGCTTCATTCTGTAATCCTTATTCTTCCCTCTTCCCCCTCCCCGGCACCCCTGTCTGCCACCCTGAATCGCAAATATGCACTGGGAACAAATGTGCAAATGTACACTGCCACTGCAGCACTGATAAAGGGAGTTTTAAAATTGTGAAGCTAGTTGACTTCTAGTTCCACCCTCTTACAATTATAAAGGAGCCAGAGCCAAGAAAAGGAATTTAGTTCAGATTAGGCAGCTGAATAACTAGGGGCTCCTAGACTGGGGATTGATGCTGGGCAGCTCCCAAGGGGATGGGAGGAGTTACCTTGGAAAACTCTGTGGAGAGACTGTGGCTCAAAGAATGTGAAATATCAGAGGACCTCTCGGGAACATAAACCTGGGTCCCTCAGGTAGAGAGGTGTCACAAACCAAGGGTGTGATTTTTGTTTGTGTGCGCTTCGGTACTGCTGAATTATTTCTCGCCACTTGTAGCTTTCTTTGCAGGGTGCATTTCTTCGTTGCAGCTCAGAAATGCACGTTGCAAGGAGTTCCCGCCATTTGTATTTAGATTCGTGCCCCACTATTGGCCAGTTCTAAATTATTCCTACGTGGCGGCTAGCGATTGGCTTGCTAGCAGTATAAGAGGCTTGAGTGGTTTCCACCCAAGTTGGAGGACTCCACGAACATCAGGAGGAGGAGACTTCACGCCTCATGAAGATCTCTAAGCGCTGCGGAGCCTATCGGACCCAGCGTGTATTTCAAGAAGGCTATAGGGGTCTGATCAGCCTCTAGCCTCTCCCCATCGCTGAACGATCCCTCGATGTACCCTTCCCTGCGTGCACAAGTTCCACGGAGCCTAGCAAATTTCGTGTGAGTGAATCCAGAGCTCTGTCTGAGTCCTTAAACTGGGACTTAAGTGAAGTTTTCCTGGAAGTTTTCCAGCCTGCACCGCGACCATCTACGGTGTAAGTAAACAATCTTAAATCAACCATTAAGCATCTGTGCCTAATTCTAGAGTGCCGCCTGCCTTCCCCGACCCAGCGTGTCTGGGCTGCTGACCAGAGCCCGCCGCGTGAAAAAAAGGGCCTTGGACTGCTCCCAGCCCGCACAAGAGGCAATGTGGCCTTCAGCTCTGCAGAGAGAAGCCCCTGCCATCTCAGGCTGATGTAGAATGTAATCTGCATGCCATGGCAGGTACTCCCAGGGCAGAGGTAGCCAGAGAGTGGGAAACTGGCCTGATAGTGGTATGATGACCAGGGATCCTGGTTTTGTTTAATTAAAAAAATTCCCAATTTTCAGATTTAAAAAAAAAAAAAATTAGAGTAACCCAAAAGCCACATTTTTCTGTAATTAAAATGAAATATCATTTAATTTTAATATATATATATTATATATCACATTACTATATATTAGTAATATATATATTAGTGGTGTTTCATTTTAATTATAAAAAAAATGTGGCTTTTGGGTTACTTTTTTGTATTAAAAAAAAAACAACAACAAAAACACCCCAAACCAATATTTATCAGAGAAAACCAGGATCCCAATGATGACCCAGAGGGGGAACTCTTGAGTTAAAGCAATTGCTATCATTTATAAACTATAGTTTTGTTATAGTTTATACTGGAGGACTTCATGTGGCTGTACGGGGTGGAAAAGGAGGTTGCCCGAGTGCCTGAGGGGCAGGTATCCTAGTTGTTTCAGATTTTAAAAAATGTAACCCCAAATCCACATTTGTCCATGATTAAAATGAAAGACCACTAATATTATGTGTGTGGGTGTGTGTGTATGGATTTGGGATGACTTTTTTTTTTTAATGACAATTGGAGGGTTGTTTTTTTTTTTTAATTACAGAAAACCAGGGTCCCTGCTGACTACCAGGATCCACAGTTCAACTTGTTCTCAGCCCTGAGCTCTGCTGTAGCACATCTCCTACCTGGTGCCTGCACCCCCAGGACCTGAACACAGGCCTCAATGGAGCTATGTGGCTGGAACAGGGTGGAGCTAAGCAACGCAAGGCCAGGTCCCACTGACCCTGTGCTTCACAGGGCTGTGCAAAGTCTGGCTGCCAGATCCCCCAGCATAGCTTCCACAGCAGAAGCTGTGGTTGGCTACCTCAGTGCTGCTCATCTGGGCTGGGGCTCCACAGAGCAGGTGGAAGCAGGAAGTCTCATCCCTGCTCTCTCCCTCCCCTCCCCAGCATGTTCCCAAGCCACTTGTTCCAAGCAGAGCAAGCAAGTTCCAGGGCTGCAGCAGTGGCTCTACCTGGCAGGAGCAGTGAGCCTGGGGAAGAGAGGCAGGTTCAGGAATGAGACTTCCCATCCCCCCTGTGCTTTCGGGTTGGCTGTGAGTGGCACAGCCTCTCCACCTGCTTCGTAAAGCCCCAGTCTGGAAGGGGAGTGCCAAGCCTCATGCTCTGTGCCTGAAGCTTCCTGGCTGCTATGAGAGGTTCAGGGGCTTCAGGTGTCTGGCAACTGTGGCTGCTGCCAGGTGAGCCTGACAATGGGAGCCAGTGGCCAGACCCTGCACAGCCCAGTGGAGCATGGAGTCAGTGGGAACCAGCCTCAAGCTGCTGCTGTGCAGCCACCAAGCTCTACCCTACTGCAGCTGCACAGCCCCACCAAGGTGTGTGTTTGGGTCCTGGGAGACAATCCATTTTTTCCCTCCAACTCTCGCCCCCCTGCACCACCACTGCCTGGGCTGCCAGCTAGCCTGGGCTCTGAGGGGCCAGATCCTTTTTGGAGCTTAGGAAGCACTGGCTGACCAGCAGCCCAGGCAAGGACAGTGTGGCAGGATGGGGTCCAGAGAAGAAAAAGGATCAGGCCCCTCAGAGCTCAAGCAGTGGTCCAGTCCTGACCCTAGCTTTTAGTCCTCCCCCTACTCATCAAGCCTCTCACGTCAAGTCAGCTGTGTAAGTGAAGGACAATCAGAGGTGGTTTTTCACCTTAAGGTGTGGCTGGTTCACTAAAATGAGCAGCACTAAGCCAATTAAGATTTGTTTGATTTACAGCATACGGTGTAACAAGGTCTTTAAAAATTGCTAAATAAATTTGTCTCAAATAAAGACAGTGGATGTACAGTTGTGCCTAATATATCATCTAATCATTAATGAACTTACATTTGATAGCCGTATTAGAATAAGTATCTTATTTGTTACCAAGGAGAGATACCTATTTGTGTCACTAGTATAAACTGCATCCTTCATTAAAACTAGATGTAACAGTAGGTGACCCAGACTACCTAGCTCGGTAAACCTTTTGCCTATATTTAAAATTCTTCTCACCTATTATGTTGTCTTGCTTGTTACCATTTCTTTGCTGCTGCTCTTATTTAATTCAGAACCAACCAAAGCAAACATATACTAGTTTGCTTTAATATTTTGTTATTCTAATATATAACTATTAAGCAGCCTAAAGCCTACAAAGATCTACAGTGTGTTTTCATCCCCTGTGCTGCTTTTTAGTGATTCAGTATTAAGGGTAAAATGATGGTGTGTTTCAAAAGTAAATGAATTAATGGATTGTCAGGGTCTTGAGCAGGGTAGAATGAAATCACAATTAGGCACTTAAGTTCACTTAGATACCCAAGAGATGGAATAGAATCTGAACCAGGATCTCTGTCTCAGAAAGAACATTATACATTGAAACTTCAAGTAATATTCTGGCTAATAACTATAATAAGGATTACTTGGTATCCATATAATTATGTCCAGTGAAACAAAGCAGTGTGATTTGAATAGTTTTCATCCTCAAAGGGTCTAATTAAAGAAAAGTCTTTATTACTACTTAAAATATTAACATTTTAATGAGTACCTTAGTCAATTTAGAACTTCTATATATAGGAGCCCTTTTGTCAGACCAGGGTTTTCATCTCACTAACACAGTTTGACAACAGATATATGGTTGCATATTAATAGGTAGAAACCCTGCATTAACTATTAATTTCCATAATTTTAAAAGTTTATTGTTATATGTAAGTCACATAAAGTATGTGAATATCAAGTGAAATTAATAAGGTTTGTATTCATCATGCATTATAAATCAGATGGTACCCAGGATTACCAATTTTATTAAACAGAGGGAAGTTAAAGTATGGTCTAACCAGAGACAATGGATTCTTATCCCATTATCTGAATTAGCTTTTGTTATCCCTTTGGCCTACCGGGCTTATTGCCTCTCCCAGCTTTGCTTCTTCTCCTCTTCCCCTCTCCCTTTCTCCCTCCCTTTCTTGTCTTTTTCTATTAAAGCACTTCCTTCATTTGATACACTGCTCTGTATCTGTTACAGCATCTGATGAAATTCTGGCTCAGGAAAGCTTATGCTATATATATCATTGATTTAGTTGATCTACAAGGTGCAAATCTATTTTGCCTTTTGCCCAATTCTATTGAGGTCTTTTGCTAATATGTTCAATCAAACAAGATCAAAGGTAAATCTTTAAAGATATCATCTAACTGTGTCCAAAAATCTAAAATTTCTGCAATAAAACCAAACAAAAAACTTCACTTAGCTAAAAACTGACTGCAATTCTGCCTAATGCTGTGCTATAATGATTACTTGTCTTATCTTGGAACATTCATTAATTCTTGAATGATACTTGTAAGATGCAGTCCATGCTACAAGGAAAAGGAAAATATGTCACCCTTCCAGTCGAATATAACTTGTGGGCAATGATCTGAACAACTTACAATGAACCAATAACATATAAAGACAATGGATTTAGCAACCAAGACTCAGACTTTTATTCCCTAAGGATTCAGTTCTGTGAGGTGCTAAGTGGTAAGCAACACAAAATGATTAGATTAAAAAATATAAAATTAAATCCAGTAAAGATCCTGGAGAAAATCATCATGGGATCCATCACCAACAGGCTAACGGAAGCCAGCATGGCTTTGTCACTGGAAGGTCTTGCCTGACCAACCTCGTCACCTTCTATGATCAGGTCATGCATTGCCTCGATAAGGGAGATGAAGTTGATGTTAAATACCTGGATTTCAAGAAAGTCTTTGACTTGGTCTCCCATGATGTCCTCATGGTTAAGCTGGGGAACTGCAGTTTCAACCCTCTCATGGTCTGATGGCTGGACAATTGGCTCCGGGGTTGGACCCAAAAAGTACTAGTTGATGGGAGCGAATCAATGTGGTGCAAGGTGACTATTGGAGTCCCTCAGGACTCAGTTCTTGGGCTTGTACTCTTCAACATCTTCATTGTGTTGGAGTGATCTGGATTCAGGCATCAGATGCGGACTGATAACGCTCACGGATGACACCAAACTATGGGGGAAGGCGACCACACTAGAAGACAAGCTGGGGATATAGACCGACCTGGACACCCTTGCAAGCTGGGTGGACCAAAACCTGATGGTATTTAATGTAGAGAAGTGCAGCGTGCTCCACCTTGGGAGGAAGAAGCATCATCATATTTACAGGATAGGCAGCGCTACACTTGCTAGCACCATGACCGAAAGAGACTTAGGGGTCTTGACTGACCACAGGATGAACATGAGCCACCAATGCGATGCTGTGGCTGGCAAAACTAACCAACTCTGGCATGCATCCATCGATGCATCTCTAGCAAAGCCAGGGATATCATACTCCCACTTTACTCGGCCTTGGTGAGGTTGCAACTGGAGTACTGCATCCAGTTTTGCTCCCCCCACCCAGTTCCGGAAGGATGTGGACAGGTTTGGGAGAGTCCAGAGAAGAGACCCCCATATGATCAAAGGCCAAGTCAGCAAACCTTACAAGGAGAGGCTGAGGAATATGGGACACTTTAGCCTGGAGAAGAGAAGGCTCAGGAGGGACTTGGGTGGCAGCCTATAAGTACGTAAGGGGAGTGCATTAGGATCTGGGAGAACCTTAGGGAGCTCTGGTGAACAACTGCATAAAAAGGTCCAATGGCCACAAACCCCTAGAAGGTCAATTTAGATTGAACATAAGGAAAAACTTCTTCACAGTCTGAGCGTCCAGGGTCTGGAAGAGAATCCCCTCGGAGGTGGAGCAAGCACCTGCTCTGGACTCATTCAAAAGGCGTTTGGATGTTTATCTTGCTGGGATCATTTGATCCCTGCAGACTTCCTGCCTATGACAGAGGCTGGACTCGATGATCTCGTGAGGTTTCTTCAAGTCTATGAAATTTCTATATCCATATTCTATATGTTTTATTAAAGTATATCAGTATATCAAGTATATCAATAAACTGATGTTTATAACTTTAAATTGTCTGAATTTTTTATAATAAAAATAGAAGACTATAATTTATGTAGCTATGCATTATTACATATAACATACTTCAGAAAGCAAACCAACTATTGCTTTGACAGGAAAGTATATTACTACAATTTATGGGCTACTGTAAGCAGTGTAGAAAGTACCATGTGGAAACAACTGAAATGTTTCCAATTTATAAAATGCATTAACTAATCTTATTGGATGCTAATCCACAGTGGCTATGTCCACATGAGACGCTGATTGTACACTACCCCATGACTACTGCACGGTAGTATCATGCGGCAGAAAGCACAATCCAGTGCTACTGCTCAGTAATCTTGGGCTACTGTGTAGTCAGTGTCACAAAGCAGCTGTTCGGCAATGCCTCGTGTCAGCACCTCATGTATCTAGTATAAACTGAAATTATTATTACACCATCATATTCTGTAAATACTGTGGTCTTGCAGCTAAAACAAAACCAGTGGTAACAATTACAGGAATGTGAATAGATTCTCAATAATTAAAATGGTGCTTTTGGTAATGTTGGTTCAGGCGTTATTTTTAATGTTTGAACTTTGTACAAATAGAAAAAAAAAACAGGACTGGGAACAAGCAACCTTCATCCCCAAGAAATGTGAGTTTTGCATACTGATCACAGAATCCTCAAAAAACGCATTTGTATTTGAAAAGTTGCACATTTTGATCTGCTTGATTCAGGCAGCCATTACAAAGGGTTATTTAATGCTGAAATGAAGTATAACAAACTATTCTATTTCACAACCCAGTGCCTTTATGCACATGCTCCAGCCAGTGTAACACTATAGCCGCATCTGAAAATGACAATACTTTTTTCTGTTATGTTTTTTTTCAAAACGGAACACTGCTTTCATGGAATTGGGTATTTATTTCAAACTGCTGAAATATATAAACTATTTTGAACTTCTATTGTCTTTGATAGCTAACTTTAGAATACTTGCCTCTATGCCTATAAGGCCAGATTTACTAAGTCTATGACATTTCCTATAGGACATATAGCATTATTAGGGGACACAGACTCAGTCACTTGGCAATACCTTGCCTCTCCCTGAGTTACATTTCAGTACTCACAGTATCACTGCTTTGTGGTGAGTAGGAAATGCATTATCTTTTCATCCAACATGTGATTATATAAAGATGTTAAAGATAGTGTTGCTTTGGCCCAACTTAAGCAGAAAAAAATGCTATGAGAAAAGAACATTTATAATGCCCTGAAGAAGTTCAATCATCTCTTGATAATATGCACATCCTTATCTTTTGTGCAGCATACAGTATATATTATTTTTAGAGGGGCTTGTTGGGGGGGGGTTGTTTTTGTTAGGGAAATGTGGTAGAATAAATGTTTCATATACCTAGAAGTCTTCATCCAAAGTTATCTAAAGATATTTACAAATGTAGGTATTTATGAGGATAAAGAGAGAAAGGATCCAATTATCATTTGACTTTTACTTTGTTTTATCATGTGCAAAATGAATCTGAATCAGAATGGTAGCATTTATATTCCCTTTCCACTAGTGTCAATAACTGCACAAGGTTTAAGCAAAAGAAAAATGGACCATAATTGTTTCAGAAAAAAGTAATTAGAGTGGGATAAAGAACCCTGACATCTTAGAGCCCTAGGTCTTTTTTGTTAATGCCACTGGAACTGGAACTGTATTTAGAAAAAGAAAAAAAATGTTCATGCACAACTTCTTATATATGTATTATAAATCTCAGTTTACCTGGACACCCATATTTAAACTCAGGTTCCCAAAAGGGGGTTGGATCCAAGACCACTTTATGTCTCTAGGTCCCCAGTCAAACATTAAAATAATGGTGCCTCTGGGATCTGAAGATTATATACCCCATCCAAACATCATACATCCTGCCATACTAGACATGTGGCAGAATGCTCAATATTTGGGATACAGCACAAATTCCTTGCATCTAAATCACACTGCTGTGGGGCTGCCCCCAGTCTGATCCTGCAGATCCGGCAGTTGGCTTTTCTGTTCCAGACCTAGGGTGCCCCATGCCTGATCCAGTCCCTTAGCTGAATGTTGGGATTGGGCACTAGAAGCCTCAAAGGATTGGGATCAAGGTAGCCTGGATACCCAAGGCTGTCGAGGACCAGTTTTGACAAATTAGCTAATTATTGGTATCAGACCCATCACCCCCAGGTTTAGTTGGAAACCTGGGGTCAACTAAGGCTACCGATTAGCCAATTGTTGGCACTGGCTTTGGTCAGCCCTGGATCCAGTTCCCAACTCAGGGCTTTGTTTAGGTGATGCTGAAAATCCATTAATTGTTTGTATGAGTTAGGGGAGCCCTTGTTTTGGAACACAATTCATGCCCCAAAATTTACGGTGCCATGCAAACTGACCCTAAAGATATTCTGCATTATACATGGAATATGTTTTTGGCTGGATTGCTACCTTATGGTACCATAAATTAGCTAAATGTGTGGCCTGTTGTAATTCATAAAATGATTAACATATTAACCATACCATAAATATAATATCTGCCAGGGGCCTAGCTAGACTCCAAGTGGACCCTAATATCTAATATGCAAACAGGGTAGGGTTCTATTTCACTTTATATACCAGGAGAATGTGTCTAGCTATATAACTGCCATTTTTGTTACTTATGCATAGTTAGTTAATCTATTTCACATGCATTATGGATGTGCATATGTTCACATGGCTTTGGCATATGTGTACAGCCTGTACACTGGGAGCAGTGTAATAGGCCAGGAGAGTGACCAGGGCAGTAGGACACAAGAGGGTACTGACTACTTCTGCCCGCTGCAGTGCTGCCAGTACAATTTTGCAGCTGTGGTAGCAGGTGTAAGTTTCTGCTCCTTCCTTCCTCCCCAAGTGGACACACCTGGCCTGGTTGCACTACCTTAGTTACACTACTGTGCATTAACTTTTAAGGTACATGGCTCTGTATGCCCACATCTAAGAAAGTGTAAGTCTTGAAATTTTAACTAGGCATTAATCAGCAGGGATCCTGGTTTTCTCTGACTTAAGAAAAAAAATCCCCAATTTTCAGATTAAATAAAGTAACCCAAAATCCACATTTTTCTGTGATTAAAGTGAAACACCACTACACACACACACACACACACACACACACACACACAGAATGGTCTTTCATTTTAATCATGGAAAAATGTGGATTTTAAGTTACTTTAATCTGAAAATTGAGGATTTTTTTTTTATCAGAGAAAACTAGGATCCCTGTTGATCAGGCCATTCTCCAACCTTCCTCTTGATAGAACTCTTTTGGCTGCCCAGGCGAGCAATGTGGGGACAGGGGAAGGAAAAATTAGTGAGAGTGGCTTGGGAGAAACTTTACACACAAACTGGTATAAGGGATTGAAAAACAGTTTAAATCTATAACAAAACATAAGTTCAATGAACATAAATTAGTTTTAAATTGGCCAAACCAAATTTAAGATAAACCTGGAAGGATGTAGTATCAGACTTAACTGATTTGGGTTAAGCCAGTCTATCAAACTTCTATCCCAAACCCCTCCCAACTCAAGTTACCTTGTAGTCACCCAGCATCCCAGGATGCTTTGCACCCCCCTATACCTTCTTCCAAGTATAGAAGTTAGTCAGGGAAAATGAGGCATGCAAAAGTATTATCAAATGAACATATTAAAACCAAAAATGTGACAACAAACCCATAGTCTTCTGGGCAGGGATGGGAGGGACAATACTGGGAGGTTTTGCTCATAGATAAGTGATACTTGAAAGTGAAGTGATACTTGAAGTGTCAGGTGATATTTGAAAATTTCTGGAGAGTTGGTGAGGTACAGAAAGAAGAGAAGCACTATTCCATGTGGTATTAGCTGCAAGATCTCACACTTCAATAATTATATAAAAGACCTGAGATGTGACTAGTGTGATACAAGGAGACAAACCTTGTAAAGAAGACTAAAATAAAGTCCATGGAACATTTTAAAAATAATTTTAAAAATACAACTCCCCCCTAAGTTATAGGCTCAGACAGCCCTAAGTGATGTGCTACAGCTACTGTGACCCCAGTGAGATATTGCCAAGATGTAGGCCTACCCCAGATTCATCTCATTCTACTTCTTTCCTATCCCTTTTCAAATATTCTAGCCCATGCCCCTGTACATATGAGAGAAAAACTCTGCACCAAAGAAGGAGGGGGAGAAAAGATACTTATTTCTACCCTGTTGA
Organism: Alligator mississippiensis; assembly: GCF_030867095.1. Lineage (NCBI taxonomy): Eukaryota > Metazoa > Chordata > Crocodylia > Alligatoridae > Alligator > Alligator mississippiensis. Next base: position 381,158,919 of record NC_081824.1, read on the forward strand.
CTTTTCACTTAGAAACTCTCTGGGAATGAAGAGCTGCAGGGTAATGATGATTTGGGTCATGATAGGGTCACATTGAATTGGATCCTGAAACAAAGTGGAATAGAATTGTACATATTGGACTCAGGAGAACTCTGACTTGATCGGTCACTGGAAACGAAACAGAAATAATTCAAGCATTGTTCTTTTGCTAACCCCTTTTGCAAAGCTTAATCTCTCAAGAAGTGACAGCAGACACCTTTTAAAAAAAAATCAATATTTACTAAGGATTACTACACAGGGTTACTGCAATAACTTCCTTAAATCTAGAATAGGAAATTACTACCACAGACCTTCCTGATGCCTTTCTATCATTAGTAAACTTGCCTTTTTAGTGGAGACATTGTAAACGTATACTATTATACTCTATGGCTCTGCACCTGTTAATGGAGAGAACCTGGAACAACATGCACCGAAGTCAAAGAAGCAGTCTAACATGATCTTTTGTTTCATGTGTTTGGCTCCTGAACAGGAAGCAGTGCTGCAGATAGTTAATTACCCTGTGCAGACACAGTTAACGCTTCTGGTTCAGTAGGCATCCCACATGGAGCAATGCAATCATTTTAAGGTAAGAACAGTCTGTAGCATAGACTCAGCTTTAAAAAATCTACTATGAGGTCAGGGCTACTGCCATATATTTTTCTTCATACTTTTTTTTCCTGTAAAATATCTTCTCTTAAAATAGTAAAATGTTACTAAAATATATACTTTTAATACAATTGAAATATTATGGTTTGGAAGGTTAGGGTGTGGGTTTTTTGTTAAGGAATATCATCTCAAAGACATTTCATTTGTATAGCAAAGATTTTTAAAGCCCCAAATTCATTAGCTACATAATATATATATATATGTAAAATTTTCACTTGTCTCTGTATTTATTAATTTCCTTTATGGGAATAAACAGTAGAAACAAGGACACTAGTAGGTAGTACTTCTGAGTGGTCAATTGTAAGTCAGAAAAAAACCATCTGCTAGGCCAAATATAGAAGTCCAATGTAAATATTAACTAACTCAGAGACACTCCCTGGGGAGAATGGAAAGACACTCCCATGAGTCTTTTGTAGCCAGCCTTTGGAAATGCTCATTAATTAATGAGGATACAGTATCTTTCAATGTCTCACATAGAAAATTAACTGAAAGAGTGTAGATGTCCTTGCATTGTATGGATATGAATCTGTCCATTAAATGGGTGTATCACTATTCCACATTCTGTAGAGATAACATTTCTCTTGTTAATTATTTAACAGGATAATTCAAATAAACATAAGTAGGGAGAGTTTCTGATCAGAGAATTAGATAATTTGGATTAGAAAATGTGTTAAACTGGGGAGATAATGACCAGTCACCCTGCTGACTGTGTAAAGCTATCATAAACTAAGCTTAATCTTCTCATTTAGCTTTGTTTACTAATACTCTGCCTCCAGAGTGGCAAAGAAGTGATCCTTTTTTGGCTGGGATGATACAGTTGCAGATGGTCCTGCTTTGAGCTGGGGTTTGGACTAGATCACCTCCTAAGGTCTCTTCCCACTCTAATTGTCTATGATTCTATGATACTATTTAACAAAATAGTTTTTAATGTCAGGGTGTATGGCAGCACTCCCTTGCAGCATGGAGAACATCTAAATGTGGGGTATATAGCGCTACAGATGTGTTTTGCAGCACCACAAACTGTGTGGCCATGCTCATCTAGATGTGGCCCTAAAGAGAAGGGGTACTGAATAGACAGGAATAAACTAATTTAAATGACAGGGGGAAAAGGAGAAAAAGGAAAAGGGGAAGGTATATTGCTGAGAGAAGCAAAAGTAGGCCAAAGTGGTCAAATACAATTATCTTACTGAGGGATATATAAAAGCTAGTCAAGATAACAGAATAAGAATCCACTATACTTAACAAAATCCAGTCTGTGGATATTTTCTTGTTTCACAATTTTTTATTTAGGTTGACTGGTAAACTTGTTTCTTAAGAACAGTTACTCTGAGGTCAGTGATGGACTACCAATCTTTATTTGGATTAGCTGTTATAACCCTTGCCCCTCAGCAGGGTAAAGCTCCCAGATGTCTAAAGCTCTGGCTCAATGCATGCCCTGAAGTGGCTCAGTCTTGTCAGGACTGAGCAGCTAAGCAAAGTACCTCCTATCCTAAACCAGTTTGGATCCACTACAAGGTGTTTCCCCACCAAAGTATCTCCTCAGGAGTGATATTTAATCTGTGCCCTCTGGAAGCACTTAATACCCTCTTAAAAGACTGAACTCCATATGCACTGTGGACCCTTCAACAAAGTATCTTACATTGTATAACAGTCGTTGGATACAATTCATTATAGAAAAGCAGCTGCCTTCCCTTCCTTCTCCTCCCAGCCCCAGTGAGTGGCTTCATCATCACTAAGTTTAAGAGTCATGCTCAATCTTTTAATCTTTTTTTTTTTTTAATCAAAATCACACAGCTGTAACAGGGAAGAGTTAGAATAGCCCCACACTTTATTAGCCTTTAGGTAGCAGCTGGGTGGGGTACTCTCCAAGGAAGCTGATGTTGTTGGTTTTAACTCCATTAACCACAAGTGGAGCTAGGTCTTCTACATAAAGGGTGAGTGCTAAATATACACCCAGCTGTTGTATAAAAGGGAAGAAGATGCAATGGCAGCAACAGCACCACTAGGACTTCTTCCCCTTGTAGGCATCATGTAAAATAAATGTCTAATGCCTAACTTTTTTCTTTTTTGTTTTTTTGAAGGAAGTGCTTAGGTATCCATTTCTAGGAGACCATTCATAGCCATACATTCTGATGGAGGTAAACTTCTCACTACAGCCCAGTGTTTGTCACACAAGCCTTGGAGAAGGGAATGATGTTAGGAGCACTCTATCCTTTTCACCACCATTTCCTATTGACTAAAGTACACAGGTTCCCTGCTCAGTGTTCTGGCTGTTGTGAATCTTACTCCAAGCCATCTAACTGTCTTCATGAATTATATAGAAGGCAGGGGAGGGTTAGTTTTAGAGAATAACTTGTTCAGAGAGGCATGACACCCTGTCCTGTCTTCTCCCTGACTTTAGTCTAACCTCTCCCTATGAATTATATAGACAGCCTAGATCTGCAATACAGGCTGGTAGATTCTGCTTTAGGAGCTAGGCATCTTAAATTTAGACATTGCAGTCATTTTAGGGATTTAGCTTTCAATGGCTTGCCCAAGGACACAAAGGAAATTCTAGGCAGCGGTGGGAATTGAATGTAGATCACTTAAATCCTAGCCAACTGCCTTAACTGCCAGGTCATCCTCCTTTTCTGGTTTTCTTATATTATATTATCTGACAAGTTATGCTTGCTGTACATTATGAGGGTCCATGCTATTTTGTGGTATTCACAGCCCTAATCCCATAACTCTTGATGATTATTTACGATAAAGTCAAGAATCTTAATATACAGGAGTCCATTTGTGTAAACACATCTTTGCACAAGTAACTTCTGTCAAGTTGGTAAATTTCAGTGGCCAATTTTCAGCAGATTTGGGCCAAAGTAATATGGTAACACTAGCAAAAGACAAATAATTGCAAAACCAGTTATAAATGCTTTCCCACACATGCTTTTAAATAATTCCTCTGTTGTCTTACAGAAAGACTTTGATTTTGTATCCCAGGCATTATACGTGGTAATCATAACAAATTGTGCAGTGGCTTAATGAAGAGGTAAGATATCTATCAGAGCTTAGATTTAGAGCATAAATCTCATTTCACTTGTGACCTCAAACAAATTCAATGCCACGGCTCCAAAGGTGAAGAGTAATGTAATATTCTATTCCCTTTAGAAAATCCCTTTTGTCAGTAAAATGGTGTGTGTGTGTGTGTGTATGTGTGTGTGTGTATGCGCATACCATAGATGCACATACCATTTATTAGCCTCAATTCTCTCTTCTCTCTCTCTCTCTCTCTCTCTCTCTCTCTCTCTCTCTCACACACACACACACACACACACACACACACAACTTGAACCTGATTTCATAGATTTCATAAACATTTGGGCTGGAAGGGACCCTGAAGGGTCATTGAGTCCAGCCCCCTGCTCCAGAGGCAGGAATTCAGCAGGCATCATGGGATCCCAGCAAGATAAACAATCAAAAGGGTCTTGAAGGCATTCAAAGTGGGTGCTTGAACCACCTTCAGTGGCAGTCTATTCCAAACCTTGGGGACCCAGACAGTAAAGAAGTTCTTCATTATGTCCAGCCTGAATCGGTCGTGGCGGAGTTTGTGACTGTTCGATCTTGTCATCCCTTGGGGCGCTCTGGGGAACAGACATTCCTGATGAGCACCTCTGATAAACATATAGGCGGCCACCAGATCACCCCTGAACCTGGACTTTTGTAGGCTGAAGAGTCCCATGGGTCTCAGCCTCTCATCATAAGGTCTGTTTTTCTAACCTTTGGTCATGCACATGGCTCTCCTCTGCACTTTCTCAAGCATCTCCACGTCCTTTTTGAATTGTGGAGCCCAAAACTGGATGCAGCACTCCAGCTATGGCCTCACCAAGGCCAAGTACAATGGGAGAATGACATCCTGGAATTTGCTTGAGAAGCATATATGGATGCAAGCCAGACTTTTGGTCGCTTTACTAGCTGTGGCATCACATTGAAGGCTCATATCCATCTTGTGGTCAGTCATGTTCCCCAAGTCCCTTTCATCTGTAGTGCTAATCAGCGTAACACTGCCAAGCCTATAAGCTTGCTGCAGATTTATCCTCCCAAGGTGGAGAATGGAGAACCTTGCATTTTTTGGTGTTAAACACCATCATGTTCTCATCCACCCATTTCATTAGCCTGTCAAAATTTGCCTGGATCACCCTCCTGTCCTCAGGTGTGGATACTTTACCCCAGAGTTTGGTGTTGTTGGCGATTTTTTTAAATTGTTGTAATGTTTAATATACTGAAATGTAGTGGTATTGTTGAAGTGATTTTTTAATGGAAAGCTTATACATCTGAAGTTGGTTTGACAATCATTGATCCTTCTAGGTAATTGTGTATGTGTCAGATGTACTCCAAATCTTTGATAAACATGCCTAAGCAGGAGTTTGAAGGAAAATGTTGCCCAGACCTTCCATCCCCGCTTTATGTCACTGAAATAGAATCCAAAGGCCACCCTGAGTCCAAACAATTGGTGCCTCCATGGCTACAGTTGTATAAGCATCCGGGAATTGAACCCAGGTCTCCTGCATGGCAGGGAAGGAGTCTACCACTGAACCTGAGGGCACTTCACATTGCCATTAAAAAAAGAACGAAAGTTAATATTAGTCCTCATTATTAAACTGCAAATGTAAACTGCATCAGTGTATGATCAACAGGGATCCTGGTTTTCTCTGAATAAAAAAAAAAAAAAATCCCAAAATTTTGGATATAAAAAAGATAACCCCAAACTCACATTTGTCCATGATTAAAATGGATACCACTAATATATATATTAGTGATGTTTCACTATATATATTAATGGTGCTCATTCTAATCATTGACAAATGTGGATTTGGAGTTACTTTTTAATCTGACAATTGGGGATTATTTTTAATCAAAGAAAATCAGCAGCCCTGATGATCGATAATTCTGCTAACTAAAACTGTTTTGCTGTAGAATAACAGTTTAAGTAAAATATATTTTAGATGCATTCCCTGAAAAGGTTCAGAGTAAAGGAACTGAACATTCTCTCAATCTCATTTTCTCACTTCTTAACTCCAGCTCACTGTTTTTTTCTGTCTGGCATGTAGCGAACATATGCATTTGTATATGCAGTGAAATTTGCCTTCAAACACTTTTGCAATTTAACAATCCCATAGAATAATTACCTGTGAATATATATGTGGTAATGAGTCATATAAATTTGGTATGGTGCTTTGCATTGCAGACGAGAGATTCTTTGGTGTGGAGAGATAAATGTTACACTGCATTAAAATTTATTTTAAAATGTTTTATGCTACCGTAACTCTATCATGTCTCAGCTGATGGTTCCCATGCTGAACTTTCAGGCCAAGAACATAATGTTTCCAGGGCTATTGAATTTTCACTTCGTACCTCCCTTCCAACTTACACCATAGTCATACTATACAAAATATTCATAATTTTTTTTTATCTAGTATCAGACTTCGTATTTGTAGGCTGATTTCAAGATGCACAGAATGAGAAAACAGAGTCCTTGTCCTGAAGCATTTTAATTCATGACCAAAATTTGGCAAATATTTCTCACAAGTATTTCAACTATCATATGGGGCTAATTGTATAAGCAGAAACTAACTGCAGGGCCAGATTAATTTAGCCAAAAAAAAAAAAAAAAGGAAGATTAATGGGTAGAGACTATACTAGTAGTGAGTCTAAGTTCACACTATGTAGCTTGTTAAGATCTTGATCCTGTCCTGGGAAGGTTGGACTCAGCCCATGGCAGCACAGAGCATCAGTAGCACGAAGCTGCACTGTGCTGCCTAACCCCTACTGGGTACCTTCCTCCAAAGCCCTCCTTGCTGTTTTCTCACACCTGTACTTACCCACAGGGAAGAGGAGTTGGGTATCTGCAGTAAGGGTAAGCATAAGCAGCTTGAACTCTCCAGGGTGTTCATATTTGCAAGCACGATCCGGCTGCAAGCTCCGGCTCGCAGCAGCAAACATTTGCCAATCCCTGCATTAAATAATATAACTCCTGAAACTCACATAAAATGTTTGTTTTATTCCTTATTATTTTTTAAATTAAGTTTAACAAATGTAGGTAGCAACCTAAATAACATTGGGTTTATATATTCCATTAGACATCAGTAATATTTCACATATCATAAGCTTTAATTAATAAACTTTACTAAGGAAAAAAATAAAAACATATTTACAATGGATGCTTGTTGTCCAGCTCTGTGGTGATTTTCAAGAGATTAAAGTGCAAATATGTGGCTCAGTGCCCCTTTGACTTCACTAGATTTTGGAAACCTACAAGGAGACAAAGTCCTAAGGGAAGTACTCTAGGAATAGGTAAGATTTATGTTGGCATTTCTTGTTTAGTTTGTGTTGTATTAGTTTAGTTAGTTTAGCTTTGATGGGAAAGTCAAGCCAAAGAAAATGAATGAATTTGAACCTCTATATTATATGTTGACTGTTTTGCAGAAAAGTAAAAACGTTAACTGTTCAGAATGTAAAAATAAATAGAAGTACTGCTCAAAAGTAAGAATGTTAACTTATCTTATGGTATATTAAATCATTATGGCTATTGGGCCTGATCCTTTTAGCAGTTTAGGATTGGGTTCACAACACACAATAATATTTATTTATTATGATTATATTAGACAAAAAGAAAACCTTTATTTACATCTCAAAATTATTTAAAAAAAAAAAAGGATTTCAGTACAGTGTCATCAGGACAGAAGAATTAACAGGAAACAAAAAAAGCATTAATAGTAAGTGAATCAGTAAGATAGGAAAAGGTATAAGAAACATGTACCTCCCTAATGTATAAAAATTAAATCCTTTCTAAATTCCTGTGGGTTTGAGCTAAGCTTCAGTCCCTAAGTTTTTCTTTCACAAATGTTCCTAAAAAATCCCTTTAGCAAATACTGTTAAATTAGAGATTGAGAGTTAAGAATGACTAAAGTAATTTCTATAGCTGGAACCATTGGGAAAGCCAATCTGGTAAGTGAAACTTCTTTAAAAGTTAAAAAAAAACCAAAACAACCCCCCCCCCCCAAAAAAAACCAAAAAACCCAAAACACCCAACAATTCTCCAAGCTATTCAGAGCTTAATTAAAGGGACTAAGATAAGACACTTGAAGGGATACCTTCAGATTCTTAAAATTTATTTTTTTTCTAATTTATTTGAAAATATAACTACCAAAATGCTAGTTATATGTTGATTGTTTGAGGGGGTGGGGGAAGCTTTTCTGGAGTCTGATATAAGCTCACTGACCCTAATAGGTAGATTTCTTTTTCCCCCTCCTACAAAATCCAATTGAAGGTTTCCAGTCCAAAATCCAATCATCAGAATCTTAACATATCTCCAAGGTATAGAATCCAGCAGGAGAACTAAAAAGGGAGGGGGAAACTGTATGACTTACATTAGGTGTGGTGGGGATAGGTGAGCTCCAACATGTTAGAGCAGCATGAGAACTGCTATGAGTTGTGCCTCTTTCCCTATTATTATTATGTTTCCAAAACCACAGGGACTGAAACTCATCTCTAAACCCACAGGAGTTTAGGATTTTCTTTGGAGGCATTGGAGGCTATTATTTTTATATCTTACTTGTTCAGCTCCACTATAACCTCTTGGTGCTGTGACAATGCGGAGTCAGAAAGACAGACCAATCTTCCTCCCATTCCTGCTGTATTATCCACCTACCCTAGAATGTCTTGTTGTACTAAATACCTAGTGAAACTGCATTAAGAGCAGTGAAGGAGTTGTTGTCTTGGTAGAATTTGCATAGGAAGCCAGGTGGCCTATTTGTAGCACAAGGATGAATTCCAGCTACTTTCTAATATAATTTTATTTCTAATTGTGGTCTGTTAAGAATTTGCTGGTCACAAAATCTTGATTATTTCTGGTTTTCAGTCTATTAAATAGAGCTAAAATGCAATAAAAAAAAAAAATTCTTACTACATTCCCCCCCCCCCCCCGCCCCCATAAAATAAGAATGACTGGAGCAGTCCACAGGTACAAAAAATAGAAAGGTATATTGCACAATTACAGAGGGAAGGGAAATATCTTTTTCCTGGGCAAAATTTGAAAACCACTACTTCTAGCCATTTATTGTTTTAGGTCCTAATACTATAATTGATTGTATCAGGACCTGAACATACAGTTCAGCCCCCACCGGAGCCAGGAGACTTGAATAACTTTAAGACTATGCAGACCAGCCAGACTAATGATCCAGTGCCTTGGCAGTCCTCAACTCTTCCTTTTACTCAATGATGCAGTCTGACATTGTATTCCAACCTAGCTAACTGGAATGTTCATAATAATGGCCATTGATAGACGTTACATTTTTTATAGATGTAATCCAGACTAGAGCTGTCACTATATACTATATGTGGACATCTGTAGTCCAAATTAAAATTTGTTCCAGCCCAAATTAACTAATCCTCATTGAACTAGGCAATTTAAATTGTATTAATTCACATGTATATATGCAATTGCTTTTAGGAAAAATGGTCCTTAGGAATTTAGATAATCAGATAGGCATGGCAAATATAAATCCCAGCAAGGGAAACTCTATTGGGTTTTTGCAACATAATGGAGGCTATACATAACACCTTTACAATGTCAAATATGCCAACAGCCCCTCACTAAGTATCAGGTCAATTACAGCTTCAGGAACAGCACTTTAGATAACTGCAGCACTGTAGCAGTGCTTAAACAGACTTATTTTCACCTCCTAATTACTTTTAACGTCTGTTAAGGAGCTCTCAAGTGTATTGACTGTGTATAGCCAGTGCCCCCCTGCTGTGATGGTCAATGATTGTCTATTAACTGTTAATTTGAATTGGAATTTGATTTGAACTTTGTGATGTGAATCAGTTAACATGGTTTAGAAAATGCTGAGCATGTCTACAAATGGCTAATATGAGCAAGTATAATGTCTCCCTTGTGTGTCCTTCAGATACATCCTAGATGGCAGTATGGATCAAATTCAAAAGTGACCCAAAGCAAGGAAAGAAATTCAAATAGTTTTGTCACTATGGCAATGTTCAATGCTTTTTTTTTTTTTCCTGACTGCAAAACCACATATTCTTCATCTATCACTGGCAATTTGAGATGGAGAGAAAACAAATTTTAACAGAACACCATTCACTCTTTTGAAAATGGTTGATCCATGTTTAAGAAAGAAGGAGGAAAAAAGAACCATTTGGAAGTTAAGTCTTGTTCCTGTGCTCTGCCACACAATTTTAAGGCAAAAGGGTGCAGCTAAGAGGACATAACAAAAAAAAGAGCCTAGCAGGGAAGGAGAATCCATGGAAAGCTTCTTACAGAGCATTTCCATTAGGGCTGTGTGAGGCTTCGGTAGCCAGTTCAATTTGGAGGAGATTCAGCCCAATTCAGTGGCTGAATCTCCAAATCTGAATTGAATCAGGAGACTGATTAAAAGGCCCAAATCAAATTGGGAGCCTCCGAATTGATTCAGAAAAGATTTGGTGCTGCTTCAGATATTTGGCCATAGACTAAACAGGCAGCAGTCCCCACCATGCTGGACACAGCTGCCTCTAGCTGGTAAGTCTGTTGTGGTGGGTGGAGGGGAAAGGGAAGGGGCATGGGGGGGCAGATCAATGCCCCCACAGTGAGGAAGGGATTGGGGCTGGGGTGGAACAAACTGCCCAGCTGTGGGGGGCGCAGGACTCAGGGAGGGTGGTAGGGGGGGTTCAGGATGTGGGCACGGCTGTGCTGGGAGTGGGGCCTACACCTTGATGCCACTTGCCCAGCAGGGATGGGGGGGACTCAGAATGTGGGTGCAGCAGTGCTGGAAGTGGGGGCTATGCCCTGCTGCCACTTGCCCCCTTCCACCCAGAGCGAGTCGCGCCTGCATCGTACCCTCCCCTCCACCCCTGCTGGGCATGTAGCAGCAGGGCATAGCCCCCACTCTCAGTGCTGCCACGCCCACATCCCATGGCCTCCCTCCCCAAATCCCACCCCCTGCCCCGACTGGGCAGCTTGTCCCAGTCTCAGCCCCAATCCCTCCCTCGCTGTGGGGGTGTTGATCTGCTTCCCCCACCATGCCCCTTCCCTTTTCCCTCCGCCTACCACAACAGACTTACCAGCTGGAGGCAGCTGTGTCCAGCATGGTGAGGACTGCTGCATATTTAGTTTACAGCTGAATCTCTGAAGCAGCACTGTATCTTCCAATCCCATTCAGCTGGATCAAATTGGGACAGTGATTCAAATCTACAAATCAAATCACTGTCCCTCCGAACTGTCCAAATCCGAAGTGAATACTTGCCACTTCACACAGGACTAATTTCCGTGGAGAAGAACAAAAGGGAAAAAATACTAAGAAGACTACAAGAAGCAAGGATGTATCAAGCTGAAGAGGACTAGATAGGACTCATCAGGAAGGGTAGTTTTGTAGTAGAAGTGGAATTTTTTAACATAAGAAGTGTCATACTGGAGCAAACCAATGGTCCATCTAGCCCAGCATCCTGTCTTTGATGGTAGCAAAAGTGAATGCTATAAGGAAGAGCACCTAACTAGGTATGTCTAGAATAATTTATCTCCTTATTCAATAGTCTTCCTCACATCTAACATTGAAATAACATATATAACTGAAATGAATTTTAGCTTAGAAATTTCTACAATGGAACCCAACCCCCAAAACTTTTTCATGTTTTCATTGTTCTGAGGTATAGGGATTTATTTTTATTTTTTTTCTGGGGGGCAATGGGGTAGTATCTTGCTGTTGTCTGTCTTAATATGTAGACTGCTGGAGTTTGTGTATTCTGAAAGGCTCACACTAGCAAGCAGTCTTTCAGTTTGTAAAGGTGACTCAAAAGGAAAGACTCAAATCCATGTTCAGTGATGAAAGCTAAGAAAGGTTTACTGTCCATGGACAGAACACAAGTTGGTCTAATTAACTGTCAGTCCAACTTACTGAAGCTTGCCCTTGACAGGTAGTGACATAGTATGTTATTTATGCTCCCCAAAGTTGATAAGAGAGACAGATCTCATCTCTTCTCTATTTATACTTGAGCTCCCCCATCTCATACCAATTCTTATTTCTCTGTGTCAAGATGTTCATCTTTATTTGTTTCTTTTGCAGCTTACACACCTATACTTGGGTTCTTGTTATCTGTGCCTTATTAGTGAGTTCCTACTTTTTACATTCATTCTCAAGTTATTTTCAGTTGTTGTTTTCTTCCTCCTTTCTTTGAATCAGTGTATTTTTGCTCATTACTTTTTCCGCTTAGCATAACTATGGCTCAGCACAACTGGCAGTCCAAAAATTTTACATCACTAAATAAACACAAAAAGGATGACAATGAAACAAAATAACACACATGAGGATAACTTTAAAACTGATTTTCTGGAAACCTGATAATCCATTGAAACCTAGTGGATCCTGTTTATCATAGAAATATATCAGGATAGTAAATAAACTTATGTTCCTTGAAAAAATGTATAAAAAATAAGCTAATGGGAGACGGATCAGCAAAAGAAGGATGAAGAGAAAAAAAGCATTCATTTTAAAATCGAAAAGCTCCACAATGAGCATGTGACAATTGTATCCTGTTTCATTAGTAGGAATGTTGTCAGGGATTGCTCAAATTTATTTTGCAGTGTTGTCACTAAAACTCATGAGAGAACATTTGTCCCAAGTTATATTTGCTATTTATAAATTTATAAATTAGGTATGCAATAATACAAGTTGTAGAAAGATATATATGTGCAATGATAACTATATGCTTTTCTTGGCATAAACCTGAGATTCATATGGAGATGCCTTACTATCCAATCATTTGTGTAACTATAAGGGAAACTCCATTAAGTTAATAGAATTTTACTAATTTCACTGTAATTCAACTTAGTTCACATTTTTCTAAAAGGATCAATACCTGCTAAGCAGGCATGCCAAACCAAAGAACAGGGTTTCTCAAATTGAGACTATATTTACTTTTATCTGGCTTACATTTTGTTTTATATGATTTAAATTTGCATTTATCTGCTACAACATCTTTAGACTAAATGAACATTAAAAAACAATATCAAACGGAATGCATACAAGTTAATAATTTTTACATCTCTCCCTGAACCTCACAAAAACAATCAAATTAAGATGATCCCCATAAGATATTTTCCTTCTGTAACCTTAGAATCCTAACAAATAAAACTACCAAACAGAAAGAAATGAAACCACCACAAAAGTAAAACCAGAAATAATGTACTTGAATACCTAATATTCTATCAAAATAAGCTGTGACAAAACAATAGCGACAACAAAATCCACCAACCAGCCTTAGTATATAGATTATGGACTTGCATCTAACCAGGATTTAAATAATAGAAATAGAGGCCTAAAAGAATCTCTCCTAAAGTCCTTTCTCCTTCTCAAGACAGGATTAATCTATCTAAATAACTCTAATGTTGATCTAACCTTCAATTTATTTAAATCTCTTTTGTTACAAATTAAGCACATTATGCATTGTCCCGTCCCTTAGAGATTAATGAGGACATAGGTCTGGAAAGGATCTCAAGAGGTCATTTGACACAGCCTTGTTATCCCAGAGAGGACCTGGTGCTTTGTGTTTCCCAGTGATCATTTATTATTTATTATTAAAAAAAAATATATTTGCATGTGCATTTCAGAGACATGTACAAGATTTAAGATATGATATTCAAGTTTTAAATACATGAGATACTATGATTTCCTTCAGCTACAACCAAAGAAATCTGGGTTTAGGCACTGATGACCTGACTGAAGTCAAATAAAAGCTTCCCTGTTGAATTCAAGTCACTTCATTGGTGACACATAGTGGGTGCATGCAGGTGCACGTGCACCTCCTGAGATTGGCAGCGCACCCTCTGCAATTGGCCATTGCCGACACTGCTGGCAGCACCTGTGGGCAATAGCTGCTCGCCACCTCCACCTCACTGCCAACACCAGCAGCAGCATCTGTGGGTGGTCACCGATTGCTACTGGCCACTACTGACACTGCCAACAGCATCTGCAGATGCTTGCCACTCCCACCCCCACTGCTGACACCACTGCGGCCACCTGCAGCAGCTCTCCACTCAACTCTGCCACTCCCCCACCACTGTTGCCACTGCTGCCATCTGTGGTGGTTGCTATGCACCCCCCCCCTCGCAGCCTCCAGGGGCACACGTTGTTCATGAGTCACTGCATCATTCATGTAATTGAGAAATATAACAACCATATTAAATCCTAAGTGGGTGCATCTACATGAGACGCCTTAAAGCATAGTGGACTGTTCTACTGGACATTGGCTTGTCATGGTAAAAATTATGCTAATACACTAATATTCAGTAGAATTAATCTACTTTGTATTAAGCATCATGAAAAAGAATGAATCTACTGGGTATTAACCTTCATAAAAAATAAGTTTGCTTTAACTACTGTGCATTAGTGCAGCTACTGCACCTTTATCTAGTACCTCATATTAAAGATACTAAACTTAATATGAAGCAGTGAAGGTGCATTGATGAATGTGTAGATGTGCCCAGTGATATTGAACCTTAAAATCACAATACGTTAATTTCATAGATTCATAGATGTTAGGGTAGGAAGGGACCTCAATAGATAGATCATCGAGTCCGACCCCCTGCATAGGCAGGAAAGAGTGCTGGGTTTAGATGACCCCAGCTAGATGCCTATCTAACCTCCTCTTGAAGACCCCCAGGGTAGGGGAGAGCACCACCTCCCTTGGGAGCCCATTCCAGACCTTGGCTACTGTAACTGTGAAGAAGTTCTTCCTAATGTCCAGTCTAAATCTGCTCTCTGCTAGCTTATGGCCATTATTTCTTGTAACCCCCAGGGGTGCCTTGGTGAGTAAAGCCTCACCAATTCCCTTCTGTACCCCCATGATGAACTTATAGGCAGCCACAAGGTTGCCTCTCAACCTTCTCTTGCGGAGGCTGAAGAGGTCCAGGTGCCCTAGTCTCTCCTCATAGGGCTTGGCCTGCAAGCCCTTAACCATACGTGTGGCCCTTCTCTGGACCCTCTCCAGGTTCTCCACATCCCTCTTGAAGTGTGGCACCCAAAACTGCACGCAGTATTCCAACTGCGGTCTGACCAGTGCCCAATAGAGGGGAAGTATCACCTCCTTGGTTCTGTTCGTCATGCATCTGCTGATGCACGATAAAGTGCCATTAGCTTTTCTGATGACTTCGTCACACTGACGACACATGTCCATCTTGGAGTCCACTAGGACTCCAAGATCCCTTTCCGCTTCCATGCCTCCAATCAGGTAATTTCCTAGGCAGTAGGTATGCTGGACATTTTTCCTCCCTAGGTGCAGCACTTTGCATTTCTCCTTATTGAATTGCATTCTGTTGTTTTCCACCCATATGTTCAACCTGTCCAGGTCTGCTTGTAGTTGTTCCCTGCCCTCCAGCATGTCCACTTCTCCCCACAGTTTTGTGTCATCCGCAAACTTGGACAGAGTACACTTCACTCCCTTGTCCAAGTCACTGATGAAGATATTGAAGAGTATCGGTCCAAGGACTGAGCCCTGCGGGACCCCACTGCCCACACCCTTCCAGGTCAATACCGACCCATCCACTACATTTCAAAATGTTATAGAAGTTGAATAAATATTTTAGTTCCTATATTTTCCTATATGAACACATGAAGCTACTCTCTGTCTGTTGCTGTAAAGGTTTTTCAGACTGTTATTTTATGGAACAAAAATGGTAACACATTTCTTAGAAATTTGACTAATATATATAATATTCTAACATATTATTTGTTTTGCATTCTGTTCTATTCTGGAAAGCAACTGTGTGGCTTATTTTGAAGCATAAATGTAATCCCAGTTAGCAAGAAGAGAAAAGAAATAAAACTGGCAGCCTTATCATCTTAAAGATGATCATCTTATGGGGACTGTATCCATTTCATCCTGGCTTCCATCCAGATAGGAAGCAGCTTTGCTTTGATAAAGACAGCTCTTTTTTTTTATGTTTGTCATGACTGTAATTTTACAGGCTGTTACTAGAGAAAACAGTGGGTTTTTCTAATGAGGAAAAATAAAATATAAAAAATATTTTAAAAAATCAAAATTTTAAAAATATATTAAGAGTATATTTTGAGAATGAGGCCAGAAAGTTGCAAACAGAATTCTAGTTTATTTCTAATTGTTGTGGGAAACGGAAAGCTTGGACACAGCCTCAGACAAAAAGTAAAACACCAACAACCTGAATTGAGATATACTTTTAACAAGGAATATTAATTTGTTCATAACATTTTTATTAAAACTTGATAGCTACTGCACTCATGGAAACTATCTTAGAACTATGCCCTAAAGGAAAATTAACCCTGTGAATCTTTGCATATAAGTTTTAAATTTAAAAATAATACGTAAACACACACACACAAAAATATCCTTAAAAATGAAATCTATATTAGAATCTCTTTCAGTTTCATGTGTAGCTACGAGAAATAATTTATGATCCTGCAATAAGGTTGACAAGTACTGAGAATGTTTATCTGTTGTTCCTGTCTGCAGCAGTAAATTGCTATTAGATCATCAGTGCAGTAGTTTATAAAACTGATACCAGTTATCAGATCTACAAGGTGCTTGTTCTACATCTGATGCCTTGTGCTGAATTATCCCAGAGACAATTTTATTTAGGTTATTTACTCTATGTTGTAAAACTGAAGATGACACAAACTGATGTAAAGCGTAACTGAGTTCAAATGAATTCAGAAGTATTTATTGCTTTTAATACAGTGATATTCTGAGATTTTCTAGATATGAGAAAATAGGATTTAAAAGGATGTCTTGGGTTATCGAGCCCATTTACATGAGACTACAGGCAACCACAACACAAATCATATTTTATAAAGGGATTCACTTCCTTTAAAAATCCTGGTTTTTATGGTGATGGAACAGTTAAGGGAACTTCCTATAACTCCAGAGGCATGTGATATGGCTCTACCAACTGCTTGTGATGAAGACTACTTCCACTTCCCCCAGCTCTGAAAACAGCCAATGCATTGCTAGTGACAGAACTCCAAGTAATTGCCCTACTTTGCCCTTGATATTTGATGGAGTCCTTGGCTCTAGCATACTTTTGACTCTTATTCTATTGCTGTTCAGAACCCTACTGCTCAGAAGGTTAAAAAAAATCTTCTTAGAATTCTCAGCCTCAATTTATTCATAGAAAAATTTATCCTTATTTCTTATTCTGCCAACAGGGAGATTAAGCTGACATATCACTTCTCCCTCCCTAGTGCCTAGTTTCCTGTTCTACCGGTAAAAAACAACCCCCCCCCCCCATCATATCCCATCTCACCTTTGTTTTGTTAGGCTAAACAAAACAATTTATTTTATTCCTATCTCTTAATATAGAATTTACATTCCTGAAGTCATCCTAGGAGCCCTGTTCCATATCCGTTTCAAGCTGAATTCTTGTAAACATAGATGCCTGTATCTGTACTAAGTATTCCAAAGGAGGTCTTAGCTACCCTTTTATATACTTTTAATGTCCTGGATATTCAGATACAAACTGAAGACCCCAACCATGACTTTGACCGTCAAGGATTCTGGGATGAAACTTCTGTCCTGCTGAAGTCAAAAGAAGAAATGTTGTTTACTTAAGTGGGGCCAGATTTTCCATACCTTATTCCTTGCTTGAAAGAGTGCATTTGTCAGATGCAGTCTGACAAATTAGACCTGAGCAGAATTTAGTGAAGAGTAGGGGCATAAGTTAGAAAAAGAAATCCAGTTCAACCCCACTTCAGTAGCTGAATAATCCTATAGCTACCTGAATCATTAGGGATGACACTCAATTCTTTCTTGATCATCAATGAGGCATTTTTGTTACCCAGGGGAACTCTATTCCTGGATGTGTAACCCTGTCCATATGGACATCTATGTGAAACTACATAGATTCACAAACTGAACATGTTGAGTAGCAACTGAAGCAGGTACTTCCATTCATTGTGATCACTTTTGATCTAATTACTCAGGTTTTAGGGAACTTGGGAAGCTGGTTTTACTGACCCTTACCTGATAGGGTTTGAATCTGGGTTTCTTTTTATTTTTGCAGGCACAATTTTATTTCTGGGTTTCTTTTATTTTAGCACAGAACTCTAACAAGTACTGCCTTCTCCAGCACTTCTTTTGAAGGTGAGCATCTAATATGGTTACTAGAAAAAAGGATGGAGGGTAGTGAAGCCACACACCCTCTGCTACATTACCCTCTCCCTGGTCTCAAAGATCTCCCACAGACCTCTCTTTTGTGGCTGCACAAGACATCAGATCAAAAAGGAATGCTGAAGCTGTGAATATTGTCTGACCTGTGGCATGAATAGAGCAATGTCCTTGGAAGTCAGCTGGGAGACACTTGGAGTCAAACATCATTTGAGAGAAGGGGTCAAAGAATTGAGGTTCACTGGCTTCCCAAGTGAGTGCCCCAGGCACTAACCTCTTTAGGTGCATCCAGACAAATGCACACGTGCCTCTTGCAGTGTCTCATACCCATTTGAGATACTGCAAGAGGCACATGAGGAAACAAAAAAAGTTCCCCACACTGCAAATTTGTAGTGTGGGGGCAAAATTAGACCCCTGGATATCCAGGGGTCAAAAAGTACCCTGGGCAGAAAAAAGTGGGATAGGGCACAGTCCAGGAAGAGGCAACCGGAGGCTAAGGTCTGCCACACACTCTGGTAGCCAGACAGAGCATCTCTATGGCTGGCCCTCACCCCAGTGCTGAAGTACACTGTCTGCCCAATGCAGGGAGATGGACCCAGTCTCTAAAGCAGTAAGCAGGGTGTGGAGGGGGGGGCTGGAGGAGGAGGGGGAGGGGACCATGTGGTGACTGCTGCCGGTCCCATCCTTTGTCCACTCCCTGAGCCCTCCTGATTGCTGCTCCACCCAACACCCCATCCCCTGCCTGTCCTCCAACCCCCCCCAATCTCTTCCACACCTGGCCCCATCCCCCGCCTGCCCCTGACACCCCCCCCCCCATCACTGCCCTGCCCAAGCATCCTGGCAATTAAAAAAAAAAAAAAGCCCTGCACTTACTGGAAGTAGCAGCTACCTTTGGGGTCATCGAGGCCTTGTGGCAGCGCCCCCCTGCACAGCACAGGGCAGAGTGGGGCAGCAGGTACCGGCCCTGGCTGCCTGGCATGCATACTGCCACTGCCCCATTGCACAACAGTGTGCAGAACTACATGGCACCCTGCCAACCCAGGCCGCACCCGTGTGTTGGGGCACTGGCAGTGCAGGTGCCAGGTGGCTGGAGTCAGTGCCCACTATCCCCTGCTCCCCCATGCTGTGCAGGGGGGCTCCGCCATGAGGTCCCAGTTATCCCAATGGCAGCTGCTACTGCCAGTTAGCGCGGGACTTTTATTTTTTTTTAAGTGCTGGGCGCTGGCCCAGTGGTGATGGCACCCAATACAATGCCTTAATTTACAGTGTTGTAGATATATACCACATCCACATGTGCCACATCCATCCCAGATTACCTTAAAGCGGGGTCTGCCATTTTTACATACTATATGTGCCATGACTGCCTGTTCAGTTATGGCTGTAATGCACTTTCTGTGTACTTGCTCTATAATAAGTATAAAATCTGTACCTGGCTATCGTGAACAGCATGGGTAAATAAAGAAAAAAAAAAACTATCTGCCTCAATCCATATTGGCAGGTGCCTAAACCTTTGAGAGAATAAACAACTTACTTGACTACTGAGTTTCTAAGTTTCTAATGGCCAAGTTCTATGTCCAGATACACATACATAGAATATTCTGTAGTGATTTAATATGTGAAAATATAATGAACAATTATAACATATACAATATTCTTGATTATTCCATTTATTTGTACTTCAAAGAGGTGGATGCAACTTTCTTTAAACAACAAACCAAAACATCTAGATCATGGGACTCGGTACTGAAGGAAGATTTAAATTATTGTGACAACTTCTGGGAGGACAAAACAGCAGTGAATAAGCAGTCTCACAAGTTCTTGGAGGATGTCAAGAAAAACTTTTTGGTGCAGATCATGGTGAAGCTAACTAGGGGGTATGAAGGCAGAAGATAACTTAAGTGACAATGACGATGAAATGATAGAGTACATCCACCCATGCAAGCATGTGTACTTGCAGCAGCTCAAATAAAAGCGATGCAAATTTGAGCTGGGGCTTTTTGCCTCTGTGCATGTGCTTGGATATGAACTTTGTTGTGGAGCAAATTGTGCCACTTGCAGCAAAATAACCCTGCCTGGCTCCTCCCAGATCTGCAGCCAGGGGGAGCTAGAGTCCAGGGCCAGCACCTGTGCTCTCCCCAGCAGTATCGAAAGCTGCCTTGTCCTGGCCCCATCCATACAAAAAGCTGCCCTGGCAAGCAGCTCAGGGCTATTAGCTCTCAGGAGCTTCTGGGGTCCAGCCAATTAATACCTGGGGACACTACCCCTTGTGCCAGCTAGACTGCTTCAGCCTTGTGTGTATATATATATATGTGGAGTGGTCTTTTGTTTTAATTGAGGAAGAACATGGATTTTGGGGTATTTTTAAAAATGGATTTGGGATGCTGCTGAAGCAGTCCAGCTGGCACAAGGGATAGTGTCCCCAGGTACCAATTGGCTGAACCCCAGAAGCTCCTGAGAGCGAGTAGCCCTGAGCTGCTTGCCAGGGCATCTTTTTGTATGGATGTATATATATATATATATCTAGAGAGAGAGAGACAGAGAGATAATGATAAGTTGGGCAATGCTTTATTAGTATATTTACAATGTTAAAGCAATTTGGAAGCCTACCAATGTCTCTACCATCATGATAAAATAAATTCTAAATACTTATGTGTGTTGATGTGTGCTTTTGGTTTTCTTTGCACGTGATGGGTGTGTGATGAGGGGATGTGGTATTTGCAGGAAGGGGGTGGGAAGGGGTGTGGGGGAAGGCAGGTGTGTGCAGGGATGTGGGTTGGTGTGTGGGCAGGTGTGGGGCAATTGCTGGGGGGACTGTGGGTGTGGAGGACCTTGTGGGGGGGCTGCTCAGGAAGGGTGGGTCCCCTGGCCCCCACAGGGTACAGTCCCCCCACATAGCACAGAAAACTTGCAGTGTGGGGACAATTTTTCATTCCCATATGTGTCTCTCAAAGGGGTTTGAGACAGGGCAAGAGGCACGTGTGCACTCATCTGGATGTGCCCATAGAGTTCAAGATCCTAAGAAAAGGAAGGGAAGAAAACAAAGTAAGGTTACTGAACATCAGAAAAAAAAGACTAAAACAGCCTACAAGAATTGGTGGGAAGGATCCCATAGGAGGCAAGTCTGATGGATTACATATTAAGCAGGTCATATTAAAGGTGTGAGAACATGCATTCCCACGAACACAAACACAGAATAAATTCTTCAGGAGACTATCCTGACTAAAAAGTAATTTTTCAATGAGTAGAAACTCAAAAAGGAATCTTACAATGAAGATAAACTTGACCATAATGCTAGGTATGAATATAAACACGTTTTTTGGGCTTGCACGAAGAAAAGCCAGGAAGGCCAAAGCACAAATTGAGATGAAGGTAGCAGGGGATGTAAGAGACCAAAAAAAACCCCAAAACAAACAAACCAAAATATACAAGTATGTCAGAAGTGAGAGGAAGGCCCAGAAAGGAGAGGGAGATCTAATAAAAGATTATTCAGGGACGGTTGAAATTCACAGAAGAATAGGGAAGAAGATAAGCTGCCTACAGCAGTTGAAAAATGGGTTGTAAATGACTTAGAGAAGATAGATATTTTCAAGTCAGTGGAACCAAGCTTAATACATCCTAAAGTAGTTAAGGAATTGGCTACGGTTAGTTCAGAACAATGGGTTATTATCTTTGAAAACTTGAGAAAGTTGGGTGAGGTACATTACTGAAAAAGGCCCAATATGTTGCCTAATTTTAAGAAAGAGACAAGAGGTTTCCAGGGAATTACAGACCAATCAGTCTAACCTTGAAACATGGAAAGACAGTGGAACTTGCCATCAAGGAATCTATTTCTACATGCCAGGAGAAGGTGATTCAGAAATAGCTAGCATGAAATTATGAAGAACCTGAACAACCCAGTTATCTTCTGTGACAAGGCAATGGGTAGGGATCTCCATAAGTCATGCTAGAACTGTCCCCTGCAATGGCTCTTTTAACATTTTTCATTTAACCCTTTGCCCTCCTTGCCCCATCCCAGAGGAGCCCCACTGGCTGGGCCCCATTTGCTGCTGATTAGCAAGGAAGCAAAAAACACTGTATATTTAAAACCTCTGACAATCAGAGTTGTGGGAAAGGATGGAAGAAGGGGGGAGAAGCAGCAAAATTAAAAAAAAAAAAAATTAAAGGAGCCACTGTGGGAAAAGGGGCACTTATGGTGTGATTTATGTAGATCCCTACTGATGAGATTTATGGGTAAGCGGGAAAGCAATAGATATGATATGCCTTCACTTGACCATGATTTATGAAACTGTCTTCCATGAAATTCTTATTAATAAGATAAGGAATTACTGTCTAGAGGAAAATATTTCAAGGTGGTTGTGCTCAAGGACCAGTCATCAATGGCTTGATGTCTAATTGAGAGGAGGTAGTGAAATGGGGGTTCCCCTGGGGTTAATCCTATGTCTGATACTGTTTTTATCTTCATTAATGATTTGGAGCATAAGAGTTGGAGGATGAGATTATTCCCCTCTATTTATCATGGTGAGGCCATACCTGGAGTATTCTGTCCAGTTTTGGGTGACCCACTATGTGAACAATTTGGAGATAGTCCAGTGAAGGGCAACAAAAATGGTTAGGGGGCTGGGGCACATGGCTTATGAGGAGAGGCTGAGGGAACTGGGCTTATTTATTATGCAGAAGAGAAGACTGAGGGAGAATTTAATAGCAACCTTTGCTACCTGAAGGGTTGTTCAAAGAGGAGGGAACTAGACTGTTCTCAGTGGTGGCAGATGACAGAAGAAAGAGCAAGTTGCAGCAAGAGAAGTTCAGTTTAGGTATTAGGGTTTTTTTTTTACTAGGAGCATAGTAAAGCACTTTAACAGGCTGCTTAGAGAGGTTGTGGACTCTCCATCCTTGGAGGCTTTTAAGACCTGGCTAGTGAAAGCCTTGGCTGAGATGATATAGTTGAGGTTGTTCCTTCTTTGAGCAGGGAGTTGGAATAGATGATGTTTGAAGTCCCTTCCAACTATAATTTTCTATGACTTTATTCAACGATTGAATGTATCCTTAACAAATTTTCAGGTGACACCAAGTTGGGTGGAGTTGTAGACACTTCAGAAGAGGATGATGTTTCAGGATGACCTTGATAAACATGAGAAATAGTCCAAAAATAATTCAATAAAATTCAGTGAAGACAAATGCAAAGTATTACACTTAGGATGAAACAATCACATGCACAAATACAGACTTGGGAGGACTGGCTAAAGTCATTGGTATCAAAGGTCATGTGACATCACTTCCTGATGTGATACCACTTGCTGTGAGGTCTTTGAATATGGCTCACCGGCCCACTGGGTGATAAAAAGTTCATGATCCTACCTCACATTCAAAAAGGTTGGACACCCCTGGGCTAAGGTATAATACGGCAGCAAAGGATCAAGGATGAGGGAGGGGTGCCATATGAACAACAGCATGCTCTTGTTGGAAAAAAAGGTTGTAGTAACACAAGTGTCACTTCTAAATGAAAGAGTACTTCCATTCTACTCACAAGTGGTAAGGTCTTACATGGATTACTGTGTCCAAGTTTGAGTGTCACACTTCAAGAAATGTGCAGAAAAGAAAAGAAAAATGAGGGGAGAAAAACAGAAAAGAGGATAAGAAAGATTTCAATTATTTTTTTATGAATTAAATTTAGGGTAATGCAATTTCCTGTGGGACAACAGTTCTAACTTTTAAACAAAGGCAACCTGCATATAGCTTAGAAGGAACAGGAAATATGTGAAAAAGGCACCACAAAGTCAGTCTGTGCACACAGTTTCTGAACGTGATTGTAGTATGTCAGCAAATAGTTTTATTAATATAGTTTGAATTTTGTTTTACAAGATACAAATATTTTATATTATTCCCCAATGTATGGTACAAAAGGCCAAAGCAAAAGCCCATTTCAAGTAACTGAAGCTAATTACTGTAGCTATTCAGCAGAGCAGCACCCTTCCTCTGTCAAGCGATTTAACAAAACATGGTAGTTTGAAAGAAAAAAACAAAAATTAAATTAAAAAATTTCTACTGTCCACATTATCTATTTCACTTCCTCCCTTCTCTTTCCAATCACTGGTTTGATAGCACATACTATATTGTCAAATGACCCATTTCTACAGTGCTGTTATGCTATTTTGAAATCACAGTGTTTTTCTGTCATCTTTAGTAAATGGACTCTCAGCCAAGGGCTCTCAGCCAAGGATACTCTTTATAAAATTCTAGATTTACCTTTAGTCTTCTTAAAAGGTCCATAGGAATGAGCGATACTTCCTTCTTCCACCCTTCCCCCATCTTCCTTTTCTCAGTTTCTCAGAATGAATGCATAATAATCAAGAAATTAAAGAAAATGAATGAAAAAGGTGTTATTAAATATTCCAGCTCATGCAAAAATGCAAACAACCAGAAACAAGGCCATTTGATGTATGTTATTATCATAATTAACCATTACATTCCAATATAAACATAACAAAAGTATTTACCATAGATTAGTACTGCTATCATCTCAGAATACTACTTTTACTACTACTGTCAAAACAGGACATAAGTAGCAGTATACCCTTCATTTTTTTCAAGGAATTTTTATTTTAAATAAAACTGATTCAATTTTTTTGTGAAGGATACATAGCATCCTATTCCCTTCTTGGTTGTCTAAGTATACAGACTTGGTCATCTTCATGGAAGTTCTGGCACTTACTCACCCAGAAGGGTTCTATTTCTATATGTTTTGCCATGTACACATGGACAGCATAGACATGAAGATTCAAAATGCACTCTGGAGGGACTGAGAGACTTCCCATCTCCTCCCATCCCTCAGGAACTGAGTGGCTGCAGCACTCACCAGAGAGGACAGGATGCCTGAGCTCTAACTGTCCTAGATTCAGAGCGGCTTGAACCTGGTAAAGTACTCCAACCAACACAGCAGTCCCTCCTTTCTCCCTGGCATGCCTTTTGAAATTATTCCTTTGGGCATCTATAAGAGGGAGAAGTGTTTGAATGATCTGTGGCAGTATTAAGAGATGAAGAAGCCAGAGAGTGTATGGTTCAGTGAGGTGACTGCTGACCTGAAAAAGGACAAGACTTAGCCTTTGGTCCCAGTAAGACAGAAACTTCTGTGTGCACTACTTTCCCTCTTCCCTCCACCAGAGCCTAAGTCCACTTGTCATAGGCCATGCTATATTTAAACAGCCAAGCTATTATTGCACATGAGCAAAGCAGTTGCCTTTACAGTCATCTGTAGTGGTCTACTTGTACAGAAATAAAATTCTTCTAGGCACATAAGTACCAAAAATGTCTTGTGGATGAGCAAACAGTCACTTAGGTGACCAGGAAGGTAAGGACACCACCCTAATATTTTTTTCTGAGATATTTTGCCTACAACAAAGATAAAGGAATACATTCTGTCTCCACTAAACACCTTCTGAATTGTTGCTTCCATCTGTACACCATTTACCCTTGTTTAACCAAGTCCATTTTACCAGTGCTGAGAAAGAGACTGAGAATCTTATTCATAAATATGACTAAATTAAAGAAGAAGATTTCTTTAATCATTACACTGAAATTCCCTGCCAAGCATTTTGATATGGATTTGGAGTTATAGAAATTCTTGATCTTGCTTTTGCCCATCTTCTAGGAGAAAAGTGTATGGGAGAGGTATAATCCTGATTCTACCTCATTCCTATGCCAACTTCCAAGCTAACATGTTTTGATAGATCTTTTTAGAGCCAGATTCTTGTGACAGTAGAAGAAAAATAATCTATGGTTTCTCCATGGTCCACCTAAGGGAGGGAAAAGACAAGGAAATGGCTTCCAATATTCTGGATTATATTGGAACCTTGATATGCAGGCAAATAGTTGTGTCAGAACTGCTTTTTGCAAGTATCACTTATAATTAGAGTAGCATAGTGTTTTACTTGAATTTGAATGTTGGTACTGCAAAGTGAGGAAAAGTTAGACTGTTAGATTTCAGTTTTTTCTTTCAGGTGCCTATTGGAAAATTGATGCGTCTCTGATCACCAAGGACCTTGAGAGTAAATGCAAGTACTATCCTGCTACTCAGGTTTTTATTCCACAGCAGTGCATATATAGACACTAACCTGCCTGGCAGGGGCATGGAGGTGCTTCAATGAGGGAGCTGCCTGCTTTAGCCCCCTACTAAAGCACCCTTATGCCTCAGCCAGCCCCTCTACAGCACATTAAGCCAAGGCAAGCATCCCCAGGCTAGCAGGATGACCCCCAGGTCCCCTGCCAGCCAGGGCTGCTGTGACCTGGTTCAACATGTTGCAGTCCCAGTCACACATGGAAACAATGCACCCAGAGCAATAAACTCTGGGGCAATAAGCTCTGTAGTTTGTTACTTCACATTAATATGCACGTGTAGACATGCCCAGGTGGTTTGAATCTGTTTCCCACACTAACCAGTGTACTACAAATCAGACATCATGAACTACCTTCTCTGTCACTACTACTACGGCTGGCCTTATTTATAGCCACAGAGGTTTGTGGATGACCTGAAGGGCTGGAAGGGAGAGACATTTTATGGCTCAATGAGGTGACTGCTAGCTTGCAAGGGAAAGGCTCTGGATTCTAGCCTGGACCCTTGTTTCCAGTGAGACAAAAGCTTCCTCCTGCACTGCTCTCCACCTCCTCATTCTCCCTGCCCATCTCATCGATGATTATATTAGCTTCAAAAGTAATACTTAGGGAAGAAGGGAGCAGAGGGCAATGACAAATAGCTGCTCTGTGCTTTGGAGGTAGGAGTGCTATGCTAGCATGTTAGTAACATCCCTGGGTCAGGGGGGCTTAAAACTTTGGCATATCATCAGTGTCCTAATCAATGAGCTATGCAGCAAAAGAGGAAGGGACAGACACATATGTGGCCCTTTTCTGCTCTTCAAACTAAATTCAGTAGTCACGGGTTTTGGTTGAATATATTTTCAGGTGACTAAGGTTGCTATACATCTGTAGCTGTCAATATAGCCTGGGTTACATATTGAAGAATTGAACTCCTCTGGAAGCATAACTGACAAAAATATCCTATAGATAGCCAAAAATGACTGCTTCAATGATCAGAAAAGAATAGGATGTCACATAGATGCTGACAGAATTTAAATGCTCATAAGCAGGAATCCTGGTTTTCTCCGATAAAATAAACCCCAATGTTTGGATTTAAAAAAGTAACCCCCAATCAACATTTTTCCATGATTAAAATGAAATACTGCTATCTATATGTTACCAGCATTTCATTTTAATCCCAGAAAAATGTGGGTTTTGGGTTACCTTTTTAAATCTGAAAATTGGGTTTGTTTGGTTTTTTTATCAGAGAAATCCACGATCCCTGCTCATAAGGGTGGCATGGGTTTGTATATCAGGGACAGTACTATCTCACATCTGAGTAATTAACTCTGCTGAAATACCTGTTTAGATAGTGAACGGGGCTGGCTGGGGCATAAGGGTGCAAAAGTGTGGGGACTGCCTGCTACTCAGCTCTGCACTTCAGCATCGTTGTCTGTGTGCAGACAAAGTGAGGAGCGTGTGCACGCAACACTTTATAGCAAGCTAAATGCTTTTGCACCGCTTTAAAGGTATTGGTGTTTGCACACCTTGGTGGTGTATTAATTGCACATTAATTCCAGCTGCTGTAGGAAATTCAGTGGTATAATGCACCTTAAATAATTGGGGGCACAGCAAACTAAAACTCCTCCAAGGAGTTTTAATTTGCTGCTCCTACAGCAGTGGAGCAAAGCACTGGGCTCTGTGCAGTTCCCTGGCTCTGAAGGAAGCCCTTCAGGCAGCCTGGCAGCAGCCCAGGAATGCAGGCTCTGCCCAAGAAAAGCAGCAAGCCTGATCTCCCCCACCCCGCCGGAGCCTGCCTGAGCTGTGCAGGGGCCCACTGCTTCCCTCCGTGGTGCCCCATGGGACCACCTGAGCCGGGTGCCTGTAGGCAGGTGCCACCTGGTGTGTGTGTGGGGGGGTTCCTGCTGCCACAGAGGGAAGCACCAGCCTCCCCACCACAGCCCGGGGACCACTCCGCCCACCAGCAGCTTGCCCTCCCCTCTCTGCTGCTGGAGAAGCAGGTAAGTCAGTGGGGTGTGTGCATGACACGGGTGTTTAATCAGCCCTAAATTGAAGTGGCCCTAAATTAAAAACCCACTGCTCCAATTTAGGGCCCCTGTTTAATCTACACATAACACTAGTGCCCCAGCTAGCCCCTCTGCCACCCAGTGCTGGCACACAGGGGCTAAAACAGACCCCCCTGAGCCTCCTGCTAGCCCATGCCTGGTTCTGCCCCAGGTCTAACTGCTCCGGTTCCTGGTGCACATGAAGACACTGCTCTCAGAAGCAGCTGACTTCAGCACAAACTGTGCTGGTGTTTATTTAGGCACACTAATTGCACATGTAGATGTACTCACTAGCACTTAATGTTGTGTTTAAGTGCCTAAAATCCTTTCTCAATCCAGCCTTTAACCTGAAATGGTGTTTGTAAAGGGAATTAAGCTAATAATAAAACAGTAATCTCTTTTTTTCCTTTTTTAAAGGAAAAAAAATCATAAGCACTTTCAGAACTGTATTCTTCCACTACTTATTCCTAGAAAACCAATTAATTAAGCATTTAAAAAATTACTTTTCAATGAAATGGTTGTCAGTGCATTACTTGCCTTAATTGCATTAGGATATAATCTGTTCTGGAAAAAAATGCCATTGCCTTTTTAGTGCATTAGTCAGAAGGTGCCAAATAGCCTTTTATGGAACTCTTTTTTTGCAGCTATACTAACTGGATGGCAAAAAACATTTTGAAGGCTATCCCATGGCATTTAAAAAAAAATCTAGTGATTTAATATGAAATACTAAAAGCTACCGAACATTTTATTTAATTATAACACTGAGTGATAGCACAGTATGTTGTGCCTAAACATTAATGGAAGAAATGATGATCAAATAGGAAGTTGTCATCGTTTCTGCCACCAGGGTACTGAAGTACAGGCAGTCCTCGACTTACAATGTTTCGAGTTACAACATTTTACACTTACAACATTTATAAATTGACACCCTGTTTCAACTTTATGACATCAGTTTCGACTTTACAACGCTTGATCCAATGCGATACCACACCAGCGAACAAGTTTGCTGCATCGCTCATCTCCCTGGAGAACATCTGTCCAAACTTCCTTGGACACTTTCTTTAAGAAAACAGACAAGATTCCAGAAAAAACCTGCAGCCAAGACTCCTGAGAAAACTCCAGCCAAGATCCCTTCAAAAAGTCCAACCAAGAGCTTTTCAAAATGTCCAGCCAAGTTACTTCAAAGAAATCCTTCCAAATCAATATGATTGCTATTTACACTATAACTACATTAATGTAGGTATATTACTCATCTATAATTGATTAAGTACAAAATTCTGGGGTATTTTTGGTGAAAATAGGGTTTCAGGCCTTGGTTCAGGAACCAATCCCCCATTTATAACATTGTTTCTTATGAGAAAATTGATTCTGAGTTACAACATTTCGACTTAAGATGCAGTTTTCAGGAACCAATTGTATCGTAAGTCTGAGGGCTGCCTGTACTTGAAAACATGGCTGCCACCAAAAGAAAATTCAGCTAAATAACTGATTATATAAGCTTGAATAGGGTGTAAGTTGCTTTTTTGAATATTTAAACAATCATGAAATATTATTAAAACCATTTCCCCATCACTTTTACTATGGCAACAATATTTGTGTTTCTCATCATTTTATTCCTAAAGACTGGGAAGAGATTTTAGGTCTGTTTTTTGTTTGTTTGTTTTGTTTTGTTTTTCTCTCCTTTATTTGGGTTCCTTTGCTGTACCTCTTTCTTTATTGATCTAAAATTTGGGTCAAATAGTTTTAAAATTATTACCTTTTTCCTGTTTCACTTGAGATGGAGGTATCCAAATATATCCTATTATAGAATTTTGCTACTAAATCTGAAGGATTTTTTTTCCTTCTCCTTTCAGATATTCTAATTCCATTGACTAAATGGGTATAAGGCACTGACTCACTTTGAAAATCTTCCATAGCATTGTGTTTCTCATCTAAAGCCTGTTGAAACTAATTAAGTGACTTCCAAAGACATTAAGATAAGGCCTCAAAACTTTTAGATATTTATACTTAAAGAAGTCTCCATGATAGCTTGCAACAAAAGGTGCTTAAGAGTAGATGTGATAGAAGTCTTCAAATACTTGAAGGGCTGCTGTAAAGAAAAGGGAAAACATTTTTTTCTCTCTCACTGCAAAGTTTGATACAGACCAATGGTTGAATTTGAAGTAACATGGGTTCATAGCAGATATCAGGAGAAACTTCTTCACTGTTACAATAGTAAGGCAGTGGAATTAGGCTGCCTAGGGAAGTTGTGGAGTCTCTATCATTGGAGGCGTTCAAGCAGAGGCAGGATAGCCACTGGTCAGGGATGAGCTAAGTGTAGAAATACTTGTTCTACTACATGTAATTCTCATACTTCTGAGCTTTGCTGGCTGCCACATGAGGCTGGTAGGAAATTTCCTTTTTCTCTTCCCCAATTGTTGTTACATGTGTTAGGGTTTGTTTTTTTTTTAAGCCTTTCTCAGAAGCATTGGGTATTGGCTGCAGTCAAGACAGGATTTTGACTGGAGTGTGACAGTGCTCCTGCTGGGACTTTAACTAAGAGGGCTTTTCCCCTCCCATCAGCATCAGACCAATCACCATGTTTGGGGTCAGGAAGGAATTTTACCCCATAATCAGATTTTGTGGATTGTGGGTTTTTTTGTCTTTGTCTGTATCAGGTGGTGTGGCCCCCTCTCCCTGGGATCTCTTGAGTGTATACTAGCAACCTTTACAGTAGCAGGATGTCTGATTGCCATAGTATCCCTGCTTTACCTGAGTCAGATTAGGATGTAATATCTTAAACTGTGTCAGGGTTGGCTGTATAGTTTTTCTACAAGGTTAAAGAATGGATTTTTATAGGGTGATTTGGATAGGGATGATTCTGCCTCAGGCATGGGTTAGACTAGATGACCTCTCAAGGTCCCTTCCAGCTCTACTTCTCTATGTTCTATACTTCATGCCTTGTGCTCTATATAATGGTATTTCTTAGAAGAACCTAAACAAACAAAGAGGGTGACAATAAAAGTAAATTCTAAGAATATCTAGCAAATTTCCCCCGGACATTAAAAATTAGTTAATGATATAAGGTACAGCTGTCCAACTTCTCAGTAACCAGAAGCCAAACACCATGATCTGCAACAGTGGGGACCACACACCTTGGGGGACAAGCCCCCCCACTCCCCTCCACCCAAGATACATGCCATACACATACATAGACAGGCACTTCCCACTCCATTATACCATGGGCAGGTGGGGAGTGTTTCTCTTCTCTATTGCACCCTGCATATGAATGGGTGCATTCTCCGAACCCACTATATCACTTGTTGAAGGAGGGATGTGGTCTCCCACTTCATCAAACCCTTACCTGCTGTTCGCAAGTGGGACAAGCTAATTACCTCACCTGCAGCTCCCTGCAGCTTACTTCCAGCACCATGCTGCTCTGGCTTGCCAGCTCACCCAGCACTATGCAATGGTCTGCATGCTGCCAACCTGGGGCTGTCAGGCAGCAGAAGCTGAAGGGGGGAACCCCAGACACCCAGCTCTGGCTGCAGCCAGACCAAAGGGCAATAGAGGCTAGGTCAGATCTTAGGGCTTCATGTTAACTCCTTGTGGGCCAGGGGCAGCTTCTGGGCTACCAGTTGTAGAACAGTAATATATGGAATACTGCATGGATCTTTTGAACACTTGTTCATACAAATACATAAACTACATACTGTGCATATTGTATATAAAATCTACACATTGTAATCACATAATGTAATTTCTGAACTTGATCAAATATAAAAAAAATCAATTGCTTATGACTTTCACCTGTCATACTAAAAACAGTTGTAGTAAGAAGAGCTTTAATATAATCAGAAATCTAACTATAATATGGGAAAAAACAACAATCTTTTTTTCACACAATGATCTTTAATTTTCCTTGTTTTACTATAAATATTAAAAATTGTAAAGACAATTCTTGGCACAGCATACTTTTTATTTTTTTCAGTCTTCTGTTTTTCATGCTGCAATGTTTCTATTAACACAATTAGGCCAAAAGGAAGCTCATCTAAATGAAGATGAGGATGAATGTTTTGATGAAGATTTTTTGATAATTTTTTTCATAGCTGGCTATGAATAGCAGATGCATTCAATAATAATTTATTGTGTCTGTTATTTTATATGACCAAAATTAACCTCTCTCTCTCTCTTTCCTCTGTATGGTGTTTCAGTGAACTTCTTTAAAAGGTTATTCTGGAGATTTTGAAATTCCTTTAATTACAATGATTTTGCAATACTTATCTTTTTCTTTCTTACAGTTACATGATTATAATTTAAATGCTTCAAACTTAACTAGTGTAATCAGTTCTATAGGGACCTAAATTTAAATCAACCTGAAAAATAAAGCGTGTCCAAAATTCAGCAGCTTCATACTAAATATGCAGTTTACTAGGGTCAAATATTGTTGATGTTTTGATCTTCCCTGGCTACCTTTTGCTTTTGTATTGTAGCTAACAGTCTAGTTTCCTTTATAAAACACCAACTTGTTTAGGACCTGCCTTTTTGAAACCACTTCCCCTGCCAAGAGCAAGCTATGGCAGTATACTTCCTCAAAGGCTCATAGATTCATAAATGCTAGGGTTGGAAGGGACCTCAACAGATCATTGAGTCTGACCCCCTGGCTAGGCAGGAAAGAGGGCTGGTGTCAGATGACCCCAGCCAGATGCTTATCCAGCCTTCTCTTAAAGACCCCCGAGGTAGGGGAGAGCACCACCTCCCTTGCAAACCCATTCCAAATTTTGGCCACCCTTACCGATAAGTTTTTCCTGATATCTAGCCTAAATTTGCTCTCTTTCAGTATGTGACCATTGTTCCTTGTTACCCCAAGAGGCACCCTGGTGACCAGAGCATCTCCAATCATTTGCTGTGTCCTCGCATTGAATTTGTAGGCAGCCACAAGATCACCTCTCAGCCTTCTCTTGTGCAGGCTGAAGAGATTCAGGTCCCTCAGTCTTTTCTCATAGGGCTTGCCCTCTAAGTCCCTAACCATATGAGTGGCCCTTCTCTGGACCCTCTTGAGTCTATCAACATCCTTCTTGAAGTAAGGTGCCCAAAACTGGATGCAGTACTCCAACTGTGGTCTGACCAATGCTGTATAGAGGGGAAGTATCATCTCCTTGGATCTATTTGTCATGCATCTGCTGACGCATGATAAAGTGAGGTTAGCTTTGCTGATGATTTTGTCACACTGATGACTCATGTTCATCTTGGAGTCCACTAGGACTCTGAGATCCCTTTCTACTTCTGTGCTGCTGAGAGGGTCGCTTCCCAGCCAGTAGGTGTGCTGGATATTTTTGTGCCCTAGGTGCAGCATTCTGCACTTGTCCTTGTCCTGTATCCTATTCTGTACTGCCCACTTTTCTAACTTGTGCAGGTCTGCCTGCAATCATTCTCTACCCTCCAGAGTGTGCACTTGACCCTACAATTTAGTATCATCTGCAAACTTGGACAGAGTACACTTCACACCCACATCCAAATCACCGATGAAGATATTGAAGAGTACAGGTCCAAGAACTAAACCCTGTGGGACCCCACTACCCACATCCTTCCAGGTCGATACTGACCTGTCTACTACCACTCTCTGGGTGTGACCGCTAAGCCAATTAGCCACCCACTGGCCCATGTAAACATTTATGTCACAGCCTCTTAATTTATTTATGAGAATAGGATGAGATACCTTATTGAAGGCCTTGCTAAAGTCCAAGAAAATGACATCCACCTCTACTCCTGCGTCTAAGCCAAGAAAACAACATCCACCTCTACTCCTGCATCTAAGGTTCTTCATCTCCACCTCTTCTCAAATTGATCTAAAATAATCCAAGTCCACTAACCATAGAAGATCACAGTGTGTTGAGGTTTTTGAGTAGAGATAGGATGATGATGTCTTCTCATAGATTCATAGATTCATAGATGTTAGGGTCGGAAGGGACCTCAATAGATCATCAAGTCCGACCCCCTGCATAAGCAGGAAAGAGTGCTGGGTCTAAATGACCCCAGCTAGATACTCGTCTAACCTCCTCTTGAAGACCCCCAGGGTAGGGGAGAGCACCACCTCCCTTGGGAGCCCGTTCCAGACCTTGGCCACTCGAACTGTGAAGAAGTTCTTCCTAATGTCCAGTCTAAATCTGCTCTCTGCTAGCTTGTGGCCATTGTTTCTTGTAACCCCCGGGGGCGCCTTGGTGAATAAAAACTCACCAATTTCCTTCTGTGCCCCCGTGATGAACTTATAGGCAGCCACAAGGTCGCCTCTCAACCTTCTCTTGCGGAGGCTGAAAGGTCCAGTTTCTCTAGTCTCTCGTCGTAGGGCTTGGTCTGCAGGCCCTTGACCATACGAGTTGCCCTTCGCTGTACCCTCTCCAGGTTATCCGCATCCTTCTTGAAGTGTGGCGCCCAGAATCGCACGCAGTACTCCAACTGCAGTCTGACCAACGCCCTATAGAGGGGAAGTATCACCTCCCTGGACCTATTTGTCATGCATCTGCTGATGCACGATAAAGTGCTATTGGCTTTTCTGATGGCTTTGTCACACTGCCGACTCATGTTCATCTTGGAGTCCACTAGGACTCCAAGATCCCTTTCCACCTCCGTGCCACCCAGCAGGTCATTCCCTAGGCTGTAGGTGTGCTGGACATTTTTCCTCCCTAGGTGCAGCACTTTGCATTTCTCCTTGTTGAACTGCATCCTGTTGTTTTCTGCCCACTTGTCCACCCTATCCAGGTCTGCCTGCAGCTGTTCCCTGCCCTCCGGCGTGTCCACTTCTCCTCATAGCTTTGTGTCATCTGCAAACTTGGACAGAGTAAATTTCACTCCCATGTCCAAGTCGCTGATGAAGACATTAAAGAGTATCGGTCCAAGGACCGAACCCTGCGGGACCCCACTGCCCACACCCTTCCAGGTCGAGACCGACCCATCTACCACGACTCTTTGGGTGCGACCCTCTAGCCAATTCGCCACCCACCGGACTGTGCAGTCATCCACATCACAGCCTCTTAATTTGTTCACCAGTATGGGGTGGGATACCATATCGAAGGCCTTCCTGAAGTCCAGGTATACAACATCCACCCCTCCTCCTGTGTCCAGGCGTTTCGTAACCTGGTCATAGAAAGAGACTAGGTTGGTCAGGCACGATCTGCCCGCCACAAACCCATGCTGGTTTCCCCTCAGCATAATTTGTCCTGCCGGGCTCTCACAAATGTGAGCCTTGATAATTTTTTCAAATACTTTACCAAGGATGGAGGTGAGACTGACCGGCCTATAGTTGCCCGGGTCCTCCTTCCTCCCCTTTTTGAAAATAGGGACCACGTTAGCCCTTTTCCAGTCCTCCGGGACTTGGCCCGTGCGCCACGAGCATTCGAATATTCCCGCCAGTGGCTCTGCAATGACGTCGGCCAGTGCCTTCAGCACCCTTGGATGGAGCCCATCCGGGCCTGCCGACTTAAAGGCATCCAGTTCTTCCAAATGACTCTGCACCACCTCAGGATCTACGCATGGAAGTCTGGCGCCTTGCTGCTGCCTCTCTACAACCCCAGTGAGAGACTTGTCGTGCCCCTCGCTTAGGAACACTGAGGCAAAGAACTCGTTGAGGAGTTCAGCCTTGTCCCCTCTATCTGTCACCAATTGCTTCTGCCCATTTAGCAGGGGTCCTATTCCTCCCTGGGCCTTTCTTTTCCTCCCTATGTATCTAAAAAAACAAGTGAATTGAGTATTTTTTGTTCTGAGTTTAATATTGATTCTTTTACAGGTTTTTGTTAGTAGAAACTGTATTAGGTTTTGTTATTTATTAGATTTTAAGGGCAAAGATATACAGAGGTTGGAAATTTCAGTTTTTAGCTGTACTAAAATATTTACAAAAATCTTGAAAGGAATGGGAATCAAAATGAGCCCCTGCTGGAAGAATGTGTGCTAATTAGAGCATTATATGTGAACAGGTTTGGAAAGGACATGCTAAGTCATCACCTTTATTACCCCCAGTATTTCAGGCAACAAGGTTGTATAATTCCATACAATATCACAATCCTTTTACAACCAATTGAATTGTTCATAAAATATCACAATATCATAATATATTCATAAAATATCACAATCCTTTTACAAACTATTGAATTGTTCATAACCTTTACTCCTGTTGCAAGGATGTTCCAGAGTCTTACTCTTCTGAGAATTAGAAAGTTATTAACTAAATGTATTTACAAATTATTAATATACATTTGTTCTTGCATCAAATTCCCCATTAACTTAAAAAAAAATCTCCTTCCTTTGTGTTTACAATGGATTCCATGCTTCCTCTATCTACATAAGTCTTAGGCTCTGGAACCCAGTATGTAGATTGCCTTTGGGTCATTACCTTGTGATTCCTGGCTACCTGAGGATGAGGACCAAGGGTTCAAGTAGGCACAATGGCACCTGGAACCATAGATCCTTGGGTTTCAGGCAGCTGTTCATTGAAATTTGGTATTCATGCCTTATGCCAGCTACAAAACTGACAAGAATATCAATTACATTGAACACCTCAACATCTGTAAGGCACATATATATTTCCCTTTGGACATAGTATATTTCATTATTTCTTATTTTTAAACTAATTAAAATTTCCTCTAAAAAAATAAAAAAAAGTGTGTGTTTGTTTAAATAAAACCAAAAGAACATTTCTAACAAACTGATAATCCTCCTTTCAATTAGCTCTAATTACAGTGTTAAGTAAATTTTCTGGGTGTATAGACTTTTTAGTTTTATGTTCAACTCATTATTAACATGGTTTTAAACAACAATATTCTTAAACCTTTGGAGGGGTAACTATGGCTAGGTACAGATGTCATGCCTATTGTGTGAAGAATGTACAGAAAGTACTCTATAGTTGTAACCAAACAGATATTCATGGCATATAGAGTACTTTAAAAATGGTGAATCATGCTCTAAGTTAACCTTCAATCAATGTGATATCAGACTAAATCACTTGATGTCAGAGTGCTTTTTTGAATATCTGTACCACATCCCATTCCATGTTAAGGTAGGTTACATTCTGCTGGCATCAGAGGCCTTTAAACAGCATGGCTTTCTAGCCTTGGGCAGGGCTTTTCTGCTCTGCCTGAGTGCTGGGCCAGTCCTATTCCCTGGGCTGTCACTGACCTGCGTTAGTGAAAGCCTCTGATCCCAGCCCTGTGTCTTTCCTTTAGACAGCTCTGAGCCACAGTCTGGCCAGGGGAGGAAGGGGGGGTCTTTGTTCTGTAGCTGCCCCAGTCCTGGGGGATGCCACAGTCTGACTGGGTCAGCTGTAGGTAAGTGGTCTGAAGTCTCTGTCCCTGCAGGTTCCCCAGCCCTGGGGCACACCACAGCCTAGCTAGGATGGCTATGGTAAAGGGGTTCAAGGTCTCTGTCCCCACAGCTTCTCCAGCCCAAGGGCACCCATGTTCCCCAGGACATTCTACCCCACTCCATCAAGGATTACATCACAGCCATGCAAGAGCTCAGGTGAACCCCCTGTGCATGAGTACAGTCCCATGGGAGCCAGCTCTTGACACCCACACACTATCCTAGGCAGCCCTAGGCTTAGGCGCCCTGCCACCTGGACCCCATCATTCTCCCCACACCTGGAGCAGGAGCTGATGTGGGTGGCTCCCCTTTTCTGGGTTAGGATGACAGGGGGAACAACATCAGTACAGGGCCTGAATGGAGGAACTGTAGAACCAGGTCTGGCATGGCCAGTTCTCCCTGTGTAGCAGGTAGAGGTCAGTGGAAATTTCTACCCCAGGGTGAAGGGGGTTGTTAGAATTATATGGTGATTGCTGTAACACCCTGTAAAGTTTGAGGTTGTGGGTGTGGCCTGACCAGTGGAGCCCCAGCCACTTTGGAGCAGGAGCCATATCCAGCTGAAGCAAGAGGGAGAGACAAGCACCTTCACATGTGCTCCGATTCTTCCAGCCATCCACCCACACTTCCATCCTTCCTGCCACCCTTCCAACCTTCCATCCTTCCCTTCACAGACACAACCTCACCTTCCCATGGACACCGAGACCTCATGGGCACCACTGCAGACTATGGATGACCCTGCCCCATCCTTTTACACCAGCCAAACCCAGGCATACAGTTGGGAGCATAGGGAGATGAGGGATTTCATTGCTATCTGGGATGAGGAAGAGGTCCAGTGCCAGATCCAGAAAGGGCACAACAACAGGTGCATTGCCTTCAAGTGCATTGCCCAGCAGAGGCAGGCATAACAGGGACTGGGCACAGTGCTACAGCAAGCCCAAGATGATCAGCAAGGATCCTGGTTTTCTATGATAAAAAAGTCCCCAGTTTTCAGATTAAAAATAGTAACCTGAAATCCTCATTTTTCCATGATTTATATTTTCCTAGGATTTTTTATTTTATCAGAGAAAACCAGGATACCTAGTAATGACAAATCAGTATCACCATTTGCTTGACACCAACAAGAGATCCAAGGGGTGAAGGGAGACCATGCCCTTTTATGAGGAGCTATCTCACTTCCTCACCAAGGGCAGGGACCTCAACACCCCACACACATACAGCACCACTGGCAGGGACCTCTCCAGACAAGGAGGAGGTACAAGGAGGCCCTGGGACAGTGCGATGACTGGGTGCCCAGGAGTATATCACCAGGGCCTACAGGGCAAGAGCTGACCCTCCAGAAAACTGGTGTTTTTTTTCTGCTTGTCCGTGCATCATCACAGGATGTGGGAACCAAGGTGCACCTGCAGCTGGATGTGTGCTCCCTGAACATATTTTTGCCCATGGCTAATATCATGGATCACAACATGCAGGAGGGTGGGAAGACACTGGGACCCAGGACTGGGTGACCAGGCATATACCCTCTACTTCATGGAAGTCTCCCCTTAGCCCAGACCTCAACCACACACATTGCACCCACCCACGTTCATGGGCCCTGGGACATTGTTCCCCATGCAGGGGCCAAAGCTGTCCTGGACCCATTCCTCTGAGACCTCACTACCCCACTCCCAGAGGCACAGAGCATATATCAGCCATTTCACTACCAGCCCTCCACCAGCAGTGGCTGCTATGCAAGCAGAACCAACACAATCCATGGCCATTCCTCTGCACAATTCTCCTGACAGTTCAGGCCCCAAGTGAGGATGCCATACATCCCAGGATGGTATAGTTTACCCTCACTCCATGTGGCCAATATGGGGACCCACACCCCGAGGAAATAGGGATCCCCTGGGGGAAAGGAAAGGGAAAAAGAAAGGGACTGCTGGCCCTACAGGTCACCACTATGGTCTCAATCATCTCTCAGGCCATTGTGGTTGACAAGCCCAGAAAAGGGTTGGGGTGGGGGGCATTGGCAGAATGGTGGGTGGAGGGTAATTCCCTCCTCCCTGCCTGTTCACAGTGCACTGCCCCTGGCTGTTGCATGTTGAAATGTTTTCTGTCTTTCAGCACTGAGCAGAGTGGTAACCTCATCCCCTAGCTTTCCTTCCAACCCCCTCCCCCCCGCCCCCCAGCTCCCTTCTGTCCAGGAGCATGGCCAAGGCACCAGGTCCCCTCTAGCATTTAACTACCCATATCCTATTCAATGGAAACATAAATTTGCTTAATTGACACCTTCCTGCCCTACCTGTCAGGGCCATGCTGAGAAGCAACTAGCTTTACCTGAACTGCCCTGAGCAGTTGTGGGAAACCACCTCCTCCTCCCTCCAAGCAGGCACAGAAAGGCACTAAAAGCATATATTGAGCTCTCCAGGCAAACTTTGAAAAGCAGTTACAACTGCAGGTGCACAGTGTCCCATCCTGGTTGGAATCAACACCAGTTCAGTTGGCAGAGAATGCCCTGGGGTCAGAGACAGCAGATAACATGCAGCTATGTATGAGAAATCCCTACAGTCACAGTACAGCAGGAACAAGAAGAATTACTCCTTGCCAAAAACTCCCCAGGCCTCCCTCATTCCCTCTCTCCCCACTCCCCACCCTATCACTCCAAGAAAGGGGCAGATATAAAGATGTGACAGCAGTACTCCAGCATGGAAATTGTTATTACAGCAGCTCTGCTTTTGCTGCCTGACTGACTCCTAGGTTGTGCTATATATATTAGTGGTATTTCATATTGATCATGGAAAAATGTGGATTTTGGGTTACTTTTTTAAATACAAAAATTGGGGATTTTTTTATTTATTTATTTATTTTTATCAGAGTAAATCAGGATCCCTGGTCATCACTTATTTGTGCTTCCTTTCCTTCTCTAGTTTTTAAAAATCAGTACTACAGGCCTGGGCAGATGATGGCCTGAATGAGTATCCAGAAACAAAGTTTTGTCTGTGTTTTGACACTGTTGAGAGTAAGCTCTGTTATAGAGTAGCCTTTGGCAGGGAACTAGGGAGATGTGATTTTACTGATAGTGTATTATATGAAATGCCTGTATCTAGTATATTTTACACTCCTCTTGTGCCAGACAGTTTGGCAAAAATTAATTTTCATGCCAAACAGTGCAAGATAGATGCAAAATTAAGATCTGTAATATCAGGATAATCAAAATAAAACTGTATTTACAGTGCTAATTATCTAGCAAAATATATACTTTGAGTAACATTGGAATATTCTACATAAGATGGCACTAACAGGTAAACAGAAAGAAAATTAATGAATAAAAATGTAGGAGTTTTAATACTTAGTTGTATTTGGCATGGATTAGTATAGCACCAAGGGATAAAATAAAATATAACAACTCTGTATAATCCTTGCTCACATGGTTCTATCCTTGCTCATAGGGAACATGTTATATATTTTACCTTAAGGGGGTTTTCATATGAACTTTTTCACATGTTTTTGTCAGAAGATAAATACTTAACTCTCCATTTAGCCCTAAAAAAAATAAGCCTGGTTTTCACATATACTGTTTAAAATATTTGCACAGTCAGGAGCCTAGGAGGTTACCATATTTTATTTCTCCAACAACTTAGAGTCTGTAATATGACTTTGATCAAAATAATTTAAAATAACTCTTATGAATACTGTATTCAATATTAGAATACCTACCTATAATCATACACATATAGGGTGAGACACAGATCTTTATACAGTGGACTTAGTTTATTATAATCTATGCACACTTGTGTGGAAATTAGATCACATTTAATGTATTTTGTTATGCTTCGTCAACAAAATAAGAATACTAAGGACCAGTTTTTCAAAGGACCAGTTTTTCATGCAGTACAAGACCCTGTACATAAGCTCCCGGTCCTGGTGCTGACACTCTCTCAGTCTTGGAGCGGTGTGGGTTGTCTCCTCCAAACAGCAGGTGGCCATCTAGAGCCCTTGTGTTTGTGCCTCAGCAGCCCATTCCTGAGCCTGGGAAGTCTGGATGTAATCATCCATCAGCCTGTCCATTTCCCCACTCTACATCTTGAGCAATTTCTCATGCCAGTCCCACAGCTCCTGACACCAGGAAGCCATGGTGCATGCACTGGGCTTAAAGGCTGCAACAAGAGGGTGTAACATCTGCTTACTTCACCAGAGCCTCCAATAACACCGTTTATGCACTCTGCAGGTATTTGGCTACCCAGCCTTGAGGCACCAGCCTGGCTTCAGGGAGCTGGCCTCCCACACAAAGGTATGGACTCTGCATATGAAGGAGACAGAGACTTTGTGTTCCTGGTTTGCACTGATAAAAAAAATCCCCAATTTTCAGATTTTAAAAAGTAACCCAAAATCCACATATTTCTGTGATTAAAATGAAACAATATTTAATTTTGATCCTGGAAAAATGTGGATTTTGGGTAACTTTTTTTTAATCCAAAAATTGGGAATATGTTTTATCAGAGAAAACCATGATCCCTGTACTGATCATTACTGATATATATATATTCATAGAAAGATGATCCCCCACACCTCTAATTGAATTATCTATCTAGTTATCTAAATAAATAAATAAATTATATAGATATAGATATTTCAGTTAGAGGTGCTGGGGGATCATCTATGAAAAACTGGTCAAATATGCCTTCTTACAACTTAAGAACAAAAATAAATATGAGGGTCCACTAGCATCATCTTACACACCATCTATTCACATGACAATCCTATGCTCTAGTACTATAGAATGAGTTGGCAATCTTTGTTTTTAACAAGGGACCTTCATAGACCTTACAAGTTATGATGTCACAATATAAATCACATCTTCGAAGTTGCAGCTTTCTGGAGACACTAGACATTGATAAAATTATCCAAATCAGGATTCCCTAAATAATTTTGAGAAACAACTACTGTTATTATCTTTCCTCTCCATGTTCAGTCAAATTCTGTGGCCCTTCAGTAAATTCTAGGCTTAGGGGTTAATATTTTGAGATTTTTTTTTCTCTTTTCTGCCACATGTTCATCTTCTGGACAATCAGGTCAGAATCCTGTCAGCCTACCTGATACACAAAGGATAGATTTTCCAAAAGGTAGAAGGCCAAAACATAGGT
Source organism: Alligator mississippiensis (assembly GCF_030867095.1). Taxonomy (NCBI): domain Eukaryota; kingdom Metazoa; phylum Chordata; order Crocodylia; family Alligatoridae; genus Alligator; species Alligator mississippiensis. The sequence continues at coordinate 381,201,355 of NC_081824.1, forward strand.
GTGACTCTATAACCAACGAGAGGCATGCTTACTTACAGAACCTCCTGGGTCTCCTGCAGCTCCTACAGGACCTGCTGCTGTACCAATTTCTCTTCCTTCCAGAGGACTATTGTTATATCTGTCATCAATGGTTATCTGTACTGAGCCACTCCCTCCTCCCCCAAGCCTTCAGTGCATATGTCATCATGCCCCTATACTCTTTCAGCCCCATCCTGTACTGTTACCAGTAAGGGTGATGCCACGTAGGACCCACTTCATACAGATACTATTGACTAGCACGTAAATATGATTCACTTCTGGGTAAAAAGCCTATTAGGATTGCAATAAGATGCCTAGCCACCAAAGTGTTACTTAAGCACCACTTACACAGCTATTGGGGTTAATTTGATGCCCCTGTGTTTATCATATGGCATGCACTGAGGCACAACAGTCTAACTAGGACTAAAATGATCATGTTTATTATATTTAACATTAAGATGTATCTCTGTCCCTTCAACAAAACAAACCAGGAAAAAAATTCATAATTTCTGGATCTTCACCAGAGATTCTTGTTTTCTCTAATTAAAACAAAAAAAAAATCCCAATTTTTACATTATAAAAAGTAACCCAAAATCCAAATTTTTCCATGATTAAATGAAACACCACTATATATATAGCTCCAAGCCCTAGAAATCACATCTGCCTCAATATCCAGGGCCCAATAGGTTTCATGCACCTCCAAGTCCTGGGGATTGGAGCTGCTGCAGTCCCATGGTGTGTTCCATGCACCTCTAAGTCCTGGGGATAGTGGCTGCTTTGATTTCCAGGGCCAGGTGTTTCACTTTAGGCATGGTGCATCCCTGCAGCTGGGAGCCCTGTCAGCTGATGGGGATTCCAGCCAAAGGATTCCAGCCTGCTACATGTGTAAATTAAAACTCGATAGCAACCAGCTCTAAAGTTAATACATATTTTCAACATCTAACACTATAGCTATTTGGAGCTTTTTATTGTGTAATAAGTACTTTGCATGTGTTACTGGTCTTAAGGTAATTGTGTAATTAACTAGGTAATTGTTTAATGCCTGTAACTTATAGAGGGGACCTTAGGGTGGTATCATTTATTGGACCAGCTAAGTAGGTGGGATATAGTAAAACAAGCTTTTGATGCAAGACGTTTATGTTTTATATAATACACATTTGAGATGATAAAATTTTCTAAGACTGAATTTTCCCATCTCTGTCTCGGATGCCATTAAAAATGACTAACTAAAATATAAACTTTAAGATTAGAGTATTGTTACCAAATCAAAAGTAGTGCTTATTTTTCCTGTTTACACCTGCACTTTTCCTAGATGATCTCCTCTGACACAGGACTTTTCTGTCAGTATGTTGTAATTTCTAATGTTATAAAAGCTTTATTTTCTCTTTGCTGTACATTAGTCATTTAGGGTTCTCTCTCAACTTTGAACTTGAAATTTTCATTGTTGTTATGTTAGTTCTAGGAGGAAACATTTTAAAGAATCTTTATGGCTTTATTGCCTTGTGATGGAGCTAACATTTATTTTAAATTCTTTATATGTATTATTGCTTCAATCTATAGAGGTTTTTTTAAGTATGTATGCATGTATGTGTACACATATTATATATTTTATACATGCATTCTTTAAAATTGAATATATATAATTTTTTAAACAATGCACAACATCGGTCTCTGCATATGTATATACATAAGGATATGTATGTATATACACCTATGTATACACATATATATACACACACACAGTATATGTATATGTATACTTTGCTTTTTCTACAAGAGTGGTCTGGCTTTTTTTAAGCAGATATTAAAACAATAAACTACGAATGGAAAAAAATGTTTTTCATAACCTGCTATTTCATTAATATCACTTGCATTTGCCCATGAGATATAATTAGATTAATTGATAGATTCTGGAAATGAATCAGAAGAAAAAAGATATGTAAATTAAACAAAAGTTCAGAAGAGGCACGTATGTGTTTAAAAGGAAATGAGGAGGGAATTAGGAGGGAGATATAAAGATGACAGCTGAACATAGTTATCTTTCCTGTTATTAATCTTTTCTTTTAAGTCAAAAAGTCTGGTTTATTATATATGTATCGTTCTACCTCAGATACACAACATTTTGGGTTTTTTTTTTAAAGTGTTTGATAATTATGTAACTGACAGTAAAAACAGAACTTGTATCATGGAACAACATGCCTTCCTAAGAAATCAAAGCTTTTTCAATGACAACAGGAGCTATAGTATCCAGATGAAGTCACAGACATGTTATCCTGCTTCTTTGGATATGAATGACAATGCTGACTCAATGCATTTATTATATTTACACACACATTATTTTAACCATTACCCAACAAAAATAACTTAGCAGAGATTGGACATAAGTTAAAAGGAAGTTCATTTAAGTTTTAAATATACACCTTTGAAACAATACAGTCCCTCAGCTAAACTTTAAGAAAACACAGAATTCATGTTACACTTTCTATGTATACCAAATTCCTTCCTTGTATCAGAGACTACAAAAAAATGGAAGACAGGAGGGATAAACTCTCCACAAGCCAGCTCCATCTGCTTCCCAGCCAGTCTCTGAAGTTACAAGCCAAAATTAGCTTGTTATCTCCCAACAACTCATAGCAGTATTACTAATTAAAATGTTAACAACATGTCAAATTTGATTTTAATCAAGTAACTGCTGACATGGTGTACAGGAGTATATCTGAAGGTAAACTGTGTTTTCAAACTGTTTTTCCCCATTTGTTTGCTACAAACTAGGGGAATTAGCATAAGTATGATTACTAGTTTAACTCTAGTTAACATTTTAACTAACTCAACAATTATTCCTTTGACTTCCTTAAGAAGATTCTAAAATATAATTTAGTCAAGAGTACCAAGCATGGAGCTAGGAATCAAGGTCTCTTCTATTCTAATACTTTTAGAGCTGCTTCCTCATTGCGTAGCTTTTAGTAAATCTAAATGGGCATGTCCAGATGAGCGCGCATGTGCATCTTGCCCCACCTCAAACCCCTTTGCCCCACTTCAAACCCCTTTGAGGCAGGGAAACAGGCACATGCGGGAATGAAAATTAGACCCATGGATATCCAGGGGTCTAAAAAAATTGAAGTTTAAAAAAGCAGGGCAGGCCACCGGAGGTTGGATCCTCCATAGAGACACTCTGGCTGCCAGAGCATCTCTATGGTTGTCCCCTCACCAGGCCACATGTTTCAGCACCAGGGCTCTAGTGCCAGTGAGTAAGAAGTCGGGGAGGCTGAAGGAGGGGGAAGGGGAACATGGGGGGGGATCCCCAATGGCCCCATCCACTCTCCAGCCCCCCCTACCCCTTTACTGGCTGGCGCTTCACCCCACCAGCCCCCCCGAGACCTCCAAACCCTGTCCTGGATGGCCCTCCCCCTGCCAGCCCCCCTAAGGCCTCCTCCCCCTGCCGCGGCTGGCCCCTCCCCCTGCCAGCACCCCCAAGGCCCCTGACACTTGTCCTGGACAAGTCATCTCCCCACCAGCCCTCCCCAAGGCCCTCAAACCTGTCCTGCCCAGCCCCTCTGCCTGCCAGTCCCCCCAAGTTCCCCAACCACTCTCCTGGCCAGCCCCTCCCCCTGACAGCCCCCCTGAGGCTCCTGCCCCCTGCCCTGGCTGACCCCTCCCCCTGCCAGGCCCCCCAACGCCCTCAACACCTGTACTGGCTACCCCTCCCATCAGCCCCTCCAAGGCCTATGACCACTGTCCTGGCCAGCCCCTCCTCCACCAGCCCCCCCAAGGCCCCTGACCCTGTCCTGGCTGGCCCCTCCTCCCACTGGCCCCCCAGAGACCCCTGACCCTGCCCTGGCTGGCCCCTCCCCCTACCAGCCCCCCCTGAGGCCCCCAACCCCTGCCCTGGTTGGCCCCATCCCCCAAGCCCCCTGATCCCTGCCCCCACCTCATAGTTTAAACAAAACAAAACAAAATATCCCCAATACTTACTGGCAGTCTGGCTACTGTCTGGCTGACTGGGGCCCCACCTGCACAGTGCAGGGCAGGGTAACAGCCCTGGTGGCCCCATCCTGGGCCTTGCTGACCCGGTCAATCACTCGGCGGGTGGGCAGGCTGGGGGCGGCTGCCCTCGCTGCCCTGTGCTGCCTGCGGGGCTCTGCCAGGAGGCCCTGGAGCCCCCTCACCCCTCATTCTAAGGTAATCAGAGGCCTTTTTTCCCATTTTTCTCTTTTCTTTCTGTTTTTTTTTTTCAAGTGAGGGTGCCTGGGGTTGTGGGTAGCCATGGGGGCCTGGGGGTGCAAGTTGTGGGGTGAGGCTGGGTAGGGCAGCCATTGGGGGCCTGGGGGAGTGGGGGATGGAGTGGGGCGGGGCAGCCATTGGGGGGCTGCAGCAGCTGGTGAGGGATGGGGCTAGGTGGGACAGCAATCAGGGGGCTGGGGTGGGACATGTGGACCTTGCAGTGGGGGTGATAGCTCCTGCGGGGGCCATTTGGCCCTTGTTGGAGGGCCAAACCCCTTGTGTGGGGTCTGAACTCCCTGTTGGGGGTCTGAACCCCTCATGTGGGGGCTGAATCACCTGTTGAGCCCGAACCCCTTATGTGGGGGCTGAATCCCCTTGTGTCAGGGCCAAACCCCTTATGTGGGGGCCAAATCCCCTGTTGGGGGGATGAAGCCCATGTCAGGGAGCCGAACCCCTTGTGTGGGGGCCAAATCCCCTTTTCGGGGGCTGTACCTCGTATGTGGAGGCCGAACCCTTTGTTGGGGGGCTGAAACCCCTGTTGGGGGCCATAACCTCTGTGTAGGGGCCATCTCCCCTGTGGGAGGACAGCAAAAAATGTATTCATGAATTCATGAAACATGTATTTAGAGTTCACTTTATTATCATGATCAGAGACTTGCTTTAACACTGTAAGATATATCAATAAAACACTGTCTGTGTCTCACTCTCTCTCTTTATAGTGGTCTTTTGTTTTACTTGTGGAGAAACATGGATTTGCGGGTATTTTGCAGAGTGACTTTAGGATTTTTTTATCAGGGATTTTTCAGTTTTCCAATAGGGAACACCAGAATTCCTGCTAGGGAGGTCAGTGGCAGGACCCTGCCTGTTCAGAGCTGGCATCTTGGACCCAGCTGGCTGTGGCTGACCTCCTGCCCAACTAGGGCCAGGAGGACATGCTTTGACAGTTCAAAGCAAGCCACCACACCCAGATCATCTTCCAGGCAATAGCTGCTCAGATGGCTGGGCAGGAGGCACACATGGCAGTAGTACCGCACAGAGGCCAACCCTGCAACCACAGCCCACTGGCAGCTGGCCCAGAGGGGCAGATGCCTCTACTGGCTGTGCAGTCCCCATCTGGCTCTGGCAGGTGTGCAGCAGGTCACAGCCAGGCAGCAACCCCCACTGCCAGACTGCTGCAGTGGGTAGAGGGTGCAGGGAACTCTCAGGGCTGCTTCAGCAGTCTAGCTGGAACAAGGAGTAGTGTCCCCAGGAACCAATTGGCTGGGCCCCAGAAGCTCCTGAGAGCTAGTAGCACTGAGCTACTTACCAGGGTGGCTTTTCATACTGATGGGGACAGCACAGGTGCTGGCCCCAGGCTCTAGCTCCCCCTGGCTGCAGATCTAGGAGGAGCTAGGCAGGGTTATTTTTCCCAAGTGGCACAATTTGCTCCACAACAAAGTACATGTCCAAGCCCGTGCACTGAAGCAAAAAGCCCCAGCTTAAATTTTCACCGCTTGTATTTGGGCTGCTGCAACCACACGTGCTTGCATGTGTGAATGCACATTGTCTCCATCCATCTACATATCCATCCTCCCATCTCTCTATTCCTCCCTCCCTCCATTCATTTTTTTTTTTTTTTTTATGGAAACCATACTTACTTCCCTATATTACCTTACAAAGCTATTACAAGATAAATCAGTGTTCTGCATAATGCGTTGAAAAAGGAAAGATGCTGCTATACAATTTATACTTATTACTTTGACTATAAAAAACCCTGAGATAGGTGCGTTAAGTAAGACATTGAAGTTAAGCATGATGCATTCAATCATAGGTCTTTATTTTGAAGCAAGCATCTTATAGGTCAATTCTTGTTCCCGTGTTGAATTTCTTTGCAGGACTGGGTCTTGATTTCCTTTGTTAATATCTCCTAGTGAAAGAGGGATTGTTCTAGGGATTGGCTAGTTATCTAAGACTGTAGAAATTAGCCAAAGTTCATGTAAATTTAATTGAAAGTTGATATTTCTCTTAACAATCTCTTCTCCACTTCTCTGAGTCATTGTATTTCTTACATCCTCAGTCTATCAAATAATTCTGCCTTTACTGATTACAAGCTCTAATTCTTTCTTCCATCTTTAAATTATAATTCCAAAAGGGGGACCACTTTTTTTGTATACCAATTATAGCAAACACTGTCCTTTCTCCGACTCATTTAATTTTTCTAAAATCATTTTACATGCACACAAACAATGCCTGATATTTCTTTTTCCTCCTCATAACCCCAAACAGCCTATTGGCATGTATAGTTATTATGGGTAGGGAGGTGATATGGATGTTTTCTGAAGCAACCCCTTACTGGGATATTGCAATCACCTCTTTGACTTGGTTTAATTGGAACTGGTTTACATCATCAACAGTTCAATTAGCAACACAGATATACACAAGGAAGAATATTTATAAAAGATAGGAATATTAGTTAATGACTTATCTGTTTTGTAAGCCTGGTATGATGTGACCAATAATTTGTTAAAAATAGTTTCAATAACCTATAATAATGATAGATAAGGAGCACAGGAGAGGAGGAGGTAGAGTGAGGACAACAGCAAATTTGAAAAGGTTATTAACAGGGATCCTGTTTTTTTTCTGATTAACCCCCCCCCCCTCGATTTTCATTAAAAAAAAAGTAACCCCAAACCCACCATATCTATAGTGGTGCTTTATTTTAATCATGGAAAAATATGGATTTGGGGTTACTTTTTTAGCCAAAAATTGGGGATTTTTTTTTAAATCAGAAAAATCCAGGATCCCTGGTTATTAGCAGTTCTCCACAAGAAGTTAATTGAAGTATTTAATCTGCTGTTTAAAATAGAAAACATCTTGAGTTCAGAATTATGTGTTGTACTTTAATAGTATTCTGTAGATGATCTAGTATATATCATTGTTGTTCTAACAAAAAAAAATCTCTTTAAAAATAAGTTTTGAAATTATGAGGGCAGAAATATGCCTAGATGCTGCAAATATTTTCAGATGGTAAAACAGTCTGACCAGTTATGAAAATTATAATGCTTTCCTTTCAATTAGTGACTGATAACTGTTTAACTGCTTAAAAAATATAAATAATTAAATCATGATTATTTATTATAATGTATATTAAAAGAAATTATTAATTCCTTAAAAAATAGATTTATTGCTAAGTACATATTGGCATGTAGGCTAGTTGTTTGATTCTGAATATTTACCTCTGATTGACATTTCTTCTTTGTGCCAAGACACTTCTATGATATTACTCAAGGTTCAATTCTCAGCCTTCTGTTCTTTTCTCTCTAATTGCTTTACCATGGTCATTAAGGGCTCCATTTTTCAAGATTAGGAGGATCTACAACTTCATTTGAAGTTAATGGGAGCTTCAAGTGTTTGCACTTCCAAAATATCAAACCTTTCATTTCCACCTTTTTATGCTAAGCATTGATCATTTTTCTTTTTTTGTTGTTGTTTTGCAATTTAATTTTTTTTTCAAATAGTTATCCTGACTTGAAAAAGTAATTTAGAGATATGTTATAGCTTCCTTAATTGAAATAGCTCAAATACAGACTATGGGTACATAATGTTTTCTACTGGACAACCAGAACTTGAGACTAACTTGTTGTATAGGAGCATTCCATCTTTTTGGTACATGAATGCCCTTATTATGCCGGAATGCAGATGTCTCCCTATTCCTTTAATGGGGTACTTACATACTGAGAGGTGTGATAGAATTGTTCTTGCTTTGTAGTCAATTAGCTCATTTATTCTATAGCTGAACTTTGGTTGTATGCTAGATGACATAAAAAGGAGGTTTGGGGTTTTTTTTTTCACCCTTTCTCAGTTTAGGGCATTACATTTTCCTACATGACTTTGATATGATCTGCTATTTTAAATTTTATTTTCCCCCAAGTTTCCTGCATCTACAAACCACACCCTCTTCAATATTAGCTAAATTGAACCCTATTTCTGTTAGAATCTTAGCATGGCTTTCTTCCACTAACTTGATAATTGTACCTTCCTTCTCTATGGCAACCTCAAGCCCATCGCTCCAAACCACAACATAAACCAAATGCAACTCTGTACCTTCTCATTTGTACACATTAGCACAAGTATAGTTATCAAACCTCCTACAACTTCACTAGTTTTCTAAATCAATTTTGTAACTACCATCCCTATTCCATAAGTCCTACAACTCATTTAATCTCTCTGTCCTGTCTAGCCCTCTTTTTCATCTGGCATTTTTCATCTGGCATTGAACTGAATTATAGATTAATATTTTAATCCTCCATCTCTTATATACCAGTTTTACTCCTAAACAATAAGCCAATGTTCATTATAGATGAACCAATATCCACCAACACTAGTTAAAAACTATGAACACATAAACTATTTTCATTAACTGTTTTCTCTTCCTTTCTCCAATCCAAGTAATACTATTTCTCCATTTATTTCTTTAAAGACAGTCTATGTAATCTTACCCCCATCATTATTATAGAAACTAACAATTCCCTTACCTGGTCTGCCTTTTTGCAAATTCTAATTCATCCTTTAGGGTAAATAAAATCTAAAACTTTATTAACTGTTTCTACTTATCTAGACAAACTAAATTAAATTAGCTTCACATAAAAGGCAATATTTTTCTAGAACTATTGCTTTTGATCTTGTCTTTTAAAATACAATAAAATATGGGAAGTTTAGGAGCAACTTTAGAGGAGAAAAACAAATATAACTAGAATTATCTTGAAAAATAGCATTGATGAAAAAGATGTAAATCTCCCTGAGCATTGGTAGTGACTTCAAAACAGTCTACTTGAGGAATTTATATTATATAGACTTAAGGCAACCTGCTGCTTTTGATGGATCTTGGGGGGGGGGGGGTGCAGAGTGGGGGACAAAAACAAACAAATTAAAAAAAAAATACCTTAGAGCTACTTTCCCCACATACCTTATTTTCAGAATGACACTGTCAATATAAAATGAAGAGTGAACAAAAAATAGCATACATAAAACTGAAGTGGCATTCTGAGCATAATTTGTTTCTACTATCTTGTTTTTTAACATCCTCGTTTGTATTTATAGTTTAATTTCTAAATTTCCTAGGTTACAATAAAAAGTGCTTCATGCTTTGAATTTCAAAGCTGTCAGAACTAGAGTGGGAGTGAATTAATTATCTAGAGTTATTCTACAAATATTCTCCTAGCTATTTCCTGTCCATTCCTTTGCCCTTATCCCCACCAAAGCAAACAAAATATGTCCTTTGGAAACAACTTTTTTTTGTAACACCATATGAAATATTTGAACTCAGAACATCATAAGCTATTGGTACCTAAGACTTGAGATGTGGATACCTTTTCTCTTTCAATCCTTTCCAATAGACAGGGCCATCCCTGGTGGGGGGGGGGGGGGTATGAATTGGGGTCACCGCCCTAGGATCCACACTTTGGGGGGCCCCCAGAGCTGGGCGGAGTGGCATGGCCCCTCCTGCAGGGCCTGCCTAGTGCTAGTGACTGCACACCACTGCTGGCTTCATATCTGGCTGCTCACCAAGCCGCCCCACCCCCTGCCACCACCACTGGCAGCTTCTTCACATCTAGGCCCCGCACAGGCTGATTTGCGCCGAGCCCCTCACCTTGCTAGGACTGGCTCTGCCAATAGATAATAACAGTGACCTGTTGTGAATGGGAAATAAATTGTTAAGAACAGGTTGTATGAGGTGAAGTTAGCCAGATAGTTGTTAGAAAGGGAGAAGGATGTGTGAAGAGTAGTTGCAATGGGAGGAAAAGTTTGAGGCAAATGGTTGTTCGAGAAAGAAAGGGTGCTGGGGAGATATATATATATATAAATATGAGTGTATTTGAGACTGTCATATGCACTTTAATATTAAATTAACTACATAGGACTTGTTAGACCCCGACTCCATGCGGCACCCAATGACTAGGAAAACGATGATCCAATTGCTTATGGGTCCTGATACTCATTAGCCAGAGCAAGCAGGGAACAAACACCAGCACCCATTGCTCACAACAGCTTTATTCAGAATGGAGACAGCTTCAAATAAAGGTCCCAAAAAACAACAAAGTGGGGACCAGCAATGAATAATAGTTTTTTCCTACATTTATACACTGTGGGTTATACTCATTAACATTCACTCCACCCTCACTCCTCCTGTTCCAAGCTCCACCTCTGTTTATGGTTTGCTTCATTAGCATGGGATTGGCTATGCATTTTACTCATTTACATGTCTTTTTGCTATGAGCGCATGTCTAAGACCTTGACTGCTTTTCTTCAGGCAATGGGCAGACTTTGACCAAAACCTGGAAGCTTCTGGAGGCTTCTTCACCAATCGCCATTCACATTTTTGCATATGTTAATCTCAGATTCTGTTACCAATTGCATGTTTTTCACATTTCAGTCTGTTTTTCTGTCTCAGGTTGTACCATCTTCCACATTTGTAAAATGTCACCTCATTCACAGCACACAGACTTACACAGATTCACTTGCTGCTTTTTCTCAGAAAAATGGTTTACACAATGAAGATGGTTACTTAGCATAAGCAAATGGCTGGCTTAGATATCATTCTGCCTTGAGGTTAGCAGCTTCTGCTTGGCCACAGGTAATAGCCTTTTATTCAGCTGCACATCCAGTGCTCCCCAAGATCCAAATATTGTCACCCTAACAGGTTTGTCATATCTTAACACTGTCTGACAGTAATAAAAGACAGTAAACAATAATAGCAACTTCAAAGGATGACACAAAACCCTCATGAGTAATTACTATATAGTATCTTCTTGATTTGAGCCAGTTAAAGCTACTCCTCAAAGCATAAGTATTTATACCTAGGTCTTCTTCCAGTACTGGTACTGTTAAATTCCAGGAGTATATGTAATAAGTTTGTCATAATACTTTCATACATATTATTAAGATCTTACACAATTCTTAAATTTGTCTTATAACTTTTCAGGAATCCAAAAAAAATGACTAGGATGTTATATCATAAAAGCCATTCTGTATGAAGGATTTACTATTCCAACTTCAACTATATTCTAATCCAGTAAAAAAACAAAAAACAAAAAACTTTACATCACCTCATGATTTAATTTCTTTAGAAGCGTCTTCTGAAAATGTTATCAAAACCTTTAGAAAGTCTAAATAAATTATACCTAGAAGCTTCCTTCTTCCCACTACTTCGCTAAATTCAAGGAGTTATTATAATTTAATTATCTTCAAATTAAGTCATTGTAACTCAAAAAAGAATCAGGCCTTTCCCAAAGTGATGCTAGTTAGCCTTTACAAATCCACTTTTATCAGCATAATCCTTTGTCATATTGCAAATGTTGGCTCTTAATAGAAGAAAAAAATATATATTGAAGACTCAAACATGTGCTTTCCCCATATTTTGTATTTAAGGCCAAAGAGAGATTGGGTTGTCAGAAGCTGTCTCTTTTGCTGTAATGACAATATCTGAGACCAGTATGATAGAAGGATGATAATATGTCCAGCAAAAATCTGAAATTAAACCATAAACACTAGACTTCAGTTACTTGAAGTGACAGGCCATTTAAAGGATTGATTAAAAGATTAAAGTATCACTGGTAGCTTTATGGAAAGGAAGAGAAAAGTACAGGCTTCTGTGGCTATGCTGACATAGTATAAAATCTAAATTAGCAATGCGAGAATACATCAGAAGGGACTGAAGATGCAGCGAGCTTCAAAATAATGTTACTTAATTTTGAACACTTTACATATTGGTTGACAGAGATGTGAGTGAGTTTAAAAAATGGCTGCCTTGAGCACAAGAGCAGAGGGTGACTCAAATGGCCAAAATTCATTTTAGGCATAGCTGCCAAACAGAGTAATTACAATTCTGCTGGAATAGAACTCCTACATTTTTGTCCTTGGGGCAATCTTAAAATTTTAAGTGCTTTCTCACACTGCAACCACTACACAGTTGCCCTATTCTTTAAGAACCTTTGGATAAATTTGAACTGAAGTCCTGGAAACAAGTAGACCCAGCACCCGAATGCTTAATGCACTCATGAAGCTGAAAGTCCTCCTCGCATGAAGGGGTTTTGAACCTTCATCTCTCCGATTGCATAGTGCAGTGGTTTACCCAGCATGCAACAGGTCAGAAATTACCCTCTGCAGTGCTCCCTTGGTGATTGTAAAAATGGACAGAAGACACTATGGGAGAAATTTCTGCATCATCAGAAGCAAGATGACTCACTGAGCCACATACTGTCTGGCTAGCTTTTTTTTCCTTTCTCATGGCACTGTATCTTTCTCTAGCTTGACTTCCCAGTGGCCAACTTCAAAAGGAATGCTAAAGAAGGCTTACCATGCAGCACCATCCTGGGAAGTTTGAGCGATACAATTTCAAGCCTTGATTGTATGAAAAGGGCCTAGAGCTTTGGTCTCTGGATTCCCAGGTATCATGATTTAACCACTGAGCTTTTGTGGTTAAAATATGAGCGAGTCTTCCCCTTGAGTATAACACCTGCTAATTATGTTTTTTTGGCCACCTACATTTTTACACTATGAATATCTTACTATCCACAAGGGTCATTTACTTTGTCAGATTCTGAGAATGGACTGTCAGAAAGTAAAAAATGTACACAGAAAGGGAGATGCTGATGCTAAGAGATACAAATGGAGTAAAAAAAAAAATTATGAGTATTTTTTTCCAAGGCAGAAAATGAGCGAAGTAATAGAAGACATGTTTATTAAATGGAGCACAAAGGTAATTTAAAATGTTCAAATGAGTTTTTTCTCTAAATGAAAAAAAAAATCAGCTTAACAGTTGCTATCAAATTAGGGTAGGACTTATTTAAAAATATGACTTTATTGGAAAAAAATGAAAGAAAAATAGAGGGGTTAGAAAATACTGAATGTTTGTTTGTTTGTTTGTTTTTTAAATGATTAAATGTACTTCAGAAAAAGTTTATTGCCAAAAAAACTTTTGATATCAAATCATTTTGTTTATTCTTGTTTCGTTGGAGAAGAATGTTTTAAGAAAAAAAATCAATTACTTGAAAATTATAGATTTTAGATAGCTCAAAGGCTATGGGGAATCATTTTATCATAAGCCTATATGCTAGTATTGCTCAACACTAAGTAGAAGGTTGCTTTAACCAAAACAGATTAATGCAAGTGAATGCTCCATATTCATGCTTCCCATTCTTCCATTTAACCCCGAATCTACAGCTCATTGAAATTTTTGACCCATCATTTTTTTGACTAAAAAAATAAGTTCATTAAAAGGTTCATACTGTGGCAAAAATGCCACTGTCGGTGCCCCGCTCCAGAGATCTGTCTCCACCAGCCTGAGAGGCTGGTGTTGAATCCCTCAGGGCAGGGATCTCCCTCCTTGTCTTCATGACAAAAGCCTGGGGCCTGGGAGGCGGATGCTCTGGTCACCTGGGCAGGGGGGAAAGACCCGGCCTTGCGCATGGGCCCAGGTAGCCAGGGATGCTTGGTAGATTGGTCAGCTTGTGTCCAGGATTGGCAGCTTTGATTGGACTGGGCTGCTGAGGTCAGAGAGGTTTTTTAAGGGCCCGGGCCAGGAAGAAGGCAGCCATTAGCCATGCGGTCATCCAGGTGAATCTGAACCTGGCTCTCTCCTCATCACCACATGCTCCAAGAGTGACCTGCCTCCAGAGGAAACTCCAACCACCTCTGGAGGATGCGAGTGAGTAAGCTACTCGAGATCCAATTAGATATTTAGCTTACAGTAATTCAGATGCGTGTTTAAATGGCTACCTCAGCCACACTGGTTTGCTCTATGGGATTCCTCTGATATTCCTCTGATATTGTTCTACCTTTTACCCTGTTTCTGTCCTACCCCCTGTAATCAATAAAGTTCTCCTTTGTGACCGGTGTGGGAGACTTATTGAGGGGTGGGTCTAAATTATGCCAAGGAGGCCCCTTAGGTCTGCGGACTAAGGGAGACTTCCCTAATCAGCCCCTGACTTGGGAAGTGCCCCAAGTGCTTGTATTGGGACTAGTACCCATTGGACGATCAGGCCTGTGTTCTCCAAGGTGCGCAGAACCAGAATTGAGTCCAGAGCCTTGGATGGTGGCAGCGGAAACCCCAGGCTAGCGGGTGTGCTCTGGGGAAGGGGTCAGCCGGACATGAGGCACCCCAAGGGAGGCACTCAGAGCCTGGAAGGTGGTTGGGCGCATGGAGGTGGGCGGCTCAACGCAGGAGCGCCCCCTACTGGCCCGCCACACATACCTCACACATTTGGTTTAAAAATTCAAAAGTATGTTTTAACTCCAAAGTTAAAATTTTCATTTCGTTTGGAAGGTAATTGAAAGCAGACTATCTAAGGGTTCACTCCACCACATATAATCTTGCCTTTCCTGGGTACATCTATACATGCAATTAATAGATGTGTTTACATGTTCTTTAATGTGCTTTTACTACTGCACATTAAGTTTAGTATCTCTACTGTGAGGTACTACATAAAGGCATAGCAAAAGTGAACACCTTTTTAGTGATGCTTAATGCACAATAGACTAATTCTACTCTGCATTAGCAGGTTAGCATTGTTTTAGACATAACGCTATGATGTGCAGTAGAATAGGCTACTGTGCATTAGAACACGTGTAGATGTGCACAATGTGACTGAATATTAGGGATTCTGATTTTCTCTGATTAAAAAAACAAACAAACAATCTTCAGATTTAAAAAAGTAACCCCAAACCCAAATTTCTGTGATTAAAATTAAATTCCACTAGATAGATAGATATAGTGTTTCATTTTAATAATGGAAAAAAATATGATTTTGGGGTTACTTTTTATATCCAAAAATTGGGAATCATTTTTTTTTTTTTTAAGAGAAAACCAGGATCCCTGGTGATATGTCTAAGGTCTTCAAGCTGGAAAGGTTACAGCAGGAAAGATTCTCTTGTTCTGGTCATGGGTTTGTTATTGTAGCAGGTCAGGGTAGGTTCTGGGTCTGTTGATTTGAGTGGCCATGCTGGAAGACACTGTGGTCAATGTGCTTGACCCACTGTCAGTGGTGGTGGGGTTCTGTGCTCTGGGATTCACCCAGTGCCTCAGGGCTTTGAATGGGGCCCACATCCCTGTCACCTGCCTGCATGGAGACCACCTCTATAACAGCTGCAGGGGCTTTCACTCTGTGGTGCTTCAGGTCATTGTGGACAACCATGGGGCCTTCATGCAGGTGAAGACCAACTTGCTTGGCAGCACCCATGATGTCCATGTTTTTTGGACTGCCAGCCTGCTGGGCCTGGTGGAGAGTGACCACTTGCCATGAGGGGTGCTGGAACTGCAGTTGGGTGCCATGGCTGTCCCACCCTTCCTCATCAGGGACTCTGCCTACTTATTCATGCCCTGGCTCATGCTGCCTTACACCAGTCACCTGGATCCCTGCCAGGCACACTTCAACTGGTGCTTAGGTAGGACTGGTGCCACCTGCCCCCAGCTGAGGCAACAAGAGAGCCATGCAGCGAGCAGCAGGGCTTGAGGCACCAGGTGTGGGAATCCCTGGCAAAAACCTCATCCAGTACTCCCCACTCTAGCTCACCTGCACCTCCACCCACAGACTCTCCAACCCCTCTGCCTACCTCCAGCATCACAATCACTGCATACGCATCTCACAAGAACAAGTTATTTCCGTCACATCAACCAGAGAACTCCTCCCCACTTCCTCCTCAATAAATAGAGCCCCTGCACCATACAATCTACCTACCAACAATAAAAATCCTTCTTCCCCATGAAAACTAATTACAATGTCCTTTGTGTGCCATCCTAGGAAGGACCTGTGGGGTGGGGGCACCTAAGGGGCAGAGCTCGAGGGCAAGTGGCCAACAGCTGCCCTTTGGCTATTACCCCATGGGTGTGGACACCACAGCAAATACAATGGGTGGGGAGCTCAGCAAGGGGTGATGGCAGCCACTGGTACCCCAACTCAGGCAGCTTGTCTTCTGGCAACCAGTGGCCAGGGCCAGTAGAGCCTGCATATGGTCCTGGCCCTGCTCCAAGAAGCTCTGGCTCTGTGCCTGTGTGGAGCCAGATCAAGCAGCAGGGCTGGGCCCAGGTGGGGATGGAGGGGGTCTGTGTGGTACCAGACCTTGGACAAGGGAAGGCACTCCTGCTTGCTGGAGGCAGTGCATGACCTCCTCCCAGGCCCAGGCAAGGGCCTCCTGTGGGCAGCAGGTGGCTACCAGGGGCAGGCAGGTCTAGGGTTGGAGACTGGGCAGCGGGCAGCACAAAGGTGACTGCCAGGGTTAGATCAGTTTTCAGTACACAGCAGTTACCATCTGTGGCCTGAACTGCAGAGCCCAGGAGGACATTCTGCTCCCACAGCAGCTGCAGCTACAGTTACTTGTGCTCTAGGGCTAGGATCTCTGTCCAGAACTCCCAGTGTGCCTGGTCCTGCACTTCCTCATACTGGTCTCAGATGTCTTCGTAGGTGATGCCTTCAGCCCACCAGGCCCATGAGTCCTCCAGCTGGTCCTGTGATGTCACCACCAGCTGCTGCAGGAGGATGGTGCAGCCTTGCATCCACCTCTGGTGGAGCTGTGGGTCCTGTAGAACCATGAGACAGAGGAATTTTGTGAGAGTTTGCAAAATTTCTCAGATAAGATGCTCTGTACCAGAGGCCATGCACAGCCTGGCCTCAGAACTGGGGTTGGGTGTGCATGGGTGCCCAGGGACCATGGTAAGTCAGGTAGGCAGGCCCAGGAAAAGGTGGCTGCTGTGTGAGTTATCCATCCCTGTTTGTTTCCTAGGGGCTGGGAGGCCACTGGGTGCTAGCTGCAGACAGCCTGCCTCCCTTGTTCCCGTCCCAGGGCAGGGCAGGCCAGGCTCTTGGAAGCACCTGCTGCTTCAGACGCTGCTGCCCCTACTTCTCCTCCTGCAGGCCAACCACTCTCCTGTCCTTCTAATCATCCACAGTGCCAAGGATGGGAAAACAGGTCTCCCAGTCAACTGGGATGAGGAGCTGTCTATGCCCTGACCTCTTCATAGGGTGCCTCTCTGAGGAGGTGCCCCGGGGTCAGCCCCTAGTGTGCCAGCACTTTGCCCTGAGCATTCCCCTGATGCATGTGTCATGGATAGTGCATGAGGAGCTGTTTACATGGACCAAGGAGTGCCTGACCCACTATGTCCTATGGCTGCTGATCACCATGCTGTCCTGGGCACACCTGCACACCTGGTATGGGACCCTGAGCTCCATTGGCATAGGGGGCAGGCTTGGGCTGCCCCAGAACCTTCAATTCCACCTGGAGGGCTACCTTTGGCTGGTCTACACATCCCTGCCCCCCTCCCCAGACAAGGAGGACATCACCATCATCATTGAAGTGTTCCTCAGCATGTGAAAGTCCCATTCCCACCTAACTGTGGGGGTATGGGCAACTCAGTAAAGTTTGTCACTGTCTCCTGCCTCCCTCTCTGCTGTGGGTAGGAGGCATAACCTGGTCTCAGGGGACTGCAGGCAGGCTGGGTGGGGAGAAAGGGCAGGGTCAAGGGCAATGATAGGGGTTGGGAGGGTCCTTTGACCAATGCAGGCCTTTTTGAGTGGCCGGGGCTGGAATGGCCAGTGGATCACTTGTTGCTGGCTGGCAGTGATGGCATGCAGCTCCAGATGCTGTCCTTTGATGGTAGGGCATGGCATGTAGGCACATGGACTCTCTCCCCACCCAGGAAGTGACTGGTGCTGCCAGCAGCTGGTGTTGTCATGGCTGGCTGGGCCTCTTGGCTGGGCCTGGGGCTATGGAGCTGGCAAAGCAAGTGCTGGCTAGACCTTTCTGAGGTTCTGGTGGAGACTGCAGCCAGGGAGCTTGGCAGGACAGGGCACTGGAAGCCCAAGGGGCCCTCCTCTGGTGAGATATCACTTGAGGTGCCAGGGCAGAGTGGACACTTGGTCACATTGCCCGTGCTGCTGTAAACAGTATGGCTGAGGCCAGGGTACTGAGGCACAAAGATGGTGATCAGTTCCCACATAAAGGGCATGAACTTATGTCCAGACCAATGATTGTTGTTGTTCACAGCAACTTACTGTGCCCAGAAGGCCATGAACTTTATGTGGCATTGCTACACTGAGCAGTCACGTCTGTGCTTCCACATCTGGGCTGACAGCATCTCATAGATGTGGACATTGAAGCACCCTCCCTGTTTGAAATAGTGCTGCATCTCCACCTCACTCCATAGAGCCTCAAGGTCACCAGTCTCCTCCTTGGTCCAGTTGGAGCTCCACATGGAGGGTATGGGCATGGCCATGTGCCTGGCCATGGGCCTGAATGAGGAGGGCAGGGATATCATAGGCTCTGCACCAGCTCTCTGGGCCTGTGTGGCTTTCTCTGTCCTGCTGGGCCTGGGAAGCTTCCTGCAGCACTCAGCACAGATGACTAGCCGTGGTGCCACAGAGGCAATGCCCCACAGCATATGCAGGCACAGAGCAGGCTACTGGGAGTGGGCTGCAGGCAGGTAGAGCTGGCTCTGCTGTCCAAAAACTGCCTGAAGCTGGGCATGGGGTCTGACAGGCCAGGACATAGGCTACAGGAGTCTGCATCACCCTGCTGGCCTGGATGGTGTGGTCCTGGTAGATGCACAGCACTGTGCTGTGAGGTAGTGGTGCTGGGGTGCAGGCAGGTTATCAGAGTTAAGCTGTGGCCTTCCCAGAGGGACACAGTGGCCTGGAGTGCCCTCAGGCTCCTGTATGGTGTGTTTTAGGGTTCAAAATACCTGCATTCTTTTAAAACCTGAGGCAGGGGTTACCATAGAGGCAGCTCAGCCCTGGGGCAGGAGAGGCTCCTAGCCCAGAGCCCTAGGGTTAGCCTGAGGCTGTCCTCATAATGGCAGGGCAGACCTAGGAACAAACTTGCTCCTAGATCATGTCTACATGTTCATTACAGGTAGCAAATTAGGAGCCATGCTGGGGTCCATGGCTATGTAATTTGTTTGTAGTAGAGGGAGTCTTCAAACCTGAAATAGTTTAGTGTCAGAAGAAAGTGGGAAAGTTCTGTGTAAATAGACTCAATGTCATAATCAGGGATAATTTTCATTATGGCTATAATCCTGTCTCCATGGGCAATGTTGGGATGTGACATCTATAACAGCTAAGATGGTGTTTGCTACAAACTTGTCAGTTTTAAACCTCGTTTTTTTAGGAAATCTCTCATGTCCATCAAATAGCTGACAGCTTCAGTGTCGTATAG
This sequence comes from Alligator mississippiensis, assembly GCF_030867095.1. Taxonomy (NCBI): domain Eukaryota; kingdom Metazoa; phylum Chordata; order Crocodylia; family Alligatoridae; genus Alligator; species Alligator mississippiensis. The sequence continues at coordinate 381,220,777 of NC_081824.1, forward strand.
CAATAGGATAGAATCAACAGAACCACAAACTGTCCTCTGGTCCATGTCAGTTCCAGAGACAACGGGGCAATCTTGGTTGTTAGGTTTGCGGATCTTGAGTAATAAATGAACGGTGCATGTCCTGGGTTTTTCTGAGTGAAATCATAAATCTTCTCCTTCATTCCTGTAAGTAGCAGCTTCAAGAGGTTGTTTAGTTTCCAATGGTATTATTCTCTGGGCCTTTCATCATAGACTGTCCTAATCAGCCTGTTTTATCATCAGGGATCCTGGTTTTCTCTGATTAAAAAAAAAATCCCAACTTTTTATTTAAAAAAAGAACCCCAAATGCATATTTTTTGGTGATTAAAATTATGTATCTATATATTAGTGCTGTTTCATTTAAATCATGGAAAACACAAAAACAACAGCAGACTTTTGCTATGCCTGAAGAAGGGTGTTTGTGCCTGCAAGCTTGAAAATAATTTTTGTTCCCCAACTATTTATCTGGTCTAATAAAAGATATCACATTTACCCAAAGAACCTTATCTGCCTAAGAATTGGTTAAACACATCTGCTCAGGGACAGCTTAGGTGTATTTGAAGTTATATTTGAAGCAATGAAATTTACTTTTCTGAATGGCTAAAATACAACATCTTCCATGTTTCAGGGATCTGTTTGTGTATCTTTTTCTCAGACCAACATGGCTATAAAATAGATCCCTGAAACATGGAAAATATCATAAATTTATTTTAGTCACTTGGAAAAGTAACCTTCATTGCTAAACAAGAAGGAAGGATTTTTTCACCTCCCTGGCTGCCTCTGACATCAGACACCTCCAGGGAACAAGACAGCCTAATCTGCATATCACAGAACAACACTCACAAAACAACTCTCAGATTTCCATGAGAATATACTTCCAGCCACTGCCTCCCCTATGCCTTTACCTCTCCCAGAGCTTATTTTTTACTGAGGAGGACTTTTACAGTCTTTGAATTTTGCTCAGCCTGAAAAAGGGTGCATGTGCCCAAAACCTTGCAAAGAAAGGAATTTTTTGCTACTATTTAGTTGGTCTAATAAAAGACATTGCCTCTGACCCAAGAGCTTTGTGTATTCACTTAGTTCACACTCTCCATGTCCATGCCTTTCTACACACCCACTCTTTTATAATTACATTGTGTCCACCCAGAATTGACCTTTGTGGAACTGAGCTTGATGTACTCTAAGGGAACATTTACACATGCAATTAATGCACCTGAATTTTCTATGAAGAAAATTCAAGCTTATTAAAGCACTCCTGGACACATGTCTACACATGTGCCCCTGTCAGGAGCAAATGTGCTCCCAATGGGAATAGTTCAGTCCACGGCTGTTCCTGACCCCTTCCCTGCTCTGCTTCCCAGCATCTGCCAGGGGAAGCTCCAGGATCCCCTGGGTGCCAGTCCTGGGCTGACAGGGGACACAGGGATCAGGCCTGGGCTCCAGGGAATGGGGAAGAGATTTCTGAGAGTGGGGGACTGCTCCCAGCCACATAGAGTTTGGGATTGCAGCCTGGTTCAGTGACACTGGCTTGTGGCGATGCCCCATCCCTGAGTATGGCGGTAAGCATAGCTGGTACCAGGGAGCACTGGGGACAAAGGGGTGTGGGGTTGGGGGGTGGGGCATAGCTCTGGGACAGAGGGAGATATATGAGGGGCGAAGCTGCTGCAGGACTGGGATACATGAGGGAGAAGCAGCACTGGGGATCTGGGGAAGACGCAAGAGGTAAAAAGCACCAGGAATGGAGGGAAGGAGTTGGGGGGAAATAGCGCCAGGGATTGGAAAGGAGGCACAGGGGGAATGCAGCACCAGGGATGGAGGGGAAACCCAGGGAGGAAACAGCACTGGGGAATGGGGGGAGATGGGAGGGGGAAGCAGTGGTGAGAACTGATGCTGCTTGCCCCTCACATCTGCCTCCCAGTCCTGGCATTGCTTCTCCATCCCCCTGATCCTGGTGCTGTATACCTTTCACATCTCCCCCTGCCTCCCGCCGTCCCACCCACCAGTCCTAGTACTTCTGAGATCCTGGCTTCCCCCAGGGATTCATAGATGTTAGGGGCTGGAAGGGACCTCTTGAGATCATCAGGTCCACCCCTCCCTCCCCTCTCCCCCCCCCCCCCCCGTGCTTGGGCAGGAAAGACTGCTAGGGTCAGATGATCCCAGCCAGGTGATTATCCAGACATTTTTTGAAGATATCCAGAGTAGGTGATTGTACCACCTCTGTGGGGAGTCCAGACCTGGACACTTAAAACACTAGACCCAGGATACTTGAGTTGTAAAGAAGTTTTTCCTTATGTCTAACCTACAGTGACCTTCTAGCAAATTATGATGATTAGTCCTAGTCTTCCCCTGGGGAGCTCTGGTGAACAGATGTTCTCCCAGTCCTTGATATGCACCCCTTATATACTTATGGGCTGCCACCAGGTCCCCTCTGAGTCTTCTCTTCTTCAGGCTGAACACACCCATTTCTATCAGCCTATCATTGTATGGCCTGCTCTCCATACCTTTTAACATATGTGTAGTCCTCTCAAGCCTCTCCACAACCTTCTTGAAGTGTGGTGCCCAGAACTGGATACAGTACTCCAGCTGCAACCTCACCAAGGCCAAGTAAAGTGGGAGGATAACATTCTTAATCTTGTTTGAGATGCATTGGTAGATGCATGCTAGTGTTTTGTTTTCTTTGCCTGCTACAGCATTTCATTGGTGGCTCATGTTAATTTTATGTTGTTAACAGGTTTTCCCATCACTTTGGGGAATGCTCATTTATTAGGGGTATGTTTCGGGGGTCTCTGTAATTCTATCAATGTGCTGCTTGTCTTACTTGATGCAGGAGGTCTGCAGGAGGTCTGCTACTTTCCTTCAGAGCCAAGGGGGCCACTGTGCCCTTTTGATCTCTTTCCTCTGAAACAGAATAGCCTGAGCTTGTGCGTCCAGGATCCCTTCCTTGAGGAGCGACCACTCTTCCTGACCTCCCCTCCCCTCTGGGTCATGGTCACTTCGGGCCTCACTGACAAGATTCCTGAGCATTTGTGTACAGGCAGGCAAGTGTCCCTTTGGGAGCTCTTGCCTTGCCCACAGATAATTCCAGGGCTGGGGCAGGGGTGGGCTCTCTTAAGTGCCTAGGCCTTCTGGCTTTGCAAGGGTTGCTCAGCAGGTCAGCAGTGGAAGTAGTCCCCCCATCTCCTGGTGGGCTTAGTTTAAAGCCCAGTGGAGAAGGTCAGCCAGTCTGGTTGAAAAGAGCCTACTCCCCAGCAGAGAGAGGTGGAGGCCATCCCTTTCCAGAAGCAAACTACCTCTCTGACCGAAGAGCGGACTGTGGTCATGGAAGCCGAAGCCTGACGACACCAGCACCGCAGTCTTTGGTTCACTACTTCGATCCTCCTCTCCCTCCTCAGCCCGTAGCCTGAGACTGGGAAGACCAAAGAGAACACCACCTGAACACCCAACCCCTTAAGCCCCACTCCTAAATTCCTGTAGTGTAATGTCCCAGCTGTGAGCACTCTGAGCCATGTTATTTGTGCCCACATGGATAAGGAGCATAGGGTAAGCGTCAATGGGCCAGAGGAGCTCAGGGATCTTCTCCACAATGTCTTGGATACGGGTTCCTGGGAAGCGGCAGACTTCGCGGGCTCAGGGACTGGGGTGGCAGATTGCCCCCTCAGTCCCACTCAGGATGAAGTCTCCCATGACAAATATTTTGTGTTTTGTCTTAGGGAGAGTGGGGGCAGTAGCTACAGCTAAGTGTGTGTTGCCTATGGGAGCTGGCAGCTTAGCAGGCTCTTCTGGGGCTGCAAAAGGTTCATACCTGTTGCAAAGCTGCAGTGGGGCAGGGACCTTGGTGTGGTGGGCCTTGGGACCTTTGACCACCTTGGTCCAACCCCTTGGCTGGGCATAATGGGAGATCCCAGAGTCCTCCCTTGTCCTGGAGGGTGACTGTGGTCTACCCTCCACCTCCAGGGGGAGAAGGGCCTGGCAGTAGGAGTCTATCTCCCACTCACCATCCCTAATGGCACACAGTCTCTGGACTGAGGCCTGTACTCCTCCAGCTGGTGCACCAGAGACCCCAAAAGGGAGCAGACAACACAAGGGGAGGTGGCCATGCTCCTGGATTCCAGAGACTGAAAAAGTGATGGGCAGCCCCCATAGCTGAGAACCAGGGGCTCTGTCTGTGTGGAGCCCAGAACCATAGGGTCCATCTGGGTAGAAGCCTCTGAGGTGCCAGAGGGGGAGGCCACATACCCCAAGGGGACCCTCAGGTTGTGATGTGTACCCATCCACATGGTGCCACTGGGAGACTGGCTGTGGCTGGGGCTGCCTTCCCTAGGGTTCACAGGCAGGGTCAATGGGACTGGGTTCCTCCAACCACCTAATCAGTCAAACACATATAAGCACATACACACACACACACACAGAGATTAACAGGACATGTCTGAGCCAGGCTGGGTTATTCAGCATTGACAGGTTAACACCCTCATATGCCCTGAACTCAGTTAATCAGGGCAATGCAGTCAGACACAAGCTTAACAGAGTGCATCTGAGTCAGGCCTGACTATTCAGCATTGATAGGCTAACACCCTCATGTGTCATGAACTCATTTCATTCCTTATTTCAGCAGGACAATAATAAATGCAGGTAGACACACTACAGACACACTAACAGACTATGTCTGAGCAGGTTGGGTCCAATCAGCACTTTCAGCTGATACCCTCATGAACCTCAAAACTCAGCACGTCCCAATCTCTTGTCACAATGGTCCTAGTAGTAACTCCCTTGATGAGCAGACCCCACCATAGTTTTGGGCATTACAGGGATCTTTGGTTTAGGTAAAAGAAGCATTGCTGCAGAGCAAATGGGGAGGTCAAGGGGAAGGAAGAGTAAGTGAGTTTCAGCAAGAGTATAGCAACCAGCTTGACTGTAAAAGTTATTTATTGCCAGGCATTTGAACATATGATGGTATCAGTAGTAATAGCCATACAAGAGAGACAAGTACAATAGTTACAATATTACATAATTTCAATTAGGTATTTGGGGAAACCTAGCTCAAATTTGATTAGCAAAAGCCAAGTTTAGAGAGCTCTGCCTGGGTAAGAAAGCAAAAGTCAGGTTCCTGGAATCAGAGAGAAAGAGAGAGAGAGAGAGAGACTGAAAAAGAAAGAGTTGGGGTCTCATCACTCAGCAAGGCTTGAACTAGTCAAGGTTCCCAGTTATTTGTTGGATCTTGCATGATTACTGGAGGGATTCGAGGCAGAAAAGGAGTGGAACTAATGCAGCTTTTGGATCCAAGCACCAGGACAGAAACTTGAGCTTGGGGGGGGGGGTTGTAGAGAACTAACAATGGCTCAAGGGAGAACACTAGTTTTGTTTATGGGTAAATGGTGGCTCTTATACTAGATAATAGGAACTGATCACTCCTGGCTATGGGTGGCATTACTCTGAGGGAGTTCACAATACAGGCAGGGAGATTCAGTGTTTTGGGTGTCAATAAAGGAGTCTTTACTAGAATTGGTCTGATAAATTCTGAGCTGGGTGTGTGCAGATGTGCATTGTCCTGTCCCATCTCCCATGTAAATAAGTTGCCATCTGGCTCCATCTCTGATGTAAATGAGACCAGGAGAGTTGCTTCACTCCTTGTCTGGAGGACTTTAGGTGTGAGGTTTGTCTCCCACTGCATTTTCATTGTCTTTTGTAAGTCCTTTCAGGCTGGGGGAGACTGGGGGGCTGAGTCTTTTCTGGGTCAAACAGCCTGCGTACTGTGCCAGGGTTTCCCAAGGACACAGAGCTAAGAGGTAACAATGGTCTATCAAGTCCCCCAGGTCTCTTTTGATTGTGGTGCTAGTAAGTGTAGCACTGCTGAGCCTGTAAGCATGTTGAGAATTGTTTCTCCCCAGGTGGAGTACCTTACACTTCTTGGTGTTGAACATCATCAGGCTTTGATCTGCCCACCTTGTGAGCCTGTCCAGGTCAGCCTGTATCCCAAGCCTATCCACCCGTGTGACCAGTCCCTCATAATTTGGTGTCATCTGTGAACTTTGCCGGTCCACTTTTAACACCCAAATCCAATAGTTAATGAATATAGTAAAAAGCACCAGTCCGAGTACTGAACATGCCACTAAGGGATGTCCTTGGTCAACAAGGACCTTATTGACTAAGTTCCATCTTATTATTCTCTGGGTCCTGCCTTGGAGCCAGTTTCCTAATCACCAGATCACTGCATTGTTGAGGCCACAGTTCCCTGATAGGCAGGGAGCAGGGAGAGGGAGTCAACTGGGGTGCATGCTACATGGGCAGAACCAGGGCTTAGGGGACAGGGGAGTTCTCCAGTCCCTCAGCCCTGCTCCTACCCATGAAGCACATGCCCCAGCCTGCTCCTGCTTCTTGTCCATAATGGGCGGGTGGTGGGATCTGAGAGTTGAGCAGCACCAAGACCAGGGACAGAGAGCTGCCTTGTACCTGCATTACTCAGCTACTAGCTCCAGTGGGGAGCTGGTAGCTGAGCAGTGCCAGAGCTGTGGACAATTCCCCCCACACTTCCTGGATCTCTCAGTGCCAGCCCCACAACTGCAGAGCTGGTACTGGGAGCTTCCTGCTGGCAGTGGATGGGGAGCCTGTTCCCTGACTAGCTCTGCAATCATGGAGCTGTGGGGAACAGGCTCTCCATCCTCTTCTGCACCCAGCTCCACAATCATGGAGGTGAGTGGAGAATGGACTCCTGATCCTGTTCCCCACCCAGCTCTGTGCTCACAGAGGTGAGAAAGGAACCAGATCCCAAGCCCTTGCCAGCAGGGAGCTCCTAGCCCCCACTCCCTAATCATGATCTTGGAATGGGGGTATTGAAGCTTCCTGCTGCCAGGGCAGGGGGGCATAGTTCTGGCCCTGACTGACTCCAGTAAAAGGGCCCACCCTGGCAATAGGCAGGTCTCAGGGGCAAGGAGCAATAAAAAAACATGAAGAAGAACCAATCTTAGTTATGTGGTTTAGCCTGAGTGACTTTTCTTAGCAAAGCCCGGCTTACAGGGGGCCCTTGTGCATGCAATCTAGCATGCCCTATGAACACCCTGGGCTGATAGAGATTGCTAAGCACAGCCAAGTGTCTTATACACCCCTGATTTATTGGCTAACACAGGGAACTATGCCTCAAAACCCTGCCCTTGGGAATTCCCCCCTCACAGTGCCCCTTCCTTCCCATCCTGCCCTGAGGCTTCCAAAAAGAGGTCAGGAGCAACTGCTCACTCTTGCTAATTGAATATGTATCAGTTTCTCTTCCCATACCCTGCCATGGTTCCCTACTATGTATATCCAAACCCAAAGATCCCAAGAGTTGGGAGTGTTATTAGTTACCACAAAGTAGTCCAGGACCCTGTCTATGAACTGCCATTCCTGGCTCAGAGATTCTGCCATCTGTGAGAGACACAAGTCACCTTTTCAAAACTGTGGGTGCCCATCTTGAGCCCCTTTCCTGAACCTCAGGAACCCAGATGTAGGTGTCCCCCACCCATGCGCAGATTCGAGGCCTGCCAGCACCCCCGGGACAGCTGAGGGGGCTGAATCAGAGTCCTCCTAGGGGTGCATTTCCCCCATCTGTGCACGGGATAACAGGAGCTGTATACTGCTGCCTGGGGCCAGTGGTAGCAATGATCTTCCCAGCACTCGATGCGGACTGTGCCCAGCATTGGTCTGTCATCTGGCAGGCAGATCGGGGGTATGCACCCCTGGGAACAATGCAGCACAGCCCCTGTAGCCCTTCTGGAGGTGCAGACAAACCCCTGATATTCCTGCTGGTTGAGAGGAGCTGGGCGCTGCTGGCTGGGACCAGTGCTGGGAAGATCAGTGCTGCTGCCAGTTTAGGGCATCAGTACCTGGCTCCTGTCATCCCACACATAGATTGGTGGTCTTCTGGCACCCCCAGGAGGGCTGTGGGGGCTATTCCAGAGTCCTTCCAGGGGTGCATGCCCCTGATCTGTGAGTAGGATGACAGGAGCCACATGCTGCTGCCTGGGGCCAGTGGCAACAGTGATCTTCCTGGCACTGGGTGTGTGCTGCACCCAGGGCTGGTCTGTCATCTGGCAGGCAGATCAGGGGCATGAACCCCCTGGGAGGACTCTGGCACAGCCCCTGCAGCCCTCCCAGGGGTGCAGGCAAGCCCCCAATCTGCCTTCCACATGGGACGGGCGCTGAAGCTAGTAAGGCTGGCTTCAAAACTTGAAATGTTTAAAAACTTTCAAAATGTTTCAAGTCCCCTTGTTTCATTTTGAAGCTTTTTCAAAGGCTTTTGTTTCATTTCAATTTCACTGTTTAGAGCTTGAAACACACACACAAAACCCCCAGCTTTGAAACAAAATGCCAAGGTTAATTTTGCACAGCCTTAATAGTCATCACTGTCACAGGCCAGCTGGGCACTGTGAGTGTATCAATTTAGTTGAAGACTGACTGAGTGCTGCAACTGTATCAGCCACTGAGCTGTTTGGTTCAGGATTGAGGAGGTGGAGTTGGGAGTGAAGCAAAGACAAGTTTCACTTATAACAGTAAAAATGATTTTTACTTAAAACAGCAAAAAATATAGATTGTACGTATAACAGTTAATAAAAAAGTTAAGCTAATAAACAGACATCTTAACAATAAAAGTTAAAGATTGACAGTGATAATAGAAACAGACAAACAAATTGACAAATAATTCCCACATGGTTAGCTACTTATCGATAGTCCCTCAGTGTCAGGTACACGTCAAGTTAATCCAGTGAAGTCAGGCATCCCTGATCCACACTGTTAGAGGAAATACCAGGGAAGCCCCTCAGTCAGTATCTGGTCCTTGCTCATACTTGGAGTAAGGAATCTGGGAGCGCGGGACAGCAATGGCCCTTCTGTTCCATCCTTCCTGCTGGTCACCTAATGTGCATGTTCTTTTATATCCAGTTTTATGCTAACCTATTGGCTTTAGAGCCATGACCAATCTTACCCTACAGCTGTTGCCCTAGGAGGTTAAAAGGTGTTAGAAATTATTATAATAGGTTGCTGCCCAAGTTTGGGTTTACCCAATAAGCAAATCACACCACATTACTTTGAAGTCTGAGATGAGCATTTTTCCCACCCAAATCCAACCTACTTAGAATTTTTTAAGATGTGTTAATTATACCTTGTGGTTAGGTTTGTTAATCTTATTGACCTTTAAGCAAAATTTTATTAAATCAGCTAAGTCTGCAATTTTATTTTTCTAGTTCTGCTTTTTGAAACTTATGCCAGTTTTATGATTTATACAAACAGTTAAATATAAGGTTATGGTTATACTCCAGACAGGCAGGAAACAGTCTCATAAGCTTTATTTTAGCCAATAATTATTATGTGCCTTTATCAGATACTCTCAAAAAGCAGATTTCTTTTTTTTTTTTTTTGGCTATAAGTTGCTCATTAACCCTTTTGGGTCTGGCCATCACACATCACCCAGCATCTTCTAAGACTGTGTTCTTGATTGTACTATGAGTGGACAGCAAGTTCTGCAGCAGTGCTGGAATGAAAGAGGTCCTAGCAATGGTGCCAGGAAGGAGGGAGTGAGTTCCTCCCCAGGAACTGTAGTGGGTACTTGATCTGCTCATTTTGAGCGTGCCGGGATTCATGACATTCTCAGGATTGGGAAGGGACTACCTGCTTGTGGGATGCTGGTGAAGCTCTCGACCCCCAGCCTTGGATTACAGGATGGAGCTCTCAACTCTCCCCTTAACCCAACCTATTCTTACAGGAACTGTACTTTCTTCCCAACATTTTCATGGTGAAACTCAGTCATTGCTGTGGGGATAAGATTTACTGCTGTTTCTGGGGGAGCTCTGCCCTGTAAACCTTGCTTTTATTGCGTGCAATTGTCCTCCAGTAAGTGTGAAAGTCCTGGAAGAATGTGGCTTCCTTTAATAGTATAGTCAAGAAGTCAGGGTTACTGCTCAACATGAAAATCAAGCTTGAGTACTATATCTGAGTCTGCTATGATGACCTGATGGCTGAAGATGCCGTCTCAATTGGGGTAACTTGAACCATAATGACCTGCCTGAGCAAAGTTCCCCCCTACTCCATAAACACACACACATACACACCACTGGAGTAGAGCTCTCCTGGATGTTGTCCTTTAGTTTCATGCTGTGTTCCTCTGAATATATATTTTTTTTGAGGGGAGGGAGTTGAATATTTGAGTGGGGACCCATTGTCCAAGAATGGGATGGTATGGGGCCAGAGGTAGGATCTTTCAGTATAGTGACTGCTGGCACCATGAAACTCAGAGTCTCCTCACTCCCATGGACTTTTTTCTTGGACTGTGGATGGGACTGATCAAGTTATATATGCAAGCTTTCAAGTTGCTTGACATTGGAAAGACTCCCCAGTTCCTGGACTGGATCAGCTGAAATTCCCACACAAGACTTCTGCTGTCCTTTTCAGTGCCTGTCTTGGAGAGAGAGGGAGGGAGGGTTAAGCTCCCTGACAGAAAACTCTCCTCTTCACGAAGGCTTCTGGAGAACTGAGCACATCATGGATACTTTGTGCTTACAGAAGCTGGTTGGTAGGGTTATATTTCCACTGGTCATAAGTACTACCCCCAACATGGCTGCCAGATATAAGTTTCCCCACTGAGCACATTCAAGATGATTTTGCTGACCTCCCTGAGATGGATCACTCCACTGGGCATGTGCAGGTTGCATTTTGAAAAGTTACCACTTATACCAGCTCTTAGTTAAACATATATATATTACAGGTGCACTGATACATCAGTTCCATATTGGATCAGCACCGATATAAGGAAAATTGACAGTATTGGCAATTGGCTTCTTTTGACTGATGTGGCTAATAATGTGGCTGATAAATGTCCCAAGCATGCATGAAGCTACAAAGCAGCACACAGGCAGTGAAGAGCATAGCCTGGAAGCATGGAAAGCAGATGGATCTGGCTGGTAAGTCTGTTGTGGTGGAGGGTAGAGGGAATGAAGGGGTGTGGCGGGGCAGGTTTAGTCCCCTGCAGTGAAGGAGGGAGTGGGACTGGGACTGGGGCAGGGGCAGGGGCAGGGACAGGCACTGCCTAGCTGGGGAGGGGTGAGCATGGGATAGATCTGTGGGGAAGGGGGGAGCTCCTGCCGCTATGTGCACCCCAAGAGGGCATGTGTCCCTGGATCTGCGCATGCGGTGAGGGTGGGCTGCCACTAGGGGCTGGGGCTGCCATGAGCTCTTCCTGGTGGGGGGCTGGGCCAGGCCGCACTCAGGGCGGGCAGTGGCAGCACTGGGGGGGGGGGGCTATGGCAAATTATGGGGTGGCTGCACCCCCCCCCATAACCTACCTCCCAGTTCTGGTGCCTCCTGCCCTGAGAACAGCCTTGGCCTAACTCCCCCACTGGGAAGTGCTCAGAGCACCCCAGCCGTAGCCCGCAGCAGTAGCCTGTCTTCACCCCATGCACAGATGCAGGAGCACATGGCCCTCATGCCATCCTGAGATGCATGCAGTGGCAAGAGCCACTGCCCCCTCCCCACACCCCTCCGTTCATGCCATTCCCTGCTCCCCACCCTTCAGTCTCATGCCCCACCCCCTCCAGTAAATGTATATATATGCGCTTGTGTAATAAATAATCATTCCATATTACAAGCCTCAAGATACTTCACAGTATCAGGAATGGAAGGCATAGAATACTATAAGGTCTAGTGAGAGTGTGCTACAGATCATGTGAGATGGCAAGTAACTTCCCTATAGACTGAAAGTCAAGGGGAATGATGAAAATGCCTGGGAAAGGTTCAGACAGCAATTTGAGCTATATATGAAAGCCACAGCAGCAGATAAATTAGAGGAAAGGTGAAATACTGCTCTGCTTCTAACAGTTGCAGGAAATGAAGCACTTGATGTATATAATGTCTACTATACAAAGAGGGAAGGGGGCAAAGAAGAAAGCCTTGCTGAAAAGGTGAAAATGTTTGAAGATCATTGTGTTCCTAGAAGAAAATATTACTTATGAGAGAGATCTGTTCAGGATGAGAACACAAAAGAAAGGGGAAACAGTGGAAGAATTTGCCACAGACCTACAACTGAATAGTCAGTCCTGTGAATATGGAACACTCAGAGACTCTTTCATTAAAGATCAGATAGTCCTGAGCCCTGGGATGTTATCATAATAAAGTTCAAGAATGAATACTAAAATAAAGGTAACTGAGGTTAGAAAATGTAGTAGTATATGCCAAACTACAGAAAAAGCAGAAAGATATGTTAAAAAACAAACAAACAAACAAAAAAAAAAACCCTACAGGGAGGCATGCAAGAAATGATGTAAGTGCTATCACTAAACCAGAAAAAGAAAAGTCCACCAAAATTAAAATTTAGAAGTGCAGTTACATAGGAAATAATAAACAATGTCAGAAACTTTGAAACAAACATGAATATAGAGAGTGCCTAGAAACTGTAACAGACAACTACTATGTTAAAATGTGCAGAGAAAGTAGGAAAATATATGGAGTGGGTGCAGAAATGGGTTCAAGTGTGGAGGAAGAACTGTTCCTGAGTACAATTTAAGAATAACCCACAAGCTCAAAAGACTGGCTAATTAAAATGCAGGCAAATGGAACTACATTACCTACAAGATAGATAATAGGGCACAAGTAAATGTAATCATAGAAACTGAGATACAGAGGTGTAAGACAGTAGTTCGCACCCTTTTTTATACTGCAGACTGGCATGGGAGCAGAACTGGGCGCAAAGAGGGTTGTCTACCTCCCGGGGCTGCCTTGCCACCCAGCTGTAACCACACATAGGATTGCTAGAGGCAGAAGCCACTCACCCAGATGGACATACAGGGGTCCAAGGTGGGGGCTTGTGCCACAAATTGGCAGCCAACCCTTCATGGCCCAGTACCAGGCCCATATCCTGGTGTTTCGGAAGCTCTGGTGTAAAGGGTTTATAAAAGTGAGGAAGACTAAATTGTCTGTAAAAGACTATATTGGAGGGACCACTCTAGTGTTAAGAGAATACACGCTCATGCTGGGAGCATCTGATGCAATTGATGCAGTTAAATAAACTCTGGCAGTTTGCATGGTCATTTATTGGCCCCAGGTGCTGTGTCTGCATGTACAAGCAGGACCACAGCACATTGAGCTGGGGCAAAGAAGCCCTGACTGGCAGGGGACTCTGAGAGTAAGCCTTCTGGCCCAGGCCTGCTCTGACCTAGTTCAATGTGCTGTGGAAGGGCTGGCTGGGACACAACGGTACTTCAGTGTGGGGGCTAGCTAGCAGGCAGTCTCCACACTGAAACACCAAATCCACATTTTTTTGTGATAAAAATGAAACACCACTGTGTGTGTGTGTGTGTGTGTGTGTGTGTGTGTATTAGTGGTATTTCATGTTAATCATGGAAAAATGTGGATTTTGGGTTACTTTTTTATATCCTAAAATTGGGATTTTTTTATGAGAGAAAACCAGGAACCCTGCTGTTTACACACCTTGTGTAATTTACCTAAGGCATCTTTTCCAGAAGGCCAGAGAATGAGTCTAGACACCAGAGTATGAAAGTGAATTTAATGATCTAATACACATATTAACATCAGCCCCAGTCCTACAGTTCCTTGACCCAGTAAAAGACATCTAACACTCCACAAGTGCCTCAAAAATGGATGAAGAGAATTATTATTACAGCATCATGGAAATGATTGGTTGCCATGTACATCTAGGCCTCACATGCATCTAGGGCTATGATTTACGTAGAAAAAAATATATTCACAAATTTAAAAAGAGACCCTTGGCTTCATTTATGGATGTGCAAGATTTCATGACTTACTGTATGGTCAGAAATTAATTGCAGAAACAAATCACAAACCACTAATTGAGATTTTCATAAAAGGACACAGACATACATTGCCAAGGATATAGTGCAGGGGCCGACAAAATACAGCCTGCAGGCTAGATCTGGTCCACCAGGCCATTCTATCTGGCCTGTGGGGCCCCTACGAAATTTAGAAAATTAATATTTATCTGTTCCTGTCTTCCTGTCAAAGGTGACAGGAGCCAGGGGCAGAAGGACTGAAGGGGAGCTGGCAGGAGTCAATGACAAGGCCAGCATGCCCCCCCTCTCCCCCCTTCTCCTCCCCAACCAAACCTATACCCACCCCCCATGCCCCCTACCCCCAACAATATACAAAAGAGTAAGACTTCATTCTAAGCTATTGTGTGATCACCTCTGTGTACACTATACAAACACATGTAAATCAGGAAAAAAATGGTTTTGAAATCAAATTTATGAATGTTGTAGAATATATTCAATTTTTAGAATATTTTTAGAGTATAATTTGTTATTTTTCCGGTTCTGAGATGGCAAAACCCCTTGCTGAAAGGAGTACTTACTCCTAGGGACTTCTGGTCACAAAGGTCAGTGGAGAAGGTCAGGGGTTAGGGGGCAGGACTTCTGGTCCCAAGATGGTGATCAGGGGGTGGGGCACCTGTCAGGGAGTGGGGCTACTCATGTGTCCCTCAATAGCTTGCCAAAACTTGGTAAGTGGCCCTGCACCCAAAATAATTGGCCACCTGATATAGTGAATACTTCTGAAATTGTAGAAGTATATGACACTGACACTGGAGTTTCAACCTGGATGTCACTTAGTGATGTCAGATATGCTTCTAAAAGCACAGCCTCTGAAGCACACTGTAACCATATGTGTGAACATGATTAAATCATCATGCAATGTATCTCCAGGCATTTTGGGATGAACTGGTGATGGAAATGGCTAAAGCAGAAACACTGCAAGTGATGATACAAGCAATAAGTAAAGGAGAAAAAACCCACCATTTCCCACCTGTATTTCCTCAATATTGATACCTGCCTAGTCTCTCCTACCATGGGTGGTTCCTCATTGTCCATAACCTGGCAGCTGCAAAGTTGTGACACTGATGTGCCATGTTGGACACACCACTGGACTTACTTGAGAAGTGCCAATAACTTCTCATGGATTTCTTCTGGGATGGGTGTCATTGGCTCACCAAGCCATTCTTTATTTGCTGGTGGCTGAGGAGGGCCAGGGCTTATTTGACTTAGTGGACAGGATGACTGGCTTCCATTTGCAAGACCTCCAAAAGCTCCTCTACTGCAAGGACTCCCTTCCCTGACAGTAGCTAGCTCATATGTTTTTGCACTGGGTTGGGGCCCTCAATTTTGACCAGGATCTTTTCCTTCTGGATTCCACCCTCCAAGACTGGGATGTCCCCCCACCTTTCTATCAAAGCCTGGCATGGCCCATAGTCTATAACCTGGCACTACAGCATGGGCTGCCAGGCCTTGCTTCTAGCAGCCTCGTTGACTCACTCATCTGATCATATACTATTCAGATGGGACATCTCTTCGATGCAGCCTGGTTGGACTTGTTGTCATCCAAATCTCTGGCCTCCCACCTGGGTAGAGGGCCCAGCACCTTACTGACTCTTCCCATGCCTACTAACAGTAGTATCTGGATCCGCTTTGATACACTCCCCCAGAAGTCCCTGTATATGTGATTTGAGTCCACCACACCTGCATTCTTGCCACTCATCTTGAAATGGTGTGGGAGAATTACACAGCAGTACTGGCACTCATGCCGGTCCATCCCATGTATAGCACGCTTTATAAGCCCCTCATGTTAAAAAAAAAACTGGCAACCTCCAGTGGTGGTTGCATCATGGGATACTGGCCACTGCCACTCTTGTCTGTCACATGGACCCACCTGCATTGCTAGCTTGCCACTTCTGTCTTGGGGAAGTGGAGTAGGATCTTCACCACACCTTCCTTGGATGCCCCTGGCTGTTGCCCCTGTTTGCTGCCCTCAGTGCTTTGCTTGAGGTGCTACACTTGGCCCTTTTGGAGGGCGCCTACTTGTTCTCCTTCTCATACCAGCTGGCCAATGGGGGTGTCTTCTGTTTGGCCAACTTCTTACTCAGCCAGGATATGATGGCCACCATCAAGAGCCACAGCAACTGGATCACTGGGTCCAGTTCAGATGATGCTATGTGGCTCTTTCAGTTTTTGGTCCAGGCACACCTGTCACTGGAGTTTGAGCATATAGATTCATAGATGTTAGGGTCGGAAGGGACCTCAATAGATCATTGAGTCCGACCCCCTGCATAGGCAGGAAAGAGTGCTGGGTCTAGATGACCCCAGCTAGATGCCTATCTAACCTCCTCTTGAAGACCCCCAGGGTAGGGGAGAGCACCACCTCCCTTGGGAGCCCGTTCCAGACCTTGGCCACTCGAACTGTGAAGAAGTTCTTCCTAATGTCCAATCTAAATCTGCTCTCTGCTAGCTTGTGGCCATTATTTCTTGTAACCCCTGGGGGCGCCTTGGTGAATAAATCCTCACCAAATCCCTTCTGTGCCCCCGTGATGAACTTATAGGCAGCCACAAGGTCGCCTCTCAACCTTCTCTTGCGGAGGCTGAAAAGGTCCAGGTTCTCTAGTCTCTCCTCGTAGGGCTTGGTCTGCAGGCCCTTAACCATATGAGTGGCCCTTCTCTGGACTCTCTCCAGGTTATCCGCATCTCTCTTGAAGTGCGGCGCCCAGAATTGCATGCAGTACTCCAACTGCGGTCTGACCAGCGCCTGATAGAGGGGAAGTATCACCTCCTTGGACTTATTCGTCATGCATCTGCTGATGCACGATAAAGTGCCATTTGCTTTTTTGATGGCTTCGTCATACTGCCAACTCATGTTCATCTTGGAGTCCACTAGGACTCCAAGATCCCTTTCCACCTTTGTGCCACCCAGCAGGTCATTCCCTAGGCTGTAGGTGTGCTGGACATTCTTCCTCCCTAGGTGCAGCACTTTGCATTTCTCTTTGTTGAACTGCATTCTGTTGTTTTCTGCCGATTTGTCCAACCTGTCCAGGTCTGCTTGCAGCTGTTCCCTGCCCTCCGGCGTGTCCACTTCTCCCCATAGCTTTGTGTCATCTGCAAACTTGGACAGAGTACATTTCACTCCCTCCTCCAAGTTGCTGATGAAGACATTAAAGAGTATCGGTCCCAGGACCGAGCCCTGCAGGACCCCACTGCCCACACCCTTCCAGGTCGAAACTGACCCATCCACCACAACTCTCTGGGTGTGACCCTCCAGGAAATTTGCCACCCACTGTACTGTGTAGTCATCCAAGTCACAGTCTCTTAACTTGTTCACCAGTATGGGGTGGGATACCATATCGGCCTTCCTGAAGTCTAAGTACATGACATCCACCCCTCCTCCTGTATCCAGGCATTTTGTAACCTGGTCATAAAAAAAGACCAGATTAGTCAGGCACGATCTGCCTGCTAAGAACCCGTGCTGGTTTCCCCTCAGCATAATTTGTCCTGCCAGGCTCTCGCAAATGTCAGCCTTGATAATTTTTTCAAAGATTTTGCCAAGGATGGATGTGCATATGGTCCTCCAGTGGATGGTGCCCACCTTCCAGGTACATTGGGCCATTCAGCAGGTACTCTGCAGTGTTGAAGGTGACTGTTTGGTCCTTGCACTGTGACAGTGCCCTGGCCTCCTCCCAGTTTACTGGCAAGGGCCTTAATTGTCTGATATGCTATCAAATGTTTTTTGTGCAGGCAGACCTTGAGGGCTAACCCCAAGCTCTGTCTTCTGTACCTGGGCCCCTGAGCGGTTTGTCCATTGTTGTATTGTTACCCCTTCTCCCCTAATAAACATTTATAAAAGTAAAAAAGTCTTTCTTGAATATCCAAAAGGCATAGCAAATTCATTTGCAGCGTGGATGTGCACTGTTAAGAAAAGCAATTTAGAGGAAATGAAGTACACTTGTCAGTTGCATTGTACAGCTATGACAAGAGTTAATATGTGCCAGATGTACAGCTTGTCCACAGCTGTTGTCATTTGAATCTTTGTATAACTTCCTTTTTCTCTCCAACATTTACAGAATTTATAACTGTAGAGAGAATTGATCAAAATTACTCTAGTGTAGAACACTAGTAGTATAACAGCTTTTAGGTTTCCTTATGCATGGTTTAAAACTATTCCAGAAATAATTCTTCACATAATGCATAATACTGCACAGATGTCCATGTTTGATCTAAGCACACATAATTAAGAAGAAAATGCTGACAGGAATAGAGTACAAGCAGTACTAGCTAAAGCAGAAAAAGCATGTGGAGGAGGTTAAAATGCCACTCTTTTGGGAGAACATATGCTAAATAAAGTCTGTCACCTGTATTAGTTCCACTAAGAAACAAATGACCAATGGTGTTAGGCAGGGCTTAAACACTAATACAATTGAATACTGTTTTTTAAATTTTATTGAATGACTTAAATACCATTGGGATTCCCTTTCCCAACAGAGTTTTTATCCCTAAGTAACAGGTTTTTTATTCCTTTTGTTTACTATCTTTCACTTCCTTGCTGTTTGAATATTTTGGACCACCTTCAATATGAAGGGCTGAGAATGCCTCCATTCACAACTAACCCAAAGGTAATTCTCCAGAGTGTGTATTTCATTTTCCTAAGACTGATAAAATGGTTGACCTTTGGCTATTATTTAGAGGGTAGGTACCATCATTACTACAGAAGTTTCCAGTGTAAAGGACTATGGCTGCCACACTTGGAATTCAACTATATGCTGTTAGTGTGCTTTGCATTTAGAGCATGCTGTCACAGAGCGTCTCCTAGGGGTCCCTTTCTTGGGACCTTTGTTGCCTTGCCTTGTCTCTGAGTCCCCTAAAGCCAGCCACACTTGGATTCTAGAACAAAGGGAAGCCCAAGTTCCTTCCCACTCTGAAACCCCAGCTTTTTCAATCTCTCACTTTCCCCAGTACTCTGCAGCCCTGACTCAAGAAGCCAGCAATCAGTTCAACTCCTGAGAGAAGAACTTTGCGTCTTCTTGGGGGCACTGGTGTAACCCAAAGTTCCAAGCAGCCAGTCTCCTCACTGAAGTCATTTGCTGGGGCAAAGACCACCCAGCCAGAAGTTCTCTGCCCCTCTCCAAAGGTTAAATCCACCCTTCTGTCCCTAGTCCATCCCAAAAAATCCAGAGCACTGTCAAGAATAATCAGCTGTTCCTTTTGCAGTCTTTCCATTTTCTGAGACTCCAAGTTCCTCATCTCTTCATTCATCTTAGTTTCCAGACTGAGTCCTCAAGAGATGAGAAATGGTTAGTTAAGCCTGTTGTTGCACTTGCATGTTTATCACAGTCTCCTCTGGACACTTTTGTACACAGACTAATGAGGAATAATGAGTGACTTAATATTATGACAACAAGAGCACAATTAATGCAGAATTATTATAAGAAAACCCATAGTCCTATTGGTTTTGGTCTCTCAACTGACTTTGGAAGAGGGATGTGTAATTTGTGAACCCCAAATGATAGAGGTTCAAGGTTCTAGGCCTAGATAGTCATGCCTATCAGGCAACCAAATGGCAAACTTCCCTTAAGCATAAATTAGGTGGGTAACTTCACACATCCGTAATCTATGTGTCACATTTCTTTATCCACAAAAAATGAGGTTAAAAAGCACTTCCTTACATCACATAATTGTTGTAAGGATGTATACTATTATTTGATGAGGCAGAGATCCTAATCAGAGCAGAAACTAAGTCTGGGGGAAAAAATAAAAAGAAGGACCCTACCAAGTAAGATTACTTACAATCTAAATAAAATTCATCTTGTGTCACAACTACTATATAATATTCTAATTTTTTTTTTTTTATTAGCATGCAAGTTGATGTTTAATTATGAGATGACTTGTAGAAAATTCTGGGTGGGACTATCTGTGTCAGCAGGCAAGGTTGCTTTGTCTGTCTTGGCTGTACTGAATTGGTGCTATGTTGACTTAATTCCTGGAAACTGTGCATTCAAAATGGGCTAAGATTCTTGAAAGAAGAGAAGCATTGGTGATGTGTAGGGGGTGCCCATGGCTGCATGCGCACCCCCTGAGATTGCCAGTGCACCCCTCGTGAAAAGCACTGCTGACACTGCCAGTGGCGCCTGCAGGCAGTCACCGCTTGCCAACCCCCCCCCCCCCCCCCGCCACCGCCACCACCACCACCACCACCATGGCTGCCTGTGGGAGATACCCACTTGGCCTGTCCCTGCTGCTGATACCACTGTGGCTGCCTGTGGGAGCTCCCGACTCGCCACCACCACACCCCTGCTGCCGACACTGCCAATACTGCCTGCAGGCGGTTGCCATGCCCCACCAGCCTCCGGGCATTCATAAAGAGGGGATTCTTCATGCTGTTCCTGATCACCATTACTTCATAGCTGGTGACTTGAAACAAGATATACTTACAAAACACCTAGACACCAGACTACCAATTCATCCACCAGTTGAGCTACAAGGTTTGAGCTGTGTGTTACTGCTAAGCAGAGTAACAACACTGTGATAAAAGACCACATAAATGCCAAGGATACAGAGACAAGAATTTATGCTACCTGTATATGGCTCCATAGCCTCTTCCATATGGTTAAGGACATTGACCATCTTCCTGGAAAATTCCTTGAGTTAATGAAAGTGAATGGCAGACTACTGTTTACTCACCATGGTTAGCATAACTGGAGCTTTCAAAAGCATTTTTAAACTAATATTTGTGGTCTTATATACCCCTAAGAATGGGACAGTCCAATGCTTAGAAATCATGAAAATGAAGATAATGATTAAAAAAAGGTTTTTAATCATTCTGTTTCTAATTCTAATTTTAATTTGGTTTCTAATTCATGCAATATTAAAGACATAAGGAGATTTTACTCATCCAGTCTAAAAGCAAAGATCTTGTTAGAGCCAAAATGTTAGCTATATAATTTAGGTTTGATTGCTTCAAATCAGTTTATCCATTGTTTCATTCATACTTCTTATGACACAATGCACAATTTAACCTTAGTCATTATAGATTCAAATAAATTATTGAATTATGTACTATTTATATTAACTGTTATGTTAATTACTTGGGGTCATAAAATTCAGTTCTGCGGTAGCAATGATACTCTTGTAATGTCATATGTGTACAGATAATATAGAAAAATATCTTGTCTGAGTCATGAAGAAATCAACCAAATACTTTTGAAAAAGAATAGGTACAATTTTCATAGAATCATATGATTGGTAGGGGTCTAAAGACCATCTAATCAACCCCCCTGCACAATTTCAAGATTCACTGTTCCAAAATTATCCTAAAGAGATGCCTATTTAGCCTCCGCTTGAAAATCTCCAATGAACAAGATTCTACAATGTTCCTAGGTAACCTATTCCATTGTCCTACTACTCTTACAGATATTTTTAAAACCATGCAACTTTGCTTCTACTGAAGTAGAAAATGAAAGCCACAAAGCTAGCTATAAAAAAAATCTTTAAATTAAGACTTGGAACACAGAAAAAGTTGTTATTTTTAATGAATAATTACTAAGAAAAAATAAATATAAGGGCACTCAAAAATATGTTTCTACATATTACAAGCTTTTTTTGCAAGGGGAAAAATAAACATCCACACATAATGAAAGAGCTCTCTAACTAGATGAATACAAGGTTAAGACTCCTGTATAGGCAGAATGCTCTTTTTTTTCTAGTACCTTAAATAATTCCATCAAGTTGAACATATTTTTTTCTGATTTGTTTCTTGATGACCTGTATGGTTGAACAGGTTAAATATTTTGTGTATTTCAGGCAATTCAAAGGTACAGATAAGTAGCTGAAGCATGAAGAATTTTTATATAAGGTAAACTAACAAGTGATACTGCATTGGTTTATTCACCTTTGTTTCTTGAGCATCTTAGAATTTGCATCAAGATGGCAACTTTGGGATTAAGGTAATTAATAGGTTTAATTATAAACTCACATTTGAGAGATGCACTGTAATTGAATTATAAATATTAATTCCACTGATGATTTATGAAGTCATGGAAAGAAATTTTAATAACCAAATAGTCAAAAGTAAATATAAATGGAAACATTATTTCCTATTTGTATTGTGAATATAATTTAGAGAATTAGTTTGATTTGATACTGATAAGGGTTCTTATATGTCAGAGTACTGGGACCAGAATGTAAGTTGTTCAATGGAGAAAAGGGTTGAGTCAGAGGAGGAAGTCAGACTAGAATCATGAGCTGAGCAGAGGATGAGAAACAAGAATACCTAAGGCAGAGAGCAAGTGAGAGTTGCAAGGTTGCCAACTGTCCATAAATTTATGGAGTTCTTTGAAAAAACGGTTAAAACCACTTGTCTCAGAAGTTTTGAAAAAAAAAAATAGACCTATTCATACACAAACATGAAACAGTGAGGTTGCTTAAAAATTTGCCATGACTGTCAGAATGAGGTTTCAGGCAAGTGTCAAAGGACAAACAGAATAGCACCACTTGGTTCCTGAGAGAAGCACAGCTTGGCCCTACATAGGGAAGTCCCTGTGTGCTCTAATGACCCATGGGAGCTTCCGTGTCTGCCTTCTTCCCCATCCCTTCAGCCCTGTTTTCTGGTAACCATCTGCTTAACCTGCTCACCTGAAAAGTAGTCAGGCCTGTGTGGCTCTGGGCAGGAAAGGGAATGAGGCATTGCAGCCATGGCAGTACTGTGGGACTGGGCAGTACTGTGGGTCCAACCTGGGATGGGGCAGGGAGTGGAGCTAGCAAGGATAATGTTGGGGGATGGGATGGGGTTAGACAGCACAGTGTGGGGTGCAATCAAGGGTATCAGTGTGTGTGAGTGAGTAGGGGGCCCTGCTGTAAGGACAGAATGGGAACACCTGGGGAAATGAGCAATGAGCAGAAACATTTGGAAGGGGAGATCCACCAGTAGTTTCTATCCCTGGCTAAACCCAGTACTCCACATTATCTCTCATAATTGCCGCCCCCCCCAACACACACACACACACACACACACACACACACACACACACACACACACACATTAGAATGGGACATAAGCAGCTCTGCAGTTTTATACCCTTATTATTTTGCAAGTTCAGAGTTTGGGGGCTACCTTTTTTACTATTTGTATGACTGAATCTTACTGTTGGGGGTCACTGTTGCTTCCTTCCATCTCCATAGCTCCTTCCCTTACCTCCAAGGATGTTCTGAGCAGCAGCAACTCAGCCAGGTGGTGTTATTCTGGCTGTCAGAAGTAGACTGCTGCCTCAGCCCTGAGGGCCTGGACATAAAATGGAGGCTGCTTCGCACCATCCTCCAATCACACAGCCTTCCTGAGTTCACATGGCCACCTCATCTGGGATGGCCTGCACATGCCAGCTGCCCTGCTGCCACTCAAAGCCCTTAAAGTGGCAGGCAACAAAGGTGCTCTGCCACAAGTCCATTGAAATGTGAATACATTTGTGACATTTACACAATGAGCCACCACAAATGACTGAACTGAAGCATTTGGTATATGGAGCAATGACCAACTCTTGAATCAAAACCAAACAAACAAAATCAAGTGCCATGTTTTTTTATTTGTTGAGACTCACTGCTCATGTCTACACTTGAGCATTTACTGTACGGTAACCAAAATTACTGTACAGTACACATGCATGCCTGTACTGCACAGTAAATATGGTGACTTATGCCAATCTGTGCATAAATTTGATACCTGCATGATGCAGGTATCAAATTTATGCCCATTTGATACCTGCATCATACTTACTGTTTATTGTGCAATACATTTAAGCCAGTGTAAATGCATGTGTTAGACATGCCCACTAAGATTCACCCATGCCATTTAATAACTTTGTAAGAACAAGACTTATTAGAAAGAAATCAAACTTGAACAGATATCTCTCTCCATGAGGATCAAGGGTTTCCCTATAACCACCTCCTTTCTTATTTGTAACAAAAATAATATTATTACAATTCAAAATTGTTTAAAGGAAGTAGGAACTTCTGTATTTTTTTTACATGAAAAAATAGACATGTTTGTCCATTGTCTCTCTGAAAGTAGTCTGCTCTCTGTTGAATTATCATGACTCCTAGCTCTTCATTCATCAGCCCATGTGTGAGAATAAGTTATTCTAAAAATTGATGAACCCATGGTAGAGAAAAAAAATAAACTATAAAATTTCCGATTTGAAAGGAACCATAACTCAGATTTTAATCTTATTCTTCTGAATCTTGTCCTGGATGAGAAAGTCTAGAAACCTGCATATGTCTAAAAAATATAAATTAAGATGCATAGCCTTTAGTTCCTGTATAGACATTTCCTTTACCATACAGTTATAACATGAAAACTTGTACAACCCCAACTACAAAAGTTGGATTAATTTACATAGGGAAACTGAATCATAGAGCATAATTCCAAGTGTATAATCAGTATAGTGAAA
Organism: Alligator mississippiensis; assembly: GCF_030867095.1. Classification (NCBI taxonomy): domain Eukaryota; kingdom Metazoa; phylum Chordata; order Crocodylia; family Alligatoridae; genus Alligator; species Alligator mississippiensis. Next base: position 381,245,036 of record NC_081824.1, read on the forward strand.
TAAGATACTCTCTTTCATTTCATCAGTTCATAATGTGTAGGAGCTTATAGGTTGCTTGATAGTTGGCAGGCTTCATGGCTGCAGCAGGGCCTAGTAGACCTGCGGTTTTGATCCCCCTGTGCCTTAACACACACACTGTGTCACCTATGCCATGAGTTTTATTTGTCAGCAGTTTGAGGTGCAGTTTCCCCAGAAACCCCTGCACCTATCTCCTTAAAACATGGCAGGCTTTGTGGCCTCAGCAAGGGCTACCATCCCTGTAGTTTTCACTCTGCTGTAGCTTAACACGCACACGACTTGAGTTTTACTTTCAAGAGTTTCAGGTGCAGTTTCACAGAAACCTCTGCACCTATCACCTTGAAACTTGGCAGGCTTCATGCCCTTATCAGGCTTGGAAGGCTTCATGTCCTCCTGCAAGTTTAATCTGTGCGGGCCGGGGGCGAGCCGGGCCCGTCTTTGCACACGCGGGCTGTGGCCAGCAGCCTGGGCACGCAGGGCTGGAGAAGACTGGGGGGTGAACTAGAATTAGTCAAGGACGCTTAGTGGTTGATTCAAAGATTGTTTACTTACACTAGTGGTGGTAGTGGTGTAGGCTGGTCAGCATCCAGGCGCAGCTCCGCTTAAATCCTCGTTGGAGGACTACGACAAATTTGTTCTAGCCCCAGAGTTGTGAAGCTCCGCGGGTTTGGTAGTTTCTTTACCACGGAGTTGCTGAAGCTCCGTGGGTTCTGTCCGGTTCCCTCCCACGGAGTTGTTAAAGCTCCGTGGGTTCGAATATTTAGTATACAGGAAAAGGGATACATCTAGGATTGCGCTCGGTGACGGGGAGAGGCCAGAAGCTGTTTAGACCTCTGTTGCCTTCTTAAGAGATGCGTTGGGTCCGTAAGGATCCGTAGCGCTTAGAGATCTTCACACAGCGTGAAGATCTTCCTCCTGGTGAGTTCTCCAATTTCTCCTTCTCTCTCCAGTTTTTCTCTCTCTCCAACGTGGGCGGAAACCACCCAAGCTCTTTATACGGCTAGCAGGCCAATCGCTAGCCACCACGTGTGCATAATTTAGAATCGGCCAATAATGTGGCACGAATCCTCATACAAATGGCAGGAACTCCTTTGCACCATGCATTTCTGAGATGCAAAAGAAATGCGCCATGCAAAGAAAGCTACAAATTGGCGGGAAATTCTCCGTTGCACCGGGGTTCTCTTCTGCAGCAGAGAACTCCACCGTGCAAGGAAGCTGCAATTCAGCTGGAAAAATAATTTAGCAATGCCAAAGCACACACAAACAGAAAATCACAACGCTGGGTTGTGACATAATCCAAATAAGGCAAAAAATGACAAAGTTATAAATATTTCATTGATTCCCCATTATGCCAAATCTCTGAATCGCTCCAAATTGGAAAAGCGATCTGAATTTCCAAATTGAATCACTGGCATCCGAATTGGCTGAATCCAAATCAAATAGTTCTCTATTCGCACAGGACTACTATGTGTGTGGACTGACTTGGGACTAACTTTAGTTCCAAATCAGTCTACACACAGAATTAATTCTCTTTAATGCCTGCACATGTAGATGCCTGCCTAAACCCACTTAGTGTGCGTTAAGCTTAGGCTTGCTTAATTCCACATGTAGACATGCCCAGTGAGGATAAGATAAACTCAGTTTAAGGTCTCTGATATGATTCTGAGAGTGCAGAGATTTGATTGAAGATTTTGTGCATCTCAAGTGGTAGGGCAGGACATACTTATTTCAGAGATGCATGAGCTTTTGTAGGCATCTATTTTGTTAGATGATTTGTCGTTTGATGAAGTAGGCTTTTGTCTACAGACAGATTTCACTTTCTCCAAGGAAAGTTCTGTTACCCCTGAACTGCAGGGAGACTTGAGGTGGCTGGGTCAGTTACAATAAGTGAGACTTCAAACCAGTCCAGTCATACAGAATACATTGATTTATTGACATATTAAACAAAGCAAAAGGAAATGATCAGATACATTATATATAGGAGAAGTAGTCTTTGCTTGGCAACACTGCTGGCCAAGTGAAGTCATCATGCAAGGGGGTTTCTGTGAACCTGCACAGTGGTGTCTTTGGTATCATGTACCTAAGTTCCTTTTCATGCAACCTTCTGTTTTATACCTTCCAGCTTCTTTGCTTGCTGTTATCCAATCAAAATTTACCACCTCTTCAGTTGCTGATCCTTGTCCACATCACATCTCCACATGTCTGGCGGTTGTCTCTTTTCATTTCCTATTTTTTTCTTCTTGTTACCTGTTCTTGTGTATAGTTAACAAGTTATCAAGCTTGTAATAATCATATAGTTATTTTCAGATTATAAAGTGGGGAGCTATTGTGGTCAGCCCAGACTTGTTCTATTTCAAATATAGATATTCCCTTCTTTTTGTGGCCAGTTTAGACATCCACATGGTCCCCATCATGGCCTTAACTTACAATATTATGTTACTCTATGATCAACCTTAACTGTGATACTATAATTTCTTCTCTCTATATTTTTCTTTCTCTTCCTTAATGTGGTTAGGTCCAGACATATTCTGTCTGTGTCCAGACGTAATGCTGCCTATAGCTAACAGTTAGTCTTGTTTCTTGTTTCACATCCTAAAAGGTTGTTATTTATAGGTTACAGCTTTTGCAAAAACAGCAGCAAAAAGTAGGCTCTGCTCTGCCAGAAGCCTTTTAGGCTTGACATATATTTTAGGAGCCTACAGTTACTTTGTAGGATGAGGAGCATAGCCTATAGTTCCTGCTATCTCAGGAGAAACCACAGAGTATAGAAGTTCATTTTTTTTTTTCATACAGTAAAAGTGGCCACTCTGGGAAAAAAAATAACTCAGGAAAAACCAGAGTAAAGTGGCTCCCCTGAGAATATCTCTTGGGAGACAGAACTTCTGTATAAGCAGCCAGTGTGCTTTCTTAATTTTTCCTCCTCCTTCCATAGTGGGAGGGAGAGCTGGAAAAGCCCAGTGTTGAAGATGCGTGTTCTGCTCCTAGCTTGTTTCCCCTATGAATTTGAAGCATATGGATGCCAGGAACCATACAAGCATACTCCCTCCCCAGCTGCAGCTGGGCTATAACACAGCACAAGGAATGGGAAGGCTGGAGGACTCTGTTCATGGTACAAGCCCCTCCCCCATCTTCCCCGACCCTTATGATCCCTGCTTACATTAAAACAAACAAACAAGCAAACAAACAAACAAAAAGCCTTCAAAGGTCTCTGGACTGTATTCTCTAAGGACCCCTGGCAGACCAGAGTCCACACTGCAGGCCATTCACTTCTATGTTTGAACTTCTATACAGGTCAGTTTTTTTCTCTCAGGAAAACAAACCTGGGAGGATTGTCCTGATAATTTGAATGTGTGTATGCAGCTGGAAAGAAAGTACCAGCTCTTAGAGTTAAAATAGTGTTAATATTTGTTTAATTAAATTGAATTTGCACATTTCAAATATTTCCTATGCCTTTTTAGACATACTTAATGACTATCACTGGATATGGGTACTGAATTAAAGTAGTCTACTTCAGATATTAAGTTTTACCCTGTAAGCTTAATATTCAATAGCAGCTTTAAAGAATCTCATTTCCATACTCACATCCAGGAGCACAATGCAACAAGTACTAGCAGTTATGTTTTTATACTACTATATGTCCTAAGGATCTATCACTTATGCTAAAATTCACGTGGTACAATTAAATATATTTTTTAATTATACAAAAAAAAATTGTTTAGATGTCTTAACAAGCTCTTGATGAAAAACTAATTTATTTGATTACCACCAACTGAAATGGCCATATGGTTGAAATATGAGCAAGGAAACTGAATAATTATCCCATAGATACAAATAACATGCTGTTTTTCTTGAAGTATCCAGCATCATCATCTCCCAGCTTAAGAAACATTGTCATGTGATGATTTCCCTATAGGCCTTCCTAGGCTTCTAACTTATTAGCACACATCATTGATGAAATTCTTCTGTTAACATTTCTACCATCAAGTATCTTCTCATTAAAAAGAAAAGTAGTACAAAAATACAAAAAATTACTTACTCCCATTTGAAATTTTACTAGTTTTCACTAATGTGTGTAGATATTTATATTTATTTTTCTGTCTTTACACTAATTATATTTAATTGTTTACAAAATACATTTTAATTATCTCTATCTACATTTTTTGGGGTGAAAATATATGTTGCAACTTTATAGAGGTACATGATTAAAATTGTGATTTTTTAAATAATTAACAGGAGTCTATACAGGAAGGTGTTCATGATAGAAATTAGATTCCTCCCCTTCCCCACACCCTTTTCAACATAACAACAATACTAATACTTTAACAAATATTAATATGCCTTTGTTCAGTATTCTCTTGATAAGAACATTTCAGTAATTGAATAACATATCATTTATGTTACTAATTATACATTATGAATAAGAAGTTTATGTGCAGCTTAGTAAAGTCCCTCCCCTCCCCCCCCCCCCCCGCCCTGGCTGAATTTAAGCTATCCAACCTATACAGAATATGTATAAGAGTTATGAATACATAAATAATCAGGACTGTTACTATTTGCTGATTCATAAATAGAAAAAGAACCCAAAAACAACAAAACCCCTCAACCTTATATTATACTCTCAGTTCTAGTGTTTTCTCTCTCTCGAGTTTTCTTACAACCAGTCACTAAAAGAAATTATAGTAGTTTTATCCATTCTACAAATTAGAGAAGGCCGTATACTTGCAATCAATTTACAGAATACTTCCTCTATTGCTATGGATCCTTGTTTGCCACCATCCTGTCAGCTCCCTTTTGTGCCCCAGTGGGCTGAGTGGCCAGGGTGCAGTGGTTTCTGACTCCCACTTGGGAACCAACACTTAATTTTTTTAAGGTTTTTTTCTAATGATTCCATGCAAGATTGAGGAACCACCATTTTTTTCAGTGTCTGTGAAAAGTGTGAAACCACTATTTGAGTAGGTTTTAATTATCAGTATATACTTGAGCAAGGAGCTGTACCACTGTATTGCTTTAGGGATGAGTGTAGGATCATGACTTGGATTGGCAAACAAAAAGCAAATGGATGAACACCCACTACAAGAGAATTGTTGAAGTCAACCAGAGCTCCAAAAGCAAGAAACACACCAGGTTATTTTTTGAAGAGCTGTACCACATCCCTATACAAAACTGGATTGTCACCACCATTCATAATTGTTGTTAGTACTAAGAAGTGGGGGCAGCAGGTGAAAGAAATTACCTAGGAGCAGAAGGTTTATGAGGGTTGTGGGGATACAGAGTAGCCAGGGGTGCAGTTGAAGGTGTAACTGAATTTCTACTCCTTTGACTTGTTATTGAGCAATAGTCCTGGGCACTAAGGTACAGGACACAAGGCATAGCTCTGACAACACAATCATCAACATGCAGAATGTAAACGAGGGGTGGGCAAAATATGGCCCGTGGGCTGGATCTGGCTAACCAGGCTAGTCTATCCCACAGGGCCCCCAAACATTTAGAAAATTAATATTTATCTGCTCCTGGCTTCTGTCATAGATGATAAGAGCCAGGAGCAGCAGGAACCAGGGGAAGCCACAGCAGGCTCCTGCAACAGCAGAGCCTACCGAGCCCCAGCCCCACCCCCAGCTGGAAGCCCTGCCTAGCAGGCTTCTGGCCTGGGACCATGGAGCTGTTCATGCCTGCCTGCACTGGTGTGGGACATTCAGGTAAGAAGTGGTGGGGGGGGAAGTCAGGGGAGGACTGTGATAATTGCCTCAGTCCTTGGGTCTAGGATGGCTCCTGCTGAGCTACAGTCTGGCCATGCAACTGGGAGGCACATGGTGTAGGGTGGCCAGCAGGTGGGCAGCAAGGTGTGGAAAGCAGCAGCAGGGGGCAAGAGGAGTTGAAGTGAGCAGCGTGCAGGAGTGAGGGGCCTGCATTGATGTCTCAGGGCCCAGAGTCAGGTCAGGGCTGGCAGGGGTCTATTGAGCTGGGCTGGGCTGCCAGCAGAGAGAGATGGGAGCTGGCCAATGTATTGATGGCTTTGGGCCAGCAGTGATACACCTTGGCCTCCTGGGGGAGGTGGAGCGGCCCTTGTGGCAAACCTCAGGGCCAGCAGTATGATTGTGGTGGCCATGAGGCTTGGTGGTGGTGGCAGTGGTGGTGGCAGTGGTGGAGGAGGAGGTGTGCTCAGCTGCTGCCACCTTCTCCTTGTTGCTGCGCTTTACAGCGGTGCTTGTAGGGCTGCTTGCAGGAGCAGCCACTGCTGCTGTGGTGCTCCCACCATGCCCCACAGCCATGCTCTGACTCCCCATGTGGCTGCTCCTGTCAGGCCCACACCTGCTCCTGCAGCCACTGCCATTGCCACTGTGATGCTCCTGCTGTTCCCAGCTGCCATGCTGTACCTCCCTGCATGACTGCCACTGCCTCGGTGCCTCCCCACACCACCTCCATGGCTGAGTGTCACTTGTGCTCAGTGCCATCTCCACAGCAGGTCAAAGCATTCATGGTGGCCAGAACAACAACAATTGTGGCAGCAGCAGCAGTGGCTGCAGGGGCATGTGTGTACTTAGCAGTGGCAGCCACATGCAGAGGTGGTGTGGGGAGGTGGTGTGTGGGAACACTGAAGCAGTGGCAGCCACATGGGGAGTTGGAACACTGCAGCTGGGCATGTGGGGAGCACTGTGGCAGCAATGGCAGCAGCTGCAGGAGTGGGTGCAGGCCCAGTGGTGGCAGCCATGTGGGGAGGTGGAGCATGGCTGCTGAGCCTGTTGGAAGCACCACAGCAATGCTGGCTGCTCCGGTGAGAGGCCCTATGAGCACTGCCACGAGCACGGTGACAAGGAAGGTGGCAGTGGCTGAGCCTGCTTTGTCCTCCTCCTCCACCATGGCTACTGCCATCAAGCCCCACAACAACCACAACCTCCCCGTGGCCCTGAGGGGCACTGCAATGGCTGCTTTGCCTTGCATGGCAAGAAGTGGGAGGCCAAGGTGCACCACACCTGACAGCCACCAAGCCATCGGCCAGCTCCCATCTCTCCTTCCTGGAAACCCAGCCCTGTTCTATAAACCCCTTCTAGCCCCCACCCAGCTCTGGGCCCTGAAACACTGGCGCAGGCCCAACGCTTCCGCATGTGGCTTGCTTCCACTCTCTACCACCCCCACCTCCACTTTCCCTACTTTGCTGCCCATCCACCTGATGCCCTGCACAATACCATACCCACACAAATCCACAAAAAAACCCATATGCACTCACCCACCCACAACTCCCCACAAACCCCACAGTCACCCACCCATACCTCCCAACACCCCTGCACACCCCACCACACACAATATACAACAATAAAACTGCATTTTGAGCTATTATGCAATCACTTCTACATATACAGCACAAACACAAATCAGGACATTTTTTTTTATTATTTAAATTAAAATATATTATTATGGGTGTTTGATTTTTAGTATATAATTAGGGTTCCCCCCCCCCCCCAAGATGGCAAGTCCTATTCCCCAAAGGACTATTTCCAGGGACAAGGGGAGAGACTTCCAGTGGCAAAGGTCCGAGTTTAGGGACAGGAATTCCAGTCCCAAGATGGTGACCAGGCAATGGGGCACCTGTTGAGGGGTGGGGCTACTCATGCAGCCCTCGATAGCTTGCCAAAACTCAGTAAGAGGCCCTCCACCTGAAATAATTGCCCACCTCTGATGTAAACCCTGATACCGTGCCATCCAAGTCACACATGGCCCCAGGAAGTGCACTTATGGACTTTGAACCCTGAGAATCTGGAGGAATCCATGTCTCCAGAGACACAATTTCTATTATCAGTGGGGAGGTTGTTCCATTGCCTTCCTTTTACAGCTCCTCAGGGTCCCTGCCACTGACCAAGAGACCACACCATCTGAGCCCAGAACAGAGGGCAATTTGCTCGAAACAGATCCAACCATATGCACAGGTAAGGGCCATTCTGCACTGCATGGATGTCATGGAGACCTTGTTGCAGAGGAAACCACCAATCTCAGACCCAATTCTTTAGGATAGGGGCCAGGCTATCTCCAGACCTAAGGACAGGTAAGCAGAGTGGTGGGTGTAACAAGTAATCCCTAGCCATCCAAAAGTGTCATCTGACAGCTTTTCACTGGCTTTCCCATGCATCCCTCATCTTTTGAGGTCTGGTGGAAAAGATTCACTTGTGAATCTGCCAGGGCCCCTGTGACAGTCCATCAGGCCAGCCAGCCTAGTGAGTAGAGATGACCATGGAGCTGGCAGTTGCAGAGGTAAGAGTCAGAAGTCATTAGACAGGAGCCAAAATGCCAAGCCAGAATCAGGAGCTGGGAAATGAGGAAGTCCAAAAGTATGTCAAGCTGGCATCAGAAAACAGGTGAGAATCCAATGACCAAAATCCAGGAGAAATCCAAAGGCTGGGTGAAGAACCAAGGAAGCCAGACATGTTGCTGGGAGAGGAGATTTTCAGCTACTAAAGATGTGTGTATTGTACAGCAAGGTTCAGGTTCTGGGGGAGTTTTTTAATTGCAGCTTCAGAACCAAGCAGAGGGAAGGGGCTGGGAGTCAGCTGGCCTTGAGTAGTGGTCACTAGGTCAGTGCATTTAACAAGAGCTACAAGGCAAGAGCCTGCCTGAGCCTTACAAAGCTGACCCAGGGAGCACCACAGGAGTCTTACAGCACCAATCCCAAAGATAATATTTCAAAGCAAGGAGAATTATGCAGAGGCAATTATTATGCCTCCACCCTAGACAGACAATGCACATGGCCCAGGGTGCCAAAGGCTGTTCATTCAGTAAATAGATGCAACAGCTGAACCTACACTTTCCCCCAAGGCAGCCCACAGGAGGTTTCCTTGGCCACTTGGCATCTTATCAGCCACTCTTGGAGAAAATAATTCATGCTCATTCACAGTACCCAGAGTCAGTCATTCCTTTTGCCAAGAAAAGTCCATTACCTGTTGCCAGGAAAGACCAAATCACTTCCTTAAAAGATAGAATGATACCCCCTCCAGCCAAACTCCATCTCTGATGCTGTAAAAAAAAACCCAGTTTTTCTTTTTTTTAAAATTTTAAAATGCATTCCCTCCCCTTCCCCAACCATTTCTGACTTTTCTCTCCCTCTCTGTTCCCTATAGATAAGTATAAGTGAGCTCAAACTTAGGATAAGATTTAAACATTTTTATTTTGGTAGCAAGTTTTTGGTTTTGGATACCCATTGTTTTATATTGTATAATTATTAGGTTTGTATTAATTTTTACTGTTGTATGTTGTATTATTATCATTTTTGTATTGATTTTTATTGTTTCATATGGATATTGTATGGTTTAGGCCTGTGTTTGTAAGTGAACCAAAGTCATGTCAAGTTTCCATTTTCTGTCCCCTGCCTGGGCATCCCATGTTGCAACAATATGATTCATTGTACCCCTCCCATGTAAATTGGTTCCCTGATGAAGGAGAGTGATTGGGAATGATTTAAATACAATGGTAGTGGGCCTCTACTGAATGGCCTGTAATGACTTGGCCATCACCTCACATTGATTCACCCAGGAACTATGGACCTCACCCAAGAACAGAAACAAGACCAGCATTTAAAAAAAACAAAAGACCCTGCAGAACCAGCAACTCTACCATTGTACCCCACCATTACAGACGCCCAAAACTTCACATCCCTGCATGGAGCACACATGCTCAGTGTGCCAGGGGTGACCCTTGCCTGGGCATGCCTCCTGTCACTAGGGTCACAGAAGGTCTGCCCCTATAAAAAGGGGCAGTGAAGAGAGACCCAGTGGGAACATCATTTCAATCTGGACCCAACCAGCTTCACATCACCTATGCACCCCAGAGACCCTGCTGGTGACCCCCTTTGGACAACACCGAGCTGAAGGAGACCCAAACTGGCCATTGAGGATCAACTTCCAGCCTGGGATAGGTAGATATTACCTGCACACCTTCTCCTACAATCTGGACTCTCTCTTTCTCTGTCTCTGTCTCCTCCTGGACTTCAGTGGACTTCAGCTCCTGCACCAAGCCTCTTTAACCCCTGCTGCCATTATGTGTGCGTGCATGTGTGTGTGTGGGTGTAAGGGAACCAATTTGGCATTGTGTCACCATCTCTCCTGTTCAATAAACCCACTGTCATTTGCAACCCCGAGCTGGGTCATGTTTTATTAAATCCCAGTCCCTTCTCTATCTTAAATTCCAGCCTCATTCTCTCTCTCTTTCTTTCTCAGCTCCAGTCCCCATCCTCTCTGCTAGTTTCCTGATCTCCTCCCAATTCCATCTCCCCTTTTCTGCCACCTCTCAGCCTCTCCTTGCTTTCCTGCTGTTCCTGCTGCCTGCTGCTTTTCCTGTGATTTTCCGCTGTCTGTCTCTCTGTTTTCAGGCTTCCCCTACACCTTCTGTAGTCCTCTCCCCTCTCCTGCAGCTTCCCAGCTCCATTTAGCTGTCCTGCAGTTTTCTCCAGCTTCCAGCACCTACTGCTGCTCCCTGCACCTTCTCTAGCTGCCCAGGAGCCATCCTCTGGCTCCCCACACCCAGAGCCCCTCTTTAACACCCACACTTTCCCTTAGTTCCATTTTCCCTGCCCCATCTACCTTTTCAGCTCCCCCATAGCTCTGGTTCCAGTCCCAAACTCTGTGCCAGCATGCTTCCCCATTCTGCAGGCTTTGAAGGTTGCATTTTAATCAATTAAGATCAATTAACCTACATTTACCCCTGAGCCTCATTTCTTCAGCCCAGGCCCCTGTAGACTACCAGTTCTAATCCTGGTCCTGGTAACATTAACTCCCTACACTTCTACTTTCTTACCTTAACCTTTCCCCAGGTATCCCAAGTATACCAAGCAAATACATACATACATACATACACATTACAACACCCAACTTAGGAACTCACTTGTGTGTATGTGTAGGTGAGTGGTATATGTGTAAATTAGTGAATACACATCTATATATATATATATATATATATATACACACACACACACACACATATATATACACTTATATAGATATCATTGTGTGTGTGGTATATGAATTAGTAATCCATGTATGTGTATTGGATGTGCAGGTGTTGGTAACTGGTAACTGATTCTGTCTAAATTTAATGTGTGTAGTATGTATGGGCTTAAACTGGTGATAGGTGTGCATGAACCTAGACTAGTTATTTTGAATGTGTGTGTATCTGGGTTGCTAGTGTGTGTGTGTGTGTGTGTGCGTGTGTGTGTGTGTGTGTGTGTGTGCATTTATATATGGCATTGTGTGCATGATATACGAATTAGTGATCTGTGTTTAAGTTTGGGGGTTTATAGTGTATGTGCTTGAATCGGTAATAGGGATGCATGTACCTAGGCTGGTTGAATGTGTATGTGCCTGAGCTGGTAGTGTGCTTGTGTATGCACCTAATTGATTTGTGTGTTTGTATATGTGCAATTGTGTTATGCCCTCCTGTCTAACACCACAATATTGAGATCCTGAAAGTTGGCCTGACCTCACAGGGCAACAATGCAGTGGGTACATCTACATGAGACGTTTACTGTAGAATTGCCTAATTAACTACTAGGCCTGTGTGAATAGGCAGATATTCAATATGGCTTTGGATCCAGCCACTTCAGATGTCAGGGATATGATCCAGAGCTCTGGACCAGGTTCCCACTTTGATCCGGCTGAAGCGGCTCCAAAGCTTCAGAGCTGTCTCAGAGATCCGGCCATAGGTTATAATAGGGAATCAATGAAATATCTATAACTTTGTTGGTGTTTGTCTGATTTGGATGAAACTTATAGGGATGGTATCGTTTGCTAAGAGCATGAAGTCTGCCAAGTTTCCAGAAGATTAGTGCAGGGGTTTGGAGGGAACTGCACCACAAATTCCTGAAAGCCAAACTCATGTCACATGTGCGTATTACATCACAGGGGCTAAAAGCTACAGAGCTGCTGGCCCCTGGAGAGGCCACAGATTTTTCCAAGTTTCAAAAATATAGATGCATGAATTTGGGGAAAACTGCACCCCAAACTTCTGAAAGCAAAATGCATGTCATGTGTGTGTGTTACACCACAGAATGGTGAAAACTGCAGGGGTGGTGACTGCTTGAGAGGCCACAAATCCTGACAAGTTTCAAGAAGATTGGTATAGGGGTTTGTGGGGAACTGTACCTCAAGCTGCGGACAAGCAAAACTCATGACATGGGTGACACTGTGTGTGTTAAGGCGCAATGGGGTGAAAGCTGCAGGGATGGTTGCCCCTGCTGTGGTCATGAAGCCTGCCAGCTGTCAAGGAGATAGGTACAGGAAGGATCTGGGTTTTGGGCCCCCCCCATCCATGGGAATGTGAGGGCCCATGGGGCCCTGCACCTTTAGCTGCTGACAGGCAAAGCTCATGACATGGGTGCTCGTGCCTGTCTCTGTCTTGGGGCAGTTAATTGTCAGTATTGATTATTTCCTCTCCTTTGTCTGTGGTTTTGTAGGTGTTAATCCTTGCTACATAACTCATTAACACCTAATTAACACCTACAAAATCACACACTAAGGAGAGGAAATAATCCATACAGACAATCTACTGCCCCAAGACAGAGACAGTCAGTTGCACAAGCAACCATGTCACTAGTTTTACTTGTCAGCAGCTAGGAGTGCAGGGCCCCATAATGAAGAAGCCCTGCACTGATCTCCTTGATAGCTGACAGGCTTCTTGGATGCAGCAGGAACCACTATCCCTGCAGCTTTCATCCTGCTGTGCCTTAACACACACAGTGTCACCCATGTCACGAGCTTTGCTTGTCCACAGCTTGAGGTGCAGGTCCCCACAAACCCCTACACCTACCTTCTTGAAACTTGGCAAGACTTGTGGACTCACCAGGGGCAACCACCCCATTTTTCACCCCATTATGCAGTTTTCACCCCATTATGGTGTAACACATACACGTGACATGAGTTTTGATTTCAGGAATATGGGGTGCAGTTCCCCCCAAACCCCTGCATATATTTTCTTGAAACTTGGCAGGCTTCATGGCCTCAGCAGGGGCCACCATGCCTGAAGTTTTAACCCCCCTGTTAAATACATGTGACATGAGTTTTGCTTTCAAGAATTTGGGGTGCAATTCCCCCAGAACCTCTGTACTGATCTTCTTAGGTATCGGAATGCTTCATTCTCTCGACAGAGGCTACCACTCATGCAAGTTTCATCCAAATCAGACAACCCCCCCCACCCCAAATTATAGCTATTTCATCGATTCCCCATTATACTTCCCCTTGTGGATCTCCAAGGCAGCTCCAAAGCTTTTCTGAAGCAGTTTGGAAGCTCTGAACCACTTCAGAAAGCCTAAAGAAGCCAGAGCTTTGATACAGACATGCTGCTTTGGTTGCCAAAGCATCTGAAGTGGCTCTGGATCCAAAGCACAGTCTGAAGCCTTGCACAGCCCTATTAACTATGCAGTAAAGTCTCAGTGGGCACACATACACAAGGCACTATATCACTGTAGTGATGTTGGTGGGCATGAACCATGATGCCAAGGGTGTTTCAGTGCAGGGGCTGCCTGCTGGATAACTCAACAGTACAGCACCTTCATGCCCCAGCCAGCCCCTCCACAGCACATTGAGTCAGGATGGATCAGCCCCAGGTCAGCCCCTGGGTCCCTGCCAGCTGGGGCTGCTCTGACTCAGCTCAACATGCTGCAGTCCCAGGTACATGTATAAATGTGGCTGGCACCCAGGAGAAATAAACTCTGGCATGAACTGCACCATAGTTTATTCAGTCAAATGAATTGCATGTGTAGATGCATCCAGTGAGAACCATGATTTCTCCTCCCTCTTGATGGTGAAATTCCATCAAGAGTTTCACCAACCCACTGCCCTGGTCTGTGTTCCTTGTTGACTGATGGTCTCCAGCTGGACCCTGATGAAAAAGCTATTCCCAGGAGCTGGGACCAGCCAGGCAATGCCATGAGCATGTGCCCCCACCCTTCAGGCTGCAAATCATGTTCAGAGTTTTTTATTTCATCATCGTGCAAAGGCTATATAGTAGACACAGGTGTTGGGATTCACTGTGTCATACACTATCATGGGAATGGAAAGCACATAGGAAGGTCAGGTTGGGGACCTGAAAAGACACAGTGACAGGAAGGTTTTCTTTTGCTTCTTTCTTCTCTCTCTCACCCTCCTGGAAGGCAGGCACTATTGAGAAAGGAAGAGTCCCAGGGGAGAGAAACAGGGGCAACTGGTTAATGCTGGAGCAGATGTCATCTGAAGTCAAAGTCCCAGAGTGGTTTATGGGCAGCACTTGAAAAGTCCAGTCCCCAGTCCTACCACAAAGTATGAAACCCCATGAAGCCCCAGTCCTCCTCCTGAAAGCACTTCCCTCTTTCCCTTTCCAGGTCCCGGTAGAACACATACTGACCAAACCCAAGGTTGATCTCTCCTTGCTGCATCAGGACACATTGGTAGAGGAATCTGCTGGAAGTCCAGCATGGATAGAGAACAGTATTCAGGGCAGACAATTCCATCTCCTCTCATCTTTAGCTGGAAGCAAATGAGATGTGCATAGGAGCAGTGGGCAATGATGGTAAGGGTTTTCCTTGGGGTAGGAAGGTGAGATAAAACTTTCTCATCTGGTCTGAAAGCAAGAAGGTGAGCACACATCCCCAGTTGATACTATAACCACTATAATGGAAGCATTATACATTCCATTCATAAGATCTTAGCCATAGGTAGCATTCCAGCCTGAGCCTCATGTTCAGGGATCCTGGTTTTCTCTGATTTAAAGAAAAAAAATCCCCAATTTTTGGATTAAAAATGTAACCAAAATTCCACATTTTTCCATGATCAAAATGAAACACCACTAATAAAATTAAACAACACTTTAGTGGTGGTGTTCCATTTTAATCATGAAAAAATGTAGATTTTTGGTTACTTTTTAATCCAAAAATTGGGGACTTTCTTTTTTATCAGAGAAAACTGGGATCCCTCCTCATATTGAGGAGATCTCCAGTTTCTCAGCCATGCCAACAAAGCAGTCTACCCTTTTCCAAGACTCATACTACTTTTGGGGAACCATTTCCTGCAGGAATAGAACTCCTACTTCTGCAGGTGAAAATTATTCACCAGGGAGACATTGGAAAGAAAGTGCCATTCCTGGAATGACAGGGAACAGGGTGAGAGAGGTTCATCTGCACCCCAGAGTTACCCCTGAGAACTTGCAACTGGACCATGTGTCCAAGAGAGAGAAAACTGATAGAAGCAAATTCCTGGCTGAGCCTCTCAGGAGAGTCCCATTCTCTCTTTGCTAGGTAACCAATGGATTACCTGATTTGAGAACTAGGGTTTCACATTTTAGAAACCCTGATATCAGAAGTATTTAAAAAATGCTGTGTGAGGTAGCACAGTGCCATTCCTGGCCTCTGAGGGAGAGAGAGGGGATAGGGGCCTTATCATTTCCAGATCTCGTCTCTGCAAAACTGGCAGATGAAAAATGGTGGTAGGAGAAACTGCTGAGATATCCCATGCTAGCTGAAAATTTTGATGCATTTAACAAAATGCCAGTGTCAGTCATTTCTATTTATAGGGATAATATCTGTATGAGGGAATGGAGAGCATAAAGGCCACAACAGAGGCTCAAGGACAGGCTAACATACAGTTTTCCCTGGCCCTTCCAAGAGAGGCAGGGACCTATAGCATCATGTAGAAATAGAAACTAACACATTACAATTAAAAAGAGAGGTGATATAATCTATTTCTCTCTTTTTTGAAAGACACATAGCAAGGAGGGTGGGTGTGAGGATTGCGAGCAGGAGTTTCCCACCAGAGAAGGGTGTTCCCCGGGGGTGGCTAGCCAATCAGGGATACCCTATACACTCAGCTGCTCTTTGTATTCTCTGGCAACCAGGAGAACCCCCAGAGCATATTTGGAGCCCCCAAACTGAAGCAGTGCAGGCTTTGTGCAGTTCCCACCCACAACCTTGAACACTTTTATAGTGCTTTACTGGTGCTTTTCCTACTCGAGGAACAAAACTGCTAGACTTCTGGTACTTCCCTTGAATGCATATACACATCCTATAATTAGATCAAGAGTACATATTCAGGAGTATCAGAGATAGGCAGGTTACAGTCTGTCTTTACATGAATGTTGCATGACAGCAAGTACAGTAATCCCTACCCCTTCCCCCCCCCCCCCCCCGCTTCCTTTATTAACAAAAAAGGGGTGGGAAGCGAGAGGGATTTGAAAATTAAATACAAATTAGAACAGTGAAGAAATTGATCTATTTATGGAAGAGTAATTTAAATAGCTACCATACATATACATAGTGAAAACTAAAGTCAGAGTATAAGGCAGTCAGAGTCACCCTACATTGGAGTTACTCCTGCATTTCAGTGATGCCAATGAGAAGAAATTTCTGGATATTCTGTAGAGGTGTGTATGTGTTCTTTCACTCTTCATACAGCAGAATATTAATACCATGAATGAGAATATGATGCAAAGTAATTTCTCTGTTGACTTTTTTTGTTAGAGACTAGTAATAACTCATATTAAATAGATCCCCTTATTTTAATACCTTCACAGCGGAAGGCTGAAGAGGAAAAAAGAAAAAGAAAAAAAATGTTCACCATCCCAATTTGCTAATAATTATATACAGATGAGAACAAGGACATACTCCAACAATGCAATATTGGTCTATTTTTTAACGTATTACAGTTACCAAAATAGACAATATACATTTAACATATTCATTTTACTCTGGTGTTTTAGTCAACCCTTTTTTAGTCTTAGAAGGATAGGCTGAACAAAGGTTGACAGTGTGAAGTCTGTAGACCATGGAAATGTAGGGTTGTGGGCATGCCCAACCAATGAGTTCAGCTTCCACAGTCTTTACTTTCAATGTCTTCCTGGTACTTTCATCTCAGACTTTGTACAAAGGCTTATTTGCTGCCATTTTACTCAGGCAGCGTGCTGTTATTAAAAGTCACCCTCAGTTTTTGAGGATACAGTATGTGACCGTAACCTCTCCTTGCATGGAACCCTTTTAATTCTCATTCAGTTCTCTTCTTTTAAGTGATGGATGGACCTACATCAATACAAAAATAATATCCTCATGCCCTCACACATAACCTCTTCCTTTACCTTCCTGCCTGTAACATTCAGTTTTTTTCCCAGGTGTTTGCAAAGGTCAAAATCATAGTCCCTCCTACATTGTTATTCACTGATGGCCTCTACTTGGAAATTCTATACTGTTTTTGATGTAGATTAGATCTTCAGTGAGTTCTGCATTTGTACTATGAATACTTTTCCCCCATGAACTAGATGGTTCCAAGACTTTTGGTCCTCACCAAAAATTTCAGATACCTAAGTTTCCTGCTTTGTTGTTAGTTCTCTAACATCTCAAGCCATCCCTGCAGTAACAAAATGATTTTATCTAAGCATTTAGTCAACTCAGGGACTTTTTGTTCAGTTTTCCCTCTCACATTCCCTTACGCATTTGCATCCAACAGTGGTAACTGACATTTTTTTAAAGAATAGTTGTTGATGTTAGGCTTTGTCTTTAAAGACATATGAATTTATCCCTCTGGAAGTTACTTTATATATATTTATATATATAAAGTATATGTGTATATAAAAAATATATACACATATACATACATACATACATATATCTATATCTATATCTATATCTATATCTAGAAAGTTAAACCTGTACTTCGCTGTGGAAGATTAATTTGATTGTTGTTTTTTTTTTACTTTTGTCATCATCATCAGCATCTTCACCTTATGGTTTAGGCATCATTGCCTGTTCCAACTTCAAAAGCTTTCAGACCATTGTTTCCATCTGCTTTCTTCTCTTGTAGACTGTAATTGAAATTTTTGACATGGGTGAGCTACCAACCCCCTACAGTACCCTGAACCTGGAGGACCAGACCAGAGCCCCTTTAGCTGACATTTTCACAGTTTCCTGGAGACCTTCCTGGTACTTTAACAACATAGTGAACATTATTAGATCCACTGTAACTGGTATCTAGACAATGATGAACCTTGAGCAAAGCTGTTACTAAATGGTCCTTCATTGTTATATCACTATGACTTGCGTGTAAGACAGGGGCAAGCAAAATATGGCCAATGGGCCAGATCCATCCCGCCAAGCACTTTCATCTGGCCCACATCCCTCCCCCTCAACAAATATTGCTACACCCAGCCCTTCCTCCCATGAGGGTGGAAGCGAAACACCTGTGTGACACACAGCCCCAGAAACATGCAGCCCCTATTGCCTGGCTCCCACCCTCATCAGCAGAAGGGCCCAGCTGGCCAGCATGCAGCTTCCATGCAGGACTGCTGCTGCCACAGCCCCTGGGACCTTCCCCAGTTTCCTGCTGGCTCCAGGAAGCAGGTAGGGAAGCAGCAGATGTGTGGTTGCTGCTGGGAGGGAGCCTGGAGTGTGGGGTTGGAGCTGGTGGTAGAGTGGAGACTTGGCCCGGGGGAACATAGGGTGGCAGCAGCACGGAGCTGGGGTGAGCAGCATGTGGTTGTAAGGGAGAGTGGGGGATGTGGGAAACCCCCATGCTCTTCATGCTGTGCAGCCCCGGCAGGTGGTGGCAGCAACAGGTGAGGTGCTCACAGCATATGCGTCCAGTGGGGCATGGCTCCAGACAGCACTACACATCTCAGTGAGGGATGCAGCCTCCACATGGCTGCCTGTATCACCAGTGCTCCCTGCCACTCATGTGCAGCCCCCACACTCAGACATCAGGAAGGGAAGGCCCACACGCTGGAGACAGGTGTGTTCTCTGCCAGGGCTGTGCAGCATCAGAGAGAAACTTCAGGCTCTAGAACTAGGTGCCTTCCCTGCTTGGGGCTTCCCTCCCCTGAAGCACAGCCCCTGTGGAGAAGGCAGCTAACTCCAAAACCTGAGGCTTCTCTCTGGTATTGCGCAGCCCCAGTAGGGAAGGCACCTGGCTCCAGCATGTGGGGCTTCCCTCCCTGCTGTGCCACTGCAGGGGCTGCACATGAGTGGCAGAGACTGCTAGTGATACAAGAATCCATGCACAGGCTGCACCTCTCATCATGATGTGCAGAGTTGGCTGGAGCCATGCCCCACTGGATGCCTGTGCCCTGAGCACCCTGCTGGCTGATGCACCATGGTGGCGGGGGGGGGGGGGGTATGTGGATGGGTCTCCACACCTTCCAACCACCCTCACACGCACATGCTGCCCCCACAACCCCCCACATATATACAACCCTTTAACATACCTTATGCCCCCACACATCCCCACACCCCCTCATAACCCACCCACACATCCACATCCTACCACGCACCCACACCCACACATCCCCACACCCCACCATATGCATCCAGCATACACACACATCACATATACCACACACTCATACCCCCACACATACACCACACACGAGACACTCACACCACAGATACCACACAGACCACACCCATGCTACACACCCCACACAAACACACCTTCCACGCACCACATATTCCATGTACACACCACACCCCCCACACACCACACACACAACCTCCCCCCCCCACAGTATACAAAACTAATAATTTATTTTTGAGTTATTATGCAACCACCTCTACATACATTATGCAAACACATATCATGACAGAATTATTTTTTTTGAATAAAATTCAAATATGTCATAGTAGGTGTTTGACTTTTAGTGTAGGTTTGGGTTTTTTATGGTTCCAAGATGGCAACCCCCCCTCCCAAAAAGAGTATTCCCAGAGAGCAAGGGGAAGGACTTCTGGTGGGAAAAGGTCCGGGGGTAGGGGGCAGGGAGTGGGACTTCTGGTCCCAAGCTGGTGACAAGCGGGCAAGGCAACTTTCAAGGGGCAGGACTACCCATGCAGCCCTTGACAGCTCACCAAAAATCATCAAGCAGCCTTCCACCCAAAATAATTTCCTGCCTCTGGCATAGGCTGACAGATCTGGCCTCCAAAATAGATTTAATTTATATTCTATAGCTTCTTCTATAGTTTCTTCCAGTTTCAAAGATTAGTTCATAAATTATTGATATGTCTACATACTTATCATTCATCAAATTAATTTAACATACAGAGAGTTTAAGGGATTAAAGTTTTAAATCAAATGAAGTAACAGCTGAGTTATGTGTACTAGACTGTCCCTCATAGACAGATTTTAAGTGAATGTTACTGTGATGGTGGCACTAAGGATGCCTTTTCATATCCTCTCATAATCTCCCAAAGAACTATAGATACCCCAACTTTCTCTTCTGCCACGTCTTGGATGTTATTATAATATGTTCTAATTTATGATGTCACTAGTCGGGAGGGTTATTATATATATTTTGAGGGGGGACTTGTTAATTTGTTTGTCCATTGTTTGTTTGGGTTTTTTTTTACTTTATTAGGAGTCCCAGTATTATAGAGGAATGCCTTGCTCATCTTCACGACTATCTACATGCACTCGCGGATAGATAGATAGATATATATATCTATAATATATATATACATACACACACACAGTCTGATTCAGATTAACTCTCATCTTTATTTTTATCTTTTATCACTCTATACAAACTTTCTTTACTTTTAGGCAGAAGTTGTCCATTTATATCCTTTTCCTTTTTTTTTTCTTTAGTCTTATCAGTCATATTGACTTTGTAATTCTATCTATATAATGTTCTTATGTAACTGTTATCAATTTGGTTGGACTGAACTTGGTATTAGAAAATGAAGTCTCTTTATCTCTTGTTCATCTGTTTTTCTTTTTTGGGTGGACTTTTATCTTCAAACCCCGCCATATACTTTCTCTTTATTTTGTTGCTATAAGTGTGTACTTTTTATCCTACGTGTGCCTGAAGCCTTGAATCCTCCCCAGATGCTGTCTCCAAACTTGAAGGAGTGGGTCAATTCACTCTTTTCTTTGTTTACTTTCCAGAGCAACAGCCAGATGCGTCCCGCGGTGTGTCTCCTCGGGGACCCACCCCTCTTCCTCTGAGCTCTGCTCTCTCTGGTGTCGTGAGAAGTCTTGAGGTAAGTCTCTTATCCCCCAGGGGTCCTCCTTTCCCCTTTTTTTCTTTTTCAGCCACTCTCTCTTTTTCTTTTGAAACTCCTCTCTTTTTTCCACTCTTGGAGCTTCCATCCTAATATGGTAATGGCTCCGGAAGTGGCATTCTCTGGCTCTTTTCACCACATCGGTGTTTACTCTTTCACAGTTACTGATTAGTCATCTATTAAAATAGTTTTAAAATGTGCTAATTCTAATATAACAAAGGCCTTAGTCTATCTGTCTGTCTGTCTGGAATGCTCTTGGAGCACTTTGATTGGTTACTCCAAGAGTGTTTTGAACAGGAGGTAGCAGTGGCATGGCGAAGTGCCTCCATGATGGCAGAGTTGCCCTCCCTCCCCCCACCACTGTGCTCCCTTGAGGCAGTGAAAGCAAGGAGTGCTGGCTTAGGGGGACAGAGGGGATGGCGAGGCAAGCTTTCCCCCATCTTCCTCACTCCTGGGAGGCAGCAGCAGCACTCCATCCCCTCCCACCCTCCTCTTCCCTGTTATTCCTGACAGGCAATTGGCTAGTATCTAATAATGTTTCATAACAAAGCTAGAGAAACTATGTCTTCTAGGCATTCTATACTAAAATTTCTTCTGGAATTCTTTAAGTACTTTAAATATATTTAAATCAATGTAAAAAAAGAAAACAAAAACAACAGGTTCTAAGCATATTGGCATTTCATTAAGTATTATAAAAAATTATAAACAGAGTCACATAAAAAGCCCCACAGCCAAATATGTAGCCACAATGTATGTGTCTTAATCATGTATCAGCATTTGTTTAGTCCACAGTATTACTCTCTCTTGATCTGAAGGAGAACTAACAGAAGCATGTCTCAATTCTTTATATCAAATGCACAACTGCCTGGTAGCAAGATAGCCGCACAGTACAATTGTTTGTTTTGTGTACCCTTCCCTCCACCCCAAACTTGCTATCATTCACATTCCAGAGAATCTTTATGGCTAAAGCATTCTAAAATGAGACTCAGAATAAGAAACTGTGGTAAGTATGTTTTGCTTTTAAAAAATGTGTTTGATAACCCTGTTCAGCCAGGAAAAAAAAAATCTTGATATGAATGTAAAAAAAAAAAAAATCCCGTCAAAATATAGAAAATAAAGAAACAAAGATCCTTGGTTTAACCAATAATGATTAAATGGCTAACAGCTTGATAAAAAATAGGAATAAGAAACAGATTAAAACATATTTGGGAATTTTCCATTAGGTTGAGGGGTAATATATTAAAAAAGGAATACACTTGCTTGATATCATTTCTATTTCTCACAACCAGGAAATGGCATTTATTCTATGGGCTATTTTTATCCAGGCTTTTACTTGTGTAGATTAAATTACTTCCTCTGAAGTATCACATATTAATCACCGTCACATGCAAGTACTCACTTGGATAGTCATTGGCCTCATCCCTCTGTAAAGCCTAGGTACCTATTTAATGAAATCTGAATTAAAATTCCTACAGATTTACAGGAGAATGTGTAATGTGCAATGAACATAGCAGCCACCCTGTCTAGATATTTAGCTCCACAGTTACCTTTCAAAATGCCATATACTCCCTTTGTACTGTATTTTGGACATCATATATAAATTGTAGACAACAATTATCCACACCCTTTTTCATTATACTGGGTGCATCTACACATGCAATTAAATCAAAACAATAAGCTCTGGAGGAGCCTGAGATGGAGTAAACTACTCCCAGGCACAACATGTATACATGAACCCAGAACAACAGCAATTTGAACCAGGGCAGAGCAGTTCATACCAGGGCCACTCCTGCCCTCTTCTGCCCCATTGTGCAACTGACTGGCTAGCTGGAGCACAAGGGTGCTGAAAGTATGGAGCCATGTGGCTAGGTGGCAAGCAGGAATCTGGCCCCCTGCTGGCTCGGCTGAGTGCAATTTACACTCACAGTCAGGATATAAATGGGGTTTCAATTACTCCTCTGTCCCTACCTAACGGTACGGCAGTGTTAATTAGTTTCCTGAAGCCTAATACTGTCCCACATGTGCCATATTTTCATGCATATACCCCGCCCATGGGTATAAGCCGCACCCATGTATAACCCGTGGAAAATTGTATTTTTGTAAATAAGTCAGTGTATACGCCACACCCAAGTATTCCCCATGGTGGCATATACATGGGAAGGCGGCGCAGCCCGGCCCACCCCAGCAACAGCGGCACAGCCCAGTCTGCCCAGGCCCAGCGGGGAGGCGGTGCAACCTGGCCTGCTCTGGCCCCAGCCCCCGTGGCGGCAGCGGTGCAGCCCGGCCTGCCCAGGCCCAGCAGGGAGGCAGCACAGCCCACCCCAGCACCAGCCCTGGCCCCTGCCCCTGCCCCTGCCCCCCATGGGGAGAAAAAGTCCACCGATAGCCTGCACCCCCGTATAGCCCACACACATCCATTTTTTTTTTGTAACATCGTGTATACCCCACGGGATATATGTGTAAAAACATGGTATATGGTGGCAATTTTCTCCGCAGCTAATTAGTTTACTCTGTAGTAAAGCATAGGTGTAGACATGGCCCCTGAGCTCCTACAACAGGATGAGTAAAGGAGCAGGCAAGGGAAAATAGAGATTCTATCCACACTGAAAATGTATTCCCTTTAAATATAAAAAGGAAATGCCAGAATACATCAATAAGAACTTTAGTTCCATGGTTAAAAACAAAAACACTTGAAATTGGTTTCATACATATTTTCCCTATCATAGACAGAATGTGGAAAGGAGAATGCTAAAGTGAGGGCAATCTGTAAGCAGGTTCAGAGTGATACCTTTAATATTTGTCTACATATTTAGCTCCACAGTTACCTTTCAAAATGGTAATCTACAATCACGGAAAAAAATGGATATTGGGTTATTTTTTTTTAATCTGAAGATTGGGGATTTTTTTTATCAGAGAAAACCTGTTGATGACATATCTAGCGGGAAGAAATCTACTGAAGTAGTTGTCATTATAGTAATATTATTAAACATAGATAATAAAGTAGTCAAATATATAGTTTTATTGCCAGTTGGACAACCTGCACAAAATGTTTTTGTCTTCAGATTAATCAACAGAGGCAGCTTAATATTATTCATATAGTAGTATTTCAGTATGCAATTTAAGCTATAGTTTAAATATACACATATATATTCCTTAACTATTTATCACAACATCAAAGATGGAAGCATATACATATGCTATTTAGCTTTTGCCTTACCTAGCACCAGGTTCTGCAACCTTTCCTATAGATTAAACTTTTGGTCTTCCTAGGGTTAACATCTTTCCCCCATCCTCTTCTTCATTTGCACTGAAACACATATTTCCAAAGGTATATAAGTACTGCAAAACCGAAGTGATTTCGAGACCTAAGAACTATTTTAATAAATAATAGACACTTCAGAATCTGAACTTTTACTGAAAGGTAATGGCATCTCTAAATTTATTTTCAATATGGGATTGGGCTATCTAAATCACGTTGGCCTTCCAATAATAAGTAGAACATCTAAAATAGCTTCAAAATGTGGCACAGAATACTCTTTAACTTTTAACTGTAAGCACATATGCCAAGGTGATCTTTGGTTTGTAATTGTATTAAATTTAACTGCTTATTAATAGATATTATCATCCAAATAAATATCAAAGTGCTGGCTTTTTCTGAGAAAATAAATCTAATATAGCCAGCAGGCTTGTACTCATAAAACAACCCTATAAACAACAGTTGAACTTACATGCTTGCTGAAACTAAAAATTAAAAAAGAAATTCAGTTCAAAGCCCATTGAATATTACAACACAAGAAGGCCAGTCATTATGAATCATTTATTTCATTAGAAACACAACATTTTAATGTCACTTATACTATTGGTCATCCAGTCTAACACAATGTCTTGAACAGTAGCCAATAACTAACTTTGTAGAGGAAGACAATGGATTTGATAAAAAATGCTCATTACTATTCTGCACAATTTTCTGAGGGGGTTAAAAAAATTCCATCTAACGCACAGTATTTCTTTTTAAGGTTTTATGTAATAACTAATGTGACAAATTAGATATAAGTTGAATGAAGCATTTCTAACCACCACCTTCTAAACTCTACTATGCATTAATTTTATCAGGTCATGAATCAAGCTTTTATAGCTAAAAAAGAAGATATTAATTTGGGGTTTTACAATTTGAAAATGTTGAAGAAGCCTCCATATTCTTTCTTCCCCAGATGAAAAATGTTGTTGATGAGACGAGACAGATTTCTCTGAAGTCTAACAGAGAGATAAAAGACTGTTAGAAAAGACCTTCTTTTAGCCATGGAGATATTATTTATTATTCCATAGCAGTTGGGTGCCTAAATTAGAATGTGATCTCAAGCTGTTAAATTTCACCGAAGTCTAACAGTGAGCTACATAAAAAGCAGGCACTTACTTTTTTTGCCATTTATTTCCCTTAGGGACCTATACTATAGTCAACACTTTATTTTTCTTTATTTTGTTAATTAAAGTCCAATGACTGTTGAATTAAAAATGCATAAGCATTCTTA
This sequence comes from Alligator mississippiensis, assembly GCF_030867095.1. Taxonomy (NCBI): domain Eukaryota; kingdom Metazoa; phylum Chordata; order Crocodylia; family Alligatoridae; genus Alligator; species Alligator mississippiensis. The sequence goes on from NC_081824.1 coordinate 381,270,566, forward strand.
CAACAGGGACTAGAACCTATGACCCCCTTTTCCAGGTGATTGTCCCTTCACAAGTAGACAACAAGGTCATGTTTCCTCCTGTTCTCTTTGGTCCCATTATCTTTCACCATTTCCTACAGCACAATGTAACTTTCAGTGGAAAGGTGGAGAAGCACTCCTCTACAGGCAACCTGATAGCTGGTAGTAGGCACACGTTAGTAGGAAATGAGAGATAGGAGCATAGAAGCCAAGTCTTTCACTTCCTGGGAAAAAAAGTTGCGATCATTAGGTTATTACCAAACACTGGCACTGAACAACTCAACAACTGAACACTGGCATTACCACCTCCTTTGTATGTGTTTATTAAAAAATAAATTAGTCAGCTATCCTCCAAAGACAATTGTACATCTAAATCCAGATGACTTTGAGTTCAAATGGTCTGGATGTCTGAAATCAGAACTACAGGTAGGTATGAAAATCCAGGAAAAATAAAGGACTTTCAAAAAGTCACATTTGGAATTTTCTGCTGCTTAATGTAGATGACTCCTTTTAAGATTGCTGAATATTATAAATCCCATCCCTAAGTTCTCAGCTTTCTCCATGCATTTTATGGAAAATATAAGTATCTTCCCTAGGGTTAAAATTTTTTGATTTAGAGGATCAAGTTAGGCATTGTGATTCTGAGTGTTCCCAAATCAACATGTTTTTTTTGATTTGACCTTCTAGTAGTAAGGGTTAGTTCCCTTCCTGTGCTCTGACATGATGACATCAATAGGAAGTTGTCATCCATCTTTGTATGTGTGTTAGCTCTTGCAATAAAGCCCTTTTAAAAGTAAGAAATCTCCCTGCCTTTTCCTGAGCTGGGAGATAGCACATGGTGTCAGAAGTGACTGAATCCTGCCACTAACAGGAATACAAAAATCAATCAGCAATCAGGTGATTCCCAAATGACAGGCAAAGCTCTATCAGCAGATGAGTCCAGTTCAGGGCAGAGGCTCACTACAGAAACAATTCAGGCAGTTAAAATTGTACTACCAGAACAGTTTGATTTCCAGTCCCTTGAAATGTGGCCTACATGGATCAGGTGGTTTAACTACTTCAGGGAAGTGTCAGGACTGGACAAAAAAGTCTGAACCTTACCAAGTAAGTACTCTTATCAACTCAATGGAGAATCAGGCGAATAAAATTTTGATGTCGCTGCCTCTTATAAATGCAGACAAAAAGTAACATGCCGACGTGGTAGAGGCACTAACTGAACATTTTTGGGGCAAAATAAATGTGATTTATGAATGAGCTAGATTCAATCTCCATAAACTTGAGCCCTCAGACCTGAGGGCAGCTTTGTCACATCTTTGCATGCATTGGCTGAAGCTTGCCAATAAGGGGAGCTCAAGGAAGGACTAATTAGAAAAAGCATAGTTGTGGGTCTTCAAAATGAAGCTTTCACAAAGATTATAGTTAGACCCTGATTTAACACTCCAGAAGGCTGTCACACAAGCCCACCAATCAAAGTTAAACTATAACAAAGGAAAATCATAAATTATTCCAAGCCCTATCAGACATCAGCTAATGAGGATGCAACGTACATTGTCAAGAAAATATAACCAAAAATAAGTAGAATTGATATGCAAAATGAAAAAAAGGAGTGGTTCTATGGACACCCACAGAGACAACTAAGTGGGAAAGGGGGCCAATGCTGCAGGTGTGGTAAAATCCCTGGACATGGTTATGCTAAGTGTTCTGCTAAGCAAGAGATATGTTGACAATGTAAAATGAAAAATCACTATGTTTTATTTTGTTGCTCAACCACAGGAGTCCATGAAGTCACTGAATAGGACTCAGAGCATTACACTATGTTATTAGCAGAACTTATAGAGTCTTTATCAGACTCAAGACTCTGGATGACAGTAATAGAGCTGAAAAAAGACCTAACCCATAATGCCCTTATTTAGGCTTCAAACAGGTGGAGGGAGAAAAAAAGCATTGGAGGGGGCGGCTGAGCGTACATGTTCATGCTTGAACACCCTCTCCCAGAAGGCAAGTCTGTGGGGGAAGGGGTGGGGGGAGGGGGAAGAATGGGGCGGGGGGGCAGATCAAGGCCTCCCTGCACAGCCAGGGCAGGGTGAGGGATGGAGCTATGAGTGGCTCATCCACAGGGCACCTGGTGTGGGGAGAGGGTGGCAGCTCCTACCTCTGCACTCACCCTTAGAGGCATGTGGGGCATGTGCCCTGGGTTTGTGCAGGGCAGGGTAGGCTGCAGCTGCAGGCTAGGACCAGGGCAGCACCAGGCTCTTCCTGGTGGGGGCAGCTGGTCCAGGCTGCACTCTGGGTAGGTGGCAGTGATTCTGAGAGAGGGGACTACATCACATTTTTGGGTGTCTGTAGTGCCCACACCCAAAGCCTCACTCCCATCACCGCTGCTTTGTGTCCTGAGTGCAGCCCAGCCCTCCTACCACTGGGAAGTGCCCTGTACCACCTCAGCCCCAGCCCACAGCTGCAGCCCATCCCATTTCATGCAGATCTGGGGGCACAAGTAGCAGCAGGAGCCATGCCCCCCAGATGAGTCGCTCTCAGGTCAGTCCCATGCCCTGCCAGCTGTGCAGCACCTACCCCAGCCTTAGCCCCATACCCACTCCCTTCCCACCCCTTTTGCAGCCACTGGAAGCCCATGGCTGGCCTATCATCTGACCCCTCTGCTGCCCCGAACTTGCAGGGGCTAAGACCCATTACCTTCCCTTCTTCTGCCTATGGCTTCAGACAAGGTTAAATCAAATTCATGTAATGTCATAATGATATAATATTTCCTACTTGATTCTTGTAAATATTACTTTTTAATGTAATGAAGAGCGTGTGAAAGTTGTGAATTTGGCCATAACTATGGATATTTTACTGAATCAGATAATAGCCTCTTATGCCAAGTCTGTATTTGGCCCCAAATATACTATTCTGTTTTTAAATATGTCACCAACTGTTTAAAATGCTTCCCTTACTTGCTTTTTTATTTCATTTGTGAAGGTTGCAATCTCTTTATAGACAATGAAAATATATTTCATCAGATTGTTATGGATTCTCTTCTTAATGAAGGCCTTCCATACGGTATCTCATCCTATTCTCATAAACAAACTGAGTTGCTGTGACATAGATGATTACACGGTCAGGTGGGTGGCAAATTGGCTTAAGAGTCACACCCAGAGAGTGGTGGTGGCTGGGTCAGTATTGACCTGGAAAGATGTGGGTAGTGGGGTCGCCCAAGGCTCAGTCCTTGGGCCTGTGCTATTCAATGTCTTTGTCAGTGACTTGGATGAGGGTGTAGAGAGCACTTTATCCAAATTTGAGAGTAAAGTAAATGCACTATTGAGAAGGGATCAAATCCAGGCAGACCTGGACAGGTTGGAAAAGTGGGAAGAAAAGAATAGGCTTCAGTTCAACAAAGACAAGTGCAAAATGCTGCATCTAGGGAGAAGAAATTGCCAACACACTTATAGGTTAGGAGGTGGCCTTCTGAGCAGCATAGCAGCAGAAAGGGATCTCAGAGTCATTGCTGACTCCAAGATGAATATAAGCCATTGATGTGACAAAGTAATCTGTAAAGTTAACCACACTCTATCATGCATTAGCAGGGAAGTGATACTTCTCCTGTATGGGGCATTGGTCAGACCACAGGAGGAGTACTACATCCAGTTCTGGGTGCCGCACTTCAAGAGGCATGTGGATAAAGGAGAGAATGAGGGACCTGGATCTCTTCAGCCTCTGCAAGAGAAGACTAAGAGGGGATATTGTGACCATTTACAAATTCATTTGGTGGGTGGTGGAGGCAGCAAGAAATAGGAGATGCTCTGTTTACCAGGGCATTCCTTGGAATAACCAGGAACAATGGACACAAACTGACAGAGAACAGATTTAGCTTGGACATCAGGAAGAACTTATTCATGGTAAGGGTTGCCAGAATCTGTAATGGGCTTCCAAGGGAGGTGGTGCTCTTCCCTACCTTAGGGGTCTTTAAAAGGAGACTGGAAAAGCACCTGCCTGGGGTCATATGAACCCAGTGCCCTTTCCTGACTAAGGCAGGGGGTCAGACTCAATGATCTATTGAGGTCCCTTCCAAGGTTCCCTCTAAGGTGCACGTGTGCATGGCTGTGCACGATTCAAAATCTTGCTGTGAATCAACTTTTTAATGCTGTGCACCCATCTGGAGAGGACCTGAGCACGGAGTGTGGTGGAGCCTTTGGGGCTGGCGCAGGACATTTACCAGAGGTAAGCTCCTCACTCCTCAGGCAGCAGCTCCTCCCCAAGGTGAGGTGAGGTGGAGGCAGAGGCAGGGACAGGGATGAGGTCTGGGGCAGAGTGCCTCCTTGTGGCACTGGGAAACTGCTCTGGCTGGTTTTTTTTTACCTTGTTGTGGCTGGAAATTCTGGCTGCCACCTCTTCCTCTGTATCCATTGTGCTGGGACATTCATTTAGTTACCAGCTGAGCAGGGGAGGAGTTCCCATCTCTGCTCCAGTCCCAGCCCTGGATCAGGGGGCCACAGAACTACATCCTGAAGTGGGTCCCCAAACATTGTTGGCTGGTCCTGCATGTGATTTCCCTCTCATACAAGTTTTACACCACAAGTTTCTATTTTTCAATTAAGTCACTGCTGATTTGCAAAGGCATAGATGAAAAGAAAATATGGGCCTATAAACACCATAAAAGGAAATAATTGCATGTAAACAGTTCACATGACTTCTAGTGGTGCACAGAACTCTTTTACTGCTTTTTTATGTTACTTTTCCTTGGCACAATGTTTGGGTAAAGCTATTTAATTTGATATGTAAGTACCTATAGGAGTTTCTTCATCAATATACATTCAAGTACTGAGGTTATGCTAGTATCTCATTTTGTGTGAGGGGAATCGTACCCTAACCCTCCAGCTGTTTGTGACAACTGACAATTTTAACTCTTAAATCTGTTCAGGAACGTATAATACCCCATAAACAGAATACCTTGCTGCTGTTCTTGACAGCCCCACCAGGCTTATTGAAACAATACATGAGTGCTTAAGCAGAACTCAGTTACTATTCAAGTGGTCATATGTTTGTTATGCTATTAAAGGGAACGGACCAAAGCAGCATGTGCATGGACCAAAGCAGCACGCTCACAGATTGCTACACCTTAGAGGGAACATTGGTCCCTTCCAACCCTAACAACTATGAAACTATAAGAAATATGTATGGATACAGATGTTTGAATTCTTATCCTCATTCTATACATATATTTTTCAGTGTCTCTGGAACCCAGAACCCTGAACTGTACATAATCCACCATATAGACCTGAAGTGAAGAACTCAAGCACCTCCTACCAGTTTGTGATGATGCTCTTGAAAAATCATGTATTTGTTTTAGCTACATATTTTACTGACACAAAGGTCTACAAAAAGATATTTTCAAAAAGTCAGAACCTGATATTTTCTGATGCAGCACATTTTTTAAGACTTCATATAAGTGTTTATATTCTTATTGCACTTTGTGGAGTGAGCACATGTGGAGTGAGCACATGTGGAATGAGCATCTTGCATTCCCTGGGAAATTATCCTAATCCAAGAACTGTATTAATCTGTTCCTCAGATAGGGGTGTTCTTGATATCCTGTTATCCAGGATCCTGTTTTTCTCTCTGTATAAAATCCAAAATTCTCTGTTTTAAAAAAACAAAACCTGTGTTTTTCCACAATTAAAATGAAACACCTCTATATATTTATATAGATCTGTATCTATAGCTATATCTATAGCTATATAAACAAACAAAACAAACTCTCTGTCTGTCTCTGTCTGTCTGTCTGATAAATGTCTGTCTGTATGTTTGCTTATAACTGGAAAATGTCTGGTCCTATTTATTCTGAACCTTCCAAAATCACTGAATACTACCCAAGGAAAATTATAGGTGGGCTCTTTTTCACTTGACCCTTTTCAGGGCTTCCGTTGATTGGGATTCCTTTGTTTCTCAGGTAACAAACTGGTACTACTCCATTCACAATTCAGTTCAACTGTCCTTATTATATGTGTGCTTATAATTCAAGAATGGCTGATCCTACCTACTCTAAATTTTCAAAATCACTGAACACCACCCAAGGAAAATTATATGCAGGGGAAGGGAAGGAGCATGCATGGGTAGATTGAGGCCCCTGCAGTGACAGAAGGAGTGGGGCTGGGGCAAGCACTGTCCAGCTGGCATGGGGGGGACATGAGACAGAGCTGCAAGTGGCCATTAAGGGGGCTGCACACACCCCGTGAGGGCATAGGGGTCATGTGTTCCCAGGTTCTGTGGGGAGCAGGGTGGGGTGGCTGCTGCTCCAGGCTGGAGCTGGGGACAGGGCTCTTCCTGGTGGGGCCTGGTCTGGGCTGTGCTCATGGTAGGCAGCAGCAGTTCCAGAAGGGGGCTATGGGTAGGGGCTGCAGCCTCTCCAAAATTCACCATAACCCCCTTAAACCGCACTCCCAGTGCTGCTGCTACACACCTTGAGTGCAGCCTGGCTCAGCCAACACCAGGATGAGCCCCACACAGCCCCGCCCCCAGACCCCCCCCACCCTGCCCCACACAGATCAGAGGGCACACCCTCCCATGCCCACCTGGACAAACAGCACGAGCAGTGACAGGAGCTGCAAGATGAACAGACAAGCACTGGATGAGCCACTGAAGGAGCAGGTCACTGCCTACATGCTGCACTGTGGCTGTGTACATCCATGGGCCATTTATCAGCCAAAATATCAGCTATATCAGGCCAATTTCTGATACAGACAATTTTCTTTATATTGGTGCCAATCTGATATTGGACTGATGTATCAGTATACCTCTAATGCATGCATGCATATATGTATATGTATATGTATATGTAAATGTATATGTATATGTATATGTAAAGTTGAGCTGTGTGAAGCTTTGATAGCCAATTCAATTTGGAGGGGATTCGGCCCAATTCAGTGGCTGAATCTCTGAATTCAAATCAAATTGGGAGATCCATTAAAAGCTCTAAATCAATTCAGAGAGATTTGGCATTGATTCAGAAATTCAGTCATAGATTAAATAGGCAGCAGTCCTTGACTATGCTGGACACAGCTGCTGCCAGATAGTAAATCTGTTGTGGTGGGTGGGGGGATGGGATGTGTGTGTGTGGGGGGGGTGGGGGGAGATCAATGCCCCCACAATAAGGGAGGGATTGGGGCTGGTGCTAGGACAAGCTGTCCAGTTGGGGTGGAGGGGGGGTGGGGAGGAGCAAAGGACTCGGGGATGGGGTCTTCCACCACTGTGCACCTCCCCAGTCTGAGAGGGCATGGGAGTGGGCGTATGTCCCCAGATCTGCATGGGGAGGGCTGGGCCAGGCTGTGTTCAAGCCTCCCCAGCCACAGCCCAGAGTGCAGCCTTGGCTCCACCCACCCACTGCCTCAATACCTCCCTCACTGTGGGGCTGTTGATCTGTCCCCCAAGCCCCTTAATTCCCCGCTGCACCCACCACATCAGACTTACCAGCTGGAGGCAGCTGTGTCCAGGATGGATGAGGACTGCTGCCTGTTTAGTCTGTTGCTGAATCTCCAAATCAGCACTGATCTTTGGATCCAAATTGGTTGAATAGAATCAAGACAGTGAAGCCTAACAGTACCTCAATAATTATAAGAAAATAAATTCTAAATACCTATTTTGGCATTTGATTTTCATTTTTTTTTTTAACATAGAAAATCAGAGCTCCCCCTGCTCCCTTTGCTCAGGAGCCCTGATATGATGGTGTCATGCTTCTGCCCATGCCATTGCCCCTCACTCCCAACCTGCGTTCCCCACAGTCCTAAGCCTGCTGGTACCTCTCACTCCCTACCCACTGCCTCCCACTTCTAGACCCTAGACCCTGAGTATTTGAGGAAGTGAGTGGGTATGTAAAGAATGGGGTGAGTGTGTGGGCATAGGTAATACATGTATCCCAGATTTCTGCACCCACACCAGGGATTATAGCATGGGGCTGCAGCTTAGCCGGACCAGCTCTGGACAGGGGCCATCTCTGGCCCAGAAGGCAGGACCTGGTATAGGAGGGAGCACTGTGCTGCCATAGCTACTAAGGTGAGGAGCATCAGTGGCAGTTGCAAGCAGTTGTGCCCCCTACTGCTGCTGGGTGTGCAGGGGGCACCTCAACTTGGTGGGCATGTCAACATGGTGCTCCCTCCCACACCGGGTCCTGCCCAATGGGTCATAGAGGCAGCTCCTGTACAGAGCTGGTCCAGCCAGGCTACATTCCCACACCCCACACCCCACAATCTGCTCTGGGAACAGAAATCTAGGGGGGCAGTAGCCCCCTTTACCCCAATACCTCATTTGTGTGCACCCTGCCCCCCTCGTGCATCACCTATGCTCCCCTCCCTCCTCCCCTATAGACTTACCTGGAGGGAGCTGCGGGACCTGCTCTCCATCACACTGTCTGGCTGCCACATGAGTGTGCATACACACATGCATCTGGAACCCCCTGCCCACAATCCCCTATGCCCCACTCCCCCTAGCCCCAAGCAGCCCCTTGCACACTGGAACTCTGCCGGTCTGAAAGAGGAAATCTGTTGTTTCCCAAGTTTTTCACCTTTAAAGGGAAAAAAAAATCATGTTTTCATAATTTAAAGGAGAAAATTTGCATTTTGCCACATTTCCCCATCGCAAACAGAAAACTTATATTCCTTCCTATTATAAATTCCAATTGCTCTTAAAAATTTAGGACTCTCCATTAAAAAGAACAAACAAAAAACAGAAGCTTCAATACAATGAACATCAGATATACTGTACAATGTGTTTCCTACAACAATGCATTTCCATATGTTAGTTTCATTCATTCTGTTGAAAGTACCTGTCCCTGAAAGGTGGTTCCTCATCCTTTTTTACTCCTATCTTTATTTACTGTAAGAATTCAGAGCCTAAGAAACTGATATCCTACTAGACCCAGGTCTAGTTCCATTAGAAATAAAGATTAAATGGACATTGCATGCAGGACAGTATTGAATAAATTGAATTCAGACAAATAGGACAGAGTGCTTTTTCACAGAACATATCTTAATATAATCCAAGACAATCAGATGGGGAGGATCACATTTAAACAATTACTGGCACGAAAAACAGGACAAAGATCTCATGTTGGCAACTTCAAATGAATATTAATATGTGTCTGCACTTTTTGAAGACTGTTCAGAGGATCATTCCAAGTTTAGCAATCCAGGTCCAAAGCCCTCTGAAATATATGGATGTCTTGATATTCTACTGGGCCATGACCTAGAAAGAAATAGGAAAGTTAATCTTTGCTTATGTATGATGACCTTAATTCCACCCTTTGCTAAGCACTCATAGGCACTGTGGATATTCAAAGGGCAAAAAGAAGTCCCGTGCTCTTGGAGCTTCATTGACATTTATTTGAATGCCATGTGGAAGACCTGAACTGTCACTTCTGCACAAGTGTAGAGGAAGGCAGCAATGCCCAGAAGAGAATAAAAAAAAAGTTATTTATTGCAGTTGGGACTAATTTGTATCCTTTTGCGTGATGGGAAGATGAGTGAATCTGGAATTAAACTAGGTGTTAAACCACTTTAGTTTTTAATAAATAACTTGTTTAACAGCCTGTTGTGCAACTTTGGAAAAGTCATTTTCAAAATAATTTTGAAAAGACCTACTCCACTCCCCAGCCTCTCACCTATGTAAGTCCCCTCCTCCTTTCTCCCTCCTATCCCCAAGCCTACACTGCCCTCTCCCCAAAATGGTCTGTGGCCACCCCCTACAACTAGAAGGAGATCCATGATTTTGCTAAGGGCAGCATGGGAACAGTGACTGGCACTGAAGTGTTGTCTGGCACCAGAAGCGGGGTGGCTGCACCCTCAGCTCCGTGTCTCTTACCCCCCTCCCTCCCCCACCACTGAGGCAGGTAGACCAAAACACAGGAGCAGCTGTCAGGGAATTTTTTAAGTCCTCAAGCAGGTAAGAATTCCCTTTCCTTCCTCTCTCTGCTCAAAGGCAGTTCCCTCCCCTTCCCTTCCCTTACTGCCCCATCTGCACTTGCCCTTGCATAATTTCATTCAATCAGTTTTGGACCAGATCTTCAGTTTAACACAATCACCTGAATTCCAGTCCTATACTCCAGAACATCTGTATCCTTTTGGCTCATATACAAAGTTGCTAAGTGTACACTCAATACCATCATTCAATTTAATTCACTATAAATATATTCAATGAATATATTCAACATATATTGGATCCACACAGAAGGGAACCATACTTGATACTTCCTCCTAGTTAAACATTGGGTCATAGATGGCTACTCAATGAGCACAATGTTCTCTTAAGGTATATATCCATGGTACAGTACTTTCATCTAGATTATTTTCTTAACTAATTCATGAGAATATTCTAGGAGCCATTGTCAACAACTTTGCTGAAGCTGAGATATATCACGTCCACTGCTCTCCCTGCATCCACAAAACCCACCACCTCATCATAGAAGGAAATTAGGTGGTCTGGAATGACTTACTCTTGACAAATCTATGTTAGCTATTTCTGATTGCTTTGGGTGCTGACAGACATGGGGAAAAATAAATAAACAGTGCTTAACCAGAAGAGGCATCACATCAATTTGACTCAGCTTGCCCAGCATCTGTATAGCTCACACACTTCAGTGGGACTTTTTGGCACTTTTATCTAAAAGCTGATTGAATCAACTAGATTAAATTCTTCAAGCTTCTGTCCATCTTCCATTATTAGATTACTTTTGTCATTCAATAAGGGATCTATCCTTTCCTTGTAGTGTTAGAAGTAAAAGGATGTTACCATATTTTGTGGTGTTGTTTGATATTAACACAAGATTTTTTTCTGTAGTGAGAAAGAGGTTTTAGATTGTTATAGCAACTCACTGGTGAATTCAGACTATTTCAAGTATGGCATCTTGAGACCATGTAGGTTGTACACACTATTATTGTTGGTGGTGTTGCTCTTGTTTCTGTTGTATATTAATAGTAATAATCCATCTAATGTTACTAATGGAAGATGTGCACAATCTACATGGTTTTAAGATACCGTACGTGAAATAATTTGATTTTACCAGTAAGCATACTCTGCTGATATAACAGTCTAAAATTGCTCTCTTAGTACAAATAATAGTAATAATAACAACAATAATAGCAATAAAAACTATAATGGACATCCAGCAGAATTTGAACCATGACATATAATCCTTAATCCCCTGTGATTGCTTCTGCTGACTGTCATCAGAATAAAAGGGGGAAAGGCATTGATTGAAAGAGGTTTATTAATGTTGCAAAAAATGACTAGGACAACTCATTGAGCTATGTCTTTATAGTCAGCATTTGCAAAGCTTGAGTGCTTTAGAAGTGCATACAGATTCATAGAAACCTCTTAGGTCTGATGAAATAAGGCTTCCATTTGTTTCTTACCACACACTTTTAGGTAAAGTTTATTAAGGAACATTTGCGTTATTATATGTGACTTTATCAGTAGTGACCAGGGATCCTGGTTTTCTCTGATTAAAAAAAAAAAATCCACAATTTTCAGAATGAAAAAAAAGTAATCCCAAGTGGTATTTTATTTTAATCACAGTAAAATGTGGATTTGGGGTTACATTTTTTAATCCAAAAATTCAGGATTTTTTTTTTTTTAATCAGAGAAAACTAGAATCCCTGGTAATTACAAAACTGTCCTCTCCAGAAAAAAAAAAGTGAGGCATGACAGTCATTTATTGTGCTCACACAAAGTGATGAAGGCAGATCACTAAACAGAGAATAACAAGTTGAAAACATCTTATTTATGGAATACTAAACAATTGTATTTGTTTTAAACTAATCACTCCAAAATTGTAGTTTTTCAGTATAATTAGGTCTGAACAGTGACATTCTCACACATTTAGCAGGCCAGACTTGTTCTAGCCTATTGCAAACATCCAATACCTCTTAGTCCTACTCATATTTTTCATTTTGGTTTTTTTTGGTTTTTTTTGGGGGGGTGGGTTCTGAAGGTTTAAGAAGGGATTCACTAACACATTTTTTTTATCTAAGTCTTTTGTTCATGGGATGACTTGTACCAGTTCCTCTTGTCCTTGATCCTTTTTTTGGAAAAAATCTTATGTTGCATGCAACTGTTACAGGAAAAATGCACATATGCTGAAGATCACAATTTTGTTCAATTTATCCACAAGGTTAAATTGCAATGTTTCAGTTTCTAATGAAATGCAGTTCAATGTAATTTAATGCAGGCACCCAGAAAAGATCAGGTTTATTATTTAAGCCATTTTAAGAAAATATGGAGTTCTTCATTCTGTCTTCCTAACACTTTTAGGTGAAGCCCTAGACAAAGTCTTAGAATATGTTCTGAAAAGCAAAATTGAATAGCAGTTTCCAGCACCCTTGGAAAGAAAGCTAAAAACAAATTCAGAATACTCTAAAAATTCATTGTCAAGCTAAGATGGTGAGTGGGTAGGAAGAGGAGAAGAAGAAGGATAATTCACCATTTTTAAGAGTTCTATGACAGCAGGTGCTCTGTTACCACTAGCAGTTCCTAAAAATGTTGGATACCATTTGTATCTGATCTCTTGTGTGTGTTCAGAAGAGTCTGGAGTAGATGTGAATTAAAAAAAAGGAACCACCCAAAATATACACATTCATGCTCTTACACGCACAACCAGGCTTGTACTTCCTTTCATAAATGCACCTGCTGTGGGTTTATTTTCAGTAATGATGGTATTTTTCTGCCATTTCCTTCATAGCCTTGAAAAGGTATTGTGCTGAATACATTTCAAAGTGCTAGCAAATACACAAGCAATCCAAATACATTAGTTTATTTTAATTTAATCTTCAGAGTTACTTATGAAGACACATTTTCAAATGAAAATGTAGGGCTAGGTCAACTGAAAATGTAGGGCTAGATCACTCTTCAGTTTGCCTAATACCTTCAAATAGTCTTCAGCTAAAATATTGATGATGTTACCTTTTATACTCACTTTGAACAGCTGTAATTGACTACTTCCCTGGTAATATAATCAGGTCCTTGTTGTAAAAGTTAACTTTATAATGATCTGATCTCTATTAGGGCTGTGCAAAGCTTTGGTTGGTGATTTGATTCGGAGGAGATTCAGCCCAATTTGGTGCCCGAATCTCTGAATCAATATTGAATTGGAAGACCAATAAAGAAGTCCAAATTGATTTGAAGCCTCCAAACTAATTTGGAAAAGATTCAGAGAAAGATTTGGAGATTTAGGCACTCCCTGCTTGCTGCTACAGGGAGCTAGGCTCGGATTCTATGCCAGTAAGTAGGGGGTGGGGGGCAGTTAAGGAGAGGGGATGGGACCATGGGGGGATCCCCACCAGTCCCCATCCCCTGCCAGTCTCCCCAACCCGCCTGAGCACCCCAAACCCCACCCACATTCCCAGACCCATCAATGGCTGCCCCAATTGAACTCAGCATCCCGGCACTTAAAAAAAAAAGCCCCACACTCACTGGCTCCTACGTTGACTGCCAGGGCCTCTCGGGGCTCATGGTAGAGTCCCCCCCATGCAGCATGGGGCAGTGAGGTGCAGCAGGGATTGCACCCCCCTCCCCCAGCCTGCCAGGAGCTGGTGAGTGCAGGGGTTTTATTTATTTATTTATTTAAAGTGCCATGATGCTGGGGTCAGGCAGGGCAGCCATTGATGGGGATGGGAGAGCAGACAGGGGATGGGGCCTGTTTGATTCGGAGATTCATCCAATTTGACAGTGGCTGAATCTCTGACTAAGATTCGGCTGAACCAATTTGAGACTGTGATTCGAATCACTGAGTTAAATCACTGTCCCCCAAATTGGCCAAATCCGAAGCTAATACAGTCCGCTTCACACAGGCCTAATCTCTATGTGTGTATCTAGAATCTAGTCTGTATGAAGACAATTCTATCTACACTCTGTATATCTAGACATTTTAAGATCAGGGAAGACAATTACCACCTAGTCTGATCTAATCCATGAAGTAGTAGACTATAAGACTTCCCTATTTTAATTGTTTAAATAATATTGGTTCTCTTGAACAAAAGTATCTTGTATCATATTTTTTTATTAAAATATTCCAGTTATGGACAGTCCACCTTGGCAAGTTGTTCCAAAATTTAAATGTGCATCTTTCTAACAGATAAGGGTTTATATTTCTAATCTAAAGTACTGTAGTGTAGGTTCCCACCATTAGGAAATTAACTCTTAACACGAATAGAGCATAAGGAACATATGGCTAAAAATGCGTAATGTTTATACTTTATTTTTCATGAGACAAAATGGGCAACACTTTCCAGTTTCATAAGCACTGTATTTCATAGGGAAATACTTCTATCAATGTGATTATATATGCCGTGTTGGCACAGAACTCACATTGCCTGAAGGAACAAACTTGTTTGATATAAGCTTTGTTGCCTTTGAATGTTTGTCAAATTACTTATTATTTGAGCTCACTTCTTACCTGAAAAAGCTATACTTTAGTCTCCACTCCTGAAAGCACAGTAAGTACATTTATGATTATCTAAAAACAAAGCTGAGTTATAAATGCAGTATAGGGGAAAATATACTTTCCTGCCAATAGAAGAATCTGAACCATCTATCATTAATTTAACCTTGAAAATGTTCTGAAAAGCTAGGCTTACCTACGTTTTTATCCCAGCTGCAATCACTTGCAGTTCTTCTCCAGCACTGTGAGCCATAAAGAGCCTTTATTCACATAGTATAATAAAAAAAACAGACTACCTTGGTAAAATTGGAAATTACAGAATGATGATTTGATGGATTCAGCTGCTGAATCATTAATATACTTCAAGTACAATACTGCTAAGAAGGATAACATTTTTGTAATTACAGCTTATTTCAAGAGCAGTGGGTTCTCTTTCTAGATTCTACTGGATGATAATTTTAAATACTCTCCCTGATGTACAGTGTAAGTGACAAAAAGTTAGTGCTGAAGCAAAAGTTAGATATTTAGGGCCAAATTTTATTTCCCCTACTGAATGATCAAAGTGCAGATTAAGACAGATTCTGAGTTACCTGACTAGAGTGTAAGAGTAATTCTATCACCATCTCTGGGCAGATAAATGCTACTATTATAGGAATTGGGAGACATCTGCACAATGTGTGATGATCATATTCCTATGATGAGGGCACTTATATGCCCCAAGGGTGGATAATAGAATCACTTCTACATTTTAGCTGGTCTCAGGTTATACTTTGGTCATATACTGGAGAAATTTGGAGAAATCTGTATTATGAAGAACAGTTAACTACTCAAGACAGAGGTTGAGTCCAGAAGAACTTGAAGGTAAAGAATGTGCACCATGATTAAAGAGAAGCAGACAAATGAGGACGCATATCTGACATTGACAGAGTGGAGAGGAAGGTGTCAGGGAAGATAAGCAAAACAACTTAGATTATTTTTTAAAGGTGAAGACAAACAGAGGAAATATGAAGTAATGGAAAAGGATGCACAGGGGAGATATTTATACTGCTATGGGTGTATGACACTTATCTTAGTAATTGCATTTTGAGGGGCCAAATAGCACATGCATCTGGCTGAAAGGGAAAGAAAAGGAGAGCTAGATCAGGGACCAGACTAAGTTGAACACCAAATACAGAGAAGTGTTTTAACTGAAAAAAAAATAAATAAATAGCATACCTGGAATGTAGAGCAAAGGTGAGCATGAGAGAGAAGCCAAAGTAGGTTTCCTGATTATTTTCCTGATTGACAGGAAAGTTTTCATTCAAGTAACTGACAAGACAACCAATGGAAATTGTCAAACAAGTTACAACATGAGCCAAAATGATAAAGCTGACAAGTATAGAGTTGTCAAGATAAAAAATGAAGTTGAGGCAATGAATACAGGAGGAAAAGGAGAAACTAGTGAAAATGGACAGAAAATGGACAGTCTTAAATTTTAGGTTGAGATTGTAGCAAAAAGGAAAAGTATCCAAAGAGTCTATACAGAGAGAGTGGAGTGAACCAGCAACTGAATCTATGCCAAAATAGCTTAAAGGAAGAGAGGCAGGAACTCATGGATGTAGATGGGCTGAAGGGATGGCAGTGCATTTTTCAGCAAAACTTTCTTTCTCTCCATTTTAGAAACTTAATGTGATTGTGTTTGTTAAAAAAGTGAGTTGATTTATGTATTTAATGATCTACAACAACAATATATATTTTCTCTTCAACTTACATTTTTATTGCTTCCACAGCTCCTAAATGTATTGATTTCTCTAGGTCTCCTCTAATAGTGGATCCGGTGGAATAATTTTGAATAAGTTGAACTCCTGGGTGGATATAGATTCATAGATTCATAGATGTAGGGTCAGAAGGGACCTGAGTAGATCATCAAGTCCAATCCCCTGCCCTGGGCAGGAGAGAATACTGGGCTCATTTGACTCCAGCTAGGTAATTGTTAAGCCTCCTTTTAAAGAATCCAAAGGTAGGAGTCAGCACCACTTCCCTTGGAAGTTGGTTCCAGATCCTAGCTGCCCTGACTGTGAAACATTGTCTTCTAATGTCCAGCCTACTGTCAAACAATTTATGGCTGTTCTTCTTTGTTAATCTGGAAGATGCTCGGGTGAACAGGGTCTTTCCCATTCCCCACTGGTCCCCCCTGGTAAGTTTGTAGATGGTCACCAGGTCCCCTCTCAGCCTTCTCTTGTGAAGGTTAACAGGTTCAGGTCCTGTAGCTTCTCCTCATAGGATCTGCCCTGCTGTCCCCAGATCATATGAGTGGCCCTCCTCTGGACCCTCTCAAAGCTGGCCACATCTCTCCTAAAGTGTGCCGCCCAGAACTGGATGCAGTACTCCAACTGTGGCCTGACCAGTGTCCCATAGAAGGGGAGGATCACCTCCTTGTCCCTGCTTGTGATGCATCTGTGGATGCATGACAAGGTGTGGTTGGTCTTACTGACCGCATCCTCACATTGGTGGCCCATGTTCATTTTGGAATTGATAATGATGCCAAGATCTCTTTCTGCAACTGTGCTTTCAAGAAGGAAGTTCCCCAGCCTATAAGTATGCTGCTGGTTCTTACTGCCCAAGTGCAGTACCCTACACTTGTCAGTATTGAATCCCATCCTATTCTCATTTGCCCACCCCTGTAACCTGTCCAGGTCCAGCTATATCCTGTCCCTCCCTTCTAGCATGCCCACCTTGCCCCAGATCTTGGTGTTGTCAGTGAATTTGAACAGGGTGCTTTTCACCCCCTCATCCAAGTTGCTAATAAAGAGATTAAACAGTGCAGGCCCAAGGACTGAGCCCTGGGGGATCCCACTTCCCACATCTCTCCAGGTTGAATATGACCCCTCCACCACTACTCTCTGGGTATGGCAATCTAATCCAATTTGTGACCCATCTGACTGTGTAGGCATCAATGCCACAGTTGCCTAGTTTTTTTTTGTTTTGTTTTGTTTTGTTTTTAATGAGAATGGGGTGGGAGACAGTGTCAAAGGCCTTCCTGAAGTCCAGAAAGACTACATCCACCGCGACACCTGCTTCCAATGATTTTGTGACCTGATCATAGAAGGCAATCAGGTTTCTAACAGGACCTGCCCCTAATGAACTCATGCTGGTTGCCCCTGAGCATCGTCCCCCTGATGGTCCTTTCCAGATGTGTTCTTGGATAATCTTCTCAAAAAGCTTCCCCAGGATCGAAGTAAGTCTAATGAGCCTACAGTTTCCCGGGTCCTCCCTCCTCCCTTTTTTGAAAATGGGGAACACATTGGCCTTCCTCCAGTCATCTGGCATCTGTCCACAGCTCCATGATTGTTCATAAAGCCGTGCCAGGGGTCCCTTGATAACCCCTGCTAATTCCCTCAGCACCCTTGGGTGAAGAGCATCTGGATCTGCTTATTTGAACACATCCAGCCCCTCCAGGAGTTCCCAAACTCAGTTCTCCCTGGCCCTAGGCCTGGCAGAGTCTCTCCTGAGTCCATCCTGAATCTCAGTGGGGGAGTCCCAGCCCCTGCACAAAGAAATGGAGGGGAAAAAATGGTTAAAAAGGTCTGCCTTTTCCTCTAGTGCAACCACCAGATTACCAACCATATCCCACAGGGGTCCCATGTTACCCAGTGCTTTCTTCATACTCCCTATATATTTAAAAAAGGAATTTTTGTTGTCCTTGATGCTAGCCCTAGTTTTGTATCTGATTAGCTTTCCTAACAGCCCCCCTACAAGCTCAAGTGATGGAGGTATACTCCTCTTTGGTGATAGCCCCTCCCTGCCACTGAGTGTATGCCTCTTTTTTGGCTTTCAGGTGTTCCTGAATGCCTTTGGTTAGCCAGGGGGACTTTTGAGCACTCTTGCCTGCTTTGATTCTCATTGGGACTGTCATCCCTTGGGCATGGAGGATTGTCTCCTTAAGGAATGACCACTCATCTTGTACACACAGTTCCCCAACCTTCCAGGACCCCATTGCCTCTCTTACCAATTTCCTCAACTCATTGAAGTTGGCCCTCTTGAAGTCAAGGGCTACTTCCTTGCTGCAGGCCCTTGACACCCTGTGATGGATGGTGAATTCTGGTAGGTGATGATCACAGTCACCCAGCTGGTCAAGAACCTGGAGTCCCCTCACCAGGTCATCACCTGTGTCCAGAACCAGGTCCAGGAAGGCATTCCCCCTGGTAGGACTGTGCACCTCCTGGGTTAAGTGGAGGTCCTGTATCTCAGCAAGGACCTTTTGTGAGCAGTCTGACCTGGCTGACTGCTCCTCCCACCAGATGTCTGGGTAATTTAGATCATCCATGATGACTACATCCCTTGCCTTAAGTGCCTCCACCAGCTGGCCTGAGAATCCACGGTCCAGCTCTTCCCCTTGGTTGGGTGTTCTGTAGTAGAACCCCACTGTCAAGTCCCTTTCCATATGACCCCCCTGTATTCTGACCCAGAGCACTTCAGCCTGCCCGTATAATTTCCTGTCATCTATATTTGAGCTTCATTTCCATATAAAGAGTAATTTTCCTGAAAATAAAGGAAATATGCTGCAGGAAATTTTGCAAAACTGCTTGTATTCTTCTCGGGTACAAAACAATTCAATAGAATATAAATCTTCCTTCATTAATAATAAAGTCTTGTGAAAAGTACTGGACAGATTTGGATGCCTGAAAAAATATATAAAGGTCCTGAGGCTTCTCCACTACCAAGTAACTGGGACTGTTCTTGTAGCAGATGGAGACAGACTGATTTGTGATCCAGATTGGTGCCAAGCAAGGATGCATCATTACTCCAATTCTGTTCTTCATCTTTTTGACCATCATCCTTTTCATATTAAGGGCTGCCCTCCTGCCAGAATTTGCATTGAATAACAAATGGATGGATGAATTTTCAGTCTGGGATGTTTTTGCTCAAAGACCCAAGTATTCAAAATCAACTTGTCCTTCAATATGCTGATGACCATGCTACACTTCTGCCATGCTGGATCCCTCCACAGAAGCCTACCAACCTTTAAGCCTTTCTCTCAACATTGAGAAGACTGAAGTGCTCTATAAACCTGCTCCATCCTCTTCCAATGTGATCCCCCTTCTCAAATAACAATCCAGAAAAATATTCTGAAGTAGTTGTGTACTTGTCTTACCTCAGTAACCACCTCTCTCAAACAAAATACATCGATCAGGAGATCTAGCACAGGATACAGTGCACAAGCATCTTCTTTGGGGAATTGTTTTGGCTTGTTTTTATTTATTGTGATCTCCAGAAAGACACTAAGACTCAGGTCTACAACACTGTCATCATTCCCACTCTCCTCTATAGATTTGAAATGTAGGTGATCTACTGTTGTCATCTCAAGACCCTGGAGATGTATCACTAAATTGTTAAGAATTTCAGAAGGGGTGTGGAGAGAAAGAGACTTTTAAAAGGTTTATCATGCAAGTATCATGCTGAAATCAAAATGTAGGAGGAAGGGATTAAAACCTCATCAATGACAAAAAAAAAAAATATGTTATTGGAAACTAACCCTCTCCCGCCCAAGTTCTTTATAGCATGTCCTATTACACATGTAGGACCAGATGTCCATCTTCTCCTTTCCAGAGTGCCCCTTGATGGCCCAGGATGACACAAAGTGGTCCACATTTTGTTGGAAATTAAAGTGTCTAAATTCAAATGTCACATGTGCCAAGATGAAGAAGCAGAAGTATAGGAGGAAGTCATTAGAGCTCATCCCTGTGAACTGTCTTCTGAAGCTTTTCAGTCACCAACTTAGCTTGGCCTAGCAGAAAACTGGGCAGGCAGATCATGCTCTTCTTGGCCACTCAGTATAGGATAGAGAAGATGTACACAGTCTCAGATAAGTTTCATAGTTTCGTAGTTTCATAGTTGGTAGGTTCAGAAGGGACCTGAGATCATCTAGTCTGACCCCCTGCCATGGCAGAAAAGAGTACGGGGGTCAAACAACCCTGGCCAGATGTTTGTCCAGCCTTTTTTTAAACACCGCCAGGGTAGGAGCCAGCACCACTTCTTTTGGAAGTTGGTTCCAGGTCCTAGCCACCTTGGCAGTGAAATAGCACCTCCTAATGTCTAGCCTGAAACTACCCTCCGCTAGCTTGTGTCCATTGTTTCTTGTAACTCCTGGGATTGCTTGGGGGAACAGGGACTCTCCCAAAGCCTGCTGGTCCCCCTTGACTAATTTGTATACTGCCACTAGATCCCCTCTCAGCCTTCTCTTTTGGAGGCTGAACAGGTTCAGGTCTCTCAGCCTCTTCTTGTAGGGCCTGCCCTGCTGACCCCTGATCATGCAGGTGGCCCTCCTTTGGACCATCTCCATATTGGCCACATCCCTCCTGAAGTGCGGTGCCCAGAACTGGATGCAGTACTCCCACTGCAGCCTGACTAGCGTCGCATAGAGGTGGAGGATCACCTCCTTGAACCTGCTTGAGATGCACCTGTGGATGCACGACAAGGTATGGTTGGCCTTCCTGACCGCCTCCCCACTTTGTCGGCCCATGTTCATTGTGGCATCAATGATGACTCCAAAATCCTTTTCTGTCCCGACACTGGCGAGAAGGGAGTTCCCCACCCTGTAGGTGTGCTGCTGGTTCTTCCTCCTCAGGTGCATTACCCTGCACTTGTCAGTGTTGAACTCCATCCTGTTCTCATTGGCCCACCCCTGTAACCTGTCTAGATCCTTCCTGCTAGCATACCCACTTCACCCCACATCTTAATGTCATCTGTGAATTTGAACAGGGTGCTTTCTACCCCCTTGCCCAAGTCACGAGGGCATCAGAAAACAGCTGCAGCAGAGGGCAGTCCAGGAAAGTGTGGAAGATTCTCCTCCACTCCCCCCTCACAGAAATGGCAGACCACTGGGTGTAAGTGGAGGACAAAATGCCCTTGGCCAGGACCCCAGTGAGAGCTGCCAATGAAAGTTGCCAGTTCTCTTGGTAATGGGTAGCTTGCATAGGGTGTGTCAGACCAAATGAGTTTGCTCTAGTGTTGCTGCCATTAAGCTCTGCCTCCATGACATGTCAGGGTGAGCAGTAAGAACACGGGAATGATGCACTTTGACTGTCCAGCAGATCCCACCATTGCTCTCACTGGGTATGGGGAGAGACAGCAGAATGCTGGACACACCCATCACTCTCATTGCTGTCCACAGCCAGAGAAGCAGGTAGCAACAGGGGATATGTCTAGCAAGCTGGCACTGGGGAGAGCTTGTGAACAAAAGCAGTCTTCTAATCCAGGAAGCACATCCATAGGGAGGGCAGTTTTTACTTCATCCAAGAGGCATGAAGCAAAACAGTATAGGGCCAGCTGATTGGCCAGGATTTTGGCTGACAGTGAGGCAGACTGAACTGAGTCAAAGAGATAGGTCAGTTTGTTGATGTGTGACTGGGCCAGGGAAGAAATTATGTTTCCAGAGGTGAGTCTCAGTGCCCTCTTCTGCAAGGCTAAGCCATGGACCAGGGGCTCCTGCAGCCTCTCTGGAAGCTGCAGGCACCTTCCCTGAGTCTCCATTAGAAATAGGCCCACCAAGCCTGGGTGAGGCTATGGTTGAAGGGCAGTAGGGCATCCTAGCCAAGGTGATTGGGATCCAACGGGAGAAGTTCCCAATCAAGGTTGAGGTCCCCCATCCAACTCAGGAAAGCCATTGCCAGGGGATGGGTTCACAAGCAAAAATGAGGTGTTGAAGGGCTTGCAAGCAGAAGGCAGACATCCTGCTCTCTAAGTTGATTAGGCACTGAATTTCCTCACTGATGGACAGGAAAAAGGAAGGCCACTGGAGCAAGTAGTGCCCAAACCAGATGACATCCACACAAAGCTTCTGCAGCCTTTTGAGCAGGGCCATTGGTGGGTCCAAAGTGGTGTACCTGTGCCAGAGGAGCAGCTGCCAGGTTGTTGATGACCAGGACTTGGCTACAGTAGGAGAGAGAGGCTTCCTAGCACTTGAGCAGGGCCTGGATGTTGCTTTCACTGCTCACAAAAAGTCACATCATTAGCATATTCTGCTGTCTTAACTGGGGAAGGGCGGGCAGTAGTTGGGGCTGCAGCTGATGAGAGTGCTAGGCATTTCAGAGAGAAGGCAGTACTGCCAGATTCCCCTGCATGCTGGGAATGGGACATATAACTCCATTTAACTTCAGGAGATAGGGAGAGACAGACAGACAGACAGCCTGAAACTTTTTGTTTACTTTACTTTGTAAACCTTTATTTTTAAAACAAAAAAAGTGAAAGTGCAAATGTATGTGGCTGTCCAAAGGGCTGAGTGTAAGACACTTGCTAACAACAGTAACACCGTATTAACTGAAACCATACCACCATACCCACTCCTGCTGTACCCTTGGCAGAACCTAGCTGTCCATCTTCCACTGCAGAGCACTGCAAAGTGCTCCCTCAGTTAAGCAAAGCAAAACAAATTGATCCACATTTTGTTGCAAAATGAAGTGTCCAGACTCAAATGTGGCACATTCCCAGCCCAAGGAACTGAAGAGTTGAAAGGCATCATCAACAGGGACCCTGATTTTCTCCGATTAAAAACAAAAAACAAAAACAAACCTCCACAATTTTAAGATTAACCCCCATCCCCAGATCCACATATTTCCATGATTAAAATGAAATACCTCTCTCTCTATATATATATATATATATAGTGGCAGGTGGGGGTGAATAACAAAATCTTTCTCCCTGGGGGTCACCTGCCACACTTTGGAATGATGGAAAAATTAAAAAAAAATAATTCCCTAAGGAGAGAGGGTGTAGTAAGTCACCCCAGAACCAGGATAAAAGAAAACTGATTTATTAGTAAATTCCCTGCAGGTTGTGGAGAACACCGGCTGTTCTCACAGCTTGCAGTCTTCCTTTTGCTCTCCACCACTGTGCAGCCCATGCCCCCGAGCCAGTCAGGTCGGCTCCAGTCCCACTCTTTCTTCTTTCTTGCCAGTACCAGCTGATCCTTTCTCCGTGGGACCTTCTCTCAGCCAGTAAGTTTCTCCTCTCTTCCTCACCTCCTTGCTTCTTTGGTCACTGTGGTTACCTCCACCAGTCTTATCAGTAAGCTGTTCCAGCACTGGTTTTGCCGCTCCCAGCATCCCCACTGAATCTCTCCAGGCCATGCCCCAGGGGGCAAAGGAAAACCCCCTGCCATGGACTTAAGTAGCTGCTGGCTTCAAATCAGTTAACATTCACCTCAGGTGCAAACCCCTTCCCAGTTGTGTTTACTAAGTAATTAACTTTGCCCTGTCTATAACCTGAGTCTCCCCACCCCCCCCCCCAACTTTGTAACATCAAAGGAACAGGGCTGTCCTTGCTATATATATATATATATATATATATATATATATATATATATATATATATTCACCACTATATCTGTGTGTGCGTGTGTATAGTGTGAGATAGAACGTTTATATTATTTGATATTATATTATATTATATTATATTAGCATTTTAATCATGGAAAAATGTGGATTTGGGGTTTCTTCTTTTAATTTGAAAACTGGGGATTTTTTACCATTAGAGAAAACCAGGATCCCTGATCATCAGAACCACCCCCAGGGAGCTGGGTTCTAAGGCCGCTGGCTAATGGTCACCACTTTGGTATAGCAGATCACACTCCATTTGGTCACTTGTGCAAGTTAGATTAAATGTTTAGTTTTAGAGAAATTCAAGTTCATCATGCTAAGGAGGATGATGAGGACAGCAAAGGGCAGTTGCTGCCGAGACAGTCCAGGAAGGTGCAAGAGTCTCCTCTACCTCTTCCTCACAGAGAAAGGAGCAGACTTCTTTGCTGGGGAGAAGTTCAGAACAAAAAATGTCCCTCTCCAAACATCTAGAAAGGAAAAAAAAGTTTGGGTTTATTTGTTTCATTTATTGTGTATTTCAGGTTGCTTTGGTGAAGAATAAAACTGTTCTGAGAACCTGGAACAGAGCTGACTTGCATAGTTAAGACAGCAATGTGAGCAATTGGCATATATTCCTCTTTTTCCATCCCATTCCCTATGCTGTCCCCCATCCCAACACACTCTTCTTTTTTTTTTCCTTTCTGACCACAGTGGAATATATGAACTCTGTATTCCTCTTCATTTCACTCTATTCACTGTTGGTATTTGATGTTACATTTTGACTTTGGAAAAGTGAAAGACAGTCATTGTTGCCACTGTATAATATAATAAATGTTAAGCATGAATGAAGGAGGTAAAAAGAAATTCAGTGTTTTTTATTTTTTTTAAAACAATTTGTGCTGGTGTCTCCTATTACAATGTAGTCTTAAAAAAAAAAAAAAAAAGAAAAGAAAAGAAAAGAAAAACACAGAAAAGGAAGAGGAAAACAACCCTGCCGTTTTGTTTTGTTTTGGTTTGGTTTGTTTTTTTTTGCCCCTAGTATTGTTGATGGTCTAAGAGTTACATGAGAGGCAGGGGTGTAGGTTGTAGCTGTGTTGGTCTAAGAACATAGGCAGACAAGGTTCTTTGGGTGAATCTGATATCTTTTATTAGACCAACTTAAATAGTTGGAAAACAATTATTAAGCAAGCTTTCTGGTTCAAAAACCCTTTGTCAGGCTGAGGAAGTTTCAGCAGTTGGTGTGTGTTTTTCCTGGATGGAATGAAAAGTAAAGAAGCCAGCAGCTGGGCTGGTATGCATGCAAGACAGGTAGTCAGTGAAAATGTAGATTGAGGAGTCAATGAGTGAGAGACAGGCTGGGGAAAGGGGAAAGAGAGAGAAGGTGGATGAATAGTGGAGAGATACCTGGAGAGTCAGATGTCAGGCAGATTGTAATGTGTCATAAATTCAATGTCTATATTTAGTCCATGATTTATTGTATCCAGGAGGTTGATGAAGTGGAGTTCATAGGCTCATCTCTGGGAAGTGTTTTGTAAGTTTCCTTTGAGAATCAGGACCAAGGGATTGGAGAGAGAGTGGTTTTCTTGTGAGAAATGTGCCCCCACAGGTAATTGGGCATTCCTGTCTTTGATAGATTTCTGGTGTGCATTCATTCTGTTGTGCAGTTGTTGTTTTGTCTCTCCTACCTATTTTCCATCAGGGCATTTGGTGTATTGGATGAGATATATTACATTTCTGGAGGTGCAGCTGTAAGATCCAGGAATACTGATGGCTCTCTTGTGGGGTGTAGTAATTTTGGTGGTGGTGGAGATGTGTTGGCAGGTTGTGCGTTTCTTGTCATGGCACGGGAGACAAGAGGCAGGGATATGTGAGAGGCAGGGACATTTGTGGGTGATATCTTTTACTGGGCCAACTAAATGGTTGGGATAAAACTAGACAAGCTTTGAATGCACAGCATGCTTTATCAGGTCTCATCAGGGAACCTGATGAAAAATGCCTTGAATTCAAAAGCTTATCTAACTATATCCCAACCTTGCAGTTGGTCCAATGAAAAATATCACCTACAAAGATGCTTGCCCCTCACACTTTTCACTTCCTTCATTCACATTTACAATTGTATTATGTATTAAGGGAAAGGAAGATGATTAAAATTTTTTCATAGGGGAAGGAAGGATAGACAGCACCATGGTAAAGTTTATAAAAGGGGCTAACAGAGATGATCTAAAGGGAGAGTAGAAAATTAATTGGGGAAAAAAAGCAGATTACACAGAGGATAGAGTGAAACAGAAAATATTTTAAGAGTTGGAATAATAGTGACTGAGAACTAGAGAACATCAACCAAGAGCCTAGAGCAAGGGCAAGGAGTCTTGAACAGTAATAAATTGGAGATTTATAATGAAGTGAGGGCAATCTTTGTTTTTAGCTTGTGGATAAAGACACTTCAGTGATAGACTACTTCCAAAGAATTACTCTCAATTTTGAATAGGACCGTTAGTTATATCATACATGCAAATCACGCTTCCCTCAGAAGCAGAAAGTGGTAGCATTGTAAATATACTAAGCATTGTATTCATGCAATCCAAAGTTGGATGGATTTCTTATGCTTTTTTTCTTGTAGAGGTATGCTGTAACAAAATTATTTTTAAGGCACTTTACTGAGTGTTTATAGAGAAATGAGTCTGCTTTCAAGCATTCATCCCCAAATGTACCCTACCTACCATACAGTAATATCTATTTGTCCCTCAGGCCTCAGAGATTTCGTAAGTAGGTTTTACTATGTAGATTTATTATAAGAATGGTAAAAGAGTATTTTCTATATACCAAAACAAAAAACACCAATACTTTGAATTAGCCATAATTAGTTAATTTTTTCTTCACACAATTATAACAGATAAGTAAAAAATGAATCGTTGCATATTCAAAAGCCATTTTCAAGGCTATTGGATGATTTCTATCAAGCATCTCTGTCATAGATATTATATTATAGATAAACGTAACTCTCCATACCCATAGGCTCCTGTTCATTGCTTTAGTTGTCTTCTACCATGTTCTTTTTTACGAGGAGGTAACAAACAGGCATTGCATTTGTCCTTAGTAAACCATTTTAAACTGAATATGAGCCAACATGGTGCTCTTGTTGTGGAGAAGGCAAACAGCACACTGGGCTACATTAATAGGGCCTTTGCCAGCAGACTGAGGGAAGTAATTCTCTCCCACTTTATTTGGCACTGGTGAGGCCACACCTGGAGAACTGTGTCCAGTTTTGTCCCCCACCCCCTCCCCCAAGACAAATTAGAGAGAGTCCAGCAGAGGGCAACAAAAATGGTTAGTGGTCTGGGGCACATCTTATGAAGAGTGGCTGATGGAACTGGGCTTATGTAGTCTGGAGAAGAGAAGACTGATGGAAGATTTAGTGCAGCCTTCAAGTACCTGAGGTACTTCCAACGAGGATGGAGCTAGACTGATTTCAGCAGGGACAGATGATAGAACAAGGTACAATGGTCTCAGGTTGCAGCAAGGGACTTTTAAGTTTGATATTAGGAATATCTTTCTCACGAGGAGAGTAGTAAAGTACTGGAACGGACTACCCAGAGAAGTGGTGGACTCTCCATCCTTGGAGGTTTTAAAGACCCAGCTAGACAAATCCTTGGCTGAAATGATACAACTGGGAATGGTCCTGTTTGGTCAGGGAATTGGACTAGATAATTTCCTGAAGTCCCTTCCAACCTTAATTTTCTGTGATTCTATGATTTTATCCCAGGACAAAGTACAAACATTCAGATATCCATATATATTGTCCTGAGATAAAGCTTTAAAAGATTCATGGGATAAGAATGTCTAACAGTTTATCCTGGAACATTGCAGAGTGTCTTTCCAGCTGTTTTGGGATTGGCTCATGGAATCAGCTGCATAGTAAACCCTGATTAGCAGGATGATGGGTGTACATGCTAGTTCCATGATATTTCTGTTCTGAGACAAACACAAGCACAACTTGTTCAGAGACTAATGCACAGTCTGTTCCTAGCCTAAGGGTGAACACAGCAGTTGGTACATGCTAACTGTTATGTGTGTAGATGTGATATTTTTATTAGACCAACTGAGTTGTTGGAGAATAGTTCTTAGCAAGCTTTTAGACACAATCACCCTTCTTCAGGCATAATAACTTTTCTCCAGCTACTCAGTTGGTCTAATAAAAGATATCACATCTACTCAAAGAACCTTGCCTGCTTATGTCCTTAGGCCAATATGGCTACAACCAAAAACCCAGTAACTGTTATGTGTGAATGATCTGAGAACTATTCAAACCCTGGAGGAAGAAGTGTTCAAGTTGGAGTTCTTTTTCCTGCATTTGAATAATGTTCTCATCTAGGTCATACTTAACAATTAGAATCTAGGAGAGCTGTGGCCAGTTTGAAACATTGCTCATTTGAAAAGTTTTCAAACATTTGTGTGTCCACATCCCAACTATAGCTCCATGTGATTTGTGATGCTGTATCTATCGGCACCTTTTTCATTTTTTTTTTTAAGAAAGAACATGGTAGGAAGTCTGGCGCATAAGCCATGGACTCACAGCATCTTAAAGAAAATGAATATACCCAGAAAATGAACAATGCTTTTGAGAGAGAAGGAGGCAAAAGTCATACCACTGTACAAAATATCACTACAAATGATTTTTGGAGTCAGAAGTGGCATGAATCAGTACTGGGAATGAATGGAAGGAAAAGAACTGGAATTTTGCTTGCAAGCAAGCTTACCACAAGAATGAGAGCTCTACGAAAGGGATTATAGATGTTAGGGTCGGAAGGGACCTCAATAGATCATCAAGTCCGACCCCCTGCATAAGCAGGAAAGAGTGCTGGGTCTAGATGACCCCAGCTAGATACTCGTCTAACCTCCTCTTGAAGACCCCCAGGGTAGGGGAGAGCACCACCTCCCTTGGGAGCCCATTCCAGACCTTGGCCACTCGAACTGTGAAGAAGTTCTTCCTAATATCCAGTCTAAATCTGCTCTCCGCTAGCTTGTGGCCATTATTTCTTGTAACCCCCGGGGGTGCCTTGGTAAATAAATCCTCACCAATTCCCTTCTGTGCCCCCGTGATGAACTTATAGGCAGCCACAAGGTCACCTCTCAACATTCTCTTGCGGAGGCTGAAAGGTCCAGTTTCTCTAGTCTCTCCTCGTAGGGCTTGGTCTGCAGGCCCTTGACCATACGAGTTGCCCTTCTCTGTACCCTCTCCAGGTTATCCGCATCCTTCTTGAAGTGTGGCACCCAGAATTGCACGCAATACTCCAACTGCGGTCTGACCAACGCCCTATAGAGGGGAAGTATCACCTCCCTGGACCTATTCGTCATGCATCTGCTGATGCACGATAAAGTGCCTTTGGCTTTTCTGATGGCTTCGTCACACTGCCGGCTCATGTTCATCTTGGAGTCCACTAGGACTCGAACATCCCTTTCCACCTCTGTGCCACCCAGCAGGTCATTCCCTAGGCTGTAGGTGTGCTGGACATTTTTCCTCCCTAGGTGCAGCACTTTGCATTTCTCCTTGTTGAACTGCATCCTGTTGTTTTCTGCCCACTTGTCCAACCTATCCAGGTCTGCCTGCAGCTGTTCCCTGCCCTCCGGCGTGTCCACTTCTCCCCATAGCTTTGTGTCATCTGCAAACTTGGACAGAGTACATTTCACTCCCTCGTCCAAGTCACTGATGAAGACATTAAAGAGTATCGGTCCAAGGACCGAACCCTGCGGGACCCCACTGCCCACACCCTTCCAGGTCGAGACCTACCCATCTACCACGACTCTTTGGGTGCGACCCTCTAGCCAATTCGCCACCCACCGGACTGTGCAGTCATCCACGTCACAGCCTCTTAACTTGTTCACCAGTATGGGGTGGGATACCGTATCGAAGGCCTTCCTGAAGTCTAAGTATTCGACATCCACCCCTCCTCCTGTGTCCAGGCGTTTCGTAACCTGGTCATAGAAAGAGACTAGGTTGGTCAGGCACGATCTGCCCGCCACAAACCCATGCTGGTTTCCCCTCAGCATAATTTGCCCTGCCGGGCTCTCACAAATGTGAGCCTTGATAATTTTTTCAAAGACTTTACCAAGGATGGAGGTGAGACTGACCGGCCTATAGTTGCCCAGGTCCTCCTTCCTCCCCTTTTTGAAAATGGGGACCATGTTAGCCCTTTTCCAGTCCTCCGGGACTTGGCCCGTGCGCCACGAGCGTTCGAATATTCCCGCCAGTGGCTCTGCAATGATGTCGGCCAGTGCCTTCAGCACCCTCGGATGGAGCCCATCCGGGCCTGCCGACTTAAAGGCATCCAGTTCTTCCAAGTGACTCTGCACCACCTCAGGATCTACGTATGGAAGTCTGGCGCCTTGCTGCTGCCTCTCTACAACCCCAGTGAGAGACTTGTCGTGCCCCTCACTTAGGAACACTGAGGCAAAGAACTCGTTGAGGAGTTCAGCCTTGTCCCCCCTATCTGTCACCAATTGTTTCTGCCCATTTAGCAGCAGTCCTATTCCTCCCTGGGCCTTCCTTTTACTCCCAATATATCTAAAAAACAATTTCTTGTTGTCCTTTACTTGGGTTGCCATCCTCAGCTCCATGGTAGCTTTGGTCCGCCTAACTGCCTCCCTACAAGCACGAGCAGAGGAGGTATATTCATCTTTAGTGATCTCACCCTGTTTCCACTTTTTATGTGCTCCCCTTTTGGCCCTTAGGCTGCCCTGGATTTCTCTGGTCAGCCATGGAAGCCTCCTGGCCCCTTTCCCTCTTTTGCCTCGCTCGGGGATCGTCTTGCTTTGTGCCCGAAGGATCGTTTCCTTTAGGTACAGCCACCCTTCTTGGGCACCCATCCCATCAAAACTCCTACTCTGCAGTGCTTCCTTGACTAATCGCCTGAGTGCATTGAGATCAGCTTTCCTGAAGTCTAGCACCTTCACCCTACTAGTTACCTTACCCACTCGCCGTCTTATGTTGAATTCTATTATAAGGTGATCACTGTCTCCCAAATGGCTACCGATCTGGAGGTCCCCTATCATGTCATCTCCCGTTGCCAATACCAGATCCAGTATGGCATTCCCCCTAGTGGGACCATGCACCTCCTGTGTCAGGTGGAGGTCTTGTACACAGGTTAGAAACCTGCGTGAGCGATGGGACCTTGCTGTCTGCGTCTCCCAGCAGATGTCTAGGTAGTTTAGGTCCCCCATGACTACCGTCTCTTTAGCTTTTATGGTCTCCGAGAGTTGCCTCAGGAGCCCCGCATCTATTTCTTCCCCTTGGTGTGGGGGTCTGTAGCAGACCCCTACCACCAAATCCCTTTCTCCTTGCCCCCCATGTAGCCTAACCCACAATCCTTTTACTTCCTCAACCTCGGATTCTGTCTTGATGAGGGTTGATGTATATTGCTCACTGACATAAAGTGCAACCCCCCCCCCGCTTTCTTCCCCGACCTGTCCTTTCTATACAATCTATAGCCCTCAATATGTACCGCCCAGTCATGGGATGAATCCCACCAGGTCTCTGTTAGCCCCACTAAGTCATAGGTGTTTAGTGCAAGCAGGAGCGCTAGTTCATCCTGCTTGTTCCCCATGCTCCTAGCATTAGTATATAGGCACTTGAGCCCTGCGACTGGTGCCTTTGCTGCCCCCCCGCTCCGAGTCCCATGGGGCCCATTGTTTCTTACCTTCTTGTTTCTTACCTGTTCTGTAGTGCTGGCCTCCCCATGGCTTTCAGGTTCCCAATGTTCTCCTTCTTCAGGCTGGGCTGTCCTTGTGGGTGCCACATGGTTTGGTGGTCCATAGCTTCCCCTGCCCTCGTACGCCCCTCCCCCCGACGAGCCTAGTTTAAAGCCCGCCGGAGGAGATCCGCCAACCTAGTAGAAAACACACGCTTACCTTTGGGGGACAGGTGAAGCCCATCCCAGCTGAGCATGTCCCTCGTCGTGATGTGCGGGTCATTGTCCAGGAAGCCGAAGCCTGCCTCAAGACACCACTGCCGAAGCCGTCAGTTGGTCTCTCTGATGCAGTTCTCCTGCCGTCTTCCTCGTCCAGTCACTGGTAGGATGGAAGAGAAAACCACCTGGGCACCGAACTCCTTCAGCACGCCACCCAGAGCACAGTAGTCCACCATCAGGTGATCGGGGGTTCTCCTGGCCGCATCATTAGTACTCACATGGACTAGGACCATGGGGTAATAATCGGTGGGCTTGATCCTGGCCTGGATTACCTCCGTCACATCCCGAATCTTTGCTCCAGGGAGGCAGCATACCTCTCGTGCCGAGGTATTACTTTATTTTATTTACTTTATTTTCAACAAACTATAAAAATATGTAATTCTGATTTGATATCATTTTCACTTGCACAGGTCAAAATTTATAAATCCTATACAAAGCCATGTAGAATCAAGGCCATATAAGCAGGATGAAAGATAGGGCAGAGCTTGCTCTTAGGAGAAAGCTGAATGGCCTTGAATAGTATGTTCTGTCCTTGCGTGTGCTCTATCCTTTCATCATCGCCCCCACCCTCCCAGGAAATCTTGGGAGGAGATTGTTTCACCTATCACCTATGCTGAGAAGTGACCTCTTTCCATATATTGTCAGAAGATGCAAGAGTGAAACGTACTAATGTATCACCAGTCCTCTAATTTTTTCTTGATATTATATTAAAAAGTATTAATTGTGCAGTGAGTGTATCATTTTAAACATGCATGGAGCCCTGGCCCACAGTATGATTCCACTGGCTGAAAAAATAGTCTTACAGTGATAACATAACCTGTTTTCATTTATATTTAATACAGTGATTTCTAAGCCTATATAAAACATTGTTTAAACAAAAATCTTACATCTCAACATTAAAGACTGATAAAATAAAGAGTATTGAAATTATATTTCTATTCAAATTAAACAATTCAGGTATGAAACGTGAATAAGAAAGAAAAAGGGGAGAGAGTAATCTATTCCTTCATTTAAATCATGTGCCCCATCTACCCCATTTGCCCTCAGATCACCTGTATGAAGAAGTTGTTCAATTAAAATCTCCCAAACAATTCCACACATCCATAAGCAAAATCTGGCATCTGCCTAAAGCATCCACTCTATTGCAACAGCCAGTAGATTTATCCCTGGAAATGAAGCAGCAATTTCCCTGAGATCCTTCACTTTTTCTCTAGTAAGGTCAGAAAAGAAAATTAGTTCAAACAGTTTTCTTCCTATCTCTCTATTGATAACAGAAAGGTAATTTTTGTTAAGAACACTATAGGATTTCATTTTAAATGGATTTCATTATCTGATCTGTCTTTAAAGGTGTTATGCTGTAGAGAGTTGTCTCAAGGTACATGCTCATGGGGAAACACATACACATACGCACACACTCACACAGATATGCGCGCGCACACATACACACACACACACTTTTGTTGAATTGGCTTTCCAACTAGTTATACCTTACCCTATTTCCTAGTTATGTTGTAATGGGACATTTTATAGTTCAGTAGGAGCTAAACAGTCTGCTCATTTTCCCTGATAAAGATCCAAGGTTACCATAGATACCAATATGTATTCTTTGTAACACGCTTATTCAAAATGTAATTTCCCTATGTGAAAGTAAAGAATTCTTTTTGATAATTACAGTAATACAATAGACTAAACAGTTGACCCTTTTTTTTAAAATAAATCTAGTCATACTAGAAGTAGGGGTGGGGGGGCTTCTTCTCAACTGCTACTCATTATACCCTGGCATCTTCATCACATTAGGGTTTTTTTTAGTTGCTGAGTATGATTTCGTTTTACTTTGAGCTACTAATGGTTACTATGGCAACCCTTTCTCCTTCCCTTGATACTCCTGAAGCAGGTAGTAAATCTCTCAAGGGTAATGTAACACATCCACAGAGATCCTGTTGGCCAATCTTAATTCCTGATATTTAGCCATTTGTGGGCGCAAGCCAGCACATGACTCTTGCGGCATCTCAAAGAAGTCAGAGATGCTGGAAGAGGCACACTGGGAACAAAAAAACATTCCCTGCGCTGCATATTTGCAGCATGGGCTCAAAATTGGATACCTGGAAATCCAGGTATCAAAAACAAAACCCCAGAAAAAAAGTGGGGCAAGGCATGGTCCAGGACCATGCCCTGAGGCAACCAGAGGCTGGAGTCATCCAAAGAGATGCTCTGGTAGCCAGCCAGTTAGCCTGGACAGGTGCAGGCTGCAGCCTGATGGGACTCAGCTCTGTCCCAGGTAAGTAAGGAGGGACTGGAGCAGGGGAGCTGTGTAGGTGCAAGGGACTGTGGGTTCAGGGGGGCTTCTGGGGAGGTGTGGAACCCCTGTCTGCCCCCTGCACTGCCCCCCCCCCAGCCCAGCAGCAGTGGCCATCGGGGAACTTGGGGCCCCCCTGACAGAGCTCCCATCATGGCATGGGGCAGCACAGCATGGCCCAAGCTGCCTGGCACTCAATACTGCTTGTGCATTCAGGCAGCTCTGGGCCACTTCAGCTGTCACCCAAGGCCCCATGCTGCTAGCAGAGGCCACCTGTCATGCTAGGGCCAGGTCCTGTGTGTATGGGCCCCACTGTTGGGCCGGGCTAGTTAAATGCATGCAGAACCCAGCTCGGCATGACAGGTGGTTCCTATGAGTGGTGCAGGGCCCTGGGTGACAGCCCAAGTGGCCTGTAGCTGCCCAAAGGTGCATGGTTCTGTGATGAGCCATGCCATGCCTGTACAATGTGGTACAGGTAGCACCAGGTACCAGGTAGCCAGGGCTGAGCCTCTCTGCCCTACGCTGCATGGGGGGCCTGTGCCAGGTAGTCCCAAGTGTCCCGATGACTGCAGCTGCTACTGCTGCTATGGGTGAGCTATGGGTGATGAAATGGGTGGGAGGTATGTGGGCCCTGTGGAGGATGGGTGCGGGGGATTGGCTGCTCCCAAACTGCACCCCCATGGTGCCCTGAACCCTCGCAGCCCCCCCCTTCCTCCAGCACACCAACCCTCACTTATCTGGAATGGAGCCTGGGTCTGGGTCACTGCAGCCTGTATCACTGCTTGCCTGCAGGGGCAGGCAGTGTCCTGCATCACTGGGGCAAGCGGCAGGCATAGAGATGCTCTGGCCAGCCACCAAAGCATCTCTGTGGAGGACCCAAGCCTCTAGTTGCCTCAGGGCACCTGCCCCATTTTTTTCCAGGTTTTTTTATTATTATTATTTTTAAAATTTTTCGATACCTGAAAATCCAAGTATCAATTTTTGAGCATTTGTTTGTTCCCCGCATGCCTCTTGCCACATCTCAAACTGCTTTGAAATGTGGCAAGAGGCACATGTGGGCTTGTCTGGATGAACCCCATGAACATGTCCACACATGCAAGCACATGCACTTGCAGCAGCTCAAATAGAAGCCATGCAAATTTGAGCCAGGGCTTTTTGCTTCAGTGCACATGCTTGGACATGCACTTTGGTGTGGGGCAAATTGTGCCACTTGGGGCAAAATAACCCTGCCTGGCTCCTTCTGGATCTGCAGCCAGGCCCCAGCAGTATAAAAAGCTGCCCTGGCAAGTAGCTCAGGGCTACTAGCTCTCAGGAGCTCCTGGGGCCCAGCCAATTGGTACCTGGGGACACTACCCCTTGTGCCAGCTGGACTGCTGAAGCAGCCCTGAGAGTTCCCTGCACCCTTTACCCACTGCAGCAGTCTGGCAGTGGGGGATGCTGCCTGGCTGTGACCTGCTGTGCCCCTGCCAGACCCGGAATGGGGATTGCACAACCAGTAGAGGCATCTGCTCCTCTGGGCCATCTGCCAGTGGACTGTGGTTGCAGCGTTGGCCTCTGTGTGGCACTACTGCCCCATATGCCCGCTGCCCAGCCATCTGGGCAGTTATCGCCCAGAAGATGTTCCAGGTGTGGTGGCCTGCTTTAAACTGTCAAAACATGTCCACCTAGTCCCATTTGGGCTGTCAGGGGTGGAGGACCCAGCCTTCGGTTGCCTCAGGGCATGGTCCAGGACTGCGCCCTGCTCCGCTTTTTTAAACTTCATTTTTTTTTAGACCCCTGGATATCCAGGGGTCTAATTTTCTCCCTGTGTTGTGTTCCCACACATGCCTGTTGCCCCACCTCAAAGGGGTTTGAGACGGGGCAAGACGCACGTGTGCACTCGTCTGGACATGGGCCATGAGGCTAAGTGAGATTTGTTGAATCATTTGATAGGAAAGAGAACTCTGCCTCTCCCTCTTCTCCTCTGAAAATACAAGTTATCTACTTTTGACATCTCTAGCTGTGTCTTCCATTTACACTAGACATGCAAATTGAAAATTCTCATATCACTGATTAATCTTGTTTTGTTTTATTTTTTCCAACTTAAATTTTACTTAGTTTGGATAATACCTTACTGCTTGTAATGAAAACTGAAATAGTGTAAAAAATTTACAAGCATAACTTTATCAAGTTCTTTAGGAGCTCTTTTAAATGATACACATGCTTGAAAAATATTGTTGCAAAAACATTGGTTTAAGGTTGCAATTTAGACAAGCCTGTATTCTGAAAGAGAGAATTACAGTCTAAGGCCCTGTTCTCACCCAGAAATTAAGTTAGATTATACATTTTATGTTGTCCTTAAAAGCCCGTAACACTTGTGTAGTGGTAGTTTTAACTCTATTTGGCTGACTTGTCAGGGCTATGAACAAGGTAGATTATCAGAACTTGTCAGCTGCTAACTTCAGTCAAACACAGCCAGGAGATAAGGCAGGGCAATACCATACAGACTGACTGGTTCAGAGATGCATGGGCTTTCATAGGCAAACATTTTGACAGAATAAGTTGTTGTCTACAAAATGTCATGCCTTTGAACCAGTCATTCTCTAAGGTGTTATGCTGCCCAACCTTCTGCCTGACTGGCACACCTAACCACCTCTTAAAAACAGCCTATACTCCAGTGTCTTCCCACATCTTCCCCTGCATAACCCAAAAGAACAGAAGTTCTCCCTCAATTTACTGTGATAGAATTCATGAAGCAGCTTGGTTTTCTGCAGGGCAAAGAAGCAAGGGGTATGCTCCAATTGTCAAAAAAACCTGCATACCCATAGCAATTTAAATGTTATGCATTGTAACTGCTTTCAGGGTATGTCTGCAATGAAGATTAAAGTGCACCACAAAAGAGTCCAACCAACATTAGCCTACAAGGAGCTGCAGGCCACAGGTATGTTTTTTTTTTCCAGTACTTGAGTTATATTTTTGAGAGCTAGCTCAGGACTTCTATGATGCATTCCACCATATAGACTAGTGTCTTGAAGTAGGGTAACTTCAGATAAGAAACTCAAGTACTTGAATTGATGTTGCTGTGAGAATGTTTGTTTCAAAGTTATAAAAGAGAAGAATTTCTGTAAGAATAAAAGCATAGTTTAGGCTCCAGGATCTATTAATCTTTTGCCTCTCAATCTAATATAATAAAAGGCTTAGTCTCTGTGTCTGTCTGTGTGTCTATCTGTTCATAACACTTCTGGGCAATTGAATCACAGAGAGGGAGGGGGCAATTGGCTGCATGGCCCAGACTGCATGGGCCCAAGTTTGAGCTCCTGCTGGGCAAGTTTGTAGCAACAGAAAAAATGCCCCAGCTGCCCAAGAAGTGGGGCTTCCCTGTGCCTCCCTGCCTGAGGGTGAAGGGGGAGGGTAATGGTTGAGGTGCACCCCCACCCCCCTGCCCTGACATCCCCCCAGAACAGCTGGCAGGGAGGGAGGGAGGAAGGCAGATGTGGCCCAGACAGGTGTGGAGCAGCAGCGGGTGTTAGAGTGGGGCTGGACCCAGGGCAGCAGGGAGTGGGGTGGAGCAGGGCCAGATCCAGAGTGGTGGGGGGGATGGAGTGAGGGGGGTGGAACAGGGCTGGACCCAGAGTGGCGGGGAGTGGGTAGAGCAGAGTCAGTCCCCAAGCAGCCAGGGGGGTTGACCAAATTCCAGAATACAACCCAACTGGTAGTTTGTCATGTGTTCACCTAGTCAAGCACACACTGAGGCCACAACCCATTTCATATTGGTTGGTTGAATATTGTAACTAGAAAGAAATTAATTTACTACTGAAGTGGAGTAGCTTTGAAATTTTTACTTGTGGGAAACGTCTTTTAGAGTCCAATGAAGGAACCATTATCCACGTTTATTTTCAAGATGAACATTAATATGCAAAGGATTATGAGAGCTATTTCTGAAACAGATGTCTGATGAAGGCAACATCCCATCATTTCTCTAACTTATGATTAGGGAAATTAGACAAGCCTATAGTGCAAGCTCCAAGGAATCAGATAAACAAAATAATAATATTTGTTTTTGTAAAAAAATAAATATAGCAGCAACAAAAGAAAATCTATACCTGTTCTCTAATTAAAGAAAGAAATATGCAATCTGATAACCTCCCCACAAATATACCAACAATGTAGCTTTTTTTTCTAATGTTGCTTTGCTCATCTTGACTACAAGTACCAATTTTAGTCCAAATTAAAATAGTAGTTTAATAATAAAAGTTTCAGCCAAACAGTCTTATAAGGTACAATGGAGCAATG
Organism: Alligator mississippiensis; assembly: GCF_030867095.1. Classification (NCBI taxonomy): domain Eukaryota; kingdom Metazoa; phylum Chordata; order Crocodylia; family Alligatoridae; genus Alligator; species Alligator mississippiensis. The sequence goes on from NC_081824.1 coordinate 381,308,867, forward strand.
TTTAAGTGAACACTGTTGGAAGAAAGAGCAAAGAATTGTCTTTGACCATCCTTTAGCACTTCACATACAGTGTGGCACAGGGATACAAAGACTCTTGCCAAGGCCTGAGTTCACACTACTCCTCTCTAGCAGCATTTATAAAAGTCGGTCATTGTACATCTTTTTGTCCTGTCGCAGATAGATCTTCTCTTCCTCCTCTGCAGCCATCTGTAGCTATATTTCAGCATCAAAAGGCTGTTACCCTTTCATGAAGTTAAACTTTGCCTACCCAGCCTTGATAAATATGTACAGCTGGGAAGAATTTGAACTGATTTCTTTGGCAAAAACTGTTGAGTGGGTGATGATGAAATGAGCGTGTCAATTTGTCTGAATGCTAGTTTAACAAACAAACAAACAAACAAACAAAACAACTACCCCCTTAGAAGACTGTTTGGTTTGTAGTAACATTCTGAAAGTGTTAACCCCCTTCTCATTTCAAGGGGGGGGGGGGTTGTTTTTTGGCCTCCAGTAGAGTTTGTTTTTGAATGAAATGTTTTGACAAATCAAATCAAATCTAAATCAAAATCTAAATGTCAATCTAAAATTCTAAAATCAAATGTTTTCTCAACCCCAAACGAAGGCGTTAAGTTCTGTGGAATTGCCACACTCTGTGAAGATGACTGGCAATCCCATCATTCCCTTTCCTGCACTTTTCTAACATTCATTGTATCTGATGAAGCAGACTATCATCTACAAAAGTTCCTGACTCCCTGAGCAAGGTAGTCTAAGCATTACCCTGCCTTACCTTTTTATTTTAACTTTCATCACATTCTCACAATTAATTTACATACAGTATTTTTACTAAGACAAAGGAAAGATCTGTGTGTTTTCACTCACAGTTTTCCATTTTGGGAGAAGATCATAGGTGGGGGAAAGGGGGGCTAATTGGCTTCAGCCCCCACAACTATAGTGGGTAGCAGATATGGCTGGAGGGCAGCTCAGCTGCAGACTGCTGCAGCAGAAGGGAGGGGAGAACACACTCAGATACCCTGTGTAGCAAGGATCGCAGCTGGCCCAGGAGGCAAGTAAATTTTTTTCTCTACCTGGTCTGCGAGGTGGGGTGGAGGAACAGAGGGAGACCCCCACAGTGCAGGAGACAGTGGGGCAGCAAATCATTCATCCCACCCCTGCTACACTCCCTGCTGCATTGTGGAGATCGTGGGACAATCAGAACCCAACAGCTCCTCCAGAGGCATCGTGCAGCACCGGGGAGCCAAACGGGGTCATATGCCCTCCCGATCTTTCCATGGGGCAAGGGTGGACTGCAGCTGTGAGCTGGGCTCTGCCTGCTCCCTGCCTCCCTGCCACTATGTTGAAAGTGGCACAGCGCCATGTGAGTCCCACCTTGGCTCCGCAGTGCCACGCCTCTGGAGGAGCCACTGGGCTGCAATTGTCCCATGACCCAGGGTCAGATCATGGGGCAATCAGAATCCAGCAGCTCATCCAGGGGCACAGTGTGGGGAAACCAAGTGAGAGGGGGAAGTGCCCCCCGGCTCTCCCATAGTGCACACAGTGGTGGGAGCCACCCACTCATACCCCTAGAGGAGCCACAGCCTGGCACAGCCCCTCTCTCCCCCCCCCCCATGAACCTTCCCCCTCACCCCCACCCCTTCCCCTGCAGATTTTCCTTTAGCCCCTCCAAAAAAAAAAATAAATGTCTCTCTCCACCTATGGAGAAGATACTAATATAATAACTGAAAACACTGCTTTTAGTGATTAACTATATTTCCATGAACCAAATCTTATGACACCAAATTAAGAAAGTGACCATTAATGGTGCATCAAGATTTGTTGTCACTGTAGCAGAACTCTGCCAGACCTAGTTCCTAACCTTAAAAACATTAATAATTAAATTTAAGTGGAACCCAACATTAAATCTGGAACACTAAAACATAGACTAAATATTCAACATTCCCTCTATAGAACAAATTGATACCAGAGTTTAAGGTCTGAATTGGACATTAAAAGACAAAGTCTCCTCTGAAACCTAAGGAGTCTCAGAGAAACACATGTTCTACTGAGGTCTTCCTTTACAGTTTCCAATTTTGCTCTTTATACTAAAATAACTGATTTCATGGATTGCCTTCATATATACTGAAAGTGATGTATATGTAAAGAGTCATAAGCAATTTAGAAATAGGCTAAATAAGGCTACAGTAAATACAGCAATGACAAGTGCTGCAGTAAGCACAGTCTATTGAAAGATTAATGTCATTTCAGTACTTTTGTCCTCCAGTTCTATTTTTAGCCCATCAAAGAGGACTTACTTAAAAAAAAAAACCAAAAAAACCTATTAAATTTATTTATTACAAAATATTTAGCTGCAGTCAGACCTTTCCATTGCAGGAAGTTTTTTATATTTCATTTCCATTGCATAGGTACATTTATATTTATAGTTTTATATTTTATATGAACATAGCAGAATATGTGTTTACTAAAAATATTACTATAATAAATGTAAATAAAACAGTATAAAACAGTGGTCTAAGGTGTCAGTTGTTTCAGAAAACTATAAGAAGCAAGTAATTCTCTCATTATATGAAGCTGTCACATACAAATATGCAATTGAACTTTAGAGAATCATAGAATCAAAGAGAAGTAGGGTTGGAAGGGACCTCTAGAGATTGGTCATCTAGCCCAACCCGCTGACTGAGACAGGATCATCCCTATCCAGACCATCCCCACAAACCATAATATACACTCTGAATAGTTAGTTTAAGGAGTTAAAGCTGAGGAAGAAAATGGAGTGGAAAAAAAATAACCACACAGAATGACAGAAGTGAGGTTGAAAGTAGACCAAAATGAGAGGAGGAAAGGGCAGTACCAAGACCTCCACTAAAAATACACCCTGGCTGCATCTACATGATATGCTATTGCATAGTGGTTAGAGCACATTTATTTAGTACCTGTATAAACAAGTACTAAATAAATGTGCAATAACCCAAGTTATTGTGCAGTAGTTCTGGTGAAAACTTTTTTTGTGATGCTACCGTGCAGTAGCCTAATATTAATGTGCAGCACTATCACATCATGGTTTTTGCCATGCAACACTACTGCCCAGTATTATCGGGTTACTGCACAGTCAGCATCTTGTGTAGATACATCCACAGACAAACCCAGTGGGACTATAATATATATAATACACACACACACACACACACACACACACACACACACGCTTATATGCTTTTCTGAATCAAGATCTAATCATACTGTATTAGAGCAATGGGTTTAAACCATTTTAGGGCCCCTCTACATGTTACATAGAATCATAGAATTATAGAAAGTTAAGGTTGGAAGGGACTTCAGGAGGTCATGTAGTCCAACCCCCTGCTCAAAGCAGGACCATCCCCAACTAGATCATCCCAGCTAAAGCTTTGTCTAGCCAGGTTTTGAAAACCTCCAAGGATAGAGCTTCCACCACCTCTCTTGTATCACACACACCATCACTACATGTATCACACAACTACTGGATTAATTGTGCAATTAATTTAGACCAGTTATACTTGCAAATTAACTATCTCACCATAAACAAGTCCAACCAGCTATAAAGTTTGAGCTGGAACATGTGTAATAACTCTTTAGCTAGTTTCTATCCAGTTTTAATTTGCATATGCAGGATAGCTGTGACCCCATGACTGAAGCCCCATCAGCTGATGGGGCTCCCAGCCACAGGAATGCATAATGCACTATGATGGGTGGGATTCCTGTCACCTGATGGCACTGCCATTTTTGGAATCAACCTATGTGTTCATGATTCTGGGCTCCCCCAGAACTGACAATAATGCTTAATAGGATCTGATGCTGGATCCCACAATCACATTTCCTGTGTGCAAAATTGTGTGCATCACACATTAGATCTTATCACATCTTTACCTGAATGTCTAGAGGGGCTCTTAGACTCAAGGTAATCCTTGTTAGATTTAAGGCACACCTTGAAAGTGCCTGCTCTTCTTTTTCAATCTTTTTTTTTATTATTATTACAAAAAAATAGTAGAGATGTTCTTTTGTTGCAAAGAGCTCAGAAAGTCCACAACAGGTCAAAATGTTTCTAACACTATGGATTCCTTTTGAAATCTCTTATGAGTCATGTTTTTGCATCTAAACATGATAATATTGTGTGCCATCCCTTGCACCCTCGAAAGGATCTCAAGCTACCCCAGGTCCTGTGGCACCCTGGTCCAGAATCACGTTATTAGGGAGAGATATAACAATATTGGTAGGCCCTTCTACATCGTTCTTCATACCATGGTTGAGTAGGATATAATTTAATCACAGTAGTTTTAGTAACAAAACCACAGTGTCTGCAGACATTCAATAAAAGGCATGCATTATTAAATGCTTGTCCCTAGATATTCTTTATGATATATCATCCAAACCTGCCTGGAATGAAGATTTTAAATCAATTATGGTGATTCCTGTGGTAATTATGACTGAGCATCCTAGGGGTTCACAAAAATTTATATTTTTTCTTTAGAGTCTATGCAAGGAAGTAGGATATTATGCTCATTTTACAGCTACGAAGAAGAGGAACAAGGGAAGAGGGTGTACTTTTCAGAGTGTTTCAACACCCACCTTAAATTATTTGTCTTTTATACAAGCATGAAGCACCCACCACTTCTCTTGACTTCATTTGGATTTGTGAGAACTCAGTACATAACTTGTTGCTCTTCATATAGCCCATGTGGATTCTGGAACAGTGGCTCAGCAGTCCCCATGTGGATGAAACCTATTCTTTATTAGACTGAATATTGAGCAGGTATCCAGCTGGAATCTCTCTCGCTACTTAGAGAGCAGGTACTCACAATTCAGTTTGTGTGCAATTGGCTGAATACACTGCTAGTATATGATATGTCCTTCTGCTTGTGGGATATAGTAAATAATGCATGGTTTCTTTGTCTTCCTGTAAGATTTTTTCCTGCTCTGGCTATCACAGAACGCGGATGCACTATTTCTGTAAAAGTAGCTTTTTCAGGAAGATGTTACAAATGTCCACTGCTGTTTTGCTATGTTAAGAGTTTATGAATATAGAGGATAATGGTGGAGCACATGAAAGGAACTTCTGGTAGAGTGACAGCTACATATCTTATGTGACTCCTGAAATGCAATGTTTGAGAGATCTGTCTCAAACATCTGTCATTTTGGAAAATTTGACAACCCAGTTTGAATGAAAGAGAAAGGAACCCACACGCTACTCTGACTCTTCCTCACAGGTTGCAGGAGAACAGGCAGAGGGGATGACTTCATGACTTTTGAAAAAAGCAGTCTTTAGTTTATTATTTTTAAGGATTAGTCCCCTACAGTATTTTCATGTTAACCTGTGGTATGTCCATGATTCTTTTTCATAAAACCCTTATGAAAATTAATTGTGTTCTGAACTTTGAAGAAGCTCTCCATACTTATATTGTACCTTGTATTTAGGAGGGGAATGCCTTTAATTTTTTTTTTTTAACAATTTCCTGATCCTGGGGTCTGCTTCTTAGTTGTAATGACAAGGAAAGTTTAGACCTAACCTGTGAAAACTGCGAAAACTTAATCCTTCAACCATCATTTTTAAAATAATATGCTCTTGTTAGCTGAGTCAAAGACAGATTTTTAAAATTGTGTTGACAGGTCTTTCATTTATTCATCACCAGTTCAACTTGTAATGTAAAGATATTGATCTATGAAGCACTTTAATTAAGAATCCCTTCACTTCTGGTTTTATTTGACAATGTACTCTGGGTCTTCAGTTCTGTCATTAGGATTGACAATGACCACAGTAACTATCCAATCGTCAGAAATACACATAGACAAGATTTCCTTGGAGTGCAGCAGCATTTTCCCCAGTTAAGTACTCCATAGCTGGGCACAAAAAATATTGATACAAATCCCCCACACCAAACTTAAATACCATGTATATACTATATATGATCCTAAAATAATCAGTAGAATAAAAGTAGACCTTGCTATCCTGATTAACACAAAGGACTTGAAACTTGATACTCATTTGGGATGTGAGAGACCAACCCAGTAGCTATTTGCTAATGTGGGGTGAAAGGGATCTCTGACCTTTCCACCAGAAGTTAAGACCTAGGCTTAGGAAGCAGAAGAGGCAAATTCCACAGCAGACATTTATATGTTTGGATTAAGAATCTTTCAAAGGTCACAACCACCTAGCTGTAGTTAGAAAATGGATATTGATGCCTAACATACTCCCATAGTACATAGCATTTTTAGATTATGTTTACATTACAGAATTCAAGTATGATCAGTACATGGTGAACATATCCATGCTACCCTTATTAAAGCTGCATTGGTAAAAGTAGCAGTGAAGAATACATCAGCATAGATGTTAGCCCAGGCTAGAGACCAGAGTTGAATGCCTAAGGACTTACGGCAATTCCTACGGTTCCTAGCCACTGTTGCAATCTGTTCCCTGTTATTGTTACATATCAGACTAGCTAAATTAAAATTTAGATATCCCTGCCAGTGCTACTGTCACATTTTTGTTTTCTTGTGTTAACACTCTTAAACATAATGTTCTAAGCATCTCCATTGGATAGTGAAACCTTTCCATTCTATGGCACTGAAGGAATAACTGATCCCAAAATGACTATTTTGAGGTCAGATATATAATGAACAGCAATCCTTGTTTTCTCTAACAACCTCCCCCCCAAAATTTTGGATTAAAAACCCCCAAATCTACATTTTTCCATGATTAAAATGAAACACTACTAATATATATCTATATCTATATATCTATACAGATATATATTAGTAGGGTTTTAATCTGAAAATCAGGGATATATCTATATCTATATCTAGGTTGTCTATATAGATATAGATATTAGTGGTGTTTCATTTTAATCATGGGAAAATGTGGATTTTGGGTTACTTTTTCAAATCTGAAAATTAGTGATTTTTTTTTTTTTTTTTAACCAGAGAAAACCAGAATCCCTGCTTATGACCCTTGGGGAACTTTGGGTAAGTTGTAACAAGATGATTAACTCATTGTGTTCCAGTTATCTTTTCTTTATTTGCGTTTAACACCAGGTGACTAGATTGTGGCTATAAGGAAGGTCTAGTGATCACAGAATAGAGCTATAGGGGTGCTCAGTCTCTTCAGCTTTGATCAGGGATGTGTGGGGCTGAAGCCAAGGAAGCTAGGGCCTGAGGCAATGAACTTGTGCTAAGGGGGTTCAGCCACATAAAAAGGACTTAAGTTGTGAAGGCTGACAGCCAGACAAGGGTGAGTGGCCAAGTGACAGTTGGAACCCAGAGATCTCCTCCAAGGGGCAAATGAGAGTTACCTTTGAGGTGTGGGCATGGCTATAGGGGTGGCTGGAGTTTATGATATAGCCCCTAAGGGGCAACTAAAGACATCTTAATGGGGAAGTACACATCATGAATTTTGAGCAGAGTAGCCCTAAGGCTTGACATAAAGGAGAATAACCCCTAGGACTAAACCAAGAGGAGGAGACACAAAAGAAGAGGCTACCCTGGCATCTGGAGGCAGGCTCACCTTAAATATACATTAAGACCAAGTTGTCGCAGGTGAGAGACAGGAAGTAGAGGAGGATGAGGAGCAATGGCACACAAGTCTGACCACAAGGGGGCATTAGATGCCAGGGAGGTCAGATGCCATGAGCCTGTTACAAGCAGAGTCAGCTATAGAACCCAGTTTCTTTCCTTAAATTACAAAATTATCCTTCCCCATCCTCTCTTTCTAAGGCAAAAGACATATCTACAAATATTGCCATTCTGAGACTGATAAGCTATTTATAAATGTATAGAGTTGTAATATCCTTGATAGGCAATTATTTTGTACTCTTAATACTAATTTGGTTAAACTATACTAGAAGAGTTAGATAAGAAAATATTACCATTGTAAAGGGTTATTTTCATCACAAAAAGCTTAAACATTTCTTCTAATCATTTTGATAAAGTGTTTCACGGCTGGTCTTTCTAGACAAGAAAAATGGATTGTGGAAAGGAAATCTGAATAATTATGCTAATGGTTTTCACACATTGCAAACCTTGTTTTCTTTCCTCTTTGATAAATATATTAAGCTCTGTTTTTTAGGAGTAGATCATTATCCAATTCATCAGAAGAAAGTTTTTAACCAGGGACATTTTTTTAAACTTCTGGATGAGCTATTAGGATAATGATGCTACGTTTTAACTATATATTACCTTAACACACAGCTTAATTCTGTTCTGACATATCAGTAATATGCTAGAGGTATCCTGGAGTAAAAGCGTAGAACTTTCTCCCAAATTCTGAAGTGGTACAAATGGAAAAAAAACAGTTTACCTAACATTACAAGCTGGCAGTTTAGATAAGACAAAGAATGCAAACCTTCAGATTTTAAAACACCTGAACAGTTCTCTAGAAGGAATTCCCAAAATCAAGTTTAATTTATGTAGAAACCTAAAGGATGGTCTCTCATTTAAGTCATTAGGCAGAAACTCCAAATGGGGAGCCAGTTTAACACTGTTATAACTACTACATTTGTACTTTGTTTTCTGGAGCTGAATATGCATTTCCAGTTTGGGCTAGACATGGGCTCAAAATCTGGTAGTGGAAGATCAGTGGCTGCTAGATTGAGTGCATGGGGCACATCAAGGTTAAGTCTCAGCATTTTTCTCAAAGAATTAAACTATTACTGTTTTTATTGTAATCCCCAAGGTTTGAAGCTGTTGCTATTTCTCTGTTCACACAAACTTTCCAAGGGAATGCTTTAAAAAAAATTCAGACAGACATTTACTGAAGAAAGCTAACTAGGAAAGTGAAATGGTCATGAAGAATTTTTTACCTGTATGCTTTTAAGGATATTCACTTGGTAAAGCCAGATGCATGCACTATAAAGAGGTTAGTAAGAGAAAACAGGGAACAATTTTCTTTTAATGAATGAATATTGTTACCTTTTCTTTCCTCTCTGCCTAATATTCTTCCTTGTAGCTTAATTAAAAAAAAAATGGGGGGGGTCCCCAAAAAGAAACAGAACATCTGAAACAGAACATTTCATAAATACTTCTCTCAGAATTCTGAATTAATATCCTAAAGTTACTGCCCATTTTATAATTATTTCAACACTTTGAAGTAGTATACATTGAAAAAAAACACAATAATGCAATCTACATAACATTACAAATTGGGAGCCTAGAAAAGCCAAAAAATGTAAGCCTTCATACTATTATAAAATACCTGAACAGTGGCGAGCACTAGCTGCCACTGCCAATCTAGCTGCAACTGCTGTGCTATTACCAAAGTTTTGACCAACTAGCTTTAGGCCAACATTTATAGTAAACAATGACTTAAAGTATGGATAACGGGCTTGAGACTGAATGCAAACTAATCTTGTGTTAGGTGTATTGGAGTTGGATGAGAGAACAGGTGCATTATCAAAAATACTGGGAAGTTTGTTAGGTTACAAAGCTAAGGAAATGAAATTTAGCAAATGTCAGATCAGGTTGACTATATAACCCAGCTGTGAGTCTTCTGTTGAGCTCAGAATGTAGTTCTATAAAGCCAACTTTTCTGCATTAAGCAGAATCTGTTATAGTCTCATTTTAGCTGTCTGAATGTCCAGCTAGGAATTTCAGTTTTCTTCTCTGAGAAATGTGGACACTGTCCATTTAATATAGCCAAATACCCATGTTTAAATACACTTCTAAAACCAGGGGCACAGTTATGGGGGCAGTGGTGGATAGCCCACATGCTCCCCTTCTAAAAAGTTAGTATAAGAGCAAAGAAGGATCTTTATGCCTGGGGTCTCAGAAGGAGGTAATACACCCTCTCTTTGCTTTCTGATTTGCTTTTCATAACAGCCCTACAAATGTTCTTCTGAGAATTTCCACATCTTGGGATAAAAATGAAATGGTAAAGCATGATTATGTGAGAATATCTGCTCTAACAGATGTGTGAAATACCTCCTATATCTTTCTTTGTCAGGCTGGATATATCACTATCCAATAACTGTATTTCTGAGTTTCATCATTATCTCAGAAAGAACTGCTCAGTTTTCTATTGCTCTGTTTCTTGGTCAGGAGGGGTATAATCCAGCCTTTGTCATCAAACAAAAAAGCCAAACAGATCAAACCCATCCCACCTCCAGCATTTTCTCTAAGATGTGCGACATGCAGGTGCGCTCATGCCATGCCACCAGGTGTGCCTATGCAGCCTCACACACCACACAGCTTAGAGGGAATGCAGCCCACCTCACCAGGAGTCCTTAAATTGCTTCATATATCAGATCCCAGTTGCAAAGGAAAAATAAATAGACTGTATGTAAGCGGCATTTCATTTTAATCAAGGAGCCATGTGGATTTGGGGTTCCTTTTTAAATCTAAAAACTGGGGAAGTTTTTGTTGAAAGGTTTTTTTTTTTTAATTAGAGAACACCAGGATCCCTGGTAATGAGGAAACAATTTGGCCCATAAGACCAGAAAAGAGGAAAAAGAGAGAAGAAAGAATCTTAATGTTAAGTCAGAAGTATTTGAATACCAGGACACTTGACACATAATTATTTCAATGAAACTGTCACATACAAAAGTAGAGTGAACTAGAGCCCTTACATAAAACGGCCTGCTTCCAGTATAGGTGGTGATAGCATCAGACAGGACCATTTTCTAGAACACTATTTTCCATTATACACATCCAATATAACTCTTACCTTGCTAGGGTACACAGTCCCCAAATAAATATGGCTTCTCATATTAACAGAAAGTCTTTTCCCCAAAAGCAATTCTGAGAGGAAGCTTGGCTATTTTCATCTGAAGGGATCCTGGTTTTCTCGGATTAAAAAAAAAAAAAAAGTCCCCAATTTTTGGTTTTAAAAAAGTAACCCCAAATTCACATTTTTCCTTGATTAAACCAAAACACCACTAATACATAGATATATAAATATAGTGGTGTTTCATTCTAATCATTGAAAAATGTGATGGGGGGGGGGGAGGGTTAAACCAAAAATTGGGGATTTTTTTTTTCGGAGAAAACCAGGATCCCTGGTTGTCCAAATCCTTTGAGTAAGTGACAATACTTTTCTGTACATTATTCCTAGTTCACTCTAAGCAAGATTATGGTACCTGACATAATACTCTACTCAGTCTACATAGCCAGCTTATCTATTCAGAACCATTTATTCCATGTGGAGGAAGTGTCTGTGTAGTAAGCATTCAGTATGACTGCCTAGGCTGAATACAGACATTCAGGGACGTTAGGGGGCCATTAGTCTGAGTTAAAAACAGCCATCTGGTGTAAGATAAGTTGAGATTGGGGAGCTAGCAGTGAGGTTTGGGGAGTTGGGGTGAGCAGGCTCTGAGGGCTTTAGTGGGGATTGGAGTGGCAGGTGGGTTCCATGAGGGAGGATTAGGTAGGCATGTGCCCTTCATGGGGGTGGTGATTGGGGAACTGGGAGTCAGGAATCAGGGTCTGCAGGGAGATTGTAGGGGCAGGTAGGGTCTGTGGGAGAGATCAGGGGGGCAGGCAATGTCTGCAGGGGAGCTTTGAGAGATGGGGAGGGATCCCTCCCCCATACCATAGGACTAGGGGCTATTTTTACCTCCCCAACCTCCCCCTCCACGCCTAAATGACCCCTGTCCTCTCCCCAGCATACCAATCCTCCTATCCTGCCTGTCACTCCACCCATCCAGCTAACCTGCTTGGCTCCTAGCAATGGAAGATGCTGGTAAAACTGGCACTGGTAGTGGCTTGCAGGATGGGAGGTTTATCAGGCTCAGGGGGCTAGCTGGTCCAGAGGAGAGGAGCATTCTTTACCTGGGAGTAGGGAGATGGGGCTGTGGGGGGACTAAAAATCACCTGATGCCAAGAAGTGGGTAGTAAAAATGCAGCCCCAAGGCTGGGACCAGCACCTGGGCTTTCCCAGTCCTAGGGCTGCACTGGGAACTGTACAGAAGTTTGGAACAGTTCAATCATTCTAAAACTGGCCAACCTGATCTAGGCTAGGTGTATCGCAAAGGTAGCATTAACTTAGATATGGTCAGCAATTTTTAGACTGATGTAATTTTCCTGAACTTCTGTACATTTTGCACTTAGATGGATCTAACTTGAGTAAGGTCTGTACCTGGGTGGAAAAAAAAAGTAGATTGGGTGGCCACTTTTAATCAGATCTAACCTCCCCAAGTGTCTGTACCTAGCCCTAGTTCTAGTTCTTTACTTTTCAGGATATAAAACAGAAGCCAGTCAGAAACACCTAGTATTCTAGAAGTTGAAATAAAACTATACTTCCTAGTTGGCATACCCTTTCCAAAAGGTAAAAACACTAACAAACACATGCCGTAATGCTAGTTGTTGAAATACACTATGCTCAGTACATACATTTCTGGCATCTTACTGTTTATAGGTTCAGTTTTGTAATCTAGCCCGCAAATCACAAAGTAGATATTACAGTTGTTTTGGAAATTGCATTCAAACAAACAACACACATCAGGGTAGAAAACATCACCTGGTTCAAGAGCATATCACCTAGTGAAAGTGAATTAACTACAGACATAGTTTTTGACTTACCTACTTCTTAACCCTTCACTCTCCCCCTTCCAGAGACTTTTCAAGCTGATGCAATTAAGGGAAAGGACAAAAATAACAGCTATCCTTGAAAAGTTGTCCTTTCCCTTGTTTGCAATAACTATTTGCCAGGCTTTTCATACCCCTGCTCCAATGCATTTCTCAAAACTACTCAGCCCTCTCTTATTTTTAAGGAAACATAATGCACTTCATCCCCAAACCCAAAGGAAAACCTACACTTGTTCTCATTCTTGTTCTCCTCTTTCTCTTCTTCTGTCCTCTATTTATGCAATGAATTGACTATTTTCCTGTTCACTTTAGTGCAGGATGTAGCCGTGCAACCACACTTTGGAAAGTAAATACAATAGTGTTTATATCTTGTAATTTGAACAGGAAAACTTTTTTAACGTTATCATTGTGATATATATCTCAATTAAGGCCTGTTTTTTGGGGTTTGGGGGGGCAGAGTTTAGCACTTCAGGATGTATTTTTACTTCATTACTCACATGCAAGTTCTATTGACCTTTGATTTGACATTCAAGATCCTTTTGACATTCTGCGGGCTACTTTTGCTTTGTCTGCTTACAATTCAAATGAGTTGAATTTTCAGAGGAGATTGTATGGTACATACTTACAGGGCATGAGATGATCAAAGAATAATAATGCAATAATTACTTTTGTTATAAAACAATTTCTAAAGGCTAGAGAACATTCTGTTATTGCCTAACAAGTATTATTCTTAATATTAATTCAATATAATTAGATATTCATTTAGTTATCTAGAAGTTATTATTCTGATATTTTAAGTTCACAGGATTCTGTATATGCCAATGCTTTACCCTTGCAAACATGCATGTTTGTATGCTTATCCCTCATTAAGTTGCCTGTAGTTACAACTTCCACCTAGATTTAGGAGTGAAATGCTTACATTTTTTAATAAGGTGGCCAATTCATTCACACTTATTAATCCACTGCAACAAAGCTACTAAAAGATATACACATTATATTTTTGTGTCTTTTGAACTCATTTGATTATATTGATTAGAAAGACAATGCTGAGAGGGTTTTTTTATAACAAATGGAATTATATGATCTCATTTAACACACAATCTTTTATTTCAAACTCTGAAAACATGGTCTGTAGCTATTATTTAACCATAGGTAAGACATGAGGACTTAATGATCAAAGACCCGATTCAAAACTAATTTTAGTCAAGAAAGAAGGGGAAGATTTTCATTGACTTGAATTTGTGTTTTTATCTCCTATCCCCTTCCCTGCCCCAAAGTGGATGAATCTCAGAGCAGATGAAATAGTGGCTACATTGAAAATGAGTAAAGTCTCATTGACTTCAGCTAACCAAAAATTAATGCAGAGAGGAAAAACTAATAAAGAAAAGCTGTTGGTATGCTCTCTATGCATAACATAAATTGAGTTACTGAAAATAAGACAACATTATTATTGCTAAAATTAGCATTGTTTTAAAAAACCTTTTGAGAATTCCACTCCAGAGATATATCATCTTGAAGTAACATCACTTATACTAGAATTACCATATATGAATGTTTTAATTTAAATTTGGTATTATGCTTTTAGACTTCTGATTAAATGCAAAAACATGTTATTAAAAGGTTTTGGCTGGGATTCTCAGTGTATAAAGGGAAATCCAAGACTATCATAAACTCAAGGATACCAAGCAGCTATAGTACCAAATTATTTCTTTTGAAATTCTAGGGACGCTGCACCTATGAAAATCAGTCCAATGGGATAGATTTATTCCAGATCTCAGATATTTTCCTCTGGAATTCAAATCTGCATCTGGTTTTTCCTCTAGTGTACTCTAAAGGGTAGGGAGAGTATAGTGTCAAACAACTCCTTCCGTAATATTTTGCATTTAACAGATAATTTACAAAACTTACCCAGCTTGAGATTCTAAGCAGAAAATGAAAGAACAACCATAGTTTAACAGATGTTTGTTTGGGGGACAGATGAGTTCTGTAAGCTACCCCTATGTACTTCTCAAATGTTCCAATGCTAAAACAGATGCCTGGACTATGATCTCTTCCTTATGCTTTTCTGTTCCCTGAGTGGGCTGGCCCTTTGAAATACTGTGACAGAGAAAAATGTTGGTTTTGTCTCTCCGAATGTGGCTGGAATTATTTCTCTTTGGCCTAACAGTTGCTTGAAAAATCTAATTTCACTTATCCTCCCCTGTCAAACACTTTCTATCAACTATCAATTCCTTTATTATATAATCATATTATATATAATATAATGTATAATATTGAATGCAACATATAGGCTGTGTGTGTATATTTTATATATATTTATACAAACATACACACTTACATGCATACAATTTTACATAATAATGCAAGGTCCCCAACCTAGCATATAAGAAGTCCTATTGCTAGCTGTAATTATGTTTTACATTGTTGGCTTCAAAGGGCGTGTCTACACACGCAGGCACGTGTGCTTGCAGCAGCTCAAATAAAAGTGGCACAAATTTGAGCTGGGGCTTTTTGCCTCAGTGCACATGCCTGGACATGCATTTTGCTGCAGGGCAAATTGTGCCACTTGAGGCAAAATAACCCTGCCCAGTTCCTCCTGAATCTGCAGCCATGGAGAGCTAGGGTCCTGGGTGCCAGCTGTGACCAGACGCCTTTGTCTGGGTCCTTCCTCTTGTGTCACTAGCAGGAATTCTGGTGATCCCTATATAAAACCTGCAAAATCCCTGATAGAAAAGTCCCAAATTCACTTTTAAAAATACCCTCAAATCAATTTCTTCCACAATTAATGGGGCTGAGGGGGAGGGGGGGATAGGTGGGGGGCCCATCCCTTCTGAGCTGCCTCCTCCATGGTCCCTTCCCCCCTCCTCCAGCCCCCCATCTTCTACTTACCTGGTATGGAGCCCAGCTCCAGGTTTCTGCAGCCTGCACTGCTGCTTGCTGTGCATAGACAGGCAACATGCTTCAGCACTTGGGCAAAGACCATTCATAGAGATGCTCTGGCTGCCTACCAGAGTGTCTGTGGAGGACCCGAGCCTTGAGGCATGGTCTGGGACTGTGCCTTGCCCTGCTTTTTCCCTCTGGGGTATTTTTTGATACCTGGATCTCCAAGTATCAATTTTTTACTCTGCACTGCAAATATACAGTGCAGGGAACATTTTTTGGTTCCATGCATGCCTCTTGCAGTATCTCAAACTGGTATGGGACTCTGCAAGAGGCACATGTGTGCTCGTCTGTATGCACCCAAAGAGACTACTTGGCTAGGGACAGAAATTACACATAAACTGGTATAAAGCATTAGAAACTGGTTCAACTATGTAATCCAACAGAAGTTCAGTGCAAATATACCACTTTCAAAATGGCCAAAACAAGTTTCTGATCAGCTTGGATAGATATAGTATTAGACTTAACTGATTTAGATTAAATCATTTATTGAACTTCTGTCCCAGATCCTCTCCAGATTCAAGTTAACTCATAGTACCCCAGCTTCCCAGGATACTTTGCACCTCCCCTGCAAACAGGGTTGGTGGACTTACTTTGGCACAAGCTGTCTGCTCCTGCTGTGTAGAGAGGTGTGCTTTAGTGCCTCCCAACTTCTGGCCTGGGCCACTGCAGCCATGTGGCTGCATTTCCAGAATTAAAAGCAAGTGTCTGCTCACTTACTTTTTGGTTCAATCTATGCAGCTTAGACTAACCTGCAAAGAATGAATTAATTCAGGCTCAGGCTTTTTGACTGTCTCTAGTTAGCCCTCATGGATAATAAGGATAAGAGGAAATACTGAAAACAGACATAATCTCTTTTCAAGAATTTTGAAATGCCTGTTGGCATTCAGATAATTTTAATGATAATTTTGTGTACTATTTCCATGCATTTTTAAATATCTTTCAGAAGAGACATGGCTGTATTTATCTGGTAGAAAAAGTGATTTTTCATTGCAGAGTTTGTGACAACCCCTATTAGCATTAAAGGTAAAAACTGCTAAATAATTTAAGATGTTCTATGCTGTTTATTTTCACATTGCTTCATACTCCCAAGATTGCTTGGCACTCAATGCAAAATAAAAAAAAAAAAGGACTTTCTACAACAGAGATCAGTAGTCTTTTACCTACATGGGCCGGATCGGAGAACCCAGACATTACTGTAGGTCACAATTTTCCACCCATCCCTCTCCTCCAGGTAGCCAGTTGCCAGATTCCCAGTCCCTCTGCAATGAGGGTAAACTCAGATGCTGCAGATCATCAGGCTCTGTAGCAGAAGAAAGTGCTGAAAACCAGAGGGGCACTGTAATGCAGCTCTGTAAGACCTATCTCCATGCTGGATTGTACCACAGACCACATTGGAACTTTTTATAGGCTGAATTCAACTCACAAGCAGTAGGTCAATGACCTTTGTACTACAGTTGACCCTTGTTTCTATTGAAGAATATGAAAAGTTAATCATGCTATCTATCAACAGAGAAAAATGACCCCTTCATGACACTTACACAATATTTTTTTTTCACATAATTACAATTTTGACTGCATTTGTCATCAACCTGCAGTACTAGGAAATAAGTACAGGTGCCAGTTTCATATTAATGGATATTTCTCAGGTGTAGAACATACTAAATGGTTTAACAGAAAGAGTTACTTATCCAAATGTAACTGTTATTATTTGATTATTTAATTAAAGAAAAACAAATGATAAAAAAATTAAATAATCATGGTAAAGAAATAGTTGATTAAGTAAAGGGCCACATTTTTCTTTATTATGTGGTCTACAGTTATATTCCTAAGACAAAATAATGAGTACAAAGCCTCTGTATTTTGTGGGACAGAATCAGTCTGGTTGAGTTGGGCTTCAGTGCACAGGGTCAAGGTGGAGTGAATTAAAGGTATTCTTAAACCACTTTTATGTTTGATGGATCCAAGGGCTGATCTACTTCCCAAGAAAAGTTAAAACAGTCTTCAGCCCACATCCCCAACAGACCATTTCAACACCTCTGATCAAAGGTACTTACTCTGTGATGGAAATGGGTACTGAAAAGAGAAGTATTTCTAGGGCAACCTTGATTCAGACTTTTCTGTAGGTTCAGTTTGCTTTGCTCTCACATTCCACTAACAATAGGAGAAATCATGTACTCTGAATACATGTTTCATGGGGATTTAGTTAAGTGGAAAAGAATAGTTTTTTACGGAAGCTGTGTAGAGTCAGTTTTTCATGACCTGGAATTTTCCTTGTCACTGGCAGATAATACCTGCTAATAATAGATAGAGGAATAACAATTGGATACTTCACCTTGATACAAAAATATCCATACTCTCTATATGTTTAATTGTTTTAAGCTATGGGACAGTTCTGCTTACATTTTAATTTCATTGGCAACTGTTATGTTGTTATTTTTTATATTCTATTTTTTTTTTTTTATAAAAGGTTCATATAATCAGCTTCTAATATAAATGTCTCCTTGCATTTTTTAAAACTGTTCCATATGCATAGCATATTCAATTGCAGTGAGTGGAATGTCTCTACTCATTCACTGTCTTTTGCCCAATGTTCATCTGTGTCACAGGACTATGACTATAATAAGAATAGCTATGGGGTCAAATTAATTTATAATTGTTGGAAACAAGTATTGAAACTATATAAATTATTTATTCAATCAACCAAATATGTATGTCTATGCAGAGACATGCTCGCATGTGCACACACATGCATGTGTGCGCGTGCACTCATGCACACACACACACTTGGTTGACTTGCATAAAAGCTTAATTTTAACCACATTTAATGCCATTGGGGTATTCTAGTGTGAAAAGTTAAGCATAGGGCCAGCTGGAAAATGGGAAGGAAGGTAGAGGTAAAGTAAATGGTTATAAAGAAGTTTTGTTTTGATTACAAAAATATATCAAATTTAAAATGTGGAACTTTCCTCTAAATGCTAGTAAAGCACATCCAGGCAGCAGGTGTTTAGGCAGGAACTTAAAAATTCAGTCCACTATGGCACTGAGATCACCTAACATACCAAAAGGATCAGACTCCATATAAAATCAAATTTAGATCACTACTTTCTTTTAAACAAAGGCAGAGGTGATGCCCTTCTTCAGATAGTAGGTTATCAGCAGGGATCTTAGTTTTCTCTGATATAAAAAAAATTCTCAATTTTTGGATTAAAGACGTAACCCCAAATCCCCATGCTTCCATAATTAAAATGAAACACCACTAGATATATGGTTTCTTTTTTAAATATATATTTATATAATATGTATCTGTTAATATATATATATTATATAATAATATATATAATATATATAATATATTATATGTATTATATATATATATATATATATATAAACCCTATATCTAGTGGTGTTTCATTTTAATTATGGAAGCATGGGGATTTGGGGTTACTTTTTTAATCTGAAAATTGGGGATTTTTTTTTTTTTTTATTAGAGAAAACCAGGATCCCTGGTTATCAGTCCTGGGAGACTAGAGATTGATGTTCGATCTCCTCTCCCATTTGTGGTTTTAAAACCAGCTGTCCCAATCCCTGATAAAATGCTACAGCCAAAAGACTACAAAGTAAATGGGTGGAGGTACTGCCTAGCCCTTTGGTTGAAACTGCCATTGAGTAGAAAAGAATTTTAAAAATATTACACCAGAGACAAAATACTAAAGCACTTTAGGCTAGTGGTTAAGACACCAAGTTCACTTGAAAGAGGAGAGACCTGTGTTATGGACCCTGTTTTCAGGACTCTATGCATTCTAGTAAGTAGCTATTATTATTATGTGTAGCTTTATATAGGCCTTTTCACCAAACAGTTTTCCTATCACAAGAAATGTAATGGATTTACATTTATATCCATCCAAGTGTTCACTTGTGATTTAGATGTTTCTGGAATACAGACTTCAGTTCTCTATGATGTGCTGATAAATTGCAGGTAATAAGGATTATCATTTGGGGTAATCCATTGTTCCAGGGAGTAGACAATTTTATGCTCATGCTAAATATAGTCCTGGGCTGATCTGTGTATACATGCATGCTTGTATAACAGGCTGAATAACAATATGATGTGTCTTAGAGCATTTCCATTTAGGTTACCTTGCTCTGTGCATCCTTTAAATTGACCACAAAGCAACACCGGGACTTTGCTCACATGTGTAGATAAGATGTATTGAAATAGGATACTACACATTGATCACCAGGGATCCTGGTTTTTTCTGATTAAAAAAATCCCCAATTTTTGGATTTAAAAAAGTAACCTGAACTCCACATTTTTTCTATGATTAAAATGAAACACCACTATATACAGATATGTAAGTATATATAGTGATGTTTCATTTTAATCCTGGGGGGGAAAGTGGATTTTGGGTTACTTTTTTTAGTCCAAAAATTTGGGATTTTTTTTTTTTTAATCAGAGAAAACCAGGATCCCTGCTAATCACATTTTATAGGATATGTAAAAATGATACTTATTACTGAATTTCTGAAAGTCACATAAATCAACATAATTACTATAGGGAAGTGATAATGGAAAATGAAATAATATTATATGACTAGTTGTTAGTGATAGTTTCTTATTTTTTTCTGGTTGATTAAGCACATCTCATATGATGAGACTGTGAATCTAGTGTGCGTGTTGTCTGTCAAAGATGTATCTGCAGAATGCTCAGAAGTCTTTCCTGCCCAAGTGCAGGGGGGATAGACCCTGTGATCTGTAATGTCCCTTCCAGCCCTAATGACTATGAAACTGATAAATATCTCTGAATATGGATGAATTTCAAACATTTCTATTAATAGGAAAGCAGCCCTTAGGGTGGGATAAAGTTCATGTTTCTTCCCTCTGATTGAATTGAGGCACAGTTCAAATTAGACTAGTTTGAATTTGATTAGTATAAATTAGAGCAGCTTAAGAAATAATACAAAATGGCCAAAGCTGCAGTTGCAGATCAGGGTAGGAGAGAGGAACCCATAGCCATGCTTCTCCTTCCTCTAGTTAGACATCATATGGCAGAAAAATAATACATGAGGATGATGTTTTTAGAATGTCTTGCTGGCTCTGTGCCACCAGTGGATTCCAAATGATGCATCTGTCTGAAAAGCTTGCCCTTAACAGAGTCTACTGGTGACATAGTGCTATCATAAATGAGGATCTGAATGTGAATCCTTGCAGGGTGAAAATCTGTAAATAACAGGTTCTGATATAAATTTGGAAGAGGCAGGTTGTATTACACAGAGGAAATCCTTAAACTAAATTGTAAAGTATTTAGCTTTGTCAGTGAGACAGCCTACCCAGTGAAAACTTTTAGAAACTAGAATATGTCAATTTATGGGACACCTCTTAATTGGACACCAATTGCCACATAGGCAGTATCCTCTGATGAAGACAAACACTGGGTCTTTCCTCTGCCATAAGGAAACATGCTACACATAAGAAATCATTCTCTCATATGCAAAAGCTTAATTACAGCTTCAGGGACATTATCAAGTATTCAGCATTGGCATAAATGCATTGGTTAAGTGGGAAATGTGTTTTGTGTTTGAAGGAGGAGTTTAAGAAGGCAACTTTATTTTTGCCTTAAGTTTTATCCTAAATGAGCATTGCCTTTTTTTTTTCATTGCACTTTTTTCAAAACTGCTGCCCGTGCCCACATACAATATGAACTGCTAGTTTTTCCTTTATATAAATCTCTTTTGGGAGGATGATACTCTTCAAACACTCACTGTAAAACACCCGCCCTCTAGCTGAATTACTCACAAAATGCAGCTGGGCTTTTTGGAAATATATTTAGATTTTTTTTTTTTTAAATACATGCTTTTTCTTAAGAATTTCAAAAAGTTCCTTGTGGGAGTGCATCTGCAGCCTCAAGTAGTATCACATTCCAGCCTTTCTTTACTTCAGTAGAACCAAATTTGCAAGGTAAATTTCTACTGTATGCACAAGCAAACTATTTTCCATAATTCTTTACCCCATACTCTTTTTGCTCCAATGATTCATTTTATGGGCTAAGTTTAAAACTAAGGGCATCTTGTCTTCCCTCAGAAGTACTGTGTAAACTTACATTTCCTGTAGCCAAGAATTCTTCCTTGTACCTGTAATTTGAAAATATTACCAGATTTTTAAAAATATTTGTTATATATCAAGGTTGACTGAACAGAAACTTCAAGAAGTTTCATATTTCATTTCATAATACCTTTTCTTTTCAATATTTTAAAATGACTAATAACTTGTGGCTGATCTGAGAACTATGGGCACTGACAGATGCAGGGAAAAGAATACAAACCCACACACTACCAGAAGCAGCAGTGCATTTGACCTGCCTCCGCAGTGTCTGCATAGATCAGATGCTTCAGCAGGGCTCATGAATGACACATGCCCCTGGAGGTTGTGGGGGCATGGTGAGCTCCTACAGATGGCGGTAGTGCCGTCATTGGTGGGAGCATGGCAGGGGCAAGCAGGGAGCTCCTGCAGGTGGTCGTGGCACTGTCAGGGGTGGGGGAAGGGGTGGTGAGCACCAACCAGAAGTCGTTGACCACCTGCAGATGCTGCTGGCAGCAGTGATGGTGGCCAGAGGCAATCAGCGGGTGCCCACAGACACCACCGGCAGTGTCAGCAGCGAAGAGGGGTTGTGAGTGGAGACCACCTGCAGGCACCGCTGGCAGTATCGGTGGTGCCTTTTCACAGGGGGTGCACTGCCAAGCTTAGGAGGTACACGTGCACCTGCATGCACTGCCTACGCATCACCAATGGCAGGGCTTTTTTCTGCTTTTAGCTAAAGCAGATTCAATCATCTGTTAGATAAAGGTGCCAAAAAAGCCCCACCAAAGCACCTGATATCTACAGATGTTGGGAAAGCTGGGTGCAGCTAACACATTGCCTCTTCTGGACATGCTGGGCTCAGTGCAGGAGTGCACCAAGTTTAAATTAAAGTATTGTTTTGTTTTGTTATTTCCACATCTGCAAGCAGCCTATGTGGCTCTCAGAAGATAGTACTGTCTCTTTTGTTCTTAATTCAAAAATATTTATGAAGGAATGATGGTCTCAGCAATATCTATATGGTTAATATCTATGTTGCTATATACAACATGGAATTCCTAACTACAGGGGTGAAGCAGATTCCAAATGAGAAGCTTCAAAAGTGGGACCAGGAATAATAATGGGAAAGATTTCAGCTTTCCTCATATAGACAAGGTAAATATGTCATCAATACAAGGTACAGACACAACACTTGTTGGATGTAATAAATGGCTGCTTTCTAGATCATTGTTTCTTGCAATTCCTAATAAGAGAAGTGATTATAGGCCTAATCAGGAGTAGTGCATAGGACCTGTTTCAAGACATATCTGTAGGTGAGTCACTCTGTAATAGTGAACATAATATAATCACATTCAATATACTAGTGGGAAGCAGTAAAACAAAAAATTCCAATACATCAATTTTAGGAAGGGTAACTGAACAAAAATTAGGACGTTAATTAAAGGAGCAGTCAAAAACGTAAAGGGGCTACAGGCAGCCCAAAATCTGCTTTAAAATACCATAGAGGCTCAGCAAAAGTATATGTTACAAAACTACAAAGGTATGTAGTTATCCAATAAACTTCCTACATGATTTGGTAGCAGAGTTAAGAATTCCATTCAAAGCAAAAAAAAATCAAAATCAAAATATGTAAGGTATGTCCTAATGAAGAAAACAGGAAAGCACACAAAGTCTATCTGGTCAAATGTAAAAGTAAAATAAAGAAGGTTCATAAAGAATTTGAGGAGTATCTTCTAAGTGCTGCTAAAGTTAATAACACAAATTTATTTCTAAATATGTCAAAAGCAAGAATTGAGTGAGAAAACTGATGGAAACATTAGATGAACAAGGTGCACTCTAGCATGATAGGGCCATAGAAAAGAAATAAAAGTAATTATTTTTATTTGTTTTACTGAAGAAGATATTAGGGGAATTCCCATAGTCAATTAATTCTTCTTGGTAGATAGGTATAAAAAGCTGGATCAGATTGCAGTTACAATAGAAGAAGTTTTAGAACACATTGGTAAATTGAATTAATAAGTTGCTGGACCAAATGAATTCAGAAAGAATTGAATTGTGATAGTGCCGAACCATTTGGAATACTGTTGATGTATATGACCTCTGTGAGAAGACTAATGGGTTGCCAATGCAACAGGCATTTTTAAAAAGAGCTCCAGAGGTGATTCTAGGAACTACAAACCAGTAAGTCTCACTTCCATCCCTGGCAAGTCAGTGGAATCTAAATAAAGTATAAGACCAGCATTCACTTGGAGAAATATATGACAGGGATGAGTAAGTATGTTTTTTGTGAACAAAAATCCTATCTCACCAATATGTTGGAGTTTTTTGAGGGTGTTAATGAGTACATGGACAAAGGTTTATTATATTGTGTTTGGCGTGACATTATATCTGGATTTTTAAAACCCATTAACAGCTTTTTTCAAGGTTCCTCATCAAGGCTTTAAAAAAAAAATCCTGAATTGCCATGGGATTGGAGGATAACTTCTTTTATGCATTCTTTCAATGAAAGGAAGCAAAGTGTAGGGTTAACTGGTCATTCTTCAAGATACTGGGAGGTCAGAAAAAGAATTCCAGAGTGATTTGTGCTGGAATCAGTTTTGTTCAGCATTTTCATCAATTACCCAGAAATGGAGTTTCACAATGAAATCTACTGATTTGCAGATGACACTTAACTATCAACTATGATAGAGAGGAGCTTAAATATGATAGAGACAAGGTCCAGGAAGATCTAACAAGGTTAAGTGAGTAGATAAAAAAATTAAAGACGAATTTCAATATGGGGTATAAGGTAATACACATGAGGAAAAATCATGACATCTACATATACACAATAAAGGGTTTTGAACTAGCTTTTATGATTCAGGAAAGAGACCTTGGAGTAATTGTAGATAACTCTATGAAACCATCATCTAAATGAGCAGCAATGATCAAAAGAGCTGATAAAGTGTTGGGCATCATTAAGAAAGGAAGTGAAAACAAAATAGAAAAAATCACCATGCCACTATGAAAATCCATGATGTAACCATGTCTTGAATACTGTGTGTAGTTTTGGTATTTAAAACTAAAAAATGATATAGTGGAATTAGAGAAGGTACTTGGAAGGAAAACCAATATGAGAAGGAGTATGGACTCTATTCATAAGTTCTCCCTCTAAAGCATCACCTCTTGCCACTGTCATAAACAGACTACTGGGTTAGAAGGATCATTGGTCAAACCTATATAGCACTTCTTATGTTTTTATGTTCTGAAATTGGTATAGAATGCAATCAGGGCCACTAAAGCAATCCATTTATTTCTTTACGGCACCACTATCTATTTACAGATGTTTCTGACCTAGGACTTGTAGGAGGGCAAAACATAATTGTACAACAAAGACATGCTAAGAGCCAGCTGAATGTACACTTCTTTTAGTGCTTTGAACACTTCAGTTGGTGATTATGCCTCTGAAAACATAAAAACTGAAAACATTTTTTGTTGTGGCCAAAGATAACACTACAGGGAGCCATGAAGCAAAGTACTGAGACTTTAATAATCACTGTCAATCTGCTGGTTGAAAACAGTGAAAACTTGCAAAATACTGTTCCTGATGATGTGTGTATAATTCAGGAAAGTACCCAGAATATTAATTTTATGTAGAAATTGACATCCATACCTTCTGCTTCATAGTCAGCTCTTTCCTTAGTTTGGAAAATTAGCAGTTCCAAAATAATTGCATACAGACTGTTGCCATGGAAGAACTACATTGTAACTTTCCCCTTGAGTCCACATTTTTTTTTAAATGGAGGGCCAGATCTTTTAGCCAATAAAAATCAGTTCAACTTTACTACTTTCCTCCAGCCCGGGCCTGGAATGTGAATTTTGTAATAATTGAGCAATGCTAAAAACATTACCTTTATTAAAACTGAATTCAATTGTAATGCTTAATATCATAAATAAATAAAAAAAAAAAGATGTTGTTTGAGACAATATTTTATTTAAAAAAATCCTTTATTTACATTTTCAGCAGCTTGGGGGATACTCTTGCATACTTCCCAGTGGGCTCCCCACAAGCAGGAAGGGGTTCCAAGCATGGCCGAGTACCCTTCCTTCTGCTTCACCCTGCGGTGTCAGCCACAGGCATGACAAACCTCATCCATCCCTGGGCCCAGTGCCACAGCCCCAAGGAGCCACAGCCAGGCAACTCTTATCTGCCTTCCCACAGCATCAGGTGCCTGCAGCCTCACAGGATGCAGTGGGGTAAGGGGTGCTCCACAGAATGAAGGACTGGGCTCATCAGAGCTTTAGCACATTGCAGGCATCAGGTTCCCAGAGCAATTACAGGAACTGTGATTTCTGCAATCATGCTGGGCATTTGATGCTAGGTGCCTGCCATTTCCTGGACTTCCAAGGGGCTCAATCCTTCCTTCTGCAGAGCACCCAACCATCCCCCCCACCTAGGGACACTGTATAAAGATATAAAAATAATAATCTACAGTTGCTCTTCTTCCCCTCACCTGCCTGTGACTGCCAGCTCAGAGTAGCTGAGTGTGAACCGAGTTTCGCTGCACCTCCACATGAGGGCAGAGGGAGCAGGGGGCCACAAAGACACCTACTATGCTGGAAGACTTCAGCCTAAGTTGAGTCAGGAGGGTACCTGGTGTAGAAGTTTGATAGACTGGTCTAACCTAACTCATAGATTTATAGATTCATAGATTTTAAGGGACTAGAATGGACCTGGCAAGATCATCAGGTCCAGTCTCCCAGCACTAGGCAGGAAAGACAACTGGGGTCAGGTGACCCCAGTGACATGACAGTTCAGTCTCATCTTGAAGATTTCCAGGGTAGGTGATTACACCACCTCTGGAGGGAGTTTATTCCAGTCTGGATACCCTAACTGAAGACGTTTTTCCTAATTTTTCCTAAAATGTTCTTCTAGGAGTTTGTGGCCATTGCTCCTGGATTTCCCCAAGGGTCCCCTGGCAAACAACTGTATGCCCCTAATGTCTTCCCCTGATGTAGCTGTAAGCTGCTACCAAGTCCCCTCTCAGCCTTCTCTTTTTTTAGGCTGAAAAGGCCCAAGTCCCTCAGCCTTTTCTCTTATGGTTTGCCTTGCTAGCCTCTGATCATATGGGTGGCTCTTCTCTGGACTTTCTCAAGCTTTTCCACATCATTGTTGAAGTGCAGCACCCAGAACTGGATGCAGTATTCCAGCTGCAGTCTTACCAATGCTGAATAATGCAGAAGAATCACTTCCTTGGTTTTGCTTCAGATGCATCAGTTGATGTTGAAAAGCACTGGACTAAGCATGGACCCCTGAGGAACACCACTGGCCACTTCTTACCAGGTTGACACAGATACATTCATTAGAACTCTGTGGGTCCTACCCCATGGCCAACTTCCTACCCACCTTACTGTTCAGCTGTGAAGCTTGCAATCCTCCAATTTTCCCATGAGAACATCATGGGATACCAGATCAAAGACCATTTGGAAGTCTAGGTATACAGTGTCGACCTCCTCTTTCTTATTCAGGTGGTGAGTTATCTGGTCATAGAAGGAGATGAGATTGGTAAGACAAGACCTGCCAGCGCCAAAGCCATGCTGGCTGTTGTTCAGAATCCTACCTTCTAGAAATGTATCGCACATAAACTCCTTGATGATTTTTTTCAGGATTTTCCCTAGAAGTTAGACTAATTGGCCTATAGTTGCCCAGGTCCTCTCTCCTCCCCTTCTTGAAGATGGGGACAACACTGGCCCTCTTCCAGTGGGACTTCCCCGAGTGCCACAAGTTTTCATAGAGTTTCACCAGAGGTCCTGAGATGACTTCAGCCAGCTCCTTCAACACACTTGGATGAAGTTCATCTGTTCCTGGTGACTTATAAATGTCTAACTTTCCTAACTGATTATGCACCACCTGAATGTCAGCAGTAGGAAGGTGATCATTCCTACCATGCCCATTCTGAATCTTATCTAGTATGATTTTCCTCCTAGTGCAGTGAAATATCAAAACAAAGTAGTCAGTCAGGAGTTCAGTTTTCTCCTGAGTGTAAGTAACCAGATGTCCTGAGTTGTTAAGCAATGGCCCCATGTTTTATTTATTTTTTACTCATTTTGCTTCATTTGTTGTATCTCACTTAACTTTAATATTACACACATCCAGGTCTATCTTAAACCAGGTTTTGCCATTTTTAAACTGGTCTATGTGTACTGAACTTCTGTTCATTTAAGGATATAGACCAGTTTCTGGTCACTTACATAAGTGACTGGATTAAGTTTAACTGGTTTAAGTTGAATGTCTTTAACCTAGCCCTAATCTTCCTTCCTCCCACCTGAGTATACTCGACAGTATCATAACAGAAGAGAGGTGACCAGACAGCCACCCTTGTGATACTTTTGTTAAGGGGTGAAAAATAGCCACCACCACATTGGAGATACCTTGCTATAGCTCCTATTTACCACTAAACTATGAAGTCCATTTTGCTCTTGCTTGCATTCCTTCTGGATTCATAACTGTTTTATTCTTAGTCCGATGACAATGGGAAAAATCAATTGGTTGTACAGTTAATTGGAAAAATGTATGGTTACCTCCTCTCCTTGACAGTTAAAGTTTGATCAGTGATCCTGTTTTTCTCTGATAAAAGAAATCCCCAATTTTCAGGTTAAAAAAAGAACCCCAAATCTACATTTTCCCATGATTAAAATGAAATGCCACTAAGATAGATAGATAGATAGATAGATAGATAGATAGATAGATAGATAGATAGATAGATAGATATTAGTGGTGTTTCATTTTAATCAGGGAAAAATATCCATTTTGGTTTACTTTTTTAAATCCAAAAATTGGAGATTTTTTTCTTAATCAGAGAAAACCAGGATCTCTGCTGATCTGTCTAGGGAAGCAGAAGAAGGGAATCAGGCTGAGAAGGGCCTGGAACCTAAGGGTATTTTTCCATGTGCTGCAGGACACAGTAACAGGTGCTTTAATTAGTGAGCCAGACTCATTAAAAGTACCTGCACATCACTTGTATCAGCATCCCCATGGGTTCCTGCATTTAAAATGTTGCAACAGGATGCTTTGAACTAAGGCTAATTGAACATGTTTTATTTCAAATCACTCCGCTGCCATTTTTTCAGCACAGGTATGTGCTGGGACGCTGATAAACATGACACAGAAGGCTGCCAGAGTACATCAATTTCCATGCTCCAGCAGACTTAATCATACTTGATGATTATGATTAATCAAGTCTGCTCTGACATGCTGGATTTCACATGTATAAGAGCTCTGATTCTCCTACAATCTAAGTGAGTCTTCTAACCATTAGGATATTATGCAAAAGGTAGGTATCACCACTATGACATAAGCCTTGATCAATTTGATCAGGATAAGATCTCTAGGCTCTGGATCCTTAGTAGATAAACACAGCTAATATGAAGTCCTGAGTCAGGCACCAAAGATCCAGAAAAAGATGGAAGTTTGGATACACCTCTGTCCATGGAGTTTCTTATTGGTAGTTGCAGGTCATTACTCTGTCAGTGCCCAGTTTTCTGAGGCTTCTCTCTTTTTCCTAACACTCTTTTACCTTGAATTTCCTTCCTGAGACCAGAAGCCTAATTTCTAAGCATGTCAGAATCTTATCAGGGAACCATTTGGATTTTGCCCTGAATCTAGAATTAAAAAATTAAATAAGTAAATGATATTCAAAAGTGTTGAGCCCCATAAGCTATAATCTGATCAGGGCTTCAAGGGTAGGATGTAGTCAGTTTATGGGCAGCTGTCATCTTTTGGTTCAGAATTTGGCAGCAGTTAGTAATGTCATGTGTTATTGTTTAAAGAAACAATCTAAATGCAAAAGAGATATTGAAATGTTCAAGATCAATTAAATAAAATAATTCCTTGCTGGAAAGGACATTTGGAAGAATTTAAGAGCTGAGGAAATATTCAAAATGACTACATACTTGGAATTCCAGATTCAAGTGACTCTGAATTGCAGTCTTAAAACAAGCTCCTGAAAACTGATATTGAAATGATCTCATCATCAAAGAGACTAGCAATGTCTGAAAGCATTTATAGCTATTAAATGAGCATACAAATAAAAAAGGGGAGGAAACAATTATTCTGATTTTGGCATGAGGAAAATGCCTGTTAACCAGATTTTTCACTATATGCAAGAAGTGTAGATCAGAGATTTACATAAAGTTAGAGTTATTTCATCTTTGTAAAAATGAGATACTAGTGGAGTGTACATGGCCAGTTTTAGAGCACTATAAGAGCTTCTGTAACTCATGTCAACAGCATCCAGTCCTTAGGTTAGGATGGGCCTGATTAAGTCAATCAACAACAAGCAACCTCAATACACAGGGAATCTGATTGAATATCTTCCGATTCATTTTTTTTGTCTTAAGTTATGTAGGATCTTTAGAGTCAATCAGGGTGTCTCCTTTTAATCCTAAGAACATGACAAGGATTAATATCTTCATATCTGATATATCCAATATTTATGTTTAATATGCCAATTAAAAGGCATTTTAGAAATAAACAAGACAAATTTTATCATTAAGCGCACAGACAGTTTCTGCTGGAACTGAGAACACTTTGCAGTGTGCATTCTGATTTACAGTAATCCCCCAGACCAAACAGAAGTTCACTGTTGATTCAAGTTGGGAGGGGAATCTTGCTGCCAGCATACAACCAATTTCCCCTAGCAATGGCCCCTCCTCCCTCCCAGCCTGTCCCTGTTTTAGAATGGGAAGGGGGAATGGGAGAAGAGGGAGCTCATTTTATGGATTTCCAGCCAGTGCTAGAGAGCGGAGTGCGTGAATTGGATACCCCCTACTTTGGGGGGGAGGGGCTCCAACATACTCACCCCACCCTCCTTCAGGGGCTAAACCTTCCCCACCCCCACCCCCTGACTGAACTCCCTCTGTTCCCTTTTTCTGCTCCCATTCTGAAAACAGTAACAGGCTTGGAAGCAGTGCACAGGCCATGACTTTGGTTCAGACATCAGAACTTAGAGAACATGCTATATTTTGAAACATCTTCATCTGAACTCTCATGCAATGAGGGTTCAGATGATCAGCCATTTTTTAAGTAGTCTGCAGCTGTCCATTTGTGTTTGGACAAGTCTATAGGCCACTTTCTGTGGTTAGATTAGGTGAAAATTGTCACTTCTGTCTGAACCTTGAATGTATTATACAGGGGGTGGGAGGGGGTGGTGTAAAAGTCTTAATTTTGGAAGCAAGAATCTTTGCTAACTGAGATGTCTGAACCAAAGTCATGGCCTGTGCTTAATTTATGAGAGACAGAAAAAAGAGGATAGCAAATGCAATACAATATGAATAACACATTGGCAAAAAATACCATTTTAAAACGCTTTCCCTACTATTTACAGTGGATGAGCCATGAAATAGTACAGCAATTTAGAAAATGTTCATGTTAGGTTTTAGGAAAGTATATTTTATTTTGATAGCTTTTTAAAATCTTCTCCAAGGAAACACATACTGAACTGTAAAATCAGGCACTTTAAAGTATGTTAAACATTTTCAATATATAGGAGTGTACAAGATAAATTAATTGTCGTTAGAGAAAATATTATTTTAATAAGCTTCCTTAGAATGAGAAAAAAACAAAAACAAAAAAAACTTTATTAGCATTGTCATTTTATCCAAAATACATCAGAAAACCAGGCATTTTTTGGAAACCCTGCTGATCACTGGAAGAAACAAGACCAGATTGATTTGGGGTAGTAAAACCTATTTGGAATCCTGGGAATTAAAATTATTATTCCTCTCTTCTGTTCTTTTCTTTTAAAAGAGTTAATGCATTATTGATGTATTCATGGCAGCTGTTGGGAAGACAGAATTAATGTAATTTTAATGTAATTCCACATCAGCACTCCTATCTTTTTACCAGTAATTTAGAATTAAATGATCCTTTAAAAATAAATTGAATCACTTAGAGTTCTCTTCTTCCTCATTATACCTGAGTAATTTTGTGTGTGTGTGTGTTGAAAGTGGGGGTAGAGTAGGGCTGTGTTTACCTTGAAGAGCCGATCCTGAAGAACCTATGAAATAATCCCTACACCATGTTTTATAGAGGATGCGAATGAAGCAATTTTTTCTATATTGTCTTGGAGGTTGGAGTTTCTGTTGTATTCTGTGTAATAATGTATAATGCATCCAACACCACAGTCTGGATGAATAGAAAACAGATTTTATAGAAAGTCGCTCTCATTGAGATTCTTAAGATAAACTACCTTTTTTAGGATCATAATTGACCACCAGCCCCCTTCACATTACCACATAATGACCTGAAATTTGGGTATGACTTGAAATTTGGGTCTAGCCTGGAGTTTCTCTTCTTTTCTCTTTTTAGATAACATATCATAAAGTAGGTTTCCATGGGAAAAAAATGTAGGAGACACCAAACAATAACTGCACCAGAATAAATTCACACCAAAAATCTATCAAAGACAAGAATACCCAACTACCTGTGGGGGCACACTTCTCACAGGACAATCACTCCCTCTATGATCTCTCAGTTCTAATCCTCAAAGAGAACTTACAAAACACCTTCCGTAGACAAGCCTATGAACTTCACTTAATAAATCTACTGCATACAAAAAAAAAAAAAAATCCCAAACAAACCTCAATATAGACATTAGGTTTATGACATATTACAACCAGCCTGACCTCTGATTCACCAGGTTCCTGCCAGACCTGACCTTTTACACTTTTCTTCCCCCACCCTTCCCCTCCATCTCTGCTCTTTGTCTTCCTAATTTCCAGCTATTTCCTTTTTTCACAGACAGCCTACTTTATACCTTGATTCATTATTACTGTAGAGTCTCCTTGACTCACCTTTGGCTCCCTCCCACCCCATTTTCCCCCTCCTCCATTCACTGCTGTCTTCCTAATTTCTACCTATTTACATTCTCACTAACATCCTGTTGCACTTTTAGCTTCTCTCGTTCCTTGGGGTCTTAGAACAGCAGAGACTTCCTATGCCTGAAGAAAGGTGACTGTGCCTGAAAGCTTGCTAAGAACTTTTTTCCAACTACTTAGTTGGTCTAACAAAAGATATAACATCTACTCAAAGAGCCTTGCTTGCCTATCTCCTTAGACCAACATGGCTACAATGAAAAACCCAGTTATCTGAGGAACTGTTATTCTACTAGTATAAATATAATGGTTGTATGTAGGTTAAAGGGACATCTTGACCTACCTGCTGTCTAATTATTTTTCATTAGTGTAGGGTATCACCTGAGTTTTTTGGTAACATAGTACCTAGAATTTGTTTAGATGTCATAAATCCATTTGAAGCCTTCCTTAGCCTTGCTTAGGTTTCAATGTATAAAATTAGGGCTAAATAGGCAGCAGCACTGAAATCACCTGATTTTCCCTGGTATGGAAATAGTGTTGTCAACATGAATTTGGTCTGAGTATTAGTTCTATATTCCAAATGTTTTTGTGCTTACAAGTTGGAAAGTATTGCCTGCTAAGGTGTCTGTCACAGGGTGATAAGGTGCCTGCTCCTTTAATAGTTGAAACTGCTTAGAGAGAGGGTCCTAGCAGCCAGGCAGGAACCCAACAGTTGCAGGCTACTGTGGCAGCAGGCTAATGAGGGAATTAGCCTGCACCTGCAGCTGGTCAGCTGACCAGAGGAGGCAGGGCCCTGGGCTCATAAAAACCCCACGGCTAGGATTCAAGGATCAGTTCCTTACCAGCAGCCAAAGGGGAAAGAACCTTCAGGGAGGAACTGCTCAGAGATGCTGCACCTGCCTGATATGCTGCACTTAGGACTAATGGGGCTCCAGGAGCTCACCAGGTACCCCTGCCTACAGGGCATTTAGTGCCGGGGTAGATGTTTGACTCTTTTAAAGGGGCAGAGTACACCCTGAACTTTTTTGTGTTATGTTATAGCCCAGGGGCTTATATTTTGGTTGCTGTCTTACAACACCGATGGATTAGGCTGAGGCTATTGGGGAAGGAGGAGACCTCACTGGCGACCCACTACAGTGTGGGGACCCCAGCACCAGTGTGGGTGCCATATTCAGGGGTGAACAGGCCCCAGCACCAGTGTGGGTGCCAAGAGAGAGAGAGAGACAGGACTGCGGAGATCTCAGCACCAAGGGGCACTGAGAGAGAGACAGGGCTGTGGAGAGCCCAGTGATGACTGAAGGCCAAGCTAAATTAAGGCCTTGGAGGGACAATGAGTGAATGATATTGGTGAGGCTGGGGGTGGTAAGGGGGCAGTTTGGAGCCATGCATCTAGCCCATAAGGCTGAGGGTTTACCAAGAGGCATCCATTTTGGAGCAAGACCCAAAAGGGGTATGAGAACCCACAGGATTCAACGGGGTACTGTTACGCCTCAGCTCTGTATTCTTGGGCAACCCTGGCACAGGATGCAGTCTGTCTGACTCACAAAGGACTCCCCCCCCCCCTCCCCTCCTCTACCTAAACGAAACTGATTAAGATGCAGTGAGAGACGCACCTAAAACTCTCCAGATAAGGGTGATAAGAGTGAACAACTGCCCTCGGTCTCATCTGCATCTGAGATGGAACCAGATGACCATTCATTTACATGAGAGATGGAAAACAGAAAGCCTGAAGCAGAGACTGCAGTGAATTCTGGGACCAGAGAAGCAGGAGAGCGCTGCATGATGGGGAATCTGTGCTTCCAATGTTAATTAACCCATGTTCACACACACCCAGCTCAGCATTTATTAGACCAGTTCTAATCTGGATTTGCTAAGGACTTTTCTCCCCCCAGACACACACACACAGCTCTAAGTTTAATAGGCATCTCGGGCCGTACATTCCCCGGTCCCAGTATGGGAGGCCTATTTAAACTTGATTGACTAAAACTCGGTTGCCGGGTTAGGGAATGCTGAGGCAAGAGACCGAGTCCGAGGGGGTACGGGCAACATTTGAACAATGGTTAAGGGTTCATCACAGCATCCAGCCTGCTGGAGCCCTAATCCCAGGTGTTGTCGTATCTTTCCCGAGACGACTGGTGGGAGTCCTCTCCACAAAAGGTTATGAGCACCCCAATAATTGCTTTAAGTCTGTTAAAAGACTATAGTAAAATCTGGAAAAGTCATGCTAAGCTCAGGCTTGTGCACAACAAGTAAAAATCCAAAATCCTGATACTGCAAGCTATCTATTGTTCCTGAAGAAACCACGAGATATCCCATCAGGATATCTGCCATCCATAGGAATCTCAAGCTGGCTCCCAAGTATTTGGGTTACTCCCTTATCTTAAGTGTTTCCTGATTATCAATCAGTTTCCTGAGATGGTCCAAACCAGATAACCCCTTGTCAATAGAAAAGACAATGATTTACACTACTGAGGGTGCTTCAAAGCAGCTGAACTGAGGGTATAAAAATCTGTAAGTGTGTGTGCTTAAAAAAAGAAGAAAGAGAAGAAAGAAGAAGAAGAAGCAGGGAGAAAGAAAAGGAGAAAGAAAGAAGAAGAAGAAAACTCCTGCGCTGATACCATCCCCTGTCGTTCTTGGGACGCTGGAAGAACAGATCGTCTCTCTCTTCAAGGATTGTGCTACAGACTGTGCCTGTCAGCTTTGCAGCCTGGGTACCGTGGACTCGGTGAGATTCCCAGCGTTCTATCTTCTTTCTAGGCATAAACTTCTGAACCTGAACTGTATCAGTTAAGCTTGAGCTAAGTTTCCCCAAATACTTAGTGAAACCAGGGTAGTATTGTCATTGTTTGTGCTTGTTTTTCTTTTGCATGTCTATTACTACTAGTACTATTATATATTTCATATGCTTAGCCATAAATAACTTTTATAGGCAAACTGGTAGTAATTGGGTATATTTTTCCTTCTCTGCTTCTTTTTCCTCCTGTGCTCTGCAGCAACGCTTCTTTTACCTATGCTAAAGATCCCTGTGAAGCCTAAATTATTGTGGGGTTTGCTCATCAAGAGACCAAAGATTGGGACGTGCTGAGTTTGAAACACATAAGGGGATCAGCTTGTACAGGCTGATTGACCCAGTTTGACTCAGACGTGCCCTTATGAACTGAATGCTGGCCCATGAGGGTGTCAGCTGGACACCCAGCCGGATTCAGAGGGATTCTGTTTACCTGTGTGCTTGTGTCTGACTGCATTTTATTGTTGCTCTTATGAACTGATTCTTGGCATATGAGGGTGTCAGCCTGTCCATGCTGATCAGCCCGGCCAGATCAGGCGTGCCACGTTAATTTGTGTGTGTTTGTGTGTATGACTGATTTGGTGACTGGAGGAACCCAGTCCCATTGAGATTGAGTCCTGCAAGATAGCTCCACTGGGGGTGAGGGCTTGCAGAAGGGAGAAATACAGCTCCGTATAGTAACACAAGCAGCACATTGACAGAATCACCAAGACCCTAGAAACTATCCCTAATAAATGAGCACACCCCAAAGTAATGGGCAAATTTGGTAACAGTACATCAGGACTGTGCCCAACATAGACTCAAGGGCAGCCTCCCTATTCATAATAATTACCAACAAGACATGGTAGGCAAGAAAGAGGGTGCCCATTGGGCAGGATTGGCATAGTCAAGGGGACCTAAGGGTATCACAGCCATCCCTGAGGATCCTGTACTGTGACAGTGTCCCAGAGGAATTCTTTAGTTTTTAACTAGGGACTCAAACCAAATTTATTTTGTAAGTTGCAGAGGAAACTCTGAATATTGAACCTGACCCACCTGGAATAAGCTACATATCCATTTCTATCAGTATCCTTTAAATAAAAAGTAGTTTTGTTTATTCTTAGGAATGTGTAGTAGTAGAGTGAAAGAAGCTACTTATAATAAACTGTGCAAAGTTTTGCAACAGGGAGGCCTACTCAGGGCCGACTTCTCAGTAGCCCACCCACTTGTTTCTGGGCTAACCACTCACCTTCTCATCTGCCATGCTTTGTTGGTATAACTAATTAATAGATGTCAATTAAGTGGGAGACTGCCCATTTCCTGGCCCAATGCCAAGGGGTGCTATCTGCAGCTCCATTCCTCCCCTACACCGCAGCCCAAGCCTCACAGATGGCATCTAGGTGTTATCATAAATCACTGCCCCCCACTCTGGGCCTCAGAATCCTCTTAATTGAACCCCACCTGGATTCCTCTCATCAGGCTGTCTCATCCGCCTTCATACTAGGCAACATAACTCCCTAAACCGCTTCCCCTTCCGGGTGTGGTCCCCCCACAGGGACCTTCAGCTCTCTAGCCCTGGCCCACCTCCAGACCAGTCAGAACCCCAGACCCTCAACTCTTGGGCATTTCTCGTGGTGGGCCCCTGGCCCTTTGGCCCTTCCGGTCCTGGCCCCAGCATGGGCCAGTCAGGGGGAGTCCGGACAGGCTTGAGTCTATGGCCTTTTCTCACTCTTTGGGGGTCCACCTTCTGGGCCCTCCAAACAAAGGGGTAACCCACCTGATTGTGGGGGCTAGGGGTTAAGGCGCCCAAACCTGCCTTTCACCAGGGCAGTAACTGGCCTGGCATTTCCTGGGGGCTCCCACACCACTGGGAGCCCCACCCACTCCCAGTGGAGTGCAGTTTTAGGTTGTACCTAGGACCAGGAGCCTCCTTACCATCCCCTACAGCTCCTCCCTTACCTCCAGATGATATCAGCAACTCTGCAGCCAGGCAGTGTTGTTGCCCTCTTTATATGGGCAGCCCTGAATCTAAAATGGCTGCCCTAATCAGGCACCTGCCGGATGCTGCCTTCTGGTCCTTAAAGTGGCATGCACAAACAATGCCCTGTCACAGGTTCCCAGCTGTATGAATATTCTTAGCTTTTATTCACTGAGAATTTGCAAGAATATGCTGAAGTTCATAAATGTGTATTTGGGCTTGATCTAAAGCCAGCTGAAGCAAAGACTGAAGAAATCTTTTAGTTTCAATAGTTTTGCTGTTGTTGTTTTGTTTTAATCAACCATAAAACTTGAACTAAGGGATTATTTAAAAACAATGTAACAATTACAGTTTAAATGATTTCAGGATCAATAGGCTGTGGATATTTCTTAGAGTTCTTGATATTTGTGGTTGTTTAAACAGCTCTCTAGCCTTTCTGAGAATGGGTAGCTACTTCATTGAGTAGCATGTGAGACCACATATTTAATTTGACTTTTGATATGCAGATTAAAGACTGCTAATTAGATCAAAATGAACTTTTATAAATTCCTTTCAAATAATCTGAAATTTCTAACAATGCATC
Organism: Alligator mississippiensis; assembly: GCF_030867095.1. Taxonomy (NCBI): domain Eukaryota; kingdom Metazoa; phylum Chordata; order Crocodylia; family Alligatoridae; genus Alligator; species Alligator mississippiensis. Next base: position 381,346,620 of record NC_081824.1, read on the forward strand.
TGAAACAAGTTGGCAAGTGAGAATTCAGTAAAAAATATCATCACTTTCTTAATGACCCCCAATTTCCTCTTATTTACAATTAGCTTGTTTAAAAATTAATGCTACAGAGGAAAGCTATAAAAAAACTGGCACACAGTTGCTTAAATTTTTTATATATCAGTTAGTAGTAGCAAAAGGAAGAAAGCAAGACAGTGATTGTGAATAGGGAGCAACCTTTCTCCACTTGCTTAGTGATATTACTGAGCCTCCACTATCAGATTCTCAACCCTTGTGCATATGGTGAGAGAATGATAGGTTTAGATGCTTTTAATTATGGTCGGTGGTATTTAAGATAACACCTGCAGCAGGTTCTTCACTTCTTCTCAGTTTATCTACTTTACAGTACCCTGATCTTTTAACAACTTGTACAGTAGATGAGGAAAAGGAAGGGAAGTTCTGTTGTGTATGTTATTCTGCTGTATCTTTGACATTGCTTGATGAAAACCAGTACTGGTATCTTTCTGCTTTTCATCTGCTTTGTTTGTAGGGGTTACCTCAGCAACCGTGATGATGAGAGATGAAGCAGCACTTGAGATGCAGAAGCAATATCAAAAGCAATGAGTCTGATTCAAGATCATCTTTGCTGATTAACTGCAAATGAGAACAGTGGAATTGCTGCTTCAGGGTAGGATTATGCTTGATTTTACATCACTACATGGATCCAGTACAAGCTAATTTTTTTTAACTCCACTATCCCTTCAAAGGTGGGAGACATGTGGAAACTTTGATGTTGATGGAGATACACTATCGATGTGCGGTAACAGAAATGTAAAGAGAACATACCATGACAGGATAATAAAACTCCTGCTGCTTTTGACATAGTATCATCTTGCAATCCAAGCTGCTAATTTGAACTGATGATTCCTAGAAATCAGATTTTGTTGCAGTCCAAAATATTTAATTGATGTATATAATTTTATGTCCATCAATAATCTACTGTTACTTATATCTAAGTATAGACACATTAATATGAATTAACATGCATTAAGGGTGCACGCCTACACACGTGTACCCTTGTGTTGATTAACAATGGCAAATTTAGGCTAACCATGCTATACTTTGAGGTATCAAATTTCGGCTCTATTAGTTAAAGCATATTAACACGTGTGTGGGCACAATTTGGCACTAACTTTAGTGCTGGCTCTATCTAGCTGCTAGAAAGTCAGCCTGAGCCCAGTCTCAGGGCTTTCTTCTCCTCCATCCAGGGCTAGGATGCTCTCTGGCACCCCCTAGCTGTGGGTTATAAAAGCCAGCAGCCATTTTGTGCCCTGGGGCACACACCAGAGGACCCTGGACAAGACTGCTGATCTGTACAGGAGACCAGCAGACCCTGTGCGCCCCCTGGACAGGCCACAGGCTGTGTCTACCTGGCCTCTTCCACTCCAGAGCTGATGCTTGGCTAATGCTTGGCCAAAATTGTAAAAGGCTGCAATTTGTGCACTAAGATCCCACAAGGACTGCTTCCGAACTGTCTGTGCCAGAAGGGCTGGCACCTGCTCCCTGCTGCAGTTCACCCCAAGCTGTATCCTGTGCTTGCAGGTCCTTTGGTGAAGTGCCTCTGCCATATGGATCCCAGTCCCTGGCTATACCCCTGTGCTGGGCACTGCTGGCAGTCTTTCAGGGATGACCTTGCAGGAACAGCTTTACAGGGACACAGAGAGCTAGTGTGATATGGCCATGTTGTCATCCTCCTCCCCATTGAGCCCCAGCTCTGCCAGCATTCACATGCCTGCGCCAACTGCCAAGGCCCACAACTGGACCTGGGAGGAGGTGTATGACCTCATGGCACTCTAAATGGGCATTGATGGCTACAGGCTATACAGGCAGGATAGATTGGGGGTGGGGGCATTGCTGTATACATTAGGGAACATTATACATCATCTGTAATAAAGATGGGACTAGAAGAAGGGCAGATCAAAGTCCTATGGGTCAGATTACAAGGGGGTAGGGGTGAAAGGGACTTGGTAGTGGGGGTCTACTACTACTACCACACAAGGAGAAAGAGTTAGACCTAGAATTCTTGAAACAGATCTCAAGGGCAGTATGCTCAAAGATCTAGTTGTCATGGGTGACCTAAATTACTCAGACATCTGCTGGGAGGAGCAGTCAGCCAGGTCTGACGGTTCACGTAGGTTCTTAACCTGCATACAGGACCTGCATCTAACATGGGATGTATACAGTCCCACTAGGGGAGATGGCTTACTTGACTTGGTGCTGGCCACAGGGGAGGACTTGGTGGGGAATCTACAGATACAAGGTAACCTAGGGGACAGTGACCACCAGTTGAGAGCATTCACTAAGGTGGGAAAGACAACTAGTAGGGCAGTATTGCTAGACTTCCAGAAGGCCAATTTCAATGAGCTCAGGAGATGAGTTAGGGTGGGACTGAGAGGTAATCACATCTGTGAGTTGGGAGTCCAAGAAGGTTGGGAGTTCCATGAGGGACTGATCCTACAAGTGCAGAAAGGCACCATCCCAGTGGTGGCAAAAGAGCCAAAAAACCTTCTTGGCTGAGCAGAAAAATCCAAGAGAGCCTTCAGAGGAAAAAAGAGGCCTACAGTCTGTGGAGGCAGGGGGCAGCCACCAAGGAGCAGTATACCTGCTTGGCTCGCACTTGCAGGGAAGCAGTGAGGAAGGCCAAAGCAGTTACAGAACTCAAGTTGGCAACAAAGATTAAGGATAACAAAAAGTCCTTCTTTAAGTACATAGGGAGCAGGAAGAAGGTGCAGGGTAACATAGGGCTGCTACACAATGGACAAAGGCAACTCGTAATTGATAGGATGGAAAAAGCAGAGATCTTAAATAATTTATTTGGTTCTGTTTTCCTGGACACAGATACAAATACACCTCCCAATTAATCTTTAGTCTGGCATGCGAGTAATAGCAATCCACCAATGGTTAGCACTGACCTAGTGAAGGGGCACTTGGAAGGGCTGGACATCTTTATGTTGGTGGGCCTCAATGATCTTCACCCAAGGGTACTAAAGGAATTGGCTGATGTCATAGAAAAACCACTGGCACAACTGTTAGAGTGCAGTGTGGCACTTGGAACAGGTCCCAGAGGACTGGAAAAGGGCCAACATGGTTCCTATTTTCAAGAAGGGGAGGAAGGAGGACCCAGGTAATTATAAGCTAGTTAGCCTCACCTCTATTCTTGGCAAGACCTTAGAAAAAATCATAAAGGGTCACATTTGCAGGGGGCCAGAGAGTCACACTATGGTAAGGAGCAACCAGCATGGATTTATAGCAGGAGGATCCTGCTGGACTAACCTCGTATTTTTTTATGACCAGGTCACAAAGTGTTGAGATGCAAGAGTGGAAGTAGATATTATTTACCTGGATTTTAAAAAAGCTTTTGACACTGTGTCACACCCAATTTTTATGAGCAAACTGAGTAGCTGCCATGTGGATTTTTTCACAGTAAGGTGGGTGAAAAGCTGGCTCACAGGATGCACCCAGAGAGTGGTGGTGGATGGGTCGGTTTCTCCCTGGAGGGATGTGAGCAGTGGTGTCCCCCAAGGTTCTGTCCTTGGACCAGTGCTATTTAATATCTTCATCAGTGATTTGGATGAAGGTATTGAAACCACCTTGTCCAAATTTGCAGATGACACAAAACTATGGGGTACAGTTAACACAGGGGAGGGGAAGGGAGTGAATTTAGGCATATTTGGACAGACTGGGAAAGTGGGCAGATCAGAATAGGATGCAATTTAACAAGGATAAATTCAAGGTGCTACATCTGGGAAGAAAGAATCTCCAACACACCTATAGACTGGGAGGTACCATTCTGAGTACCACAAAAGTGGAAAGAGATCTTAGAGTTTTGGTTGACACAAGAATGAACATAAGCCACCAGTGTGACAAGGTAATAAGCAAGGCTAACCACACTCTTTCTCGCATCAGCAAATGCATCCCAAGCAGGGGTAGGGAAATGATAATTCCCCTCTATGCAGCATTGGTGAGGCTTCGGATGGAGTACTACATCCACTTTTGAATGCTGCACTTCAAGAGGGATGTGGATAACCTTGAGAGGGTCCAGAGGAGGGCTACTCATGTGGTTGAGGGCCTGCAAGTAAGACCCCATGAAGACAGACTGAGAGACCTAAGTCTCTTCAGACTCTGCAAGAGAAGGCTGAGAGGTGATCTTGTGGCTGTCTACAAACTCATCAGGGGGAGGGGCAGCAGAGAATAGGGGACACTCTGTTTACCTGGGCACCCCTCGGGGTTACCAGAAATAATAGCCACAAACTGAAGGAGAATAGATTTAGATTGGACATAAGGAAGAAATTCTTTATGATGAGGGTTGCCAGAGTGTGGAATGGGCTTCCAAGGGAGGTGATGCTTTTCCCTATCTTGGAGGTGTTCAAGAAGAGATTGGATAGGCATCTGGCTGGGGCTACTTAACCCCAGCACTCTTTCCTGCCTGGAACATGGGGTCAGACCTGATGATCTGCCAGGTCCCTTCTGACTCTAGAAATCTATGAAATTGGGGGGGGGGGGGAGGGAAGCAGCTCTGGGGAGACTCTCCAGAGAAGTCCCCTTTGGGTAGGGTGGGGGAAAGACCAGCTTCTCAACCCAGTTATCCCAGAGCCCCATGTACCCCAAACCTGAGCACTGTGGACTGGGCAGCAGTACATCAAAGTGGTTGGCCTGAAGGGAGAGAGGTGGGGAACAAGGTCTAGACCCATGGCAGCAGGTGCTGCCAGCAGCCTGGTTTGGTCCACCCTGGGAGGGGGTGGGGGAGGCAGGCTGCCTGTGGCCAGAACTCATCAAGCTACCAGCCCCAGGGGAGAAAGATGGCATGGGGGGCTTAGATAGTGCTCTCCAGGGCCTAGCCCTGCCTGGCTAACTTACCATGGGCCTTGGGCACCCATGCATAGCTGACCCCTGATCTGAGGCTGGGCAGTGCATGAACCCTAATACAGAGCATCTTATTTCTGAAATGTTTCAGACTCTCACAAGGGCTTCTGTCTCTTGTCTCTGCAGAGCCAACATCTGGACATGGGGGAGAGCCCACCAGGCCTCAGAGTTGCTGCTGCTCACTGCTGGAGTGGTCAAGATGTGCTGGCTCTGCCAGTAGTGCACCAGGGACCAGACCCTGCTCTTCCAGCAGCTGATGGCAGTAGTGGAGGAGTAGGAGGTACAGGAGCAGGCATGGGAGGTACAGAAGCACGCCTGGTAGGCAGAGGACATAGTTTGGGTGGAGGCATGGGACCAGGTGCAGTGGGACCACTGACCCACATGGAGGCCTTGAAGCTACTCCAGCAGCAGGAGAATGCCATCCATCAGGCCATGAAGACCCTTCTGGCCCTGGTAGCCACTACCATGGTGGACATGTCCCCCACTACCCAGCCCTCACCCATGACCCCACAGGGCCCCTGGATCCTGCCCACCGCCCCACAGCAGGGCCCTTCCTAGACCTGAAAGGAGGTCCCAGGGTGCCTGGTGATCACCAAACCCCATGGCCTAGCCCCTGCTTTGGACCAGCTGCCACCCATCTGGCCTTGGCTGCACCACTCACCAGGTAGCCAAAGACCCAACCCTTCATGAGGCCACCACTTGCTGGAATTACTGTGGCCTGTGGGGAAAAGACCATGGAGGAATATCCAGGGGCTGGCGTGCTGGGCACTTGCCTGAGATCTCTGCACCCTAAGCTCCCTCCCATGCCCCCCGCCCCCCACCACTCTGGTCTTGAACAGCCAAAATGTTGTGAATAGTTTTCAGTACATATATAGTTTGCCTCCTGTAAATAATTTGTCTCTTGTAAATGTGTTGTTGTTTTTTAGTTGTTTTTTTTTTTTTTCATGGGTTGGGAGGGTGCTGGAGGGGCACTGTTTGTTGATGGGGGTTTTGAGTGCAATACAGTTTTTGTTTTTGTTTCACTCCTATGTGTGTCCTGAGAGTGGTACAGGGGGAGGGTAGGGAGTGTATGGGTGGCAGGGCAGGTGGGCTGCAGCAGGGAGTACAGGAGAAGGGGGTTGGCCAGGGCCTTCTACAGCCTGTGCCTTGGCCCCTGCTGGTCAGTGTGTGGCTTTCCTGGGGCCTGGGCAGAGTGGGGCCAGTGGGGCCAGCACCATGGCCAGAAGCAGTGCAGGGTGCTTGTCATCACTAGGAGGGGATGGGCTGGAGCTGTGGGGAGCTGGGTGCTGCTGGCAGGGGCAGGGGCATCCCTGGCGTTGAGAGGTATGATGGGCAGGGAAGGAACCGGCACATGCTTTCCCTGTGCTGGGGACACAGATCCTGGGTAGGGAAGGGGCTGGCCCCGGTTCACAGTTTCCAAGATGGCTGCTAAATGCTGGCAGTGGGGGCTGGCTTCAACATGGCTGCAAAGTGCTGGCAGCCACGTGGCCAGAGGTTGGAGCACCCCCAGTGGCTACAGAGGCACATGGCAGGGCTTCAGGGACCTGGGACTAACTTTAGTGGACACCTGCCAAAAATCACTTAATGTGCATTGAATTTAGCCACGCTTGTTTGCCTGTGTAGACGTGCCCATAGTGTCATAAGTTTTAATCCATTGACTGTTCTATGCCAAATAATAACAATAATAAAAAGAACAGTTTGGTGACCAGGGTGTTGGCAAGAGCTTTGTTTGTTAGTTTATGGCTTATACTCTTGGAATACTTTGTAGTGAAGCTAACTTACATAAATATGAAATACTTTCACAAACACTATCATTTTTTAAATGAAATCATAGCTAAATCATAATGCTCCTTGGTACAGTGCATGAAAAGGACATGGGAAAACTATGCCAAATAATAACAATAATAAAAAGAACCGTTTGGTGACCAGGGTGTTGGCAAGAGCTTTGTTTGTTAGTTTATGGCTTATACTCTTGGAATACTTTGTAGTGAAGCTAACTTACATAAATATGAAATACTTTCACAAACACTATCATTTTTTAAATGAAATCATAGCTAAATCATAATGCTCCTTGGTACAGTGCATGAAAAGGACATGGGAAAACTATGCCAAATAATAACAATAATAAAAAGAACCGTTTGGTGACCAGGGTGTTGGCAAGAGCTTTGTTTGTTAGTTTATGGCTTATACTCTTGGAATACTTTGTAGTGAAGCTAACTTACATAAATATGAAATACTTTCACAAACACTATCATTTTTTAAATGAAATCATAGCTAAATCATAATGCTCCTTGGTACAGTGCATGAAAAGGACATGGGAAAATAAATTGTTTTACTATAGTCTATCAAAGGGTTTTTTTATGAGCTTCAGGCATTTTGATAAGAAACTTCCAGAAGCAGGTCTTGCTGAACAATAGAGGCTTCTATAATAATAGGGAGAAATGTGTGACTCAGCAATAAGGAAGGTGTGATAAGGGGAGGGGGGGGGGACTTGGAAAAAAAAAGCTTTGGGAATTTAGCAACTTTTGAAGGTGAACAGAAGTGGAATAAGGAAGTAGTGAAGCCTGAACTAGAACAAGGAAAGTGAGTTGTAAATGAGCAAGGTATAGATACAGCTGTCCTTCAGACTTAGTTAAGTTTCCTCCAAAATCATTCCTTTTAGGTGGGAAATGTATAATTTTATATATCATGGATAGATAATCATTTTTTGTAGTCTTAATCTATAAACTAACTGAATTTGGTCAGCTTGATTTTGAGACAAGTAACAATTATCAGGAGTAGCAAGTATCAGTTAATAAGAGTAATGGAATTAAATCTGTGATCAAACAGACAATAAAACTGGAATTGGTAAAATAATGTTAAGCTGAGTAAGGAACTGAGTAAAGGGGAGAGGACTACAGTTTGAAGGCTGGATGTAAATTACTACTGGAATTCATCAAATATTGCTTTTGGGACTGGTAATGCTTAATATTTGTATTAATGATATTAGCACAGATTTAAAAAGTATATGCTAATTAAAATTGCTGATAACACAAAATTGGGACACATTGATCATATAGGAGAAAATTGGGGGCATCATACTGGAGTAACATACCTAAGTGGCCTTAAATACTGGAGTAATAGAAATGGATACCATTTAATAGTAAATTCTGCAAGTAATGCAGTCAGGCACTAATATCATAAACTCAGAGATCATTGGTTAAAAACATCAGAGGAAGAGAAATATATAGGTATGTTAATCAGCAGGGATCCTAGTTTTCTTTCATTAAAAAAAAAAATCCCCAATTTTCAGTTTAAAAAAAGGAACCACAAATTCACATTTTTTGTGATTAAAATGAAACACCACTATATATATATATATATATACACACACATACTGTAATAGTAATGGTTTTGCTTAATGCTCATAGCAAGAGTTTTGTATGCTGACTCCATAGTAGACCGGTGAAACAGCACATAGCTTTTTGCTCTGTAAGCGTGACCGAACCATGAACCTAGATAGTAGAATGTTGTAATACAGTGGAATGTGGTTAAACACCAGGTGAGCTGGATCACAACTCATCCCCAAATTCTTAGCTTGAGATAGCATTATTTACTCCAGACTATATAAGCTGTATATTCTTAAGTTATGGGGAGTTCCTCCACTCTGGCAAGAGATCTGACTTGCACGGAGCCCAGTGCAGGCTATTGCATCCCCGGGGACACTCCAGGGTCTGGGGAACTATGCAGGGTGGTGGCTGCTGCCTAGAGCTGATGTGAAGTGATCATCCTCTCTGCTCTGTCCTATTGCCTGCCTCTGCGAGTATCCTTAAATAAAGCTTTGCAAGGGTGAGAACAACCGTGAGTACGTCCTTTGTTCAAGCGCTGGGAATCTTCTGAACCCAGTAGTTCATTCTAAGACACACACACACACACACACTAATTACTTGTGCTCCTTTTAACTCATGGAAAAATATGGATTTGGAGTTACCCTATTTTTGGTTATAAAAAGGTTTGTTTTTGTTTTTTTTAATCTGAGAAAACCAGGATCCCTGTTTATTACTAGCTACTTGCCACATCTCCACAAGACGCTGGCTGCACAGTTGTTGCACAGTCATTTAGCCTCTGCAAGTACTAAATGACTTCACAGTAACTGGCATTACTGCACAGTAGTGTCCCCACATGCTTCCCTGGTGATGCTGACTGAGCAGTAGCTCATTAATACTGCGCAGTAGTAAGAAGCTACTGCACAGTAAGTGTCTCATGTAGATACAGCCACTGGTTATTATTAATTTTTTGGATGTAAAGGAATAAAAAAATGGAATTGTGGTTAAGTAGAATTCAGATGCTGGTTAATTCCTAGCTCTCTTAGTGGTCTTAATCAAATAATTTGGGGCTTTGTTACACCATACACTGTGAGCCACAAAAATTGTTGATTGGTATTAGTGCTAGCTATGTGTTTTTCCCCCTTCCAATTCTGGGCTTCCCCTTACCGCCTTGCTCCTTAAGGCTCTCTCAGGTGCCCCCTGCCTCCCCCACCCTCGGGAGCACTACTTACTTGTGGCTGACTGCACTGTCTCTCAGGGAGCAGGCAGGGAAGGGTTAACTTGCCTGCCCAATCACTGCTGTTGCAGGACTGCTGCTGTTCTTACTGGGAGAGCAGCAGTGGTGGCCAGGCAGGCAGTTTAACCCTTCCCTGCCTGTTCCCTCAAGGCAGACAGCCTAGACAGCCACAAGTAAGCAGGTGTAGAGAGCCGGGATCTGGGGTGTTGGGACTGGTGGAGTGGTGGGTGCAGTGGACCTGATCCAGGACAGCAGTGAAGTGGCTATACCTTAGTGTAATGCAAGCTGGGTAGCACAGATCAGAAATAATCCTGACCAGGAGTGGCATAACTTTGAGCTGCATACTGAATGCTTAAAACCAGTTTTAGGTGTTAATGTGGAGAAAAATCTGGGTGCTAAGAGCTCCAGAAGTCACCCAAAATTATTGTGTAACAAGGTCCTTAATCTTCCTGTATCTGTTTCCCATATGATAAAGTGACTAACAATCATTCTTTCTTCCCATGTGTGCCTATTTATAATGGAGGCACTTCAGGAGAAGGACAGACTCTGCACCATAGTTTTCGAATCCATGTTGTGTTTGGTTATTTTTATGTACATGTTGTTGTTGTTGGGTTTTAGGTTTTTTTTGCTTTTTACCCCACCCAATTTTTGCAATTTTTGTATATTCTGTCTGAATTCCAGTCAAATGCCAGTTGTTTTCCCAAACCCAGATCACCCTGCTTTATGATCAGGCTTCTATTTCTTCACAATGTTTTTAGACTAGTTTAGTCAACCTGGCACCATCAGTTATATATGAAGTCAGTAAGCTATGAGCAGGGATCCTGCTATTTATTATCCTGATTTTTTTATTAGAGAAAACCAGGATCCATGGTTATTAATAATATTATCAGAAGTTAATCCATAGCTATTCATATATCTCTCTGATAATTCTCAGGATACTGCATAAATGTTCTGCACTAAATATTTTGGTTCAGACTGTAGACAATTACTTTGCATAGAAACAAGGACTCATGATAGAGACATCAGAAATGAGTTATTGCTACAAAACATAGCTTTTAGTGTCAACTACAAAACTTAACATGTGTCTTTATTTCACTTTGGGGCCATCAGTGTGACCTCATGTACATCACAACTATACCTAATGGATAAGAGTCTCAGGCCCAGATGGGTAGCTGAAGGTTTACAGTAGTTCCTTGCACATGTTTGTGAGATGTAACAGCAATGTAATAGCACAGATGTCAAACTAAATTTGGGCCCCAGGCCAACCTGTGGCTTGGTGGGGCCAAGTGTAACTTGTGTAGCTCAGTGGGCCAGATGGAACAACTCTGCAGGTGTGATCCAGCCCATGAGTATATGATTGACATCCCTAATATAAAGCATAAAGGCTGAAAGGAAAATAGAACCTAAAAATAGTTCATGTAAGGGAAGCTTCACATTGGTAGAGTTGCTATGATACTATAGGCACCAAATCCTGCTTGCTTTAGATGCTGGAGTAATCTCACTGAAGACTAAGGAACTACTCAAATGGCTAAAGTGAGCAGATTTTTTTTTTCCAAGTGCTCTGTTTATCATAACCTCTCTAAAGGCACACTACCCTTTCAGATAATGTGTGGATGACAGATTCTAGATTTAATTATCAAGATGAAAATGATAAATTACAAGCCTATATACAGTAACTCTTCACATCAGTACCTTGGATGATTCTTTTCTCTCCTTTCTTACTTTTAATAAAAGAAAAGTACCTAATTAAACTGTGTTTGCCTTGTTATTCAGTCACTCTCATGAGATGCAGTACAAAGCAAAGATTAAATGCCAGACAGTGTTGTTGTTATTGAATACTTTATTGAGTGAATAGGTTTATTGAGGCAGGCAGGATTTTTTTTTCTTGCAGTTATAAATTCCTGCTTAATAACAAATCCAAAGTCTTGGGGGGTTGTTTTAAACAAATAAAATTATATGTATTTCTTCTTATCACTCATTTCCTCTTCTTCTTCTTTGTAGTTATTGTTATTATTATTCTTCAATAATCAAACATAGATACCATTTTGTCTGTTTGTTTGCTTGTGTCCCTCCCCCTGCCCCCCTCCCTCCCAAAATAAAAATAAAGTGCTTTACAGGAGATGGAACAGAGAGCAAGTTTCAGAAAAGTTCTTAGCTGCTAACATCCTGCCAAAGTAGAATTCAAAGTTTCTACTCTGTTTCTGCCTAATCCTTGGTGTAAGTAAAATCTATAGATGCCTCAGTTATTTATATCAAAGTTCCCCAAGTGACCAGACTTCTGTTTCTGAGACTGTCCCGAAGGCCCTTCTTCACAATGCTGAGCAACTCAACACCTAGTTTATCTCAAAAACCCATGGCATTTATCCATTTATGTCCATTGAGAGGGCTATGAGTTGAGTCTGTATAATAGATCAGCAGGGATCCTGGTTTTCTCTGATTAAAAAAAACCAAAAACAAATAAACCAAATTTCAGTATAAAAAACATAACCCTAAATCCATTTTTTTTCCATTATTGAAATGTAATAATGGAAAAATGTGGATTTGGAGTTACTTTTTATATATGAAAATTGCTTCTTTTTTTTTAAATTAGAGAAAACCAGGATCCCTGGGGATAATGGTATTTTTTCTTACAGAGTTACTAGGGTACCAAATTGCAGTGCAAGGCTATTCCATTTTTAACTGAAGTCTGCAGGATGCTGATGTCCTGCTCAAGAACACTCTTTCTGACAGAAGGTTTCTGTGTTACTGCTCGGTGCCCTATATATGCATTGTTTAAACTTCTTTTAAACAATGCATATATAGGGCACCGAACCACTTTTGCAGCTTTTTTAAAAAATCTGATTTCTCCAGAATATTTCCTGGACACACACTCCTTAGGTGCCTCCCACACAGGCCAAATCTCTTAGGTACCCACGGCCAATCCTAAACCCCAGTAGGTAGATAAAATATCTTATCAGCACATGGGTAATCTGTATTTACAATTCAACTCATCACCAGGGATCCTGGTTTTCACTGATTTAAAAAAAAAAAATCCCCAATTTTTGGATTAATGAAAGTAACCCCAAATCCACATTTTTTCTGTGACCAAAATGAAACACCACTGTATTAATATCTATATATTAGTCATGTTTTGTTTTAATCATGGAAAAAGTGGATTTTGGGTTACTTTTTTTTAAGACATTTTTTTTTTTAATCAGAGAAAACTAGGATCCCTGCTCATCAGTGAGACAAGATGGTAACAAAGAAGCTGCACATAGATTTCTGAAAGAAGTTAGTCTTTACTTTAAACTTACAAGAAATGTCCATATCCAGACACATTAATACACCCACCTCTAAAAATACCCCTGTCTCGGTTTCCTGAATCCTCATAAACATTCATTGGACTTAAAGCAGAGTTTGTTTGGGTTTTTTTTTTTTCTGTGTATGACTCATCCTCTGAATCATGGAAACCTTCTCCCTGTTTCTACATCAGGTTTCTCTATGGGATCAGCCAACTCAATTTGTACAGGAATCTGTCCTCATAGACATCCTATTTCTGTTCTCTCTCCTGTCCAGAATCTTCTGTTCTATTCTGTGAATGCCCTGAATTTATATGGCCCTCTACCACCACTTGCTTTCTTTAGCAGCATTTTTTTTTCCCAGCAGAAAAAAAAAACTTTAAAATCTTTCTTAAGGGTATGCACTGTTGGTGCCTGCCACTTGAAGGGCTAGGTCAGGGAAAGGGCAGGTTCCTGATGAGGGCAGCCATTTAATGCCCAGCTCTCTGTGCTGAAGGGGAGCAGTTTGTGACCAGCCAGCAGGGAAGAAACATCTCCCTGCTGAGCTCTGCTGTATCATGAAGACTGTAGAGGTGAGGGAAAGATCTTATGGGGATGGCTAGGAGGCTCTTGGTCCTGGGCATGACCTAAAACTACCCCCTGCCAGGAATGGGTGGCCTGATGGGGCTCCTAGTGGCATGGGAGCCCCAGGAAATGCCAGGCCAGTTACCACCATGGTGAAAGGCAGGTCAGTGTGCCTTAATATCCCCAGCTTCTACAACTGGGTGGGTAATCCCATAGTAGGGCCCAAGAAGGTGGATCTGTATTAGAGTGCGGGGGCTAGAGTCTCAGAAGCCTGACTTGAGGCACCCTCAACTGGTCAATGCTGGGGCCAGGACCAGAAGGGTCAAAAGGGCCAAGGGCCCACTGCGATGGACCCCCAGGGCCTGGGGTTCCAACTGGCCTTGGAGGTGAGGCCAGTGCCTGTGTGGCCAAAGGTCCAAGGGGGGGGGGGAGCCAGGGGGGGAGAAGAGTGCAGGGAGCAAGGCAGCCAAGAATGAGGGTGCAATAGGCCACCTGATAAAAGGAATCAAGTTAGGGTCCAGACTGGAGAGTTATGGGGCCTGGTGTGGGGCCAGAGACATCAAGAACTTAGATGTTATTCGTGAGGCATGGACCAGAGTGTAAGGAAGGTCTCAGAGCTGCATACAGTGCCCCCTGGCAAGAGATGGGCAGCCTTCTATCTAATTAACACCATAATAATGCATCATGAAGGTGTGGCAGGTGAGAGAGGTGGGCTACTAGCCCAGAAACAGGTGGGTGGGCCAACTTGTAACTGGCCCTGGGAAGCCCCCCTGTTAACAGCATCATTTGTCAAATGATCAGAGGACAGTCAATAAAGTTAATGAATTCCCATGGTCCCTGGTTCAAGGAATAGTGTCCTCACAGCACTCATGACAACAGCTGGATATACTTTGGATATCAAAATACCTCAGTGAGAATTCAGAATATGTACTGTATTTACTCAAATGTAAGACTACCCTGAATTTAGAATGGCCTCCCAATAATTAGATTCTATATATGGAAAATAGATAAATTTGTTAAAATTCCCCATATATAGATTGTAATTTTTGAAGGGTCATCTTTAACTCATCTCTCCCACCGCTGCACAGGATCAGGCAGTTGAGAGAGCAAGTATTGGGAGATAAAACCACTTTTCCCCTTGCTTGTGCCTACCCCCGATATCTCTTTCCCCTGCCTGCCTCCTCTGTAACCTTGGGTTCTCGCTCCCACCACTCGTCCCCTGCTGCCCTCTCCCTCTGCATATCCTCCCTCCCTCTTCCCCTCCCTGCTCTCCCCAATTTGTGCTCCTCTCTCCCAGCCTCAGATCTCCACCCCTCCTTCCCCAACCTGTTCTCTCTTCTCCCCACTTCTCTCCCTTGCTCTCTGTGCCATTTTCTGCCCCACCTCAGTCTCTGCTCTCTATTTTCACCCCCCTCTTTACCCTTGCTCCATGCTGGAAGGCTCCATCCTCATTCTAGCCTGGGGCACAGAGCATAGCCCCAGCCTACAGAGGTTGTATGCCACTGCTGTTGGACCGGTCTAGGGCCATGCTCAGTACCCAGGGCTGCAGCAACCTCTCAACATGGAGCAAGAGTAAGTGGGAGAGGGGCAGGCAAGGGAGCAAAGGCTGTGTGAGGGGAAAATGGGGGGAAGAGGTTGCAGGAGGGAGTTGGCAGGATGCCGAGGTTGGGGCAGGGGGAGGAGGTAGCAGCTGCAGCTTTGTTCCAACCCCAAGTAGGGGCTGGAACCCAATCCACAACAGCCATATTCCCCTCCCCCACTGCCCTTGTATATGATTTTAAGATGAGGGGCTTTTTCCCCATATAATGAGGACAAAGCCTTATTTAAAATTGAGTAAATATGGTATATAGTCAGTTATTTCAAATCAGATTTGTCAGGGGACTGTTATTAGAAATGCTCACCTACCCTCTACTACCACTATCCATCTTTTCTACTATCTCAAATTTATTTGTGTAGGTGATTTAAATTTCCTTCTACACTGGCCACAATAATATAACACTTTTTTATTTAATTCTGCATCTCTCAGTCTCCACAATGAAAAATTCCTCAGCCTTTCAGTAAGTAAAGAATGGTGCAGCTGTTAGTTTGCTTCATTTACTTAGAAAAATGGTGATGTTTTCAAGTCCCATCTCAATCAATAGAATCATTCCCACTGTCTTTAGTAGACTTTGGAACAGATCTTTAATGCCTATGTTCAGTTTGCTGATATCTGATTTAAAGATATTTTAGAAATACTGCATTGAATTGGTAATAGCAAGAACACAATCCTGATCTAATTTATCTAAGAAATACCAAAGGCCAGGTCAGAGAGAAAACATAATCCATCCCAGAACTACAAGCACATACAAGATAATCTAAACTCGATTTCTAAATTCTAAATAAGAATTCCATATAACCTTTAGTAGAAAAGTGAATACATATTTTAATTTAAAGCTTTTTCTCCTACAGGCTTTAAGATGCATCCATTTTGGACTCTTGTGATTATTTTAAAATCAAGAGATTGCAAAATAATTTGAAAACAGCTACCTAAATCAATGCAGGATCTACAGAGGCTGAAATATTTACTTGCTTATAAACTTTTTTTTTTTCTAAACTGAATGACAGTTTCGCTCTGTATTTTGAAAAAAAAGTTATTAGTATTTTGTTAGATTTGAAAAAGTCAATAATTAGTTTATGAAGCATCTCATTTTTGTGAATGATGCCTATGCATCCTCACAACTCCAGTCTTCATTTTCAAAATGCATTTTCAATGAAATGTTCCAAAACAAGGTGTTGTATTTGACACTAAGTCACTTCTTTTCTTCTTTCTTTTATTTAAAAAAAAAAAATCAGTTCTGGGTTAATTGAGACACCACCACCCCCATTCCCAACTTTCAGTTCATACTCTGTGCCACAAATTAATTATTTGCCCAGCTCTAATTAGTGTCAGAGATGTAATTGGTGCTGGTATGCATTGAAGGAAGAGAGTCCCTATCATGAGTTTGTCATTGACAGGCCTTCCCTTCCTGTCCATTCAAGGCTTTAATGAAATAAATAACAGTGTCAGCTCTCCTGAACAAAGCTGTGGTACTGATATACACAACAACAGATGATCCCTTGGGCAGCATGTTTCTATACTACTAAAAGTTCATATGAAAAAGCAGAGTTCAGTCTATAGAATGTGGGCGTTACCTTTCAAGCACTCGTCTTCTGGTTTTCTGAGAGGAAAACACAAAGTGCACTAGCAAGTCCAGAAAATTACTAGAGTTTACTGGGAATAATGTCTTTATACATAATATAGACAGTCCATCTAGGGCAGGGAAGTGAAGATCTTATTGACTTGCAGCTCAGGAGAGAGGATTTGGTTGAGAATATGAAGGTGAAAGGCAACTTGGGTAACAGTGACAATGAAATTGATAGAGTTCAAGATCCTAAGGGGAGGAAGGAAGGACAGCACCAGAATACAGGCAGTAGACTTCAGAAAAGCAGACTTGAACAAACTCAGGGAGCTGGTGGGCAGGACCAAGTCTGAGAGAAAAAGGAGCCCAGGAATTCTGGCTGTACTTTAAGAAGCCTCTTTTAAGGGGATGGGGGTAAGTTCCCAATATAACAAAAGACTGGGAAGTGCAGCAGAAGATCAGCATAGCTACACAGTGATCTCTTCAATGAGCTGAAACTCTAAAAGGAATCCTACAAAAGGTGAAAACTTGGTCATATTACTAGAGAAGAGTATAAAAGAATCTCATAGGAATGCAGGAAGAAAACTAGGAAGGATAATGCATGCTTTGAGATGCAACTGGCAAGGGACATAAAAGGGATCCAACAAGTATGTCAAAAGTAAAGAGGAAGACCAAAGAAACCATAGGTCCTTGAAAGAAAGCAGAAAACAATCGATTTACAGATGATACAGAGAAGGCTGAAGTTTATACATTCATAGATCCATAGATGTTAGGGTCGGAAGGGACCTCAATAGATCATCGAGTCCGACCCCCTGCACAAGCAGGAAAGACTGCTGGGTCTAGATGACCCCAGCTAGATACTCATCTAACCTCCTCTTGAAGACCCCCAGGGTAGGGGAGAGTACCACCTCCCTTGGGAGCCCGTTCCAGACCTTGGCCACTCGAACTGTGAAGAAGTTCTTCCTAATGTCCAATCTAAATCTGCTCTCTGCTAGCTTGTGGCCATTATTTCTTGTAACCCCCGGGGGCGCCTTGGTGAATAAATACTCACCAATTTCCTTCTGTGCCCCCGTGATGAACTTATAGGCAGCCACAAGGTCGCCTCTCAACCTTCTCTTGCAGAGGCTGAAAAGGTCCAGTTTCTCTAGTCTCTCGTCGTAGGGCTTGGTCTGCAGGCCCTTAACCATACGAGTGGCCCTTCTCTGGACCCTCTCCAGGTTATCAGCATCCTTCTTGAAGTGTGGCGCCCAGAATTGCACGCAGTACTCCAACTGCAGTCTGACCAGCTCCTGATAGAGGGGAAGTATCACCTCCTTGGACCTATTCGTCATGCATCTGCTGTTGCACGATAAAGTGCCATTGGCTTTTCTGATGGCTTCGTCACATTGCCGACTCATGTTCATCTTGGAGTCCACTAGGACTTCAAGATCCCTTTCCACTTCCATGCCACCCAGCAGGTCATTTCCTAGGCTGTAGGTGTGCTGGACATTTTTCCTCCCTAGGTGCAGCACTTTGCATTTCTCCTTGTTGAACTGCATCCTGTTGTTTTCTGCCCACTTGACCAACCTATCCAGGTCTGCCTGCAGCTGTTCCCTGCCCTCCAGTGTGTCCACTTCTCCCCATAGCTTTGTGTCATCTGCAAACTTGGACAGAGTACATTTCACTCCCTCGTCCAAGTCACTGATGAAGACATTAAAGAGTATCGGTCCAAGGACCGAGCCCTGCGGGACCCCACTGCCCACACCCTTCCAGGTCGAAACCGACCCATCTACCACGACTCTCTGGGTGCAACCCTCCAGCCAATTCGCCACCCACTGGACTGTGTAGTCATCCAAGTCACAGCCTCTTAACTTGTTCACCAGTATGGGGTGGGATACCGTATCGAAGGCCTTCCTGAAGTCTAAGTATAGGACATCCACCCCTCCTCCTGTGTCCAGGCATTTCGTAACCTGGTCATCAAAAGAGATTAGATTGGTCAGGCACGATCTGCCTGCCACAAACCCATGCTGGTTTCCCCTCAGCATAATTTGTCCTGCTGGGTTCTCACAAATGTGAGCCTTGATAATTTTTTCAAAGACTTTGCCAAGGATGGAGGTGAGACTGACTGGCCTATAGTTGCCCGGGTCCTCCTTCCTCCCCTTCTTGAAAATGGGGACCACATTGGCCCTTTTCCAGTCCTCCGGGACTTGGCCCGTGCGCCATGAGCTTTCAAATATTCCCGCCAGTGGCTCTGGAATGATGTTGGTCAGTGCCTTCAGCACCCTCGGATGGAGCTCATCCGGGCCTGCCGACTTAAAGGCATCCAGTTCTTCCAAGTGACTGCACCATCTCAGGGTCTACGCATGGAAGTCTGGCACCTTGCTGCTGCCTCTCTACAACCCCAGTGTGAGACTTGCCGTGCCCCTCGCTTAGGAACACTGAGGAAAAGAACTCGTTGAGGAGTTCAGCCTTGTCCCCCCTGTCCATCACCAATTGTTTCTGCCCATTTAGCAGGGGTCCTATTCCTCCCTGGGCCTTCCTGTTACTCCCTATATATCTAAAAAACAATTTCTTGTTGTCTTTTACTTGGGTTGCCATCCTCAGCTCCATGGTAGCTTTGGCCTGTCTAACTGCCTCCCTACAAGCACGAGCAGAGGAGGTATATTCGTCTCTGGTGATCTCTCCCTGTTTCCACTTTTTATGTGCTCCCCTTTTGGCCCTTAGGCTGCCCTGGATTTCTGTGGTCAGCCAGGGAAGCCTCCTGGCCTCTTCATAGGCTCATAGGCTATGAAAAAGAAAGTATTTACTTTCTTTTTGTTACTTCAGTCTTAAACTAGAGGTAGCTATCAGCTTATGAGTGCAGTTGGCAGCAAAGATGAGGAAGGAGACAAACAATCTGGAATAATGGCAAGACAGGTCAGGGATTACTTAGAGGACTTAGATGCTTTCAGGTTTGCATGACCAGATGGGATGCACCCTAAGATAGTGAAGGAATTGTATGAGGTAACTTCAGAGCCATTAGATATCCTCTTTCAGAACTTGTGGAAGATGGGTGAGGTTCCAGAATATTGGAACAGGAAAATATAGTCTGTTTTCCCATCTTTTAAGAAAGGGAAGAATGAGAAGCTTGGGAATTACAGACAGGTCATCCTGACCTTGATACCTGTAAAGATCATGGCACAGAACGTCAGGGAATCCATTGTGAAGCTCCTAGGTCAAAAGAAGATAAGTAGGGATCCTGGTTTTCTCTGACTAAAAAAAAAAATCCCAAATTTTTGGATTAAAAAAGTAACCTAACCTCATCACCAGAAGCAAACTTCCTCAGGCCTAGACCACACTGAATGGATCCAGACCATGTCATGACAAGAAATGCAAAACCTACCAACACATCTCCACCACCCCCACAATTACTACACCCCATAACAGAGCCATTGGCATTCCTGGATCTTACAGCTGCATCTCCAGAAATGTAATGTATCTCATCCAATGCACCAAATGCCCTGATGGAAAATACATAGGAGAGATCAAACAACAACTGCACGCCAGTGTGAATGCACACCAGAAATCTATCAAAGACAACAATACCCAGTTACCTGTGGGGGCACTTTTCTCACAAGGAAACCACTCTCTCTCCAATCTCTCAGTTCTAATCCTCAAAGGAAACTTACAAAACACTTCTCAGAGATGAGCCTATGAACTTCACTTCATCAACTTCCTGGATACAAAAAATCATGGACTAAATATAGACACTGGATGTATGAGACATTATAACCTGCCTGACATCTGACTTCCCAGGTACCTCTCTACCATTTAACTGCTACATTCATCCCCCTTCTTCCCCTGACCCAGCCTGTCTCTCACCCACTGACTCCTCAATTTACATCTTCACTGACTGCCTATCTTGTATGCATACCAGCCCAGCCTCTGGCTTCTTTACTTTTCATTTCATCCAGGAAGAACACACACCAACAGCGGAAACTTCCTCAGCCTTAGGAAGGGTTTTTAAACCTGAAAGCTTGCTTACATTTTTTTTTCCAACTATTTCAATTGGTCTAATAAAAGATATCAGATTCACCCAGAGAACTTTGTCTGCCTATGTCCTTAGACCAACACAGCTACAACCTACACCCCTACAGTCTGAACATTCAAGAAGCAACCCATTGAGACCTATGGATAGATGAGACTGGATCAAAGAAAGGAGAGCCATCAATGTATATTGGAAGGAACATTTTGAAGACCTTCTCAATCGAGACCCTGTTGTTGATGAGAGTGTTCTAGTCAAAGATGATCTCAGAATACTTCTAATTCATCAAAAAGATGAAGAACGATAAGGCATATGGAATTGGTGGAATACATGCTTAAATGTTCAGGCAGGGGGAAAGGAGCTCACATCACAGCTCCATGCCCTCACCTTAAGGATCTGGAATGATGAGGAAATCCCAGATGACCTCAGAGATACCATGATTATGACAATCTTGAGGAAATGAGACAAGTCTGACTTTGGAAATTACAGAGGTATTGATTTTCTGTCCACAACAGGAAAAGGCATTGTGAAAATACTCCTGAACCATCTTCCATTTGTTGAAGATCTCTTCTGAGAATCTTAGTGTTAGGTTAGGGCATCAAGAAGCACAACTAGCATTATCCTCAAAACTTTCCAGCTTCAGAGAAAATGTCAGAATCAACAGAAACCCTTCTATATGGCCTTCTTTGTCCTCACAAAAGCTTTCAACTCTGTCATCAGGAGGAGGATTCTTCTGAAATACAGATTCCTACTGAAATTCATCATCATTCTTTGTCTGGTCCATGATGGTATGTGAGCAGTGGTTCCCAGTAAAAGATTTATCACAGACTTCTTTGAGGTTAAAACAGGAGGTAAGGAAGGCTGCATCCTCACTCCAACACTCTTCTTGATATTTCTTACTGCAATACTCCATCTGACCACTGACAAGCTTCCAGTCACAGTGGAACTAATCTGCTTAATAGACAGTAAGATATTTAATCTCAGCTGACTCTGAGCCAAAATCAGGACTACCCCAACCTCAACCACTGAGCTCCAGTACACTGCTGTAGTCTGTGCTCACTCAGAAGCAGATTTTTAGGTTAGGCAATTATCAACATTCTACTGAGGCATACAAGAAAATGGGACTGAATCTTAACATACAGAAGGCTACGGTCCTCCATCAAAAAGTTCTTAATGAACAGTCTCCCATAATTAAGAATTATGCAGCTCCAATAATTAAGCTCCAATAATTAAGAATTATGGTGCAACTCTGGGGAACACTGCATCTTTCATGCACCTCAGAAGCTATCTATCACAGAAGGCTGACATCAGTGAAGATATCCAGCATTACCTCAGATGTGCAACTGCGACTTCAGACACCTGAGGAAACAGGTATTCAAAGATCAGACAGATCCAAAACCAATCTCATGATTGATGTAGCAGTTGTGATCTCCACCTTACAGTGTGGAGAATGTACAGGAAACACTTCAAGTTATTGAAGAAGTACCATCAGTGCTGCATGCAGAATATCCTTTGAATCCAGTGGGCAGACAGACATACCAACATTAGTGTCCTCTCACAAGCAAACACTACAAGCACTGAAGCAGTGACCATCTGACAGGAACTTCACTGACACAGCTACATCATCCAGATGTCTGACTCCACTCCTGAAACAAGTTTTATTCTCTCAGCTACATCAAGGCATACACTCCAGAGGAGGGCAGAGAAAGTACTTCAAAGATGTCCTCAAGGGCAGCTTGAAAAAATGTAATGTAGCTATAGCTATCAATTCATGGGAGACTATTTCCCAGGACTACCCCAAATGGAAGAAGAGTCTCGTTAAAGGATATCAGTACTTTGAAACCTTATGATAACTGTTAAACCCCAACTCCATGCAGCATTCAATGACTAGGGAGACAACGGTTCAATTGTTCATGGATCCTGGTACTCATTAGCCAGAGCAGACAGGGAGCAAACACCGGCACAGATTGCTTGCAACAGTTTTATTCAGAATGGAGACAGCTTCAGGCCAGGTCTCAAAAAAACAGTAAATGGGGGACCTGCACTAAACAATAGTTTGTTTGTTTCCCCCCCCCCCCCACATTTATACACTTTGTTTATACTCATTAACATTTATTCCACCCTGTCCCTCCTTCTGTTTCATCTATTTCTCCTCCTCTCTCAAGCTCCACCTCTGTTTACTGTTTGCTTCCTTAGCATGGAATTACCTGTGCATTTTATTCATTTGCATATCCTTTTTTGCTATAAGCACATGTTTAAGACCTTGACTTCTCTTCTTCAGTCAATGGGAGGACTTTGACCAAAAACTGGAAGTTTCTGGAGGCTTCTTCACCAAACACCATTCACCTTTTCACATACGTTCATCTCGGATTTTGTTACCAATTACGTGTTGTTTTTCACATTCCCTGTTTTTCTGTCTCATGTTGTACCATCTTCCACATTCCTAAAGTGTCACCTCATTCACAACACACAGATTCACACAAATTCACTTGCTTCTTTTTCCTCAGAAAATGGTTAACACAATTAAAATGATTACTTAGCATAAACAAATGGCTGGCTTAAATATCATTCTGTCTTGTGGTCAGCAGCTCTGCTAGCCCACAGGCAAAGCCTTAATTCAGCTGCAAATCCAGTGCTCCCCAAGATCCAAATATTGTCACCCTAACAATGACAACAGGAGATGGAAAGGTAGGAGCAGCAGACACATTGTGTCATGGACCAAATCAAGAATTGAGTCAACCACCCCACATAGAACCCTGTGCCCAAGTTGCAATAGAGTATGGAGATCCTTGATCAGGTTTGTCAGCTATCTTTGGACCTACCAATATGACCAGGGATCCTGGATTTGCTGATTAAAAAACAACAACAACAACAAAACAAAACAATTTTTGGATATAAAAAAGTAACCCAACATCCACATTTTTCTGTGATTAAAATGAAATGTCACTAATATATACACATACATATATATATAGTGGTGTTTCATTTTAATCATGGAAAAATGTGGACTCTGGGTTACTTTTTTTTATCTAAAAATTGGGGATTTTTTTTTATCGGAGAAAATCAGGATGCTGAGAATTTAGAGTCATTGAAGACAATCAACCTCAACTGAGGGATTGCTGAAGAAACATCATAAACTTATTAGAAATAGTATTATTAAAGGTCACTTACTGTATTTCTAATAGTCCCATACCTTTTAAAGATTGCATTTGTATATGCATATCAGAGTGCATTAGAAAGTTCTTCCTCAGTTTTTAAACATGTAGAAATACTTTTATTTTTCTTTTTTTGCCAAAAGTTTTCTGCATATAACCCACTGACAGATGCTCCTTTCCTTTTTAGGGTTTAGCTAAAAAAAAATCCCTATTGTCTTCCTATAATGAAGATTTTAATTGTTATTCTAGCTTCAAATGTCTTAATCACTTTCATTTAAGTTCCATAACCTTATGGAGTCAGAGGTTTGTTTGTGTTTGTAATCTAATTATTTTTGAGACCTCCATGTGAAACTCTCAAGTAAATGTTACATGTGGTGCTCATTAAAGTGCTACTTGACCCAATTCCACTGTATATTCACTGGACTACATTGAAGCCTTGCTGGCTGAAGGTCTAAAATGCTCCCAGGGTGACAGCCACAGCTCTTTACTGTTTCAAATAAAAGATTTGTCCCTGGTAGAAAATAGAAGGAAAATAAAGTTATTTTATAAAAGCCTTGATCCTTCAAAAAGTGAAAAATAAATCTGTTTTTCATTTTAGAATGTTAGTAGATATACTTCATCACTGACATTATTGTATAGCTATTGTATTCAAAGGAATATAGCCATATGTTTCTATGAGGAGATGAAACATATGCCCAACAACTTAATGTTGGAAGCTAATTTGATGCTCCTGTATCATATTGTGTAAAGCATCATTACATTTTTCAATATATATTTGAATTGTTATTCACAAACTCCCTCTTGGTCTAATTTATCCCTTTATAACTTCAGACATTTAAACATTTTAACAAGAGTAATCAAAGCTTTGATGCTCAAAGTTCTGCCACTGAGCAATGCATACACTTTTTCCTCCTGGACAAACAATTCCCTATTTTAATAAGACCAGAAATCTGAAGTTTCATTGTAGAAGGTCACTTTGTTGTTTTTGAATAACCTTTAGAAAAGGTCAAGCTGCATTTATTTTGTCAACTTAGATAAATGACACTAAGGCTATTAATAAATGTAACGAGTTAGGCCCTTGGACTCTGGACTGTCCCAGTCTCACATAGTTTTCAATGAGGAAATGAGCCATATGTAACATTATATGAACTACTTGTAAGATAGCACTTACACTGTTTTTTTCTTTGGAGAAGTACAACAGGGGGCCTCTATCCCTATTACTGGAGTAAAGTAAGAGCAGTGATATAGAAGGCAGGCTGGGGGATGCAGCTTGTAGAGATGCAGGCACTCTCGCCATTCATGAGGGATATGTTCCCGTGGTCCCCACAAATAAAATCCATGTATAGGGCACTGCGTTCATGAATGCAGTGCCACCAGCAGCTGGGGGGGGGGGGGGCACAGCTCCAGCGGCAATGGTGGGAGCCCAGCAGCAGCAAGTGCAGAGCTCCTGAGAAGCTCTGGTAAATGTTTAAATTGTATTTAAAATGCAGGTTCGGCATTTGTGAATATTTGAAACTGTGAATAAGGCAAGCAGTAAATTGCTAGGCTCCAGGATGCCAATGAGGGGATGAAAGATGCCTGTTATGTAATAGAGGCAGAAGTAGAAGAGATAAAGGGCAGTAGGAGCACAGTTGCAGAGAAATAAGCCAGCATATTGCTTAATGCATAACCCCTTTGCCCAGTCAGTGTAGGAAGGAGAATATAACTGGAAGGTGGAAGAGTAACACAGGTATGTAGGTCTGACTCCAGGTGTAAGATGTCACTTTAGTCCTGATCTTGCAAGGGAAAGAGCTCTTCAGAGTTCAACAGAGCTAATATACCCCAGGGAGCTAGTAAGAGCCAGTTTTCAGTGACAGAGGAGGATCTGTTCTGTGACAAGTGTACTTAAGCAGGTTTGTGGTTATAGCCAAATGTTGTTTTTTTTTCGTTTGTTTGTTTACCTGTGAGTTCTGGTGGTGGCTGAAGGGGTAGGCAGGAAGCCATGAAGAGCCTACAGAATGATGTTTTGAAGGATTTTGCTTACAGAGGGCATGTATACATGTGCCCCTGCAGCTCTGTTGTTTCTGAGCCATCATTTAGTACTTCCTTTTGGAAGCACTAAATAACAGTGCAGTAACAGCTCATACTGCACCATACCAGCAGCACATGGCTATTTTTAGTAGCTATATCACTGTAGCAATTCACTATACTAAGGAAGTATTTGGCTATGGCAACATAATGATGGCATGATGATTTTTGCCTGTGGATGCTATGCCACCATGATGTGTTACTACAGTAACACATCATGTGTAGATGTGCCCAGAAGATTGTAGTTCTGAAAATCCATGTTTGGGTTCCAGTTAAACACTAAGTACTTTAGTAAGTGGTCTAAGGGCCCAAGAGATTAATGTATGGCCAGGAAGAGCCTGGGGGATCAAGGTAGGACCAGGGGCCCAACATAGAGAGAGATCAGGAGAGTGAGGCCTGAGGACATTCAAGAAAAGTGGCAGAATACACAGGGTAGACATTGGGATAGAACAAGGCAGCCTGATGTTGAATAGGGAGGTGTGAAGCATCAAACACTCATACTTAGGGATTCTGGTTTTCTCTGATTAAAAAAAAAAAAAAATCCCTACTTTTTGGATTAAAAAGGTAACCCAAAATCCATGTTTCTGTGATTAAAATGAAACACCACTAAAATATAGCTATATAGATATTAAGGGTGTGTGAAGTCGGCTCTATTTGATTTGGATTCAGATTTGGCCAAAATCAGGGACAGTGATTTGATGTGTTGATTCGGATCAATGTCCTTGATTCGATTTGGTGAAATTTGAATCTGAAGATTTGAAGCTGATTTGGAGAATGAATGGTTCAGACACAGACACAGCTTTAAATTTTTTTCTACATACCTCGAGGTACCAGCATGGCTTGTGAATACTGTGATGCTGGGGCAGATGGAGCGTCCCACGGGGGGGGGGGGGGGGGGGCTCCACGTTCTTGGCGGTGAACCCGGAAGTGGACCAGAACTACTTCTGGTTCATTACTGGATCTGCCAGGGAGAGTGCTGGGGGCCCCCCTTTTACTCTTCCAGCTTGACAGTTGGCCACAGGAGACCCCAGATGCCCCCTCCCCGACCTGGGAAGCACCAGTTGCTGAGTCGAGGAGGTGTGGGGGCCCCAACAGTGCACTCCCCAGAGGAACCGAAAGTGGACTGGAAGTGCTCCTGGTCCACTTCCAGGTCTGCTGCTGAGCACACTGGGGACCCCCCCCCCCACACTGCTGTGGGATGCTCCATCCGCCCCAGCATTGCAGCATTCATGAGCCCCTGCTACCAAGAGGTATGTAGAAAACACGTTTAAAGCTGTCTCTATATCAAAATCTCCAAATCTTTCCAAATCAATTTGGAGGGTTCCAATTTGATTCAGAGAGATTAAAGGGTCCTCTGATATGATTTGGATTCAGAGATTCAGCCACTGAATTGAGCCAAATCACCCTCCTGTCCTCAGGTGCTGGATGCTTTACCCCAGAGTTTGGTGTTTTTGGCAAACTTGGCCAGTCTGCTTCTGATACCAATTTCCACACCATTAATGAAGATGTTGAATAATGTAGGACCAAGGGTAGACCCTTGAGGACCCCCACTGGTCACAGGGCACCTTGATGATTGACTTCCATCAACCACCACCCTCTGGGTCCCACCACAAGGTGAATTCCCCAGCCAGCGAATTGTGGTGAGGCCAAGGACACAGTTAGCCAGTTTTGCTAAGAGGTGATCATGGGATACCAGATTGAAGGCTTTTTTTAAGTCAAGATACATGACATCAATCTCTTCCCCCTTGTCCAGGTGATAGGTCACCTCATCATAAAAGGAAATAAGATTGGTCAAGCAAGACCTACCCACAACAAACCCATACTGGCTATCCCTCAGGATGTTGCCATTGGCCAATCTGTTAAGAATGGGCTCTTTGATAATCTTTTCTAAGACCTTTCCCAGGATAGAGGTCAAGCGGATGGGCCTGTAGTTTGCCAGATCCACTTTCCTCTCTTTCTTGAAGATAAGCACCACATTGTCCTTCTTCCAATCTTTGGGCACTTCACCTGAGTGCCAGGAGTTCTTGGAGATCTATGCCAGGGGCTGAGCTATGATGCTAGCCAGCTCCTTGTGTACCCTGGGGTGTAAACTGTCAGGGCTGGCTGACTTAAAGGTATCCAGCCTCTCAAGGTGTTCCTTCATGAGGTCAGCATTGATGAAGGGTAAGGAATCTTTCTCACTGGGGCCTCCCTGTCCAATAATGGGCAGGGGTGTCCAGTGGGACTGGTGAAAGACTGACGGGGCCACTAGAAATAAAAAGCTAAATTGTATTGACTTCAATTGTCATTATAGCTAAAGTAACTCTATTTCAGAACTACAGAAGAGTATAGTTTAGTTGTCTTGGCTTGGGATTATCATACAAAAGTACAAAAGAACATTCCTGATATCCTAATAAAAAAAAAGGAAAAAAGAAAATGTCTAGGAGGAATATTGAAGAAAAATGTTCTTAGTGGTTGCCATTTATCACCCCTTCTGCTTCATCAAGCATTCTCTCAGGTCCTGAAGAGAATTATAATTTCAGATAGTCCCATTGAAGTAAAAGGGGTTAATCAATGACACCATGAAGGGCAAAATAATTAGACCTTTTTTTAAAAAGAAGAGCACTAAATCATGGATGTTTCTGTGCCAGTAAATTGAACCAAAACACTTAGATGAGCATTAAAGCCTTGTGTTCCTACACATTTGAATATTAAAAGTGACCATAATTTTGCCATAAGCCATTTCAAGCTTGGAGTATGTTTGGAATAATAATTATTATGTAAGAAGGTGGGGAGTTGCTTCAAAGACCAAAGACCACTCTCAACTTTGAGAGAAATGAAGCCCTAGGTTATAGGAACAAAATGGATTGTGGCTAGATGAAGTTCACAGCAGGCTCTTATTGTTGCATTAATAAATTATTAACAAAAATAATAAAACTGTCAAATGCAAGTTCTCAATACATTAATAAGAAGAACAACATGGGGAGAATAGTTCCATTAGCTCTTTAATAGCCTTGTTGATGAACATAGACATCTCCCTCTATGTGTACACTGAACTGGGGACATGAGTATTATATTGTGCTGATAGACATTTATGGTCAGTCATCATGGTGCCTCTGTCATGACTCTATAGACATCCCCACATAGTGATATGCTTTCTTTTCCCCATGTCACCTCCATTTTCCACAGTGGTTCATATATTTAGGAAATGTAATGTATCCCACAATCAATGAATATATTTCAACTCTCAAATGTGTATTTGATAATGACATAGTTCATTAGATAATTACTGGATTTACAGAAAACATCACTTCTCAAGTACCAGTTTGTGAACTTTTCTACATACACTCAGTGTTGGTTTTTTAAATTAAATAATGAATAGTAATGCCACATATTTCTGAATGATGAAAATATATTGATGTACTGCTAAATACATGCAGGCTGTTCCATGATCTATAAGTTTATGAAGCCATGTGGTCAAGAATCACAAATGAAATGAATACCAGAACAGTGGATTGGATGTGAATGATCTAAGTCTTGATCTTGCCCTGTCTTTTAAATTATTTATATTTATGACTAGACTAAGAGACCAATAATCATTTTAAAGTATATCAGCTGTTAAGGCACTAGACATGCAGCCATTTATTCTAACTGCTAGGCATCAAACATTCTAACTCATTGATCTGACTCGCTGCTATTCCTGTTTCAAAGCAGTAGTTCCATAATAAGTGTTAGACCCTGATTCCATGAGCCACCCAATGACTAGGGAGATGATGGTTCAATTGCCCATGTTTCCTGTTACTCATTATCTAGAGCAGAGCAGGGAGTAAACACCAGCACATATTGCTCAAAACAGCTTTATTCAAAATGGAGACAGCTTTGGACTAGCTCCCACACTAACAGAATATGGGGAGCCGCCCTGAACAACAGTTCTTTCCAACAAGTATACACCTTGGTTCATACATATTTAACATTTACTCCACCCTTGTCCCACCTCTGGTTCCACCCATTTCTCCTCCTATCTCAAGCTCCACTTCTGTTTACTGTTTGCTTCCTTAGCATAGTATTACCTATGCATTTCATTCACTTACATGCCTCTCTGCTAAGAGCACATGTGTAAGACTTTGACCCCCATCTTCTTTCAGTCATTTGCAGTTTCTCACTGGTTCTTGCTGGTTTTCTTGCTGACTTCAGCACCATCTCCAAGGCCATATTTCTGCTTTTGTCTCCTGACACTAGCTGGTGGGCTATTCTATTTTTAACTCATCATGCACTTTGCACCCTATCCTTTTGTTAAGAATCCGCTTACTTAATCATTACCTAAGTTACTTGCTTTTAATATATCAGCTAGCCTTGGGAACAGCAGCTTTTTTGCTGAGACACAGGAAAAAGCCTTCATTCAGCTGCACATTCAGCACCCCCAGATTCCATATTGTTACCTCAACATCCAAAATCCATATCATTACCCTAACACTAAGTATGCAGGATTAAATTCATAATAAATATTACTTGAAAAGCAAACACTGAGATATCAGGCCTAATGGGCATATGAGCATGTCACCCTATGGTGATGTGCACCTTTTTCCATAATTTAAATGAAACAGCATTATATATATATAAAGGTGTGTCATTTAAATCATGCAAAAATGAGAATTTGGGGTTACTTTTTTTTAACTGAAAATTGGGGATTTTTTTTTTTTTTTAATCAGAAAACCAGGATCCCTGCTCATCATAGAAGGCAGTGAGGTTGGTCAGGCATAGCTTGCCTTTGGTGAATCCATGTGAACTGTTCTTAATTAACTTCTTCTCCTCCAAGTGCTCAGAAATGGATTCTGCCAAATTGGAACCCATGGATGGGGGACAATGGGGGCTGCCCACTGAAGCCTTGGGACTCCCCACCATGCTGCCCTCCCTCATGAGCTCCTCAGCCTAGTGTGAATGTCCATCATGGGAGGGAGGGAACACTGCACCATGCTGCCATGGCTGCCAAGCTGAGGTGGTCCCTGCTCACCTGGCAGTAGCGTGCCTCAACTTGGTGGCCGTGGTAGTACAGTATTCCCTCCCATGTTGGGTCCCAACCTCTGAGCCACAGAGGAGGCTCCTGCCCAGAACTGGTCCAGCCCACTGCAGCCATGCACCCTGCCATAGGCACAACAATCTCAGGGGGTATGTTTATCATGACCCCATCCATTGATGTTGTGACCCCATTTGGAGTCATGACCAACAGTTTAGGACCTCCTTCCCTAACTTGTTCTTTCTGAACTGAGGGCTGCTGACCTCCTCTCCCAACTGTGCAGCCTGGTGCAGTCATCTAGGAGCTGACCTTGCTGGTGAAGATCAAATTTAAAAAAAGCATTGAGTACTTCAGCCTTTTTCTCATCATCTGTTATTAGGTTTCCTCCCCCATTCAGTAATGGACCCACACTTTCCCTGACCTTCCACTTGTTGTTAACATGCTTGCAAAAAACTTTCCTGTTACCTTTCACATCCCTTGCTAGCTGCAACTCCAATTGTGCTTTGATCTTCCGGACTTAATCCCTGCAGGCCTGAGCAATATTTTTATACTCCTCCCAAGTTGCTTGTCCAAGCTTCCACTTCTTGTAAGCTTCCTTTTTGTGTTTTAGCTTACTGAAGATTTCTCCGCTAAGCCAAGCTGGTCACTTGCCACATTTGCTATTCTTCCTGCACATCGGGAATTGCTTTTCTTCCTGCACATTGGGATGGTTTGTTCCTGCAATCTCAATAACATTTCTTTAAAATGCAACCAGCTCTCCTGGATTCCTTTCCCCATCAGATTGATCTCCCAGGAAATCATGCCCATCAGTGTGCTGAGGGAGTCAAAGTCTGCTTTTCTGAAGTCCAGGGTCCATACTCTGCTGCTCTCCTTACTTCCTTTTGTCGGGATCCTGAACTCTATTACAACTGTACAATAGATGCTTCTGTACCTAGGACAAGATATGATCCTCTCTTTACTCCACTTCCTTTAAAAAATGGACACATGCTGAGGGTGTCCTATTAAAGTGCTGCAAGACTAATTTAGTCTCTCCTGAAATTTCAGTAGAACTAGATTGTTCTTTCATAAAAAGTCAGCTGTAGGTAGCTTTATTGTCCTACATAACATTTTGTATATTCACTAGACTAAGGTGAAGAGCCTAATGATTTAACTTAGCAGTTATCTTGGCTAGCATGCCTTCCTTTTCAGTGAAGAGTTCTACAGGAGATTTGCAATCTGTCAGAATGACAAAAGATTTCCTATATAAATATTCCAAAAATACTTTAAATATTTTTATTCTAAAAATAATAACTAAACTTGCTGTCTCCAACTGAGCATAACCCTGCTCAGTTAGTGTCCTAGAAACACAATAAGCAGTTTTTCAATGTCCTTCACATTATGTTTTAAACGATCACATGACAAAATTAAAGTAACTTAATTTCATTGTAAATCTGTTGTTTGTTTGTACCCTCTGCTTGTTATGCAATTTCTCAGCCTGAAGTACTGTTCCTAGAAGTTAATTTTGGTTGCATTTATCTTCCCTTTACAAAGCTGGTAATGAAGGAAAACAAAGAGGCTGGAATCTATTACACCTATTAGGCACATAAACTGTGATTCTTTTTCATATCCCTTCTTCACATCCCCAAAATCCATAAATGCATATATTTTTGGGCACCATCATCTTCCTCATAACAGTAGGAGGAGAGTCCACGCAAGATTGGCAATTTATGAGAAAACTGAGAAATTTAATGCAGAAAATGGAAGTAAAATCCTGAATACTGGATCACTATTTTATTGCCCATGAGATTATAGACAATACAGGGAATTTCTTCTTACCTATGTCAGCAAAACCTTCTTTGTCTTTAGGAGTTTGTTAAAACCTAAGAAACCAATAGAGACATTGTTTAAAATCTTGATAGAGTACTATATGCAAAAAAAAGCAAATCAGAAACTTTAAAACATGGGTATCTTTTGAGTATATGCAGTCACCCAAATCTAGCTGCCTAGGAAACTCTCCAGCCCAAGATAAAGGCATGTAAAAATGTATTTATTTTGTGGCTACTGCGTGGGGTAGAAAAGGATTGCATTTAGTAACTTAGTTGTCTAAGTTTAAACTTGGATAAATTGACCACATCTAGATGTGCAGGGCCATGTGTTTGCAGTGGCAAAAATAGTAGCAGCACAAATTTGTGCCACTACTTTTTTCCGCAGCACATGCCCCTGCATATACACTTTGTGGAAGGACAAATTGTGCCGCTTTGGGCAAACTACCTGTGCCCAGCTCCTCTTGGCTCCCAGCATGCTGAAGGACCAGAACACAACTGAAGGAGTGGAGATGCTCTGACTAGCAGACAGAGCAGCTCTCTGAAGGACTAACCCCCTGTCTTTGGATGCATAGTTCTTTCATATTTGCCACTCTGTGTTTTTTCCTGGAACTTTGTTTTTGCTACTGGGATTTCCTGGTAGCATACGTTGGCCCTGCACTGCCAATTTGCAGTGTAGAACATGTTTTAACTGTGACAGACTTATGTGACTGAGCTCCAACATGTCCAGGGGGCTCAAGAATTCTAATTGGTGGAGACAATCCACCAATCAGAAAGAAGCTTGGGGAAAGAAGGCACTACCCCTTTCCTAAAGGGAGGAGGAGAGGATCTCCCCAACCGGACTGTGGACTGCAGAATGGCAGGTCTACCGGACTTCAGAGGCAGAATCTCCAAAGAGTGTAAAAGGAGAGCATGCTTGGCACACTGGGAGAGATGCGGCAAGGGACAGTGAGGAAAGGGGACCTCCAGAGAAGACCATCTTCGGGACCCCGCCTGAGCCTCAACAGTGCGTGGATCAGCACATGGCACTCAGGCTCTGGGATCCCCTCGAGGCGGCTTGAGCCTACAACCCAGCAAGCAGTGAGGTGAGCAGTGCATGGATTGGCACACAAAGAGCTGGCCCAGGGAGCAGCTCGAGGCTGCTCAGTCCCCACATGGTGCGCAGGTCAGCACAGGGAGAGTCAACCTCAAGAGTAGCTTGAGGATGTTCAAGTTAGCCCTGGCTCTAGGCTGAGTAACCAGAGCCCCACAGTGTGGCTTACCATTAAACTAAAAGAGCCCTGTTTCCCAGAGCGGGGCCTGGGAAGGGGAAAGAACCTCAGTGTCAGGCCAGAGAAACAGAGCCAGTAAGTGCTTGGCTTCCATAGGAGCACCCTGGGTCCCAGTGCCAGGCACCAGGCTATCTAGAGGAGCTAGAGGTGCCACCAGAGAGAGGCCCTTGTGGGACTGGTCACCAGAGGATGAGCCCTGTCAGCTTCAGAGTGGGAGCATGAGTTGCTGGGGAAGTGGGCCCCACAGGGGAGGTGGGCTTGGGAGAGGAGGGTCTGCAGCCTTCACCCTCCTCCTTGTGGGGGGGGGGGTGTCCCAGAGCCCTAAAAGGGAGGGGCTCTAGGGAACACCCTGTGTGGTGCTGAGTGCACCCCCCATATTTTGTGATTGATGATTGCTTCATACTATAGATGTTAAGGGGGGTTATATGGGTTTACCTGTCTTCCTTACCTGTATTTGTTTACTGCCTATTCTCGGAATATTGTATTGCTACCTCAATTTACCTGAGTTTATCTATTGTATGGATGCCTTGACTTGCCTGTTCCAAAGTGTTAATGTTCATTCTGTGCAGGGGGTTAATTATTGCCTATGCTGTGAATCATCCGGTTTAAGTCAAGTTTGTTTGGTGCTAGGAGTCAATGCAGATCTATTACAACAAATAATGATAACTCCTTCCTCCTTAAATATTTCCAGATTGTATTTTTATCCTACATACTGAAGTCTGAATATCTGGTATGTATGTCCCTCATTCTTCCTTTTTCACCTTTATAAAGGTGGACACTTGTTTAACCCTCCAGTTGTGCAGTTCACTGGAACTTCATCCATCATTCACAAGTTTGCAATAATATTGCTGGTTGCCCCAATATTTCCTTTGTATAAGATGTCTTTAGCTTAATCAAATATTTAAAATGTTTTATTTAAATTTAATCACAGAATGCCCGATCTGTTACTTCCTACACAATGCTTAATTATTGAATCATAAAAATGATTTAACTTCCTACATCTTGTCAATACAAAGGGAAATAAAATATCTTTCGCAGTACTGGGTAGGGTACAGAGCTGCATAAATCTCTAGCTCCATTTCAGAGAAATTTGCCAGATTTTCTTTTGATTTGGTAATATCTACCCCAGAGATTATGTGAGAAAGTAGGTGATCTTAATACAGCTGGGGAAACTTAGAAGCAGCTAATCATTCAAAAAGTCCTATTAAAAAATAAATAAATTTTAGAGTGTTAACACCTTAAGATATCTACATTTTAAAGATGAACAAAAAGGCAATACTAGATGCAGAAACTTGTCTTTTTAACAAATTTAAACTCTGGCCCAGAAAAAAAAAAAAATTGGATGGAATCAGAAAGTAGTGTGTTCATGTAGAACTTTGTATCTACACTGATATTACCAAAACTGATTACTGTTATTGCTGATAGTAGTTTTGTAACCTGAACAACTCTCCACCAGGAACTGACATGAGACCATCACCCCATTTAATATAAGTCAGTCAATAGCTTTAAGAAGGTTTGCTAACCTGGGGCAGATCTAAACAAATGACCTATAGCTTGAAATAAATTGTATTCATTTATCATCTGACAGATCTAACCAATTGCTACTTCAGGTCCTTCTTTATTTTATAGCTATTTTAGTCTATATGCTTTCTGCTTTAGACCCTGATTCAGCAAATATTTAATCATCTGATGAAAAGTAGGTATTTGCTAAAGTCAGGCCAATAGACAATGCCAGGGGTCCATTGAAGTCAGAAGATCTCGTTGGTTAAAATTTTATTAAGTGATATTATCCACTAGGACACATTCTTCGGTATATTTTAAAATATCTATTTGAATTGTCAATTTAGAATAGAATAGAATAGAATCAATCTTCTAATAGAATCAAGCTTAAAATTTTGAAGAAAGTGAAGGTCTGTATTGGAAATGGCAGCCAAGGTATGTAATTTAAACAAAAAATACTTAATTCTGTTGGTCAGGAAATGGAAAGGAGAAGAAAGAAAATGTTATTTTCTTGCTTTTGGAGAGGAGTTATTCTGTGGTAGACATCTGTAAATATAATTCTCATGATCTGATTGAAATAACCTTCTCTTTCCTCCACATTTAAAGCATAGTATTTAATTTGACTTTCATTTGTAATTCCTGCTAAATCCAATTAGATTGTAGGTACAACTAAAAATTGAACAGGTTGTGTGCTTCAAATACTGAGGAATCATTGGATTAAATCAATAATGTTTTCTTAAACGTACTGAAATCCCATATTGTTTTTTCATGAGTTTTCTAGACAGATAGTGAGTTGCATCTTGATTTTTTTATCTATTCCAAGATGTATGAACATTAGGAATAGGTAAAAGGAAGGGGAACTTCCTACAATCTAAATAAAACACATTAAGTATCCCAGGTGTCAAGGCCCTTAGGCTTCTGAACACCTGTTGCCAGCAGTTATTCTCCCTTATGACATGTTGCACATGATTATTATTCTTTTCTTGATTTTCAGTAAATAAAAGTGAAGATAAGATAAATGAGCCATAGCAGCATTTTTTTCAGCTTTACTCTATTTATTTATCATTAATAATCTGTGATCAACATGTTTAGTGCACAATGGAATCTAAAATATATTAAAAACCCCAAGCGATATATTATCAAAGCTGCAAGAAAGAATTTTCTATTAGTTTATTATCCTATTAAAAGGGTGCACAAATGGGACATCCAACTTAGTAATGGCTCATTAACTGTTTTCCATGTTAATAATATTATGAAAAAAGGGGCTTAGAATGCAAAACCTTTTAATCATTTTGGACAGCTGCTGAAGAAAAAAAAATTTTTGATTTTGACAGCCATATTTTTCCAGTAGGGAAGTGACTATTCCTTAAGCAGTGATCTGTGCCAGGACTGTGACAGCAGCGGTAATTACCTCCATCCAGTGGTGCTGGGAATGAAGCTGTCATTTGTCTCCATTATGACTGAATGTTGAAGCTGCCTTCTCTTCTTTTCACCAAATGAAATGCTTAACACCTGATCGTTCAATAGGGCTAAACAAAAGGACAGGAATTAAAAAGCATCATCAGAAACATGAGAACAATACTTCCTTTTCACAAAGCATATTGTACTGTGTTCATTTTTATCTTGTAAGAAAACAAATGGAGGTGCTTAGAAGATCAGGATTCTAGAACATTAAAACTGTCCTGGGTTTTGAGATGATCACTATTTACAGCTTTGGTTCATGGGATATCTGATTATCAAGAGAGGTCTTTTTTTTAATTATTATTTCTCTATTCCTTTCCTAATGAAGAAGAAAACCTTGGTACACATTCTTTGCAGAGTAAAGGTGAAACATATTGGCCAATAGTAAATTTTCAATCAGATAAATGATTTCCCTTTTAATCAAGAAGGTTAAGAGGTTCTTCACATAAAACTTAGTTTGGAAATTTATGATGTTCATAACAAGTGTGGTTAGTAGATTTATAACACATATATATGTGCCTTTTCATGAATTGATAGTGTTTATAATTCATGCAAAAATGATAAGAGTTATATCCATGACACCTAATTCAACATCCATTTAATTTATAAGGCACTAAATTTATTACTTACACTGGGCCCAAGGCGAGAAATTTAGGCTCAAATTCAATTACACTCTGGACACATTCTACATGTGCATAAAGGCACTTTTCCTAATGTGCATTAAATTTAGTACCCGCAGTGTAAGGACTAAACAAATATGCATTAGGCTGTCTTAATGCATGGTAATGAATGTGCCCAGCCCTTTAGTGACACTTAATGCACAGTGACCTATTTTACTGTGCATTCACATAAACAAATGGGTTTTTATGTAAGGTTTTATTGTGCAATAAAATAAGCTACTGCACAATAAAGTGCATGTGTAGACTCAACCTTTGGGTGCATCTACATGAGCCACCCACTGTGCAGTTGTTACTTTACAGGCATTTAGTACTTGCATAACCAAGTACTAAATGACTATGCAGTAACCAGTGTTACTGTGCAGTAGTGTCCGGCAGGGTTGCCTAGTATCACTTACTTCACTGTAGCTCATTACCATTGTGCAGTAGCAGGTTACTACTGCACAGTAGTGATGCTGCTGCACAGTGGTAATAACTACTGATCAGTAGTAAGAAGCTTCTGTACAGTAAGTGTCTCATGTAGACATGCCCAGTGTGTACTTAAATGGCCTTTTGGGGCAAATACACAGTTTGCAATTCTATTATTTGAAGAATCAGAATCACCAATCAGAATCCCACCAGTCAGAATCACTGATACCATATGCTACCACCTGGGGTCCCAAATGGACATAGGACGAGTCTGAAGACCTCATGGTACTGTGCAGAGATGCAGTGTCAGTTTGCTTGGGCCAGATGCTCCAATGTCCAGGTCTATGAGGGGCTGTTGGGAGTGCGGGCACAACTGGTCAGCACAGCAGTGACACATGAAGGTCAAGGCCTTGTGGGCATAATGGGTCACTATCACAAAACACAATTGTCAGTTGGGGAGTGCCTGCAAGTCCATGCCCTTTATGCAGCAACTGGTCACCATCCTTGCACCCTGCAACTCAGGCCACAGCAGCACAGGCAGCATGCCCAAGCTTCAACTCTGGCCTGGCATCCATGGGGCTGGAGCTGAGCAGTGAGGTGAGCAGCGGACTGTACCCAGCCATGGGCCAAGTGGTGGTGGGAGGTGCTGAAGCTGACTAAGGAGGCTGGAGCTGAGCAGGGAGATGAGTGGAGGGCTGCATGTAGCCATGGGGTGAGCGGGGAGGATGGAGCCATGGGGGGGGGGGGTGGCTGGCAGACCTACCCCTCCTGAGCTGCCCCTGACGGTCCCCCACACCTTCAGTAGTCCTCCCATGCTCCTCCAGGTCCCCCCACCCCCTAATTGCCTGGCATGGAGAACAGGTCCCAGTCACTGTGATCCCTGTGAGGGGCATGTGGCTCCTGTGGGGGGGGGGGCAGTCCACAAGGTGTGAAATGGAGCAGCACCCTGTGGAGTACAGGGGACCCACCCCTTCTGAGGGGCTCCCACTCATAGCCCCCTCCACACCCACACTCCCTCCACAATTCACCCACAGCCCCACACCCATAAGCCACTCACAAAACCCCCTCATCCACATTCCTGGCTTTGTGGGGCAGGAGTAAGGGGAATGGGCTGGGGGGGGGTAAGTTGTGGGTTTAGAGTGAGGGGAAAGGGCAGGGACAGGTCAATGACATATCAGTTCTGCTTAGCACTGCACATCTTGGTGAGCAAAGGGGGTAGGGGCAGCTCTGATTTTTCTATGACAGAGAAGCACAAAGTCAATGCCAAACTGTATAGATCATTAGAATTTATTTTTTATGATGATGGAGGAACTGGTAGGCTTCCAAGTTGCTTTACAATTGTGAATATATCAATAAAACATTGCCTAACCTATTTCTCTCTCTCTCTCTCTCTCTCTCTCTCTCTCTCTCTATATATATATATATAGTGGTCTTTTGTTTTAATTATGGAGGAACATGGATTAGGCAGTATTTTAAAGACTAAATTTGGGATTTTTTTCAGAGATTTTGCAGGTTTTAAATAGGGAACACCGGAATTCCTGCTAGTGAAGCAAATGGCAGGATTCAGGCAAAATGGGGCCAGGAGGACATGCTTTGACAGTTCAAAGTGGCCACCACACCCAGAACATCTTCCAGGTGAAAGCTGTCCAGATGGCCGGACAGGGGGCAGACATTGCAGTAGTGCCACACAGAGGCCAGCCCTGCAACCACTGGCAGCTGTCCCAGAGGGGCAGATGCCTCTACTGGCTGTACAGTCCCCATCCGGGTCTGGCAAGTGCACAGCAAGTCACAGCCAGACTGCTGCAGTTGGTAGAGGGTGCAGGGAACATTCAGGCATGCTTCAGCAGTCCAGATGGCACAAGAGGTAGTGTCCCCAGATAACAATTGTCCGGTCCCCTGAGAGCAAGTATCCCTGAGCTATTTACCAGGGCAGTTTTTTATATTGCTGGGGCCAGCACAGGGAAGGTTTTTATACTGCTGGGACCAGCACAGGTACTAGCCCCTGGCTCTAGCTGCCCCTGGCTGCAGATCCTGGAGGAGACAGGCGGGGTTATTTTGACCCAAGTGGCACAATTTGCCCCACACCAAAGTGCATATCCAAGCATGTGGACCGAGGCAAAAAGCCCCGGCTCAAATTTGCACTGCTTCTATTTGAGCTGCTGCAAGTGCATGTGCTTGCATATGTGGATGTGCCCCTTGAATCAGATTATATCAATTTTTTCAAAATTTAGCATCCTATTTTGCCTCTCTTCTACCTATTTTATACCACACACTTATGAAATGAGCCAGTTTTTAGTTAGTTTTCCATATCCATTTCTTCCCATAAACATAGGTAGTATTAAGATAATATTTATACCCAAAGTATAGGTCACAACTGTCATAACCCAATGATTTTTAGTGCCTTGGCACATTGGAATTTTCCCGCCACATGGAGCTTTCTTTGCACGGGGGATTTCTCAGCTGCAGAGAGAAAACCCCGGTGCAAAAGAGTTCCCGCCACACATATGCAAATTAGTGTCCCACTATTGGTCAATTCTAAATTATTCCTACATGGCAGCTAGCAATTGGCTCACTAGCCGTATAAAAGGTTAGAGCAGTTTCCGCCCAAGTTGGAGGACTCCACAACCATCTCGTGGGGAACTCTAAGCACGCTTTGGATCCTAGCAAACTCCATGTGTGTCTTGGAGGAGGACATAGGTGCCTGATCAGCTTCTAACCACTCCCTGTCATAGTGGAAAGATTGACGTATCCCCCGTGTTGAGCGTGCGGAGTCGTACATTGACGACTCATCTCGGTTCGGTTCGGAAGAGATCTCACTTCTGTTTGTTTGTGTGCAACTGTAACTCAAGCAAGTTTCCTTCCTGCACTGTGACCATTGGCAGTGTAAGTAAACTTTCTTTGGACAACCAATACGCTTCCGTGCCTAACTCTACTCCGTTGTGGAAAAACCCCACCTGACAGTCCGGGCTACTGGCCATAGCCTTAGACTGCCCTCGGTCCCGACAACAACTATTTTGTTTATTTTATTTTATTTTTTTTATGTTTTAAACTAGTATTATAGTTACTTTGCCAAATATAATAGGGAAAATGTTCCAGATCTTATTTCATATTCTCACTTGTACTCTTACTAAAGTTAATGGTTTTATTGACCTGAATAGGGAAACCAGAAAGAGGCCTTATAAACATAATTGCAAATAGCATTGTGACCCAGATCAGAGAAGCATTCGTAACTTATAGAATTTGAAATCTTTATAGTTAAAGAGTAATTAACATGATTAAAATGAATTAGGCTTTCATTTTTAGGACATTTGCTGTATTCATTTCTGTCTAAAGTACAAAAAGACTTTAAGGGAAACATGAAATATAGGCCTGGAATGGACATTCTGGGCTATTGAACCAGTCCTTTACTATCATAGAATAATAGAAAATTAGGGATGGAACAGACCTCAGGAGTAGCAGGATCTCTAGTCCAACTGTCTGCTCAAAGCAGAACCATTCCCAAATATATCATTCCAGCCATAGCTTTGTCTAGCTGCATTTTACAACCTCCCAACCTCTCTGGGTGGCCTCTTGCAGTGTTTTACAGCCTTCCTAATGAGAGAATTTTTCCTAATATCTAACTTAAACTTTCCTTGCTGCAACTTGAGACCATGGCTGCTTGTTCTGCCATCTGCCACCACTAAGAACAGTCTAGCTCCAGTCTTTGGAACTACCCTTTGGGTAGAGGTTTCCAATGGTACTGTTCTTGCATTTTGTATGATTAAATTCAACTGTATTTCTTTTATGGCATCCCTGAACACTCCAGAACAGATTAGTTAACTAACACCAGCCCAACAATTAAAATACATTTTATTTTTCTGTCCCAGCTAGAAGTAAACTCGAATGCATTCATTTTTCTTGACGCTTGAATTATTTTCCAAATGGGGTGTTGCTAATTTATAGAATATAATGATCTATAAAATAGGATTTTACCCTCACTAAAGTTGCATGCTAACTTTCTGGCTATGTTTCAAATTAGTGCCTGACTTAAATATAACTTTACCATACAGCATCTTTCTCACAAATAACTCAAGTTCTATTCTATTCTTGATCTCAGTATCCTGGAAATACTTTAAATAAGGGCTTCAAAACTGGCATGATTTCTTACCCCCATAATAAAAGCATGCAAACCACTTCATCAGTATTTTCAAATAATGCTGATGAGTTGTTTTAAAATACCTACATAGAAATAGGACACATTTTCCTTTCCCTTTTTTTCCCCACTTTGCATAATGTTAGTATTATTTTATTTAGACAAAGTGCAGTGGATTTTCTGATATATCTCTATTACAAAATCTGAGAACAAGGTCAGTACACTTATTTTATGATGCCACAGCCATTTCCATTGGTTTATGACCCATCAAAATAGCTGTTTGTTAGGTAAAACTCAATTATGGACTTCATTTGTCTTGAATCAATGTAAGAATATTAGATCACAATATTAGGATGCTTTACTGCACATTAGACTAATTTAATGCCCAATAAAGCATCACCATCTACACATGCATAGCAATGATGGTGGGGTAGATTATTCTAATGCACCATTTTCTAGTACCTGTATCTACTAGTTTACAGGTACTAGAAATTGCTGCATTAAACTAATGCACTGAAGTGCACATGTAGATGCTGACTTGGAGAAAATTGTTCCTGGTCATCCTAGGCAACAGGGGGCCACAGGGGGCAAGGAGAACTTTTCTGACTTGCTGGATGCTGACTGCCAGCCACATGGGTAATGGGACTGTCCTGGTCTCCATGTGGCTGGGAGAGCTGTCTCAGCTGCCAGGCCACGTGGATATTGGGATGGGTCGTGATCTCCATGTGGCTGGGAGGAAGCTGCCTGGCATCCAGGACAGCTCTTCCAGACCTGGAAGGGTGTGGGCAGTGGGGTCCCGCAGGGCTCGGTCCTTGGACCAATACTCTTTAATGTCTTCATCAGTGACTTGGACGAGGGAGTCAAAAGTACTCTGTCCAACTTTGCAGATGACACAAAGCTATGGGAAGAAGTGGACACGCCGGAGGGCAGGGAACAGCTGCAGGCAGACCTGGACAGGTTGGACAAGTGGGCAGAAAACAACAGGATGCAGTTCAACAAGGAGAAATGCAAAGTGCTGCACCTAGGGAGGAAAAATGTCCAGCACACGTACAGCCTAGGGAATGACCTGCTGGGTGGCACAGAGGTGGAAAGGGATCTTGGAGTCCTAGTGGACTCCAAGATGAACATGAGTCGGCAGTGTGACGAAGCCATCAAAAAAGCCAATGGCACTTTATCGTGCATCAGCAGATGCATGACGAATAGGTCTAAGGAGGTGATACTTCCCCTCTATCGGGCACTGGTCAGACCGCAGTTGGAGTATTGCGTGCAATTAGGGCGCTACACTTCAAGAAGGATGCGGATAACCTGGAGAGGGTCCAGAGAAGGGCAACTCGTATGGTCAAGGGCCTGCAGACCAAGCCCTACGAGGAGAGACTAGAGAAACTGGACCTTTTCAGCCTCCGCAAGAGAAGGTTGAGAGGCGACCTTGTGGCTGCCTTTAAGTTCATCATGGGGACACAGAAGGGAATTGGTGAGTATTTATTCACCAAGGCGCCCCCAGGGGTTACAAGAAACAATGGCCACAAGCTAGCAGAGAGCAGATTTAGATTGGACATTAGGAAGAACTTCTTCACAGTTCGAGTGGCCAAGGTCTGGAATGGGCTCCCAAGGGAGGTGGTGCTCTCCCCTACCCTGGGGGTCTTCAAGAGGAGGTTAGATGAGTATCTAGCTGAGGTCATCTAGACCCAGCACTCTTTTCTGCTGATGCAGGGGGTTGGACTCGATGATCTATTGAGGTCCCTTCCGACCCTAACATCTATGAATCTATGAATCTATGAATCTATGTGGAGATTGAAGCAGTTCCTAAACTCCATGGGGCTTGGGGCATCTGCCTGGCAACTGTGACACCTCTCCCCAAACTCCAGAGATTGAGACCAGCCTCCATTCCCTCTGCCAGCCCAGGGATGGCACCTGGGGGAGCCTGGAGCTCCCCTTGGATGCTGCAGGGGGGAAGGGGAGGGCAGAAGCTCCCATGGGGAGGAAATTTGCTCCTGATGTGTGCATGTTCAGATATGTGCTGG
Organism: Alligator mississippiensis; assembly: GCF_030867095.1. NCBI lineage: Eukaryota > Metazoa > Chordata > Crocodylia > Alligatoridae > Alligator > Alligator mississippiensis. Next base: position 381,390,551 of record NC_081824.1, read on the forward strand.
GGTGAAGTTTAATGAACCTTAATTTTCTGCACAGAAAATTCAGGTGCATTAATTGCATATGTAGACAGGCCCAACCATAACAATAACAGATATCAATACCAGAAACATATGGCATAATAGGAAAGGGGACCACCAGGGCCATCAGCTCTGTTTTTTTGACACCGATGTCATAGAAACTTACCTTATTATCAGTCATACCTCACATCTACACTTGTGCTTTACTGCACATCAGAGTAATTTAATGTGCAGTAAAGCATCACCATCTATACATGCATCACACTTAGTGCACAATAGATTAATTTACTCTGGTGTAGGATAGTCCCATACTGTCCTACATGGCAGTAAATTACTTAATTACTGTGCTTAAATGCATATGTAGACAGTGACATTAAGATTAGTTTACTCCAGGTCTAATTCAGCCACATCAGGTGCATCTACATGTTGCCATACTGATGCACAACATCATTATACAATGTGCTATGGAAACATAGCAATCACATAAGTCTACATGTGATCAGTAACTACTTTGCTGTAGTAGCATGCTCCCCACACTCCCCCATTTTAGTGTGTCACTATGGTGAAGTAGCAGTGAAAACTAACCATGTGCTGCACACACAGCACAGTAACAATGTCACAATAGGGTGACATGTAGACGTGCCCACTATAGTCAATCTCATTAATTGCATTTGTAGACATGTCTAGACCATGGACCAAATTGTCAATGGGTGTAAATAGGCATAGTTGAATTAACTTGAAAGGAATTATACTGGTTTTCACTTGCTATGGATTTTATTATATATAATCCTTGAAATTTGTTACTAGATATATGAGTTCAAAGTCCAGCAAGAAGCAAATTTACATGACACACCCTGATTGCTAAGCTACACATCTGTATATATGAGTTAACCAGAGGGAAAAAAAAACAAAACAAAACAAAAACCCACAAAAATCCTTCATGTACCTACAGAGTTCACTGCTGAAGCAACAACTTGGAATAAATCCATTTAAAAATGGTCCAGCTATCTCTGTTTTAGACATGAATATTGGAAACATTTTTACACAGGGTTGAGACTTCCTTCTTACAAGCAATTCATGCTCATACAGGGTTTTTGCTATGCATATAAAATGGACAAGGCATGCGGATGGGGATTTTTTGATAATAGTAGGAAATACCCTCTCAAGTATTTTTGATTAATCATGTCTTGCAGCCTTGTGCATACACAAATTATTGCTCTAAATGGAGTTATGCATGTGGCCATAATGAGAGATTGTACATATGTGTAAATCTTCATACTCATCTGAATGTTAGAAAAGTAAAAGTATCCTACTTCTGATTTCATATTACACTAATGATCTTCAAATGATACAGAATTAGTGGCTGATAATAACCCTACTCTTTTGTTTCAGTTGAAAGTAGCTTGCTTGTATAAAAGCAAAGTAGTAATCTAAGATTAGAGCAAAAAAAAATAATGGTTGATCCAGTAAAATCGCAGAACACTTTTGTAATTTAGCCAAGGTGACATCAATTGCAAATAAACAGGCCATCGAGCTGGTGAAACTTACCTCACTAAAAATAAATAATAATAAAAAAATGCCTCATGGGCTGTAATTTTGGTTTCCTTGTTTCTCTTCTAATTTTTGAAATTGAGCATCTGGCTTTCTGTCCCAAATCTTTGTTCACAAAAGAAATTTAATTGCAGTTCATTACATCAGAATAGTAGAAGTGTGTGGAAATAAAATTAAGGAACACAGAATAATCAGGTTCAGAATTTCCTGTTTTTACAGATTTGTACGTCTGTATGACCAGCTCATCATCAACTGAATATGTTATTAGCACATTCAGATGGGTTTGGCTGAAAATTCATGAAACATGAAGTGCTGAATAAATGACAATTTTTCTAATAACCCATTTATAACCTCAGACAAATGATAATAATGTAAATTAGTCATTCTGATATTCTTGAGTTTCTGGGTTTGTTTTTTTTTTCTCCCTTTGGACAATATATGTTTATGTGTTTTATAGGTAAGGAATAATGTTTTTATAAATCAATAATATTGCATGAGTTTTGTTTCTCATTTAATCAAATATATGCAAGTTATTTCATTTAGTATTGTTTGCTTTCTTCTGGGAAGAAAACAAGATAAATAGTTGTTCCAGGGTGTAATAATCACAACAATAACTTGATAAATGAACTTTCTCTTAACTCTTAATTCTTTTGAAATTTTTGACAGTACAAAATGTCATTTTTATTTTTAACATTGGTTTACTGTACCCAAAGTTATATACCTTGTCATAGGCAACGGAAATGGTATCGAAAAAAAGAGAAGGATCACATTCATTTTCAGAATCTCTTATGTCATGAATATAACAGTAATCTATGTAGAAGATAGTTCATGTTTTTATATTTTAGTAGAAAAGAAAACAAAGAGCAATTGTTATTAATAACCCAATAAAATGTAAATACAGAAGGATACTGGAAAATTGCAGTAAGGTCAGCTTAGCACACAGTTGAGAGGGAAAGCTAGTTGTCAGTTTAAATCACAGTTAATCCTATACAACCTTTCAGGATTGGTAACAATCTCTTTCTCAATAGCCCTGGCATGAAAATGTGCTACTTCTGCAGTGATGAGCTATTGAACACAATTGCTGCTCCACTAAAGCCCTCTATTGGAATGAACATTATAGCAGAGTGATTCTCAATAAAGGTGCTGTGACACCCTGGGATCCTTGAGACTCTTTCAACAATGCAATGGACTACCACTGAGTGTTAACATAGGGCTCATCTACACATGCATTTAAACTGGTGTAAATTTACCATACAGTAAGATACTGCAAAGTAAATGGAAAAAAGGCAAGCATCTGTTAGACCCCAACTCCATTCAGTGCCCAACGACTAGGGAGATGATGATCCAATTACCAATAGATTCTGTTATTCATTAGCCAGAGCAAGCAGGGAGCAAACACCAGCACACATTGTTCACAACAGTTTTATTCAAAATGGAGACAGCTTCAGACAAAGGTCCCCCCCCCAAAAAACAACAAACCAGGGACCTGCCCAGAACAATAGTTACACTTTGGTTCATGCTCATTACCAATTACTCCACCCTCACTCCTCCTTTGTTCCACCCATATCTCCTCCTCCTCCAAGCTCTGCCTCTGTTTACTGTTTACTTCATTAACATGGAATTGCCTATGCATTTCATTCATTTACATGCCTGTTTGCTAACAGTGCATGTCTAAGACTTTCACCCCACTTCTTTGGTCACTGGGCAGACTTCAACCAAAACCTGGAAGCTTCTTCACCAATCACCATTCACTTTTTTGCATATGTTCATCTTGGATTCTGTTACCAGTTATGTGTTGTCTTTCACATTCCAATCGGTTTTTCATTCACTAGTTGTACCATCTTCCACATTTCTGAGGCTTCACCTCATTCACAGCACAGACTTACACAGACTCGCTTGAAAATAGCTGACCCAGTTAACATGGTTACTTAGCATAAGCATTCATAAGTAAAATATGCTCTACCTCCTAATGATACATAATGAAATATATATCTTACAACACTACTATAGTTTAAAAAAAAATGTTTACCTATGCGTCTTGCAATATACTTTTAATGGATCATTCTGCCTTGTGGTCAGGAGCTTTTGCCAGAACCCAGATTATAGCCTTGTATTCAGCTGCAAATCCAGTGCTCCCCAAGATCCAAATATTGTCACCCTAACAAGCTTGGCAGTCATGCTGAGGCCAGAGGCAGCTGCCAGCACTTGGTGACCATCTTAAAAGCACACACCCACTCTCCGATCCCTGAGCAGTCCCTCCCCTGCCCAGAAGCTGCATGTCCAGCACAGGGGCAACACACAGCATCTCCTTCCCTGCCCACCCTGCCTCCCTATGACATGGCTGCTCCAGCCCCTGTCCCTGCCAGCAGCACCCAGCAACCCATAGCTCCAGCCCAGCCCCTCCCAGCAAGGACCTGTGCTTCTGCTGGCCATGGTGCTGGACCTGCTGGTCCCAGCAGAGCCCCCCGGCCCCCAGGCCCCAGGACAGCCATGCACCCACCAGCCAGGCCCAGGGCAGTGGCTGCAGGAGGCTCTGGCTGACCCCCTCCTCCTGCCTTCCCCATTCCAGCCCACCTGCTCTGCCACCCACACAACCCTAATCCCCTGCCCACTCCCTGCACTACAGGACATGCACACAGGTAAAACCATAAAAGGTTATCTGTACAAAATCCAGCCCCATCCTTGCTTTTCAACAGATATAGCCCCCTCCAGAACAGTGCTCCTCCCCCACCCTACCCACCCACCCACAGTAAAAACCTCATTCCCAAACTGAACCCAGCAGTCCGTCATCTCTCAGTGCTGCTGATGGCCCAGTGCTGGACCTGCTGGCCCCACCAAGCCTCCCCCTCCTTAGGACCCAGGAAATCCACACACCTGCCAGCTAGGCCCAGGGTACTGCCTGTGTGAGGCCTTGGCCAACCTCCTCCTCCTGCACTATATGCTCCAGCCTGCCTGCCCTGATGCCCACAGGCCCTCACCCCCCTGCCTGTCCCCAGCCATACTCCAGGACATGCACACAGGGGAAACTTTATTTTTTGTACAAAACCCACCCCATCCCTCCCCCCATAACAAACACAAACGTCTCCCCCTCCCCAACATTGTCCCTTCCTCACCCTCCCCACCCACTCAAAGTACAAACTGCATTCTCAAACTGAACCCAGCATTCAGTCTACTCTCAGACTCCATCCTGGAGTTGCTCTGTGAGAGTCTAAGGGGTCAGGCCACCCAGAGTGGAGAGCCTGGCAGCAGGCAGCCAGCATCCCAGCTGCAGATCACTCCCCTGTGGGTCCAGTGGTCACAGCAAAGTCCATGGATGTTTGTGGCTGATAGGCACTGTGGGGCCTGCTCCAGGGTGCTTCCAGGGGCCTGCTATGGGGTGATGGTAGGGACTCAGGGCCCCTGTGGGGCCAGGGTTGGGGTCCAGGTGTAGGACAGCATGGGGGCAGCCTCATTTGGGTGACCCTGGGAGGCCAGCTACTGCTCCACCAGTTCCATGTACTGCTGATCCTGCTGGTGCCCCAGGCACACCTGCACTCTTGGTTCAGGACTCTGAGATACAATGGCATAGGAGGCAATCCCAGCCTGCCCCACAACCTCTACCACCACCTGGAGGGTTACCTGTCCAGTGCTACAAGTTCCTGCCCTGGCTGCCAAGGAGATTGCTGCTGGGATTAACGCTTTACCCAGTGCATGAGAGGCCTGTGCCCACCCAGCTGCAGGGACTTCTCAATAAATGTATGGCCTGTGTCTCACGTCTCTGTGTTCTGTAGGGGAAAACCAGGGGAACAGCGGAGTGTGGGTGGGCTGGGCAAAGAGAGGGGGCTGAGTCTGGGGGCTGAGACAATTACTACTGTGTATTATTTTTTTTTGACCAAGCACTTGACACATACTTTTGCTACAATATCCACATTTTTAGGGGAAAAATCTATTTACAGGACAAAATAGATTTGGCATCCAACCAAGCAGACTTTAAGGTTGACTTTAATATAACAGAAAAGTTCTTCTAATGAACTAGTATTGGGAATGAATGGTAATGTGTATATTTATTTCAATTCATAAATAGTATTCTATCTTTACAAAAAAGAACACTTTCATTTTAGGTAATCATTAGGCATGAAAAAAATAGTGCAGCTCATGTTGTTCCCATGACCACCCTGCTTCAAAAAAGCCAGTTGGAGGAGATTAAGGCCGGAGCTGAAAGAGGTAGTGTGATGGACATTCTGAAAAGTGATTTTCTGGCCCACTTAAAAAACATCTCTTGACACTGACCTTTGATTTACTGTTTGCAATCTCCCCTTTTGGGGGAAAGTGATTTAACAGGTGGTTAAATCAATAACACCAGGTGCACTTGCACATATTAGATCCCTTGACCCTTGTCAAGGCTTTTGTCCTGGATATAGTAAGGACAAGGCATTTGTGTCCCTGTTCAATAACTTTTGCTTGGGGATTGATAGGGGAAATTGTACCCTATTCATCCTACTTCAATATCCTTTGATAAACTTAACTGGGTAGTTTTGAAAACACGAAACTGTGTATATGACCTGGTGTGTATTTGAGGGACTGTGCCTAGTTTGTTTTGTTTTTTTTTCCTAGCAGGGAGATCCCAGAGGTTGATAATGGATGAGTGCTTGTTGTCCCCTTGAGACTTTTCCTATAGGGTACCTTAGGGGTCCCTCAGGTGTCCATCTTTTTGCCCCTCTTCTTTAGCATGTGAATGGGACCACTGGACAATGATCTGGACTGAGGTGATCTTAGTATGCTGATAACCAGGGATCCTAGTTTTCTCTGATTAAAAAAAAATCCCCAATTTTTGGATTATAAAAAAATAACACAAAATCCACATTTTTCCATGATTAAAATGAAACAACACTAACATATAGATACATATATAGCAGTGTTTCATTTTAATCATGGGAAAATGTGGGTTTTGGATTATTTTTTGTATCCTAAAATTGGGGATTTTTTATCAGATAAAACCAGGATCCCTGCTGATAACACTCAGCTCTATTGCTTCTTCTTAGCTAACCCAGGCTTTGTACTCGCAGTCTTTCTAGTCAGTTCCTGGATAGAGCTGAGGATTGGATGAAGATGAACAAACTGAAACTGAATCCCAACAAGCCAGAGGTGATGTTGGTTGGCAAACCTTTGACTTGGGGTGGTAGAGGTGGGAAAAAGACACCCCGGCATACTCTCTGGGCTATGCAGGGCTCTCTGCTCCCTGGCTGCAGTTCTGCAGAAACTGCATTTACAGCGGGGTCTGCCTAGCTTCCTCCTTCTCTCCCAACCCTCACCACTCCCTGATCAAGTAGGGATACCCTCTCCCCTATGTCTTACACAGGAACCTCTCAGCATTAGCAAGCATACCACATGCTAGCTAGGGTCTGTGCTGTGGGAGATGGGACAAAGGCTTACAGGACTGTGTCAGCTTAGGGCTTTTTGGAGCTAATCAACAGGTAGCTGGTAATGTCCCTCTGTTCCTTCCTTGGAAAAGTTGTTTAAGTGAGCTTGAACTAATGGAGAGAGGCCATTGTTTTCTTAATAGGCTGATAAACACTGAGTTAGGGGTGATAAACTCTGTGTTATCAACTCCCTGCTGGGCTGCTCAGGGATGGGGGGGAGGGGGGAGGGGGATCTTTAATCAGAGCATCCTGCCAGGGCCTGGCCACAACCTCCTCAGCTCAGTGCTGTAGAAGGGAAGAGAGGGCTGCTTTAGTATGCCCCATCCCGACCCTGATTTTAGCCTAAGTCACTGCAGGCATGTGCCGACATTTCTTCACTCCAAAGGGGATGTATTTTTAGTTACAAACCAGTTTAGCCTAGCCAGGTTAAAGTAACCTGCAAAGATTGAATCAATTTAGTCTCCAACTTTTTAAATGTCTATCCCTAGCCTGATAGGGTTCAGCCTGCCCCTTTCCATTCAGATTGGGGTGCTTCTGAATCCTTTGCTACATCTAGGTTTTCAGGTATAGCAGTGACCAGGAGAATCATTTACCAAGACCATCTGGTGATAAGACTATGTTTTGGGTTTTTTTGTTTTAGATTCAGATCTAAACACTATCATCCATGCTTTTGTACCTTTGAGACTAAACTACTGCAATGACTCTGTTTGTGAAACGAAACTTGAATAAGAATTCTTGTGGTCCATAGATTGTCAAATATCCATTCACTGTTCTAAACTTTTTTTTACAAAAGCCCTTGGCCATTCCCTTGCTAAGGATCTTTCTCTTCTGCTGCATCCCTGTTGCAAGTGATTGTTATCATGGAGTTATGTATTTATGCCACATTCAACAGTGTAGTCAATTTTACCATTAGGCCATTCTTTCTATAAACAAACCAACTTTTGAATTCTTACATATGTGTACAGTTCTTTAATTTTTTGTTTACTGTCAAGTGTTTGTGTAGACTGCAACAAACGTACCTAATGTTAAATATTTTTAAAGTAATAATTTTTGGGACATTACAGACTAAAATGAAAGGATATGCAAATTCCAATACAGTAAAATGTTTGGGAAGTTTCAACTGGTAAACTGTATTAATCCCCTTTAAAGATCCTTTTTTAAGGGGTGGGGGGAAGGATTTAAAAAATTCAAAATGAGAGCTAGTGGACTAATGAAAAACCCTAAGCTTAAACATTTATGAACTTCTATGAGAGAGCAGAGAAGATTCTATATTCAGATCTGCATTTCAAATATATGACATGAGCTCCTCTTTAAATGTAAGGAAGATCTCAATCTGTGAAACTTTAATGTAGAATAAATCTAGTTGGCTGAGATTCAGGGCCTAAGTTCTTTCTGCAATATACCACAAGCTCCCAGGTAGGCCATCTTCCATTAGGTTCACACGCACGATATATCCATCATGAGAAACAAAAAAGAAAAAACAAACAAACAAACAAAAACAAACAAAAAACATGAAATTGAAACATAACATTTAATTGTAATGAAGATTCAAGCAAAAACCCTGTAAAACAGCATGACATAAATTCATATTATAATGACCTATATTATTGCCTTTTAACATGAAAGGACATTTCAGTAATTGGAAAGCAAAGATTCATCTGAACTTATACAGCAAATGCTTAAATATCTTTATAATAGAATTAAAAGTTCAATTCAATTATAGAAATTTGCTTCAGTTAACAAAGGCTATTTCCACATTCACACAATTAGGTTTTACAAGATAACTCAAAATATCTTCAAAATTGTCACCTTTTACAATTAAATTCAGTTTCAAACACTGTTTGGATTCTCTGAGTTTTCTTAAAGAACCACAATGAATCTTTTGTTTCTAGTCAGAGTACTAAAAAAACTAGAGTTGGTTATTAGCAGGGATTCTGGTTTTCCCTGATAAAAATAAAAATAAATCCCTATTTTTTTAATTAAAAAAGTAAGCCCAAATCCACATTTTCCATGATTAAAATGAAACACCATTAATAAATATATACATTTTTCCATGAAGAAAAATTATGCATATAATATATATTCATATATTGTTCCATATATACGAATGGAACAATGTGGATTTGGGCTTAGTTTTAATCCAAAAATTGGGATTTTTTTTATCAGAGAAAACCCAGATTCCTGGTCATTAGATATCAAGTTATCTTCCCTAATGATATCTCTATGGGTGGCAGGCTCAATAGACAGGATCCAACACCATACGCTTGAGTAGGGGTTAGATCAGACCCATTTTTTTTTTAATGCTTTCTCATATACTGTGCTCAAAAATAATATTTTAATCTTGAGGTTTTCTGTTCCATACATTTAAAGATCACAAGGGGTCATTAGGCTAATTTTATTTGATTTCTCAAATAGTACAAACTGTATAAAATTTCATTTAAACTTTCCTCTACTTTGCTAAGTGGTTTCTACATTGACCCACCATTACAGAAATGGTCAAAAAGAATGAACTGTCTGTTCATCATTGCAAATCTGCTCATGAGTGACTATAGCAACCATCTTGAATGTGATGCTGCTTTCTCAAATTGGTTGGCATCCCAAGCAAAAAAGCAGAAAGCTACATTTAATGATGTGTTACATAGAACCTGTAGATGTGCCAAGAGGCGGCTCCAAGACTCTGTAATTATAGCACATCAGAGCAGACTTGATTAATTCAGTTTGTTGCAGCATGCTAGTTAGTGGACTCCAGCCACCTTCTGTGTCTCACGTATCAGTATCCCTATGGTTCAAAATGGTGGTGGGGGAACTTTAACTAAAGCTTGTTGAACAAGCTTTAGTTAAAGTGCCCCCTCCTCCATTTTAAAACATGGGGACAATGATACACAAGACACTGTGGAGCATCACCCCTAGAGCACGTGTAAAAATGCCCCTTAATTCTAACTGAATCCTGTAAGCTTTATGCAGATTTTATGCAGATTGTAAATCAATATGAATTCATGATATTTTCTCATTCCAAAATATGCAGTCTTTAAATCCCCTTCTGCTTATGCACAAAAGCATGTATTACAACCTTGTATTACAAACAACACTCTTAATATATAAATTTAGTCTTCTAGGCCTAAATTCTAGTTCACTTTACATGATTAAGTGGCATGTATGTGGCTGGGTACTAAGGTATTATGTGACTGGGTACTATGGTACTAACACACAATCTGGGATTCTATTTCACCCTCGGTGGAAATAAAAGTGCCTGTTTCCATACCTGTTGTAAGTAAAGTGAAGGAGGAGGAGGTTTTCTCCTGTACCCTGGCAAACATCCTAACTGCTAGGATATTGGGCTAAATGGCAGGAGAGTTCTCCCTTTCTCTCTCTCCCCATCTCCTGGCATATATCACACACTTTTTTGCTGAATTTTGCCTGAGTAAAATTTAGGGATCTGCCTAGCCTTCTGTGGGTACATAGGTGACTATATTTGTTTGTTGTATTTATGATGGTTCTTGCAGTTCAAATAAAACAAAAACAAATATATTTTATTTGTAAATTTCAGTGTACTTGTTTTTATCACAGTGATGTTGAGAATGGTTGACCTCAAGGAATGTGTAAAATATATAGTATGATGATAGAAATATTTTGTGCTTGCTTAACCTGCATGTGTTACTTTAAATTGCCAATTGCTCAAATCAAGAATTCTGGAGTAGAACTAACTATAGAGTATTGCTTCTCAGGATATATTTGAAGGGAACATGCTAGTCCTGAACAGGAACTCTGTATTTCAGCCCTAGTTTCTAAAATGTTTGACTTTTTGTCTAGCACAAACAAAATCCTGAAAAAGATAACAACTTGCATAAAATTTAAGCAGCTGTGAGAAAGTGTACAAAGTATATGCTTAATATTCAAACTCTTCAATCAGAGATTGGAATCCCACCCTTCCTTAGTGAGCCTTGACATTACAGTGAGATTACATTATAATTAGACCATGTTAAGATCACTTAAAATGTGAATGGTAGGAAATTGGACCTCTCAGAGTAACAAGGAATAACGGCCATAAGTTGCTAGACAGTAAGTTTAGACTAGACATTAGAAGGCATTACTTCACAGTTAGTGTGGCTAGGATCTGGAAACAACTTCCAAGGGAAGCGGTGATGGTTCCTACCCTGGGGGTCTTTAAGAGGAGGCTCAACATTTACCTGGCTGGGGTCATTTGAGCCCAGTTTTCTCTCCTGCCCAGGGCAGGGGGTTGGACTAGAAGATCTACAAGGTCCCTTCTGATCCTACATCTATGAATCTATGAAATTAAAGCTTATTAACAAGTGTTATGTGGCCTCTAGGCATTTTAGAGTTACACCACTTTGGGAAAGGATTATCTTTGAGTTTTGCTACGAAACTCAAGTTAACTGCTGGCTGTTTACTTGAAAGAAAATCATAAATTTGCAGTCTTCCACTATCCCAGAAAGAAGCATTCCCAGATGAACTAGCTATCATCCAAGACTCTATGGCCCTGGACTGGGCATAGCTGTGGACAGCTTGGCAGTTGGTGACTGGGGAGAAGGGTGAATGGGAAGGGAGGGGAAATGGATGCAGGAGACCAAGGGGAGGAGGATATAGAGAAGAGGGGAAGGGGGGCACAGGGAGGGGGATATGGGTTGATGGAGAGCTGTCTCAAAGCATCCTTTCCACCCTAATTGGCCCCAAAATCAGCCCCTCCCACTGCAGTTCCCTCCACCCTGAAGATCACCACCTTACTGCCTTGACTATTAGTTCTGAACTCCTGATCTCCCACCAGTCTCCTGAATCAGCCCCCTAATTACCCCTACCATCACCACCTGGACCCTGCTTCACTGATCGGCCCAAAAAAGATGCTGGCAGTGAGGGTACAGGTTCTCCCTCCCTGCCTGTTCCTCAGCTTGTTGTAACCTCCTCCATGCCCATGCATTTGGACTCATACCCAACTGGGCCCTGCAGCTGCCTAGCAGATCCCCACTAGGAAGCAGGGTGGTCAGTGGGAAGGGGTGAAGGGAAAGGAGCTCCTGGCGACCATGGATTGTGGGGTTCAGTAGGGGCAAGCAGCAGCAGTTCAGGCTTCAGGGAGCATGGAAACAGTTGGGGAGGAGGATATCCCCTATTGCTGGTGCTGCCACCACTCTTGGGCTGATTGGGGTGACAGAAGAGGTGATCTGAAGGGTGGGGTGGGGATCAGGCTAACAGGAGGGGTTATCTGGGGGTGGAGACACTGATCGGGGACAGAAGGGGCAGGCTGGCAGGGGTTTGAGGACACACCTGAGAAGTAGGGGGTGTGATCTGGGGGTTGATGGGAAGCAGAGGGGCAATTTAGAGGGTGGGTTTTGATCAGGGGTACAAGGACCAATTGGAAGATGGTCAAGTGATCTCAGAGCTGATGAGAGTTAGAAGGGTGTTTTGGGAGCAGAGTGTCTATTTGGGTAGGCAGGCACACTGTCAGGTTATGAGGGGTGGGGGAAGGTTGCTAGGGAGGGATAATTGGACAGTGGTGGGGGCAATCCAAGCAATTCAGGAGGGACCTTCTCCCCCTTTCTCCTCTCTACCAACCTATAGTGCAGCTAAAGAGTTAACAAACAGGGTATACATACAGCAGACTTGGCAGCTATTTAGCAAGCACTTGTTCACCAGCTCTTTAGCAACATGTATGCATGGTAGAAAGGGTAATAACCCTTAACATGTGACTTGTCATAGCATGTGCTAGCTGCAACACTGTCTAAAATTCCTTAGATTTACCAAGTGCTAATTGTAATCTGTAATCTCACCCTTACACTATTTCCATTGCTGTGAAAGAACAGTATAATTAAAAAAAGAACCCAATCTTACACATTCTTACTTTTTCACTGATCATAAAGAAAGTCCCTCTCTTTTCTAAGGTCCTTGTTACATGTTACACTGTGAGCCACACAAATGTTGATTGGTTTAGTGCTAGCTTGCAGTCACACCTTCAATTTGAGTGGCATATCTGTGTGAGTGGCCACACCTTAATGGAACAGGAGCTGGGTTATGTGAATCAAGATATAATCCTGCCCTGGAGTGGTGTAACTTTAAGCCATATAACAAGTGCTTTAAACCACTTAAAGATGTTAATGTATGGACAGTCCAGGGGTTAAGAGCTGCAGAAGCAGCCCAAAATTAAGGTCAAACAAGGTCCTCATACAAAATGGACAGCACAGGGATAAAGCAGAAGTAATTTACTGATATATTTAGGATTATGCAAAATAGCAGCTACATCTTATATTGCATCCACATCCATTGCATGTGGCATTTTTTATTAATTCCTTGGCATCCTTACAGCCAAATTATGGCCACTTGAGCAATAGAGAACAATAGACGCGGGGAATTATTTCTTCTGAAGGCAAAACTGAAAGAGATTGATATAATTTGGAGAATCAAGAAGCAATGAGTGTGTTAATAAGATCAAACAGGGATATTTGCTTTTGGAAAAAGAAAAAAAATTGCTAGGAAAGTATACAACAATGAAAGTTTGTGTGCAGACCCCAGACTAAGGTCTTTCAAGACCTATATCTGACATATAATATCTGGCTTTAGAAACAAATCCACTGTCGGGGTTATGTTAATGTCTATCTTCTCTAGAGAGGAAACTAAGACAGTGGAAAAGAAACATTCATGTTCTTTGTAACAAAACACCATACTGATGCTATCTCCTTTTGTAGTTCTTTTTGTTACTACAATCCCATCTACCATCCATTAAATATATATCCAGATAATAATTTCAGTACTTAGTTGTGTTGTGACTAGATGTAGAACAAGTCTGAATACAAGGAACTGAATGAATCACAGTTGCTAAAATGAATTTATAAACCCTCTTTTCACTTTCTATTTCAGTCATGGTTCTGCTGCTGCCAGCACTTTCTCTGATGTGATGTTTAGCAAAGGAAATACCAAATGGTGCACACTGCATATGCACATATGTATGTGTGTTTATGAGACAGGACAGGAATTCAATATAGTGAGAAGGTGACATTTATGCAATGCCAGGGCTTCAGACATCTGTTTGTGTGTGTGTGTGTGTGTGTGTAAGCCTAATGTCTGGCATGTTGTGGATTAGAAAATGCCAGATAATTATTTTCTTTAGTGGGAATAAAGAAATGGGATTTATTCTATATGAAAACCACATTTAATCTTAATTAACTTTTCATTTTTTTTAAATATTACTGTAGTAAAAATACTCATATAATATTCTGGCCATCTTTGACAATCTTTTCAAAATATGCATAATAACAAGCAGAACATCCATTATTAAAAAAAAACCCAACAAATAAAATAGCCAGGTATTATCATAAACTAAGTAATCACCCCAAAAATGTACACAATCCAACATCAGATTTCTCAGTCTTAGCCATCATTCTGCCACCAAAATTGTGCTGGTATATATCAGAGGCTCATTACTGTAAGTTGCAATTAGTGTATTTGGGAATCAGCAGGGGATAGGAATAAGCCTGGCTCCCTGTACCAGTTGAGTGAAGGAGGATCTTTAGGGCTTTTTTTGTGCCATAGAGGCTTGGAAAAACTGCCTAAATGCTTCAAAGGCTCTGCCCATGATCTATTAAATGCATGTAAACAGTAAAAATGAATAAATGGGGGAAAAATAAAAAATAAAAAGTAGTAAAATTTACCTTTAATGGAACAAAAATCTAGAAGAAGGAATATTTATAATATGAGAGCCTCATATAAGGAACTATCTAGAGAAGGTCAAAGACTGGAAGGACTCTGATTTTTTTCCAAATCAGTTTGCTTTGAAAATTAACTGGAACTAGAAATTTAAATGAAGAGGAAATTAATGAAAGCTGAATAACTAATAAAGGAAAATTACTTATTTTTAAAGGAAAATAATACAGTTCAGGAAAAGTATTTTAGATGTTGCAAAATTGCACTTCTTGTTTTATTAATTAAAAAAGAAATGGACTGACATTCTAAGCTCCAGAATAAACTGGGGGCCCTGACTACACAGACAGGGTTCATGCTTTTGTTTACCTATGTAATGTGTGTTATCAACATCAATTTACATCAAGCAATACCACTGTGCATGCTTAGTTTTATCTATGTGAATAGTTCCACAGGAACTAGAATTTTGGGGACACTGTTTAGACTTTGAGTTTGCTTGTTTAGTCCTTTCCAAGTGAGCTAAATATGCTTCTGAAATGTTGTTCACTATTAGCATCCTAATAGCCCACCTGGACCATTCTCTTAAAAAAATCCATGGTGTTTGCAATTCAAAACAGTAAAAAATTAAAACATTATTTTTCAAGATGAAGAAAGACACTTAAATTACTTGTGTTATTTCTTGTAAAAAATATATTCCCCTCTCTTTTGTATGGCATCAGATATCAACTTCCACATCTATAAGCCACTGTGTGTTGGACACTGCATTCACACAAGGGGCTGTTCAAGATATTCATCTTGTGAAGCGTTGTTTTGAAGCATCTGTATCCAGATCTCAGTCTGCTGAGCTTGATCCATATGTCTCAGTTAAGGTCGTGCCTAATGAAAAACTTTTTGATGTTGGTATAAAACACTGTAGGAATAGGTGTGGTTATTCCCAGTGGTCAGACGATTTCATTGATGCCCATAAATTTGGTACAGCATCCCCAGTCTCTTCCAGAAGTTTGTGGGCTTCATATATAAATGGTTTATGACTTCTAAGCCCCTTCAGCCTCTTCAGTTAACGATTAATGGAGCAGGTGCCAATCAACGTCGTTTGCCTCTATTGCCAATGATGATGTTAGGATCTGTCTTCTCATATAACGTGGTCTAATGCCTGAGAATACAGAAAGTATATGTGTGTGTAAGTTTTTCAGCCTATTATGAGTCTCACTCACTATTATGTACAATGTCAAGCTTTTTCTGCTGGGGCATATACCGTTGTGTGTGTGGTGGTTCTGAGCACTTTGAGGTTGGTCCCCCGTGTTGTACTGGCTAAACATCTTAAGGAAGCTACCCAGCAGAGACTTTACTGATGACCTTTTAAATATAATGTTTATAGGTAAAAGAATGGTGTAATGTGACTCCTAGGTAAGTTGGGTATGCTCAGGAGGCAGGATGTGGTTGCCTACTCTGATATTCAGCGTGCTCTTGACTCAACAATTATCCAGCTGGAAGGGCAAGGATACTGATTTGTTGATGCTCAAATTTAAGCCACTTGTGGAGATAGAGTGATGAGTTCCATGACAGTATTCAGTATTTTTCCAGTTATGTCATGTCAATTCCTTGGGTTACTACTACTATTCTCATTGTGTATATATAGCTTAGATGTATGTGGGAAGTGTGAGGTGTATACATGAAGAGTATTGGTGCTAGAAGTGACCCTTGGGGGACTCCATTCTTCAGAGTTCGTACTTCTTTCTCTTTGGCTAATAGTGAATTTGAATGTTCTGTTGGAGATCATGCTCATGATGAAAGAATATAGCTTGCAGACTGATATTAGAGAGTGCACTTTATATTTGAGGCCTTGTTGCCATACAGTATCATAGGCAGTTGTAAAGTTGATAAAGAGTGTGCCTGTTTTCTGCTTCATTTCAAATCCATTTGATATCTGTCTGACATAAAAATGTATTCTTTAATTGTTACAGGTACAGCTCAGTGCCCTATGTTAGCTGGGGGGTGGGGGGAAGTGTGCTCTAAATTTTGGAAATATTTTCCCAAAGAATATAAAATATCACTAGAATAAAAACAACCCCCCCCAACCCACCTATTTTGATTGAAACAAACAGTGATAATAGTAATAATATACCTTAAGATGCATGGGTGACGGTGCCACCTCAGTCAGGGGAAGGGTCCCCCTGCAGGCAATCCCATCGACCGGGGGGCCCCACAGCCAATTCCACCAACTGGGAGGGTGGGGTCCCCCCATGGCTGATCGTGAGATGGCCAATCACTGTGGCCAATTGCTGCAGCTGCTTCTGGAAGTGGCTGTGGGGCTGGTTCTGGGAGTGGCTGCGGCTGCTTCTGGGAGCACAATGGTGCTCTACTCCTCAGCCAGAAGTTGCAGGGGTCACTGGCACTCCTGCCTGCCCCCCCACCCATCACCTAAGTGGTGAGCGCAACTGGTCAGGGGTGAACTGGTGGTCTCAGGGAGAGCACGTGCACCCCTGTGCACCCCCTATGCATTGGACTGTTAGATTGTGCACTCTTTCCTATCTCTCGTAGTTTCAGTGTATGACACCAGCAACGAACTAAGCTGATGAGCTATGGTGATGTATCATCACTGGGCACAAACCGTAATGCCAACACTACTGTAGAACAGCTCATTGCTACTGCACAGTAGGGTCAGTAATGACCCATGCACTGCTGAGACTCTGCAGTAATGGTGGTTACTGTGCAGTCATTTAGTACTTGCTTTAGCTTACTAAATCAACATTAAAAGTACATTGTGGCCATGTCTACACATGCTCCCAACTGCACAGTTGTTACTGCACAGTCATTTACTACTTTCCTTAGTACTAGTAATCTAAAGCAAGTACTAAATAATTGCACAGTAACAACTACATAGTCAGAGAATGTGTAGACACGCCCACAATGTACTTCTAATGTTGATTTTATAGACATTTGCCAAACAACTTGAAGTCTCTGTCAAATTATTGTCAGCCAAAGGAAGAAATATAGATACCTTGGAACTTGATCCCTAAAGCTTTTATTATAAGACAAACATCTGTTGAAATGTGAGAACAAAATCAGCATGAAGCAAAAGCTGGTTAGCAACAATACATGCTGTTATGTGGTTTCTCCACAGTGCTAATATCCCTGAATGAGAATCTGCCAACATTTCAATTTCATCTATGATAGGATTTGTTATCAGGAGACAACACTGAAACATTAAAGTAAAAACAAGCCTGATTATCAGGGATCCTGATTTTCTCTGAACTTAAAAAATCCCCAATTTTCAATTAAAAAAAAAGTAAACCCAAATCCACAGTTTTCTGTGGTTTAAATGAAACATCACTAGTATATAGATCTATATATAGTGGGTTTTCCTTTTTAATCATGGAAAAATGTAGATTTGGGGTTACTTTTTTTAACCAAAAACTCGGGATTTTTTTAATTCAAAGAAAACCAGGATCCCTGCTGGTTATTGACAAAGGATTAATCACTATGTTGTTAGCCTTGTTTCTCCATAATATGGTAATGTTCAATTTATTTTTAATGTATGAATTGGTTAATATTGCAAGTTTGTTTGTTTGTTTTTTAATTTAGTATGTCCTTCTGTTGGGTAATATAGTCACAAGACTGATTAAATAGTCTTCCTAAAGGAGGGGAGGAAACCTTCTTTTATATTCAATGATAAATGCATTAAAAAAAAAAAATCAACCCCCCCCAAAAACAAAACAAAACAAAACAAAACCCAGCAAATCCCCACCTTCAGCTATTTGCATTCTGGTCCAGTTTCTGAACCACTGGTAAAAATTCCATATTGAACCATGAAGGAAGGTGGAAGAATAATGCTAGTACCATCAATGAAAGTTTATTTACTTATAATCAACTTGCCACAGTAATATGTTTCCTGTTTTTTTACAGACTGTCCATTACATGATCCCTTTATGGTTATTAACAATTAGGAAGAGCAGAAAATGATTTGAAAAGGGAAAAAGCAGAATCCTTTTACCCCAGCTGGCCATACAAAAGAGTTTTTGTGCAAGTCTCAGGTAGACAGCCAAAGTGTAAAAAGGATTCTAATAATAAGGCTTAATAATACCCTGATATTAAGTTTAGCCTCTCTGAGAATTGTAACCTTGTTGTGGTGGAGAGGCTTGCATGTTCCAATGATCCCAAAAATGATGCCATCTGGAGCTCATGCTCCTGGTAGAGCCACCCAGCGGTGCTTGTGTCAAATCCTGGGGATCAAATGGGAGGACTGCTGGACCAGCACAAGTGTCCTCCGTGAAGCTGTGTCCACCAGCATTGAAGCCTTGCTCTTGAGAAATCAACCCCAATGGACGGGCCACTGCATCCACATGTCTGAGGACTGCCTCCCTCGCCAGATTCTCTTCTCCCAGATCTCCACTGGCCAATGCTCAAAGGGTGGCCAAAGGAAATGGTACAAAGACACTCTCAAGGTCTCCCTCAAGCGTGGAGGCTGGCTGGGAGGAGCAAGCTGCTATCTATTCAGCATGGTGCCACCTGGTCCACCAAGGTGCATACCACTTTGAGGCCAAACAACTTGGTACTGAAGCAGAATGGTGGTGGCAGAGGAAGGAGAAGGAGACCAACCCGGGGCTATGAATCCCACTCCCCCATGCAATAACATGCCCCCATTGCTGAAGAATGTGTGCATCCAGAATTGGGCTCCTCAGTCACCCTGAGGACCCATCAAGCCTGATGGACATTATCCTCTACTTCGAAGGACCACCTAAAATTAAGTTTAGGGAGATGCCAAAATGTCTCTGAAAGGCATGTCAATATTGCATCTGCTCTCCTATAGAAGTAATGGGAAGCTGGGGCATGCAACTGACCATTTGTACAGGCAAGTAGTACCACATAGCAAGCTACTCTTAGCAGCTACAGGAAGGATGTGCCAGGACACCTGGACATACTGCTGCACTCAGAACAAAAGTCTGTCTCACAGGTAGCTTCTTTACCAGGGAACTGCCAGTAATAGCTGTACAATGACTAGGGCACCCTATAGGGTAGTTATTGAGGGAGATCATCCCTGGAAAGAGATGACAAACATCATTCCCTCACATGGCCCCAACTTCCCGCTACAAGAGCTGCAGGGATAAAGATGCCATGATCCAACATGTAGGAAAGCTGATGGAGAAGCATACCCTGAACCATCACTTTTACTTGTTATGTTCTCAATTGCAAACAAATTAGCACACTTTAACTTCAATACTGCTGAAAAATATTAGATAATATTTACAATTTAATGTAAGAGATTTCTGTGTCTATGTTATTTTATGGGGGGAGGTGTTTGTTTTTCATTTCAATCCTAGTATGATTTTACCATGATTTAACTAATATTTTTGGAAATTCCCTTCTCAAGAAGAATATTTCATAGGATTGAACAACATTGTTTATAACTCTCAAATGGAGCCAGAACTCAGACCACTCTTCCCTCCTGAACACATTTCACTGAGCAGTTTCATGCTAGGTTGTTCTCTTTTTTGCCTCCCCCTTCCTCCCAGTGGGCTGGCTTCAGCAGAACAGATGGAGGGTATAATAGACAATGCCTAGTCAGTAGGCTTGTGGAGAAAATGTTTTTGTTCTGGGAACAAAGATGTAGTAAGCTCATTCAGCACCTGGGGTGGGAAGAGAAGGTGGTATGTTGATTACTGTAGAGTGGGGAAGGGAGAGTGAAGACATACCTGCCCAGGCTCTCTGTACAGGGAACCTAGCTGCTACTGGTACTGCTTCTGAGAGCCCAGACAGAAGCAGTGGAGAGAAATAGTTCATCACAGAACCCTCATGTTGCAGGATACCTGGGAGATGTCCCCAGGGCCCCGATTTGATCCCCCTGACACCAGCTATATTACTGAGTACAGTGTTGGACCTACTAGGAGAAAACTTCACGGGGAGGAGCACAATTCCACTCAATTCTCACTCCCCAGAGATACTTCTTGGTGCAGAAATGCTCAGGTGGCTGGGCAGGAGTAGCACCTGCTTCAGTAAAGAATCTGCGGGGGCGTGGATTTTGGTGCTCCCATGTAGTTCGTGTCTGAGTCTGTTGCCCTTGCACGCCCTGCCCTAGTTTTCTACTGTCTGGAAATCAGGGCATGCAGGTTCATGTTCCTTTAACTGCAATTGGTGTATATCTTGGATCTACTATTATCTGGGCAAGAGGCTTTATTACTAAGCTTAAAGATGGGAGGGACCAGGTTGTCCTCTCCTGTGGTCAAATAATTATTAGTCATGGTACTTCTACAAATAATACAGAGTTTATATGCTTCTCAGGGGAGCAGAATCAGTACAGAGGGTAAGTGGCTGAAGTGGATTCCTTTCAAGCATGCTTAGAAGGGCAAAGTGACTTGAACCAGGGTTGTAGGATATAAAATCCTAAATAGCCCCAAATAGGTACATGTGACACTCTTGGCACTGGAGTTACAAGATCTTCTCTCCTGGCCAGCACCTGGACCCAACCTTGTTACCCCCCACCCACCTTTTGACCTCTCAGGTTTGGCCACACTGTTATATCACCTGCCACAAATTGATGTTATGACCCAAGGGAAGCTGCCTCTAGGAAACAGAAGTGGGTTTGGGGGTAGAAGGTCCTAGTCAGGGCTGAGCCCTCCAAGGTCTTGGCCCACTTTAATCTAGCTGGGTTTTTCCACCTGAGGTCAACTGTACCAGGACCCCAGGCTCCCAGTGCCCCAGCTTACCCCTCCTGGGCTTTGGTCCCCTACATCCTCTAGTCTTGCCCTCCACAGGCTCTTGGCTTGCACCCCCCATGCTTTCCTGCCAGGTACTCAGTCCTCTGCTAAGCAACATTCCATCTTCTGAAGCATGTGGCCTTCTGCCCTCACATAGCCTACAAGTCTTCAGGCCCTAAAAGCACTCTTTATTGGGCACCCCTACATCACCCCCCTGACATCCAATATTTCCCTTGCAGCCAGAGTTTAAATACAAACCAAAACTTGAGCAACCCCTCCCAAAACAAAAGGTTCCCCTCCCAGGGTTAATCTCACCCCATGGTGGCACTATCACAAAGGACCAAGGCACTTATCCATTGCTGATCAAGGCAAAGGCTTTCTTCCAACTCTCCTGAATCTCAGAGTCCTTCCTCTATGAGCACCCCAGACTGGCTCTTCCCTGGAGGTCTGCCTCCTACAACTCCTATGGCCAGATCCCCACTATCTGGGTCTGGCACTGTGCTTATTAGTCTCTCCCGAAGTCACTTGACACTCTACTTCCACCCCACTGCTGTTCCTGGGATGGGTCACCATTTTATTTAAAGCCTCTGTCATTATAAGTCTGTTCCAGGGGCTGGGGCTGGCCTTTTGACTCTGGGCCCCCTCTCATCCTCAGTAATGGGGCAGGGACCCATTATAGTATCTGAAATTATTAATATCTACTTACCAACTAAAGAGGAATTATATTTAGGCCTATGAATTAACCAGAAATGACACTTTAATGGAGCAAACTGGCAATGAATTAATATTTACTAACTTAAGTATTTTGAGAGGTAATTTTGATGAAGAAAAAATCCTTATTTAATATTACATTGCAAAAGTATCTTTGTCCATAGTATACTCAATACTATAGATGAATGTAATGTATATAACCCCACTGTGTATTTTAATGAATACCATTTGACCTTTGTTACACTGCTGGAAATATATGATAAAAGTAAACTTCATTATAGCTCCCCTACTGTGTATGTGTGAGTGGCTCATGTCATGTCAGTAAAATTGCTCTTAAACAATTACACAATAAAATACAACCTTTTTTTTTTTTTTTTTACAAAGATCTATTTCTGGTTACTGAGAAATGAGCCTGGATTCCTGAAGCAGAGTACCTGAAGAAACTAAAGAAGATTAAACCTTTCCCTTTCCAAGTATTTTTGTATCTATCTGAATATAATTGCTCTTGAAATTTTCAGAGGAAGTCAGGAAAGTATATGATTTATATTTCCTGCATACGATTTGTAGTTCTCTTCAGTGCCTTATGGAAGATGTGTTTCAAAAGGATAATCCAGCATATGGAGAGACATGGATGCATGAGACATCACAGAAGCATTTCTGAATCAAAACAAAACAAAAAACTAGAAGTGCACCATTACATCAGTCTGATATTGAATCAGTACGGCTATAAAGAAAATTGGCTGTATCAGAAATTGGCCCAATGTGGGTGATAATTTGCCCTATAAATGCCTGTGCATGTGTGCAGCCACAGTGCAGCACACAGGCAGTGAGGACCACAGCCCAGCAGCTTGGAGAGCTGTGTGCAGCTAGTAAGTCCATTGTGGTGCAAGGGGCAGGGGGATGGGAAGGGGTGTGGGACAGCAGATCAAGGCCCCCCCATGGTGAGGGAGGGAGGCAAGGAGGGGGCAGGGGCTGCCCAGCCAGGATGCGGCAGGTTGCACGACTGAGCCATGGCTCATTTGCGGGGACTAAAAGGGGGGGGGGGCAGCTCTCACTGTTGTGCACACCTTGGTAGGGCATAAGGGGAGTGTGCCCCCAGATCTCATCAGGGCAGGGTGTTGCAAGAGGGCTGCAGCTGCAGGTTGGAGCTGGGGCTGCGCTGGGCTTTTCTCAGCAGGGGCTGGATTCTGAGGAGGACAGTGGCACAGGGAGAGGGGCTATGGACAGGGCTGCAGCCACCCAGATTTTTTCCATAGCCTCTCTATAGCCCCTCCCAGTGCCACCATTGCCTGCCCTAAGCCCAGCCCTGGCTCAATGCCCACCTCCACCTACACACTGTGAAGAGCCAGGACTGTACCGGCACTGGGAGGAGGGCTATGGGGAGGCTATGGCAAAATTTAGGGTGGCTGCAGCCCCTTCCCAGCCCTGCTGCTGCTTCCCTGAGCCCAGCCCCTGCCAAGAAAAGCCTGGTGCAGCCCCAGCTCCAGCCCACAGCTGAAGCCCACCTACCTCACTCCACTCAGTTCCAGGGGCACATGCTCCCCCCCATGCTCTTCTGGGGTGTGCACAGTGGTAGAAACCATCCCCCAATGAGCCATGGTTCACTCCCACACCCCGCCCCACCCCAGCTGGGCAGCAACTGCCCCTGGCCTCTCCCACACTCACCACAGAGGGCATTCATCTTCTGTCCCCCCACACACCCTCCCTCCCCCCTCCCTTTCCACCACAACAAACTTACCAGCTGCACGAAGCTGTATCAGAAATTGGACTGGTATCAGCCAATATGCCTCCTTAAAAATAGGCTACCAGTATTAGCCCCCAAAATCTCAATTGGTGCACCCCTTAAAAAAAACAAAAACAGTTTTGCATTAAGTGTAAGAGCCTCATTACACATTATTTTTAGGTGGATTCTGGATCTCTTAACAGATGTATTGTTCACATATTAACACCTGAAACTAGTTTTAAGCATGCATTAAAGTTATACCACTCCAGGGCAGTTTTAACTTTAATCTGTGTTACCTAGCTCATGTGCCATTAATGTGTGGACATTCCTCAAAGATGAATAACCCAGTTTGCATCCTCCAGCATCCCAGAATGCAGTGTCTCCTCCCCCACACTCCTGTTCTGTGTGGACAAACTTTCCATCCCCTGAATGCTACTACCCAGTGGGTGTTTCTGGCATCAAGCCAACTGCTCCTGAGGGGGTGTGACCTTCTATGGGTTTAATCCCATACAAACAGTTTGCAGTGTACATGTCAGGTAGTCAGGCCACATGGCACAGATGGTTGCAGAAATGGGGTCTAGGGAGTATGTGTGGGGGAACAAGGTAGGAAACTTGGTTGGGTCCCCATGAGCTACAGCTTCCTTCCTGGGGCAGGGGAAGCCAGTACTATAAAAAGTGTCTTCCCTCTCTGCTTCCCACTACTTCCAGACACCTCAAGAAGCATGACCAGCATCCCCTACACCCCAATTCCAAATCCCTGTTTATTATAATGTGAGTACTTATTTAATTCCTCTTAATACCTTTATTCTTTTTTTTTTACTACTGTTTTTTTTGATCCATCAGTGGCTGACTTCCTTCATTTTACCTCATTTTCCCCACTCCCATTTCCTTTCCACTTCCTATTTCATTATCCACCCCTATCCTATTAACTCTCCACTTTCCAGCTTCACATTACCATGTCCCATCAACTCATCTCTCACATTCCCCCGCCTAGGTCAGGGATAGAAGCCTGTCCTGGCTCACCAGCCCTCTAATGGCCAGTCACAACTCTGCAGGTGGAGGACAGTCAGAAGATTTTTAGCATTAGTGTGACTGCTCCAAACTCAAACTAGTACTAACATCAGTCAATATATGAGTATCTCAAAGTGCAATGCTTAACAAGGCCTTAAGTTTTCACTATAACATTTTGCAAACCCCAAACTTTTACATGTACTAAATCTCTCAATGAATAATGGTTTTCCCCATTTTTTCATGTAGAAAATACGTTCTTTTCACAAAAAGGAAAATCATAAAAAAAAAAAATAAAAAAATCACCCCTTCTCCCAAAACAGCAAGATTTCTACAGAAATATAGTTTGATGAACAGTTTCAAATGACTTTATTAATGCATTGGTCAGAATTGAGACCTGAATAATACTTTGCAGTACTAAGTCTTGACTCAGCGCCTGGACAGGGAATCTGACTTTGTTCCATTTGCAGGAAGTCACAAAACTCTTATTAATAGAATAAGTCCCTTACTACAAAAGCAAATGTACTCTGTGAGAAAATATTAAACTGCAATGAAAAAGCTAACAAAAGCTTTTTCCTAGACAGTTTTTTTTCCAGCAAGTGAAAACAAATTAATCAGATAAGCCAAACAGAATTAAAGTAATTGGTATCAGAGGAAGTTTCCTGCAGCTCATAAAATAATAAATGTGCTGTTAATTTTTAGCACTCTAATAATCTCCTGTACAAGTTGCCTAGTAACAATAAGACTTAAATTGTCAGTGTCAAAGATAAATCCTAATCAATCAGGAAGACAAATAATTACTGATTAGTAGGAGCTCATGTTATCACTGATAAAATAAATAAGCAAGCATAATTTCTGTTTGAGGCAAAAAAATATGCATGAAGGAATCTAATTTGCATGCAGGCACATTGGAAACATGGTGTGATTGTTCCTTATTTGTATGATATACAGGTTTCTATAATAATACATAGAAAATAGCTCTACTTCCTTTGACAGATATTTAAAATGTCACAATGTTAATAATCTACATTTACATAGGGAATGTTCTAGCCCCAGCTGAACTCAGTGGCAATTTTGCCATTGATTTCAGTAAGGCCAGGACTGAATTTATAAATAAGGATCAGTCAGGTGTTTTTGGCAAAGGAGTGCACTTGGGACAGTGAAAAGCTGCCCCCTCCTGTTAATAGGATCTTTTGTGGTCATAATGGGTGAAGTTATACATTACACTTAGACCATACTAAATCTGTGGAATGATAAGCAATATTAAAGTTAGAACTATGCTGTGAGTAGTCATATGTTAAGGGTCAATACTGTTTCTTGCCTGCACAATTCTGGCTTGCCACTAAAGGACTGATGAGGAAGGCTGTGGCTAGGGAGCAAGACAGCTGGACTCTAGCCATGTCCTTGGCAGTGAGGAGGAACTGGAAGTAGCACATCCTGGGATCCTAGAGGACTGCAAATTGCTCATTTTATCTCTGTGGAACAGACGGAAGTTACCCTAACATGAGATACATACCACAGCCCAGAATTAACACTTGCCTGAACTGGCAAACCTTTGAAACCCTCAGCGTGAGTTAACAAGCTTTAACGTGTGGATATTCATGTTTTAAGTGGACTTAGTACGATCTAAGTTTAATGTGTACCTTCACCTGAAGTTAGTCATAATGCTTTCTAGACTTCTCTGGCATGTGGGAGAGAGATGAAGGGGTCATTCAATGTTATATCTATTTAGGTTCTATGATAGTCATACCCACCATTTGCATTTCATGTAAATAATTCGATAAAATTCCCTTATTAAATCAAAATAAGAATAGCAGTTATATAGTTACTATATAGTTACTTTAAACAAATATTCTAAAATATTTTAACAAATACTAACTTTTTAGGTCTAGCCCCAAACTTCCATATATGCCTAACTAATTTTTTTCTCAAATGCTAAATTTCCTTCTATTTTTCTTCTTTATCCTAAATCCATTTTTCCTGGTGCTATGTAATTTACAAACTTTTATCTATCATCTATAGTAACTTTTTCCTTCCCGCCTTTCTTTCAGGTAACATTAGACCTTTAACTGTCACTTGTCTCTGCTTAAATCAGTAGTGTAACTAAAGTGGGATGGGATGATCACAGCCCAATTGTAGTGGGGTAGAAGATGAAGAAAAAATAGTATCCACTGCTGCTGCCATTGGCAACCACAACTGTTCCATGCACTGCTGCTGTGAAGGGCACAGAGCTATCCTGTTATGCCTCTTAGGCTTAAGCCTGAAGGGTTCCTGTAATAACAGCACATAGGAGCAGACTCGATTAATTGGAACATGCTAATTAGTGTGCACCAGCAGCCTCTGCATCTCATGTCAGTATCCCCACACTTCAAAATGATGGTGGAGGTGCTTTAACTAAAACTCATTCCCTGGAGCTGGGAGCCCAGTCAGCTGGTTGGGGTTCTAGCCATGGATGATACCCTGCTACATGTGGAAATTAAAGCTGAATAGAAACCAGCAATAAAGTTAGCACACAATTTCTAGGCCTAATTTTATGGCTGGTTAGACTGTTTTATGGTGTGATAGATACTCTGCTGCACGTGTAGCTGATCTCAGTTAATTGCACAGTTAATAATTTAATTTGTGCAATACCTGTAGTATGTAGAGGAGGCCATAGAGTAAATTGCTGCTTCTGATCTCCCAAACCTCTATAAGAGCATGTCTAAATGAGCGTGCATGTGCATTTTCCTGGGGACAAGTGGCAGAACACTTGTGCACATGCGCTGTGGCGTGAAGAAAGTTGCCTCAGGTGAGGTAGGTGAGGTTTGGGGCCAGCACCTGGGCTGGCTTCAGCATCCTTGCCTAAGGTCTTGGGGGCTTCCTGGGACTACAAAACCAGCAGCCAGAGAATGGCTTTGGTCAGCCAGGCTCTGGTTTTGGGTGACTCCCACTACCACTACATGTATCACCCCACTTTTTCAGGTGTGGGTTTTTCTGACACTGGGATTTCCCGATGTCAAAAAACAAACAAACATGGTGCTACAATTAGTGTGGTGAACACCTGTATGTGTGCATTCATCTGGATGTGTCCCAAAATTACATCAAAGATGTAGATTTGGTATGTCTATCTATTAGAATTCAGAACCCCTGACGGGGAGTTCTCTCATAGGTAGATACTTGTGGTGCTGGTATCACTCATCTTTTATGTAATACTTTATGCTTAGGCAAATCAAACCCTGTCCATTTATACCACCCTCCAAGTGATACTATAACACTGTAGAACTTTATTTCATATATAACAGTTAAAACAGTTGCCCAAATGGGAAATCTGCACTATATGTTCATCTCAGCCTAAGTGGATATAAATATACATCTTCCATACCAGGATAATTGTTTGACAGCCAGACTACAGAATACGACCCTTGTAAAATTTACATTTTAATATAATTGTCTAAGAAACAGAAATAAACCGGGTAGCAGGCCCAAGGTCCCTTATCCCAGAAGAAAGTCACTGTGCTATATAGTCATGCACCTTTTTGTTTGCTTTCCTCCTTACCCCATACATATTGCATTCGTTTTCTCCTGCAGCCCAGTTTCGATAGGAAGTGTTAGAACACTGTCTTGAGATTACATGAGTATAAACTCTTTCATGGTGAAAAGGGCCTAGAACCCAGGCCTTTTAGTTCCTGAGTGACTACTTTAACTACAACCTGTTATATATGATTTTGTTTCAAAGGTTATTCTGGATGCTGGATTGCTTTTTTGACTTAAACATCAATTCCAAATAAATCCTGTTTAGATAGCTAGGAACTAATTCAATAAGGTATTTATGTATCCCAGATGCCTTTTGGTTGGAGTCTTTCTGCGCTTCATCCTATTACATTTCATGTGCAATTGAGTAGCACAACACTTGGCTATGGTTTTTGAGCAACAGTGGTCAGTTTGTGTAAGTTAGTAGGTTCAATGTATCAAAATTTAGAAGAGTATAAACATCTCCCAAACTCAATTTTGTATTGCAGTGAAACTTAGAAAGGCATTAGACTCTGGGCTGCTCAAACAGAAATGTTTTTTATCATGCTTGGATGCCTAAGTGTAGATATTTAGGGATTTTTTTCAAGCCAAAATGTAAGCTCCAAATGACTTTAGGTTTCTAAGGGGATTGTGGATGCTGGCATGGTTTTTTGTGACATGAACACCAAATCCAAATAAATCCTGTTTAGATGGCTAGGAACTAATTCAATAAGGTATTTATGTATCCCAGGTGCCTTTTAGTTGCATTCTGTGTGTATTTCATGCTATGTGCAATTCAGTATCGACACTGTTAAATGGATACATGCAGTCTCCTATGTGGGTGTATACAGAGAGCTGCCATCCAGTGTTTAGGCATGTGAATAAGAATTGCCTGTAGTTGGGCCATAGGTCATTTTGAAACAGATATATGTGATGTGTGTAGCAACTGAACATTTGAATGCCTAAGGCATACTGGCCATGTCTACACAATCAGTGAATTGTACACTTATTACTTCACAGTCATTTAGTACTTGCTTAACCAAGTACTAAATGACTGCACAGTAACCAGTGTTACTGCACACTACTGTTGCCACACAGGTTTTTTTTAGATGCTACTGCACAGTAGCAATGAGATATTGCACTGTAGCTCATTACTACTGTGCAGTAGCATTGCTGTCATGGTTTGTGCCCGGTGACGTAATGGCACTGTAATAGTGCCGCAGCCGCGATGTGGTTACTAAAATGAGGGAGCAGCTGTCGGAGATGAAGACATCCCGGAAACTGACGAATAACCCCAGGCAGCCAATACGGAGCCAGGAAAGTGAAAATAAAGAGGAGAGGAAACTTCCCAAAGGTGCCTTCGGGCACGCACTCATAAAGAGGACCAGAAGGGACACGCTCCTAGATGAAATTGGGAGTTTTGAGGGGGGGAATTGAGACGTCCTTTCCCCGGATCGCATCCTACCTGGAGAAGACAGTCTCGGCGGTGAGTTATAAATGGAGCGGTGGCGCGGGAGCAACCCCGCAGTTCCGAGGGCTCAGCGGGGGAATTCCCCGAGCGAGGGGAGGGAGAAGAGGAAGGAAGAGGCAGAGAGAAGAAGGGTGAAGAAGCCCCGACATTGCCCTGTAGCCCCTGTAACCCCAATCTCACTCCGGAGGGGTGAGGGGAAGCAGAGACGGCAGAAAGTGAAAAGAAAGGAAATTGACGAAGCCGGGCTTCATAAGCTGGCACAAACCGCAGGTGGGGAATCCCGATATCAGTGGCAGTCAGCCGTTAATTCCCTTGTTAGCAGCTGATTATCGAGTAACAAGCACACAAGTGGCCCTGTGTTGCTTCTAGACAGTGGACAGTGAGAACCCCGTGGCAAGCCCCGGGGAATTCACTTTTCAAGAGACAGTGAAAGGGCCAGACTAACTGTAATAAAGCACTTGTAATTAAGACCTGACCCGCGTGTTTATTACCGGGGTACTGGTACCTAACAACTGTTCCTCCCCCCCACAAATTGTATTTAGACCAAGTCGTGGCAGGCGGGAATAGGGGGAGCTACCAGAGAACCGGGTACCCAGGACAGACACTCGGTCACAGGCACCATAGAAATGAGCTACACTAATGCACCATAGCTTCTCATGTAGATGCTCCCCTTACTGGCTAGCTTTTCTAGGTGCAATTGCCTGTCTTACCAATTCATATATTGTAACCACTGGACTTGAAGCCTGTTTACAGATGTGAATGATCCCCCACTTCCACCCCTCCATAAAAGTGTTTTACTTTAAGCTTGGCATGCCCTTGTACTGCATGCAGTTTATGCCCAGAAGAGGCATTGCATTAGTTTGACCCAGCTTGCTCAATATCTGTATAGATCACATGCCTCAGCAGTGTTTTTTGGTGCTTTTATCTAGCAGCTGATTGAATCAACTTTATATAGAAGTGCCCAAAAGCCCCACTGAAGCTTCTAATTTACACAGGTGCCGGGGACCTGGGTCAAACTACTGCACTTCCTGTCCTGGTAAAGCATTTTTTTTGTTCTGGGGTCCCCCCCCCGCCTGTCAAGAGCCAAAATTTTGGACAGTATCATTTATTTATTTTCCCCTCAATATTTCAGTTGACCTTTTCATAATGTTATGTCATTCTCCATGCTTTGATTCTCTGAGGGTGGCTTAGACATTTTTTTTTTTCTAAAAGTATTAAGAAGTATGGCACTTTTCTGCTCTTGTATAAAAAAGGTCATTGTGTTTTATTTCTTATAGGACTCTCCCCACCTCTCCTAGTATTTGCAAAGTCACATTCATCATTAAGAATGCCCTAAATTTCTCATTATCTGATGACCAGGGATCCTGGTTTTCTCTGATTTAAACAAAAATCCCAAATTTTTAGTTAAAAAAGTAACCCCATATTCATATTTTCACACACACACGCGCGCACATGTAGTATTTCATTTGTGTGTGTGTCTGTGAAAATGTGGATTTGGGGTTACTTTTTTAATTCAAAATTGGGGATTTTTTTTAAATAAGAGAGAACCAAAATCCCTGCTGATGACACTGTGAAAGGAGAAGCATTCAGCCCTTGAATTCCATCCAGGAGAAGATCACCACTTCTCGGAGAGCTATAGCAATTCCAATACACATCTTCTGGCCTTCATGTTTTTAACCTATGAAAGTTGAAACAAAGAAGTGTAGAGAACTTCAATGAACAGCAAAAATAATGCAATGAAAATATTTCATATGTATCAGTGGTTAGTGTATTCTGAAGTTTCTCTTTCATATTCAAAATTAATATTTTAATATTCGTGGACTATAAAACTCATACATCTTTTTTCTATGATAAAATGGTGTCTTACAGGTTCATCAGATAATTCTTAAAGGCAAAATACATGAAAATACTGCTGAATGAGTAAATACAGCAACAGAGGAGATAACCAAATAGATTTCAAAAGAGTTTAGAAAGAAAAAGGGAAGAGCTGAGTACTGAAACGAGGCTCACTTTTTAGGCTGGTGCATGGAAACAATTCAGAAAATTAAATGGGAATGGTAGGTTTACATCAATTCAAAGAACAAATTTATGTACCCCTGTGTATTTTGAGGTTTATAACAATTAATCCCAGAAAAACAGAAGTCAGGGCCACAAGAATCGGCATAAATACTGCTAAACTTCAGGAAAAAGATGAGTTCCAGATTACATGCTGTTCCCTACTTCCTACTGTCTGGGTAATATATCAGCCTGAAGTACTTGTGATTAGATTCATTATGCAGCAGATCTGGGCTCAAGTCCTTTTTTCTTTTGAATGGATTCAAATATAAACCTCCTAGGAGAGTGTCTGATAGGCCATTCTAGTTTAGATTTTCACAGATTCACCTGTAGAAACTGTTACACTATACATAAAACAGTTTAAAATTCACTAGACTAGGGCAGAAGAAAATGTGAGTATGAATCTTGAGTCTACTCATTAGTAGATTCACCAGGAACAAGATAATCTTGGCTTCCAGTCTCTTTGAGAGGTGGGAGAAATTAATTTAAATATTCAGGTAGAGGAGAAAATTTAAATCAGTCTACTTGTACTAACCACAGAATTACTAAAGGACTGTCCACTCTGTCAGTGCTTTTCTAAGGAAAAACTAATTTTTTAGGCAAGCCTTAAATGACAGAGAACCTGTAGTTTATGAAGGTAGGTGAGCACCTAAACCCTCAACACTTTCAAGAGTGAGGTGCTTCTAGTGCAGGACACGAATGATAACTGGAAGTCACTGGTGATTTTAAGTGTCTCCAGGATGTTCCAGAAAATGGATTTTATATATTTGTGCATAAAGTGTCATTTTAAACTTAGTTGTGATTTAGGTGTCTATATCCTTTAGTAGGGCTGTGCAAAATTTCACTGGCTATTTAATTTTCATGCCATTTCAACTCCTTTCAAGCTCCAAACAGCAAAATCAAAACAAAATCAAAGGCTTTGAAATGAAATGAGGGCAGTCAAAATGTTTTAAAATGTTTCAAGTTTCTAAGCTGGGCTTGCTTGCAGCTAAAGAGAAACTAAAGAGAGGGAGGAGAAAAAGGGGGGAAGGACTGCTCTGATATTGACATGTTTAGCTGGCCAGTGACAGTGATCCTTCCCTGAGGTCCCTTCCAATCCCAGTGCTCTGGGGGAGGGGTAGAAAATCAGCATAAAAGCATTGCTTGAACTGAGCTTTCTCTGTGCCTACACACTTACAAGTGACACAAGTTTTGATCTGAACAGTTTGAGATGCAGTTTCCCAAAAACACCTGAATCTATCTCCTTGAAACTTAACAGGCTTCATGGTATCAGCAGGGGCTACCATCCCTGCAGTTTTCACCTTGCTGTGCCTTAACACACATACAAAGTCACACATGTCACTAGTTTTGCTTGTCACCAGCATGAGGTGCAATTACCCAGAAACCCCCAAACCTATATCCTTGAAACTTTGCATACTTCATGGCGTTAGCAGGGACTACCATCTCTGAAAGTTTCATTTGAGTCAAGCAAGAAATGACAAAGTTATAGGTACCTTTGTGTTTCCCCATTATAGCCTATGAGCAAAATGTAGAAACAGTGAAACAGTTTCAATGAAACAAAACAGAACAGTGGTTTTCAAACAAAACAAAACTCCAAATGAAACACTGTCCCCTTGAAAGAGTGAAATGGAAGTCAAAGCAAAATGATGCTGTTCTATACAGCCCTATGGACTTTTAGTGAATATGATTGTTTAATTTTGTAAATAACTCTAAACAGCTTAAAGTCTAAAAACAGTAGGGCTGTGTGACGCTTCGGTCCCTAATTTGATTCGGTGGAGATTCAACCTAATTTGGTGGCTGAATCTCCAAATCCAAATTGAATCAGGAGACCCTTTAATCTCTCCAAATTGAACTGGAGCCCTCTGAAATGATTCAGAGAGATTCAGAAAGATTGGGCAATTCTGATATAAACACAGCTTTAAATGTTTTTTCTACATACCTCAGGATACCAGGCAGTTCGTGAATGCTGCGATGGTGAGGGCAGATGGAGCATCCCACAGGAGCATGGGGGAGCTCCCCAGTGCGCTCAGCAGCAGGCCAGGAAGTTGACCAGAAGCACTTCCAGTCCTCTTCTGTATCCACCGGGGAGCATGCTGGGGGTCTCCCACACCCCGCCCCCCCCCCCGGCTTAGCAACTGGTGTCTCCTGGGCCTGGGGAGGCAACTGGGGTCCTCCCACAGCCAATTGCTGAGCTCACGGGAGTGGGGACAAAGCACTTAGTGGCAGACCCAGAAGTACTTCCGGACCACTTCCAGGTTCACCACTGAGCATGCGGGGAGGGGGTGCACAAATATATAAGATCTATTGCCCCCTGCCCCTGTGCTCCTGTGGGGCACTCCATCTGCCCCACCATCGCAGTGTTCATGAGCCTCACCTAGTGTCTCAAGGTATGTAGAAAAAACATTTAAAGCTGTCTCTATGGCCAAATCGATGATTATCTCAATCAACATTGAATCTCCAGATTTGGATTCA
Organism: Alligator mississippiensis; assembly: GCF_030867095.1. Lineage (NCBI taxonomy): Eukaryota > Metazoa > Chordata > Crocodylia > Alligatoridae > Alligator > Alligator mississippiensis. The sequence continues at coordinate 381,424,784 of NC_081824.1, forward strand.
GCTGAATTGAATTGGGGACAGTGATCTGAATCAACAAATCAAATCACTGTCCCTGATACAGGCTGAATCTGAATCCAAATCAAATACGGCCCATTTCACACACCCCTAAAAAACAGCACTGATTCATGCAGAGGATTAAAAAAAATATTTATACCCATTTTATAGATTTAAAGCTAGCTGGATATGAATACAAATTTCCTTCTTGCAGATGTTAATTTATGTGACTTTTTTCTTTTAATTATCTTTAATCAAGCTGACCTAAACTTCAGTAGATGTAATAATTGTAGTGATCAGTCTTTGTTTTAGTAACTGCCAATATCTTGAAGAGTTTAATTTTAACCAGTCATTCTCCTGAGGGAAATGTATGAACTCTGAAGCAAAGAGTAAGTATCAATAATCAGCAGGAATCTTGTATTTTCTCTGAGTAAAAAGAAAATCCCCAATGTTCAGATTTAAAAAAGTAACCCAAAATCCACATTTTTCTGCGATCAAAATGAAACACCACTAATATATACAAATATATTAATGGTGTTTCATTTTTTTAATTGTGGAAAAATGTAGATTTTAGGTTTTGGGGTTTTTTTAATTTGAAAATTGGGGATTTTTTTTCTCATAGAAAACCAGGCTCCCTGATAATCAGATATAATGGCTCATAGATATGCACTGGCTTGATAAGCGTAGATGGTGAACAATCCAAAACATACTTTTCAATATATATATATATATGAGTTTTAAGAGTAGTACTATAGCTGAAGACCAAACACTTGTACCTGCTGTTTGGGAAAAAAAGAAGAAAGGGACTCCTTGTTAAGTGTTCTCTGCTCTGCTACTGGTTCATGGTAATTGGAGAGAAATAGTCTGAATGAAAATAGCTCTTTCAGGTGTAAGTTGGAATTCATTTTATTTCTCATCTACCTTTTTGTCATCCTAAAGAGGCATATATGTCAACAAACACTTAAATGGTACTTTTTTTTTTTTACTTGCAAAACCATTCTCATACAGAGATTGCCAATTTTTCCCTCAGTAATACCTTGCCCAAGAGCATGCAGTATGTCCTAATATACTAGTTCACTGTTAAAATTAGAAAACAAAGTGCCTCTGGGGGGGAAAAAAAAATGTAAATATGGAGGAAAACTTGCAGATGCAAAAATAGCTCAGATTCATCAGCAGATTGACCACAATGGAAGAGAGAAAAATTGATAACTACCTCTGTAACCTATTATGGGAAGGAACTTGTTGTCAAATCAAAGATTAATTTCCAAATTTTTGTTAAAAGATCAGTTGTATTCAGTTCTCTTAATAAGGGTTTTTTATGAGGCTGTGCTATGGACATGATAATCTTGATTCCATATGGAGCAAGGACTTTGCTGGGCCTTTGAAAAAGAAATAATGAATCCACTTTGTGTGACCCTGGACAACACCAAAAGATTATCCTCTATGTAAATGTATTGGCATGAAACCAGAAATACACTTAAGGCACTGTATTGCTTCTGTTTCTGGAAGTAGCACACTCAGGTCAAGCATGGCATGCCTCAATACAATATGTTCTGGCACCACATTAAGTAGTGTAAACATGACTTGTATTTCCTATCTATTCAAAGAACAGTAGTGTGTTCTTTTTAAGAAGGCTTTTGTTTGTAAGACTTGTGAAATCAGTTAAACTTATCTTGGCATGAAATACTGGCTCCGCAAAAGTACTTGATTCCAATATGCCAGTATTTTTCAGGGGTGTAAGTTGTAGCATGTTGGTCTAAGGACATAGGCAGACAAGGTTCTTTGGGTAAATCGAGTATCTTTTATTAGACAAACAAATAATTGGAAACATTCTTCTTAGCACGCTTCCGGGCACAATCAGCCTGATGAAAATTTTACCCAACTATTTGAGTTGGTCCAACAAAAGATATCAGATTTACCCAAAGAACCTTGTCTGCCTCAATATGCTACTATGGCATCTTTACCTCAAATATCTATATAAATTAAATCTTATTCTGGAAGCCAGATCTGTCAGCCTACACCAGGGGAAGACAATTATTTGGATGGTAACTTAACAAGTTTTGGGGAGCTGTCAAGGGATGCATGGGTGGTCCCACCCCTTGACAGTTGCCCCATCCTCTTGTTGCCGTCTTGGGACCAGAAGTTCCACCTCCTAACCCCTGACTTTTGCCATCTGATGTCCTTTCTGTTGCCTCCCAAAAATACTCCTTTTGGGAGGGGGGTTGCCATCTTGGAACCAGAAAAAGAAAACAAATCATACACTAAAAGTTACACACCTACCATAGCATATTTTAATTTTATTACAAAAAAAAAATATTTTTGTCATGATTTGTATTTGCATAGTGTATATAGAGGCAATTCCATAATAACTCAAAAATAAAGTCTTTGTTTTCTATATTGTGGGGGGAGGGGGTGTGTATGGGGAGTGAAAGGTTTGCGTGTGGTATGTACACATGGTATGGGTGTGTGGTATCTGTGGTATGGGTGTGTGCAGTATGGGTGTGTGGTGTGTGGGGGGGTATGTGATGTGTATGTGTGTGTGGGGGGGTATGTGATGTGTATGTGTGTGTGGGGGGTATGGGGGTGTGGATGTATGGTAGGATGTGGGGCTGTGGAGGAGTTGTGAGGGGGTGTGGCTGTGTGTGGGGGGACATAGGATATGTTGGAGGGTTGTGTATATGTGGGAGGTTGTGGGTGCAGGGTGTGGTTGTGAAGGAAATTGGGGGGCGTGGGGATACACCCATGGCACAGCAACAGGTGCAGTGCTTAGGGCTCTGCTTCAGCAGAGGGAAGCTCCAGGCAGGAAAGGAAGCTAGCTCTAGAGCCTGAAGTTTCTCTCTAGTGCTGCACAGCCCTAGCAGGGAAAACACCTGGCTCCAGTACGTGGGGCTTCTCTCCTTGCTGTGTGAGTGCAGGGTCTGCATGTGAGTGGCAGGGAGCACCAGCAATACAGGCAGCCATGAAGAGGTTGCGCCCCTCACTGTGATGTGCAGTGCTGGCCAGAGCAACACCCCACTGGGTGCTTGCACCCTGAGTGCTCCACTTGCTGCTACTATCAGCACTTTTCAGGGCTGTGCACCACGCAAGGAGTGTGGGACTCCCCACAACCCCTGCTATCCGTCACACCCACATGCTGCCCGCCCCAGCTCCACACTGTCGCCACTGTCTCCCTGGGCATGAGCTCCACACTGCTACCAGCCCTAGCTTCATGCTGCAGCCCCACCCCCACTGCTTCCCTACCTACTGCCTGAAGCGAGCAGGAGACCGGGAAAGTGAGCAGGTCCTGGGGGCTGTGGCAGCAGCAGGCCCATATGGAAGCTGCACAGTGGCTGGCCAGGCCCTTCCATCCATGAGGGTGAGAGCCAGGTAATAGGGTAAGTTTTTGGAGCTGCTTGTACATGTGGGCACCTCACACCCACCCTCATAGGTGGAAGGGCTGGGCAGGGCACATTTGTTGCAGGGCCCTGTGGGCTCAATGAAAGTGCTTGGTGGCCTGGATCTGGCTTGTGGGCCACATTTTGCCCACCCATGGCCTACACGCATTTCATAGTGATATAATGATGGAGGGCCATTCAGCAAATGCTTTGCTCAAGATTCAATGTTGCCTAGATACTACTTACAGTGCATCTAATAATGTTCACTATATTATTAAACTTCCATGAAGGTCTCCAGGGAACTGTGAAAATGTCAGCTAAAGGGGCTCTGGTTTGAACCTCCAGGTTTGGGGTAGTGTGGGGTTTGGTAGCTCACCTATGTCATAAATTTCAGTTACAGTCTACAAGAGAATTAACCAGATAGAAACAATGGTTTGAAAGCTTTTGAAGTTGGAACAGGCAATGATGATGCATAAACCATAAAGTGAAGATGATGATGATTATGACAAAAGGTTATAAAAATTTAAAAAATCAAATTAATCTTTCACAGCAAAGCACAGGTTCAGCTAGTAAGTATTATATTATAGTATAAATATAGTTTAAATCAATAACCCTACTGATAGATGGTTTTCCAGTCATCACTATATTTACTGTGCTGTTTTCCTTGTATGTTCTTCACTTCTTTCTCCTCTTACTCTTCTTTTTCTATTTTATTTTTATATTTATATTGTAAGATCTTTGTGGTGGGGACATATATTTTCATAGTTTCATAGTAGCTAGGGTCAGGAGGGACCTGAACAGAGGGGCCTGACCCCTTGCCACAGACAGGAATGAATGTTGGGTTCACAAGACCCCAGACAGGTGATCGTCCAACCTCCTCTTGAATTTGCCCAAGGTAGAGTCGAGGACCACTTCCCAGGGAAGCTGGTTACAGATTTCGGCGACCCTAACTGTAAAATATTGCTTTCTGATCTCTAGCCTAAACCTATTCTCCATTAGCTTATTACCATTGTTCCTTGTCACCCCAGGTAGTGCTGGGGAGAATAGGGCTCTTCCTATTTGCTGTTGATCTCCCCTGATGAGTTTGTAGGCAGCCACTAGGTCCCCCCTCAGCCTCCTCTTGCTGAGGCTGAACACGTTCAGGTCCCTCAATATCTCCTCATAGGGGCCTGTCCTGCTGCCCTATCACCAAGTAGATGGCCCTCCTCTGAACCCTCTCCAGGCTGGCCACATCCCTTTTGAAGTGCGGCGCCCAGTACTGGATGCAGTACTCCAACTGCGGCCTGACCAAAGTCGCATAGAGGGGGAGTATCACCTCTCTGGACCGGCTTGAGATGCACCTTTGGTTGCATGACAAGGTATGGCTGGCCTTGCTGGCTGCGGTCTGGCATTGGCAGCTCATGTTCATCTTGGAGTCAATAATAACTCCAAGATCCCTTTCCACCTCTTTGCTTTCAAGAAGGGATCTTCCCAGCCTGTATGTATGCTGTGGATTCCTTCTCCCAAGGTGTAGCACCCTATATTTGTCTACATTGAACCCCATCCTATTCTCATCTGCCCACTTTTGTAGACTGTCTAAATCTAGTTGCAGCCTCTCTCTTCCTTCAAGTGTGTCCACCTCACCCCACATCTTAGTGTAATCAGCAAACTTGAACAGTGTGCTTGCCACCCCCTCGTCCAAGTCACAGATGAAGATGTTAAACAGTGAGGGCCCAAGGACCGAGGCCTGGGGTACCCCACTGCTCACATCTCACCAGGTTGAGTACAATCCTTCCACCACTACTCTCTGGGTGCACCCCATCAGCCAATTTTTTACCCATCCAACTGTGCAGGCATCAATGCCAGTCGCTTAATTTATTGATGAGGATGGGGTGAGAGACAGTGTCAAAGGCCTTCTTAAAATCTAGAAAGACTACGTCCACGGCAACACCATAATCCAATGGTTTAGTTACTTGGTCATAAAAGGCAACCATGTTGGTCAGGAAGGACCTGCCTTTTATGAACCCATGCTGATTACCCCTGAGCATGATCTCCTCTGCTGGCCCCCCACAGATGTGCTCCTTGATGATTCTCTCCAAGATCTTCCTGAGCACCGAGGTGAGGCTTACAGGCCTATAGTTACTTGGGTCCTCCCTCCTCCCTTTCTTGAAAATTGGGACCACATTAGCCAGTTTCCCCGGGCACCTGGCCAGATGACTGTAAATGCTCATATCTCCCTATGAATTTTTGTTTAGCTGCCAGTGGAATGAATCCTTGATCTAGACAGGTGTTGTTGGACACTACTACCATACAATAATAATATCAATAAATCTAGAATGTATAGAATAGTACATCATTTATTTACTTTTAAATGAAGGTAGAGCGGTTAAACCATTATATAGCTGTCTGCTTTAAGTATCCTTTTACCATGCCTAAATGAGACACTGTAAGCACAATTGTGGAAGTCTCTAGGAGCTGTATTTTGATCTTGTAATAACATAGTATGGATTCATATCGTAATATGAATGGAATCTTTGTGCTGCACTTTCTGGGTTTTTTTTGTAATACTAGAATTCTTCTTTTTTGGGTAAAGAGTTAATCTTATACTACCAAAAGGGAAAAATGAAAAAAGAAAGAAAGAAATGTTGGTACCTATAGCTTATAGTTTATTTATAGAACTACTTTTTCAAATACAGTTCTGAAAGTTAGGGATCAATGATAAAGTTTTACATTTTACAACTTTTCAAGGTTAATCAAGCTGTCTGAAAAGTTGCAAATACTTGTGCCTGCACTGAACAGTACAAATGTGCAATCACAGCAGGAAAAGGAATGTTTTCCACTTGGGTGAAATGCATTTATCAGGAGAGTTCTCAAGGAAAATGGTATGTAACTTAGATACAGTTTGGAGTTATTTATAAAAATACCTACAAATTCTTCACATCATGTTGTTAATACTTTTTCAAAATATTGCTTTGTAAGGGCATAAAGTAGAAATGAACTTGTAAGGAAAAGAGCTTTTTAATAAGTCATTTTTTTTTTTTGCTTGGTTTAATCTTTTACTCACTTTAAAACTTGGCACTACAGTTTCAAAAATATGTGAGTCAGGGAACCTGGTTTTCTCTGATAAAAAAAAAAGCCCCAATTTTGGGATTAAAAAAGTAACCCCAAATCCACATTCCATGATTCAAATGAAACACCATGAGTATATAGATATGTGAATTATATGATATATATCTGTTGTCCTAAGAAGCAGCAGATAGCTGGTTCTCTTTCCAAACATAGGGAGAGCAAACAGCAGGATCAATATTGACTTAAAGTATGCTTCAGTTTTCTCCAAATGAGAATCTATTTATCTTCTCCAAACCAGAACCTGTTTCTTTTTTTTTTCAAACAAGAACCCAGTTATCTTCTCCAAAAAAGAACCCAGTTATCTCTTTAATAAATTAGTTTTATTGAGCATTATAAAGTATTAACTCTAAGCATGCATATCGATATAATCTTAGCAGTTTCAGTAATCTTAGAAAGATACAATCTTAGCAAGCAAGTAATTGTATATTACCAGTCCTAATAATACATGACTCAGGAGCTGGCCAGGCCTCCAGAGAGGGCAAGATTCCTTAAATAGAGAAATCAGATGTCTTCAGTTCTCAGGCATTTTTGGGGTGGGGAAAAGGAAGGAAGGGGAAGGAGGTGATGGGAAGGAAAAGGGGAGGAAAAGTAGAGAGAGAGGAAGGGACAAAGCAGGGATAATATTTATAGTCCTTTAGTCACATATAGCTACCAACTAGGCCAGTTTTCTGCTTTTCATCAACAACTTGTTTCCGTCTTCAATTTATCATTGTTTTTCTCTTCTTCTTCATACCAGGAGCCATTTGCTTCAGATATGGGTGGAATGCACTGTAACAAATCCTTTTATCCATAACAAGCATTTTTATCATAAGCAGGGATCCTGGTTTTCTCTGATAAAAAAAAAATCTCCAATTTACAGATATAAATCCCCCATCAAAATTCACATTTTTCCATGATTACAATGAAACACCACAATATAGATATATATGGAGACAGTTCAGACTCTTGATGCTTGACAGGACTGAAAGGCCTCCAAGGCCTGAAGGACCATTTTGGTCTCGTCAAACATCAAGAGGCTGAACTGTTTCCGCAACTCTCTTTTTCTCTCTCTAGATAGGGAGAGAGGGAGAGGGAGAGGGGGGGAGGGGGAGAGGGAGAGAGGGAGAGGGGGAGAGGGAGAGAGGGAGAGGGGGGGAGGGGGGGAGGGAGAGAGGGAGAGGGAGAGGGGGGAGGGGGAGGGGGAGAGAGGGAGAGGGAGGGGGAGGGGGAGTGGGGGGAGGGGGAGAGGGAGGGGGGGAGGGGGAGTGGAGGGAGGGGGAGTGGGAGGGGGAGTGGGAGGGGGAGAGAGGGGGGGAAGGGGGAGTGGGAGGGGGAGGGGGAGAGAGGGGGGAGAGGGGGGGAGGGGGAGTGGGAGGGGGAAGGGGGAGAGGGGGAGTGGGAGTTGGAGGGGGAGAGAGGGGGGGATTTGGAGGGGGAGTGGGAGGGAGGGGGAGGGGAAGGGAAAGGGAGGAGGAGGAGGAGAGGGAGGGAGGGAGAGAGGGGGAGGGAGAGGGAGAGGGAGAGAGAGGGAGAGGGGGGGCGGGGGGAGGGAGGGAGAGAGAGAGAGAGAGAGAGAGATCTATCTAGACAGACAGACATATATCTTTTTGTGTATGTGTATATATATGTGTTTGTATATATATATATATACATATAAATGTATATATCTATATACATAATATGTATCTCTCTCTCTCTCTCTCTCTCTCTCTCTCTCTCTCTCTATATATATATATATATATGAGAGAGAGAGAGTGAGAGATCTTTTGTGAACCCAAAGGCCATCATCAAAAAAAGTATGAAGTTGAGTGAATGATTAGAATATATTAGTTAGGAAAGTAGAACTGAGAGGAGGTTGGAAAAAGAGGGATTGCTGTGATAAGGGTGAAGGAGGTATACAAGTAGATGCTCAAAGTGCTTGGGCAGAGGAGGCATAAGGAACCCTTAGCTTTATGCTTTTTATAAGAGCAGACTTAATATTTGACTAACGCAAGAACTAGGGGGCAACTGATGAAATGATCAAATAACAGGTTTAAAGAAAACGAGAGAGAACTTTTTTTTTCAATTATTACATAATTATCTCATGGAACTTAATGCCACAGGAACTTGTTGAGGCCAAAAGCAGTGGTCCATCAAGGTCTATTAAATACAAGAGTATGACTATCCCTCAGACTATGACTGCTGGTAACTCAGGAAGTGTGACAGGATCAATCACCCTATATATACCCTGCTCCTATGCATCTACTACTTGCTGGAATACCAGGCTAAGTAACATTTTGTTCTATCTGACTAGATGTGACAGTCTTTTATGAAGCTGCCTTCTGTTTTTTACACAAGGACCTGGGACAATTAAGTAGTACCCTTTTCTTTTAGTCAAATGGGACAGGGAGGATGAAACTATGGATCCACTTCCTCCTCATTCACCTTTTGAGCTGTCTGGCTTTGAAAGGAAAATAAAAAATTACAGTAGTTGCAGGCACGGAGAAGTCACTCATGTTGGGGAAGACTGTCTGACTGGGAATTTTGGTTGAAACAATATAGCAGGAAGAAGCCTTGATTCATTAGAGTCTAATATTCGAGTCATTTTCTTCTGTGAAACATAGTCTGTCATATATTCAATTACAGCACCTAAGTTCAAGCACTTAATTATACAGAATACAGAATGTTCCCATTAGAAGCAAGCACAACCCACAGTCCACCAGTTTATTTTTATGTAGGTGAAAATAGGAAGGTGGGAAAGAGTATTTATTTCTAGACTGTATCTTTCATAGGCAGAGCTATGCTGAATGAGGTGCCTAAGGACTGTGTAACACTGGAACCTGAGGGAGAGAACTGGCTCTTCTTCTGCAAGGGCTCTATTCACTCATTCTGATATGCAGAAGATAGACTCTAGTTCACACTCACTTCTTTGTATCAGTTCTGCAGAGGTAACAAGGGTAAAATTAGGCAGAAAAGTATTTTTGACACAAAGGTAAGCCAACACTGAATACACATAATCAAAGTAGATCTGCTGAAGAAAATGTTCCTGTTTTGTGTAGCCATTTTTATGGTATCAGTACACATTAGCAGTTGGCCTGTCTCTCCCCCTGCCTCCTTTCTGGCCTGGGTGTGGTGTTCCACCCCTTTAAACATGGCCTTTCTTTCATCAGTAGAACAATATCAATTATTCAGATCAGTGCCATTTGCAGGAAGGAAAGCTTAACTGTGGCTTTTCTGGTATTGAAATCCATAGTAGCTACACCACTGCAATTAAAATTTTATTTTTAGTACATTCACTCATGGTATGTTTTATCGCAGATACCCATGTAGACTTGAAGATTTTAACCTTAACTAATGTGAACTTTGGAATACCACGATTTAATTATAAATTAAGTGACACTAAAATTCATTTCAGCACAAATGGGCACTGGCAAACATCTGTACACCTGGCACCTGATCTACAATCATGCTGTTTAAAGTAAGCTGTGTGATTATAGATCAGATCCCAGGAATGTCTGTGCATGGCCTTTTTCTCAACACCAGTTGATATGATAGAAAATGGAAAGATTTTTTTTTTTTTTAAATACTCTCTTGTCTAGTACAGCTGATCCAGTTTAGGTGTGGGATGGAGGAGCGTGGTTCATTGCTGGTATGGGCTAACAGTAAAGTACCACCCCAGAAAAAGGAAGGAGCAGAAAAGAGGATACAGATTCATAAATAACAAGTACATGTGGCTGCTTCTTCCTGTGGACTACGTGCTAATTACAAAGTCTAACCCTAAATACAAGTCAAAATATTGCATTCTTATCCACTACATTTGACAATGCAAGTTTAGCTTATGCCAGCTCCGCACTCCATTACACCCTACATAATACTTGAGGGCATTCATCAAATTTCCTTCACTACTAATTAAAAAAGTGCTGGTGAAAATGATCGTGTTCATGAACATGACCCTTACTGACAGATTCTATAGGAGAGCAAAGAAGCTGATGCAGGTGTTTGCAGTTATGACAGTTGTAAATTTAGCCCAAACTGTAAATAATAAAAAACAATTATTAGTTTTTCTTTCTTCCCAGATGGTGATGCTTTTATTCACAGTGAGTGGAGGTAAAACAGCAAATAGTGGGGTTGTCTGGTAATCAGGAAATGACCCCACGTGTAAGTATGTGGGTGGGTGCTGAAAGGGGGTTCCTTCATCTTCCAGATTGTGTTACCTACTGTCAGTAGCGGACTTGAAACTGGCTAGGCCCTGCCAATTTCAAGTCTATTGTTAGAGACAAGGTGCTGAGTAACAGTATAAACAGCATAAATGAAGTGCAAAAAGCTGAGAGCAGGCTGTTCCTGAACAAATTAGCAGTCACAACTTAAATGGTGCCTTTAATATTCAAATAAAAAAGATTTGGAAAACATCTAATAATATTTGCATAATTTAAGCGGATGGTCATTTTACTTGTGGATATCTTAAACAGTTTATACAATATCACCTTACTGTACAAATGGTCTGGCTGAAGCTCGTTGCATGGGTAAGTGGCTGCAAACAAGAGTGAGGGCTCCAGAAAGTAGCATGTGTTATTAGTAACACAGTTAAGGAATGCTTATAAAGCCATGTGGTTTTCAAGTCTTGGCTCTTATTAATTGTAATTCTCAGTATATCTTTAAATATTGGACGGTTTTCTTTTTGTCTCTCAAACTCAAAGTTAGAAATGTTTATATGGCCTCATATTTCACCTTGTACCATTTTTTTTTTTGACACATTTTCATTTAATAGTCCTAAATCCAATTCTTCCTCTTCATACACACTGCCAAAACTTTGGTTCATATTCTTGCTGTCTTACCCATGGTATGAATGTCCTCCCTCATTCTCAGAAAAAAACAAAACAAAACCAAAAAACCCTTTTTAAAACCAAACAGCATTTCAATCTGCAATAATATTTCTTGAGGAATTTCCTCTCCAGTTTGCATCCTAAATTTTTTTCTACTGCCGCATGTCTATCCATGCACACACATTTTCAGATACTCATCTAAATGCTGCACCTCACTTCCAGCCTCTCATTTTTCATTTCCTCTCACCATGTAGCCTAGTACTCTTCATTTCTTTGTAGTCAATTTGGGCTAAATCCCAATTCACTTCACATGTCTATACTGCAGATAGCCAGTTCTGTAATTGTCATTTTTCGTACTTACACATAGTCTGCAATTCAGCTTTGGGCCTGCAAGCTTGCATGCACCCATCGAGCTGAGCTCTGCCTGAGCAGACACACAGGAAAATAGGATTGTCCAGGTTCACATATAAGGTAGGATAAATTCTGAGTCACAGGGGAAAATAACCAAAAACAATGCCCCCTGAATAATGATAGGAGAGGTATTAACAGATAAATATTCACAAATTTTAGCTCAGTACCTTAATAGTTAAGGCACTTGCCTAGGAAAGAAAAACTGGCTTCTCCTACTTCCCAGAGTGCTCTAACACATGCAGGTTAGGCATTATTTAGCATTTTCCATTAAATCTAGCCAACTAGGAAGCCAAGTAAATGATTCGTAGATTCATAGATTGTAAGGATCTAGAAGGGACCTTGCAGGATGATCAGGAAAAACAACTGTGGTCAGGTGACCCCAGCAAGGTGGCCATCCAGTCTGCTCGTGAAGATTTCCAGGGTAGGTGAGTGCACCACCTCTGGAGAGAGTTTATTTCACAGTCTGGACACCCTGACTGTGAAGAAGTTTTTCCTAGTGTTAAGCTTGGAACAGTCTTCCAGGAGTTTGTGGCCATTACTCCTGGTTTTCCCCCAAATCCCTTGATGTATTCCCCTGATATAGGAGTAAGCTGCTACCAAGTGTCCTCTCAGCCTACTCTTTTTTAGCCTGAAGACACCCAAGTCCCTCAGCCTGTCCTTGTATTGCTTGCCTTGCAAGTCTCTGATCATACAGGTGGCTCTTCCCTGGACTCGCTAAAGCTTTTCCATGTTCTTGCTGAAGTGCAGTGCCCAGAACTGGATATAGTACTCCAGCTGCGGTCTCACCAATGCTGAGTAAAGCGGAAGAATCACTTCCTTGGTTTTGCTTGAGATGCATTGGTTGATGCATTCCAGAGAATTGTTTGCCCTGCTGGTTACAGCATGACACTGATGGCTCATGTTCATAATATGGTTTATTATTACCCCTAGGTCCATTTCATTCATGGTGCTAGTCAGTTTGGCATCACCAAGCCTGTAAGTATGTTGGAGGTTATTCATCCCCAGATGGAGCACTTTACATTTCTCAGTGTTGAACTTCATTTGGTTCTGATCCACCCACCTTGCCTGCCTGTCTAGGTCTGCCTGTATCTGCAGCCTATTTTCAAGCATGACCATGCTCCCCTATAATGGGGTGTTATCCACGAACTTGGCTAGCGAGCTCTTCACCCACACATCCAAATCATTGATAAAGATGTTGAAAAGCACCGGACCAAGCATGGACCCCTGAAGGACACCACTGGTCATTTCACCAGGATGACATAGGTCCATTCATTAGGACTCTCTGGGCCATACCCCATAGCCAGCTTCCTACCCACCTAACTGTCGAGCAATTAAGCCCACAATCCTTCAATTTTCTCATGAGAACATCATGGGATACCAGATCAAAGGTCTTTTGGAAGTCTAGGTAAACAATGTCAACCTCCTCTCTTATCTCAGTGATGAGTTACCTGGTCATAGAAAGAGATGACATTGGTAAGACAAAACCTGGCTGCAATGAACCATGCTGGCTGTCGTTCAGAATCCCACCTTCTACAAGCGTATCACACATAGATTCCTTGAATTTTTCCAAGATTTTTCCTGGGATAGAAGTTAGGCTAATTGGCCTATAGTTGTCCAGGTCCTCTCTCTTCCCCTGAAAATGGGCACAACATTGTTCCTCTTCCAGTCTTCAGGGATCTCCCCCAAGTGCCATGAGTTTTGGGAGAGTTTCACCAGAGGTCCCATGATGAATTCGGCCAGCTCCTTCAGCACTCTGGGATGAACTTCATCTGGTCCTGCTGACTTATAAATGCCTAACTTTCCTAAATGATCATGCACCAGCTCAGCGACAACATTAGGAAGGTGGTCCTTCCCACTATGCCCATTCTGAACCTTATCTAGTATGATTTTTTTGCCCTTGGTCTTGTTAAATACTGAAGCAAACTAGTCTTTCGGGAGTTCAGTTTTCTCCTGAGTGTCAATAACCAGCTGTCTTGAGTTGTTAAGTGATGGCCACACACTTCCATTTGTTTTCCTCTTGTTCCCTACATACCTGAAGAAGGCCTTTTTATTGTCCTGCATTTTTGTTGCTAGTTTAAATTCAGTCACCATGTTAGCCTTTCTAATCTGCTGCCTACAAGTGTGGACCATCGTTGTAGAGTCTTCTTTGGGAACTATCCCAAGCTTCCACTGTTTGTATGTCTCTTTCTTCTTTTTGAAGAGGGCCATGAATCCCTATTAAGCCAAGAGGGCTTACCAGCCTTTCTGCTACCTTTCCTCCACATGGGAATAGACTTCTTTTGTGCTTTGAGGATCATGTCCCTGAGTAACGACCAATCTTCATGCACTCCTTTCACCTTTGATCCCTGGTTTCGCAACACTTCCACTACCATTGCCCTGGGCCTGTTGAAATTTGCTTTTTTGAAGTCCAAAACTTCAGCGCTGCTAGCTGATTTGCCTGCCTCGTGATGGACAGTGAATGTGATGGTTTCATGGTCACTGTCACCCAGGCTACCCGCTATATTCAAGTTGCTCACCAAATCATCTCCTTTGGCCAAGACCAAGTCTAGGAGAGCATTACCTCTGGTTGGCTCATGCACTTCCTGAGTCAGGTAGATCTCTTCGATACAGATCAGAAAGCAACACAACCAATCCAAGTTAGCCGAGTGTTCCCCCAAGAATTATCTGGGTAACTGAAGTCACCCATTATAACCATGTCCCATGTATTTGTGGCCTCTTCCACTTCTTGAGAGTTCCTCCCCCTGGTTTGGTGGTCTGTAGTATACACCTGCAGTTACATCTCTCTCACCACACATCCCTAGTTTGACCCAGAGGGTTTTGAGCCACTCTTCTTTGGAACTGATGTCGGCCTCCAAGGAGGTGTACTGCTCCCTCATATAGAAGGCTATACCTCCAACTTTTTTTTCCTACTAAGTCCCTTCTGTTCAGGTTGTAATCCTCTATTGCTATGTTACAATCATGTGAGGAGTCCCACCAGGTCTCCATAATCCCTACTAGATCAAATAGCCCACTAGAGAGTAGGGGGGCTAGCTCCTTCTGCTCATTCCCCATGCTCCTAACATTAGTGTACAGGCACCTGAGTCCTCCAATCAAGACCCTCAATTTCCTGTCATTCTGGGGGAGAACCATTCCACCAGATTTTGCAAAAGTAGTTCTCCTATTTTCCCGAACTTTAGAACTTACTTGTGTTGGTCCCCAGGCATGCTTCAGTCAATGTTTCCCCATCCCCGCCTTTAGTTTAAAGGCCCATGTAGAAGACTGGCCAATCTGGCTGAGAACAGGGACTTACCCCTCAGCGTGAGGTGGAAGACATTCCTTCCCAGTAGTCCACTCTCCCTGAAGTGTACACTGTGGTCAAAGAAACCAAAGCCCTCACAGTAGCACCACCATCAGAATCATCAGTTTACTTCTTTCACACATCCTTCCCTCCTAGGTCCATGGCCTGCAACAGGAAGCATAGAGGAAAAGACTACCTGTGCCCCCAACCCCTTGAGCCCAGCCCCCAGTGCCCTGTAGTCACTCATGACCCAGTCCAGATTACTCCTGGCCATGTCATTCATGCCCACATGGATGAGTGTAACAGGCATCGCTTCCGAGCCAAGTTGTGGCCCGCTCACCTGTTCCTGTGGCAACCGCCCGCCTTCTCGCCTGCCACGTCTTGATGTTAATTAATTAATTAGCGGGAGGCTGCCCATTATAATGCCCCGATGCCGGGGGGGCGCTCTGCGGCTCCAACCTCCCCTAATACTGCAGCCCAAGCCTCGCAGATGTAAGTGCTGTCATCTCTCTTCTGCCCCCTTTTGGAGACTCACTATGCTGCCTCCTTTTTGGGGCTCCCTATGCCCACCCCTGGGCTCAATCGCCCCTCTCTGGGGCCGGGGTCTATGCCCCTATAAACTGCGCCCTCACTGGCGTCTGGCTGTGCCCCGCTTGGGCTCCCAAAATGGCCCCCGTCCTGGGAGCTCGCCCCGCCCATGCTGGGGCTTCAGAAATGCCCCTCCCTAGGGCTGGGTCTATACACCCCATATGCTGCACCCTCCTGGGCGTCGGGGTCCCCGCACACTGCTGCAGGTCCCTATAAGTCCTATGCCCCCACTTGGGCTCAATTGCCCCTCTCTGGGGCTGGGGTCTATGTACCCCGCACGCAATCTGGGGTCTCGGTCCCCCGTCTGCAACCCACCGGTTGCGCCCGTGACCCACTGGCCACGCTCCTCGCCACCAGTCGCTCACGCACTGGCGTGCGAGCTGCGCCTTCCCTGGCGCTATTCAAATAATGCGCCCTCTTGGCGCTAGGGCACCCCACACTCTCTGGGGTCCCTGTGATTGAGGCCTCCTCCAACCCCTACAGCCTCACCCAAGCCTCCGGGGTAATAACAAAGTCAAACAAACTCAAGCCTCCTGGCTGTAACACAAACCTAAAGCCCCCGGGCTAAACCATAGTGCCCATCCTCTCAGGGCTATCACGAGCTATACTTGCAAGTCATGCTCCTTTCCATATCTCAGCTGAGGGAGCTCCTGCCTCTCCGGCTGCTGGCAGAGAACTGCCAGCCTGGCCTCAGCCCTGGGCTTTTATAAGGGCCAGGCCCTGCCCCCTTCTTGGCCAGCTGACTCCCATTAGTTGCCCCAGCAACCCACAGCTGTCTTCTCTTGGTCCTCCGGGGCCAGTGGCACCTGCCAATAGCTCTTGGTCAGGTCTAGAGTGGAGATATAGCGGGCCTGCCCGATGTTCTCTACCAGTTCGTCTACTCTCGGCATGGGGTAGGCATCAAACTTCGCCACCGCATTTACTTTCCGGAAATCTACGCACAGCCGAATCTTCCCGTCCGGTTTGGGTACTACGACAATGGGGCTCCGCCAGTCACTGTGGGACCTGCATATGACGCCCTTCTCCAACATCATTTCGATCTCGGCTTTTATCTGACTCTGTAGCCCCTGGGGAATCCGTCTCCAGCTCTCCCTGATCACCTGGCCTGGAGGAGTTTCTATCCGGTGTACCACACCCCGAGTTTCCCCGGGCACTTCCTGGAACACGTCTGCGAACTCCCTGATTAGCTCGGCTGCCTGTTCCCTCTGGTCCTTTGATAATCTCGACGCGAGCTCTACGTCGCCTGGTCCGCTCTCCTCTGTCAAGGAGGGTCCTAGATCTAGCTCCTCGGGCTGAGCCGCTAAATACATACACTCCCGCTCTTCCCACTTCTTCAGCAGGTTGACATGATATATCTGCTTCTTCTTTGTCTATCGGCCTGATATACCTCATAGTCCACGGACCCCACTCTGCGTGTGACTTCGTATGGTCCCTGCCATCGGGCGAGAAACTTACTCTCCCTATCCGGTAACAGAACTAATACACGGTCTCCTTCCTCAAACCTCCTTAGGAGCCAGGCACTGACGTGCCCTGCGACAATGAGGAATTTGAAGTAGTGGTCGGAGGGCTGGATGAGCCTAGGGATTCTCTCCACAACATCCCAGATGCAGGCCCCAGGGAGGCAGCAGACCTCATGGGCTAGGGGGTCCAGATGGCAGCTGGGTCTCTCAGTGCCCTGCAGGAGGGAGTCCCCCACCACCCTGTGTCTCCTCTTAGGGGTGGCAGTTCACTGACTACCCACCTCCTTCTCCGGTGTCTCCATCAAAGCCTCCTCATGCATGGTGAGGGGAGTATACCCATTATGCAATGCCAGGGGAGGGGCAACCCTAGCCCTGAATGTCATGGAGCATGATATAATCATCTTCCAGGTAGCTCTGGGTGGGTCTTTTTGGCCAGTCTTCTTGTTGGCCACCTTCTTCTCTGAAGAATGAACAAGAGCCTGAATATAGTAATCATCAGTCTCCTCCTCGTGGGCCCTGGTGGCACAAAGTCAGCCTACCTGGGCCTGGATCTCAGTCACCTGGGACTCAAAGGACCTCACTAAGGAGCATATACCACAGGTGGGGGTGATTTTGCTCCCATTCCCAGTTGCTGGCAGCAGTGCCAGGCAGCCCCCAGAGCCTGGTGCCATGGCCTCTGTCTGGGTGGAGACTGGAACCATGAGTTCCATCTGGGTGGAGGCCTCAGTGGTGCAAGGGAAGGGAAATCCAGTTGGGGCCAAGGTGGGAAGCCATGGGATACAATGCATCCCCACCATTGTGTTGTAAAAGGCTATGCTACTACCCATGAACTGGCCTAGGAACTGGCCTGCAAACTGCTGCAAACTACTCCCCCTGTTTGCAGTCTCTGTTTGCAGGGTCCCTGGTCACAGGCCCCCTGGTCACCTGAGGAGTCTCTTTTTATACCCTTCTGGGTTGGGGCTGACTCAGCCCCTTTGTTAGGACTTCTGTCAGGACCAGGCAGCAATCACTGAGCAGGCAGCAATCATTCTCAGCTTCTCATAGCACATGACCCAAACACATACAGTCCACCAAAACACTCAGCAAAACCAAAGGTACAGGCAGATGGATCATGTACCTTTCCTGGGCAGGTTATGGTGCCTGGATTCTCTCCTCCTTCTCTTCTTCTTCCTCCTCTTGCCTCCAGCAACTGCCTGCAAACTGCTTCCCCTGTTTGTAGTCCCTGTTCTCTGGATCCCTGGTCATAGGCTCATAGGTCCAGGATCACTAAAACAAGCAAAAAAAAATATGTATACCTCATTGAGATGGCTACTGCTCCAAACTTGGATATTAGTTTGGGCCCTTGTTTCCCAGTTGGATGGAAAGTATCCCAGTGTTATTTATGAAACGCAAGAAGGTCTAACTGGCAGCTTATAGGCTGTGAGGAGCCAGAATGTGGTCCACAGACTGCACACAGTTAGCATACTGTCTAGTTGTCTTTTACTTCTACATAGCTGAGAAGGACCCGTGTGCCACCAACTCAATCCATGTCAAGTAGTGGAATCCCAGGGTGTTGCACACCACTGGCACACAGTACTCACTGTGATGGGGAGGTTCCAGTGAAGGGACCATGTGCCATCAGTTCAGCCCTTAGAGTAAGGGTTGGACAGGCTGCTAGCCACTAGTGCAGTGGCAATTGGGGGGCGGGGGGGGGGGTGACAGAAAACACCTCTGATGCATGTGGTCCACACTGAATGGCTCAGAGTTTGGGCAACCAGGGAAGGGCATGCTAGTGTTGCATATTTCCTCCAGCCACTCAGAAGTTGGAAAACCATGATCTAATTAATAATACACACAAGGTCTAGTGAGCTAGCTCCAAGGGCTGGGGGGAGGGGGGAGCTGGAAAAGTTTCTGGGCAATGCCTAGCCTAAGGCCTGGTAATTAGAGCATTTTGCTGGGAAACAAGGGATGAATTCAGTCTTCAGTGAGGCTGGCTTAGAACTTAGGTTTCCCACCAGTTCCCTAACAGTTAGGAGGCCAATGGATTAAAACTTAGGAGGGTTATCAGCACCCCCACCCCTATTTTCACTTCTGGCCAGTTGGCATTGCTGATATCCCACTCCTGGGAGAAATAGAATCCCAAACTCTACGTTCCAAAAAAGGCAGTTACACAACTACCTATGTGCCATTTAGGTACATGCAGTAACATACAATTTAGCTTTTTGTCTCCTAGTGCTATTGTCAGGCCTCTGTTTGTGTCCTTCCCCTTCATCCTCCACACCTGGAAAGGTACATCTACAAAGTGCAAGTCTATAAAGTGTACAATGCATTCCTATTATCCTCCTTCAAAATCTTCTCCTTTGCTGCCAACTACATTTCACCTACCTCATCCTTCCCTAAAAACATATCAATACTTGCAGTCTACAGAATAATGTTCCATGCTGTTCCCTTATAGCTTCTAATTTTCTTTTCTCTCTCCCCATTGTCTATTTTCTACCTTTTCTACGTCATTGCAATGGATATTGTAAGCCATCTGTTTTAGGCATTGTATAGTTGAAACACAAAGTCCACAAAAAGCTAGATGAAGCCCTGATGCTAAATAAAAGTTTCAATGCAAGTAATAATTTATAATGAGTGATTTCTTTTCTATTCATTTTCAAACTGTTTTCTTGATGGAAACAATTCAGTTTTTAAGGACTATTAAGGATTTTCAACAAATCTGAGCAGGGGGCTGAATGACAAAACCCTCAAGGTCACTTCCAATCCTCTAATCCTACAGTAAAATCAAAAGGAAGGTGTCTGCTATATGTGTAGTTGTTTATTTTTCTTCCAATATTAGGTCTGTGCAAAGTGGCAAATATTCACTTCAGATTTGGATTTGTCCAATTCAGTGGAGAGTGATTTTATTCAGAGATTTGAATCACTGTCCTGATTCGATTTGGCCGAATCAGATCCAAAAGATTTGGCACCACTTTGGAGATACATCCATAGACTAAACAGGCAACTGATACAGCTTCCTCCAGCTGGTAAGTCTGTTGGGGTTGGGGAAGGGAAGAGGCATGGGGGAGGGAGGGATTAGGGCTCAGGCTGGGACAAGATGCCTGGCCGGGGCAGGGGGTGCATTACTTGGGGAGGGGGCAGTGGGGCAGGGTTGTGCAGCTCACTCTGGATGGAAGAGGGCAAGCAGCAGCAGTGCATAGCTCCTGCTCCCAGCACTGCCACACCTGCAGTGCCGCCCCCCGGCCCCCTGTTCCAGTTGGGCAAGTAGCAGCAGGGCATAGTCCCTGCTCCCAGAGCTGCCATGACCACATCAGTGCTGAGAGCGGGGACTATACCCTGCCACTGCTTGCCAGCTAATGTGGGCAAGGTGGGTGCTGCCACCACTTGCCACCTGGCACGGAGGAACAGGCACTGCTGCCGTTTGCCCAGCCAATGTGGAGGGGTGTGGGGGGGTGGGCGCTGCGGCTACTTGCCAGATGGCACCGGGGCGGGGGGGGGAGGGCATAGGATGCAGGCATGGCAATGCTGGGAGCAGGAGTTATGCCCTGCTGACGTTTGCCCCCTTCCACCCAGAGGGAACCAGTTGCGTAAGTGGCAGCAGGGCATAGTCCCCACTCCAAGTGCTGCACCTGCATCCTGCACTCCCCTACCTCCTCCCCAAATCCCATTGCCCCCACCCCAGCTGTGTAGCTTGTCCCAGCCCCAGCCCCAATCCCTCCCTCCTCAATGCTCTCCTCCTCCCTCCCTTCTCCCCCAACCCCAACAGACTTACCAGCCGGAGGCAGCTGTGGCAATTGCCTGTTAAGTCTATGGCTGAATCGCCAAATCTTTTCTGAATTGATTTGGATGGTTCAGATTAATTTGGACCTTTTAATTAGTTTCCCTATTTTATTCAGATTTGGAAATTTAGTCCCCAAATCAGGCTGAATCTCCTCTGAATCAAATTGGCTACCAAAGCTTTGTACAGCCCTATCCAATAACCCTTTTATTTTATTTTTTATTCATGGTTAAATCTTAAATAGATCATGAAAACTGATCTTTTTAGTTTCCCTTACAAACCTATGTGTATCTCTTGCACATTTAAACTATTTCTTAAATTGTTCTCAGTTTAAGGACACCTAGTGTGATTAGATGGATTGTTTTAGATATAGTGTCTACAAAAGTCCCTACTTTTATGATGAGCTTAATTGGCTCCCTTTGGCTGTAAACTGTGAGTACTTTTGCTTGTTAATTGCCTGTTGTTTTCTCCTGAGCTATACATTTCACAGATCAGATCAAACTGACACCTTTCCAGAGTAAATGTAATCCAAAAGTCTTTCATCTTGTAACTTTTTATTTTAAGTTTCTTTAGTACAGAAAAAGCTTTGAAAAATATGGTCTTGTCTTTTTTGCCTAGAAGAATAAATTGCCCTTATTCATTAAACAAGCTGATACTTCTACTCTCAAACATTTTTTTTTTTCTTTAGGAACCATGCTTCTCTGTCCCCAGTTCCCTGTCTTCCAAGTTAAAGTTACACTGGTTTAACTGTTCATTATTTTTTATTCAGGCAAGATGTGTACCAGAGAAAGGGTGCTCAAACTCCATTCCAGGAAGTATAAAAAGCCTCAGTGAGACCACTATTTATGGCTATATTAACCTTTCCAAAGGCCAATGAAAGAAAAGGGAAAGGAGGGCTATATCTGACTCCTATATACAAACTAAAAAAGTCTGACAATTCATTCCTTTAAGGCTAGGGACAGACATTCAAAAAGCCTGAGCCTGAATTGATTCAAACTTTGCAGGTTAGTTTAACCTGTATGGGCTAAATCCATTTTGTAACCAGGCAGACATCCCAGAAATGCAGGCACATGCCTGCAGTGACTCAGTCTAGAAGCTGGGGGGCATTAGAGCAGCCTTCCCTTCCTTCCACAGAATAGAGCTGAGGGGGCCATAGTCAGGCTCCAGCAGGAGCTCTGATTAGCCCAGCAAGGAATTGATAACAGTGTTTATCACCCAATTAAGAAAACAACAGAGGGACATTACCAGCTACTTGTTGCTTCTGCCTGTTGATTTTACGTGTTGATTCAGCACTGATCATAACCAACATGTAGTCTGCTAGCTGATATACAGACACCTCTCAGCAAGGAAGAGGGGAGGTGGGAGTTCCTGCTTAGCAGGGAGTGGTGAGGGGACGAGGAAGCAGCCCACAGTCTCTGGAGTTCCAGCTAAGGAGCAGAGGGGAAGGCCAGCTCTGCTGTGGAGCAGAGAGCCCTGCCCAGCCCAGCCCAGAGAGCAGGCTGGGATGCTGGGGATATCTGGTTTATCTTAATACCAGCAAGGGGTCTGGGAGAGATATTGCATAAACTAGTTTGAGCCAAATCAGTTAAGTCTGATACTACATTCAACCAGGTTTATCTCAAACCAGTTTCAGCCATTTTCAAACTGGTTTATATACACTGAATATCTGTTCTGTTACAGGTTTAAACCAGGTTCTGATCTCTTAAACCAGTTTGTGTGTAATGTCTGTCCTTTGCCAAGTAGTTTGCTCATAAGTAAACTGCTCCCAAATCTAATGCATGTGTGGACACATGCACTCAGAGACTCAAATGAGGCCTCACCAGTGCTGAATATAGCAGAAACACCACTTCCATTGTTTTGAAAGTAACAGCCCTATTAATATAGCCCAGTATGCTGGTGCACAGTTGCAACAAGGCACACTATTGGCTTATATACAGTTTATGATCCAATGTGAACATCAGGTTCTTTGCAGTACTGAAGTCTCACCAGTCTACACTTTTGAAGGCACTTATTCCACCCAAGATGGAGGATTCTGTAATTGTTCTTGTTGAATCTCAGTTAATTGTTTGCATACCACCTCTACAGTCTATTCAGGTTATTCTGAATCCTATCCCCACCCTCCAAGACTGTCTGCCACTCCACCCAACTTGGGTTCATCTGCAAATTTCTTAAGCGTGCATTCAGTCCCATCATGTAAATCATTAATGAAGATGTTAAAATAGTACCAGATCAAATATAGAATCCTGGGGAACCTTATTTGATACCTCTTCTCAACAAAACAAGCCAGTGATGACCCGGGCTCTTGGTTTTCTCTGTAAAAAAAGTCCTCAATTTTTGGATTTAAAAAAGCTATCCCAAATCCACATTTTTTCTGTGATTAAAATGAAATGCCACTAATATATTTTCTTTTTAATCAGAGAAAACCAGGAGCCCTGTTGATGACTACCCATTGAGCATGATGATCTAACCAGTTATGTATCCACTTTACAGAACCTTTATCTAGTCTCTACTTCCATAGCTTGTTAATGATAACATAATGAGAGAAAGTATCAAAGGTCTTGGTTAAGTCAAGATGTAATCATATTCACTGATCTCCTCAAAGCCACAGAGCTTGTCACCTTATCATAGAAGGAAATCAAGCCAGTGAGGAATGACTTGTTCTTGGTGAATCCATGGTAGCTGTTCCTGAACACCTTGTTCCCTCTAGGTTTCTTCACAATAGATTCCTTGAGGACCTACCTGCTGACTGGCCAGTAATTCTCCTGATCCTTGTGCTTCCCTTTCATTATATTTTCCTTTTCCTAATCATCCAGAACCTCACCCAACCTCAAAGATGATAGCCAATGGCTCTAAAATTACCTCAGCCAATTCCTTCAGTGCCCTAGGGTGCATTGCATCTGGCCCTAGTGACTTGAAAGCATCTAGGTAGTCTAAGGAATCCTGAACCACAAAAAAAACAACCAAAAAAACACAAAACAAAACAAAAATTCCTGTATTACTGCAGTGTATGAAGAGCCATCATGAGCTATTGTGCACCTCTGTACTTCTTTGGCTTTCCTCTGAAGTCACACAACAGTGGTCTAAATAGAATTTAAGGGTTTAGGTAATAAACAAAGCAGCATGTAGACCATATACACAGGGCTCCAAAGTCCTCTCATTTAAGTTTTCCAGGTTGTTAGAAAGTATTATGAAGTGATTAATTATCTCTAGTTCTCTATTCTACAATTTTACTATATATTATGTAGTATATGTTATTGTATCAAATGAAAAAGCACAGTCTCCCTACGTCTGAGATTTAAGGAGACTATCAGAGATTCAGAACTAAAATGATTATTTTCCTTAAAAAAAATTCAGAACTTTCTAGGCAGATCAACTTCTTTGTCTTCCCTGTTTTCAAGCATATCGGATAAAGGTTTGAAAAGGGGAATGACAACTTTTCATTCATTTTATTTAGCTAAAGGGCTGAAGTATCATCACACTTAACCCATACTTCTCTGATTTAAATCTTTAAAACCTGATAAGAAGATTCTGATACCCCCCCCCCCATGCAAGATACCAATTGGATTAAGCGTGTTAATTATTATGCTAAAGGAACTATAAAAAGATTGATATATTTAAACAAGATTATG
Organism: Alligator mississippiensis; assembly: GCF_030867095.1. NCBI lineage: Eukaryota > Metazoa > Chordata > Crocodylia > Alligatoridae > Alligator > Alligator mississippiensis. The sequence continues at coordinate 381,449,163 of NC_081824.1, forward strand.
ATGATAGAAAAACATTCACTGTGGATGAAAATTAAAAATCATCCAAGGATGTGATTAAAACATGGATGCATGTTAATCTGGGACATCAGCACTTACAGGTTCACAAGACAAATGAGCATTTTTTTCAAGAATCTGTGACTTTACAGCAGTTACATGACAAACATCTGTATTTTCTGATAGTAGCAGTGATGAATGTCTTTTTACTACTTATTTATATTTTATAGGCTTGCAGTTCATATGTAACCTAAAAAAAAGGTGGGTTGTACTAATGGTATTGTGAGTTCATGACCCATGATGTGAAGCATGCTCAGTTTGCAATTCAAATGACTTTGTTTTCCTCCAATAGACACAGAAACTGAGCTTTGCTCCTACATGAAACCTGACTCATTGCCAAACATCAATATTGATAGAGTTTCTGCAGGATAAATGATGCCCACAGCTACTATTGGATTGCAAACTGAGCACACTTGATAGGGATATGAAAGCAATAATACAAAGCACCTTTAAGAAATAACCACTCCTTTTAACTGAAGGATAGGTTTGGAACCACTGCTTTTATATGGTAAGCTGAAATATTTTAACACCAGCTATCTCATCAGTAATCAAGATTTTGAAACAAACAAACAAACAAAAAAACAAACTCCTCAACCACATCTCCATGAGCAGGGGTGCGTGGTTGCCATGTGGGGAGGGGAAGGGTTGGCATAAATTTGTGCTGCTTCCTTTTGCCCCATCCTGCAGCCTTGCATGTGGGGTTAGAGTGGGGAGAAGTGTTCTGGGTGGGATAGGGGAGGCTGTGGCCAGTCCGATAGTTCGAGCAGCCTTACCAGGGGTCCTGGGTACCTCCCAGGGCAGCAGCAGCAATCCAGCTGTACAGAGCCTGGCCAGCAGCCAGAGTGTGGATCTGGTTGGCCAAGCTCTGGCTTTGGGCAGCGCATGTTGTTGATATGGGTGTGACACTTTTTTTTCTGATGTGATTTTTTGACACCAGGATTTCCCAGTTTAAAAAAAAAAACAAACAAAAAACCCAACTGTGCTGCAAGTTAACAGCATAGCAAATGCATGCATATACAGCATGTGATGTGCCACAAACCACAACTAAAGAAGATTTTCCTTAAACAAACAAAAGATTGTAAGCTTATGATGAAATCTTGGGTGTTTAATAAGTGACGTTGAGAGTTGAGATTTCACTCCCAAGTTTTCATAATTTATTTAAAAATATCCAGTGCATTAAAGCTGGGAAACTGATTTTCATCATTAAGGAATAAATAGAGTTAAAAAGCAAAGAGTTGTCCCAGAAAAGTTTCCTCCCATTTTGCAAACTTATAAGCAGGAATCTTGGTTTTCTCTGACTTAAAAAAATCCCTTTTTTGGGGTAAAAAAAAAAGTAACCCCAAATCCACATTTTTCCATGATTAAAATGAGACACCACTTGGACACCACTTCAATCATAGAAAAATGTGGATTTGGGGTTACATTTTTTAAACCGAAAGTTGGGGATTTTTTAAAGTCAAAGAAAACCAGGTTCCCTGCTTATAAGTACTATTTTTACTTCATTTTAAGTTTCTTTTCAAATGCTTTTTCCACATCTTATGTGAAAACGAGTTCACACTGGATGAGGCAGAAAGACGTAAACTAAAAAGTAAATATTGAAATGTCACAGAGACTAAATCAATAAGGATGTCACCTTCAGGGACGTAGCATTCCTATTAAACCTACACTTTTTTCATATTAAATATTCCAGATGGTAAGATTAAAGAGCTTTCCATAGAGGTGGTGAGGAAAGTTTTGTTTTAATTACATTTTAATTTTTTCTTTTTAGCTTGAAGTTCTATACTGAACTTTTTTAAACATAATTCAGAAGTGAAGGCAGAAACACCTGAAAATAAGCACATGCATTACATTTACATCAACCTAATCCCACTTAGGTTGATCCTTATGCTCAATTGTACAAGTATTTTAAGGGTTTAATTTGGTCAAAAATGGCATGCTCAGTCTACATTGGTTTACCTTAGAAGCAACATTAACTTAGACTGAAAATAGGTTAACCTGATCTAGGAAGAGCTTAAACTGATTTAGTGAATGCTTATGAACATACCAACCCCACTCTTCCTTATCTCACCCCATCCCACTAGCCCCTCCTCCCACCCACATATACTGGGCTGGCTATGCTGTTCCTAGCAATAGGTAACAGCCGTGCATGCTTCTCCCAGCAATGTTTAATGGATGCACATGCTGCTCCCACCCTAGGTTGAGGCAGCTAAAAGGAAGCCATGGGTGGCAAATGCTTGTTCACACCCACAATTAATAATATATTAGTTACAGAAAGCCAGAAAATCTAGGGATTTGGAATTTTGGTAGAAAATACAGAGAAACCATATATCTATATTTTTTCACTTATTTTTTTCATTTGTTTCATGAATTCTAATATTCACCCACAATAAGTTTTCTTATCAGTACATGCAAGAAGGTGAAGCCCCCATACCTCCAAATGAAAAATTACATATCTACAAAGCTGGAAAAGTTGCTTTTTCAACTGTTGAGCTTTTATCTGATAGCCATTTTAAATCACTATGGCATGAAACTTCAATTTAAATCTTCTTTCTAATCCTAGCTAAGTATCTCTCTCAAAATTTTGTTTACGTCTGACTAGGTCTCCTTTAAAGATAAAGATGTTGTCATCTCTCTCATATTCATCCCAGAGTCTAATGAGCCACATCTGCCCATGATAATTACCTTTGAGATTCCTGCAAGGTTCCAACAGCTGTTAGTGTAATGGGGTAACAGGATAATTTTGTTACTTATTTAGAATTTTAACAGAAGGGAAATGGAAGTCTAGGTTTAGACACCATTCTGAAAATAAAGGATAAGACAATGCCCTCATTCTTCAATAGCTGAAGGATAGGGTAGTTGGAGATCCACATTCAGTTTTATTTTGATTCCCTAAAGATTGTTAACCTGTGTCTTCCACCACCCTGCTAAAATCACTAGGCTCTGTTGTATTATATGTTTTTGGCAAGTTGGTGTTGGTCGACTGAATCAGTTTTATTTCGCATGAAATAGGACTGAGGGTAAAGATAGTAAGAAAAACAAAAACAAAAAGAAAGGAGTCTCACTAGGAATCAGATTAAGTTACCTGAGAGATTAAAACAAAGCTCAAGTTAATTCTCTGTTTGGTTTGATGCAACTATTTGCACTGCAATTTTCTATCCTCTTAAATTAGTGTACATAGTACCCAGCTATACAGTTATTCTCCCTAGCTCAGTAAATGCAATAAATCCTGAGCCTAATCTATAGCCTGGAGACTAGCAAGCTTTTCTGGTAGGTTCAAATCCTAAGAAACAGAGGCCAGAATCAAATATGGATTGCCCACATCCTGGATAAGTCACCTATTTGTTAAAAGGATTGTTGCATATTTTGTGAATCTCCCTGCCACTTTTCATTTAAATTTAACTAAATTACTTGGCAATTCAACCAAGATTCATGAAGATCTGTGGAAGAATTAAGTCAATATTTTTTTTATAAGTGATTTGTTGGAAAAAGTCACCCAGCTCTATATGCAAAAAGGTATCATTACATAAGTATCTGAAGGCCATTTTAAGGACAGAAGAGTACAAGCAGCTACCAATGTAACCAATATGTTGTTGGCTGAGCAAGTATAAACAGGGTACATCTAAATGTGCTATTAATGCCAGGACCTGCTCCACCCTAGCAAAATGTGCTGTGGAAGGCCTGGCTGGCAGCAGCCCCACACTGTAGTACCTGTATTTCCCAGCCAGCCCTGGCCACTGTCTACATGTGCTCTGGCACACCCAAGTAGTAGTATGCTACCACAGACTTAATTAGTTTACTGTGGCCCAATAGCACTGCATGTGCAGATAGTGACACTTTGCAGTGGAACCAGTTGGTCAATGCCACAGTAAACTGCACATTTAGATACACCCACACATTGTGTTTATAATAGATATTTAGACAGAATACATTCAAAACTAAAGAAAGTTTGCTATAATTAACATCATCTCTGTAAGGAAAAATGGGCAGAGATTATTTTTACTAAAATACAATAATCCAATTAGAATTATCATCCATGTCTGGTAGTTGTATCCATGAAAAATCATATGGTTTCTCACACTTTCAAAAAAAAAAAATTACTGTTGTGGAATCCTATATCTGGCTAGCACAAAATATGAGGAAAGTCAATAGATACAACTTAAATGGAATTTCAAAAAATTAATGAAATGGATGAGATTTAAAAAAATACAGTTCTACAGACATTGTCAAACACACTTCACTCTAGTAATTTTGCTTAAGTCTGTTCTCTGGTTAATGCCTGCAAATCTTCTGGCACCTTGGTTAATGGATCAAGACTGCCAAAAACAATAAATCAAATAGAAATATAAGTAAAAATGCACTGTTAAAGTGAGTTTATTTGGAATTTCAATCCAATCAGAACAGATGGATAATCAAAGAGCTACTTCTAAGCCCTGCTTGAAATTCACTATTTGTTTAGGACCAAGTCAAAGACTAGAGATAGCATAATGTTCCTGTACTTGTTCAAACATGAATCTTTATGAACTGGTTTGAAATTTGGTGCCTTTCCAAAAGGTAAAGACGGTACCTCTGGATGGAGTTCTATGGCATGTATTCTGCAGTAGTGGTGGTAGTCTCTTGATTCAAGGTTGATAGTCTTCCATTAAATAAGAAAGTCATCAAGTCTGTCAGTGACTGAGGAGGCTGATCTAACATCTATGTCTTTACCTGCAGATTTGGCAAATAGCACCAAAAGCAAGGAGTAGATGCTAGTGATGTTGAGTTGTAGCTCTTTCCCTTTGTCTCTCTTATCTATCTGTCTCCAGAGGGAGAAGATTGCTGGAAAAGATCATAGAATCATACAAGTAGGGTCGGAAGGGACCTTGCAGATCTTCAGGTCCGACCCCCTGCCTAGGCAGGAAGAAAACTGGGCTCAAATGACCCCAGCCAGGTAGGCATCAAGCCACTTCTTAAAGACCCCCAGGGTAGGAGCCAGCACCAATTCCCTTGGAAGTTGGTTCCAGATCCTAGCCACCCTAACTGTGAAGTAGTTATGTCTAATCTAAACCTACTCTCCAACAACTTGTGGCCTTTATTCCCTGTTATCCCGGGGGACGCTAGGGGAAACAAGGTCTCACCCAAACCCTTCTGGTCCCCCCTAGTGAGTTTATAGATGGTCACCAGGTCCCGCCTCAGTCTTCTCTTGTGAAGGCTGAACAGGTTCAGGTCCCATAACCTCTCGTTGTAGGGTCTGCCCTGCAGACCCCGGATCATGCAGGTGGCCCTCCTCTGGACCCTCTTAATGTTGTCCACATCCCTGTTGAAGTGGGGTGCCCAGAACTGGACACAGTACTGCAGCTGTGGCCTGACCAGTGTCGCGTAGAGGGGGAGGATCACCTCCTTGGACTTACTTGAGATGCACCTGTGGATGCACAATAAGGTCCGGTTAGCCCTGCCGACCGTGACCTCGCATTGTCTGCCCATGTTCATCTTGGAGTCAATAATGACTCCAAGATCCCTTTCTGCCTCCATGCTCTCAAGAAGGGAGTTTCCCATCTTATAAGTGTGCTGCTGGTTACTACTGCCCAAGTGCAGCACCCTGCACTTTTTGGTATTGAAACACATCCTGTTTTTCTTAGCCCACCCCTGCAACCTATCCAGGTCTTTCTGCAGTCTCTCCCTCCCTGCTAATGTGCCCACCTCTCCCCATATTTTGGTATCATCAGCAAGTTTGAACAGGTTGCTTTTCACCCCGTCGTCCAAATCACTGATAAAGAAATTGAACAGCGTGGGCCCGAGGACCGAGCCCTGGGGGACTCCGCTGCCCACTTCCCCCCAGGTCGAATATGACCCATCCACCACCACCCTCTGAGTATGACCCTTCAATGCCACAGTCACCTAGTTTTTTAATGAGGATGGGATGGTTGACAGTGTCAAAGGCCTTGCTGAATTCCAGAAATACTACATCCACGGTGACACCTGCATCCAATGCTTTTGTGACCTGATCGTAAAAGGCAATCAGGTTTGTCTCACATGACCTGCCCTTAATGAAACCATGCCTCATTGTACATCATGGCACCATTGCGGAGGATTCAGAGGACCATTATGATCCTTTATAGCAGGGTGTCTCACTCACCTGGCCCTGTAAACCATATGAGTGATACAAGGTCAATACATGGGCCTGCAGACCCTGTCTCTTCCCAACCCATGCTAGCTCCAGTGCCCTCAGCATGTACTCTGGCTGTTCTGTGATCCGCACTGCATGTCATGGATCCTGGAGTGGCTCACTGGCATGGGTGTTGCATGTGATGCACCTGACACCTGGTTCTGGACTCTGTTAGATATGATGCCTGCTCCAGCTACTTCAGGACCTGTGCTGTTCACAGTGCCCCTGAGCACCATATGCAGCATTGTCCCAGATGAGCTGGAGTGGGTATTGTGTGTGTCATACATGACCCAGGTCCTGCCTGTGGGTCCAGTCCAGGTCAATTCAGATGCAGCACTGGGGCCTGGATAACAGGGCTGTATGGGCTGGTGCCAGCCTGTGGGCTGTGTTTAACACTCATACTATATAAGAATTAACTATATATTTAACATCTCTTTCTTATATGTAAGGAGAAAATCCTGTATTGTTTTCAAGTAGAGAAGATTCCTGTGGGTGGACCATCTGTGGTTCCAGACTATGAAAAGAAAGAAGAATTTAGGAAGCAATTCACATAAATGTAAATTTGAGACAGAAGTGGAATAAGGTCAGAACCAAAGGATCCACAAGGTCAGAAAGAAAAGGTGCTTGAAAGCTATACAAATCATAGTTTCAAACTACATTAGTGAAATAAATTTGTTCTGATACTACTGTATATGGGTTTTTTTCCCTGCTCCCAGGTATATTCAAAACCTAGTGGAGTTATTTCTTTTGTCTCTGGGATGATTGTTTGCATACTCTATATCATGAAAACAGTGGAAAAGGTCAAGAACTTCCTAAATTGTTAAACACTGCTCTATTATAAATTGGCCCAGGCTTTGGGTTTAGGAAAAAAAAGGAAAAAAAAGTCCAGAAGAGTCAAGGGTCTCATACTATTCCATGATGATTGTACAAAGAAAGATAAGGATTGCATTCTCATTAATACATATTGCTTAAATGCACTTTAAGAATTGGAGATGTTCTATTATAACCTCTGTCCAAGAGAAACATTAATCAAAGCCACAGAAAAAGAATTGGTTAATCTTGAAAGAAACAATAGCATATTAATAAGAATCTTCACTTTTATTTTTTAAGATCATTATATGAAAGAAAGGCCAAAGACTTGCATCTAGCGATGATGAATTACCATGTAATCATGCACTACACAATATTATAGAAATAAAATACATTTTATTGGTGTATTAGGCATCAGTTGTAAAATTCAGGGTTGTATAATGTCAATAGCATTTCTGACAAAGATGCACATTCTTCTCATTGCAGAACAGGAAGTACGCTTTAAAAAACATGTCATGTTTATTTTTTTCATTTTAAGATTAACAAGCTGTGGTTAAAATGTCTATTTTTAAATGTGTATTTGTATTTTTGGTAATTGATATAACTAATGATTTTTATTTCTCTTATACTTGTGTATAAGTATAATTTATATGTAAATGTATTTCTGAATTACTCATCTTATTAAATTTCATCTTTCATATAAGCAACAAGATAGTTAATTGCTTATATGATTGCATTGTTTTGCTTTGTTTTTTGTTTTTGCTTTTTCATTTTACATACAGATCTGATTATTGATTTTTTTCTTTAATTAACTCTGATTTTCTGGTTGCCTGAACAGTCTCTAATGAAAACCGTAAGAGTGACTGAGGAAGAAGTAAGGAAAAATCTTTAGTTCTATTATCTTGATAAATAATATGTTCAATTTCCAAAACTTTGTTTTAATAAAACTGCAAATACCAGTAAGTAACAAGGAACTGAAGCTGGGCAGAATGTTGACTAAACTCGAAGACAAATGTGTGATCCTGAAAATTACTACTCATCTGATAACTTGCAGGTCTAAAAACTCCTTTACTTTTTTACATTAACACTCAATAAATGTGTAAAGAAGGAAGAGTTGATGGCCACATTTTATATAGCCTAATTGTTAGAATAGTTATCTTGCACTTAACCATCTATGATTCCTTCTTTTATCTGAACTAATTCAACTTACACATGAAGGCTGCCCAGGTGACCAAGTTATATACTACATTGTGTGAAGCTAATCATCACCCTTTCCAATGATCATGTGCCACTGTGCAGCCAATAATTTTAGATTCATTGGAGCAGAAAGGGATGACTGAAACAAGTGGTTACAACTGCTGCATGGAAGGTTCTAATCTTGAACTCCAGCCATTGATCCCTGTACTATTTCCAGATTTAGCCAATGACTGTTTAATGCAAAACCAATACACAGTCATAAGAGTAGGGATTGGAACTTAGGGTCATTAGGCTATAGAACTGTCTTTTGCTTACTCAAATCACTGTAGTCCAATTTATATTAAATAAATGTTCCTTACAATGACATAAGAGATCAGACTAGGTCCATCCAGTCCAGTATCATCTCACACTGTGGTAGAGAGTAGATTCTAAGGAGGTCAAATGGAAAATGTCCAGAGTTTTCCAGCCCCTTCTCCTCTGCAAGAATTCAGCAGTTTGTGAAGTGTAGATTCAGAGCTGCATACTTAGATACCATGTTCAATACCTAATGACTGACTTTTTCTCCATAAATTGTCCAGTGCCGTTTAAACTAGGTTAAACTATCAGACTCTGCAGCATCTTGTGGCATTGAGTTCCACAAGTTCCACACACAGTGAAAAAAATTCTCTCTTAATTTTAAGACTGCTTCAGAAAATGTAGTAGGAATACCCTAACACACAATGCCACCCCTCCCCATCCCCATTGCCTTGTTTTAGAGCCATCACTGATATGAAGGAAGATCTGCTCTGAGTTCCTGGATCAAGATTAACACCACCAACCCCCCTCCCCTCCCCTCCCCTCCCCTCCACACACAAACAAACAAGAAGAACCCCAAACCAACACCCCCCCCCCAACGATTTAGGTCTTAAGGGTATATGCTTAGTCATTAATTCTAGTCCCAAATATCATAGGTAGCCACATCATAAGATTCCCAATTAAACTTGGAGCCATTTCCCAATTTTTTTGAGAATTAACTCTTTATCAAAATAAATTCATTCAGTGCTACCAATGAGTATGAGGCCCATTGAAAGTCTTCTTCCAGATTCTATGTACTCCTACTGAAAATATATCACTAAATTAGTTTTAGAAAGAGTCACCTAAATGACTTTTCATTTATGTTTTAAAATGGGGGGGGGGGGAAATCATGATTAGTCATTTTCTTAAGGTTATTGCAATTTCAATAATGCACAGCAAATAGCATGCGAGAAGAGTTATAATTAGGGAAGAATATTCACCATTAAATGCAAAGCTTTCATTAGTATGATTGGTAAGATCTACATATTTCAACAGCAAACCCAAGTATTTCCAGCAATATGAAGAAAGAAAGGTTGTTTTTGCTGTTCTTCTAGTTCTTCCCCCATTCTGCGTATGGAAATGGAAAGATGAACCAAAATGCACAAAGGAAAATCTCAGAAGTCTTCTATCAGAAAGTTTATACAAAATATTCTCAAATATGACCATCAACCAGGTGCTCTACATTCTTTAGTAGTTTACTATATGTACTCTACTAGATGTTTCTCTACTATGCTAAAACAGAAAGAGTTATTTAACTATTAGCATTAAGAATGATAAATATTATCTATAATATTCATTGCAGCAAGTTTTAATAAGAGTTCAGAGATCCTGTCTCAGAACACTTTCAGTCAAAGACACATGCAACTCCCTGGCAACATCCACATCAACATCGCTGTTTGTTTCCCAAGGGACAAGAAGCAGTGCCACACCTTGTGCTGCTGCTACTTCTCACCAGGGAAAGTCTGTGCCACACACCCTCTGATGCATGGCAGGTTAGCCTGGGTGGGGTAGGGTAGGGCAACTGTACTGGCCCCAGAAGCCTTATCTGGGGGTCTTCGGGGAGCTGCAGCCGTGGTGCTCCTGCAGTTGAGCACCTTTCTGGCATCCAGAGCATGACTCTGGTTTTGGGAGGCATGTGTTGCTGCCATGTGCACCACCCCACTTTTTTCCCCCTCCATGTGGGTTTTTTTGACCCCAGTCAAAAAAGGTCACAAGGTAGCAGAATGGGAAATGCCCAAATGTGTGGTGCGTGGTGTTGCAGACTGGTCTGTGGTACCGTGTACTGCATGGCCATGTTCATCTGGATGCAGCCCCGGAATTTATCTTCCTGACACTGGGAAGATGAAGAGAAAATTAAGAGTAGTCAGAAGTGTAATGCAAGAACAGACTGAAAGAAGCCAACATTTTGCAAGAAAGGATGGCTTTAAAAAGCAGCAGACAAATCAAAGAGAAAAAGAATAAAATGTGTGTGTCTAGGAACATAATTTAGATGATAACAGAAAAAGTACAATGCAATTTTAATTCCCCTCCCCCCCCCCCCCCCAAGCGCAGTGGTTCCCAACCTTTTCCACCCCAAGGTACACTTACATTAATAAAAATTGTCTGCGGCACACCCATTAAGGCATTCCCTATCCTAATACATATTGTAGCTCATTGCCATGGCAAAATTCCACAGCATACCTATTTATTTCTGATGGTACACTTGTGCTGCAGCACACTGGTTGGGAAACACTGCTATAGTGTCCTTCTAAAAATCTAGAAGGAAACATATACTGATCAATTCAATATTGATTATCTAGATATTGAAAGCAGATATATTGACTATAATCAGTGGGATATGAAGTTGATCTGTGTAGATTTCTTTTTAGTCAAAATGAGAAATATTTACAAAATCTTTTTTGGTAAACCTTAGTTACATTTTTTTTTTTGTTTACAAAATTTGGAAGAAATGGGGCAGTTGATTCCTTTTTTTTTTTTTTTTGGCATACTTGAAATACAAGCAAGCCACCTCCCTCCCTAATTAATTTCTTATGCTATTAAACATGGCAGGCTGCAGAATTTCTTTAGGCATTAAAAGGTAGTAAAATAGGGTCGTGGCTTGTTAGGGTGAAAGTTGAGCTGGCAAATCTGCTTTGGAGGACAAGTGTATGAATGCAAATTTTCATAGGAACCTGGGAAAAATTTCATTTAGAATACTGACACACAAAACAGTATTATTCAGGCTGTAAAACTATTTTGAGAACTACCTCTAGATATCTGGAGCAGTTCTGACAAAAACAAACAAATAAAAAAAGCCTCCAAACAACAATAGAGGAATGTAGAGATGTTACATTTCCAGCAACTTAACTAGAGTTAGGTAGATCCAAATTTCCATCTGTGCTGGTGTTTGAGGGTTTAAATCAGGCCAAACATAGTATGCCTGATCTAAGTTTGTTCACCCAAGTAGGTGAGCTAACTTAGATTGGGAATGGGTTAAATCAATCCGGCAAATATTTGAATGAATTAGGAGTTCAATCCTGGGGATGGTAAAGCCCAACTGTGTGCCCAGCTCTAGGGCTGCATTCACACTTGCCAGGCTATTTTTTGTCCTTAATCCCCTCATCTCTAGATTGACAACCTCCTCCGAGACCCACTAATGCCTCCCAACAGACCTGCCTGTCACTCGCAATCCTGTAACCCCTCCCCACAATTAGTAGACCCACTAATCCCCTTGATCCGTTTCTCCCATCTCTGAGCTACTTGTGGGTCCTTGTATAGGTCCCAGAACCAGAAAATGCCTGTACCCACTGTTCCTACTCTACAATCACACAACTTAAAGTCAGTCACATGATCATAAACTGGGTGCAGAAAATATTTGTTGTATTAATTATATTACATTAATTATATTACATTTGTTTCTGATAAACCATCTTACCTATTGCAGTGGGTTCAGGGTTATCACATAAGTTAAACAGTCAACTTATGTCTCTCAAACTGTACATTTATTCCCAGGCACTCTTGCTCCACAAGAATCAACAAAAAACAGTCTTCAAAATATGCAACATAACCACAGATCATACAGGTCAACTCATGTTCCTGAGGTCTCTCCCTAGACCCCAACATGGTGCTCCTGGCTTCATGTTGCTCCTTCAGTGACACAGTACAATCTTCCTTCTCTCTATCTCATGAATTCCTTCCCCTGTTCTCAGGGTGCTGCTACATCCAGTTTCTTGTCAGACCCTGAGAGAGTCTTTGGCTCCATTCTGCCACCACTAACCAATCCATCTCTGTCTCCAACTCCAGCTCCTCTTCCCAGGAGCCTTTAAGCTCCCCGTGAGACGTCTAATTATATTTTGCAGCTGGTCCATGTCACAACCCAAAGTTGTGGTTTTGTTTGTGTGTGCTTCGGCACCTCTAAATTATTGTTCCCACCCAAATTGTAGCTTTCTTTGCACGATAGAGTTCTCTGCTGTGGGAGAGAACTCTGGTGCAATGCGGGATTTCCCATCAAATTACAGCTTCTTTGCATGGTGCATTTCTTTTGCATCTTCGAGATGTACGGTGCAAGGGAGTTCCCGCCATTTGTATTTGGATTCACGCCACGTTATTGGCCAGTTCTAAATGTAGGCACACGTGGCGGCTAGCTATTGGCTTGCTAGCCGTACAAAAGGCTCGAGTGGTTTCCACCCAAGTTGGAGGACTCCACGAACACCAGGAGGAGGAGACTTCACCCAGTGTGAAGATCTCTAAGCGCTGGGGATCCTTACGGACCCAACGCTTTTCTTAAGCAGGCAATAGAGGCTTAACAATCGGACCCACGGAGCTTTAACTACTCCGGAGGGGAAACAAAAGAACGAACCGCCTCTAGCCTCTCCCCGTCGCCAAGCGCAATCCAAGACGTATCCCTTTCCTGTAAACCCAATTTTCAAACCCATGGAGCCTAAACAACTCCAGGGGACCAGGGAACCGAACCGAACCCGCGGAGCCTAAACAACTCTGTGGGAAATAATTGCCGAACCCGCAGAGCCTAAACAACTCCGTGGGAAAGAATTTGTCGTAGTCCTCTAGCGAGGATTTAAGCGGAGCTGCGCCTGGAAACCTGTCCAGCCTACACCACTACCATCTTTGGGTGTAAGTAAATAATCTTTTCAATCAGCCACTACACGTTTATGACTAATTCTAGCTCACCACCGGTTTTCTCCGACCCCACGTGCCCGGGCTGCTGGCCACAGCCCATGTGCACAAAGATGGGCCGCGGATCACCCCTCCCGACTAGCACTTGGCGCCGGGATCGGGGTCCGGCCCGCACATGGCGACAAGGATGGGATCAGGAGAGAACACGCTAGAGCTAAGTTAGCTCAGAACTGCCCTTGGCGCGATAACCAACGCCAAGTGAAAAGCTTTGAGGAACTGGAGGTGCATATCGCTTACCACCAGGCGGGCGGAATGGATGAAAGATATGTGAGTGGACGCCTGTCGCTAAAGGGAGAAGAGGGAATCTCCGAAGATGGAGCCCTGAGAGAGAGGGAAGTGTACTTGCTCCCCGCGGCGTTCGGGTGTATAATGAGGGATGAGCGGGTCCTGTTCAGGTCCCTCGATACTGTGTCCCTCGCCGGACCCAACCCGGCGGGTGAAACGAACCTGACTTTCACCTGGGAGCGTGCCCGATGCCTACGATATGCTTGGGAGAGTGAAGAACCGGAGCCAATCGGTCGGTTCTCCCCATGTATGTTAATGCCTAGATTATGGGGTCGCGAGCTTCCATCCGAACTCCGCGAAGATCTGGAGATGGAGGAACGCGCCGCAGATGAAAGAGTGGCCCTGCGGTACGACAAGGGGGGAGAATGTGGTACAACTTTTCGTACTGTGATGAACCTAATGCAAAAGAACTTAAGTTTAAAAACTCAGCTGCAGACAGCGATCCAAGCGGTCAAAGAAGCGGCTGAGAAAAAGGAGCCTGAAACGCCGGTCCAAGATGGCACCGAGCAAGAGGGAGACCGCGTGGAAGAACCGGAAAAGAAGGGTGGAGCTTCTGAAGAACCCGCGAGAGTTTGGTCAGCGACTCCGCCTATCGACGCAGCGTCGTCTCCGGCAACCCCGCCTAGTGACGCAGCGACGCCCCTACCGACCACGCCTTCCTGCCGATGAAGGAAAGAGTCAAGCGGAGGAGTGCATCCACCCCTCCTGCTTAAAACAATAACAACAGTAACAATAACAGTAACCCCCGCGGCAGCAGTTCAGCCTCTAACAACATCAACCTCCGAAAAAACAGCTTGCCCTACAAGCACAGTCAACCAAACAACTGATGAGCGAGATGTCGTCACCAGTCGCATTCGTGCTTGGACAGAATTACAACAGCTATATAAGGAATCTGAGATGGAATCTGATGAAGCTATAATTTCATGGCTAGATCTTATGGCCATGGAATTTAAACGTGATTAAAAGTGATCTTTGTCAGTTGCCAAGACTGCGTATCCTGATGGAGCCAAGATTGTCTCTTGATCGGGACTGTCAACACCCGACCAGACCTCAAGGCACCAGACGTTGTGGATCCGATCTCCCACCACTGCCACCAAGAACCCTAGAGAAGCGATACATGTTTGGATTTCTCCTACAGCGTTCTGAACCTAACAAGCGGCAGATTCGGATTTTAGGGGACGCAGGCCAATGGCAGTTAGCTTATGAGTTAGGTTTCCATTATTTAGAAGAGCCAGATGATGAATCCTCAATGATTTCATCTAATTGAGCCATAAAATTTGTTTAAGTTTGTTGAATAAGATCATTAATCTGTTTTTTGAGAGTTTTCTGTTTAAGATCTGGAATTCAGAGTGCGTGGCAAAGAGGAGCCCTGAGAGGGATGACATCACCGAAAAAAGTGAGGGCCTGACGTATGACCTCGCCACGACGCCCACTGAAGCCCTGACCATGCAATTTTGTTATGAATCAAATTATGTGTTTGTGTTGATTATTATTTCTTGATTGTTATGTAACTTAATCCCAGGGCAGCGAATTTTATGTTTGTTTATTTGTTTGTTTGCTTATCTACTCGTTTGACAACTCAAGACAAGATTCTAGATTGCTAGAAGAGTATGGCATAATTTAGCTATGCTCTCAGCAAGGGGGGATGTCACAACCCAAAGTTGTGGTTTTGTTTGTGTGTGCTTCGGCACCGCTAAATTATTGTTCCCGCCCAAATTGTAGCTTTCTTTGCACGACAGAGTTCTCTGCTGTGGGAGAGAACTCTGGTGCAACAGGAGATTTCCCACCAAATTACAGCTTCTTTGCATGGTGCATTTCTTTTGCATCTTCGAGATTTCACAGATTTCATAGACATTAGGGCTGGAAGGGACCTCGGAAGATCATCGAGTCCAGCCCCCCGCCCAAAGGGCAGGACGTCAGCTGGGGTCATAGGATCCCAGCAAGATAAGCATCCAGTTTCATCTTGAAGGTATTCAATGAAGGCGCTTGAACAACCTCCGGTGGCAGGCTGTTCCAGACCTTGGGGGCTCGGACAGTAAAGAAATTCTTCCTTATGTCCAGCCTGAAACGATCTTGTAGTAGTTTGTGACCATTCGTCCTCGTCATCCCTTGGGGCGCTCTGGTGAACAAACGTTCCCCCAGATACTGGTGATCACCCCTGATAAACTTGTAGGTGGCCATCAGATCACCCCTGAGCCTGCGCTTTTCCAGGCTAAAGAGCCCCAGGGCTCTCAGCCTGTCATCGTAGGGTCTGCTTCCCTGACCCCTGATCATGCGCGTGGCTCTTCTCTGGACTCTCTCAAGCTTCTCCACATCCTTTTTGAATTGTGGAGCCCAAAACTGGACGCAGTACTCCAGCTGCGGCCTCACTAAGGCCGAGTACAGGGGGAGAATGACGTCCCGGGATTTGCTTGAGAAGCATCTATGGATGCAAGGCAGCGTTTTGGTCGCTTTACTAGCCGCAGCATCGCATTGCAGGCTCATGTTCATCTTGTGGTCAATGATGACCCTCAAGTCTCTTTCTTCCATAGTGCTAACCAACATAGCACTGCCGAGCCTATAAGGATGCTGCGGGTTTTTCTTCCCAAGGTGGAGAACCTTGCATTTATCGGCATTGAACACCATCAGATTTTCATCCGCCCACTTGCTGAGCCTGTCCAGGTCAGCCTGGACCACCCGCCTGTCTTCTGGCGTGGATGCTTTGCCCCAAAGTTTGGTGTCATCGGCGAACTTGGCCAGTCCGCTTCTGACTCCAGTGTCCACATCGTTAATGAAGATGTTGAACAGTATGGGTCCAAGGACAGAGCCCTGGGGGACCCCACTGGTCACAGGACACCACGATGAGTGACTTCCATCAATTACTACCCTCTGGGTCCGACCCCGGAGCCAATTTTCCAGCCAGTGGATCGTGGGGGACCCAAGGCGACAATTGGCCAGTTTCTCCAAGAGACGATCATGGGACACCAGATCGAAGGCTTTTTTGAAGTCAAGATATATGACATCAATCTCATCTCCCTTGTCCAGGTGATAGGTCACCTGGTCGTAGAAGGAAATGAGATTGGTCAAGCAAGACCTACCCGCAACAAACCCGTGCTGGCTATCCCTTAAGATGTTGGCGTCGGCCAGTCCATTAAGGATGGCCTCCTTAATAAACTTTTCTAAGATCTTCCCCGGGATAGAAGTCAGGCTGATGGGCCTATAGTTAGCCGGATCCACTTTCCTCCCTTTCTTGAAGATAGGCACCACGTTGGCCTTCTTCCAGTCTTCGGGCACTACACCAGAGCGCCAAGAGATTTCAAAGATCCGCGCTAGAGGCTGGGCTATGATGCTCGCCAGCTCCTTGAGTACCCTGGGGTGAAGATTTTCAGGGCCGGCTGACTTGAAGGTATCCAGCTTCTCGAGATGTTCCTTCACAAAGTCAGCATTAATGGAGGGCAGGGGATCACCCTCACCCGGACTTCCCGGCCCTGTAGCAGGCACGGGCGTCCCATGGGGCTGATGAAAGACCGACGCAAAGTACCTATTTAATAGGTTGGCTTTTTCCTGGGCGTCAGTTGTCAGTTGCCCCATCTGGTTCAGCAGGGGTCCAACGTTGCCCCTGCTTTTCCTCCGGCTCCCCACATATCTGAAAAAGGACTTTTTATTGTCCTTGATGCTCAAAGCTAGCTGGAGTTCAGTTGCAGCCTTGGCTTTCCTGGTCTGCTCCCTACAGGACCGGACCAATGCAGAATAATCCTCCTTGGAGGTGACTCCCATCCTCCATCCTTTGTAGGCCTTTCTTTTTAGCCTCAGGAGGTCTGCTAGGTCCCTGGAGAGCCAGGGGGGATGCTGTGCCCTCTTGCTGCCTTTCCTCCGAGATGGAATAGACTTAGTTTGTGCATTGAGGATCGCTCCCTTGAGGAGCAACCACTCTTCTTGAACTCCCCTCTCCCTGCGGTCACAGTCCCTTAGGGCCTCACTGACAAGCCTCCTGAGCTTGTCGAAGTCGGCTTTCCTGAAGTCAAGGACTTGCGTGTTGCTGACCGACTTGCCAGCTTTTCGGCAGATGGTGAAGGTGATCAGCTCGTGGTCGCTGTCACCCAGCTTCCCATCGATCACTAGGTCGCCGACTAGGTCCTCCCCAGTAGCCAGCACCAGGTCGAGCAGCGCTTTGCCTCTCATTGGCCCATAGACTTCTTGAGTCAGGTAGAGGTCATCCACGCACGAGAGGAAGCTCTGCGACCGCTCAGATTTTGCTGAGCGATCCTCCCACGAGATGTCTGGGTAATTGAAGTCACCCATGACAACCATGGTCCTGGAGCAAGCTGCCTCAGCCAGTTCCTGGGCAAACTCCTGGTCTAGCTCAGGACTTTGGGTGGGAGGTCTGTAATAGACTCTCACCATTGTGTCCCCTGTGCCGTGTTCCCCACGGATTTTAACCCAGAGGGTCTCCAGCTGTCCACCCTGGTCGCCAATATCGGCTTGCAGGGACGCGTAGCTTTCCTTAACATAGAGAGCTACACCCCCGCCCCTTTTCTCTACACGATCCCTCCTGTACAGGGTATAGCCATCTATCCCCGTGGTCCAGTCATGGGTGGAGTCCCACCAGGTCTCCGTGATCCCTATGACATCGTAATTGTTTGCACTGAGCAGGAGGATGAGCTCCTCCTGCTTATTCCCCAAGCTCCTGGCATTTGTGTACAGGCAGGCAAGCGCCCCCTGGGGGGCTCCTTCCTTGCCCACAGATTTTACCAGGGCTGGGGCGGGCTCCCTTGAGTGCCATGATCCGCTGGCTTTGCAAGATTTGCTCAGCGGGCCAGCAGTGGCGGTCATGCCCCCGTCCCCCAGCGGGCTTAGTTTAAAGCCCGGTGGAGCAGGTCAGCCAGTCTGGCTGAGAAGAGCCTCCTCCCTAGGGGAGAGAGGTGGAGACCATCTCTTCCCAGCAGCTCGCTGCCTCTCTCGCCAAAGAGCGGGCTGTGGTCATGAAAGCCAAAGCCTTCCTGACGACACCAGCGCCGCAGTCTTTGGTTGACCACATAGATCCTCCTGTCCCTTCTCAGCCCATAGCCTGAGACTGGGAGGATCGACGAGAACACCACCTGTGCCCCCAGACCCTTAAGCCCCACTCCCAAATCCCTGTAGCGCCTCATGACCTGGCTGGGAGTGCTCCGAGCCGTGTCATTGGTGCCCACATGAATAAGGAGCATGGGATAGCGGTCTGTGGGTTTGAGGAGCTTGGGGATCCTCTCCGCAATGTCCCGGATGCGGGCCCCTGGGAAGCAGCAGACTTGCCGGGCTAAGGGGTCAGGGTGGCAGATTGGCCCCTCCGTCCCCCTCAGGAGGGAGTCTCCCACAACAAACACCTTACGTTTTGTCTTGGGGAGAACAGGGGCGGGAGTTGCAGTTGGGCCCATGTTGCCTGTGGGGGCCGGCAACTCAGCAGGCTCTGCTGGGGCAGCAAGAGGAGCGTACCTGTTGCTCAGTTGTGGCGGGGGTGGGGCCTTGGTGCGGCGGGCCTTAGGGCCCTTGACCACCTTGGTCCATGCCCCTGGCTGGACACAGCAGGAGGTCCCAGAGTCCTCCTCTGGCCTGGAGGGAGACTGCAATCTACCCTCTGCGTCCCGGGGGAGAAGGGCCTGGCAGTAGGAGTCTATCTCCTGCTCGCAGTCCCTGATGGCACGCAGTCTGTGGACTGTGGCCTGGAGCTCCTCCAGCTGGCGTGCCAGAGACCCCAAAAGGGAGCAGACCCCGCAAGGGGAGGTCGCCATGCTCCCAGGCCCCAGAGCCTGAAAAAGGGACAGGCAGCCCCCGCAGCCGAGAGCCAGGGGCTCCGTCTGCGTGGAGCCCGGAACCAGGGGCTCCATGTGGGTGGCCGTCTCTGAGGTGCCAGAGGGGGGTGCCGTGGAGCCCGAGGGGACCCGAGGGGTGCGGCGCGTGCCCATCCGTGTCATGCCTCTGGTAGGCTGGCTACGGCTGGGACTGTCTACCCTGGAGGGTACGCAGGCAGGGTCCGGCGCCCTCCCGCACGCCCTCCCACGCGAACTCCGCGCTAACTCACGCGCCGGCAGAGAAGCGCGCCTGTTTGTGCAGCCTGTTCATGCGGCTCCGGTCGCGTGGCTCCCTGGGGGGCTGGGCGAAGTAGGGGCCTGGGCGGGGCTTGACCCAGCCCGGCTCCACTCAGCTGCCGCCTCCCACACACACACTAAGGGGTTAGCCCCTTCTCTCCACGGGCCCCGCTTACCCTGGCTGCGCTGGGGGTCAGCGGGGGGCTCCGCGGCTGCTGGAGGGTTTCTGGGGGGCTTCGGGGGAGCGGGGGCACAGCGAGCTTTCACCCGCGTGTCTCTCGCCGCTCCCGCGTCTAACTGGGCTTTTTCCCGGTTGGCGGGCCCTTTTAAACTGCGCGCATGCGCAGTGGGCCTGCCGTCGAGGAAGCTGCTCTTAAGGCAAATACGGGGGCCCTGCCCGGGATTTGGGGGACCCTGCCTTACTGGAGGGGGGCTGGTGAGTACCCCCCTTCTCTCTCTCTCTCTCTCTCTCCCCCTGGGGGGCTGGGCCAAGTAGAGGCCTGGGCGGGGCTTGACCCGGCCCGGCTCCACTCAGCTGCCGCCTCCCCCACACACACTAAGGGGTTAGCCCCTTCTCTCCACGGGCCCCGCTTACCCCGGCTGCGCTGGGGGTCAGCGGGGGGCTCCGCGGCTGCTGGAGGGTTTCAGGGGGGCTTCAGGGGAGCGGGGGCACAGCGAGCTTTCACCCACGCGTCTCTCGCCGCTCCCGCGTCTAACGGGACGAGATGTACGGTGCAAGGGAGTTCCCGCCATTTGTATTTGGATTCGCGCCACATTATTGGCCAGTTCTAAATGTAGGCACACGTGGCGGCTAGCTATTGGCTTGCTAGCCGTACAAAAGGCTCAAGTGGTTTCTGCCCAAGTTGGAGGACTCCACGAACACCAGGAGGAGGAGACTTCACCCAGTGTGAAGATCTCTAAGCACTGCGGATCCTTACGGACCCAACGCTTTTCTTAAGCAGGCAATAGAGGCTTAACGATCGGACCCACGGAGCTTTAACTACTCCGGAGGGGAAACAAAAGAACGAACCGCCTCTAGCCTCTCCCCGTCGCCGAGCGCAATCCAAGACATATCCCTTTCCTGTAAACCCAATTTTCGAACCCATGGAGCCTAAACAACTCCGGGGGACCAGGGAACAGAACCGAACCTGCAGAGCCTAAACAACTCCGGGGGAAAGAATTTGTCGTAGTCCTCTAGCGAGGATTTAAGCGGAGCTGCGCCTGGAAACCTGTCCAGCCTACACCACTACCATCTTTGGGTGTAAGTAAATAATCTTTTCAATCAGCCACTAAGCGTTTGTGACTAATTCTAGCTTACCACCAGTTTTCTCCGACCCCGTGTGCCCGGGCTGCTGGCCACAGCCCGCGTGTGCAAAGACAGGCCACGGATTGCCCCTCCCGACTCGCACTTGGCGGAGGGATCGGGGCCAGGCCCGCACAGTCCACTTGTCCTAGGCAACCTGCAATCATTGCCTACTGCCTTCATCTGGGCTTTAATCGCTGCCAACCTGCAAGATCCTACACCCAGGAATGTTCAGGCTGGTACAAGCTCCTGTCAATCAGTCTGTTATATCTATATATTAACAAGTACATATTTGTGCTAGCTGTATTTGTTTATTTGTGCTTTATTTCACATTGCCGTGTGCTGCTTAAATGAGTAAACTACAAATGAACCACTGTCTGCAGGACAGTAGGAGCTGTTAAGATTTCTGATCAAATTATCCCAACTGTCATAATTTTGCTTTGGACTTCTAGCATTACTTTAGGCTTTTGGAACTTTTTCAAATGTTTTAAAAGTGTGAAGCAGATTCCTTTTCAAATACATTTTCTCCAAATTAAATATATGCTCCAAGTTGCATTAAAGCCAAAGGAAATCTTTCTGTTGATTGCAATGAGTAGCTTAATTTAAGTGTGGTCATGTATGGTTACTGATGTAAATATAAATGACTGAATAATTCAGTTTTTGTTATTTACATGGAACGATGAAAATTCTATTTTTGACTACAGAAATGCCATATATAATAATTTGCTTTTTAGCATGATATTTATTAAAAGATATTTCTTAACCATTTGAAAAATAAATCCCTAGCTGCAAGCTTTTCAATGAATGCGAAGATGCATTATTTTAATGATGTCATTAAAATAACATTTTAAATATCTATGGATATTTTTGTAAATAAACAGTGTTATTTCAAACTCAGTTTAAAATATTGCTCTACAGTTTTCAAGTGTTTAAACATTTACTTATACTTTAAATATAATATATTGACTGGAATACTGTCACAGGTTTAGAAACCCTATGCCTGAAAGATATTTAGCTTTATGTAAGGCCCATGTGCTTACTTCTCCTTTCCTGTTCCTCCCCAGTGGTGACATGTAGGGGGTGCATGGGGGTCCATGTTCACCCCCTGAGAGTTCTGGCGCACCCCCTGACTGGCCGCACTCACTACTTACACAATAGTTGAGGGGGGAGGGCAGGTGAGAGTGTCGGTACCCCCCCTACAAGCATGAGCCAGGGAGTGGAGCGCTGGTGCACTCCCAGACGCAGCTGCAGCCACTCCCAGAAGTGGCTGCAGTGATCAGGTATGGGATCACTCCCTGGTTAGTGGGATGGGCTGCAGGGGGCACCTTCTCAGTCGCTGACTTGTCGCTGCGGGTGCATGTGTCCCCTTTGACTAAGTCGCCCATGTTCCTTCCCTTTGCACTGAGGCATAGGAATTTAGAGATGACCAGGTTGTGGAAGACACTAATGATTCTGGAGGATGAAGTGGAAGCAAGTATGGATACCGCCTAAAGATAACAAGAGCCTATGAAGAAGTGTAGAAAACCAGAAAGGGTCTGGCTGCAGAGGGTCAGGGACTCTTAAGCAAAGTAGAGAAATATCAGGCTGGGGCTGCAGAGAGAGGGATAGTGAAGGATTGTACTGGGCATGTCCTGTGGGAAGAATGACTGAGGTTGTAAATGTAACCTTTCTGCTGAGCACCTGTCAGCAGCCAGAAGGGCTGGGTTCAATTTTGGGAATACTAAATATATTTTACCTTGGTTCAAGCCCCCACCCAGTTTACCTGGCAAATACTTAATAGATTACTAGGGTGTCCAATAAAACCCACAACCCTTTTCTCGCAAAGCAGTATAAACACAAAACCCAGATTTATTATAAAACATAAAGAAAAAAAATCACTAACTATAATTTTAAAACACTACAAAATACAAAACAAAGTCTACAGGTGGAACCCTGTATTGGGGGTCTTTACCCAGGCCCAGGCAGCCTAGGACTTGGGACTCCCCAAAGGGTAGTTCCAGTGGGCTGGAAAAGGGGAGCCCACACTGGAAAGTCCAATGAGTTGTTCCATGGGTCCACTGCACTGCAGGGAGCTGCTAGAGAGGGTAGGTCCTTCTGCATTGCAGAAAGACAGCTTGTTGCTTCCTGCAAAACTATAGCACTATTCCTCCCTTCCACGTGGTGAATTTGAGTGGTGAACGGCAGTTTTCATCAGCATATCATACCCCAAAGTTTTTAGTCCTAATCCTAGCTCTGCTGGGGGAGGAAATTGCAAGAGAACTCAGAGGAAAGCCAGTCAAACAGCAAAAGAGCCTGACCAGCAACAGCACAAACCACACTGCATTGGTCAGGACACAAGCAATATGTACCAGGCCCAAAACATGACAGGCCCTGGCATACAGCAAACAAATTAACAGCAGGGCCCAGAAATACTGCTATGCTAAGACACAGCCGCTATAAAACAATAAAAAGGGGACTCAGGCCTGTCCTACACCCAGGCCTGAACATACAACAAAAGAGTACCAGGCCTACTTGGCTGTGGCCTGGACAAGTAGTTTAGCTACACTGCTAGGCTTAGACCTAACAGCTATGAAACAACAAAAGGGTAGCCAAGCCTACTTTGGCTTCGGCCTGAATTCGAACTACCACCCAACCACAGCACTTGGTTGGTGCACAAAATACAAAAGGGACAAAAGAAGGCCCAGGCCTATTTCACTAGGCCTGAGCTGGGCAGAAAATAACCAACCAGGCCTATACAACTCTGAAGCCTGAATAAGCAACAAGAAGTGCCAGGGCTTCACCCTGGCCCAAGTCTGCCAGCCAGCATATGGCTGGGGTTCAGCCCCACACTGGTGGGCTGAAATGCAGCAGCTGTAAAACAGCAAAAAGGGCCCCATCTTATGGATGTAGTCTGGCCATGTAGTCTCAGCTATACCACCATGCTGAGACACTACAATCCTCAACACAGTGACTACTAGGACCCTGTTTCCTTGTCAATCTCCATTCAGGAATGATACTGGCATGGCATCCCCCCACTCAAGGCCTGCAAGGCTTGTAGCTGCCAGGACCCCATTCCTGGGCAGCCTGCACTAGGGAAGGATACACTCATGGCATCATCCCACTCAAGCCCTGCATAGCCAAAACAGCCAGCAAGACACATAGCTGGGGTTCAGCAACACGGCTATGCTGGACTCAAAAAAGTTGTAACAGCAACTAAAACATGCCAGGCTCTCAGCCCTTGCCCAGAGAGTGCCAGCAAAAGTGCCAGGCTCCATCCTTGGCCTGTTTGCTCCAGGGATTGATACCCGCCCATGTCATCATCCCACTCAAAAAACCCAGAAAACAAAAGGGGAAAGGAGAGTAGGGTGGCCATCACAGAGGACATTCCAGTTTTTTGCTACTCTGTCCTCTACTGATATGAAACCCAATGCCTTTCTGTCCTCTATTTTTCTCTTCAAGAGGTCTTTAAACTTCAAGAGAAAAATAGAGGACAGAAAGGCATTGGGTTTCGTATCAATAGAGGACAACTGGACTGTCTTCTATGATGGCCACCCTAAAGGAGAGGGAGAGAACAGGGGTCGCAAGCCCTGAGACAGACTTTCTTTTTCTGTACCTGAGGCTTTCCCTTCACATAGCTTCAGTTTGCTTCATCAATGAGGAGCGGGGGCCATCCCTCCATAGGAAGCAGGCACTACTGACTCCCAAATCAGCATTCAGGGTTCAACAGCCCCAGGAGGAAGAAGAGAGAGCCAGACCAGAAGGCCTCTACCTTAAATAGCATTTCTGACCTCATCTAGGGCCCCAACCAAAAAGCAATCTCATTGGAACACTATTAATATAGACCAATGAATTCAAAGGGGGATGGCACTCCAGGATTTGGCTAGTCACTCAACTGGTTCTACAGGTTCTGTTAAGGAATCTTAAAGTAATGGTCTAAGGGGGGATGGGAGTTTGGTCTCTCAAATCCTAGAGGAAACAAAATATATAGCAAAATAAAACAAGAACACACTTGACCACACACAGCCCCAAGTGGATAAGGAATACCTACCTAAAGAGGTTGTCATAAGTGACACTTAGTATAGGAACTGGTAAGAACTACTGAATATTAGGGGAGTTGGGAGGTTCTATATGGTTTTATTAGTTGTGTTATTAAAAAAAAAAAAAAAAAGCATTGATGTTTTCTGGTGATCCACACCGAATTCAGTAGGTCCATATGAACTGGAGGTTTATGTTAGTACCTAAAGAATTACACTCCTGACTGGAAATTTCCTTTAGAATAAGACCAACATGAGGCAGGTAAGACGTAAATAAGGAGACATATATTGACCTTCTTACAGGCACTTTCATGATAGGTATAATTGTAGGCATACACTTAATTAAAAAAAAAAAAATCCATCTACTTGAAAGGCATAGAACCAAAACTCATTTCCAAGCAGATATGCAGTGACTAATATTTATTTTCTATGTCATATGAAAGATTAGATTATTATTTTAATATTTTTGTTCCAGCCTGTGAGCATACATCAGTTCCTTAACACTTCAAAAGAAGTCTTTCCTTATCTGTATGGTATCAACTTGATACATTTTTATATGGAGATTACCTGATTCTATTTACATAGAAAGATGTCTATAAGCTTAAGTATCACTAATGTGGGCCACTAATAGTTGTGAACTTTTATATTTGTCAAGAAAATAGCATACAAAGAAGTTCTAACTACAAATTTTCACATATATACATGCATATGTAATTAAATAAATATATAGTATATATGCAATGCAATTATAACCACATACTATAGTGGAAAACATAACAATGTATGACAACAATATGTAATATTATAATTATATTCAATAATGATTGGCATAATTATGATGTAATGTAATCATGTAATATAATTTAAATCATGTAATATGATGTAATGGTCATATAATGGTCACATGGTAATGGTCACATATACATATATATGTAAAATATATGTAACATATTTCCCTTAGACTATTTTTCTTATTCTAATGTGCCAGCCATAGTAACTCATGAGGATTTAAAATTTATATTTCTATTATCTTTGATGTCATTTTTTAAATCTAAGAACAGATGATTTCATATCCAAACTGCTTACAACTTTGAAACTGTCCCAGTTACATTCCTATTAATTATTCTCAGCCAACTGCAGGTTAAAGACCTCTTCATTACTACTGCTGCATTCAGGCAGGTAATTAGCAGAAGAAATTATATGGGTAAGCAACTGGTGCTAATTTAGAGTTTATCACTGTCTCTCTCCTTACCCAACTTCATATAATTCAGAAGTTTAAAAAGTTTAATGTTAATTTTTAAGGGCCATGTTATTGGTTTAAAAATAGCATTTATTTTTATTTTTTTGCTAAATGTTACTTATTTTAATTTTTTCTGTTGGCACCAAGTATATACGTATGTCACCTGACCATAGGGGATGCATTCTTTACACAATGCAGTTAACTTAGCTGACGCTTATCTTGAGGCTTAGCATTAATTGCTGCTGGTCTTTTCCCTGCAATGAGATTTTCCTGCTGTGAACGTTTCACATATTCTTTTACTTAACACCCCCCACAACGTAATCATTTTATTTTGTATACTTACTCTCTGTCTTTGTTCATCCTCTCCCTACCCCCACCTCCTCATTATGTACCATATCCAATGCAGGATTTACAGGGAACTGTGGTGTTCAATATTTACAGGGAACAGGGAATGTTCAATATTTTGATCTAAAACACTCCTTTGTTTTAGATTCCTAATTTGACTAAACTTATTTTGGTGCCAGGTGTTCTGATTCCAGGCATGCCCCAAATGAAGTCAGTTAAGTAACTCAGTACCTCTCACACTGAATGTTGTTTGGAATCCAGGAATAATCTGTTTCTTTGCTTAAGTGCATATATTCAAACATCATTTAATAAAATGCAGAACCAAACCAGGACCATAGAGTGGAGTCCAATTTGTCCTGAAGAGTCCTAGCCAGCAGGCATCCAATGCATGTTATTTCTTTGGCCCAATAAATCTTGAACTCTTGAATGCATAGTGGCTTAGCTTCAACAAGGAGAGTAAAATTATAGAAACTGAAATAGCTAGTGCATGGGGGTTAGAAGGTGGGAGAAGAAATAATTGAACCCATATCTACAATTTCCTGTGTGCTCTAACCATTAATTTAATATAGAAAAAGTGGAGATTGACAGCATCCCCCACATGTATCTTAAAATGAAGTCAGCCTAGCTCCATTCTATTAGGATGCTCCTTTGTGCTCAGTGTTGCTTACTGGCAATACTTATTGGTAAGGCTTAAGCAGCTTCCTGTTACCTGTTCTGGAATGATATATTGAAGCATGTGTGAGCCAAAGGGCTTGTGCAGGATTTTAGATTCTTTCTAGGTCCGAATCAGCCTTATAGGTGTATAAACAGGATCCAGGAAGAATTTAAGGAGCCAAGTTATGAAGAATCAGCAAGATTTACTTGGCTGAGTTGTTGCAGGACTGCTCAGGAGCCTAGAATCAATAGATACCTCTATTCTGACTTGAAAAGATCCTTAGATTCCTAGATGGGTTACTTGGAAACAAATTAGACCGGCTACCAAGATGAGTCACTCCCTCTTAAGCTCTATTGTAACCCAAATCACCATTCAGAAGATCCTTAACTCTAAATCTCTGATTCCTTAGATTATTCCAGATTCCAGAACATACCTAGTGAATGGTGCAGACAGATATATGCAGCCCTGAAAAATATGGTTGAAAAAGTCACTCACCTTTTGTCTAACAGTCTAGTGATAAGAATAATTGTCCGGGAAGTCAGATACCTAATTTTTAGTCCTCTTCACCCAGAAGGGATTAAAACACTGTTCTCAGCAGAATACCCTTACCTGCAAGATAAGATGGGCTACTGGAAGTCAAAAGTGAAAAGCTCATGAGGTTAAATGAAAAGCAAGAAAGAGTGGGCATGACTCTGGGAAACAGTGTCATTTTCCTCTTCCCCAAGAATCAACAAATCATAGAAAATTAGAATCACAGAATTACAGAAAAGTAGGACTAGAAGGGTTCTCAGGAGGTCATCAATCAAGGAAGGATCATCCCTAGATCCTGTTTGTGTAATATGTTCATAATCTCCAAGGATGGAAATGTCACAACCTCTCTAGGTATGGGCAGATCCAGGAAAGGGAGCAAAGGTGGTTCTGAGTTTCCCTTTGTCAGGAAGCTTCTTGTGCTGGATTTCCTCTGAAGCCACTGCTTGGCCACTGCTTGACTCTAGGGCCACTGCATGGCCCTAGAGTCCAGGGGGTGCCCCCTCCTACTGAATTTGGTGGAAAGGGAGGAGGGGGGAAGAATTTTTGGCATTCAATCCCTGGGCTCTAGAGCTGTGCCAAAATGGTGGTTCTTGCAGGAGCTTGTTTCATCAAGCTACTGAGCTCAGAAATCTCACTGTGTGTGTACCACACTGTCGAAGAGAGATGAGCGTATACCCTCTTACACACTACTGTCTCTTGGTTATTTGTTCCAATGCTTGACCCTGCTAAGTGTGATAAAATTCTACTTAATATTCAACCTAAGTGCCCCTTGCTGTAATATAAGACCATTGCTCCTTGTCCAGTCCCCACCAGCCTCAGAGAACAGTCTATCATTGACCTCTTTAAAACCCCTCTTTAGATATTTGAAAATTATTATCCAATTTACTCTCACCCAGAGTAAACAATCTCAGCTCTTCCAACCTTTCTTCATAAATTATGTTTCCTAGATCTCTAATTATTTTGGTTGAACCCTATTGGACTTTTTTGTGATTGCTGTTCCTAATTTTTAATTTCACTTTCATTTTTTTCTATACCTTTCCTGAATTAAATGACTTCTTCCAAGTTTATACAATTGAAAAAAAAACTCATCAAAACAAAACCCTAAAACAAAAAAATTAAAATCAGGACAAAAAGTGATACTATCAGCCATTTCATCATTAGAGTTTATCATAGTTTTACCCATAGAAAATTTAAAACTGATTAGATCACTAATGTACAAGACCACTTACACTATGCAGCAGTGCATGTCAGCAAAAATGAGCCTGGCCTGCTGGAGCCACACTCTGGCTGCCAGCTACAGGAGTGCCAAGGATGCAGCTCCTCAATGTCCCCGGAAACCCAAGTAAGACTGTTGGGGCCAACACAGTTGCTGATCTCAGCCTCCTTTACCCCATGCAGGGTAACCACGCATATGGCACGGGCATTCCCTGGGGGCAAGTAATAGTGGCACAAGGTAGGCTGTAGCTACTTGTCTCCAGGGAAACAAATACCCACTCTCATCTGCATGTGGCCACACTATTTTTTTCTCTATTCTGTATCCATTTGTTGTCTTTTGCCTTACAATTGATATCTTCTGAGGGAATTTATGAACTATCTACTTGATCTTTGTCCTATACGCTATACAGCATACAATACAACAATGTACAAAACTAATGTGTGATTCCAGCCCTTGGGAGTGTGCATGTACAAATAATAAAAGAGGAAACCACAGTTTTCTAATTTAAGTAGCTTAATTGACATTTTGTTTCAGAATTTTTTTAATATCAAACCTCTTTTGACTTGATAAAATACTATATAGTGCTACTGTATTTGTAATAGAATATCATATATATCATATTTTATACAATAATAAAATATGTAGACAAAATATGGGCCCTAAATTGAAGTGGTGGGTTTAAAAAACACCGCGTCAATTTAGGGCTGTTTAAACCCCCGCGTTGTGCACACACCCCACTGACTTACCTGCCTTCCCAGTAGGGAAGGGAAGGTGAGCTGCTGGCAGGCAGAGAGGTCCCTGAGCTGGAGAGGGGTTGGTGCTTCTCTTCACAGCAGCAGTGGCCCCACCCAAGGTGGCACCTGCCCACAAGCACCCGACTCAGGCAGTCCCAGTGGGCACCGCAGCTCTGGAAGCAAGCACTGGGCCCCCGCACAGCTCAGGCAGGATCCTGGTGGGGGGGGAGAAACAGAGGAAGATCAGACTTTCAACTATTCTTGGGCGGAGCTGCTTTCCTGGACTGCTACCAGGCTGCCTGCACAGGCTTCCTGCAGAGCCATGGAGCTGCACAAAGCCTGGTTCTTCACTCTGCGGCTGTAGGGACAGCAAACTAAAACTGCTTGAAGGAGTTTTAGTTTCTGCATCCCAAGTCATTTAAGGTGCATTACACCACCAAATTTCCTAAAGCAGCTGAAATTAATGTGCAATACACCATTGACAGGTACAAACACCAACACCATTAAAGTGGTGCAAAAGCATTTAGCCCGCTTTAAAGTGTTGTGCACACATGCCTCTCATTTCATCTACACATGACCTAAAATAGTAAATTAATAAATGTTCTATAAAAGTATACTTATGCCTGTTCTGCTGTAAGTATTCAACTATAAGTTTTGGAATAAAAAGTATGACATGACATCTTTAAGGAACCTACTATAAGATAATGAAACTTAACAGGCAAAAACCTATTTCATATTACATGTCCAGATGAAACCTACCAAGATACTTTAGTACAATTTACCATGAGCCCCAGTATGATCTGGGAGATTGCAAGGTGTCTTGAATGTTTTCTTGAGTTTTTTTTTGTTTTTTTTTTACTGACATGGCATTTATTGATAGCATCAATCTGTGTTTAACCTTGTCATCCCTATTTCTGCATGAATTGTGGTATACGATATGTGTGATTTTTACATCTCTCTATATTTTAGCCAAGATTGTTATTGGAATAGTGATTCATTTAGGTGTTCCTTACCTATTCACACTTAAAAGAGAATTAGCATCTGACGTGAGTTTTTACTTATCTCTCTCACAGACATGTGCTGGGGTAGAGGAACCAGGCCCTTTCAGACAATGTTGAATTTACATTTTTAAAGAAAGACACATAGGAATAACCATTGGAGAGATAAAGTAAAAAAAAAAAAAATCAACAAAAAAACAGTTTTATTAGGCTAATGGATTACTATTGGTATCTTATAGATTCATAGATGTTAGGGTAGGAAGGGACCTCAATAGATCATCGAGTCTGACCCCCTGCATAACCAGGAAAGAGTGCTGGGTCTAGATGACCCCAGCTAGATGCTCATCTAACCTCCTCTTGAAGACCCCCAGGGTAGGGGAGAGCACCACCTCCCTTGGGAGCCCATTCCAGACCTTGGCCACTCGAACTGTGAAGAAGTTCTTCCTAATGTCCAATCTAAATCTGCTCTCTGCTAGCTTGTGGCCATTATTTCTTGTAACCCCCGGGGGCGCCTTGGTGAATAAATACTCACCAATTTCCTTCTGTGCCCCCGTGATGAACTTAAAGGCAGCCACAAGGTCGCCTCTCAACCTTCTCTTGCGGAGGCTGAAAAGGTCCAGTTTCTCTAGTCTCTCCTCGTAGGGCTTGGTCTGCAGGCCCTTGACCATACGAGTTGCCCTTCTCTGGACACTCTCCAGGTTATCCGCATCCTTCTTGAAGTGTGGCGCCCAGAATTGCATGAAGTACTCCAACTGCGGTCTGACCAGAGCCCGATAGAGGGGAAGTATCACCTCCTTGGACCTATTCGTCATGCAGCTGCTGATGCACAATAAAGTGCCATTGGCTTTTTTGATGGCTTTGTCACACTGCCGGCTCATGTTCATCTTGGAGTCCACTAGGACTCCAAGATCCCTTTCCACCTCTGCGCCACCCAGCAGGTCATTCCCTAGGCTGTAGGTGTGCTGGACATTTTTCCTCCCTAGGTGCAGCACTTTGCATTTCTCCTTGTTGAACTGCATCCTGTTGTTTTCTGCCCACTTGTCCAACCTGTCCAGGTCTGCCTGCAGTTGTTCCCTGCCCTCCGGCATGTCCACTTCTCCCCATAGCTTTGTGTCATCTGCAAACTTGGACACAGTACATTTCACTCCCTCGTCCAAGTCACTGATGAAGACATTAAAGAGTATCGGTCCAAGGACCGAGCCCTGCGGGACCCCACTGCCCACACCCTTCCAGGTCGAGACCGACCCATCCACCACGACTCTTTGGGTGCGGCCCTCTAGCCAATTCGCCAGCCACCGGACTGTGTAGTCATCCACGTCACAGCCTCTTAACTTGTTCACCAGTACGGGGTGGGATACTGTATCGAAGGCCTTCCTGAAGTCTAAGTATATGACATCCACCCCTCCTCCTGTGTCCAGGCATTTCGTAACCTGGTCATAGAAAGAGACTAGATTGGTCAGGCACGATCTGCCCGCCACAAACCCGTGCTGGTTTCCCCTCAGCATAATTTGCCCTGCTGGGCTCTCACAAATGTGAGCCTTGATAATTTTTTCAAAGACTTTACCAAGGATGGAGGTGAGACTGACTGGCCTATAGTTGCCCGTGTCCTCCTTCCTCCCCTTTTTGAAAATGGGGACCACGTTAGCCCTTTTCCAGTCCTCCGGGACTTGGCTCGTGCGCCACGAGCGTTCGAATATTCCCGCCAGTGGCTCTGTAATGATGTCAGCCAGTGCCTTCAGCACCCTTGAATGGAGCTCATCCGGGCCTGCCGACTTAAAGGCATCCAGTTCTTCCAAGTGACTCTGCACCATCTCAGGATCTACGCATGGAAGTCTGGCGCCTTGCTGCTGCCTCTCTACAACCCCAGTGAGAGACTTGTCATGCCCCTCACTTAGGAACACTGAGGCAAAGAACTCATTGAAGAGTTCAGCCTTGTCCCCCCTGTCTGTCACCAATTGTTTCTGCCCATTTAGCAGGGGTCCTATTCCTCCCTGGGCCTTCCTTTTACTCCCAATATATCTAAAAAACAATTTCTTGTTGTCTTTTACTTGGGTTGCCATCCTCAGCTCCATGGTAGCTTTGGCCTGTCTAACTGCCTCCCTACAAGCACGAGCAGAGGAGGTATATTCATCTTTAGTGATCTCACCTTGTTTCTACTTTTTATGTGCTCCCCTTTTGGCCCTTAGGCTGCCCTGGATTTCTCTGGTCAGCCATGGAAGCCTCCTGGCCCCTTTCCCTCTTTTGCCTCGCTCGGGGATTGTCTTGCTTTGTGCCCGATGGATTGTTTCCTTAAGGCACAGCCACCCTTCTTGGGCTCCCAACCCTTCAAAACTCCTCTGCAGTGCATCCTTGACTAATCGCCTGAGTTCATTGAGATCAGCTTTCCTAAAGTCTAGCACTTTCACCCTACTAGTTACCTTACCCACTCGACGTCTTATGTTGAATTCTATTATTAGGGGATCACTGTCTCCCAAATGGCTACCGATCTGGAGGTCCCCTACCATGTCATCCCCTGTTGCCAATACCAGATCCAGTATGGATCTGAAAGAATGCACATATTCTCTTAGTCTTATTTAAATAAGGAAAGATTTCTGCTCTGATAAATGTGTACCTTTGAGGGTGGAGAGGCAGGGTAGGAAGTTATATGATTAGTGTGGGACCCCCAACAATTGCATAGGTGAAATATGTAAATAGCCAGATAAGTAATTGTACTTAAGTTTTACCTGAAGAGCACGATTGGTTTTCTTGAGTTTTCCTCAACATATGGAAATACTAGATGCACTCAATGTCAGTAAAGCAGGCTGAATAAAGAAGCCAACAGGAGAACTTGCAGAAGGCAAGAGGTGGAAGCTGCTTTCTACCTGTTAAGCAGGGTAGGGACTACAGTCTTAGATTAAAGGATCAGGTTATTGTTCTAATATTTTATTTTGCTTGTATATTCTTACATCTCTGCCTGTAGCTAAATATATGGTTATTTATTTCTAATGTTTATTCTTTTTTTTCTAAATCACTCAGTGTCCGTGAAACTTGTGATTCCAGAGTATTTGACCATACATGCTGATCCATTCTATGGAATGGTGAATTTGTCTTTTCTGAGTGTGTGTCTGGACAAAGATATGATTCTTGTAACTGGCAAAATACCCTATGCTAAGATCTGGCAAGACCTAGGTGAGACAGGTAAGGCCAAGGTACCAAAGATCAAGGAGTTGGCCCCTTCCATGTCTGAGCTGGTTCTCAGTGGTCAAGCAGCAGAAGACAGGGAGAAGTTTTGGGTAGAAGATCAACTCTATGTGTGAGACATATGGGGAGTGTGTCTCAGAGGCACACCCAGCTGCATCCAGGATCTGAGTACATTATACCATTTTTGACATTTATGAAGAGTTTGCTATTCCATGTGCAAAACTATCCACATAGCTACTTAACCTTCATTTGGCTGCACATAGATGTATGTGCATACATGTGCACAGGTACTCTGGCCCAGCAACAATCACCCAGATTGTAGCTGGGCTATAATATCTATGACTAATGGGTGTTAGACACTGGAGGAGAAGGAGGACAATAGCCTTTTATGATTTATCCTAGTGGTTAGGGCACTCACTCAGGATAAAGGAGACTTAAGTTGTACATCCCCCTTTCTCAGAAGATCTTGCACCTAGAAATCTTGCTTTTTACTATCATGATGTAGCTACCCACAAGTTATGCTTTACCCAGTGATCTTTCCAGACATCCCCTTCAAGCTGAACCCTACATCTTTTATTTAATATTCATTGATTAAAAGAGAAATCAGTGTAGTGGAGAAATTCCTGGTATGCACTCTCCAGCTTCCCCAGGCAGGGGCTCCATAGCCTTGAACCCGATCCCTTGCACCCCAGGAAATAGTGGCCGGGCCTGGACCCTTCAACCCTTAGGAGCAATTGTCAGCACAGACTGCAAACACAGAGGGGGGCTCCTATGGAAATGTCTCCCTCAGCCCTTGCACATGTGCTCCAGGGAAATTCCCTTGAGGAGATTCCTGGCTCCCCAACAGGGTGCTATATCTGCAAGTGGGGGAAGCCCCCCATTTGCAAATCTACCTTAAGTCAGGATGCAGCACCCAGCAACAGTGGAGTGCAATCATTCATGTCATGACATATCACTGCATAGCTGATCGTGCTGCACAAACATCTATTCCCAGCCCCCCAAGCCCTCAACCCCAACACACACATTCAATGTTCTTTATAAAAACTCAGATAGGAAAATAACTGCCCTGTTCCTTATTTTTCACAAAAGAGTATCTCTCTAAAGAAAGATAGAATACATGGCAATAATCAAAGTATAAACATGGAATTTATTAATGAAACTGCCCATAGTGAAGCCAATATCAAAGCTCCCTTAAATTCATTGGCATCAATGATATTATGACACTACCATAGTGAGGTAACAAAGTACACACACACCATTTTGTATAAATAGTAATATCATCTTGTGAAAATCTAATTGAAACAGAAACCTCATTGTTTCCCTGCTGCAGATTTGCTGACCATGCCAGTAAACAAGAGGAACATTGTCAGGAAAATGTTAATCTCCTCTTCCATGATGTCAACATATTTTTAAGCCCCCTGGAATGATGGAAATTTTCAGTTGTCCTAAGCAGACAATAATAATTTCAGTGCCCTGCTAAAATCTGTATATAGTAACCATGAGCTATATAATATGAAAGATATAAATATAAATCAAAATCTGCTTGGAACAGCATAGCTGTGGGGTGTGTATATGAGCACATATAAAGTTTTGAAGAATTTCTCTATGACTTGTTTCACATTCTGTGGGGAGTTTATTTCCCAAATAGGAGTTTTTAGTGCAGGAATTCCAAGGAGACTTTCCTATACCTTTTGTTGAAAGAAAGATTGTAAAGCCAAATTTTACTTCTTATATGAAAACTGATAAAAGAAACTTCACTTCATGCTCAAGAGAGCTGTCAATGCAAAGCAAAAAAAACAAACAACAAAAAAACAAACAAACAAAAAAACCCAACAAAAACCTCTCTTAAAATTATAAGATAAAGGCCAAAAATGGTCACAGGAGAATTCAGTATTCAAATATAATCTTCCAGAGATGTCATTTCTTTCATACATTGGTCTGTACATTGAAATCTCCTTTTGCTGCTCAGTGAACTGAAAAGAGTTTGCCTTAGAAAAGGCATAGTGGAAAAGTGGTTGTATTCATTCCAGAAGCAGATAGTGTAAGCCTCTGTCAGCCACTTTTCAATACCTAATGCACTTAGCAATTAATGCTAATGCACTTTTTTCCCATTTAAGCAGAATACTGTCAGTTTAAGTTAAAAACAGAACATTTCTGGGTTTTTTTGAATTGCTTGCCTTATTTGTAAAGATATCTTAATTCATCTCTAATTCTAATTAATTCAAATTTTGGATATTATTTCCTAATCTCAAAATTAGTAAACAAATTTCAATCTCCTTAATTGTTAATTTTGAAATAAAGTGAGATAAAAGAGTGGAATCCAGCCACTTTGTACAGTCCACTGGTGTAATGAGTTATTTTCAGATGTAGGATGTGACCCAATGGCTTAGCTAGGGGGCTACAGCCTGGGTGCCAGGTCGGGATCTGGGGTGCAAAAAAGGTGGCTGCTGCTATGAAATGGAAGTTCCTGTTTCTACTTTGCCCAAGGGCCCAGTCATGTCCCGACACTGCTGATGTAAGCCCTAATAGCTGCACACACATATTTACAGAAAAAAAATTCTTAGAAGCAATTAAAATCTCCACCTTTTAAACCCAAGGGCACCCCATCAAATTCATTTAGTCTCACCATCCGTTTTCTTTTGTTACCTTAACAACTTTACCTCAAGTATTCACGGGAGGTTTTCAGAGATTGTGGCACATCTAGGTTGTTTCCTCTCAACCATACTATTTGGTTAATCTCTCCTCTTCCCTCTTCCCGGATGATCAGGGATCCTTGCTTTCTCTGATTTAAAAGAAATCCTCTAAAAAATGTAACCCTATATACACATTTTCCCATGATTTTAATGAAACAC
Source organism: Alligator mississippiensis (assembly GCF_030867095.1). NCBI lineage: Eukaryota > Metazoa > Chordata > Crocodylia > Alligatoridae > Alligator > Alligator mississippiensis. The sequence continues at coordinate 381,485,769 of NC_081824.1, forward strand.
CACTAATATATAAGTCTATATATAGTGTTGTTTCATTTTAATCATGGAAAAATATGGATTTGGGGTTACTTTTCTTTAACCAAAAATTGGGGATTTTTTTTAAATCACAGAAAACGAGGATTCCTGGTGATGATTCTGAACTAGTCAAGAGAATGCCAAACTCATGATTAAGGAAAAATTTGCTTGTTTGTGTGGGTGGGTGGCTACATATGTGTATAACAACAACAACAGTAAATACACATAATAATGATTATAATATGGCTTGGAGAAATTATAGGAAGAAAAATGTAGTCAGAGATGGATGTTGCCTTAATCAAAGTATATAACCAGTCTGCTGGTACATTAAGTTTAATAAAGTTTTGGTTGAATTTATTAATTGCAACCTGGAGGAATATTGGCAGGAGCAGCATTCCTCCAGCATTCCACCAATATGTCAGGAATAATATCTGTTAAGGAACACATGGTATGTTTAACCAATAAATGAGAAGTAAAACACAACTGAGCTGTTGAAGAAAAAGGAAAAGATCAGAGGGAATCTCTGAAATCAGGCTCTAAGAATAAGGAATTAAAAATAAACCCTCATGTCTCTATACTAATGTTAAAACTGAAAAATAAAAAGTATTTTTAATTGTATTAGGATATTAGTATTACTAAATAATGCGCTAAAGTGATCCTAGCTATACACTATATAACACTTTACTGAAAACAGTCTGTACAATCCACAGAAATAAACATTTTGAGCAAAGCAGTTCTAATAATCAAATTAATATGGATATGAATCACATACTGTAAGAAATATGCATTTATTAAGGGTATCATCAAGTAACATATAATAAGTGCATAACACTGAGACAACAACAAAGCAGCAATGATAATGATGGGGAACTTTAACTAGCCACATATAAATTGGCCAAATGATACAGCACAACAAAATTTAGATTATAAACTTGTTGGGGAAGGAGCTCTCTTTAGTATGTGTTTTTAGAGAGTGTTTACCACAAGAGTAAATCCTAAATTTTTCAGGAAGATGAATAGTAAGTAATAAAAATAATAATGCAGAGAAATAATTCCTCAACATATTAAATGGAAGTTTCTTATAACTGTTAGAAAATAATCTCAAATATTGCACAAAAAAATAACGTAAATTTATTAACTGAGACATCAAGGGACAACGATCACATTAAAAGTATAGGTTCAGTACCTCAGAGCATGCATCTACACATGCTCCTGAGTGCGCATTTGGTTTCATAGTTTCATAGTGCTTAGGGTTGGAAGGGACCTAAACAGGTCATCAGGTCCAACCCCCTGCCCTGGACAGAAATGGGTGCCGCAGGCATATCACCCATGCCAAATATCTGTCCAGCCTCCTCTTGAAGACACCCAAGGTAGGAGAGAGTACTACCTCACTTGGGAGCCCATTCCAGAACCTGGCAGCCCTAACCTTGAAGTAATGTCTCTTGATGTCCAGCCTCAACCTACTCTCTAACAATTTGTAACTGTTATTCCTAGAAACCCCAGGTGGTGCCCGGGGGAACAAAGCTTCCCCCAATTCTCACTGGTCCCCCCGGTGAGTTTGTAAACGGCCACCAGATCCCCTCTCAGCCTTCTCTTGTGGAGGCTGAATAGATTCAGGCCCTTTAGCCTCTCTTCGTAGGGCCTGCCCTGCTGCCCCTTGACCATGCAAGTGGCCCTCCTCTGGACCCTCTCAATGCCAGCCACATGTCTCTTGAAATGCAGCACCCAGAACTGGATGCAGTACTCCAACTGTGGCCTGACCAATGCCTCATATAGGGTAAGGATCACCTCCCTGGACCTGCTTGTGATGCATCTGTAGATGCACGACAAGGTGCAATTAGCCTTACTGACTGCTTCCTTGCATTGGCAGCTCATGTTCATCCTGGAGTCAACAATGAATCCAAGATCCCTTTCTGCCACTGTGTTGACAAGAAGGGTGTTTCCCAGCCAATAGGTATGTTGCTGGTTCCTTCTCACTAAATGCAGCACCTTGCACTTGTCTGCACTGAATTCCATCCTGTTCTCATCTGCCCACTTCTGTAACCTGTCTACATCTAGCTGGATTTTGTCCTTCCCCTCCAATGTGCCCACCTCACCCCACAACTTGGTGTTGTCAGCAAATTTGGTACTGTACAGTCATTTAGTACTTGCTTTTAGCAAGATTTTTTTGACTCCAGAATCTCCTGGGTCAACGTCCGCCTGCACCCCTCGCTGCAAGGTAGCAGCACTGGGAACACCTGCAAGTACAGTGTGTGGTGCCACAGACAGGACTGCAGCATCACATACCACATGTCCATATTTGTCTGGACATGGCCTGTTTATTCACATGGTGTAAGTGGTTTTGTACATTAACAGCCTAATCAGTTTTAAGTTTTCTATGGGTAGAACTAAGAGAAAGTCTAATGATGAAATGCTGATACTATTGTATCTGTTTTTGTCTTGAACTAATTTAAAAAAAATAAATTAATTTCAGGGGTATTTTTATTTTGTTTTTTGTTGTTTTTCAATTGTATAAACTTGGAAGAAGTCATTTAATTTAAAAAGAAGAATTAAAAGCAAGTACTGAATGACTGTACAGTACCTGCTGGAACTGTGCAGTCCTGACGGCACAGTTATTTTTAGACACTATGTTGCCATAGCAATGAGATACAGTGACATAGCTCATCACTACAGCAACAGAGCATTGGCATCATGGTTTGTGCCTGCTGATGCTATGTCACTGTAGAGATGAGCTGCACTGCCATACCTCATTACTGTGGTGATGCAGTGTTTCATGTAGATGCACCCAGGAGAAGGTAACGGAAAGGAACAGTTACCTTGTCATACAAAAAGGAGAGAATTATTCAAAAAGCACTACATTAAAAGTTCAGAAAGTAATATCCACAACTGTAGCATGAATGATATTTCAAAAGAACAGTTTCTTGCATAACAATGGTAAGATTTGAGATTTTATTTGAATTAAAAATTAAATTCTTCAAAATTCATAAATCTGTCTGTAGTGAAGCCTATAAGCATAAAGGTAAATTATTAGAAGATCATGTTTAAGAGGGGAAATTAGTAAAGTGATTGTGAGGAGCACCTAATTAAAAGGATAATCAGAATATATATTTCTTAAATTTAACAGAAGCAAATTGCAAAATAATTTGCTAGGCCCACTGGCTGCAACTCCAAAGAGAGTAATTAAACAAAAGAGGCCATTAATCCAACCCTAATGATTCCTTTGCATCAAATTTCATTATTGAAAATGCTGTAGATATTCCTACAAGAGCCTTGCTCTACTTTTCTACTTTTATTAATAGAGTTGAGGTATTGTGAGAGAGATGTAACAGAAGAAATCCTGAAGCAAGCTCATTACTTTGAATGACCAACAAATCATAAGGATTAAATGAGCTACTAGCAAAAATATTAATCTTGTTAAAGACAACTGCTATATCTGAGGTTCAGAGAGCATTAAATATTGTGTCTGTTTAAAAAAAAAAAAAAAAAAGCCATAGGGATGATCAGGGCAATTATGGACTGGTGAACTTTATCTGTGACCTTTGGTTGAAAGGCAAATTAAAACACGCAGACATTTATGGTATAATTGAGCCCAATCAGATTTTTTCTATAGAGAAAATGTATGCATCTTTTAGTATTTTTAGATTTTTTTGAACAAGTAATCACAATAGTGAACATCATTTGTTTAGTTCAGGGGTAGGCAACCTAAGGCCCACAAGTCACATCTGCCTGCAAAGCTATTGGATCCAGCCTGCAGAGCTGTTTCCTTGGTGATGTTTGGTGGTGGGGACTTTGCCCTCACCATTCCACTCTGAAGCCAGGTGGTGGGGTGCTTTCTTATGCCAGGCTGTACCTGGCTAGCTGAGAGAAGTTGTAGCTAGGAGAAGCAGTCGTGGCAGGTCCTGGTTCCAGTTTACCACATCCTAGTCATCCTGTCTTACTTCCAGAATAGGTTGAAAACAACTGATTGAGATTCTGAAAAAATGCTTTGCAATAAGAGGTTACTAAAGAAACTGTGTAATCAGGAGGTGAAACAAATATTATGAATCAAAAACACAGATACATGAACCAAAGTGTAGAAATATAGATCCAATCTTCTTCATGGAAAAAGTTTAGCAATAGGTGTTCCTCAAAGAGATGGTGAGCCTAATTGATTATCAGTGATCTGAAATGAAGATGAACAGTGGCATGACAGAATTTACAGGAAAAAAAAGGTTATTTTGGGTAATCAACAGGGGCCCTGGCTTTCTCTGATTTTAAAAATCCCCAATTTTCATTAAAAAAAAAAAAGGATCTCCAAATCCACTTTTTTTCTGTGATTTAAATGAAACACCACTCTACATAGAAACTATATATAGTGGTGTTTCATTTTGATCATGGAAAAATGTGGATTTGGGGTAACTCTTTTTTAACCAAAACTTGGAGAATGTTTTTAATCGGAGAAAACCAAAATCCCTGGCAAGCAAGGAAGAAAAAAACAGTGAACTCCAGGGGAATTAATGAAGCCATGGCAAATTAAGTTCAATGTTGATATGTAGAGAGAATTCATCCCACCTTATGGACTAACTTGTTAAAATCTTTTTGTTTTGTAAATGTCATTCAGCTGAGTGTAGTGATATCCATTAGTAGAGAGAGGTAGCTAGCTGTGCAAGTCTGAAAGTTATAAGCAAGGATCCTGGTTTTGTCTGATTAAAAAAAAATCCCCAATTTTCAAATTAAAAAAAGTAACCCCAAATCCAGATTTTTCCATAACTAAAATGAAACACCACTATATATATATATATATATATATATATATATATATTACTAGACTGGCATATGAAGTAAAGTCAATGAGAGCTATGCAAAATAATGAGATATATGTAAAATAATAACTACATATGTAAAATAATAACTATATATATATGTATGTATGTTAGCAGTGTTTCATTTTAATCAAGGAAACATGTGGAATTTGGGTTACTTTTTTTAAATCCAAAAATTGGGGATTTTTTTTTTAATCAGACAAAACCAGGATCACTGGTTATAAGATTAGTCTATAAAGTGCTACCCTGTCCTGCCTTCTGTCTAACTTTAGGTTATCAGATAGATGTAAGAGAAAACACTTTAAAGGACTATTAAAAGAATTATTAGAACAAAGAACAGAGGTACCTGTCTCATATCACAAAACAAAGGATTTCTAAATTAAAGGAATCAAATTCAAAAGGAAGAAATGGAAATAATATTTCCACCCAGAAATAATTTGAAAGCAGAATTAATTGCCACCAGAAGTCATTGGTACCAAGAATGCAACAAGACAAAACACAGTTTTGGATATTAATACAGATGATAGGAATAATCAGTTATAATAGATAAAATGACACATGAATCTTCACATTTCAGTATTTGAACTAATCTCTAATACCAATACCCACTCCCTTTTCCAGCAATCTTTTTTTAAAAATGGCCCCATGGAGAGCCAAGGGAGGGAGTGATGTGGAAGATATGTGGGGTCACCGATAAGTCAGAAAGCGAGAGAGATCAAGATGGGCCTTGGGGCAGTAATGGTGCACCATATGGCCACCTGATCCTATCTGCACTCCTGGTCTTCTGTATCTGTGGTTCTCAAACTTTTTTGTACCAGGACCCATTTGCAAACATTGATGGCTAGTCCCAACCCAGTAAATAGTTTAAGTAGAAAACAGGCCCCATGCCCTGCTGGTTCCCCTCACTCCCAACCTGCTGTCCCTCTATCCCCAGGCCCAAACCTCCCAGTGTGTAGGGTAGGTTGTGTGAGTGTGAGGATAGGAGGGATGTTTGTAGGGCATAGGAAGCCCCAAGCAGCCCCTTGCAGGCTGGAACTTTGTCAGTCTGCAAGGGAAAGCCCATGGTAATCCACATTTTTCTCCTTTAAAGGAGTATCTATTTTTAACATTTGTTGATGCATTTTTATTAAAGTTTGTTCCTGATCTTTCCATATATTCATGTGACCCACTTTTGGGTTGCAACCCATGGGCTGAGAAATGCTGCTTTAAATAACCTCTCCTTTTTATCTCACCTGCAACGCCTTGATGTTTCCTGAATATCAATCGTGAAACTGGCCTTGCATCCCAGGGTGCCTTCACTGGTGCTTTGCCTAACTTAACTGATCTCTTGTGATTGCTGTGTCCTCTGCCCACTAGCAGAAGATACACAGTTCTCCACGAGTCTCTCTCATGCCCCAGTGGACCTATTGGTCCCTGGATGGCACTGTGAGCTAGCAGTCATCATCTGTGGCTCAAATGACCCTTATTTAAGCCTTAGAGCTCTTAGTAATGGCCTCTTGATGCCCCCACAGCCACATCTATGTCTTGCAGATCTTCACGTGCTGTTCTGTATAGGCTTGGTCACCATTTGCCTTCCTGTATAGTCTTCAGCTTCCTTAGCCTTAGCTTACAGGTTACTCAGACTGGTGGCCTATGCGTACTGGCTCTGATCTGGCTTTTTTATTCTTAGCCTCTTGTCGGCCCCTCACTGCCTGTACTGCCTTGTCTAAGCTCAGGTGCTGGCATTCTCAGCCTCAGGCCATCTCTGTTGCCTTCTCTCAGTGTCAGGGCCTGGCCTTTTTGGCCTGCAGCCTGTCTGTATCTCACTTGCTGAGTCAGGCCCTAGCCCCACTCAGGATAAGCCTGCTTTTGTCTTGCACCTCTGCCCTTAGTAGGGCTCAAACCTAGCATGCAACTCAGGCATCCTTGTGATGTCCTTTCTACCTCTTACAGCCACATCTGGTTCTCCAGCATAAACTAAAACTAAAATTCAAGCAACTGCTTTAAACTCAAAGTCCCACTTCTGGGTCATGATCAGGGGTCCTGCTTTTCTTTGATAACGAAAAAAAAAAAAAAATCCCCGATTTTTTAATTTAAAAAAGTAACCCAAAATTCACATTTTTCATGATCAAAATGAAACACCACCAATATACTATGTTTCATTTTAATCAGGGAAAAATGTGGATTTGGGGTTACTTTTTTTAATCCAAAAATTGGGGATTTTTTAATTCGGAGAAAACCAGGATCCCTGCTAATGAGAAGAATAATAGGAAATAAAACAGTTTCAAGCAAAAAAAAATATGACATAATTGGGATTAGGGGGACATGCTGGGATAGTTCACATGAGGTAGATACAGTAATGGATGGATTGTATCTTGTTTAGGAAGGATAGACAGGGGAGAAAAAGGAAAAGACTCTGACACTTCATAGTGATGAATAGTTATGCATAGTGCTTTGAACTGAGTGCCTAGCTAAAAAAGTGTAAGCAGCTTTTTGAAGACTAAGATGCCAAAATACCACATAGAGAATTAAATCTAAATGTTTAGACACCCAGAAAAGAACCAAATGCTATTCTTCATTTTTGTGTTTCCTTAAAATGTATACAATTTGCGGGAGTAAAGAACAAGAAAAATAATTACATCCAAAATGAGTTTGTCTTAAAAACTGGTATAACAAATTGAAGTCTTTGTTACAAACTGCTCCAGAGAATTTGAAGCACTCGCTTCTATTTTTCTACCTTTAGTGCAATGGTACCCAGCCCTTAAGTAAGGAGGCTAAATTTTACAAAATTAAAGTGTAGCATGAAGAGCAATTTCAATCCCATGCACCAGGACAACAATCCCATGCACCAGGACTGGGGGCTGACTGGCTGGGCAGCAGCTCTGCAGAAAAGTACCTGGGGATTACAGTGGACAATAAGATGAATATTAACCAGCAGTGTGCCCTTGTTGACCAGAAGGCTAATGGTATCCTGGGCTGCATTGGTAAGTGTGTTGCTGGTAGGTCAAGGGAAGTGATTATTCTCCTGTATTCAGCATTGGTCAGGCCACATCTGGAATACAGTGTTCACTTTTGTATCCCCCACTACAGAAAAGATGTGAAAAAAATTGGAGAGATTCCAGCAGAATGTGAAAAAAAATGTTTGGGAGCTGGGAGACATGACTCATGAGGAAAGACTGATGGAACTGGGCTTATTTAGTCTAGAGAAGAGAAGACTGAGAGGGGATTTAATAGCAGCCTTCAGCTACCTCAAGTGGGGTTCAAAAGAAGGTGGCGCTAGACTGTTCTCACTGGTGGCAGATGACAGAACAAGGAGCAATGGTCTCAAGTTGCACCAAGGGAAGTTTAGGTTACATATTAGGAATCATTTTCTCATTAAAAGGATAGTAAACCACTAGAACAAGTTACCCAGAGAGGTGGTGCTATCTCCATACTTGGAGGTTTTCAAGACCTGGCTAGACAAAGCTTTGGTTGGGATTGTGTGGGCCGGGGGTGAGCCAGGCCCGTCTTTGCGCACACGGGCTGTGACCAGCAGCCGGGGCACACGGGGCTGGAGAAGACCGGGGGGCGAACTAGAATTAGTCAAGGACGCTTAGTGGTTGATTCAAAGATTGTTTACTTACACCAGTGGTGGTAGTAGTGTAGGCTGGTCAGCATCCAGGCGCAGCTCTGCTTAAATCCTCATTGGAGGACTACGACAAATTCGTTCTAGCCCCGGAGTTGTGAAGCTCCACGGGTTCGGTAATTTCTTTCCCGTGGAGTAGCTGAAGCTCCGTGGGTTCGGTCCGGTTCCCTCCCACGGAGTTGTTAAAGCTCCGCGGGTTCGAATATTTAATATACAGGAAAAGGGATACGTCTAGGATTGCGCTCGGCAACAGGGAGAGGCCAGAGGCTGTTTAGACCTCTGTTGCCTTCTTAAGAAATGCGTTGGGTCCGTAAGGATCCGCAGCGCTTAGAGATCTTCACGCAGCGCGAAGTCTCCTCCTCCTGGTGAGTTCTCTAATTCCTCCAACTTGGGCAGAAACCATCCAAGCTCTTTACACGGCTAGCAGGCCAATCGCTAGCCACCACGTGTGCATAATTTAGAATCGGCCAATAATGTGGCACGAATCCTCATACAAATGGCGGGAACTTCTTGCACCGTGCATTTCTTAGATGCAAAAAGAAATGCACCATGCAAAGAAAGCTACAAATTTGGCAGGAATACTCCGTTGCACCGGGGTTCTCTTCTGCAGCAGAGAACTCCACCGTGCAAGGAAGCTGCAATTCAGCGGGAAAATAATTTAGCGATGCCGAAGCACACACAAACAGAAAATCACAACGTTGGGTTGTGACAGGGATGATTTAGTTGGGGATGGTCCTGCTCTGAGCAGGGGGTTGACTAGATGATCTCCTGAGGTCCCTTCCAACCCTAACTTTCTATGAATCTATGATTCTATAACCTTACTATCCCGGTGCAGAATATGAATAGGATATGAGCATATAACCAGGTTTAAATTCAAACTTAAAATGTTATATCTTTATGATTCCACAGTGGTAAGGGCTAAAATACCCCACAGAACAGAGCACAACCATCAAAGCTGGTGTCTTTATCATTTTGAGAAGAGACAAAAAGGCTAGGAACTGTAGCAAAACCCCCAGGTTTTTCTTTTTTTTTTAATTTAAAATTGCATTCCTTCCCTTTCCCCAACCATTTCTAAATTTCTGTCTGCCTTCTCTATCCATTATAAGTGATTACAAAAAGTACTAGGTAAGCTAAGTTCTTATATTCCCTTATAGTAATAAGTCCCCTTTTATATTGTAAATAGTGTTCTATTATGTTTGTATTGTTTTTTACTGTTTTATATTGAATTTATACGATTTAGGCCTATGTCTGTAATGTAATATCAAGTAATGTCAAGTTTCCATTTTGTATGTCAAGCCTCCATCTTGTGCCCTCTCCCTGGGTGTAACCTATGTTGTAACTGTGACTCATGTCTAACCAGTCTCATGTGGATTGGTTCCTGAATGAAAGGGAATGAATGAGGGTGCTTGAGGTACAATGGTAGCAGGCCTCTACTGAATGATCAACTCAATGACTGGACCATCAATTCAGCAACCGGACCATTGCCTTACATAGACGCACCCAGGAACCATGGACCTCACCCAGGAACAGAACAGAAACCCAGCATTTGAAAGACAAAGAACCTACAGAAACCAGCAACCCCACCATTGTGTCCTACCAGACAATGAGGACACCTGGATTTGCATGTAGGCATCTGAGCAGGACTGTTCTTGCCTGGACATGTCCCTCCCATAGGAGACACTGGTATCCCACCACTGGTGTGGTAGAGTGTGACCTCTTTGGGATGCCCTCTCCATCTGGACCAGCACTATGCCACGCCACCTATCCACCCAGAGGCCCTACCAATGACCCACTCTGGACAACACCTTGCTGGAGACGACCCCGACTGGCCATCAAGGATCAACTCACAGCCTAGGATAGGTAGCTATCACACACCTTCCTTCCCCAAGCAAAGGACCTGGACTCTGTCCCTGCAAACCTTGGCTTCAATCCCTCCATCAAGCCTCTTTCCTTCCTGCTACCATTGTGTGGATACATGTGGGAGTGCATGTGTGTGTGTGTAGGAACCAATAACTTCATGAGCTGCATAGTACATTGCCTATCTAATAAAACTGATATTTTTGACCCCGAGTTGGTTCCTGTCTTGCTGCCGGCTCTCAACTAAATCCCTGTCTCTCTGACCTCCCTCTGGGCTTCATTCCTCTCTGCCATCTCTATTTCCCCCAGCTCTGGCTTTCTCTTCTTCTCCACTGACCTCTCAGCCCTACTTTTTGGTTTCCCAGCTCTAGCCCTCTGTCCTCTGCCTCTGCTTTCTCCCTGATCTCTCTCTCTTATCCCGCTTGTGTCTCGTCACCTCTGCCTTCTTCCCAATCCCTATCTCTTTCTGCCTTCGCTCCCGGATCTTCCCTGTCTCTGTTTGTTCCCCATGTGTGTCCCACCACCTCTGCCTTCTCCCTGATCTCCCTCTAGATTCCTACGTGTCTCTCTCTCTCTGCCTTCTCTCCCTGATCTCCCTCTGTTTGTGTCCTTCCACCTCTGCCTTCTCCCTGATCTCCCTCTAGATTCCTGCTTGTGTCTCTCTCTCTGCCTTCTCTCCCTGATATCCCTCTGTTTGTTTCACCTTTGCCTTCTCCCTGATCTCTCTCTCTCTCTGTGTTCCTGCTTGTGTCTCTCTCTCTGTATCTGCCTTCTCCCCAATCCCTGTCTCTCTCTGACTTCTCTCCCTGATCTCTCTCCATTTGTGTCCTGCCACCCTGTTTCTCTCTGTTCCCCATTTGTGCCCCCTCACCTCTGCTTTCTTTCCCCTATCTTCCCTGTCTCCCTTATCTTCGGTCTCCCTGTTGCACTGTGCCGCCTCCACTTTCTCTCCCTGTCTTTCCTGTTTTTCCTTCTCTCTCCATTCCCATTTGTGTCTGCCTTCTCTCTCCAATCTTTCCTGCCTCCGCCTCCATTCTCCAGCTTCCCCCAGCTTCCCAGCACTCCCACAGCCTTTACCCAGCTCCCAGCACACCCGCAGCTACCTCTGCACCCAAAGACTCTTCTGCAGCCCCAATTCAGCTCCTGGAACCCGCATGACTTCTCACAGCACCCACTGACTCTCCCCTGCAGCCCCTTTCCAGGTCCTGGCACCCAGAGCCTCCTGCAGCTACCCCGGCACCTGCAGCCTGTTCCAAGCTTTCCCCCACAGTCCCTCTCCAACATCTGTGGCTTCCCTGGTTCCCCTGACCTGATTCTTGGCTTCCCCAGTCCCAGTTTCCTTCTCCCCATGTGCCTCTTGGCTCCCCTGTAGTCTCTTCACTCTGGCTCTGGGGCTCCAGCTCCAGCCCCAGTCTCTTTGCTGGATTCTCCCTGGCATCACTACTCTGCTCTGCTGGCTTTTGGATTTTTCCTTTGATGAATCAACACTAATTAACCTTAAGAAACCTCAAGCCCCAGTAACTTTAAGTAACCCCAGGGGCCAAAGTACCCTTAAGTAACCCCAACCCTAAGTGACCCTGAGTATCCCCGAGGTATATTGACCCCGAGGAAGCCCGGGGGCCACTTGACCTCAAGTAACCCTAAGCACCAGTTACCCCAATGTCCCCTAGTGTTAACACACAGCCATGAAAGTGTATGTTTGTGTGTTTGTGTTTGTGTATGTGTACGTGTATGTGTGAACTCATAGTTGTGTTTGTGTAGTTTGTGTGTGTGTGTGTGTATATAATTCTGAAAGCAACTCAGGAAGGAAATCACCATATACTACAACAACTTAAAAGACAGAAATCTATGCATGTTCCCTGACAATATACAGTGGATACAAAGAGACTACAAAAAACTTTCTACAGCATTCATACTACATAAAAAGAAGAAATGGAACAAATTACTCCAAGAACAAGCTCCCCAGCCATAAAACAACCATCAGCGGAACAACACCAACACCTTACAACATTCCAACTTCAGACTCGATGAAATGGAAAGCAGCAACCAACCCACAGATATTATCAATCTCTCTACACACACGCTTACCAAAACTGAAAAAAATCTGTCCTTTCTAAAGGCCTAAATTTCTGTCCAGAAAAATACCCTAACAAAATACTTCAATGTGGAGAACTGGAAGAATTCTTCCAACTCCTGCGCCTCAAAGAATATTTCCACAACCAACTGAACCCACTCCCAACAAAACTCATCTTCTGACAACATTCAGGAAAGGATCTATGCCAACAAGCCCAAAAAAACATCAGATTGGACACCTCGCAGTGGATGAAACCCTAACCTTGACTGCTACATTGACTGCTTCAGGGAAAGAATGAACAATGAAATAATCAGCAACACACACCACCACAACAACCTCTCTCTACCAGAGAAAAAGGCCATAGAATCTCTAAGATCTAACCACCAAATAGTAATAAAACCAGCAGATAAAGGAGGAGCCATAGTCATCCTAAACCGTGAGGATTACATAAAGGAAGCCAAGGGACAGCTTTCTGACACCACCTACTACAAAGAACTACAAGAAGATCCTACTCCCCTTTTCACCAAAAAACTCAACAATACCATCAAATCATTCCCATCAAGACTACAAGAAAAAACTACAGGCCTTGATCGTCCTGCTACCTAACCCGGGGACTTTTTACATGCTCCCTAAAATCCACAAACAAGGGAACCCTGGCAGACCTATCATATCCAACCATGGGACCCTAACTGAGGAAATATCAGGTTTTGTTGAATCAATCCTAAAACCGCTTGTCACCCACAGAGCAAGTTTTGTACAAGACACTACAGACTTTCTACGGAAACTTAAAAACATAAACCACCTTCCCAGAAACACACTCCTAGCCACCATGGATGTTACCAGCCTATACACCAACATCCCACACCAGGATGGCATCCAAGCCCGCCTTACATATCTACAGGAACAAGATTACAACTCAGAATACAGACCCAAAGATATTACTGACCTTATACACTTCATCCTCACACACAACAATTTCACTTTTAATAATCAACACTTCCTCCAGATGATGGGAACAGCTATGGGCACTAAAATCGCCCCACAGTATGCCAACCTTTTTATGAGCCACCTGGAAGAAGACTGCCTCAAGAACTGCACCATCAAACCCTTGCTATACTTAAGATACATCGATGACATCTTCATCATTTGGACTGAAAACCTACAATCTCTGATTGAGTTCCATCAGAAATTCAACAATCACCATCCCTCCATCCAACTTTATTAGAATACTCCAGCACCAACATCTCCTTTTTAGACACAATGATCAGTATCCAGAAGGGTATAATACAGACCACAGTATACAAGAAACCCACAGACCAACATACATATCTGCACAGAACCAGCAATCACCCTAAACACACCAAAAAAGCTCTGATATACAGCCAAGCCCTCAGATATCACTGCATTTGTACTGAAGAGAACACCTGGGATTGCCACCTCACCAATCTTAAAAAGGCTTTCACCCAACAAGGACACTCCTCCAGAGAGGTAGATCGCATGTTTGAAAAAGCCACCTGGATACCACGTGAAGAACTGCTGCAGTACTGAAGAAAACCTCCCACAAATTGCACACCGCTGGTTATGACGTATCACCCCTCCCTTGAACCTGTATGGAAAATCCTCAAACAATTGCAACCCAGACTAGAAAGAGACCCTATTTTTAAAAAGATCTTCCCAGAGTCACCCTTCCTAGCCTTCAAACAAGCACCAAACCTTGCCAACCTCATCACCAGAAGCAAACTTCCTCAAGCCCAGAAAACACCAAAAGGATCCAGACCATGCCATGACAAGAAATGCAAGACCTGCCAACACATCTCCACCACCCCCACTATTACTACACCCCACAACAGAGCCATCAGCATCCCAGGATCTTACAGCTGCACCTCCAGAAATGTAATATACCTCATCCAATGCACCAAATGCTCTGAAAGAAAATATGTAGGAGAGAACAAACAAGAACTGCGCACCAGAATGAACGCACACCGGAAATCTATCAAAGACAGAAACACCCAATTACCGGTGGGGGCACATTTCTCACAGGAGGGCCACTCTGTCTCCAATCTCTCAGTCCTGATCCTCAAGGTAAACTTACACAACACTTCCCAGAGACGAGCCTATGAGCTCCATTTCATCAACCTCCTGGATACTAGAGATCATAGACTAAACATAGACATTGGATTTTTGATACATTATAATCTGCCTGGCAACTGACTCCCCAGCCCAGCCCCTGGTTTCTTTACTTTTCATTCCATCCAGGAAGAGCACACACCAACTGCTGAAACGTCCTTAGCCTGACAAAGGGTTTTTGAATCCGAAAGCTTACTTAATAACTATTCTCCAACTATTTGGTTTGGTCTAATAAAAGATATCAAATTCACCCAAGGAAACTTGTCTGCCTATATAATTCTGTATCACTCCTGCCTAACAGCACGATACTGGGATCCCAAGTGTTAATCTGGCACATGTCAAGTCAACAGAACAAACATCCAAAAATTCTGATTCAGAATCAATCAAACCAATACAGGATTTTGTAGGTATAGTAGTTTAGATCACGAATGAATAGAGCACTCATTCACCCTTTCATGGGGTGGGGGTGAGGGGAGCATTCAGGGTTCCTACACTGGCCAAGGCCTCGTACACTGGCCAAGGCCACAGGTTGGGGGTGCCCCAGACTGTCACAGAGCCAAACCAATAGATATTCTCTCCCCAGCCCCACTCTTATCTCCAGCTAGTTGTTAGCTGCTGGCAGGGCATGGCAGGGAAGGGGGGAAGGCCGGGCAGTCTCTGACCTTGCACAAGCCCCTCATCAGTGGCAACTGGTGATAGGATGCACTGGGCTACCCAGGCTTGTGCTGGTCAGTGGGGACAAGGGCACTCCTCTAAGGGAAGGACCAGGCCCCTTGGAGCTCAGCAACAGTGACAGCCAGCATCAGGATGCGCTGAGCAATGGGGAAAGGGACTCTGCTTGGAGTCTTGCCACTGCCTGTCATTCTCTGGAGCTCCAAGGGGTCTGATCTTTCCCTTGGTAGCCCCACTCTCCCCGCTGCCCAGCTACATCAAAGGCAACTGGGATGTTGGCAGACAGTGACCTATCATGAATTGTATGTATATAATGAATATAAGCAGCTTTCCAAAATCTAGGATTTATTGGAATGGAGGCAGGAGCAAATGATTACAGAAAGTACATTTCACCTGAGAAATTTAGAAATGCTTAGAAACTTCTTAGACAAAAAAAAAAAAAGGGCATATATAAGAAGCCATGGAGATTAGGGTGGGAGAAAATGCTCCATTCAGATTTTTTTTTTCTTGTAATGTTTCTGCAATAATAGCATTATAAATGTTTAAACAGCATTTGAAAAAGTTTGAATTCTATCTAATGAAAAAATGCAGAATAATATGGTCCATTTGGAAACAGATTTATCCTATATTTTATAAGTAAAAAATGCTGCATGTATTCATCATTTTGTTCTCATTACCATATTTAAAAATATCATTGAAAACAGCTGGGGAAGAAGTCTTAAACAGGACATATTTTAAAACCATACTAAAATCACAAGTCCAGCTTTAAGCACGCTTATGAAAAGTACAGGAAGTGCTTCTTAAAGACTGCTTCTTGCTTAGTCCCTTTGTGCACATTTTCTGGACTGAACTGTTACCAGTAGGCTGAAAAGTCTTTTACTACAAGGGTGGAAAAAGACATTGCCTTCCATAACCTTTGTGCCATGGTAAAAAAACAAAACAAAACATGGTGATAAAAGGTGGATATCTATACGTTTTCTTGCATCACACTGGTTATGACAAAAAGTAGTAATAAAGCATGTCACTTTTTTGTGATGGAAGTCTATTTGCTTTGTGGTGGGTGGGAGAGTATAAATAGCTAGAGTAGGGGTCAGCAGCCTCCAGCAGGCATACCACATCATGGCATGTGAAGCCTGGGCTGTTCACAGCAGGCAATGGGAAGGGTGAAAGCAGGTTCACCAGGGTCCACGGAGCCTCAGCCCAGCTCACTGATGGTGGGGAATGAGCTGAGGCTGAGCTACCACAACAGGGATCAGGCCCTTCACAGTTTCCCCATGATCCACCCCTGGCACAACAGTATCTTACAAATCAAGATTGAGGAGGTTTTTGGCACTCTATCCAGAAGCATTGCTGACTTCTGAGCTAGAGCTTCCTTTACCCCACTCCACTCCAGGCAGGTGCTCTCAGAGATTGTGGGGCCAATTCCTGAGCTCTTGTTAATTTCTGCACAGGATAAGGCCAGTCAAGACCCAGGAGAACCTATCCCCCCTTCCCCACTTGCAGAGACACACCCCCAGCAATCTTCTGGCCACCTCCCTGGAAGCAAGGAATGCCAGGTTTCCTCACTTCCAAAGACCTGCCGCCAAAACTACTGGGGGTGAAGAGCTGAAAGCCAGGAAATCTGGGACATGTCTAGTACAGTTTTTAGAGTGGAACCACCAGGCCACTAACGGTCAGCCCCAGCCCTGGGATCATATCAGTGTCTCCTAGCTTTCCCCACTACCAGAGATGCACCTTTGGAGCCTCTAGTGGGTGTCTCTGGAAGTGGGGAAAGTCAGGGCTACCCACTTGTAGGGAAATACCCTCAACAATCTCTAGGAACCCGAGAGCAGGAAACACATCACTCTGGAAGCAAGGAACACATCAATCATTGACCTGCTAGGTCAATAGGCAGGACAATGGGAATTGTGCATTTTGCCCAATCTGATCTGTTTCATTTGCTGATGTCTATTTATAGCCAAAGTTTGTTTATATTATTCTGTCTGGACTCCATTCATGTGAGCAGTTTAAACCTGGACAACACACCCCAGGGTGTTGAGGGAGCTAGCAGGGGTTTTTGCTGGGCCCTTGGCACGGCTTTACAAGCGCTTGTGGTGCTTGGGCCAGGTGCCAAATGATTGGAAGATAGCCAATGTGGTCCCCATCTTTAAGAAAGGGAGGAGGGAGGACCCGGACAACTATAGGCCTGTCAGTCTTACCTCAATCCTGGGGAAGCTCTTTGAGAAGATCATCAAGGAGAACATCTGTGATGGGCCGGCATCGGGGATGATGCTCAAGGGCAACCAGCATGGTTTCTTTAGGGGCAGGTCATGTCAGACCAACCTGATTGCCTTTTACGATCAGGTCACAAAAGCACTGGATGCAGGTGTCGCTGTGGATGTAGTCTTTCTGGACTTCAGCAAGGCCTTTGACACTGTCTCCCACCCCATCCTCATTAAAAAACTAGGTGACTGTGGCATTGATGCCTACACAGTCAGATGGATTGCAAATTGGCTGAAAGGTCATACTCAGAGGGTGGTGGTGGACAGGTCATATTCAACCTGTGGGGAAGTGGGGAGCTGAGCCCCCCAGGGCTCGGTCCTTGGGCCCGCGCTGTTCAATTTCTTTATCAGCGATTTGGATGATGGGGTGAAAAGCAACCTGTTCAAATCTGCTGATGATACCAAAATTTGGGGTGAGGTGGGCATGCTAGTAGGGAGGGAATGACTGCAGAAAGTCCTGGATATGTTGCAAGAGTGGGCTAACAAAAACAGGATGCATTTCAATATGGACAAGTGCAGGGTGCTGCACTTGGGCAGTAGTAACCAGCAACACTTATAAGATGGGAAACTCCCTTCTTGAGAGCATGGAGGCAGAAAGGGATCTTGGAGTCATCATTGACTCCAAGATGAACATGGGCCGACAATGCGAGTTCACTGTCGGCAGGGCTAACCGGACCCTATCGTGTATCCACAGGTGCATCTCAAGTAAGGCCAAGGAGGTGATCCTCCCCCTCTGTGTGACACTGGTCAGGCTACAGCTGGAGTACCATGTCCAGTTCTGGGCACCTCGCTTCAAGAGGGATGTGGAAAACATTGAGAGGGTCCAGAGGAGGGCCACCCGCATGATCCGGGGACATCAGGGCAGACCCTACAATGAGAGGCTACGGGACCTGAACCTGTTCAGCCTTCACAAAAGAAGGCTGAGGGGGGACCTTGTGACCGTCTATAAACTCACTAGGGGGGACCAGAAGGGTTTGGGGGAGACCAAGTTTCCCCTAGCACCCCCCAGGATAACAAGGAATAACGGCCACAAGTTGTTGGACAGTAAGTTTAGATTAGGCATTTGTAGGAACTACTTCACAGTTAGGGAGGCTAGGATCTGGAACCAACTTCCAAGGGAAGTGGTGCTGGCTCATACCCTTGGGGTCTTTAAGAAGTGGCTCGATGCCTACCTGGCTGGGGTCACTTGAGCCCATTTTCCCTCCTGCCCAGGCAGCGGGTCGGACCTGAACATCTGCAAGGTCCTTTCTGACCCTACTTCTATGATTCTATGATAGTTATATAAAGACAAAGAATTATTTATGACAGTTGTGAAAGTCTACCAAAAGAATATTTTGCAGAATAGGAAACTAAGAAAAATATTTTTCTCAACTGTTTTAAGATATAGGATGTCTACCAGGATATTACAGCTTCACTATATCCATAAATAATGTGACCATAATCTTCCCACTGTGAGAGCACTCTAGCACATGGCACAATTGAATATAACTGTAAAAGGGGGAAGAACCTTTGGAATAAGTTGCAATAGAAAAATAAAACACTTGAGCAATCTGGAAATGTATCTACTCAGACTAAAATTTGGCAGATTAGGCTGAACAAAAAGAATACCAAATTAACCACTTGATTTGCTCAAGTAAATGGTGTAATGAGGAGAAGAAATATTCCGTAGAAAAGTATAACAAATACTGGAAGGACTGAGAGGAGTCAATGCCAGTGTTAATGACAGCACTTAATAACAATATTCACAAGATAAAGAAATGAACTGAGGCAAAATGTCAATCATTTTAGAGCAAGTGAATTACTTTGGTCATATTTTTTTAAGTGGACACTCCAGACATTATCTAAATGTGAGAATACTAACTGAGTTAAAACAACAGTTTCCCCAAAAGAACCAGAAACTAAGGGATGCTAACTTACATATTGAGATTTATACCAAGATTAGTAAAAATCACGGCTTTTCTACAAGGGTGTGGGGAGCTGGGGTACGGAGAAAGAAAAGAGTTGCTGGAAAAGACCTCAGGAAACATTCCAAAACATGGATGATATCATGACCTTCAAAAGAAAATAAAAATATGACAGTGAAAGCAAGGAAATAATACCAGAAGTAAACACTTCAAAGAACAGCAGTTGGAGCATTATTGGAACTCCAAGTGACTGGAAATTTGAATTGCTGTTTTTTACGAGATAGTTATTTTTTTAATGTCCAGACTTTATAATCTGCACTGGACCCAGGGCTGCCAACCTAAGCTTTTTTTTTACTGATAATATGTAATATTAAAAAAAAAAAAACATGCTTTTTAAATTGATATATATATCATATATATGTATGTGTGTATATATATACACACATACATATACATACATACTACATACATATATATATGTATGCTTGATGTATGCTTACAATATAAATAATATAAGCATAACTCTTCTGGTGCCAGGCCACAGTTAGAAGAGATATACTCAAATGTACAAGTTTAACTGAGAACTGGTCAGAATTGCCAACTGTCTGTAAATTTATGGACAAGCAGTAAAAATATTCTGACTGTAAAGTCCACAAATAAATTTAAGTCCTCCATAAAAACGAATCAAAACTGTCTTTTTAGGAAGACAGTGGTGTTTCATTGTCTTCACTGTTAGTGGTGTTTCATTCTGATCATGAAACAATGTGGATTTTGGGTTACTCTTTTTAAGCTGAAAATTGGGTGGGGGGGCGAAAACTAGGATCAGTGCTTATGACAGCACAAAAAATTAGGCTCAAGTAGAAAATGAATCAATTATCACTGTATCTGGACCTCAGAAATGTTGCCAATACATAAACAGCTGCACAGTATCAGTCGAAACAGATCATAGACCCCTAAGGAATATTCATAGCAAACCTTTAACTACAGCACCACAAAAATCAGGCACATGACTGTACAACTATTAAGGTATTACTTGACAGTGAAATATAAACCCAGAAGAAAAGTTTCTGTAACAGGCCTTTTCTTGCATACTTTCACAGAAGGACAAGATTCAGTAGAGGAGAAAGATTTGAAAGTGCAGGTGCACACAATGTTATAAATTTGCCAATGTCTACAAATTAGCTACCAGAAATAGTGAGTCAAACAGAGTGATGATGCAAAGAATCTTTTAAAAGAGACAAAAACGACATGTTCCCTTGGCTAGTAAGAGACTTTCTCATTAAAAAAGTAAAAACAAAAAAAGTCTGTGGGGAAGGGAATAGTGCTGAAATAGGAGAAATATAGCAATTCCATAGAAAATGCATGTGGGGATTCTGAAAAAGATTCATGAGGAATACATTGGTAATACATTATGTAAAGATGTAGAAGAAACAGCTTCTAATGGTCCAACACACAGAACTGATTTTAGGTGTTTGCAACTAGGGTAAGCTATTGAAAGTTATTTAGTATGCAGATCAGATGAAGGAAAAACCTACTATTTAGCCTCTATCCAAGGCCCATGTAATTATACCACTGCCTTTGCTAGCATGAGTGCACATAAAGAAGAAATGGTCAGAGATTCTTGTTTTTATGCAAAGTATCAGAACCAGAGAGGTTCTGATAAGAGAGACCTATGCCAATGTGTGACCCACAGGCTGGTACAACTGATTATGCAAATGTAATCATCACAAGCACAATTCTCAGATGGCACTCTACCTACAGTTACAAGAAACAACCTTTATTCTATATAGGTGGAAAGATTCAAATTCAATATTGGAAGAACTATGATGTATACTAATGCTATTAGTGATGCCATGTCTATACTTATTTGGTTTGTGCAGCAGTAAATAATGTATTCAGGCACAGTTAGGTAACTGATGTACTTCCTCTTCAATAGTCACAAAAAAAGAAGTGACTCTAAGAGCATGGGGACACAAACAACTTACCACAAGGTAAACCATGGCATCAACCTACAACAAATCATCTACCGTGAGGCATTGCTCAGATGCAAGATCTTACACCAAGATGAATTTATATGGGCATCAGTAATGTAATTAGGACAGCACCCCCTCTATCTTTTGGTCACACAGCCACATTCGGTACTACAGCAGGCAGTGTTGTCCCATGTGCAGCCACTACCCAGGGTGCAAAGCGGCCCTGCTAGGCTTCTGATGTGCATAAAACCTTGGCAAATAACAAAGATTACATGATGTATAGATAGGACTTAAACCAAATCAGATTTGACCTCAAAGTTTTTCCTTTAAAATACAGAATAATTTACAGGGAAGAGACAACTCCATTTCTATAAGATTTGGTGCACTTGGGAAACCTGTTGCTATTTGTTGGCATTTATACGTTAATACATGTTAATAAAGGTGGAGTAGAATAATTGTATTATTTCTATGATTAAATATTTATTTCTGCCAAAAAGAGCAACCTTCTTTTTGACTCCTGACTGTTTGATCTCATATTATTGTTATGAATAGTTAAAAAATATTCCACATAAAAGAAAAACATAACTGAAAAAAGAGCTACTTATTTATACTAGGAAAATACTTTTTAAGTAATCAGCATTTTTTATTATTGTCTTCAGCCTTAATGCAGGGTTTCAATGTTGTCAGGATTTTTATAACAACATATAAGTGGATCACTTACTAATAAAAGTAACCAACCCTGAAAGCCTGATGCAGGTTTGGTGTTTCAGATTATTTTTGCTGGTTCCTACAGAAGGGTAATCAGGTAGCCTGTGGTATTAAGGAATTCTAGATAAATAAATGGCTCAAGGGAGGAAAGAAACAGGAATCAGGTTTACATAGTATCAGACAAAAGAGGGGAGAGGAATAGTCCTAATGAGATCCCCGATCTGGACTCTTTCTGTCATTTTATTGTTACAAGATCCTTTAATGTTCATATAAAATGAAGGTGATAGTTATTTACATATATGCCAGGACATTGTAGAGATTATTTAGTATTTGCAAAAATTCTTTGAAGACAAAAAGGACAGCAAACTGTTAAGTAGCAGCAGACTTTTTCATACAGCGTATACGGCCACTAACAGGCTTCATAGGGACTTACTAGCCAATCTCATTGTGTATGCACACACTTGAATGAAAGAGAAACACTTTAGTAACTGAGACTCTGGGAGAGATTTTAGTAACTAGAAACAAATGTTTGTTTGTGATCTTCAAGGATTAAAACACGAGTCACTGAGAAAGAACACAAAGAAAATGGTAAAAAGGACTAATACTGACAAAACAGGCATTCATTTTAGGCACTAGTTATCTGGGGGCTTACTTTCCATACTATTTTACCTCACATGAAATCATTTACTACTGTGCAGTATACTACTGGATGGGAATGGGTACATTGTACACCTGTGTTGTACTGATTATTCCTAGGGATATGGTTTGTATATGTTACAGTTTCTTTTGGTTTTGGTTATTGCCCCCCCTACCTCTGTAGTTCATGCATCTGAGATGCAGTCTTTTACATTAAAAGATCCCCAACATCTGTGCTCATGCAAGGAGACCAACTATATGCAATATTCGCAAGTTTTAGAGATGAAAGTACAAGTTTGTATAGTGCTAGTGAACCAGGCTGTGCAGGTTGAGAACGTAATCAGCTATACAGTTGAAAAACTCTATGCAGCACATGCAGAAGGGAATGAGTAACCAATGATCCATCTGTTACACAAGGTAGTAAAAATTAAGGGCGTGTGTAGATGAAACCAGAGTCCTAAATTGAAGTGGTGGGTTTTAAAAAACACTGCTTCACTTTAGGGCTGATTAAACTCCCGTGTTGTGCTCACACCCTGTTAACTTACCTGCCTCTCTGGCAGGGAGAGGAGGGCAAGCTGCCGGTGAGTGGAGCAGTCCCTGGGCTGCAGAGGGGCTGGTGCTTTCCTCCATGGCAGCAGCAGCAGCCCCCTCCCCTAGGCGGCACCTGCCTACAGGCACCAGGTGTGGGCACCGCAGCTGCGGAGGAAGCACTGGACCCCTGCACAGCTCAGGCAGGCTCTGAGGAGGTGTGGGGGAGGAAGATCAGGCTTGCTGCTTTTCTTGGGCAGAGGCTACTTTCCTGGGCTGCTGCCAGGCTGCCTGCACAGGCTTCCTGCAGAGTCGTGGAGCTGCATGGAGCCCAGTGCTTCACTCTGCAGCTGTAGGGGCAGCAAACTAAAACTCTTCAAAGGAGTTTTAGTTTGCTGCACCCCAAGTCATTTAAAGTGCATTACACCACCAAATATCCTACAGTGGCTGGAATTAATGTGCAATATCTCACTGATGCGTGCAAACACTGACACAATTAAAGCAGTGCAAAAGCATTTAGCCCATTTTAAATTTTCATGCACATATATCTCTCATTTTGTCTACACACCACCTAGACTCTTACACCTGGATTCAAATCCGTCAACGACTTCAGTGAAACTTAGACAGGAAAGTTCAAAACTGCAACTCAAAAAAACGTCACACCACTGAGTCCTAACCCTACTAGTTCTTAATTCCACAGGCATATTACTTTTTGATTTGAAAATCTCCAGGGCTTCTGTTCATACCCAGAGCTCCCCTAGTCTTGATAAGGATGAATATTTTAATGTTTTTCTCGTCCCCAAGCTAGATTTGGAAACTATTTTTTTCTTTGCGTAAGTCCTCTGATTGATTCATTCCAGTGGCCTTTTCAGTATCATACACAAAAGAGACTGACAGGATTGAGCTCAAAATTATTTGTTTTTATTCTTGAATGTTCTTCCTCTATAAATAATCTTGAATTATTTTCTTCACAGTTAACTTCTACAAGAAGGATGAAAAATTCCCTTCATGAACACATCGAGACAACCTATTGCCTGTTGGTTAGGACACAGTCCTGACAAATGGGAGAAACAAGTTAGAATCCCCACAGACAGAGGAAGAAATAGAATCTGTTCCCAAATTCTTTGGGTGATTTCGGTATCTAATACGCTCGTAAGTAATAGCACAGCACTTCTTTCTTTCTGTGTATTTGAAAAGAAAAGAATGAAGCCTGTCCTTCAACCATATTTGAAAAGTTAATACTGCTCATTTCCTTCAAAAGATTTAAGTAGTTATCTCATATATAGATCCACAGGAGACAGGAGCACTTCTTCATGGCTGTGTCTACACGTGTTTAATTGCAGAGTAGACATATTAGCTGTAAAGTATCACCATCTACACATGCAACACAATTGGCCACGGTAAACTAATTAATACCACTGTAAGACAGCACTGTTGGGGACTACACTATTTTACAGTGGGGTAATTAACTGTGATTAAATGCACATTAGATGCTGCTCATGAACATAAAATGCACCTGGTCAGCCCAGCCAGCAGGAGGTCAGACTCCTGCTTGCCCCCTAGCCACATAGCTCTGCACTTTCAGCACCCTCATGTTGCAGCCAGCCCTTTCACTGCCCTCCACCACCACTTAGAGCCTGAAGCTGAGTTCCCAGGCCTACCCCCTAGACATCAGACCATATACTGCCACAACCCCATGCCACTATCCATTGCTCAGGTCTGCTCCGTGAGCCTGCTGCTGACTGCCACCACCCACTGGACCCTGGCTGCTGCAGCAGGCAGGAGCATCCATGGTGTAAACTGCTTTACCTGGGCTCAAATTGCTGCTGTCCTGGGTGCATCTGTAGACCCTGAATCCAGGAGTAGTGTACTCTGGTTCAAATTGCTCAGGAGTGTATTGCTTTGAATTAATTGCATATGTAAAGGCACCCTGTATGCCTGACTGAAGTGTCGAACACCAAAGGAAGACTGGGTCTTTATATTTCCTATGGGCTAGCTCTAGTTGTTTCCCTGCTTTAAGATCCCATTCTGAGGTAGTTAGTGAACTATATAATGATTTCGGGCACCTCACTCAGGTTATTGGGCTTCATTCTGAGGGCCAGGCAAATAAAAGCTGACTACTTAATGTTTGGATTCCTAAATCCTTTATTGGATTTGGTCCTTGGTATTCAGCATTGATTAGCTCACCTCTCTGGAGATTGATTGCTTTTAAGTGGAAAATGCATACTAATTACTAATCCAAAAACAGCAGATACTGCTCAAACAGGAATTAAAAAAAAAAAAAAATAGAACTAACACTTCTAGTTAATAATATTTACTAAAAATAGTAAATATGAAGTAGAAAGTACATATGAAGGTGATGCCAGGATTGGTGTGTTAGAGTTTTTGAAGGATAAAATGAGGATTAAAAACAACCTTATATTCTGGAGAAATTCTGAACAAAACAGAATGGAATTAATTAAAGACAAATGTCCTTGCTGACTTGGGCTAGAATAATCAAATTATTCTTATACCACCTGCAGCACTGGTGAAGCTGCAGGTAGATTGTATCCAGTTTTAGGTACCACACTTTAAGAAATATGTGAACAAATTGATACAAGTACAGAGGAGAGTAACAGAAATACCTGAAGGGTGGTGACAGAGTGGATGGAAATATACTCATTCTAATTCCACAAGGAGGAAGACAAGGGAAAACGAGAAATGTTAATTTGATATTAGGAAGAACTTTCTAAATATGAGGGTGGTTACACACTCAAACAGGTTACTGAAAGAGGTGTAATCTCCATCACTGATTGAATTCTTGAAGTGCAGGTTTGAAAAACACTTTACAGCGATGATGCTGCCTTAAGCAGGGACTTAGATGACATTCCTAGGTGCCCTACTTTTCTATGATTTTATGATTCTTATATGCACCTGACAGAAGAAAAGTAATTTCCCAAAATGACTCTTCCTTAAATGTAAGTTAGAAGAAGTTTAGTCCAGATAAAAATGAAAAGGAAAGGAATGCATAGATATTTTGTCCATTACAAACTTGGCTTTCAAGAAGTTAACTAAACTGAAACACATTGTCAAGTCAATAAGAGAAGTGTCTGATACTGCAAATCATTATCAAATCAAGACTGTTCTCAGAACTCCTTGTTCAACTGCGGTAACCGATGTTTCATATTCAATGGTAATATTTCACACTGTTGTATATTATTGTCTTACCTAGTCCACATTGACACTCCTTTAGCATGAAACTCCAAATAAAAAATAGACATCAGAGAAGAGATAATCTAATTGCAGGTGCATTTCATTAATAACCATTTGAGACATCAAAAGAAGTAGGCTGCATTTATTAATTTATAATGTTTACATGGTAAGATAAAATTATCACTTTCTGTATTGAACCATCAATCTAGAATCCAATTTTACCATATACAATCCTATTTCATTTCTTTTTATCATACTATCCAGATTACTACCATATTTTCCAGTATAGGACACATTTTTTTCTGGAAAAAGTAGGTGTAGAAGTAAGGTGTATCTTACATTCTGAAGCTGCATAATGGGGAAAAAAAAAAACAAACAAACCCAACAAACAAACTGAAATGAGATACTGGTTACTTGAGGATAAATCTTTAAACTTGTCCTGGCACTCTCCATGAATTGCAGCATGAGAAACCACCTGATTTAATGGCAGAAAATAGAAATATAGAAATAATTTTCTCACATTATCCCAAATACCCAAATCATTTGTGTAAGGACCCCGTGGCTTTTCACACATTTAGGCTGTATATACATTTTAGAATGTATATACTATTACCACAGCATTAGTTATAATAGTTTACCAAAATGCATTCACATTTGTTTTAAACCTTTTCCTTCCATGGAATGCGAAGCACATGGTGTGCGCTTTATACAGTAGAAAACATGGCAACAATTTCTACCATTTATTGAACATAAGACATGGTTTTTAGGACAGAATATTTATTCTAAAATAAATAGCCTTTACTTTAAATGCGAACAAACAAAAAACCTTTATTTGATTATTTTTTCCTTAACTTGAAAGTCAGAAAATTTAGGTGAGTCTTAAATTCAAGAATGAAGAACTACAGTACTCTGAAGATTTATTCAGAACAAGTCTCCATCTCCCTGTGAGGCAATAGGCCTCTCAGTGATATAGAGAGGGTGGGGCTACAGATAGCAGGAATGAAGTTGGAGAAAACCTGTTATCACATCTGGGAAGAGTGGAGGTCCCTTTGCCAATGAGACTTCCTTCACCCCATTTCCTGAAGAAAGCCTAGGAGCTCAAAACCTTATAGAGTGTTGAGACAGGAAGGCTAAAAAGCCTATCATTTGCCTGGTGAGAACAACAGATGGGCTTCCTATGGAGATGTTTTTCCATGCTGTGAAAAAATCACCTATATTTAATGTATCTATGTTAACCTGGAATACTCCCCCCCCCCCCAGGATACTAAAAACAGTTGATACTCTAATTAGTACACTGAATGCTTTTATTATTTTCTTGTTCAAAGTGTGAAACGATTTCACTGGAACATCAAGCAAGTTTCATTTTTTCTCTCTGTTTCATGTTCTGCAAAATCAGCCTAAACCTTTGAACAAGAAAATAAGATAAGTACTCTTTGTAGTCAAAGTAGAGAATTAGAGAAGCAACAGTCTCTCTTTCTCTTCTTCACTTACTACAAAAGAAGACTTGGAATTATCTAAGAAAGTGGAATATGGGAAACTGGGGAGTGACAAGGACAGAAGAGTTGCAGGTGTCTGAAAAATAAAAATCCTTTAGAGTAACAGAAACTGAAAAGGAAAGAGACCTGAGAATCAGATGTACTGTAGGAAATATGGAAAGGTGGATGAGTTTGGGTATTAGTAAGGGCTGGAGGGCATATAATGTGGGGAAGAATGAACACAGTAATTGGGGGATTCAATAAGAATGTAAAGCAGAGTGCAGTGAGGACAGTTGAAGTGGGATAAAGGCATTGAAGTGTAAGAGATATGATTTGTAGAGAAAAACAAAAGCACCATTAAATGGATGTGAAGCAAGGGAAAAGAAAGGCTATGTTGGATGCGTAAGGGTTCTAAGTGTAATGGAAACTCGAGATGAAGGAACAGTACTGAGGACAGAGAGTTGCTGAAGAAGGTGGATAAGAAATAATGTGAGTTAGAGAGAAGACAAAAGAGCTTGAAGGACAATAGTTGGCAGAAAAGAAGAACAGATACACTGATTAGATAAAGGGCCCACTGGAGGAGAGTCGAGAACAAAACGGAAGAGATATATCAATAACTAAGGATGGCGAACAAAATATGGCATGACAAAATGATGCTATATCACGTGGCTTTGGGATGAAGTGCATTTAATTTCACTACCTATGATATTTTAATTGCAAAGCGTGGGTGGGAACTTGAAATTAATTTTCATTTATAAAGAGAAGGGGATCCTTTTCTCCCTCCTGTCTTGACAAACCACTGTAATCTGCTGGTTTTAGTAATTTATTTCTAGTACCCCAAGCACAAACACATAACCTTTTCATGAGCTTTTTGTGTTATCATATTTTTATATTTTTAAATGATCATTGAGTGCCCTCTCATGATGTCTCAAATTGAGTATTATTTTGTTTCAGTGATCTTGAAAATGGTATGATTAATGTATATAATTATACATTGCATGCTGACACAAGAAGGTTAATGTTCCATTCTCAAAACACTAGGAAATAGGAAGTGTGTGTGTGTGTGTCTGTATACACAGACACACATACACACAAATATATATACACATACACACACACACTCATGCATACGTACATACATGCACATATATATATATATATACACACATGCATACATATATATGTATATGTATGTATGTATCTATGTGTGCATGTGTATATGTGTGTGTGTGTGTGTGTGTATACATATATACATACACACATACATATTTCCTATTTCCTAGTGTTTTGAGAATGGAACATTAACCTTTCCTGTAAGCATAGCCTTTCTTTGTTTGCTCTGAATAAACCACATAAAGTTTATAATAAACATTATAAAACTATTTTAACAGAGTTATAATTATTCCTGAATAACACTGTTTTATTTTTGTTTGCAGATATTTAGACTCCAAGAAATAGCAGTATGGCTCCTTGTGAGAGAAAAAAAAAAAAAGAAAAAAATGTAATAAACTACTTACAGTCCAGGACTAGATATCTGGCAACACAGATATTCAACAAACATTTACTGCATTTACAAGGAAAACCTCTGTTTCAGAGTACTGAGATTAGATCTCACTATTCATTATTACTTCCAGGTCTACCTAAACTTCAGGAATCCTCCTTTCTAAAAATGTTGTGCATCTGGACACACATCATCTCCAGGGGATAAACTATATGAAAAAAAAAGGAACTGCCAAAATTCTTCACATCTGCAGAATGATACATGTAGAAGATTGCCTTTTCAACTATTCACAAACATATCCTTTTAAGGCATCCCTGAAAAGGGCCAAAGTGTTTGCACCCTTCCTTACTTATGAAATTTTTTTCCCTTTCTGTACTTCAAGTATGGAACTGTACTAATCTTTCCAGAAAAAAATAATAGGTGACTATATCCAGTTACTAAGAATTCAAGTTATACACACCTTAGGTCAAATTCTAATCTGTCTCTAAGATATCCAAGCTACTTTTTGACATCTAACTCACTGACTGTGATCTTAATCTTACTGTACAACAGTGAGCAAGCCACTAGAACAACCAGATTCCTCATATTACTCCATTTTGGAACATGGCACACTCAGAAGCATGCCAATGATTTATCTAACAGGACTCATATTCTGTTGTGATCTCAATCCATCTGGGAAATGCCTTAGTTGGAGAAAAACCTGTGACTAGTGAGAAGGCTATTCAACTTTTCACCCCCAAACCTGATGGATGTGGCATAGGCCTAGGAAGCGAGAAAGCCAGGCTCTAGGCCTTTTTAGCCACTGAATCCATGTGTCCTACTTCCCTACAAAGCATCGTAATCACCAATCCATGGGGTAGTTGGAACAAAAGAACCCTTCACTCTTACTGTTCAAGCTGGGCCACTTAAACAGGCAAAGGTGAAAGAATCATAAGACTAGAAGGGTAATCAAGAAACAATCTGAAACTAATTCAGAGAAAGGACACAGCCATGAGGCTTTCCCCTGCTCTCAATGATGTTTATGTATTTTTTCTTAAATATTCATTGGCTAAAATGCATAAATAGCAGTGCCCTTTTCCCTGCGCCATACACTCAGATAGCTTAGTTATTCTCCTTCTGGCCCCCGGACTATTTCACACAGGGCTGCTTAGCTGACCAGCTGCAGCAAACCAGAGAGAGTATGCTCTTGGCCATACTTAGTGATCATTGTTAGGAAGAAAGAGATGTAAATCAATAACATATTGGACTCAGGGGAGCCTAAAACCTCACTCTTCCAGTAAGTGCCTTAACTATTGAGCTAAAAACAGGTAGTTTCTTCTATGAGTGCCCTGGATTCCAAATATATCATAAGAACTCCACTCTGAAAGAATAGCAGAGAGCTATGCACATCTCCAACTGTATTAGGATTGGCAAAGACTGCTCTCGGAATAAGAGAGCTATGTATCACCTTGGGTGGATTAGACTGCACTCTAAAGATGTGATACAAACTTCCTGAGCTATCCAAACACACAAAGATATTTTAAAACACAGATTAAGATTTAGGCCTTCAAGTCCTCCTACCTCTAAATTTAAACTAAAGGAGAAAGCTAGGTGAGGAATGAAACAACCAACCATCCCCAAACAATTATAATACCTGTTTAGGGGAGCTTTCTTTTTATGCCTATATTACTGTTTTAGATACCAGCAAATATTTAGTTACCACTTTGCTTGTTTATTCCAAGATACTACTATACCCAAAGAAAAGTTATTATTTTGAATTGTATTGTCCAATGACAGCAGCTGAATTTAATGTGCTGCCCACATTACAAACAAAGTACGTATTACAGAACATAATGCACTTTAAAAGTACATCATGAGCAGCAGCTGCTGTAAGTGTAATGTTCCAAATGAAAGCATCTCAGCATTAAACAAGAATTGCCTGTTTTCCAAACTCCACGCTTTCTCAACTAAATTATGGCCATAAGATACAAGAGACATTAGCTAGCTGAGTTATATGCATTTTTCATTTCATAAGTACTAGTCTCATGTGTGAGGCATATTACTCCCTCTCTACCAAGTTATTTGAAATTGTGGAAACTGAACTAGGAAAGTATAAAGGCAAATTGAAATTAAAGAGTTATACCCAAAACTAAAGCTGCTTTAAAGGTGAAGGAGATGACAACTACAGCTGCAAGAAGTCCCAGTGCTGTCACCAACCAAAAAGGCATTTGTTTGAAAAATGCAATAATTCCATGCTACCTGGATATTTGGGAACTTTAAGTGAAAGTCTACAAAGCAAACTTTTCCATATTGACAGCTTGCATAGGGAAGGACACAAAATCTTGCATTCATTGATGATAAACCGTACCTATGAATAAACAAAATATTGCTCTTCAATAATGCTCAAGTACGTATTAGAACATTTATTTTATTTTAAGTTAAATATCTGCTGAAAAATGCAATATTTATTAAACTAGGTGTGATTTTATCTATAAAAGAAGAGATGTTCCTCTCTACTTGTGCTGAGAAAGGGACATTAATTCTCAAGCAATTGGATTAGTAAATGTGTAAAGAAAAAAAAAGCATGATTCTGTAAGAAACTGCTTTAGTAGATATAAGCTAGTTTTGCAGGCATATTGCTGGGATACACATAGATATAAAAAAGGAGCCTGATGGAGATTTTGTCAGAAAGCTAGTCTCTCAAAGAAAGTTTTCATGAACATCAAATATCATGAGAGAAAGAAAGGGAGAACATATGCAATATTTGATAACATTTCACTTAATTTCAGAGACATGGGGATAATCATATTATGCTTGCTGGGTGTGCAAAGTCCTTGGTAGATAGTGCCCAGCAGCACATGGCTATAAACATTGCTAGATAATTCAGATAACTATGTTTTATGGATTAAAAACATAGCTGTTTATACTCCCAAACACTCAGCTAATTCTACTGCCTTTCTGATACACAGCTGAGGGATGGGTAAATCATCTCCCCTTTTAACTACATGGTTGGTGTCTGGCCAGGCCCAGAGCTCATTCCATGGTTTATGATTGCCTGACATCTCCAGGCTCAGTCCACCCTGTCCTAGCAACATGCACTTAGCAGCAGAGAGGTGATAAGAGAATCTGGCACTGAAAAGAAGTGATAAAGGCAGTTCCATGACCCTCTCCCCTACCCCCTGAATTTCCTCCTAACCTGGAGTTACAGCCAGGAGCCCCACCTGGGGACCTTTAAACTTTTATGACTCGGTACCTGGAGGATCTAATGGCAAACTATGCCCAATAAGCATTAGTGTCAAGAAAGATGGACTATAATCCATCCAGAAGAAATGGAGGTACCTGAAACAGTGAGTTCATTATCAGTGGTGACTATTACCTGTACTCTTTGGAAAGATATCTTGCAATCTTTGGCATGGGGTCATGCACAGCAAGTGCTCACTATCCACTACAGCAGTTTCAATCTGTTACAGCCAAGAGTGTGCCTCTGGGCCCTACATTCACTGTAGGACCTCTATGGTTGGTGTCCACTGGCAGAAGTTCTCCCAATCATCATGTAGCTATGGGGGAAGACATTAGGTCATGAGAACTATTCTCTGTGGACAGATAGCACAAAACAGTGGATTCAGAAGTCTCCATGATTGACACATTCACCATAAGCCTCATACCCTGTGGAAACAGAGGTCTCTATCCCATAACTTCAGTGCTTAAAGCTCATCCGCACAACTATTTTTTGGGTAAAGGTTCCTAAGGTCCAGTGTCCACCGAAATCCCCACTCAAACATGTGGAGAAGGATGCCCTCATTATCAGGGATCCTGGTTTTCTCTGATAAATATATATATATATATATATATATATATATATATATATATATATATATATTCCCAATTTTGGATTAAAAAAAAAGTAACCCAAAATCCACATTTTTCCATCATTAAAATGAACCGCTAATACATACATACATACATATATATGTGTGTGTGTATACATATATATATATATATATATATATATATATATATATATATGTATATATATATACACACACACACACACACATATATATTGTTACATCTCAGCTCTGTGTTCTTGGGCAACCCTGGCACAGGATGCAGTCTGTCTGACTCACAAAGGACTCACCCCCCCCCCACTCCCTCCCCTCCTCTACCTAAACGAAACTGATTAAGATGCAGTGAGAGACGCACCTAAAACTCTCCAGATAAGGGTGATAAGAGTGAACAACTGCCCTAGGTCTCATTTGCATCCGAGATGGAACCAGATGACCATTCATTTACATGAGAGATGAGAGTAATTGTTGAGTAGTTGCTGCAGAGTGGTAAACTGAGGCACTGACCTGAAAGCTTTACTTTCCTTTTTCTTTTCCTTTTTTTTTTTCTCTTTTCTTTCTTATCAGAACAAGCTCCTTCAGCTAGGTCCCTCTCTCATAGAACCTCCTGTAACTTTTAAGTTAAGAACTGTGCTGGAATAACTTGAAGACCGTGCTGTAGAGTTAAGAGTTGTACTTTAGAACTAGGATTGTGGAGTAATACTGTGGCAGTGTGGAATCTAAGTGACTGTGTAAAAGAGGCTTTTTGATAGTGATCATTAGTGTGATAAGGGAAATGGAGATGTCTGGTAAAACCCCTTTAGCTGCTCGTTTGAGGCAGGAGAAACCCTGCAGGTTAGAAAGATGGGTAATGAAGAAGGGAAAATGTCCCTGGGAAAAAGGGTGCTTCAAGGGTGAGAATCCCCTGACTGAGGCAGGTTTGAGTTTTGAACAGTATTGCACCTCTCTTAAGCCACGTAGTAGTGCAAAAGATGCAGCTGCTGCCTGGGCATTGTTTTATGCATGTTTGGAAATGATTGAGATGTTAAAGGAGAAGCAGGAATTGGAGCTTGAAAAAGAACAGTTACAACAGCATTTGAAAGATTGTGAGATAAACGGGTGTGATTTTGTAGCAGAAAAGCTTAAACTGGTAACTTTACTTAGAGATATGCAGGAAGACAGAGACAATGCAAGCAAGACATTAGAGCTGTATAAGAAAGAATTAGTACAGACAAAAGTGTTGTTAGAAGAAGCGAGAGCAGCAACTTGTTTCCTGGTAGAGGAGAATAAGGCAGCAAAGACAGCAGCAAGCCATCAGAAATGTGAGGCAGAGATCAGTAAATTGCATGCCCAACTTAGTGTCCATAAGGGAGTGGTAGCAGCTGTAAGGTTGAGAGAGGATTGTGATTTTGAGTCCCCTGGGAAAATAGAGGTACTCCCTGATGCAGTCCCCAAAAGCCCATTCAACCCCGATTGGCCCTATGTGCATAATGTTGCCCCTGTTTCCACAAAGGAGGTTAAACGCCTAGTTGCAGGAGCTGATCTTCCCACAACAGAGATAGTCACTGACATAGTCAGATGGTCTCCCAGTCAAGCCAAGGCTATTGCTGAGAGACTGGGGCCACTGAACCGAGACACTGCTATTGCATGGCTGGCTCGGGTTTGGCAAATGTACCCCTCTGCTGATGGCACAGACTTAACTCAAGTAGCTCAGTTATGTGCCTCTCCTTGTGATGCAGATGCTTTAGACATGGGCATAGGTTCTTGGGAACAAACTGATCCTGGACCCTGGGAATGGATGATAAGTGCTCTTAGAATATTACTGCCGGCTTCTTCCCTTAAGAAATTGTATGTAATGGAAGAGCAGAAGCCAGGAGAAGCCCCAGAATCTTACCTGATCCGAAAGAAAATGCTAGCAGCTCTCTCTGATGCATTACCCCAGACAGAAGAGAATGGAGTTATCACTTTCCATTATCAGGGACTTGAATTGATACAGAGCACCTATGCAGGGTTAAATTTCCAGACAAAAATGACCACAGGGGTTGTGGATTTAGCACACATGAGCTGGAATGAACTAGTGGCAAAAATCAAACAGGCAGGAGATTTGCTGCGAGAGACTGGTGTTTTAAAGAGACAAGCAGGCAAAAAGATTACATCAGAGCCTGTGCAGGCTATCACCTTTGCAAATAATGGTCCTCACTCTGCCAGTCGCCCTCCCAATTCTAATCCCCCTTTGCCTCACAACCCTGGGCAACGACAGCCCAAAGAGACCCTTAGGAGAATGATTTGGAAAGAGCTAGTGAATTTAGGGGAAGATATGGGAAAATATGATCTCCAGCCCATTAGTGTCCTGATTAATGCTTTGTCTCAAGCCACACGGGGAGCAGAGTTAATGCAGGGAGCACCTCCTCAGCCCACTGCCCCAGTACAGAGTGCATCCCATGTGCCTGCTCCCTGTCAGCACCAGACCCCTGCCTCCTCTCCTGAGTGGAGGCTCCAGAGGGAGTCTGCTGATCAATAGGAGTGCCCGGTTCTCCTCGGGCCTCCCCAGCTGGTCGCAAGACTTCAGTGTGATGTATGGGGGAGACCTACTGTGAGGGCTACAGTGGGGAACCCAGGGATGTTAGCCCAATTGCTAGTGGATACTGGATCCTCAGTAAATATTCTAAGTCCCTGGTGGATCTCTGGAGGGAGACCCACCACGAAACAGGTTCAGCTCAGTGGATATGGGGGAGAAATTCAGGAAGCTCCTGTCTGGCAGGATGTTCCCTTGCAAATTGACAGATTGCAAGGAAAAGTAGAGTGCTGTGCTCATGAGGGAAATGAGAAGGGAATCCTAGGAGTTCCTTTCCTCCAGGCATTTCAGCTAACTGTAGATCTAGCTAATGGGGTGTTATGGAAGTTAAAAGGAGGACCTGCAGAAGTCTCTGCTGTGCATCGTTGTGCTGCCATAAAGGCACCTACTGCCACCCTAACCTCTATTAGTGATCCATGGGTACAGGAATTTCCCAGTGTGTGGACTAAGCATAAGGCGGAGTGTGGAAAAATAAATGCTGAAGTTTTGATTGAAGGAAAAGATCCCCCTCCTCAAAGACAGTATAAATACCCAGCTGCAGCAGAGGAAGGCATTAAAATGACTATTGATAGTCTCTTAGAACAAGGAGTGCTTGTGCCTATGCAAAGTATTTGCAATGCACCAGTATGGCCTTAAAGCAGACAGGATCACTTATAGAATGACAATAGACTTTCGTGCCTTAAATGCAGCCACCCCTGCCGCTGCTCCTGTGGTAGCTAAATACAATGAGATCTTAGCAGCAGTAGCAGCTGGCTCCAAATGGTTCTCTGTAATCGATTTGGCTAATGCTTTCATGGCTATACCTCTCCATCCTTCATGTTGGTATAAGTTTGCTTTCACCTACAGGGGACAACAATATGCCTTCATCCGAACTCCCAAAGGTTTTCATTCTTCCCCTAGTATTTGCCATACCCATGTCACTAAAATGTGGAACCGTTTGAGCCCTAAGCACCACTCGCACGTAATTTCATACGTGGATGACATTTTGATACACACTCCCACTGCAGAAATGAACAGAGAAATCACTAAGGAGGTGCTGACTATAGTACAGGAAACTGGATTTAAGGTAAATAGGGAAAAGGCTCAGTTAGTGCAGCAACAAGTGAAATACCTGGGTGTCTGCCTTGGAGAGGATGGCAGGACTCCAGATCAGCAAAGGGTAGAAACAATAGGAAAGCTGCCTGCTCCCACAGACACACACTCTTTGCGAGCTCTTCTGGGGACTTTTAACTTCTCCAGAGAGTTCATTGAAATGTTCTCTGACAAAGCTAAGCCTCTGTACAAATTATTGAAGAAAAACAGGATTTGGGAATGGGGAACAGACCAACAAAATGCTCTGGCTACCATAAAACAAGATTTAGCTTGTGCGCCAGCTCTGGGCTATCCAGATCCTGTCCTTCCTTTTGTGATTCAGTTGGCCTCTTCAGAAACAAGTATTGGAGCCACTCTTAGTCAAAAGCAATGTGATAAGCTCTGAGTCATTGCATATGCCTCCAGGCTCCTAAATCAAATAGAGCAAGGCTTTACCCCCTATGAAAAGGAGTGTCTTGCTCTGGTCTGGAGTCTTGCACATTGGGAATTTATTATTGGAGGGTCGAAGGTCATTGTTCAGACTGTGCATTCCCCGCTTAAGTACATCATATCCGGGAAAATACAAGACGGCCAGGTTTCTAACCCACGCATTGCTCAGTGGACGCTTGCCCTAGTAAACCGAGGAGTAGAGTTTAAAAAATAGCAAGTTGTATCACCAGCCCTGCATGGATTAATCATAGAAGGAGAGGAGCATACCTGCCCCCTCCCTCTTCTAAAACACCTTGAATGGCCTGTCAAGGGAGATAAGAGGCTTGCAGAGGCACAACAGAAGGGGTTTGTAATTTGGTTTACAGATGGATCAAGTTTCTGTCACAAAGGGCATCCCCAAACAGGGTATGGAGCCATCCGCATAAATGATGGAAAGGTGCTCCAAGGACCAGCTCACCCTCATTCTGCCCAAGCAGCTGAAGTAGAGGCAGTTAAAGCTGTCCTACCTTATGAATCTCGGGACACTTCTGTTGCTATTTGTACTGACTCTGACTGGACAGCCAGAGCCATCACTGTGTGGCTCCCACTTTGGTTAGATAGAGAAATGTTAACTGCAGATGGGTGTCCCATTTCTCATTCAGTCAAATGGAGACAAATTGCTAACCTGATCAAAGAAAGAACTGGGGACACCTGGGTGACTCACACAAAGGGGCACCAGATAAATCACTCAGAAGAAGCAATTTGGAACAATAAAGCTGATGCCTTAGCCAAGGCTGCTGCTACTAGTAACCACACTGAAAATCAGGTTGAAATCCTGAATGGAAAAGGTAGAAAACATTGGAGGAAATGGTTTCATTCTTCACAGCTCAAAGAATGGAAGGGTAAACCACCTGACCGTCAAGGAATAGGGTAAACAGTCTTCTCTATCCTGCCGGCCACCCTTCTTGGCTAGCAGGAAGGAACGGCTTCGAGCTGTTGGAAAATACGCGTCGGATAGGCTTGTCAGTGCCTACCCCAATGTTGAGGCAGGAAAATGCCAGAGAAGTGATCAACTTGTTATGGCCACCCTCTTGTAGATCAATGTTCCACTTTTCCCCTGCAATGTTGATCCCAGCTTCTCCCAGTATATACGGGGGGAGTGTGGGAGTTTGTTTTTCTCTTCTCTGTCCCCTCACAGGTCTCCATACATGAATGATGACATTCCATAGCTGCACCAAGGCATTGCTGTGCATAGGTATCTGGAGTCTGATGTCCAGACTCTATTCTGAACCTGCGATGCCTCTGAAACTCTGGAACTGTTTGCCAGTTGGAGCCTGGGAAATAAAATGTCTGTGTCATATGCATGGATTCTATTGAAATGGAAGCAACCCCCTGGCCCTACAGCGTCGCTACCAGTTCTGTAAGCCATCATGGACTCAAGTGAAACCTGTACCATAAGTTATTAAATTGCACTGGTAGAAGCAGGAGTCTCCTTAATTGATGCTGCAAATATAGAAGTTCTTGCTAATAAGCTGTCATATGCCACTGAAAATATGGGGAAAATGGGAAGTCCATTAACTGCATCTTTAAAAATGTTAAGCGAAGAACAGCAGTTAATAAGTAAGGTATTTCCTGGGTGGGAAAAACTCATAGAAGGGGATGAAAAGTTAATGATGTCTGGTGTACAGTCCCTCCAAAATAATGTATCATTGGCTTTAGCTTGTGAGCAAGCTCAGGCTCTCACCCAAAATGTCATCATGGGAATGATTCGGTAAGCCATGATGGGACAAATTCCCATGGAAGCAATCAACCTAATTCGGCCCCAGGTAATGGAGGAAGAATTAGCCCTCCAGCCCTGGTGGAGATTAGTTAATGCTTCATACAATCACCACCAGCAAAGCTTGCAGTTATTCCTTATAACTGTGGCAGGCAAGGAAATTAGAACAATCCACCCAGTAGTCCCACTGGGATTACAAATTCGCGATAGCTCAGTAATGTACTCCAGGGATCATAACGCTTGGGCCTGGCAGAAAGATAGTGCATGGAAAACAGTAAATGTAAAAGGGTGTAGGAGAAAAGAAGGTTTAGGTTACATCTGTGAAGACCAAGCATTGGAGGAGCATGACGAATGTTTTTTTCCACAACCTAGGAACAAGTCTCACTGTTCCTTCGATGTTACACAAGAACGGGAATCTGCTATTGTTTATGTGGGTAAGGCATGTGTGTGCATGAGAACAAGATGTGATATTGTATTAATTAATGGATATTGGATTTAACCTATGGTGCCTTATATTAATCGCTGTTTCTGTAATGTAACCACTATTGTTACTTGTGATCTTAAGTTTACTGTACCTATATGGACCATACAACATTTGAATGCCTACCCTGAGCTCTACAAAGAGGTGTCCCCCCATTTTACTAGGAATGGGTCTCATCGCCATTAAAGAACTATTAACTCATCCCTCCTTACAAGCTGAACTGCAAAGACTCAAAGCTTTGGGAGAGAATGGCAAACTCGAGATTCAACACCACAATCAGGAGATCTCTCAGCTAGCAGCTACAGTTAAAAATGCAGCCATCACTCCTGGTGGGAGGTTTTGTTCGGGTGGAGCCCCAATGCAACAGGTCTTTTAAATGTCGTGCTTCACCCCATTGTAGTAGTCATTAGTTTTCAAATTATACTAGTAGTTAGTCTGATGCTACTAGTTTGCTGGATCCAGAGACTGATGCGACGATTGCAATGGATAGAAGGCCAGAACCAGTACCATGGAGCAAGAATGTGATGGGGATACTTGCTCAATGCAAGCACCCCATCAACGGGGGGAATTGTTACGTCTCAGCTCTGTGTTCTTGGGCAACCCTAGCACAGGATGCAGTCTGTCTGACTCACAAGGACTCACCCCCCTCCCTCCCCTCCTCTACCTAAATGAAACTGATTAAGATGCAGTGAGAGACGCACCTAAAACTCTCCAGATAAGGGTGATAAGAGTGAACAACTGCCCTCGGTCTCATTTGCATCTGAGATGGAACCAGATGACCATTCATTTACATGAGAGATGGAAAACAGAAAGCCTGAAGCAGAGACTGCAGTGAATTCTGGGACCAGAGAAGCAGGAGAGCACTGCATGATGGGGAATCTGTGCTTCCAATGTTAATCAACCCATGTTCACACACACCCAGCTCAGCATTTATCAGACCAGTTCTAATCTGGATTTGCTAAGAACTTTTCCCCCCCCAGACACACACACACAGCTCTAAGTTTAATAGGCATCTCGGGCCGTACATTCCCCGGTCCCACTATGGGAGGCCTATTTAAACTTTATTGACTAAAACTCGGTTGCAGGGTTAGGGAATGCTGAGGAAAGAGACCGAGTCAGAGGGGGTATGGGCAACATTGGAACAATGGTTAAGGGTTCATCACAGCATCCAGCCTGCTGGAGCCCTAATCCCAGGTGTTGTCATATCTTTCCCGAGACGACGGGTGGGAGTCCTCTCCACAAAAGCTTATGAGCACCCCAATAATTGCTTTAAATCTGGAAAAGTCATGCTAAGCTGAGGCTTGTGCACAACAAGTAAAAATCCAAAATCCTGATGCTGCAAGCTATCTATTGTTCCTGAAGAAACCATGAGATATCCCATCAGTATATCTGCCATCCATAGGAATTTCAAGCTGGCTCCCAAGTATTTGGGTTACTCCCTAATCTTAAGTGTTTCCTGATTATCAATCAGTTTCCTGAGATGGTCCAAACCAGATAACCCCTCGTCAATAGAAAAGACAATGATTTACACTACTGAAGGTGCTTCGAAGCAGCTGAACTGAGGGTATAAAAATCTGTAAGTGTGTGTGCTGAAAGAAGAGAAAGAAAAAGAAGAAGAAGCAGGAGGAAAGAAGGAAAAGGAAAGAAGAAGAAAACTCCTGTGCTGACACCATCCCCTGTCATTCTTGGGACGCTAGAAGAACAGATCATCTCTCTCTTCACGGATTGTGCTATGGACTGTGCCTGTCAGCTTTGCAGCCTGAGTACCATGGACTAGGTGAGACCCCAGCGTTCTCTCTCTTCTGTCTAGGCATAAACTTCTGAACCTGAACTGTATTAGTTAAGCTTGAGCTAAGTTTCCCCAAATACTTAGTGAAACCAGGGTAGTATTGTCATTGTTTGTGTTTGTTTTTCTTTTTCATGTCTATTACTACTAGTACTATTATATATTTCATATGCTTAGCCATAAATAACTTTTATAGTCAAACTGGTAGTAATTGGGTATATTTTTCCTTCTCTGCTTCTCTTTCCTCCCGTGCTCTGCAGCAATGCTTCTTTTACCTATGCTAAAGATCCCTGTGAAGCCTAAATTATTGTGGGGTCTGCTCATCAAGAGGCCAAAGATTGGGACGTGCTGAGTTTGAAACACATAAGGGGATCAGCTTGTACAGGCTGATTGACCCAGTTTTACTCAGACATGCCCTTATGAATTGAATGCTGGCCCATGAGGGTGTCAGCTGGACACCCAGCTGGATTCAGAGGTATTCTGTTCACCTGTGTGCTTGTGTCTGACTGCATTTTATTGTTGCTCTTATGAACTGGTTCTTGGCATATGAGGGTGTCAGCCTGTCCATGCTGATCAGCCCAGCCAGGTCATGTGTGTCACGTTAATTTGTGTGTGTTTGTGTGTATGACTGATTTGGTGACTGGAGGAACCCAGTCCCATTGAGATTGAGTCCTACAAGATAGCTCCATTGGGGGTGAGGGCTTGCAGAAGGGAGAAATACAGCTCCATATAGTAACACAAGCAGCACATTGACAGAATCACCAAGACCCTAGAAACTATCCTTTAATAAATGAGCACACCTCAAAGTAATGGGCAAATTTGGTAACAATATATATATGTATATATATGTATATATATATAGAAATGTTTCATTTTGATCATGAAAAATATGTGGATCCAAAAATTGGGATTCTTTTTGTTAATCAGAGAAAGCAGGATCCCACCTTATCACTAGCCAGTCCTATCTTCTTCTGGAGCTTATGAAGTATTTCTTTCCATAATGTGAATCCACATCCAGAGTAGCATAGTAGCAAACATAGGCTGGATGTCTGTTGCAGGGGTGGAATGAATGGTCCTTCCAGTAAATCACTGAGGTTCCTGAAGGGTCCATCTCATATAGCCCTTAAGGTAAGAGTTACTACATAGTGGGTGCATCTACAAAAGA
Source organism: Alligator mississippiensis (assembly GCF_030867095.1). Taxonomy (NCBI): domain Eukaryota; kingdom Metazoa; phylum Chordata; order Crocodylia; family Alligatoridae; genus Alligator; species Alligator mississippiensis. The sequence continues at coordinate 381,528,185 of NC_081824.1, forward strand.
TGCTACATCGCGACATAATGTTGGTGGACACAAACCATGACACCAATGCTACTGTGCAGTAAGGCTGGAAAAAACCCACACACATCTAGGACTGTGCAGTAAAGGCAGTTACTGTACAGTAATTTAGTACTTGCTAAAGTGGGCCCAGGCTGACCCGGAGATGGCATAGGGATGGGAGGAGTGGGCTCAGGGCCAACGCGGGGGAGAAGGGGTGAGAGGGAGGAGTGGGCTGGGGCCTGATGGGGGGAAAAAGGCTTGCTCCTTCCCTGCCCCTGCAGCAGCCGTGTTGGGCTGGGCTGGGCCAGTCCCACTGCCCCCCCCCCCGCCGTGGTGGGCCACCTTTTCCCCCAACTGGGGCTCACTCCCCCCTGCCACTTCAGGCCCAGGCCCAGTCCTTCCTTGGCTCCACCATCACCACTGATGGCATGGTACACCCGCTGCTCCTTCCCCACATTGTGCCCACTTGGGGATGGGAGGAGCAGGCTTGGGGCCAATGCAGAAGAGGGGGGTGGGGGAGCAGCGGGCCTGGGCCCGAGGTGGGAAGGAGGTCCACTTCTTCCCTCCCCCCAGCCACTGTTGTGGCTGTGTTGGGCTAGGCCTGCTATTCCAACCCCCTCCCCAGCTTTTCCCCCACTCATGCCTGCTCCCCTGCCATGTTATCTATCTATCTATCTATCTATCTATCTATCTATCTATCTATCTATCTATCTATCTAAAGTAGTGTTTCATTTTAATCATGGAAAAATGTGGACTTGGAGTTACTTGTTTTTCACAAAAAAATTGGGCATTTTTTTTTAAATCAGAAAAAAACAGTATATATGCTCATCAGTTGGAAGTATCAACCAGCTCTCATCCCACTGTGGTTTTGGACTGTGGGAGGTGCCCAAAACTGAACACAGCCTCAGTAGCGCTGAGTAGAGTGCTGAATAGAGTGCAGCAGTACTGAGACCTCATCAGTAGTGAATACATCAGAAGAATTACTTCCCTTGATTTGAAAATGACACTTCTGTTAATACAACCTGGGATACTGTTAGATGGGGGAGGGGTTTGTTCTTTTTTGATTTTTTTCAATAAAACCAAATAGTTGGCTCACATTCAGACTGTGGTCTACTATAAACCCCAGTTCTCTGCAGTACGGCAGCCTAGGCAGTCATTCACCAATTTGCATTTGTATGTGCAGTTATTCTGTCCCAAGTGCTGGACTTGTCCTTGTTGGATATCATCTGATTGATTACAGACCATTTCTCCAGGCTATACAGGTCATTCTAGATCATATTTTTGGCTTTTGCAGTGTCCACAATTCCACCCAACTTGGTGTCATCTGCAAATTTGCAAATTGTGCACTGTATTGCAGTCAGTAATGAAGATGTTGAACAAGACCAGACCCAGGATAGACCCTGGGGATCCCCACTTGTTACCTCCTCCCATCTAGACATTGAGCCATTGAGAATTACTTGCTGAGAACAATGATCCAACCAGTTATATATTGGTTTTACAGTACTTTTCTGATGCAGAAATGGTGAAGTATTTAATGCCTTTTTCACCTCAGTCTCAACAGGTAAAGTTAGTTTCCAGACTACTGTAGCTGACAGCATAGTTTGGGAAGGAGGTGGGCAGCTGACAGTAGCAAAAGAACAGGTTAGAGACTATTTAGAAGAGCTGGATGTGCAAAACTCCATGGGGCTAGATGGGATGCACCTAAGGGTGCTGAGGGATTTGATCAATATAATTGCAGAGGGGATGGCCATTATTTTTGAAAACTCATAGCATTTGGGAGAGGTCTTGGACTATTGGAGAAGGACTAATATAGTTCCTAGCTTTAAGAAAGGGAAGAGGTAGGATCTAGGGAACTATAGACTGTTCAGCCTCACTTAAGTCCCTGCAAAAATCATGGAGCAGATCCTCAAAGAACTGATTTCTAAGCACTTGGAAGAAAAGTTGATTAGGAACAGTCATCATTGATTCACCAAGAACAAGTCATGTCTGGCCAACCTGATTGCCTTCTGTGATGAGATTACTGGCTCTGTGGATGCAAGGAGATGAATAGACATGCTATACCTTGACTTTAGCAAGGCTTATGATATGGCTTTCCACAACATTCTTAGCTGCAAGCAAGCTAAGGAAGTAGGAGTTGGATGAATGGACTGTAAGGTAGATAGAAAACTACCTCAATCTTCAGGCTCAAAGGGTAGTAATCAAAGGCTGAATGTCTAGTTGGCAATGGATGTCAAGTAGAGTGACCCAGAGGTAAGTCCCGGGGCTGGTTTTGTTCAATATCTTTGTGAGTTTTGCGCTGGTACCATAGGTGTTGCTGTTACTCACTGGTGCATAGACTTGATGCTCTTCTTGCTCGCCCACCATGCTTGTATGGAAAAATAGATATAATGAGAAAAAGCATGTCATGAGTCATCACAGCCGCCGGCAGCTGCGTTCTGACTCCCACCAGAGTGTTCAGACTTTTGACTGGACAGGTGGGTAATTGATGGATGGAGTGAAATTAACCAGGCACAGACGCGTGTTGGTTATAGGAGATTTTTTACTTACGCTGCCTCAGGATGAAATACGACGCAGGTAGCAGACTTGTTTTAGTTACAGTCGAGCGTGCGTATCAGGTTACAATTGAGCGAGCGTGACGAATGAGGCACCGTGAACGAGTTAACGAGCTGTGAATGAGTTAACGAGCCTGCAGGGGGATTTTGGTTACGTCAGGACAGTCGATGACGGGGAGTCGTTGGTGGGTGATCAGTCCGCCAAGTTTACTCTGCTGTGTGCTCAGAGTTCTCCAATTTGGGCGGAAGTGCAAGATGGTTTTGTTTACACTGTGACCAATCGATTTAAGCCACATCATCTGGTTCTCGTTTGAATCTCCAATTATATAGCAGTTTTCGCTAGGGTTTTATGCCAGGGATTTATGGCAAGGATATTTTCTTTTACTCTGACCAATCATAATACATGCAAAGCAAAGAAAGCTTAAATTTTGTTTCCTGCTAGTGACATGGGCATAGTTTTTTTTTAGTTATGACAGAGCACAGAGTTTGGGAGATGTTCTCCTTAAGAAACCTTGAGATACTGACTGTCATCTCTTCATAGGACTTCTACCTCCCCTTCACCCTGTCCTGACCATACCTATGTTGTCCCAGCCCTTGGTGTCACCTCAAGTGCTTCATTCCTCTCTCTTCATCTGTGGGGTCTTGTGGTTATGAGAGTCCCCTTTTTGTCCCACCACAATTAACCCTAGGGAGATGGCATTCCACTGCCCTCCCTTGTACTGGGCTGTTTGCTTCACAGCCCCAGTGAAGATTGAACATGAGTCCTCCGCTAATCAATTTGTGTAAGCTGGCCCTTTAAATCCTCAGAGTCACAACCTCTGGGATTCTTTTGTAATTTAGGCAGCTGCCTATAGGTCTAGTGTTGGCTGCCAAACCTCTTCACAAAGTCTCCCCCCACCCTCTCACAGATAAGGAGCATTGAAGAGTTTGCCTGCCTCCCCACAACTCTGGCTCTGCTGGTCTCTTTGCCCCAAGGCAGACCCTTCCCTGGCTTGGCATTCACCTGGACCACTACTCACCTGTTTCTTCCAGACATCATTTCATCTGGCTTCGGTGAGTACCTGCCTCTGGCAAAGCTTGGCTCATCACTTCTGCTTCACCCCTTGTCACAGCACTGTCCTTTTTGGCTGGCCCCTGCCCTGGGGCCTTCCCCTTGAGGGCCTTTTACCTCCTGACTCCTCCCCCAGGAGCAAGTCCACCCAGTCCCTGCTTCCACTGAGGGAAGAAATAGATATGAGGAAGTGTAGGGTTAAGATTCAGAGAGACCGAGACGAAGTGGAGGATTGGACCAAAAGAAATCTCATGAGGTTCAATAAGGGCAAGTGCAAAGTCCTGCACTTAGGATGGAACAATCCCATGCACCAGTACAGGCTGGGGGCAGACTAGCTAAGCAGCAGCTGTGCAAAAAAGGACTTGGGAGTTACAGTGGACAAGAAGATCAATATGAGCCTAGTGTACCCTTATTGCAAAGAGGGGGAGCAGTTGCACCCTCCCTGCTCCCAGCCAGAGTGCCCGGCCAGCTGCAAACCCTGTCTCCACTCCCTCATCCCACAGGCAGCTTAGTCACTCTCCAGCCAGGATTGGGGGTTTGCAGCTGGCTGGGCACTCTGGCTGGGAGCAGGGAGGGTGCAACCCCTCCCCCTCTGGCCAGAGTGCCTGGCTGGCTGCAAACCCTGGATTTTAAATTCTGTGCTTCCTACCCTGCTGCCCTCCCCCAGGCCCTCCAGAGTGCAGTGTGTGCAACCCAGCATGGCAGGGCACAGCAGGGCCATGCACCAAAAGCTGCCTTCTGCTGCAAGCTCTGCGTTGCCCTGGCCATGCTTCCTCTCTGTGCATGGGGGCAGCGCACGGTTGTGCCCCTCGCTGCTGCCCCTGCCTGCAGGGGAAGTATGGCCACGCAGTGTGGAGCTCACAGTGGCAGGCAGTTTTTGTGCATGGCTCCCCTGTGTGCCACAGCACTGGGTTGCATATACTGTGCTCTGGGAGTCCTGGGGAAGGGCAGCATGGTGGGGAGCACAATCACACAGTATGCACCTGCCCTGCCCCCACCCCCCACAGATCTGGTGGGGCACAGGCCCCCCCATCCTCCAGTAGTGCACACTGCCACCAGGAGCCCTCCCCACCCAAGCCCACAGCAGGCAGGCAGGGGGGCAACTGGCTTGTGCTTTTGCTGAAACAGCTGCTGCTTTCCATTGGGACATGGAGCTGCAGACCAGGGTCCCTGGCCCCATAGTCCTGGCAGCTGAGGCCCCCTCCTGCAGGGCTGGGGGACAGGGGATATGGTGGGGGGGCAACGGGCACAAGCAGGGCTATGGAGCTGGGGGGGGAAAGAGTGTGGGACATGAGCAGGGGGGAAATTTAATTTTAAACATAGATTTTGGGGGTTTTATCACAGAATGTATGTTTTTTTATCATGGAAAACCAGGATCCCTGCTGATCTCCTTGTTCTCCTCTAGATGCTTCAGAGTGGATTCCTAGAGGACCTAGTCCATGATATTGATGCTTTCCAGATATTGAAGTCAGGGTGACTGTTATATAGTTCCTTCCTCCTTCCTCTTCTTAAAAATGGGTTTAATGTTTTTCCCCACTTTTCCACTCCAAGGAACTTCACCCAGTCTCCATGTGTTTTCAAAAGGGATAACAGAAATGGCTGTAAAATTAACACAGCTGAGTGCTGAATTACACATGGGTGCACCCCATCTCTGCCAATTTGAAAGCATCTAATGTCTCTAATTATTTTTTCTGTCCTAAAATCATCTCTAAGCTTGTTTGTCTCTTTCTGTATCTCTCCTGCCAACTGCACTTGTCATCCTGTACCTGCTCCTATTCGTGAAAACTGAAATTAAAACAATTAAATACATCAGTTTTCTCTAAACTGTTTATGACTAGATTGCCTTTAATACTGTGTAAGGAATCTATGGAATATTAGGTCTTTCTCTTACTTTTAACATACCTATATAATCCCTTTTTCTTTCCCTTTTATATCCCTTTCCAGCTGCATCTCAAATTATGCATTGGCTTTCCTAATTTTCTCATCCATGCCTTCCTGATATGCTTACACTCTTCTCTCAGACAATGACCAAGTTTTGACTTTGTTTAGGGCTACTTTTGAGTTTCAGCTCCTTGAAGAGATTGCTGTCTAGCCATGCTGATCTCTTGTTTTACTTCCCTTTTCCATCTTATCAGGATCACTTACTCCTATAACCTTAAGACAATTTATTTAATGTGTAGACAGCTCTCCTGGGCCCCTTTTCATTCAGACTTGCCTTCCAAAGAATCCTGCTCACCAGGTCCCTGAAATTGTTTAAGTTTGATTTTCTGAAGTCCAGTGTCCTTAGTCTGGTGCTCTTTTCTTTTACTTTCCTTAGGATCTTGAATTCTATCATTCCATTGTCACTGGATGCATCTACATGTACAATTAATTCAAAGCAATAAACGTTGGAGCAGTTTGAGTTGAATTAAACTACTCCCAGGCACAACATCTACACCTGCACCCAGGACAGCAGCAATTTGAGCTGTGGAGGAGCAGGACTGGGCTGGCAAGGAAACCAGGGATCAGCCCTAAGCTTTAGGTGGTGGCAGAAGGCAGGCAGCAAAGGGGCTGGCTAGGGCATGAGGGTGCTGAAAATGTGGAGTCATGTGGCTAGTAAGCAGGCAGGAGTCTGGCCCTCTGCTGGCTGGGCTGACAGGATGCAATTTACACAGCAGTGTTAATTACACAAAGGCAGTAGGGGCTTAATGGCTAGCTTCATAACTTTGTTGTAACCCTCCTCCAAGTCCATAGGATGAAATGTTCCCCACCTTCAGCAGCTCCTTCCCTTTCTCCTCCTGCCCCTTTACTGCTGCTCTGGGCAGCAGGTAGTCTGGGGAAGTGGCAGCAGCTCTGGGCACATGTGCTGGGCATCACAGGCCCAGATAGGTGGTGGGGAAACTGCAACTGGGTTGCTGTTTCCCTCACGTGTGGAACTGCATCTCCAGCTCCCTGCCACCTTCTGCCTGCTCTACTGACCTGGTATAATGAGCAGCCAGCTGTGGGAGTCTGCGTGGGTGAAAGGTGGTGGGAGCAGCACAGAATGGGCAGGAGAGGGAGTTACTGGAGGCATGGGGAGCCAAGCAGTACCCAGGCAGTAGCAAGAATAGCCCCACTGGGAAGCTGTCTATTCTGGACAGGGCCAGGATGGTGCCATTGGTGGGTGCAGGACAGATGTAGGTAGGAGCACAGTGCAGGCTGCCCCAGGTGGGAAGGGGCAGGGCTCATAGAATGCCATAGAGACAGCCATGGGCTGGATGGGGTGGGGGAGCGGCGCAGACTGCACCTGCACCACAATGCCCAGGAGAGCTCTGCTGCATGCACCTCCTGCCTCCACACACCAGCCCCACCTTCTCCCTCCCCCACTGACTCCGGACTACCAGGACCTAGTGAGTGGGTAACCCCTACCGTACCTAAGCACACCCACCATCTGCACACACACATTGCACACACCCACCCCACTCCAAACACACAATATACAAGAATAAGACTTTATTTTGAGTGATGATGCAATTATTTCTATACACACTGCTTTAAAAAAATAAGGACAAAACGTTTTTTGATATAAAATTAAAATATGATAGATTTTTGATTTTTTGTAAATGACTTTTTTTTAATTTATATTTTGTTAAAATAATATCTTTTGAAAGATTTTATGTGTGTAACCCTTGACAGCACCAAACTCTAGTGGCTGACCTGCTGAGATAATTGCTGACCCCTAATATAGAGAGCCTATTAGCCTAAAAAAAGGGTTGGGCCACCATCTAAAAGTTAGGAGCTGTACTGTCCTTTGTATCTAAAAGTAAGTATCTAACCTAGAAAGATTTTTCAATGGCTGAAGTGTTAGAAAGCATTTTGGCACAACATGCCCTTCGTCAGATCTGGGAAAGAAGGAGGATACAGCTAAAGATAAATAACAGAACAATTAATGTTGTTAACCCAATTATGTAAATGAGAGTGATAAATTGAGAAGTGAAATGGACAATGAACTTCCAGAGTAAAAATAAGTTAACAGATATTTTCATCAACCAAGTAAAACAGTTAAAATTGATAATCTTAATTATTTGAAATTTTAAGACCAATCCAAAAGGCATCTAGATAGGGGGTCTATTTAGATAGGCATCTAGCTGGGGTCATCTAAACCCATCACTCTTTCCTGCCAATGCAGGGGGTTGGACTTGATGATCTATTGAGGTCCCTTCTGACGCTAACATCTATGAATCTATGAAAAAGGGAGAATACCGTTATTACCTGTGAACCAAAGAAGTATTAGTGCACGTAAAATAAAATGAGTTATAAAACATGGGCATAAAATCCATGATTTTTAGTGCCTAGTAAAGTTACAAACTTTGGTTCTCATGCTGGTCTTCTGAAGGTACTGCATAGAGGTCCCTGGAGGATATGGACTGTGAGATCAGTGATAGAGGGGTTGTTTCATGAAAAAATATTTTCTCATCAATGATTGGGTGTTTCTCTCCTTTATTTTCTTTTTATGTCAGTTCATTCTGATGCATATTGGTTTCAACAAAATAGTTTCCATGAGCACATTTAGTACATTGGATGAGGCATATCACATTTTGTGACAGGCACGTGTGGGAATCATGGATTCAATTTTTTTTTTTCTTGTGAAGTGTATGAGTTTCAAAGATGGTGGAGGTGTAGGTACCATCTTGGTCATCCCTGATTTAACTAAACTGGATTTCTTTAATATATAGAGGTTGGGGGGGGGGGGAATCTGAAGTGAGGCATGATGAATATTCCTATATGTAGAATAAAGTTGTAATGACAGTGATTAAAATTCTCCATGTCAACTGGGGCAGAACAAGAAGTAACTGGCTAATCTGAAGCTGCAAGGATTGAGGGTAGATATTAGAAATGAATTTCTAATTGTAATGATAATTAAGAATTGGAAATGGATTCCTAGGTAACTTGTAGAATCTTCTTTCTTGTAGGATTTTAAGAAGATGCCAAGAATACATCATTCAGGAATGATGAATGGAGTGTAAGACAAATAGAAAGCTGGTTGCATCATCAGGCTCAATGGGTAGTAATAAATGGCTCAATGTTTAGTTGGAAGGTGGTATCAAGTGGAGTGCCCCAGGAGTTGGTCCACTCTAGTTTTATTCAATATATTCATTAACGATCTGGAAGATGGGATGGATTGCACCCTAAGCAGAAGACACCAAGCCGGGGGTGCATTACATATGCTGGAGAGTAGGGCTAGGATTCAGAGTGACCTATACAAAGTGGAGGACTGGGCCAAAAAAAATAAAAATAAAAATCTCATGGGATTCAATAAGGACAAGTCGAAAGTCCTGCACTTAAGACAGAAGAACCCCATGCACTGCTACTGGTTTGGGACCAACAGGCCAAGCAGCAGCTCTGCAAAAAAGTACCTGGGACTTACAGTGGACAATAAGCTGGATATGAGTCAGCAGTGTGACCTTGTTGCCAAGAAAGCTAACAGCACACTGGACTGCATTAGTAGGAGCATTACCAGCACATTGAAGAAAGTAATTATTCCCCTGTATTCTGCACTGGTGAAGCCACATCTCAGGTAGTGTGTCCTGTCCCTCTCCCCCTCTTCTGACCCCACCCCACATTATAGAAAGGATGTGAACAAGTTGGAGAGAGTCCAGCAGAAGGCAATGAAAATGGTTAGGGGGCTGGGGCACATGACTTCTGAGGAAAGGTTGAGGGAACTGGGCTTATTTAGTCTGTAGAAAAGAAGATTGGGGGGGTGGGGTTTGATAGCAGCCTTTAATTTCCTGAAGGGTAGTTCCAAGCAGGATGGAATAGACTGTTTTCAGTGATGACAAATGACAGGACAAGGAGCAATGGTATCACGTTGTGACAAGTGAGGTTTATGTTGGATATTCAGAAAAAGCTTTCTCACTAGAAGGATGGTGAAGCACTGGAACAGGTTACCCAGTGAGGTGGTGTAATCTCCGTCCTTGGAGGTTTTTACGGTCTGCTCAATAAAGCTCTGACATGGAGGTCTAGTTGGGGAATGTCCTGCTTTGAGCAGGGGGTTGGACTAGATCACCTCCTGAGGTCCCGTTCATCCCTAATTTCCTATGATTCTATGTTTCTATGCTATAGGTATAGTTGTTTCTGCCTGAACATCTCTTCCATTTCTGCATGAGCATGGTATCTTCCATTGCTATTTATTTTTTAATTAAAAGTTTGATTTTTAAGTTGAAATTTTGAAAATGTATTTGAAGCAAAAATTATTGTCCCTAAATTATGGAAAAATATTTCAAACTTCTCAACATGCATAAGTTCAGCCTTTTCTGATATTTTTTATGCAAACCATTGTATTTTTTTTAAATTAAAAAGCATATCAATTTCAGAAAAAAATGGAATTTTATTTGAAAATAATACTTTGGTAAACAAATTTCCAAATGATACTAGAATTAAATCTATTCTTGGGGACTGATTTTCCAGACATGCTCTGGTAATGGATCAATAATAGGGCTGTGTAAAGCTTCAGTCCCTGATTCAGTTTGGCAAAGATTCAGCCTGATTCGGTGGTCGAATCTCTGAATCTGAATTGAATCAGAGGACCCTTTAATCTCTCTGAATTGAATCAGAACCCTCTAAATCAATTCGGAGAGATTCAGAAAGATGCAGAGATTCGGACATAGAAACAGCTTTAAATATTTTTTCTATGTACCTCTAGGTAGCAGTGGCTTGTGTGTGCTGCAATGCTGGGGTGCTTGGAGTATCCCATAGAAGCATGTGGGGCTCCCCAGCATGCTCAGCAGCAGACCCAGAAATGGACCAGAACTATACATTCATAGATGTTAGGGTCGGAAGGGACCTCAATAGATCATCGAGTCCGACCCCCTGCATAGGCAGGAAAAAGAGTGCTGGGTCTAGATGACCCCAGCTAGATGCTTATCTAACCTCCTCTTAAAGACCCCCAGGGTAGGGGAGAGCACCACCTCCCTTGGGAGCCCGTTCCAGACCTTGGCCACTTGAACTGTGAAGAAGTTCTTCCTAATGTCCAATCTAAATCTGCTCTCTGCTAGCTTGTGGCCATTATTTCTTGTAACCCCTGGGGGCGCCTTGGTGAATAAATACTCACCAATTCCCTTCTGTGCCCCCGTGATGAACTTATAGGCAGCCACAAGGTCGCCTCTCAACCTTCTCTTGCAGAGGCTGAAAAGGTCCAGTTTCTCTAGTCTCTCCTCGTAGGGCTTGGTCTGCAGGCCCTTAACCATACGAGTGGCCCTTCTCTGGACCCTCTCCAGGTTATCCGCATCCCTCCTTAATTGCGGCACCCAGAATTGCACGCAGTACTCCAACTGCAGTCTGACCAGCACCCGATAGAGGGGAAGTATCACCTCCTTGGACCTATTCGTCATGCATCTGCTGATGCACGATAAAGTGCCATTGGCTTTTCTGATGGCTTCGTTGCACTGCCGACTCATGTTCATCTTAGAGCCCACTAGGACTCCAAGATCCCTTTCCACTTCCGTGCCACCCAGCAGGTCATTCCCTAGGCTGTAGGTGTGCTGGACATTTTTCCTCCCTAGGTGCAGCACTTTGCATTTCTCCTTGTTGAACTGCATTCTGTTGTTTTCTGCCCACTTGTCCAACCTGTCCAGGTCTGCTTGCAGCTGTTCCCTGCCCTCCGGCGTGTCCACTTCTCCCCATAGCTTTGTGTCATCTGCAAACTTGGACAGAGTACATTTCACTCCCTCGTCCAAGTTGCTGATGAAGACATTAAAGAGTATCGGTCCAAGGACCGAGCCCTGCGGGACCCCACTGCCCACACCCTTCCAGATCAAAGCCGACTACTTCTGTTCCACTGCCGGGTCTGCCAGGGAACACTCTAGGAGGCCCCCTCATGCTTCCCCAGCTCAGTGACTGGTGCCTCCTGGGTCTGGAGGGATACCTGGGGTCCCCCTGTGGCTGATTGCTGAGCTGGGGGAAGGCAGGGGGCATGCTCCCCAGCAGACCCAGAAGTGGACCGGAAGTACTTGCAACCCACTTCTGGGTTCACTGCTGAGCACATGGAGGGCCCCCCACCACACTTCTGTGGGATGCTCCATGCAGCCCAGCATTGCAGCAATCATGAGCTGTGCCTGCTACCTCAAAGCATGTAAAAAAAAAACTTCTAAAGCAGTGTCTAGGCCAAATCACTGATTCTCCAAATCAGCATCAAATCTTCAGATTTAGACTTGGCCAAATCGAATCAGGGACAGTGATCCAAATCAATGAATCAAATCACTGTCCCTGATCCAGGGCAAATCTGAATCCTAATTGAATAGGGCCCACTTCACACACCCCTAATAAAAAAAAAAAAATTGAGAGTCAAAGTTTGAAATAGTCATTATGAATGTGCAGCACAGCATAGACCAGACTTTTCTATTGTGGAACATTCCATAAGAGAAAGATCTTTTCATGAAACATGTTTCAGCCTCAATCCCACTCTTTCTTTCTGGCAACTATAAAGTATTAATTACATTGCTCGATCCAAGGAGAAACCAAAATTGTCTTAATTAAGGAATATTTTTAATGGAGTGCCTAGATTAGCATTTACAGCTGTATTTGTTAACTTAAGTTAATTGGCAATCAATTAACTCTAGTAAAAGGAGGATTAAAACCTGTAGCCTAGACAAATCCATAGAGGGAGAAACAAGAGTTTGATAGATGAGATTTAATGCCTTTAGCGCTGCCCACTTTGTTTAGTATTCTGATTGGTAGCAGATTTAAATTTTGTGTTCTCCTTTCCTCCTGTAGAGCAGTGAATGCTTTCAGGCATCACTGATTTCAGAACATCACAAGATTGAGCTCTAAAAAGACAATGTTTCCAGAAAACAGAGTCAAGTCATTTATATTAGCTGATACATTTGCATACATTACCAATTACACAAAAAACAATCTATAACTGTTTCAGTATTGTAGGGTAGCCACTATGTCTTTACACTCTACAGGTCTTCAGACCTGAAAAGTGAAAAGATAATAAATTAGGATTTTGCATAATTTCATAAAATATGCTCACTTAATTAAAAAAATGACCCATCTTGTTGATTTACTTTGCTAACAGAAGGTTCATATATACTTTGTCTGATGAGCAGACATCATGATGAATTGCAATAATAATATGAAATCCCATTGACAGCAGAAGGCAAATTTGTTACTATGGATATTGAAAAAGCTAGGATAAATTTAAATTTTATATTTGCTATTGATGTTCCTCCAAAATCTACAAAGATGTTCTTGAAAATATATTTTTATAGTTACTGTATAATCATAATTAGTATATTTAAATCAAGCATTGATAACAATATGAACCAGATTTTAATTCTGAATGACTTAATCTTTTCAAAACATAATCAAGTTTCTATTATAGAATTTCACACCTTTGATAAGGACTATGGCAAAATATTTTCAGTATGACATATTCCCAGGTTTCAAAGACAAATAGTAATGGTAATCAAGGTCAACATGGGACAAAAGCTCTGCTCAAGGGAAACTTGAAAAAAAAAATAACACCATAATTTGTTTTTTAAATAAAATGTCTTTCAAACCATTGAATTCCTCCTAATTTAGAAAGCACGCAAAAACTAGGTTTGTTTAAGCATATTTCAAACATCCCTGACCCTAGATGATGCTGGATACACTTTTGAGACACAGTCTTGGGATGCTCTCACATTTTCATGGGTGTCTTCCATCCCCCAAACCCTCCCTGCTTTCTGATTCTTGACAACTGAGAAAAGATTGAGATTCACCAAAGGTCACACCCCTGACCTCTGGTGCCTCAGTGATACCTGTCTCACCCTGGCCTTTCCAGGACTTAGTAGAGAGGATTTTACCATCTAAAAGAATAATTTCCTTGTCTGGTCATGCACTCAGAGAAAATGAATCCTCCCCTTCTCTATGAGGGGCCTACCTGTATGGTCCAATGTCCAGGAATCATAGTTATTATTGATAATAAGTGGGTAAGGAGATAATAGAAAGCTTTATTATAAAAAAACCAGAGCAAACTTAAGAAAGTAAAAACTATACACTGCTCTACAGACACAAAATAACAATAAACAAGTAAAAGAAAATATTAGAAAAATAACTTGTGCTTACCCTGCATCTTACATCAAAGAGTCTGAAATCTGTTCAACAGATTAGAGATCAGACCTTTCCATCAGGACTTCCTGCAATTTCTTCTTTCATCCTGCTTTACTGATCCTGCTGGCTGAGAGACTGCAGCCTTCCTAATACCCAGGAGGACTTGAGACAAAACCTCATTCTCGAGGCAACGCTTAAATATAGTTTCTTATCTGGTCATCTCCAGACAAAATGGGAGGCTATGGATCTCTTCTAGTTGCCAAAGAAACTCATTGTTTATCACTCACTGGATTTTTGGGGAGCTCAGCCTAAGCACATAACTTTAGCCCCTCTTCCTCAAAGGTGCTTGTATTTACCAGAGCATAAATATTTCCTGAGTTAATTAGGTCCAGGAGAATATTTGCATTCTTTCAGACAATCTCATACAGGATCCTAAAAATAGTCTCTTGCTTAGGTTTTTTCACAACAAGAAATCTTCTTCCTCCTCAACTCATTGTTTATCACTTAAAAAGTCATTATCATATTGGGCAATCCTTGCCTTATTATCAGAGATCCTGGTTTTCTTTAATTTTAAAAAAATCCCAATTTTTGGTTAAAAAAATTTACTCCAAATCCACATTTTACTGTGATTTAAATAAAACACCCCTAATATAGACAGATAGATAAAGAGAGAGAGAGAGAGAGAGAAAGATGTTTTATTTTAATCATGGAAAAATATGGATTTGGGTTTACTTTTTTTTTACCAAAAATTGGTATTTTTTTTTTTAATCAGAGAAAACCAGGATGCCTGCTTATGACATATAAGCAATACTATTTATATAAAATACCACAATCATAGAACAGAATAAAGCTAAATACATCTCGACACCACCTATACATAGAAATTAAACTTCTATAAAACAAACTCAAGAAAATATGCCTGACAACCTGTGAATCCCCTGGAACAGAATGGCGGTTGTGAGATATAGATCTTGTGCAATATGTGAATTAAACTGACCCTTCAATAGTTTGACTGTGTAATATATTCTAATATATATATATATATATATATATATATATATACACACACACACACACACAATATACACACACACACACACACACTTTATTCAAGTATTGTTTTGATGAAGCAACATGTACTATAACACCATTTTAACTGATAACAGATTCCTATTATCATCTTCATGATGTGTTATACTAACACATTATTTCAACAAATATCAGCACATACTGCTCCACTAATCTTTCTATCAGTTGTCTAAGTTGATTTAGGCACCTTAACGCAATTCTATTCTACACTGTTCAGGTTTCTGACAATTCACATTGAATCTACTTTTGTAACATAGAATCATCTGATTCTTAAGACTGAAAAAACAAAACAAAACAAAAAAAACCCAAAACAGAGAGGAGCAAGATGACTCACCAAACCTTCTGTATTATAAAACAGTGTTTGTATAATTTTTTTAGAGACCTGAGTAAGGATGGAATAAAATTTTAGATAGGCATTTAAATCTACATACATACCTAATAAATGGAACATAATCTAGCCTGTTTCAA
Source organism: Alligator mississippiensis (assembly GCF_030867095.1). Classification (NCBI taxonomy): domain Eukaryota; kingdom Metazoa; phylum Chordata; order Crocodylia; family Alligatoridae; genus Alligator; species Alligator mississippiensis. The sequence continues at coordinate 381,543,395 of NC_081824.1, forward strand.
TCTGAGGTTTCTTATAGATCTATAGAGCTGTACAGCCTGACCAAAGAGTGGCTTTACATTAATTCAGAGGAAAAATGCTGCTTCTGAATATAAAAATAGATTTCAATTACTGTACTTTATTTTCATAGAAACAAAAAATGTATCATTCTTAATTGAAAATTTTAATGGAAAGATGATGATCTTTTTTTGCTGTTGACCACATACAGTTTTGAACAAATTCAGATTCTTGAAATACACTCAGGCAACAACTTTTAAAGGCAAAATACCAACAAAAGATATAGACCCTTTAGGAAAAATGTCTTTTCTGAAAGTTTATACATTAGAAATATTGATTCAGAATATATTTTCATAATAAAATAAAGAAAAGATATTGCCAGCTTGCACATTTTGTTATACTACTTTAAACATATTTTTACTGAGCCAAAGTCTGTTACTGGGTAAAACAGTTGGAGATACAGCCTTGGAAGGCAAAAAAGAACTCAAGATATATGTCATGTACTATATAGTTTATGCAGACCAGTAAGCAGAGAGCAGTTGCTCTGGGATAAGCAGCTCAAGTGCACAACTGCCTTGAAGAGGATTTTCTCTCTGTTAGTGACTTAGAGTGGTTTGACTGGTGCTAGAGTGTTTTTTCTGGTGTCTGCTGTGTTGTATTTTTTTTTAATTGTTTTAACCTCCTCCCCCATTCTATGGTATATGGTTGCTTTCTTTTTTCTTTTTTCTTTTTTCCTTTCTCTCCTCCCTGTGGAGTGCCTGGGGCCTTGTTACATGCTAATTTTGGGCAGGTCCTGGAGCACTTAAACCTGGATTGTCAACCCATTAAGTGGTTTTAAGCATTCATATGCAGCTCAACATTATACCACTCCAGGGCAGGATCATCTCTGATCCATGCTACCCAGTTCATTTTGCACTAAGGTGTAGCAACTCTGGCTACACATTAGTCTAAGCCCCCACCTGCCTTCCCTCTCTTCCCTGATGGCATAGATTAGGCCTATTGACATAGGCATAGAGTAGGCCTATTGACCCCCCCACCCCGCCACTTTCTCCAACACCCCACATTACCATTCACTGTCCTTCTCCTGTGCTTACTTGTGGCTTCCCTTGCTGTCTGTCCCAGGGAGGAGGCAGGGAAGAGTTAACCTGTCTGCTCAGCTGCCACCAGTGCTGCTCTCTGGGTGGGCTCAGCCCTGAGAAGAACAGCAGCCTGGCAGTAACATATGCACAGGATAGTTAACACTTCCCTGCCTGCTCCCCTGGGACAGACAGCTGGGAAGCTACAAGGAGGTGGCAGAAGGGAACCCTGAAGCACAATGGCAGGGATCCTTGGGGGTGGTGGAGGGGAACCAGGGGATCCCGGGGCGGGGGGAGGGGAGAAAACCAGAATGGGGTGTGTGTGGGGGGGGGTGGTTATTACCTTTCAGTCCTCCAGGCTCCTGCTGGCCTGAAATGCAACTGCTCTAAACTCAAGCTAACACTAACATTGATCAAAATTGTGTGGCTCACAATGTAAGGTATAATAAGTAGGGATCCTGGTTTTCTGATTAAAAAAAAAAAAAAATCCCAAATTTTAGTTAAAAAAAAGGAACCCCAGATCCTCATCTTTCCATGATTTAAATGAAACACCAGTGGACTGACGTCAGCAATAGATTCCAAGCACTCTGTGGTAGAACTGCTGAGGAAAAGGCAGAGGAGAGGACATCTGCAGGCAGATGACTGAGAAGTCCAGAGACCAGAACATGCAAGGCCCTAAGGACAGGAGCTCCAGAACCACTGCACCAGGGACGGAAGAGAAAAGTATTTGTGGTTGGTGGCTCCATTCTGTGAGGAAAGAGGCATCAATTTATCACTCAGATTTGGGGGCTTGGGAGGTGTGCTTCCTGCTGGGAGCCTGAATTTTGGATGACATAGACAGAATGCCAAAGCTCATTCATCCTTCAGACCACTGACTCTTCCTGCTTGTGCACGTAGGCCCCAATGATACTGCCAGGAACGATGCTGACCAGATCAAAGGTGACTATGAGGCTGTTAGCAGGAGGATGAAGGAGCTTGGAGTGCAAGTGGTGTTCTCATCAATTCCTCCCATGAAGTCAAAAGTCCAGGGAGAGACTGTTGTATCCTAGAAGTGAATGCATGGCTGAGATGGTGCTGTCGACTTGATGGCTTTGACTTCTTTGACAATGGGCAAACATTTTTAGGAGAAGGATTGCTATCAAGAAATAGGATATATCTGATGAGAATGGAGAAGAGCATCTTTGGACATTGTCTGGCCAACCTAGTAAGGAGATCTTTAAACAGGATTCCATGGGGGATGGTAATCAAAACCCTCCAGCAACAAAACACACAGTCCAGAGGGGAAAAGACTCAAAGAAGCAACTCAATTCTGGGAAAGGCCCAGAGAGCTACAGGACTGCAACAAGGTGGCACAAAAAGGAAGTGAATAGGTTACATGCAAAATACATGTGATACATGTATACACATGCAAAAAGTTTGGGGAATAAATAAGGTGAGCTGGAAGCTGCAGCCTGTGAAAAGAACTATGATCTGACTGGCATCACAGAGATATGGTGGGACAGCTCTTATAGCTAGAATGTCGATATGGAGGGTTACACTCTATTTCTGAATAGGGTTGGGAGAAAAGGTGGTGGTTTTGTTTTAGCAAAACAATAAAAAAATGGAGAGAAGGGCAAACTTATTTTCCCCATTAATACTCTATACATTTGATTCCTTAATCCCTTTGTAGGAAGTAGGATTTTATTTTTCTTTCTTTTTGTTGCCCCCCCCCCCCCCATTTTGGGTGGATATTGTTACTACTTATTCTTCTAGGTCTGTATTGCTACCTATTCTTCTAGGCATCTGTTAAGAATGTCATGCCCTACTAAAAACAAGCAAACATACAGGACATGTTCAGATGAGCGTGGATGTTTGGTTCCCCAAGGACTGAGCCCTGGGGAATGCCTGTGCCATGCAGACTTTGGCGTGTGGCAAGTTCCCTTGGGTGGGGTTGAGGAGGCTGGAGCCAGTACTGTGCTGGCCCAGCAGCCTTTCCTGGGGTCCTGGGGGCCTCTCAGAGCTGCATCAGTGGCGATTCTGCTGTGCAGAGTCTGGCTAGCAGCTGCAACATGGCTCCAGGCAGCTCGGCTCTGCTTTTGAGGGACATACACTGCCTGTGCATGCACAGCTCCACTTATTTTTCTCTGGGGTTTTATGCCCTCTGGATATCCAGAGGTAAAAAAAAAAAAAAAAAAAGAGAAAAAAAAGTAGAGCAGTGCATGCATGGGCAGCACTCCCTTGCAGCATGGAAACCATCTAAATATGCGGTTTGTGGCACTGCAGATGTGTCTGTGGCACAACATAGTACATGGCTGTGCTTATCTGGATGTGGCCATCATGTCTAGGAATATTATACCTACCTATAGTAAAGTGGACTTTGTTATGCTCTTACAGGCTTTGGGAGTATTTTTGAAGGGGATATGTGAATCCCACTAGAATTAGACCCTTATTTATCCTAGTTATCATTGTAACTCCACCAGCAGTGGAATTAATCCTTTACATAACAGAATAAGTAAGAGAAGAATCAGTGATATAGAGCTAACATTATTTCAGAAAAGTAGAAGTCTAGAACTCTTCCTCTAATGTAGTAAATCACATTTTCCTGATTTCTGTTTGGTTACTCTCCTAGTACTTCATTCCAGTAACACAGAGAACATTAATAATCTCTTTCCAGGCATAGATTATCTCAGGGAAAGTCTATGTGGTACACTGTTGTTGGAGAATTTACAGTTATCACTGAGAAGCAATGCATTTTGCTATAGAGAAAAATGTCAAGACTGAATAAGTGAGGAAAATAAAACATTATAAAAGCAAAGAATGAAAAGAGAGCAACATAGAGTTTACAATTTTCTAGTTTTCTTTGGAGGGTTAAATTAGGTTGCGCATAAATTTGTTGCCATATTTTTGTAACGAGATTTTAATGTCTTTTCACAAGAGTTGATGGTAGTCACCACCTCACAGAAAACATTCAACACCACCTTTAATGGATTCATTTAACATAAAAGGTGTCAGAAGGAAATATTAATGTCCCCTAAGGCTTATGATGTGGAACTAGATGCATTTGTTGTTTTTTTTTTTTTCCAACCCTAACAATCGGTTTCAGTTTTCAGTAATAAAAAAAGGCTGGAACTTTTGTTTGTGTTTTTTTAAAGAAAAGTGAAGTTTCATTTTCCTTTTACAGCTCCCCTAATCTATGGAACCTGAATAAGAATCTGGTCCTTATAGATAGATATGATCATCAGCTTTGTCTTACGTTGCTCTGATGCAGCAAGACACTTAAACAGTTGCCTAAGGTTGACCACAATCATATTCCCATTGAAGGCAAAATATTGTTTACTTTTAATAGAAGTCAATAGAACTACTTAGGTGCTTAAGTTGGTTATATTTGTAAGCTTTTTGCTGAAGTCAAGCCACATAGGACATGGGGGATAAAACAAATGCAAATACAGTACAAGGGACATTTCATGCAAAGGAGAGTCTCAATTAGATTGTAGGAAAGCTTTTATTTTCTTGAGACTACCCATTTCCAATCAGTTTCATATTTAGGAATTAGACAGGAAATTACAAGTTTAAACAACTCAAATTTTGAGGATGTCTAAAGCTTTTTCAGTTCAGAAAGTGTGTACAGGTAATTTAAAGTAGAAACTGATAAATACAAAATATATTAAACTCTAAGAACAGTATTTAAAAGATTAGCAATTCAAGATTCTATAGATAATATGATACTTCTATTGCACCACCAAATTAAAATAGCACCATACTTTAAACCAAAATAATCACAACCTTCCAATATCAGCGATTTAGAAAGTTGCAAAGTTAATACAAAATTGAATATGTTGCTATGTTAAATGCAATTTGCAATGATGCTAGGCAGAAATATATGTAAAATGATTGCAGCCCACTTCCAATTTTGTTTTAGTGATTTTCATGCAATATGTATCCAAAGAAGCTTTAGAGAATTAAGAAATACAATTACAGACATAATTTATCTTTCCTCCTCCTATTATATCAGAGATTCAGGCAAAAAAGTCAAGCTTTCGACTGAGATTTATAAGGAGAGGCAAGTTAATAAGGTAGAAGTGTACAAAAAGGTTTTACTTGATGGCAAGACCTGTCTCTTTTTCCTTCCCATCCCTGACTGGATTTTGTTTGTGATACAAAGCTTAGGGGCACAAAATAATATTATACGCAGTATAATATTGTGGTTTTTAAAATAAGGGCTGCCTGGCACTTTATAAGACTGTGTTTTATCTATTGATAATTTTGCCAAAGTTAACTGGCATCATCTGTGGTTAAGTGTCTGCTTTGGGCTATTTTCCCCTCTTTCGTATAATTTGTTCAAAAGTATATAGTTTTTCCATCTTCAAGAATGAGATTAGGGAAGAATAAATTACTCAACATCTTAAATGTAAATCACTTCTATTGAGAAGTGCTAGTACTTCTAATATCCCCATAATTCTGAACACTGAAATTTGCAAGTCTGTTTTGCTACTTCTGTATAAATCTGATTAAAATTGGCGAGATCATAAGATTGCACTCATTTCAAAATGGTGCAAGTGGAGATTTTTTAGCATTCAGCACCTCAATTCACCAAACATTCTGTTTGTACTGAGGTTTCCTCAACCTTTCACACTTTCTGACTAAATAAGTGAACGCACTTTCTCATTGGGTATGAGTAGGAAGTTCTTAATATCTGTTCCTCCCAGCTGCTGCTGGGAACTATAATAGAGAAGAACATTTCTTTCTTCATAGTTTCATAGTTGCTAGGGTCTGAATGGACCTGAGCAGATCAAGTCTGACTCCCTGCCATGGGCAGGAAAGAATGCTGGGGTCAAATGACCCCGGTTAGGTGATTATCTAGCTTTCTTTGGAAGACCCCCAGGATAGAAGCGAGCATCACTTCCGTTGGAAGTTGGTTCCAGAACCTAGTCGCTGTGACTGTGAAGTAGTGCTTCCTGATGTCTAGCCTGAACCTGCTCTCAGTCAACTTGTGGCCATTATTCCTGGTTACTCCTGGTGGTGCTTGGGGAAACAGGGAGTCTCCCGTTCCCTGCTGGTCCCCCTTGGTAAATTTGTAGATGGCCACTAGATGCCCTCTCAGCCTCCTCTGGTGGAAGCTGAACAGGTTCACGTCCCGTAGCCTCTCCTCATAGGGCCTGCCCTGCTGCCCCCTGACCATGTGAGTGGCCCTCCTTTGGACCCTCTCGATGCTGTCCACATCTCTCCTGAAGTGTGGTGCCCAGAACTGGATGCAGTACTCCAACTGTGGTCTGATTAACGTCACATAGAGGGGGAGGATCACCTCCTTGGACCAGCTCGTGATGCATCTGTAAATGCATGATAAGGTGCGGTTAGCCTTATTGACTGCGTCCTCACATTGGCAGCCTATGTTCATCTTGGAATCAATAATGACTCCAAGATCCTTTTCTGCCTCTGTGTTGATGAGAAGGGAGTTCCCCAGCCTATAGGTATGCTTGTGGTTCTTCCTTACTAGGTGCAGTACCTTGCACTTGTCAGTATTGAATCCCATCCTGTTCTCATCTGCCCACCCCTGTAACTTGCCCAGATCTAGTTGTAGCCTGTCCCTCCCTTCTATTGTGCCCACTTTTCCCCACATCTTAGTGTCATCTGTGAATTTGAACAAGGTGCTTTTCACCCCCTCGTCCAAGTCGCTGATGAAGATGTTGAACAGCGCAGGCCCGAGGACCCAGCCCTGGAGGACCCCACTGCCCACATCCCTCCAGGTTGAAAATGACCAACCCACCACCACTCTCTGGGTGTGGCCCTCCAGCCAATTTGCAGCCCATCTGACTGTGTAGGCATAGACGCCACAGTCACCTAATTTCTTTTATGAGAATGGGGTGAGAGACAGTGTCAAAGGCCTTCCTAAAGTCCAGAAAGACTACGTCCACCGTGACACCTTGTACTTTCATTGCTTGCTTTGCCGATGCCTAGGTAAAGAGTAAGGGGAAGAAGCTTAGTTTTATTTCAAAGGAAAAAGAACATTGGAATATGGGACATTGTGGAGAAAAGGAATTTCAGCATGACAGAGGAAAGAACTAATGGGAGGTTGAAAGGAAGATGATAGGCAGGTCTACATGAGATGCTTTACTGCAAAGTAGCATAGTGTACTGCACAGTAAGAATGCACGTTTACACATGCACACATTTACTGCATAGTAAATGATGCTATTTGCAAGTAAATTTGCTACCTGCAAATGCAAGTAGCAAATTTACTCATGAGTAATTACTGTACAGTAACTGTCAAGTAGATGCCACCCAGGAGCAAATTTGCTCCAAGGTCAGCCCCACCACTATCGGGCCAGACTGAGCTCATACACAGGGGTCCAGGTTGGGAGCTTCTCCTGCCCCAGGACTGGTCCGGCTCTATGACTGCCCCAGCCTCAGGCTCTTTAAAGCCTGCAGACAGTTTGAGCCCTAGGGTACATGCAGACAGCTTGAGGCCATTCCAGGCCCCTGTGTCCCCTTGCACAGGCCACAGGCTCACTGCACCATTCTGTCTGCACCCTGGTGCTGCTGCCTGGCACCACAGTGCTGTGTGGCTGCCAGGCCCAGGCTATTCGGGCATTCAGGATGCTCCAAGCTCCTTCCAGGCATGCCAGTACCCTGGCCCAGTTGCAAGCAGCTCCTGGATGCTGGGACCAACTCCAGCTGCCAGCAGCCCACCCCCACCAGATTGCCCAGAGCTTGCAGATGCTCCGGCTGCATCATCTTACTATGCAGCTGTCAACCTTGCACCATGCCATTGCACTGGGTGCTGCAGGCAGCACCCCAGGCCCAGCAGCACAGGGGCAGCCACACAGAGGTGCAGAGAGCTGGTGGTATTGTCATCACCCACACTAGTGCCCACCACCCGGGGCCTCTACTGGTCCCCGGAGAAGATTGGTGACATCCTGGTACTGTGGGGTGAGGCAGAGGTGCAGCACCAGTTTACATGGGGCAGAAGCTCCAGGGCCCAGGTGTATGAGGGACTGTCAGGCTGAGTGCCCTGAGGTGGCATGGCTGGAGGCCCAGGAGGGTGAGGACGACTCTGAAAGTGGCATCCAGAAGCCCCATTGTTGACATCCCTGTCAGAATCCAGCCAGCTGGACAGGGTCCAGTCTTGGGAGTGTGCTTGTCAATATGAATCTGGGACATTGTATTGAGGCCACCCAGCTGGTTGTTGCACATGGGGGAGACAGGAAAGACTAGATGGCTGTGGGCCAGCTGGCGGTCAGTGCAGTGGGCCAGCAGGGCCAGCACAGTGGCCAACAGGAGCCCAGGACGCTGGTTGTCACTGCTGGAACAGCCATGATACAGCAAGACAAAAGTAGCAAGAAGAGAGCTGCCATGTGCTGCCCCTGCAGTGTGCATGCTGTTCCTGGCCAGGGAAGTGGCTGGCCAGGGAGCAGAAAGTGAAGCCAGATTTGGAAAATGGCTGCCTGCTGCTGGCAGCTGCAGCCAGCCTTGAGCATCCCCTGGTGGTGGCAGGGGCCCATTACAGGGCCACAGGAAGTGGGAGCATTTTGCTGCTAAGAGAAGCAAATCTGCTTCCATGTCCTTGTACATGGGGATGCTTGCCATTTACTCTTGAGTTTACTTGCATGTAAACTGATCGCAGGTCAAATGAACATGTAGATGCACACCATGTGCAGAGAGATGCTTTAGGAGTTTGATTGAGATAAGGTGTAAAGCCAGGAGGATTATCAGTAACTTGGTCAGATAGGGAACAGCAATGAAGGGGGAAAGAACACAAACAAGCATAGGATCCTACCAGAATCTTAACTGATCCCTTGCTGTTCAGGGAAAAAAAAAAACCCACAGCAAAGCACAATCTTATGTGTGAATAGTGACTGGTCCACATAAAGGATTAAGGCCTTTTATTGCTACCAGTTACTCAAATGGAGTAGTCTATAGATCCTAAAGTTCCAAGTAAAAAAACCAAACTAGTACATTAAGATAATTTGTAATAGTTTCCATAATAGGGCTGTGCAAAAATTTGCTGGGATTTTCTTTCAAAGCTGTTTCAACTCATTTCGAGCTTGAAACAGTGAAATTGAAATGAAACAAAGCACTTCAAAACAGCTTGAGACCAAATGAAGCAAGTAGAAATGTTTCAAAATATTCAAAACATTTTGAGTTTCGAAGCTCAAGCTGGGCTCGCCTGCAGGGAAACAGAAACTAAAGTAAAGAGAGGGAGGGGGAAGAGGAGGGAAGCGGGGGGTGGGTGCAGGGGGAGGAGTGCTCTCATTATTGACTGCGTAGCTGGCCAGTAACCGTCATCCTTCCCTGAGGTCCCTTCCAATCTTAGTGCTCTGTGGGAGGGATGGAAAAACTGCATAAATGACAGCATTGTTTGAACTGCCCTGCTTTCTGCCTCAGTGTCAGTTATACTGAGCTGTGCTCCAGCAGCTCAGCATCAGAATACTACAGCTAGCCTAACAGCCCCGATCTTCTAAATGATTCCCTACCTGCTAGCAAGATGGATTTCAGATAAAGAATACCTTTTTCTTTGAGGCTCTTTTATTTTATTATTATATTTATTGATTTATTCATCTTAATTCTGTAATTATATTGGATAGGGTTACTATTGAATTTAATTTATATAGGAAGGGAAATACATTTATATTTTATTTCTATACATTTAGAGCTTTGCAGCATACATCATACCTTATAGAATTTATATATAGACAAAGCCATATTTCTATTTGCTTTCATACGTTTCTTATTTGCACCACACACCTACCTGTGTCCTTGCACCTACACTTTTGAATTTGTACAGGGACAAAGCCATATAATTATTATACATTTCTTATTTGCACCAGACACCTACATTTTTTTAAAATTTATATAGGAATATGAATACATTTATATATTTGTAGAAAAGGAAGACACAAAACACACCATGAAGCAGGATGTAAAGGTAAGTGGCCACAGTGGCCAGCCTTCAGGGAGGGGTGGAAGAGGGGGTAGAGGGAGAGCTGTAAGTTCCCCCCCACCAAACTGAGATGCAGCCTCTTTCCTCCAGCTAAAAGGGATAAGACTGCTACAAGCAGCAAGGAAAAGGGAGCAGTGCAGGTGCCACTGCCACTGCCTGTGCCTGAGACTGCATCCTCTCCGTGAGCACCAGCCATAAACTCCCCACCACCACCATCATGACAGCAACAACAAGCAGCAGCACCAGCACCAGCACAGCATCCTACTTCACCCCTATTTCACATTCCATGCTGAGCCTTCTGGTGCTAGAGGAAGAGCTGGCATTGGATCTGGATCTCAGTGCCCTAGCAAGGGAAATTCTAGGGAAGGAGGAGGAATCAGCTGAGTTTGTGCTTGACACCTTTCAAGTTTCCCCTAGAGCCAGATCTCTTTCCCCAGAAGGCACTTGCAAGGAGGTTGATGTGGAGGCAAGAGGCTCAGATGAGTCTGCTCCTCCTCTTGCTGTGCCTCTGCCTGCTGAACGGGAGGAGGAAAGTACAGCAGCATCCACACGTGCACCCACACCCCAGAAGTGAGAAGATAGTGTGGTCTGGGATCATTTTGAGCTGGCAGATGATTTCATGTATGGTATCTGCCTGTACTGCTGAGCCAAAACCAGCTGGGGCAAGAGAACAAAATATATGAGCACCACAGGGATGGTGATGCATCTTCACATGCACCACCCTCTTGCCCTTGCTCCTCCTCAGCCTGGCACCAGTGGGAGCATGCCCAAAGGGAAGTCCCCCTCTTGCTCCAAAGCCCCCATCCCCCCAAAGCAGAGGTGGGCCACCCTGGGACATTGGGGAAAGACAGATAGAAAGTGGGGCACATTCCAAAGGTGAGTGAGATCACCCAGAGCATTGGGGAGATGCTTGCTGTCAATGGTCAGTCATTCTCCCTAGTTGAGCAGCCAGGGTTCAGATGGCTCATGGCACTCATGGCCCCATCATACCAAGTGCCTGCACATACCACCTTCAGTAGGACGGTGGTGCCCTCCCTGTATGAGGCATGCAGGGAGTATTTGAAGCAGGAGCTGCACAAGACAGGTCCACAGGTGGCCTTACACCACACCTTGGACATCTAGAGCAGCCAGGGTGGTGATCACACCTACCTCTTCCTCACAAGGCACTGGTGTGTCCAATCAGGCCATTCATGGGCTCTCCTTCAAGCTGAGGTGATGGATGAGTCCCACACAGCAGCAGAGATAATGGAGGCCATGAACTGTTTAGTGCAGATGTGGTGCACTGGGCAGGGGGAGCTCACCCACAGGTTTATGGTCACTAACAATGGGGCCAATATGGTCAAGGCAGTCCATGATGCCAACTTTGTTGGCATCTGGTGTGTGGCACACAAATTGCACCTTGTTGTCAGGGATGCCTTGGAGGGGGGCAGGGCTGATGGTGATGGTGTCAGCACCACCAGCCTGCTAAATTCAAATTGCAGGAAGGTGGCAGGCTGCTTCCACTGGAGCTTCAAAGGGGGCAAGATGCTGTGGGATAAACAAACATGATATTTACATCCTACAGCACAAAATCATGCAGGATGTGGAGACTTGGTGGAACTCCACATACCTGATACTCAAGAGGCTGGTGGAGCAACTGAAGGCCATCCATGAGCCTTGCTTGGGGAGATTGGGATTAGTGGCGCCCTGAACAGAGCTGAGTGGGATACCATCTCTCTGTGAGGCCCCTTAGAGCCTCAGTGCTGCCAATGCCCGCCTTAGCCAGGTGATCCCTGTGGTGATGGAACTTCAGAGCCAAATGGAGAGCTTCCAAGGGATCAATGTTCCTGGCTGGGGCAAGCCACTGTCACCAGATGTGCAGGCACTGGTGAGATGGCTGAAGGAGAGTATCAGGAAACAGCCTGGTCCCTTGCAGTCCAGTACAATGCACATGCTGGCTGCCACATGTGACCCGAGGGTGAAGGGCACCATATGCAGCAGGCAAATTCTGAATCAGTGGATGGAGGTACTGATAAAGAAAGCCAGGGAGGCAGGATGGTGGAGGTGGGGGGACATGCAACAGGGGGATCCACTGCCCCATGCTAGCATGCCATCCACCAGCCAGTCTCCTCCTCCACCACAGGTGCTGCCAATGTGGGGCAAGGGCATGGCTTCTATGGTGAGGTGCAGAGCCCCTAGACCCCACCATCAGGCAGGTAGCACTCATGCCTTGGTGGCTGCCTATCTTGCTGAGGATGTGGAGCCACTGCTGTGTGATCCCTTGGCCTACTGGGCAAGCCACAGCCAGATATGGCTGGATCTTGCCATGGTTGCCTGTGAGCACCTGTCCTGTCCACCAAGCAGTATTCCAAGTGAGAGGGTGTTCAGCATCGCTGGGGATGTAGTGACACCCAACCACACCTGCTTGGATCCTGGTTTGGTAGAGCAGCTGGTATTCCTGAAGGTGAACCTCACACTGTTGGGGTTCCCCAAGCTCTAGGTGCAGACAGACTGAGTGTCACCCTCCTCACTCCATCTGCACCTATTTCCTTTTTTCATTTAAAAAAAACAAACATTTAATGCCTCACTCACAGCTGGAGGGGGCACTCACTGTATCATCAGCCAGCAGGTGAAGAACATGTCCCTGCTGAGCTCACTCCCATGCCAGGATGACCTTGAAGGTATGGGCTAGGGCTATGGGGAAGGAGGAGATCCCAGGTCCTGGGTATGACCATTAAAACTACACCCTGCCAGGGTAGGGACTGCTGGCAGTGCAGCAACCCCATAAATGCCAGAACCAATGATCCCCTGGTGAAAGGCAGGTAGGAGATTCCATAACCTCCAGCTAACACATGCATGCACACAGTCCTGGTTGGGGAAAGTCCAGACTTGTCATGTCTTTGACAGGCCTGAGGCTTGCTGGTTGCAGCGGAGTTGTGAGGCTCCAGGCAAGCTCAGCTTAGCTGCCTCAGATGCCAGCTTTTGCATTGAAAACCCCCTTTTCAGGCTAAGGAAGCACCTGCAGTTGGTGCGTCTGCTGGTCCTGGATGGAAGGAATACCAAAGAAGCCAGAAGCTGGCCTGGCATGCAATGCAAGCAAGCAAGCCAGTCAGTGAAAAATGGAAATGGAGGTGTCAGGGGGTGAGGGACAGGCTGGGGGGTGGGGGCGGGGAGCCAAGGGAGATGTAGCAGCCCAGGTACAAGTGCAGAGGTACCTGGGGAGTCAGATGTCTGGCAGGTTAAAGTGTCAGAATTCCACTGTGTATATTGAGTTCATGAATTTCTGTATCTAGGATGCTGAAGAAGTGAAGTTCTTAGGCCCGGCTGTGAAAACACAAGATAAGCCATCACACACCAAAAGTAACATATATCCAACACAACATCTTTACGTTTGCTTTCAATTCCTTTATAAAAATAAAAGCTCTGTGACTGTTTTGCTGCCTAAGATGCTGCTGGTGCTACTGTACCTCTGGTCACCAAGTTATTTTATATCTGTTGTCATGTAAAAGTGGTGGGCTGGACTGAGGCTGTAGGGGAGGGGGAGGCCACATTGGGACACACTACCATGCTGTATAGATGCCCCAGCAGCAGTGAGGGCACACCTTAACAGACGCACAGTGTCACCCACCCATGTCACAAGTTTTGCCTGTCAGAAGCCTGGAGTGCAGGGCCCCAGAACCAAGACTCCTTCTGCACCTATCTCCTGGACATCTGGCAGGCTTTGCGGCCACAGCAGGGCCTAGCAGGCCTGCAGTTTTCACTCCCCTATGCTCCAAGACAGACACAGTCACATGTAAGCACCCATGTAATGGGTTTTGCCTGTCAGCAGCCTTAGGTGCAGGGCCCCAGAACCCAGAAGCCCCTGAACTTGTCTCCTTGAAAGCTGGTACAAAATGAAACAAAACAGAAGTTTCTAATTGAAATGAAATTCAAAACGAAACACTGTTCTGTCTAAACATTGAAATGCAAATAGAAATGGAATGGTGCCATTTCACACAGCCCTATTCCATAATCACTTGAAGATCAAGATGCATTCAGGTTCTTCAGTGTCCCTCTCCTAGACTTCTTTATAAACAATTTCCAGATCACAAGTCTGTGCACCATTAAGTCAGCTCCCTTTTGCAAATGGTTATAGTAGAGTCCTAAATTACACAAGTTATGTTTTCCCTAAAAGCCTGTTTCATTCAAGGCACAAAATGGAACTCGAGGGGAAAAAGTCAAGGTTTTGTCATCAATACACACTTAATATCGCTCCAGATAACTACATTTTATTCCTGTTTCTGTCAGGTTTTCTATGTGATGCTGGGCTAGTTTGAGGTGGCCATTAACCATGTGTGTGTCTTTTTTTCTTTCTCCTTAAAGGACTAAGGTCTGATTTGGAGAAATACTTCATATTCACAATATTTAGTATTTAATATAAAGATATACATGTTTAATATAGGCCAGATGCACTAAGGACACTTCACTTATTCAAAAAGTGATACCATAAAGATGTACTCTGGTCCAGTCACCCTAGTCTGGAAGATCTAGCTACTGATTCAAGGAGCTGCTTACTGAAGTAGCAACTAGCTGCTTAATATTCTTGCATTTTGAACTATTTTAAACAGCATGGTGTTTGGCTGCTTCATTAAATGGGTATTGTTTAATAATGGCAGCCCCAGTTTCAAATTGCAGCAAAAAAATAATTTGAGAGCTTAAATGAAGTAAGAACTAAATTTACTGATACAAAACATTTCCCATTAACTTCTTTGCATGTTACAAATTGACACTACAAAAAATAAGTCCATTTAGGTTTCAACTTAAATTATTAAAATAAAAATGAAGATTGCACAATATGTTTAAGATAATGTGACAGAACCAAATAGAGAGAACTTCATTACTAGCTAGACTATTATCCATTATGCCATTTATTTGGAATGATATGCTAGCAAGTTTGCATGCCAGCACACACTGATGCTAGCATTTTAGAGTTAAACAGTGCACAAAAAGGTACAAATGAGTTACCCTATATTGAATGAAATTACCACCTATATTATACAATTCTAAAGACCAACACATTTTAATCCTCTGTTAAAAATAGTGTCACACAATATGTTTTAACTCATTATTTTCTAATCCTGTAGGTCTCTGAATTTTCCCAATTAAGAATGGAAGAAATTAGCTGAATGGAAGAGGTCTTTTCATAGGCCACCTTTCACACCAATCATATCTTATCCTCTACTGATTGCTTCCCAGTTTTTAATTCTGCAAAACAAGTATGTGAACTCTGTGAATGTCAGGAAGTCTACAGGCCATAGCTTGAGAACCAATACGTTCTATGACCCTAGTCTTACACAGCAGCTATGTGCAGTGTGATCCAAATTAACCAGTTCTTCTAACATTGAAGTGAATGGAGAGACCTAGTCAGGGGAGGATTCAGAGGGGGAGCACTGGTGTGGCTGCATCCCCCTTTCTGATCAGGCTGCAGAAGCAGCATCCTAGACTTTTTAAAGTCCCCAAGCAGATAAAAATTACCTCACCCTCTCCCTTCCTCTCCATGTTCAGTGGAACATGCCCTCCTTTCCTCTTCCCATCACTTCTTGTACCTATTGCTGCTGCTGTCCCTACTGACTCAGGGCCACTACTTCCCACACCAGCCAGAGTGCACAGGGGTTGGGCTCAACCTGGGACATCAGTGGCACTAGGCAGGTCCTCCCTCCCTTACAACACTATGATGTGTGTGTGTGTGTGGGGGGGGGTGTTCCTGTTCCAGGAGTAGGCGTGGAGAAGGGAACACATTTTCTACTGCTGTTGTCCCAGACTATTATAAGTAGCTCCTAGACTACAACTGTCCCTCATGCAGCCTGGTTGGAGTGAGGAGGAGCAGCTCTAGAGATATTCTCAGACCTGGGTCAATGTAGACAATTGCAATGGCAGGTGAGGAAAGAAGGAAGTGGGGGCACATGTCTCATGGAGAGAAAGTGTAGGTGGTTTACTTGCCTTTGGGGGAGGGGGCTGGGGAGGAGGGACTTTAAAAAGTCCTTAACTGCTACTTCTGTGATGTGGTCTGCCCACCTGTGTTGGGGGCAGAGGGAAGGAAGGTTGGGAGCTGGTGGGGAGGGGAAGTAGACATCCCTGAAACTCCAGTTGTGGTTCCTGCACACCCATTTAAAAAAATCACTTCTGAACCTAGGTAACCCACAAGAGTGAACCAGATTACCTACTCATTAATCTGGGAGGCACCAACAGGTAGCCAATAGAACATAAGGCACAGGGGCATTTCTGAAATCATGTTCCTTCTCTTCAGAAGTCAACAGATTTTAAATAGTATGATGTGCGTATGTGGCCAGGATGCATTGCTTCTGAGATCTTTGCAGGATAATTTGGAGGTTACCTAGTGTCCTGGGATTTTTAGTATTTAAGAAAACCTTTAAAAGACTTTAGGGTTTTTGTTTTCTTGTGATACTGGGGGGCACATCTACACAAGCATTTGATCTGGGATCAGTTTACTCACAAGTAAACTACACACAACTAAATGTTCCCAGGCAGGTATATGCACATGCAGAGAAGTAGAAACAGATTTACAGCCAACGGCAACAAACTGCTCCCTCTTCATGAGGCCCTACAATGGGCCCCTGCTGCCACCAGGAAGAGCTCTTGGTTCCCCCTGGGTGCTAGGCCGGGGGATGGCAGGGAGCATGGGGCCAGGAAGACAGCCATGTTCTGTCTGGGGATGAGACATTACATCCTGCCCCCAGGGGCTGCCTGCTGCCAGGGCAGGGACAATGTCCCCCTGCCCTGACAGAAGGGAGCTCCTTGCCCCAGTTCCCCAATCAGGGGCAGGGAACTTGGAAAAAACTGCAGGGAAGGGGCAGGTAGGTCTCAGCCTCCTTTCCCAATATGCTGATCGGGCAGCTAGCTCGCTGCTAGCTGGCCCACTGGCAGATTGGGACAAGGGGCTGGTACCTACTTCATCTCTACAACTCTTTCCAAGCCCCATACCTCAATAACCTGATCAGGGCACAGGGAAGGGACCTACTTCTGACCATAACTATTCCCAGCTCCCTCCCCACCTATAGGGAAGAAGCTGGGGAGCCTGTTCCCAAGTCAGCTCCATGAGCATGTTTTTCACTATGGAGCTTGTTCTCCACTAAGCTCTGTGAGCACAAAGCTGGGTTGGGAACAGACTAGGGAGCCTGTTACCAGCTCACCTCCATGAGCGTGGAACTGGGTGGGGAGCAGGCTGGGAGCTTGTTCCTCGCTCAGCATTATGAGTGTGGAGATAGGCAGGGAAAAGGATGGGAGCTCCAAGCACCAGCTCTGCTCTGTGGGGCTGGTGCTGGAAGACACTTCTCCCAGTGCCAGCTCCATGACCATGGAGTTGGTGCTGAGAGATCCTGATAAGGTTTTCTCAGCACCAGCACCATGGTTGCAGAGCTGGCACTGGGAGATAAGGATCCCCCCGCCCCCACCTGCTCCCCAATCACAATGGCAGAACGGGATGGAAGAAAAGGATCTCCCAGTCCTTCCTCCCCGGTTGTGATCTAAGAGCTCAGGGCTTGGAGCTCCCTGCTGCTGGGGAAGGGGGACACAGACCTTGCCTGGGCTCCTGTGGTGGATCCCACCCCTGAAGCATATAGCTCCTGGGGGCATGAAGCAACCTCTCACACCCTGGTGGATGGCTGACTGGGAGCAGATTTGCTTCTGGTCAGGCATCTGCACAAGTGCTACTGTGCCATTACTAACTGAAAGTAAATTTGCCACTTGAATTTGAAAGTAGCAAATTTATTCATGATAAGTGAGGTTTACTGCATAATAAGCATGTACACAAGTAGACTCACATGCGTACTGTGCAGTAAACTACACTACTGAGCAGTTAAGCATCTCATGTAGACACACCCTAAATGTCACAAACCGCATTATTAATGGGCTTTTCAAAAGTGTATCTTGTCTCTTTGGTTAAAGGGTCATTGCATATTTGGGATATTCCTACACACCTGAATCATATGACAAATTTGTTAAATGACATTTATGAATGCTAAGGGAGAAGATGATAAAATCCCTCTCTATATTTTTCAATTAATATTTTTTGTAAACATTCCAAGTCTAGCTGCAATATACCCCAGGTTTCTGTTGCCTCCATGGCCTCCTTTACTTCCACACTACAGGATTTATTCTGTAACATGTCATAGAATCATAGAGAGGTAGGTCTAGAAGAGATATCCAGAGGCCAGATAATCCAACTCTCTGCCTGAAGCAAAATCATCCCTATCCAAACTATCCTATACAAGTTCATAATTTAACATATTAGTAAAACTGCTGTCAACCCCGCCACAACACAAGACATAGCAGACCAACTTGCCACAGGTAGAGCAAGGCAATCACAACAGCCAATGTCCTGCTTCTCTAAAAGGTTGTTAATAAACACTCAAGAGATCCCAGGTAGAGGGCCATAACCCCTGCTACAAAGAAAGGCAAAAAAAAACAAAAACAAAAAACCCCATAGTCCATGCCAGTCTGATTAAGGGGCAAAATTCCTTTGTGACCCCAAATATGGTGGTCAGTCTGAGTAGAGTTCCTCTAACCAGGAACACCCAGCTTTAAGTCCCAGCAGGAGCACTGGCACACTCCAGTCAAAATCACTGAACTTGGTTACAGCCAACACACAATGCCTCTGAGAGTGGCTTAACCCCCCTGAAAAAATCATAACACATGCAGCAGCAAGGGGTGCAGGGATGCATAGAATTCTGAGACCCATGAGGCACCCAGCAAAGGCCAGAAGTATGGGAAATACCAATAGTGGAACATGGGCATAGCCATATCTAGATTATTCCTCACCAGTGATTGTCCTTGAACACCTCCAATGGTGGAAAGCCCACAACTTCTCTAGGCAGTTTCGTTATTATATGATACAGCAAAATACTTGAGAACATCATTTACATTAAACAGTGAAATCAATGGGATGATTTACAGGCTTAAATTTTAGCATATTGCTGAATCAGATGAAGATGCTGAGTGCCTGGAAAGATCAAGTCCTAGTTCAACTATTCTACTTTCATAATAACTACAAATTCAGCTTTGCAAAACAAAATTAAAATTTCAGTTAACTGTGTTATCAAATACTGCTTCTGACTCAGAGGAAAAACATGGTGGTTCCCACTGAATTGCAACTTCTAGAGAAATTGCAGTAGCCTAGCTTCAATTGGAAAGTCACACTTCCCTCCCCTCTGCCTGGTCACGAAACTCCACATACAGCTGAGCTAATCTGAACATTTACTTGTGTCTCATAAATAATGTACCCCAGGCTTCTATTATCCATGAATGCACAGCCTATTGTGGCTATTGATAAAGTTACAACAGAGATAATATTTTTTATTCATTTCTTTCATAAGACAGATTCCTGTTATCCCAAGTAGCCATGAGTATGAATCAACTTCCTTTTCTTTTTCAGAAAATCCTTGTTACAAGTATAGATGAACTATGTGGTTATGCTATATCTGCATAAACCATAGATCACCGAGTATGCTCAGTGGAGGTATGTGCCATCTCGAGAGAAATGAGTTATCTGTCTGCATCCTGGAGAGATTTTATTATGTAACCTTAGCCAGTCACAGACTGAGCAGGAACTGACTAGAAAGTGTAGCCATTGTAAAAGCTTGACTAGGAAGTCTTTGCCAGTCACTTGTAGTGAAGCTGCTGAATGCTGAGTTGGAGTGCCTGAAAAAGGCCATATGGCCATGGATGACTGTCAGCTGAGCCAGGCAATGTGAGAGAGGCCACTGAGGGGATCCCAGAGAGGATTTCAAATTCAGGGAATACAGATCAGCTGTAGGATGAAAGGAGGAGACAGTAGTCAGTTTAGCAACTACAGGGAAAATGAGTGACACCAGGGGGAAGGATAACCATTCTAGAGACAGTTTGAATAGCCAGCCAGACACTGGAAACAGGGTATGCTTAGGCAGGGAAGACAGGGAATGGCTGGAGGTAAAGTCTCTCAGAGGACTGGATAGAGTGAAGATGAAGAAAAGTTTTTCAAAAGTTCCTGAACTGTATTGCTGTAGCTAATTGGCAGAATCACACTGTATGGGGAAAACTTAACGTCAGCCCTGCCTCTGATACCTGGGAACCCTGGGCCCAAGCAACTCAGCTGGTTTGACCTACTGCATAAGGATAGCCCCAGTTCTCTTATGGAAGCCCCAGTGTTTGACTCAATACCGTATTTCATCTCATTCCCCATGAACTGTGGAATCTGGCAACATATGATGTAGTTATTACTTCTAATTGCTAATCCCTTACAATTTCTGCATGCTATGAACAGGGCCAATGTCAACATGATCTTGTTTATAAAAAGGTATTGTACCTACTCCATGAAAATGAGGGTGATCATCAATGCCTGGCTAGAGGTCACTGACACGGTAACTAGGTTCCCTGGGTCCCCCCAGGATGTCTCAGTCTGGTAGTCAGTGAAGTTGCTTGAAATAAAACAGGTTTAACATAGCAATTTAAAAAATAAAATCAGTTTTATTATTTAAACTGAAAATCAAAGTTTTATTTCCAATACTTGAAAATGTCTAAAGCCATTTAGCACATAAGCAATCACACAAGCAATCTTATAACGTACCATTAGTATTAAACCTTCAGAAAGTGCTGATTCCAATCAGGATTTTGTTTCTTCAGTGTTTACAGGGAGTAAAAGGTTAGAAAACAAGGCTTAATGTTACCTGCCATATCTCACTGCATTTATTTTCTCTACATATTTCATACTCCCTGCCTACATATTTTTCTTCACTTTTCTGTACTGGAAAGGGATGCTTCATTGTACTGAAGAAGTATCATAAGAAAATAGCATAAGAAAATTGTATTGAAAAATAGCATAATAAGTGAATTTCATATCTGGAGTCAACACATTTGTGTTATTTATAAATGTAATAGAACAATAAGCAAACAGTATATCTGGTATGTAATTAAAATATTATTAATATAATCATTTCTTAATGCTCAGTGAGTATTTGAGTTGGTTACACTTCAACTAATGAAGCTCATCCTGTTATGCACATTCAAGGATATTTTCACAATTAAAAAATGTAGGAAAATATAATATTCAATAAGCTTTGGCATATCTGGGTACTAACGTCAGCAAATTGAATACGTTCCTTCATTTTCAGACTGGAACAGTGAGGTATTAAGTGAATTATTGAAACCTGCTTAAGAGTTTCTCCTTCTATAATTTCTGCCTCTGAATGAACTACACCTACCCAGCATATATATAAAAAAACCCCCCAAAAAACCCTTCAAACCATGTCAGTTCGAGCTCAATGACAATACTGAGGCAGAATTTGATGTTAGATATTAAAACAAAACAAAACCAAAAAAAATGTTGACTTGATTGTAAGATGAGGGTTTTTACCTCATTTTAATAAGGGGAAAAGCCCTTCATCTTTGACTCTAGTATAAGGGTGGTTATGGGGCAGATAGCTGTTGTGGATCAAACTCAAGCACCTTTCTGAGGCTGGGTCTATAGCCACAGCTGACTGCCCCCACCCCTTCACCTCTTCATCCCACTGTCTCTCCCTTTTAGCCTCTTCCCTCCGTCTTGCCCCCCCCTACCCCATTCATCCTCTGCTACCCTGCCTATCCCTCTCCCTCCCTACCATACCATTGCTCTACACCAGCAACTCCACCCATGCTGCAGCCTGAGGCATTAAGCACATCCCCAGTCCAGCTGCAGTAGTGATGCAAAGGCCACATGGCTGCTACAGGCTCTGGGCTGGGGCTGTGCTCAGTGCCCCAGACTAGAGTGGGGATACAGCCTGGGCAAGGGCCAGGGAGAAACAGAGAACAGGGGCTGTGGGCAGGGGAAGCCGTGATTCAAGATGGACTTGAGGGGATTCAAGATGGACTCAAGGGGAAAGCCTCCAGACCTAAGATTGAGGAGGACCAGGTTAGAGTGCTTCTGGAGGGGCTGGACGTGTTCAAGTCAGTAGGTCCAGATGCTCTCCACCCCAGGGTGTTGAGGGAGCATTCAGGGGTTATTGCTGGGCCCTTGGCATGGCTTTATGAGTGCTTGTGGTACTCGGGCCAGGTGCCAGATGATTGGAAGATAGCCAATGTGGTTCCCATCTTTAAAAAAGGGAGGAAGGAGGACCCGGGCAACCATAGGCTTATCAGTCTTACCTCAATCCTAGGGAAACTCCTTGAAAAGATCATCAAGGAGCACATCTGTGATGGGCCAGCATCAGGGATGATGCTCAGGGACAACCAGCACGGTTTCATTAGGGGCAGGTCATGTGAGACCAACCTTTTGCCTTTTATGATCAGGTCACAAAAGCATTGGATACAGGTGTCGCCGTGGATGTAGTCTTTCTGGACTTCAGCAAGGCCTTTGACACTGTCGACCACCCCATCCTCATTAAAAAACTAGGTGACTGTGGCATCGATGCCTACACAGTCAGATGGATTGCTAATTGGCTAAAGGGTCATACTCAGAGGGTGGTGGTGGACGGGTCATATTTGACCTGGGGGGAAGTGGGCAGCGGAGTCCCCCAGGGCTTGGTCCTTGGGCCTGCACTGTTCAATTTCTTTATCAGCGATTTGGATGACGGGGTGAAAAGCAACCTGTTTAAATTTGCTGATGATACCAAAATTTGGGGTGAGGTGGGCACGCCAGTAGGGAGGGAAAGACTGCAGCAAGACCTGGATAGGTTGCAGGGGTGGGCTAACAAAAACAGGATGCGTTTCAATACTGACAAGTGCAGGGTGCTGCACTTGAGCAGTAGTAACCAGCAGCGCACTTATAAGATGGGAAGCTTCCTTCTTCAGAGCACGGAGGCAGAGAGGGATCTTGGAGTCATTATTGACTCCAAGATGAACATAGGCCAACAATGAGAGGTCACGGTCGGCAGGGCTAACCGGATCTTATCGTGCATCCACAGGTGCATCTCAAGCAGGGCCAAGGAGGTGATCCTCCCCCTCTATGCAACACTGGTCAGGCAACAGCTGGAGTACTGTGTCAGTTCTGGGCACCCCACTTCAAAAGGGATGTGGACAACATTGAGAGGGTCCAGAGGAGGGCCACTCGCATGATCCGGGGACAGCAGGGCAGACCCTACAATGAGAAGCTATGGCACCTGAACCTGTTCAGCCTTCACAAAAGAAGGCTGAGGGGGGACCTTGTGACCGTCTATAAACTCACTAGGGGGGACCAGAAGGGTTTGGGGGAGACCTCGTTTCCACTAGCGCCCCCCAGGATAACAAGGAACAACAGCCATGAGTTGTTGGAGAGTAGGTTTAGATTAGACATCCATAGGAACTACTTCACAGTTAGGGCAGCTAGGATCTGGAACCAACTTCCAAGGGAAGTGGTGCTGGCTCCTACCCTGGGAGTCTTTAAGAAGAGGCTTGATGCCTACGTGGCTGGGGTCGTTTGAGCCCAGTTTTCCTCCTGCCCAGGCAGGTGGTTGGACTTGAAGATCTACAAGGTCCCTTCTGACCCTACTTCTATGATTTTATGATTCTATGAAGCAGAAAATGGGACAGGAGGGAGGAACAGAGGCTGGGGGGAGAGGGAAGGAGGGAGCAGAGGCTGGGAGAGGAAGCAAGGGGGATCATAGGTGAAGGGGAAGTGGGGGGCTAAAGCTGGGGTGGGCAGAGGTGGCAGGAGGCAGGCACAAGCTGAAGCAAGCTGCTTGACATCCACAAAGAACCTCTCCCACACTGCATCTCCCCCAGAAGCAGTGTTTGTTAGTTTGTGTGTGTGTGTGTGGGGGGGGGGGGGGGTTGGATTAAAGAAGAAGACCCTTCAATAGATTGTATACATGGAAAATTATAATAAATGTATACATTTTCAGTGTACAGAATCTAATTTTGCAGGGGTCATTGTAAAAGTTAAGGTCATCTTAGATTTGAGTACAAATGGTACCTAACTGGGATGCAAATGATATTGTAAACAGTATACAATAATATTAAGGCTTGGATTTCTGATGATATACAATGAAAACATTGTATTATTACTCAGTAACATAAAAAAAGAGAACTCTGGATTTCATTTTATTTATATAAATTACCTTTTACAGAGTGGAAACAATGATTTCTTTACATTTTTTCCTTTTTTTTACATCTGAATTAAATATTAAAAAAATAGTCTATTGATTCATTACAGTAGAGCCATATGCATGGGAAAAGATTCTTCCACTCTATTCAAGCATTGCTAATACTCAGTGCATGTACATATGATAAAATATGAGAGGACCTGGGATTATTTTTTTTCTGGAAAAGACAAGATTGAGTAATGATTTGATCATCTTCAAATATAAAGAGGATAGTAAGCAGTTGCTATCTGTGTACTTGGAGGACAGGGCTAGATATTACAGGCCTAAAATGCAAGCAGGAAGACTAAGGTTAAATATTAGAAAGACGTTTCTAAGTACAAGGCAGATTAAGCATGGAAGGCATCTCCTACAGTTGAAGCAGTATAGTCTCCTTCTGGTTAAATTAATAAATTTAGGTTACATCTGGGATAGTTTAGCCACAAGTGATTTTGCCTCAAGCCTGGAGTTGAATTTGCTAATCCTCTAGGCTAGGGACAGACATTACACATAAAGTAGTTTAAGTGATCAGAAACTGGTTTAAACCTGTAGCAGAACAGATGTTCAGTGCATATAAACCAGTTTGAAATGGCCAAAACTGGTTTGAGATAAACCTGGTTCAATGTAGTATTAGACTTAACTGATTTGGGTCAAACCAGTTTATGCAATGTCTGTCCCAGACCATTTGCTGGGTTAAGCTAAACCCGCTACCCCCAGCATCCTGGCATGCTCTGGGTGGGGCTCTCTGCTCCACAGCAGGGCTGGCCCTTCCCCTCTGCTCCCTGGCTGCAGCTCCAGCAGACACTTACAGGCACAGCAGGGTGTGCTGGCTTTCCATGCCCGTCTCCCTCCCTCACCACTCACTGCTTAAGCAGAGATCCTTTTCTCTTCTCTCCTCTCCCACAGCACAGATTGTAGCCCATATGTTGTCTGCTAGCTAGTGCTGTGTCAGGCAGATAGGACAGGGTCTGCTTAGGGCTTTTTGGAGGTAATCAAGGAGCTCAGATGGTAATGTCCTTGCATTGCTTCCTTTGGAAAAAAGCTGTTTAAGAAGAGCTTGTAATGAGTGAGGCCTTGTTTTCTGATGGGGTGTTAAATGCTGATAACAGAGTTAATAAATGCTGTGTTATCAAGGGGAAGGACCCCTCCCTAATCACAGCTTCCTGCTGAGTCCTGGCCATCCATCCCCCGACCCTAGCTCATCCCTGGGGAAGGGAGGGCTGCTCTAGAACCACCCCCTTGCTTCTCCCGGTTTCTAGTCTGAGCCACTGAAGGCATGTGCCTGCATTTCTGGGATATCTGTCTGGTTACAAAACTGATTTAGCCTAGCCAGGTTAGACTAACCTGCAAAGATTGAATCAATTCAGGCTCGGGCTTTTTGAATGTCTGTCCCTAGCCCTAGAGGTCACTGTCATCCCTCTGAATTTATGGTGTATTACTAATTTTACCAGCAGTGTTGATATTTTTCTCCTGTTCTCTATTTCTACCCACCATCTCACTTCAATGTACATTAGAGAATTTACATTCCTAGAAAGAGGACTGTTAAGTAGTATTGCCCAAAATGCTTATACTTGAATGTCAAATGTCCATGTTTCCTCTTTTTTCAGTGATCTTATACTGTCCTATAAACTTTTAAAAAGCCTATTAAATGAACAACTGTAAATGGCAAAACATTTGAGAAGATTCAAAAGTGAAAGGATAATTCAGTTCTCACATATAAGATGGAAATCTGAGTTATAGAAGGAGCTACACATTTTTCCACAGATTGGTGTTGAAAGTCAGAAGAGGAAGTAAACACCAGATCATGCTTAGAAAGGTAATGGATGAATTGATAGAAAAACATAAGGACACCAAAATAACAATCAAATGTGAATTTGAAAAAAAAAAAACTAGGCAAAGAATTCTAGGGAGCTTCAGCTGCAAAAGAAATAGTGGGCATAAAGACCAAGGGCAGGTGTTTATTTATACCACTAATGGGTTGCTTCCTCAGCCATGTCTTGCTTTAGGGAAGCCCATTACCTGACAGCCTATTCTCTTCCTCCTCGTCCCTATGTGAGAATAGAATGCATTCTCAATAACAGCTCCCCAGCTTTTAAATCCTCCCATGTGCCACTCAGATGGGGTGCACATAGGTTTATTTAAAGCTGGAGGTTCAGGAAAGCAGGTCTGTGTAGAGTGTCTTCAACCTCAATACCCAGATCCCTGGCTTTTAAATACCCGTGTGTGCCACAACTAGGTGGCACATGCAACATTTAAAGTTTGCCAGGCTGGGAACAGGGGTGGAGAGAGCACCCCCAACCCCATTCGTAGCCCTGTAGGCGTTGAAATCACCATCTGTGCTGCCTGATTGGGTGGCATAGGTGGGCTTTAAAGGACACAGGGCCAGGAACCTGGCCTGGGAAAAAAAATCCTGACCTCATTTACTGGTCCCATAGGATGTTTAAATGTCACTCACAAAGAGGGTATTGAGGTAGACTTTCCACTTGCTCCTCAGACTGAATACTCTGCTAGGAAGAGCAAGGGGAAGCAAAGACAGCTGGTCTTCTGCTCTGTTCCCAGTCACTGACAGCAGAGTGGAGACAACAATGGAGCAACCCTCTAACCACTAATCCAATCAGGGCCTGCTGGGGTTAGGGAGTAGTAGGGGGCTTTGTCCTGCTGTTCTAGACCCCTCCCAAACAGTCATTCTGTTTCCCTTGAGATAAATGGAATGCATACACATTCACAGTTTCTACTGGGAGAACAGTGATTCTCTTGGTAGAAATATAATGCCTCGGTGTGACCAAAGGAAAACTGGTTATTAAGAAGGGATAAATGTCATATAGTGCAACAATAGGGAAGACTTCATAAGATATCCTTTGCTTCAAAAAGAAGAAAAACAGATGGTAGGACTGGAAAACAAGTGAGGGGGGATTAGAAACAAATAATTACTCCCAAAAGTAGCGATCTGCATTCAGCCTGATTAAGCATTAGCATGAAATCTAGATTCTTTGTTAGAACACACTAAAATGGAAGCTTGTGAATATGATCTAATTATTTTAATTGGATGTATTATTTTTCCTTCACTTCAGGTATTAAGCCCTCCTTACACTTACAGGTTGAGAAAACAGAGAAGGACCTCCTAGATAAGAAGCATTAGCAGGATAGAGAAAGCCCTTCCAAATTCTAGCACTCTTTAGGGAAAAAAAAAAAAAATGCCTCAAATTCTTATGACACAGACATAATATTATATTTTATTCCTATTAGTTGAGGCGTGTACTATTTAATACTTGACAGTTCACACAGCCAGACTTTTCCACAGAAAACAGAATAGAATAAAGAAGCACATCTATTCTACTTGATATTTACAGACATACTGCCACTTACAACATAAATACTTTGATTCACTTGACACTTTTCCTAGTGTAAGGAACCTTGTATATCACTCACTTTCTTGTATGACAAATCAGTCACGTCACTTACATAAAATATCATTATTTTTCTTATCACCAGAGTGAAATCGCTCCATACTGACATTATCACTAAAATTTGTGACATCTGAATAGAAGAAAGCCTTTCTATACTCTCTATTGCCACCCTTTAGGTACAGATGTTCTATCTGCTTTCCAAGTTAGGAACTGATACAGTTGAATCTTTTGTTTCCCACTCGCTGATTATTTAAGAAGATATTTTGTATGTTGCTAATACAATTCTAAAAAGACAATGTCCTTTGAGCATTGCCAAGAAAAGGAAGTTGGACAGGTAATGAATTGATCAGAAAATCAATATTTTTCCTAGCACATTGTTAAGAGCCTATGCAACTGACTTATTCAAAAAAGATTTCTGTCTGTCTGTCTCTCTCCCTCCCTCCCTCTCTCTCTCTATAAATGGCATATGTTAGTTTTATTTATGAGATTATATCAATCACCACCTCATTGTTTTGGCAAGTACAAATTTACACAATACTAAAAGACATCATCATGGCATGGCATGATATAATAGTTTGATCTGCATGATCACATGCTTTGTAATAGTTTGTCTATACTGACTTCATTGGTTTACTTCATATTTCTAGTATCATAAGTGAGCTCAGAATCAAACTTGTACTGTTATAGTGATTTTAAACAAGGAGAATGTGGCATTTTGAGGTACCCTGAGAGTCTTTCAAGGGTGCAATAGCATGCCACACAATGTTAATACTATTAGGTCTACAAACAAACAGATGAACTGAGAGATTTCACATAGTAATCCATATTGTCAACAATATTCTGACTTGTGGTCTTTCTGGGCTCTTTGAAACAGAAAAAACCCTGTATTTTTATTTATTTATTTATTTTTTTGTAGTCGAAAAACTAGTGGGAGGTAGAATCTGGCATTTTCCAAAGGGTCTAATGAGGGACACCTTCAGCGTAAAAAGGTTGAGAACCATTATACTATTATATAGATCAGGGCTGGCCAAATCAAGGCCTGAAGTCACAAAAACATAGAAAATTAGGGTTTTAAAAGGACCTCAAAAAGTTATCTAGTCCAATCACCTGCTCACAGCTGGACTATCCCCAATTAAATCATTCCAGCCAGGGCTTTGTTGAGCCTGGTCTTAAAAACTTCCAAGGATGGAGATTCCACCACCTCTCTTGATAAGCTGGCCCAGTGTTTTACTACCCTCCTAGTGGGAAAGTTTTTTTTTTTTTCCTAATATCCAAACTAACCCTCCCTTGCTGCAACTTGAAACCATTGGCCTTTGTTCTGTCAGCTGTTATCAGTCCACACTGATTTCCCCCATGTGTCAGGTTACCATCCCAGACTTCCTGTGTTTCAGTCTCTACCATATGGCCCAATAGGGGTTAAAATGTGACTTGTGGGATCCTACCTGGGTGGCACTGCCCCCCTAGCTATGGCTGACAATCTAGGCTCCCCATCTCTCTTCTAGCTTCAGCTCTTTGCTCCGTTGCCTGGGGGCTGGTTTAGCACACAGGCCCCAGGGAGCCCTAAGAGGTCCTTTTAAATTGTCATATCTAATTAATAGCAATCTAGGGAACTACGATCACTGTGTGTTCATTCAGACATTCACTTTGAAGTAAAAAAATCCTTCTCTGAAACAGTGATCTGTGACATGCATTTAAAAAGTATAATTGTATTACAAGGCAGGTCAAGCAAGCTTTTCTAATTACTACCCCTGAGCAGTTCAGTTAGTTATGAGAAAATGTGTTGCTTTTGCAAAGGTGCAAAAATATTTATTTTCTGTAAAAACATCAAGCAAGCCTTGCAGTTAAAAGTTCCACTGATCTCTTTAAAACACAGTACAAACACATCACAAACATAGGTTTTTAATATCTAAATCCCACTATTACTTAAGGACTCCACTCGGAACTTGGAAACTTGTTGTTCAACACTGGGTGTAGGACTTCACATTCTATATTTATTGATTTAGCAGATGTATATGTTGCCCTTCCCATAAGGGCTCAGGTGGCTTACAATGAGAGACAGAAACAACATATAAAAGCAAATGAAGTAGAATGTGAAACAGTAGCTCTTTAAATAGATAGCTAGACTAGGATGCTGTACTAAATGCCTGCCCAAACAGGAAAGTCTCACAGCATTTCTGAAAGAAGTCCAGGCTTGGGATTTTGCAAACCTCTGTGGGAAGAAAGTTCCAAAGCTGGGGCATGACTACTGAGAACAACCTCTCACATGTTTCACCAAGTAAACTTGGTGCATTGATGGTACTAGTGGGAGGTAGCTCTCAGTTAATGTTAGGGATCAGTAGAGCCAAGGCTGTTTAGGGCCTAATAGATTTAAATCTGCACCTTGAAGTGTGTCCAGGAAGTGACTGGAAGCCAGTGAAGATTTTGGAGCACATAAATTACGTATTCCTGTCCACTGATCCCTATCAGAAGGTGGGCCACTAGGTTCTGCACCAATTGCAGCTTCAAGATAGTCACTGAGGGCAGCCCCACATGGAGCAAATTATCACAGTCTAACCTTGAGTTACAAAATCATGGATGATGTTGGCCAGGTCTGAGTCCAAAAGAAAGGAGCACAGCCTTTTCACCAGATGATAAGAGGCACTCCAACTCACCACCTCCACCTCAAGATCTAGATGCAGCAGCTGATCCAGGAGCATTCCAAGGCCATCAATGTGTTTCATCCTCTTAATAAAAAAGGAAGGATGAACCACATCAACGATGTGTCTTAATAACAGCCCCTCACCTGGTCTGCATCACTTCTGTCTTCTCTGGATTCAGCTTCAATTGGTTCAACTGGGAAAATCAATTCCATATGACACTAATATGGTGAACAGTTCTCAAGAAGGTTCAATAAGAATGCTAAAGGCTTATTTGATAGCTGGCATTTTATAATTTCTCACCAGGTATCCAACATTCTTCCAGAATAGTTTGATTCTGGGTCCAATCCACCTTATGTTGTAGAATCCTTCCAACTTGCCTATTTTTGTATCATAAATGTTTGTTGTGCTGGCATTTCACTTACTTATATTCTACAAAATATGCTGCCAGTCAACAAGTAGTTATGGCTATCATGCAAGAGTTGCTGAGTAAAACTGTATAGTCTATGGTATATAGAAAATTAGATGAGATGATCATTGCTTTTTCTTTCTCTTAACTTTTACTTTGTTTAGGAACTTAGGACTGAAAAATACCTCCTGAGTCATGTCACAAAAATATTATGTAATTTATCAAGTTCCATCTTTAAAAAAGGTATACTGCTTACCCCTACTATTCTAGTTGGAAGGCTGTTTCCAGAACTCACACTTCTGGTGGTTAACAAACTTGTTCTGACTTCTAGCGTAAATTTATTTATGAGAAGCTTATACCCCTTTCTTCTTCTGCCAGTATTGTTTTTTTAGTTTAAACTGTTCTTTCTCCATTCCTGGTGTTTAGCTCCCTGATCTATGTTTAGACTGCAGTCAGCCTTTGTTTTGTCAAACTAAACTCAGCAACCTCTTTTACATACAGTTTCTGTCCCCTGAGCATCCTATTAGTCCTTTTCTATATCTGTTGAAGACTGAGTTCACCTTACTTGACCATGGATACCCAGATGTGTGGATAGTATTCTGGATGAGGTTGTAGCAGTGCCTTGAATAATTGCATGAATACTCCCTTATCTATACTGCAAATATTTAATCCAAGATAGCCCGGTGATCAAAAAACCTTCCCCCCCCCCCCCCAAAGTTGCATCATTTTAGTGGTTTATAGTCATCCAATGATAGATTGACACATCTCAGCATTTTCTCTCCTGTGTTTTCCCTCCTGTGCTGTTTGCAACATGTTTCTAACTGCAAGAACTTGCATTTTCTAGTATTAAAATACTTTTCCTCTGTTCCTGTTCCCAAAATCAGCCAATTCTTCCTGTAGAACATAGGAAGGATCTTCCTTTTATTGACACACACTGATTTGTGTGGTCAGAACGTTTTATTACTATCCTACTTTTTGTCCTATAAAATCAGTCCCAAGATTGAAAGTTGAGGAATTTCATTGGTGTTATATACTGGCAATAGTCCTGTCTTTGCACAATCAGTTTGTGTCTCCATTTTAGCCATCTTCTCCATTTAAACTAATAATATTTCATGTGGCACTGTATAAGATCTTTTACTAAAGTCTGAGTAGATTATATCAGCCACATATCTCTTGTTTAACAACAAAAAGCTATTTCATTTCAGAGCAATAGGAGTTTAGGTCCAAATCCTAATTGACCATGAAAACATCTTAATTTAGGCTTTATTAAACGTAAAATTTAGTCACTTTACCCCACTGACCTAAGTGGACTTCTTTAGTTTGGGGGCCATACATTTAATCTGTACCTTTTCTTCACTGTATAAGAATTACATGCCATCACAGGCCATCCCATTTTTTTTCTCTTCTTAGTATTATTCCTTGGTTAAAAAAAATGGAGGGTCTGATTCTCCAATGTTTTACCTCAATATTACAATATCCAAAATGTTACTGAAAGCAATGGTGTCACACTGATATAAATGAAATAGGGGAAAAACAAAACAAAACAACAAAAAAGCCCACAACCAACACCCACCACAACAGATTCGTCAGGTTGTTTTTTTTGCATTTGCTTGAAGACGACCCTTTCTCCCACCCCTT
Source organism: Alligator mississippiensis (assembly GCF_030867095.1). NCBI lineage: Eukaryota > Metazoa > Chordata > Crocodylia > Alligatoridae > Alligator > Alligator mississippiensis. The sequence goes on from NC_081824.1 coordinate 381,575,514, forward strand.
GCCTTCAGTCTGGGGCCTGTCCACTGTATGTGACTGGAAGAAAACTAAACCAGAGAGGGTCACAGAATTGTGTCATGTATTGCCCCCTGATTTACCTCTGAAAGAACTAATTTGTGTGTCTGCTTCAGCTTCAATGTCAGATAATCGTTAGCTTGGGACAGAGTGCATCAAAGATATTGCTATACTCCTTTCAGTGTTCAAAATGTCGTGTTTAGTTCTGGTTTGTGGTTCCCAACATAGCAGTGCACTATGCCAGAAAGTATATACTCAGAGAATTCTCCTACTCTGTGCTACTAACCAGAGGAAAGGTGAAAGAGAGGAGATGGTCTATTGAGCAATACAAAGTGAAAACTTAATATCCTCATACTTGAATAGTCAGTAAGAACTATGCTGAGTAAGGCAAAAAGCACCTGCATAATCAGCATATATTTTAGTGCAAAATAAGGTTAGTAATGTTTCATTTTTGAGGTGTTTCAAAAGATATAATGCCATCAAAATCCAGTCACTATTTTGAATGTCTATAAATTAAGTATTGTACTCTATTTCATGATAAATTATTTCAGTACTGGGGATGCTCAATTTTAAAATCATGAAATGACAAATTACAGATTGCCGTATCAATTTGTTATGGATGTACTTTGGTCATACATATTTCTTTTGTGGCAGCAAGTAAATCAGATTTACTCTCCTTCCATTCCTCCCCCCCCTCCCCCCCCACACCCGCCTTTATTTTCGTAACAGAAGTCTCACAAGAATATGTTGGTATACTGGGGGAAAATATGAGCTGTCTATATTCTTCAAGTACTTTAAATGAATGAAGGTAATTTAAAATTTGAAGTGCTATCTTATCCTTCCAGTAATTTAAATTCATTAGTTGAAACATTCTGTAGATTACCAAAGACAGATGTAGATAACCATTTAGCAAAATATATTAATTACCATTTCCACCCCCATTTTACCTCTTGGAACACAAGGCCTTTCACAAGTTAATGAATTAGTTTGTCACACTAATTATGCTGGCAAAGAAAGAGGATACTATAGCAATACAAGATAGATCTGGATTTCAGCAATGAGTCCGAGTAGTCTAAATATAGTCAGCTCTACTATAAGTGCTTGCCAAGCTTCATTCATTTGTGTTTATTAGTAATTAACAGCAATATGCAGTTTTAGAATGTTATGGGTCAGGAACACAGAGTGAGAAAAAGTTTATTTTTGTCTGAATGTCTTAGTGGCAATATCCAAGAATTCCTGCTTACCTTTTCTGCAGCTATCACAGAGGAAGATTAGATAAAATTATAACTATCCGATTTGAAAATAAAAGTCATAAATTCCTGAGTGGTAGCTTTGAACTGAGAACCCTGGATGCTTTCTCTTGGAAACTCAGTCTTTTTCAAAATGAATGAGTCACAGAAAACTTCTAATCTTACTGCAAAGCGGAGGTTCCATAATGCCTAACTGGGAATCCTCTGACCCACAAAAATCCCTAAGAAAAATACTAGACTAGGGTGACACGCTTTCCACAGGAATTGATGTCTCCAGGCTTTTAGTGATAAGGAGAACCTGCACTTCTAGGCCAGATCCACATGAGCAGGAGCACGCCTTTACAACAGCACAAATAGTAGTGGCACAAATTTGTGCCCCAGTGCGTGCCCCTGCCCATGCACTTTGCAGTGGGACATATTGTCCTGCTGCTCCACGTATTGCAATGGGGGGGCTACATAGGGTGCCTAAGGGGCTAGCCCCAGGCAGCCAGGAACAGCAAGTGGAGATGGAGGAGCAGGCAACCTGCTCCCTTGTTTCGAGGCACACTGCCCCCCAGGGCAGGGAGCAACTGACTGGGGTGCAGTGTGCCTCAGCATGGCGGCTCCATATGCCACAGCATGGCCACTCCACTGTGAAGCCCCTGCACTGAGGCATGTGGAGACAGTGGTGCAGCCAGCCCAGACCTGTCTGTTCCCTTGTCTTGAAGCACCACGTGCCCCAGCCACCCAGGGAGGAGGCAGCCAACCACCCAACAGGAGAGCAGGCAGCCCTGGGATGCCTTCTGCCCCACCTCTGCATTTGTCCCATACTCATCACTTCGGTGTGGTTTGCACAATTTTTTTTCAGGTTTTTGTTTTGGTGGGATTTTTTGATACCTGGAAATCCCAGTAGCAAAGTTTGCCCTGGTGCTGCAAATTAGAAAGTTTGCCCGGTGCCAGCACTGATTAATGTGCAGCTCATGAGGTTTGTGGCACTGCAAAGATGCTTGTAGTGTCACAAGCCACACATGCCCGCACTTCTGGCTCCAGCCCTATAGGGCAAAGGTGGGGATCTTTTCAAATTCTATTTTGCACTCATGAGTGAGCAAAAACCTTTTGTGGAACTGAAGTGAAAGCTGAAAGGGATGAAAGAGAGGTTGTTTTAATGTTGCATATGTTTAGGCTTTAAGTGAACTTCAGGCAAGCATATCTATTTTCTATTATCTATTTACTCTGAAGAGGCTGACAATTACATTGCTGACAGAACAAGCAAACTTATATGGAGTCACAAAGCAGTGTGATTTCTGATTCAGGCTGAGTTTTCTGTAGACATGTTGTTTCTTAAATATTTCTTTATTATTAGTCTTGTTCATGTCACATGCATCTCCCTCCCATTGATCTTATTTTTCATTCCTTGTCATTGTGAAGGTTTGGGTTTGTTGTTTCATTTTCTTTTCTTGTTGGCTGTATTATTTGAAGGATAAAAATGAGTAATATTTATGCATGACAGAGCTTTCTGAATTCTCATTCTCCTTTGAGTATTCAGCCCACTTCAGTAGAATCAACATTTCTGTTGAGGAGGCTTACACATACTTTTTTCCTCATGATATTTAGCATAGCATTGTTGACTGGCCAACTTTGAAGGGTTGTAACCACAGTGACATCACTTTGGCCTTGGGTGATGAGATGATATATCAAAGCTTTATGATGAGTATGTCAGCATTTTTTGTACTATATATTTCCCCTGTAATTATTGAAAACTTAAATTACTACCAATAAGTCATGATAAACTGCAACACACATTCTATTTATACAGAATCTCCAGCTGCTATATAGCAGTGTAGCTCCATTAAATCTGGGATATTTATATCACCTGAAGATATGGTATATTCTGCTTTATCGGTATAAGTATACATGTGGCAAGAAAATCTTGCTTTTTAAATTTTGCAAGAACAAATGCAGCTTTTGGGTTTTTTTCCCTTGAATTGAAATCATTGTTTTTTTTTCTTATGATACCATAATAATGTAGAAAAAATATTGTGAAATAATGCATAGAGGACTACAACATCACATTAGGAGTTAACATCTGAAATACAAATCCATTTCAATTCAAAGACTGTTAATAAAAATTGGAGAAAAGACTTCCTGGAATCTAGAATGTAGATTCTTCATAGGACTTGTGCACACTAATGCCCAGATCCAATGTTTACACCACTTCCTAAATGCTCTAAGGGGTGCGAGTTTCAAAATCACAATCCATTCCAGAACCAGCTTTGCACATTCCAGATGTAGAAATGTGATAGTAAAGCCATGCTGAGGATGGCCCCAACAGTTCTATCGACCATGTTGAAGGCTAAGATCACAAGAGCGGTGATGGGGAAATGCTATGGTTTCACCATTTCATTTCAGGGTTTGGCACATACAGAGTAGGAGCTGGTGGGTGGGGTATAGTCAAGATGTCTAAGTGTTGCTTAAATGGCTTTTAGGAATGTAAGGGAAGAATTCTAATTAGCTGCAAAGAAGTCTGATCACTTTGGAGGCATCTAAATCATGAAACACACTGAAGGAGACATGGGGTTAGAATCTAGCACCTCTGGCTTCCTAGGTGTCTTAATTCCTGAGTTATGAGAGTCAAAGAGGAACATACACTACCATTTCTGTTTCTTAGGCTAAATCTGGTAGTCATGGGCTTTAACAGATTCAATTTTCAGGTGTCAAAAGTCACTGCATGCCTGTAAGGGGCATGTGTATATGTACTATGGTCATATGCTCCGTCTGTATGACTCGAACTGTAAATAGCTGTCCCATGAGTAGGTGTCTACATAACCAAGAGTACAATTCCTTTGGGATCATAAATGCCGAAAATGTCCTATAAATAGAAAAAAAAAAAGGTCCAGTTAAACAAGAAGGAAAGACTAAAATGTCATTCGTAATGACTAGCTATATCTCTGTCATTGCAATAACAAGTCATTAGCTGTTACCCCACTGCTTTCACCTATGTCAGTGCTGTCCAGCTGGTCACTCATGGGTTGCATCTCACCAAAAATGGGTTAATGTATGGCACCTGAGCTCTCACCTGGGCATCACTACTCCCATTGCCCATTGCAGCAGCAATGGCCCCCGAGCAGAACAGCACAGTGGGAGGCTCAGTGATCACACCGCTCATGCAACAGCACCATAATGGGAACTGTGGTGGTAGGCTCACACTGCTCACATGACAGTGGCGGGAAAAAAGAGTCACCCATATGATGGCGGCATTTAGGGGTTTTGCACTGCTCACATGCTAGCATTGGAGGGGGAATTGCCAAGGTGATGGTGGCAGTGAAGGGGGTCACATAGCAGCAGGGAGGAGGTATGGGGCTCATAATGCTTGTGTAGCAGCAGCAGGAGGAACTCCTGTTGTTTTTACTGTGGGGCACTGCATACAGTGAGGGTTCTGGGAAGCCCATGCAGTTTTCATCCCAAGGCCTGGGACCTGTGCAGAATGCAGCTCTCAGCTGCTGTGAAGGTGGACAGCTCTAACCTATGGTATATTATTGCATGCTTTCGGTATTTCTGGTTTTAGTGACTTGTAGTTTGTGCGAGAGTTTGAAGGGATCCATGAATAAATGGGTGTCTGTAATTGCAGGGGACTGGGCGTGATGGCCCAGAAGACTAATGCTAATTCAAATTCCTTGTAGTTAGCCTTTACTTCCAATGCTGTTCCTACATTTTGCATTACTTAGTCCTTGGGCTGAGGGGAAGAAAGGGGCAGGGCATGGAATAGATAAACCGCTCTGGGAGCAGAGAGCATCATATGGTGTTTCACCTGTCTGAAAGTCCTTCTTTTCCTATATATATCCATAGACAACTATTTGTGAAGCCTTTTAATACTTTTTGCAGGAAAATTAGACAACAAATTTAAGGTTTTTTAGAATCACTATTTTTTACTTAACTGTCTACATTTTTGCTTAGTGTCATGTTAGGTAGTTAAGGATGTTTAGCAGCTCAGTCCATATCTCTTAGTGTAAAAAAAAATAGTCTGTGTATAGTTCCAATAAAGTCAATGTAACTTTGCATATAGAAACTAGAAGCTGCATGCATTGAGTCTCTTAGCAAGGTTGGGGTCTAAATGAACACACCTAACATACTTTATGTATCCAGTTTAGAGTCTCTGGGAAATATCCTAGTACCATTGAAGTCAAACACAAAATTCCATGCACTGTTTTAGAATCCTATTTAACAACTGAAGTGCACTGTGTCCTGTTGAAATGTTCTATGAATCACAACCCCTTGTAAATATTTTTCTTTGCTGGTTATTAATATCTTGTGTAGCAAGAGTTTGGGGATCTTCCTGTAATGAAATCATAAGCATTTCTGACTCATTTCAATTCTTTTCTCTGGCTTTGCAAACATTATTTTGAATAATTTTTAATTGAGAAGAGAAGCTGCCATTGTACATGGATAGAGACTGCCCATTTTCTATACAGCTATTGAAGTGATTTGTTTTCATTCCAAGATATGTTTTACGTATTAGTATAGGGTAAGTATGTTTTATAAAACACATTTTTGCTACATTTAAGTTGCCTGGCTTTGAATATTTTCTGCAGTTTTAACATATAATGAATTTCACATTTTAAAATATTTTAGACTATATGGAATTATTAAAGAAAAGAAAAGAAAAAAAGAAAGAAGAAGCTATTTGGAATTGTACATATCAAATATTTTTTTCAAAGGAGTGGTCAATTTAATGTCAAACTACTAAAAATGGAGAAAAGGCTTTGAAAAGCTCTTTTATAAACTATTCTAAAATTATAATAACTTCCTTTGGAAGAAACATTTTCTATTTAAAGCAGTAGAGCTAGATCATACAAAAAGTAATTTTGGCTTTTTTTATTTCCTAATTCTGAGATGACAGGTGGTCATAAAAACAGAATATAAATCTAAACTTGACCCAATGATTCAGTCAATTTAAAAGGCAATCTTTCTAGTTTACATGCAGGGGACCGGGTATATCTTTCTCCTTCACTGAAAAACCTTCACTCTTAGAAATAAAGCAGAAAGACAAAATCTGTTCTTGAACCTAGTTGCTATGTAGATTCAAATCTGAGAGAAGCTGTTTAGGCAGATCAACTAAAAGTTTACTCCTACACTGTATCTGTGATTCCTTAATCATAGAGTCCACCCTTACTCAGACTCTATTGATGTTTTGGCATCTTGTTCTATTATACCAACTTAAAATAGTAAGAAAACAAGGAGGGAGAACAGAGAATGATGGGACATAGGTTATTGTGAACAAAACATGCTGAGCACTTTCTGTTCAACTGACTAATTGAAATTTTCATTCTTCAAAGTATACCAAGAATTATAAATATTATTTAGGTAATCCCATAGCAAATATCAATGCCTCTTTCATTTCTTAATTTATTTCATATGTAGGTAGCACTGAGAACGTGATATACCTGAAACATGTACATTCAACTATTAGCTTGGACTTTAACAAAATACACACCTGATTTCAGGTACTACAATATATTCATATACTGTTGTTAAGCTGGAGAGAGTGGGGAACTGTAATAGATTCAACATATTCTGCTACCAAGTATATTCACATTGTCTAATACCTGGATATCAAACATGTCATGACCCATGATTGTGTGTGCGCTTCGGCACTGCAGAATTATTTCCCGCCACATGGAGCTTTCTTTGCACGGTGCAATTCTCAGCTGCAGAGAGAAAACCCCGGTGCAAAGGAGTTCCCGCTGCTCGCATGCAAATTTGTGTCCCACTATTGGCTGTTTCTAAATTATTCCCACATAGCGGCTAGCGATTGGCTTGCTAGCCGTATAAGAGGCTTGAGCAGTTTCCGCCCAAGTCGGAGATCTCCGAGAATCTCAGGAGGATCCTGAGAACCCCAATTCCGAGAATTCCAGGAGAAATCCGAGAGAATTCCGGCAAGGAGTCCATGATTACCTCGTGGACTTCTATGTAAATCTCGGACCGAATAGTGGTTTGATCACCCATCAAGAGTCTCTCCCCGTCGCCGACCGATCCCTCGACGTACCCCTACCCTGCGCGTTCGTCGAGAGTCACCTTTCAGACTCTCATTTTGGTATCCAGAGCTCTGCCCAGTTCATTTTATGGAGCCTAGCAAACTCCGTGTGTGTGTCTCTTCGGTGGAGCCTAGCAAACTCCACATGTGTTTATCTGTAACTGCAACAAAAGCAAATTTTCCTGCCTGCACCGCGACCATCTACGGTGTAAGTAAAATAATCTTTAATCAACCTCCACATGCCAGTGCCTAATTCTAGTTCACCGTGCCGACTTCCCCGGCCCATGTGCCCGGGCTGCTGGCCACAGCCCCTCGGCCCCGACAAAACACAAAACAATCTTCAATCCAAGGAATATTAAAGACTGACTGTGTCCAATAGGAAGTTTGTGATAGTTTCAGTCCATGATACCTCATTTCATAAAATAAGTCAAATCATAGTGTGAACAAAACTTACCTGAGTCGGAGGAGAGGCGGCAGGACACCGTGCCAGCAGCCAATCGTGGCAAAATTGAAACCATGGCGGCTGGAGCTGCTGCAGGCAAAGATCAAAGAAAAAACTTGTGGTGGAGCTGGGAAGATCTGGGAATGGTTCCTGTGTCTGCCTGGATGCCTGGCACCAAGGTAAAAGGCCCAGCAGGAAGGAAGCCAGGGGGACCGGAAGCAGTATCCCCAGCCAGCTCAGAGGAGCCAGAACACCCAGGCAATCCTGGTGAGGGGACGTGGTGGCTCCCTTGGAAGGGGAGCACAACAGGAACACTGGGCCAGTGAGGGCCCAAGGAGTCGCTCACAGGGCTGGCGTGGACAGAGGTTGGTGGCAGCAGCGACTGGGACACTGGCAGAGACAACAGGGATGGAACCCTGATGCAGATGACAGGTGGCAGGTACCAGACTCAGGGAGGAAATGATGCATTAAGGGGGGGTTGAAGCCCGGGCAGAGTCAGACACTGTGTAAGCCAAGAGCAAAAAGGGGCAGCGGGGGACTCAGTACTAATACCAGCAGTAGCCAACAACCACGGCCCCTAAGGGACCGAGCACCAGGGAGGGCCAGAACATCGGCCCTGATGGACAACATCATGGTTGGCATTAGTCGGGGTGTAGGGGAGGTGGGGCCACAAGAAGAAATTACTGCAAGGACGACCAAGGGAAAATACCAGGGGAGGCAGGACCAGACACTGTCCTCCTGATAGGAAACTACTTACCATCAAAGACATGGTAGGCGAGACCCCTGGGGAACTGACCTAAGGCCACTCCCAACAGCCTGGCCATGCAGCCCAAGAAGCCATGGCAAGGTTCAAGAAGAGCCCAAATATGCAACGCTCAGGGGATAGACACGGGAGGTTACACATAGCCTGATTAACAGTGAGGATGTTAGGCAATTGTATGTGTGAACTGAGTGATTTATAATTTAGATGGCTGTCCTGGAGTTATGGAAAAAATTTATATTTTGTGAGGCAATAGGAGTAGAGCAGAAGAAACTTAATTCCAATGCTAAATGTTTGTGTCCCCAGCTTCAGTAAAGTTTCAGTATAACTCTGCCCATTATTTTCATTATATTATAATAATGTGGCTGTGCTTTAACCAGGTGAAGTGTTATTTGTTTTGTAATAATTATGTTAAGTTCATATTAAATTAGCTTACACTAAGAAATTGCATTATTAAAGTCAGCCTTTTGCTGCCAGTGTCAACCATTAATTAATTTTAGAACAAATTTCTTTTCTTCTGGCTTCTTTTCATAATGATTTCTCAGCTTTCATAAATTTTGTAGCTAATCGTCTTAAAACATCTTACTTCTCCCTAATGAATTTGGACACATTACCGGAGGAGAAAACTGTGTGTTAAAGGTTTCCATCAATTTGACAAATAAGAATATAGTTCTGGTAACAAAGTTGTCTAAAAATATTGTGTTTCATCAAAGTGTCATTGTAAGAGAATCTTAATGTCCCTTCAATACATATTTATCGCTTAGATTGATACTATGTCCTTTGGAAGGTTCCCAAACCCCTGTGAGACTATGAAATGCACTGCATCAGATTCTTAGCTGACTGTCTTATTATAATCATTTTTTTTCTGCAAATATGTTAAACACAAGTGAACTTTGCATTAAAATTGAGGATTGTCTTCTCCAGTCAAAAAGGAGTCTGAGATCTCATTGAGGAAGAATAGTTGAAGAATTAGGGTGCTATATGAGACATAACTTAATACCATGCTATATCATAGATTTCAAGTATAACCTCAGGCAAGTCAAATAAAGTGAGATTCAAAAGTCATAAATTTCTAAAATTAGGTGTTTCAGTGGCACATTTTGAAAATTCCTGCCTCCCAAAGATAATGAACAATGAATCAGTCACCAAAAGATAGGCAATACTGAGGACAGGCAAAATCTTAGGCCTTACCACCCAGCCAGCACACTCAGGCATTGGCGACATTTAGGGGGTGCATGTGGGTGCTCGTGCATCCCCTGAGCTTGGTGGTGCACCCCCTGCAAAAAGTGCCACCAATGCTGCTGGTGGCACCTGAGGGCAGTCGCCGATCGCTACCCCCCATTGTCACTGACACTACTGGTGGCATCTGTAGACAGTCCCTGATTGCCACTGGCTGCCACCACCACTCACCAGCCCACCCCACCTCTGCCACCACCACTGTAACCACCTGCAGAAGCTCCCCGCTCTCTGCCACCATGCTCCTGGTGCCACCACCTCCTGTGGGCAGTCACCATGCTCCCCCAGCCTTTTTGGGCATGCAGCGCTCATGCGCTCAGGGCACATCTATCCATATTATTAAGACAAAACAATCAGCTCTGGCACATATGTATTTCTCCCAGGTGCTGCATTTACATGTGCATCTAGGACTGAAGAATGTTGAATACAGCACGTTGAGTGCAGCACATTGAGCTGGGGGTAAGCCTGCCAGTCCGGGCCTGCTCTGACCTGGTTCACCTTGCTTCAGCAGGACTGACTGGGACACAAAGGTGCTACAGTGTGGGGTTAGCTGACAAGCTGCCCCCATACTGAAGCACCCATGTGCACCAGCCAGCCCCATCAGTACCTGCACATGCATTGCTGCAGAGTAAAGAACTCCACCACAGGATAGTACTTGTATCCTGTGATGGACTTCTATGCTTTCCTTCACAGCAGTGCATGCATAGATGCTGTGTAAACTAAATGGAGTAAGCTAATAAACTCTGCTACAGGATAGTACTTGTAAATATCAGTGAAAAGCTAGTTTAAAAAAGTGTTGCTTTATTGTGGCAAGTGCCTATTTACTCTGCAGGGGAAGAGTGCAGACAGTTCAGAGTTGCTTGCATTCTCCAGCCATCTTAAGCAGGTGCTCTGGGGGCTTGAGGGACCCAATCCTGCACACCCAGAAATTCCCATGCAGGATAAGACCCCTCAATCTCCCTGGAGCACCTGTCTAGCTTTCCATGCTTATAGAGGTGTTCTTTGTGGTAACTCTGGGCACCTGTGTGTAATGTGGAACGTTAGTTCCCAGGGGTGTCTTCATAAGTGATGTAAGCTTGTGTGGGTCCCAGTATGGAAAGAATTCCTGGCACCCTGCACATTTCTATGCCTGTATGCTGGAACCTGCAGCAGGTCCCATGCTGACTGATGTTTCCTAAAAAGGCCAGGAGTGGTGCAGGATCAAGGGAATTGCATGCTGGAACCAGCACTGATCTGTACCTCCAAAGGGGCATGGGTCAAAACAGGTCCTGGCATGGATGGATGGGGCACCAGGAATTTTCCCCCAGTCCCACACTGCCCTGTGCCTCTGCAGGTCTCAGCAAGGCAGCATAGTGCCAGGAATTCCCTGGGTCTTGTGCTGCCCCAGGCCTCCTTGCCAGGACCCATTCCAACCTGTGTGTCTGCATGACCCACAGGACAGGACAGACCTAGGTCCCATCTGGGAGGCCCTCAGCAAAGGGTACATGTTGGCCCTTATCCTACACTGGGGCCCTGTCCAACATGGGGGAATGGGCTATGTGTGTTTTCCCCAATAAAACACTAGACCAGCAAATCAGCACAGCTTGATCTGCTTCATTTGCTGATGGTTTTCCCCTCAGAGCTTTAGAAAGGAAAATAATCCACAAGACTCAAGATGTGAAAGTAAATATCTACATTCTTTCAAAAAAAATTAACCAGGCTAACTCTGCCAAAAGGATTGTGTCACCTTCTTTTTATGTAATTGCTTACCAGTTCCTCCTATACCTAAAGGAATTGAATTGTTTTATATCTGTATTCACTATGAAAAGTTAACAGAAGAGTGACAGATTCAAACAATTGCACAAATAATCTGTTGGCAAAATATTAAATGAAAAATAATAATTTTCCCAATGCACTCTCATGAAGTTTGCAATGTTAAAAAAATAACACTTATCTCCTTTTCCTCTTTAGCACTGAAATGACAAACTAGTGACCACCAGGAAAACAGGCACAACAGTAAAAAACTCTTTACTTTGATATTTATGAATTTAGTTAATCTGTTTCCCCAGGGAAGAGTACTGAATCATTTTTTTTACTTGATTTACAATGAATAATTATCATCATAACCTCTGATTAAAAGACAATAGCTTTAACAAATAGTGACTGCTATAAAGATTTGCCTAGGACTCATTCTCCTATAGGAGGAAAATAAAAATTACCTTGAAAAACAAGTGTCAGTTCATGGAGCTGCCAAAGACCAAAAATAGTTATGGCTTCCATTTTTAAACGTGATCACATTCATGAAGGCAGGAATAAGTATATCTATAACACACTTGGAAGTGGGAGCTGAAAGCTTTTGCCTATCAACAGCATTTAAATGGAAACCCCCTGTTGTGAAGCTAAGTAGTTTACCACTCCTCCTGTTTACCACTTTTTGCAGGATCATGAGAATAAGTCTAAAGAGGTGATAGTTTGATTGAAATGCTAATACTATTCCACAAGGGGCCTGGGTCCTTTATGAACTGGAACTGGAAGTGGGATCAAAGGAACTCAATGATTACAGAAATTGGGGATTAGGCATGGAACTTCCAACATTCAGTACAGTGCAGCCAGGAGATCAGACATAAAGGAAAGGGAAGCTACAGTGACCCTACTCTGTTTGGAATTAATTAAGGAAGTAATAGTCCCATGCACTGCACAAGTTATTAATGAGAAATCCCAGATGATTTAAATCACTAAAATATCATCTGCTGCATACTATCCTTCTTTCTCAGTGTGTGGGGCAAAGAGCAATTGAAATGTACACAGGTGTGTGAGATCTGAAAAGGCAGCAATGGGAATAAAAGTTGAATGCACAGTTGTGATCTAAGTATGCCCAAGTTCTTTGCTGTATAGTGTCTGAGTACCTCAGGAAATTGTTTGGAATTATGTAAGATGAAGGTTGCCTTGAATTTAGATACTATTTCATTTTTAGACTTGTCTGTGTTTCATTCAGCTCCTTTGACTCCCTGCTTTTTTAAATAGCCCTTAGTAACCTTGAGGTATAAGTCAAAGAAGATAGCCTATGGTATGGCACTGTTATAATAGGCATTTATTTAAGGAATCATGGACAATGCATTTGTATTCTGAAGATGGCTGCTTGGAGTTGTCTGACAGAATTTAAGCAAAAGAACAACTTTGACAAATAGAATCTCATAGTTTTTTACCCAGGATAAAAATATGTTTCAGGTGGATATAATAGTTTCCAAAAATCAGGAGCACATGAGTTGAAAACATGGCATAGGCTATAACAGTTTTTATTTTTAAAAGCAGCATCCCATTGGGTTTTAAAGAACAACCTGTCTCTCCTGAAAGTGATGTGGTTTTTTTTGTTTGTTCATGGTTTGGTAAAGAAAGGTTAGGCTGGGGCATATTGTCTAATACGGATTGTCAGGAGGGAGCAACTGTTTAGATACCCCAGCACGGAAAACCCATACTGCTTCAGCCTATCAGTCCTATCAGCTGAAATAAAATTTCCCAAACACAGTCTAAATATTTTGTTTTAGCTTTGTTTACTGAATACAAAAAACAAAAACCCTCCTTTCAACCGACAATTATTTTCAGGTATAGGTCAAACTATTCCTCATTTTTTTCCTATTGATGATACAGGTAAATGGATTTCAGATAATGTTTTACCAGATAAGAGATAATACATGAATTTTCTACCATGATATTTGTAAGGCACCAATTGCTGTATAACTGAGCATAATATTCTCAGTATTTGTTTTTTCTTTAACCCCTCAGGAGTCAGTAGCTATAGTACTGAGACAATACTTAATTACTGTAATTTATCTAATCCTCTGAGATTAATCTCCTAAAATATACCCTAAATATGATGTCAAAAGGGTTCATGCTATATTTCACTTACTCCCAGCAGCTCTCCCCACAGGTACCTTTGACAGAAATTTCTCCTTAGCTCCTGTAAAAAAAAAACCCAAAAACCGAAAACAAAAACCAAACAAACAAACAAAAAACCTGAAAAAAACTGAACTTCTGAGTCTGTTGAAAAATTATCAACTGCAAATTCTTGAGAGTAGGTAAATTCAGTGATTGTATGATTTAATTTCAAAGAAAGATCTCATCTCATGAACTAAAGTCAGTTCATAGTTGTCAAGTACTTTCACATGGATTAAAGCAAGTCATTAAAGCAGGTGTGGGCAATTATTTCAGCTGGAGGACCACTTAATGAGTTTTGGTAAGCTATCAAGGACTGCAAGGGTAGCCCCATTCCTTGACAAGTGCCTCACCCTCTGATTGCCATCTTGGGACTGGAAGTCCTGCCCCTAACTCCTCACCTTTGCCAATGGAAGTCCCTCCCCTTGCCCCCAGAAGTACTCCTTTGGGGTGGGGGGGTTATCTTCTTAACCATAAAATAAACAAATTATAAACTAAAAATCAAACATTTACTATACACATGTAATCTTATTCTAAAAATTATATATTTTTGTAATGATATATTTTTGTGTAGTGTATGAGGAGGTGACTGCATAATGGGTCAAAATAGTCTAACTCTCATATTTTTTTGAGGGGGGAAGTGTGTGGTTGGGGTGGGCGCACACACACGCATGTGTATGTGTGTGTGTGCATGCAAGTGGAGTGTGTGAGGGGGTGTGGCTGTGTGTGTGGGGACATAGGGTATGGTGTGGGATGTGTATATATGGGGGGTTGTGGGGGCAGGGTATGGGTGTGTGGGGCTTGTGGGGTGTGAGGGAGGGTGGGGGGGTACGGGGACCCCCCTACACACTCCCCCCCCCATGGTGCACAGCTCCTGCTGCCAGTGGCGGCAGCAGCAGCAGGAAGGGGATCTCGGGAAGCTCATGGTACAACCAGGCAATGAACAGCTCTGGCCAGAGCTGCACACAGCAGCAAGGAGCACAGCCTGCCTGGCCCATCTCTATTGTGTGGGACTCCACACTGCTCAAGTGCAACTCCCAGCACTGGTGTGCCACCAGGGAAGACCTCGTGTGATGGATTTGGCTGCCACCATGAAAGTGGGAGGTGGGGCTTCCCATTACTTCTGGCTGAGTCCCACCAGCTGCACGTGGTGGGGAAGGAAGATGGCTCCATCGCATAGGGCTTCCCCCATTAGCATGCTTAGCTGGGAGATGCCCTTATGCAGCAGGGAGCCCTATGCAATACAGGTGGGCTGGGAAGGCTGAGCTTCTTGCTGCCATGTGCAGCTCTGGCCAGAGTTGTGCGCTGCTTGGCAGCAGTGCCACAAGCACCCCAAAGGCCCCTGCCTGCTGCTTCTGCTTCCACAGGCAGTAAGATCTGTGTGCCATGGGGGAGTGTGTGTGGCAGGAGGGGTCCCCACATGCCTCCATCCTCCCTTACAGTAACACACTGCCTGTTGCAGCTCCACACTCCTGCCAGCCCCAGCCCCATACTTCCCACCCCCACCCAGCTGCAGTGCCCCCTCCCAGCGCAGATTCCCTCTCTTCCCCACTGCTTCCCTACCTGCTGCCTGGAGCAAGTGCTGCATCAGGGAAACAAGGAGCTTCTGGAGGCTGGGGAAGCTGAGCAGGTCCTGCAGTGGCTGCAGCAGTGACAGGCAGCAGTCCTGCCTGGAAGGTACATGCTGGGCTGGGCCCTTCCGTGCATGAGGGTGGGAGTGAGGCACATGAGCTGGACATCAGCTGAACAATAATTGGTGGATGTCCATGGGCCAGATAGAATGCCTGGCAGGCCAGATTTGGCCCATGAGACATATTTTGCCTGCTCCTGGATTAAAGATTATGATCAGGAATCCTGGTTTTCTTTGATTAAAAAAAAAAAAATCTCAGGTTTCAGATTAAAACAAGTAACCCAAAATCCATATTTTTCTGTGATTAAACTGAAACACTGATCAATCAATAGACACATCAATCACTTAGGTAGATAGATATATTCATATATTTTTTTAAATCTGAAAACAGGGTATTTTTTTATCAGAGAAAAGCAGGATCCCTGATTATGATTCATAAATAGGATTTTTGTGATGGGATTCTTAACAAAACTATACAAAAACAAAGAAGTTTTCAGCATTATCCTTTACATTTGAGTTACAAAGATATCAACATTTCCTCAGGAAAGGAGAGATGTATCACTGAAGGGTAATTGTATTTGCCCTGCACATTACCCCAACATTTTTCACTGCTGTAATGAAGCCATTAGTAGCCTAATCAGTAGGTCCAGATGCTCTTCACCCGAGGGTGCTGAGGGAATTGGTGGGGGTCATCGCAGGGCCCCTGGCACAGCTTTATGAGTGTAGGGTACTGCATCTAGGGAAAAGGAACCAGCAACACACCTATAGGTTGGGGAAACCCCCCTTGTCAAAACAGTGGCAGAAAGGGAACTTGGAGTCATTGCTGACTCCAGGATGAGCATGAGCCATCAATGTGAGGAAGCAGTCAGTAAGGCTAGTCACACCTTGTCATGCATCTACAGATGCATCACAAGCAGGTCCAGGGAGGTGATCCTTCCCCTCTATGTGGTGTTGGTCAGGCCAAAGTGTGGCACCACAGAGTACTGTATCCAGTTCTGGGTGCCACACTTCAAGAGGGATGTGGCTAGCATTGAGAGGGTCCAGAGGAGGGATACTCACATTGTCAAGGGGCAGTGGGGCAAGCCTTTTGAAGAGAGGCTGAAGGGCCTGAATCTATTCAGCCTCCACAAGAGAAGGTTGAGAGGGGATCTGGTGGCCATTTAAAAACTCATCAGGTGGGACCAGTGGGAATTGGGTGACGCTCTGTTCCCCTGGGCATCACCAGGGTTTACTAGGAATAACAGCTACAAATTGTTAGAGAGAAGATTTGAGTTGGACATCAGGAGACATTACTTTACAGTTAGGGCTGCCAGGCTCTGGAATGGGCTCCCAAGGGAGGTGGTGCTCTCTCCTACCTTGGGGGTCTTTAAGAGGAGGCTGGACAGATATTTGGCTGGAGTGTTATGACCCCACACTCGCTCCTGCCCAGGGCAGGGGGTCAGACCTGATAATCCGTTTAGGTCCCTTCCAACCCTAAGCACTATGAAACTATGAAACATTATTTCATTTTCTAAGGTTTCTGGGCATAACAATGCTAATTTATATCAAGAATATATTGATTACTGAAGTCACAGTCTACACATTTCAGGGGCAATATATCTGTTAAAGACTTTGGAGTTTCTGGAAAGACTAGATTAAACATTACCTCAAGTCCAGATATTAGACATTCATTGTCGATATTACACCTTTTCATTGGTTGAAAATAACATTTATAAGAGACATAGTGATGCAGTGTTGCTCCCTTTGCCATTTAACCAGACTACTTTTAACTAAACTATTAAGATTTCAGTCAGCTGCATTCAATGTTTGTCTTATGGTACTCACAAACATCATATTGACTTCAAAATGTTAACCAAAAGCTATGAATATGTGGAATGATGCATTAAACACCCTGCTTCCTACTGACACAACACATCATTACAGGATGTAGAGCTGCATCATGTTACATAGGATTTCTTCAGAGGAAAGATGAATGTGTGAGGTGCTTCTTTCACATACTCTTCTGTGTAAGAAACCATTTTTCCATCTATCTAAGAATTGAAATATTATACTGGTGTTCTCTGGGTTTAAATCAAGACTGAACTTCTTCATAAAAAAAACAGAGAGAAAAAATGCAACCCTACAACACAGTGGTTAGAGGATTCACCAGGCATGTTGGAAACCGATTTCAGTTCCTGCTCTAATGAATATTTATTTATAGAAAATGTAAGCAGTCCAACACAAAACCCAGAAGGTCTAATATCATATTCATGAATATTGTGTGCCTCCTGAGGCTGGGGGGGGGAGAGGTGATGATTACTGGCAGGAGGCGGTGTGGCAGCAGTGAGCGGGGAGCTTCCACAGGTGGCTGCAGTCATGTGAGTGGTGAGGATTGGGGGGTGGGGGGGGGTTGTGAGCACCGACTGGTGATTGGCGACCACCTAGAGACACTGCTGGCAGCACCAGCAGTGTCTAGTGGTGATTGGCGACCACCCATAGATGCCACTGGTTGTGTAGGTGGTGAGGAGGGAGGTGGCAAATAGTGACCGCCCGTAGGCGCTGCTGGCAGTGTTGACACTGGCCAATCTCAGGGGATGCACCGCAAATCTCAGGGGATGCATGTGCACCCTTCTATGCATCACCAGTGATCCTTTTGATAGACCCATGCACTGGGAAAGTCAGGTTAAAGTCCCTGGTCTTCTTATAGTGGTGTTTAATTTTAATCATTGATAAATGTTGATTTTGGGTTACTTTTTTAAAACTGAAAATTTGGGGATTTTTTTTTTTTAATCCAAAAATCTAGGATCCCTGCTTATTACTTCTGTAAAGTAGTGTCAGTGCATGGTTAGTGCCCAGCAACACTACTCCTTGGTACCAAGAAGCTATAGTGCAGCAGCTCATTGCTAGTGTGCCATAGCTTCTCCTGTAGACACGCCCAAAGAATCCAGGAATGAGCAACATTAAAGGCCATTAGGAATTCAATCTGTCAGTTGGGATAATCAAGTATGGAACTTATTTACTTACCTTAAATAATTCCAACTTCATTAGTGTAGATATAACTAATTCTACCAACAATCCTTATTAGGAAAGCCCATTTACCAACTTGATTATTTAAATGATAAAACATGCCCCTCCCCCTTTTTTCCAAAAATATATATTTTTTGCCTCATATATGGGTCATGTGACTGTATTTGAAACCTCCTGGTGAAAATTATATGACACATGCTTAATGTATATGAATTATTATTAATTTTTTGCAATTGCCTTTCTATGTATTGAAGCCTCTATAGGGTATGTCAAGCCTCTATAGAGAAGCTTTTATAGGGTATGTCAAATATAAAAATGGTAAGTAAATGTCATAGTATATATATATATTTTTTTAATAATAATCAGGGATCTTGGTTTTCTCTGATTAAAAATCCCCAATTTGTGTGTGTGTGTGTAGAACACATATCAATATAATTCCAACAAAGTGCTTGTACACAGATTTAACTCTGAACATGCAACTTCTAAAACTGTATTGACACTGTCCTTAACTTTCTGTAATATTTTACCCTTTTGACCCAGTGTTCTGGAATTGTCATTGGCAACCATTCTTCAAGATGACCATGGAGATTGTACCTTATAGGGGAGTTACAGGGTAGGTTACAGGGTATTATCACAGCTTTCTGAGTGGCTGAGTCCAATGCATGACAAGCAGACCCTCTGGCAAACTGCTCATACAAACTCAGTTGAGAAGCACCGGCATGCTGAGTATTGTCTTGTGTTTCTTGCCTTTGATGCATCTTCTCTCTCATTATTGACCCTCTCTATGTCAAAGCTGTGTAAGCCCAGCTTCACAGCAGCTTTCCACTTGTAGTGGTCCAAAGTGATTGATTCCTAGCATTGGCCATTGAAGCATAGCTCAAAAAGCCATGAACTTCTTAGCACATGTATAATTTAGGTACTCTACAATGTTGTAAAATGCAATATTACTAAGATCTCTCAGCAGTGATACAAGACTAACATGGGGTGGGGGGGGACAGACCCACAAGATAATTCATTTTCCATAGAGTATGAAAGCACTAAGGTAGCAGATGTGTAAGAATCCATTAGCAGCAAATTCAATTATAAACCTTATTGCACCAGGGAAAGGCATGACGGGTGGGCAGGGAAGAAAATAAACAAATCCTCTGAGGTGGTTTGTGTGTCAGCAAGGAGAGTTAAATCTCCCTTGTTAACTCTCAAAACAATAACATTTTATTTATATTCTAGTTATTTTCTGTACAAACAGGGGTACTTGTGGATTGCATTGATGATCTTGGAAATTTATAAATATATAGAAAACTACTTGACAGGAAAAAAAAATCATGCGACTGTAAGACAGATATTATTGTATCATAAAGAGCTGGTGAAAGAGCTACAGAAGGAACATTTTCCTACTGGAAAATTCTTACTTGTCAAAATTGATGCATACCTCTAGCGCGGATCTTTGAAAACTCTTGGCGCTCTGGTGTAGTGCCCGAAGACTGGAAGAAGGCCAACGTGGTGCCTATCTTCAAGAAAGGGAGGAAAGTGGATCCAGCTAACTATAGGCCCATCAGCCTGACTTCTATCCTGGGGAAGATCTTAGAAAAGTTTATTAAGGAGGCCATCCTTAATGGACTGGCCGACGCCAACATCTTAAGGGATAGCCAGCACGGGTTTGTTGCGGGTAGGTCTTGCTTGACCAATCTCATTTCCTTCTACGACCAGGTGACCTATCACCTGGACAAGGGAGATGAGATTGATGTCATATATCTTGACTTCAAAAAAGCCTTCGATCTGGTGTCCCATGATCGTCTCTTGGAGAAACTGGCCAATTGTCGCCTTGGGTCCCCCACGATCCACTGGCTGGAAAATTGGCTCCGGGGTCGGACCCAGAGGGTAGTAATTGATGGAAGTCACTCATCATGGTGTCCTGTGACCAGTGGGGTCCCCCAGGGCTCTGTCCTTGGACCCATACTGTTCAACATCTTCATTAACGATGTGGACACTGGAGTCAGAAGCGGACTGGCCAAGTTCGCCGATGACACCAAACTTTGGGGCAAAGCATCCACGCCAGAAGACAGGCGGGTGATCCAGGCTGACCTGGACAGGCTCAGCAAGTGGGCGGATGAGAATCTGATGGTGTTCAATGCCGATAAATGCAAGGTTCTCCACCTTGGGAAGAAAAACCCGCAGCATCCTTATAGGCTCGGCCGTGCTATGTTGGTTAGCACTATGGAAGAAAGAGACTTGGGGGTCATCATTGACCACAAGATGAACATGAGCCTGCAATGCGATGCTGCGGCTAGTAAAGCGACCAAAACGCTGGCTTGCATCCATAGATGCTTCTCAAGCAAATCACGGGACGTCATTCTCCCCCTGTACTCGGCCTTAGTGAGGCCGTAGCTGGAGTACTGCGTCCAGTTTTGGGCTCCACAATTCAAAAAGGATGTGGAGAAGCTTGAGAGAGTCCAGAGAAGAGCCACGCGCATGATCAGGGGTCAGGGAAGCAGACCCTACGATGACAGGCTGAGAGCCCTGGGGCTCTTTAGCCTGGAAAAGCGCAGGCTCAGGGGTGATCTGATGGCCACCTACAAGTTTATCAGGGGTGACCACCAGTATCTAGGGGAACGTTTGTTCACCAGAGCGCCCCAAGGGATGACGAGGACGAATGGTCACAAACTACTACAAGATCGTTTCAGGCTGGACATAAGGAAGAATTTCTTTACTGTTCGAGCCCCCAAGGTCTGGAACAGTCTGCCGCCGGAGGTTGTTCAAGCGCCTTCATTGAACACCTTCAAGATGAAACTGGATGCTTATCTTGCTGGGATCCTATGACCCCAGCTGACGTCCTGCCCTTTGGGCGGGGGGCTGGACTCGATGATCTTCCGAGGTCCCTTCCAGCCCTAATGTCTATGAAATCTATGAATAAAATGGTTAAATAAAATCTCATCTGGGAAAAAAAAAAATGAACAATTAGGATAGGCTGAATAAAAAGGAACATTCCATTTTTCATTTTGAAGTGACAGTTCACTTCAACAGTTTTTTATGGTATACAAAAATTAGTAATGGTATATACTTATTAGCATTATCATTCTATTTACTTTTTTATTAATGATTAAATACAATTTTATTTATACCAAACATTTTTTTTAAATAGTTTCAATGGAAAATTCGAAATTCAAAGTTTTGAAGCAGTTCAGATTTGAAAGAAACTATACTTTTTTTTTAGAAGAATTCCAGTTTCTAATTGATTCTATATTGGAACATAATAAAGAAGAATACATTTCACTATAACATCACATTTCACATTAAGAAAAAGGAAAATAAAGAAAATGGAACACAGAATAATATAAACTATATCTTTAAAAAGGATAGGAAAGGAATATGATTGCCATATGTAAATAAATTGACAGTAAATGCCAGACCTAGAGCTTAACTGAAATAAAGGACAATGCTGGTCAAAGAGCAGTTATAAAGAAAAAAAGCCTAAGTTAATGCTGGAAATTAGAATAAAATTCCTAATCTTTGGACGGATACAGTTCTGGAACAGCCTTAGTTAAGAGTCAGAGGTCAAGAAGTCTAAATGGTCTTTAAGATGGAACTTGATAAATGTATTACATGGTTGCCTGCAATAATAAGCAGCTGTACCCAGGAAGCCTTTTTAGTCTGTTGTTCTGATCAGATACTCTTGTGTGATAGAATATAGTATGAGAAAGTCAAAACAGTATACAATAGGACTAATAATTCATATTTTGCACCTATCTTTGAATATCGTTTTAATTGCTAGGGGGGGCCTTTGGGGAGGTTGGGAGGAGGTTAGATTGAGTTAAAAATGACCATCCAATCTAAGCTAACTCAGGATGGAGTGGCTAGTTAGGGGGGAAACAGGCTCAGGGGGTATTGGGAGAGCAATCATAATCTTCAGGGGAGCATGGGGCAAGCAGAGTCTGTGGGCGGGTATTGGAGGGATTGGGGGGTAAGTAGGATCCATGGGGACTTGAGGAGATTGGTAAGGCTAGCAGGGTTTGTGGAGGAGACTGGGAAGGTTTGGTGGGATCAGGAAGGTTAGTGGGGTGTGTGGTGGGCCTTGGGGGATATGGTGTTTTTCATCTGGGGGAGGGCTGATGGGTTGGGGGGCTAAAAATAGCCTGGCACCAAGGAGTGAGGTTAGGAAAAACATAGCCCTGGGGCTGGGGCCAGAGTCTGGACTTTCCCAGCCCCAGGACTGCACTGGGAACTGTACAGTTAGTTCGGACTTGCCTGACTGAGTGTAAATTAGACTACTTCAGAGGTAGGGTTGACTTAGATTGGGTTAGCCATTTTTAGATAGATCTAAACCTCCTAAACTTCTCTGCAGTTTTCACTTAGATCCCTAGTCAGATCACTCCAAGTGTAAGGTCCACAGTTGGACGAACTAAGTTAGCTCTGGTGGCCATTTTTCATGAGATCTAACCTCTCCCTAACCTCCCTGAGTGTCTGTACCTAGCCAAGATAAAGTTTTTCCCTCTTAGCAATGCTTTACAGAGGGATTACCTTATTTACATATTGTTCCAGCTGTCTAGTGGCATGTCTACTACGGCATATATCCTGACTTCATTCTTAATATATGCAACAAATCGTTTCATCTTACCTGAATGGTTTTGGAAAGAATTCTGTACTGTTTTTCCTGATAAATACCTGCATTCATTATACATTAATTCCATTTAATACCTTGAATGCTAGCAGATTTTATATTTGAAGCATCTAAAATTCTCTTGAAGCACTCCAAATGACCCAAATGCCAAAAATGGCTCAAGTGCTTCAGAATAGTACCCCTTAGAATAAGGGGTACACATGCTTTGTTTCTTCTTATGTTTGTGTGCTCTTTGGAGCATGATGGAGGATCCCTGGATCCTCTAAAACAGTAGCTTTCAACCTGTGATCCCCAGGTCTGTGAGAACGGGTCTGCAAAAAGGGACTACGACCAATCAAAAGTATGTGAGTACCCACAGTTACAATTCAAAGGGGTCCACACCTCCATTCACATTTTTTAGGGATCCACAAAAGAAAAAAGAAACCCCACACTCTTCTAACATTTCAGTGTTCTGCTCTTACCACCTCAGAGAAGGGGAGCAGAGCAGACTGTCAATGCCCACTCCCCTGATACTTTACCTCTGCTTTCCTGAAGTACTTCCCCAACACTACTGAAGCCAGGATCCCTTTGTGCTCCCTCATTAGAGTTAGGAGTTTGGCTTTCTAGACAGAAATGCCAACCTGCCTCTCTGCATCTAGTCTTATGTCTCTAGAAGCATGGAGGACGGTTTCCCAAGTTTGGGTACGGTGGGCACACTCCAGGAGAGAAGAGATGGAATGGCAGAAGAGAGCACTCACTAGCATTGGCTCCACCCTCCCTATTCCCTCCATGGCCTGAATATTTTCAGTGACTTCATTTCGTGTAAACCAGGGAATGCAGCTGATGGCTTACTCAAAAGATACTTTCTCTGTAAGCAAGCAGGTACAATGTGGTTAGTTATGGCCTGCCATGTTTTGTATGCGCATTTGTGCCCACAATGAATCTAACACACTTTAGTAATGGAATAAATTGTCCTATTCATCTTCTTATGGTATTACTCAGAAGCAGCTATTTCTTGTGGTCAGGCTGACCCAGAGTAATGGTCTACCATACAGAGCATTAATAAATCATCAAAGAATTCCATAATGGCTGAATCATTGCCAAGATTAAAAAATATCACATTCAGATCTGTGATAAGAGGACTTGTCCAATGGGTGTACAACACTTCTGAAAATATCAAACAACAAGGTGTAATGTGGCATTTGATACAACATCCATTACATTGTCCTCCCAGAATGTGTCTTAGTATGAAGTCCCACATGTGGGCTTCAGTTCTAGTGACAGCTCCACTCATTTGTTTGGGACCAAGTGCTACAGCAGATACTGAGCCCAGGGATAATTCCAGGTATGCTGCAGTTTTATTAATGTATTTGGCTGTCACAGAGAAAGGAGGGAAAAAAAGAAAAAAGGTATACATAGAAGATTGCTGAAACTTGGAAGAAATTATGAAAAAAAAAAATATTGTTATGTATTACCAAGCCCATGTCATCTAGAATATAAATTTCTGACCCAAATAGGAAAAAAAAAAAAATAAATATATATATATATATATATATAAAATGAAATATTCCAAGGGCAAAACTGCCCAAATGATTATCAGCCATACTGAGGATTATTGAAGACTAACGGAACTCAAAGCAATCACTAATAATATTTTAGTCAAATCAAACCAAAAGAAACTAGACATAACCTATCTGCTTTGGTATAAATGACCTTGTAAAGATTACCAGCTCTTTGAAGGGAAACCCTTTATCCCCAAATTAAGACAGAAGGAGCTTACATTGTCAGATAAAACTCTGGAATTAGGGAAGAGCATGCTTGTTAATAAAATCACTTTCTTGGAAATTTAAGATAAATGTAACTACCATTCAGATCCGGCAATGAGATTACAAAAACACGCTCAGACATCGGAGGTTGGGTGTAAACTGGACCCAGCGAGGGAGTTAGATAGGATTACGCCAGTAATTAGACACCTGCCCCCACTGCCTTCTTGTTTTCTGTTCTACCCAAACTTAAAAACCAACTGTCTGGGAGGGGAAGAATCATTTCTATTTCTGCAGCACTAGGGGAATCAATTGCCTTTATTATTCATTCATAATATAACTTATTTCTGCTAATCTCTTTTCACGCCACAGGCATGACTCACCTGCTTTTCTTTTTAATGGTCTTGATGTTTCACTATTCAAACTACCTTTTATCTTGCAATTTTGCTGTCTGTTACTTATTCCTAGCCATGTCTCTCTCCTATTTCACAGACCTGCAAAGTCTTTTCACATCTAGATAAAAATATTTACTCAGATGCGGTATTACAAACTCAGATGTAAAAATGTGTAACTGTGAAGTATTGGGGGCACTGTCAAGATACTCAGGAATGCTATATTTTGTTTTATAATTCTCAATAAGAGATGTACATTTAATTATAATGATTACAAAACTAATGGGATCATATCTTCTGACTTTGACTATTTTTGCCTTGTTTGCTGTGTTTTTAAAATTAATATATAATCCAGAAAAGTAATGCACATTCCAATAGTTATATTAGGTTTTGGTTTGATCTTAAACTGAATAATATCACTAGGTCCCTAGCATATTAGTAAAGCTTCATCTACACTTTCAGTGGACCTATTCAAATTTCTTCATTTCACTGAAGCTTTTGGAACTGGGCTGGACCCATTCTATTGTGAATTTAAAAGGTGTGCTAGTTGGGATTTATATTTTGTGAAAGTTAGACTTCTGGAAGGGAGAATTCCCTATCTTCTTTCTTCATCATGATGGCATATTGTTTGTCACCATCAGATTTTTATTTTCCCTTTTAGTTATGGTCTTTATTAACAAGGCTACCCTTTTCACAAATTGTCTAAGAAACCTAACACAAATACATTTATTATCTATTAACTTATGTCTAATAAATTTGGGTAAATCAATCATTACATATTTAAGCTACGATATAGATAAGGTTGGATGTAGGGGTGATACAGTGGTGCAGATGCACTCCTCCCCCCTTCTGCTTCCACTACCACTGTATTCAGCTGGTCCTGGTGTATGGGAGCCCCAGAGCTACTCCCACCCTGCTCCAGTGGTAAACTGAGGATGTGCAGGGTGTGCCAGGTCAAGTTCAGCAGAAGACAACAGCAGAGCCACACAGGTTCTTTTTTCCAGCACCTGCCAGCCCCCACCCCCGGGAGTGTCCCCTGGTGGCCCATGAGCAGCTCAGAGTGAGGAACCCTCCTGCCATTGCCTTTGTTGTCCCCACCTAAAGTAGGGGAGCCTCAGAGCCACTCCTGCATGTACCACTGCATCTACAGGACATAGTGGGCTGTGAAAAACCAAGGCATTTCTTTTGTCACAAAGAGAAAACATTTTGGAGGAACCTCAATGTGATGCACCATGACCCTAGATGCAAACAGGTGGTGGTGGGGGGGGGGGGGGGATGTTATCATACCTTTAGGGATATCCTTCACATCCAAACCCCTCCCCATTATTTGTAGTTTGAACACTGAGAACAGACTGAGATGCTCCAAAAGTCACTTCCCTGACTTATGGTGCCTCATCTATACCTATCTCACCCAGGCCTTGCCAGCGTCTAGCAGAGAGCATTCTGACAGCTAGAATAATTACACCCTCATCCATTTATGCACTTAGAAAAGATGGGTCCCTTCCAACCTTAATTTTCTATGATTCTATAAGAAAGCAGTAACCATATATTGAGATACAGACAAAGATATAATAACAAAAAACCCAAAAGGAAATATCAGAACAATAATTTCTTCCGATCCTGCACCTTAAATCTAATAATTAAGATGAATAGATTAGAGAGTGTCTCCCACTTCTGACCTTTTCATCAGGCTAGGTGTCATGTCTGCAAATATTCATTCTGCATCTTTAGAAGCTGGCCCTTGGAACCTTGTGCTTTAGCCACACTTCTACTGTTTAACTCAGAATTTGTTTTATTTAGTTACACATTAAAAACAACACCACACAGCTCTGATCTCAGATATAACTAGGTTAGGGCAACCAGAACAGCAGTCCTAGGTGATGACCAGGGATCCTGTTTTTTTCTGATAACCCCCCCCCCCCCAAATTTCAGATTAAAAAAGTAACCCAAAATCCACATTAAAATGAAACATCGCTATATCTATAACTCAAGAAGAGTGTACTTCTAGCAATGCTACAAGTGAATACAGCTATACAAAAGTCACTGAGAAAAACTTAAGAACACTAGCAACTGAACAAACAATCCCACCCATTCTAAAATCTGTGCTGCTGTGAGTTTTGAGTATTATACAGAATATGCTCTCTCTATGAGCCCAAAACATGCCTTGTCCTGAAGATGCACTGTCACATGCTATTGATCTGAGGCATCATCATCATAGGCAATGCGTGGGAGGGGCACGGGGGTAGTACATGCCCCGCTGAGATTGACTGCCTCTGCAGCCTCTGCCTGCAACTGGTCCCCACTCAATGTGGCCACCGTCGATGTGGCCAGCAATGGCTGTGGGTGGTCCCCCCTCCCTGCTTACCAACACCACCCCCTGCCAGTGGTGGCTGTGTGTGATCCACTCTCGCCACCACCAACACTGCCAGCGGTGGCTGCAGGGGGTCCTTGCTTGCCACTTGCTGCTATGGTGCCCACCCTGTCTCAGGAGGCACCAGTCATTCATGATCCCCATCACCATCATAGGGCTGATTGTCCCTTGCCTTGCACCTTACACAAATATAAAATGAATGTAAAATATCTTGGTAGCAAGCAATCCTTTTTTGATTTGTTAGAGTTTAGCAATTTTTCTGATGTCTAATAAAAATGTGCCTCTTTTTTTACTTACATTAGAAATAACAAAAAATGACAAAATTTTAAATTTATATAAATGCAAATAATAAATATAATCAATACTTAGATTGTCCTCCCAAAGGATATATATGTTATATGTGCTATTTGCAAAAAAACTTAATCATATGTAGATCTGTACAAATCCATGACATTACAAGTTGTACTACTATAATCCTGCTTATAAAATACATCTGCTTAAACCAAAATGTATACGATAACTGACAATCTGTATTCATTTCTATATGTTTGTATGGGTGGAAAAAACAGAATTTGGCATCATATGTGATAACATGTACACACGTGAAATCAATTAGCTCATGAGCATCTCCATTGCAATGCTGTAAAAATAATTTAGGGCCCTGGATGCATATGTACTAATCTAAAATGCTTTCTGTTAGAGCACTTTATTGCATGTTGTGCCAGGTCTCATTGAGAGTAAACTTGTGTGACTGCCACCATTCCAGGTGAGATTGTGCAGGGCTGCCATAGTCTCTGGCAAAGCTCATTTTCTCTGCCCAAGCACCAGGCTGGTCATGCCCCTCAGCTGTCACTGAATCCAGAGCCACTGACACACACAGCCTGGCAAGACTGGGTGGGTGAAGGAGAAGGGGGTGTCTCTGTCCCCCACTGTGCACTGCATCCTGGCCGGGGGGGGGGGGGTGATGCAGGGAAAGGATTCTGGGGCCTCCCTTTCAGCAGCAGCTATCAGAGTGGACCCTCCCCAATGCCAGCTGGTGACTGTCAGCAGCAACTGGTGAGGGATGGAGGGAAAGCCCCCCACCCACCCCACACAGCTTGCTGGCTTCAGGATCAGGGGGGCCTGGTCAGGCATAAGGCCTCTTTTACCACCCCCCACCCAACTACAGTTCCCAGTGCAGTGAAAATCCAGAGCAACCTCACACTGCATACTTCTGGGTGCAGCTGCCTGGTTGTTCCAGCAAGGGGAGGTGTGAATGAAGCCCCTGTGCAGTAAGGGCCTCCCCACTAACTTTCTGTCTTGGGTCATTGGTGGGGGGGGTGGGGAAGGCGGCAGCCAGGGACATTTGCCAGGAAGACTCCATTCACCCACCCCCTGCTGGAACAACATGGCAGTGGATATTTGCCATGCCGGAAAGTGTGGCTGGTGCTGGGGGTAGGAAGAGAGTCATGCTGATGTGAGGGCCTCCCAACAGCTTATGGGCTCAAGGGTTGCAGAGGTCAGCCTGGGTCCATACAGCAAGGGGGCTCCCTTGACCCCATCAGCCTCAGTTCTCAGCACAGTGAAATGTAGGGCTGGGCAGCTCTGCTACAACTGCTGCCTGTTGCTGTCAAGAGGCTGGGGGGGGAGGAAGGGAGCCCACATTTTGTGAAAGCTATGCCACAGCTTTCTAGCTAGGATCTTTGGAGGGGCCAGGATGGGTCCCCAGAGTGGGGGGGGGGTGGTCCCTTTCACCCTGCCTAAGACTCTTGACAGTCACAGTCAGCAGCTACTTATGGCGGGGGGGGGGGCTCCCTTTCTCCAAGCCCCAGCCTCTTGACGGTAGCCATCAGCATCTGCAGGAATCAGCAGCAGCATCAGCATGGCCCATTGTTTCTCTGCTTCAGGAACTGAGGCAGGGGGAGAGAGCCCCCCTGCCATATCAACCTGGCCCAACCCCCCAAAGACCCCACCTAGCAAGCTGTGAGTGGATACTCGCTGTTGGGGGAGTTTTCTTTCCCCCAGCCCAGCCTCTTACTAGTGGCAGCCAGTAGCTGCAACAGGGGCAGCCCAGCCCAATGTTTCTCCACACTATAACTGGAGTGCAGGGGGAGGAAGCCCCCTGAGCTCACAGACCCTTAAAAGATGTTGGGGAGGGGACACCTCACAGTGGTGGGACTCCATTTCCTGCCCATCTTTGTCCCCAGCTGTTACTGACAATCACCAGCTAGTGGGGGTGAGGCAGGGTTGGGGGTGTGCTCTGGTAGCTTCCTGAGATGCATGCAAGAGCACCCCCCAGTTGCTGGCCTTGGCCAATGCAGGAAGGCACCGAGCCCCACCTCACTAAAGAACAAACATCTGTTTGGATAGAATGCACTGAAACTTATAGCACTTTAGGTAAAGTGTTATAGTTAAAGTGTTTTCCACCAGGGGCTTTTTGAATGTGTAAGGTTGAGATTGAAAGGGTTTAAACCCTATCCCTTAATGTGCTCTAATGATTTGGGGAAACACATGAACAAAAATTATAATTATATATATGGTGAAAATAATTCTGAAATTCAAATTGAATGATGTGGGCCATCTGCTGATGTCCATTAAATATATTCACCCAAGATGAAGTACCTATAATAAATGTTAGTAAATCAACTAGAATTTCTTCATCATTTTCCAGTATACCTGATCACTCCTCTTCTCTCTCCTCCCCCTCTCCCTAAATTTTTTGGCTTAAAACTACCACCTGATTGTAAATTATTTATAGACAAGATAAAGAATGTCCTTGTATGAGGACTGAACTAGATTCAAAACTATTACTCATTTTGTAAATCCCCTTAAATGTATTTTTTATGTCCTAGCATATGGCTTAGCTCTGAATCCCACTGCTGAAAATGGTGTGGGGGAATTGGCAGATATCATTAGATATGTGGCAAAGAAACAATGCATTCTTATCATCAACTGATGCATGGCCCCTCTGGGTTATGCCTACTTGAATCTGATTTAAAGAAATCTCCAGCCCATGAACCAAATGCCCATGGAACCACAGTATCCAGCTCATGGGTTGGGAAATTTGAAAGCAGCAGTGTCAAATTAATATGGCCACACTTCCATGTTGCCAGTTCCCAAACCCCAAGCCCTGCATGGAGGGGGGGGGGGTGGAAAGGGCTGAGCCCATGGCTGGATCAGGGATGGTCCCCTTTCCTTCTCCCTTCAGCTGGATTGGAGCTAGGCCATTCCCCCTTCCTCCTGGCTGGGGTGATGCCAGTCTGCTATTCCCCTCCGTGTGGCTGGATGGGGTCCTGCCATGACAACTGCAGCGGGCAGATTGGGACCATTGGTCAGACCTACCCCATGAATAGACCAAAAAATGCTCACCCAGCCCACCAGCCAAAGATATTGAACATCACTGATTTAAGGTATCCCCAGGGTATTCCAAAATTTTCCTAAACTAAGATTACTTTAAGATTGAGGACCTCGAAGTACCATTACATCCACCATTACAACCAACCTATAACAGTGGATAGAAAAGGAAGGGACAGTTTTGAAGGAGACTTAGAACCAGAACTTTTAGTGCTGAGGTCCCGCTACTTTTTTTTTTTCTGTCTATTGTTGTTTTCTGCCCATAAGTATATTTTAGAAGCACACTTAGTACCTATTACAAATATGTTCACAGAAAGGACCTTTTTACCATATTTAGCACATTCCACCTACTCTGTATACTATGTATAAAACAGTACATTAAAATAACAAAAATACATAATTAAAATTTCAAAGTAATAAAACCCAAACCTCCAATTTAACCTGAAAAAGCGTGTTCCAATCTTGAAAACCCAAAAATATTGAGTTTAATTTGAAAACCACATTGTAAACTGAACCTCAGTGAAGTTTTAGGTTAACAAATAATACAAAACAGTCATCATCAACTGAGTGAAAATTGAAGATAAAAGGCAGGAAACAAAGAAAACAGTAGTAGAGCATTAGTAAAACTTGGTTGCTGGAGAAACACTAATACCAGATAACAGGAAAAAGTAGATCAAGGTTATATTTAAAGATGAACTTCTGAAATCACTTATAAAGCCACATGGGAAGCATTGAGTCTTTATTGTACCTGTGTGTATTGCTAGTTTTGTTTTTGTTTTTTTTCTCTCCTGAGTTTTTTTTTTTTTTTATTAGTCATATTCACATAAAAGCAAGAGTTTAATTCCTTTGGTGTTTATCTATTCATGCTTTTTTTTCTTTTTGCCTAATGTGAGTTAAATCTCAGAATTTCCATTTCATAAGAAAAAAGTGACATTTTGAAATGTGTTTTTGTTATGCATTTTCTAAGATACTGAAAACAGTTGCTCCTTCAATAATAAATTGAAGGTGAGTTCCTGCTAGATTTAATAGGTGCCTACATAGACTTACACACCTATTGCCAATCTTATTTCACCTTGATCTAGTACTTGTGTTGCCCTGTGGGGTCAGGCCAACTCTCAGGATCTCAATATTGTGCTGTTAGACAGGACAGCATAACACAATTGCACATATACAAACACACAAATCAATTAGGTGTGCGTGCGCACGCACACATACACACACACACACACACACTACCAGCTCAAATATATATACACATCCAAACCAGACTAGGCACATGCATACTTATCACCAATTCAAGAACATACACTCTACACCCCGGAAGTTAGACACAGATCACTAATTCATATATCATGCACACAATGCCATATTATATATATATATTTAATAATATGATATATATTATATATAATATAATACACACACACACACTAGCAACTCAGATAGACATGTTCAAAATAACTAGTCTAGGTTAATGCACACCTATCACCAGTTTAAGCCCATACACACACCACACTGACAGAATCAGTTACCAGTTACCAACACCTGTACATCCAATATACATATGTGGATTAGTAATTCATATACCACACACACACACACACACACACACACACACACACACACACACACACACAATGATATCTATATATGTATATTCACTAATTCACACACATACTACCCACCTACACATACACACAGGTGAGTTCCTAAGTTGAGTGTTGTGATGTGTATGTATGCATGTTCTTGGTGTACTTAGGATACCTGGGGAAAGGTTAAGGTAAGAAAGTAGAAGTGTAGGGAGTTAAAGTTACTGGAAATGAAAGTCACTTGGACCGGGATTAGAACTGGTAGACTAGAGGGGCCTGGGCTGAAGAACTGAGGCTCGGGGGTAACTTTAGGTTAATTGATCTTAATTGATTAAAAGACAATGCCAAAAGCCTTCAGAACAGGGAAGCATGCTGGCACAGAGTCTGGGACTGGAGCCAGAGCTAGGGGGGGTGAGGGGGGAAGCTGAAAAGGTAGAAGGGGACAGGGAGAATGGGACTAAGGGAAAGTGTGGATGTTAAAGAGGGTCTCTGGGTGTGGGGAGCCAGAGGATGGCTCCGGGGCAGCTATAGAAATTGCAGGGAGCAGCAGTAGGTGCTGGAAGCTGGAGACACCTAATAGGATCTGGGAAGCTATGGGGGGGCGGGGGGGAGATTACAGAAGGTGCGGAGGAAGCCTGAAAACAGAGATGGACAGCAGAAATTCACAGGAAAAGCAGCAGGTAGCAGGGACAGCAGAAAAGGAAGGAGAGGCTGAGAGGTGGCAGAAAAGGGGAGATGAAATTGGGAGGAAATTGGGAAAGTAGCAGAGAGGGTGGAGCTCAGAGAGAGAGAGAGAGAGAGAGAGAGAGAGAGAGAGGGGAATGAGGCTGGAATTTAAAATAGGGGAGGGACTGGGATTCAGTAAAACATGACACAACTCGGGGTTGCAAATGACAGTGGTTTTATTGAACAGGGGAGATGGTGACAATGCCAAATTGGTTCCCTTGCACCCATCCACCTACACAATGGCAGCAGGGGTTAAAGAGGCTTGGTGCAGGGGCTGAAGTCCA
This sequence comes from Alligator mississippiensis, assembly GCF_030867095.1. NCBI lineage: Eukaryota > Metazoa > Chordata > Crocodylia > Alligatoridae > Alligator > Alligator mississippiensis. The sequence goes on from NC_081824.1 coordinate 381,608,824, forward strand.
TGAGGAGAGACAGAGAGAGCCCAAATTGTAGGAGGAGGTGTGCAGGTAATATCTACCTATCCAGGCTGGAAGGGGTCCTTGTTCAGTAGGTATTGTCCAGATGGGGGTTGCCGGCAGGGCCTCTGGGGTGGATAGGTGGTGTGGCATGGTGCTGGCCCAGGTGGAAGTGGTGTTCCCACTTGGTCTGTCTTCACTGCCCCTTTTTATAGGGGCAGACCTTCTGTGACCCTAGTGACAGGAGGCATGCCCAGGCAAGGGTCAGCCCCTGGCGTACTGAGCATGTGTGCTCCATGCAGAGACGTGCAGTTTTGTGTTTCTGTAATGGTGAGAGTTGCTGGTTTTGCAGGGTCCTTTGTCTTTCAAATGCTGGTCTTGTCTCTGTTCCTGGGTGAGGTCCATAGTTCCTGGGTGAATCAATGTGAGGTGATAGCCCAGTCATTACAGGCCATTCAGTAGAGGCCTGCTACCATTGTATTTCAATCATTCCCAATCACACTCATTCATCGGGGAACCAGTTTTTTACATGGGAGGGGTATGTGACTCATACAGTTGTGACATGGGACGCTCAGGCAAAGGACAGAAGATGGAGGCTTGACATATAAAATGGAAACTTGACATGACTTTGGTTCACTTACAAACACAGGCGTAAACCATACAATATCCATATGAAACAATAAAAATCAATACAAAAATGATAATAATACAAATACAAAACAATGGATATCCAAAACCAAAAACTTGCTACCAGAATAAAAATGTTTAAAGCTTATCCTAAGTCTGAGCTCACTTATTACTTAGCTATAGGGAATAGAGAGGGAGAGAAAAGTCAGAAATGGTTGGGGAAGGGGAAGAAATGCATTTTAAAATAAATACAAAAACAAAAAAAAACTGGGGGTTTTGCTACACCTGTAAAATTATTGGAGAGAATAACCTATTCACCTTTTGTTTTCTTGTCTTTTCAGGACATGAGCAATGTAGGATAGGACTGTCCTGGGCACCTACATCTCTTTTAGGCACCTAGGCTAGATCCAGATATGCACACCCCTGCTCATTTGGACATAGCCCTAGTAGTTAGAATAGGATCTGACCCTGATATTTTTTCCCACCCTTGTTCAAAGCGTCAGGATTTTTCAACCCAATAGGACAGAGAATGATCTAGGAGTGGAATTGTATTGTGCCTTTTCTGGTTCTAAATGGAAGCTTTCAAGCCACATAATTGTCATAACCAGGGATTCTAATTTTCTCTGATTAAAAAAAAATCCCCAGTTTTCAGATTAAAAAAGTAACCCCAAATCCACATTTTTCCTTCATCAAAATGAAATACCACTATATATTTATATAAAACTGGCATTTTGTTAAATGTGGATTTGGGGTTACTTTTTTAATCTGAAAACTGGGGATTTTTTTTTTTTTTAATCAGAGAAAACCAGGATCTCTGGTCATAACTATTAATGCTGGAAGAAGTAGGGGCAGGGCTGTTGTAGGAAGATCCACATTTTAGTCCCAAAAGCTAAGTGGTTAGGGTCAAGGGTGACTGGTGCTGCCTTAGTCAGTGGGGGCATGTGCCCCCCCCTGGCAAATCTCACTGATGGGGGGGCAGGATCCCCCCATGCATGCTTCTGGAAGTGGCTGCTGCTGCTTCTGGGAACACCATGGCGCTCCACTCCCTGGACAGTGTTTGCAGGGTGGGCACTAGTGCTCCTGCCTGCCCCCCTGCCCATTGCCTAAGTGGTGAGTGTGGCTGGTCAGGGGGTGCACTTGCACATGCACCCCCTACTTGTCACCACTGGTTAGGGCACATGTACTCGAAGCCAGAGAACTAGATTTTCTGTCTTCCCCTTACCACCTACCCTTAAGAGGGATTTGAATCTGCATCCTGTAGATTTATAAGCCTTAGGCTTCTTTATAGTTAGCATAAGTCAGTTTAAAATGGGCCAGAAAGAGAAGCTAAGGGAAGAAGCATCAAAGGAAGTGGCAACACATGAGAAAACATCATAGGCTGGAAACTCTAGAACAAGGATGGGCAAAATGGCAGATCTAGCTGGCAGCCAGACTCTATTTCCCAGCAGGCCCTGCCCAAGGTGCTGCAGCTGGTTTCCATGGAGAACCTAGGAGCAGTAGGGCCATGACTGTGCAGGGCCAAGTTTTCCAAGGAGATGGGCCCCAGCAACTCTGGAAGGGTACATGGCTGGACAGGGAGTTGCTCCGGGACTGGAGCTGGGATCTTGTGGCAGTGATAGTATGGTTTAGAGCCAGGAAGAGTCATAATCCTTTGCCTGCATGCTCTCGCCTGGGCATACTCTACTCTACTGTAACTAGCACACACTATGTCACGCTTTATCCAGTCACTTCTTTTGTGTTTGTTTGGAAGCTGAGCCACTGCCTTTGCACTGACTACTTATCATATAAAAAGGTTGGTGAGCAGCACAGTAAGAAAGTTTCTGTCTCACTGGCAGCAGGAACTCAGCTATAATTAAAGCATTTCTCCTTCCTATACATTGTACTACTGCACACTCTCCAGCTTTGGGGGGGGGTGTGTGTGTGTGTGTGTGTGGGGTGGGGGGGTTGTTTTGTTTTGTTTTCTCCTGGCCCTAAATGTTTTCCTCTCTTGATTGCCCTGGGGGCCAGCTTCAAAGTAAGGGCTGCAAAGGAAGATTGATAATGTTTAACCTGTGGTGTAATAATTCAAGCACTGTGGTAGGAAGAGAGATATCACTTTAACTCTTCCCTGGAGAAGGGAGCCTGGAACCTAATCTCTGGCTTTTTGAGTATGTTCCATAACAACCCAGCTGTTTTGACTATTATAGCATAACATGTTGTGTCCTCCTGGTATGCCTGTCAAGCATATCTTGATACTTTACATGATATAAATTGAGATGATATGACATCTTAAAATGCATTTACATGGAGGTGGCATGAACTAAAGTATAATAAAAATAAAATGAAATAATAGGGAAAGAATATTTAGAAATCATTTCACTCTTTTTGCAAAACAACTGAAAATACTTTTTAGTAAAGTTCTATCAGAGCATAATTGCCCCATCAAAATCTGTTTCAATTAACATATTCCTTTTAGTTTTACCTGTTTTAAATCATAGCCCCCTTCCTGTTATATCATAGTCATATAAGTAATTATGACAGAACTAACAAAACAGGATAACCAAGAAGAGGAGAAGGTTTCAGTAATCAGTCAATAAAAAATGGTTAAAATCTTGTGTTTGTAAAAAAAAAAAAAAAAAAAAAAAAAAAAATAAAAAAAAGTCTAATAAGAAAAATAAGACAAAATAATTAAGCAGGATCTCTTTTCAGAGCTGCAGCAGAGGCTTACATGTTTACAGATACTTACACACATTGACCACAGAGCAGTAACTAAATGCTTGGATAGAATTACATAAGAAGTATGTGTTTAATAAATATAATGGATTAACAACCACTAAAAGGGTTAATCTGGCAAGAATGAGAAATGAAATAAGTAAAAGACAAGTCTCTGTGATTGATGTAGGAAGTGTACAATTCACTCAAATAAATCAGGATGTATTTATGTCTGAAGATACAAATAATAATTAATATTTCAAGTGAGGTACTGTGAGGTTAGACAGTAAATATGTATAAAAGTGTAATTAGAATGTGGCTCACATATACCTTATGACAAAGAGCAAAGAGGGAGAGTAACAAAAGAGCCAACTACAGGAAAAATGAAAAAGGGGAAAAAAGAAATGTAAAGATTTAGTGCCATAGCATTCTCTGTCATAGGGTGTCAGCATATGTAGAGGGCGGGGGGAGGGGGGGGAATAAAGATCTTTGCCAGCCTTTTTCTGCAGACTTTTTAAAACATTATTCTATCCCTTCTAGCACTTTCATACATTTTACATCCAAAACAGTACTATATAATACTGAGATGTACTATACAGTGTGAACCTCCACACTAGACAGAAGAGATACAAATGCCTGGAAGCCAAACCCTGAATATATATGTTTATATGGAAAAGTGGTGTTCCATTTCAGTCATAGAAAAATATGGATATTGGGTTGTTTTTCTATATCCAAAATTTGGGATTTTTTTATTTTATTTTTTTTTAAATCAGAGAAAACCAGGGTCCCTGGTCATCATACACAAATAAAAATGTCCTCAGGCTGAAATCCAGGATTTTTCTTTCTTCAATTCTGTTCCAGAATTTCATCCTACTGGCCATTAAATGTCTATTATTAGTTCAAACATCCAATACAATTTTATATAGTGGAACAACTGGTGAGCCATTATGAAATAGACATATATTATAATGAGAGAGTATTCCAAAAACAAAAACAAAAAACAAAAAGCCTCAGTGCCCTTCAACCTCCCCTTCCCTGTAGAGGAAACATAATAAAACCAGGAAGATTTTCTGAGATGTTAGAGTTTCATCTGAAGATTGTATGAGTAGAAGTTGCATACACAACTGTCACCTCTTGCATTCGATAGAAAAAAAACCCTTTTGAGCAATACCTAAGTCTGCCACATGTGAAAAATATGGATTGAGTTAAGATCTGGCATAAACATAAACTAACTCAAACACTTTGGGCATCTGTAACAGGGGGCTTTCTCGGGGCCCATCTACTAATGGCCCGACCCACCTGTTCTGGGCCAACCAGCCACCTTCTCACCTGCCACACCTTGTTGTTAATTAATTAATGATTTTAATTAGGTGGGAGGCTGCCCATTTCTTGCCCCGATGCCAGGGGGCACTATCTGTGGCTCCGTTCCTCCCTACACTGCAGCACAAGCCTCACAGATGGCATCCACTGATGTTAATCTCACCGGCCCCACACTGGGCCTTAGAATCCTCCATTCAGGACCCCTCTAAGAACCCTCTTGGGCATGGTCCCCCTAGGACCACTGTCATGGTGGGGTCCTTCAGGAGGGCCGTGATCTCCTTACGGCCCCCTTACTGTGCCAAGTCGGCCCAAGGGCACCTTCAAATTCTCGCCCGCCACGGCTTTGATGTTGAGGTAAAGTTGGGAGGCTGCCTTATGACTCCCTGGGCACGGTAAGCTGGGACCTCTGTCCCCCTGTGTTCCCGGACCCCCTGGGGGTCTCCCGGTATGATGGGTGCTCCCCAGGCACCCTAGCCTTATGGGCTACGCGTGGCTCCTACCAACCCCTAATACCATGCCCCAAGCCTTGCTGATGTACCGGACGTTGGTCCGTCAAAATACACACCCGCTGTCCCGGGCCTCCTCTGTGATCTAGCCCACTCTGGGCTCTCTCCTCGGGCTCACCGCACTGCTATCCCCTCTCCTCAGGGACAACAGCAGCACCACGCCTTCGTCACTCTCTCCCCGGGTCTCCTCTGATATACAGCCCTTCACTGGGACTCTCGTCAAGCCCACTCTGGGCCTTCTCTAAAATAACCCAGCCCGCTACGGGACTTCCTAGTGAGTCTCCGGTCCTTCAGGCCCACCACACTGCTACCCTCTCTGGTACGGGCTCACCGCATTGCTATCCCCTTTTGCTGGGGACAACCGCAGCACCTTGCCCTTCTCCTGGGGCGCTGTGACACTAACCCCTTCCATCGGGGTCCACCACAGCACCCTGCCCCTGTCTGAGGTCTGCTGCCATATTAGCCTATGACCGGGCTCACTATGCCCATCTTTGGCTTTCCAATAAGGCGCTCCCCCTCTTCAGGGCTCACCGTGCCCACCTTGGGCTTCTCGATAGTCCCCCCCCCCCTTTCTCTGGGACTCGTTATGTCCACGCTGGGCTCCTCTAAAGTGCCGCCTCCTCTCTGGGGCTCACTGCGCCCATGCTGGGCTTCTCTACAGTGCGCTCCCCCTTCCTGGGGCTCACCACGCCCACGCTCGGGCTTCTCAAAATGCCCTTCTCTAGGGCTGGGGTCTACACACCCCACAAGTTGCACCCTTAATGGCGCTGGGGTTCTCATACTCTGTGAGCCCCCTATGAGGCCTCCTCCAACCCCTACAGCCTCACCCAAACCTCCAGTGTAATATCACAAACACAGCTTCAAGCCTCCTGGCTATAACTCAAACACAACCCAAAGCTGCCTGGCTAGAACTTAACATCATGGCTTAACTCCACTCGAGCAGTACTTGCTGTTAGGCTTCTCTCTGCATCCTAACTCCAGGAGCTCCTGCCCCTCTGGCTGCTAGCAGGGAACTGCTAACCTGGCCTCAGCCCTGGGCTTTATAAGGGCCAGGCCCTGCCTCCTACCGGCAGCTGGCTCTCCTTAGTTGCCCTGGCAACCCGCAGCTGTGCTCATTATGTTCTGCCAGGGCTCTCTCTCCCTGGCAGTTTCTACTCTTTAGGAGCAGGCACTGAGGTGCCCTGCGACAACCACATAGGCCCTGGCCTTGCCTCCAAGGCCAGTCAGAATCCCAGGCCCTCAGCTCTGGGTGTCCATCGCAATGGGCCCCTGGCCCTTTTGACCATTCTGGTCCTGGCCCCAGCATTGACCAGTCGAGGCTTTCTACATCAGGCCTCAGAGCCTCTAGTCCCACTCTCTCTCTGAGGTCTGCTGAGGTTAGTAAGTTGCCCCAACCCACCTTTCACTGGGGTGGTAACTGGCCTGGTATTTCCTGGGGGCTCTTGCACCATTGAGAGCCCCACTCCTGGCAGGGTTGCAGTTTTAGGTCATGCCCAGGACCAGGAGTCTCCAAACCATCCCCTACAGCTCCTGCCCTTACCTCCAGGATGTTCCAAGCAGCCGTGCAGCCAGACAACATTGCTGCCTAGCCTGCCAGCAGTGAACTGATCTGTTTATATAGGCACCAGGGATCTAAAATGGCTGCTGCAATCAAACCCCTGCTGGCTTCTAGGCTGGGCCCTTAAAGTGGAAGTCACCAACAGTACCCTGCCATAGCATGTTTACACATTCTCTGGGGTGGAGGTGGAGGGTGACACTTTATTTACAGCAACTCTGAAAGCCATCGTTGAAATGTCAGTAGCCCAGTGTTCAACAAGCTTTAGTAAAAGCACTCCAACCACCATTTCAAAGTGTGAGGATGCTGAATGCATGTGATGTGAAGGCTGCTAATCAGCAAACTCCAAAAGGACTCAATTAATCACATGTGCTAGCACATGTTGGAGCAGCCATCTGGCATATGTATAGGTGCCCATTGATTTCACAACATGATGCCACTGATGGACACATCTCTACTCACTTTTTGATGTCTTACAATTGTACCATACCTATGTAAAGAAAGGAAGATAATTGTATTATTTTAAAGAATTTTCAATGTACCTAATATTAAGAGACACTGTTAAGAGAATATTAAATAGAAAATGAAAAAAAAAATAGAGAAAAGAAAACTTCAGGAAGCAACTTCAAGGGAATTAAGCAGATCATTGCTGAGCCACTAATTGGTAAGATACTATTTCTAGCTGTCATCCAAAAGTTACACATCTAATTTGTTAATGCTGAGTTTCTAACATCAAAGGAACACCAAACAGTTAACAAAATTTATCACTTTTCAGAAGCCTTTTCACAGAGGCATTTACTTAAGACCAAGATGGGCCTCAAACAGCTAAGCTTATCAATGCTTTGAGGTTCATTACAATTTAGACCTTTCGTTGAATTTGCATTTTTCTGTTTGTTTTGCACCTTCATGTGGATAAAGAATAAGACTGTTTTAAAGTAGTTGTTCTGAATCCCTTCAGTCAGCCATTGACCCCATAATCCTGAAAAGAAATTACTTGCAACTGCCAAGTAATTTTTAAATCACAAATGACATCCACTAAAGTAGGCTGTTGCCTACAAAGTATCATACCTCTGAATCAGTTTTTGAGGTTGTCCTACTCTACCTTTGCCAGATTATTTCAGATTAACATAGATTACCACCTCTGTCTTCAAATACTTTTAAAGACAATTGTTAAATTAGAAACCCAGACTAGCTAGGTCATGTACAAACATTCAGCTGTTGGCCTCTCTTCCATGAGTGTACAGATGTTCAGGATTTTTCACCCAGAGCAAAAATGGCCACTCCAAGGAAAAAAAAAAAAAAAAAAACCACCCTCCCCTCCCCCCAAACCTGGTAACAGCCAGGGTTAAATCTCTCCTTGGAGAGGTCCTCATCAGAGAATGAACGTTTTTACTTGTTCTCTTTTGAGAGAAGCCACATCACATTCCTTCAGCTTCCCAGGGTGCTTTGCTGCTGCTCTCTCCCAGAGCTCTGCTACCATTCTGAATTCAGGCAGAATGAGAGACCCTAAAGAGCATGCTGAGGTGTATGCATAGGTTCTCCCTGGATGTACAGTGTCTCCACTACAAGATCTCTGCTCTTCAGGGGCTCAGCACTTGAATGTCTGTCTAGTCATCTCCATGTAATTTTTTCTAACAGGAGAAAAAACCTATGAGAATTCTCCCATATCATAGAAACTTGTGTAAGCAGCCTAAGAGTTCACCATTCCAGTTAGGGAAATGAAACATGAACCTTGTCACCAGATGGGTGCAATAAAAAGGGATTACAAATGGGTCTGATTTATAGTTTACCCAGTAATTCAAATGCTAACAAACAAAAAGAAATGTTTTAAATTGAAATGTTCAAACCATGTTCCAATGGGGTCCAGCTAAAAATCCTAGAATATAATATTTTTTTCCCTAGTAAAAATCCATACCTTCAAAATATGGGAATAAGTATATCTAGGAATGAAAAAAATAAAATATTCTGTAAAATCCATACTAAAATGAGAAATAATGAGAAATAAAAATGTATGTGAGTTGGTTATTTTTTATATTGTTTCTTAAATACTGTATTTATGATATAAGGGGGCACTTTGTATCCAAATTGTAAAAATAAATGTATTGAGATATGCTAATATAGCAGAAGATTTTTTTTTCTATAATTCAATAGATTGAGCAGATTGTTCTTAAAATTGATAACCAGTAATAGTTTTGTAAGTTTAGCAAACTTTGGTGCCATTTTAACTATATTGTATGTCAATTAATATATTAATTAGTATATATGTTACGTTAACACAACTTTTTTTAGTTTTTAAAGGTTATGGCTAATACTCACTTAAGTACATTTTCTAAAAGATATTTAAGCATTTAACTCCTGGTGTCAACAGGAGTTAGATCTCAAAGTACCTTTGAGGATCCGGATGCTTGTTAGAAATCTGCTTTATTCTGTGTACTGTTCCAAGTGGCCATTAATGATACTACCAGGAATATCTCAGAATTGTGACAACAGTCTCTGTTTGTGGAGGTCTTAAAGGCATTATTCCTAATACCACATATACACTGGAACAGACAAAAGTCAGTCAGAATACTGTGTGTGGCCATGTGTACACACACACACACACACACACACACACACACACACACACACTCTCTCTCTCTCTCTCTCTCTCTCTCTTCTGATTTTTATCTGTTCCAATACTTTTTTACTGCTTTAAGCATAAAAAAAACTCCAAAAGTAATATTATACACATTTCCCCAATGTTTTTTATTAAAGTTATTTCAGTTTTTATCACTACATAGCTTCCTCAATAAAGAAAAAGCAGCAGAATACCTTGTCATAGTCAAAGGGGAAATACAAGTAAGTAAACTTAATAACTCATATTAAAATTTGACCAAGTCATTGAATTTCTGCTCATACTTTTGAAGATTAATATAGGATATTTAATACTCACACATGTCCAGGATGTCTCTTTTGTCACATGAAAACTTTGCAATTACCCTATATAATTTTATATTCAACAGATGGCAAAGATTGCCAGCAATCTTGTATATTATTAGCAAAGAGTTATCTTTTCTCTGCATTGAAATGAATTTTTGAATGACACCAGAAAATTACAGAAGTACTTATGCAGTTTCCTAATGCATTCTTAAGAAATCATAAATTACTTCAGAGTTATGCAGGTTATGTAGTCTCAGTGATTATGGTAAAATGGCAGGACAAAAATACAAACTAAAATCCTCACTTTATTTTCTTCTTTTTAAAGATTTATTTAAAGTCTAGTTCTTTGTACTTTCCGCTGAACTAATTCAAAGATTGACATCTATTTTTGGTGCACAGGCAAAAAATATAAGAAGACAAGAAAGTGAGTTTCCAGATATTTAAGAAAAGTTTCTGTTTTTCTGGTTTAATTCTCTTCACACTCACTGGCACAGAGGAGGAATACCTTTGGTGCAGTCAATGAAGTTACAGTATGTAGAAATAAAATTTGTCTAAAAGTAGAGGAAGATTAAGATCACTCTTCTGAGATCATTTGGAGCCTGTTCTAGGTATTTATGAGAAAAGATGGTGGGATGCACTTGGTACTTGAATGCCACAAAACAACATGACTCTTAATGTGAGGAAAAAAGCAGGAGCCCACACCAGTGTCTACATGTCTATGCTGTGTGAAGTTTGCTGATAAAAATAAGGTAAGATCCCTCAATATCTGAAGCTCCTTTTGCTGTAAAGAAGAGATTCCATTGTATACCAAATGAGGATCTGACATACAATTTTTTTTTAAACAAACTTTATCTCATTAAGACATAGACCACACAATCCCAGGTAAGAGAAGATAAAACAAATCCAATGATTTCAATATAGAATTATATCCTATACTTTTACTGTATATGAATTTGTAAAAATGTTTGTGTAGATGAAATTGGCATGGCTTGAACAGAAACAGTCATTATGGATGCCAGAAATGATCGCTTAGTTAATCACAGCAAGTCAGTATATGCCAAACTCTGCTTTCTTTCTCTCTCCCTAGTAATTCATTTGGCAAGTTTTCATAAAGCAAACTGTCCCAGACAGTTCACTCAATCATCCAAGGCAGTCTATGTGCCACAACCTGGCAAAGTCATAATTAACATCAAATGGCTACATCACAGATTTTTTAATCTATACTGTAAATGAGACAAGAAGTCCAAAAAATGTTGATTGCAGCAAAGCTCCAGAAGTTTTCTGCTAAACTATAATCTGTATCCTTCATCCCAATTTAAAAAGGCATTTTACCATATGACAGAGCAATTTGAAGAATTAACAATAGTTACTATTTAAATTTAATAAACAGATACCTAAAACAAAGCCGTAACATCCAAAGGAAAAAAAAAAATCCCACAAATCTTAGAAAAATTATGGGAAATGACAAAATAAAAGCCAAGAGGATTAGAAATAAAAGAAGAAAAATATAGATGACTGGGACACAAATGGAGGAGAGACCCAAACCTCATAAAAAGGTAGCCAATTACTGGAATTGTAAGAGCTAAGGTAAACCAAAGACATAGCCAAGACATTCAATGAAGACAGAATCACCAACAAATATCATGGAAGGAAGTAAAGGCTACCAGAGAACATTATCAAAGGAGAATGACAGTAATGAAGGAAATAGAAAAACAAACAAACAAACATGAAACAATGGATGAATAATAAATTCGCAGATGACAAAAAGTTGTATGGAATTACAGACAAAGCAGAGGGCAGGGCCAAGGTCCTGGATGACCTGGAACTACTAGTGAAATGGACTGAAATCAATCAGATGAATTTCAACAAAGACAAGTGCAAAGTTCTGTACGTGGGATGGAATGATTTCATGAACAAATACAGACTGGGGAATGATTGTTTAGGATTCAGTACTGCAGAGAAGGATCTGGAGATTATAGTGGGTCATATGATGAATACAAGCCAAATGTGTGATACAGTTGCTGAAAGAAGTCAACAGCATATTACTCATGGAACAAATTACTCCAAGAACAAGCTCCTCATCCACAAAACAACCATCAGAGGAACAACACCAACACCTTACAACATTCCAACCTCAGACTCGATGAAACTGAAAGCAGCAACCAACCCACAAATATTATCAATCTCTCTACACACACACTTACCAAAACTGAAAAATCTGTCCTTTCTAAAGGCTTAAATTTCTCTCCAGAAAAATACCCTAACAAAATATTTCAATGTGGAGAACTAGAAGAATTCCTACGATGCCTGCACCTCAAAGAATATTTCCACGACCAAACTGAACCCACTCCCAACAACAACTCATCCTCTGACAACATTCAGGAAAGGATCAATGCCAACAAACCCAAAAAAACATCAGATTGGACATCTCGCAGTGGACGAAACCCTAACCTTGACTGCTACATTGACTGCTTCAGGGAAAGAATGAACAATGAAATAATCAGCAACACATGCCACCACAACAGAAGGAGCCATAGTCATCCTAAACCATGAAGATTACATAAAGGAAGCCAAAAGACAGACTACAAAGAACTACAAGAAGATCCTACTCCCCTTTCCACCAAAAAACTCAACAATACCATCAAATCATTTCCATCAAGACTACAAGAAAAACTACAGACCTTGATCCTCCTGCTACCTAACCCGGGGACTTTTTACATGCTCCCTAAAATCCATAAACAAGGGAATCCTGGCAGACCTATCATATCCAACCATGGGACCCTAACTGAAGAAATATCAGGTTTCATTGAATCGATCCTAAAACCGCTTGTCACCCACAGAGCAAGTTTTGTACAAGACACTACAGGCTTTCTACGGAAACTTAAAAACATAGACCACCTTCCCAGCAACACACTCCTAGCCACCATGGATGTTACCAGCCTATATACCAACATCCCACACCAGGATGGCATCCAAGCCTGCCTTACATATCTACAGGAACAAGGTTACAACTCAGAATACAGACCCAAAGATATTACTGACCTTATACACTTCATCCTCACACAAAACAATTTCACTTTTAATAATCAACACTTCCTCCAGATGATGGGAACAGCTATGGGCACTAAAATGGCCCCACAGTATGCCAACCTTTTTATGAGCCACCTGGAAGAAGACTGCCTCAAGAACTGCACCATCAAACCCTTGCTATACTTAAGATACATCGATGACATCTTCATCATTTGGACTGAGAACCTGCAATCTCTGATTGAGTTCCATCAGAAATTCAACAGTCACCATCCCTCCATCCAACTTTCTTTAGAATACTCCAGGACCAACATCTCCTTTTTAGATACAATGATCAGTATCCAGAAGGGTAAAATACAGACCACAGTATACAAGAAACCCACAGACCAACACACATCTGCACAGAACCAGAAATCACCCTAAACACACCAAAAAAGCTGTGATATACAGCCAAGCCCTCAGATATCACTGCATTTGTACTGAAGAGAACACCTGGGATTGCCACCTCACCAATCTTAAAAAGGCTTTCACCCAACAAGGACACTCCTCCAGAGAGGTAGATCACACATTTGAAAGAGCCACCTGGATACCACGTAAAGAACTGCTGCAATACAGAAGAAAAACCCCCACAAATCGCACACGGCTGGTTACGTATCACCCCTCCCTTGAACCTGTATGGAAAATCCTCAAACAATTGTAACCCAGACTAGAAAGAGACCCTATTCTTAAAAAGATCTTCCCAGAGCCACCCATCCTAGCCTTCAAACAAGCACTGAACCTCGCCAACCTCATCACCAGATGCAAACTTCCTCAAGCCCAGAACACACCAAAAGGATCCAGACCGTGCCAGGACAAGAAATGCAAAACCTGCCAACACATCTCCACCACCCCCACTATTACTACACCCCACAACAGAGCCATTAATATCCCAGGATCTTACAGCTGCACCTCCAGAAATGTAATATACCTCATCCAATGCACCAAATGCCCTGATGGAAAATATGTAGGAGAGACCAAACAACAACTGCGCACCAGAATGAACGCACACCGGAAATCTATCAAAGACAGAAATACTCAATTATCGGTGGGGGCACATTTCTCACAGGAGGGCCACTCTGTCTCTAATCTCGCAGTCTTGATCGTCAAGGGAAACTTACACAACACTTCCCAGAGATGAGCCTATGAGCTCCATTTCATCAACCTCCTGGATACTAGAGATCATGGACTAAACATAGACATTGGATTTTTGATACATTATAATCTGTCTGGCAACTGACTCCCCAGCCCAGCCCCTGGTTTCTTTACTTTTCATTCCATCCAGGAAGAGCACACACCAACTGCTGAAACTTCCTTAGCCTGACGAAGGGTTTTTGAACCCAAAAGCTTGCTTAATAACTATTCTCCAACTATTTGGTTTGGTCTAATAAAAGATATCAAATTCACCCAAGGAACCTTGTCTGCCTATGTCCTTAGACCAACACGGCTACAACCTAAACCCCTGCAGCATATTGCTCTGTATTAATAGAAGTGCCAGCTGCAAGTTAAGAAAAGTGATTCTTCTGCTCAGTAAGCACTAGTGAGACCTCACCTGATGTACTGTGCCCAGTTTTGGACCTCACACTTCAAGGGAAATGTATACAATTTGGAAAGAGAGTGACAGAAATGATTTGAGACTTGGGAAGCATGACTTATGAAGAAAGGCTGAAAGAACTAGGACTGTTCAGCCTGGAGAAAAGAAATCAGGAAGGATTTGATAACAGTCTTCAAATACTTGAGGGGCAATTACAAAGAAGATGAAGATAGTCTTTTTCTCTGTGGCTATAGGTGACAGGACTAGGAACAATGGCCTCAAACTGTGGCAGAGGAAATTTAGGTTGGAGATTACAAAAACTTTTTGACTATAAAAGTGGTTGAGCATTGGAATAGGCCACCTAAAGGTGTTAATCTATAGAAATTTTCAAGAGCAGGTTAGACAGACATGTGGTTGGTATGGTTAAGGCAGGAATGATCATGCCTTGAGCAAGAGCCTGGACTAGATGATTCTCTTAGGTCCCTTCCATTTTTACTTTCCTATGATCCCATAATATATCATATTCCCTTGTATACCATACACACTTTTCCCCAAAAAAATCAAGTTTTCAAAACTGGAGAGCAGGTCATAAACAGGGAAGCTGATTTTTCTTCACTGAAACAGACAGAAGCATGGGGACACTGCTGAAGGATGGCCGCCATGCTTCTCCCTCTGCCAGTCTCAGGGGAGGAAGTGGTAGTGTTAGAGCTTCACAGTTAGACCTACAGTTTTAATATTCTCCCAGCTATAACGTCAGCAGTTAGAAACATCTTCATTCTGCATTCAGACATGATTAGAAAAATCCCTTTTTCTTTATTCTGCTTTCCCAAAACAAAGTACATGTGCTATTTGGGGGAGTTTAGTATGCATAAGAAACAAAATGACTTGAAATACACACTGTAAAAATCAAAATGTTAAAGCCACTCTAGATCTGTTTCTTCACTGTAGTGCTTCTCATTTTATTTCAGACATTTATATTCATGTACAGTTTAAGTTTGATGCTTCCAATTGTGTTACTGAAAAACTCTAAGGGTCTTGTTACACATTGCACTTTGACCTGCTCAAATGTTGATCAGGATTAGTGGTAGCTGTCACAACCCAAAGTTGTGATTTTGTGTTTTGTGCGTGCTTCGGCACTGCTAAATTATTTTCCCACTAAATTGCAGCTTCTTTGCACGGTGGAGTTTTCTGCTGCAGAAGAGAACCCCGGTGCAACGGAGAATTCCCGCCAACTTGTAGCTTTCTTTGCAGGGTGTATTTCTTTTTGCATCTAAGAAATGCTCAGTGCAAAGAGTTCCCGCCATTTGTATTGAAATTCGAGCCACATTATTGGTTCACATTAAATTATGCATACGTGGTGGCTAGCGATTGGCTTGCTAGCCGTATAAAGAGCTTGGGTGGTTTCTGCCCAAGTCGGAGTTAGAGAGAGAGAGAGAAAAACCTTCGCCTTGCGTGAAGATCTCTAAGCGCTGCGGATCCTTACAGACCCAATGCATTTCTTAAAAGGCAACAGGGGCCTGATCAGCCTCTGGCCTCTCCCCGTCGCCAATAGATTCCTAGACGTATCCCTCCCTGTGCGCAAAAAGAGACGGACCCACGGAGTTTCGACAACTCCGTAGGAGATCGAGCTTGTCGTAGTCCTCAAATGAGGATTTAAGCGGAGCTGTGCCTGGAAAACTGTCCAGCCTACACCACAACCATCTTTGGTGTAAGTAAACAATCTTGAATCAACCACTAAGCGTCCGTGACTAATTCTAGCTTGCCCCCCGGTTTTCTCCGACCCCGTGTGCCCAGGCTGCTGGCCACAGCCCACGTGCACAAAATGGGCTGCGGATTGCTCCTGGCCCGCACAGTAGCTGGAGTTTGGAACAGTTGCACCTGAAGGCTAAAAACCTTCTCTGACTGCCCCCCAGCTGTAAAGCTGTGACTTGCCAGTAGGGAAGGGCTGGGTAAACTGTGACCATTCTGTCCAGCCCACGGGGTCCCTAAAATATTTAGAAAATTAATTTTTATCTGCCCCTGGCTGCCTGTCATGTGGCCCTTGATGGCTTGTCAAAATTCAGTAAGCGGCCCTCAGCCCCAAATAATTGTCTGCCCCCTGCAGTAGGGAGATGATGAGCAGGGGCAGACTCAGAGCTAGAGCTGTGAGTTGCCACTACAGGGCTAGTGAGCCAAGGCAGGCTTCTAGCCCTTCTCCAGGTGGAGGTATGCAGGAGATGGATTGGTGAAGGATGAGAATATAAAGGTGGGAGGCAGAGAGTTAATGGGATGGGAGTGGATAATGAAATGGGATGTGGAAAGGATATGGGGTTGGGAAAGGGTAGTGGAATAAAGGAAGTCAGCCACTGAAGGACCAAATAAAAACAAAGTATATCTATCTCTAAAGTGGTGTGGGGTGAAGGGATGTGAGGGAGGGGACACTGCATCCTGGGGTGCTGGAGGATTGCAATTTGGGTGGCTCATCTGTGGGGAGTGGCCACACATTAATGGAATTTGAGTTGGGCAAACCTGCCCTGGAGTGGAGAAATTTTGAATCACCTAAAAATCTTAAATCTAGTTTCAGGTGTGGACAATCCAGGGGTTAAGAGCTCCAGGAGCCACCTAAAATTAATGTGTAACAAGGCCGTAGCTGGGGAATCATTTATACCCATATAACAACATTGCATCATAGTAGACAATCTAGTCCAACATATCCTAAATACTTTTAGATACCAATTTCTACAGTCACTCCCTTCTGGTTAACAGGTCAGACTCTACTCATTCCCTGACCCTCACATACAAATATAATTTGTGTTCTATTACCACTTGATCTGTATTAAAGTGCCTATGCTCTTGTACTCAATGCAAGGGACAGTATGTTTTCTCATTAAACTGGCCTGCCACAGAGGACCATGGATTACTCCTAACAGTACAAAGCTTTGTTTCAGCCTAAATTATACCCTGTCCCATGGATATCTAAATGCATAAAGGATGTAGATTGTGGTGCAAAGAGTGCATTCTTAAACATTAAAATGGTTGCTAACATGTGGATGTGTGAATGTCTCTTATCCTGTGTGTTCTGCATTACTTTTCTGCAAAAAAATGAAATACTTTAAAATGCAAGTTTCAGCCTTAGGGCATTTTTTTTCTATTTGCAAAGGCTGTTCTTCTTTGTAGTAATATTTCCCCATTTGGGATTCTTTGCTGTGGCATCTGTATGATTTTTTTTTTTTAAACAAGCAGATAGAATGCTGTTCAAATATAAAATGGACTGGAAATGGTAGTGTCTGTCTAACAGGAAGTTTTTAGTGAACTGAATATATAAAAAAGGTGCAGATGGTGCACCAGAAACCAACAGCTAGATAGTAAAGTCAACTTGGGAGGGTTTCTTAAAGCCTCAAAGCAGCTTTGAGTTCACACCTGAAAAATATGTACAGGATTTCTCTTGGAAGAGCTTATAAGTAATATTAGAGGAGATGCCTGGTCTAATCCACAGTATCAAAGAATCATAGGGAGCATTTACAAAGAAGTTTACTGAGGAGTAGCCTTATTAGCTCTGCAGTAAACATCTCACATCTACATGTGCAGTGCTACTAGGATGGAGTAAACTATTTAACTGCAACAGGATAGTACTTGTAAATATGGAGTGTTTTACTTCACAGCAGAGCACATGTAGACACTAATGTAGCTGGCTGGGGCATAAGGCTGCTTCATTGCAGTGGCTTCCTGCCAGCTAGCCCCACAGTGGTGTACCCTCATGCTCCAGCAAGCCTCCCCACAGCATGTTGAGCTGGGCAGGAGCACCCCTAGGCTGGCAGACTGGCCCCCCACGCTCTCTGCCAGCCAGGGCTACTCCAACCCAGTTCAACATGCTATGGCCCTGGGTACATGTTCAAATGGCATGCCTGGGAACAATAAACTCTGGTGCAATAAACACTGGAGTTTATTGCTTCACATTAATAGCATGTGTAGATGCATGCAAAGAAAAGTACGGCTGGAAGGAACCTCAGGATTTAGTCTACCTCAAGGCAGAATTATCTTGAACTAAAGAACTGTTTGCCTAAGGGTGTTGCTAGACTTTATCTTTCCCATGTGTTAAATAATCTTAAAACAAGTGTGACCACATGTTAAAGCAGGAAAAGATGAGATAAGTGCCCCCTGAGCCTCTCAAAGTTATGCCTCTTTGAGTGAGGGGTATCTCTAGCTGTGTTAGGAGGCTTGTATTGGAATAATGTCAGTCTGCTCCACTGGGCCAATACCAGTCATTTGCAGCCCTTCAGTATCCCATGATGCCCTACCCTCATCCCACTCTCCCCCACATGGCCAATATCCAGAACTCTATTCCCTCAGACTGACAGAGATCTGGGAAGACAAACAGTTGAGGGGGAATGCAGAGCTGCAGGGCATGGGGCAGTGAACTGGGAGCCTCTGGAGAGCCAGAAAACTGGCAGCCACAAGGAGATTTGAAAGTTCCTAGCTATACCTCTGCTCTCCAGCTGTCTTTCAGCAAGTCAGAGCTTTGCATGTTAGAGAGGATAATAACCAAGGATCCTGGTTTTCTCTGATAAAAAAAAAAAAAATTCCCCAGGTTTTGGATTAAAAAAAAGCAACCCCAAATCCATATTTTCCATGATTAAAATGAAACACCACTACATATGTATCTATGTACTAGTGGTATTTAATTATAATCATGGGAAAATGTGGGTTTTGGGTTTTTTTTTTTTTAATCCAAAAATTGGGGATTTTTTTTTTTAATCAGAGAAAACTAGGTTCCCTGGTAATAACCCTTAACAAGTGACTACTCACAGCATGTGCTAACTTTAATACCACCTAATATTCCTTAGAGTTAGCACATGCAAAATGTAACATGCAGCACCTTAACATTTGTTTATCTAATCTGATCCTAAAAACCTTGGGGACAATTCTTATGTACAACTACCCAGAATAATACCCAATACACCCATTAACTGTCACAGATACAGCAGGAAGACATGGGCACCATTCATATCCTATCACTAGAAGGACAGGACCTAGCTCTTGAAAGTATGCTAAAGAGATCCAAGATATCCCATACTACAGAGAAAGGCAAAAACCCTTATGGTCCATGCCAATCTAACAGTGGGGTAAATTTCTATCTGATCCCAAAGATGGTGATCTGTCTTAACTTGAGCTGAGAAGTAAAACACTCTAGACAGGCACCTCTGGGTTTTTGAAGTTCTAGCAGGAGAATCAGAACTCCCCAGTCAAAATCTGCAGCTTGGCTGTGGCTGTCACCTGATGCTTTTAAGAAAGGCAAAAAACAAACAGACAAACATCAACAACAAAAAGTAGATACCTATAGCAACAGGAGGGGAAAAAAAATCACTTTCTGGCCTCAAGCAGCAACCAACAAAGTCCAGAACAATTTGATAACCAGACACCCCGCACTCTTCACTACAACCTGTGGATGGCAAGCACATATCATATACCCTGACTGGAGAGCCAGAACTCCCTGTTTTATCATCCTATCACTTCAATAAACTTCTCTGAGATCCCCCTTTTATATATATATATATATATATATATATATATATATATATATAACCAAGACAGTTTTGGAGCTCTGCTTCATTCTCCTGCTGCTGAGTATGGTCCTCCTTTACTTTGCCTGTTCTGGGTTTCAGTACTTTTCTTATGGTGTTTGAGCAATCTTCTTGGAGGGGTGCAGGAATCTCCTGGGTTTCCTAAATGTCCTTCCTCACAGCATGGTCCAGACATTACTAATCTTAAATCATCTGTGATGATCAATGGTTACCCAATCTCGGCTTTAAAACCTCCAATGAAGGAGATTCTATAATTTCCCCAGGTGGTCTATTCCACATCTTCTCTGATATTATAGTAATGAAGAATTTCCTGATATCCATCTATGCAAACTGCATTTATGCTACAGTTTAAAGCCATAGGGGTTGGATATAGATCCAGGTGCCTTAATTCAAACTCCAACTCCAAGAACATTAATAATCTGTGGACACATGAACACATGCAATTAATTCAAAGCAATAAACTCTAGTGCATTTCATACCAGAGTTTATTGATCATAGGTTCTGCATTTGAATGTACGCCCAGAACCGCAGGTCATTGAGCCAGGGTAGAGCAGCCCCAGTTGGCAGGGGGCCCTGGGGGTCAGCCTGCCAGCCAGGGGCTGCTCCAACTTGGATCAATGTGCAACACAGCAGCTGGCCATGACACGAGGGTGCTTCAGTGTGGGGCTAGCCAGCAGGCAACCCCTGCAGTGAAGCACCCTCATACCTCAGCCAGCCCCAACAGTGTCTACACATGCACTGCTATAGAGTAAATAACTCCATCATAGGATAGTACATGTGGTTTCAAGTCCTAGCCTATGTCAGCATGTGGTGGTTCAGCTTATGTTCAAGTTTTAGATCCCTTTTTTTGTTTTTGTTTTTAAGATTGCCTATGTTTGTGTCCCTGTGGCATATTCCAACTTTTTCCTGCCCTGTCTTGATTATTTTTTGAAGTTATTAGTTGGGAGGTGTAATTCCTTTTCTACCACAATTAGACACTGGCAATTTACGTGGGAATTCACTGGTCATTATCTCTCTGGAAGCTTCTCTACACGATACCCGAACTTAAATTATGAATTGAATCACAAGCTTATTTGGGTTAATCACCTTGTTTTTTATTTGTTATTACATTTATAACCAACTTACAGTTAAACAAACTGTGGTTATTGAATATTGTTCAGGTATATCTTAAATACTTTATTCTGGAACTCTTTGGATCATTTGCTCCACTCTCATATAATATTCAGTTTGGTTTAGTTAAGACTAAACAATTAGACTAAGCAGTTGGGGGTGGGGGGGGGGAGAATATATATGTGTGTGTGGGTTATTCTGTCTCCCGGAGAGATCTTATTCCTCTGTGTCTGTCCACATGCACCTGCATGAAACCAGAAAACAAGTTCTAACCTTTTCTGTAGTTGCTCTTCTTTTCCTCGCCGCTGCCTCCTCTGATGATCCTCCACCATTTCAGAGCCTGTCCTTTTTTTTTTTTTTTTCTAGAGATTAACTTTGTTTTCCATTGCCTCTTGGTTTAATGAGATTAATTCCAGTCTTTTTCCTTTGCCTAGACCGGTTTTCAGGGTTCTCTCCTCTCCAGTCACTTATTGTTTTTCCTGTCCCAGATTTTTGCTCCTCGTGCCACCCTGCCATTCTCAGGGTTTCCCAATTTTAAAGGAGCAGCTGCTTTGGAAGCATTGCTCTCCATCTTCTGCTGCTTCTTGCTCCCATTTCCCTCTGCCCGCATTCCACCTCCAGCCATTACCTTTTCACACAGTATTAATCAGTGTACTCCTTCCTAGGAGCACTGTGTGTATAGATGTTGAGATGTTTACTGCAGAGCTAGTTAAGCAGCTCCATAGTAAACATCTCATGTAGATGTGTCCAGTGAGTAATAACAATAATAACGACAACAAAAAAGAGGTGAACTTTCACCCATTATGTCTTTATGTTCCTTCCCTCCAGAGAGAACATAAAGAGATTCCACAAAAGTATCTATGCAAAGTCACCTAGTTTTGTGACATGAAGCAGGAATCATTAGACAGCCCATAGTCATATCACCTAGCTCTATCTTATAAATTGTCCTTCTTAAAATTACACACACACACACACACACACACACACACACACATCTATAAAATTATATCAGACTATGCCTTTTTCCTCTCCTAAATTTGAATGGATGGAACTGTAAGCCCTACTGATTTTAGAGAGATGAATTTCATGCCTGTGTAATTTTGATAATTTTGACATAAAAAAACTACAGTGTGTGCCAGTCCACTGGTAAGCTCTCTGAAGCTGTTTTACATCAGGAATAACCCAAACATTTCAAATAATTGTATTGTCATTTCTTTCTTGCTGTTTACTGGAATGGAATCCTCAAATATTCCAAAATTTATTCTTATAGAAAATATGAAATCATTTGATTGAAAAAAAAATCTTTCATATAACATGGGTCTTCTTGAGCCAAAACAATTGCAAAAGGGCTAAATGACAGCACAAAATGTGAAGTTGAAGGTAAAAGGGATATGGAAACGTTAATAATAGGTTTTAATATTGCAACCTATTTAAAGACTCCAACTTGTGCTCATTGTCCAAAGGCAAAAACTCCTCCTTTAGGTTATTGACCAATTGTGCTAGGCTTTTAAGAACACATTTCCAATATTAGAAAAGAAAAAAAAAAAACACCCTATGATGGAGTTAGAATCATATCTGGCCATTTTTTACTCCCTATCACTAATAACCAGGGATCCTGGTTTTCTCTGATATTAAAAAAAAAGAAAAAATCACCAATGTTTTTATTTTAAAAAAGTAACCCCAAATTCACATTTCCATGATTTAAATGAAACACTAATATCTACATCGGCATATTAGTGGTGCTTCATTTAAATCATGGACATGTGGATTCAGGGTTACTTTTTTTTTTAACCAAAAATTGGGGATTTTTTTTTTTTGAATCAGAGAAAACCAGGATCCCTGCTAATAATCAACCCCCCAAACCAGTTGCAGCTGGATTAGCAGGGGGTAGGGGGCCTGTGACAGAAGTCCAGGGGTGTGTTTGAGCTCACAACTCTTAAACCCTAGAAAAAGGGTCTAACAGCTCAGTCATTGCAGTCACCTACTACAGAATAGTTCACTTTTACATCCAGTTTTATGTGCCTGGATTGTCATATTTGATTCATGTGTGTAGTGATTGATAGCCTATAGAAGAAACTATGCAAAAAGAAAGCAAATAATAAAATAAAATATAGAACCTCACCACAGAACAGTTTAAGCCTGAATTAGCATGAATAATTATATACATATCTAGTCAAACACACTTGATTCCCACAGAAGCCAAATAGGTGCTTAAAGCTGAACATCTGCCTAAGAGTCTAGCTGAATTGGCACCGTGACTCAGTAAGTCAACTGGGTAAAAAATATAGCAATGTACATTCATCGTGGACATCTGCAAGCTTATACATGTTGGGGGGAAAAAAGGAATACTCACAGACATTCATGTGTCCTATGTTAACTGAAGGTACTCAGGAAATATAGGCATTATTTCAACAATCAAGACAGTCAAGTGATTTTTGAAAATATCTGCTAAGAGGACATGGTGATCAAAAATAAATATGTTATATTGTGTTAAGACAAGAGATAAAAAAATACTGAAAAAAATATCTTCTTTCAATTTTATGGCACTTCTTGAACTTGAATATTAAATTAAGTTCTTATCTCAAATAGGGTACAGCAGAAAAAGAAAAGGTCCAAACAAAATTATTAGAGTCATATAAGAAATATTAAATGATAAATCTTGAGAAGGAAGAGGTTCAATTGTTTATCTGATGGAGATATAGAAATATGTAGTTCAGCTAATACTTACTTAAATATTGTAATGATTGTAAAAATACATTCAAGGAAACTGAAAGCCAAAAAGAAAAAATTATGAATAAAAAAAAAAGAAAAGTTTAAAGTATGGCAAGAGGATTTGTTTTGGTTTTTACTACAAGGCATACTTAACTCATGGTGCACATACACCACAATTATTACTGAAGGCTTAGGGGGACTAAAATAATATTAGATATTATTTATATCAATAAACAGTATATCCAAGTTTATATTAGATAAGTCAAGAAAAGTATAAAGCATATAAAACGTTGATGCTTCAGGGGTGAAAGACAACCACTTTCTGTTTGAGACTGAGAATGAAATATCTGAAGACAAGTTTTTGCCTATGGAGTTCATTTATAAAGTTTCTTAAACACATGTCTAAACTGCAGCATGTGAGTTGTTCCATTGATTTCAATGTGGAAAAAATTCATTGAACCTGCTTCACTTCAAAGAAAAGTTTTGTTTCTGATTTTAATGAGATCCAGATGTAGTTTTCAATACTCAAAGGTGTAGATTCTAGACAGAATAATGTGTTTCCCTGTTCAGGTCATATGAAACTTGCATGGGTATTGAAAGCAGAATAAACCTATTAGGTCCCTGGCATATGTTATGTTCTGGGTTTGATTAAGGAATTAGTCTCACCAGAAATAGCAGGCACAGCAGAAGTGCAGCTCCCCATTGAAACTCATGGCACTTCACAGGAAATGCCATGAGTTACAGCGATCCCCCAAACCCAACAGATGTTTATTCTTGGTTCCCAGGGTTTGGGGGATCAAGCTGCAGCTTAGAGCAGCTGTGAG
Source organism: Alligator mississippiensis (assembly GCF_030867095.1). Lineage (NCBI taxonomy): Eukaryota > Metazoa > Chordata > Crocodylia > Alligatoridae > Alligator > Alligator mississippiensis. The sequence continues at coordinate 381,633,240 of NC_081824.1, forward strand.
TCTGAAGCCACTCCCCCTTCCCCACCCTTCCTCCCAGTTCTGGCACTGTTTCAGAATGGGAAGCAGGGAAAAGAACAGAGGGCGCTCATTCTGGAGGTTGCCCAGCTGGTGCTGGAGGGTGGGGTGGGTGGGTTGGAGTCCCCCGCCTGCCCCAGGGGAGCTCCAATCCATCCACCCCACCCTCCAGCACCAGCTGGGAAACCCTCAAAATGAGTTCTCTTCATTCATTTCCCACCCTCCCAGTCTGAAAACAGCACTGAGAGCAGGGCACGCACTGCCCTGCTCCTGGTGCACTATGACACAAGTTCATATAGGTGTTCTGCTTTGGAGCATCTTCATCTAAACCCTCATATAATGAGGGTTCAGATGGTCAAAGGACCAAGCCTTTTTAAAGCTTTCTGCAGCGATGCGCTTCTGTAAGGACAAAGCTGTATAGTGCTTTCAGTGGGTGATTACTTGACAAAATGTTACTTGTGTCAGCCCCCAGCAACTAGCCACACATTCATAGAATTTATGGTTCCATAAAATTACATATTAAACACAAAGATATTACTAAAAAATATGTAATATATTTGTGCCTGGTGTGTATAGTGCCATGACTTAAATGTGTGTCATGCCTTCTAGGGACTGGAGCCCCAGAGCAGTTTCAATCAGCTGATAATGTTTCAAATCTCTGCCACCACCCACTGCCTCACATTGCCACTGCTCTGCATCCACTCAGGACCACCCCTACCCCCCCCCCCCCCCACAACTCTGTGTCTGGCCCTGCACCACCCAAATTCCTGAGCCAGGAGTAAAGTGATCAGCAGCTATGAAAACTATTAATTTAGGTGTAACAAATATAGGATGCAACCTGGATCATCTGAGCCATTGTTTAATCCAGGGTTGTCTAACTCCTGAGAAGCTGGGAATCATATGGCTCCAACCTATGTGCTGCACAGAGCACTGTACAGTCCCCTTATCATGGCAAGCCACCCTCCTCCTCCGGCTTCTGCACCATGCTACATGGGCTTCCCTGGTGAGTTGTGTTACAGGAGTCCCCTGTCTGATCTGCATTACATGGGTATTCACATGCTGTATGGGGGCTCCAGGCTGCATCATCTTGTACCTAGGAGCAGGGGATATAGGGACTCATGTCTGGACAGGGACCCTGGGGACCACAAATTAAATCCCTCAAAAGTAGATGCACTAGTTGGTCAGCCCTAGTTTAGGCAAAAATGTCATTAACTTTAAAACTACCCTCAGTATTTTTGCTGGAGACTGACAACTCATATTATAAAGATGAAGTTCTTATCATTCTAAACTTTATTATTACCAATGACTAAATCTGTAGGTCTTATGAATGCACAAATATCCCAATGGAGTTGTCCGATTCTCTCAACACTGATAGTCTCTCTGAAATCAATGCATAGGAATTAGAACAAGAAAACAAACTGTAAATCTTCAAAATATAAATGAATTATCTTTCAAAATTGAACAAATGTCATTGCTTTGAATTGTTTAGAATGTCTAATTTTAAACTTTTGTCGTCTCCTTTTGCTACTTTTTGTACACAATCAAGGAAATTTTCATGAATAGAGTCAGATTCTTATCTCTATTTATATGCCTAAATTACAGTTGGGCAGCTATGTTAACTCATGCTATGCAAGCCTCCACAAGTCAAATGAACATGCCCACCAGGGCTGTGCTTTGACAGGGAAGGTATGTGGTGCTGTACACTTATACATATATGAATATATGATAATATAGTCACACATATATTTGGTAAGTGTACAGCACTACTACATAAGTGCTGCATATATGTGTGTGTGTGTGTGTGTGTGTGTGTGTGTGTGTGTGTGTACATAAGGCCTGGTGCATAAGGTTATCTTCAGCTCTCTGTGGCTCCACATTATATGGGCACTCCAGGTTGCCTGGGGTGGGGGCATGCAGCAGAAACTTGGGGAGAAAAGGGGTAGCCCCTGCCTGCTGGTGCAGTCAGAACAACAGCAATAGTGCTGGCCAAATGGGAATCCAGGGGCTACATGTTAACCTCTTGTGAGAAGCATGCAGCCTGAGGGTTGCTAGCTAGAAATCCCTGCTGTATTTTTTTCATAATGGATACCCATAAATAGGCCCAGGTTTGGAGGTGTGGAGGAAAGTGGGGAAGGATTAAACCTGCTTCCCAGCACAGCTTTCAAATCCCCAAACCACAAGTTAGGCATTTTCTGGTGCCTTCTTTGGTGCTCCTCATGAAACTGAGCCATGGTATCTTGCATTTTATATTCACTGGATAAAACCAGGCAAAACAGGAAATCTCAGCCTTGTAAGGAGACAGGCCCCAGGCAAGAAACAGTCATGCAGGGCAATAAGTATCTAAATGAGCCAGGCACCTTTTAGCTTGGTTAACCATGCCTTAAATATAAATGCAGATTGTGCCTATGGAACATTTGTCTATGAAGAATGAATAGAAACACATCTAATAATCTTGGAAATACTAAAAAAAAAAACTTTATACTGTGTACACCTAAAGGGTCTAACAAGAATAAGGTCTTACATAAAGTAATAAAATGTTTTATTATTAATAAGTTTTAACAAATTAACCCATCCAGTGATTTGTTGCCTCATGAAAAAAGCCTGACTACATAAAACAAAAAGAATAATAAATGTAGATAAAATTATTATCATTATGTAGATCTTATTGCACAATTACAGGAATAACAGCCAGTAAGTATAATCAGTATAACAAGTAGAAAGTTATAATTTTTATGGCAGTTATAACTTATTCCTATCAACCTTAACGCACCTGAGAATAAAAGCCAGGAAGTGAAACTGAATCTATAGACAAAAAGGAAATATTACTACCATAAAAGTGTTTACATAAGGAAAAAAAAACTAATATTTTTTATAGTGACAGATGACTCAGACTGTAATATTTGGTTTATTTACATTGAATAGAGAATTTGTTGCATAATTAAATCATCTGGTTGGAAAGTACTTCAAGAATCATCGGGTCCAACTCCTGGGATAATGCAAGAATAGTACTCCTAAATTATCCCTGACCAACACTTATCCAGTTTCTTCTTGAAAGCCTCCAGTGAAGAAGATTCCACAGCTTCCATATTCTATATTAAGGTTGTATAGCTATGTAACCAATAGACAGGAGAGACCAAGACACAATAATGCAAAATTAAGACAAAAACACAACAGAAACAAAACAAATTATGTGGTCACCCTATTCAGAACCATACTTTTTTTTTTCCCTTAAACACCAAAGCAGTAGTGCCTAACCTTCACTAATCCATAGGCAGTAATAATGAGGAAGTAACACACTGCAGGCAACATAGTATTTTGCTCTCCTTATCAACCTAAGTTTTAACTCCTGGATGTATTGAGGCTGTAACATGAGCAGGCATCCTGGTTTCCTCCAATGTAAGTGTAACCCATGCTGGCACGCTAGGCCGGATGATGTGCTGGATTCCAGACCATCAGCGTGCCGATAGTCCTGGGAACCCCCTCAGACAGTTCTCTCATGGAGAGGTGTGTCCCTCACCCTCACTGCCCAAGAATTTGGTCCACACCCAATAAACACACTGGGTTTTTTATTATATACAGTTATACAGAAAAGAAATAATAAAGCAAAAGAAGAGTGTAAATACACACACAGACATACATACACACACACACACACACACACACACACTAACAACAATTAACAATAAAACCAGCAACTTACATAAATAAAATCTACAACTATAACCTTTAGGTGAATAATTCCCAAACACAGAGTGGTCCCACTGGTGTCAAACAGCTTCAATAATTACTTCCGCCTGGTTATGACCCTTTAAAAAACAGATTCCCTTATGATTAACATTCATATCCCATAAAATAAATGGCAACACAGTTATACTTATGATCTGCCACTAGATGGTGGAGACAAGACTCCTGTTGCTCCTGGAACTCTGAACTTCCCTTCTCCAGCTGGATGCAGCAAAATGAGCCTCCAGTCAGTGTCACAGGCTATTGTTCTCTCTCTTATTCCTCCTGAAATACACCATCTGCAAACTCTATGGGAGTAAGTGTTCCCTCACATCCCCATGCAGTTTGTGCGCTTTCAGCCCTCTGTTTGGAGGTTGTCTCCCTTCCCAGCACTTCCACCCACAGATGGGATTTTCACCCCCCGCAGGTCTTGGTTCCCGCAGCCCGGAGCCTTCCTAGCTCAGACAGGGCTCCCTTCCGTAGGGCTCTGACCCAGCAGCTTCTCCCAGCTCCCAGCCAACCTAGCCATATCTGTTGACCATTTCCTTCCCCACCTCTCCTGGGGCACCTGTGTCCTGAAGCTGCACAGCTCCACACCTGGTGGGGAAATCAGCTCCTTGTGGGGCAACACAGGCTCTCCCTCATCCTGGTATCTGCTCCCTGAGCAAGTTTCATTTCCCGGTTCAGAGGCGGGAGAGCTGCATCTCTCTCTCTCTCCCCCTGCCCCGCCGAGACTGGAATCAGATCCTCTTCTCTCCCTCTTTTCCCACATTTTTGGCTGTTTTATGGTGCAAGCACAGACAATCAGAACCCTCAGTTTGCAACGGGGGCTCTGGTCACAGTTCAAGTGGTCCAATAAAAAGCACGCACAGTGCACAGAATACTTCCCTGCCTGGAAAAGCCATGGCAACCTGTGCAAGCATGGTACCCTGTGCTTGCAAATTTGCTGCCCCCTTTCAAAAAGGTTCTTAAGCATGGCATGCCCACTTAGCTTGCAGCCAAGCAAGCTGTGCAGCTGTACATAAAGAAATCCACAATTTTAGGTTTAAAAAAGTAACCCAAAATCCACAATTTTCCATGGTTGAAACGAAACACCACTATTTATATATCTCTCTATATTAGTGTTATTTCATTTTAATCATGGGAGAATGTGGATTTTGGGTTACTTTTTTAAAACTGAAAATTGGAGATATTTTTAAATCAGAGAAAACCAGGATCCCTGAACATGAGCAATGAATTAGGGACATTAGAACACAAGACTGTGTTGGGCACCTCAATTCTGTGCAATTCATAATCAACTATTTGTCCAGAAGGGGCCACAAGAAAATCCACTCTGGCCCCTCTTTAAAACTTCAGCTACAAAAAACTAGAAGGGGGGGGGGGAAGGAGAGAGAGGGAGAGAGAGACTACAATCCAATAATGTGCAAAAGAAACAGAACAAAAAAGGAATGATACCACCAGTTCCAAGAAATGTTACTTAAAATATTCTCAGATCACCCAAGAAAGTTAACTATGCTACACAGAAAGGCAGGCATAAAACAAAAGAAAACAAATTTTAAGGGCAAATGTATTCCAGGAAAAAATACTTTCTTCCTAGCCCTAATAAATGATGAGCAGAAGCCTTGAAATATGGACTTACTAGTCATCTCCCATGGATTTGCATTCTACACAGAAATGAAGTTTGAGCTCCCACTTTATAGCAAAATTTTCTGGTATTATTTCCTAAGTGCATGACTTTGTACTTCACATTATTATACTTCATGACATCCCTATTGTTTTATTCCAGAAGCTTATCTTCATAATTAGGTCCTTTCTTGCATTAATAATAGCTCTAATCTTTGTGTCTTCAGGGATTAGGAGTCACTGATCTAAGATGAGCCATCGCCTTATCCATTTCCTTATGTATTTCAATAAACATGTCTTTAATTGTCTTTATTTTGGCTATACAAAATAGTATCGCATAACAAACTGTTCTAGATGTGTATTTAGGGACACTCTTCAAACTGTTGTCTGAAGAAAGAGCTCACCATATACAAAAAAAGACTCATTCAAGTAATATGGCATCTATACAAATTTAGAGAGCTGCCTATATAGTTTGCAGCTTGCAAGATCAAGTTCTGAGACTAGAGAGAGAAAAAATTCAAAATGTTTACATTAGTGCTTGATCATATAACAGTAATTACCATCCTTCTCTTTATTCTGTTTATAGTTGATGCTCCCAGGAAAACAAAATAACTTTTCGGGGGGGGGGGGGTGGAGGGGAGGGGTGTCAGATAAGCAAACATTTCAGCAACTTAACTAAATTTTATTTTTCTTGTTTTCCCTGACACACTTCATTGGCAGTCACTTTGGGTCTGATCCTACTCCACCCATTGGACATATAACTGACTTTATGACTCTGTGTACAATTATATGCCACCCTATACAAGTTCCTAAAAGCCACTACCATTTCTACTTTCGTGTCATCACAACACAATCTTACTCTTAGGACTGAGTCACCAAAAAAAAAAAAATCAGTGAGGAGTGGGACCAACCCACTGTTTTCATTAACAACTTTTTGGGGTCTTGAGCAGTATGGAATAAAATTACAGCTAGGCACCCAATTTTACTTAGCACTTACTAGTTGCAACAGAATATGGCCCTGAAAGTTTTCTGTTTTCTATAGCAGTAGCCACATAACAAATGTGTCATAAAAAAACAAAGCCAAATGGATGACAAATAGTACTAATTTCAAACAGTTTAGAATGAGACTCACGCAAATAACAAACAATGATAAATACTATGACTGGTGGAGTGTTACATTACATTGTGGTGCCACTCAAAATATATATGATTATATAGAAATATATGTTACCAGCAGTTTAAAGAATATTTGTTACAGTTTAAATTGGGGGTGAAAATACACTTGAAATTATTCCTCTGGCCTGTGAAAAAATACAGTAAAATAAAATCCACTGATTATGAAATTACTGAATTTCCAGAAGTACTAATCTATCACTCTCCTTATGGCTAGGGACAGGCATTCAAAAATCCTGAGCCTGAATTGATTCAATCTTTGCATTGTAATCTAACCTGGCTAGGCTAAAACTGTTCATAACTGTGAAGACATCCCCTCTGGACTGAAGAAATGTTGGCACTTGCCTGCAGGGCCTCAGGTGAGAAGCCAGGGGTGCTAGAGAAGCCCTCCCCTCCCTTCCACAATGCTGAGCTGAGGGGTTATGGTCAGGCCCTGGCAGGATGCTGTAATTAGGGAGGGGTTCCTCCCATCTGAGCAGCCCAGCAATGAGTTAACATAGCGTTTATCACTCCTAACTCAGTATTTATCAGCCCATTAAGAAAACAACAGCCTCTCTCATTCAATCTCTGATTAAACAACTCTTCCAAGGATGGAGTGCAGGGTAATTATCATCTACCTGTTGATTAGCTCCAAAAAGCCCTATGCTAACACTGTCCTATCTGCTGTAGCCAGCATGTGGTATGCTAGCTAATGCTAAAAGGTGTCTATGTAAGGCAGAAGGCAGGAGGAAATCCCTGCTCGAGCAGAGAGTGGTGAGGAGGGGAGAGGGGAGCAGGAGGAAGCCAGGCAGACCCTGCTGTGCCTGCCCTCTCTGCCGAAGCTGCAGTCAGGGAGCAGAGGGGAGGGGCCAGCCTGGCTGGACTGGAACAGAGAGAAAAACCCCACCCAGCATAGCATCTGTGATTCTGGGGGACTCTGATTTAACTTAATCCAAGAAGGAGTCTGGGGCAGATATTGCATAAACTAGTTTAACCCAAATCAGTTAAGCCTGATACTACATTCAAACAATTTATCTCAAATCAGTTTTAGCTATTTTCAAACTGTTATATGTATGCTGAACATTTATTCTGTTACAGGTTTAAACCAGTTTCTGATCACTTAAACCAGTTTATGTATAATGTCTGTCCCTAGCCTATATGTTTAGTAGCTGATCTCCCCACTGAGTAGCTATGATCTTCCACTGAATTTATCCATCTCCTTGCTGGTCTTCTTATGCTACCATGATTCACCAGAATTCCATCTATAATTATTTTCTCAAGGTTATTTCCATCTTCATGCCAGATGTGACCAATTCCCCTATTCCCTGTGACTCCCTGCTAAACATGTGTTTTTTTTTTCTTCCTAACTAGAGATAGAAAACTTCATACTGCTTATGACATTATCTAAACCTTATATGAATCTTACAGTTCCTACTTTTTTCTGTCATATAAATTAGTGGCTCAATGATAAACATATGTCTCTTCAGTGTTAAAAGTAAAGAAAAACCTTCATAATGTTAATCGTATTTTACTGTGAAGCTGTATCTTAATAGGTCCTCCTTCTTTCAATGTAGTGCTTATGATTAAGTGCCTCCTTCTAAACTATCTTGCTTCCCTTAGCTGCATGTCATATATCTTTGGAAAAAAAAGTGCCAATATTGATCCTTCCTTCCCTCCCACATATTCCTACTATTGCTAAAATACAATGCTTTATAGAAACCATATAAATCAACATCCCATCTCATTCATCTTGTTCAGTTTTTAGAAATTGGAAAAAAAAATTGGAAGTTGGTATCTGATGCCGTATAAAAGACAGAGAGTTTTTAGAAAAGTCTTTGACTTTTATTAATATATTAAATAATACGATATGAGAAGTAATACCATGATTGATGCACATATGTAATCTAGTATGCTTCCTGTGGCAGTGGACCACTGGTAAAAAACAAAACAACGGTGAAAGTACATACAACCACATACTATTCTTAGGAAAGGTAATTTCTTCACTCCCACAGCTCATCATCCTAATCTATGAATAATAATAATAAAAAAATATTATCCTTAGATTGTATAGCAATAAATATGAAAGTCCTTTAGAATACTGCATGTATAAAATAATTACAAATTAAAAATAGATTGTATGTTACTATAATATCTTATAAGTCTTTCCCCCAGACCAGCATCCTGATCCCGCAACAAAATAAACTAGAATGGACTCCTATATTCGTGCTATGTTCCAGTGATTCCATTCAGGACAAATGGTCTGGATTAATAGATCTCATTGCAAGATAAGAGCTTTAAAAATGACTAGATTTTTATTCTGCCTCATATAGATTACATAAAGTACAAATACAGACACTTAACCTATTCCTGAAGTATTATGGCAAGCCAACTCTAAAGAACAATTGAGCATAAAATTCAACATATCAGGAATCTTACAGAATATAAAATGCCATGTACAATCCTTTCCAACCACCTGAAAAGCAAAATGAAAGACAGTCCTTAAATTTAAGGCAAACAACTAATTTTGCAGTCTATTGTACTTACATCATTATCATTTCAGCATTGTTATAATTATTGTGAGTTCCTTGTAGCTGAGGATGACAATATCATAGCGGGGGTAGCTGAGTCAAATGCACAGATGAATGTACAAGTCTGTGCGCAATAAAAGAGCACAGTAAATTCACAACACCACACAACATCTGAGCTAGCCTGCTGCTGCTTCTGCAACTAACATGTCCTTCACCTTTTCCTGCATTGAAACACCACTGCTATTCAGAACAGCTAGCCAGTAAGTTGTATTCAATATAGTGTGACTTATCCTTAAAGCACTGCCTTGGGCAACCACACTTCCAATTCACCACAGAGAAGCTGATTGAATGTGTGTATGATCCATCTTATCCCATGTGTTAGACTCATTGCAAATGGGCCTACAATATTAATGCATCACTGGATACACATTTAGAACTCCACAGGACTTTGTTAACTTCTTGAATTGCCTTATTTCAAATAGACTGGAACTTTTTCAGTTACAGTAGGAAACCCTTCAACAGAAATTTTAATTATCAAAGCACATCTGAAGGAACCTAATGGTAGTAAATGGTAAGAGCTACTGCTTTCCTATGACAGCATTAGTGACACTTTTCCATAACCAGGATAGTTTTTAACCCAACTCCCATTAGGTCCCATGGAAAGCCTGCTGACTATATCACTAATGCCACTGAAATGTGGTCCACAGTGCAAAAGGGTTAGGGGTATTTAATTGTATGTTTGAATAGTCATGGAATTCTAAGTTCCAGTCTTTTCCTGAAAAAGTTGCCAGATACATTCTGATAATATAGATAAACTAATTTCCCTATTGTTTATTTATTACTGTATTTTTAGTCAGTACAACATTTTATTTAATTTAATATTTTTCAGAAATATTTTAAAGGGATTTTTTGTTTAAACTAAGTAGCAGCTTAATTGGGATAACAGACTGCCTACCTACGTGTCCCAATTAAGAGCATTTCACTGTATTTCAAGTTTAACTAAACATTTTCTGCCCATTATTTATCTGTTTGCAAATGTTAATGAACAGTTCTCCAGTGATAATTAGCATAGGTTCCATATTTATATAAAAATGACACAGTTTTAAAGAAGTTAAGCCAATTATTTTTAATAGAAAAATAAGCTTGACACTCCATGGATTATGAATAGTTTTATTTTGTACATACAAGGTAAATGCTCTTTTTTTTTTTCGTTTAGAATGAAACGGTACAAAAATAAAGCATTTTGTATATATGTAGCAATACATTTGGGATTGGATGTTAAGGTATTAATATTGCAGCAGCCAAAAGAGAAACACATTAATGTCCCCAAAGACAGAATTTTACAAGAGTTACTCGCAAGGTGGTGAACAGAATTGGGATGTAAAATCCCACAATAGATTAAAACAAAATCTATGTTGATATTATCTTTATGCAAGTTAGGGGGGGAAAGAAGACAGGAGATAGGCAGTCAGCCAAGAGAAGGCTGAAAACAAAGAGAAAAAAAATATTCATGACACAGAAAATGAACCAGTATGATGTTAAGAGTTTCCAAAAATGTTAAAGAAAAATTAGCTTATGAGACTCAGAAACAAACAAACACATACACACAGACAGTAGGGCCTTCCTACACAGCCACCCACAGGCAGTTATAAATCAAATAACAAGAACAAAACACAAATTTTGTTTTCAGCTTGAGAAAAAGGAAAAAGAAGTCAGATACGGAATCAGGCTATGTATGATCTGTTAATCAAATCAGGAAAAGATACAGATAAAAAACTTACTAAAATCCTGAGACTTGGTATAACCCCTGGCCTACAGGCCATTTCCAGACCACAGACTTATGTCATCCAGCTTGCATGAGGGGTTTCCTATAGGTCCTAAAATGTGGCAGTGGAGGAGCAGTGGCAGCGTTACTTATTGCTCCCTGGTGACAAATTTCTGGATCCAAGAGGAACCCAACAGGTTGGGTAGTATGGGTATGTGCAACCAATTGAGTGCACAGGGTTGGGGTGGTACAGGGCCAGATCCCATCATGTGGAGCTAGGCCAAGGTAGCACAGCAGCCAATCAGGACACACAGGATATGATCCAGCCACATGGGGCTGGGCAAAGGTAGCAGACAGGACCTGATCTGGGCATTGATCCCTGGAAGGTATCTATCCTGCAGATCAGCCCCAGACAACTTGTTCAGCCCACAGAGCTGAAAGGTTGAGCACCACTGTTGTAACAGGATCCACCTCCAAACAGGTGTTGTGGTGCCACTTAGATACCCCACAAATTTGCACTTTCAATCTGGCTGTCCTGGGAACCACCTTGTCTGCCACACTTTTGATGGAGTGCCACTGTAGGTACCTCACTCAGCCCTCCTCATCATGAATGACCAAAAGATCCAATCTTTCATCTCTATTTCTTGAGCAGGGCATGCCTCCCTGTAACTGACTTCAGCCACCCTACTCTTAGTCTGTAGCCAGGCTTTCAGTCCAACTCCCTACTATCAGTAATTTGGTCAGGCTCTCTTTCTTTATCTCCCTGCTAACAGTCCTGAATCAGAGTTCTCAATTACCTCCCTTGCACTCAGGCTTCACTTCTCACAGACCTGAAGTCTCTCAATTGAGCAAACTTTCAGCACCTTCCCCAGGAGCCCATACTGGGCTCAAAAGCCTGCCATCAGCTACGCCTCCAGATACCTCCGGGCAATTATTTGCCTCCTGTAAATTGGCTGATATGCCTGTTCCTGTACAGGCCCTTAGCCAGTCTGAAGAATAATCCATAAGTGGGCTTGAGTGCCTGCAGACTGATTAGCTGGCTTTACTCCCTGGGCTAGGCCTCATAACACAAGCAATAACCCTTTACCTCAAACAAAAAAAAAAATAGCAAAAGAAAGCTCAGGCAACCTACTGGGCCCTGGGGCTGAGGTTGCATGCAGTTATGACACACTCAAGTTTTCCATTTTAGACTGAGTGGGGCTTATAGATGTAGCCCAGGTACACCCAGGGGTATGCCCTGTCCACAAGTGGAAGGGATGAGGTGGTCAGGAAACAGCACTGTGATAGGGGCCTGCCACCTGGGAGCACTCCCCTCTCTTCTCTATAGAACCAGTCCTCGACAAAATGCTTAATTGTATACAAGCTTATTGCTACGCAGAAATAAATATGAATAAGAGACGTTAAATATTTACAGTAGAATTAGTATAGGAGACCATATACAATGCCCTGCAGTCAACACATTGCACCACTTTGGGGGACTGCAAAACAAACTGAGTGATTCACATCATAAGCATAATTAACTCCCCTGCACAGAATGAACATTAACACTCTGGAACAGGCAAATCAAAGCATCCATACAATAAACACATATAAAGCATCAACTTAGATAAACCCAGGTAAGCTGAGGTAGTGATGCAATATTCTGAGAATAGACAGTAAACATATATAAGTAATGAAAACAGGGAAACCCATATAAACCCCCTTAAGGAGTACCCATAATAATTAACCATAATACCCATAATAATTAATCTTTACAGTACGAAGCAACATCAATCATAGAATATAGGGTAAACTCAGCACCCCATGGGGTGCTCCCTGGAACACCTCCCGTTTAGGGGCCCAGGATGTGGACATGACTCCTCCCACAATGGAGGAGGGTGGAGGCTGCAGACCCTCCTCTCTCAAGCCCACCTCCCCTGGTGGACCCACTTCCCCAGCAACTCCTGCTCCTGCTCTGAAACTTACAGGGGTTTTCCTCTGGTGACCCCTCCCACAAGGGCCTTTCTCCAGCAGCATCTCCGGCGCCTCTAGTTGGCCTCGTGCCCCACACCGGGACCCAGGGCGCTCCTGTGGAAGCCAGGCGCTTACTGATCCAGTTCTCTGGCCTCAGACTGGGGGTCCTTCCCCTTCCCTGGCCCTGCTTTGGGCACCAGGGCTCTTTTAATTTAATGCAGTCACACTGTGGGGCTCCAGTTACTTAGCCTAGAGCCATGGCTAACCTGAGCAGCCTCAAGATGCTGCCAGCGCCAGCTTTCCGTGCACCGACCTGCATACCGTGTGGGGCCCGAGCAGCCTCAAGCTGCTTCGAGGGTCGGCTCTCCATGCGCTGGTCCACGTGCTACCTGCCCAACCGCTTGCTGGGTTAACAGGCTCAAGCCACCTCAAGCAGCTCCCAAAGCCTGAGCACTGTGCACCAATCCACACACCATCAAGGCTCAGGTAGGGTCCCAAAGGCAGTCTTCTCCGGAGCTCCTCTCTCCTTGCTGTCCCTTGCCATGTCTTCCCCCCAGCGTGCCAAGCACACTACCTTTTTAAATGCTTTGGGGGTTCCACCCCTGAAGTCCGGTGGACCTGACGTGCTGCAGTCCACAATCCAGTCAGGGACCTCCTCTCTTCCTCCCCTCAGGAAAGGGGCAATGTCCACTTTCCCCCAACCTATTTCTGATTGGTGGACTTCCTCCACCAATCAGAATTGAGGATTCTTAGGCCCCTGGACATGTTGGAGCTCGATTGGGTAAGTCTGTCATATAGAATAGACACATAGCTGCCAGTTCCAGGAAGAGTCCTTTCACCTGGATTCTCAACCATGAACTATGGCATAGTGCCTTAAAGACCTAGTTGTAGTAGGCTGAGTGGCAAAGGCTTGCAACAGAGTGCACAATCCAGGTTGTAGGAGTCTGTAGGCTTTCAGGGTTTACAGCCAGCTGCAGGCTAATTACATGACAGCCAGCTGTGAAAGAAAAGGGGCAGGCCAAAGGAAGTTCAAAGGCTCCCAGTGAAAGGAGTTAGGAAGATTAAGTTAGAAAAGACTCAGAGAGGAACTGAGTGCTGGGAGCTGATAGAACTGGAAGTCAATGAGCTGAGAGAGAGGATGAGGGTTGCTTGGTTAGTGGTTGTAATACTAGGTTGGAGACTCTTTGTGTTTGGGAAAAGACCTAGGGCTGCAACATTGGAGGCAGCATTACTATGACAGGGAACTCACCTTGAGGAAGAGAAAGACTGCAGTGTAAGAAAAGAGCAGCTGCCAGCCAGGAGCACCTTCTCAGAGTTGGCCAGTTAACCCTTCAAGGACTGTGAGTGAATCCTCTGCAGAATATGTTAATTTTTTGGTACTGAATAGGGTTTATTCTGGCTTCCTGAGAGGCCAGTAGGCCCAGGAAATAAAGAACTTTGTATGACTAAATGACTGTTTGAGCTAATTAACTCCAAACCCACTACAGTATTAACCCAGGGGCTTAAATCAGGATCTGACTTGCCCACAAAAACCATGGCATTTATAGCAGTCAAACAGCTCAGGCTGATATTACTACTTAGGACCCAGGACTGGGTTTGTAGACACTGGGTTATGGACCTTAAGGATATAGTCTGCCTCATGAAGATTTTCTGGAGATAGAATTTGTGTGTGAGAAGTTCCTGGCTGGCCCAAAGGGATGGGCCTACAAAAGCCTGAATATAAAGAAAATAAATTTAGTGTGGGTTGCGAGTCACTGTGTGGAGGTCATATGCTTGGCCCAAAAGTCCTACCCCAAAATGACATGGGTGAGCTCAGCAAGATTAGAATATGGAATTGGGGCTCTCAACACTTTGAGAGCTAAAACTAGATCTAGGGAAAGGGGAGCCCATGGTCTATTTCTTGTGTGCCCAGCCTAGGGACTAGTGCCGGGAATATCCACTTACAGATGACATTTGTGTCCAGTTGGGGTCTCTAAGGTCCTGATAAAAACCCCAAATAAAGAACCTGCTTCTCCCTTGATGTTGGAGATGCTCAAGACCTGGACTTCATGAACTCTGGTTCAGCCCAGACCTTTGTGCATAGGTATCTCATGGACTCCACATGGGTATCACTTGGGGAACATGTGTATGTAACTTGTATACTGGTGACACTTAATCCTATTTCAGTAAGAAGGTACAGCTCTCAATTAGAGACAAAATGGCTGAAAGAATAGAGGTAATAGCCAGTCACCTTTTTCACCTGGTGATAATGGTTTGAGATTAGGGACCACTGGCTAAACTGCTACACTAGACTGTGAAACAAAAGGGAAACTGGGAGCTGCCAGACCAGCACAGGGAACAAATAGGGGTAATATTCCCTTCTTACCCCAAAGTCTTTGGACCTCAAGCTGTGTCACACCAGGAGTGCTGATCAATCAGGAAGGTAGCCCTAGCAAGTGAGAAAAGACCAGATAAGTGGCAAAAGAAAAAGGTCAGTGTCCAGGGCAAGTTGGATAGGCCCAGAGGATTTCCCAGAACCAGGATGTGCAAGCAGTTCACCTGGACTCAAGACAGGGTGCCCAGAAAAAGGCCCTGACTTCATATAAAGGCAAAAAGAGGATCCAGTCTTTGTATCACTTTATGGCTGATAGCAGGGATCCTGGAGTTCAGCTGCAACTGCAGTCTTTTCAGATCTACTGCAGCAACTCTCTGCAGCTTTTTAGCTCCTGTCCTTAAGTCACTTTAGCTGCCTATTGCTCAGAGCTGATCTAAGTCATCTTCCTACAATTATTTGCAGCTATATAATGCCGCTCTCTCCCCACTTAAGTAATAGGGGTTGAGAGTCCATGTCAAAGGCAGAAAAACCTAATTTAATTATTATTAGATCAACAAAGAGGTGCGAGGCAGATTCTTGGGGTTACTGGATCATCCTAAATATACATGGCACATGGACTAAACTCTAGAAATGTTTTGTTTTATATTTGATTTGAGAGGAAACATGGGAGTCTCTTATTTATAACAGTTAAGAATAGCTTACAAGACCTATCTTTAATAATTTGTTAAGGAATAAGATGAGCACTTCTCCTTAGCTATCACAGAAAAATATTTTAAAATTGTGTGACAATGAAAGAAATAAACATGAGATGTACAGAAAAACCACTAGAATAAAATAACCTAAGATTAATTTATTTAGTGTGTTTTCTTTTATAACTTCATTTCCACAATATTGAATTTTCTGTTAATAATCCGTACTATGCAATGAAATAACACACATATTTTGGATTTGATAAACCCTAATTTTAATCTAAAATGATCAGGTACAGTTGAAGAGCAGGTAAATGACACAGACAAATATACTCTTGTCTATATTGATGTGATTGTGAAAAGAAAATATTGTTGAGTGGGGAATTGAGGTTTGCTTCATTGCTCAGAATAACTCATATGATTTTCTTTAGTATTCATTTCTTCCACAGTAAAACTAACAAATGTGCATGCTTCAGATTTAGGAGAAAAGTGTATGTCAAAGCCTCTCGGAATGTATAGTATGCCTGATATGGTTTTCACGGTCTCATTACCAAAGTCTTCCTATTTTAGTAATATCCCTAGGAAAATGCCCCGCTGAGCTGTAAACACGTGTATGTATTACCAACCCCCTGCACTTAATCTGCTGAGGATATTAGTCTGTCAGCCACAACTAGAACCACTAGTTCTTTAGCTCAGTCCATAGTACTTGAGGATTTAGCTATAGAAGTGCCTAAGTAATTCTTTGTTCGAGGTCGTTTGCATCATCACAGAACCTCATCAGTTATCACAGAAGTCAGACACCTTACCACATAAGAAATGCATGCCCAGAAGAGCATTCCATCTTTTTACTCCTCTGTGAAATATGAAATACCATAACCAGAAGGAAATATAACTACATACTGCTTACTGCCAAACAACTTCAAGTTAAACAGACTATTCCAACTTTTCTCTGAGACTAATCTGCATATAAAATGAACTGTTCCAAACAGGAGATTTTTACCACACCTTCAACTCTCCTATGAAATAGGAACTTTTATTTCTACCCAAAAGAACTTTCACAATCTTTTCTCCTATGCCTGAAGATTTTGTGCCCAAAAGCTTGAAGTTAAAGATCTTTTTGCAAAAATCTAGTTGATCTAATAAAAGATATCACCTCTACCACGAGTTCTGAATCCTTTTTGCCTCTAGGCCAATACAGCTACACCCTGGATAGGTAATTCTTGGTATTTGGAGTCAAGACAATGTCTACCCTGTAAGTATTGCCATATAAGTATTAAAGGTTTACACCTCAGGAATGCATAATGATGCTGATACCCAAGATTTTAATGTGAAGGTTTATTATTATTATTATTATTATTATTTTCTCAAAACCATAGTTATGAAACCAGTATGTTTCATGGAATACAAGTTTCATTTAACTAAAATACAGAAGCCAGATTAAAGTTGTCTAGTTAATCACATAAATGACATGTTGGCAGAAGTTAGATGCTTAAATACTAAGGAACAGCTCAAAATAGTCTGCTGGCAACACCCTGGAAATGCATTTCATGTCTAAATCTATGGCATGTTTCAATTATGAACTGCAGTGGTTCTCCTAACCAGCCACACACAGGCAACCCCCCCCCCCCCCCCAAAGAAACCAAGAATTCATATTTTGGCAGATGACTCCCATCTAATATTCCTGCAGCCCCTGTTTAAATGCAGTGACCCAGCTACTAATCAAGAGGGATTCTGGTTTTCTGATTTTAAAAAAAATTCCCAATTTAATAAAAAATTAAATACCTTTATATTATTTTATAGGGGTATTTCATTGTTAATCACAGGAAAATGTGGATTTGGGGTTACTTTTTTAATCCAAAAGTTGAGTTTTTGTTTTTTTAATCAGAGAGAACCAGGTTTCTTGGTAATCAAGTACTAATCAAGGCCAACTGACTTTCAGCCCCTTTCCTCTGATTGCCTATGGAGCTGCATTTAAGGAACTTCTCCAGTACCTGAGCCTTCCTGCACAACCCACTGGTCTCCAGCCTCTGAGCAGCTCCTGTTCCAGTAACATATTTGGCTCCCCTAGTTCCTGATCTTGCCTTTAGATGCTCCTGGATTTGGATTCTCTCTGCTGAGCTGTTTCCTGACTCCTGACCCTGGTTTGGCTTACTTTTGGACTTCACCCTGTGGATTATACTTTGGACTTAGTAACTAGCTTTCTGAATCCCAGCTTCTGACCTTGGCTTGGCATTTTGGCTCTTGACTTGTAGCTTATGGCTCTTAGTGCTGCAGCCCTCAGCTCCAAGACTGGCTTTTCCTACTAGGCTGGCTCAAGATCAATTTGAGCATTCTGGATGGTGAGCTAGTGGCTACTCCTGACCTCTTTACCCACATCCACTTTTGTCAATGCTCTGGCTCTGCCCTCTCCCCTACAATCTGTTTGAATGTGTATCCCTTGATTATGGGTGGTGCCTATGGTAGCAGAGTCTAAAGCAGGGATAGGCAACTCCTGGCATGTGTGCCAATTAGTAGCATACAGAGACATTTTTCCCTGTCATGCCAGGAGGTGTGTGAGAAAATTATTAAAAAAAAAAAAAACAACCCAAAAACAAATAAGTTGCTGCTCCAGGCTCTCCAGAACAGCCACAGGTCCAAGCACCATCGCAGGCATTGGAGGCATAGTCGGGAGAAAACAAACAAGGAATCTGTTTGCACTCTGCTTACCCCACCCCCTGCCCCCAGGCTGCTCCCTCCCTGTCCCCTGGAGAGGAGTTGTGGGTGGGGGCAGCACTGGGGCACCGAGTGCCAAGCCAGGCACTTGGGGCAGGGTCCAGGTGGCACAGAAAGAAGTGGGCATGGGGGGAGGTGCCACAGACAGCCCTTTGGGAAGGTGAGGGTTGGGTGGGAAGTGGGACTGCCCTGGGGCTCCATGGGCTCAGGCCATGGCTGGTGGATGTGTGTATGGGTGGGTGGGAGCACCTAGCAGCAACCAAAGTGGGGCCCAACCTGGCCCCCACAGCTCCACAGGGATGAAATGCAGCTGCCCTGTCCATGAGGGATTGCCACTTGGCCAAGGCAGGATGCTGGCCTTGGGGGGTGGGGGAGGGGTGCTTCTGGCCCTAGGCTTGGCCTCCTAGGTCCTGGCCTTGGCCACTTCCAGGGGCTGGTATTGGGGCAGGCACTGTGATGGGCTGCTGCACTACAGGCTCCCAGCCAGCTTGGCCCTGAGCTCTACCTATGGCAGCTATTTCCAGGTCTTGCAAAGCTCTTGCCCTGGGGGTGGCTTTGCCCCACTCATGCTGGGCCCAGCATGCAGGGAGGCTGAGCCCAGAGCCGGGAGGCCCCCAAGCCCAGTATCCTGCCTTGGACAGATGGTGCCCCCTCATGGGCTGGGTGGCTTCCCCTGATCTGTGTGGAGCTATGTGGACCAGGCCAGACCCCACCCCATGACAGCCTCATTTCCCACCCAGCCCCTGCTTTTCCAACAGGCTGTCTGGGCCAGCCTGCCTGTGATGCCTCCCCCCATATCTACTTCCCTAAGTGCCTAACCCTGGCACTTGGTGCCCTGGTGCTGCCCCTCCACAGCCTTGCTTTCCCTTGCAGTCCTGGGTCCAGGCTGTCCTCACTCCAGGACTGCTGGGGAGGCCTGAGAGTCCTAGTCCTGGTGGCTGATGCTAGGGTGCCTCTGCCAGACACTGCTCTGGAACAGCAGGCCCCAGCCACAGCTGGTAGTGGGGGGAAAAGGAAGGTAATCAGTTTGGTCAAGCATGGCTTGCCCTAGGTGAATTCATGCTGACTGTTCCTAATCACCTCCTTCTTCTTCAAGTGCTAAGAAATGGATTCCTTGAGGATCTGCTTCATGATTTTCCAGGGACTGAGGTGTGGCAGACCAGGCTGTAGTTCCCTGGATCCTCCTTTTTCCCTTTCTTAAATATGAGCACTACTTATGTCCTCTTTCAATTGTCTGGAACATCTCCCAGTCATTACACACAATACTTGAACAGTTCACTAGAAGTGTGTAAAAGGTTAAGAGGAGTGCCAAGCATCATACACACAAATCTCAGGCATAAGGCAGACTATGTACTATTAGACTGAAAAGCAATGACTGTAGTCAACATTAGATCTAAGATGAATATAGGAAATGATGAATGGCCCTAGCACACTTGTGATCTGACATAGAGTGTTAACAGATGTATGCTCATGATGAGGTTCCCTGAACCTACATATTGCATTCCATCAGTATCTTAAATATTTTTGAACTATTCTGTACCATGGCTTTGTTCCACCCATGACCCAACTGGGCACAGGGCTTGGAAAAAGTTGCTAGGGCAGGGCAGGTACCAGCCTCCTGCCCATTCCACTGGTGAGACAGTGAGCAGTGAGCCCCTGGCTGGCCAGGGAATCCCAAAATAATGGGGGAGGAATCCCATCCCTAAATAATTTAGAATACAAGCATATTCCATAAAATGATAAAGATGAATAAATATATACATGTACACGTGTTAGCCTCATTTCACCCTATAATGATCACAGCTTAGGGAAAAGGGTGTTACTACTATAAGGACAAAATTCAGAATTATTATTATTATTATTATTATTATTTTAAAGATATCCTCAAGATTCACATCATGATTTTGGAAATATGGAGTTAGCTTCAGAAAAAAAGAGGTAGGAGGCCTGCCAGACAATTTTTCCTCTCTTCCACAAGGGAGGCAGTGTATTGGGGGACCCCTACCCCTGCTACTCAAAGTGAGGGAATGCAGCACTATGGAAAAGTTAGCTGCAGAGCAGTCAGTCTGTTGCCAGTATAGGTAGACAACAGGTAAGGGGAGGTAAAGATGCAGGTCAGGACAATGAGTAAGACATTTAGGGAAAAAGAGGAAACCCCCAAGCCTTGCCCTGAAGACCAGAAGTCAAGTGTCCAGTGGGAGGATGAAAGGCTATATAAGCCTAGGGAAGGGCCAGAGGCTCAGACTGGCATTGCCTGAAAGAGGAGGGAGTTGTGGGATTCCTCCTTGAGATAAGTACTATTCAGTTGAGTTGTTTGTAGCCTGATGGGCAATTTGGGATGGCTGGAAAACCATGGGCAGGGCACTTGCAAGGCACCCTGTGGTAAGTGAGGCTAAGAGTGAAGTAAAAAGCCCGCAAGCGTCTTGGACCTGAAGCAACTTAATGGGGATGAAGCTATGCAGACTGAAGGAAAGGTGAAGGCCCAGGAAAAGGGCTCTGACAGGGTATGGGACCCAGGAGATTGTGTGGGACTAAAACCAAGAGGAGGAGGGTGATACAGAGGCAGGACCAGGGGGTCCAGCATCAGAGGGAGTGAGTGGCCTGATCGAGGGCAAAGACCCAGTGGTCCAAGGAGGCTGAAGCCAAGGGGACAAAGGTCTAAGCCCCAGAGGGACTCCCAGGGGCAGAAGTTGAGCTCTGCAAGGGTCAGAGGCCTGGAGAACAGACTGTCCCTTAAGACAGACAGAACCTAGAAGCCCACAATTAGAGCCCATTGGGATGCATCTGGTACTGGTAGATTAAGCACTCAGGGCTTAATCTAGTCTCTGAGGGCAGCCTCATATGTCTTATTTAGACCTCAAGACATGGCAGATGAGCATAGGGCAGTGGCCTGAGAGACCAGCAGGTCCAGGCAGGGTCAGAGTGCCCACTAGGAGACCCCATGACCATCATCTGAGATCCTGGCACAAGCAGCCTATATGGACATCACTCCCAAGATGCAACAAAAGTATTGGGAGCTTTTAGAGGGGGAATCACTCTCACACACGGAGGTGAAACCTTACAGTCATATTCCTTTTCTAAATCCCAGAAGAGCAACTGTCTTTCTCTTAAAATCTGATTTCCTCTGTAGATCTAAACAGGAAAAAAAAAATCCATCCCTGTTCAGATGTTGCTGACCCTATTAAAATCAGCAGGAATTTCACTACTGATTTACTGGGATTAAGTTCTAGTGGAGGCATTTACCCTGTTTCAACAATTTTCTAAAAAGACTTGCTGGAACAAAAGGAAAGAGAGAACTTGTAACATAGACTATTAGAATAAAGAGTGTAAAAACAAGGGGTAAAAAACAATATTTCCTCATATCCATAATAATAATGGGCTAGGGAGAATGACAAATTTCATAACAGTAGTTATTGCTGGTTAGGGAACTTGTTAATTTGCTAGTAGTTATTGTTAATAACTATATTATTGTTAATAACGATAGTACTTGTTAATAGCTAGTAGTTATTGTTGGTTAGGGAACAAGGTTTTGGGGGTTACTTTTCCTTTCCTCCTCCTCTCTTCTCTCCCACCCTGGCCCCAAAGGACGGATATAATATTAACATATAACAAGTATTACTAGAAAAGACGGCTATATGTTACTGTTCACTTCTTTAAAACTCTGGAAATGGGGAAAGATCACAACAGTAACTTTGTTTGGAAAACATCTTTTGTCACAGTGGATGATGACAACATTACCCTTGGGGCCCAGGTTACATAAAGGAACTAGTTTCAATCCACTCAAACACACTATTTTTATATTCTTCTAAAAACTGATATGTGCTTATAAGTAGTTTGTTTCCTTAAATTGTTTAAAGCTGCCCTTCATATTTCTTTTGATGACTTTTAATAAAATACATTGGAATTCTTTTTCCTTTTCCCTTTATTTTTCCCCCTCCTTTCAAATTTCAGTATCAGGGTACTACTCCCTGTAGTAATACCATATGGAGTCTGAATCCAAACAGCTGACTGATGTTTATTTAAAAACTTTCTGCTGAACTAATTCATTATGCATTCCCTCAGCTTGTGCTTTGTTCTCTCTTTTTTTTCTTCATGCAGCACACAAAGCTGGAGGTATATCATTTAAAACAAAACAATATAAACCACCTGAAGGTGATGCACACACACTCTATTTTTTCTATTTATTTATTTATGAAGGAGCATCCTGATGCACAAAAAGGATTGGAAATATTATATATATGCTTAGTACATATAGCTTTAAAACTTTTAATTATATAAGACATTTAAATTATCTCCTGTGAAGTTTTTATTTATTTATTTATTTATTTTCTGCCAGACCTGAAACAGGACTTAAGCATCTAAGTACTTGGCTTGTGTGTACACGTTCAAATGAGAATTTTCCATAGTTAGTCACCCCTGGCCAGGAGAACAGATGTCTCCTGAGTCGGGGGGAGGGGAGAGCACAATTTGTGGGTGGGCCTGGGGGCGGGCCAAAAGCTCTATATTAATTCCTATACTTCTGTGCCACAGCTTAATGCCCTCCCCCCCATCATGCCTCCTGCTTATGTGGCAAAAAAAAACTGCCCCATTCTGAGCTGTGCCAAGTTGGGGGCCAACCTCTGAGGTGGGGGGGCACATGCCCCTCCCCACCTTGCCCCTCCTACCAGTTGCCTGTGCAGCTGGTAGAAAAACTTTTCTGAAGATGCCTGAACAGAAATCATGAAAATATGCTTAAATATTTTCTTCCCTCTTCTGTATTTTTCTCAGAGCTTTTTTTGTGATACAGTATATCAATTTATGTAGTTGTTGTCTTCTAGGATTTGATGTACCATTATATTATATTCAGTCTATGTCTCTTTTTGAAGAATAGAGTGCATTACTTTCTTGACTATCTGATGGTGCTGATTAATGTTTATATCCAAAGGATATATATATAGGGTACTACTTTGGGGAGGCTCCAATACATCTGTCCCACCTTCCTGTGCCACTGGGCAAACCCCAGATGGAACTCCCTCTGCTCCCTCCCCTCCCTATTCCCATTTTGAAGACAGTGCTGGGAGCACCCTGAAACAACTTAATGAAGGTACTCTGCCTTTGGAACATTTTCATCTGAACCCTCACCCATCTCCACAGGGGCTCCAATCCACCTGCCCCACCCTCTAGCACAGGTTAGGCAGAACTCCCTCTGTTCCCTTCCCCTCCCTTCCCCTCCCATTCTGAAGACAGTGCCAGGAGCAGGCCTAGTCTGTGTCAGCCCAGCCTTGCTCCTGTCATGTGCTGATGCAAGTTAAGGAAGGCACTCCTTTGGAGCACTTTCATCTGAACCGTCAAATAATGACAGTTCAGTATTGCAAGATTGGACCCTTTTAAAGCACTCTGCATCCATGAGTGACTGGTGCCTTCTAAACCTCGGGGCGGGGGGGAGGGGGCACCTGCAGAAGCTGCTGACCCTGTCGGGGGGGGTGGGGGGGCACCAGCTATAGTGACAGCATCAGTGTTGGCTGTTGGGGGGGGGCACTGGCCCCATCAGGGGGGTATGTGCACCCTCGTGCACCCCCTACCAGTTGCCTATGTCTGCATCCATGCCCTTCTGTAAGGGCACAGCTGTAGAATGCTTCATGGGGCTGATCACATGACAAAATGTCACTTGTGTCAGCACCCAATGTTATGACTTTTAGTTGCTGAGCAATCATTATGTTCTAACTCGTATATTAATAGCTGAGAAGGACAAAGGTAATATAAACAAATTTATTGTCCCCATAAGGTACTTGGAAAACATTCAGCCCTCTTCCAAGATCACAGTCCTGTGGATGTCCTTCATTAAGGAACATTGATGTAGGTTCCTTGTTATAGATGAATGGGGAAGGAGACATGCTTGAATTTATTTGCTCATTTTGGATACTACTATACTCATTAAAAAAAAATGTAATAAAAGGGAATCTTTGGAGTTTGACTCATGCTTTTTTCTTGGGTTGAGCACTAGAAATAACGTAAGGCCAAGAAGACAGACAAATATTGACTTTGAAGCCAGAAAATCCTAGGATTCCTTAAGGAAAGGAAGCTGTAAGAATGCTTTGCCCCCTGTCTATTCTGCACAAACATTGCCTTATTATGGCTAACTGATTCCCCTCCCTCCCACTGTGCTTCCCTTTGTCTTGTGGGGTGGCTACTTTCTAGACCTAACAATTTAGTATCACCCAATTGGGCACTAACATACTCTAGTATGAGAGATTCCAAAGTCTTGGAGTAAGGAGTAATGTGGATAGAACAATTAAGGAAAAAGGAAAAAAAAAGAGGGGGGGGGGGATGGGAGAAGAAATAATAGGCAGTTAAAAAGATACATTTTCTTTCATTTGTTTGTAACAAGTGATGATGTTGGGGTTTTTTTTTTAAACAAATTTACTTGTTCAAAATTTGAAGAAAAAATGTGAAAAGCTCTCAGAATGAGTTCTCTGTTTATATTGCTCCCTGTGGGCATATCATACAATTTCTTTTTTCTCTTCTAAAATTCACTAAAGGAGGTATCAGCCCAATATTTTTCATCGAAACCTCAAGTGTCTTTTGTAATCAAGATACAAGGTGGTCCTGTTTTCAACTGGAGAGTCCTGGACACTTTATAGGACAAACATTTAAAGCTAATTAAACATTCATGTAAGATAAGTTAGGGAGGAAAAAGGTCCTTGTGTTTCTACTGCCACCCACTGACTTAACAGTGACCTCCCAGACTGATGATAACTACTTTTTGTTCTCTTAGTATTCTAATTGAATTTAACCAAAAACACTAAAGCAGAATCTCATTGAAGCTTTGAAAAAGTTTTTAGTCATTCAGTATTTTTTTCTAAATACTATTCTAACTAAATACTCATTTAGTATGGCTCTTTCATTGTAAACAGGAAAAAATACATCATAATGTGTCTAAAACAAATATTTCATAGTTGCAAAGCAGTAATATTCATTCTGATAAAAATGAAACATATGGATACCAACCCTACAGCACTATGCATAGTTTTGTTGTTGGGGTTTTATTTTATTGTTTTGGTTGTTTCGTTTTTGTTTTATTTTTTGTTTTTTCTCAGATACACTAACGGAATTTGAAAAGGGAAAAAAAAAAGATTTGTCATTCAAATCCTTGTTTTAGAAAGAATTTTTTTTTGACACTACAATTCCTTCCTGTACTTGTGAACTGCTAAAGAGTATCTGTTTAGTATTTAATAATTGTTACCATCAATCAATTTTACTTTGATAATGCATCATGATAGCGAGTACTTAACATGTATGAAAGCACTTCTTAAAACCTTTTTGATGTTATACAACACTAAATACGATCATGCTGTGTCCTAATAGATCACTTCATGCTGACTTTCATTCAGTATAAAATGATACGGTGTGAATGAGCCCAATAGAGTGCAACTCAATCCTTTAGAACTTCCCTAAGAAGTTAATTTTGCTTCTTTAGATGTTTTCTTCTTTCTTTCTTTTTTTATCAATGCAGTAAAAGATATCATCAGTTCCAGTTACTAATTCCAGGCTAGTTTAAACAGGCAGGCTATATACATTAGCAGTGTAAAATATATTTGCTATCAGAAAATGAAATGTTAGCCAGAGAATAAGGGTATCTAAACTTTTTCAGAAGCTATAATTTATCATTTGTGAAACTACTGTTTTAGTATTTTGAGAAAATATATCTTTATATACAGTCCAGTTGCTGAAAGACCTAAATAAAATGTGGATAGAAATACGCTGTTGACATGTGTAACAAGAGCAAATATTTGTGTAATCTCTTATAAATCAAGGATAATGAAGCTTGACCATAAGTAAAAAACATTTGACATTTGTGTGAATTACAAAATGAAAACACCAAGCATGCCTATGTAGATTTTCAAAAACATCCCATGTAAAACTTTAATTCTCAGCAACATTTCATTCTATATTAATTACAGAAGACTTCCATTTCTAAAAGTGAATCTTATTGCTAGTTGCTGAGAGATAAGAAATTCATCTCAATCATCAATTAAAAAAAAACAAGTGTTTTATTCTATTAAATACCTCAACAAGAAGCAATTTTACATGCTGTTGGTTTACGAAGAAGTATAGTCTGATACATTGCAGCTATATCCACAATATGAAAGAAAGAAGCCAACTTTACCCTTTAGACGAAAGTTTCATATATTTTGACTCCTTGCCACCCAAAGAGCAATATTTTGACAAATCATAAACTAAGGTCTTGAACTGCATATTCAGAAGAAAAATAAAAATGTTGTGAAAGATACAGGTAACACCTATTTCCTTTACAATCCAATCGAAGTATACCAACTACTAAAGTCACTTAAAGAAATAGGTACTCTGATGTTGGGAACAACCCACAATACAAAAGACACTTGTGAGGTGTGAACAAATCTTAACCGCACCCTGTTTATATTTATGGGACTTAAAGTAAGTCGTCATGTCGATGGGGGCTTGGGTCCAGTAATAGCTAATACTGAGGAGGGGGGTTGTGCATCCAGGGGGTGATTTGGGGGTTAGAAATACCCTGGTCACTGGCCCCAGAGCTAGAGCAAATGGCTAGGATTTCCCACCCTAGAGGCTGTGCTGTAAATGCATGCAGGTGTTTGCTAGGTCAGATTTACCTGTTCTAGATTGGGTTAATCCTTTATGGATTTAAAATTATTTCACCTTGGTTGTGTCTACCCATGCAATTAATGTGAAGAACTAAACTACAGACTTATTGTGCTGCAGGTTATTTCTCCTGGGTATGGTGTTTGAATGTGCACCTGGGACCATAGTATGTTGAGCCAGGTCAGAGCAGCCCTGGCTGGGGTGGAGAGGGGGGTGTCACTCTGCCAGCCCGGGGCTGCTCTGACCCAGTGCAGTGTGCCACAGAGGGGATGTCTGGCAGGAGCAGCCCTAGGGGAGGGTTTGGGAGGACTATAGCCACCACAACATTTGCTTTAGCCCCCACATAGCCACCTCTCCCAGTGCCACCCCTGTCCAAGGCCCCCACATCCCCCCCCAACCCCAGGCTGCTGCTGCTCTCCCCATGCAACGGAGCCCACCCTTCTCCCTCCTGCAGCCTGCAGAGGTGTGGTGCTCCTGGTCCAGCTCACAGGGACTGTGTCCCACCTTTGCCTGCACAGCCCCCACAATTTTCTGTCTAGCCACCTCAGCCCCCCACCAGGAAGAGGCTTGCACTGCCCCTGCTGGCTGGGGAAAGAGGGTGCTATAGTGTGGGCATAGCCAGCAGACATCTCCCTCACTGAAACACCCTCATGCCAGCTGTCAGCATTTATATATGTGGTGCTGTGGAATAAAAAATACTCTGCACCAGAATGCTGCTAGTACAGGGGTGGGCAAAATGCAGCCCAGGAGCCAGATGCGGCCTGCCAGACCATTCTATCTGGCCTGCAGGGCCCCTAAAAAAGTTAGAAAATTAATATTAATCTGCCCTGGGTTGCCTGTCATGCGGCCCTTGATGGCTTGCTGAAACTCAGTAATTGGTCCTCTGACCAAAATAATTGCCCACCCCTGTACTAGTATTACAAGTACTACTTGACTGTACTTCATGGGTGCATCCAGACAAGTACAGTTGTCCAGTATGTGGCACTGCAAAATGTGGATTTTGGGTTATTTTTTTAAACTGAAAATTGGGGATTTTTTTTTTTTAATCAGAGAAAACCAGAATCCCAGGCAATCAAGGCACTGGGATGGGAAAAAGTTCTCATCCCTGCATGTCTTTCTGAGCCCTGTGCCCCAATTGTGTAATCAGGGTGCAGGGCTTGGAAACAGCTGTGGAGTAGAGGCAGTCTCAGCCCCTTGCCCCCATCCTCTGGTGGGGCAGCGAGCAATGAGCTCCCAGCTGGGCAGGGAATCTCCACTTAGCCAGGGGTGGCAGGGAGATGACCCACCAGTGGGACAGTTAGCAGAAAGCTGTATCATTGGGGAACAGGGTTAGGAAATAGCTGTGGGAGTGGGACCTGCCCCAAACTGAGACAGTTCCCAGTCAGCTCCTGGCTGCATGGAGAAGTCTGCATGTGCAACCTGGAGCTGGCCAGAACTTGCCCCAACATGGGACAGTTCCCAGTCAGCTGCAGGCTGGATGTACAAAATGTCCCATGCAGTCCGGGACTGGTCAGTAACTGTCCCAGTCTGCGGGAGGTCCCAGCCAGCTCCAGGCTGGGCAAGAAACTGTCCCCCTGCAGGGAGCTCTGAGCCCTAGCTCTGTGATTGGAGCAAGGGCTGAGAGATTGCTCTCTACACCAGGGAGCTGCCTACTGCTGGGGCAGGCTCTGAGCTCAGAGTCAGCTGTCTCCTTGCCCCAGTAGCAGGCAGCTCCCAGGGGCAGGGAGCAATCTCCCTCCCCTTGCTGCCTGGCTGACCAGGAGAAAATTTGCAGGTAGAAAACTAAATGTGGAGTAGACCAACTTATTGTACAGTAAGCATCTGTACCTATAGATGGTGATGCTTACTGCACCATTTATTGGTCTACTGTTCAGTAAAGAGTGTCGTATAGATGCTTCCATTGTGGAGCTAATTTGTCTAGTCTGCAATAACTGTCTCAGATATTAAATAAACCTGAGTGCCTAAGGCTAAGCACAGGACAGCCCAAAGAGGCTCCATGCTCTCCCCATGGATATCTCATGGTGGCTCTGCTCCCAGCACATGAAAGCATACAGCTTGGGGTAACATGCCTCCTCACACTTCATGTTCTCACTGCAGTTAACCCCTAACAGTTCTGGTCCTAGTATGGGGCAGCTACATAGTGACAGCATACAGCCCAAGAAAGCATGCCTCCCGAGGCTCCATGATCTTGCCACAGTTAACCTCTGATGGCTTTGTTATCAACATGGAGCCACTGCATGGCAAGAACATGTAGCCCAAGAAAACATCCCTTCCTTGGCTCTTTGCTGTCACTGTGGTTAACCCCAAGTGGTTCTGCTTCCAGTGTGCAGCTGACACATGGTGAGAGCATGTTGTCTGGGGTGGCACGCTTTCCAGGCCTGCATGCTCTTCTACTTTGGAAGCAGAGCTGCTGTGGCTTAATGACAGCAACAGCACAGAAAGGCAAAACTCCTCAGACTGCATGTTCTTGCCGTCTGGTGGCTCTGCCCCCAGCAAGGAGTCATCATGGGTTAACTACAATGAGAGCATGGACCCCAGGGATGTATGCTTTCCTGGGCTCCATGCTGCTGCAATGAGGTGACTATGCTCCCAGCCACCAGTAGCCAGTTGCAGTGACAGGGAAGCATGCCTTCCTGGGTCCCAGCCTCGCTCAACTGGGGCCAGACTGTTGCTGGGTTGTGATGAACCTGGGGGTCCTACATCCTGAAAAAAGGAAATATGCACATCTGAGAAAATTGCAATTAGCCTCAGGTAAACTGAGCTTAATTATATTTGTCCTATGCCTTGCTCCAGGCTTAAAGATACAGGAAGTCCAAGCAAAGTGTAGGGGGCTGCGATGGGGTGGGGGATCTGAGATCCAGTTCAGCATGGCTTGTGTCAGGTGGTTAGTGTGGAGCCAGTGATTTGAGCTCAGCTCTGCATTCACCAGCTTCCTCCTTCCCCAGGTTTAGCAGGGCCCATTGCATGCATCTGGTGCTTGCCAGCCCCCTCTCATCCCCTCCCACTCTGGCCAAAAATAGAAGAGAGAACCCCTCAACCTCTGAAGCCTCAGCAGCCCTCTTCATAGCCTGCATGATTGCTCACTTCCAACCCAATCCCCAGCTTTCCTCAGAGAAGGCAGCACTGGGGGCTCAATGGAGACATCTGGGCTTGGTTAGGGCATTCCTCAGGCCCCAGCCATGTCCTACCACTTCACTCTTCATTAACACATGGAAGCATGGTGCACCCCATGGCAGGGAGCCTGCGTCAGCTGATGGGACAATCAGCCATGGGAGGTTGTGGTGTGCCCCCACAGCTGGGAGCCCTGTTAGTTGCAGGCTCCTAGGCTTGGAGACATATAATGCACCCCTGCAGCTTGTAGCTGAGGGGGCTCCCAGCTATGGTAGCTTGCTATTTGCTACTGCTAGGGAAGCCTAGGATCATGATCCCAGGCTCCCCCTACATGGACCATGAGATGTTATATGATCTGATGCTCAGTCCTAAAATCATGCTTCGTGTCATGCTCATGTAGCATGGTAGGAAGTATGATTGTGTGGGTCATGCATCAGATCCTATCATGCCTTTGCTTGCACATCTGGCAGGGGCCCAAGTTTATGTAAATTGTTCAAACCATAGATTTGAACCTATGTCTTCCATATCACAAGTGAGTGGGCTTGATCACTGGGCTATGCTAGAATGAGGCTAAATCTTGCCCTGCTGTTTTGACCAGGAAATGCATCCTGGAGCAGTGAAATCTTCTCACAAAATGTTTTTGTTTTGAGAAAAAACATCTGATTAGCTTTACTGAGCAGTGCCTGGCTAAGTCTACGAGATGTTACTGCTGTAGAAAAAGACAAATCATCTACAACAATGTTGGGTTACATATGCTGCATGACTGTATCTTACTTCATTATGCTTATCAACCTTGAAATTAATATTTTCAGATATGATATTACAATGATATGATATGATTTTTTTGTAGAAGTTTTGGACATTATTCATGAGGGTACCTTCCAAGTAAAGTACTGATGTACTTTGTAAATAAAATGTATGTGGAAGAAAGAAAAGCTACTGCTCCCTAATTGAACTGAATCTACCAAAAAATAAAATAAAAATAAAAATAAATTACACTCAAATCAAATCTGTCAATTTACTTCACCTACATTTGAATTAATGTCATAATATTCTATATATACTGGGCTATCCTGAAATGCAGGTGGAAGATGACACCACATAATAGACTTTAATTTATCAATATTGATAACAGCCATCAGCTCAATGTAGCTGCACTATGGATTTCATGTTTGCCTCTCCTCACAGAATCACCCCTTCAGCACTTCAAGGATTAAAAGGACATGCATCTTCAAGATATGATATATATAATTGTCATTGCTGAGAATTAGTGTACTCTGACTACAGACAGCTTAATTTAAAACAGGTAAAGCAACACTTCCACTTAATACTAATATTAAACTAATATTGGCATCATAATCCCAGTATAAAAAAATACTATACTCGTAACACCAAAAAAATCTACAGGTAATAACATTAGCATAATTGCTAAACCTAATATATAACTTCCAGCCATCCATACAGATGATTCAAACTCCCATTAGAGATGTGCTTAAGATAATATTAGAATGTATTCAAGGCCCTAAAGTTAAAAAACTGTTTGGGTGTTACTGTTTGCCTCCACTGATACAGAATTAAACTTTATTGTTGAAATTTCAAAGATCAGTAACAGTTGAAAAAAGAGTTTGCTATTGATCTCAGACAACATTCGAGACTTTAATAGAAATTAAGCCCAAGAAGTAATATCC
The DNA here is from genome assembly GCF_030867095.1 of Alligator mississippiensis. NCBI lineage: Eukaryota > Metazoa > Chordata > Crocodylia > Alligatoridae > Alligator > Alligator mississippiensis. The sequence continues at coordinate 381,665,129 of NC_081824.1, forward strand.
TTTTACACTTTTATTTATGAGCATGGGGATTTTTTATTCATTATGTAAGCTTTCAAGTAGTAATTTACCAGCAATGGGAAGACAAGAATAACACTATAAATATCAAAATGGGGAGAAAAAAAAATGCTTGGCACTATGTAGAAAACTTTTCTCTAAAGGGCAGTGATAATGGTTCCATTGTTGCCCTGTGGGGTCAGGCCAACTCTCAGGATCTCAATATTGTGCTGTTAGACAGAAGGGTGTGATACAATTGCACATATACAAACACACAAATCAATTAGGAGCATACACACCCACACACACTACCAGCTCATGCACATACACATCCAAACCAGCCTAGGCACATGCATACCTATCACCATTTCAAGCACATACAGTATACACCCCAAAAGTTAGACACAGATCACTAATTCATATATCATGAACACAATGACACACACACTCACCAGTTCACACACATACAACCCACTTACACATACACACAGGTAAGTTCCTAACTTGGATAGTACAGTGTGTATGTGTGTGCTTGGGGTACCTGGGATACTTGGGGGAAGGTTCAAGTGAGAGAGAGAGAGTTAAAATGTAGGGAGTGAAAGCTGCCAGAACCGGGATTAGAGCCAGTGGACTACAGAGAAGCTGGCTGAGGAACTGAGGCTTGGGTTTACTTAAGGTAGACTGGGGCTGGAAACTGAGGCAGGCAGCTGAGATGTTGTGGGGGGGACAGATAAGTGGTGGCAAGGAGGAGACAGCTAGGAAAGAAACTGAGGCAGAAACCTAGTTGCTCAGGGGAAAAGGAAAAGGCAGTGGGGGTAAGAGAGTGGCAAAGGAGCAGGGGGTTTGCAGGCAGAGAGGAGCTCAGGACAGGTGTTGGAGGTAGCAGTGAGCCAGAAGCAAGACAGGGAGAAATGAGACAGAAGTTAGAGCTGCGAGGAGCAGAGATTGGAGCAGGGCCAAATGATAGTAAAGCAAAACCCAATTTAGGGGTCCAAATAACAGTTTTATTAAACAGACAACACACTACACTGCCCCATGATGTTATTGACTCAGTGGAAGGTCTGGAGTCCAGGTGGGGAAGAGAAGCAGAGTCCAAGTCCATGGTTGAAGAGGGGGTGGGGGTGATAGCTGCCTATCCAGGCTGGCAAGGCATCCTTGTCCAGTAGGTGTTGTCCAGAGGGGGGGGTCGCTGGCAGGGCCTCTGGGTGGATAGTTGGTGTGGCATGGTGCTGGTCCAGATGGAGAGGGCATCCCAGGGAGTCAGTCTTCACTACCCCTTTTATGGGGCAGACTACCTCTGATCTCCTAAGGGGAGGGCCTGTTCAGACAAGGTCAGTCCTTTTCCAGAGGGTTCCAGGTGTTCTTACTGAGCATGTGCAGCCTGGCACAATGGTGGGTTGCCTCATCTTTTGTTTCTTGAATGCTGAGGGTGGTTCCAAGGGCTGGGTCATTGGTCCAGGTTCTGGTGATGGTTTGGTTATTCAGAGGGAGGTATTTTTAGATATACTGCCATTGTCTCTCAAGCACCCACATTCATCCCCATTCATTCAGAAACCAAGTTACGTAGGTGGGGTAGGTGTAAGTCATGGGTTACATGACCCAGCCTGGGAACAGAATGGAGACTTGTCAAACAAAATGGAATCTTGGCATGACTTATGCTAACTTACATATGTAGGCCTAAATCGTATAGTACCAGTAAAACAGTAATATAGAACAGCAAAAATCCATATAAACATAATAATTATACAATATAAAGAAGGAGAAAAAACAAAACAAATACAACTTGCTATCAAAATAAAATGCTGAAGCTTATCCTATGTCTTAGCTCACTTATACTTATCTATAGGGAATAGAGAGGGAAAGAAAAAAGTCAGAAATGTTTGGGGAAGGGGAGGGAATGCATTTAAAAAGAAAAAAAGGAAAAGAAAAACTGGATGTTTTGCTACACCATAATAAGAAATCTTAATTTGTATTTTATAAAAAAAGAATTCTTGTTGAATAATCCTAAATACACATGTGATGAATTTTCTGTGTCAGTCTCTGAAAGGGTCTGATAATTGGAGATTAGTGAAAGCATAGTAGAAAACATCTTTCCCTCTTCTCATAAAAAATAGAAGATGGCTCCCCTTCTTCTATCTGTCTAGTTCAGGAAGAAGTGATCTTATACAGCTCCAAATTTTGTTGTCTGGTGTAGTGGGACCTTTATCAATCTCCTTTAACCACTGCAGCTATGTGTTATTGCACAAGACTGTGGAGATGTTAAACCTTTTAGGGACAAATGAAGAAAATGTATTACTTTCTTCAAAAAAAGGCTTATAAGGTTAATTAAACAGGACACAAAGACAGATAAAAGTAAGAAAAAGAAATAACATGAGGGTAGCAGAACAAGCGGATAATCAGGACTGGCAGAGAGACATCAGAAGGAGAATAACACATAACTAGATACGTACTAGATGTACATTTGCAGCACTTGAAGTGCTTCAGCACTTTGAAGCACTCAAAAACAGTTTTCTGACAGGAAAACAAGCCCCGTCAGCTACAGCAATATACATTAACTGCAAAGGTATAAAGTGGTTTGCTCTGATGGTGATAGTGGATTGTTTGGCTCTATGGCTCTCTTTTTCCTCCCCATCAGGGGAAAGGAACTTGTCAGTGAGACTTCAGCGGCAGGGGCAGGCAGAGCTACAGCTTTCCAAACCAGGGATGGCTGCATGCTCTCTCCCAGCCTGATGCCATACATGGGAGAACAGATAGTTTGTGTCCAGATGAGGTCAGCCGTGCGGTATGTGGCACTGCAGACACTTCTGTGGCACCACATACTGCACATCCACTGTTCTGGAGAAGCATCATGGGAGGGGGGGTTGACCCCTGGATATCCATGGGTCAAAAAAACCCACATGGAAAAAAAAAAAAGCAGAACAGTGCACATGAGGGCAGTGCATGCCACACAGACCCAGAGCCCAACTAGCCAGGGCTACGTTCCGGCTGTTGTCCAGGCTCCAGGTGACAGGATTGCCACCGCTGCAGCCCCAGAAAGTCCTCAGAACCCTAGGTAAGGCTGCTGGGGCCAGCCCAGTGCTGGCCTCAGGCTCCCCTACCCCACCCAGGGTAATCTGCTGCATGCTAGAGGGCAGGTGGCACAAGCATTCCCCAGGGACAACTAGCAGAGGCTTCTAGGTTGGCGGATCTCCTCCGGTGGGCTTTAAACTAGGCTCGTCAGGGGGAGGGGAGTATGAGGGCAGGGGAAGCTGTGGACCACCAAACCATGTGGCACCCACAAGGACAGACCAGCCTGAAGAAAGAGAGCACTGGAAACCTGAAAGACATGGGGAGACCAGCACTACAGAATAGGTAAGAAACAAGAAGGTAAGAAACAATGGGCCCCTTGGGACTAGGAGTGTGGGGGTAGCAAAGGCACCAGTCGCAGGGCTCAAGTGCCTATATACTAATGCTAGGAGCATGGGGAACAAGCAGGTTGAACTAGCGCTCCTGCTTGCACTAAACACCTATGACTTAGTGGGGCTAACAGAGACCTGGTGGGATTCATCCCATGACTGGGCGGTACATATGGAGGGCTATAGATGGTACAGAAAGGACAGGTCGGGGAAGAAAGGGGGGGGGGGATTGCACTTTATGTCAGTGAGCAATATCCATCAAACCTCATCAAGACAGAATCCAAGGTTGAGGAAGTAGAAGGATTGTGGGTTAGGCTACATGGGGGGCAAGGAGAAAGGGATTTGGTGGTAGGGGTCTGCTACAGACCCCCACACCAAGGGGAAGAAATAGGTGCGGGGCTCCTGAGGCAACTCTCGGAGACCATAAAAGCTAAAGAGGCGGTAGTCATGGGGGACCTAAACTACCCGGACATCTGCTGGGAGACGCAGACAGCAAGGTCCCATCGCTCACGCAGGTTTCTAACCTGTGTACAGGACCTCCACCTGACATAGGAGGTGCATGGTCCCACTAGGGGGAATGCCATACTGGATCTAGTATTGGCAACAGGGGATGACATGGTAGGGGACCTCCAGATCGGTAGCCATTTGGGAGACAGTGATCCCCTAATAATAGAATTCAACATAAGACGTCGAGTGGGTAAGGTAACTAGTAGGGTGAAAGTGCTAGACTTCAGGAAAGCTGATCTCAATGCACTCAGGCAATTAGTAAAGGACGCACTGCAGAGTAGGAGTTTTGAAGGTATGGGAGTCCAAGAAGGGTGGCTGTGCCTTAAGGAAACGATCCTTCGGGCACAAAGCAAGACGATCCCCGAGCGAGGCAAAAGAGGGAAAGGGGCCAGGAGGCTTCCATGGCTGACCAGAGAAATCCAGGGCAGCCTAAGGGCCAACAGGGGAGCACATAAAAAGTGGAAACAAGGTGAGATCACTAAAGATGAATATACCTCCTCTGCTCGTGCTTGTAGGGAGGCAGTTAGACAGGCCAAAGCTACCATGGAGCTGAGGATGGCAACCCAAGTAAAAGACAACAAGAAATTGTTTTTTAGATATATTGGGAGTAAAAGGAAGGCCCAGGGAGGAATAGGACCCCTGCTAAATGGGCAGAAACAATTGGTGACAGACAGGGGGGACAAGGCTGAACTCCTCAACGAGTTCTTTGCCTCAGTGTTCCTAAGTGAGGGGCACGACAAGTCTCTCACTGGGGTTGTAGAGAGGAAGCAGCAAGGTGCCAGACTTCCATGCGTAGATCCTGAGGTGGTGCAGAGTCACTTGGAAGAACTGGATGCCTTTAAGTCGGCAGGCCCGGATGGGCTCCATCCGAGGGTGCTGAAGGCACTGGCCGACATCATTGCAGAGCCACTGGCGGGAATATTCGAACACTCATGGAGCACGGGCCAAGTCCAGGAGGACTGGAAAAGGGCTAACGTGGTCCCCATTTTCAAAAAGGGGAGGAAGGAGGACCCGGGCAACTATAGGCCAGTCAGTCTCACCTCCATCCTTGGTAAAGTCTTTGAAAAAATTATCAAGGCTCACATTTGTGAGAGCCCAGCAGGACAAATTATGCTGAGGGGAAACCAGCACGGGTTTGTGGCAGGCAGATCGTTCCTGACCAATCTAGTCTGTTTCTATGACCAGGTTATGAAACGCCTGGACACAGGAGGAGGGGTGGATGTCGTATACTTAGACTTCAGGAAGGCCTTCGATACGGTATCCCACCCCATACTGGTGAACAAGTTAAGAGGCTGTGATGTGGATGACTGCACAGTCCGGTGGGTGGTGAATTGGCTAGAGGGTCGCACCCAAAGAGTCGTGGTGGATGGGTCGGTCTCGACCTGGAAGGGTGTGGGCAGTGGGGTCCCGCAGGGCTCGGTCCTTGGACCGATACTCTTTAATGTCTTTATCAGTGACTTGGACGAGGGAGTCAAATGTACTCTGTCCAACATGCAGATGACACAAAGCTATGGGGAGAAGTGGACACGCCGGAGGGCAGGGAACAGCTGCAGGCAGACCTGGATAGGTTGGACAAGTGGGCAGAAAACAACAGGATGCAGTTCAACAAGGAGAAATGCAAAGTGCTGCACCTAGGGAGGAAAAATGTCCAGCACACCTACAGCCTAAGGAATGACCTGCTGGGTGGCACAGAGGTGGAAAGGGATCTTGGAGTCCTAGTGGACTCCAAGATGAACATGAGCCGGCAGTGTGACGAAGCCATCAGAAAAGCCAATGGCACTTTATCGTGCATCAGCAGATGCATGACAAATAGGTCCAAGGAGGTGATACTTCCCCTCTATAGGGCTCTGGTCAGACCACAGTTGGAGTACTGCGTGCAATTCTGGGCGCCACACTTCAAGAAGGATGCGGATAACCTGGAGAGGGTCCAGAGAAGGGCAACTCGTATGGTCAAGGGCCTGCAGACCAAGTCCTACGAGGAGAGACTAGAGAAACTGGACCTTTTCAGCCTCCTCAAGAGAAGGTTGAGAGGCGACCTTGTGGCTGCCTTTAAGTTCATCACAGGGGCACAGAGGTGAATTGGTGAGTATTTATTCACCAAGGCACCCCCGGGGGTTACAAGAAACAATGGCCACAAGCTAGCAGAGAGCAGATTTAGATTGGACATTAGGAAGAACTTCTTCACAGTTCGAGTGGCCAAGGTCTGGAATGGGCTCCCAAGGGAGGTGGTGCTCTCCCCTACCCTGGGGGTCTTCAAGAGGAGTTTAGACGAGTATCTAGCTGGGGTCATCTAGACCCAGCACTCTTTCCTGCTTATGCAGGGGGTCGGACTCAATGATCTATTGAGGTCCCTTCCGACCCTAACATCTATGAATCTATGAATCTATGAATAAGGTATCCCCCTGCTGGTTGTCCCCAGGGAATGAAACATCCAGGCTCATGTGGATGTGTCCATACAGTATAGGGTTCTCCTACAGCCTGCCACTCCCAGAAGAGACAGAGAGCAAGCAGAGGTACTGCTCCTGAGAGACTGGGGATAGAAACTCTGCTTGCCCTCTGGCTACCCCAGCTGGGGGGTTGCCATTGAAATAATTACTTCTCCCTGTCCAGGAAGTGGAAGCCCTACTCCTTCCCTGCTCCTGGCAGGAACAGTGGGTTGAGAGAGAGAGTCTGCATAATCTCCAAGGAGCAGCATATCTGCTTGCCCCACTCCCATTACCTTTCTCAGGAGAGGCAGCTCTCAGCTGTTATTGAGCACACTGAATACCCAGGCATCTCTGATTTAACTGTCCACCCTTCTCTCCCTTCTATCCCCTGCAGGATGCTGGAAGACTGAGGGACCCCCTGTAGAGCTCTAACTATTCAGCTGTTCTATGTGATGCTACAAACATAGTGCTAAAGAGATGTTCCTGTTTCATTCAAGTGTTCTTTGTGAACACGTGCTGATTTGGCTGGCATGTATTTATTTTTTTGGGGTGGGGGTGAGGGAAAGAAACCAAAAAAATCAACACATGTAAAAGTTTTGTTTGACATTTTCTGAATGATATGTTCCATTTTTTTTTTCATTTTGAAATGACTTTTCATTTTGAATATTTTTTGCAATGAAGTATACAATAAAATGATGAAATATTTGGATCAACCCACAAATGAAAAAAAAAAAAGTCTTTGATGGAGAATTCCAACATTTTCTAGTTGTGTTTTGATCCAAATCCAAGCTTATAAACCGAACTTTATCATAAAATAGAATTGTACTCCTTTTTCACAATATACAACAGCATGAAACAGTAAAAGATCAGTAAAGATTATGCATTAATAACATTATGGTAATATATATATAGAATAGTGCTATTCCATCAAGCACAAATTGAAAAGTACAATAGCAATAGTCACTTGTGAAACAGTTTAATAAGAAGTTTATATAGACCTCAGAATAGAAATACAAATGCATCAAGACCTAAAAATAGAAATGCAGCTCAGCTGTACTTTTAGGGATAGCAATTCTTTTTGATAACTCCTTTCCCCTACAACAGGAAAAGCCAATATCCTAAATATGATTGTCTTTGACATATAGCTTCAGAGTTGAGCAGTAGAGCTATATTTGTGGAGAAAAAACAAATACATCATTGAACAAGTTTAGATTAACAATATGCAAGTAAGGGTTAACATGGCATATTAACTCTGTATGTTAGATATGGGATCTTCTAGGAATTTTAGCAGGTTTTTAAATTCAAGAACACAAGTTAAAAATAATAAGGTTTATAAAGAGTTTCTGAGAACTTCTCATCTGCTGAACAGAAGCATTTACCAGGAAAACAAACAAATTAGACTTTTTAGAGAGATGGAGACTACTTATCAAATTTCTTTAAATGAAAATATTAACCAAATTTTTATTTAAAAGTTCTAATATTTTCCTCTTAAGAAGAAAGAGTATGAGAAGAATGAACAAAACTTCAAAGCAGAATTAAAAATGAGAATATAATTGTGAGATCTGTGAATGCATTGAGTCTGCATGTGAGAACCTAAAGTTACTTCCTGTTGAATCTGCTAATGGCAATGAGTATTATGTTTATGATTACAACATATGTTGTCCCTGTTATTTTTTTCAGCACTCCTTCCCACACTCATGGCTAGAATAATTTTAAAAAATGGACCCACCTGAACAGAATGGGAAGGGCTGCCTGGCAGAGAGACAGAGTTTGTCCCAGAGGGGACACTAGGCTCTGAGGGCAATTGAAGCTGTTTTGGAAGCAGCCTTGTTGAAAGTCGGAGGAGTGATGTAACCCCAGCCAAGTTTTGAAATAGAACCATTAGCAAAAGCCTGGGAAGGGCCTTGAGCTGGGATTGGCTGAGAGGCTTGGATAAAAGGGGGAGCAGTTTTCCCATGGGGGGGGGAAGAGAGAGAGAGGGGCTGAGGGACAGGCTGGAGACCAGATTTAGAGTCTCTGCACAGTGGTCCCTCAGGGAGCCCCTGAGAGAGCCCTGCAAAAGCAGCAGCAGAAGCTACAACAGAGTGACACAGTATCCAGTGTGATACAGTATCCAGTTCTTCTCTCTGGCCCGGGAGGCTGCCCTGGCAGGATCAGGCAGGGACTGATTGTGTGGAGACTCCAAGCCTGGAGAGACCTGATTGCAGCTGGTGTGGCTGGGTGAGCACAATAGAGCCGGGGGTGCTGCTGGAGTCTGCCCTAGTTTCCCTGATGGGCCTCAGGGGCAGGGAAAGCCCAGGGAGGGGTTGCATTTACTGGGTCTGTGAGGCTGTGTGGGACAGGAGGGTTGCTACAGCCTGCAGCCCAGACAGTGTTCACAGCATAGCTGGGGAAGGGGGTCAAAGGCAGGGGGAGGCTGTCTTGAATGACCTGCAGAAGAGGAGCCACCGCTTCCTGCCTGGAGACTACAGGAGCATGGAGGCAGATACCAACACCAGGGAGCATCCACAGACCATGTGCAGGGACACAGACAGTCCTGCTCCCTGAGATACCCCACCAGGGGCAGTGCACACCAGATCCCCAGTACACCGTGTGCAAGTGAGAGACTGTGTAAATAAGTTCTTGAGGGCTTATTAGTTGGTATATCTATGTGCTTATTTAATGATTATTTGTTATGTGTAAATAATTAAATCTTGTAAATAGTTTCAGAATTGTCTGTGAGGGTGTTTGATTATAACGGGAGGCTCGCCACTCAGGGGCACTGCAGCAGCTTCCCAGTGAAGCTGGGAAGGGCTACTGGCTACCAGGTACCCCAGGATCCCATTATTCAGGTGAGGGCACATGTAGTATTCTGCCCAGGGTTATATATATAGCCAGTAGCCCTGCCCCACCCCCCTGGGAAACTGCTGCAGTGCCCATATATAAGCACATGTGTATATATGTATGTGTGTGTGTGTATATTCACCAGTTCACACACATACCACCCACCTAAACATATGCACAGGCGTGTCCCTAACTTGGATGGTACGGTATGTATGTGCATGTTTGGAGTACTTGGGATACCTGAGGGAAGGTCAAAGTGAGAGAGAAAGTGTAAGAAGTGAAAGTTGCTGGAACCAGGATTAGAACCATTAGACTAGAGAGAAGCTTGGCTGAGGAACTGAGTATTGGGGTTACTTAAGTTAAAGTTGCCTCAGGGTTACATGAAGTTAGTGGTGAAAGGGAAAAAGTCTGGTGGCAAGGAGGAGACAGGCAGGAAATATACTGAGGCAGAAACTTGGGAGTTTGGGATTGGAAAGTGAAGCAGAAAGCAGGGAGTTTGGGGGGGGCAGATAAGTGGTGGCAAGGAGGAAACAGTCAGAAAACAGACAAAAACCCAACTCAGGGTTTCAAAGTAACAGGTATATTAAACAGACAACACACTACACAGCCCCATGATGTTATTGGTTCTCTCTCTCTCTCTCAATGACAGCAGGAGAAAGAGACTCAGTGGAAGAGTGGGAGTCCAGATAGGGAAGAGAAGCAGAGTCCAAGTCTGTGGTTGAAGAGTGGGGTGGAAATGATAGCTACCTATCCAGGCTGGAAAGGGGTCCTTGTCCAGTAGGTGTTGTCCAGAGCGGGGTTGCTGGCAGGGCCTCTGGGTGGATAAGTGGTGTGGCATGGTGTTGGTCCAGATGGAAAGGGCATCCCAAGGAGTCAGTATTCACTACCCCTTTTTAAGGGGCAGACTACCTATGATCTCCTATGGGGAGGCCCTTTCCAGGCAATGTCAGTCCTGTTCCAAAGGGTTCCAGGTGTTCTTACTGAGCATGTGCAGCCTTGGAACAATGGTAGGTTGCCTTATCTTTTGTTTCTTGAATGCTGAGGGTGGTTCCAATGGCAGGGTCATTGGTCCAGGTATTGGTGTTGATGGTTCGGTCATTCAGAGGGAGTGTTACAAGATTTGCCCATCACTTTGGGGTGTGCTCATTTATTAGGGATACATTTCTAGGTTCTTTGTAATTTTATCAATGTGCTGCTTGTGTTACTTGTGTTTCTATACAGATCTGTCTCTCTCACTTGTGCAAGTTCTCACCGCCAATGGAACTATCTTGCAAGACTCAGTTTTAATGGGGTTGGGTTCCTCCAGTCACCAGATCAGTCATACACACAAACACACAGATTAACGTGACATGCCTGACCTGGCCAGGTTGATCAGCATGGACAGGTTGACACCCTCATATGCCAGGAAGCAGTTCATTAAGGTAACAATAAAATGCAGCCAGACACAAGCACACAGAAAAACAGAATATCTTTGAATCTGGCTGGGTGTCCATCTGACACCCTCATGGGCAAGCATTCCATTCATAAAGGGCATGTCTGAGCCAAACTGGTTCAATCAGCCTGTACAAGCTGCTCCCCTTATGTGTTTCAAACTCAGCACGTCCCAATCTTTTGCCCTAACTGTCCTAGTAGTTGTAGCCTTTTGATGAGCAGGCCTCACAGTATTTCTAGGCTTCACAGGGATCTTTAGCTTAGGTAAAAGAAGCCTTGCTGCAGAGCAAGTGGGGAAGGAAAAATAAAGAAGGAATAAGACACCTGGTTACCACCAGTTTAACTATAAAAGTTATTTATTGCTAAATATATGAAATATATATTGGTACTCGTAATAATAGACATGCAAAGGAAAACAAACACAAACAATTACATTCCTACCCTGCTTTCATTAATTATTTGGGGAAATTTAGCTCAAGCTTAACTAATGCAATTCAGGTTCAGAAATCTATGCCTAGAGAAAAGAAGAGAAAGAGAGAGAGAGCTGGGATCTCACCAGTCCAAGGCACTCAGGTTCCAATGCTGACAGGTAAAGTTCTTAGCACAATCCTTGAAGGGAGATGATCCGTTTCTTTCAGCTTCTCCGGAACAACAGTGGATGGTGTGAGAGAGATTTCTTCTCTTGAAGTACACAGGTTGCTGCTTTTTTACAGATTTTTATACCCTCAGTTCAGCTTCTTCAAAGCATTCTTTTAATAGTGTAAATAATTTTCTTTTCTATAGATGTTCTATCTGGTTTGGAACAGCTCAAGAAACTGATCAATAACCAGGAAAACATAAGGTTAAGGAGTAACCAGGCACTTAGGAGCCAGCTTGAAATTCTTATGGATAGCAGATATACTGGATGAGATGCCTCATTGTTTCTTCAGAAACAATAGGTAGCTTGCATCATCAGGGTTTTATATTTTTACCTGTTGTGAAAAGCCTCAGCTTAGCATGACTTTTCAGATCTTGCTAAAAGGGATTACTTGGAGTGTTTATAAATTTTGTGGGGAGGACTTTCACCAGTCATCCCGGGAAAAGTATGACAACATTTGTATCAGGGCTCCAACGGGCTGGACGCTGTGATGAACCCTTTACCACTGTTCAAATGTTGCCCATACCTGCTCTGACTCGATCTCTTTGCCTCAGCATTCCCTAACCAGGCAACTGAGTTTTAGTCAATCAAGTTTAAATAGGCCTCCCATAGTGGGACCAGGGAATGTATGGCCCGAGATGCCTATTCAGCTTTAGTTTTGCTTAGTTCTGGTTAGATGGGGTGGGGGTGGGGGGTGAGTCCTTTGTAAATCCAGATTAGAATTGGTCTGATAAATGCTGACCTGGGTGTGTATAAATGTGGGTTGATTAGCATTTGGAACACAGATTCCCCACCATACAGTGCTCCCCTGCTTTTCTGATCCCAAAATTCAGTGCTGTCCTTCCCTTGGAATCTCTGTTCTCCATCCTGAATGCTACTGAAGGTGCATTCCTGTCCCATCTCCCATGTAAATGAATTGTCATCTTGTTCTATCTCAGATGCAAATGAGACCTAGGGGAGTTCTTCATTCTTGTCACCCTTATCTGGAATGCTTTAGGTGCATCTCCCACTGCATCTTCATTGTCTTCTGTAATCAGTTCTTGTTCAGGTACGGGAAAATTATTTGTGAGTCAGACAGGCTGCGTTCTGTGCCAGGGTTCCACAAGAACAAGGAGCTGAGAGGTAACAGGATCTGTTTTTAGACCTATTGTCATTGTCTCTCAAGCACCCTCATTCATCCCCACTCATTCAGGAAACAAGTTACATAGGAAAAGTAGTTATGAGTCATAGGTTACACAACAGGGCATGAGGACAAGATGGAGACTTGACAAACAAAATGGGAACTTGACATGACTTACGCTAACTTACATATGTAGGCCTAAATTGTATAGTATCAGTAAAACAGTAATATAGAACAGTAAAAATCAATATAAGCATAATAATTATACAATATATAATTACATTATATATATAATTATTAATTATATATATATATATAATTAATAATTATATAATATTATATATAATATATATATATATTTCACAGGAGAAAAAACAAAACAAATACAACTTGCTACCAAAATAAAATGTTGAAGCTTATTCTATGCCTTAGCTAACTTATATCTATCTATAAGGAATAGAGAGGGAAAGAAAAAATAAGAAATGGTTTGGGAAGGGGGAATGCATTTGAAAAGAAAAACTAGGAGTTTTGCTACAATCTAGTCCAACCCCCTGCACAAAACGGGATCAACCTAGCCAAGGCTTTATCTAGCCAGGTCTTAAAAGTCTCCAAGGATGGAGAGTCCACAACTTCTTTGGGTAACCTGTTCCAGCATTTTACTACCCTGCTAGTGAGAAAAATATTTCTAATATCTAACCTAAACTTCCCTTGTGAAACTTCGGACAGTTGTTCCTTTTTCTATCATCTGTCACCACTGAGAACAGTTTACTCCCATCCTCTTTTGAACCAATTTACCTCCATCCTCTTTCAATATGCTATCAGGGTATGCAGTGATATCACAATGATAAAAGAGAATTGGTGCCTTGAGTGGCCCTGCCCCTTTGAATACATTTTCTTCCGTGGTCTAGTACAACACGGAGATAGTTAACTCTCAGGTGCTTACTGCAACCCCCATCTCTTCAATCTCAGGCATAAATAGATGGATGACAAGTAGAATTGTATAACAGTGCATGCAGGAAGGAGTTTATTTACAAGAGTTTACATTAGGATGATGGCAACTGCTCTGTTAACTTTTTAATACATTTTATGAGATTGTCAAAGGTGTCCCAGGTTTGGATTGGTGCTATCTTTAAGAAATAGGAATGGATAAATTAAACTAACCAAAAAATTGCCTTTATTTAACCATATGGACAAAATTGACATTTTAAAATAACCTTGAGTTTGACCAGATTAGCATAGTCTTTGGGTATGCACAAATAAGTTATCATAGGATAAAAGGGGATTTATCACATATTATCTGCTTTTGTGGTAACTCTTTTGTATTTATATAACCTTATACATATGTAGCTCACTGTAGACATAAGCAACTATTCAAGAAGTACCTAAGATTCTAATATCAGTGAAGTTACAAATCAGTCCTTGAAGTTATTGTCAGAGAGAGTTTGCTTGCAGTGGACTCTTTGTAGCTCTTCAGATTTTCTAGGCCTTCATTTCAACAGCATTTCTTTCAGTCACCAAAATAAATATCTTGAGGCTTTTGTCTTTGAATTGCATTTTCAGTGACCATAATAAAAAGGCCTAAATCAGTTTCATCAATGCAAACGATGTGAGGAGATAGCTTTATGAAGTCCTAGATGATTTCAGGTTTTTTTATTATAAATATTTCACCAGTTTCTGGGTTTGGCATGCTGTGATTTCTTTTCTACTGTTAAAAGGACAATAAAATCAACACAATGAAACAACCCCTGAAATATAACCTTTCTTTCAATCCAAAGGATTAAGAGACTCTTTTGCAAAACAAAACAAAACAAAACAAAACAAAACAAAACAAAAGGGGGGGGTGGTTTAAAATGCATTTGTAATAAGAAAATGTAAGACCCTGGAAAATAAATAAAATTGAGACTTCTAGGAAGCTAAGATGAAGGATATATCACATAAGATGAAAGATACAAAACAGCTATTTTTAAATTAATATGAAATGTAACACAATTTAGGAACAAATAGGAACTTAACTCACCATAGAGAAAAAAGCTTAATTCTCTTTGTCTCAAAAGAACAATTTACAAACTGGAGTAACTGTTCTTACCCAGATACATTTCCTATTGAATGTGGATATTCACACCACAGGGAAGAATGAGAGTGATATGTCCTAGTCTACAATTCTAGTTTCCATTCTTTTTTCCTTTACTTTTACCCAAGCTGGGTTGCTGCCTTTCTGCTCTTGAATACTTATGCCTCCAGGTATAGCCACAAGAATAAGATCTTCCATCCAGGAATACCTGATTCCTACTAACTTATCCAGATTCTCTTATTCAAGGTATTTCTAAAGGGAGAGATGACAACCTGCATCACCCCATATATCCAGATCAAAAATGGGCAGAAATGAATCCTTCTGGTTCCAACTCCCTCAGGTTTAAGCAAAATAGAATTAAAGATGCATATCTCAATCCTCATGCTTCTGGGCTGGATAGGAGTAGTAATGACGATCACTTCAGGGATACACACTAGTATAGCTTGTGAATGAGAGGCAAAATGAGAAGCAGTGGAGGGAACCACTCTCATTCCTGTTCATAGATTTCATAGACATTAGGGCTGGAAGGGACCTCGGAAGATCATTGAGTCCAGCCCCCTGCCCAAAGGGCAGGAAGTCAGCTGGGGTCATAGGATTCCAGCAAGATAAGCATCCAGTTTGCTCTTGAAGGTGTTCAATGTAGGCCCTTGAACCACCTCTGGTGGCAGGCTGTTCCAGACCTTGGGGGCTCGGACAGTAAAGAAATTCTTCCTTATGTCCAGCCTGAAATGGTCTTGTAGTAGTTTGTGACCATTCGACCTAGTCGCCATCCCTTGGGGCGCTCTGGTAAACAAACGTTCCCCCAGATACTGGTGGTCACCCCTGATAAACCTATAGGTGGCCATCAGATCACCCCTGAGCCTGCGCTTTTCCAGGCTAAAGAGCCTCAGGGCTCTCAGCCTGTCATCGTAGGGTCTGCTTCCCTGACCTGTGATCATGCGTGTGGCTCTTCTCTGGACTCTCTCAAGCTTCTCCACATCCTTTTTGAATTATGGAGCCCAAAACTGGATGCAGTACTCCAGCTGCAGCCTCACTAAGGCTGAGTATAAGGGGAGAATGACATCCCGGGATTTGCTTGAGAAGCATCTATGGATGCAAGCCAGCATTTTGGTCGCTTTACTAGCTGCAGCATCGCACTGCAGGCTCATGTTCATCTTGTGGTCAATGATGACCCCCATGTCTCTTTCTTCCATAGTGCTAGTCAACATAGCAGTGCCGAGCCTATAAGGATGCTGCGGGTTTTTCTTCCCAAGGTGGAGAACCTTGCATTTATCGGCATTGAACACCATCAGATTCTCATCCGCCCACTTGCTGAGCCTTTCCAGATCAGCCTGGATCACCCTCCTGTCTTCTGGTGTGGATGCTTTTCCCCAGAGTTTGGTGTCATCAGCGAACTTGGCCAGTCCACTTCTGACTCCAGTGTCCACATCATTAATGAAGATGTTGAACAGTATGGGTCCAAGGACAGAGCCTTGGGGGACTCCACTGGTCACAGGACACCATGATGAGTGACTTCCATCAATTACTACCCTCTGGGTCCGACCCCGGAGCCAATTTTCCAGACAGTGGATCGTGGAGGACCCAAAGCAACAATTGGCCAGTTTCTCCAAGAGACGATCATGGGAAACCAGATCAAAGGCTTTTTTGAAGTCAAGATATATGACATCAATCTCTTCTCCCTTGTCCAGGTGATAGGTCACCTGGTCGTAGAAGGAAATGAGATTGGTCAAGCAAGACCTACCCGCAACAAACCTGTGCTGGCTATCCCTTAAGATGTTGGCGTCGGCCAGTCCATTAAGGATGACCTCTTTAATAAACTTTTCTAAGATCTTCCCTGGGATAGAAGTCAGGCTAATGGGCCTATAGTTAGTCGGATCCACTTTCCTCCCTTTCTTGAAGATAGGCACCACATTGGCCTTCTTCCAGTCTTCGGGCACTACACCAGAGCGCCAAGAGTTTTCAAAGATCCGTGCTAGAGGCTGGGCTATGATGCTCACCAGCTCCTTGAGTACCCTGGGGTGAAGATTGTCAGGGCTGGCTGACTTGAAGGTATCCAGCTTCTCAAGATGTTCCTTCACGAAGTCAGCATTAATGGAGGGCAGGGGATCACCCTCACCTGGACTTCCCTGTCCCGTAGTGGGCATGGGCGTCCCATAGTACGATGAAAGATGGGGATGATGAAAGACCGATGCAAAGTACCTATTTAGTAGGTTGGCTTTTTCCTGGGCGTCAGTTGTCAGTTGTCCCAACTGGTTCAGCAGGGGTCCAATGTTGCCCCTGCTTTTCCTCCGGCTCCCCACATATCTGAAAAAGGACTTTTTATTGTCCTTGATGCTCAAAGCTAGTTGGAGTTCAGTTGCAGCCTTGGCTTTCCTGGTCTGTTCCCTGCAGGACCGGACCAGTGCAGAATAATCTTCCTTGGAGGTGACTCCTATCCTCCATCCTTTGTAGTCCTTTCTTTTTAGCCTCAGGAGGTCTGCTAGGTCCCTGGAGAGCCAGGGGGGATGCTGTGCCCTCTTGCTGCCTTTTCTCTGAGATGGAATAGACTTAGTTTGTGCATTGAGGATCGCTCCCTTGAGGAGCAACCACTCTTCTTGAACTCCCCTCTCTCCATGGTCATGGTCCCTTAGGGCCTCACTGACAAGCCTCCTGAGCTTGTCAAAGTCAGCTTTCCTGAAGTCAAGGACTTCAGTGTTGCTGACTGACTTGCCAGCTTTTTGGCGGATGGTGAAGGTGATCAGCTTGTGGTCGGTGTCCCCAGCTTCCCATTGATCACTAGGTCGCTGACTAGATCATCTCCAGTAGCCAGTACCAAGTCGAGCAGCGCTTTGACTCTCGTTGGCCCATAGACTTCTTGAGTCAGGTAGAGGTCATCCACACACGAGAGGAAGTTTTGTGACCACTCAGATTTTGCTGAGTGATCCTCCCACGAGATGTCCGGGTAATTGAAGTCACCCATGACAACCATGGTCCTGGAGCGTGCGGCCTCAGCCAGTTCCTGGGCAAACTCCTGGTCAAGCTCAGGACTTTGGGTGGGAGGTCTGTAGTAGACTCCCACCATTGTGTCCCCTGTGCCATGTTCCCCACGGATTTTAACCCAGAGGGTCTCCAGCCATCCACCCTGGTCACCAATATCGGCTTGCAGGGACGTGTAGCTTTCCTTAACATAGAGAGCTACACCCCCACCCCTTTTCTCTACACGATCCCTCCTGTACAGGGTATAGCCATCTATACCCGTGGTCCAGTCATGGGTGGAGTCCCACCATCATTCACCAAGAATGGTGATGAATGTTTCATCACCATTCTTTTTGAGAAATAACCTAACTTAGTCATGGCATCTGTGCAGTTGGAAAGTATGAAGAATCATCTACGGGAGCTCCATATTTTGTAAGTAGGTTTATTGTAGATGTTAGTATAACTGAATAGACATGTCTGCTCCTCCCCCTACCCCAAAACAAGTAGCTATATGTTTTTGTGAGTAAGCTTTGAATTCTCATTCCACAGATTCTAATGGGGGTAGTGAATATGTGGTTGTTATGGCTAGGATAGTTACTGTGACTGTGCCTCCCTGCAACACTATGGACATGTGGGTGAAGATTCATAGATTCATAGACTGTTAGGGATTGAAAGGGAACTCACAAGATAATTGGGTCCAGCTCCCCTGCACCAGGCACATGATATCAAAAAGAGAAGAAACGTGCAAGTATGTGGGGCATCTGGAATGATTAATATCCTATTACAATTAATCCTAGCATCTAAAAAGAAAGATTCTTAGCCTAAATATTTTTTTTCTTAAACACATTTCTAGCATTCCAATTCCTTTCCTAAATTATATGACTAAATAGTTTCATTGTTTAGCTAGTTTCTTGAATAGATACTTCAACTAGTTCCATATTATATTTCAGGCTATGTAAATATTATTCACATCAGCTATTTCTTTATGTGGAAAAATATAATTGTGAGAAAACAGAAAGCATAATATACAAGTGATAACAAGCAATGGATCAGGTTTTTTTTTTTTTGTTTTTTTTTAAGTAAGTTGAATTTTAACACTAGCCTTCAGACAAAAGCCCTACCATTTTGCTCAAATAAATACAATCTTGCTATTAGAAAACAATCAAAACTATCTTACAGCTAATCATTATTTACTATTCAAAGACAGACTCTAAAATATGGTACAGGATTTGTGGTGCCCTGCCCAATAGTTTCCCAAATAAGCCAGGGGTAAGGCAAGGATGTTTGCATGCACTGCTACTTTTTAATTTATTCTTCAATGATCTGAAACAAGACCTAACAGGGAATCAATTCCATTCACCCATGATATTGAATGACCCTATCCCTGTCTTGCTCTATGCAGATGACATGTCACAATCCCAAATAGGCCTCCAAAGGTTACTAGGTATTTTCAGCAATGTTGCATCTCAAATAGACTGGAAATAAGCATAATTAAATCAAAGGTATTAACTTTGGGGAATGGAAGGAGGAAGTGACTTTGGTTTCTACAGGAAAAGAAACCAGAGGTGATGTTCTTTTTCTAAACACCTTGGAATCTATTTTAAAGGGGCAAAAAATCTGATTTGAAATAAGCACATTTGAAATGTGACCTCTAAAGCAAAACAAACTTTGGATGGCGTTTTATCCTTTTACAATAAGAAGAGAGAGAGAGAGTGGTTCTGACAACATTAAAGGTCGATAGATCTAAGGCAAAGTCCATTGCATTATATGGAACAGAACTTTGAAGTGCTGACACTATGGTCCACCCAAAAACCAGAAAGATTTTTAGTTATCTTTTAAGGAGGCTTTCTTCTCTACTTAATTATACGATAGGGGACCCATGTACTCTGAAACCAGACAGATAAATATGAGCACCCTAGCTCAATTAAGAACTCTAAACTACTGGATGAAAATTATATCTTTTACATCTACCAGATACCCTAAGAAGTGCATTCTAGCAGTCCTTCTTTGGCCAAAGAAACCGTTGTTTGGAAGGTTAATTAACATAAGTTATCCATCAGACTAATGGCCTGAGAAATGTACTGGGGATCATTGACCCAATGTTTGCCCTGTACTTAAAACAAGACATAAATTGATGAATTAAAGGCATCAGCATGTGGGCAAATAGTAACACATTCTGAAACTTACCCTTTTTAAGTTTAATGAAGCACTCCTTTGGCCTAGAAACATACCTGTCTGTGGTGCAAAATGACAATCAATGAGAAGCCATTACTAGACAGGAATTCACTGTGAGATCTGCAGTTGTCATGGAGTGTTAGTGTCAGAACCCATATTCCGACAGAACATTATTTTGGGGAAAATTAGACAAGGTACATACAGGCACTAAGTAAGATCAACCTAACCAGGCCAAGTTGATCTATATGTATGCAGAGGGCCTAAATCACCCCAAATGTGGTATGCCCTATCTAAGCTGGTTCACCTTAGAAGGTTCACATAGATCTGCCAGTCCCTCCCAATTTAGCCACTTTCTTCCCCCCAAAACCTCTCAAATCTCCTCATGGCCTCTTAACTCCTCCAGTTCCCCTTCCCCCAGATTACTTGCATTGGTTTCCTCATGTAGCTCCCAGGAGCGGAGACTGGTTGCCTATACCCATAGATGACCTAAATCATTATTTGTGGTCTTGTTTGTTCTTTGAAGAAATAGGAAGAAAATTGATTTCTGCATTAATGAACAATATTAAATATTGGGCTAACATAAAAAATCTGGCTTCCCTCTAACAATTCAGAGTCTCTCCTATATTCCTTAGGTGAATTTGCATGAAGAATAAGGAACAAGATTAAATAGAATTTTTAAAATTTTGTTTTATTGTTCGCTGCTTCATTTTATGTCTTCTTTATAATATCATATAGCATATTCCATTGTAATTTTATGTTAACTGGTAGGGTGGATCCTGTTACCGTATGGTTTAGCAAAAATTATAAATTATATCAATGCTATTTATTATATATAATTTTGCTGTTCATTTTATTGAAAACTGTAAATACACTACTGCTACTACTACTACATGATCAAACTCCAAACGCTTGTAATGGCAACTACTAAGGCTAAACTACTTTTCAACTTTCATTGGAAAAAAAAAAAAAATCCTGGAAGACCTGTAAAGAAAACACAATAGATAACTCATTATAAAATAAACAGATATAAATTATTTCATAACAAGCAAAGTATATTTAATGAAGGAAATGGGGTCCATTACATTTTTTCCTCATTAAGAAGATTAGAATTCTGCTTTCTACTGGGAGAAAAGGGCTCAAAACAGTCATATAATAAAATTAAAAAATATGTATCTGTAAAGTTATGTTAGAATTCAGAGAACTAAGTGGAAAAAGAATTTAAATAAGTTGTTGGGGTGGAGGGAGGTGGGAAGGATCAATTACAAAGTAGAGTGGAAGCAATAACTGTGAGTAATTGTTTACCAAGTCCCAAAACAGTCCCTATGGAAAATAAATTAAATTCATTGGCACATGGAGCACATAGAGCTTCTGTTATTTATCACTTTTTTCAATGGTTCAGCAGTTATTTATACTTAGACCTATTGTAGTGTTTGCTACAAACAAACAAACTTAGCTAGTTCCCTATGACTCAGAATTCGTTGCAAAGTTGAAACTCATCAGCAGAGCATCTAATGTTCACAAAACTTTCAAGAGAACTGGGCGTGTTATGGATTTGATCAAATATCTGCCTGTAGATTCACTTGGTGTTGACATGAAAGCAGGAGAAACTCAGCTGAATTGATTGAATCTTGCTTTGAAGTGAGAAGTTCATTTGAACCTGAAGCTCAAAGCAAAATGCATGGGGTACAATACCCAGATGAATTAAAAATGGGGAGGGGAGTAAATTATAGACAATCCCTTCTATTCAAAGCAGCATTTTGTAAACTCTGTTTATAACCCAACTTAAACTTCCTTTCAGTTAATAATAGAGCAGTGTCAGTTTTTCTCATTTTTTAAAATTTAAATTAAACCTCTGCCATTTATCAACTATATCACCATTTTTTGGAGGAAAAAAAAAGAAAAAATAACATTGATAAAGGTTGATGTTGACCTGGGAGTGATTTGGAGACTCAGGGTGCATCCACACATGTGGGCATGTGCGCTTGCAGCAGCTCAAATAGAAGCAGCACAAATTTGAGCTGGGGATAGTTGCCTCAGCGCACATGCCCAGACATGCAGTTTGGTGTGGGGCAAGTTTCGCCAATTGGGGCAAAATAATCCTGCCCAGCTCCTCCCAGATCTGCACCTGTGCTGGCCCCAGCAGTATGAAAAGCTGCCCTGGCAAGCAGGTCAAGGCTTCTTGTTCTCAGGAGCTTCTGGGGGCTCTGCTTGGTGTCCCCCTCAGGAACACACATTTTCACATTTTGACCCTTTGACCATCACATCACTCCTGTCCTGTTTTTTGTCTTTGTTGTCACAAGCAGTGGGGGTTGCTGCCTGGCAATAACCTGCTGCCACCTGCAACAGCATATGGCCCCAAGCTGTGCACCTGCAAGACCCGGACATAGACTGTATAGCTGCAGCAGAGGTGGGCTGTGACTGCACAGCTGGCCTTTGTGCAGCACTACTGCCATGTGTGCCCCCTGCCCGACCATCTGGGCAGCTATCACCAGGAAGATGTTCTCAGTGTGGTGACCTGCTTTGAACTTTAAAGCATGTCCTCCTGACCCCAAGTGGCCAGGACATCAGCCACCTCCAGCTGGGTCCCGGGTGCCAGCCCTGAGCAGGCTTCTCTCCCTGGGTCCTGCCACCTGCCTCACTAGCAGGAATTCTGGTGTTCCCTATTTAAAAATTGATTTAAAAAAATCCCAAATTCACTCTTTAAAATACCCCAAAATCCATGTTCTTCCAGAATTAGAACAAAAGACCACTATTATATATGCAGAGAGAGAGAAAAAGAGAGAGAGATAGAAAGAGATCAGTTGGGCATTGTTTTATTGCTGTATGTACAATGTTAAAGCAGTTTGAAAGCCTACCAATGTCTCTATCATCATAATACAGGCAGTCTTCAGACTTATGAGCAACTGATTCCTGGAAATCACGTTTTAAGTTGAAATGTAACTCAGAACCAATTTTCCCATAGGAACAATGATATAAAAGGGGGATTGGTTCCTTTATGATGCTCAACACAGCTGCCTCCAGCTGGTCGGTCTGTTGTGGTGGGGGGGAGGGAAGGGGCATGAGGGGGGCAGATTAATGCCACTGCAGCAAGGGAGGGATTGAGGCTGGGCCTGGGACAGGGGCTGTGGCAAAAGCTGCCCAGTCAGGGTAAAGGGGCATGAGGAATGGGGTGAGGCAGTTCCTGCCTCTGTGCACTACCAGTCCAGGAGCGGCTCATCCAGTGGCAGCACTACTGCTCCCACCAATGGTCTGGGAGGTGTTACGCCTCAGCTCTGTATTCTTGGGCAACCCTGGCACAGGATGCAGTCTGTCTGACTGACAAAGGACTCACCCCCCCCTCCCTCCCTTCCTCTACCTAAACGAAACTGATTAAGATGCAGTGAGAGACACACCTAAGACCCTCAAGATAAGGGTGACAAGAGTGAACCAACTGCCCTAGGTCTCATTTACATCCGAGATGGAACCAGATGACCATCCATTTACATGAGAGATGGAGAACAGAAAGCCTGAAGCAGAGACTGCAGTGAATTCTGGGACCAGAGAAGCAGGTGAGAACTGCATGATGGGGAATCTGTGCTTCCAATGTTAATCAACCCATGTTCACACACACCCAGCTCAGCATTTATCAGACCAGTTCTAATCTGGATTTACTAAGGACTTCCCCCCCCCCCCCCCGACACACACAGAGCTCTAAGTTTAATAGGCATCTCAGGTCGTACATTCCCTGGTCCCACTATGGGAGGCCTATTGAAACTTGATTGACTAAAACTTGGTTGCCAGTTTAGGGAATGCTGAGGCAAGAGACCGAGTCAGAGGGGGTATGGGCAACATTTGAACAATAGTTAAGGGTTCATCACAGCATCCAGCCTGCTGAAGCCCTAATCACAGGTATTGTCATACTTTTCCCGAGACGACTGGTGGGAGTCCTGTCCACAAAAGTTTATGAGCACCCCAATAATTGTCTTAAGTCTGTTAAAAGACTATAGTAAAATCTGGAAAAGTCATGCTAAGCTAAGGCTTGTGCACAACAAGTAAAAATCCAAAATCCTGATGCTGCAAGCTATCTATTGTTCCTGAAGAAACCATGAGATATCCCATCAGTATATCTGCCATCCATAGGAATCTCAAGCTGGCTCCCAAGTATTTGGGTTACTCCCTAATCTTAAGTGTTTCCTGATTATCAATCAGTTTCTTGAGATGTTCCAAACCAGATAACCCCTTGTCAATAGAAAAGACAATGATTTACACTACTAAGGGTGCTTCGAAGCAGCTGAACTGAGGGTATAAAAATCTGTAAAAAGTGTGTGCGCTTCAAGAAGAAGAAGGAAAGGAGAAGGAGAGGAAAAGGAAAGAAGAAGAAAATTCCTGTGCTGACACCATCCCCTGTTGTTCTTGGGACGCTGGAAGAACAGATCGTCTCTCTCTTCAAGGATTGTGCTATGGACTGTGCCTGTCAGCTTTGCAACCTGAGTATCTTGGACTAGGTGAGATCCCAGTGCTCTCTCTCTTCTCTCTAGGCATAAACTTCTAAACCTGAACTGTAACAGTTAAGCTTGAGCTAAGTTTCCCCAAATACTTAGTGAAACCAGGGTAGTATTGTCATTGTTTGTGTTTGTTTTTCTTTTGCATGTCTATTACTACTAGTACTATTATATATTTCATATGCTTAGCCATAAATAACTTTTATAGTCAAACTGGTAGTAATTGGGGATATTTTTCCTTCTCTGCTTCTCTTTCCTTCCGTGCTCTGCAGCAACGCTTCTTTTACCTAAGCTAAAGATCCCTGTGAAGCCCAAAAATATTGTGGGGTCTGCTCATCAAGAGGCCAAAGATTGGGATGTGCTGAGTTTGAAACACATAAGGGGATCAGCTTGTACAGGCTGATTGACCCAGTTTGACTCAGACATGCCCTTATGAACTGAATGCTGGCCCATGAGGGTGTCAAATGGACACCCAGCTGGATTCAGAGGGATTCTGTTTACCTGTGTGCTTGTGTCTGACTGCATTTTATTGTTGCTCTTATGAACTGATTTTTGGCATATGAGGGTGTCAGCCTGTCCATGCTGATCAGCCCGGCCAGGTCAGGCGTGTCACATTAATTTGTGTGTGTTTGTGTGTATGACTGATTTGGTGACTGGAGGAACCCAGTCCCATTGAGATTGAGTCCTGCAAGATAGCTCCACTGGGGGTGAGGGCTTGCAGAAGGGAGAAATACAGCTCCGTATAGTAACACAAGCAGCACATTGACAGAATCACCAAGACCCTAGAAACTATCTCTAATAAATGAGCACACCCCAAAGTAAAGGGCAAATTTGGTAACAGAGGGCATGGGGTGGGGCGTGTGCCCACAGATCTGTGCAGGGCAGGTGAGGCCAGGACTGCAGGGGGTTGCACTCCAGGCAGGTGGTGGAAGGAGCTGGGTGCAGGGGCTATGCCCTCCTGCCACTTGTCCAGCCAAGGAGGAGCAGAGCTGCTGCACTGCCTTCAGACAAGTGGTGTGCAGCAGTGGGAGCTGTCTCGGCCTCCCCGCACCTCCTGGATGAGGAGCAGCTTCATCCCATCCCCACCTGCCCCACCCTGGCTGGGCAAGCAGTGGCAGGGCATGGGGGTGGGCAAGTGACCCTGAATCAGGGTAGGGCAAACCAGGCCAGGGCTGTGCCCTGGCTGGGCAGTGGGGGCTTTGGAGAGCTACAGTGAATTTTAGGGGGGCTGAAGCCACTCCATATCACCTGCTCTGCCACCCACCTGATCCAGGGGGCTGTAGCCCCTGTGGTGGGGGGGAGGCTGTAGCCCCTGTGGGGCAGGGCAGGGGTCCCACCTCTCCTGAGCTACACCCTCCGAGCCCCCTCAATCCCTTACTTACCTGAAACAGAGCGCCAGTCCACGTCCCTGTACCCTGCACCACTTTTTGCCTTGCATGGGAAGGCAGCGTGCTTCAGCACCAAGGCAAGAGGCAGCCACAGAGATATTCTGGCTGGCTACCAGAGCATCTCTGTGGAGGAACTGAGCCTCTGGTTGCCTGTCTCACTTTTTCCACCTGTGTTTTATTTTGGTACCTGGATTTCCACGTATTTTGAGCCCGCACTGCAAATATGCAGTGTGGGAATTTTTTTTGTTTGTTTGTTTGTTTGTTTTTGTTCCCAGCATGGGTCTTGTTGTATCTCAATCTGCTTTGAGACACTGCAAGAGAAACATGTGGGATCATCTGGACATGCCCTCAGAGTTATTTTTTTCAATGAAGGATGAATGGTCTGAACAGCCAAGGTAACATATTTTCAGTTTAGTAGTATGAGACCTACCACTTAATGCCTTGTATACATTGATTAAAAACATGGAAAAGGAGCTAGAAAGCTTGATACTGAAGGGTGCCTTGAAATTAATGGGACTTAAAGTCAATTGTGTGCTTAACTGGGTCACAGTCAGAGTCTTCAGCACTTGCAGGATTGAGTAAGTGGAGAACATCACTCTTTGAGAGACATGTAAAACTCTCTAAACTATGCTTTTATGGTTGAAGGGTCAAGTCAAGTACAGTAGTGACACTGGCTAAGGACAGACATTTAAAAAGCCCATGGCGGAAGCTCTCTAACTATTTCACTTTACTTAAAGCACTATAAGTTAGAGCAGGAGTGAAGTGAACAGATGTTTTCAATTTGGTGAGCAGGGCTTGAACTTTGCTCACACTGGCCAGCAGGTAGGGGGCACTCTCATATGTCTCGCAGCATGCCTTGAGTGCTCCTTGGGCTGCCAAAGACAGCTGAACAGGTGAGCCACCCCTGGTTGTGTGCCACCATGTCCCAATTCCCTGCCACATCACTGCATTCCCTCCCTGATGCTCAGCCCCAAGCTTCAAGAAGAGCCCTAGGTGAATGCCAGCACCCAGTGATGCAACTTGTACCTGCCTGCATGTCCACCACCCATGCCCAAGCAGGGATACCCAGCAACTGTGGTGGGTCCTACTGGTCACCCTGTGCAACTCACCAAAGACTGCAGGACATCATGTGTGCCCAACTGGACCTGGTGCAGTAACACCTTATCATAGCACACACCCTCATGCACATGAGCCACCAGCTAGCCACCCCTGCACACCCACCCACCACACCCCATGCCCATTAAGCATCCTGGACTGAGCCACTGACTTTCATGTGGCCAGTGAGGGTGAGTCCATTCAGGATGCCATAGATGCTGGGGTTCTCTGGCACCAATTCCAGACCACTGAGCTCCAGTTCTGGGCTGGCAGCACCAGCATTGACTGGTGAAAGCACATCATCTTGGGCACCTGAGGTGACAAAAAGTGGCTCCAAACCTTCTGCATTTACTCGGCCACCTTCATGGAGATCATTACCCAGGTGCCCCCCAACATTGTGTGCCACAATGTTAGTATGCAGCCACCCCTCAATCCAGCGAAGCAGGTGGCCATCACCATCATGAAGCTGGCTACTTCTATCAGTTTCATAGTTTTTAGGGTCGGAAGGGACCTGAGAAGATCCTCGAGTCCAAACCCCTGCCATGGCAGGAAAGAGTACTGGGGTAAAACGACCCCAGCAAGGTGTTCGTCTAGCCTCCTCTTAAACCCCCCCCCCCAGGGTAGGAGACAGCACCACTTCTCTTGGAAGCTGGTTCCAGATCCTAGCTGCCCTGACAGTGAAGTAGCACCTCCTGATATCTAGTCTAAATCTACCCTCTGCCAGCTTGTGACCGTTATTTCTTGTCACTCCTGGGAGTGCTTGGTGGAACAGGAACTCCTCCAATGCCTGCTGGTCCCCTCTGACTAGTTTCTAAATGGCCACTAGATCCCCCCTCAGCCTTCTCTTGTGGAGACTGAACAGGTTCAGATTCCTTAGCCTCTCCTCGTAGGGCCTGCTGCCCCCTGATCATTTGAGAGGCCCTTATCTGGACCCTCTCCATGTTGTCCACATCCCTCCTGAAGTGCAGCACCCAGAACTGGATGCAGTACTACAATTGTGGCCTAACCAGTGTCGCATAGAGGGGGAGGATCACCTCCTTAAACCTGCTTGAGATGCATCTGTGGATGCATGACAAGGTGCGATTAGCCTTCCTGACTGAGTCCCCACACTGTCGGCCAATGTTCATTTTGGCATCAATAATGACTCCAAGATCCTTTTCTGCCTCTGCACTGACAAGAACGGAGTTCCCCAGCCTGTAGGTATGCTGCTGTTTCTTCCTCCCCAGGTGCAATACCTTGCACTTGTCAGTGTTAAAACCCATCCTGTTCTCATCCACCCACCCCTGTAACCTGTCTAGGTTCGATTGCAGCCTATTCCTCCCTTATGGTGTGCCCACTTCTCCCCACATCTTAGTGTCATCTCCAAATTTGAACAGGGTGCTTTTTACCCCCTCATCCAAGTCGCTGATGAAGATGTTGAACAGGGCAGGCCTGAGGACCAAGCCCTGTGGAACCCCACTTTCCACATCTCCCCAGGTCAAAAATGACCCATCCACCACCACTCTCTGGGTGTGGCCCTCCAGCCAGTTAGTGACCCATTTGACTGTGTAGGTATTGACACCACAGTCCCCTAGTTTTTTAATGAGAAAGGGGTGAGATACATTGTTGAAGGCTTTCCTAAAGTCCAGAAAGACTACGTCTACTGCTACCCCTGTGTCTAAGGATTTTGTGACCTGGTCGTAGAAGGCCACCAGGTTGATCTGACAGGACCTGCCTCTAATGAACCCATGTTGGTTGCCCCTAAGCATAACCTCCCCTGCTGGCCCCTCATGTACATGTGCTATGATAATTCTCTCAAAAAGCTAATCCAGGATCGAGATAAGACTAACTGGCCTAAAGTTTCCTGGGTCCTCCTTCCTTCCTTTTTTGAAAATGGGAACCACATTGGCCCTTTTCCAGCCCTCTGGCACCACACCAGAGCACCATGAGTGCTCATAAAGCTGTGCCAGGGGTCCCGCTGCAATGTTGCTGTTATTTTGACATCCATTTTGGCATGGGCAAGATGATGACCTTAGAGGCCACCTGGGAGGTATGTCTGGTCATCCAGGACATCCTAGCCAACTGCTTCATCTGCCTCATCAACCCTCAGGAGGCGGTTGCCAGCTTTCCCCAACTGTTTTAGAACCATGGTACTCACATTCCCATCCCCTGCCCATCCCAAGCTACCATGGTATTCATCAACCACAAGGGCTACTTCTCCACCATCCTGCAGGATGTTGTCGGCCACCACGGCCTCTTCATCCATATATTTGCTGGCTGGGTGGACAGCACCCACAATGCCCACATCTTCTGTAACTCTCTGCTCGCCAAGCTGATGAAAAATGGGCACTATGCTCCTGGATTTACTGATTTCATCATCAGTTATGTCATCATCTCTCCCTCCTCATCAGAGAGCTGGTCTACCCCCTTCTGCCCTGGCTGATGAAGCCCCAAAAGGGCAGCCGGACTGCCTGAAGTAGCACTTCAACTACTTCCTGAGCAGGTGCCACATGACTCATAGACTAATAGAGTCATAGAAATTAGGGCTGGAAGGGACCCTGGAAGATCATTGGGTCCAGCCCCCTGCTTCAGGGGCAGGAAGTCAGCTAAGGTCAAAGGATCCCAGTCAGATAAGTGTCCAAACATTTCTTAAAAGAGTCCAGAGTAGGTGGTGATGGTGGTGGTGTTCACCTTCGGTCACCTCCAGGCATGCCAATGGGCTCTCAGCCCATGCCTCAAAGTGGGCAAGGAGAACTTTATGTGATTTATCATCACTGCATGCATCCTCCACAACATTTGTGAGACCAGGGGGAAGGTCTCCTGTTAAATGTGGGCCAAGAAGGCATGGCACATGGACTGGTCCTGGTAGCATGGGTACATGCAGCACAGAGATGGGGGAAAGAGCAAGCCCCTAACCAATATTGGATGCCCCAGCTCTGCACAGTGGCAGGTTTCCTGGACCTGTGAAGCCATGGCTAACTACCTCTTCGCCTTTATGGCCTAGGAGCCCTCCCTGGTGAGTATGGTCTACCTCTCATTGGGATCAAGGATGTGGTGATACTAACTCTTCATCACCTTGGTCTTGGTTGTGCCACTGTAACCAGTCTCTGTTGTGGCCCCACACCTGCATCTGATGGCCAGTGCACATGAAAACATTCCTGTGACCCTTTCTGGAGCTGGCACTGGATTTTTTTCCTTGCCCCAAATGGTGATGAGATCCCTCATCTCTCCATACTCCCAGTTCTATTCCCAAATTTAGCTGCCAGAAGAAGTTTGGGGTGGGGATCATGGTCTGTACTGATGCCTTCGGGGACTCAGTGTCCATCAGTGTGTGAGGGTAGGGCTGTGTGGTGGTAGCTTGTCACAAGCCAACTGGGCACTGTGAGTGTATCAGTTTTATCACAGGCCAACTGGGCTGTTTGATTCAGTTTTGGATTGAGGAGGCAAAAGTTGGGAGTGGAATAAAGGCAAATTTATTATAGCTTACACACACACAACAGTTAACAGAAAGATAAATGAGATAAGCAGATAAGGCAGTATAAAAGAGCTAATAGTAAAATAATAACAACATATAATAATAACAGATAGATAGATAGATCAATCTGTCACCGGCCAACTGGGCACTGTGAGGGTATTAACCCCACTGGGCTGTTCAAAACAACAAATAGACAGACATGGGTTGGCAACTTATTGATAGTCCCTCAATGCCACGGGCGCGCCAAGTGATTCCAGTGAAGTCAGGCATCCCTGATGATCAACGCTGTCAGAGGCATTACCGGGGAAGGTCCCTTGCTCAGGATCCGATCCTCACTCACACCGGAAGTCTGGGGTCCGGGCGTGGGACAGAAATGACCGTTCTGTTCCCTCCTTCCTGCTGGTTACCTGATGCATGTGTTTTTTATACCTAGTCTTATGTTAATCTGTTGGCCTCAGGGCCACTCACAATATTGCCCTATAGCTGTTACCCTATGGGATTGAAGGGTGTTAAAATTATCATAAAAGGTTACTACCCAGACACAGGTTTATCCAATAAGCAAATTATGATACAGCACCTTTAGGTTTGAAATTGACATTGCTCCGCCTAAATCCCAACCCCTTTTAGGCTTCAGTTGAATATGCTTTCTTGGGATACACTTTCCTGGAATGTGCTTAGGTGTGCCTAGCAGTTAGATCCAGTTTTTATTACTAAGGCTGAACCCTGACCAAAAAGCGTTAGGCAAGCTAATCTCACAGCTACAGCTTTGCCTCTGGGGCCCAGTCAGTTCCATGAACAGTTAATTTATCAGTTTGGTTAAACTTATGACAGACAAGTTGCATTTGCAGTTTACAAACTTACAAGCTTATATTAACTAATATTACCTATTTAGGCAAAATAACAAATGCCTCCAAGAAGCACATATTATTGCTTATTAATCCTGGTTCTGGCTATCACAGTAGCTGGAAGGATGACTGGCTGGAAGAAGCAGAGGATATTTGAAGTGCATGTCTCTCCATCTTACTTCAGCTGAGTGTGGCCCCTATTCCATAGTGACTGGGTCACCCTCACAACCTTGAATTTTCCAGTGACTTAGAGCAGTCACCATCTGATTCTGACACCTCCCTTCACCCCAGGCTGGAAATTTTCACTGTTTTCTACCTGCTATACAGAAGGAGCTGACTACACCAGGCCTGGTCCTGAAGTTTCCTAGGGCATAGGCCTCTTTGCCTCTGCTTCAACAACCAGTGCCTCCCCCAACCTATTACTCTGAGATCCTGTAGCTGCAATCCAAAAAAAGCCTTGCAGCATACCAGGTGCCCATGGGACGGGTACCTGCTGGCAGTGCCTGAGATGCAGAGTCAGAGGGTAGTCTCCATGAAGATCCAGTGCCAATATTATGGCCCCTGTCACCATGACCCAGCAGAGGTGAGCAGCTCAGAAGGGAGAGGAGCCGTGCTGAGTCTGTGTGGCAGGGTGCCTGAGGCTGCCTGGGAGGATTTGTGGGCATCACAACCAGGCTCCTGCCAAGCTGTGCCCATTCACAGTGGGTTCTGCATCAGGTCTATGGGGTAATTTATGACAGCATGGGGGATGCATAGTCCAGGGACATGCATAATCCAGTGCTAGGGCTTGTGCGGTGTCACAGATTCCTTCCCCCCCCCCCCCCATGCCCCCCAAGCCTAGCTGAAGCTCACAGAGAGGACACAGAGCTCAGGACAGAGGCTTTGCTGACTCTTATCAGTGAAAGCCCAGGGGCTGCATTGGCCCAGCCCTCTAGCAGAGGAGATGAGCTCTGGATAAAGCTAGAGCCCTGTCCTGTGAGGGAAGGTGAGTGGGTGCTACTAAGCTGCATGGGATGCTGGCAGAATGTGACCTACCCTGACTCATGATGGGATCTGGCACAAACATTCAATAAAGCACTCTAACCTAAAGCAGTTTAGTCTGATGCCACCTCCATCCAGGGTTAACTTAGTGCGGAATCCACCATTTTTAAAGTGTTGTGAATGTCTGCTCAGTTATGGCTTTAGACCACTTTCTGCATGCTGATCTTGCAATAAGTGTAACACCTATACTTAGTCATTGTAATTTATAAATGACTGGCAGAGAAAGCATAGGAAAAAAAGCTGGACAACAAAACAACCAAATATGTATCAGTGGGGGTGAGTGGGAAAGAAACATTTAAGCAGAGAGTATGAAACACAGTGTGACACCCAGCAACACTGTAGGGAAAGAAAAAAGAGTATCTTTATGTAATGTTCACTACAACAAAGATATAACAGGAGAAGTGGAGAAAAAATAACTTTTTTCTTCTTCGAAGATAAACACAGAGAACAAGAGAACAGTAAACAGCTTTAAATGATTTAAAAACAATAACATTTATTTTGAAAAAAAGCTATTGAAACATTTGAAAAAGATTGTTCAAAAGAGACTGGTTATGTAACATATTTCTAGAAAACCTTGGGAAGCTTATCTAATATGATCATATAAAGCATAATAATAGTTTCACAACAGTTCTGTGTGAAAATTTTCTATGCTAGTCAGTGGTTTTCTTACTGAGAGTAGTCAGTTCATAACAGTGAACACCAATACATTTATAGGCAATAAAGTAGGACAAGCTAGAGAAGGGGATATGATGTGTGGTGTATTGTACAAGGATCAGTTAGTGGATTAGGACACTTTAAAATGCATTAAGCCTCTTGTGAATAGGTATTTGGATTCTGAAGTATGTGGTCACATTTGGAAGCACACTGTTCAACATAGCATAGAACTAGAATTAAAATATTTGACATACTTGTTAATCCATGTGTTTGGAAACCAGCCATATTGAGTATAAAAGTTCTCTTGTAACCATTATTCATAGTTTGACAGAACCGTTGATCTCTTCTGCATCCATTATAATGAGTTATTATGAATCAATTGAATAGCATTCTTGTACTTATGGTAAATTAATTGATATAACATAAGTTTTATGCATTTCAAAATAACAGCAAAGTTGAATTGATATCAAACTATTTTTTTAATATTTTACACTCACAGAAAGAGTAAAACAAAAGGAAAATATTCTTCTGGAGATAAGAAACAGGTGCAAACATATTTGAAATATAGCAATTAAACAAATGCTAGGCATCGATTTAACTGTAGGTGACAAGAAGAAGATAATGCACTATAATAATTTTCAGCACGATTGGTTTATAACTCTTTTGTGTATCTATTATAGCAAACAAGAAATTTCCAAGTGTGTAATTTCTAAGAAACAGCTTAGGCAGAACTCCAGGAAGTGGGTTCAGCAGATTTTAATGACTTGTAAAACAGAACCCCTGCTGTAACTAATTTGTAGTTAAGACTCTTTTCATAAAAACAATCTGTTTCTTCATTTACAATGTAATTGCTACAGCAAAATAAAAAAAAAAAAAATTACAGAATTTCACAATTACCACCAAACAAATATGTTAATAAATTAGTGGAAGATCTTGACGTTATATTGACAATATATTGTTTACAGGAGAAAATAAAGGTGTATGTTCATTCTCTTCACCTGAATCCATCAGAGTTAGAACGTCTACGACATTCTGCTGCTCTTGCAAATTAGAACAGTTTGCATTTTCCTCTTAATTTACACACTGTAGTTTTCCAATGCCAGGAGCTGTATTTATTTATTTAGCTATTTACAGACATTCAATTTCTGTGGGGAGAGTCACTGCTCTTCCTGCAGAAACCACATGTGTATAGATATTTAGGATTTTTCTCCTAGAGCAAAAATGACCACTCTAAGAGAAAATAACCTGTGAACAACCTGAGTTAAATCACTCCTGTGAGAGCTTTTATTGGGGAAAGTGAATGTCTGTACATGTTCCTTCAGAGTAAACAACAACATAGTACTCCAGCAATCCAAGAGTGCTTTTCCCCTTATCCCAAGTGTGACAATATGTTGCTCAGGCTGGACTCAACTGCTCCAAACAATCAGAGAGAACATGCCCCCTACACAATCTCCACATTGTGCTTCAGGGAAACACAGACTGACATGTTGAAGTCTTGGTCAGCCAATCAGTGCTGTCCTGTACACTGTTTCCATCTATCTTCAGGCAGACTGATGGAGTCTGCAGAGAATACTGAACTACAAACTCTCTGCTCTTCAGGTGTTCAGCACTCAAATTTCTGTTCAAGTGCCTCTTGGTAAGTTTTTCTACCAGGACAGGGTGGGAGGGAGGGAAGAGGGAAGAACTCTCATTGATCATTTAAACTTGTATATGTAGCCTTACTTTATATATACATATATAGAGAGAAAGAAAGAGAGAGACAGAGAGAGAATTACCAGCATACTTATAGTTTTTTTTTATGGTTTGCATTTCTAATTATCAAACATATTTTAGCTCAGGTGCTTAACCCCAGCCTGCAGGCCAGATCCAACCTGTGGTGCCATGTCTTCCAGCCCTTGGGATCTCTATGGGTCCAGAAATTTGGTGGCAGGGGAACAGTAACACCACTCCTGTTGCCAGGTCTCTGGATCAATGGGGAGCCCAAAGCCCTAGACACTTGATCGAGCACCCAATTCCAGTCTGCAGGGCCAGGTGCAGTTTACACTGGACTCCATGGCCTAATCTCAGCATAGAAGGACTGGGAGGGGGCAATGCCAGGTCCCTAAGACCCAATCCCCGCATGCAGAGGTAGGAGGGGGTTATGGTGGTATGGGGTGGCACTAGACTTCTGGGGCCCAATCCTAGCAGGTGGGGATGGAAAGTGGTGGTGCTGGGATGCACAGTGTAATCCCAGAGCGAGAAAGCAGAAGCGGGCAGCACTGTTCCTCCAGGGCACAATCCTGGGACTTAGGAAAGGGAGGGAGTAATGCCAGGCCCCCAGAACTTAATACCAAGGCTCAGGGAAAAGGAAGGAGTGGTGCCAGGCTCCAGGGCCCTATGTTCATATGCAGGGCTTCATCTGGCCCACAGGCCAGCCCCAGGCCACTTATCTGCTCTGTGAGGCAAAAAGGTTGAGTGCCACTGCTTTAACTGATTCTATGTCAGAAAAGTTAATAAATAAGACTTTCAAATAAAATAATGAAGTACAAAGACTATGATCTTTCCTGCATTGACATAGAGAAATTGTTGGCCACACAACTTTCATATTATACATGGAGGCCTTACCTTACCCAAACAATCAGAGCTCATGCTGAGCTGTTCAAATTCAGAAAATTGAGGAGACATCCTATACAAAAGGCCATCTCATTCAGGTGAAATACTGTCCATTTACAAAAGTACAATGAAATGGTTTTTAAACTTCTTGTGCTAATTCTGGTCATCTTTCATAGGTTACTGGCTATAACTATGTTAATTACATTGAATTTTGAACAAATCATCCTCAAACAGGAAGCCAAACACTAATCAGGCAGATCTAATGACTGAGAGAATAAAGAGGAAGCAGTTTATAATATTCCCAGATTCCATTGCTAGCGGGAACAACCTCTTTCCCTTAACATATGCAGTGGGGATATCTGTGATCTTAATTCTCAAGGGTTTCCTACATTCACCTGTAAATGGTTCTGAGTTTGCATTTAGGGATATAATACAATTTGGTCATGACCCCTTGAAAATAGTTTTATACTTGTCTAGACATGCATATTTTTTACACATTTTCCCTCAGAAGGTTTTAAACTAATGACCATTAATTCCAAAGACATTTTTCTTACCTAAAAGGATAGGAATCTATGCTAGTCAAGTCAGTTCAGAGAGAAAGTTATTACTACTGCTTCATGAAATTTCCAGATTATTTCTGCAAATAGTTGCATACATGAATAATTGAATTCTTCTCATCTGTATCTTTTTGAGTTTTTTTTCCATCACTTTTTTGCTTATTTGTATAAATATTCCCAAAGCGCTGACCTTACTGCTTTTCATTGGGCATTTGTACATGTGATGGGGGTTTATCCCTCAGGATGTCACTCTATGCCCCCTAAACTGACACAGTGGGCTTTAATTTATTCCGTCACTGTGTACATGTGATAACCCAAAACTCTCATGAAATGTCTAGTGTGTTATTCACAGTAAATTACTGCAAGGGGCACCGCATACCGATCTACCCAACAATCCACCCCACTGATCTCTTGTTGGGGGGAGGAGGGAGTGCCTATAGCTTATAACATGCTGAGATATACCTTCATTTTTTTACACATATTGTTATACTTAATATATTTTTGTTCCAGTATTTTAACATTTTTTATTCTTATTTTATTTTTATTCTCACCTTTCTTATTTTATTATTTTACTATTTCTATTAAAATGTGTGTGATCATGTTCTGGAAGCCTGGGGAGTGGGGGTGGTGGGGGGGGGGGGTATGCATGTGTGTGTGTGCATTTGTGTGCCTCAGACACCTGGGTTCTGTGTGGGATACACAGCCGGATCCACCCTAGAGCTTGCTGCATCACAGTTGTCTCCATGGCCTTGCATGTAGCACCACTGGCTCAGGGGCTCCTGAAGCAGATCATTCTGGCTCTCACAGCAATTCCCAACTGAGGAGTGAGCACCACAGCCCCTTACCCCCAGGGATGCCTAGGCCCTGGCCTGCTGCTTTGAGGGTCATAATATCTCTGGCTGGGAAACAAAGCCCCTGCCCAAGCCTTGCATGAGTCATGCCCAGGCCAGCAAAGGGGGTCCGCATTGCACCTCTTCACCACAAGGAGGGTCTTAGACATCCACCACCCTATCCATGGGCTAGAGTCATCCAGCTTGCATGGGCATTAGGGGCCATGGGCAGAACTGCAGGTGCCAGAGCTATGACACAGGCCTAGAAAGTCTCTGGCAGCTGCCAGCAACGATTCACACCCATGGGGCACTGCACCCGGAGCTGGGGATCCCCATGGATTTGTGGGAAACAGCAGTGCCCATTGTACTAACCCTGCTGCTTCCAAAAGCAGAGGGGCTTGTCACAGAGCCCAGCCCAGGCCTGCACAGGTCCCCCATCACACCCAGCCCCATGATCCCCCCTCCTCCCTGCTCAGGACAGGAGCCTCCATCACACCAGGTCCCAAAGCTCCACCCAGTGGCCCAGCCAGGAACCCAACTGGCACTGGTGTCACAGGTATTCCAGATGGAAATGGGGTTCTCTATTGCATCAAGCTTCACAGACACCCCAGGCAGAGCTCACAGCACCCCCCTCACCAGGCATCACAGACACTGGCAAGAGGACCCCTGCCTCAGTGCACACACCATCTATGAGAGACACCAGGCCCAGGGCACAGCTCCTCAATCCCCTTGTACCCTAGCAATGTCTCTCCATCTCAGGGCAGCCCCATGCCCTGGCTAACACAGCCCAGCAAGCTATTCTGAGCTGCCCCTAGCAGTGGGAAAGTGTGGGGTAAATGCTCTGTACTGGATGTCGCTCTATGAGGAAAGCCTCTCCTAGGCCTCACTAATACTAAGCAGCAGAGACCCCAACAGAGGCCCAAGGAGAACATTGAGCTGGGGGCACCTGGATAAGTCATACTGGGGATAAGGAAAACATGGGGACAGCAGTTACAGAGAGCTGGAGTCCCAAAGCAAGGCTCTCCTCTGGGCATGTGCTCCCTACACTGCAGCCCCCACAGGAGAGGGGTAGGGTACCATGGGTCTAGAGAGCAGAAACAGTCCTGGCTTAGCCCTTAGGATTTCCTGAACCCCAGGCCCACAGCCCTTTCCTGCCACGGTGCTGCACCCAGGCTGGACAGCTCACAGGAGGAGGAGAGGCAGCAGGGACCCCTTGTTGAGAGAGGAGCAGGGCCCTCTTGCTGCTCCTTTGCACGCTGGGCAGACCCCCCACCCCCCCTCCAGATCTCCTCAACCTGCTAAGTTGCTCAGTGCATTGAGAAAATCTGCCTTCCTTGAAGAAACTCTCCTAATTATCCTGAGAGCTGGCACTGCCAGCTACTGCTGGAGATGCAGCATCACTACACAGTGTGCACCCATTCCACACATTGCAGCCCTGGTGTCCCTGGCTACATAGCACAGTGGGCATCTCCCTACTGCTGCTTTCACAGCACCATGGTTTCCCTGCATGGGAAGCATCATCTGCACTGCTCCAGGCACCAAAGAGCTCTTCCTGCTCTGTCACCAAGGGACCCTGGTGGAAGCTATTCTTGCCCACTCCTTAGGGTGTACACTGGTGCATGAACACCACATGCCCCCAGAGGCTGTGGGGGCACAGTGACCACCCACAGGCGGTGGCGGTGGTAGCATGGTAGCAGTGAGTGGGGAGCTGCTTCAGGCAGCCACAGCAGTATTGGCAGTGTGGGAAGGAGGGGCCTGCAGACACCACTGGTACTGTCAGCAGTGGCCAGCAGTGATCAGGGACCACCTGCAGACTCCGCCTTCAGTGTCAGCAGCAAGGCAGGGGGCAGTGATTAGGGACTGCTCACAGGTGCCACCAGCAGTGTAAGTGGTGCTGTTTGCAAAGCTTAAGAGTGCACTACATCCGTGTGCACCCCCTGCACATCGCCAATGCACTGGTGCAGGGGCTGGGGCAACCTGGTTGCAGCCCATCCCATCCTGGGGATCTCCCTCAGCCCCTGGGACAGCAGCAGTCCAATACTTTGGCTGAGACCTGTTGCTGAGGTAACCCCACAAACCTCCTCCCTTCCCTCCCCCTGCCAACAGCAACCTCCAGGCAGGCTGGCACAGCTGGGATACAGTCCGCTTTGGCCACAGGGCTGGAGATGCACCAGCTAAGCAAAGTCTACAGAAAATACGATGTGGGGGAAAGGAGGAAAAGGGAGGAGGACCTTCACCTCGCAGCCCAGACCCCCTACCACAGGCTTCCCCTACACATTCTCCTCCCTGCCACCTTGGCTCCATGCAGCAAGTGCTCCTGGACATTCACAGCCCTTCTCCTTGATCTCCTAAGGCCTCACTCAGGCAAGTCCACAGATCCTCGTGCTGATTCAGGCCTCCTACTAGGGCACATGGTCTCAACCCAAGGGGGTTGCTTCACCCAGAATGACCTCCCCACCTCATACTATGTGCCCCCTACAGCAGCTCTGGGTGGGCAGGGATGACACCATGACAGCATCCCTCTGGGGGCCAGGATGATGCCATGCTCTACAGGCCATCCAAAATGCACAGGAAACTAGACCCAGACAGACTTCTGCCAGCAGTGCCCGGTGGGGACTGAGAGCTGCAAGCTTCCCCATAGCAATGCCCCAAAGATACACCAACCCCAGCACACACACAAATACACATGCACCTAAGCACATTCACACCCTAACCCCAGCTCAAATGCATGCACACACATCACAACCCCCAGTGCATGCACATATACAACTCCAGCAAACACACAAACACACAGCAGCCCCAGCACACAAACCACCTGCACAAACACACACACCAACCCCAGCTCACACACATATATATACAACCCGAATGCCTGGGTTCCCTGTGAGTACATGTGTGCGTGCATGTCTTAGATGACTGGATGACTGGCTTGTGTCTGTGTGTGTGTGTGTGTGTGTGTGTGTTTCATGAGAAAGGGAGGGATGTGGGGGAGGAAGCATAGCAGCCCACACTGCTCTGGGGAGGGCTGGGTAGAGGCTCTACACCCTGTCACCTTAATGCCATTAAAACATTTTCATCTTTCTCTGGCAGCTTCTCTCCCCTCCCCCATTGTCACTGCAGGCCTGAGGGCTGGCTCTTCCCTCCCCCCCCCCCCAACTACAAAGGAAAGGGCCCTTAGCCCTTAGTTTGGGCTAAGGGCCTTGACTAGGTAAGAATTTTGAATAGTGACATTAGCATTATAACAGTTCTGCTCTTTACATTTCAGTCCCAACCCTATACAGCTCAGGTTCTTGTAACCACCCCTCCTGTAAAAACTGGGGGTGTCTGATAATCCCAGAAACCTGTCATCTGCCCAAGGTTGCTGATTGTCAGGGACCCTGGTTTTCTCTGGGTCCCTGATTTAAAAAAAAAAAAAAAAATCTTCAATTTGGGGTTTAAAAAAATAACCTAAAATCCAAATGAAAATGAAACACT
Organism: Alligator mississippiensis; assembly: GCF_030867095.1. Classification (NCBI taxonomy): domain Eukaryota; kingdom Metazoa; phylum Chordata; order Crocodylia; family Alligatoridae; genus Alligator; species Alligator mississippiensis. Next base: position 381,705,074 of record NC_081824.1, read on the forward strand.
GGTATGCATATATCTATACACAAAAATTGTAGCAACACACAGTGGACACAGGGGATCACTACACATCAATTACCATGTACATATGACATATTTATGGCTGCATCATCACAAGTTTGGGAGCCTCAAACTAAACTACATTGGGATGTGGTTTAGTTTGCCACTATGAGAATCAGTCTAAAAGACACAAAGCTCATGCATGTGTAAGGTGTGACACCATGAAGCCACAAATGTGGATTTTTGTCACTTGCACATGGTCTCAGAGTCACTTGTAACCCTATGTACAGATGCCCATTGGTTGGAAACCTTTAATTTTAAGTTAATGTTAGAGTGGTGTTGTAGCTGTGGTGGTCCAGAAAGTATGCAAAAGGCAAGGATTTCTTACAGTGATATCTTTTATTGGATCAATTGCATAGTTGGGATAAAGCCAGACAAGCTTTTGAATGCAAGACATTCCTGAAGAAGAATCACTTGCTTTCTAAAGCTTGTCTAACTCTTTTCCAACTATGCAATTGGTCCAATAAAATATATCTCCCTAAGAAATCTGTGTCTTTTTCTTAAATTTTAGAGTCAATACAAGGGAATATTCATAGTTAGGACATTTTTTCAATTTCACTTCCAAGTCTAAGGATTGTGTTCATCTGTTCAGGTAACATGTAAAAACACTATATACTCCATATAATAGCAGCTAAAATTTGGATCTTTTAGTAGATTCATAAGTAATTTAAATAGCTCATAAACAATCTATAAACCCAGATTTAGTCACAGATGTTATTTAGGAAATAATTGTGAAGATCATAAGCAATTATAAGTAATCAGTTATTTCACAGAGGCAAATGGTTATATTATACAAATATATCAAACACTACAATTATTTGTACATCTCTAAATTATAGCCTTAACTTTATACATATTATTTTAAAGACCACAAATGAATTGTGATCAAAAAGTCATCACACTTAAAGGTCAAAATGTAGCCAAAAGTCAAAGCAGATTCTATAAGTTTCTAAGAATCTTAGCATTGTATTATGTAAATAGTGGTTTTGTGGGTAGTTACTAAAGCAAGCAAATTTCCACACATTTCAAAGAGATCTTAAACAAGGACTGATTTTGGTACTTTATTTTTATTAATTTACATCAGTTACAACTAATTACACTTATGTAACATAAAAATGATATTTAACCATGAAAATTAACCAGTTGATGGCGTAGTCATGTGTTTGGCTTGTTTCCTTGTTAAAAAAAAAAAAAATGTAACAGAATAGGTCAAGACTTTTGGGAGGGAAGGTTTATAAGGAACACAAAACAAAATAAAAAAAATTATAAAAAAAAGCAAGCACACAAATGAAATCTGCTTTCCCTTTAAACAAGAAAGAAAAAGATTTAGAATTTTCCTTAAAAGGTACTTACAGACTTTGTATTAAAGAGTCTTGTAAGAATTTGCTACCATGTCTTTAATACAAACAATTATTTTCTAACTTGAAGTACCTCCTTTTCATTTTGGCAAAATTAAAAAGGAAAACCTCCAAAATAATTAAACAATCTGCCATCTGCCGCTGCAAAAAATTCAGAGGCAATTGTGTCAGATAATTGATTGGCTTTATCCCAGACTCCAAAGATAAAACTCAAATTATTTTGGACCAATTTGGAAAGTAAATGTTAGTCAAATGTTAAAACTGTCCTGACATCAGTTCTCAGGATTATTAGCTCAAACTGTGTAGATAAACTCAACTGCCAAAGATGCATGTTAGAAAAAAGGTTAGTTTCTCAGGTTGCTTGTCTTTTGAGTTGCATCAAAAGGAGTGTTAGGTATTGTGATGGTGGAGCTTACAACACCTTTCTGTATCCTCTTATAATCTCCCAAAGAACTATAAGTACCCTGACTTTCCCGTCTGCCACGTCTTGATGTTATTATAATATGTTCTAATTTATGATGTCACTCATCGGGAGGGTTATTATATATATTTGTTGTTTTATTTATTTATTTATTTTGTGTGTCTATTAGGAGTTCTGGTATTATAGAGGAAAACTTTGCATGCTTTCTCAACTATCCACACACACTCACCAATATGTATATATATATTCACACACAGATGCAGATTAACACTTGTCTTTATTTTTATCCTTTATAACGCTATACAAACTTTCTTTATCTTTAAACAGAAGTGGTGCATTTATTTTATTTATTTTTTTTTTTACTTTATCATTTATATCAACTTTGTAATTCTATCTATATACTGTTACTTAACCATTATCAGTTCGGTCAGGCTGAACTTGGTATTAGGAAATGAAGTCTCTTTAACTCTGGTTCATCTGTTGATTTCTTTTTGGGGCAGAATTTTTTCTTCAAACCCTGTTGTATTCTTTCTCTTTATTTCTGTTACTATAAGTGTGTACCTTTTATCTTGTGTGTGCCTGAAGCCTTGAATCCTTGTGGCCAACACTCAGATGCCTTCTCCAAGCTTATGGCAATGAGTCAATTCACTCTTCCTTTTGGGGGCAGGGGGGGTTACTTTTCAGTGCAACTGCCAGTCACATCTCATGTTGTGCCTCTTTGGGGATCCACTCCTCTTACTCTGAGCTCCGCTCTCTCCAGTGTCGAGAGAAATCCTGAGGTAAGCCTCTTATCTTCTGGGGATTTTCTTTTTCCCTCTCTTTCTCTTTCAGCCACTTTCTCTTTTTTTTTTTTTTCTGAGACTCCTGTCCCCCCTTTCTTTTTTTTCTCCCAGAGGTTCTATTCTTATATGGTAATAGCTGCACAAGTGGCGTTCCCCAGCTCTTTTTGCTGTGTCGCTGTTTACTTTTTCATGCGTATAAAACACAGGAAATGATAGTGTCACTCTTAGTACCAGTTAGGCCACATCTAAGGTATTGTGGGTGCGTCTACACAAGACACTACATCACCATAGAAATGCACTACAGTGACGTAGCATCAGGAGGCACAAACCTTGATGCCACAGCTACGTGGCTGTAGCAATGTTACATAGCAGCCAAAAATAACCATGTGCCACTGGCACGGTGCTCTATAGACTCTTATTGTGCAGCCATTTAGTATTTCCAAAAGGAAGTGCAGTAACAATGGCACTTTAGGGGCACATGTAGACATACCCTGTGAGCAGTTCTGGGCTCCACATTTTCTAAATGCCATAGAAAGCTAGCGGATCCAAAGTGGGGTGGCTGAATTGATAAAGGGACTGAAAGGCAAGGTATATGTGGAAAGCTTGAGACATTTAAACACACTGGCTGCATTCACATGAGCAGAGGTGTGCTTTTGCAGCAGCACAAACAGTAATGGCACAAATGTGTAATGGTGCTTTTTGCTACAGTGCACACTCCTGTCCATGTGCTTTGCAGTGAGACACATTGTCTTGATGCCCCATGTGCTGCAGGGAGCACAGGGTATCTCAACAGGGACTAACAAGCCCCAGCACTGAGGCACCCTGTGCCCCAGCCAGCTGGGGAGTAGCACGTGGAGATAGGGAAGCAGGCAGCCCAAGGCTGTCTCTGCATAGTATGAGTGCTTCACTAAAGTGAGGCACCCTGAACCCCAGCCAGCTGCTCCCTGGCTGGCTATGGTTCAGAGTCCCTTGAGACAGGACAGTAAAATGCCTTCATCATCCCAAAGGTACTGATGAGTATAACCCTGAACTGAGGGTGCTCTCCTAGCCAGGAGGTTTTGAGGTTTTTTTCAGGCCATATGGACATGCTGGTCAAAATTCCAGGCGCTGGTTATAGCCAACGCCCAGTGATTCTGAGGTGGCAAACACAAAACAAGACAAACCAAAAATAACCCCCCCCCCCCCCCCACAACACACACAAACCATCAATGGCAAACAAGAAGAGGAAAAAATCCTTCCTGGCATTGTATACCCATCCATCACAGTACTCCAGTCATGCAAGCTATCCCACCAAGTTTCTGTGATTCCAATCATGTTATCATGTCCTAGTTGCGTGACTGTGCAAGGACTCCCAATTTTTCCTGCTTGTTTCCCAGGCTCTGTGCATTCATGTACAGGCACTTAAGGTAACTAGTCAATTGTCCTGATTTCTCAGAAAGAATGAGAGCACATCCCCTTTGGTCCCCTCCTGCTTGCTCTTCCTCTAGGTCTCCAACTTCCCCACTTAGCTTTGGCTCCATCTCCCAGAGAATCTAGTTTAAAGGCCCTCTCATAAAGTTATCTATCTATCTATCTATCTATCTATCGATCGATCGATCGATCGATCGATCGATTGATCGATATGGAGTCTTGTCTGATTTCTTAAAGAAAGTGTCCAAGGAAGTTTGGACAGATTTTCTCCAGGGAGATGAGTGATGCAGCAAACTTGTTCACTGGTGTAGCATCACATTGGATCAAGCGTTGTAAGTTGAAACTGGAATTGCAAAGTTGAAACAGGGTGTCAATTTATAAACATTGTAAGTGTGAAATGTTGTAACTCAAAATATTGTAATTCAAGGACTGCCTGCATTCTTGATGTTTTGGGCCTGATAGCTGCTTTTAAGGTGTGTTCACAAAAATTTCTAGGAACAAGTTAGACAAACATTTGTCTGGGATGATTTAGATAGAGATAATATTGCTTTGAGTAAGAGGTTGGACCCTTGGGGTCCCTTCCAAGCCTTATTTCTCCATGATTCTATGAAAGCCAACATTTTGAATTATAGCTAAAAGTCAAGAAACCAGAGTAGTTGTCCTAGAATAGATATAGAATGCTGTGAGAGGCTACTGTTTTTCAAGAAGCCAAATTAATGTTCTAAAAGCTGTAACTACTGAGAGGTCTTCAAAATTGTGTAAAGGCAATTGCAGTCACCTTATCAAAAAGCCAGAAAGTCATGGCTGATTGCTACAATATCCAAAAACAGTGGTTTGAAATAACTTGCCAGATTTAGATTTTGATAAGGTTGTGACCAGCAACCCTGCCTTCTATTTCCAGCCCAGCTTACTATTAACATCTTTTTTTTCTAGGCAATGAGAAAACAATATTGCAAAATAATGTGTCAATGCTAATGAGACAGCACTATGCATAATTCATTTTTTCTGATCTCCTAACAGTAGATATTACAATTTCACAAAATTTAAACTGTTTTCCTCTCATAAGAGCAGTATTTCTAGTAGAAAGATTTTTGTTTCTGAGACCCTTAAACACACTGAAAACATGACTTAGAATAGATTGCTGACTGGTAGAGAGGGTAATTGAACAGTTTGTCTTTAGATTAGCTTGTCTAAATAATTTGAAACTACAAGAAATTCAATGCTATTAGAATTAATTTGCATTATAAAATATATGCAGATTGCTAAGGCAATACTCTGCAGTCTCTTTCCTGCTCCCTGACATAGAATCAAGGACTTAGTCTTCAAAAGCAGATAAAACATAAACCCCCTTTTGAGAAACTGAAATTGATGCATATTTTGGGGACCTAACTGAGGCTTTCATGTGTTCAGTTAAAGGTTTCTCTGTTCAAAAGAATAACATTACAATTGAATTAATTATCTAAGGTCTTGGGAAATGGTTTGAGACGATCTAGTGGATTTTCATGTGAAAGCAGATGCTAAATAAATGCATGTCTGCTCCTGCCATGCACTGAAATACCAATATCAAATACTGATATTTGCCATAAGCAAACTATGGTATCCATAAAATACAGTTAAAGTCAAGTACAATTTTGAATTAAATTAGCAGGATGGAAATTCAAAGATTGTATCACATCTCAAGAACTATGGCATCATCATTGCTTTTTAGTGGAAACTTGTCATTCATGGAGAAATAAGAAGAGTTGTTATACAAAGGAAGCATTTTGCTTTGTCATACAATGCACTTGTCTCTGGGAACCTGGTCCAAAGACCATTTGAATGAAAGGATTTTAATTGACTTGGGTTCACTTTGATTCAGCTTCAGTTTCCATATACTAAATTCCAGTCAACTTCTCTAATAATATCATGTTGAATTAACTCCTTACAAAATCCTCTGAAAACTAACTTCAAGGAAAACCCAGAGTTTGTTAAACTGATGCCATCCCTTGAAAGTCAGAAGATACAGTTTGTCATGGACCATAGCATTAAGGTCTCAGCTAAGAGCTTTCCATTCTAGTCTTCATTTATATTTCATTTTCCTGAAAGTAATGTTACAATAATGATATGCAAAATGCCTTCAGTTAAAAAAAATAACGGGATAAAAACAGCACTGTAAAATGATTACACATCTACTATGTCTTGTGCTGATATTAATAACGACTCCATTTACTAACTGAGAGTCCCTTTTATGCTTTATGTATTCCACATAGATATTACCTTAGGAGCCTGATGCTTGCAACTTCTTTTCATTTTAAAATATTTTATAAGATGGGTGGGGAAGGAAGGGCGGGGGACAGATTAATGATTTGCACAGATATAGGCTGAAATAAAATGAAGGATCACTTGTTTCACAGTAGTCTTCTGCTCCAAATTCTGGTTATTATCAGTTCCAGTCCCTACCTAAGTAAAGACAAAAGGAGATTTTAAAAGACAAAACTGGTTTGTAATATAGCTGACTGGGAGTTTGCTGACAAATATTGGCTTGCCGATAATGAAGTGTTTTGTGAAAATGTATACATTTAAACACATTTCCAACAACATCCAGACACCTCTTCAGGACTAGGAGAATTCTACCTGCCTGTTTTCCTGAAAGCTAACCTGATGTGAAGCTCCTGGCTGGTAGGCTCCAAGACAGTTCTATCATGTGGACTACCCCTGGATTGTGAATACATTAATACCCAAACATAGTTTTAAGCACTCTGTAGTTGGTTTAAAGTCCTAGCACTCCACTGTAGGTTAGTCTTTGATCTGTGTTACCCAATTTGTGTTAGACTAAGATGTAGCCACTCTAAGCTACACCTTAGTGTAATTACCCCACCTGCCCCATTCTCTCCTGTTGGCCTGGATTGGGCCTGCTGCCCCCTTGTTTGTCCCCTTCCCTCCCAGGTGAGCAGGCAGGGAAGGGTTAACCTGCCTGACCATGCACAGCTGCTGTTGCTGTTCTCTGGGCTGTGCTCAGCCCAAAGAAAAGCAGTAGCCTGGCAACCTCAATGGGGGTGGACTGGCAGGTCAGCAAAGGCAAACAGGGAAGGCAGCCACAAGCAAGTGGAGTGGGGCAGCAGGAGAGCCCCAGGAGCAGGGGAATTCTGACTTTTCAGTCTTCCAGGCTCCTTCTGGCCTGAATGTGTGACTGCTCCAAATCTGAACTAGCTCTAACACAAATTAACATGTGAGCAGCTCGCCATGTAATGTGCAACAAGGGCCTGAGGCTCCCTTTAGTTCACTCAGCATGTTCAGGGCAAGTTACCCAGCCAAACCAAAACCAAACACAAAGCAAAGTTTGATTACCAGCTCAAACCCGAGTTCAAGCAGAATTTCAATCTCAGTGCAATAAATTAAAATAGATGTGAAATTATTCTTGTGAGGTCGAACTGGGTGCATCTACACATGCACTTTACTGTGGACTTGACCAATTAGCTCCGCTGTAAAGCATCACCATCTGCACATCTAAACCATCTACACATGCACAGTAAACTAACTCTGGTATAAGATAGTACTGTTGGAAAGTAATTAACTGTGCTGAAACACGTGTTACTGGGGTTGCTGGGGGCATAAATTGTGCCCGGTCAGCCCAGCCAACCAGGAGCCTGCTCCTCCCTGGCTCAGGTACATGTGTAGATTGCTGTGCCTGGGAGTGGTTCACCCTGGCTCAAAGTGCTGCAGAGTTTATCCTGTCGCATTAATTGCATATGTAGATGCACCCACTATTTATATGTTTCTAGAAGCATAGGTAATTAGGTTTTTTTTAAAGATTAGTTAACAACGTGTAATATTTATTATTTTATTTTTAACTTGATTTTTCCAAATCTGTTATTGTAATTCAATAAATATAGGGTTTTTTTGTTTTTTTTGTTTTTTAGTGAATGAACAATATGTTTAAATAAACTAAAGTAACACCTAATATTCACTCTACTGCATTGAACCTAGGTGGTAAAAGCATAAACTGGAAACATTTTTTTTTTTTCTCCAGCTCTCAGTTGTATTACTTCAAGTACCAGCACAAGTTTGTCAGCCTGAGCATGACATTTTATAACATCCCTAAGAGATTATAGCAGAAAGCCCCTTTTCCTCTTGCCTGCATTTGCTCTCCCCTCTTTGAATATGTTTCTCCTCTTCTATGTTTTCTTCCTTCCTCTTTCTTTCACTTTAAGATAAGGAATTGTGTTTTAAAATGTGTGTGTGTGCATTTTGTATCTCCCTGTGTATTTTGGTATTTTATCTATTTGTGTGCCATGGCATTTGTAGCTTATATTTTATACTCCTCACCTTTCAACTTTCAACTGTAAATGTGTTTAGTAACAATGTTAACAAGGGCAGGAGTCAAACTGCTGCTTCCCTGTATCAGGCTGGTCCCTGAAAGAGCGAGTGAATCAGTGATTGAATGTGTAACACAGTAGCAGACAGTAATTAACACCTAAGGAAGCCACAGATCAACCAATGAAAGAAATCAATAGAAGACAATGTAGCAACTGGGACATCTCTAAACATCACTGATCAAGGGCTAGAAGCCCTGGCCTGAGTTAATCAACGCCGGGGACCAACTTTTGGGCTGAATATCTCCAGATCAACCGTTCCCAAAACCCCATTCAAAATTCATCAACAGACTCCCAAACCTGCACCTACTTGCGGATGACCCCTGGGGCTGACAGATGCCATCCAGTAGCCACTGAAGGGGAAGTCCCATGAGGGTCAACAACCCCTGGATTGGGCAAACCTGAAAACTGGGGAGTCACCAAAGTCTGCCAAGGACAAATAAAAAGCAGTGAAAAGTGACCCTCAGTGGCGCCCTCTTGATTTCCAACTCGACCAGCACCCGATCTGTCCAGCCACAAGGACCAGCCGGTGACCCCCTTCTGGAGGATAACACCACACTGGAAGAAGCCTCGACTGGCCATTGACGGCAGACTCCAGTGCTTGTAGGATAGGTATACCTGACTCTTGTAGCTTGCTACTGTGTGTGTGCATGTGTGTGCATGTGTGTGTGTGGGGGGTGGAGGGACCAGCCCCAAGGTTTATGATTTAACTTCATTACAGTGTTTCAATCCACCTAATAAACTAGAATTTTAAGGATCCTGAGTTGGACATTTGTAGCCAACAAGATTAGTCCGCTTTTTTTTTTTTTTTACAGAGATGCATAAGAAGTGCAGTTGAACTAAGAATTGTCCTAATTCTTTTTTGTGCATTCCTTTGTTAAATATCTCTTGTTTTGAAGATTTCACAAGCGTTAGCAAGTTCTTCTAACACATCATCTAATTTTCAAATACAAAACTGTCTCACATTTGTATTTTTAATTTTGACTGAATCATTTTAATGTTTTTGTTTCTACTCTGGTTGTACCATAAATATCACCCATCACTTTAAAAATATTGTCACTTTGGGAAGTTTTACTAAAGCGCCAATGCCTTCAATGGCTCTTTGTTCTTCTTTGGTCAGGCAAAGGTCATATTATAGGGTGGTCATGTTCTAGCAAACATCCCTGAACTCCAAGTATGGCTCAAACATTTCATGTACCATCTGGTAGGATAATATAAGCTTTTTGGCTCATACATTTAATAAATTGAGTGCCATCTGGAACAGACTCCTAGTCCTTTTAATTTTTATTATTTTAATTTTCTACTAGCATTATTCAGTTTCTCAATTTTTTACAGACATATTGAGTTTCATAAATTTTGACAGAAGTGGTGCATTCCTTCATGTAGGCTTCAGCTGCAAACTGTAGTATATATGGACAAAAGAGTAAACTCCCTTCAGTATTACGTCCACTTCCTCAGATTTACAAAATCTAGCTTAGTTGATGTAAACATTCATTAATGTTCCATATTTCCTGTGCATTTAGTACTTGTAATAACAGGTACTAATTCAATGTACAGTAACTGGCATTACTGCACAGTGCATGGCTTTAAGTGATGCTAATGTGCAGTAGACTAATTCTACTCTTCATTAGCGTATTACACAGCTTTTGCTATGACGATCTATGATGATCTAATGCAAAGTAGAATTAATCTACTGTGAATTTAGCGTCTCATGTAGACATGTCCTACATGAATCAAATTTTGGTCCATATCCTCCTTTTCAACAACTTGCTGTTTTCTCCATTATCTGTATATATGCACACAGTATGTTTGGTATGTATAAAATCCCTTCAAGTTATTTATATACCAAATATACTGTGTGTGTATGTGTGTGTGTGTGTGTGTGTGTGTGTAGATATTAGGAACAAACATGTTAGCAAAACAGGGAAGTTAATGATTGAAGATTGGAAATTTAAGAACCAAAACAAAATTCATAGATGTTATAAATGTTAGGGTCAGAAGGGACCTCAATAGATCATCGAGTCCGACCCCCTAATTTGTATCTCTTAAAGTTGTTGGTGTGTATATACCGGCAGATCTAAGACTTATGATACAATTGGTTCCTGAAAATTGTGTCATAAGTCAAAATGTTGTAAATTGGAACCAATTTCCCCATAAGAAACAATGTTATAATGGGGGATTAGTTCCTGAACCAAGGCTCGATACCCTATTTTCACCAAAAATACCCCAGAATTTTGTACTTGATCAATTATAGATGAGTAATATACCTACATTAATGTATTTATATCGTAAATAGCAATCATATTGATTTCGAAGGACTTCTTTGAGGTGATTTTGTTGGACTTTTTGAAGGTTTCTTGGCTGGAATCTTCTCAGGAGTCTTGTCTGCAGGTTTTTCTGGAGTCTTGTCTGCTTTCTTAAAGAAAGTGTCCAAGGAAGTTTGGACAGATGTTCTCCAGGGAGATGGGTGACAGTGTGAACTTGTTCACTGACATGGTGTCACATCAGATCAAACGTTGTAAAGTCAAAACTGATGTCAGAAAGTTGAAACAGGGTGTCAATTTATAAACATTATAAGTGCAAAAAGTTGTAACTTGAAATGTTGTAAGTTGAGGACTGCCTGTAATTTCCTCCAAAGAGAGAGAGAATGTACTTTGGAAGGATTCTATACAGACCATCAACAAATTTTAAATATTCTATATGGACCATCAACTTAAAGAGTCAGCAATTTTAAATATTAAGGAGTTGGGTCACTCCTTAATCTCTTTCACTTTACAGTATGAAAAGCAACTTGTCCTTAAAGTTGCTACATATTAATCCTTAAAAGGGACTGGACAAATCTTGTGGTCCAATTTATTATGAACAAAACTAGTTCCCTTGATTTCTTTTCTTTATCCCCTCCTGAGTAGTTAATGCCACAGTGGCAACTATTTCATACATTTTCAGTGTTCAGTGGAAATGCCCCAAGGCTTTCTTGAATAAAATCGTATTTCCATTCTCAGATGATTTTTAAATTCTAAAATAGACACATTATTTTTCCAATTCTAGTTCTAGGAACCTAGTAGGACACTCCATTTCACAGGGAAATTCTACTGCCTCTGTCTGTTTTGATTTGCAAAAAAATGGAATCCCAGAACTTCCTGTGAAACAGAAATGTAAGTTTCCATTCAAATCTATTATAAAGAGTATTTTCATTTCCTAAAAACTACAATACAAAGATATATTGGAGTGAGGGAAGAAGACAAGGATATTGTTGTAAGAAATTGAAGACATGTCATAAAAATGGAACAAGGAAACTGAGTGCCCTGAGCAGTAGATACTAAAAAGGGGAAAAAAAAGATGTAATGAAAAGAAATGTACTAACACCCCTAGTTTAATGTAGGCATCACTTTCTACAGTACTATAGTGAGTTATTTAACCACACTACTTTCTGACTGATGATCATACCTTACTTCCTGAATATAATTTTGAACTGCTTGCTCTGCCATGTGTATCTGATTGACTGGCAGACACGATGCTGGCTCAGGAACTCTCTTTGGGTTTCTGTTAAATTAACCTCCTTGGTGAACCTTACAGTAAAATGATCTTAGCCGACAAGAGGCCAAGAAATGATGGCATTTGAACCTAAAAATATCTAAGGCAGACTGACAATTCTGAATGCTCAGTTCTGAACTGGTTGAAAACTGAAAATTATATTTCACATGAAATATGCAAATGTTTTTATTTTAATATATTCTCCATATTATTAAGTTCTGTCTATATAAGAGCCAATTATTTGGAATGATCATTGTGTCCAAACATATTTTCTTCAGTGTGAAAAAGTCAAACTCAAGTTTTTGAACAGCAGTTGTTTTGAAGACCCTGGAGTAATTATTCACTTAGACAAGTGAGAAAAGCCCACAGACTGTTCCTGTGAAAAAGTAATGTTTAAGATTACACACAGCATGAAACAGACATGTGGTTTATCTCTAAGGACTAGCTCTAAACAACTACACTGACATTTTACATAGCTACACTAGTTTATATACCATACAAGAAATTCAAGTAACGTGGATTACAATTGAAAATATTATAGAATAAGAAAAATGTGAAACAGTTAAAAGGGGAGCCCATATTTCTCAGATTTTTTTTTAGAACAGCATGAATATTATAAGCTGTAAAAGTCAATGAAGTATGAAGGGAATTTTTTTTTCCCTTCCTACAGAAATATTTAAATACATTAGAATAGTATACCCTTAGAAAAATAGTAGTCCTATTTGGGTTTTTTGTTAATGAAGTCTATGGGAGATTAGAAAATAGCTTCAGTTGAAGCAGGGAGCTTGTATCAAGAATTATTTCCTTTGCCAAGTTAAACATGCTTTGAAAAATTAAATCAGAAGTTAAAATCAGCACCAGTTAGTGGACAGCTAAGGACTTTCAAAGGGTAATCAGTAGGAGGAAAGCCAAATCTGAAAATAAATTCAGCTGTGCAGATACATGGTAGAGAACCAAAGAGAACCAAGCTGAAGGGGGAAAAAAAGAATCATTTCACAAGAGAAAATTACTAGCAATTTGGTTCTTAGAATTCACAAACTAAGATCTGGGAGCTCTGGGAAGCAGCATATTAGCCTTAATTGTGCCCTATCGAACTTGCCTGTTAGAACTCATATTCCTTTCCTAATTTTTCTTATATTAATATCATTGTAGTACTGACCTTTTTATATTACAGTATGATTATTAATATTCACTCACACTTTACGCATAAGAATAATTTTAGTTCTCATTCTAATAAAATATCATATGCATTGAAAAAAAGGTATGAAATACAGGTAAGAGCAGGTAGTCTGCACAATTTCTCTTAGGGCTTTGTTAGACCTTTTGCTGAAAGCTGCACAAAAGTTAATTGGCTTAGTGTTGTTCAGCTTAGTGGAGCAGTGACACGGTAAAGCAAAAAATCTGTTCTGGCTACCCCTTACCTGCACAGTTGTGACTTGCTACTAGAAGCTAGGTAAGATTGTGTCTCCTGGGCAGCAGCAAGCAGGGGAGGGAAGGAATTTCCCTGCCTACTTGCTGCTTCCCAGTACACCAGGACTGAACTGTGGCTAGGCAGGGTGTCCCCAGATCCCTGCATTTGTGTGGGGAAGTATGGGGCAGGATGGAGCAAGTGCAGCAGCCCTGGGGCTCAGTCACTGAGCCTGGCTCCACTGTGCCCTGGAGTCCCCATTCAGAGGGGCCACTGAATTCCTCCCACATATATAGGGAGCAAGGGACACCCTGCTGGACTGGAGCAGAGCCCAGGCCTCCCAGAGAGCAGCAAGCTGGGTAAGGAATCATCCCACTTCCACCCAACATGTGCAGGGAGCTGGGGACACCATTCCTGCCACAGGTATCTTGCATCTCCCAGGCAGCTGAAAGGTGAGGGGGAGGGCAAAATGCTTGCTGTCTCTCAGCAGACCAGGGTATAACAGGATATTGCTAGCTCACTGATCCTGCTGGGCAGAGCAAGCATGCTTCATGGCTGTAGCAAGCAGAGGTGGGGGAGGAAATCCTCTACCCATTCATGGAGCCAGTGACACTGTGCACACTTGGAGCAGAGTCTGGGTCTCCCAGAGAACAGAAAGTTGGATTGAGAATCCTCACAGACTTCCTCCAGTATGTGCAGGGAGCTGACAATACCCTGCCTGTCCACAAGCAGCCCGGGTCTCCTGAGCAGAAGCAAGCAGAAGTTAGGGAGGGGGAATTCTCCCTGTGCTTTCTGCTTCCAGGCAGACCAGGGCTTCACTGTGGCTGAACTGGGTGTCCCAGGCTCCCTGCACTTGTGTGGGGAAGGATGGAACAGGATGGACCCAAGCACGAGCAAGTGAACTCCAGAGCTGCCCCTAGATCCTAGTCCTGGTCTGAAAACATACTGGGAGAGAGGGGAGTAGAGGGCCAGGACTTCTTGCCCCCACTAGACTTGGGAGGTGGCTGTGTGTAGAACCAACACAGATGGGCAACACTAAGCCCCATGCTCAATGCCCAGAGCTGTGTGGTTGCTACAGGGGATTCAAGGGCTTCAAGCACCTGCCAACTGTGGTCACTGACAGGTGAGCCAGGCAGGAAGAGATGGCAGGTGGACCCTGCACAATGCAGTGGAGCATGGGGGTAGTGGGAACCAGAGTTGGGTTGCTGCACTGCAGCTATCAAGCTCTGCCATGCTCCAGCCACCAGGCTCTGCTGGGGTGTACATCTCAGTCCTGTGGGAACAGGTATCAGTTGGGGAATGTGCTTCAGTGAAATGTGGGTTTGGGTGCAGGTTCAACCACAGGTCAGTGGGAGGGGTGAGCACAAGGCTGCTGCCCCCACAGGCAGTGTGACCTGAGTCTGACTTGGGCATTTGGAGTAGTGAGCTCCAAGAGGCATTGCAGCCAACAGGCACTCCAGGGCTATGGTGAGCAGTGAGTCAAAGGCACTGTGCCCGGCCCTGCTCTACCCCAGCATCCATGTTTGCCCACTGAATCCTGGGATACTGGAGGACTTCAACTTGGGTGGAATAGCTATGGGAAGTGGCCACACAGTAATGGAACACAAATAAAATTAGGTAGATTGGAGATAATCCTGCCCTGGAGAGGCACAACTTTAAGTTAAATAATGAGTGCAGCCAATCCAGGAGTTAAGAGCTCCAGAAGGTGCCTAAATTTACTGTGTAACAACTCTTTTTCAGCTCCTCCAATACTGTTTACCATTGCCCATAAATACTAATTGAAGATTTTTTTTCCTCCTTCTGCTCTGTTGCATTAATTGTAAAGACTGATACTAGACAATTCGTTATGCTTTCCTTTCTTCTGTGGATAAATTTATTGGAAATCAAAATAAATCTTTTAAATACGTTTTACATTTCACCTACGTTTTAAGAAATGAAAGAATAAATACATTAAAGGTCTGTCTCATCATCACTAAAGTTAACGGAAGATTGAAGACATCTAGAATAAGAGGAGAATGTGGTCCAAAAATCACCAACTCCTCAGATTTCTGTTATTTTTTCCCCCTTATCCATAAAACACATTTTATGCAATGTGGCATATGCAGATTTAAAGCTGTTGCTCATGTAGTAATGTTCAGTTTGTTTCTCAAAGTCTATTTCTTGCTGGTTCATAGAGTCACAATGACTTTCAGTGAAGAGATGCTATAAGATTTTTGGCAACCATAGATTTCAAGTTAATTCTATATATAGAAGTGGTGAAGTGCCTGAAGATTGGAAGAAAGCCAATGTTGTGCTAATCTTCAAGAAAGGGAGAAAAGTAGATCTGGCAAACTACAGACCCACCAGCCTGACCTCTATCCTGGGAAAGGTCTTGGAAAAGATTATCAAAGAGGCCATCCTTAACAGACTAGCTGACAGCAATATCCTGAGGGATACACAACATGGGTTTGTTGTGGATACGTCTTGCTTGGCCAATCTCATTTCCTTTTATGACCAGGTGACCTATTACCTGGACAAGGGGGAATAGATTGACATTGTATATCTTGACTTTAAAAAAGCCTTCAATTTGGTATTTCATGATGACCTCTTGGCAAAACTGGCTAACTGTGTCCTCAACCTCACCACAATCTGCTGGCTGGGCAATTGGCTCCACAGTAGGACCCAGACAGTGGTGGTTGATGGGAGCCAATCATCTTGGTTTGCAGTCACCAGTGGGGTCCCTCAAGGCTCTGTTCTAGGGCCTATACTACTTAACACCTTCACCAATGATGTGGACATTGGTGTCAGAAGTGGACAGGCCAAGTTTGCCAATGACACCAAACTCTGGGGTAAAGTACCCACACCTGAGGACAAGAGGGTGATCCAGGCAGATCTTGACAGGCTCATGAAATGGACAGATGAGAACCTGATGGTGTTCAACATCGAAAAATGCAAGGTTCTCCACCTTGGGAGGAAAAATCTCCAGCATGCTTATAGGCTTGGCAGTGCTACACTGGTTAGCACTACAGATGAAAGGGACTTGGGGGTCATGATTGACCACAAGATGAACATGAGCCTTCAGTGTGATGCTGCATCTAGTAAAGCAAGCAATGCTGGCTTGCATCCATAGATGTTTCTCAAGAAAATCCCAGGATGTCATTCTCCTGTTGTACTCGGCCTTGGTGAGGCTGCTGCTGGAGTACTGTGTCACAATTCAAAAAGGATGTGGAGAAGCTTGAGAGAGTGCAGAGGAGAGCCACACACATGTTCAGAGGTCAAGAAAACAAACCTTATGATGAGAGGTGGAGAGCCATGAGACTCTTCAGCTTAGAAAAACACAGGCTCAGGGGTGATCTGGTAGCCACCTATAAGTTTATCAGGGGTGCTCATCAGGATCTGGGTGAAGGTCTGTTCAACAGAGTGCCCCAAGGGATGACAAGATTGAATGGTCACAAACTCCACCATGACTGATTCAGGCTGGACATAAGGAAGAACTTCTTTACTGTCCAAGCCCCCGAGGTTTGGAATAGATTGCCATCAGAGGCGGTTTAAGCACCCACTTTGAACACCTTCAAGACACATTTGGATGCTTATCTTGCTGGGATCCTATGATCCCTGATGACTTCCTGGCCATGGGACAGGGGGCTGGACTTGATCCTCTGGGGTCCCTTCCAGCCCAAATGTCTATGAAATCTATGTCTATGAAATATAAAGGTCCTAGTCCAACTCTCTGTGTGTCTGTCTGTCTGTTTGTAAAGGTCTTGGAACACTCTGATTGGTTGTCTCGGCAGCCAATCAGAATGCTTACTGAAACAACCAATCAGAGTGCTCTGCACAGGCAGGCAGACAGATGGCCGGGGGGGGGGGGTGTGCAGATCCAGACATGTAGTGGGGAGAGGGTGGTTGGAAGTGGTAGCCACCATGTGCAAACTCCCCAAGCCCCACACTTGCTCCTGGGAGGCAGCGGTGGCACAATAAAGTCAATTAGTCCAGGCCCCTGCTCAAGGTGGGATCATCCCTGACTAAACTATCCAAACCAAATGTTTGCTTTTGAAAGTTTCTAAGGGTGGAGATGCTGTGACTTCTTTACATAACCTGTTCCAATGTCTGACCACCCACATAGTAAAATAGTTCCTCCTAAGCTGCAACCTGCTCCTAGTTTCACCCACTATGGCCACATAGAAAAGCCCATCTTCATTGTCTCTATATTATCACCCTTTAGGTATATGAAGAGTGTTATCCAGGTCATTCTGGATATTAGCTCTGCCTTCTTGAGGTTCCCCATTCCACCCAACTTGGTGTCATCTGCAAATTTTCCAAGCATGCACATGATCCCATCATCCGAATCACTAATGAAGATGTTGAAAAATACCAGACCCATGACAGACCCCTGGGAAACCCCACTTAATACCTTCTCCCAAGTAGACATTGAGACCTTGAGGACTATTATTGAGTAAAATGATGCAAACAATTATGTATCCACCTAACAGTATTATGTAATCACCTAGTCTGTATTCCCTTAGCTTGTTATGAAAGAAAGTGTCAAAAGCCTTTTTAAAGTCAAGGTATATCATGTTCACGGCTCTCCCCTCATCCATAGAGCCTGCCATTTTATTGCTGAAGGAAATCAGATTTTTCTCAGGTATAACATGCTCTTGACGAATCCATGTTAACTCTTCACCAATGGCACCAATAGATTTGCAATTGAATCCTTGAGGGCCCAATCCATGATGTTTTCCTGGTTTTCTCTGATTAAAAAAAATATATATTCCCAATTTTTGTATTAAAAAAAGCAATCCAAAATACATATTTTTCCATGACTACAATAAATGAATTAAAATGAAACACCACTATAAATATTGTGGTGTTTTATTTAAATTCATTTATATATGGATATGGATCCAATTATGTATATGGATATGGATTTGGCCATTTCAGAAGACAGTGATTCATTTAAGTGTTTCAGATCACTGTCCTGTTTCATTTCAGGCAAATTGGTTTAGGAAATTTGGCTCTGCAGAATTCCCTTCGAATCAGTTTTGAACAGGCTGCAAGGGAACCTTTACATATCCCTACCCAGCTGGGTGGGGTTTGGACCTGGGGGCTGCAGGGCCCAAGCAAGGAGCAGGATGAAGCTGTGAGTGGCTCATCCTGGGGAAGGAGAGGGCCACAGCCCTCTGGACAGGCAAGGAGACCCACGTGTGGATCTCCAATACCTGCCTCGTGGGGCCATGGGACAGGGAAGTATCACAGAATGGATGCAAGATTGTTGGTCCCTTACATGTGACTCGGTTCAAAGGCAGCAGAGATCTATACCAGGGGTCTACTCACTGCTGTTTCCTGCCTCATGATGACCTCGTGAGGTGGGTCTGTGTGGGGCAGGCAGTGGCTATGAAGAGACCCTGCCATGGACTTCTGTACCCTGTGGAGCCAGGTTGCGGGGCAGGGACAAGCACTGCCCTGGCTCATAGCCTGGCTCTGCTGGAAGCAGAGGAACTCATCCCTAGAAAATACACATGAAGCCTTGAGCTGAAAAGAGTGCATTTCACCATGGAACAGAGTGCCAGAGGAGCCAGGAGCAGTCCTCATTAGAAAGCCAGTGTGGCAGGGCAGAAAAAAGTGCGTGATTCATTGGTCTAAGGACATGATTCACAGTTAGAGTGAGGAAGGTACTGCGGGAGTCTTGGTTTGGACATTGGTGTGCAGAGAGCCCTTTAATCCATCTTGAGAGGCAGGTGGGGCCATTTCCCTGTGGAAGATGGTGAATGACCCAGAGCACGGACGTTTAGAAAAGTTCTTCCACTGCACCAAAAAAAAGAAAGCAGTAATTTTCTCTGTGGTGTTAATAGTTCAGCTGGTAGAACTTCAGACTTTTAATCTGAGGGTCCAGGGTTCAAGTCCCTGTTCAAGGAAGCGTCAGGTCTTGCCTTAGGCTCAGCCCTTGGAAGGTGTGGGAGTGGGTGCGGCCTGTGGCGGAGGTGTGGGGCTTCCCTTTTCCTGCTGGTTGGCCAACAGCCATCGATTGCACTGGGAGCTGCCCAAGGCAGCCGTTGGCCTCCCACCCATGACCGCCGGGTGAGGAAAGGGCAGCAGGGGCTCCTTCCTCTGCCCCTCATCGCCAGCCCAGTGGGCGAACTGAAGTCAGGGGGGCTGCCCTGCCCAGCCCAAGCCCGGCCTCCCAGCGCCTCTCTTCAGGCTACCGGCCCCTGGCATTTTGCCTCCCCTCCACGTCCCGGCTGGCTGCACAGGACTTTCTAGGCCAAGCACGAGAGCAACGCTTCAGGGGTCGTCATGGGGGAAGAGCCACAACGGAAGAGAGCTCGGAAGCCTGGGCTCGGCGCCACAGCAGCACTGGCCTGGCACAAGAGGGGCCCGTGCCACGGGGTCTTGAAATGTGGTAGGGCACAGGTAGGACCCACCCAGTGCCTGGCTCGCTGGTCTAGGGGCATGATTCCTGCTTTGGGTGCGGGAGGTCCCGGGTTCAACTCCCAGACTAGCACTCCTTTGCGCTCTGCCTGGGGAGGCTGCTTTTGGTCCCTGGTGTGCAGAGCACCTCTTTTATCCAGCTCCAGAGGCAGGTGGGGCCCTTTCCCTGTTGCGGCCTGTGCATGGACCAGAGCACGCAGGCTCAGGCCCCTCCTTGCCCCTGTCTCCACGGTACTGCAAGCCCATAGCATTGGGGGCCGGTGGCTGTTGAGGCATGGAACGGGACTGGGGGTGGGGGGAGGGAAGCGGGGCCCGGTGCTGCCCCACCCGTCTCGAGCAGGGGCCCTCGTTCCCACTTGGCTCAGGTGACTACTTGTGTGTGGGTGTGGCTGAAGAGCTGAGGGAGCCGTCGTCAGGGAAGCATGGCCTTGAGCAAGGAGTCTTCAGGGCAGAATTTGGGGAGTCCGGGGCAGTGGCGTGAGCTGTGGAAGGGGCTGCCCGTATTCAGAGAGGGGAACCCAGCTGGAGGAGAAACGTGTGCTCTCCGCTGTGCAGCAGAGTGCCAGAGGAGCCAGGAGGAGTTGCGGCCAGCTAGCAGCTTTGGCTGGGCTTGGGGGTGGGGCCAGGTGGCAACCGCAGCGAAGAGAGGGAGGAAGCTGTTTCACATGTGGCCTGGATAGCTCAGCTGGTAGAGCTTCAGACTTTTAATCTGAGGGTCCAGGGTTCAAGTCCCTGTTCAGGGGAGCGTGGGGCCTTGCTTTAGGCTCAGCCCTCAGAAGGTGTGGGAGTGTGCGTGGCCTGTGATGGAGGTGTGGGGCTGTCCTTTTCCTGCTGGTTGGCCAACAGCCATCGATTGCACTGGGAGCTGCCCAAGGCAGCCGTTGGCCTCCCACCCATGCCCGCCAGGTGAGGAAAGGGCAGCAGGGGCTCCTTCCTCTGCCCCTCCTTGCCAGCCCTGTGGGTGAACTGAAGTCAGGGGTGCTGCCCTGCCCAGCCCAAGCCCGGCCTCCCAGCGCCTCTCTTCGGGCTACCGGCCCCTGGCATTTTGCCTCCCCTCCACGTCCCGGCTGGCTGCACAGGACTTTCTGGGCCAAGCGCAAGAGCAGCGCTTCAGGGGTCGTCATGGGGGAAGAGCCACAACGGAAGAGAGCTCGGAAGCCTGGGCTCGGTGACGCGGCAACAGTGGCCTGGCACAAGACGGGCCTGTACCACGGGGTCTTGAAATGCTGTAGGGCAGAGGTGGGGCCTGCCTGGTGCCCTGCTCATTTGTCTAGGGGCGTGATTGTTGCTTTGGGTGTGGGAGGTCCCGGTTTCAACTCCCGGAGGAGCCCTTCTTCGCGCTCTGCCTGGGAAGCCTGCGTTTGGTCCCTGGCGTGCGGAGCGCCCCTTTTATCCAGCTCCAGAGGCAGGTGGGGCCCTTTCCCTGTTGCAGCCTGTGCATGGACCAGAGCACGCAGGCTCAGGCCCCTCCTTGCCCCTGTCTCTATGGTCCAAGCCCATAGAGTTGGGGGCCGGTGGCTGTTGATGCATGGAATGGGGCTGGGGGCGGGGGGAGGGAACTGGGGCCAGGCGCTGCCCCACCCGTCTCGAGCAGAGGCCCTCATTCCCACTTGGGTCAGGTGACTACTTGTGTTTGCGTGTGGCTGAAGGGCTGAGGGAGCCGTCGTCAGGGAAGCATGGCCTTGAGCAAGGAGTCTTCAGGGCAGAGTTTGGGGAGTCCGGGGCAGTGGCGCGGAGCTGTGGAAGGGGCTGCCTGTGTTCGGAGAGGGGAACCCAGCTGGAGGAGAAACGTGTGCACTCCGCTGTGCAGCAGAGTGCCAGAGGAGCCAGGAGGAGTTGTGGCCAGCTAGCAGCTTTGGCTGGGCTCCAGCCCCGTGGGTGAACTGTGGCCAGCGAGGCTGCCCTGCCCAGCCCTAGCCCGGTCTCCCAGAGCCTCTCTTCGGGCTACCGGCCCCTGGCATTCTGCCTCCCTTCCATGTGCCTGCTCTCTGTATAGTGTGACTGCTGTGCTGACTGGGCTACATGACCCTGGAGTTGCCTCCCCCCAGGTTTTGGCAGTTCCCGGCAGGTGCCTGACCACAAGCTCCGAGGTAACTTGTAGCATTGCGAATGCAGTAGATGGATCTGCCTCTGGTGCCACCTGGAAGCCTGCTGCCTGCTGTTCCCACCTGTAGGCTCCCTGGTGGCCTGTCCTAGGTGCTTTTGGAAAGCCCCTTGATCCTGTTCCAGAACTAACTCCACCATTTTTAGAGTATGGAACCTGTCTCTGAGTGCACTCGGAAGCCTGTGTTCTGCCGCTCCCTGCTGTAGGCTCCGGGAAGGACCTCAGTGTCCTGGCTGAGCTGCCTGAGGCACCTGGGGGCAGCTGGGCCCACAGGTGCCTCACTTTGGGCTCTGGGTAAATGTATTATTAGTGCGTGGAGTGGATGGAGCAATATCCATGTTCATCTGGAAGCCTGCTGCCTGCTGTTCCCCCCTGGAGACTGCAGTGTGCTTCAGGTAAAGGTCTGTCCAGCCCCAGGTCCTTCCTGATGTGCCTGGGGGTGGCAGGTCCTGGAAGGTAACTGCCCCTTGGTTCTGGGGAAGCCTGATGTGTTAAGTATCTCCCACAGCCAAGCTAAGGCCCACCAGCACTTCCCCTGGGAACAGGACCCTCCAGGTATCAGAATTGCTGGGGAGAGGCAGTGGGGCAGCAGACTGGAATCAGGAGCCAATGTTGGCTCCTGATTCCCCAGGGGTAACTGGGGAAGTATGAAGGGTGGGGCGGTGCAAGATGGACGTTTAAGCCTGGGTGGGCTGGCACTTTTTGGAGGTTTAAGATCCTGGTGGTTGTGCAAGTGCTGTTTCTGTTGTAGCCTGACTGCAACCTAGATATTTCATTCACAATGAAATCCCAGGCAGCAGGAATTCCGGGCACCATGTCAACCCTATGCATTCCTATGGGGAATTTGACACAATGTGTCTACCCCATTCAAGCTTATAGGGACTTTCAGACACCAGGTGAACCACATGCATTCCTATGGGGACTTTGAGACATCAAGTCGACCCCATTCAAGCCTATGGGGACTTCAAGGCACCAGGTCAACCCCATTAATTTCTATGGGGATTTTAAGACACCACGTTTATGCCAGTCAAGCCTATGGGGACTTCTAGACACCAGGTCAACCTCATGCATACTTATGGGGACTTTGAGACACCTCATCTACCCCATTCAAGCCTGTGGGGAATTCCAGGCACCAGGTGAACCCCATGCATTTATATGGGGGCTTTAAGACACCACATCTACCCAATTCAAGCCTAGGGCAACTTCCATTCACCAGGTCAACTGCATGCATTCCCATGGGGACTTTGAGACACCACATCTATGCCCTTCAAGCCTATGAGGATTTTCGGTCATCAAGTCAACCCCATGCATTTCTATGCAGATCTTGAGACACCATGTATTCCCCATTCAAGGCTATGGGGACTTCCAGGCACCAGGTCAACCCCATGCATTCTTATGGGGACTTTAAGACATCAAGTCTACCCTATTCAAGCCTATGGGGACTTCCAGGCACCTGATCAACCCCATGCATTCCTATGGGGACTTCCAGACACCACATCTACCCCATTCAAACCTATGGGGACTTTTAGACACCAGGTCTACCCCAGGCATTCCTGGGGGGACTTGTCAGAGAACAGGTCTACCCCATTCATTGCTCTGGGGACTCCCAGACAACAGGTCTACCCTGTTTTGAAGTGCAGGGGTGGCTTTTGGGACACACGGTTCACCCAGCAATGCCTGTGGGAGGGAGAGGCCGGCGAGTCAGAGGGGAGCTCCCTGTCTCAGAACCTCCCACCCGCTGGCCCTCTGCATGGCTGAGTCACTCGCCAGGTGCCAAGTCAACCTGGGGCTGGGGAAGAGGGAAGGAAAGAACAGTCAGACCCTCTGCTTCTGAGGGTCCTCTGCCCACCTCCCCCCACCCCCTCCCGCCAGCCTCCAGGGGCAGGGGCCTGCCCATCATAGGCATGGTGGTGCCCCCCTCACCTCCAGAGGTGGCAATTGGGTGGGTTCTGCATTCAGAGACAAAAGCTTGTGTCAAGGGCTAACTTTCAATAGATCACAGCAAGGTAGCTGCTCTGCTATATATGAAACCCTGACCCAGAATCAGGTTGTCTAAAAATGATTTAGCACCAGGTTCCCCACGAACATGCAGTGTGCTTTGGGTGAGAGACAACTCGCTTCTGATTGCTTTCTGGTCCTGCCATGAACGGCTCTCCACACCGGGGCCTGCCCCCAGGCTGGGGGTGGCTGGCTATCTGGGGCCAACTGAGGCTCCACGGTGCTGTGGTATCATTATGTTTAGGGGGGAATTTTGACTCAGAGGTGTTCAGTCATAATCCCACAGATGGTAGCTCCTCAGCCAAGCATATATACCAAATGTCTGAACCTGTGGTTCCTCTCGTACTGAGCAGGATTACTATTGCAACAACTCATCATCAGTAGGGTAAAACTAACCTGTTTCATGACCATCTAAACCCAGCTCACGTTCCCTATTAGTGAGTGAACAATCCAACGCTTGGTGAATTCTGCTTCACAATGATATGAAGAGCCCACATCAAAGGATCAAAAAGCAATGTCTCTATGAATGTTTGGCTGCCACGAGCCAGTTATCCCTGTGGTAACTTTTCTGACACCTCCTGCTTAAAATTCAAAAACTCACAAGGATCATGAGGCCCCACTGTCATGGTCTGTATTCATGCTGAAAATCAAGATCAAGTGAGCTTTTGCTCTTCTGCTCCATGGGAGGTTTCTGTCCTCCCTGAGCTCGCCTTAGGACACCTGTGTTATGGTTTGACAGGTTTACTTCCCCAGTCAAACTCCCCACCTGATGCTGTCCCTGGAGTGGGTCATGCCCAGCATGCACCAGGCACTTGGAGCCAGAAGCGAGAGCCCCTCAGGGCTGCCCCCTGCCTCACCAAGTAAGTGAAAAAAAATATAAGAGTAGTAGTATTTTACCAGGGGCCTCCCACTTATTCTCCACCTCTCATGTCTCTTCACAGTGCCATACTAGAGTCAAGCTCAGCAGGGTCTTCTTTCCCCGCTGATTCTGCCAAGCCCATTCCCTTGGCTGTGGTTTCACTAGATAGTAGGTAGGGACAGTGGGAATCTCATTCATCCACTCATGTGCATCACTAATTAGATGATAAGGCATTTGGCTATTTACCGAACCCCAAAGGGCACCTCTTTGGGGTTATTTAGAGCTGTTTGGTTAAGTGGCTCAGCATGCCCCATGCAACGCAGCTATGACTATAGTGATCACTGGAGGGTCCGGTGGTCTCATGATGACTGACACGCACCAGCAATCCATCATATGAGAAGCTGCCCTGATTGGAAGCATGGGAGGTAATCATGTTGAGACTGAACCACGAGAGAAACACAGTGCAGAGGGAGACAGTGAGGTGACTCGGAAACACAGGATAGTGGAACAAAGTGCAGACTTGGGTGAGTAAGAGGTTGGAATGAATTCTGCTGCCCAAAGGGAGCAGTAGGGTGCTTGACTGTATGTCAGATGAGGCAGCACCACTCCAAGTCTAGGAGTAGCCAGAAACACTTTTAGCAAAGTGTCTCCCTTCAGTCTGTTTTGTGCCATTCTCAGGGTGTCATCTCTCCCAACACAATACACATGCCACATGCCCTTTGGAAATGGCCTCAGTGGGCATGCAGCCAGAATGTTGCACCCAACTGACTAACCATCAAGTTTGACTTGCACCGGTCACCAAGGTTCCCGTCTAGCAGCACAAGACTGGGATGGCCAGAAGTCTCTCACTACTCCAGGCTGCTGTTGTTGGAAGGAGGTTGAGCCCTCCTTGCCTGATTGCTGGCCCCAGAGGGCCTGCAGCTGGGATGTTGCACCTGACTGACTAACTGTCAAGTTTGGCTTGCACCGGTCACTGAGGCTCTGCTCTAGTGGTTCAAGGTGGGGGGTGGCCAGAAGTCATTCACTACTCCAGGCCACAATAGTCGGAGGTGGGGCAGCCCCCCCCCCCCCTTACCTGGTCATTGGCCCTTTGGGACTGCAGCCGGGATGTTGCACCCAACTGGCTAACTGTCAAGTTTGGCTTCCACTGGTCACTGTGGTCCCCCTCTAGCGGTACAAGACAGGGGTGGCCAGAAGTCATTGGATACTCCAAGCCACCATCCTAGGCAGAGGGGCAAGCCCCTCTTGCCTAATCATCCTCTAGATAGGGACAGCTTAGCACAGAGGTGGAGGACACTAGGTGGGATGAAGGAGCATAAGCCACTAACTTGAGCAGTAGTGGAGTGCTTGACTATATGGCGGGCTAGTCAGCATCATCCCTAGTCTGGTAACAGTCAGGAAAGATCCCTTCCACTTGCTGCAGGTGGTGTCTGGCACCCTGGGCAGGTGCCAGGTCCTACCCGCAGCCAAGGCACTTGGCTCTGGAGGTGACTGAGGATGCACCAACCGTGACATCACTGGCCACAGAGGGATAGCAAAAGTGAAGTGGTGGAGGGTACTAGGAGGGTCAAAGGAGTGAGGACAGCTACCCAAGTGGTAGCAGGGCACTTGACAGTATGGGAGGATAGGCAGTGCCACACCTAGCCCAGCAATGGTCAGGATGAATCCCTCCCAGTTGCCCCAGGCAGTATCCAATGCCCAGAAAAGCCTGGCCACCGAGTCCTACCCAGGGCTGGAACACTTGACCCTGTAGGTGACCAAGCCTTGACATCTCCAGCCATTCAGGAAGACAGAACAGGGGAGATGGGGGATCGCAACTTGGAGGTGAAACCAAAGGGATGAACAGTAACACATGTAAAAATAACTGTATTTATTTTATTTTATTTTATTTTATTTTTTTATCTTTGGGGTCCCAAGAGAGAGATTCAATGCATGTCACAACTATTCAGGTAGGGTGCAGTGCGTCATCAGATAGGTTTTCCTGCCTGTGCTTAGACACAAAGATGTTAACTATGTCCACTGACCCTAGCAGGGCCCACCATGACAGGAGCCATGTGACCCGCTCTTTCTGGGAATGGGACAACCCCAGCTCAGACAGTACTCACCAGTTGTCAGTGTGCCAATTTCCTCTGGCTCCAAGAGGGAAGTCAAAGTAGGTGACCTGCTCAGCCCCCGTGAGCTTCTGTATTTGTTCGGTCAGGTCCAGGTATTTTGTGGCCTTTTCTGCAGCAGAGGGATGGAGGGAAGCGGGTCCCTCTTCATACTGCACAGTGACATTGACCACCAGGGCAGTACCATCTCAGACAAAGATGTGGTCAGGCTTTCACAGTTCCCTAGCTGCGTTGTGCAGGTGCAGCTCATAGTACACTGTCCAATCACGCTTTTTACCCTCAACTGCCAGGATATTACACAGCTTGTTGTGCCAGAGTATCCACACCTCCTGCACAGTAAGACATATGCCCAGGATATGCCCTAAGGTCCCTTGAGGGTAAGCACAGTGCCAGCAACCTACATTGGTACCTGTCTGGACTCTCCCAAGAAACTCCCTGTGGGGATAAATGTTCAAATGCAGTTTTAAGGCCATGATCTGGAGACACTCCATCAATCATCCCCAACTGCTGTTCCAGCCATTGCTGACTCAATCATTGTGGAACAGCTCCACCCCCTGGCCCTGAAAGCTGAGTTGGGCCCATTTGAAGTGTTCTTCAGCTCTCCAGTTGGAGGGCTGGGGGATCACCTGTGCCAGGATGAGGTGTGATGCCTACTGGGCAGCCTCATGGGGGCCTTGTATCTCTGGAGACTTCAGGGCATCAGGATTCTCAAACCTCAGGACATTGGACGTGTCTCCCCCACCTGCCAACCAGAGCCGTTCCACTTCATCACTTATCCCACATGTGTAAGATACTTTCCGTGTGACTTCATCAGATGAGACAGCTACGTGAATCAGCCTCCTCACTTGCACTGCCAGAATGGCTTTTGCCAGGTGTGGCGCCCAAGGCCCTCATCCCAGTGGCAGGAGTGGAGGAGGCTGTCCGAGGTACAGGCAGGTAGGCTGAACCAATCCAGAGCCTCCAAGGCCACCTGACCAGTGTTCACACAATCGGCCTGATATTGCAGCCTGGGAATGGCATAGTGCACCAGCAAAGAGAGCTTCTGCTTTGGTTTGAGCTGGGCAGTCCCTATCGTCTCAAGCCAGGAGCTTAGTTGCGTACCCAAATCATGTTTGCCAATCCCAACCCAAGGACTGACATTCAAGCCTAGATGTTGTGGTGACTCACCTCTTCCCATCATCATGATTGCATGGCCAACAATCTTCCAAGCCTCGCAGGTGTTTACCGTATAGGAGTTGCATGTCGGATTCAAAAAGAATCCCTGACATTTTGTGGGTTGCACTTGTAGGCTCATGAGGTTGCAGAAATCTTCTAGGATTCTGATGTTGTGTTGTATGCCCTTCCAAGAGTCACTCAGCAGGATGAGATTATCCATGAATGCCAGGGTGGTCAAGGAAGCATTCCTGGCTTTCACTCCCTGCCCAACTGTCTTGAGTTTGGCTATCAAGGGATCCATTGCAATGTTGAACAACATGAGGAAACATTGGATCACCTTGCTTGACCCCAGCTTTGATGCTGATGGGCGGGGTGGAACCACTAAACACTTGTACTCTCATAGTAACCTTCTGGTATGAATCTTCTTTGAGATTCATGATGTGTTGGTCCATCCCTCTGGCCTTTAGGACCCAGGAATTGTGATTGTGTGACACCAAGTCAAAAGCTTTGCTATATCCACTAATACTACCCCCAGCAGCCACCTGTCTCACTTCATCTTGTGCAAGATGAACTCAAGCACCTTCAGGTTTTCAGCATGCCCAGGTGCTGAGATGAACCCCCACTGGTGGGGGCTGATGGGGTGTGCTGCAGTGAGCCGTGTGGGTAGCACTCATGAGAATAGCCATAACACAATGGACCTGATAGTGATGGGGCACCAGTTGCCCAGCTGCCTCACCTTCTCAAAGTCCACCGCCTTTGGTATCAGCATGGACCAACACTCCTTAAGTCTGTCCAGGACACAGCAGTGATCAGCCACAGGCTGAACAGTTCAGCAAGAGCATCTCCCTCAGGGTCCATGTGGCACAGATCTTTCAGGGTGAGCTTATCCTGACCTGGAGACAAGTTGTTGGTCATTGCCATCATGAGCTTGACAACCTCCTCCAGAGTGATCAAGGCCTTGAATGCAAGGTTATCCACATCTCTTTGGACCCCAAACCATCCGAGACACTCAAAAGGTGGCTCAGCCTCCCATTTTACTTGGTAGGCCTGGAAGACCTTCTCGAGTGGGAGGGTGCACTGATTACACTCTGGCACAGGATGATGGCTGCCAGAAGCTTCCTGTCGGTACCAAACAGGTACTGGTACTGAAGGAATGTGCCCTGTTTGATGGCACATTTGTTCATCCAGGATATAGGTTTGCCACTCTCCTTGGGCCCGTTCTTGCTTGGAGCCCTCTGCGGTCCTGGCAGCACCCCCAAGAATGAAGTCAAAACATCAAGGGAGACAGAGTCGACCCAGGCACAAATCCCAGGTTGACCCTCCACCCATGTGTCCAAGACTTCCCGTACCTTCTCTGACAGACCCTGCCCCCTCTTCAGCCACTGGCGTGCCCTCTGGGCCAGGAACTTCTTGATTTTCTTAGGTGGTTCAACTGGGCTTTGGGTTTCTGTCTCCAGAGTCACGGACTCCACCTCCACCGTGGAGGCAGATTCAGCCTCACCACCTGATGTGGTCTGCTCAGGACACAGAGTGAGCAACCTCCATTTGTCACTGATCTGCTTAGGTGTCTTTGACACCATCTCAGCAGCAATCAGCTGGTTGATGTTCTGGGTGTGAGGAAACATCATGTCAAGATTGGTGAGAGTTTCCTCTTCTTCCACTGACCAGCACCTGCATCTGGTCCGGGGCCTTAAACCGGTTCTCGACAGGCTATCTGCAACCCGTTCCACATTATGTGTTACCATATGTGCATGCCATTTTTTACTGTGATAGGCCTACTTTTGTATTGAAGGAGGCAGGGAACTCAGGACAAGCCCAGTCCTTCCTGGTCCACTCCAGCATCCTCCCCTGGCAACGTGGGATGTGGTAGAGGATGCTGTGCTTGTTAGCACTGACCCTGTTGCAATGGGTGCACTGGTATTGCACATCTGCCCATGCATGGTCCGCCGCACAGTGGAGAGCCAGCACAGAGGGTTTACCTGCATGGTCCCTGCAAATCAGACACGGAGGTCCGCATGGGCCCTGCAAATCAGGCAGCCTCACCAGGAAAACCCTGGCGGAGGGTGGTTCACCCTCCCTGGTGGGCGCACTCTCACCAAGGGTGGTGGTATCAGCCTCGGGCCTCTGCACCGAGGGGCACTCACAACCAAGGCCATGGCCCTCCCTGGATGGCGCTGACCTAGTGGCCTCTGAGTGGGAACTCTCTGGGGTGGGAGTGGGCTTCAAGGCCCGTGTCCTGGGTCTGCAGGTGGCCACCGTGGGGCACCGGCTGCCATCAGTGTGGGGGCCTCATAAGCAAGGCCCCCCTGTCTGGCACGGCTGTGAGCTGGCCTTTCCTGTACCACCAGACCCATGGGGCCACAGGTCGGCACAGACACCATCTGATAACTGTGTGGTGAACAGTTTTGGCCAGTAGTGGGGCTGTCTAGCTGCTCGTCCATTGAGGACATTGTGTTTTTTGCAATGAAGTGATGGGGGCTGTCAAATGTTTGCAAGGCACTCAATAGCAAGGAAGCACCAGCAGTATTGTGCCAGGATCAAGCTACCGACATATCTGGGCCTGTGGCACCCAGTGAGAACCACGTGGAGATACCTGGCACAAACCTGCTATGACCATGTAACCAGAGTGTTGCCCTTAAAGGAGATGCCTTCTTAAGAGAGTCATAGTTACTCCTGCCCTTTACCTGTGCTTCATTGAATTTCTTCACTTTGACATTCATAGCACTGGGCAGAAATCACATTACATCAACAACTGCCTTCACGATGCTTTGTTTTAATTAAACAGTCAGATTCCCCTGGTCCATGACAATTCAAAGTCAGCTGCTAGGCACTGGCTGAGGCAGGACACCAACCCCCCCATCCCCATGGAGGAGGAGAGGTGGGCAATGCCCACCGCAGATGGGGCGATTCACAGGAAGGGCCTGGCTTGTGTCCAGAGTCACTACCACCCCCCTGGGAGGCGGGGTAGGTACCTCTTCCAGCTGTGGCTTGCACATAACCCCACTTCGCAACCCAGCTCAACCAACCCAGCCCTTAGAGCCAATCCTTATTCTGAAGTTACAGATACGGCTTGCCAACTTCCCTTACCTACATTGTTCTTACATGCCAGAGACTGATCACCTTGGAGACCTGCTGCGGATATAGGTATGGCCCAGTGTGAGATTTACACCTTCTCTCCCAGATTTTCAAGGACCAGCAAGAGCTCACCATGATGCTTTCCAAGGCTTGGGCCCCTCTCTCAGGGCAAACCCATTCCAGGGCTCCCTGCCTTTCACAAAGAAAAGAAAAATCTCCCCAGGGCTCCTGCCCACTTCTCCAGGATCGGTTGCGTTACTGCACTGGACGCCTCGCGGTGCCTGTCTCCACCACTCTGGATTCGGGGATCTGAACCCAATTCCTTTTCAATCAGCTGAGGGCAATGGAGGCCATCGCCTGTCCCTTTGGAATGGTACTCGCCTATCTTTTAGGACCGACTGACCTATGTTCAACTGCTGTTCACATGGAAACCTTCTCCACTTCGGCCTTCAAAATTCTCATTTGAATATTTGCTACTACCACCAAGATCTGCACCTGTGGTGGCTCCACCCAGGCCCGTGCCCTAGGCTTCAAGGCCCACCGCAGTGGCCCTCCTACTCATCGCCACCTAGCCCCTGCAGATCTCATTTCTGGTGATGGCTGGGTATGGGCCCGATGCTCCAGCACCATCCATTTTCAGGGCTAGTTGATTCAGCAGGTGAGTTGTTACACACTCCTTAGCAGATTCCAACATCCATGGCCACCGTCCTGCTTTCTATATCAACCAACACCTTTTCTGGGGTCTGATAAGCATCAGCACCAGGCACCTTAACCCAGCATTCGGTTCATCCCACAGAGCCAGTTCTGCTTACCAGAAGTGGCCCACTACGCACTCACATTCCATGTCCGGCTGAACGTCAGTGAGCTGGGCTTCTTAACCATTTAAACTTTGAGAACAGGTTGAGATCGTTTCAGCCCCAAGACCTCTAATCATTTGCTTTACAAGATAAAACTTCAGAGATGGATGAGTGCCAGCTATCCTGAGGGAAACTTTGGAAGAAACCAGCTACTAGATGGTTGGATTAGTCTTTCGCCTCTATACCCAGGTTGGATGACTGATTTGCACGTCAGGACCACTATGTGCACATCCTTTCTGTAATGGGTGGCCCAAAACTGAACACAGCACTCCAGATGTGGCCTCACCAGTGCTGAGTATAGGGGAATAATCACTTCCCTTGACCTAAAGGCAACACATCAGCAGTGCAGCCCATTATGCTGTTAGCCTTCTTTGCAACAAGGGTACTCCTGGCTCATATTCAGCTTATCATCCACTGTAACTACCAGGCCTTTTTTTTCAGGCTGCCTTCCCAGCCAGTCAACCCCCAGCCTGAACTGGTGCATGTGGTTGTTCCATCCTAAGTGCAGGACTTTGCACTTGTCCTTGTTGAACCTCATGAGATTCCTTTTGGCCTATTCCTCCAATTTATCTAGGTCACTCTGAATCTTAGCCCTACTCTCCAGCATATCTACTACTCCGCCCAGCTTGGTGTCATCTGCAAACTTGCTGAGAGTGCACTGTATGCTATTTTATATGTTTCTGATGAAGGTATTGAACAAAACTAGTCCCAGGACCAACTCACTGGGGCATTCCACTTGATACCAGCTGCCAGCTAGACATCAAGCCATTGATTACTACTGTCTGAGCCTGATGCTGCAGCCAGTTTTCTATCCACCTTACAGTCCATTCATCCAGCCCATACGTCATTAGCTTGCCTGGAAGAATGGTATGGGAGGCCATATCAAAAGCCTTGCTAAAATCAAGGTACACCACATCCACTGGTCTCCCCACAGCCACAGAGCCAATCACTTCATCATAGAAGGCAATCCAGTCGGTCAAGCATGACTTGCCCCTGGTGAATCCATGCTAATTGATCCTAATTACCGTTTTTCTCCTCCAAGTGCTTAGAAATGGATTCCTTGAGGATCTGCTCATGATTTTTCCAGGGACTAATGTGAGACTGACTGGTCTGTAGTTCCCTGAATACCCCAAGGTGCTTGGGATTTCCCTGCAAGGGTGGGGAGAAGCACTTCAAATTCCTGAATTCAAGGGATCCAGGCAGCAAAGTCACCACCACACTATCTTTTTCCCAATGCATGCCTATGGCAGGTGGGTGAATCTTTTCAGTCAGGTTGTGTGCCCAAAGCACACTGCGGTCACTGCCTTGTCCTTTTGTCATTGGGTCAAGGGGTTGCTTGGACCTTCCCCATCTCACAAAAGGGTTGCTTGACCCTTTTGTCACTGGAGCCACTGTTGGCTCTCAGGGATGCTAATCTGGCTGGCCCAGTGGGGCCAGGGAGTCAAGGACTCTGATAAGACAGGTCAGCCTGAGCCATATACCTCAAAAGCCTCATCTGCACTAAGCCTCAGCTAATGAAAACTGCCCATTTGGGCAGCAGCAAGCATCCAACTGACTGCTGGGACCACCACCAATCCAGGTGTCACCATCTGAGGCTCTGGGTTTGCAGGCTAATCAACAATTCTTCTGTGGCAAGCCTTCCTGTCCGTATACTTTGATTTTTGGCTTCTTTATGGCCTTGGGTTTGGATTGCTCTGCTGTTGTTTCCTGGCTCCTGAACCCAGTTTGGCTCCATTTTGGACTCCACCCTAAGAATTGCCTCTTGGATCAAAACTTGGCCTCTGACACCCAAATCCTGACCCTTTCTTCTGGCTTGGATATATGGTTCCCAGTCCAAGGCCCTGCTTTCCACTAGTGGCCTAACAATTAGGCACTTCAGGGTCTCTCTCCTGCCAGCAAGGTGGCAAATGTCACCACTGCATGGTCTTAAGCCCATAGTGTGCCCGTCAGGTAGAGTATGCCTGCCCCTGCCCCCAACCTCTACATGTAAACATGATCCCCCACTCTTTCCCTACTCCCTACTTCCACAGTAAGTACAACCCTTTCCTGGCTGTTGAAAAGTGAAATGATTTAAGTGAGGATGAACTCAGAGCCTTGGCATTGCTCCACTAGACCTGCATTATAAATACCATGTGGAACAAATTCTGGGCTGCCTTATTGCAATTATTTTATCTCCTCCTTATCCTCCCAGACTCATTCTGGATATTACATCAGGACCTATTTCCTTTGCTCAAGGCCCATGAGGAGCCAAACACTCCTCTTGTCCCTACAGGAAACTTTCTCTTCCGTGACGGGCCCAAATGACCCACCAGTACTGGCCTCTTCCTCCATGGCTGTCAAAACCACTATGGTTGCCTGCCAGTCAACCAGCCACATGATCTGTAATTTCAATGACAGAGGAAAACACAAATAACTCCTGACCACGTCCCCCACCAGCACACCCACACACACACACACACACACGCGCGCGCGCGCGCACCCCCCCCCACACAATTATTTCTGCCACATACCCAGAAAGTAACCATCATACACACATAGGTAGGTCACTGCTGACAATGTAATAATCAAGCTACCCCTGTAAGCACCCACTGGCCTACACCCCAAATAATTTGGCCAACAGAATAACCCTTGTACAGGCACTGGCCAAGCCTGCACTGATCTACCCAGAAGGACCCCCTGAAATACACTCCTCTATCAATAACACACCCATAGAATGACTATCACAGACCTAGATGTTCACTCTCTTACTGAAATACCCACTGTGTGACACCCCAAAAACATGACACAGCCATACCACACCAGTGCAGCCCAAACACACAAGCCTTAATCTTGACTCCAAACATTACAATCAACCATCCAGCCATATACAACCAGATCCCCAGTAGCTCCTGCCATGCCCCTACTCTTCTTCCCTTTCAGCACTCAGGCCCCAATCACTTCCCTAGATGTATTCCTGCCTCTCAACCCTGTATTGCTGTCCAACTCTATCCAAAGCCCCCACATCTATCCTTTGACCCCCAGAACAACATCTGTGTTTCAGGCAGGGTTGAGTAAAACATGAGCCCTGCTAATATGTGTTTGATTTCACCTGCACTCCCCAGAAAGAAAAGGCCTCAGTTCTCTGGTGTAATGAATACAGCATTTCGATGGCTCCAGGAGGGAGAATGTGCAAAGGTTGTGGGGTCAGATGCACAAGTCTTATACCTTTCTGGTGGGTTGGAGATGGAGATTGGCTGCTGCCTCCTCCTCCTTCCTGAAAAAAACCCACTTTGGGAATTGGTTGTGTAGTGAACTTTCCCATGGCAGGAAAGAGCACTGGGGTCAGACGACCTCAGCTAGGTGCTAGAGCACCACCTCCCTTGGAAGCCCATTCCAGATTCTGGCAACCCTTACTATGAAGAAATTCTTTCTAATGTCCAACCTAAATCTGCTCTCCGTCAATTTGTGGCCATTGTTCCTAGTTACTCCAGGGGGTGCCCTAGTAAACAGAGCATCCTATTCCTTGCTGCCTTCCCTGATAAATTTATAGGCAGCCACATGATCACCTCTCAGCCTTCTCTTGTGAAGGCTGAAGAGATCTAGGTCCCTCAGACTCTCCTAGTAGGGCCTTGCCTGCAGGCCTCTGACCATACGAGTGGCCCTCCGCTGAACCCTCTCAAGATTCTCTGCATCCTTCTTGAAGTGCGGCATCAAAAACTAGACACAGTGCTAAAACTGCTGCATGACTGGTGCTGCATAGAGGGGAAGCATCACCTCCCTGGACCTGTTCATCATGCATTTGCTAATGCATGATAAATTGCGGTTAGCCTTAGTGATCACTTTGTCACATTAACGACTCATGTTCATCCTGGAGTCAACTATGACTCCAAGATCTCTTTCTTCTGCTGTGCTCCTGAGATCATTCCCCAGCCCATAAGCATGTTGGTAGTTCTTTTTGCCCAGGTGCAGCACTTTGCCATGGGCTTCTGTTCGGGGCTTTTTAACCCTCCCTCCCCCTTCAATGAAAAGGGGTTTTAACCACTGTTTTGCAGAACAGTGAGGACTCTGCAATAAACACAGGTTGGCACTGAAACTGGGTGACCTCAGAAGAGGAAGATGCTCATCCAGCCCAGGGCTGCCTGCTCCCTTATCTTGAGGCACACTTCACCCCATCCACCAGCTCCCAGGCTGGCTGGGGTACAGTGTGCCTTGGAGTGTGGGCTGCTCAGCACAGGCCCCCATGCTTATGCACCCAGAGGCAGGGAAGAAGACATCTCAGGGCTGCCTGTTTCCCTTTCTCCAGGCACACTGTGCCCCAGCCAGTCCAGGAGTGGTTTGAGAGACAGAATGAGTCTGCAGATGTGAACCAGATACAATAAATAAATAAATAAATGAATGAATGAATGAATACATAAATAAAAATTTAAAAAGCATAGAAAAACCACCTCCAGTGGTGAAATGGGTTTGCCCATGGTATTTATAAGGAAGTATTGAGGAAGTAATGGCATTGTTAGGAGTTCAAGTCTCATGTGAAGTGTTTAACTTTTCCAACCCAGTTGACAACTGCATTTACCCTCTTGGAGGTAAGAAAGGAAGTTAAACCATCATCTCCCTGAAATACCTAATGAGTGACATTCCCTTCCACCCAAAAAGCAACTGCCTATTTGCTGCATGCCAGACATAGCCCTTGGCCCTCCTTCAACTACCAGAAACAAAGAAACCACACTGCACACACAAATCCTCAGCTGTCCTTTGCATGCCTGCACTCCTCTCTTAGCACCCAAGCCACAAATACCTCCCAACTCCCATCCCTCCTCCTAACTCTGTGTGGTGGCCTGCAGCTCCAAAGCCCTTAGCTCCAGCTTTTCATCAGGGCCAGAACCATGTCTGCCTTGGTGAAAGTGTGGGTTTTGCACCAGCCCTACTAACATGTGCTTGGTGCTGTCTGAATGTCCCATGACAAGATTGCATTTGTGCAATGCCTCCATGGTGAAGTGGAGAGCACTGTGGGCTGCTGCAGCTGGGACAGAGTCACAGATTTTATGTTCACGTTGTCCCCATTTTGGGGATTGTAATTCCCATTCACTGAAGGTTGATAGTGACGGGGCACAAAGTCTGCCCCACCACAGAACTTTTGGGCAGTGAAGGAAAGCAGAAAACTTATCTTAGCAACCAGTCCCAGGAGAAAGGGAGTGGGGTTACCCAGATGGGGGGGAGAGAGACCCGGAGGTAAACACAAACAAAGAGAGCAGCACCTGCCAATGGAGATGGGAGAGAGTGCTTGCTGTGACAGAGACAGCAGATGGCTGGAAGGATTTAAAGGGGAAGTAACCCAAATTTAGCTGGAAAAAGAGAAGAAAGCAACCCAGAAGAAACAGGGAGAAACTACAAGAAAGAGAAAAGGGAATGTAAGAAGGGTCCTGGAGAGAGACTTACCTGGGAAGATGAAGTAAGTTAACAAAGGAAGCCTTTGAGTCGGTGAGTCTGATCCCTGAAGACATCAAGTAACATCCCAGAGACTTAAAATTAAGAGAAAGGAATGAGAGTGGATGAAAACTAACAAAGAGAAGAGAACCCTACTATGTTGATATCAGTAGTAAATACAAGGTGACCTAGGATTGCTATTTGCTTGGGACCTGTGTGGAGGAGAACGGGGCAAGCAACCAAGAAATTGAGAATTCTTGAAGAGAGAGGGAACTAAATATATATAAGATGTTATTTATCGAAGAGAGACATAATAGTTGTGCAGAAGAGTTATTTTTGTTGAACTGCAGATACGATATCTTCCTCATCTCTCAGGACTGTGTTTATTTCTGTACCTTATTCCATCAAAGTTGTGGCAGGTGAGAAATAAAGGAAATTAATCAGTTCACATTAAAACAAGAGATGGTGATTTATTTTGCGGGCATAGCTTAACTCTCACAATGACAATTTTCAGTTTCTTTCTTCTTTATGGAAAGGTCTCATCAAGTCTGCCTATTTCCACCTTAATCTGAGCATGGGGAAGAGGGTCTTAACACTGTCTTAACGCTGTGTATGTCAACTGAGCAGGCTGGAGTCAAGTGAGTGGGATCCTGTGCTTACTGTCAGGTGGCACCAGGAAGAAGCAGCAGCAGGTGCTGTTTTCCAAGGTGCAGACTGTCTCAAGTTGGTCAGCTCACTGACAGGTACACTACTGCTGGAACCACCATTCCACCTACAGCATCTGCACCTTAGAGAACAGCACCCACCATTTCTTGTTCTTGATGGTGCCCAACAGCAGTGTGGGGCCCTGTGGTCTCAGCTCCTGTCTGCTTTCAACCGATGCTGGGGAGGCAGGAACAGAGGGGCTGGGGCTAGGCCTAGGGCTGGGGCTAGGGCTGGGCTGGGGATGGGACAATAGTATCTGGGGGGACTGAAGGGTCCCACCCACTCAGATGGCACTGGGCTGCACTTTGCAGCTATGCTGATGCAGGATTTGGGGCAATGGTGGGCAGCTTGGTATCCCATAGCCAGGCCCAGCACTGGGTGCAGCTGCTTTGAGTCACTAGACACAGGCTGGAGGCTTGGAAGCACTCTATTTTTGCTTGGATCTGAACAGTCTCTGGCTGCAGTCCAGCAGCCCCAGCTCTGCATGTGTCACTGACAGACTCTGTGTCCCCTGAGTGCACCCTGCACCTTCCTCTGAGCTCTCCAGCCAGAAATGCACTCTCTGTTTGTGCAGCACCTGGGCACTTCCCCAGCATGGCACGCTCCCACTGCCTACAGGCCCTTTCATGGCTGCCCTTTCATGGCTGCACATTCAGGGGAATGTCCAGGGTACTGTCTAGGGTAGGGTGCAAATGCATTTTTTCCATTGAGCTGCATTAAGGCACCTTCAGGCATGCAAATGCAGACATGCACCTAAATAACTTTAATGTGCCCTAGGCTAAGGAACATTAAGTTTAGGTGCATGTAGATTAACATGTAGACACATCCTTTGTCTAGTCAGATCTTAAAAACATCCAAGGATGGAGATTCCACAATATTCCACAAGTTTTCCTACACGTAATCACCAGACAAGCCTGCTGAGATCACAACCTATACCAGGTATCATTTGATATGAAACCAAGTGTTTTGTCTGCCTGTGCACTGGGTTTCTTCAAAAGGTTTCCAACTGGTGCCTGGACATATCTTAAAGGGGTTGTCCATTCAGTGTTTGATCCATCAGCTCAGTCATCAGACTGATAAATCTTGTTCCTTTTCACTGCTCTGAGATTGTGGTCCATTCTAGGCCTCCTCTGAATTCTACTCTCCCTTCATTGCAAGATGAGCATGCCTGTTCATCCTGGTCCTTCTTATTCATCAGGATGCATGGAGGATACCCAGGGCAGGGTTGGAAAATGGGCCTCATCTATCTGACTTTATCTGTCAAATCAGCCTGGGCAGAAAGGCCCCCATGTACTATCATTAGAAGTGTGGTTGAATGGGATACTTCCCTAACTTTTTAGCAACCCTAATAATTTCTACCTCTTCCTGTGGCCTTCCACTGTGCCCTCCCTGCCCATCATTGGCCTTTTTATGAAACCCAGACCCACAATTCTCCTATCCTCTCATGATGGCTCCAGTCATGGCATCCTCAGCCACCAGGAATTCAATTTTAAAAGTGTAGCCCAGGTACACCCCTGGAGTGTGCCCTGTCCTCAGTTGGAAGGGATGGGGTGGTCAGGCAAGAGTGCTGTGAGAGGGGTGTGTCATTGGACGATAATTCCCTCTTTCCTCTATAGAACCAGGCCAATACAAACTCCTAACTATATACAGATGTATTATTGTTTACCCAATAATAAAATAGTTATTAATATACAATACAATAATAATATTTACAAATTGATAAGGATCATAAAAGAAACACATATATACAATAACCACAGATAAATATAAAAACAATTAAACACAAATTTTAAGGAATGCCTGACAGCCTATCATGGAATTTGGGTATCACTCTGCCTACATTTTGATCCCAATGGTGTTCATGAAGAAGTTAGAAGACTAACTGTTCAGGTTAGAACTATCTGGGGTAGGTACAGAATAGGATTGAAGATCCTAGAGGATTTTCAGTCCCCAAAATGGAGGCATTATGTAAATTTATGTGCCATAAGGGTTGGAGGGCCACTGATTAAGGTTTGTTTGGATCATAATTTCAGACTTAGATAATCCATCTAAGTCCTGTAATGGGTGCCTAACGTTTTTGTTTCCTTCCCTGTAGTGATCACTGGGCTCAATACATATGGGCATACATGACTGAGAAGAACAACAAACTTTAATTTGTGGAGCAGTATGCAATGTCTACAAATCCTTTGCCTGTCTCATTCTTGCTGGCTTGCTGCCTCCTGAGGGACCCATCTTTCAATTCCCAACACCAGCAGTCTCAGGGAGCATCTCTAAATTCTAACTTCAATCAAATATTTCCTCTTAACAAAAACTAGAAAAATCAATTAACACAATAAATAAATTGCTACCCATCTACAGAGGAGAGGTTACTAGCATATCATTCTGGAGTGAGTCTTTACCACTCAGTTTCCTATTCCTTCTTGTCTGAAACTCATTTAATACATCTCTGTCTTTCAGGAAATGTAGTGTTCTTTTTAGACCAATGAAGTATGGAATCCCATTTTTGGGGTTTCCTTGTTGTTGTTTTTTCTGGTGAAAAATTTTCCCTCCAAATTTTGATAGACTTGCATTCTTATATGGGAATTCAACTAATCTGCAGTTTTGGCACCTTCTGCACATACCACAAAGTTCATTAGCCACAAGCTGCTGAGGCTATTTTACTCTTTCTGAATGATAGTATTTGCATTTGTGTCCATAGGTACAGTCCTCATCAAAATGACATGTACTGATGTTCTGGAACAATTGATTTGTTCCTAAGAAGATTGTCCATTTTTGAGCCAAAAGAACCAAGAAGATCAGTGGGATGCATGAATGTGGTGTCTTCATGTACAAGCACACACTTAACTAACATCACAAGATGCCAAAGTTAAATTTGGTGTCACCTCCCTTTGTACAGCAATGAATAGGAATTTGTGTACTTTATTTTTATATTGGTTGCTCGCAATGCAACTGGTTGCTTTTATATTGGTTGCTAGCATTACAATATCCCATCACTGGTATATTTATTCCTGAGTAGTCAATTATTTTGATGTTTTTTGGACTCATTTTTGGTTTCAATTTTAATTTTCTATATTCAAGTTCTGATAAAATCTTAATATGAGGACCAGTGTTCAGTTCAAATACAATCATTGTTCCTTGCAGTCCCCCTGCCAATCCAGGTACTCTCATTGACTCGCTTGATTCTATTATGTTTATGTAAAATCTTCTGGTATGCTCTCAACTGTAAGTACTTAAGGTATTTGTGTTTGAGATCTGTAATACCAGAGAAAATAGTTCCTCTTTTAACAATTAAAAAAAAAGAGATTTTCCAATATAGCACCACATCTGGATCCATGTTTTCTTACATATTTGGTGCACATTTATTCTTTTGCTATTTCCCCCTTAAAATGTTCCTTGCCAATGAAAAATTCCACTCTGCAGAATTTTCTTCAGGCGTCTTTTGGCCATATGATTTCATGTCTACTGCATAGACAGACCCTTTTAGTGCATCCAGCTTTGCAGCCTAGGCCTTCACAATTTCTGATGCCCTGCACATATGGATAGTCTTTTCTAGGGACAAGCCTCTGTCATGCAGTGTTTTATTCATGTAATGCAGTGTCTGCAATGTGCAAATAATCCTATCTCTAATCATAAATTCTGGCAAGTTCCCAAAGCACAGTTCTTACTCAGTCTCTGGTTCAGTAACATACTTATCTATACAGTGTTCTGTGCTTATCTGCATATAAAAAATCTTAGTGTCGCAAAAGTCTCAGGCCTTTTTTTGGCATTATCTACATATTTTGTCCTTTTGCAAAGGTAAAGGTGTTACAAATAGCCAGGGTTTCCTCCTCCTGTACAACATGCAAGGAGACTAAGAATTTACTTTATCATTTTTCCTCTGTCCCTGTGGTTTCTTGATATCACTTCAACGTTTGTCTGAATGTGCTCCACTTTTCTGCAATATTTCTTGACAGTAGATGGACAGATGAAGGTTGTAAAACATCCATGAGTGTCCTAGACTATAACTGCTCAGTCAGTTAACTTCAGAGGCCAGTTTAATCCAGTTTGTGTGTGCCAAACTTCTGTTCTGTTATGGGTAAAGATTGGTTTCTGATTACTTATACCAGTAAAACTGCAATGTCTGTACCTGGCCTTATAGATCCTTTGTCTGCCTCATCTGTCTCCCTCTGACTAACTGGCTATCTGCCCTCTGAGGGACTGTCTTCCAATTCCCAACTCAGGGAGTGTCTCTAAATTCTATCACGTATTCCCTCATCTTCTCTATCATGACATACTCCTCCTCCTCCTTTTCTTATTCCTCCTCCTCTTCCTCTCCCTCCCATTCTTCAGTACAACTCCCAAGCTCTCCCAAGACAACACTCAGTGATGCACCAAACTATCTGCTCTGCCAGTTTCCAGTCTATGTCACATCCAACAAGAATGAGCAAATGGGATTTATTTTGTTACTAAGAGACCAGGGAATTGGTTTGTAGAGATATGCCCCAGGTTCTCCACCCATAAAATGACAAGTATTTGCCTCATGTCTGTTGTAAATATTATTTATGTAACCCTGGCACATAGTGCTACCTGCATGCCATGTCCGAATGTTGGATTCCTGGAGTGCCCAGTAATGTTAGCCTCACTTGGCTCTCCTAGGAGCTGAAATGGAGCTTTCCAGCAGGAAGGGCCCCTTTTACACTGACAAACCCTTTGCAACCACTGATATATTTTTTTACAAATATTTATATCATTTAATTATATACAGAATAAGATACAACTAAAGTAGATACAAATTATAAATTGCTGCCAAAATAACTCTATACACAGTATACAACATTAGCGCTGGTGGTGCAGGGATAGTCACTTGGGTGCCTACAGGGCTTACAAGCTGATAACCTCTCATGTGTGATATAGATTAAAGAAGAAGCATAAACAATAATTAGATCTCAAAGCACTAATACATGGGGATCCTGGGTTTCTCTGATTTAAAAAAAAAACAAAAAAACCCCAATTTTCAGATGTACAAACCCCCCGAAATTCACATTTTTCTATGATTAAAATGGGACATCACTAATATATAGTGGTGTTTCATTTTAATCACGGAAACGTGAATTTGGGGGGTTGATATACAAAAACTGGGGATATTTTTTTCAGAGAAAACCAGAATCCCTGCTAATGAATAAATTGCTTAATATTTACAACACGAGATATTGGTTACTTACTTACAAACACTACTAATGACCTTCACACACAATGAATTTACACATAATCCCCAGCTCCTCCCACCGCACCATGGTGTGTCCTTTGTGGCTGTGGTCCTTCCACGTTGGCTCAGGTGGCACCGCACAGTTGTCAGCTGCTCCCATATCTGGGTCCCTGCAACACACAATGAACACTGCTCCAGCCTGTGGCCCCTGCACAGTGGGCCATGCTGCTCGGGCTTCAGGTTAAAGCATATACACTTCTGCCATGGGTGAACATACGGCTGCACTGGGTTTGCCTTCTGCAGCCTGCACCCTCCCTTTTGGTCACACATGCACTGACAAACTGGGGCTAGTTCCTTGAGCCTTGCCTCCTCTTATCTGAGGACTGGGAATGCCCTAGGCAAGGCTTCTGCAGCCACTCACCACTCCCTTAAATTACACACACACACACACACACACACACACACACACACACAAGCTAACCAGGGCTTGCTTCTACATAAGTAAATACATGTGCTTCTCAAGCAGCTGTTTGATGGGATCAACCTGCTCCCTCCAAAGCCCCAGCTCAATTCCTGGGGCTGTGAGAGCACCTCTGACCCATTGGCAGCTAACCACAGCTCCAGCAGGCTCGGACATGGGGGGGGAGTCACTGCAGCCTGGGCTCATGCAGCCCTTTTCCCATAATGTGCACCCTTCTCTCCCTCCTCTCCCTCTCTCTGGGCAGGGAAAACTCTTCTCTTTTAAAGAAACCCTCTCAGCTAATCCTGAGGCTGGGATTTTCATGGGTTCTCCCTAACCATCTCTCTCTGATTTAAAACCCTTGGCCTAGGTTTTTCCATTGTTTCCCTATGTCGATATGTTCCTGTCCAGGACAGTTTCATTTTGCCCTAAGTACAGCGTCCCCATTGGGACAAATTTCCTTTGCCTTAGTAAAGTGTCTCCAAAGAGATAAGCCTCATAGTGGGACACCCTCTGGTCCGGTAAGCAATCCTTCAATGTCTGTTATACTTAGATTCAAAAGACAGAATCTAACCATTGCGTGTTATTACCATTATCATATGGTTTTAACTCCTCTGTCACCTTCCCAATGCCTCTGCATTCCAGTGTCACTTTTTTCAATTTCCAGCCACATCCTGCTTATCTGAACTCTTTCTTCCTTCCTCAGAGACAGTATTTATTTAGATGTATTCTGAAACTTCCTTTTGAGAGCTGTAAATTCCTCTCTCTCAGAAATAGGTATTCCATACCACCTCATAGGTCAGCACACAAGAGACATAATTAGGGCAAAGTTTTCTACAATCTTCCTGGATTTCAACAGTGTTTACTTTGTTTCATGTTTCTTCACTCTTTCAGAGAAATTATTTCAGAAACACCAGGTAGTCTCCTGCAAACTACTTGGCAGGCAGGGTCTCTTTCTCCACATCAGCTTTCTTTTGCCACACCAATGAGTAAAACTGACAGCATTCTTATCAAGGTACCATTCATTAGAAAGACAGAAAATCTAGATTCTTTTGATATTGCTGCTCCCAGAGTTGCTGTCTGATTTCTTTTATCATTTTTTTTAACAATTGTGTATCTTTATCG
Organism: Alligator mississippiensis; assembly: GCF_030867095.1. NCBI lineage: Eukaryota > Metazoa > Chordata > Crocodylia > Alligatoridae > Alligator > Alligator mississippiensis. The sequence goes on from NC_081824.1 coordinate 381,749,835, forward strand.
TAGACCTCAGCCACATTGAAAGCCATGTTTCTGTTTCATGGCAAACATATTTAGAAACTTAAAAACACTCCCTCTCTAATGTTCCATCCACTAATTTCCCTTTCATTTCATACATGGCGGCTGCATCTATGCGAGATACTGACTGTGCAGTAGCCCGATATTACTGTAACAGTGTCATGTAGCAAAACCTATGATGTCATGCTACTGCACAGTAGTATTAGGTTACTGCAAAGTAGTGTCAGAAAAAAGGCATTTACCAACACTACTGCACAGCAACTCAGGTTACTTGTTTATACAATTACTAAAGAAATGTGAAGTAACCATTGCACAGTAGTGTCTTGTGTATGATGGCTAGAAAATGGTATTTAAAGGTTTGCTTTTGGGAACTGGCTTATAGGTAAAGTAGATATGCATTAGAATAATGGTTCAGGGCAGCAGCAGGAGTTAATTTATTTCTAAGAAGCCTGTCTGTGAGAAAGTTTCTCCAGGTCCTGCTGTGTCTGATACAGGCAAGCAATGAAGAGACACACAGGATGGGAAATTAAAGACGTGTTCCACACTGTTCCATAACATGAGATAAGGTGGCTCCAGATCACAGTGCCCAAGTGCAGAGCCCTTGGGATTTTCAGTTTTGGGGGAAAGGACAAATTAAGAGGACACCAGGAACACTAAACTTAGGATGTGTGCATGTGATGGGTTTGTAAAACAAAGGAATATGCTGACAAGACAGAACATGGACAGTATGACAACCACTGAGAGACCAATCAGCAATGGCCAGAAATGAAGAGGCATCAGGAGGGGAAAAGACTACAAAAGAAGGGATTTCAGAGCAGCAAAGGGTCCCTGAGAGGGGAACCTGAGGCCACCATGGAGAGAGGGCACACCACCAGCCCATCTCATTCACCCCACTGGGTGGGGAGAGGGAGTGGGGGACTCAGCCTTCAACCTCCAGGCTTCTGACATTTGACGTTTAAGAGAGAACTTCAGACTGAGGCTTGAGTACTGGCAAGACATACCTTGACTCTGATGACAACCCTGGAACTGGTAGATATAGAATTGTTTACATTATTCTTACCTGCTATCACTGAGTATCAATAAAATGCATCTATTATCAAATGGAGAGGTTGTGGTTTGTCTGAGGGTTTGGGTCAGCCCAGAACATGCATCTGGGTAAGAAATCCAGTGCCAACTGTGTAGACATGACTGGTAAGACATTTTATTTCAGAGGCCAGAAAATATAAAACTAATCTAGAGATGTTAGTGTATTTGTACTAGCAGGGATTACTGGCAGCTATTTTAAATGTATTAAAATGTTGACACATCATTTATATGTAACTAGTAAATATTTTTCAGTGAAACTCTTTTGTGTTGGAAAATTCCATTTCAACAAAATTCAAATGTGTTGCAGAGGTGTTACAATTTCAATTATGTTTTTGATGGGAGAACATCTAAATTAATCATTCTACTTTGTGTTTTACTTCAGTAAATTTGTGTTTGAATTAAATTATTAATATTGCTTTTCCTTTTATATGATAGAAATGTATCAAATTTGATTAATTTATATTTTTATATATTGTACTCTGTATTCACAGATACTTTATGAAAATAAAATATTGTATTATGTTTTATAAAAACACACTAATTTATTGTTTCTAAAAATATATATATTATTAGGCAAGTTTTAGATTTCTGACTTTTAGTTCTGGGAGATGGAATGTCAGAATGTACTAGAGTTCAGGAATTTTGAATCATGACCACATCTAGTTGTTAGTTCTTTCTCATAAATGCTGTTTTAATATAACATAGTAGTCATGCTGACAGAAAATACCCTTATTACAGAAAATGGTGCCTTTTACCTGTGTTATCTGACAACTCTAAGTCAAATTCTGTTATCCATAATGCACACTGAATATCAAAATACTTCACAAGCAGATGAGCTGATATAAATTAGAAATACTTCTAGAATAAAGTGCTACTACACATATGTCAGCTTATTAGAATCTGGCTTCATGAGTGTTGTGAATTAATGTTATAAAACTGATACTTCACAAAAAAAAATCCCTTTTATGAGGTAAGGATTTTTGTAGGTAATCTATTTTGGTGGAGCAGCTGCATGTTTGGAATAGACTTAGACAAAATTTTGACTGCATTCTTATTCAGATGAGGGAAAAGCAGGCACTGTTTTCAGGCTGTGAAATTAGAGCTGTGAAAAGTTCCCAGGAGTAGGTAGCAGACAAGCAAATCATAGAAGAAAAGACAGTTTAGTAAGTGGAAGTTCAAGACATTTCACAAGGAAAGAGGAACATTTTCACCTCTTATGTGAAGAGAGGTTATCTGGAGTCAGATAGATTATAATATGCCATGAAGTAAATATCCATGTTCAGTGCTGGGTTCTTAATGACCAGTCCACAAAAATCCTTGCCTTTCACATATTTCCTAAACCATCACAGCTAGAACTTTAGCACTACCAATTATTCGCTTATTCATAATATGCACCACTTCAGACAATAGATCACTCTGTGGGAAATGATGACAGTTTGTCCATTAGGGTTTGTCTGGACTAGAATTTGTGGTTTACTTTTAACTGACTGCCAATCAACTCAAGTTAATAAATAAGATTCTAAGTACTTATCAAAATACACATTTTCACAAAATTGATAGAGATAAAAAGGGAAGGGAGAAGTCTGAACTTATTTGTATGCCAGAGCAGAGCCCTATGGCAGCCTGTGTGCATTAACCTTGGGATCTGAGGTGGATGATTTGGAAGAAGTAACAGTGTAAGCCTTGAGTCAGTCAGATTACACTGGTGACCTGCCAATGCACTCAAATAACTGGAATTCAGAAGGAACAGACATTATTGCAGTGACTGCTATGAAGGACCCTTATCTGAAGCTTATTTATTCAGGTTTTGCTCAGGAGTCAGGAATCCGGGCCTCAAATTTAGGCCCAGAATGTATTTAATAGGTTTAAAGATTCACTAAAAAATGTGTCTTCAAGTACTTAGAAGCTACACAAGCTATTGTGCCTGTGCTAAATATTTAGCAAAGGTTTTTGCAATGATTCCTCTTTAGGCACTAGAGAGTCTTACATTGTTATGATCATGGTTAACTGTAAATTATGATAAAGGAAATTTTTTTTTATTTTTTTATAAATTTAATGTAATTGGTTGGATTAAAATTCTCTGGACTCCTATTAGAATGACCATTATGTATTATTATCTATTATTATGCTAGATGTAGTGATTTAAGTTTTATACTTATTCATTTAATTCTGGCCTACAGAAATGAGCTTTTATTATATTTACCTGAATCCTAGATGGCCATGAATTTAAGATGACCCCTCACTAATTAGATTCCATACATGAAAAATGTATAATTCTGTTATAATTTCCCATGTATAGACTCTAAATATTGGATGGTCATTTAATTTTGTTTCCCCAAGTACTGCAGCAAGAAAAGCAGTGGCAGGGAAGCAGAATTTGGGGGCAGGTGGTGGAGCAGTCAGTAGGGGGCAGGCAGTGGGGGGCAGGTGTAGAAGTGTGGTGGTGGGGAGGCAGGGGACAGGAAGTGGGAGAGACAGCAGTGGGCAGATGATAGGGGGCAAGTTGGGGGAAGTGGTGGGGGGGGGTCAAGCAGCTTGACCCCTGCCCCTTGTCCCCACTACAACTTGTCCCCTGCTCCCTGTCCCCCTCACCACTAGCACCTTATTTGCCTTCCTTGCGCCTGTACCCTTGCAGCCTCAGTCCTCCTGCCCTGCCCTTCCCCCACTCTCTCACCTTGCTTCACCTTCTGTCTCTGCCTCCCATCCCTCACATTCTTAACATTCTTTTAGTCCTGGGTACCTAATACTCAGGTACATTATATTTTCCTCTGGGCTGGATTCTATGGTCTAATTCAGCAGTTACCAACCGGAGGTACATGTACCCCCAGGGTACTAAGAAAGGTCTTCAGAGGTATGCAGAAGCAGGTGGGGATGGAGCGTGCCCTGGGGCACAGAGGCAGAGTCTCCCCCAGTGCATTCACCACAACCCCTTGGGACAGGGAAGGGGAAAAGGAGGGGTGTGCCGAGTGCTACTGGCTCCACGTGGCACACTGTAGTTCTAGCAGGAACTGAACTAATGTAGCTGATGTTAACATAGAGTGTGATAATAGTGAAAGGTAACCATGTTAGCCTTGTCCTGTAAGCAATTTGAAAACTCTATTTTGTATCTTTCTGCTTGACATAAGTGAATGAACTCTGCATAGCCTTTATGTATGTGTGTGTGTAAAACGGTGAATGGTGAGAGAATGACATAGAGACGGAAGAAGATTTAACTGTTTATGTAAGCAACAAGGTGCCTAATGTAAGTTATCAGTCAATAAACTAATTAATGAATTGCTGAAGAATGCCTTTCAGGCCCAGGGCACAAAGAAGATAACAAGGAGAAGGAATGCACCCATCCTGCCAGATGGGCAGCAAGGACACTTCAAGGCTGAGAGACCAGTTTTGATGAACCAAACTGACCTGGGGTTGAGATAAGCTGAAGACGGAGAAGAACAACTGCAAAAACAGAAGTTGGGTATAGAAAAACACCAAAACACTGAAACAAAGGTTGCCAACCCCTATAAAACAGAACTTTGAGAATGCCAAGTTTGGTGAGTCTCTCTTTCAAGTGTGTTTCTTCGGACCACAGACACATGTGTTTCACCCCACTCCAAGATGTTATCTACAGTGTCTTTCTCTCATAATAACCACCCTACCTGCTATCTGCACCTTCTCTCAATAAGGCCTGAGCCAGCTACCCAGTGATATTATTGAACAACTGCTGCTGGTAACTATAATGTCTGAATGGAATGGTTGTTTTGTATTTGTGTGCCTGTGTGTAAGTTCTGTGTATGATGATTTGTGTATGTCTATATGAGTGGTGTGTCCAAACCTCTCTGTCTAATTCATGTAATCAACACATGCAACATTTTGCCTTATCCCCCTTTATAAGGTCTCACTTGTGATTTGGCAATTGAAATATAAAGTAACACAGTGCCTCCCCACCCCACACCCCAGCTCACTGTCCTAATTGGCTGCCGGGCCACCACAAGGATCTCAATGGCAGGGGGGTAAGTATGTTTCTATGCCCCATCCCAGGAGCAGGGCTGGGGGGGGACGAGAGTTTGGTGGGTGAGCAGGGCCGAGGAGGGGTCGCACACAGCAGCCACCAATTTGCCACGTTCCAACAGCTGGTTGCACATGTGTCTCCACAAGCTGCTGACCCACGGTAATAGAGGCACAGGGTGGGGCTGTGGCTGGCAGTGGTGGCTGCCACATGCAAGCATACCACCTCCCCCTGCACGTACCTCCCTCACTCCTCTTCCAGCCACCACCAAAAGGGGTACACTTGCTAAAAAATGTTGAAAACCCTAGGTCTAACTATATCTCTCATGCTGGCAAAAGTTTTTCTGACAGAATGAGCTGTCTTGTATATCATAGGAATCACACAACGGTTGGTCCATGACAGGAGTTTAACAGAGATATGCAGCCCAGAGGTATATTCATTGCTATACAAAAATATTACACACAGCCTATACCTTAAGAACTTGCAATGTAAGCAATTAGCAAGAATATTTTTATGCCTAGCTACAGACGTATTTAATTGCTGCACTGAATTATATTCTTTTAATAAACCAAACAAACAAAACCATATGTAGTATCAGGACCGACCCTAGGGGGATGTGGGACCTGGGGTAAATCAGTCTGTGTGGGGCCCCATTAAAAGAGCTAGGTGGCATGGGCTGGAGAGTGGGAAGGCGTTGGGAGCCCTGGCCCTGGTGCTGGCTCTGGGCAGCCAAGATGAGGGCTGCACCTGGTGGGCCTGGCTGGGTCAGGGACACCCTTGTGGAAGGAGGCCCCAAGCTGAGCCCCAGTGCCTGGCGCCCAGCAGCCTTGTAGGGGCTCCGGGCCAAGCTGTGCCATGGGGCAGACTCTAGGCAGCACCTCTGCTGCAGCCCTCAGATGTCAACGTGTGGGACCCCCAAAGTGTGGGGCCTCAGCCAGTCACCCGATTTGCCATATGCTAGGGATGGCCCTGTGTACTAATATTACTAATATTGATGGGTGAGCTTGGGACAAATATCTCCTTGTTTAAAATGGGCAAAGCAAGGATAGTCTTTATTTAATTTCAGAGATAAAAGACAGACAAGCTTTGAAAGACATCTCTCACTTTCTATTCAATATTTTTTTTAAATCTCATCCCTATGAATACCTGTCAAAACACCAGCAATGTATTTCCAAATAGAGTTATACAAATGCAGTTGTGATTAACTCATTAGAGACAAAAATGTCATTAATCACATCTCAACTTATAACTGCACATTACTAAGGAACTCTCATGCATGGGTCAACAAACATGCTTATTAAGGAGGATAAATTGTTTGAAAGGCATTTATAGTACAAGGGGTTTAAGACCTTTTTAAAGGTTATAGAATCTCTTGTTCTCGAGCTATCATTTTTTCCTCCTCTTTTTTTCTTTTCTTGTGAATAGAGGTTTTTATGACAGCTCTTCCTACTGAATATTAGTGGTAACATAACAGTGGGACAAATAACAGAGTCAAGTCATGCTATAATCTTTCATGAGCTCACCTCATTATTACTCAGGTAAAAGACAGAACATTGTTGTAAGCATCAGAAAGAATCCAAGAATCCTATTATGTGTTATAGGGACACACACATTTGGAGACATGTCAATGACAATTTCCAAATACTGATCAGGAACTGTCTAAGCTCTCTAATATTCTGGGGAAGTGTAGCTATTGTGCCACCCTAAAAAGCTTTCAGTGCTTAATTCCTGTCATGTATGGCCAGAAATGCTGGCTCCTCCAGACAAGCCAAGGAAACTCCAAACCTCTGAGAAAGCTTGTGCTGCAGGCAAAACGTGTGCAGGGATTAGGATTGTGGCCAACCCCTCTGCCATAGATATGTTAATAGATCTTATTGAAGTGTTTCAAACAAAAATAAAATGTCAAACAATGTGTTTCAAAGAAGGGAAAATATTTCAGGAAAATATTGTGATATCTTCTCATTTTCAATAAAAATATTAAAGTTTTTAAAAAGTCAGTACATCATTTCTATGTTCTACAAAGAAGAGACTGAGCTTTGGCATATGTGCTGTTCCATGATCCATAGATTGATAGATGTTTGGGTCAGAAGGGACCTTAGTAGATCATCAAGTCCAAACCCCTGACCCGGGCAGGAAAAAGTGCTTGGGTCAGATGACCCTGGTCAGGTGTATGACTAGCTTCCTATTAAAGACCCCCAAGGTAGGAGAAAGCACCACCGCCCTTGAAAGCTCATTCCAGATTTTGGCAACCCTTACTGTAAAGAGGTTGTTCCTGATGTCTAACCCAAATCTGCTCTCCATCAGTTTGTGGCCATTGTTCCTAGTTACCCCAAGGGTTGCCACAGTAAACAGAGCATCTCTTACTGCTTGCTGTCACCCCCCCCCCACCCCCAATGAATTTCTAGGTAACAACAAGATCACCTCTCATCCTTCTCTTGCAGAGGCTGAAGAGATCCAGGTCCCTCATTCTATCTTCATAGGGCTTTGCCTGAAGGCCTCTAACCATATGAGTGGCCCTCCTCTGAACACTCTCAAAGTTGTTTACATCCCTCTTGAAGTATGGCACCCAAAACTGGACACAGTACTTGAACTGTGGCCTGGCCAATGCTGCATAAAGGGGACATATCACCTCCCTGGACCTGTTTGTCATGCACCTGCTAATGCATGATACAATTTGGTTAGTTTTGCTGATCAGTTCATCACATTGATGACTTAAATTCATCTTGGTGTCACCATGACTCTGAAATCCCTTTCTGCTGCTGTGCTGCTGAGAAGGTCCTCCCCCAGCCTGTAAGTGTGCTGGTGATTCCTTCTCCCTTGGTACATAACTTTGCACGTGTCCTTGTGGAACTGCATCCTATTCTGTTTCGCCCACATTTCCAACCTGTCCAGATCTGCCTGGATTCATTCCCTACCCTCTGGTGTGTTAACTTTGCCCCATAATTTGGTATCATCTGTGAATGTGGACACAGTGCTTTCCACACCCTCATCCAAGTCACTGATGAAGACATTGAACAGCACCAGTCCTTGGACTGAGCCTTGTGGGACTCCACTGCCCACATCTTTTCAGGTCAATACTGACCCATCCACCACCACTCTCTGGGTGTGGCCCCTAAGCCAATTTGCCACCCACCTGACAGTGTAATCATCTACATCAGAGTCACTCAGTTTATCTATAATATGATGAGATACCATATCAAAGACCTCCTTAAAATCCAAGTATATGACATCTACCTTGATTCCTGCATCTAAGCATTTTGTGGCCTGGTCATAAAAAAAAAAAACAAGGTTAGTCAGGATGGAACTACCTGTTATGAATCCATGCTGGTTGCCCTTTAGCATTTCTTTTCCCACAAATGTGATCCTTAATAATTTTTTTCAAAGGCTTTCCCTGAACTTGTCCATAAATATTGAATTTTTCAAGGAACTTGTCCATAAAATTTGAAAGTGTGATATTCAGGGTAAACACCTACTGTTTCTGACTGTTGTCTGGGATAGATAGCATGACTGCCCCAGTTGTGTAACTAGCTGGGAAAGGGGCAGGGGATGAGCAGGCCATGGGCAGGTGAAGAAGTTGGACAGAAGCAAACCTCCACACAAGATTGCATGCATTACAAATATTGTAAAAGCCATATATGTGAAGCTTTAAAACATTGAAAGGGGCTGAACTCAATGAGAATTGCTCTTATGGATATTATTGTTCATATTAAGGATCTTTCTCAATAAGGTTTATTTCATGTCACAGTTGAACTTGATTTTGGAGGCGCTTCAATTGTTTGCTTAAGCACAGCTAACCATCCATAAATTGCAATCTTTGTTTAATGAGCAGTCTTTTCCTTGTTAAACTGTATGTTTAGCTCATCCCTTTTCAATGCAAAATGTTAGTATTTAAAAACATAAAGGGTTTGAGCTACTGGAATTCAATAGAACTCTTTCTGTTTGTTTCTGTTCTGTACATTTTTAATGAAAACAACTTAACTAAAGCTCTAAATTGAAGGGAAATATCTTGTTAAAATACGTTTCTTAATCTAATAATGAAAAATTCCAAATCAACATTTTCAAAGTATATACTGTATTTTTTAAATATTCAGTGGTTGAGATTAACTAAAAGGAAATAGCAGGGCAAGAAGAAACTTTCTCCTAATCCTGTTTAAGTTTTGTTGTCACTTATCAAGTAAAAACAAGTATTTTCTTAACATTTTGCCTGACTAAGGGGTTTCAACCTTTGCTTTCAGTTCCTAATTTGCTACAATTATCCATGTTTTTCTTTCCTCAAGATTAGATTAAGCTGGAGGTGTGTTACGTAGATATATAATTTTAAACCATTCAGAGACTAAAACTAGTACAGATTGTATATGTTCAACATGCTGATGGGAGCATCTCACTGGAAGCAGGTGACACTAATGTTCCTCAATATGTTCCTAATATCACTAATCACCAGGTAAAGTTAAAGGTTTTCATTTTAACCTCCATGATCTTGAGCTGGACCTCTTCCTTGGTCATCTGACCAAGGGCCAAGTCATGGTCAGCAGAGGTTTTAAGCTGGATCTTCCCCAGTTTAAAATGAAAGAGGTGACTAATCAGGAGTCTCTTGTGGAAGCTCTAAACTCACTAACCCTGACTGGTACAAAGTAGCCCATATATGGTGAATTTATTGGCTTTTCTTTAAGCACTTGTTTTTAGCTACCGGGATTTTCCAGTATCTAATTTTGGCTTTGTGTTGTAAATATGCAGCACAGAAAACCTTTCATGTGTGCTGCATGTGTTTTGCATGTTCTCACTCATCAGGATGCACTCTTATTGTCCTAAAATCATTGTTCCTGAAAAGAATATATATCTCTTCACATTTTTACCTGCCACAAAAATACTAAGCATCTGTTGTGTCAAGAGCATTGCTCCAAATTACTGAATGAGTAAAGTGTCTGCTTCAAATCTGCAGGGAAGTGTTATTGAAGTAATGCATGGAGTAGAGAAATCCACCAATCATATTAAAGAAATCACAAGATCTAAAGTCTGGGACCAGATCTTCAGTGACTGTAATGTGATATAGCTCCAGTGCTACCTGTCAGCTCTGTGTTCTTGGGGAACCCTAGCACAGTGCCTAGCCTGTCTGACTCACAAAGGACTCAGCCCCACCTTCTCCCCAGGCCTGAAAGGACTTACAAAAGACAATGAAGATGCAGTGGGAGATGCACCTAAACCCCTCCAGACAAGGGGTGAAGGAACTCCCTTGGTCTCATTTACATAGAAGATGGAACTGGATGGCAACTCATTTACATGGGAGATGGGACAGGAATGCAACTTCATTAGCATTCAGAATGGAGAACAGAGATTCCAAGGCAAGGACTGCACTGAATTCTGGGACCAGAGAAGCAGTGCATGATGGGGGATCTCTGCTCCAAATGCTATTCAACGCATGTCTGCACACACCCAGCTCAGCATTTATCAGACCAATTCTAGTAATGACTCCTTTATTGGCACCCAAAACACTGAATCTGCCTGTCTGTATTGTGAGTTCCCTCTTTCTCTCTCTCTCTAGAGTTCAAGGCATATGAGGGTGTTAGCCTGTCAATGCTGAATAACCCAGCCTGGATCAGGCATGCCCTCTTAATCTGTGTGTGCATGTGCATATATGTGTTTGACCAATTTGGTGGTTGGAGGAACCCAGCCCCATTGAAACTGAGTCCTGCAAGATCGTTCCATTGGGTGTGAGGACTTGCAGAAGGAAGAAATACAGCTCCATATAGAAACACAAGTAACACAAGCAGCACATTGATAGAATTACAGGGACCCCAGAAACATACCCGTAAGAAATAAGCACACCCCAGAGTGACGGGCAAATGTGGTAACACTGGTGAAATCAGTGGTGAGCTATTGATTGTAAGCTAAACGTGTGACATATATATTTTATAGTATGGAAAGGACTATTCAGGTACACTGTCTAGGTAACTCTTAGTGCCATGTATTGGGTTTAGCTCAATGTTCATTTGTCTGGTATTTTATTTCAATGAATGTATTAGTTTTATTTTTTTTTAACCAAAATAATATGCTAGCCTTCAGAGAATGCTGAGTAGCTTGTTTTTCAATAATTTTCACTGCATAGAAATTAATTGTGATGTCTAACTTGTAATCTTGTGACTAATGTTGATCATATCCTAATACACTTTAAAATTTGGTGTGTTTTTATACACCCCCCCCCAAAGTACTAAATGATGCATAACTAAACACACATGCATAACCAAGTACTAAATGACTGCTCAGTAGCTTGCATTACTACACAGTAGCATCCTGGCATGGCTTCTGAATGACATAGGTCATTACTACTGTGCAGTAGCTCATTACTACTCTGCAGTAGCGTCATGTCATGGCTTGTGCCTGGCTTGTGCACAACAGCAACAAGCTATGTCGCAGCCTGTGTGTGTCAGTTTGTTAAAGAAAATGTACCCAGTTTCAGATAAAATTTCAGATAAAATTGGGACTGTACTCAAAGATGCCATGGCACAAGACCAGATTTTAGAATTAGTAACACCAGCTATTTAGGCAAGATCACCAGAAAGATACATGCCCGGTTCCTATCACCAGTGTGAAGGAAGGCTGTCAGATAAGCTCTGGTTTATAAATGAAAAATTTGTTATTCCCAAAGTATTACATTCAGATATGTTAGAGAGGATACCTGAAGGACATTTCAGTATAGAGAAATGGAAAAGAACACCTAGAAAAACCTTGGACGTCTGGCCTGATGTGTGCTAATTAGCACATCAGAGCAGATTCGATTAATCGAGCCTGCTGGAGCATATTAATTAATGCATTCCATGTCATGTCTATTCAGTGTCTCCATGCTTCAAAATGGCAGTGGGGTAGAATAAATAAAAGCTTGTTCAACAAGCTTTGGATCAAGTGCCCCCACTGCCATTTTGAAGCACAGGATGCTGAATACACGTGACACTGTGGGCACTTCAATTAGAGTGGCTCTCAGAGCACCACCCCCACCCTACCCTCCACCCTGGAACATGTTTATAGATGCTCTTAGAAGTTGGACAGACATGCCTTAAAATATTCTTAGCCCATCTTCTCCTTAGCATATTAATTTAGAGGTGTTAGACATAGCTTCATTCATGCAATTTAGTTTTGGCCCTAGTCGCATGACATGGGAGTTATGGAAGTTTTTGTTTCTTTCTCATCATGAGGTGTAAAATGAACTGACAATTTCATGGGTAGTATAAGATTAATGTTTTCTAAGCTCAGTTGATATACTCTTGTTTTGTTTTTATTTTTTTAGATAGATGCCATTGCATAAACAAGGTACATATACATTTTGGTTTAGCCAAATTGTAGGCAGCTTTAAAACAAAATAACATATTCTAAACCTTGATGAATGGCTAAAATGAACCTTAGTCTTTTTCTGAGTTTTTGCACTTCATTTTTTATCCACTATTCACATCCCAGAATCCTAAAGAAATATGATAAATTTGCTTTTACAGACACTTTCCTTAAGTGTTAGAAAAGGGAACTACTCTTTTTTTTTCAGGAAGTTTTTTAGGTAGATTCTTAGCAGAGTGAATCTTTCTAGAGGCTCTCATTCACAGTAGTGCCATTTCAGTAAATATTGGACATGATTTTCAGTGGGTAAAGACAAACCCAGTGGGAAATGATGTTGAATTATTTTGGATAGTTTCTTGAGAACATGAACCCAGTGTTTAGTAGCAGGAGAAAGGTAAATCTAATTCTGGGAATTATTAAGAAAGGAGCTAAAAACAAAATAGATATCATTAAATCACTATATAAATCATTAGTATGCCCACACCTCAGATACTATCTGACTGCAACAATATACCTGCATAGAGCTAAAAATAGGAGGTAATATATAAAAGTTTTGCAGAGGACATATTTTTTGGGTTACTATAAAAAGCTACCACTCCCACAGCAACGTAGGCAAATGAGCACCCTTGCTATCAGAAGCCCCTTTATATAACAAAGCAACAAATGACAAAAATGTACAGCGGATTGAACAGCAAGGCATCCCACAAATGATTGCCATATGAACCTTCCAGTTGCAGACATGTACAGGTGCTTTACCTACAAATATATTGTATTTGTATATTAAAGAAATAGAGCATCATAGCACTATTTTCATTACAGGACTGACTGAAGTTTGAGAGCAGGGTAGGAAAACACTTGGATGAGATCTGGGATAGTTGAGCACAAGGTTAGAGTAGGTAAACCCCTGAGGTCCTTTTCGGCCCCAGAAAAATCATATTTTTCTATGACTCTATGAAAGCTTTTCTCTATATGGTTACCTCACATTTTCTTATGTCCAGACAGAAGTATTCATGAAAAAAAAAAAAAGTTTGAAAAAACACCAAAGGTTAAAACCAACAGATTTGAATGGGTTAAAAATGGACAAAATAAAAATAATCATATGTAATTTTGCATAAAAATGAAAAGAGAATTCTTAGTTTGATGGCATTTTAGTCCTGAGATATTGCTTATATGGAGACAAAAAGATGTGGAAGAGATGAAGAATCTCTCACAAGTCCTTCATGGTCAAGTTTTGAAGTGCATCTGCACTATTGAACACAGCAATTATAGTCAATTTGAGAAAGGGAAGGGGAATATTAACTCTATTCAGGGCAGGCTTTCCTAAGTAATATTTATATATGGTATTAACTCCATTTAAGCTTTTGGAGTGAAAAACAGTACATCAGATCTATAGGTGGCAAAAACACTGCAGCAGTGTGACTATATTGGACCTCCACTAAGGAATGCTCATTAGCTCCTGCTATATTAGCTCTGTCAAACTAAGTGAAGTCAAATCCAAACTGATTTTCTATGTACATAGAAGCTAAGTACAGACAGTCAAGAAGCCTGAACCTGCATTAATTCAAGTCAGTCTAACCTGTGTAGATTGAACCAAGAAGCAAGTGAATAGACATTTACTTTTGTTTCTGGAAATTCAGCCACATGCCTGCAGTGATGTGGGATAGAAGCTGGAGGGCACTAGAGAGAGCCCTTCCTTCCTTTTGGCAGTGGCTGGAAGGCTGTAGGGAAGCTGAGCTGAGGGTGAGGGGTGCATGGCCAGGCCCCACTTACCAGGACTGGAGAAGGGTTTAAGCCCCCACTCTGGACTGCCTGGTGCGCACCTGGTTGTGCCTGAATGGGGAACGGAGTAGCAGCCCTTACCAGGCTTGTCCCCAAGCAGTGGGGGGCATGGCCAGATGGCTCTGGGTAGAAGCATGAAGAGAAGGGGAGTAGGAAGGAGAATTAATCCCCCCTCCCCCATCTTCCACTGACACAGACCTCAGACAGGGTCTGCCTGACTTTTCCTCCCTGCTCGCTGCTCGAGCAGTAGCGGGCATGGCCAGATACTGGCCTGAGGTGAAGAGGGGAGGGAGGGGTTTTGAACCCTGCCCCCTTCCTCCTCTCTGCCACCTGTACAGGACCCCAACCAGGATTTGCCTGGTTTTCCCTGACACTTGAGCAGTAGAGGCATGGCCAGCCGCTGGCCTTAGGTAAAGAGGGGAAGGAGGGGGATTAAACCCCTCCCTCCCCTGTCCACCATATGGGTAGGAGAGGGCAAGTGGGGGGGGTTAATCCCCCTGGTACTCAAGATGGGGGGAAAGCCAGGCAGGTCCCAGCATGGGTCCTGTACTGGTGGGAGAGGGGAGGGAGGGGGTGTTTAATCCCCTTCCCTCCCCCCCCCCTTTGCCACAGGCTGGCATCTGCCCATACCAGCTGCCACATGAGCGGCGAGTGGGGGTAAAGCCAGGCAGATCCTGGCTGGGGTCCAATGCTTGTGGGAGGGATGAGGGAGGGAGGATTAAACCGCCCTTCACCGCCTCACCCTGCCAGTCCTGTCTGGGGCATGGCTACACTCTCTACTCTCTGCTGGAGCAGGGAGAGAGGTGGGGAAGGAAGAAGTGTGGCAGTCCCTTGCCATGCCAACATGGGCTGGGGGTCTTGTTGGCCATGGAAAGGGTTTAAACCCCCTTCCCTTCCCTAAACCTGAGCCTGGTGGTTCATGTATCCACCTCCTCCACTCCATCAGAGGAAATGTCTGGAAGGGGCTGCTCCACCCCTGCTATGCAGACTGAGCTGGGTCCCCAGCCCTGTTTTTTATCCCTACCCCTTTGTCAGCTAACACCAATTGCTCAGGCTAGAGAGCAGAGGGGCAGGGCCAACCTTGCTCTGCTTGAGTGGACAGTACATCTCAGCCTAGTCCAGGACTGCAAAGCATCTTAGGATGCTGTGGGACTGTGATTTAACTTGAACCAGGAAGGGGTCTGGGACAGAAGTTTCATAAACCTGTTAGACCTAAATCAGTTAAGTTTGATATTACATTCAACCAGGTACTGTCAGTAAAGTCTGATACTACATTAGACCATTTGGGTCATTTTGAAACTGTTTTATGCACTGAACTTCTATTCTGTTACAGTTTTAAACCTGTTTTTGATCACTTAAAACCTGTTTCTGTGTAACTTTTGTCCCTAGCCAGAGAGACCATTTTTGTCAAAATTTCAAGGCCATGCTCTATCATTTAGACTCTCCTTATGTATCCCAAGCCAAACAATTGTGTGCAACATTTTGGCTCTCTCACTTTATTCTGTATCAATGTCAGACATTCAAATGTACACTTCTTTTCTTTTCCTTTTTTTTCTTTTTTTGCACATAGTTGAAGGGAGGGATTAATTGTCATTTTCTAAAAAGGCATTGGAGATGCCAAACAGGTTAGGAATTTCCAAATGATAAGAAAATAGAAAATCAAAGATTGTACAATGAGTTATTAAGAAATAACTTAATGACTATGTTAAGGATGTAAAACTGTTTTCATACCCTAATTGGAGGGTGGAGAATAATTCAAAATTAAAGTTTAAAAGAAGTCAAAGGAAGCACCCAAAGGAAACAATCACAAGATTGTGATAACATTATTAATTATATATTGCTAATGGCATGATTTCCAAGAATATCATATATATTGAGCTATAAATACTAACATTAAGTGTAGGCCTCCATTAAAAATATTTCACTTATTTCACTTCACCTAGTCACATTCATATGTAATGACCAGGGATCCTGGGTTTTTTTGCTTAAAAAAAAATCCCCAATTGTCAGATTTAAAAAAGTAATCCCAAAATCCACATTTTCCATGATTAAAATGAAATGCCACTAATATAGAAAAAAATATATATAGTGGTGTTTCATTTTAATCATGGAAAAATGTGGATTTGGGGTTCCTTTTTTTAGTCCAAAAAATGTTTGGTTTTTTGGTTTTTATCAGAGAAAACCAGGATCTCTTGTAATGACTGGTAAAAATAGTTTAGTTGGGTAGATTTTTGTATACAAATGGTTAATTATAAACCAGAAACAGAGTTCTTGCTTGAATATTTGCTAAAAAGTGTGAGTGTATAATAGCCACTGTTCGTGAGCTGTGGTGATTGCCAGAAAGCATTTTTCTGTTTTTTACATGTAAATGTGGGTGACACTGTTTTTGCCTTTAAAAGAGTACAACATTTATGCAACATCAATTTCTCATCCTACAAATGCCACCTTCAGTAAAGTATGCTGCTCTCACCAATAGTGGCCTGAAGGTAGCCCTTTACATTTCCAAACAAGCAAGCCAGAATACTTTTAGCTAACATGACTCTAATGTCAAAGGAATCCACACTGCTAAAAACTTATATTACAGCTGGAACATTATTTTTTTTTTCCTCTTAGGTAGTTCTAAGTTACCTATTACATTGTTATCTGAAAAAGCTAAGTATATGCATACATAAACGTATATGTATATACACACACAAACACACAGATCTCTCTATAGTGTCTCACTTGCTTCAAGATTGTAGCAGGCCCCTGAGCTCAAGACTAGTATCATGGGGCATATTTACACATGCTCTAATTAAAGCTTGCACAATGTCTCATGTATTCAGCGTTCTGCACTTCATAATAGCGATGGGGTACTTTAAATAAGTCTCATTTGACGAGAGCTAGTTAAAGCGCCCCTGCCGCCATTTTGAAGTGTGGGGATGCTGAATACAGGTGCACACTTATGTACTCATGGATGCTGAATACATGGAGCACACTAATTAGCACACTCTAGCAGACTCTGTTAACTGAGTCTGCTGCCACATGCTGTAATTACAGTGCATTAGAGCAGAGTCCCCACATGCCTACAGGCTCCCATGGTTTTCTCTCATATCAAGACTTTTTTTTGTACCCACATGAAGGCAAGCTGCAGTGTTTTTTTTTTTCCTGAAAGGTTAAGTGCCATAGGTTAAATGCTCCACAGCTTCTTACCAAAAATTATTAAGATTTCTAAACAAATTTTACTTTTATATCAAACAGCTTTCTCAAACAGAATACCTTTTTTAATTGCAGAATCATAAAACTGAATATGCACAATGCAAAGTACATGGTACTTCTATTTTTGAGACTAATAAAAATAATCAACTGTAGCTGAATCAGATCAATAAAAGACTGTTTTAAAATAGATTTTCCATGTGTTCAACATTGCCCTGAATGGAGCTAAACAAGGTTTATTGGGATATTTAAAGCAATTGAACTTTAAGATGCTCAAAATGAGGATGCATTTTTTAATCTACAGCAAAAAGCCAGGCAGAAAAGGAGCTCACAGAATCACAAAAATAGGGTTTGACAAGACATCAGTAAATCATCTATTCCATCCCTTAACTTCAAACAGGATCATCTATACCTAAAATTCAAATATTCTGAGCAGGAGTACTATGGTGGAAGGCAGGAAGGTTTTTTTAATTTTTTTTTTCCAGAGTAATACATTTTAATATTCTAACAAAGTTCCTTCTTTAGTGTTAGAAGAGCTGTCTGTATTTTTTTATTTTTTTTTACTATTGTCACTTGACACAAGCAGGTTTAACAATCTCTGAAAATAAAGTCTGCTTTCCATGGGCTTTATCATTTCCCTGCCCCTTCTGAATCTGTGTCTGTGAAAGTAGCATAAAATGGAATATACATAGGATGGAGAGTGGATCTGTATTGGACAGAATACACTGTAAAACAGTATATTATTCTTCAAAAAGGCACTCCTACTCTTGAGTAATGATAATAAAGCACTTGCTGCCAGTATAATGCAGAGAGATGCAAGTAGCATGACAAATGGTAGAAAATGGAGCATCACAAACATAGGCCTATCTTACCTTACCATCTGCTCCCTCCTTATTGATTTTGTGATTGGGGAATATATCTTTAATAAATGAGTTTTATACCAGGTCTGTTCTTCACTAGGAAGCAAATTTGTAGTTATTAACTGATACAAGGTAGTAAACTAGTATTCCTGCCAGAAACTCCTAAACACAATACTTAATTAAATTATTGAGAACTACACCATTTGTTTCCCTTTTAACAGTATGTTAGGTATGAGATTACAGGACTTTTATTGGAAATTAATTTTAAATACGTAACTATTGGATACACATAGCATTATATAAAAAGACAAGATCTAGAAGAATAATGTTAGCTTCAGTTAATTCTGTGAAATTAAATTAGTTTCTGAATTTTCACATCCTGCATGGGGTAGTAAGTCGCTTAATGTTTTTATTTTGCAAGTGCAGTATTGTCATACATTACATTTATGATAATCCATGAAATAAATTAAACAACTCAAGCCTATGGTTATGGTACATATTAAGAACAGTGAAAAACATGAATGCACTGTATCCATTGCTCTTGAACTTCATATTTTCAAGTCTCTCTCTCTTTTTTTTCTTTTTGTACCTAGAGTAAGTGGCACTCTATTTTTAATGAAATCTGAGATTATGAAGAGGAAATGAGAGGCTTATGTTCATAAAATATTTTTGGCTGGACTCACCTATTAAGTATTCTACACAAAACTGTTACTTTGATTTTATTCTATCTCTGTGTATGATATAGAGCATGATTTATGTTCTTTTGCTAACCACATGATTTTCTTAACATTTAAACTGAAACAATCATTAATGTACATTACTCATGATCAGGGATCCTGGTTTTCTCTCATTTAAAAAAAAATCCCTAATTTCCTGTTTTAAAAAAGTAACCCCAAATCTACATTTTTCCATGATTTAAATGAAACACCACTAATATATAGATATGTATATAGTAGTGTTTCATTTAAATCATGGAAAAATATAGATTTGGGATTACTTTTTAAACAGGAAATTAGGGATTTTTTTTTTTTTTTTAATGAGAGAAAACCAGGATCCCTGCTTATGACAAAAGAAATACCATATACAAGATGCTACCACCTTGGTTCTCTGTCTTTCATCATAGACTCCTGAAACTCTATTGTCCTAGTGGGTAATTGACCTAGTAATACTAATAAACTATATCAGCATTCCTTATTTTCAGCTTCCAGTTTACATGTTGAGGGCAACTGTAAGTCATAAACAAAATACCAGTGTGCACTGAAAACCTTTGCTCTTAATGAATATCTTTAAATATGCTTATACTTTCTAAATTCTTTTATCCAATATTTCAAAGCCTGCAAAAAGCACCAGCCATTTATACCTTATATTTGACTCATTTCCCTTGCAAGGTTGTCTTAAAGTGGAGGCACAGATAAATGTTTTATCAAAATGTCTTCATCACGTGATGGATCTCTTTCCACCTTCGTCTTTTTTGTAAAAGAATAATTGATTCAATATTACTTTTTTTAAAAGTTTCCATTTTCATGTCCTTTTTATTAGCTAACTCCTTTTCTGTCACTTTGCCACCATTTCATAGCTATAGAACATGTAAGAGTGACATTTACTACAGTGCTAGTCTAAATTTGCTAAGCTATATTGTCATACTACATTCAAGTTTACTTAATTTTCCAAAAGTAAAGAAATGTATTTGGTCTGTACTGATATAATTACTTCTACCATTTTTTCTCATTTCAAAATGAGAGTACATATTGCTGTCATTACATTCACCAGGTATATTGATAAGAATCAATATACCTGAATAAGAGCAGTATTTTGCCTTTAAAGTAATATCTGTTGTAAATAGTAGTTCAGTAACAGAATGCCACAGAAGGAGCATCAAAATGTATTATGACTCAGCAGCACAATAACTTCATGCTCCACCTATTGATCAGGAGGAATATGCAGCACTCTGTAAGGATAACAATATACTTTTTTTATGTGACCAGGCAGTTTTTCTGGCTAATGTTGGACAGTGAGGGGAACAGGTAGATATAGCTCCAATATTTTCTTGAATATCCCCATCCCTTTTTTGAGTTACTTGTAGTCTAGATGCAGTCCCTTCAAGCCCACAGGCTTTTGCTTTAGGCAATCCATATGTGGGACACAAAATCAAGTGGACTCCTATCTCCTCTCCTAAACACTGAAGCCTCATTAAACCATGTGCAATAAATAAATTAAGACCTTTCTCTAAGAATAAGACATTGCTTATCATAGCTATCTATGCGTGATAAAATTTAGTCTTTAAGTAGTCATTAATTAAAATGCAGCCTTGAAAGTCATATAAAATTGTGATGTTGCACATGGAGATTTTCACCTTTATGTTCACATTAAGTAAATGTTATGTGAACATTAAGTAAAGTGGTTTATGTACCACTTTAACCCTAAAGACACACTGAAATCGTAAATATAATCAAACATTATGTAAATCATATGTATCTAATGCACACTTTACACATGAAAAACAGGACTTTTTTCATTGCATAATTAGTAATTCTAATTACTATTTATTCCTCAGATGTAAAACAACATGAGAATTATATAAAACCTCTTCCTAAACATATTTCCTCTTTCTCAAACTTCTTGACAGTATAAAGTTATCTGCTTCTCTTTTACACTATTATTAAGACAAATCACAGTAACTATAAAGATTTGTGTGTCTGGAAGATTTTATTTGGTGGTATATTGTCCCTCTGAGTTAAGTGGCCAGATAACATAGCAAAAAATAGAACTGTCTATTCAAAATCATTAAATGATTTTACCGAAAAATTACCTACTGTCTATTTGAGGTAGCTTAAAATAAGGTACAGTGGATTTTTAAATAGAAAGCATAAAACATAATCCTTCAGGATCATATCTTAGAATGGTTCTCAACAGATCAATAGACATTTGGTATACTAATGTGTTTCTTTGTTTTTTTCTGATTTGCTAATGAGCAGACATTTGATTATATTAGGCTAGGCATAGGTGTCACATATAACATGCATTAAATGCACAGAAAGCACTTTAAAGCCATACCAGAATAGACATTCATGGCACTTAAAGCACTTTAAAATGGTGGATCCTGCTCAACCCTCAAAGTGATATTAGACTAAAGCACTTTAGGTTAGAGCATTTATTTGAATGTCTATATCACATCCAGCACATTTCAATGTAGGTCACATTCTGCTGCCATCCAAGGGTCCCTTTGTTAAAAAATATCCCTAATTTTTGGTTAAAAAAAAGTAACCCCAAATCCACATTTTTTTGTGATTAAAATGAAACTCCCCTATATATCTAGGCAGTCCTCAGACTTATGACACAACTGGTTCCTGAAAAATGCATCTGACGTCGAAACATTGTAACTCAGAACCAATTTTCCCATAGAAAACAATTATATAAATGGGGGATTGGTTCTGGAACCAAGGTCCGATACCCTATTTTCACCAAAAACAACCCAGAGTTTTGTACTCAATCAATTATAGATGAGTAATATAGTTATAATAATATATTTATATTGTAAATAGCAATCATATGGCTTTGGAAGGACTTCTTTGAGGTGACTTTGCTGAACATTTTGAAGGGCTCTTGGTTGGACTTTTTGAAGGGTTCTTGGCTGGAGTCTTCTCAGGAATCTTGGCTGTTTTCTTACAGAAAGTGTCCAAGGAAGTTTGAACAGATGTTTGTTTTTGTTTTGTTTTTTCAGGGAGATGGGCAATGGATTAAACTTGTTCACTGGCATGATGTCATGTTGGATCAAGCTTTGTAAAGTTGAAATTGACATCAGTAAGTTGAATCACGGTATCAATTTATAAACGTTGTAAGTTCAAAATGTTGTAACTCGAAACTTTGTAAGTCGAGGACCGCCTGTATATATTAGTCATGTTTCATTTTAATCATGGGAAAAATGTGGATTTGGATTACTTTTCTTTAACCAAACATTGGGGATTTCTTTTAAATCAGACAAAGTCAGGATACCTGCTTATATATATAGTTTTCCATATACACTTTTGTATATATAAAGTGAATGTGTGTGTGTGTGTGTGTGTGTGTGTGTGTGTGTGTGTGTGTGTGTGTGTGTGTGTGAAACAAAGCTTTGGCTGGGATGATGTAGCTGGGCATGGTCCTGCTTTGAGCAGGGGGTTGGACTATACAACCTCCTGAGGTCCCTTTCAACCCTAATTTTCTATGATTCTATGTTTCTGTGGTTCTCTGATTGCAGCCTCCTCATCTCATGCTGCACCCCCTGTGTCACATGTACTTTTTATATAACTATGTATTATATCAACAATATTAATGTGCCCAAAGTGGTAAGAGAGAACAATCACAATTTTATGTTAGTATCTAATAATTTTGATTTTTGAATGAAAAAATAGTATCTATCCAAACTGTTTATGTCCTTGACAGTATTTTCAAATGCACAGCATAAATGTTGAACAAACACTCTAAATACATGATACTTCAGCTACAAAGCTTTGATTTATATATATATATATATATATATATATATATATATATATATATATATATAAAACCTCACTCTCAGAATGTCTGAACTGTTTTGGCTGAAACTTCAAAGGGGAAAAAAAGTGTGGAGGTAGGGAATGCATGCCAGAGTCAGACACCTGCATGGAAAATTCCAGTCCAAAGAGAAAGATTTTGACAAAGTTGATTGACAGCTGAAAACAAGCTCTAATAATAAAAAGAGACATGCAATCTAAAGAGGAAGGGCTCTGGCCTTGTCTATACTAATATAAGAACATACTTTCCCCTCCCTTTATTATACACTAACCAGGAGTCAGGAATATAAGTGAGAATAAAGAAGCAATTTTATCTCTGGCAGGTTTTTGATTTTTCAGAATTTGATTTTGTTCTTTGGAAAAAAAAAATCAGTGTAATAGATTTGATCATTTCATCTTAACTTCTGCACAGTATAGATCATATAACTTTTCTCTATTATTTTCTTCCACAAGTCCCAAAGCAATGTTTAAACTAGGGCAACTCTTTTAGAATGACATATGGCCTTGATTTTAAAATGTCCAGTGATGGAGAAACCACCATAACCATTGATAGGCTATCCCAATGATTAATTACCCCTGTTGCTAAAAATAGCACTTTATTTGTAGTTTGAATTAGACTGGCTTCAAATTGCAGCCATTGATTTGTGTTTTATCTTTGTCAGACAGATTAAGAACACTATTATCATTTTTTTCTTCCGCATGTAATCAAATCATCCCTTGCCTTCTCTCCCCTTCACCCTTTTTGATATGCTAAATAGATAAAGCTTCATGAAGCTTTCACTATAAGGCATATTTTCCAATCTTTTAATCATTCTTTTCCTTCTTCTCTGAATCTTCTCCTGTTTTTCAAAATCCTTCCAAAAGCAAGCTCTATGGCTAGGTCGGGGCTGGAATCACAAAAAAAAACCCCTCTGTTCTTGGGCCAAAGCTGAGCCCCAGCAGGAAGGTAAGCAGGAGAGAGGGGAAGGTAAGGTAAGGGAAGGGAGGGGAGGAGAAGGGAGGGGAGTGGTTGGGGAGGCAGTAGGATAAGGCAGTGCAGGGGGCAGGTAACAGGAAGGGCAGATGGGAGGGGAGCAAGTGTTGGGGCAGGCAGGTGCTCAGAGGTGCAGGCACCATGGAGAGGGGCAGACAGGAATAGGGAAAGTGGCAGGGGGATCAAGCAAGGAGTCCAGCACTGGGGAGGGCAGTCTGGATGAGTGAAAATGAGGGGGGGGGGTAGGCAAAGGCATCATGGGAGGAGGCATGGGGCATGCAAGCTTTAGGGGAAGGAAGCTAGGGGGAAAGTTGGGGGAAGCAGGCAATAAGGGGCAGGGACAAGGACACTTGACTCCCTTGCTACCTGCCCCTGTACCACCTACCTCTCTTCTGCTGTTGGCCACACTACAGGGCTGTGGGGGAACAAATTGAAGATGTTCCTCCAAAAATCAGATTCTAGACATGAAAAATTGAAACAAATCTAGAAATTTTCTATGTCTAGAATCTAATTATTGGGGGTGGTCTTAAAATCAAAGTAATCTTGGATTTGCATGAGTATCGGGTTCATTATCCACTTTGATTTGCTCTTATTTTTGGAGCTATTGGGCACTTGTACATGTGATGCCCAGACGATGTACACATGATGAAAATTTCCCTTTGTAGAGCTTAACTGCATCACACTTTACATGTATGCACGTTTTGGGGAATTTAAATGAGTTTGCATGGTTACAAACAAAACCACATCCCGATGTAGCTTACTTTGCAACGTTGCAACTTGCAATGCTGCAGCCATTAATCTGTCAGGTGTACACAGCAATTTACCGAATGACGCGCAGTGAGCACCTTTGGCATGATGTGTCACTGCAATTTTGTAGGGATCCTGGTTTTCTCCAATATATATATAAAAAAAAAACAAACCCGATTTTCAGATTATGAGAAGTGACCCCAAATCCACGTTTTTTCATGATCAAAATGAAACACCACTATATATATCAATCTGTGGTTGTCATCTCCTATTTCACTTGATGTGGTGGGTGTCCAAAGGGCCCCAGGATGTATTGGGGGATGCAGATCGGAGTGATCCCAGGCTCTTTTGGAGATCTACCAGTGTCTGCTGTATGTACTCCCATCTCCATTGTTGGGGATAATGCATTGTGTGGTGTACCCTGACTCCCTCAGCACAATTATAGAAACCATTCTATGGAATAAAAATGACCTGTGCTAGTGAAAAGTGTATCCTGTTCCCCTAGTTCAGGGCTCAGGGTTAATGCACAGAATTAATAACCAATGGTCCACCTTATGTGGGCTGCTGAGCACAGATTCATTTGCTATTAAAAGCTGTAAGCAGGCTCCCAGTCTCAGGATGGTGCATACTAGCTCCTCCCACCTCCCCTCACCAACCTGCAGGTCCAGGAGGGAAATCATTTTTCCTCATTTTCCTTGGTGACTTAGGCTTGAGGCACAAATCAGATCTAGGGCTTGTGCTTATCCTATGCCAGGGAGGGGGCAGATGGGCTGTTGGGCTGGCAGTCGTTCTGTCAGCCAGGAGCCCCTGGGAGCAGTGTCTTCGCTTCATCATATATATTCACTTAACTTTGACTTTTCACTAATAACTTTTCACTAATATATATATTAGTGGTGTTTCATTTTAATCAAAGGAAAATGTGGATTGTGGGTTACTTTTTGAAATCTCAAAATTTCAGATTTTTTTTTTTTAAATAAGAGAAAACCAAGATCCCTGCTCTTCACACATGGGTCACTGTAACCTGCAGTTGTGCCATAAATGGACAGAGATTTTTTTGAGTCAGTCTTTGCAAGAATGGGGGGGGGGGTGATCCCTCGCCCTGTTGGTTGTGTTCTGCTCTGAGCAATTAACATCTAATAGGAGTTAAATGCCTCCCCAAAGTTCCCTTGCTGTCTAGACATCTGTCCAGCTGTCAGTTTTTGCAACAACAGGGGAGGTGAGCTCTGGCCTTCTTGGGAGTGTCCCTGCTCTGATTAGACTCAAGGTGCAGCAAATGAAAACAACAAAAAAACATTTTTGAGAGGCAGAGGACTTTTGCGGGGGGGGGGAGCATTTTACAACTTTGCTTTTATATATTGCTTTGTACTTGTGGGTGTGGGAGTGGGCATTCAACAGTTTTTCCGTGTTTTCTGTTTTGTTGTATTTTAATTAATTTATATTTGAATTACAGTTTTATTTGTGTAAGTTTCTGGGTTTTTTCAATCTGGGTACACTTAGTAATGCTTTAGCTATCTGTAAGGCATCAGTCTTGTGGGTGGTGGATTCTGTTGGTGGTGGGGGACTCTATTGAAGGGGCACTGGTGTGGTTTTGGTGTGGGAGATGCTTTTGACTAGGAGGGGTGACTGACCACCATTAGTGCTTGTGGTTCATCCATTCAGTCTTCTGTCCAGTGGATGCCTTTTTTCCACTGAGCACTTGAGGGATTTTAGGGGTAATCTCCTCACACACAAAAAAAGCCAATTTTTTGGAGAAGGGGTGATTACAGGAAACAAGCTACAGAAATCAAGGACAATAATAAGTCCTTCTTTAGATATGTAGGGAATAGGTGGAAAACCGATGGAAGGGTGGGGCCATTGCTTAACAACTTGGGACAGCTGGTTACCAACACACAGGAGAATACTGAACTCCTGAATGACTACTTTGCTTCAGTATTTCACTGGACTTAGGGGGAAATTATACTAGATAAGGTTCAGAATGTGCATGGTGGGAATGGTTACCTTCCTACTGTTGTCACTGAGCTGATGCATGATTAGGAAAGTTAGACATTTATAAGTCAGCAGGACCGGATGAACTTCATCCCAGAGTGCTGAAGGAGCTGGCCGAAATCATTGTGGGACCTCTGGTGAAACTCTTCCAAATCTCGTAGAAGAGATCTGTTCATTAGAACTCTCTGGGAACTTAGGAGAGATCCCTGAAGACTGGAAGAGGGCCAATGTTGTGCCCATTTTCAGGGGAGGAGAGAGTACCCAGGCAACTATAGACCAATTAGCCTAACTTCTATTCCGGGAAAAATTTGGAAAAATGAATCAAGAAGTCAATGTGCAATACATTTGCAGAAGGTAGGATTTTGAATGACAGCCAGCATGGCTTCACCGTGAGCAGGTCTTGTCTTACCAATCTCATCTCTTTCTATGATGAGGTATCCCATCACCTGGATAAGAGAGAGGAGGTCGACATTGTATACTACACTTCCAAAAAGGCCTTTGATCTGGTATCCCATGATGTTCTCATGGGAAAATTAGAGGATTGTGGGCTTAACTACTCAACAGTCAGGTGCATAGGAAGTTGGCTGAAGGGTAGGACACAGGTCAGGACACAGAGAGTGCTAATGAACGGATCTGTGTCATTCTGGTGAGTGGCCAGTGGTGTCTCTCAGGGGTCCATGCTTGGTCCTGTTCTTTTCAACATTTTTATCAATGATTTGAATGTGGGGGTGAAGAACTCACTGGCCAGGTTTGTGGATGACACCAAATTATGGGGGAGTGTGATCATGCTTGAAGATAGGCTGCCGATACAGGCAGATCTAGACAGGCTAACATATTGAGCAGGTCAGAATCTGATTACGTTCAAGATTGAGAAGTGTAAATTGCCCCATCTGGGAACAAACAATCCCCAACATACTTACAGGCTCGGTGGTGCCAAACTGACTAGCACCATGACTGAAAGGGACCTAGAGGTATTAATAGACCATAGTATGAACATGAGCCGTCAGTGTGATGTTGTAGCCAGCAGGGCAAACAATACTCTGGCATGCATCAACCAATGCATCTCAAGGAAAACCAAGGAACTATTCCTTCCACTTTACTCAGCATTGCTGAGACAGCAGCTGGAGTACTGTGTCCAGTTCTGGGCACCACACTTTCACAAGGATGTGGAAAAACTTGAGAGAATCCAGAGAAGAGCCACCCATATGATTCGAAGCTTGCACAGCAAGCCATGAGAGGAAAGGCTGAGGGACTTGGGCCTCTTCAGCCTAAAAAAGAGAAGGCTGAGAGGGGACTTGATAGCAGCTTACCACAACATCAGGGGAATACATCAAGGGTTCAGCAAACAACTGTTCACCAGGGCACCCTTGGGGAAACCAGGAGTAATGGTCAAAAACTCCTAGAAGGCTGTTTTGGTTTTAACACTAGGAAAAACTTCTTCACAGTCAGGGTGTTCAGACTGTGGAATAAATTCCCTCCAGAGGCAATGCAATCACCTACCCTGGAAATCTTCAAGAGGAAACGGAACGGCCACCTCGCTGGGATCACCTGACCACAGTTGTCTTTCCTGCCTAGTGTACGGGGGCTGGACCCGATGATCTTGCATCGTGCCTTCCATCACCTTACAATCTATGAATCTATTAATCTAAAGTCCCACTGGGAGTGATGTCTTGACACATCAGTTGCTGGGCAGCCTGAATCTGTGCCATGGCATACACAGGACTAAAGGACCTAGCTTGTTTAAAACACATGAAGAACAAGCTTGCCCATAAGATACACAGAGTTGCCATGGGTGCAGACACAACCCACCACCTCTGACTTGACCCTGTCTGGAGCCAAAATCTACCACTTGACTAGTGGAAAAACTTGCAAGATGACTTCCACACATAGCCAAACTTCCCAAACTTTTCCTGCCAACTACCATTAATAACTTCTGAGCCAACCCACTCTGCACCTCTAAAAACCATCCCTTTTCAGCTGTCTGTGATGTGATTGTCCCTCTAATGCCATTAGTTTGCTCACTGTTTTTATGTGAATCAAACAGCCTTAAGTGCTCCTGCTTTATGAATAGCAGGATTTTTGCTGTACACTCCCATCTCTGGCTTGACCCTGCCTGGTGCCAGCATGTCCCAGGTGAACATCTGTCACTGGTGCCAAAAGTTGCAACAGGTACAGAGCATGTCTGCTGTCTAAACTTTGCCCAGACACAATGGGGTGAGAAGGAGGTGAACTTCCCTTGGCCAGGTCACCTACAGACCTATAAATTGAGTGCAGAACTCCCCAGGGTACTCCTTATTGATCAAAGATGGCTGATGTTTGGGGGAGAATGGAGTGGATTGGGGTACATAGGCCTAGGTCCAATTGGACCTTCAGCAAAACAAAGAGCCTGGTGCAGGTTCTGGGGGACCCTGATGTCGTGTGTCAGTTCATCTGCAGCCCACGGTCCAATTGGCACATCTAACTAGATGTTGCAAGGAGCATGGCAGAGCAGGGACACAATAGGATCTCACACTCCAGTGCTGGGTCAAGGCAAAGATGCTGTGGGCTGCCTTCTGCAGGGATGTCACCAGACCACAGCAGCAGGGCACCCCACTGTGTGATGTGACCAACTACAGATACCTCCACCTGCTAATGGAGGTACTGGATCACTTTGAATGCACAGGGACAGAGGTCTCTGGGATGTCAACACCTGCTGAGACCTCGCCCTCCATCACTGTGTCGCAGTGTCCTCGTCATGTCACCTGTCACTTCCTCTAAGGGGGACAGACCACAGAGCTCCATCTCCACAACCAGTATGTGAAGCCCTGGGGAACGTTATAGTCACCTGTCACCTGAACTGACAGCTGTGATTAAACTTGGCTATGAGGTGAAGAGGGAGGAGGGCGAGGGGAGAAGGGAACTTGTTTGCTGCCACTTTTTTGCAGCAGGATCACACCAGTTTGCACCCACTCAGGGCCTGCTACCACCCACACCAGGGACCACTTCTTGGTCATTTTGGGCTTCCCACTTTTTATCCGCTCGCAAGATTCTCTGTGTCCTTTTAGAGTGCTGAGAGTCCTTAATTCTCTCTATTTCCCATATTTCTTGATTTTCAGCACCACTTCTGATGCTTCTGCCAAAGACACACAGACTACCAAGGCAGGATGCAGCCAATGCACACACAGACAGGACTGTGGACTCCCTCTGGGACTGTGAGCAGTGGCTGCATGAGACTGAAAGACAGATCTGTCAGGCCACAGGCAGATTCATGGCTGTCCTGCATGAACGGAACAGCGCCGAATCCAGGAGGCATTCTAAGACCTGTCAGAACCAGTAAATAGTGATCAGGCTACTGGCAATGATTCTATGCCTGCTTGTTTTTGTCCCTGCTACTGACTGCCACTGTCTCTGCCAGTGATTGCTATTGAGACGTTCAGAAAAATTGTACATTCTACACTTGCTATTGTTGGTACTGGATTTATGACCCAGATATCTTATTCCAGGTGGACCCAAGCCCTCAGACTGATCACAGCTTCTTCCATTTGATAATAGGCTAATTTTATTAATACATCAGCCCTGAACCTGCCCCCACCCTTGCCCCTGTCCCTGCACAGGTGGGTACAAATCCACGTTCTACCTTCCACAAGTTCTCAGTCAAGCTCTGAATAGCCAAGTTGTTTTACTTAGAAACTATTCTTGCTTAGATTTTTTTTTTTTTCATGGTTCATGCACCACTGGGGTACTAAAAAGAAATTCCTGTTATTTAGTAATTATGAATTGTTATCTAAGAAAAGTTGTTCTGTGATTCACTTAATTTTGTTTATTTATTGGTTTGTAAATAAAGTTTTCTAATTGCTTATATAAAAGCCCAGGCCTTGTGATGTTCTACACTAGGGGTCCTGCACTGCCTGGCCTAAGATCAGAAGTTGGCTGTGTGAAGGTGCCCAGGAAACATGGTAAGGTCCCTAGGCAGGCAGGGCTGTGTCCAGATGGCTGCCAGCTGAGCCCCCCATCTCTGCTCACTCCCCTGGGGCCAGCAGCCTCCTGTGTGCTGGCCCCAGGTGTATGCCTCCCCTGCTCCCTTCCCAGCTGCCACAGCTCCAGACTCCACTGCCCCCACTCTCTCCCTGCAGGCCAGCTGCTCTGCTGCCATGCTGCCACCCGGCCTATGGTGCCTGGGCTTGGGGTATGTGGGGCACCCAGACAACTGTTGTGAGGGTCTGGCCGTGCCACCGCCCTCCCTGCAGAGAGCCTTTCCAGTCATTATTTGTCCAAGTTGATTTTAGGTTTGTTTGTTTGTTTTTTTATCTAAAAGTGTTGGTTTTTGTTGTTGTTGTTGTTTTTAATCAGAGAAAAACAGGATCCCTGATTCCTTTTTCTGATTTAGGTTACTGAAGAGTTCCCTGATAAGCCAAGCTGGTCTCCTGCCATACTTGTTAGTCTTCCTGTATATCATGGTGGTTTGTTCCTGCTTTCTTAGTAAGCCTTCTTTAAAGAACAGCCTGCTCTCCTGGACTCCTCTCTCCCTCAGACTGGCTTCCCAGGGGATTCTGCCCCTGAGTTTCCTGAGCAAATTGAAATTTGCTTTTCTAAAGTTCAGGGTCTTACTTTGCTGCTCTCCATCCTTTATTTCCTCAGGATCCTGAACTCAATCATCTCATGGCCACTGATGCCCAAGTTGCCATCTACTATTACATTTCCCACAGATTCTTACCTGTTTGTGAGCATCAGGTCAAGAAAAGCATGCCCCTAGTTGGCCATTCCAGCACTTGCACTAGGAAGTTGTCCCCCAGCACTCTCCAAAAACTTCCTGGATTGCCTGCACACAGATGTATTGGCCTCCCAGCAAATACCAGGCTGATTGAAGTCCACCATGAGAATCCGGGCCTGTGATCAAGAAACTTCTCCTAGCTATTTGAAGAAAGCCTCATCCACCACTTCCTCCTGGTCTGGTTGTCTATGGCAGACCCCGACCACGACATCACCCTTGTTGCTCCTTGTTGCTTCATCCTCTGACCGTAACCCAGAGACTTTTGACAGACCTCTCTCCAATTTCATACTGGAGCTCTGAGCAATTATATGGGTCTTTTATCCACCTTCCCCCTCCATCCCTCCAGCACAGGCTGGGCAAACCCTAGTCCATATCTTATCTTCCCCCTTTCCTCTCCTCCGTGACTTCCTGAAGACAGACCTGGGGGTGCAGCTGGGCTGCATTAGTCAAGCCTTGATCATGCAATAGATTGACATTAGGGAACAGAAGTTCCCTGAGGTGCTCCAAAGTGGAGTGCCTTCATATAATTCCTCATTTGATGAGGGATAATTTGTTGTATGATTGGCCACTTTTCAGGTGTTCTGTAGCCATGCACTTGTGTCATGGACAGGGATCCTGGTTTTCTCTGATAAAAAAAACACACAAAAAAAATTATTTTTGGATTTAAAAAAGGAGCCCAATTTTTTTCCATAATCAAAATGAGACACTACTATATATGTATTTATATATTATTGACATTTCATTTTAATCATGAAAAAATGTGCATTTTGGGTTCCTTTTATTAATCCAAAAATTTGGGATTTTTTTTTTTTTTTATCAGAGAAAGTCAGGATCCTTGGTCATGGCATAGCTGTAGAGTACTTTCAGGGGGCTGATTGTGTGATAAATGTAACTTCTTTCTCTGCTCAAAGGGTTCATATGATACCCATTTAAATGGATTAGACTCGTGAGTATAAGTATATTACAGAAAAGCACAATGGACATTTGGAGGTGTTTCAAAATTTAAAATGGAGCCCCAAATCGTGGCAGTTCACCTAACGGGTCAACCCAGAGCCAACAGAACAGTAGCCGCTGACCAAGCTGCTGCAATTGGTGTGTCAGGAGCTATTGCTGCCCAGAGCATAGATCTGCTATGTTACATATCGGGCTAAGTTCAGCAGTAATTAAAGTTCAGCACTTTTATTCCATTTTTTGCTGTTGTAACTCCTGTGTATATTTGAAGTAATGTATGGAATCAGTATCCTTTGAAGTAGTCAGAAAAATTAACATTAGCAGCATCATTGGCAGTGATTGCTATTGAGATGTTCAGAAAAATGGTTCATTCTACACTTGTTATTGTTGGCACTGGATTTGTGACCCAGATACCTTTTTCCAGGTGGACCCAAGCCCTCAGATTGACCACAGCTTCTTCCACTTGTTAATAAGCTAATTTTATTAATACATAGTGATAGCAGATGAAAGTAATTCTGGCAAAGCACACAAAATAAACCACTACAATTCTATTTAGCTACCACTTCCTAAGGCTGTCACAGGGATGGTACATGAACACTACCCTGTGTTTCTTGCTTGAATATCAGCAGTTGTGGAGGTTGAGGGCTGATGTCTACCTCCCTGCTTAAAGTGTGCCTAAACCTAGTTTCAGGTATTAGTGTATGGACAATTCAGGGATTGAGAGCTCTACGAGCTGCCTAAAATTAATGTGTAACAAGGTCCTCATATCACTTAGAACTTGGCCCAGAAACTTCTAAAGGAACTACATTATCTCACTTCAACTGTTCTGATACTCTTCAAGTATTAACAAGACAAGCAAAGACTTGGAGAGGAAATTTTAATAAGCTGCAAAATTAAACACACACATTGTTTAGAGCATCAAAACATTAAAGGAGAAAAAGAGGTGTATTAATTGATCACTGAAATCCTTTACAAAACAGGCCTCTGCCTAGTACCTTTATTGAGTTTTGAAATAGTTTTCTTTCTTTTAGACTCAGCTCTCACTTCCATTTATTTCTTGATTAAAAATATTTTTAATTTCACATTTCCTGAGTCTGAAGAAGCTCATCATGTTTAAAATGATCTTGGCTGGACTTTTTTATTTTTGTCCAACATTTTGAATCTTTCCACATAATTTTCTCTATTATTGGTTATGTGAAGGAACCTGGAAAGTCTGAAATATAACTTTGCAACAATATTCTCATTGGTCTAAATAAGGGTCCATATGAATATTAACCATATGGAGTTCTAAAAATTATCCCTTGAATTAATTTTACATCATATTAGTGCACATTGCAGGAAGAGTGGTTATGTTTTCGGCCTTTCAAAAAAGATCAGAAATATCTAAAGATACAGGATTTTGACAGAATTCTAAACTTTGATTTTCCTTTTTTTAATATATGTTTTAAATGAGAAAGTCTATGTCTAAGGCTATGCTTTGATTTTGACTTTTTGCTCTTTTCTTGTTCTTTCTACCCATCTTTATATTCAAAGGGACTTTCTCAGCCTGAGGATGCAAGGGCAGTATCCAATCAGTTTCTCCCTTTTGTGAAAGAACAAAGAAGGTGCAAGCAAAACAAAAACTGAAATGATAATTTGCCATAAATAGTTTTGAAAAGTGGTGATTTAAAGTTATTAAATACAGATGGCTGCTTCATTGATAAACCTTCATTATGATCTCATTAATGCTGGTGTATCTCTGTCATAACTGAAATCAGTCTGGGACAGATTTTTGGCTGTGATACAAACCAGCATAGACACAATGACATGTTTTATAATGAATGCTGAAACTGGCTTAGCATATTCAGACAAATCAACCTAGCATAAGTATTTACCATATTTTAAGGGGGAGGGGAATGTAACAGTAGCAATACATTGGCAGCAATTTGTCATGTTAGAGTTATTGATTACAAATGGTAAGCATATGACTTTTCATTTTTGTTGTTTATAATATGTATCATGAAATTTCATACTGCTGTTCAAATTGCTCATTAATTTTATTTGCTTTACATATGCTTTAAAGTGTTACACATTCTAAAAGTGCCTAGAAATGTTTATTTTTTTTTACAAAGGGTCCTAGGTTTCTTATAGTTTGTTTTTGAAAAATAGATGGTGGTTTTAGACTATATACCATTAATATTTGCATAGATTTTAGTATTCATATATAGCTTTTCATTTAAAAAAAAACAACAAACCAATGGCCCTGCACCTCCTTCAAACAAATTATTGATTTCAAGGATCCACACTCCTATCTTCCCCTGCTTTCAGCCCATGATGCAAGGCAAAATGACACCTTTCAGTAGGATGGGTGACCAAAGTAGCGTACATTTAAACAAGTCTTGGGCTTAGTCACATGGCAGCACAGAATTCCATTTGTTCCATCATCAGATCCACACTGCTGTCTTCCATTGATCCACACTCCTATCTTCCCCTGCTTTCAGCCTATGATGCAAGGCAAAAAAATGTTGGACTCCTCAACCTTCTCAAAGGGCAATATACATGAGTGCCAAGGCCACTTCTCATTCTGAGTTAGTCAGAGAAGACTCTATTAATTCAATCTGCTGGAGTGTAGAAATTGCTGCACTATAGCAGCTCCCCATGTCTTGTGTAGCTCAGTGAACAAGTTTTAGTTCAAGCTCAGTGAATGAGTTTTAGTTCAAGTGCCTCTGCCACCATTTTTAAGTGTGGGGATGCTGATGCAGGAGACATGGCAGCACTTTAATTAGAGCAGCTTTCAAAGCTGCTGCAATTAAAGTGCCACCCCCCACTCCCACACTCCCAGAACATGTGTAAAAGTGCCCATTGTGGCTGCTGTTCCTATGGACCACTCAAACTGGCTCAAAATTCTTATTTTGAGGACTTTTTGGTGGCACTTATGTAGTACATAGGCCTATTCCTAGACCTCTGTAGAAGAAGGCATCTGTATCCAGATCTAGGGCCCCAGCTGCTGGATAACCTCAGCTTTCAGTTAAGGGAGGAATGAAGACAGAAAAAAGAGAGGGAAATTGCACACACAAAGACAAGAAAAGGAAAGCTTGAAAATATGATCAATGTAAACAGTGCAGTAACTTTTATTGTGCAGACAGACTGAATCAATAGTACTGAAAGGAGTGCACTGTACTGCATCTCAGATGGACATGATACCCAAGATGTACTGCTCTTAGATCATTCATGCAGAAACATCTTAGCTGCAAAGCCGTGTACAATGCCTTCACTTTGTTATCACCCTCCCTCTTCAGGATATGGGGTTTCTACCATTCCTGAGGACATGGCTGATCTTTATCACTGTGTCTACCTCTCTGGGAGAGAAAATTGTCCTCCTGCTACATCAATACAGTGTGGAGCCAGGGTGTTGAACAGAGGGGTGCACCTCTGATGATGGAACTAATAAACTCTCTTGTGCTGCCATGTGATTAAGCCCAAGACTTGTTAATTGCACTTTACTTTGGTCACCCATCTTACTGAACAGTCTCATTTTGATACCAGTAGACAGACAGCCAAGAAGAGAAGACTTTAAAACTTTTCAATACTTAATACTTTTCAAACTACTGGCAGGCAAGGTTCTTTGAGTAGATGTGATATCTTTTATTAGACAAACTGAGTAGTTGGGAAAAAAGTTCTTTGCAAGTGTTCAGGTGCAATCACCCTTCTTCAGGCATTGGGAGTCTCTGCTGTTCTGAGACTCCAAGGAATTTATGGTGTATAAAAATTATTTTCATGTTCTAAGTGTAATAGATTAATTTCCCATTTTCCTCTCCCAAATTGGTACAAATCAGGCTTAAAAAAAACTGTTTTGTTATCCTCTTGAACTAGGCTCACACATAACCAGCATCATTTTTCATCAATGACATCACTTTGCAGAGATAGACCCCCCAAAAGTCCCAATATGCCAATTTTAATAAATTTATCACATTATTTTTTCCAATATTGACTATTAACAGGATCATTGTAATGAGGCTCTTCAGTACAGTATATACTGACAAAACTCAAATAAGCAGATATGGACTTATTTGGCAACATAAATAGGAATCGGACAATTTATTAGTCCATACTTTAAGGAAAATCTCTCATTTGTCCCAGATTTAGAGTTGCATTCAGTACTATGTAATTCACTTTCAAATACTGATATTCATCTGTACAATACCTTCTTTCTAAAGTGAGACTAGATATTCTGTAAATGTATGAGCATATTTCTTTGTGACTTAAATAGAGTGATGCCATTGATTGATGCAGATGATTTATTGTACTTGAACTGAATTTGGCCCCTTGACTATCCTTCTTCTGTGATAGTGAACCTATGATCAAATGATATACTTTTTTCCACTACTGTTAATGAGATATGTAAAACAGTATCAAGTAGAAGTGAAATAAATGAAAGGTGTTTTAAGATGGAACAAGATACATTCTATCTCTAGATAATTCCTAAAAAGCACCTTTCATCATTTTCAGTAGCCACATAGCAGATTCTGATCAATTGATCTTGGTAGGTTTACAATTATCCATTTGAAACTGCCTTAGTAACCTCAGGACATTCAGAGAGGCTCTCTTTTCTTTGACTGGGGTTGGCAGCTTGAGCTGTAAAATGCCTGCAGCATACATCTACCTAGCAAATTAAGCAATGGCATCATATTATGTCACATACAGCTGAGTTGCTAAAGGTTATTTTGATTTAGATGATATGCTAACTCCTGATTAAGAAACAGAATATTGTACTCACTGCTTTTTCTGGCATCATTTGAAAGTAGGTTGGGAGCCTGAAAGATGTAGATATCTTTAAATGCCTACAGGTAGGTCTCAAACAACTTCTATTACTTGGCCTTTTTCCAAAAAATCTTGAAGCCTGGTATCATGCCAGCTGTTGTCCTATCCCCCAAAAGATTTCATATTTGTTACACTTAGCATATTATTTTGAAGCATTTTTGTTTATATGTTAAATCAATAAAATAGCTTGACATTATAATGAATATATCAGGTAGCTAAGGACAATTTTTTTTTAATAAACCTTCACTGGAAATTCAGTGAATCCTAGGCCATGTAGAAGAGCAGTGATAGTCCAAAAGTGTCATCTTATAATACATATCTCACCTCAGTTCATAAAATAATAGGCAGTTTAACATTAGACACTTTGATTCTTCATCCCTAGGGAATAGAAGAGGCAAAAAATAAATAAATAAAAGACCCAAATCAATGTGATCTACAGTTCTAGATCAATAATTACCCAGCAATGTTATGATTTAGGATTGCTCAACATTAAAAAGATGAAGCAGAATAATTAAAATGTTACAGAAAACATATTAAACTAGGGGAGATAAAAGTGCAATCAATCAAGGAATTTGAGTAATACTTTTAATGAGGATTATTAGAAATAATGCAAACAAAAAAAGATTAAATTGAATGAATAGTAAAATATTTAACCTGAAAAAAATATATAAATAGAAAAAAAAAATTACAGCATTTAAAATACATCTAATTCTCATTTTACTGGGTGTGTCTACACAAGATGCTTTATTCTATAGTAGTGCAAATTACTGTGAAGAAAGCATCACCATCTACATGTGCAAGCCCTTATTACACAGTAATATGCTTTACTTGGCAGTTAATTTGCTACATCCAAACACAAGTGGAAAATGAACTGCTGAGTAGTTACTGTGCACTAGGACATATGTAGATGGCTGCCTGGGAGCAAATTTGCTCCAGGTCAGCTTGGAAGCAGGGTGCAAGAGATTGCTCCCTGTCCCTGGGAACTGCCTCCTACCAAGGCAGGCTCTGGCACTGGAGCCTGGGTGCAGACTAGGTCCCCCTAGCTTGGCATAAGGGAGCTCCTGGCCCCATTTTGGTGGCAGAGCCCAACCCAGCATCAGGGAGCAATCTCAAAGGCATCACTCCAATGGTGGAGCTGGGACCACAAGCTCCCTGCATGGGGAGAGTTCCCTGCCCAGCCTGGAGCTGTCTAGGACCTACCCCAGACAGGGACAGTTCCTGAATAAGCCTAGGCTGCACAGGGAAGTCTGCACATGCAGCCCAGAGCTGGCTGGGAATTGTCCTGAAGCAGGGCAGCACACAGACCCCTGGTATAGAGCACATTATCTCAGAACTTTTGCAAACTCACAAACAGCCTCTTTCTCCTAGCTCTGTAGGTGCTGCAGCTGCACATGATGGAGTGGCACCTGCTGCCAACAAGGATGCACCTTCAGGGTCAAAGCAAGCTTTGACTGGGGCCCTGCATATTCACCAGCTCCAATAGTGGAGGACCCAGGACTGGATCCAGCTGCTGAACTGGTTTGTCATAATGGCCAAGGAGCGCCTGGTGGACTTGTGGGCCTGATGCACAGAGGACATCACATACAAGCAGGAGAGGGACTGGGAGAGGGACTGGGTGGATCAGGAGTTACAGTATAGGCTCCTGGCCCTTGAGAAGAGGCACCTGGAGGCCCAGGAGCACCAGGCTGACATAGTGGTCAGGGTAGTGGGAACCATGGAAAAGGACTGCTGAGTGCTGGACACCATCCTGGCCCTCGTGGTCACCTCCATACCATCTGCAGCCCAGCCCCTGGCTGCAGCCCCATCTGGTTCCTGGCAGCCACCTGCCACACAACAGCAGGCCTCTCAGTGAGCCTGGACTAAGGTGGAGTGGTACCTCCACCAGCCCAGTGCCCCTTCCTCAACTCCTGCCCCTTGTCCTCTCCAAGCCAGATCTGCCATCTGAGCCCTGCCCTGCTGTTCTCCCCAGCTCCATGTGGCCCAAAAGCAAAAGCTTCCTGCAGTGGGGCCAGCACCACATGTGGGTCCTGTTGGCCCAGCCCATTGGGTGCAGGACAGGGAGCTGGCCACACCAGCAGAGCAGTGCCCACCATAGCCTCCAGGTGAGCCCCCAACTCACTGACCTCACTGTGGCATGCGCACCCATGTATATATCCCCTGGCGTGGGTACACCACAAATACTGCCACCTATTTCTTGCTTCAGTAGTGGCATTAGAATTATTATCTGTTTTTCCTATAGGACTTGATGGGGTATGGGTTAGAAGAGTAGTCTCTCTCCTCTGTAGAATGTCATTTGTGTCAAAGCTAGTAAATCTCACCTGAGATCAGCAGAGTTATTCTGCATTTCAAAGTTCACACCGAATCAAAGCTTATAGCAAAAAATTCATGATCATCTAAACTGCATGAAGTGAAGTCACTAGTTAATGTCATTTAAGCCAGTTGATTTTGTACTGTACATTGTCAGAGCTTTAAGTCTTCACAATTTTTTATTTCTACAAATCTAAAGTAGACTTGCTATAGAGAAATTCAGAATAGGAGAAATCAATCAGTTTAACAGCTTACATATAAAATTAGATTAAATTGATATTTCCTAAATTCATAACAGGCACAACCTAATAATGCATAGACTTTGAAGCTAGATTTTTACTTACAGTGAAGAAAAATTCTCAGGTTACTAGCAGTGAGAGATAACATTCTGTCGCTATTATTTCCATTGGAACTTTAATTTTCTTAGGAGAGTATAGTATATAGAGCAAAAATTCCAACAAGAACAAGAAATATTGTTTGCCAATCTTATTAAGAACAACACTCTGTGTTGAGTGCTGTGTTCAGTTTTGCAACTACAGAAAAGACAAATTGGAGAGAGTCTGGTGGAGGGGAACAAAAATGGTGAGGGGGCTGGGGACATGACTTATGAGCAAGGTTCTTGAATTTCTCTGATTAAAAAAATCTGCAATTTTTGGATTTAAAAAAGTAACCCAACATCCACATTTTCCATGATTAAAATGAAACACTACTATATCTATGTCTATATCCTAGTGATGTTTCATTTTAATCATGGGAAAATGTGGATTTGATGTTATTTTTTTTTTTATCCAAAAATTGGGGACTTTTTTAAATCAGAGAAAACCAGGATCCCTGCTGTGAGGAAAAGACTGAGGGAACTGTTATTTAGTCTAGAGAAGAGTAGACTGAGGAAGGACTTAATAGCAGCCTTCAACTATCTGAAGCGGGGTTCTAAAGAAGATAGAGCTAGGCTATTCTCAGTGGTGGCAAATGACAGAACAAGGAGCAACAGTCACAAGTTACAACAAAGGAAGTTTATGTTTGATATTAGAAAGAATTTTCTCACTAGGAGGGTAGTAAAACACTGGAAAAGGTTACCCAGAGAAGTGGTGGAAGCTCCATCCTTGAAGGTTTTTAAAACATGGCTAGACAAAGCTTTGGCTGGGATGGTTTAGTGGGGGATGGTCCTGCTTTGAGCAGAGGGTTGGTCTAGGTGACCTCCTGAGGTCCCTTACAACCCTAACTTTCTATGAATCTATGACACAACTAGAAATATGAATATGGTAGCATGTTGTTGTCAGTTTGATGTCATAGTGTCCTTCACACTCAAATCATTATATCACGCTATACAATTTTAAAGAAAAGCCCTCACTGAAACTGGGGGGGGACTCTGATGAAAATGACCTTAAACTGTAAGAATCACACCATTATGCTTTTATTAGTATTGGCAATCTGTCATATTCCACTTAATGGTAGATAGTTTATGATGTAGTTTCGATATATTTCAGTACACCGTGCATTAAGTATTGAAGGAAAAACTCAATAAATAATAAATAATTATAAACAATACTGAGCAGAGATGGATGAAGAGGATCTAATGAAGAGCAAAAAGAGCATGTTTGCATAAATTATTGGTAAGTCAGTGAGGAAGGCTTTAGAGTAGGTTCAGCCAGGGATGGAGAGAAAAGCCCTGAGGTCTTCAAGGAAGAGAAGGTAATATGGGACTCTTCAAAAAGCTTGTAAGAAGGAAAGAATCAAAATAATCAGATAATCATTGAAGATACATCTAATATCAA
This sequence comes from Alligator mississippiensis, assembly GCF_030867095.1. Lineage (NCBI taxonomy): Eukaryota > Metazoa > Chordata > Crocodylia > Alligatoridae > Alligator > Alligator mississippiensis. Next base: position 381,790,902 of record NC_081824.1, read on the forward strand.
ATATTTAAATCATACTAGAAGAAGCATGTGGAATAAGCAAGAACTAGAAGTTCTGATATGTACACAAGATCTATATACCAATCTGCTAAGGAGTAGATGGAATAAGAACATGTTAAGGTATTTGCACTTACAGTCCCCACCATTAGACATAATTTTAAAGTTTAGAGATTGATTTGCAGAAAATTAAAAAAAAAATGAAAAAAATATATCCAGGAGAAATGAACCAAAAAGTTGTCATAGCAAAGCATTACACAAAATAGTGCAAAAGAATATAAGAATGTAAGAAATCCCTATACCGGGTCAGATCAATGGTCCATCTAGCTCAGTATTACAGTGACAGAAGTGGATGCTATGGAAGGAGAATATTGAACCAGATATCTCCCATGATCCATCGCTTATTCAAGACCCTGCGTGGCCTCCATAATTAGTTCTTTAGAGATGCCAGAGGAAACATCTCATAGAGTCATATATATGTAGGAATGGAAGGGACCGCCAGAGGTCATTTAGTCCAACCCCCTCAGTCAGGCAGGATCATCCGTTTCCAAACCAGGCCATGTAACTGTAATCTAAACTCTACATAGGACTACCCTCAATCCTAACAACACATAGACCTAACACTTTAACCTACCACAGGTAAAGCAGGGGAAGCACAGCAGCCAATGTCCTGCTTCTATAAAAAGTTGTCAATATAAATTTAAGAGACCTCAGATAGAGGGCCATACAGTATGCCAGGTGATGCCTAATCACTGCCCAGTAGAGATACTATCACCTCCTGTGTTTTGCACCTAATTCTTCTATTGATGCAGCCCAAAACTGCATTGGCTTTTTGTGTGGCTGCATCACACTGCAGGCTCATATTGAGTTTGTGGTCTACTGGGATTCCCTATATAGGCCGTCCTGGTCCTTATGTGCCTCCCAAGGGTATCTGTTACCTTATGGGCTAATCACAGCCTCAAAACCTTCCCTATAGCCATAGCTATGCCTCACAGGTTTTTCCACTCATCATAAAACACCAGGCCACCTCTGGCCTCCTCTCCTTTGTTAGGGCTTTGACCTTCCCAACTTCCACCCCACACTGCTCTGGTTTGTCCTTTTGGCCTAGACCTACTGCACCAGGCTTGGCTTCTTGGGTTTCTTCCCTTATCTCACCTTCCTGGGTACTTACCTTTGCCCTTATGGGCAGTGCATACCATGGCCACAAACTCTGCCCCTCTCTGGACTGTGCACTCGCTAGATCTGTTTCTGACCTTCCCAGGCTATTGGTTCTTGACCCTTACTTTGTCTGTCCTAGGCTATTATCTCTCCCCTTCCCAGGCTGTGGGTCCCTGCCCCAGTCACTGTCCCTTTCTGGGATGTGGGCTCTCTAGCACTGTCTCTCTAGCCCTATTTTAGTTGGGCTGTTGACCTCTGTCCCCAATTTCTCTCTCTCTCTCTCTCTTTCTCTCATTATAATTAAGCCCCTCCCTCTGGCTGGGCTCCAGACAATCATGTGACCCTTGAGCACCACAGGGACCAACTCTCAACCCTTTCTAGTCCCACCCAAACCAGTGGTATAACGATAACAAAAGAGCAAAACCTCTGGCTAAGACTTTCAGCACATCAGCTGTTTTACAAAAACTCTACTAATCCTGGGTCCCAACTCCCATTAAGACCTCATCAACTTGTTGTCCCTGGCCATAGCAAAGTCTCAGGACAGAAGCCTAGCTACAGTCAGCTTCTTTGCAGGGTCAGCCTACTCGCCCTTGCTCAGGCCCTAACTTATATGCTGCTCCAGCTCTGCCTACTTCCGGTGGGGTGACTTGTAACAGTACTCTGTCCCATTGTACTATTGATGTGTTACCAGAACAGCAATAGGGATTCTTAGATTCTAGCCCCTAGCTGCTTATGTCTTTGCAGCTAGCCTTTATTTGTTTTCCCAATGCTGTTTACTACTGCTTTTACTTTAAAAAATAACAGGACCCCCAGGCTTCCTGTTCCCGTACCCTCTAACTCTAATATGATAGGAGTTGGTGAACAATAACAACCCACTGGCTGGAAAATTGGCTCTGGGGTTGGACCCAGAGGGTAGTAATTGATGGAAGTCACTCATCGTGGTGTCCTGTGACCAGTGGGGTCCCCCAAGGCTCTGTCCTTGGACCCATACTGTTCAACATCTTTATTAATGATGTGGACACTGGAGTCAGAAGTGGACTGTCCAAGTTCGCCGATGACACCAAACTTTGGGGCAAAGCATCCACACCAGAAGACAGGCGGGTGATCCAGGCTGACCTGGACAGGCTCAGCAAGTGGGTGGAGGAGAATCTGATGGTGTTCAACGCCGATAAATTCAAGGTTCTCCACCTTGGGAAGAAAAACCCGCAGCATCCTTATACGCTTGGCAGTGCTATGTTGGCTAGCACTACGGAAGAAAGAGACTTGGGGGTCATCATTGACCACAAGATGAACATGATCCTGCAGTGCGATGCTGCGGCTAGTAAAGAGACCAAAACGCTGGCTTGCATCCATAGATGCTTCTCAAGCAAATCCTGGGACGTCATTCTCCCCTTGTACTCGGCCTTAGTGAGGCTGCAGCTGGAGTACTGCATCCAGTTTTGGGCTCCACAATTCAAAAAGGATGTGGAGAAGCTTGAGAGAGTCCAGAGAATAGCCACGCGCATGATCAGAGCTCAGGGAAGCAGACCCTACGATGACAGGCTGAGAGCCCTGGGGCTCTTTAGCCTGGAAAAGCGCAGGCTCAGGAGTGATCTGATGGCCACCTATAAGTTTATCGGGGTGACCACCAGTATCTGGGGGAATGTTTGTTCACCAGAGCACCCCAAGGGATGATGACTAGGTCGAATGGTCATAAACTACTACAAGACCATTCAGGCTGGACATAAGGAAGAATTTCTTTAGTGTCCGAGCCCCCAAGGTCTGGAACAGCCTGTCACCGGAGGTGGTTCAAGCGCCTACATTGAACACCTTCAAGAGCAAACTGGATGCTTATCTTGCTGGGATCCTATGACCCCAGCTGACGTCCTGCCCTTTGGGCAGGGGGCTGGACTTGATGATCTTCCAAGGTCCCTTCCAGCCCTAATGTCTATGAAATCTATGAAATAGTTCCTGGTTCACTTGGTCCACACCCTTCATGATTTAATGCATTTTATTACTTTTTGAAGTGATGTTGTACATTTTGCTTACATTTTTAGAAAACTACTTACAAAAGCTCCAAGGTTTCTCTGCTGAGTTGTGACACCTAATTCCGAACCCAGCATTGTATATGTATTGTTGATGTTATTGTTCCCTAGGTCCTTTAACTTGCACTTGTCAAGAGTGAAGTTCATCTGCCATTTTTTTGCCCACTCAGTCTGGTGAGATCTTTCTGCACTTTTGAACTCCATCCATCCTGAAAGGTGATCATTTAGCCCTACCCTATATTTTAGTTATTAATCCACAAAAAAGAACCTTTTCCTCCAATCCCATTTTTAAAAGCCTTTGGTGAGGGACTTTGTCAAAAGTTTCTTAAAATTACAAATATATTTTGTCAACTGTATGTGTGTGCACTACCTATGAACTCTTAAACAAGCTGGCAGGCAGTGATGAGCTTTAATCCACCATGAGACTCGATGGGCGCATCTACACATCACCCTACAGTGATGTAGCTACCCAGCCATGCTTTAGTACTTCCAAAAGTACTAGATGGACCATGGTTCCTTTTGGAAGTACTAAAGCACAGCATAATAACTGCTTGTACTGCACAGTGTGTATGGCACATGGTTAGTTGTAGCTGCTATTTTGATGTAGCAGCACACTAAAGGAGAGGAGTGTGCTACTACAGCAAAATAGCTGACAGACATGTATAGATTCACATGATTGCTACATCACTGTAGCACATCATATGGCAACATAGCATGTTGCTATGGTGACGTAAGGTAACGTGTAGACATACCTGATGAGAAGCAAATCTCTGCCTGATTTTTACCTGACAACTTAATACCACCTATTTAGAGCAAACTTTGTACATTTACCTTGGGCAGCTATTGACTTTGGCATGACATAGTAAACACTGAAATCTGATTTGGAGGGGGAAGTCTTATTTTTTCTCAGGAGATTTCAGGGATTTTTTTTTCCTTCAGCTTTATTTTTTAAGCTCATGCTCTTCTATAATTGAAAGCAGTCTTAAGACATTGTGATTGTGTTTAAAATATTGAAACTTCACCATAACATGAGAGCAATGGTTGGAGCAGGAGACATGCTTAGCTAAACAGCAAACCCTTCAGTGACTTGAAACTTAAAAAAAAAAAAAAAAAAAGAATCTCACAGATGGTGACATTGTGGCTAAATTTTACTAAGAAGTAAAATACTATATAAGTATTGTATGTGCTTGTAGAAAGAAAATCAGCAGGACTGAGGCACAAATTGAGATATAACTAGCCATGGATATAAAAGGAAACAAGAAAGCCCTTCTTAAATGGATTACAAGTAACAGAAAGACCAACGAAAGTGTAAGTATGTTACTGAATAGGGAGTGGATACTAATTGTGCCTGATGTCATTAGTAAGTTAAGGCAATACAGTATAAATGAAAATAGCATAAGGAGTTATATCACTGGTTGAAGCTAAATTGGTTTGAAAAATTAGTCATTAACAGCTTAGAGCAAGGGTGTTTAACCTCTTGCCTCTGGGCCAAATACAGCCTCTGGAGCCATTGCATCTGGCCCACAGAGCTCCCTATGGGGCAGGAAATTCAGTAGTGGGGGAGTGGAGGCCATTAATACAGTCACCCTCCCCCTACCAAGTTCCCAAACCCCAAGTTGCAACCCAGCCATGGCCCCTCAACTACATTTGGATTGGGGTTAAGCCATGCCTCTTACTCGCTCACAAGTCTGGGTTGGGACCAAGCCATGGCCCCTTTTCCCCTGCAGGGACAAGCCACACCCTCTTTCCTCCACAGGGCCCAATGGGGGCCAGACCATGTCTCTTCCCCTTGCAGGGCCAAGTCATGCCCCTTTTTTTTTCCCTGAAGGGTAAAGTCATGCCCCATTTCCCCTGTGGGACTGGGTTGCACTGGGGCTGTCCTGCACTCCCTTCCATGCAACCAGATGGTGCCCAGTGCACCAGCCCTCGTGTTGGATCAGGATCACCAGCAGGATCTGGCTCAGGGATAGATGTGACACTGCCCAAACAGCCTGCTGTGCTCAGGAAAAAGTCAAGCACACCTGCCTTAGAGTGTAAATAAAAGTAGGTATTAAGCAGGCAAGGTGCCGTGTGTCCTGGGTCTAATACAGTTCAATATTCTATATAATAACTTAGAGAATGGAATTGAATGCACGCTCAATAAATTTGAAGGTGACACCGAATTGGTATGGTATAGCAGCCACAGTGGAGGATAGTACTCAAAATAGGCTTATTGATTTGGGAAATGGTCTAAAAAAATCTTGTGAAATCATTTAAAGAACTGGTTCTCAACCTTGGGATCCCTCCTACACTCCCCCTGGGGACTCCTTAACAGAGCATGTTGGGGAGGCTCAGTGCCACTTTTGGCAGCCCCACCCCAGCTGCACCACCTTGGCAAGATGCCCCTTGACTGCCTGGCAGCATTGGGGGAAACAGCTATGCTTTGCTCCTGGCAATGCTGCAGGAGCAGCACCAAGCCTCCTCACCCTCACACACTGGGGTCTTCCCACTGGGCCATGGAGGCCCCTGCACTGATAGCAGCAGAGTGGACAGCCCATAGCCCTCAGTGGGCAGCCCGTATCTTCCCCAGCATGGGCTCTGCTCTGGCCATCCAGGGAAGTAGGGAGCTGTTTACTCCCTATACTACATTAGAAATGCAGCCTTGATTAGCTCCTTTTCTGGGCTTAATTCATAGATTTCATATATTTCATAGACATTAAGCCTGGAAGGGACCTTGGAAGATCATAAAGTCCAACCCCCTGCCCCACGGGCAGGAAGTCAGCTGGGATCACAGGATGACACCAAGATAAACATCCAATTGACTCTTAAAGGAGTCCAGAGTAGGTGCTTGAAACACTTCTGGTGGCAGTCTGTTCCTGACCTTGGGTACTCGGACAATAAAGAAGTTCTTCTTTATGTCCAGCCTGAAGTGGTCTTGGAGGAGTTTGTGACCTTTGAACTTGTCAGCCCATGTGGTGCTCTGGTGAACAGGCATTCCTCCAGATCCTGATGTAAACCCCTTATATACTTATAGGCAGCCACCACATCCCCCCTGAGCCTGCGCTTTTCCATACTGAAGAGTCCGATAGCTCTCAGTCTCTCATCATAAAACCCTCTGCTCATGTGCATGGCTGTCCTCTGGACTCTCTCAAGCTTCTCTACATCCTTTTTAAATTGTGGAGCCCAGAATTGGATGCAGTACTCCAGCTGAGGCCTCACCAAGGCTGGGTACAGCAGGAAGATGACATCCTGGGATTTGCTAGAGAAGAATCCATGGATGCAAGCCAGAGATTTGCTCACCTTGCTGGCTGCAGCATCACATAGGTGGCTCATATTCTTCTTGTGGTCAATCATGAACACCAAGTCCCTTTCGACCATGGTGCTAAGAAGCGTAGCACTGCTGTGCCTATAAGCATGCTGCAGGTTTTTCTTCCCAAGGTGGAGTACTTTGCATTTTTCAGTGTTGAAGGCAATCAGGTTTTCATCCACTCATTTTCCGAGCCTGTCAAGGTTGGCCTGGATCACCATCCTGTTCTCAGTTGTGGATGCTTTACCCCAAAGTTTGGTGTCATCAGCCAACTTGGCTAGTCCACTTCTGATACCAATGTCCACATCATTAATGAAGATGTTGAAAGAAATGGGCCCAAGGACAGAGCCTTGGGGGACCCCAGTGGTCATGGCATACCACAATGATTGACTGATTGACTTCTATCAACTACCACTCTCTGGGTCTGACCTCGGAGTCAATTCCCCAGCCAGTGGACTGTGATGTAGCCAAGGTCGCAGATGGCCAGATTTTTCTATGAAATGATCATGGGATTCCAGATCAAAAGCTTTCTTTAAAATCAAGACATATTATATGATATGTTACCTGGTCATAGAAGGAGACAAGATTGGTGAGGCAAGACCTACCCACAACAAACCCGTGTTGGCTATCCCTCAGGAAGTTGCCTTCAGCCAGTTTGTCAAGAACGGTCTCTTTGATTATTTTTTCCAAGATCTTCCCCGGGATAGAGGTCAGGATGATGGGCCTGTAGTTCCCTGGATCTACTTTACTCCCTTTCTTGAAGATAGGCACCACATTGACCTTCTACCAGTCTTCAGGCACTTCGCTTGAGTGCCACAAGTTCTCAAAGATCTGTGCCAGTGACAGAGCTATGATGCTTGCCAGCTCCTTAAGTACCATGGGGTGTAAGCTGTCTGGGCCAGTCTATCAGCTCTGTGTTCTTGAGGAAACCAGGCATAGTACACAGCCTGTCTGACTCACCCCTTCCCCACCACTGCCTGAACAAGAACTGATTAGAGGAAGGACTTACAAAAGACAAGGAAGATGCAGTGGGAGACACACCTAAAGCCCTACAGACAAGGGTGATAGAGTGAAGCAGCTCCCCTAGTCTCATTTCCATCCAAGATGGAACCAGATGACAACTCATTTAAAGGGGAAATGGGACAGGTATGCACCTTCATTAGCATTCAGGATGGAGAACACAGATTCCAAGGCAAGGACCACACTGAATTCTGGGATCAGAAAAACAGGGGAGCACTGCATGATAGGGAATCCTTGTTCCAAATGCTAATCAACCCACATGTACATACACCCAGCTCAGGATTTATCAGACCAATTCTAGTAATGATTCCTCTATTGGTATCCAAAACACTGAATCTGCCTGTCTGTATTGTGAGCTCCTTCAGAGTAATGCCACCCAGAGCCAGGAGTGATCAGTTCCTATTATCCAGCATATGAGCAATTGTTTACCCCTAAACAAACCTAGTGTTCTCCCTTGAGCCATTGCTAGTTCTCTACAAAAAACCCTACCCTAGCTCAAGTTTCTGTCCTGGTGCTTGGAGCCAAAGTTGCACCAGTTCCACTCGTCCCTTGGGGCTGGTGAAAAACCGATGCAAAAAACCTGTTAAGTAGGTTGGATTTTTCCTGGGCGTACGTTGTCAGTTGACCCATATGGTTTAGCAGGGATTCAATATTACCCTTGCTTTTCCTCCAGCTCCCCACATATCTAAAAGAGGACTTTTTATTTTCCTTGATACATGTAGCAAGTTGGAGCTCAGTCGCAGCCTTGGATTTCCTGGTTTGCTCTCTACAGGTCTGGACCAGTGTAGAGTACTCTTCCTTTGGGGTGGATCCATCCTTTCATCCTTTATAGGTCTTTCTTTTTAGATGCAGGAGGTCCACTAGTTCCCTTTTGCTGCGCCATTTTGCTACCTTTCCTCTGAGATGCAATAGACATTGCTTGGGCTTCCAGGATCGCTCCCTTGAGGAACAACCACTTTTCCTGAACTCCCCTCCTCTTTGGGTTGAAGTCCCTTAGGGCCTTGCCAACAAGCCTCCTGAGATTGTCAAAGTCAGCTTTCCTGAAGTTGAGGACTTATGCTTTGCTGTCTGACTTGCCAGCTTTACGGGAGATGATGAAGGTGATCAGCTCATGGTCGCTGTCTCCCAGCTTCCCTTTGATCATTAGATCACTAAGTCATCCCCCATTGCCAGTACCCCATTACCAATTCAATAAATTATGGAGTATGCCCAGAGAATATAGCTAGGCTTTTTACATTAAAAGCATACCAAAACTATCTATTCTCAGGCAGCTCAGGCTTCTTACTACTAACAGTCGAAGGTCTGTAACTACCAACCCAAACAATAAATCCCTGACATGGCTATGTGGCTTCCTTTATTGGAGGTGCCCTGATATATCACTCTGATTTTGGATTGGCACTGATGTAAAGAAAATTAAGTGTATCGGAAATTGGCCTGTTATGGCCGATAATTTGTCCGATAAACGACTGTGCATGTGCACAGCTGCAATGCAGCATGTAGGTGGTGAGGAGCACAGCTCGACAGTGTGGAAAGCTGCATGCAGCTTGTAAGTCTGTTGTGGTGGAAGGGGAGGGGGGAGGAAAGGGATATGGAGGGGTAGATCAAAGCATCCACAGTGAGGGAGGGAATGGGGCAGGGGCTAGGGCAGGGGCTGTGGCAGGTGCTTCCCAGCTGGGGTAGGGAGGGTGTAGAACGGAGTCAAAGCTCATCTGGGGGGGCATGGGGGATGGCTTCCAGCACTGTGCACACCCCAGGAAGGCATGAGGTGGGGGGGGAGGCATGTGCCCCTGGATCTGGGCAGGGTAAGCTGCCACTGCAGGTTGGGCCCAGGGCTGGCCAAGGCTATTCCTGGCACATGGGGAGGGGCAGCAGTTGGGCTGGGGCTGCACTCAGGGCAGGTGGCAGCAGTGCTGGGAGGGAGGGCTATGGGGAGGCTACAATTAATTTTGAGGTGACTTCAGCCTTCCCCCATAGCCCCCTCCCAGAACTGCCACTGCCCACCCTGAGCACAGCCTGGCTCAGCTCCCACTGGGAAAAGCCCAGTGCCACCTCAGCCCCAGACTGTAGCTGCAGCCTACCCTGCCCTTCCCCACACAGATCCAAGGGCACATGCCTCCCAGGCCCTCCTGGGGTGCACGTAGTGGTGGGAGGTGCCCTCGCCCATGACACCCAGAGAAGCTGCTCATGGCTCCATCACACACCTTGCCCTGCCCCAGCTGGCCACTGCCTGTCCCAGCCCCTGCCCCAGTCCACTCTCTCTCACCACAGGGGCCTTGATCTGCCCTCCCCTTCCCTCGCCCCTCCCCTTCCACTGCAACAAACTTATTAGCTGGATGCAGCTTTTCAAGCTGTTCAGCTGCATATCAGAAATCAGATGGTTATCAACCAAAGTACCTCCTTAAAAATCAACTATATGTATCGGCCCCCAAAATCTCTATCAGTGCACCCCTATCCTTCATATGTGCTTTGATTATCACTGGCTAAGATACTAATACAGCCTTATGACCAAAGTAGTTGGGCACTTAACAAGTTTTAATGTATTTATCCTCTCACAACCCCTATACATTTAGAAAGCACTATGATGCCCTTTTTTTAAATAAAGAAATTAAGTAAAGAAAGACTGGAAGAAAGGTTTCAGAGATATTTAGGAGTACAAAATTTAAATAAGAAATTAAAAGGATTTTTAAATCTGTTTTAGGAATCTAAGAACTGTTTGAAAAATTCACTATGGGCGCATCCACACATGCAAGCATGTGCGCTTGCAACAGCTCAAATAGAAGCAGTGCAAATTTGAACCAGGGCTTTTTGCCTCAGCACTCGTGCTCAGACATGCACTTTGTTGTGAAGTAAATTGTGCCACTAGGGGCAAAATAACCCTGCCTGGCTCCTCCAAGATCTTCCACCAGGGGGAGCTAGAACCTGGGGCCAGCGCTTGTGCTGTTCCCAGCAGTATAAAAAGCTGCCCTGTCCTGGCCCCAGCAGTATAAAAAGCCATCCTGGCAAGTAGCTCAGGGCTACTAGTTCTCAGGAGCTTCTGGGGCCTGGCCAATTGGTACCTGGGGACACTACCCCTTGTGCCAGCTGGCCTGCTGAAGCAGCCCTGAGAGTTCCCTGCCCTCTCTACCCACTGCAGCAGTCTGGCAGTGGAGGCTGCTGCCTGGCTGTGACCTGCTGTGCACCTGCCAGACTCGGATGGGGACTGCAGAGCCAGTAGAAGCATCTGCTCCTCTGGGCTAGCTGCCAGTGGACTGCAGTTGCAGGGTTGGCCTTTGCATAGCACTACTGCCATTTATGCCCCCTGCCTGGCCATCTGGGCAGCTATCACCCAGAAGATGTTCTGGGTGTGGTGGCCTGCTTTAAACTGTCAAAGCATGTCCTCCTGGCCCCATTTGGCCAAGAGGTCAGTCACAGCCAGATGGGTCCAAGGTGCCAGCTCTGAGCAGGCAGGGTCCGGCCACTGGTCTCCCTAGCAGGAATTCTGGTGTTCTCTACTGGAAAACTGAAAAATCCCTGATAAAAAAAAAAAAATCCCAAAATCACTCTCTAAAATACCCCCAAATCCATGTTCCTCCACAAGTAAAACAAAAGACTACTATAAATAGAGAGTGAGTGAGACGGAGACAGTGATCAGTTGGATAATGTTTTATTGATATATCTACAGTCTTAAAGCAAGTCTCTTATAATAATAAAATTAACTCTAAACACAGGTTTCATGAATTCATGAATACATATTTTGCTGCCCTCCCACAGGGCAACAGCCCCTACACAAGGGATTGGTCCCCCACACAAGGGCTACAGTCCCCCAACATGGGGTTTAGCCCCCACACAAGGAGTTCATCCCCCCAACAGAGGGTTCAGCCCCCACAAGGGCTACACCCCCCCAACAGGGGATTTAGCTCCCCAACAGGGGATTAGTCCCCCACACAAAGGTTTCAGCCCCCCAAAAGGGGTTCAGACCCCCAAAAGGGGTTCAGACCCTCAACAGGGGAATTGGCACTCTCACAAGGGGTACGGCCCCCAGTGGGGGCCAAATGGCCCCCACAGGGTGTACCACCCCCTCCTGCAAGGCCCACAGGGGTCTAATTTTCTCCCAAGGCTACAAGTTTGTTCCCACACATGCCTGTTGCCCCATCTCAAAGGGGTTTGAGGCGGGGCAAGAGGCATGTGCGCACTCGTGTGGACACACCCTATGGGTTTATCTATATCTTTATGGTGCAAAATAAATTTTAAAAATCTGACCATAACTTGCCCAGTGTCACACAGGAAGTCTGTGTCACATGGGAAAATGAACCTCGTAAATATTAGGCTCCCATAAATATAAGACTAAGTCCAAACTACTAGAACACCTGTGATTTCTGTAAACTGGAAATCTCTTTCATGCCCCACTTCAGCTTGTACAAAGCAGGAAAAGGGACAGTAGAGTTTGCTTAGAAACACAACAACCATGATACACTTTTTTCAGCAACAAAGAATCCAAAAAGGTAAAGAGACTTATTTTCACTTGGAAGGTTGGCATGCAAACATTTCAACACAGGGTTTGTGCATGACCTCAAACACATTTAGTTTATCCTGCTACACATATTGTAAAATAAAATACAGCCAGTTTATCTGTATTTAGCAGATTTAGCAAGATACTTCTTAATAAATGCTGCATCAGGAGCATATGGCAAAAAAAAAAAAATCTCCTCTTTCTACAGAATGAGTGATTATTTTTATGGTTTGCCTATAAGCATTACATGTACTTTCTTCAGCAGTAAAAGTCCTTTCCCTCAATGTAAAATTAATTGAAGGGAACCCTTCACCAGTGGATACCTCATTTCAGTTCATGGGCCATAGCACAGTTCACAGTTCATACTGGAACTTGCCAGACAGTGCTTTCAACTAGCAAATTTGTCACATACTGTACGTGTGCAAGCTGTGTTTGTTAGTGCTTCCTCACTTATACAATTAATTATTGTAATTTAATTCAGCATACTATGAAGTGTGTCCAAGGTCACTGTTATTAGAGCTACGATGACCTAAAAATTTAGGTTGTTCAGAACAAGGCCCTCTGGGAATAACATGAGCAGTCTCATCTTGCCACTGTCTTAAACTGTTAGTCACATCTGGGGCTATGAGGGAAAAAGTAAGAAACATTAGGAAGCAGAAAAAAACAGAAAGCTTTTTATCCAACAGAGATTTTCTTTTGAATGGAATCAGTCTGAAACCTGTGCCTTGCTAAGTATCTTAACACAAGTTACCTAAAAATGGCATAAAGGCATTGAAAACAAGAACAGTCATTAGCAGAGATCCTGGTTTTCTCTGATTTAAAAAAAAAATTCTCAATTTTTGGATTAAAAAAGTAACCCACAATCTACATTTTCCCATGATTAAAATAAAACACCACTAATGAAAATTGGGGATATTTTTTTTACATCAGAGAAAGCTAGAAAGTGTAATTCAAGGGAGATGGTGCAGTGGAGAGAAGCTTGCTTCCCACAGCTGCATGGTCACCCTGTCTAGAGGCATGCAAAATTAAGCTGAAACCATGTGCCCTAGGGAAGTGTGCGTTCTGCTGCGACAGGGTTCCCCTGCCCAGGAGCTCAGTTTAAGGGAGATGATTCAGATAGGAAAGCTTGGTCTCCTTGCCTGGGGTTGTGATTAGCATGGAGCAAAATTAACCACAGACTTGGGGGGGGGGGGGGGGGGGGGGGGAGCATGCTTTCCCCAGCCACATGGTCTCTCTGCCCTGGAGCTTCATGCTGAGCATGGAGCTCCCAGGGCTCAATTAACCCAGTATTATGCAGCTGGGACCCTGGGATTTGTAGCTGCTAAGCTCAGTAGTGAGCTGCTGGACCCTGGCTCCAGGGTCTCACTTCCTGGGAGCTCTACATTGAGTGTGTCTACATGAAACACTACCACACAATGACAACTGTACATGTATTTAGTACTTGTATTAGCAAATACTAAATAAATGTGCAGTAACTGGAGTTACTATGCAGTAGTGCCAGGGTGAATGTCTTTTAAGTGATGCTACTGTGCATTAGCTTAATACTACTGCACAGTAGCATATTAGCACTGTCCATGATGCGATAAGCTACTGTGCAGCATTATTCAACTACTGTGCAGTCAGCATCTCATGTAGATGTACCCACCAAGTGAAAAGCTGCCAGGCTTAAGTGAAGCAAGATTCTGAAGCTGGGGAAAGTATGCTTTCTACAGCTCCAGGGTCTTGCCTTACTGCCTCTCAGTGTTTGGGCTTCATCACATTGCAGCTCTTCTCTCAGGTGCCGAGGGTTATCCTATATGACATTATGGGGAAGCATGCCTCCCACACCTAACCCCACTGTCTCAGACTTCCATAGCTCTCGTCATATGGGACCAGCTTGGTAGTGCTTGAGGGAAAGCTGTCCTCCTCCACTGAGCCGGCCAGGGGAGAACATGCAAAAAGAGCCATACCCCTGTTTGAAAATTTTGTTTAACCTCAGGTAAAGTGAACTGAATTGAAGTTTTCTCACCTCTTGTGCTGGGATTAAAGGCAGAGGCATCCCTGATCAAGGCTTAGGGGAGCTGTGATGGGTGAGAGGCCTGAGGTCCTGTTTGGGATGGCTCTTTGCAGGCAGGTGATGTGGAGCCAGCCACCTAACCTCTGCATGCCAGCCCACTCCCTCCTAGGATGGGTAGGACCATATAAGAATCATAGAAGGAAAGCTGCCCCCCGCCTAAATCCACCCACCTGGGATGGGACCACTGGGGGCTCAGCAGGGTTGGTTGCAGGCATCTCATTCTTGCCACTGTTCTTGTCGCCTGGCCAGGAGAGGAACACATGGTCCCCAACCATGTCCTCAGCAGCCCCATTTCACTCTGTACAACTCCCCTACTCTTGACACAATCCTGGCCCTCCAGCCTTCTCTGGAGAGGGCAGTGCCAGGGGGCTCATTGGAATAGCTTGGCATGAGATCAGCTGGGTACAGCTAGGGGGCTCTTGAGGGCCTACCCCTGTACTACTATACACAATTAATTAACACATTACATGAGAGCATTTTTTATTTCATTTCAATGCAAAATGCTTTATATAGTTACATTAAAATGATCTATATAATCCTAAAGGACCTATGCAGACCAAGGTGAGCTGATGCCAAGGAGTCCCCATTGGTAGCTGTGCCATCCCTATGCCAGCCAACCCCTTCCTCTCCTCACATCCCTGCCTGGCTGGCCACTTCATTGTGTTTGAGTTCCCTTGGTCCTGCAAACACCTTTTCTCTGCTCTGCCCAGGTATGTACTCTGTGATATGTAGTGAGCATGATAGTCCTCAGCCTTGTGCCCTAGTTATTCCTCTCCTCTCCCAGGCCTCCAGGCCAGGACAGCTTCTCTCTCCCAGCCAGCATGATCCCTTTTGCCCCTAGCCAAACTGCTCCACCAACCCAATCCCACTTCACTGAGACACATGTAAGATTTTAAACCTTACGGGGTTTTTTGGGGTTTTTTAATGTTATTCTTTTCTCTTTACTCCTCTGCCTTTCCCCATCTCACTTCAAACAGTGTTTTCAAGATTTCTGCCCTCCCACACTCCACTTTGGCTGGGTTTCTGCTGGCTGTGGAGGGAGAGAAGTCACAGACATCAGGCTGATTTCTCCTCTAAGCTACATGTTACCTTCCCTCCTTCTCTTCCAGGATGGGGGAGGAATAGGCTCCGGGTTTCTGTCCACACCTCTGATCGACAGCCCTCTAGTGGCAAATCATAGGCAAACAGGTCTGAAACAACATGAACCCTTCACCTAAGATTATTTGAAAACACCATAATTTTATGACATTACAACCTTCCACAGATTTCTTACATTATACAGGTAAGCTGTGCCAAAGCCCTAAATTTGTTATACAACTTACCTATGGCCTTTCCTCTGGTTTATCTTTGATCAGGCACAAAACAGATAAACTAACCCAATATGGAAAGAGAAACTTTATTATATATGTAAACAAATAATAAATGTTGAAATAAAATTACAGGTAATGGTACCATTAAGGCTGTTTAAATGTGTTATGTGTGGTGCAGTGCATAGAGCAAAACCAACAGTTTGCAATGGAAATTTTAATCCTCCTTTATATTACAACTAACTTAAACAACCTTAGCAGTTGGTTTTAACATATTTCAGCATATTTATGCAAGAATCTAATTTCTGTGATGCACACTGTAGCTGACTTCATAAAATATGTAGCAATGTTGCAACTACCACACAACTGAGATATAGGAAGAGCCAATTGTCAGCATTCATTCTGTATATAGCTCAATATAATTCCAGCATAGTACATTATTCATAGTTACAGAATCATAGTTTGATGTTCTTTTAAAGTTAGTGGTACTCACAGGTGCAGAAGGCCACAAAAATAACCTCGTTCTGTTTTGTTTTGTTTTTTTAATGTACTGACTTAAGCAGTTAAGAAGGGAAATACTGTAGGGAAATATAATAGGTATTTACTGGATGAAAGAGAAAACAACAAAACAGCTAGTCACAAAATGATCACTGTGAAGCTGCTGTCTCTGAGCTCTGCCAGATTTAAAGGGCAACTTTCAGAAAGGCATGCTGGGAAACAATCAGATAACAGGGTAATCCTGTAAAGGGAAGATTTAGAAGGGTCTAGACATTTCCCAAAGAACTTCCCTGGAGGAGGTTTCTTCTGCACTGCACAGGCAGTAATACAGCACGAACAAAATATATTAATTTAATATTTAAGTTTGTCTGTGTAAAGATGATGTGGGTGCTAAAAGAAATTTAGGCTTGAGCAAATACTAACCGTGTATTCATGCTATTGATTTAACAAAAGATGACTGGGAACAAAGCTTGGCAGTATTATAAAACTCTCATTTGCTTCCATGAATATTTATACAAATGTTTTTGGTCAAATTAATGTTTGTAGAAAAGCAGAAGTATAATAAATACAATTACTATCAATATACATACTTGCCTTATCACATAAGGGCCAATCAGAAGATCAAAGTACAATAGGCTGGAAAAAGTCATCTAATCCAGCCCACTACTCCAGGAAGATCCATCCCCAAATAAACCATCCCAGCCAAGCTTCTATCTAACCTACTTCTGAAAATTTCAAAATGGATGGAGATTCTACAACTTTCCTAGGTAGCCTGTTCCAATGCCTGACCACCAGGGATCCTGGCTAATTGTGATAAAAAAAAAAATATCCCCAATTTTTGGCTTAAAAAGAGTAACTGAAAATCCACATTTTTCCATGATTAAAATAAAACACTACTATACACACGTGTGCATATGTACACACGCACGCGCGCGCACACACACACACACACACACACGTTTCATTTTAATCACAGAAAAATGTGGATTTTGGGTCATTTTTTTAAATAAAAAAATTGGGTTTGTTTTTTTTTATTAGAGAAAACCAGGATCCCTGTACATTAGTTAAAGAACAGTTCTGCCTTTTAAGATGGTTATCACAAATGTATATATATATAAAAAAAAATGAAATGAAAAAAACCAAGAAAAAAATCCCTTAATCTCACTATGAAAAAAGTTTTCATTAAAAGTAGCACTTGAATAAAATAAAATAAAATAAATAAATAAAGCAGAAACACTGCTTAGAGCATGGACCTAAACCTATATGCCTTATTTCACATGTGAGTTCTCTTCTTACTGAGACTACAGAGTCTCAAGTTCATTCTCAATTGTTTTCTTGCTCTCTCTTTCTTCCTATGAATCTTACATTCTTGGCTGCATATTAATATATCTTCAATAAGAGAGGTGCAGAGTTTCTTCCTGGCCTAATGCATACATGGGTCACTAGTGAATTCTTCTAGCGGATAGAGTTTTGAATGCCCTTTAGGTTGTAGAGAGCCCAGAGCACAGGCCTCCATCTTACAAGCAATTACTCTAGCCTATAACTTACTATGTAAAAGATGGGCAGGAACACCGGGACGAGGGGTTCATACATGCATTGAAAAGAGCCAACAGAATTCTCTTAGTTATGTTTTCTAGTAGAAACACCTACTAGGAAACCACTGTACAAATGTTACAGGGTCTGGGTAGGTGCTTCACATACAACTGTGCTGCCCATATCACCCAGCCAGGAGGCACCTGTGCCCACATCCCAGCTGCCTGGCAGACCCCCCTTGGTGCTGGAGACAGCTGACATGTCAGCACTGATTGGCTGACATCCCCAGGGGTCATTTTCCATGAGGAATTTCTGCCCACAGCACTCCTTCCCTTCCCCCTGTCTGTCAGACTTTGAGATCATCTGTTGTCTTTTTTAGCCTGTTGATTTCTCCTCTGACACTATGCGATATATCCCTACCCCTCTCAGACCCAGCTTCAGTGCAGGTGTGATGGGTCTGGTCTTGGTCAGGTGTTGCCAAGTAGAGTGGGTCAGGGTGGGGTGCTAGCAGGTAGGTTTGAATGTTGCTGGGTCAGATACTGGTGGATCAGAGTCATGTATTGGCAGATTGGGTGCTGTTGCGTCAGGGCAAGTGTTGGTGGATTGGGTGAGGTGTTCTCAGCTCAGATGGTGGTGGGTGGGGGTCAGGTGCTGGTAGGTTGGGGAAGTAGCATAACTAAATTGGGACAAGTAGGCACCATTCTGCATCCCATCAGCCACAACCTGGGTGTGTACACCTGTTGCCCTGTGGGGTCAGGCCAACTCTCAGGATCTCAATATTGCGCTGTTAGACTGGAGGGTGTAACACAATAGCACATATACAAACACAAAAATCAATTAGGTGCATACACACACACTCTACCAGCTCAGGCACATATACACCCAAACCAGCCTAGGCACATGCATACCTATCACCAATTCAAGCACATACAGTATACACCCCAGAAGTTAGACACAGATCATTAATTCGTATATATTCACACATGCTCACCAGTTCACACATATATAACCCACCTACACATACACACAGGTAAGTTCCTAACTTGGATGGTACAGTGTATATGTGTGTACTTGGGGTACCTGGGATACTTGGGGGAAGGTTCAGGTGAGAGAGAGAGAGTTAAAGTGTAGGGAGTGAAAGTTGCCAGAACTGGGATTAGAGTCAGTGGACTACAGAGAAGCTGGCTGAGGAACTGAGACTTGGGGTTACTTAAGGCAGACTGGGGCTGGAAACTGAGGCAGACAGCTCAGATGTTGTGGGGGAACAGATAAGTGTTGGCAAGGACAGCCAGGAAAGAAACTGAGGCAGAAACCTGGTTGCTCAGGAGAAAAGGAAAAGACAGTGGGGATAAGACAATGGCAAAGAAACAGGGGGTTTGGAGGCAGAGAGGAGCTCAGGACACGTGTTGGAGGTGGCAGTGAGCCAAAAGCAGGAGAGGGAGAAATGAGACAAAAGTTAGAGGGGCGAGGAGCAGAGATTGGAGCAGGGCCAAACCATAGTAAAGGAAAACCCAACTTAGGGGTCCAAATAACAGTTTTAATAAACAGACAACACACTACACTGCCCCATGAAGTTATTGGTTCACACACACACACACACACACACACATGCACACACAAGCACTCACAATGGCAGCGGGAGAAAGAGACTCAGTGGAAGGGTTGGAGTACAGGTAGGGAAGAGAAGCAGAGTCCAAGTCCTTGGTTGAAGAGGGGGTGAGGGGTGATAGCTACCTATCCAGGCTGGAAAGGAGTCCTTGTCCAGTAGGTGTTGTCCAGAGCGAGGTCGCCGGCAGAGCCTCTGGGTGGATAGGTGGTGTGGCATGGTGCTGGTCCAGATGGAAATGGTGTTCCCACTGGGTCTGTGTTCACTGTCCATTTTTCTAAGGGCAGACCTTGTGTGACCCTAGTGACAGGAGGCATGCCCAGGCAAGGGTCAGCCCCTAGCGTACTGAGCATGTGTGCTCCATGCAGGGATGTGCAGTTTCGGGTGTCTGTAATGGTGGGGTACAATGGTAGAGTTGCTGGTTCTGCAGGGTCTTTTGTCTTTCAAATGCTGGGTTCTTGTCTCTCTTCCTGGGTGAGGTCCGTGGTTCCTGGACGAATCAATGTGAGGTGATCATCTGGTTGTTACAGGCCATTCAGTACAGGACTGTTACCACTGTATTTCAATCATTCCCAATCATGCTTATTCATCCAGGAACCAATTTACATGGGAGAGGTACATGAATCATATAGTTGCAAAGCAAGGGATGCCCAGGCAGAGGACACAAGATGGAGGCTTGACATGACTTAAGCTAACTTACATATATAGGCCTAAAACAGTAATCACACAAATTAAAAGCAGTACAAACATAATAATTATCACTTATAAAACAGTGGGTATTGATATCAAAATAGCAGGAAACTTATTTGCAAAGAGGGGAGAGAAAAATAAAACTTACTACCTAAAATAAAATGTTAAGGCTTATCCAACATCTTAGCTTACTTATACTTATCTATACGGAATAGAGAGAGAAAGAAAAAGTCATAAATGGTTGGGGAAAGGGAGGGAATGCATTTTAAAATAAATAAAAAAAGAAAACTGTGGGTTTTGCTACACATCAAGGCAGTGTGCAAGAACCTCCCTTGCTTGCCCCCAGTCACCACCTGCTCCATGGCCTCAGTACCCTGATCCTTTTAGGTACTTGCTACAAAACCTCAACACATCTTTGTCCAGGGCATAAAAATCACTACTTACACCTGTGTATAGGGGTCAGGTGCTTGTGGGTCAACTCAGGAGTGACTGGGTCAAGTGCTGGCAGGTCATTGTCAAGTGCTGGTGGGTCAGGGTTGAGTTCTAGTAGGTGAGGTCATGTGTTGCTGGGTTGGATGTTGCTAAATTGGGTTGGTGCTGATGGGTCAGGTGTTGTCAGGCTGGAATTAGGTGCAGGTGGCTCAACTCATGTCTGGCCCCCAACTGATAAAAATGTGAGGCATTACAGCTGCACAGTGTTGGGGCTACAGGAAGAGATTGGGCTTTCTCAGCCCTGAAGTTGTCAAAAATGGTCTTCTCTGTGCTGGGCTGCAGCAGCAGCCCACAGCCTGAGTCATAAACTGTTTCCATGGAGCCAGGTGGGTGGGTGGGGGTGTGGGAGGAAGGCACTGAGATGCTGGAGGACAGTATTGCAGCTTATCTCAGTAGAATACGTGTACACATATTTGTTCCTGAAGTACAAATTCTGCTGGGGCCCACTTCTACCTCACTGAACTTGGGAGGGGGGGTTTTGTGGGAGAGGGGCTGTTTTTTTGTTTGTTTTTTCCCTCTACCAGAACTATCATTTTTTGTCTGGTAGAAACTGTATGCATGCTTGTACACCTAGGGTTTCTATTTGGGAAACTGTGATCTTACCAGTAGAAACACAACAAAGGATCCTGGTTTTCTCTGATTAGCGATAGCGGAGGGGAGGTCATGGCTGATTGCCAATGCGGGGGAGTGTTGGGGGTCCTCCAATGGCCAATCGCTGACTGGGGGGTCGACCCCAGAAGTGCTGGCTGTAAAACCAGAAGTACCACCAGCAAAAAAAAAAAAAATCAAATCCTTGTTGGACAGCTTTGTGCTCTGCAAGAAGAGGCCAAAGGCAGGCACAAATATCCCCCTTTTCACTCCCTGCATCATGCACAGCCCCAGAGATAGAAAAAGCCTTCAGGGCAGGTGGCTTCTTTGTGCTTGGGACTCAACTGTCTTGGTTCCCCCAGAATTCAAAAAGAACAAAAATTCGTTTTGGCCCCACCATTTTCCCCTTCCTCAGAGACATTCCAAGTCATAGACGAGGTGTTGGGGTGGCGCAGGGGGGCAGGTGCCCCCTCTGAGATTGGCCCTCACCAGTCGGGGAGTCAAAAATCTAGGTTTCCCACTTATTGGACAAATAGGTGACTGGAGAAAGGAGGTTGTTGGACAAAAGGAAGATTACATCTTCTCTACTTGTGTTTAAATGATTTTGATATGAGAGGAATGCTCAGAGATCAGATCCCCCTAGGGACCTAGACATCGGCAGGCCCGGAAGAGCTCCATCCGAGGGTGCTGAAGGCACTGGCCAACATCATTGCAGAGCCACTGGCGGGAATATTCGAACACTCATGGCGCACGGGCCAAGTCCCGGAGGACTGGAAAAGGGCTAACGTGGTCCCCATTTTCAAAAAGGGGAGGAAGGAGGACCCGGGCAACTATAGGCCAGTCAGTCTCACCTCCATACTTGGTAAAGTCTTTGAAAAAATTATCAAGGCTCACATTTGTGAGAGCCCGGCAGGACAAATTATGCTGAGGGGAAACCAGCACAGGTTTGTGGCGGGCAGATCGTGCCTGACCAATCTAGTCTCTTTCTATGACCAGGTTACGAAACGCCTGGACACAGGAGGAGGGGTGGATGTCGTATACTTAGACTTCAGGAAGGCTTTCGATACGGTATCCCACCCCATACTGGTGAACAAGTTAAGAGGCTGTGATGTGGATGACTACACAGTCCGGTGGGTGGCGAATTGGCTAGAGGGTCGCACCCAAAGAGTCGTGGTGGATGGGTCGGTCTCGACCTGGAAGGGTGTGGGCAGTGGGGTCCCGCAGGGTTCGGTCCTTGGACCGATACTCTTTAATGTCTTCATCAGTGACTTGGATGAGGGAGTCAAATGTACTCTGTCCAAGTTTGCAGATGACACAAAGCTATGGGGAGAAGTGGACACGCCGGAGGGCAGGGAACAGCTGCAAGCAGACCTGGATAGGTTGCACAAGTGGGCAGAAAACAACAGGATGCAGTTCAACAAGGAGAAATGCAAAGTGCTGCACCTAGGGAGGAAAAATGTCCAGCACACCTACAGCCTAAGGAATGACCTGCTGGGTGGCACAGAGGTGGAAAGGGATCTTGGAGTCCTAGTGGACTCCAAGATGAACATGAGCCAGCAGTGTGACGAAGCCATCAGAGAAGCCAATGGCATTTTATCGTGCATCAGCAGATGCATGACGAATAGGTCCAGGGAGGTGATACTTCCCCTCTATCGGGCGCTGGTCAGACCACAGTTGGAGTACTGCGTGCAATTCTGGGTGCCACACTTCAAGAAGGATGCGGATAACCTGGAGAGGGTCCAGAGAAGGGCAACTCGTATGGTCAAGGGCCTGCAGACCAAGCCCTACGAGGAGAGACTAGAGAAACTGGACCTTTTCAGCCTCCGCAAGAGAAGGTTGAGAGGCGACCTTGTGGCTGCCTTTAAGTTCATCACGGGGGCACAGAAGGGAATTGGTGAGTATTTATTCACCAAGGCGCCCCCGGGGGTTACAAGAAACAATGGCCACAAGCTAGCAGAGAGCAGATTTAGATTGGACATTAGGAAGAACTTCTTCACAGTTCGAGTGGCCAAGATCTGGAACGGGCTCCCAAGGGAGGTGGTGCTCTCCCCTACCCTGGGGGTCTTCAAGAGGAGGTTAGATGAGTATCTAGCTGGGGTCATCTAGACCCAGCACTCTTTCCTGCTTATGCAGGGGGTCGGACTCGATGATCTATTGAGGTCCCTTCCGACCCTAACATCTATGAATCTATGAATCTGCCCAGGACCAAACTGAATTGTATTAAGATTTGGATGCCTAGATGATGAAACTGAATGGGTTCTGAGAATTCTCACCTGTGAAGGCACTTGGGGATCTTTCCCATCCAAAATGGAAATGTCACCTAAACTTAGGCATTTGATGATGTTTGTAGCTAGCGGAGCAGGGCTAGACTGGATTGCTCTTGAATCTACATAAATTCTGTTTATGTCCAAATTAGTTGTCTCTGACATCAAACTGGAGTGAACCTTAGATCCTGTCTACTATTTATAGTTCAGCACTTAAGTACCTTTTAAATTCTGCTTGGAGGTTCCTGAATTCCTAAAGTCCTTTTGAATGGTCTATTTAGGCTCAATCCTTTAATAGCTCATAAAAAGCCAATCTCCAAATGGAGCTCCATTAAAATCCATAGTTATGCAAATTACTTTCTGTACTGATACCTGGACTGGGATCTTGAAATAACAAAAATAATGTAAATCTACATGAATTGCTACTTTATTACTTTCTACACTGTATTTATCACATTTGATTTAAATATTTCCCTTCCCCCTCCACCTACATCCACTGCTCCTCCCAATCCTTCTTTTTTATCCTTTTATTTCTTGGTCATATGAAATATTTTTGGATTAAGTGTAACTCTAAAACACAAACTCAGTGAAGGAAAATGATTGAACATTTGTATCATTTTGTGAAGCCTTTACAGGTACCACTTATGAGTTCACTGAGAACCAAGAGAATATCAGTCACATCAGTCTTCTGAGAAATATAACAAATATATATCATAGTTCTGAAAAGGTTGGTATATATATATATATATATATATATATATATATATATATATAAATGAATGATGAGTTTTATGAAAAAAACGACAGTGATATAGGCACTTCAAGACAGAGAAACTTCCCAAGTATATTTCATGTATATTTATCTAGGCTTATATGTGGTTTAAGAATATCTATGCCTTGGGTGGTAAAAAAGGAGAAAAGAAGCTTTTAGTGCAGAAAAGGCAGTTCTGATGTACCAAAAAATAAGACAAATGAATATAATGACTTTGAGAGTCATAGCCTACATTTTCTATCATGCTGAAGATGTCTATTTGTACATCATTATCAGAGACCCTGGTTTTCTCTGCTAAAAAAATCCCCAATTTTCAGATTTAAAAAGTAATCTCAAATCCACATTTTTTCCCAAGATTAAAATGAAATGGCATATAGATAGATAGATAAATAGATAGATAGATATACACACACACAGATATATAGTGGTGTTTCATTTTAATCAAAGAAAAATGTTGATTTGGCGTTACTTTTTTAAATCTGAAAATTAGGGTTGTTTTTTTGATCAGACAAAACAGGAACCCTGGTCATTATCAAACATATCAGAGCTCTTCTATGTTAGGTCATGTGCTTTGCTGTAGAAGCTTTGTACCAGTCTGAGGTGCAAGCAGTTTGAAATCAACTCAAATGGCTACTTACTAATTATTTTTATTTAAATTATGTAATACTATACCTACTGTACTGTAAGTAGTAGAGACGATTTTGAGTTTCAGAAGTGTATTTCAATATGGCCTTTGTAACCTAGCAGTCATCAGCTGTTGGAGTGGTCTTTGGTAGGCAAAGTATCTGGTCATTACAAAGAGTGCATAAAGTACTCTTCCTTTTCCCTCATGTCCTATATCATATTCACTTTGTTCACGAGCAATCAAACACCCATGCACTTACTAAATTATTTGACTAATTCATTCAATGTATTGTATTAAAATTTGTCCTGTCAGTACTTTACCACAGAAACAAATGTGTGTTGTCCCTTCTGAAAGGAGCAAATGAAAGAGGCAATTTTAATGCCTTTAGCTAGAAAAGCACATAAAGCCCCAATCTTGAAAGCATTAAGATAAGTTTAGGAGAGATCAAGGAGTCTCAATGAATTCAATGGGACACTGTTGAAGTCAATGAGAATCTTGCCCTTAATATCAGTGAGCCAGGATTGACCTCTTTTATACATTAATCATGTGTGTAAATGTTTTAAGGATCAATACCTAAGCTTATGTTTATTTGGCCTTCAGAACTAGATTAGGGGCAGGGCTACACATGACACGGAGTGCACAAGAGCAAAAACCAGGATGCGATGCTACTCTGCAGTAGGATTAGACTATTGTGCAGCAGCATCACAAAAAAAGTGTTTGCCAGCACTACTGCACAGTAACTCTGGTTACTGCACATTTATTTAGTACTTGTTTATATAAGTACTAAATAAATGCACAATAATGACTGTGCAGTAAAGTCTCATGTAGATGTAGCCTAGGGGTGACACCAAGAAATAAGTCCCTACACATTAAGCCAAACCAATCAATTATATGGCACAATCAGTTCAGGAGTGGTTCTGATCAGCTTAGCCCCAGAGCTGTACTCAGGCTACATACAACCATCACATTTCAATTAGTGGAACTGCAGTTCAACCAGTGGAAATGTTTGGCGTACAAATGCTCATGGTAGTTCAGCTGAAGAAAACATTGCACACGCAGGGGAAATCTCCATGTTGCAGTAGGATGAACACACCTATGAATGAGGTTCAACCAGTGCAATGAATGGTTGTACACCTCCCCAGTGAATTCAAGCCTCTGTACCACCTTCTGGCATTACCATCTGCACTGCTCCCACTCCTCCTTCACCTCCAGGGAGACATTCTGTGACCCAGTCTGCAGTCTACTACTCCAGCTCAGAATGATGCAAGCTCTGTGGCTGGGAAAACTCAACCACAGCCATGTGTTGAGATCCAGGGAGACATGGGGAACTGAGGCAGCTGTGTCCTCCACACAGGATCCGGCTCTCTTCAGAGTCAGAGCCAGGCCCTGACTTCCCACATCCAGAAACTCCCCAAGACCCACACACCCAAGTCTTGCACCTATACCCAAAGACCCAGGACCTCAACACTCAGACCCAGACTTGAAACCCCAAGACCTAAAACCAAGACCAAAACACCCTCAGACCCCAAGCCCAGATGGTTCCCCAAATCCATGTGTGCAGGAGCCAGTACCGGCACTTCAGGTCTACAGACTGGTTCAGGTTACCAGGGAGCATCCAGGCATTCATGGCTTCTTCCACCAAGAAAGTTTTATCAGCTTAAGGAATGGGGGCATGTCCAGCCATGTTGGGGCTGGGATGTAGAAGCCTCCTGAAAGTTTGGGTTGGGAGCAGGGAAGTGAGACATCTTGGGACTGGCAGATAAAAGACACTAGGAACTTCAGGGCTTGGCAGGTGGATGTGGCCAGCTGTGTTGGGGCTGGCAGGTTCAGGGCATGAGGGTGTAGCCATCTATTCTACACCAACTAGGTGGGGGTGGAGTTGCAGAAGACCATGGCATCATGGGTATTGCCAGCTCAGCCAGCAAAGATGTAGGTGAAGTGACTACACACATGTGTGTACAGTGCTTGATGTTGACCTGCAGAGTATTGGAACAGAAGCCCTTGTGAGTCTCAAACTCTAGAGAGCTATGGGGTGGGGACATGATGGGATACAGATGCTATCAATGGCCCCCACACAGTTAGGGGCAACCTCAGTGTGGGTTGCCAAGGCAGATGATAGATTTCTCCAGCACATCATTGATGATGTGGCACACCTCCCAGACTACTCCTCCAGCCATGGATTTGTCCACACTGAATTGGTTGATGATAGAGCAGAGGCTGTCAGGGGTGGTGAGCTTCCATAAGGTGATGGTAATGTGTTTCTTTGGAGTCAGGGGTTGGTTTATGCACATGCTAGCATGACAGGCTTTCAAGCCAACTTTAGAAGGGCATGCATAATGTCTCTGAGCCAATCACAAGGCATGTGCAGGAACACTAAGGAGGAATCAGTACAGGTCTCAGGTCTGCTGGCCTCTGGGAGAAGATGATGAAGCCATGGCTGGGTGCTGAAGAAAAAACACACACATGCCATTAACAGGACAGAAAACTTGCTTTGGGTCTGTTTTGGAAGCCTCTGGGCAGGCAGAGAGGCAGGGGCAAGGAGACAGTAGTGAGTCAATATTTTTTTCGTGAGGTGTGTCCCTTTATGCAGCCAGCCTTTCAGGTCTGCACAGAATAGTCAGCTGCTCTCAGGAGTCTCCAACAAGCTAGAGAACCTACAAAGCAGTCTGATGTGTGTACAGGGGCCCTCTGCCTGCAGGTCACTTCCAGCACAGGCTGTCTGAATGGCATCTACCTCAGAGACTGAATGTTTGTACACTGCTTAAGTAGTTAGGTTTTCAACCACTTAAAAAAACCCTGCTCATCTTCAGTCGGTTGATTTGAACACTTCTGTGCACCCCAGATTCTTCTGTCTCCTGAGGTGCATGCTTGAGGTTGCTTCTAGCATTTCAGCTAAAAATGCAGTCTATGAGCTGTCTATGCTGCCTAGTTTGTAAGTTTTGGCAGAAGTGTGTGGGACTAACTTCTTGGCAGTGCTCCCAGGCTTGCTTCAGAGATCATATAGATATAGTGTCTAGGTTTAGGTATTGAAGTACAAAAAATTAAATCTAAGTAAAAAGGGAAAATGGTTCTCCTAGTTACATGGAGACCCTGTATAGTCACATGATTCTGTCCTGTCAGATTTCAGATGTACAGTTGTCCTCAGGGTTAACATACACTGTCTTTGCTATCCGTCAGATCCCAAAGTTGCCCACTATATTATTAGTTTGAACCTACTGTATTTTTTTTGCTTTACTCCTAAATTTAACCACCACCTATAAGATTGTTTTAGTTAATCATTTTCTTACAGGACATTATGTTACTTGACCTTAGTGTATCTACTCATGGGAATAAACAGTTATTTGCTTGTTTAAAAAAGAAGAAAGAAAGAAAGAAAAAAAGCAGGAATGAGGCCCATCTCTAAAACTGCGGTTCCCAAAATGACTATTTCATAAAAAATATGGGCATCTCAATAAATGAGGATTATAATAAAAACCATATTGCAACCTTAACAGTGGTAGATATGATTCACTTTAATGTCTTGCATGACAATTTAAATTATACAGGCTGTTCAATACATCTAACTTAACATTCTTGGAAGCTTGCCCTTTGTATTAATATAAATGACATGTTGAATAATGCTGATACCATTCCCAAGAGAGCACTACTTGACATTTCTCCATATTCTTCTGTACAATAATGACAATAAATTTTATGTCATTTTTCTTATCCATCTTATAGCATTATCCAAACACTGGTAATTTTTCTCGGAAGTCTCCGAGCTTCCTGCTTTAACTTTGTATAGAGTCTCTGGAAAATTCCAGATTTGTTTTTTTCCATTTCATTTTGAATTACTTTTTCAGAAGTAAAAAAGGAGCTGAAAATATGGTAAGCTTTAATCATACTTAATATATGGAAAACATTCTCATCTCCATAACATATAATAAGCTGTTTTTCTTTGAGTACAATAGGTATTCAGGATGTGTTTTCAACATGTTTTCAGTATTGCAAACGTATGAGCAAGCTGCAACCTGCAAGATGGCAAACAACTGGCAGTCTAAATAACAGATATATTAAAACTAAAGGTGTTGGTTCTGCCACAAATACTGATGTAGATTCTGACACTGACATCGATGATTCCCTGTATATTGACAGCCAAAGATGAAAGACTAAAACACAGACATAAGAAATCCTTTGCACATGAATCTCAGTGGTACCAGGGTATTTGACAGCAATAATTACCTTCACTGGAAGATAAAATGTCTAAAAGCTTATGTGGGTTTGCATTTTTTGTTCTCTAGTTTGTCAAAACTGTTACGTCTTCTTAAAACAGTACTTGAATTCTATTTCATGGAAAAAAAAAATTGGCATTACCATACATATCATCCAATGAATAATGTAGCAGTATCTATATAATCATGTAAACTTCTAAATGTATTTTAATCCTACCAAGATATAATATGAAGACATAGCATTATTGACTTTTTGTTGACCTTACCAAGAGAGGTTATCCAGGAAGGTGAACATCATGGTGAAGTATTAATAGTGATCAGTGCAAGAACTCACATCTGGGCATCCTAAAAGAAATAGATTCTGTTTCCAAGTAGCCAGTAACAAGTACTGTGTCATTAGACAAAACATGGAAATATCTGTGCCTCAGTTCTTCCATCTGTAAATTGGGATAAGTATGTTTATTATCTCCAAAGAATCTATGAGGATTCATTCTGGTCACAATTTGCAAACCTCATGTTAGAGCTTCTGTATGAATAACAAATAATACCCTTTGAAACAATGAAACACATAAGAAAAGGAGAATGATTGCTAAAAGATTATATTTTTACATACCAGCAATACCAGGAGGTGGACTACGTATCTTCATCTTCTGGCATTAGGACAAGGTGGTGATGCACAGACAATTTTAAAATATATATATATTTGAACAATTCTTCTGGAAACTGATGAAACATAAAGCAAATAACTATAAATAAAAGTACATGAACAATTTATTTGTACGACTAGAATAATGAATGATCTTTTTGCTTATTTACTTAAATGTCTGAATATTCACCATAGCAACCATACTACATTAGATGTGTTTTAAAAAAGAATCACTCAAGATTTAACACCAGCATTCCTAAAAAAGATTTTTTCTTCACATAATAAAGCTGAATCAAGGTGCACTTGAATGGTGTAGTAACATTTACAACATCCAGAGAATTACAAAGCATGGTTGTTTTTTGTTTTCATTGTGCGTTCCAGTCTGAATTTGTGAGGGGGGAGCAAAAACCAGGGGTAATTTTCTTCTAATACATATTGCCATCAACCTGCTTTTCCTAACATAATAGAGTGGCAACCACCTAATCTCTAGTCAGTAAGGAAGGTGAAGATAACTTCTTTCAAGGCAAACCAAATAGAGGAACTTCTGCTTCAGACTGAAAGATGGAAAGTGCACTTAGAAATAGCAACAGATTCTGAGACATCAGGAAGTGGTAATATTTTGACAAAATGCAGCAAAAGGAGGGAAGAACTGTTTGTGAACTGGGCTCTGTGTCCTTGTTCCATCTGCTATTTAGCTCATCTATATAAGCCTCATTCCCAAAAACCTAAGAAAGGGTACCATGGTCCTTCCCAAACTTGCAGTTGGTGCAATAAAATATACCACACAAAAAGCCTTGCCTTCGCTATTTTAGTCTCTCCCCAATATCTAATGCCCTATTGATTTAAACTGTATGTTGAAGAAGGTACAGTGAGTTATTGAATCACATAGCCATCACAGCTCCCCAAAAATGGCTTAACAGAAATGGGTCTGCAGAATAACTACAGTTAGTATCCAGTCTAAAAGTGGGTTGAAAAAAAAAATTCTACCCTACAAAACCTGAAAGAGCAGGGACTATCATTCAAAAGAGGATCTGTGAAGAAAGTGAGAGCAAAAGAGAAAGATCATCTCATCCTGTAATGAGTGAGAGGCAGGTCTTTCAGCTGGAGTTGGTGCATATGGGTAGGACAGTACACACAAATTTAAATGGTGCCTCCAGTGCTACCAAACATTTTATTTTACACACATTGCAACACTCAACTGTTTTAATGAAGAGTTAAATTAATCTCTTTATATTAAATAAATATCAAAAGGGAATTTAGACCTTTTAATATTTTATACTTTATACATGTATAGTATTGGGAATACATGTGTCCTGCAGTCCCACCCACCAAAATATGCATTTTGAATTTTCATTCTCTTTTATCCAAAAAATTCTACATAAAATGTCCTAAACTCCTGTGCAATAAAATAAAACAGGGTACCTTTTTTATGCAAAGTTCTATACCACACATAGAATTTAAAAAAGATAAATTTATCTGCAATAGATTTCATTATAAACTTTTCTAGAAAGGAAATAAGAAATATTTTTTCCAGAATGGTTGTCAGTGATCATTCCAAAGCATGGCTCAATATCAATCCTGATAAAAAAAATATTTGTTAAGGAGCTTCTTTTTTCAAGGATCCACAGTCAAATTTTAGTAATGTTTCTCTTTTTTATCTATTTATTTATGCACTGTAACTAAGACAGATATGCTGTCCTCAAGACCTTGGAAGAGAGAGGAAGAGAGAGAGAGAAACACAATTGCCAGCTGAAGGTTTTCAAGGTTGCCTATATGAATGTTATCAATTGTATGTACTGCTGAACTGCTTGGGCAGTCATAATCAAGGATCCTGGCTTTCTCTGATTTAAAGAAAAAAAAAAATCCCTAATTTTCAGATTTAAAGAAGTAACCCAAAATCCATATTTTCCTGTGATTAAAATGAAATATCACTCTCTCTATATAGAGATTAAAATTAAATATGACTCTATATAGTGTGATATTTCATTTTAAAAATCACAGAAAAATGTGGATTTTGGGTTACTTCTTTAAATCTGAAAATTGGGGATTTTTTTTTTCTTTAAATCAGAGAAAGCCAGGATCCCTGGTCATAATCAAGTAACTGCATTTTTTTTCATGTGACCCAGCCCTGAATAACACATACCCTATTTTTGTCCCCAAGCAGAGGCCAGAAAAAAAACCTTGGCATGCAGATAAGTATCTGAGTTCTGGGGCCTTTGGAGCTTGAGGCTGCATGCCAGGACTGGAGACAATGTGCTGCGGCTGGGGGCTACATGCTGAGGCTCAGGTCTTGGGAGTCAAGAGCCATGTCCTGGGGGTTTTGGGAATGGGAACTGGGGAGCTGGGAGCCATGTTCTAGGACTGGGGGTTGGGAGCTAGGGGTTGCACCATGAAGTTGGGAGCTTTGGGACAATATTTCAGGGCCTGATATGGCTGCTGTGGCCCTGATGCCAGAGCCACGGGGGCTAGCTTGATACCAATCAGCACTGGGGCCCACATGCCAGGTCTCGCCCTGTATCTTAGCTTTGGAGCCTCATCTTGGGTGCAACCCAGCGTACAGCCCCAGAGCCAGCTCCTGGTCCTGTACTCAGTGCACCCAGTCCAAGCTAGCACATGGCACTGAAGCCAGTGTGTGGGGGTCGAGCCACAGGCCCACTCCACACGCAGGCTTAATCTGCTGTGTTGTTGTGGTAGAGGGCTCTCCATGGCTCTAGACACTTACGGAGTGGGTGGAGTGGTGGCAGTCTTAATTGCCATGGCTCTAAAAGATATGTTAATTAATGCTGTTGCCACCGTTGCCCACATCCCTCTCCACCACTCCTCACTCCCTGCTGCCAGATGTCCAGACTTATGAGAGGAAAAGGCTCCCCATAATGCAAAACTCCAATTTTTCCAAGCTGGTTTGGGGAAAAAGGTGGGGTTTATATGATAGCAATACCGTAATGTCTATTGCCCAGTCAACAGATAGACATTTGATGCAAAATGTTAGCATGGGACTGTGGCTGGGATGACACTTTTTAATTATATTATGAAAGCACTGAAACAAAATCTGTGGTCCTTAGCTAACTAAAATTCCCACTGAGACCAGAAGGGCTAGATCACAAACACTGACTTATTCTTAATATACTCCTGCACAGTTAAGTCAAACATGAAAGACAGGTCTGATTGTTAAATAATCTTATGCCTAATAATCCCAAACTATTTTTCTTTATTTTCCTTATAACAATTATAAGTAATCCTGTGCTAAATCATTTGTCATGTTTTGGGTTTTTTTAATTAGAACACTGTATAATATTTTAATTGCCTACTGTCTAATGTTGATCCTGTTTCTGGAACATTTCCAAAGTAAAGTGTATTTTGGAAAAAGTATCATATGCAAAGTTAACAAGGCCTTTCTTTCTCAAGTTTACCAAGTAGTTACATTTCAATTACAAGGCTCTCAGTTTATCAATTGCAATTAGATTAAAAAAAAAAAAGTTATTTAACAATCTGGTATTTCCGTTTGTTTCTGGGTTTGTTTGTTTGTTTTTTAAATTTAGGACAATTTATTTTCTTCAGTAATTATTCAAGTGAAACTGGTACTAATATTTTCTATAAGAGTTATTAAGTTTCTAACTGATAATATAATTCCTTGACCAGTCAATATGCAGTATTTAAGCTAAAAATTGGAATGTTTAGTTAGATATTTAACCATTTGAAAGTAGGCATTGATAATTAAGTAGTCACAAATAATAGTCTTTGGAGATTCTGTAAGATGTTGTAACATGCATATGAAAGTATTTTTAGCAGAAGTTATGATTATTTAGTCTAACCTCCTACTTAGGACAGGCTATAGACCTTCCCTGAAATCATTCCTACTTCAAGCCCCAAAGTTGCATTTGAACTAGAGCAGAACTTCTAGTGGGGGAGCTGGGGGAATCCAAATCTTGCTTTAAAAATTTCAAATGACAGAGAACTGGTCATAACCCTTAGTACAGTGTTCCAGTGGTTAATGTAGCATGCTCTGATTTATAAATGTCCATATGTTTATAGAGACAATTGAAAGTCAGTGAGAATAGACTATCTAACTGACCTTTGTAACTTTCAAAATCTGTTTCCACAGGATTTTTTTCCATGTGGGAAAAAATAATGTCTCCAATGGTTAATAGTTTTTATCAATGTAGTTGACTTGCTATCCTTAGCAGGACTTTCCTCAATGTTTCCTCCAAATTCTTGTAACAGCAGAGGGAAGAGACAGAGCACATGCTGCTTTATCTTCCTTTCTCTATGACTGAAACTAATAGGTTCATACTCAGTGGTTTACTAGAGGGCTTGATTTCCCACCTATTTTCAGCGTCTTTTGCTGATCTTCACTGGAACAATCAAAGAAGATATTGTCTGATCCAGGAACCTCCTACAGAAATTTCTGGCTTCCTGGAGCATATACAGACTCAGAAGCAAATATAAAGGTTGTGTGTGTCTAGGTCTTACTCCCAATTCCTTTCTATTCAGATTTAGTTGTTCTGTAGACCTCATAATAAGGTCAGATATTATTGCGTAGAAATCTAGCATCTTAGATTATGGACAAGCATTTATTTCTACTTCTGCAAGTTTCTGGAAAATTTACAGTGGTAGAAATCTTCCCGAGAAAGGATGTACACAGATGTCCTAGTCTGTCAATACTCTATCTCCTCCTCCACATGCCTATCCCAAATTGGGATCACTCCAGTCTGGGAAGGCTGGAAAAGCACTGGCAGCTCACCTTCTCCCAAGTATGGGAGTAATCCAGCTATGGAGAAATGCTTTCGCACATTTCTCACCCACAAGGCAGTGGGGACTGAGGCTTTCCAGAACCCCATCCTCGCCTTTCACTAGAGAGGCACAGGTGTGGCATTTCCTAGAGACTGCCCCACCGCAGACAGCTCCACCACACCATTGAATCCCATCAGGGTGTAGTTTTAGGTCATTCCCCAGGACCAGGAACCTCCCCCATCCCCATAGTTCCTACCCTTGACTACCAGGTGTTCTGGGAGAACTCTGGCCAGGAGATATTTACCCTTCAGCTCCCCAGTTGCAACTGCCCAGTTCTGCTCTCAGGGCCTGTCTTATACCCTGACTGCCTAGCCCTACAGCAATCAGGTAGCCTCCTGGGTGCCATGTGACCCTCTGATTTGGTCTGCTCCCACCTTCAGGCTGATCTGAAGCCTGCTCAAGCCCTTAAAGTGGCAGGCACCAAAGGTGCCCTGTCACACAAGTTAATTTAGCAGTTTCCATGGCCACTATTTTTTTTAATTCAATAAAAGTCTAACAATAATAATAAGCATTGATTACTTTCTGAAGTAGCCATCAGTGTCTGAGTTGTATGCTTGCAAATCCCATTAAAATAAATGGAAATAGCATATATGCCTGTGATGGGATAAACAGGGTCCTGAAAATTATAATATAATATAATAAAAAATGCATATCTGTTTTTTTAAACTAATTTAGCATTGCTAATCCTCTGACAACAAAGCTTCTTACAAACTGGTTTATTTAAAGATGTTATTTAAACAGTTTATTTAAAGATATTAAAAAAAAAACAACAATCTGCCAGATTTACATTGAAAGCGGTTTTCTGGCTGTTTTCAATTTCAGGAGTGAGAGAGTCTTAGATATTGAGGCTGACATTCATGAAATGAACCTTTAAGCAAGAAAATTAATAATGAAAACAAGAATATTTTAATTTGCTTGATTTTCCTTAGTATTCTTTAAAAACAGACCAGTCTATAGGCAACAATTCTCCTACTAATTGTTCTTGTTCTCTGAATCACAGGATGAAACAAACCAGGAACTGGTGCAAGATAAAAGACAGTTCTGCCCATGCCATTAGGAAAAAAAAATAAATCTGCAAATGGCAGCAATTATTAAAATAAGTTGTGGGAATATTTTCTTATGCTACTTTTGCTAACATTGCAGTCCATGAGGTATAACAAGAATGTACAGAAAGATAAAAAGGTAAAACTGCTTCAGAGGAATCAATTCTAATTGCAAACACATTGGAAACATTCTATATTGCTTAATGCTAGAGTGATAATCCTTATACGGTTGCTCTTGAAACATTACTTCAACATTTCCCTCAAATATGATCAATGTAATTCTTGGTTTCCAGATAACTGTGGTACATATTGATTTCTACTGCACAAAGGTATGAAACATTGTTACTTATTAGCACTAATGTGGTAATATTTTCCATCCACTCAATACTTCTTTAGACCATTTCCTGCAAGTGCACTAGGATCTTGTGTGAGTGTATTAGGAGTGATTGTGGAGACTGGGACAATGCTGTGGTGGTTATATGCAAACTCGGGAGGAGGGAAATTTCCCCTGAATAAAGATGTGTACTTGCATGCAAGCACATATATTTAGCCAGGGGAAAATGTGTGTGTGTGTGTGTGTGTGTGTGTGTGTGTGTGTGTGTGTGTGTTGGTGCATCTACAGGTTGCCCTATGATGACATTTTTACTGCGTCATGCTTTCGTACTTCCATTGGAAAGTACTAAAGCACAATGCAGTAACTGCCAGTACTGTGCTATACACATAGCGCACAGTTATTCTTAGCAGATACTTTGCCATAGTGGCATGCTATAACAGGGGAGTGTGTCACTCAAGTGAGGTAGTTGCTGCTCATGTGTAGACACCTGTGGATGCTATGTCACCATAGCACACCACTATGGTGATGTATGGTCACACGTAAAATCAACTTGTATGTATATCCCAAGACTTAATCTTTTTTTCACAGAAACATGTCCCTAATCTTACATTCACCTTGAAAGGGACCA
Organism: Alligator mississippiensis; assembly: GCF_030867095.1. Classification (NCBI taxonomy): domain Eukaryota; kingdom Metazoa; phylum Chordata; order Crocodylia; family Alligatoridae; genus Alligator; species Alligator mississippiensis. Next base: position 381,826,957 of record NC_081824.1, read on the forward strand.
GGTAGCCTTGGGAGGTTCCTAGTAGCACAACTCTTATGGAATAGCAGAAGCACACACCCTCAAGAGCTTCAATGTATAGCCCTGGACCAAAGAGTTCTGCAGGGTTTCTGGATGGACTCTTCTGTCCTTTCCAGGGGAGACATTTCTCACCAAAAGTTTGGTATGGATATTACCTGCAGTTATAATATCAAAATATCTGTAAAAGCACTATAGACTCAAGAAAATCTCAGGGCCTTGTTACACATTTTTTTAGGCAGCTCCTGGAGCTCTCAATCCCCAGATTCTCCACACATTAACACCTGAAACCAGTTTGAAGCACACTTGCATGGCTTAAAGTTATACCACTCTAGGGCCAGTTTATCTCTGATCCCTGCTACCCAGCTCCCATTCTATTCATGTGTGGCCATTTCCCAAAGATGAGCCACCCAAGTTTCAGTCCTTCAGCACCCCAGAAGCCAGTTTATCCATGCCCTCCTGTTCTGTGTGGATAAACTGTCCACCCCTGAACTCTACTGCCCAAGGGGTGGTTCTGGCACCAAGACAACTCCCCCTCTTGCCCCTGGGGATGTGACCTTCCCATCCTCAGTGGTGCAACCCCATGCAAACAGAGCACATGCCAGCTAGCCATAATGAGGCATGAATGGGTCCAGGACTGAGGTCTAGGGGGTGGGGGAGAAACAATGTAGGTATCTGTATCAGGTCCCCTTGAGCTGGGGTTTCCTTCCAGAGGCAAGGTAATAGCTCTTCCAAAACTGTCTTCCCTCACAGGTTACATCTCCTAGTTACCCTGGAAAGTACAACCAGTACCTGCCTCCCTCCTCATGCCCCAATCTTAAATCCCAATTTACTAAAATATGAAACCTTCTTTAATATATTTCCTCTTTATTTCTTTCTAAAATTCCTTTTCTTAACTTCATTTATTTTATGGTTCAGTAACGGATTACCTTCATTTCACAATCCTTCCCTCACCTCCATTTCCTTTCCACCTCACATTTCATTACATACCCCCATGCAGCCTCCCACCTTCATGCTCCCCCTTCCCCAACCCATCTCTCACACACCCCAACCTAGACCAGGGATAGAAGTCTGTCCTGGTTCATCAACCCTATAGTGGCAACTCACAGCTGTAGTTCTGAGTCAGTCCCCTGTTCACCAGCCCTCTGGTGACAAGTCACAGCTGTGCATGTGGGGGAGAGTCAAAGAAGGTTTTTAAACATAAGGTGAGACTGCTCCAAACTCAAGCTAGCACTAACACTGATCAATATCTGAGCAGCTCAAAGTACAATATGTTGCTAGGCTTTCAGTCTTCTAGAACATGAGCATCAGGGTCTGTCTGGGATCCTAGCAAGAGTGTGGACACAGATATATTGAAAGCAGTTTCAATAGAGGAAGGTTTTAAAAGGGCAGCAGCTGTTGCATTCTAATTATTATTTGTGAAGGACCTAAGATATATATAAATGTAGCAGAACCCTTCCAGCTTTAACACTACATGAAGTGGTGTTAAAATTGGAGTAGTTTTTTTTATATATTTATATTGTTTTCACCTCATTTACAATTAAAATAAAACAGCTAATACTTTTTTTTTTTTAAGTTGCCCTTTAGAATGGACTACCAGGCAACAATGAAGCTGAAAACAAAAATAACAAATTATATTTTTGGGAGGGTGTAAGAGGGGGCCTGCTCAGGGCCGTTCTCAGAGTGGCCCACCCACCTGTTCCTGGGCTAACTGCCCGTGTTCTCATCTGCCACGCCTTGATGTTAATTATTTAATTAAAAGCTGTAAATTAAGTGGGAGGCTGGCCATTTTATTGCCCTGATGCCAGGGGGTGCTATCTGCGGCTCCTTTCCTCCTCTACACCGCATCCCAAGCCTTGCAGATGGTATCTAGCTGTTATCACCACCGGCCCCACACTGGGCCCCAGAATCCTCCTATCAGGACCCCTCCAAGATCTCTCCATTCAGGCGTCCCACCCCGCCTTCTTTTGGCTATCTAGCTCCCTGAAACTATTTTCCCCTCTCGGTTGTGGTCCCCCCGGGACCTTTGGCTACCACCCCTGGCCCACCTCCAGGCCAGTCAGGACCCCAGACCCTCAGTTCTAGGGCGTCCCTCGCAGTGGGCTTCTGGCCCTTTTGACCGTCTTGGTCCTGGCCCCAGCATGGGCCAGTCGAGGGTACTCTCTTGATCAGGTCCAAGTCTCTAGCCCCTCACTCTCTCCAGGGGTCTGCCTTCTGGGCTCTACAAACAAAGAGGTTACCCACCCAGTGGTGGGAGCTAGGGGTTAAGGCACCCTGACCTGCCTTTCACCAGGGTGGTAACTGGCCTGGCATTTCCTGGGGGCTCCCGTGCCACTGAGAGCCCCACCAGACCACCCACTCCTGGCAGGGTGCAGTTTTAGGTCATACCCAGGACCAGGAGCCTCCTATCCATCCCCTACAGCTCCTCCCTTACCTCCAGATGATACCAGTAGCCCTCCAGCCAGGCAATGTTGTTGCCTGGCCTCTCACAGCAGAACTGCCGTGTTTATATGGGCAACCCTAAATCTAAGATGGCTGCCCTCATTAGGCACCTAGTGGCTGCCAACTCCAGGCCCTTAATATGGCAGGCACAAACAGTGCCCTGCCACAGGGGGGCAGGGGAGTAACTTTTTTTTTTTCCCTTAAAGAAACTTGCATTAAGTCAAATTAATTGTTGCAGTTAAAATGTTTTTAAAAACCCCACTAGTTGCAAAATGGTTTCAGAGAAAGGAAGCTAAGTAATCTGAATCTAAGAAAACATCAAATAGAATAAAATTGTAATTTATATCCTGCTTCACAAATTTGCTTGAGTTCTTTGAGGGCTTTAAAAAACATGTGGATAAGAGGGAATCCATCTGATAAAATGTATTTGGCTTTTTAAAAAGCATTCAACAAAGTCCATCACCAAAGGCTTTAAAAAGACAAATAAACTGAATTGTCATGGGATTGAATTGGGAGCTGGTTCAAAGATAGGATGCAAAGGGGAAAGCTAAATGGTCACTTTTCACGATAGAGGGAGGTCAAAAGTAGGTTTCCTTAGGGATTTTTGCTGGGCCCGATTTTGTTCAACATTTTTTATCAATACTTGGAAACGAGGGTTCACATTAAAATCTCCAGGTTTGCAGATTATACCAAATTATTCTGGATAATTAATCCCAAATTGACAGAGAAGACCTGCAGAAAGATCTCACAAAGCTAAAGGAATAAGCAAAAAAACCCCAAACAGATGAGCTCTAATGTTAACAAGTTCAAGGTAATGGCATAGGGGGAAAATAATCTTAACTATATGTACAAAATGCTGGGTTTTGAACTAGCTGTTACAACTTAGAAGAAAAACCTTGGAGCCATTGTAGGTAGTTCTCTAAAAATGTCAGCTCAATGTACAGTGGATACCAAAAAATCCAATAAAGTGTTGTAGGCAAAGTTCTTTGGGCAGATGTAATATCTTTTAATAGACCAACTAAATAGTTGGAAAAAAGTTCTTTGAAAGTTTTCAGGCCCATAAGCCTGCAAAGAACTTTTTTTCCAACTATTTATTTGGTCTAGTAAAAGATATCACATCTATCCAAAAACCTTGCCTGCCTATGTCCGTAGACCAACATGGCTACAACCAACAACACTGCAATAATGTGCTGGGCAGCCTTAAGAAAGGAATGAAAAACAAAATGGAGAACATTGTCCTGCCATTATACAAATACATGTCATTCCTGAGTCTTGAATATTGTGTGCAATTCTTATTTCACATCTCAGAAAGGTTATAGTAGAATTGGAAAAGGTACAGAGAAGGGCATTCAAAATGGGAGCAGTTGCTATACCAGGGTGAGACTAAAATTTTGTTAAGGATAGGGCTGAGGGAGAATGTGATAGAGGTCTATAAAATCATGAAGGGTGTGGACCAAATAAACAAGAAACTGTTGTTCACCAAGTCCCTAAATACTGGAACTAAGGGGCACCTACTTAAATTAGTAGGTGGCAGGTTTAAAACTAATAATAGAAAATAGTTTGTTGTTTTTTTTTTATTATGTAATGCATAGTTAGCCTGTGGAATTCAGGAGATGATAGAGGCAGATAGAGGCAGATAGCATGGCAAAGTTCCAAAAGGGCTTGGTTAAATTCATGGATGATAGCTCTATTAATGGTTATTGAACAAAATTGTTGAAGATATTTCCTCTTGCACCTCTAAATCAATAATGGTGGATGCCAGGGAGGACATAGAAAAGGGCACAGATTTTTCTATGCTCTCCCCATCTATAGCATTGATTGTGCCAATGTCAGAGACAGATTAGTGAGATAGATGGCCAGTGGTCTAACCCGGCGTACTGCAGACTGTCTCAGATGAAGATATATGGTTTTTTGCCACTTAGGAGCCCAAGAGGTAAATTCTATTTCACTCACTAGACATCTAATGCAGGTTTGCTGGTTAAGTACTGAATATACAACCAGAAACAGGGAACATTTAACCTCTTTATATACACTGTTCTCATATACTTTCAAAGGAGGATATGCAGCTGATACATTCCTGCAAGTGAATTCTACTTCATCCTACAGGGATATGTAACTCCCCATTATTTCAATGGGAAGAACAAGTTCACAATGGATGGATTTTTCCCACCCTTTTTGGCAATTTTCCCCCCAGGTGGCAATTTTCTATCCTTCTACCTGGCTGATTTTGCCTTTGACTTATTGTGTGCAGGAAGAATAAGCGTGTTCAGTAGGATTATGCACTGGCTAGGTGTTACTGGATATACCTGAGTGCAAGTCCCAGAAAAAACAGTGAAAAGAATGACCCTCCTATGTTTTAGCTCAAATAGGTAAATGACTATGGCACTGGCTAGGAAAGCTGGAGACCTGAGTTCTTGTCTTTCTGTATTGCCAGGACACCACTATAACCACTGTAACACATTATCCAGGCCCTTCTTCAACACTCCTTTTATAGGTGAGACACTGGCTCCTGCATTTGATAGTCAATGAATGGAGATAGTAGAGGATCCCACTGGGAAGAAGAGATGTCTGCTTGTTTTTAAGGAAGAATACTTCTTATTCAGCCATACACGCTCCAATTTGTTCTTGTCCTCCTAGACATATATTTCCCACTTTTGCCTGGCAAGGGACCCAACTTCAAAAAGAACACTAGAGTCTTCTGTACAATTCTTAATTTGTGGCACAGTGTTTGAAAATATTTTCCTGGAAAGACTTCAACAGGTCAAAATGTTTCAACACTATGGATTCTTATTTGAAATCTCTGAGTTTATCCTGGGAATCATGTTTGTACAACTAACATTGCTAATGTTGAGTGTCAACTCAGAGAACACTTAAATAATTTCTATGCATCCCAGGGTGCTGTAGCACCCTGGATGAGAATCATCAGTACACGGAAAGGTCTATCAGTATTTTCATTAGAAACTCACTTTTCTAGGAGTAACAAATTTAGTCCTGAAATTTTTTCTAGGTTCATAGGAACATGTAGGTAATACAAAAAATATGAATTTAATTATTTTAAAGTTTTGAATATGAAGTTTTCTGCAAACGAATCTGTCTCTATGTCTTTATTAGATTTTAAGTCTTGAATTCTTCCATAATTCACATATGTATGACCACGTTTAATTTTTCTGCAGAATCAACGTGTCTGGTTTTCCTGTCCCTTCTTTCCAGGTGAATAGTATGTGAATCTTTTGGTGGGAGAGGTAGGGGGAGGGCAGGAGGGGAAAGAGGTGTGTACTATGGTTCAATTCTCCTTTTCTTCACCACCACTAACGATGCTCCAGTCCCACCTAGAAAAAGAATTCCTCAAGAACTGCACCATCAAACCCATTACTACACCTGAGATACACAGATGACATCTTCATCTTTTGGACCTAACCCCTGCAGTCTCTGATTAATTTCCACCAAAAAATCAACAATCATTACCCCTCCATCAGACTATCATTTGTATACTCTAACACCAGCATTTCCTTTTTGGACACCATGATCAATATCCAAGATGGTAAAATTCAAGCTTTCATATATAAGAAACCCATGGCCCAACATACATATCTATACAGAACCAGCAATCACCCTAAGCACACCAAGAAAGCTGTAATTTACAGCCAAGCTCTCTGATACCACCACCTTTGCTGAGGAGAATGTCCATGATCGCCACTTCACAAATTTCAAAAGGGCCATCAGCCAACTAGGATACTCCTCCAGAGAGAGAGATTTCACTTTTGAAAGAGCCACCCGGATACCACATGAGTATTTGCTGCAGTACAAAAAGAAAATCCCCACAAATTACACATCATTAGTTATGACATATTACCCTTCCCTGAAATCTACATGGAAAATTTCAAAAAATTGCAACCCGCCTCTTAAAGAGATCTTTCCTGAACCACCCATCCTAGCCTTTAAATAAAACACCAAACCTTGCTAACCTCATTATCAGAAGCAAACTCTCTATGATCCAAACCACACCTAATGGACCCAGACCATGCCAGGACAATAAATGCAAAATCTGCTAACACATCGTCACCGCTCCCACAATAACTACACCGCACAACAGAACCATCACCATTTCTGGATCTTACACCTGCACTTTCAGAAATGTTATACATCTCAACCAATGCATCAAATACCCTGCAGAAAATATGTAGGAGAAACCAAACAACAACTGCAACCAGAAGGAATAAACACCAAAAATCTATCAAAGACAAAAATACTAGGGCTGTGCAAAATGGCACCATTCTGATTCGCCTTGAGTTTTGACAGTTCAACAGAACAGCATTCCGTTTCGAATTTCATTTCAATTCAAAACAGCTGTTCCATTCCATTCCATCAAAAAAGAAAGGCTGCCTCAATGCTGTTTCATGTTTTGCTGGAGATTGGAAGTCAGCCCATCTGGGCTGCCTCCCAATCCCTGGTGCTAGATCGCAATCTAGTGCCAGGGATGGGAAGAAGCCCAGCTGGGCTGAGTTTGTTTCCCAAGCGCTATGGTTGAAACATTTCAACTTTTGAAACATTTTGACTAGCCTCATTTTGTTTCGAGGCTGTTTCACATCCCTTTGGGTTTTTTGTGTGTGTTTTTTTTTTTATTTTGCTGTTTCAACCTCAAAATGAGTCAAAACAGTGTCAAAACAAAACGGCCAACAAAATTTCGCACAGCCCTAAAGAATATGCAACTACTTATGGAGGCACACTTTTCACAGGACAATTACTCCCTCTCCAATCTCTCAGTTCTAATTCTCAAAGGATCTGACAAAACACCTTTTGTAGATGAGCCTACAAACTTCACTTCATAAATCTACTAAATACAAAAAATCATGGACTCAATATAGACATTAGATTTATGACACATTACAAACCGCCTGACATCTGCTTCACCAGGTATCTTCCTGACCTGACTTCTTACATTCTTCTTTTTCCCCCACCTTTTCTCTCCTCCCCTCCCCTACTGTTCTGCCCTTTGTCTTCCTGATTTCCAACTATTTCCTTTTTTATAGAGAGCATCTTTTTTGCCTTGTATTATTACCACTGTAGTGTTTCCCTTTGCCCTTTCCCCGCCCTGCTTTCTTCCCCCTTCCTTCCCTGCTTTACCTTTTGTTTTTCTAATTTCTACCTATTTACATTCTCACTGACATCCTGCCATAATACCACTTTTGGCATTTCTCATTCCTTGGGGTCTCAGACAAGGAGACTCCCTATGCCTGAGGAAGGGTGATTGCACCCAAAATCTTGCTAAGAACTTTTTTCCAGCTACTCAGCTGGTCTAATAAAAGGTAGCACATCTACATAAAGAACCTTGCCTGCCTATGTCCTGAGACCAACAAAGTTACAACCAAAAACCCAGCTCCAGTCAGATGGCATTCTGTGCAGATAGCATCTTGTGAACTTTGGGACTGGAGATGAGAACAGGGAAGATATCACTTAACCATAGCATCATCTCCTGATTTTATCCAAGGCCTTCCAGTATGGAACCTGAAAAGTAAGAAATGCATTCAGGGCTGAATTACTAGTGTCTAGTTTTGCCCTGAAAGCTACATTTAGTTCCTAATGGAGTGTCCCCTATTGCAAGCTTAATGACACAAATTAAGGGAGGCAGTGGTGGTGTGGTATGGGGTAGGATAGGGACTCATGTATGTTGGGGGAGACATCCATGAGGACTACTGTTCTCAGGTCATCCAGGAGTTTCCTTCTCCATAAACTCCAAGACCCTGATCTCTCCAACACCAGTTGCCCACTAAATACCTCTCACTGCAAAGACAGTTTTAAGAAAGCTCCGAGACCACCCAGCCCCTTTATCTCTCTCTCTATATATATGTGTATGTGTGTGTGTATGTGTGTGTGTGTAGAGAGAGAGAGAAAGAGAGAGATAAAGGGGGGGGATTATTAGATTTTTTAAGGATTATTAGCTTTCTTAAATATATATATATATATATATATCCCCCCCCAAAACATTTAATTTTAAGTGTTATTTTTTAACGTTCCAGGATCTGTTGGTGTCCCCATTGTTCCTTCAGGTTGTCTTTTATTAGAATTCTAAGTTTCATTGAAACAGGGTAGCGTGGGTAATTGACTGGAGCCTACCATATAACCTAGAATGGCTTGCTCTCTCCCAAGCCACACCAGAACTTCCTCTGTCTCAGGTACAGAGATGTGGCAGGAAATCACAGAATGAAAGAAACTCTATTACTGAACACGTGCAGGAGCAAAAGCAAGCAACAAAGACAATATTAATAAACTCACCTGCTGGGTCACCACTGGCTATGAATGATACATAGGATGGCAGTTGTCCAGAGAAGTTGCTCACTATGTTTTATTGCCACATCCAGAATGAGTTATATGTGCTTCAGAAGGCAAACGGACCCAAATTGATTTGAACCAAAACACTGGTACTAAACCTGGCTTCAGTCTTCGTGGTGTCTGTTATTTTTAAATCAGATAACATCATAAGAATGGGAAGAAAGATCAGTAAAATTTGTGATCAAACTGACTAGTTTTGAATAAAATCGGTTTGATAAAATGACTGATGCTTTACCCTCACAAAAAGCCACATGGTACTTCACTCTGTCACCTGCTGTTTAAATCAGCAATAGAAAAGGAAGGGAATGACAGATAAGAAAATGAAGCAAAGTAATAGAAACAATTAAATCCAGACATTTTAATTCCCTGAGAAAATAGTAAATTCAACAATAATTGTAGTTTTGAAGGGACCAAAATTCTTTGAGCATATGGGTCAAATTTGGTGAAAGGTTTTAGCTGAAACTTAGGGGAAAATAGAAGATGTTTCATTTCTCTATTTTCAGAACACACTTACTTTTGTAAATAATGGCATGTCTCATGTCAACACTTCGAAAACCAAATGCTTCAACCTTTTACTTTGAACTGAAATTTAATTTCAAAGATGATCTAAAATTTAAAACCCAGGTAGAAAAATGGCTAAATAACTCAGCAATTAAATAAAAGTGCCACCCCCCCACCCCCCCCACCCCCTGTAAGTAAATATAACATTTCTATGATGCTTAGATTCAGGCCAGTTTGGCAGCTCAAACAAAAATCCATTGTTCACTCAGCTCTGACTAAGGGATCTGGACTAACATGTCTGTTGAAGAGGCTTGGTCACCACTGACTTAAATTATCACACCCTACATTTCCATCAAAAACCAGAACTGCAGAGAATGCAGTTGTTTAATCATGATGACAGCAACCTTTCTGCCCTCTATTTTTCTATAGAGTAAGTATAATAATACATTCTGTACAATACTTTTCTTCTAGAAATTCTGTGAAGCCTAACTGGTAAATGTCACTAAACTACTTGGAGTGTCTCAAATAAAAGGTGTTCAATAATTGCAACCCCCCCCCCCCAAAAAAAAACAAAAAAAACTCGCAGTATGAAATAAAGGTATAGATTAGAATAAGGACATGAATTAAGGATAAATCAGTCCAGATTTAACCCTGGATTTTCTTTGGTTTTCAGCTTTAAATCAAATCTTCCTTTCAGTTGTGTTTTGTTTTTAGTAATTGAATGACATCTGTTTTGTGTTAGACATTTTCACCAGCAGCATCAAGTTCATGGAGACTGTAATCTCTAGAAATGTAATTCCCATATTCAGCCATTTCTAGTACATATTTTTTATAATGTACAGCAATTCATTACCAAAGTGAACAAAAGAGAAGAGATGGCAAGTACCCTATTTGCTTCACTCCAGGTTTCCTGCCCCCCCCCCCCCCGGTAGCTAAAATTTTGTTTTGTTTTCAGTATTCCCTATTGCTTTTGTGTCTGGCACAGGCATAAACAAAACATATAATTTTGTTGGATGTAATATCTTCATGCACTATTCCATATGAAACAATGCTTACTGCACTGTAGAAAGAAACAGTTTACTTGATTGCTTCTACAAAAATGCCTCTTTTGTATGATCCTCCTGTCTTGAAATGTAGTTTAAATATGTATAAATTTAAATTGTTTTAGTCAAAATGTTCAATTTTGAAAGCAAACTATAATTATGATTATTAAAACTGATTTACATTTCCGCATCATGCCATCAGCTTCTCTGATGTTCCAGTTCATTAGCACTGTCTTGGGGGGAAAAAAAAATCCTTCACATTGCTATGTTAATCAAGGAAAATCAAGACACACTGAAAGAGATAGTACTTCAAATATGTATTACATTGACTATAAAAGAGAGAAATTTAATACTAAGGTAGGTTAACTCTATTGACAATTTTTTTCTCATTCTACCAGAATTAAATATGCCTGGCCCAATATATAGCACAAACCAGATAACCTATCATGATAATAAGAACTCTGCACACTTTACCAAACCCTGTCTTTATTCTCTGTTTACTGGACACTCCACATTTCATGGATCATTTATGAAAGTCTGCAACATTTATATAAGCACACTCAGGGCAAAAAGCCTATTTAACCTTCACACAAAAGGTGGCACTTATATAGCTGTGTAACTTCAGTTTTTGACACTTACTATACAGCTGGGATTTAGCGTGCCCCATGCTTTCTTTCTCTGCATAGTCATTAACCTGTGACCTGTCTCTGTTGAGATTCAGGCAGAGTAGGATCATGAAGACAAACACTTAATACCTGGTAAATCTTGGAACCTCAGTCATGGACAAAAAACATGATTACTGGTTCTTAGACATTGGAGGAGGAGTATCCCATCTTTTAATTCAAATAATCCAGTTAGGGCACTTCTCCACAGAAGAGCAAATCAAGGATCTAGGCTATCCAAATTCCAAAGAGAGTTTAAACACGTAGCTAACCCCCAGGCTTCAGACTAGGCAGTTCTGAATACACCTTGGAGACCCTCCTCTTGAAACTGGCTTATTGGGCAACCAGTTTGGGAAGATATGTGGGACTAGAAGGAGCACAAGGCAGGTAGAATGTGACTCAGTGATGTTGAGCATGTCTTCAAAGGGAGAGAGAACTGAGTTTTATCCTAGACCATATTCAGGAAAAGGACTGGAAAATACTCTGGATAATATCAACTTGTGACTTGGGTGGTTAAAGCACTGTACATATTATTTTATTGTGCTCCCAGAGTATGTGCAGTACCACCACCTGTCATGTGAATGCTTATAAAAAGCTTATGTTTCATTTTTTTAATCACATATTATACATGGAGGGGAAGTGAATGAAAGTGGTGTGTTTTCAGGGAATGATTCAGAACCACCGTCCAATATGATAAAAAAAAACCAAACCCTGATTATAGTGGCTTTCCTCTCCCTGTCCTCCAAGAAGTGAGATCTGGAGGATCTGCATAGATTGCCGACTCTGATTTAGAGCATATTTCAGGAGGAAAAAAAATGACAAGAATTTTAGGACAGAAGAACAACTGCTTAGGACACTTGTGGAATCCCTTCATTGGATGTTTTGAAGAAGATGCTAGATAGGCATCAATCTAGGATGATTTAGGAATAATGATTAGGTGTCTGTGCAACAGTAGGATTGCTGACTCTTGAGATCCATTTCCATGCTATGATTCTTTAACATTTTTGCTGCAGGGGTAAACTCCATGCCTGAGGTGAAGAAGATAAGATTAACTCCTCACTTCATATCAAAATATAAAAGACCAAGAAGAATGATGATGTGTACTACTGTAATTTTCTTCAACCTTAATTAAATTTAATTTTGTATACATACTTCATTTATATTGCCATGCAAGGTCACAAACTGAATCAAGATTACTGCAATATTGGCTATCCTGAATGCAAAATGTCACAGGAATGATAGAGGAAGAAACTGAAGCATTTAAGTAATGTAAAATGTTCAATCTACTCAATAAGCACTTAGGCAGTGTGGAGACAAAGTTCATCATTAAGCAACAAGTAGGTGTAAAGGCTACCATGGATGAGCTAGGATGCAGTTCTAATTTGGAGGGTCTTTTGAACACCACAGCATTCATAAAGGCCCCATGGTCAGGGCCACCCTTACATTCTGAAAGTCTCAATGTATGATGTATGAAGCCAGAATAGATTCACATCTGGGAACTATGGAAACATAAGGGATTTTATTGTTTACAGAGGATAGGAATAATCAGAGATACAAAACCATACACATAGTTGACACTGAAGTTTTGTGTATCCAGCGACTAATTGGGATCACATTTTGCAGCAATAACCCTTACATTCTATAGCAACAGTGTTTTTTTTTTTCTACTGCAACAAATAATCCTTCACTTCTACCATAATTTGATTTAAATGCATTTTTTTACACTGTTCTCCAAACACTAAGGCAAACAGACTAGGATCAGTCATCTACTTATACCAGTGGCCAAAGAAATTACCTGGAAGCTTAGACAGTTTCAAGCTGGGTGACCACATCTAGTTAGAAACAATTAGGGCAGAATCTTATTTCCCTTTACATTACTAAATGGCATAAGTGTCCATATGGATTATGTGCATGTTTAGTAGGATGCATTCTAATAGGACAGATAAATGAGTTCATAAACACATATCTGAGAGTTTTCTGGATAGAAAAAAAATAGGAAGAGGAGAACTGTCCAGTGACTTAGCCCAAGACCTGAGTGGTTAGCATACTTACTAAGAAAGCAGAAGACCCAGGTTTTATGCTCCTTTCACCCAGAGGCTTAAACTTATCTCACTTCAATTTCCCTGCTCAGTGCTTCAGACAGCACACCATAAGTTGGGTAATTTCTAGTCTTTCCTCTCTGAAGCGGAGCCACTGAACCTTGGATTTGATGGATGGCATGGAATCCATGGATTTGATAAATGTGATAAATGGCCTTGGAGAAGTTTCAGGTCTATTAAGATCAAAAGATACAAGCAAGAACCAAGGACCTCCTCCTTTCTAGAACAGCAGATTTTTCACTGATTGGGTTTCTCCTCTTGGCAAAAAATCTAAGCAGATGGAAAGATAAGATTTAGAAAAAGCAAGTCATGCCTGAATAACTTGATTTCTCTCTATGATAATGTTCCAGGCTCTGTGAATAGGAAAGAACAGTGTGTGTGACATAGCTTTGTTTTAGCAAGGCGTTTGATGCCGTCTTCCATGGCATTTTCATTAACAAATAAAGAAATTAGAGACTAGATGGAAGCACTTTAAAGTGGATGTGCAACTGGTTAAATCATCATGCTCAATGTCTAGTTTGGAGTAGATATTAAATGCTGTTCCCCAGTCTTGGATCCAGTACTGTTTTAACATCTTCATTAATGAGTAGGATTGAGTACACATGTAATAAATCTCTGGATGATGACAAGTTGGATATAGTTGCAGACACTCTGGAGGGTAGGGCTGGGATCCAGAATTACCTGGATTGCCTGGAAAAATGGTCCCTAATCAATCAGATTAGATTCAGAAAATAAAAGTGACAGTTCTGGACTTGGGATGTTACAATCACATACACAAATTTTAAAAGGAATGATTGGAAAGGCTGAAAAACCACAAAGGGATATGAGGTTAGAATGGACCATAAGCTGAATATGCGTCAATGCCATGCTCTTCTTGTAACAAACGATAACAGCATACTGAACTGTATTCACAGAAATGTCTCTTGCAAATCAAGGGATGTGATTTCTCCATTCTATTTGGCATTTCTGAGACATTGTTTAAAAAATTATGTCTAGTTTTGGGCCCTGGAACTTCAAGAAACATGCAAACAGATTTTGAAGAATCCACTGGGAAATGATAAAATGATTAGAGGCCCAGGAAGCAAGACTTATAAGGAGAAGCTGAAAGAACTAAGACTGTTTTATCTGTAGAAGAGAAGACTGTGGGGGAAGGATGATTATAAAGAGGATGGAGAGTGCTTTTCTTTGTGGCTTTAGGAGACAGTAGGCCTGTACAAAGCAGATAGTATTTATTTCAGATTCAGGGGGCAGTGATTTGATTTGGTGATTCGAATCACTGTCCCAAATAAATTTAGCTGAATCTCCAAATCACCCAGGCCCATCCCCTGCCCCCTCTCCCAGCCCACCCCAGCTCCCAGCACTTGGGGAAAAAAAAGCCTCAGCCCACTTGGGAACTGCTGGGCAGGGGGGGGCAATCCCTGCTGCCCCCCACAGCCCCACACTACATGGTGGGCTCTGTATGAGCCCCCCCTACCCGCCACTGTCCCAGCCCCCCCCCCCCAGCTGCCCTGCCCATCCCAGCTACCAGCACCTTAAGAAAAAAAAGAAAGAGAAAACCCCACAGACACACCATTCCTGCCAGCAGGGGACAATCCCTGCTGCCCACTGCTGCACCGTGCTGTGTAGGGGGCTCTGCATAAGTCCCCATATCCCGAGGCTTCTGCAGGAGTGATGAGTCCTGGGCTTTTCTCATTTTTTTCTTTTCCATAAATGGTCAGAGCAGCAGCTAGGAGGAAGCCATTGGGGGGGGGTTGGGGAGCAATGGGGAGTTGAGGGGCTCAAGCAGAGCCCCACATGCATCATGGGGAAGTGGGGGGCAACAGCGATTGCCCCCCTACCCAACAGCACCCAGTGAGTGCTTTTTTTAAAGGACTGGGAGCTGGGGTGAGTGGAGCAGCCATGGGGGGAGGCTGGGGGAGCAGGTAGGGGTCAGGGGGGATGGGGGAGCAGGCAGGGGATGGGGGCTGAAAGGATTTCCCCCCGGTCCCCTCCCTCATCCCTTTTTCCATGCCTCCTTACTTACCAGCTCTGAGTCCAACTGCAGCTTCCTGCTGCAGCCACCGGGGACTGCCTATATCATTGAAGCTCTCCAAATCTTTCCCGAAGATTCAGAGAGCTTTGAATCAATTTGGACCTTTTAATTGGTTCCCTGATTCAATATGGGTTTGGAGATTCGGCCACCAAATTGGGCTGAATCTCCTCCAAATCAAATCACCACCTGAAGCTTCACACAGACCTAGGAGACAGGACTTTGAGCAATGGCTTCAAAGTGCAGCAGTAGAAATGCAGTTTGGAGATTATGACTGTAAGGGCATGTCTACACATCGCTGTACAGTGACATTGCTATGGTGCCATGCTTTAGTACTTCTTTTTTGGAATTACTAAAGCATTGTGCAGTATGGAGGGTTACTGTGCTATGTGCATGGCGCACAGGTAGATTTTGCCACTATGTTGCCATAGCAATGTGCTATACCCAGGGAGTATGTCACTATGGCAACATAGCTGGTGATCACATGTAGGTACATGTGATCACTATGTCACCATAGCACACCTTATGGCGACATAGTGTGTCACTACATCACTGTAGGGCAACATCTAGATGCACCCTAAGGATAGTTAAACATTGGAACAGGCTACCTAGAGGAGTTGTGGAATCTGCATCCTTGGAAACTTTCAAGAACAAGTTAGACAGACAATTGGCTTTACTGATTTAGTCTAAGATCATCCTTCCCTGAGCAGAGGACTGGACTAGATGACCTCGTAAAATCCCTTCCAGCCCTATTTCCCTATAAGCCTATAATAAAAGGAGCCACTGTAGTCCAAGGATCAAACAAGGGCTTACTTAAAGATGTTTAGACTTACTGTGTTTGATTCTTTTCCCCAAGGGAAAGAATTTGTGTTTTATATCATACAAAGCAGCACCATTCTGTGTCTTGTTCTTTCATTTAGAACCATGAAATAGATTAATGAAATTAATAGAATATAAACTTTGTTTACATTAATTTCAGTTATAGAAAAAGAAGGATTTATAAATTGGAAATCTATGGTAGAGTTTTATTTTAAAATGCTATAATAGAATAAACGAAGTAAAACAAAAAAGAAGGATTTCCTTGTGCAGAATGATATATCAATTAAGATTAATTGTGTGAGGAACTTCTGGGGCAATCTTCACATTGTAGGGATGGGGAAAGGCATTTAAGTATGGATTTTTGGGAACATAGGAAGGAGCAAGCCCTGTGGGTGAACTGAAGTCAGGGCATCTGCAGGCAAGGGGCACTGCCCTGCCCACCCCAAGTCTGGCCTTCCAGTGCATCTCTTTGGGCTACTGACCCCTGGCATTTTGCCTCCCCTCCAAGTCCTGGCTGGCTGCATAGGACCTTCTAGCCTTCCGCCTGAGTGGGAGAGCAACTCTTCAGAGTTAATCATGAGGGAAGAGCCACAATGGAAGACAGCTTGGAAGCCCGGGCTTGGAGATCCGGCAGTAGTTCCATGGCACAAGAGGGTCCTGTGCCACAGGGTCTTGAAATGTGTCAGGGCAGAGGTGAGTCTAGGAAAGTACCTGGCTTGTTGGTCTAGGGGCATGCTTTCTGCTTTGGGTGCAGGAGAGCCCAGATTCAATTCCCGGATGATCCCTGCTTAGCTCTCTGCCTGGGAAGCCTTGGGTTGGACCCTGGTGTGCAGATTGCCCCTTTTATCAAGTTCCGAGGCAGGTGGGGCCCTTTCCTTTTTGGCTGGTGCATGGCCCAGAGCACGGAGGTTTAGACACCTCCTTGCCACTGTCTTCTTGGTCCCCCAAACCCATATTTTTGGGGGATGGTGGCTATCAAGACATGGAGTTGGGCCATGGGGGTTGTCAGAAATCAGGGCCTGGTGCTGCCCCACCCCTCTTAAGCAGGGGCCCTCATTCCCATTTGGGTCAGGTGACTACTTGTATGTGGGTGTGGCTGAAGAGCTGAGGAAGCCATCGTCAGGGAAGCATGTCCTTGAGCAAGGAGTCTTCAGGGCGGTTTGAGGAGTCCAGGGGCAGTGGTGTGGAGATGTGGAAGGGTCTGGCCATGCCAGGAACTGGACCCCAGCTGGAGAAGAAAACTGCACTCCACTGTGCAACAGAGTGCCAGAGGTGCCAGAAGGAGTACTTGTTTGCTAGCTTGTTTGGTTGGGCCTGGGGCTGGGTGGCAACCACAGCAAAGAGAGGGAGGCCATCGTTGTGTGCATGGTGTGGATAGCCCAGTTGGTAGAACCTCATACTTTTAATCTGAGGGTCCAAGGTTCAAGTCCCTGTTTAAGTATGTGTGGGGCCTTGTCCTAACCTTGCCCCTTTAGAAGTGTGAGCCTGAACTGGGTGAGTCCCAGCTCCTGGTTCTGATAAAGGTGAGTCTCTGTGTGGGGCTGGCCCTTTCCTGCTAGCTTGAAGGAGAAAGGAATTAGGTGAGAGAATGCAAATCCTTAATAATGCCTTTGTGGTTAAAGATGTTGTTTGTCTTTGTGGAAAGGGTTGGGGGTAAAAGAGTATCTTGAATCTAAAAAAATGCTTTGGAAAAGAAAGAACTTAATCTTGTAGGCAGATACAAGGAGAACATACTAGACTAAGCAGGAAAAACTACAAACATACAGAAACTAATTCAACAGGTGCAGTCCACTATTCTTGTGCTGTTGAAGAAACTCAGATTTTACACTATAAAGGTTGTCTTAATATTAAACAGAGAAAGGTGCTATTAGCCATAAAAAATTAAGCACCAGAGTTTTGCTTCATCCAAGAAACCCTTAAAGAGGAACATAAAAGGCAAGGGGTCCCACCCTTGTAGATATCCCCAGTTAAAGCAAGTAGAAGGCAGTTGTTGATTATCATAGCAAAACATATGCTTTTCAGTTAAAGGAAAGAATATGTGGATACATTAGGCAAACATATACTTTGAAGGGAACTATTGGTGACAGAATGTTAATTTTAGGGAGACTCTATGCACATAATCTGGACTGGATGTCTTTAGAAAGCTATCTCAAACTTCAGAAAAAAATTAAAAAGGAGATTTAGTGTTGGGAAGAGATGACAACTGTGGACCCAAAGTAGATACTCCTGGTGGAAGTATAACAAAGAACAGAAAATCAGGCGCAGCAATATGATTATTAGCAGATAACCATGATATAAGATCCTGCAGATGGTTAAATCCAAAAGAAATAGTTTTTTGAGGTTTTTTTGTTCAACACCATGCATACTACATACACAAATAGATATAATCCTGGTTTCCAAATCATGTCTTTAAAATGCTATATTAGCAAAACAAGGTAGAATTGTCCAGTCAAGCCATGGACCAGTACAGTTGTTTATTAGAGATTGAGAGAATAAATTTAAAATGAAAACTTGCCCATTGAATATCCCCCTTTCGTATGACCTGGAAAGAGTTCATATTATTAGACAGAAAATCAAGCTGTACTTCACTGAGAATAATATAAATCAAATTAAAAAGAATATTTTATGGGATGCTTCTAAGGAAATCATCAGAGGCAGTCTAATAAGTAAAGAGTTTTACCTAAGAAAAACTAGAAATGAGGAAATGCAGAATCTGCCTTGTGAGGCAGAAAAAACTAAAAAATATATACCAGATTGATCAATCACAGAAATTATATAAAAATAATAGAGACTACAAACAAATTAGATTTGTTACAAATTCAAAGGGCAGAGAAAGCACTTAGATATACAAAACAGCTTAATTATGAAAAATGAAACAAAAGTGACTGAATATTAGAAAGCATTAAACAAATAAATGATAATGAAAGGATTCCACCTCTATGAAGAGCTTTGAATGATTTAGCAAACAGCTCAAAAGCCATATATGAAAGATTCACAAATTGTTAAAAAGCTTTATTCTTTAGATCTAGCAAAACCTAAACAAATAAGTGAATACCTCATTAAAGCATATTTGCATATCTTAGAACCTGAGGACCAAGGTGTTTTAGAAAATGACTTCAAATCAGAAATGATAGTAGCTATAATTAAGTCTCTCATAAATGGGAAATCTCCAGGCCCAGATGGGTTGCCCCCAAAGTAATTTTATTTTTAAACAAAATAAGTGCACCTATCATCTGCAATTTTTAATGAAATGCTGAAGGGAAAAAAGACGCCTGAAAAAAATACCTGAAGAAAAACACATATTGTTTTAATCCCAAAACCAGGATCAGGATCTATTGATTTGTGCCTCATACAGACTATACCTTTACGAAACCAAGACGCAAAATGTTTCTCATCAGGTTTAGCAAATAGAATAAATAATAATAATAATAATAATAATAATTTTAAAAAACTTCCTAAATTTATTAATATAGACCAAAGAGGGTTTATAATGAAAGACAGTTGCCTGATGATATCCACAGAGAATTAGATCTGATTTTTCATGCAGATTTGATTAATGAGCCCCATATATTTTTATCATTAGATGCAGAATAAGCTTTGTTAGAGCCAAATGGCCGGGGGTCTTTTTTTTTAACAAAAAAATAAATGTGAGATGTTTTTGGACTAGGGCTAACACTTCAAAATTAGATATGAGCTGCGTACTGTAATAATATGCAGCCATAAGAGTAAATGAATACTTAAAAACAAAATCCCATTTTACAAGGTACATGTCAAGGATGCCCATTATCACTCCTTCTTCTTGTTGTGGTAATGAAACCATTTGCCCAATCAGTGGGCATGTCTACATGTGCATTTACTGCACAGTAACTTACTGTGGTTTTTACACCAGTGTCTACATGTGGAGGCATTACAGTGCAGTAACACTGTGTGTGAACTGACTTGGGACTAAAGTTAGTCCTAAATCAGTCCACACATAGAGGATTACTGCATAGTAAGGTGTCTATACATGCTTTACTGTGCAGTAACTACTCAAGTGTAAATTTGCTATCTGAATCATGCAGGTAGCAAATTTATGTCCAAATCGGTATAAGTTGACATAGTTAGTTGGCAGTAAGAGAGCACACATATAGACATGTGCCCAGATTCTGCAGTAATTTTTTGGTTACTGCACAGTAACTGTGCACGTGTAGATGCACCCAGCCAAAAATAATCCAAATATACACAGAATATATAGGACAAGTGTACATTAGCATTATATGCAGGCAATGTTATGTTGTTCATTACAAAACCGATTAATACACTGTGCGTGCATCTACACGTGTAATTAAGGCAACACAATAAACTTGGAGTAGTTTGAGCCAGAGTACATTGCTCCTGGGCACAGCATCTACATGTGTGCCCAGAACAGCAGCAATCTGAGCTGTGATGGAGTGGTCCCAGGCTGGCAGAAGGCTTGTGAGGGTCAAACCCATGCTCTGGATGTGGTACCATAGCAGGTGGTAGAGAGGCTGTCTGGGACATGTGAGTGCAACCTAGTAACAGATGATTTGGAAAAGGCTGAAGTACTCAATGCCTTTTTAACCTCAGTCTTCACAGGCAAGGTCAGATCCCAGACTCATGCACCTAGCAGAACAGTTTGGGGGGAAGGTGAGCAAGCAGCAATGGTGAAGGAACAGGTTATGGTCTATTTAGACATGGACATGTACAAGTCCATGGGGCCAGATGCAGTGCACCTGAGGGTACTCAGGAAATTGGCCAATGTGCTTGCAGAGCCATGGGTCATTATCTGTGAAAACTCATTAACTGGGAGATGTTCTGGATGATTGGAAAAGGCCAAATATAGTGTCCATCTTTAACAAAGGGAAGAAGGACAATCTGGGGAACTACAGACCAGTCTGCCTCACCTCCATCCCTGGAAAGTTCATGGAGCAGGTTCTCAAGGAATTAATTTCTGAATACTTGGAGAAGAAGGTGATTAGGGACAATCAGTATGGATTCAGCAAGGGCATGTCATGCCTGCTCAATGTCTTTGCCTTCTATGATGAGATGAATGGCTCTGCGGAGGTGGGGAAAACAGCATACATAATATACATCTACCTTAGCAAGGCTTTTGATATGGTTCCCCACAGCATTCTCACCCACAACCTGAGGAAGTCTGGGTTGGATGAATAATTTTTAAGGTAGATAGAAAAGTGGATGGATTGTTGGGTTCATAAACTAGCAATCAATGCCTTGATATCTAGTTGGCAGCTGGTACCAAGTGGAGTAGCCCAGGGGTTGGTTCTTTGGCCAATTTTGTTCAATATGTTAATCAACAGTATGGAAGATGGGGTGAAATGCAACCTCAACAAGTTTGCAGTTGACACCAAGATGGGGGGAGTAGTAGATATGCTGGAGGGTAGGACTAGGATTCAGAGAGACCTAGACAAATTGGAGTATTGGACCAAAAGAAATCTCATGAGATTCAGTTAGGAGAAGTGCAACATCTTGCACTTAGAACAGAATAATCTGAGACACCAGTACAGGCTGGGGATTGACTAGAAAAACATCACATCTGAAGAAAAAGACATGGGAGTTTACAGTGGACAATAAGCTGAATATGAGCCAAGGGTGTGCCCTTGTTGCAAAAAAGACTAACAGCATACTGTGCTTCATTAGTAGAATTGTTGACAGTAGATCAAGGGAAATGATTTTCCCCTTCTATTCAGCACTGGTACAGCCCCATCTGGAGTACTGTGTCTAGTTTTGGGCCCCCCACTATAGAAAAAAATGTGGTCAAATTGGAGACAGTACAATAGAGGGCAATGGAAATGGTTAGGGGGCTGGGGCACATGCAGGTAGACTGTTCTCAGTGCTGGCAGATGGCAGAACAATCAGCAATGGTCTCAAGTTGCAGCAAGGAAAGTTTAGGTTACATCAAGAACCAGAGTCTCACAGCTGGGGGCCCCCTTTACTGTGGGGGGAATGGGTTAGGGGGGAACTACCAAGCAGATACCCTCTCTGCCCCCCAAATAGTCTTGCACCCCTAAATCACTCCCCTACAACTCCTTTCCTCCTTTACCTCCATTGACCTTTCCACCCTCAGATGACTGCCTTACCACCTCATTTGGCCCAAGAGTGATAGAGGTGCTGGTGGAGGGAGTGCTCCTTTTTCCTGCTTTTTTCCAGACTCCCTGTAGCCTGTGCTGCTCCCACATTCCAGATCCAATAGGACCCAGGTCTCACTAAGTCCTACAGCTACACCTCACTTCCTCCCCACTGTCTTCCTTTCAGTTTTAGGGCCTTCTGGGGGATTGATCTGGACACACAGGGGCAATATGGGCTGCAGGGACCCTAGGAGAACACATAGAAAAGGAACATCTCCCCAGTGGCACCTCTATCACTCAGAACAATAGGGATGGTAGGGCAATTATCTGAGGGTGAAGAATTCAGTGGGGGACAAAGGGGACAACTGTGGTGTGTTACGTCTCAGCTCTGTGTTCTTGGGCAACCCTGGCACAGGATGCAGTCTGTCTGACTCACAAAGGACTCACCCCCCCTCCCTCCCCTCCTCTACATAAACGAAACTGATTAAGATGCAGTGAGAGACGCACCTAAAACTCTCCAGATAAGGGTGATAAGAGTGAAACAACTGCCCTAGGTCTTATTTACATCCGAGATGGAACCAGATGACCATTCATTTACATGAGAGATGGAAAACAGAAAGCCTGAAGCAGAGGCTGCAGTGAATTCTGGGACCAGAGAAGCAGGAGAGCGCTGCATGGTGGGGAATCTGTGCTTCCAATGTTAATTAACCCATGTTCACACACACCCAGCTCAGCATTTATCAGACCAGTTCTAATCTGGATTTGCTAAGGACTTTTCTCCCCCCAGACACACACACACAGCTCTAAGTTTAATAGGCATCTCGGGCCGTACATTCCCCGGTCCCAGTATGGGAGGCCTATTTAAACTTGATTGACTAAAACTCGGTTGCCGGGTTAGGGAATGCTGAGGCAAGAGACCGAGTCCGAGGGGGTACGGGCAACATTTGAACAATGGTTAAGGGTTCATCACAGCATCCAGCCTGCTGGAGCCCTAAACCCAGGTGTTGTCATATCTTTCCCGAGACGACTGGTGGGAGTCCTCTCCACAAAAGGTTATGAGCACCGCAATAATTGCTTTAAGTCTGTTAAAAGACTATAATAAAATCTGGAAAAGTCATGCTAAGCTGAGGCTTGTGCACAACAAGTAAAAATCCAAAATCCTGATGCTGCAAGCTATCTATTGTTCCTGAAGAAACCATGAGATATCCCATCAGGATATCTGCCATCCATAGGAATCTCAAGCTGGCTCCCAAGTATTTGGGTTACTCCCTAATCTTAAGAGTTTCCTGATTATCAATCAGTTTCCTGAGATGGTCCAAACCAGATAACCCCTTGTCGATAGAAAAGACAATGATTTACACTACTGAGGGTGCTTCAAAGCAGCTGAACTGAGGGTATAAAAATCTGTAAGTGTGTGTGCTTAAGAGGAGAAAGAAAAGGGAGAAAGAAAGAAGAAGAAGAAAACTCCTGTGCTGACAGCATCCCCTGTCGTTCTTGGGACGCTGGAAGAACAGATCGTCCCTCTCTTCAAGGATTGTGCTACGGACTGTGCCTGTCAGCTTTGCAGCCTGGGTACCGTGGACTCGGTGAGATTCCCAGCGTTCTCTCTTCTTTCTAGGCATAAACTTCTGAACCTGAACTGTATCAGTTAAGCTTGAGCTAAGTTTCCCCAAATACTTAGTGAAACCAGGGTAGTATTGTCATTGTTTGTGTTTGTTTTTCTTTTGCATGTCTATTACTACTAGTACTATTATATATTTCATATGCTTAGCAATAAATAACTTTTATAGGCAAACTGGTAGTAATTGGGGATATTTTTCCTTCTCTGCTTCTTTTTCCTCCTGTGCTCTGAAGCAACGCTTCTTTTACCTAAGCTAAAGATCCCTGTGAAGCCCAAATTATTGTGGGGTCTGCTCATCAAGAGGCCAAGATTGGGACGTCCTGAGTTTGAAACACATAAGGGGATCAGCTTGTACAGGCTGATTGACCCAGTTTGACTCAGACGTGCCCTTATGAACTGAATGCTGGCCCATGAGGGTGTCAGCTGGACACCCAGCCGGATTCAGAGGGATTCTGTTCACCTGTGTGCTTGTGTCTGACTGCATTTTATTGTTGCTCTTATGAACTGATTCTTGGCATATGAGGGTGTCAGCCTGTCCATGCTGATCAGCCCGGCCAGGTCAGGCGTGTCACATTAATTTGTGTGTGTTTGTGTGTATGACTGATTTGGTGACTGGAGGAACCCAGTCCCATTGAGATTGAGTCCTGCAAGATAGCTCCACTGGGGGTGAGGGCTTGCAGAAGGGAGAAATACAGCTCCGTATAGTAACACAAGCAGCACACTGACAGAATCACTAAGACCCTAGAAACTATCCCTAATAAATGAGCACACCCCAAAGTAATGGGCAAATTTGGTAACAGGTGACAGGAGAGTGATTTGAGGGTGAAAGACAATTTGGGGGGCAGAGGGGACAGTTGCTTGGCATTTTTCCACTAACACATTCTCCCTTCCTTCTTCCACCTCTAATCCTGTCCCCCTCACCTCTTCCTCATGCCTCTCTCCCCTGGCTCTCCTACCCCTTTTCCTCCCTCCCCACATTCAAAAGTACCTACACTTTCACTGACTTTCCTCTTGTTGCTGACATACTTGTGGAAATCCTTCTTGTTAGCCTTCACATCCCTTGCTAACTGCAACTCCAATTGTGCCTAGACCTACCATATTTTATTCCTGCATGCCCAAGCAACATTCTTATACTCCTCCCTAGTCATTTGTCCAAGTTTCCACCTCTTTTAAGCTTTCTTGTTATGTTTTAGCTCATTGAAGAGCTCCCTACTAAGCCAAACTTGCCATCTGCTATACTTGTTAGTCTTCCTGCACGTTGGGATGGTTCACTCTTGTACCCTTAGTAATTTTTTTTTTTTTTTTAAATCAGCTAGCTCTCCTGGATTCCTTTCCCTCTCAAACTGGCCTCCCAGGGGATTCTGTCCATCAGCTCCCTGAGTAAAAGTCTGCTTTTCTGAAGTCCAGGGTCCTTACTCTGCTACTCTCCTTCCTTCCTTTGCTCAGGATCCTGAACTCAATCATGTCATGGCTGCTGCTGCCTAAGTTGCCATCCATTACACTACATTCCCCACAAATTCTTCCCTGTTTGTGAGCATCAGGTCAAGAAGAGCATGGCCCCTAGTTGGCTGCTCCAGCACTTGCACCAGAAAGTTGTCCCCAACATTCTCAAAACTTTCTGAATTTGCTATGCAATGCTGTATTGCCCTCCCAGCAGATATCAGGCTCATCAAAGTCCTCATGGGAACCAGGGTCTGTGATTGGGAAATTTCTGCTAGTTGTTTCAAGAAAGCCTCATTCACCTCATCTTCCTCATCTGATGATCTACAGAACACACCAAGGAGAAGACCAACCTTGTTGCTCTCCCCTCTGACCCTAAGCCAGAGACTTTCAACATGCCCGTCTTCAATTTCATACTGAAGTACTGAACAATCATACAACTCTTTTACATAAAGAACAAATCCTCCTTTTCCCCCATAGCCTGTCCTTCCTGAACAGTTTATGCCCATCCATGACAGTACTCCAGTAATGTGAGCTATCCCACCATGTCTCTGTTATTCTGATCAGATTTTAGGATTCATGATACCTATGACTGTTGTTCTTAGTTTCCTTTTAGTTCTAATGAGGATGTTTGAGTAAATGTGGGTTTTCAGGAGATTTTCTGAAGCAGTGAAGTGAGGGTTGACACTAATATCCTCTCAAAAGGTTTTTCACTATGCAGATCATGACAGTGAGAACTGTTGGAGGGTGTCAGCTGTTGCCTCCTCTGTCCTCAGAGACTCACCTGCCACGATTATGAAGATGGAAATAAATTTGATGTTAAAACCTTGAGGTAGTAAAGGACACCAGACTAGCCAGTAGAATTCTTAACAAGTGCTGGCTTTACTTAACAATGTTACAGTCTGTTTGCTTGCTTTAATTGCCACATTAATGTGGGGCGGTAGGATCGCGGCTCAGGTCCGCAGCAGTCTCTCAGCTGCTTCTCTGTTCACTGTGGGGTTTTCTGACACTCTGGCTATGTTGGTCACCCCTGGAGCCTGGTCCCTGGGGTTTGAGCCTCTCTTTATTCTCCCCCACCATGGAGGGATCTTCCTGGCTGGTTGGTGGTGCCTGTGGACCCAGA
This sequence comes from Alligator mississippiensis, assembly GCF_030867095.1. Lineage (NCBI taxonomy): Eukaryota > Metazoa > Chordata > Crocodylia > Alligatoridae > Alligator > Alligator mississippiensis. The sequence goes on from NC_081824.1 coordinate 381,853,167, forward strand.
TGGAGCTTCTGCATTGCTCCTTTCCCTTTGAGAATGGCAGCTCTGAGATATTTTTGCTGCTCAAAGCCTCCTCATGGGTCTGAGTGACCAGAGATCCTATCTGCCTCCTCCCTGAGGTCTTACTGGCTGATCTCCAGCTGCTTACTCCTGTGGTAAGGGTTCCCTCCATGCCTTACCAGACCAGGGTCATCTCACCTTGCTTCTGCTTGTGGTGTTCTTCATGCTTCAGGCAATTTTGCCAAGAACCATGTCTTCTTCCTCTTCTTTCCAATGCTCTGAGGGCAATGTCTGGTGTCTCACCCCTCCTTTTATTTCTGGCAGTGATCATTATCCCCTTATCTGTCCCCAGTGTGTGTGCCTTCATTCTCTTCTTCACCTGTGTCTTAGTTTCACCCCTAGTTTCACTCATAGTAACAAGGCTTGGCTTTAGCCTCCTGTTACAAGAATAATAAGCCTCAACAAAGTGTTAGTACCTCTGGACTAGTAGCTTTATTGTCTCTAATAGATACACTGTGGGTGCATCTAAATGTGTTCTTTACTGCAAAGGGCTCATCTGCATTAGACTTAACTGCACAGTAGCATAGTTTACTAAACAGTAAACAGTAAAAACCCTGTGCAGTAGCCCCCCCCCCCCCCAATTTCAAGTAAATTTGATACCTGAAGATGCAGGTATCAAATTTATGCATGATTAGTTACTGCACAGTAATGCACATGTAGATGCAACCCAGGAGAAAATTTGCTCTCAGGTCAGCCCTGCCTGAGGCTAGCCCCAGGACTCTGGGCTGGAGCCTCTCTTATCCCAGGGCTGGGCTGGCTCAATGGCATCCTCTGATTCAGGCCTTTAAAAGCCTGAAGACATTGTGAGCCCTGGGATATACCAGCAATGTGTCCCTCTGGGCAGGCCACAGGCCAGCTGCTATAGCCTGTCTGCACCCTGGCACTGCTGCCTGGCCTGCAGTACCATACAGATCCCAGGCCCACACTGTCCAGGCCTGCAGGCCCTTCCAGGATGCAGAAGGCTCAAGACAGGCCTGCCAGCCCCTGGCCCAGCTGCAAGAACCTTCTGGCTACTAGAGCCAGCTCCACTTGCCTGCAGCCCATTTCCAGCAGCCTGCCCTGAGTTTGCAGGGGCTGTAGGGCATTGCCTCTGTCATGAAGCTGTCAGTCCTTTGCTGGGCCCCTGTGCTGGGCAATGCAGCAGCTTCCCAGGCTTGGCAGCCCAGGGACAGCTGTGTGGAGGCCCAGAGAGCTGGTGTGGGAACCATGATGACTTTGTCATTGCCCATGCCTATGCCTGCCAGCTGGGGCCCAAACTGATCTATGAAGAAGACTGGCAATCTAGTGGCACTATGGGGCAAGGTGGTGGTTCAGTGCCTATTTGAACCAGGTGCCTGCTCCAACACTGACTTCTAAAAGGGGGTGTGAGGCTGAATGCAGGAGTGTGGGAACAACCAGTTGGTATGGCAATGCCACATGAAGGTCAAGGCCTTGCTGGCACAGTGAGTTGCCATCACCAACCAGAATCACTGATTGGGGTGTGCCCATAAGTCCATTCCATTTATGTGGCAACTGATGTACATCCTTGAGCCCTCCTCAACTGCTTGGGGCAGGAATATGTAGTGCAGCCACAGGTAGCCCTTCAGGTGGCAGCAGAGATTGTGGGGCAGCCTGGGGTTGCCCCCCATGCCATCAAAGCTTCAGGTCCCATGTCAAGTAGTCAGGTGCACCCAAGGCACCATGATGATCAGCACTAGCAGGGCACATAGGGTTGGGCACCCCTCAGTCCATGCAAACGAGTCCTTGTGCACTGCCTGGGGCACATGCAGCAGGGGCATGCTCAAGGCATAATGGTGGCATGGGAAGGGCTGGTCCTGGGGTGCCTGCCTGGAAAGACCCTTGTGGGGAGGGTGAGGACATGGGCTGATCCTTGTCCCAGTCATCTGGGAGCCCCGCACCTCCTCAGCCTGGGTGTTGTGGGCTGGGTGGCAGCCCAGCAGAGCAATTGGCCTGCAGGAGGAGGTGGGGGGCAGCAGGGTCTGGAGGCATGGCAGCAGGTGCTGGCAAAAGCCTGGCCTGTCTCATCCTGACAATGGGATGGAGCAGGCAGGCTGCCTGCAGCCAGTGCCCAGCAGCCTACCATCTCAAGGGGAGTGAGTGGAGATGGAGGCTTAGCCAGTGGATGCCTAGGCCCAGGCCTGTCTGCCCTGCTTACAACAATCCCTAGGCACCCGTGCATACCCAACCCCTGATCTGAGGCCGAGCAATACACGGTCCCTGGCACAGTGCATCATATCTCTGAAATTTTGCAAACTTATACAGACAGCTTCTGTCTCATAGCTCTAGAGGGCCTGCAGCTGCATATGGGGGAGAGGCCACACACAAAAGCCAGGATATAGCCTTAGGGTCAGCAGTGCTCACAGCTGGGGCCTTGTGCATGTGCCAGCTTCACCAGAGAGGAACCCTGGACAGCCTCAGCTACACTCCAAATTTCTGCTAACACAACTGATGGCAAAATGTGTAGTATTTGTACATTCAGAATTCTTCTATGAGAACAAAATCTTCCACTCTGCCAGAAGAATTGCTCTACATCTATTCAGTAAAATAAGACTTTTGCAGCTTCCCACCAACTGGCTAAAGATATGTAAAGATAATCCCACACCTTCAGACAGCTGCCACATCCATTCAGCAGGTTTCCCATGTGCACTTTGTTCTCCAGCAGCACAGATGCTATAATGGAGCTGCACATAGCCACCTGATGTACCGAAGTGTGCATGATCTCTTGCTACTAGAGGGAGGTGGCTGTTGACTGCTGGCTGCTGCCACAACTTCCTGTAGACATTGCTTTATTTGTATAGCTTTCCATTCTTGTAATCAGTTTAAACTAATACAGTACATAGGAAAGCAAAGCCTTTATTTCCAGTAGCCCTTAATTAGCATTTTTTCACCTGTCTTCCTTATGGGGTCATTCCCCTCCCAGACCGAGATCATAAATATGAATAAATATTAATATATATTATTGTTATATGGTCTTATTTTCTGTATTATAATTTATTAATTCTCATTTCACTAGTTCACAAAAACAACAACCCCTTTTCTCAGTACAGTACAGAAAGCTGTAATGAAAGCTTATAGCAATAAGACATTTTTGTTTTACAAAGTAGACTGTCTTGATTTATTAGTACAATATACAATACTATCATCAATAATTAAAATTAAAACACACTTGTCAAAATAAAAGAGCACAGTGCTTTTTGTGGTGAAGCATCTTTGATATTTAATTGTGTTTGCTTCTTTCTAATTTGCAAAATTTAGTAAGCTGCTATGAGTATTTCAGTTATGGGTATGAATTAGCAAGTTTCAACTGTATTAGACTATTCTGTGGGGAGTGGAGAGAGTTACAATATTGCTTCTTTTTATTACAATGTTCCTCAAGAAGTAATTAGCAAACTCAAGTGTCAAACATTTCTAAATGAGAAAATTCTCTGTGAAAAATGAAATATATTTTGAAAATTGCTCTCTGTATGACAATTGTCTTTGTTTGTTTACTCTTGGCTCACTTTGCACAATCTCAAAGAGGAACAGAGGAATTTTATATAGAGACAAAAAGAAAGGAGACAGGGAAATTTAAGAGTTATGTTTCCATTATAATTTGTCTAGGTACTCTTCCTGAAAACCCGAAGAGGCCATGATTGTCACATTTCATTTCACTGAGTCTTATGATGTTATAAAATAAACAAAATTAAAAGTCAAACTTGGTTTGATTTTTTTTCCCATTAAGAACTTCCCGTTACTTTAATATAATTTGTTCAGATTTGACTGTAATCCCTGATAAATTTGATAAAATACAAATAACATCTATCTTTTTATTTATTTAAATTCTACTACAGTGTTATAGTTCAAAATAGATAGTATGTCAGTAATAAAAAACAAACATAAAGGCTGTATGAAATAGATCACTTTAAAATAGTAGTAGCTCAATTTTAGAATCTACAAAATATTGTTGATACATATTTTAGCAATTACTTTACAAGTTAACTGATTTTACCATCTTAATAGGTATGCATTGTTCATTTATATAGTTTCATAGTTTCATAGTTGGTAGGGTCAGAAGGGACCTGAGCAGATCATCAAGTCCAACCCCCTGCCATGGCAGGAAAGAGTACTGGGGTCAAACAACCCTGGTAAGGTGTTCATCTAGCCTCCTCTTAAAGACCCCCAGGGTAGGAGCCAGTACCACTTCTCTTGGAAGTTGGTTCCAGATCCTAGCCACCCTGACTGTGAAGTAGTGCCTCCTGATATGTAGTCTAAATCTACCCTCTGCCAGCTTGTGGCCATTATTTCTTGTCACTCCTGGTAGTACTCAGGGGAACAGGGACTCCCCCAATGCCTGCTGGTTCCCTCTGACTATTTTGTAAACGGCCACTAGATCCCTGCTCAGCTTTCTCTTGTGGAGGCTGAACAGGTTCAGGTCCCTTAGCCTCTCCTCGTACGGCCTGCCCTGCTGCCCCCTGATTATGTGAGTGGCTTATATCCACCCCCCCCCCATTTCTTTTAACATAAATGCACATTGTTTTTCATGTTTCTTACTTTTCTTGAGTTCCAGTCCTTGTTGCTAGGACCTTTGATGCATTTAACATTAGATGAACATTGTTTAAAAGATAATAAATAATCATGACAAGAGGAACCATAACATAAGATTACCCCTTCCAGGTGAATGCCTTCCTTAGTAGTATTTTACTACTGACCCCAGGAATATTTCTCTGATAGTTATGGTGGGATAGATTCAACAGTAGGAGATTGTACCCAGCATTTCCCATAGCTTGGTAGGTATAGTTCTCATATATGTGGTGAGTATGTGGATACCCTTCAGGAGAGGCTTTTAGTCTTATGCTTTTGCCAGTAGGCTATATTGTAAAATACAGGAATTAATATGACTGGCCTGGTGTGAGAGCTCCTATGATCTGCATTGATTTTAAATGTTGCACTGAATATGCAATGATTTTAAATCTTCTTGTCAGTGGGTGTATCTACATGTACACTTAACTGAACAGTAGACTGATTTGCTGTGGTGTAAAATGTAACAGTCAACACATGCAATGCTATTAAACTGAAGCAAACTTATTTTCACTGCTGTAAGTTAGCAAACAGGATCTTAATTAATAAAGAATTACAAATGAACTACTTCATGTTGTTTCAATGTTTCAACTGGGGTTCAAATTTTTTTGTTACATCGCTCACTCTTCTTCACTTCAGAAGCTATTTCTTGTTAAAACCTATGTAATGCAGTCCTTTTTTCTACTCCATTATGTCTGAGAAATCTGTGATCTGTATCCATTTACTAACTTTTTTGTCCTTCATGGTTCATCTCCTGGAACAAAATTCTCGATTATAAAAACTGTCGTTGAGTTCAAGGAGTCACTATCCTGAAGATAACATAAAGAAAAAATATTGAATTTTCCTTCTTCTCTAGATAGTAAGTCTACCTGGCAGATTGCCAAGATGAAAGGGAAAAAAAAACATCAAAAGTTAATCATTTAAATCTAATGAGACTTCTATCCTTTTCTTTCTTTCTTTTCTTTTTTTCTCCCTCCACCCCCTTTTTTAATTAAATCTGTGAACTGGTTATATAGTCTTTCAAAGTGCTTTGTGTGCTTTTTTTTTTCTGGATGGAATAATAGCTAAATTTCACAACAAAATATCTCTAAAATGTTCTCTTTCCCTCATCTACATCTTTGTTTACACGTATATCACTGATAGCTGAGTTAATGCTAATAATATCTCTTTGAAATAGCTTACTGAATTGTGTGACAGATTTTGCAAGTGCATCGATAAATTTATTTCCCAGTTACTATCAGCACGTATACTTTTACCATTCATAACCATTTTTTTCTAATCTTATATAAATACATCAGAATCATGGCCTAACTGTTTCAAGTCCAAACAGACAAGCCTGGAGCTTTCCTAATTGAATGGCAATAAGCACAAGCAATGCACTAGTTTATGGGCAGAAGCCATATGCCTCAGTACTAGAAATAACTTACATCTGGGATTTACAAAACAAGACATTTACTAGAGAACTAAATTTAGTCAAGAGACATTAAGGACTTGCTTCACAAGGAGGACTTAAGCAATTAAATGTCCCTTTAGGAACTGAAGTCCTATATAGAATGCATTCTCCAAACCATTTCCTTATCAGCAGGGATCCTGGTTTTCTCTGATAAAAAACAAACAAACAAACAAGTTTTGGGTTTTAAAAAATTATTACAAATCCACATTTTCTGTGATTGAAATGAAACACCACTGATATATAGACACAAATATAGTGGTGTTAGAAGATTAGAAATAGCCTTTTCCAGTGGCATAAGGGGTCAAGTCATAGGGAGCGGGGGCAGGGGAGATTGTGACTACTGCTGCCAAAAGGAAGCAATGTGTAGTGGTGGATCCCTCCTGCAGGGAATGGAGACATCATGAAGGGGATGGTCCCATGTGGTGTTCTCATTGATCCTTTCAGCTGAGGATAAAGGGCTGCAGGGAACAGAGGCCTCCTTGAGATCAACATGCAGCTATGTAGATGGTATGGTCAGCAGGGCTTTGACTTCTTTGACTATGGGGCAGTGTCCAAAAACAAACATTACTGGGAAGACAAAGTGTCCTTCTGATGAAGACTGGGAAGAGTATCTTTATCTAAGAACCTTAGTAAGAAGGAGGAATAGCAGGAACCTTACCAATATTCTCAAAAACAGAGAGAAGACAGGGCAATCAGCTAAATAAAGTGTTTATAAACTAATGCAAGGAGTATGGGGAATAAACAAGAAAAATGTGGTCCTAAAACAAACAAAAATGATGATATAATTGGGGTGATGGACACATGGTAGGATACATCATATAATTGGAGTATAAATCTGGATGGGTATAACTTATTAGGGAAGGACAAGTAGAGGAAAAAAGGATGAGATGTGGCCCTATATGTAAAGGTTATGTATGTTCTGAGGTGTAGTACAAAGTGGAAGGCAACCCTGTTGAAATACTATGGATAAAAGTCAGAAGGGTGGTATCATATTTACTAAAAGCCAGAAAACCATACACAAAGATGGACAAGGCCTTTTTTAAACACATGATGGAAGCTTCCAAATCACAGGACTTGGTTCTCATTGGGGACTTTAATTATTGGAACATCTGCAGCACAGGAAACACAGCATGTACAAGCATCCCAGCAGATTTTTGGAGTGTTTTGGGGATAATATTTTGATAAAATGTTGATGATTACTAAGGCAAATAGGGCAGTTTAAGATCCTGAGGGAGGAAGAAATAAAAGAAGCAGAGTAAAGACACCGTACTTCACAAGCAGATTTGAGCAAACTCAAGGAATGGGTGGACAGGGTTTCCTGGAAGGTCGGTCAGAGGTTAAAAGCAATCCAGGAGAACTGGATATACTTGTAAGGGTAAAGGATGAAGCTACCTCCATGTGACAAAAGAATAAGAAGTGCAACAGGAGACCAGCCTGGCTAGACAACAATCTCTTCAAGGATTTTAGACCCCAAAAAAAGAATCATGCAAAAAATGGAAACTTGGTCAAATTACTAGAGAAGGGTACACGAATATGACATGGGACTACAAGGAGAAAATGAGGAAGGTCAATTATAGCTGGGAGTTGGAGTTTGCTCGCCCTGTGGATGGGCCAAAGTTGGGGATCTGATGGCGATCTTCAATTAAAAACAGACCCAGTCCCTTTAAATCAGATGCAGTAGAGTGACGTAGAGAAGGGAGAAAAAGAAGAGATATGGGGACTCAGGGTGGGGAAGAAAGGACTCCAAGCTGCAGAGAGTGAAAGAGTGACCCCGGAAAAGGGGCCAGGACTGGGCGGAACAACTTACTTGAGCCGATGCAAAGGTGCTAGTGGACAAATGCCGAAGCAGTCATCCTGGAAGGCGATGTTGAACAACGGTGGGTTTTTTTCCAGTATTTACTGAATGCTGGAGGTGAGAGATTCTCCGGACCTGCAGGAGAAAAGAAAGAGACAGACAGACAGAAGCTGTGAGTAAAGAGTCAAGGTGTAGGGGAAGGTGGGGCTATGTACTTTCCACCACAACCCCAGGGCTGCATATATAAGGCAGCCTCCCACAGAATACTTTTTTGTGTAGGTACTACATCAAGACATGGCAGGAAAGAGTGAAACAGGCTGCCCAAACAGGACAATGACCCACCCTGTTACATCAATGCATACTTTGAGGTGCAACTGGTAAATGGACACTGAAGGCAATGAAAAGAAATTCTACAAGTATGTCAAGAGTAAAAGGAAGATCAATGAAACCATAAGTCCCTTATAGAATGCAGAAGATGACGTAGTTATGGATGATGTTGAAAAGACTGATGTATTTACTGTCTGTTTTACTTCAGTCTTCACAAATAGAGGCTGCTACTAGATGATGAGTGCAGCTGGAAGCAAAGATAAGGAAGGAGACAAACAGCATAAACTAGGGGAAAAGCAGAATATGCATTACATAGAAAACTTAGGTACTTTCAAGTAGGCAGGGGTGAATGGGATGCATCCCAGGTTACTGAAGGAATTGTCTCAAATAATTTCAGAGCCATTAGCTATGAATTGGCATGCTTCTTTGACATATGCAATAAGTCTTACCACTGCCTTGTGTCACTGCTTATATCAGGGCAATATGATTATCTCTGGCCTTTGTCTTACACTCTTCAGTACTTAAAATCTTTCATTTTTTTTTCCTTTTTAACCACCTGACACTGCAAACAGATGCCATATTTGAGGTGATCCCGACTGTCCCAGATTTTATAGTTTCATAGTTTCATAGCTGGTAGGGTCGGAAGGGACCTGAGGAGATCATCAAGTCTGACCCCCTGCCATGGCAGGAAAGAGTACTGGGGTCAAACAACCCCAGCAAGGTGTTCATCTAGCCTACTCTTAAAGACCCCCAGGGTAGGAGCCAGCACCACTTCTCTTGGAAGTTGGTTCCAGATCCTAGCCACCCTGACAGTGAAGTAGCGCCTCCTGATATCTAGCCTAAATCTACCCTCTGCCAGCTTGTGACCATTATTTCTTGTCACTCCTGGTAGTGCTCAGGGGAACAGGGACTCCCCCAATGCCTGTTGGTCCCCCCTGATCAGTTTGTAAATGGCCACTAGGTCCCCCCTCAGCCATCTCTTGTGGAGGCTGAACAGGTTCAGGTCTCTTAGCCTCTCCTTGTAGGGCCTGCCCTGCTGCCCCCTGATCATGTGCATGGACCTCCTCTGGACCCTCTTCATGTTGTCCACCTTCCTCCTGAAGTGCGGCACCCAGAACTGGATGCAGTACTCCAACTGCGGCCTGACCAGTGTTGCATAGAGGGGGAGGATCACCTCCTTGGACCTGCTTGAGATGCATCTGTGGATGCATGACAAGGTATGTCTGGCCTTCCTGACTGCTTCCCTTCACTGTTGGCCCATGTTCATTTTGGCATCAATAATGACTTCAAGATCCTTTTCTGCCTCTGCACTGACAAGAAGGGAGTTCCCCATCCTGTAGGTATGCTGCTGGTTCTTCCTTCCCAGGTGCAGTACCTTGCACTTGTCAGTGTTAAAACTCATCCTGTTCTTATCCGCCCACCCCTGTAACCTGTCTAGGTCCAATTGCAGCCTATTCCTTCCTTCTGGCATGCCCACTTCTCCCCACATCTTAGTGTTGTCTGCGAATTTGAACAGGGTGCTTTTTACCCCCTCGTCCAAGTCGCTGATGAAGATTTCGAACAGTGAAGGCCTGAGAACTGAGCCCTGCAGAACCTCACTGCCCACATCCCTCCAAGTCGAAAATTACCCATCCATCACCACTGTCTGGGTGAGGCCCTCCAGCCAACTAGTGACCCATTTGACTGTGTAGGTGTTGACGCCACAGTGACCTAGTTTTTTAATGAGAATGGGGTGAGAGACAGTGTTGAAGGCCTTCCTAAAGTTCAGAAAGACTAAATCCACTGCTACACCTGGGTCTAAGGATTTTGTGACCTGGTCATAGAAGGCCGCCAGGTTGGTCTGACAGGACCTGTCTTTAATGAACCCATGTTGGTTGCCCCTTCATAATCTCACCTGCTGGTCCCTCACGGAGATGCACCAGGATAACTCTCTTAAAAAGCTTACCTAGGACCAAGGTAAGACTGACTGGCCTATAGTTTCCTGGGTCCTCCTTCCTCCCTTTAGGAAGAATTGAGCCGTTGATCATTACTGTTTATGATTTTGACTGAGATCAAAATAGGAACAGAGCAACCATTTATGCACAAAGTTTACTCAGCTGTACAGCTGCTTCACTGCCAATAGGTGGCCATCAAGAGTATACAGTGTGACAGGCTTATACCTAGAATGACTCACACTTAAATTGGATGACCCACAATCCTGGTGCTTTTATAGAAATTTTGTCTAGTACTGAAAATTCTTTTTTTATTTTGTGTAAAAGTTTGGGTATATGCTGACCCAACCTCATTGTACTCATTCCTTATTTTCCTCGGGTTTTTATCCCCAGGATTAGCTTTAGCAGATATACCTTTAGCAATTATAATCTTCTTTTTCCCTGATAACATATTGGCTATTGCATATTTTTTTAATCAAACAGACATAAACATAATCTCTCTTTAAACCTGAACTTGCTCCATTCCACTTCTGTCAAATGCTATAAAGAGCATATCTGTGACCACAGAAACTCTCCACAGCCTGCATTCATTTTGAAAATATTAGATTTGAAGCTGAAAGTGTATCACATAAAACTCAGGTATATCTGTTATGCAAGAGCCCCTGCCAATAATTCATCTTGACTCTATATTGAGCACTTATGGAACAACAACATTATCTTGGCTGAGGTGTTTTTCCCCCCTCTATTTAATGTGCATACAATTTCAAAGAGGAAAGGTGCAACTAATCAAATCAAAGCATCTGTTACAAATTACATCCTTATGACTTTAGCAATCAAGACCACTTTTAAATTACTGCTGAAAATTAGCAGTACCAAGAATTCATTATGCATAACTAACAAATGCCTAATGTAAAATAGAAACATTAGGTAACACTTTCAGTGGTAGCCAGAATCTGGTTGGAATCAAAGCAAAGAAAAAAAGGGGTTGGGGTTCGTTTTTTAAACCAGTACATCCTTCCAAAATGTGTCTGATTTCTGCCAATTGATTGAAAATTAAAATAGACTCAAGCATTGTGATAAAGGAAGACTTGTAGGCAGTTATCTGGCAGTTCCACATAAAAATAAACTTTGTATTTCTAGTTAGGAAAAAAACTTGTATTATAATGTGTATAACCTGTTTGCTGTCTGGAGGAGATTGCCAACTGCACTTCAGTAACACTACCTTCTGGCTGACTGCTCCATGTAATAGCTTAACAGGCCATCTGCAGTGGCATCTCTAAATTCCTCTATCTTTAAAAAAATTATAATAAAAAGGAAATAACAGAGATGGGGGATGCAGTGAAATCTATGACAGTAGAGTTTATTTGCTTGGAAGGAGTGAAAATGAGGTAACTGCTGGATGAGACATTTCAACAGTTATAAAATTAAACAATGGGGGGAAAGGTTTTTTTTTTTTTTTTTTTAATGTTGTACTTCCAGTTTTCAAGTTCCTGGGATAAAAATAAAGGAGACTATCAGTTGGGAATAATACAATTATCATGGCAAATGAAAAGTAGTTAACAGAGAACTTTCTGTTTTCTTTGCAAGATCTACATGCAGCTATTCAATAGCTGCACTTGCTACAATAAAAGACTGCAACAAGTAACAATGCCTTTGCAGTGTTGTTCTCCCATTGAATACAGATGTGTCAGAAAGCTTGAAAGAGCATTTAGAAAGTCTTGACAATGTAGTAAGTTTCAGAGAAAAGCCAGCAGAAACAAGTAAATCTTTGTGGTATAGCTGCTTTGTGCCTGCTGCTAAAAGCATCATATAAAGGGGAACAAGGGCAGCATAAATAACACAGGTGATAGCTCCATCTCTGAATCATAACTTACTAAAGATCATGATTGTTTTTGGAAAAGAAGTTAGGTGCTTCTTAAGCTGTTTGTACTCTCTTGCCAGGAGTGTTGAAAAATGGAATAAAAATGCCACACCTATTTAAATCAGGAAGTTCTGAAACAAATGATCAATACAAAGGTGTTTGAATAGCTCTGAGCTGGTGGTGAGTAACATCAAAATACTTTTGTTACTATAAAGGAATGAGCAACTTGAATGTTGCCCTCAGAAGTCTTTGATTGACTCATGTGTTGTTCACTATTATCTCTTCAGGCAAATGCCTACCCTATTTTTTTTTTCTGTATGTTCAAAGATACAATGTGCTTTAAATCACACTATTCTTGTTGGAAGATTGCATCATGCCCCACACCAACCTGCTTCCTCTTCAGACGTTTTAACAGATATAAAAACTCCTCATTTAGTACAAAAAAATTAAAATGTGATTTTGTGATTTACTTAACAGAGCTAATCTCTCATGACAGAGGTACAGAAATGAGTCCAAATACAATGTTAGGAGGGTAAATAGTATGAGGGATTAATTTTAGATCCGTGGTGAAGAAAACAATGCAAAACCCATCACAATGGACTTATGTTGGAGGAATGTCTAAGCACCCAGTATGTATCATGGAACTGATACTCATTTACATTGGCCACGTCTACACACTGGCCACATCTAGACGTCTACTGTGCAGTCATTTAGTACTTGTTTATACAAGTGTGTTATACTTGTATAAATAAGTAGTAAAGTAGCACCAATTAACTCCTTTTTCTGATGATACTGCACAGTAGCTTAATACTATTGTACAGCAGTGTTGCATCACGTTCTTTGCCACATGACACTACTGCACAATAGTATTGAGCTAGTCTCATGTAGATGCGGCCACCGAGGCCAATTCTACGTCATGCTGAGAGTCATAGTAAAGGAGATTAATTGTGGATCTAAGGTTATTCTGCTTAAGCTTGTGGGGGAGGGTAGTTTTAGTCTAAATTATATGTTATATCGTCAGAGACAATCAAAGGTCACAATGAACACAGATCATGGAAGAGGTCACAGGTTTTATCTGTCTAAGGATCTGGTGTGTGATATCCCAGAAAGCTATGTTAGGTAATAGTAGTGGCCTCAGTGCACACTGCAGAGAGTAGGAATCACCTTCTCTTTGTCTTCATGTTGGGGGATTTGATTTTACTTGTTCACTAAATAAAAGCCTCCCAAAAGTCACCAGGTTAGTTGGGATTTCACTATATGGAAACATTTTAATTTATTATTACAAGTAATACTTGACTTCTGTCAAGCTTTTATTATTAAGTGTTGTTTTACCTTTTAGCATAGGACTCTGAACTTTCCAAGTTAACTTGCTATGTTTTATTGATTAACCAACCAGTTCATGATATTTTAAAAACATGAAGGACTTAACAAACCATAACTCTGGTCTTCAGAGCTCAATAAACCCCAGAAGCCAGTAGATCTTGGAATTGTGACAGGCCAGCCTATTCAGTGGAAAGGTCAGCATGATGCAGAAGCCCCAGAAATAAATCAAAACTAAGCAATTTTCACAGCAGCAAGTGTATGATGTTCTCATGGATCTAAGGCACTGAGCATCAAGCTGCACCTGTAAGGCTTGATTTACATTCCATGCTGTATCTTATTATTGTGACAGATTCTAGACTGTCTAAAAGATATGAGCTAAACAATGGGTTACTTGGCTGTGAGGCATCATGAATGAAAAATCTTGCTCCATTTCCATGTTCACTTTAAAGGTTATCTTGATCGTAAGTGACCGGAGAATTCTAAAAATATAACATCTGGCTGTTTGAAAAATAACATAAAATTGCCCATACCCATTGGCCAATCATGTCAGGTTTCTTGCCTCCTGCAGTGGAAATTACTTGATATTACAGAGGACTATAAAAAAAAATAAATAAATAAAAATAAAGATATCTAATATACCTAGCCAACTCCAATATTGTACTTGGAGAAGGCATTCTTTATTAACTCATAGGGTGATGGTGTTGTGCATTGAAAATTATTTGATTATCTTCATATGAACATTTGCTTGTCATTATTGTTATTAAAATTATGCAGCTGGTTACAAATTAATTAATTGCTAATTGATAATGATGTCCCTAACCAGCTTTCTATAAACATTTCTGCACACACATTTTCTGTGTGTAACTGTTTAGTGTACAGTTGATGAGAAAAATCTCGAATAGCCACAAATTCTTCAATTTGATTATTTTCAAAATGATAATACTTTTAAGGCATTTCCTAATTGGAATACCTCTGAAAACAGTTGGTAACCATCAGATTCTAAAATTAGTCTGACTGATTCTGTGGATGTGGGAAGAGCAATCAATGTGATATACCTTTGACTCTAGCAAGGCTTTTGATACAGTCTCCCAAAACATTCTCACAGGGAAGCTAAGGAAGTACAGGTCGAACAAATGGCCTGTGAGGTGGATAGAAGACTGGCCATATTGTCAGGCTCAGAGGGTAGCAATCAATGGATTGATGTTTAGTTGGCACCCAGTATCAAGTGGAGTATCCCAGGGGTCAGCCCTGGGGAGGTATTGTTCAGTATCTTCATCAGTGACCTGGAAGATGAGATAGAGTGCACCCTCAGCAAGTTTGCACATGACACCAATCTGGGTGTAGTAGTTCATACACTGGAGGGTAGGGCTAGGATTAAGAGATACCTCAACAGATTGGAGTTTTGACCCAAAAGAAATCTCATGAGGTTTAATAAGGACAAGTTCTAAGTCCTGTAATTAGGAAAGAACAGTCCTATGCACTGGTTCAGGCTGGGAATCAACTGGTTAAGCAGCAGCTCTACAGAAAAGGTTTGGGGTTTACAGTGGATAATAATAAGCTGAATATAAGCTGGCAGTGTGCTCATGTTGCCAAGAAGGCTAATAACATACTGGACTGCATTAGTAGAAGAATTACCAGCAGATGGGGAAGTGATTCTTTCCCCTCTATTTGGCACTGGAGTACTGGGTTCAGTTTTGGGTTCCCCACTACAGAAAGGGTGTAGATAAATTGGACAGAGTCCAGTAGAAGACAGTGAAAATGGTAAAGCGGCTGGGGCACATGACTTCTGAGGAAAGGCTGAGGGAACTGGAATTATTTAGTCTGGATAAGAGAAAATTGAGGGGGGATTTAACAGCAGCCTTCAGCTACCTGAAGCGGGGTTCCAAAGAGGATAGAGCTAGCCTGTTCTCGGTAGTGATAGATGACAGAACATGGAGCAATGGTCTCAAGTTGTAGCAAGGGATGTTTTTAAGTTAGATATTAGGAAAAAAAAACTCTCTCACCAAGAGGATACTAAAGCGTTGGAACAGATTACCCAGAGAGGTTGTGGAATCTCCAACATTAGAGGTTTTTAAGACCTTGGTGGACACAGCCTTGGCTAGGATGATGTAGTTGGGGATGGTGTTGCTTTGACCCCCTGAGGTCCTTTCCAACCCTAATTTTCTACAATTCTATGATTTTCTGATTACCAGGGATCTCATGTTTCCTGATGAAAAAATCCCCATTTTGGGGGTTAAAAATAGTAACCCCAAATCCACATTTTTCTGTGATAATAGAAAAATAGTGGTGTTTCATTTCAATCAAAGAAAAACTATAGATTTTGTGTTACTTTTCTAATATGAAAATTGAGGATTGTTTTTAATAGAGAAAACCAGGATGCCTGCTGATTATTGTGTCCAGGATAACAAATCAGGGCTATGCAACTGGCTTCCGCTTGGCAATGACTCCCACTATTACCTCCCCTCCTTCCTCTATCTTATGCATTATGTGCTAGCCTGAGAATGATGCAGTGTGATAAAACATGGTGTGATAAAAAATGGTACACTGTGTAGAAGTGGAGTGGGATAAAGTGCGGTGGGGGCATCCATGGGGAGTATGGCCTGGAATCTCATGACCCCTATTGCTTCACTTTGCAGGGCATGTGGACCCCACTACTGCAGCTTGTGGGTTCTTCATCCATTGGTCTCTGAGAATGTTGATAGTCCTGCAGTATGTAACTATAAACATTAAATAATAGTAAGTCATGCACTCTCCTCTCACCTTAGACATATCATGAGATAAAAAGAAAATGTTCTTTAGGCCTTTCAGCCTTAAAGGGTCTACTTGTTTTGAGGAGCTAGAGCTTTAAATAAATCATCACTTATTTTGAAACCTTCAAATTGTGAGAGTTAGCAACCCTTTGAATATTTATGGGCAAAGTTCTTGCTATGACAGTGAAAAAGACAAGAATTCTTCTGTGTGTTACTTTTTTAACAGTTGGTAGAGATCTAGGCAAGCTTTTGGGTATCACAGTCTCCCTCCCCACTTCTACTGTGATATCCAACACCTTGCCTATTTTTATACCAACTATATACTTGGTCCAGTAAAAAAAATATCACCCATAGTGATTTTTGCCTTTCACATATCCCCTGGATCATAAGGGCAAATACATCACCTCAACACTACCTATGACAAAGTGTATTTCTCTTCTTATACTAGGACATTTAAATATTTGATAATAAAGGTCTGTATCTTCCAGAGTCTGGGAAATACATATGTCTTTCTCATAAATTTTGTTTTGTATTTCTTTTGAAAATTTTTGTCCAAAAGAACAGAGTACTATCAGTAATCTTTTTTCTATAAAGGTCAGTTAGATAAAGAAGGTCTGATAAAGCTTATTAAGATTTTTATTGTATTTCTTGCTAAAAAATTGAAATGATGAGAGCCATTGACAAGTGTTAGCTGAGATGTTTATAAAATTCTGAGGTCTGAATTTAAAGTATTTCTATTAACTTGACAACATTTATGGGAAAGGAAAGTTCAGTTATGCTTGAAACATTTAGGTAAGGCAATTTCCCAAGCCTCTACATAAAAGATATTTTTCTAAATTTGTTTAGCTGGTTATTACACCAGATCACCATGTCTGCAGCCACTCAGGGATTGAGGTGTCAACCAGGTTCAGGGGGAGTGAGCAGAATCCGGGGACAGACTGCATCAGGAGTCTAAGAGGTCAGTATGAGAGCCGGGTCTAGGAACTGGCTGATTCAGGGATCAGGATGATTCAGGTCAGGCTGAGAGTGGAGTCAGGGAACAAGCTGGGTCAACAACCTAGGAGATCAAGCAGAGAGTAGAGTCACTGAACACAAATCAGAGAGAATAGTAAACTAGACTAGATCAGGTTAAACCCTCATGCCCAGATATTTTCTATTCTGATTAGGAATTTTGTATCAGGAAAGTGGAGAATCAGCTGTCCCTAGCCAGCTACTCCAGTACCAGTAATTAGGTGAAGAGCTGGACCCTGCTGGAGGCTTAAGGAATGAGGGGACCTTGTTCTGGTTTCTCCAAGTAGTATTAATTGATTTTTTTCAGCAAGTCAGAAACATCAATCTTTTCTGCAACTCACCTATGCAATATTTGGGCTTGTATCCATCACAATCGACTAAGAAATAGTTCCCCCATCTCCACTTCAAAACTTCCTAGATTAGGTACTCTTTGGGTCTCAGGACTGTTATGAGAAGTGGGGGATGTTGGGTCCAATGTGGGGAAAAAAATTCTATATACAGCTTGAGTAGTGACATGTAGGATACTGGGTGAATCCTCATTGTCTGGGGAAACTGTAACTCAAAGGCTACTGGATTGATTTGGTGGGGTATGAGGGAGGGGCTGATATTACGTTGACCTATGGGGACTGGTCTGTACAGAGGTGTTCAGATGATTAGTGAATTTTATGTTGCACTGAGTAGGTAGGAGCTGGATGTCACTGCTGGTCTGCCTGTTACATATCGGCCTGTTATCCCTTCTCTAGGTGGTTCTTTAAGTCCTCCTGGACCTTATATGTGTGGTGCACTCAAACTGTGGCTACAAGGTTATTGGAGTTGAGGGGTCAGGCAGGATTCAAGTAGAGATGAAACCCATAATTGGCAAAGAATGGGCTTTGTTCTGTCAAGGCATGGTTAGAGTTACTGTAGGTGAACTCTGCAAGTGCTAGGATTGGAAACAATGGAGGTACTGCTTCAATACCTGGTTGGTTCTCTCAATCCTGCCATTTGTCTGGAGATGGTAGCCTGACAAGAGATGGGCATGGACTCCCAATAGGTGCAGGGATTTGTGCCAGAACCAGGACATGAATTGGGACTGACAATCAGATGTTATGCAATCTGGAAGGCCTTTGAAGGGAAACATATGGTCTAAGCACAAATGGGCAGTATCCTTTGATGATGAAAGGTCCCTGTATGGGATAAAATGGGCCGTTTTACTGAGTTGTTCCATTACTGTCAGGATCATACAGCAACTGTTCCAGGCTACTAATAGCAATATGGTTTTAGACCATAGCAATAGGCCATGACTGATACTGGTGTTTGAACTGTTCTGAGCTTCTAACTGGATGCCTCATTTGAAGCAGTCCTGTTTGGTTCAAGACAACACCCTGATGAAAGAGAAGCAAAATAGCTCCTTACAAAGTAGCCCTTCCAAGATGCATTGTTGCTCCTCGTGTCTGACAGGCTTGTCCCTGAATTAACTGGAAGTTAATTTGAATGGGCCATGATAAGCTTACATACTCAACTCTTTCACTGGTGCTTAACATGGGAAGATGGGCTGGAATACCTATAGTGTATTGGGACAAAAGGCTTTCTCCTTAGAAAAATGCTATGTCTGTTTAGTGATTGTTTGAGCTACTTAAGGATTCCATCAATAGGCATAATTAGGCCACTGCAGTAAGTTAAACTAGAAATCCCATTTAAAGAAAAAATAGAACCAAGGTGATCTGAGAAATCCTTCAGTGAAGATAGGGTGAAGATTTATCTACACAAAACAACCATTATCAATATATGAAGATTAATATATTATCCCCAGGTGCTGGGGGACTGGAAGCTGGCTAATGTGGTCCCTATTTTTAAGAAGGGGAGGAAGGAGGACCCAAGTAATTATAGGCCTGTAAGCCTCACCTCGGTGCTTGGGAAGCTCTTGGAGAGGATCATCAAGGAGCATATCTGTGGGGGGCCTGCAGGGGAGATCATGCTCAGGGGCAATCAGCATGGCTCCACCAAAGGCAGGTCCTGCCAGACTAACCTGATTGCCTTTTATGACCAAGTAACTAAATCCTTGGATGATGGTGTTGCTGTGGATGTAGTCTTTCTAGACTTTAAGAAGGCCTTTGACACTGTCTCTCACCCCATCCTCATCAATAAATGAAGTGACTACAGCAATGATGCCTGCACAGTTGGATGGGTAAAAAATTGGCTGATGGGGCACACCCGGAGCATAGTGGTGGATGGGTTGTACTCAACCTGGCGAAATGTGAGGAGTGGGGTACTCCAGGGCTCGGTCCTCGGGCCCGCACTGTTTAACATCTTCATCAGCGACTTGGACAAGGGGGTGGAAAGCACTCTGTCCAAGTTTGCTGATGACACTAAGATGTGGGGTGAGGTGGACACACTTGAAGGGAGAGAGAGGCTGCAAATAGATTTAGACAGACTACAAAAGTGGGCAGATGAGAATAGGCTGGGGTTCAACGTAGACAAATGCAGGGTGCTGCACCTTGGGAGAAGGAATCCACAGCATACATAGAGGCTGGGGAGTTCCCTTCTTGAAAGCACAGAGATGGAAAGGGATCTCGGAGGCATTATTGACTCCAAGATGAACATGAGCTGCCAATGCCAGACCACAGCTAGCAAGGCCAGCCATACCTTGTCATGCATCCATAGGTGCATCTCACGCTGGTCCAGAGAGGTGATACTCCCCCTTTATGCAACTTTGGTCAGGCTGCAGTTGGAGTACTGTACCCAGTACTGGGCACCACACTTCAAAAGGGATGTGGCCAGCATGGAGAGGGTTCAGAGGAAGGCCACCCGCTTGGTTAGAGGGCAGCAGGACAGGCCTTATGAGGAGAGACTGATGGACCTGAACCTGTTCAGCCTCAGCAGGAGGAGGCTGAGGGGGGACCTGGTGGCTGCCTACAAGCTCATTGGAGGGATCAACAACAAATAGGCAGAGTTCTTTTCTCCCCAGCACCACCTGGGGTGATGAGGAACAATGGTCATAAGCTGATAGAGAATAGGTTTAGGTTGGAGATCAGAAGGCAATATTTTACAGTTAGGGTGCCCAAAATCTGGAACCAACTTCCCAGGGAAGTGGTCCTCGCCCCTACCTTGGGCATATTCAAGAGGAGGTCGGACGATCACCTGTCTGGGTTCTTGTGAACCCAGCATTCATTCCTGCCTGTGGCAGGGGGTCAGGTTAGATGATCTGTTCAGGTCCCTCCTGACCCTAGCTACTATGATACTATGATACTATGAATAAAATAAAATATATGTTTTTTTTCAGTCAGACCTAGGATTCAACCCATGATTTCTTTGCTCAAAAAGTACAGGATACTTAAAGGGGATAACTAATGGAATGTAGCTACCATTCTGGTGTAATTATTATTACTACTTCATTCTGATGCTTTCCAAAAGATGAAGTTATATTTTTGAGATGTGCATATTATGTCATCTGTTGTCAGGGGGAAAATATAATTTTTATATGATGACTTATTTTAAAGAGTGTTTTTTAGTATTTTTCTCTTAAACTAGTTTTGGGAAATGTATAAAAAACTGATTATATATGTTGTGAAGTTTGTCTTAAGACAAATGTAGCTTTGAAATTAGTATTTAATAGGAAATTGAAATTTATTAAATGAAAGCGTAATGACCCATGTTTCACAAATATAAATCCAAGATTTTATGGTATCTGTTCCATGATTAAGATTGAAAGAGCTCCCCATTATCTATCTGACTTAGATGAAAAATAGCAATACATTCAAGTGTCCTGCAATGGAACTGATCACCCTCAGCTCTGATTCTCATCCTTGGGAAATGAGCTCTGCTATTTTCAGTTTTTTTACACATGTCAAACACTAGCAAAGGTGAAATGAGTTCCCAGCAATGTAGAGGGAGTCATAATTTGGTCCCCTGGTTAAGTTTCTGCACAGTCTAAATTGAACATCTCTTTTTAATGCAGAAGAAAAAAGGGCAACCTTGACTTTTACTTTATATAAGAGAGCGGAAAGGGAATTAATATAGTAATAGTGCTGAACCACAGGACATTATGTACTCATACTATAATTTCATGAAATGAACACTAACATGTAATTAAAGCACAGAGAAAACACTGGTGCACCAACTTTTTCCCATAGATTCCAGTGGGGTTGTGTTCGCTTAGGAGCAAGCTGTTTATATATAGAGTGGCAGTGGGTACCCCAAAGGTATTTAAAAATGTGACAGTAATGATAGCTTCTTTTGTACCTTTTGACATATCTTGTGAGGTCAGCTGAGATAATCATAAAAAAGGCAAGAATGTATTTTGAAAGTTCATTTAAATATATCTTACAAAAGTCATGGCAATAAATACTTTTAACTGATTTTTTTTTGTTGAACACTTGAAAAGGTAAACAATGGATATGATTTCTGCAATAAAGATAGGGTTGCCATATATCTTTAAATGAAATAATGCAATTTATTTTTAGAAGACTAGAAATCCAGGTAAAAGTGCTCAGACACTTTGAAATTTAAAACCTCTGCCATTTCCCTAAAAAGACAGACTATGTTAGTATCAGATAAAGCAAAATGAACGGAGGGAAGTCAGATAAGGTATGTATCTACGTTTAAATAAAAAAAAATCCATGATGGCATGGCATAACCCATTTATTAACATAAGTTTAGTATGAATGTATTACTGACATATTGCAAAACCATGTGCATGCTATGCAGTATTTCCAAAGAATGCCAAGGTACAGTGCATATATATATATATATATATATATATATATATATATATATTAGGAATATTAAGTGATAATACCATTTAATAAATTAATATTAAGTATAATTACTTTTAAAATATGTTATTGCTATATACTTCTCCAAATATATATATATATCTTCCTCATTTCCTTGGGTAAAAATGGCTTGTAGTTCAGCTTTACAGGGCTTAGTGACAAATCAGTAAAATATAAAATTGTTTAGTCTGTTATCTTCATTTTCCACGGCTAAGAGTGGCTGCCATGTGTCCTACTGAGAAAATGGGAATTTCCCCTGTCTCTAATGGGATTAAACTCTCATTTTTAGCCCTGCAGGGGTCCCAAGGTAATAAGCATGAAAGTTACAGAGTCTGATTTTTACTTAAAACCTGCTCCTTTACACAACTGTTGTAGGAAAAAGGATCTTAAACTATAATTAAAATGTAACTTGCAGTGCTAGAATAGGGTAACAAAACCATCGTTTAAAGTACCATCAGAGTTGTAAGATTGATGTGCCTATAGAGAAGATATCACTGGTCTAGGAATTTACCTTACCTGGATGTTTTTCTTCTCCTGCCCCACTTTCTTTTTTCATACTGATTTAAAAAACTAGTGGTTGCCTGAGGATGTTTAGAGATGTGGGATTTGAAAATGAGTCCCAGGAACAAAGGGCAGAAAAGAGGTAATACCAACCAGAAAATCAATACATAATTGCTGAATTCTCTTCAATAATCCTGTTTCTAAGAAATATATTTTAATGACATTCTAAACCTTTGGGTAGGTTCAAGGGTCAACTTCCAATTTTTCACAAACCAACCTGCTAAAGAGATTTACCATCTTTTTCCTAAAAATATTTTTTCCTTCCCAAATGACATTAATCAGTGGTTCAGAATGACCAATATGCAATCCTGGCCCAGTGACTCGTGTAAGGTTCAGTTCCGCGGTATCTTACAAACCTAGAAATGATAATGGCTATATTTGCAGAGAGGAGGAGAGAGAGGATCGGTGTTTTTTTATGTACCCAATTTATGTCCCTTCTCAAGTATGCTGCTTCACAGAAGGGGCTCAGTACTCACATTCTGAAAACTGGTTCCTTTACAATCTTAAGTTAGGCACCCAAACATGGAGATATTGAACACTTTGATTCATTTTTAAAACATTGACTGGGGTATTTCTTATGTTTAAAAAGATGAGAGACTTTCCCCCTTGTGAATTATGCATTTATCCAAAACTGACACCAGCAATTTTTATATGGTATTTTGATTTAAATACATTATATATCCCCCCATAGGCAGGCTTTGAGAATTACCTAATTCTGCTCCCATTGAAATCAGAATTTTACCACAGGCTTCACTCTATCAATTGCATTTTTCTTTATCTTTTACAGCAACATCCTACTGCCTGATAGACTTTAAAGAATTTATATCCAAATCACCTTTCTGAGGTAGGGAAATACTACCACACATATTATTATATATTGCACATATATTAATATACACATATATTATAGGTGGAAAACAAGGGAAAGAAAGACTTACGTGACTTTTCCCAAGGTCACACCTGTAGTCTGTGGAGGACTCAGACTGGTTTCTTGAGTCACACATTATAGGAGCAGACATAGGACAATACTGGGGTCGTCTACATGAGATGCTGACTGTGCAGTAAGTAACGAAAAAATAAGTAAGTAAGTAGTAAGTAAGTAGTGTGTCACAGCATGGACAGTGCTAATATGGTACTGTGCAGTATTATAACACTACTGGGCTGTAGCGTCACCTAAAAACGTTCACTGGTGCTACTGTGCAGTAACTCCATTTACTGCACATTTATTTAGTACTCGTATTATTATTTAGTACTTGTATTACTAAATAAACGTGTAGTGATGACTGTGCAGTAGCATCTCATGTAGACGTACTAAATGCTTCAGAAAACCCTAACCCATCTCTAGCTATGTGATTGTGATGTTTTTATTTTTGATGTAATTGATTTTATGCTCTAAATGACTAATCCGTAGGAGTACAGTTTCTTGGATGAGATATGTTCTGTAATCTGTTTTATCATTTCACTTGTTATTATTTTACATTTAATTTAAGTTGCGCCATGTGCAAGGACAAGGGTCAATATTTAGATTTTTAAAAGAGAGTAATTGCTGCAAGGGTCATTCAAAAAAAATGTTTTGTTGTAACATAGTCATATGTTAACCAATCAGTAATGGGCAGCAGCTGTTATGGATTGATTTAATTTGGCCAGATTGAATTTATGTGTTTGCACTTGGGACCTAGAATTCTTATGAGGTCAGTCCTCATTCTGACAATACTTGTTAATGTTTTGTATGAATAGAATGTAATCAGTTACATAAAAACAAAAGTTTGAAATAAATATTTTTTTGCTACCTATCTATCATAAGATTATAGAGACTCCACTTGAAGCTATAAATCCATATTTATGGAATGCTAACATATGGGGGGGGGAATAAAGACAAATTTAATCTAACGTTAATTATTTTTCCAAAACATTGTCCACTCATAAATAATTCAAAGCCTCCTGAAGGGAATTTGAACTTTTTGACAATTTATTTATGAATTTATCATTAGAAAGGATTGGCTGTTTCAGTTTGAATTAAGGTTTGTTTTTAACACTCAGACCAAAAGGTAGTTTATTTTCTCAAACAATGTTTGATTATATAAGATAACATAGATTCAACAATTTTTCCCCTTTTATTTTAAAGTGTTTCTGAGAAAACAGCCAAACTTTCCTTAATTAATATTTATGATTACCATTTACTCTTATACCTGGCTTATTCAGTACAGTCAATATCCTTGGGAACTGAATTGAGGAAGTCCAGCTCCCTAGCATCAGCCACCTCAGGGGTGAGAGAAAGGCCTGGGATGACTGTAAAAGCTATCTTTGCTTTCAGGGTTCAGTGGCACCAATATGAATTAGAATATTTCATAAATTGCGGGGTAGAGGGTTGGGTAAGAGTCTGGTTGTCCAGTGCCAGTAGCTACAGAAGAGGTAGGGGTGAACTAGATGGAGGGTTCTCCCTTCTATTCCTCTTTCAGGTCAGGGGTAGGATTGTTATCTCTGTGTAAGGTGTCTGTTTAAGGTGTACCTGCAGCAGCCTGCTTCTTCACTTAACAAGAACTACCAAGGTGAGTGAGGATGCTGCAAAAAAAAATGTGGTTTCTTCATGGAGACCTATACCATGTGCCAATGGTCATGTAGCATGTGTCACAGAGTGAAATGCAAAGATTTCCACCCATCCTTCAGGATCTTCAAGACCTGTCTCTGGAAGGACAGGACATGCCTGAGCTTGGCAGCTTTACATCCAAGAGAAATTCTATCAGCGGAGGTCATTATCTTAACAAAGTGAGCCAGATTCTTAGCCAGCTTTTCTCCTCTTAAAAAAGAGGGGGGTGTTGAGCAATATGACTCCTATGACCAGGTTGTCCAAAGGCAAATCTGTGACTAAAACACCCCTAATTGTGTCTCTTTACTCCACCTTGCTCACAAAGTTTGGGGGGCTTAAGAAAATTATGGGCACTGTTTTGACCCAGGAAGTGTATATGTTATTTTGACAGCCAAACAGCTTCCCAACTGCCCTCCTGCATTCCTTCACCTTGACCGAGTCAGGGGCAAGACACCTCAAACTGTGACCTTTTGAGATATTCAGAGATCCCTGAAAGTTAGAGGTGTCCATTCATAAAACGGATTAAATACAATTACTCTTCATATACTACTGCTGGGGAAAGGCTGTCTGAGTCAGCCTCAGCATAGGAATAAAACACCACTCTCTTTCTTTCTCTCTCTCTCTCTCTCTCTCTCTCTATATATATATATAATCAGAGAAAGCTGGGGGGGAAGGGAGGGGTTTAAAGCATAGAAAACCAGGATCTCTGTTCATCAGGGTCAAGAATCTAGCCACCCCTCCCTTTCCAAGTAGCAGCCATTTCACAGTCATGTGATACTGACTTGATATTTTTCTTCCTAGATCTACATATTTCTCACAAACCTTCATCTCATAGTTCCCCAGCTTCAAAAGGTGCAGTGGAGAACAAAAGGGATACCAGGTCACCTGTGGTTTGAATACTGTATTGGGAAGGAAGTGAGATTCATGTTCAGATCCCCTCTGGATAAGGAGGGCCTAGAATCCACACACTCTGGTTTTTCAGGTGAATGCTTCAGCCACTCAGCCACTGATGGGAAAGAATGAAAGGGTCTGTTTCTCCCTATTTGTTCCCACTCTTCAGGAAACTCACTTCCAAGTCTGCTTCACACATCTTTGGCAGATCTGGGTGGCTTCAAGACAAGAATTCTGTTCTTGGAAATACTGGTAAGATAAGGGGAAAATCTAAATCAAGGTTTTCTGCCAACAATACAAACAGCAGTCGAACCAAGAACATCACTGCAATATGCAAGAGCTTGAAAGGGACATTATGGAGCTTGAAGCCACTCTGAGGAATGCCAGTAACAACCAGGTATCCTTGTTTTCTCTGATTAAAAAAAATCCCCGATTTCAGATTAAGAAAAGTCCACCCAAAATCCAATTTTTTTCCTTGATTAAAATGAAACCCCACTATATATATCATCCCTCCCTGGTGCACATAAACACAGGTGCCATCAGCCCCTGCTGGTAGCAGAAGGAAGAGGAGGCAAACCTCCCTGTCTCTTCCCCAAACTAGGCATTACTTTGTCTGGGGAAGTGGTGGTGAGCATTATGATCCCCTTACCCCTGACTGTGGCAGAGGAAGACTGGAGCAGCAGGAAAAAGTCACCACATACTCACATGCTCCTCACACTGGGACTTCAGTCTGAGGAGTGGTAAAGAGCAATTTTCAAACTCTGGTTTCTGGCCCTGGCTTTAATGCCACCAATGCTGCCCAAGTGGTCCAGTTGGATGGGGGTAGGGGGAGGTTTGGAAAGGGGCTAGGCTTTCCAAACCTTTGGGGGGGGGGGTAACAGGGGGAGAGGTTTGCTCTGTAACTCAGGATAAAGCAATAGACCATATACAGAATGTCTCCCTAGAAGGGAGAACACAGGAGAAAGGCACACTGGGATGCCAGGGGGCACCCTGGTCACCCAAATAAAGTAATAGATTCATAGATGTTTGGGTTGGAAGGGACCTTAGCAGATCATCAAATCCGACCCCCTGCCCTGGCCAGAAAAGAGCACTGGGGTCAGAGGACCCCAGCCAGGTGTATGTCTAGCTTCCTCTTAAGACCCCCAAGATAGAGCAGAGTACCATCTCCCTTGGAAGACCATTACAGATTGTGGCAACCCTTACCATAAAGAAGTTCTTCCTGATGTCTAACCTAAATCTGCTCTCCATCAGTTTGTGGCCATTGTTCCTAGTTAACTCAAGTGGTGCCATGGTAAACAGAGCATCTCCTATTGCTTACTGTCCCCCCTGATGAATTTATGACCACAAGATCACCTCTCAGCCTTCTCTTGCAAAGGCTGAAGAGATCTAGGGCCCTCAGTCTCTCCTCGTAGGGCTTTGCCTGTAGGTCCCTAACCATATGAGTGGCCTTCCTCTGGACCCTCTCAAGGTTGTCCATATCCCTCTTGAAGTGTGGCAACCAAAACTGGACACAGTACTCCAAATGGGTCCTGACCAATGCTGCATAAAGGGGAAGTATCACCTCCTTGAGCCTGCTTGTCATGCCCCTGCTAATGCATGATAAACTGCGGCTAGCTTTACTGATCACTTCATTACACTGACGACTCATGTTCATCTTGGAGTCATCAGTGACTCCAAGATCCCTTTCCACTGCTGTGCTCCTTAGAAGATCCTCCCCCAGCCTCTAAGTGTGTTGGTGATTCCTTCTCCCTAGATTCAGCACCTTGCATTTGTCCTCATTGAACTGCATCCTATTCTGTTTCACCCACTTGTCCAGATCCACCTGGATTCATTCCCTACCCTCTGGTGTGTTAACTGTATCCCATAATTTGGTATCATCTGCGAATTTGGACAGTGTGTTTTCCATGCTCTCATCCAAGTCACTGATGAACACATTGAACAGCACTGGTCCACGGACCAAGCTTTGTGGGACTCCACTGCCCACATCTTTCCAGGTTGATACTGACCCTTGTATACAGATTGTGATTGTATACAAGTGTTCACTCAAATGCTTGAACCCCAACCACTTGGCCCTTCAACCTCTGGAGATTTCTACCGTATCAGTCATTTTTTAAATGTTTGAAGTGCTACGAATGCTTGTTCACAGAGCATTTCAGCAGATGGAACTGCATTTCCACTGGTTGAAACATGCTTATAGACACCCTAAGCTGTTCTCCTACATGGTCCTATGATTAGCAATAACCACCAGGCACTTGAGAGTGAGGCACAAAATAGAGAGATATTTTCCAAAGCAATTTCTTTGAATAAATGAAGTGAGCTAGAGACTTTTTCTCACTTCTGAGGGTTTTCTGCTTTCATCTTCTGAACTTTGTGGTGTTTATCTTCAATCCCTTCCTGGCTAAGCAGCTACAAGGGAAAGGGTCAGCTTATGAGCCTTATTATGTCTGTTGTTCAGAGTGCACAATCTCTTGCAGTATTGTCTGGATTTACCCATAAGCACTGCCAGCCTGCAGTGTTATGATTTATATCTAGGCATATTGTCTAGAGCTGTTAAGAAAATAGTTTCTGTCATCAAAATGATAAACTTACACTGCCCTTCACTTCTTGTTCTTTTACCTGTCAAAAATAATTGTGCTACTTAATTAAGTGTATTGAAGCATAGCATACACTAATAATGCTGGAAAAATAAATGTTGCACAGTCTACAATGTATTGATACATTTTTAGGTAGTGGTAAGAAAATCCCAAGCATCTTCTGAAAATATAGATAAGAAACAAAGGCTTCTGATTCTTATTCAAATACATATGAAATTATCTCAGTCACTTTTCATATGGCTTCAATTTAGTCACAAAGTTAATGGCCTTCTGTGCCTCTGCATCCCATTTCAGAGGTCCCTTCAATTTTGAACTCAGTGCATTCAATAACGAGTAGTGATATCCTCATGTCTTTGTGAGGTGACAGAAAGGCTAGCTCCAAAAGAAAGACAGTTGTGAGATACCTGATCCCAGGAATGGAAAGGAATCTGCTAGACTTGAGAACCTAATCTCTCTAACAAATATGTTGTGAGAGAGTATCTCAGAATGGGATGCATACAATCTGCTTCCCAAAGAACTTCTAATGAATAGGGAAATACTAAAGGCAGGGATGGATCTTAAATTACACCTCTTGTAGTGGCTTAGCTGCTTTATGAAGGGAGACATGCCCCTCCATTTAAGATCCAGAGCCTGGAATGCTCACATGAAATAATATATCTATGTCCTTTTAATGTGTGTGAATATATGCATGAGAGTGAGAGAGAGTGTGTAAAACTCTTCTCTCCCTCTTCAGGATCTGTTAAATTGGGGGTGGGGGAGGAGAAGAAAAAAAATCAAGATTCTTTGGTCTAAAAAGTAACCAAAGGAGTACAACTTTGAAGCCTAGTGGTTAGTGTAGTCACCTGTTGGGTTGTGAACCTGGGTTCCATTCTACACACAGGATTTTGTTTTTTTCATTTTATCGGATAACTATTTCATGTAAAATATGTAAGCAACCTGTAATAGGGAGCCCTAGCCCTGTTACTAAGAGATAGGGTGGCCCCTTTAAGTCCAGAACTTTCCAGTCATGGACTGCTGGTCAAGTAGGGGTTAAGGCTCAAGCCCTGCCAGCCAGACAGGTGACAGGAAGAGGAAATCCAGGATCCTACAAATGGTGAGTAGAGAAGGCCAGAGGGGTGGCAGGAAGGCAGACTCCCAATTACTACGGTGCTGTGGCTGCAGTCTCTGTCAGAAGACTACACCATGCCCAGAGCCATCCACATGATCATCTAAAGTAAGCAGGCATGTTGCCTCCCTTGTCTGATGTTAACAACTGGTGGTTTGGGTGAAGCTATTTGGGGGCCCACTGCAGTGTGGGGACCCCAGCACCAGAGAGGGTGCAGCCTTTTGGGTTCACCGATCCTGGAGCCAGAGAGGGCGCAGCATTTTTGGGTGCACCGACCCTGGCGCCAGAGAGGGTGCAGCCTTTTGGGTGCACCGATCCTGGTGCCAGAGAGGGTGCAGCATTTTTGGGGTGCAGCAACCCCAGCGCCAG
The DNA here is from genome assembly GCF_030867095.1 of Alligator mississippiensis. NCBI lineage: Eukaryota > Metazoa > Chordata > Crocodylia > Alligatoridae > Alligator > Alligator mississippiensis. Next base: position 381,883,093 of record NC_081824.1, read on the forward strand.
AACGGGAACAGAATTTTGGGGTGAGCTGACCCCAGCGTCAGAGAGGGCACAATATTTAGGGGTGAGTAGACCCCAGCACCACAGAGGGACAAGAGCCTGAGTGAGGGGTTTTTTTTGAGAGCTAGAGCCTGGGAGTCAAACCCTGATTAGTGGGTTGTGTTTTTTTTGACTGACAGGCCTAGCTAGAGAGAAAAGGGGTAGGCCCACAGTGACCTAAACCCCAACATGAAGAGGAATTTACAAATAACATCTCCGAGGCTTGGGCTGTGGTGTAGGGGAGGAATGGAGCTGCAGATAGCACCCCCCAGCATTGGGGCAGAAAATTGGCAGCCTCCCGCTTAATTACATCATTTAACTTATTACCAACAAGGCGTGGCAGATGAGGTGGGCAGTTGGCCCATAACAGGTGGGCAAGGCTACAGTGAGATCAGCCCTGAGAAGGCCACCTGTTACACAACCCTTGAAGAAAGGATTCAAGTCTAGGACTCATGTCTCTTAAACAGTAAAAAAAAAAAAAAAAAAAGGTCATGTGTGCACACGCTACACTTTAGTGGTTACTAAACTGTACTAACAGTTCAGACATATAGTGAATCCCCGCAGGAAGAGAAGGTACTTATACTTGGATCTCTTGCTCAGATATGTGTTCTTGTATATGAGATGTCTCAGAAGGTGAATATTGCCATCTGCTCTAGAATTATTTTCAAAGCAATCATCAACCAGCACTGCATTTTGTATTAAAGCCAATTTCCTAGGCGTGCGAGGTAATAAACTTTAGGATACAAATTGTTGTTATACTAAATGGAAAATAAGCATTTCAGAGATGTTATTTCCTTCAGGGAAATATTTTTCTCTATTCAATCAATTCCTATGTTTTGTGACATTAGTAGTCATATAATGGTTGATCTTTGTAAGTATTTTTGGAGTGCTGGGGTCACATCCTGACTGCAAGATAATATGGTTAATCCAGATATACAGTGATTTGCAGCAATTAGAGCCCAGGATTTTGAGTATTACACAAGAACTAGAAAATAATGGAACAGAATGAAAAGACGGTTGGGGTGTTGGTTGTGAATCCTTAATATTCCCTTAACTCAGCTCTGTAACATGGTAGAGAAGACTGAGACTACTTTTGCATTTCAGCAGAATAGTAAGTGTAAATTGAATTTTAACCTTTTTTTTATTTGCTGAGTTTTAATAATCCTAAACTTTAGGCTCTGGGGTGATCTGGTGACCAACTATAAAATTATCAGGGGTGCTCACCAGGATCTTGGGGAACATTTGTCCACCAGAGCGCACCAAGGGATGACAAGGTCAAACAGTCACAAACTTCGCTGCGACCGTTTCAGGCTGGACATAAGGAAGAACTTCTTTACTGTCCAAGCCCCCAAGGTTTGGAATAGACAGCCACCGGAGGTGGCTCAAGCACCTATTTTGAACGCCTTTAAGAGACATTTGGATGTTTATCTTGCTGGTATCCTATGATCCCTGATGACTTCCTGCCCCTGGGGCAGGGGGCTGTATTCAATGATCTTCTGGGGTTTCTTCCACCCCTAGGGTCTATGAAATCTATGAAATTATGAAATTTAAATTCACAAAACCAATCTTGTATTTGCAAAATTTTGTATTCTGGAAATAGTCTATACCAAAACTACTTTGAGATTAAGAACAAGTTAGTAAGCACGGTTTTAGCTTTAAAAAAATTCCAGTTTCATACAGAGTTTCAAGTGCTGGTATAAAGGTCAGGAAAAGAAACACAGTTTCTAAATATTTACTCTTCCTCCTCCTCTTTTTTATATGGTGACACGTGTGCACATAACATTACTACATAATTCTCAAAATAACATAACTGAAGATTTAAAAAGGAATAGAAATCCAGATGTTCTATGAGTTTTAATACTTCTGATCCCCATGTCTGCTTCACCTGTTATAATGTCTATGGCCAGATTTGTTCAGAGGTGAAAGGTGGGTAGGCAGTGCAGTGGGGAAACTATGAAGAGTTTCCATGGTAGCAGTAGCACTGTCGTTCCCTGAATGCCATGCCATGTACAATGTACTTTATCCAAACACAGACTGGATATAACTGAATATAAATGTGGCATTTTAAGTTTCTTTAATCCAGTGTAAATAGCAACTGGTTAAAGATTGGAATTAAATAAAGTAAGATAGAAAATAAGGTCCTCTTTTTCCAGAATGGTAAATGAACAGTGGAACATGATATATAAGTACATGAAAGATTTTCTATCAGTCACCTGAATATTTTTAAATCCAAAATACACATATGTCCAAAAAAATTTGTAAAGCTCAAGAAGAATGCATAAATTCCTTGGCAAGGTTCCTGTGCATTGTATTATATAGGAAGAAAGATAATGCAAACCTAGAAATATAGAAAAATAGGTGTGGAAGGGACTTTGGAAAGTTATTTAGGGCTGTTCATGGCAGGAGCACCCCAAACCATTCCAAACAAGTCTTTGTCTACCTTAAAAATGTCCAAGGATGGAGATTTCAGAACCCGAGTAATGTGTCCCAATGCTTAACCATCCTCATAGTGAGAAAGTTATTTCTAATGTTCAACCTAAATTTCTGTTGTTCTGTGCCCTGTGGTCACAGGGAGTAGCCACTCATCATACTCATTATAACCATTCTTTAATATTTAAAGAAAGTTATGAAATACTTCCTCAGTCTTCTCTCCTCTAGAATGAATCATAGTTCTTCCAACCTCTTCTCATTACAGTATTTCTGTTTTCTAGACCCTTGATTATTTTTGTTGGTTTCCTCTGAACTCTCTATTTTTTCTAAATCTTTCTTGAAGTTCAGTGCCCAAAACTGGACACAGTATGCCAACTGAAATCTCATTAGTGGTTCCCAGAGGATCATTTCCCTTAACCTGCAGGCAACATTCCAGGTAATGCAACTGAGTATGACACTGGCATTTTTACACAAAGTTTACTGCTGAATCATATTCAGCTTACTGACTACTATTATCCTCAAGTCCTTTTCTGCTCTAGTGCAATCTACCCAGTCATTTTCTAGTCTGTATATGTGCTTTTCATTGGTCCAAACCTAGTGCAAGACTTTGAATTTGTCTTTACTGAATTTTACATAATAATTTTGGACCATTATCCCAGTTTTGTAAAACTATTCTGAATTCTAATCCTGTCTTCCCATGTGTCTGCAGCTCCAACCATCTTGATGTTATTTGAAAATTTGCCAACTATACCTTCAATACCATCCTCTAAATCACTAATGGATATGTTGAACAGAACTAGACACAAGACACACCTAAGGGATCCCCACTTGGGAAACTCCTTCCCAATTAGCAGGGATACTGGTTTTCTCTGCTAAAAAAATCTGCTCCAAAATCCAAAAATAGCCCCAAATCCACATTTATCTGTGATTAAAATGAAACACCAGGATTCCTGCCAATTAGACATCAACAGGTTAACTTTCCTTTTAGTAAGTCAGATCAATATAATGTAAATATATAAGCCTTCCCATAATCCTACCTATTTAGAGAATGGGGGAGGTACATGTGACTTCTTTGGTGGAATAAGCTTGGGTGTTGAAAATGTGTAAGGATGTCTGCTGTCCATTACAGAGCTAGTGAGTCTTCACAGGTTGGAAAACAATAAATGTCTTGGGGAGCACTGATGCATGTTAGAGATAGAACAGGAGCATTTTCTGAGCCCTGATGAGCAGGGATTCTGGTTTTCTATGATAAAAAAAAATCCCAATTTTTGGATTAAATATAGTAACGCAAAATATTCATTTTCCCATGACTAAAATGAAACACCACTAATATATACATTAATATATAGATTTTCCATGATTAAAATGGAACACCACTAATATAAATAATCAACCTTTTGGGGAGCGCTGATTAAATATATATATGAGTGATGTTTCATTTTAATCATGGAAACATGTGGACTTTTTATTACTTTTTTTTAATCCAAAAATCAGGGATTTTTTTTTTTTTTTTTTTTTTTTGTCAGAGGAAACGAGGATCCCTTCTGATGAGTAAATATGAGACAAGCTGCAGCTAAGTCATAGTCACTTTAAAGAAGAAATAGGATCTGGCCTCAATTTCTAAAGCTTATATGCATCATTTCTTAATCTTCAACAACTTGCCATTATTCTTGGTTCATTAAAAATAAAAGAGAAAACAACATATTTACTTCTTTCCTCTTCTATATCCTTAAAAAAACAAATCCCAGATGGAGTTTATCTACTTCTGCATTTTGTTAGTTTTATCTCCTCTACCCTAATATTTTGAACATCTGTTCTGGCAAAATCTTGTATTTATTTCTTATATTTATTATTCCACCCCAGTGAATTTTATGTCTATTTCTAGCATCTGCGTCTTGTCCTTTGTGAGGAGAGGCAAATAATATATTTATTTCATTTTCTAATATTGCTACTTTTGCCATAAAATCACTACTGTTGTCTGCTAACAGCCCAACTCTGTGATAATTACCCTTTGTTCTGTATATAAAAAATCATATTTTATTCATTTTAATCTCCCTTTCATCACTTGAATATTTTTACATGGTTAAAGTGACCACAGAATAAAATCAATCTTTCAAGTCCTTTGTTGCACCTGGTACTGTAACACCTCACATATGCATTTTATTGTAGTTTATTGTCTTACTGGAAGACTGTTTCTGAAAACCCCCTGGACATTTATCATCTTTAAACACTTTCCACCACTGTATCCTTCCTATTTCATTTTTTCCTAGCACTCTATTTTCTATATTCAGATATTCTTTTTAATATATTCTGCTTACCTTTTTTTTTTTTCCTGGACATTAAACCAAATTCAGAGAGGAGCCTAAGGGATTAGAAATGGATGTCCCTTAAACCTTCCTACAACTCCTTCAGATGATATGCTATTCTGCTGACTTCAGGTATGATTACCTTTATCAACTCTGAATATGCCTCTTTTCAATTAAAGTTGTTATGGAAAACATACTTATATGCCACTAGATTATAGTCTTTAACATGGCTTAGAAGCTTATATATACACTACTCATTCTTCTTAGATTCTCCTGAGATGTTATACATAAAATCCCAACTGTAAATTCACATATTTTATGATATTTATGTTCCATATCAAAGGATTCTGTCTCACCCATAGATTTTTAAGGTCTACAGTATTTTCGTATACTTACAAGCCTCCCTTTGTATCAGCTACACACCAGAACTGTTTTCTCCAAGCTCCTTTAAATATACATTTTTATTATTTTAGTATTTGAGCTGCACTAATTTTATCTTCCTCACTTTATTTCATTCAAACATCCAATATAAAAATTTAACATATGGGAAAAATGTTCTCTGTTGTTTCCCTTTTTTGGATACTGGCAATGGTATTCATGAAACAATGTGGGGTATAGGAGGGAGGGTTGTGATAACAAATGCTGAATAGGGTTATACTGCATGTTTCTCTGAGGAGCTAATTAAGCAACTGTTTTCTGCTATAAGACAGGAGCCAGACCAATGATTTGCTAAGAAGACATATTCCCAATATTTTTTTAGCATTCATATAGGGTCCTGTTACATGTTGAAATTAAAGCTGGATAGCAACCAGGTATAGAGTTGTTACACATTTTCAAGCACTAGCTTTAGAGCCAGTTGGCTATTTTTATAGCTGGATAATCATTTTTATCATACGATAATTACTTTGCACATGTGGCTGGTCCAAATTTATTGTGTAATTAACCAGCTATTGCATAATATATCTAACATAGCTGGGACTATGGTATACTGACAATTAGGAAATTTCTCCTAAAAGACGTTTTCATTACTTTGCATTTGTAAGCTTTATTTCCACATAACCCTTCATTTGTTACAAGTCCCATTTCAGTTCTAAATCCTATATCTGCTCTCTTACAGGCTTGCTTTCCTCTTCAACCATTCACTTTCATCTAAAAACTGAACTTTGTCTCATGGTTTCTGATTAAGTACCAACCCACCTATTGTCCTATTTTAGCTGCTACTTTTTTCTTTTGTTGCTTTTTGCATGAATCCTTATTCTCTCCACCTTTACCCTTTACACTAGATAAACTTTCTTTCACATCTTTGTCTTCTTAGTAATGCATCTGTTCAGATATAGTGTAGCCCACAAACGACTTGAACACAATGAAATCCTAGCCAATTCTGAACCTTCCCGTATACATTTGTGTGTCATTTTCTATTAGCTACTTATTTCTAGACCTTTTGATATTGTTAATTCAATTTATATTGACACAAGATCTTCTCCTCAGAAGAATGCACCTTTTCTTCTATCTATGCTACTAGACCCTTTGTCTCACTCCTGCCTTTTATCATTTATTTCCACATAACCCTTCATTTGCTACAAGTCCCATTTCAATTCTATATCCTATATCTGCTCTATTTCAGTTCTTTCCAGCCTCATGCTTTTATAGTACCCTACACTGTCTGCACTGTCAAGTATCCTGGGCTGAGTTTCCAATAAAGTGCAGCTGGTCTTCCAGCTGTTAGTAGTTTCTGTTCTGATGTCCCCTCAGCTGCCTTCACTCTTCCCTTCATGTGTCATTCATTATGGACTGGAGACTGAAGGATAAATGGATGAAAAATCGAAACAGAGGCAGATAGAATGGTTAGAAAACTAGAGCAGATGCTGTTCTACTTACCTGACCATCATCATTAAGGCAGAATTAATCTCCCCCACTGGTAAATGACTTAACATAGGAAGGGAAGAGGAAGAGATAACATAAAGAAAAAAAGAGCAAAAAGCAGTGGATATGGGGAAAAAAGGAGTGGAGGCTGCTGCTCAATTATAAAATCAGGAGAATGGAAATCAGGAGAATTCTTTTTAGTAAAGAGAGACAGCCAAAAATGCAGAGAACCCTTAGCAGATAAGAGGAGAGAAAAACCTAAAGGTGAAAAAAGGAGGAGTTAGGTCAAACTAAAGAATGACAAACCTTTTGGTTGACCTTTTTTTTTTTTTTTTTTTAATCTGTTATTTTCTCTCCTCCTCCCCTATCCTCACTGCTGCTTCAGACACAAACCATTGATGTTATCTGAGAGGAGTTTCCCCTTGAATTTCCCCCAAAATGTATCTCCTCTATTGCTCATATTCCTCACATATGGAAATTACAACTCAGAATATCAAGATATCCAGCACTAGTTACAATCAAGATGGTCACTTTAAAATAGTTGAAGATATATTGTCATTGCAAGAATGTCCTTACTATAAAAAATAAATAGGCAGCATCACACTGAATTATCAGAATATATGAACACAATTAAAAGATATATGGACAAGTGACTAGCAAGGGATGAGACAGAAGTTGTGGCAATGCAGAAACTATCAATTTCTTTTTGTCTTGAGAGAGATAAAGCACCCTGTTCTATACTGTTGAACATGCATAGGTATTTATACTCAGAGAGAATGAAAACAGGACCATTGCAATTAGAGAGAGTTTCAAACCCACACTGCAGACATGAATATTTTTCTAACTCTATCAGTCTGACTGTGGTACATACGTAGACAGATTTGGGATTTTGAAAACAGGGGTGAAGGTGTCACGGACCATCGTCACATAACACAACGCACTTTTCTCCAGTTAAAAAGAAACTAGAAGCTTCACTAATACGCAGGGATTCTGGTTTTCTCCAATTAAAAAAAAAAAAAATCCCCAAATTTCAATTGAAAAAAAAAAAAAAGTAACCCCCAATCCACATTTTTCCATGATTAAAATGAAATACCACTAATATGTATAATAATAAATAAATATATAGATATGTGGTATTTCATTTTAATCATGGAAAAATGTGGATTGGGGGTTACTTTTTTAAATCCAAAAATTGTGGATTTTTTTATCAGAGAAAACCAGGATCCCTGCTAATAAGTAAGGATTTAGAATTGTGTGTTCAATTTAAGATTGAAGCAATAAACACACAAACAAACTTTTTTGGAATGTGAATTAATTAGCTATATCAATAAAATTACAAATAAATAGGACAAATAATCCAAAAATGCTGTTTCATTAATCCTGGAGTTTCTTTTTGTCATTCATGCATGTCTCTTTTTGTCAGTCATAAAACAAAATCAAATTTTCTTGAGCATCTTCAGGTGGATTTAGATAAACTGGGAAAATGGGCAGATCAGAATAGGATGTAAATTAACAAAGATATGTGCAAAGTGCTGTACCTGGGGAGAAAGAATCACCAATACACCTATAGACTGGGAAGTACCATTCTAAGTAGCACAGCAGTGGAAAAGGATCTTGGAGTCATAGTTGACACAAAAATGAACATGAGTTGCCAATGTGATTGGGTAATAAGCAAAGCTAACTGCATTCTTTCCTGCATTTGTAGGTCCATCATGAGCAGGTCTAAGGAAGTTATATTTCCCCTCTACGCTGCATTGGTGTGGCTGCAGCTGGAGTACTACATCTAGTTTTGAAGCTGCACTTCAATATGGATGTGGATAACCTGGAAAGGGTTCAGAGGAGGGCTACTCATATGGTTGAGGGCCTGCAGGTAAGATTCTGTGAAGACAGATTAAGGGACCCAACTCTCTTTAGCCTCTGCAACAGAAGGCTGAGAGGTGATCTTGTGGCTGTCTACAAATTCATTGGGGGGGTCAGCAGGAAATAGGGGATACTCTGTTTACCAGGGCACCCCTCGGGGTTACTAGGAAAAATTGCCATAAACTGAAGGAGAGTAGATTCAGATTGGACATCACAAAGAAATTATTTATGGTGAGGGTTGCCAAAATCTGGAATGAGCTTCCAAGGGAGGTGGTGCTTTCACCTACCTTGGAGGTGTTCAAAAAGAGATTAGACAAGCACCTGTCTGGGGTTACTTAACTCTAGTTCTCTTTCCTGCCCAGAGCAGGGGTTCAGACTTGATGATCTAATAGGTCTCTTCTGACCCTAGAAATCTATGAAATCTGGACAACGCCTCTAATGCTTCACTGAAAGTGATTTCCACACTTGAGCTAATGTTTACCTGAGTTTATTATTTTTTGCTGGAGTTAAAAAACAATTTGCAGAACTCTGACATGGGAGCTATATTACTAGGAACATCTAACAGATTGCAGCATTGAGGAAATAAAAGAAAACTGGATTTGTAAAACTATTAAAGACAATTTAAAAGGAAATAGAATCATTAACACCTGTGGAATGCAGAGTTCAGAAGGAATGAAACCATTTATAAAGATCCATTATGTTAGTTGACTCCCTCACTTCTGTCTGAATAGAAGTACTGCTGCCACTGCTACGCACTTGACTTTAAACTTTGGATAGATCAGGAATCAAAGTGGGTGGGGAGACTCAAGTGCATCAGTGCACCCCCCCCCCCCCGCCCCAGCATCCACCCCTAGGTAGTTACTATTTATCATGCATCAATGTTACACTTGTGTCAGTTTGACTGGTTGAATGTCAAAACAGAAGTGGAGAAACATTTTGGAAAGTTGGAGAGCAAATATTAACAAGAGAGAACTTGGAGAGCAAATCTCAATTTGAAAGAGATTGTGACTGAAAATATTAGGTCCTGAAACAGTTACCTATAGAATCCTTAAAAAAAACCAAACAAACCTTTATTAAGGCATTATGTGACAAATTATTTATAATAAACTAAAGATAGTTCCCTTGAACATTTTGGAGAGAATTAAGACCCTAAAAAATTGAAATCATGGATACACAACAAAATGTGTTTAAGTGTATTGATTTGGTGATATTGATGCTGATCCTTTACCTGACCAATCTATCTATAGCCCACTACAGACATTCCAAATATGTATCATGCCCAGTTATTTTCTTTAGTGTTGTTTTCCAAAAACAAAATTAATGCAGCAATAAAATTGCCATTTTTATATATTTCTACTAAACCTAAAATATACATTTTAGCAAAAATGCATGACAAAGATATTTGTTCTTTTGTGACAAATTAGATATGCGATTTATGGACTTAATGTGATTTTAATGTTTAGATTTCCTTTCTTAAAAATATCTTTCACATTTGAATTAGAAGAATTTAATATTCTTTTCTCCCAATGTACAAATGGAAATGCAGAAGTAAAGATCATGTTCTGTATGAAAAGGAAATACAAAGTAAGCTTTGCTTTATTAAATTTTACACTGCAGTAAACTACCCCAGTGTTTGCACTACTATACTGCTGTTATCCTGAGTTGATTAAGGTAATATTTTATGTCTCATAGTAGGTAATTTCATCCATTGCCTGGTAATACTGGATGCAATCTACTAGAGATGAGCTGTCCTTGAAATTCTGAAAATGGGCATAGTTAGGTTGCAGTTTTACTACATATCACAGAAAGGTCAGTTCATTTTACCTTCTTACTGAACATAACACTTAAGGGAAGGTAGGAGAGTAATCAGAGACGGAAAAAAAAAATCATTAACATGGGATTCTTTTAAAGGATCTCTAACAACATACTGTATTTTATTTTGACATTCCCATCATTGTACTTTTTCACTAGTCACATCTCACAAAACCTCTCTTCTCTGGGGGATCAAACATCACTCTCCTGTTGCCATAAAGCTGCAGCTGTGATCCCTGCAGACACTCAAGGTAACGCTCTCAATTTACAAGTGAGAGAGGATGAATGGCACATGGTTTCCACTGACACTTTAACATAGCATTTCTCTTCCATAATATCTCCTGAGGCACCATAGAGGTCTCTGCTCTCATTCAGCCTTCAGGCCATAGCATCCAGGCAGCCAATAGCATAAGTTTAGTCATAGTAGACTCAGACTGGTTCCATAAAAGATATTGCCTCTAAGAATTATCAGTAATTCAAAAGGATATCAAACACCAATGGACTAAACATATCATAGTCACATCCTCTCTCCCATGTTATGCCTCTGTCTCTATCCATAAGTCGCAAAAGTCACTCTAGTGTTGAGTTTCCCCTAATTCCTCAGGGAACAGGAGAATTTTTATACAAATACTTGTCTTTCTTCAAACAAAATTTGATACCTCTCACATATGAGGAATAGGAAGAGAAGCAAGAGAATGGGAGAGCTTACAGGGCAGGTTGCAAGCAGTTTGCTGGGAAGACAAGGAGGAAGAAGATGAGGAGTCGGGCACTAGAAACAAGATCCTGCTCCTGGAAGGTAAGTGAGCTTGGTCTGTCTGTGTGTTCAGTTCGGTGAGCATTTGATTGTTTGGCTATTTGCTCAGACCATGTGTTCTGAACAGTTGGTGAGAGCTGCTAACTGAGTGATTGCTGCTTGTGTTTGAGCAGAGCCCTAATAAGAAGGTGGAGCCAGTCTAGGCACAGGAAAGCATAAAAAGAGATGCCTCTTGTGCCAACAGAGAGTAAGCAACCAGAGAGACCGAATAGGGTAGTTTGCAAGCAGTTCACAAGTCAGTTTGCCCCACACATTTTTGAAGGGGAGCCTTTAAGTTAAATTATTTCTTTAATTAAGAATAACTAACCTAGATATTTAGTGAAAGTAGCTAAAACTCAGCAAATAGATCAATGCTTACGTCCCTTGTTCAATTATTAGCTGTAATTAGAGCAGAGTAAGGCTAAACAGATGGTCAATTCATATGTTCAAAGTTTCTAGTCTATGGGAACCCATAAATCAAAACCTTCTTAAAAGAGGAAACTAATCTTTAACACATTAAAAAAAATATACAAATAGAAATCCAGCAGAAGTATCAGGGCAACCTAGTTTATTGTATCAAGTGCAGCATATATCATTACTAGGGCTGTGCAAAGCTTTGTATCTTGATTCAGTTTCAGAGATTATTTGGATGATTTGGAGGCCAAATCTATTTATCAGAATCAAATTGCTAGAGGTTTTAGGCTTTCCAAATTGATTCAGAGCTTCCAAAACAATTTGGAAAAGATTTGGAGATTTGGCCATAGGGTATAATGGGGAATCTATGACATATCTATAACTTTGTTGTTTTTTGGCTGATTCAGATAAAACTTGCAGATATTGTAGCCTCTGCTGAGGGCATGAAGCCTGGCAAGTTTCAAGGTGATAGGTGAAGGGGTTTCTGCACCGAATCTCTCTGAATATTTTCCAAATTGATTTGGCCAAATCAAATCAGAAAAGTGATTCAAATCTCAATCGAATTGGCCATATCCGAATTGGCCGAATCCAAATCAAATAGTTTCCTATTCACACAGGCCTAATGATTATGTGCCATGGGGACAGGCACTATATGTTTGTATCAGGTGCAAGGAACTCCTTTTGAGAGAATAAATACGTTTTCTCAGGGTTAGGGTGACAGAATTGAATCAGCTATGGGAAGCAGAAGTTGATAGATGAGGCTTTCAGGAACATTGTAGAGCAGTCCTACCTCCACTGCAGCAGCTCCCGTGCTGCTGAGGAGGGTGAGAGACTTGTGTCTGGAGGGCATGAAACTGAGAGGGATACCCCTCTAAGGGAGGGAACCCCACAGAATAGAAGGGGGCAGGTGGTGTAAATGGGTTTTTCGATTATTAGGCACCTAGATAGCAAGGTTTGTGATGTCCAAGAGGACCATGTGGTGACTTACCTGCCAGGTGCAAAGGTGGCAGACCACATAAGATGTGCAGACAGCCTGCTAGGGAGGGCTGGAGAACAGCTGGTGGTGATTATCTTTTTGGGTACCAACAACATACGAAAGGGGAGCAGATAAGTCCTGGTTTTCTCTGATTAAAAAAAAAAACTCCACAATTTTCAGTTAAAAAAAAATGTAACCCCAAATCCACATTTTCTATGATTAAAATGAAACCTCACTATATAGATAGATATAGATATAAACCTCTCTCTCTCTCTCTCTCTCTCTCTCTCATATATATCTATATCTATATCATATATATATAGAATTAGCTACATAGTGAGGTTTCATTTTAATCATGGGGTTACATTTTTTAACTGAAAATTGGGGATTTTTTTTTTTAAATGAGAGAAAATGAGGATCCCTGATAATCAGAAACATGGTGGAATAAGGAAAATCAATAGGATGCTCTAATACCAGGATACAAATTATACTGGAATGATAGAGTAGGTAAGACTGGTAAAGGAGTGGCACTCTACATCAAAGACTGCATCAAATCAAATAAGGGACATTTTTCAACTGATAAGAGAGGTACCATAGAATCATTGTCAATAGAAATACTGAGTTTCAATAGGAAAAAAAAAATACATCTAGGGGATATATCATCAACCACCAGATCAGGATAGCAGCACCAAGCTAAAAATGGTCAGGGAGTTAAGAGAAGGCTGCAACAGCAGAAAATACAGTTATAATGGGGGACTTCAACTATCCACAAGGTGGATAAATTTGCAGTTGAGTTAACTATCATATACACACACACACACACGTTTCAAAGATGGTAGGCAATGCATATAAATGAATGGATCAATATTAAACTGGAAAGAAGAATTAAGTGAGGGACCTACAGGGAATGGTTCTGGATCCAGAGTCACTCACAATGCTATTGATTTGGATGAAAAAGTGGAAGGTATAGTAACCAAATTGGCAGATAACATAAAAGCAAATACTTTAGAGGATAGAATTAAAATCCAGATGCATCTTAGGTGAGCTTAAGTGGGACTGTTAAATGTTAAATTCAGAACAATTTTTAGATACTTTGTATAGAAAAGTACATTCAAATGTACAGGTTCAAAATGGACTCTAGCTGAGTGGAAAACAGCATTCTTAAGAAGGACTTTTAGGTAGAATAGTGGATCATAAACTAAATATGAATCGGCAATGTTTGCCACAGTGTTGCTGCTGTCACAAAAAAAAAAAAAATCAAATTTCATCTTGGGTTGCATTAACAGAGGTATCACTCCAAAAACCATGAAATAACAGCAGCACTTGGTACTGACTGGGCTTCAGTTTGAATACTTGGTCAAGTTTTGTGCAATTTGTCTTTAGAAAACATGTAAACAAATAGAAAAAGAAAAGACCAAAAGCAGAAAGAACCAAAATAAAAGGAAAAAGAAAAACGAAAATTGGGGCTTTGGAGGCAAGCTATACAAGGAAAGGTTGAAGGATCTGGGAATGCTTATTTTGGAGAAGGAACAATAAGTGATTGTATTATAGCAGTTTTCAGTTATTTAGAAAGTGGCCATAAAGAAAACAGTGAGTGTTTGTTTTACCTATCCACTGGGCATGTCTATATGTACATTTATGCCCGCTTAAATGTACTGCACAATAAGTTACTGCGCAGGAAGAGGAAATAGGCAGGCATCTACATGTATTAACCTCCAATAGAATTTTGTTTCTAAAGGTGCAGACAGAAGTAACATTTTTTACTCAATATGACCCCTGAAAGTGCTTTACTGCCATGACCAAACAGAAGTGCATGGCTGCAGGGCACTTTAAAAGGGTCCGATTCTGTGAAAATATGAACCCTCATTGCATGAGGGTTCAGATGAAGATTCTCCAAAATGGAGCACTTTCAGGAACTTGTCTGCATCAGGGCTGGGCTGACTGCTGGCCAGCCCTGCTCCAGTGCTATAATCAGAATGGGAGAGGATGGAGTATGGTCTGGAGTGTTTTCTTCCAGGGCTAGAGTATGGGGCAGGTGTATTAGGGCAATGAGGGGCCTCCTATCCACCCACCCCACCCTCCAATACTGGCTGGGGGATGCCCAGAACAAGCTCCTTCTGTTTCCTTTCCCTCCTCCCATTATAAAACCAGTGCTAGGGCTGGGAGAGGGGAGAGACATTGCTACAGGGAGAGCAGTTGCAGGCTCACAGTCACTCTGAACAACAGCTGGATTCTCCAACTCCTGGGACTCGACAGGAAACTTCTGCCAGGCCAGATCCTGACTCCATTGATGGCACATAGGACACTTGCAGGCAGAGCCCGGCCTGGCCCAGGGGCGTGCAGGTCTTGCATGCAGTGCCCGGGGCCCCAGGTGACAGCAAGAATGGCCTAGTCAGTTCAAAAGTGCACATACCTGGGCCAGGCTGGTGGTGCTGAGTCTCAGGCTGTTGGTGCTGTCCTGCACCAAGGGGGGGGGGGGGGGGGGCTCTGCCAGTAGCAGGCCCTGACCACCCCGACTGCTGCAGTGTGAGAGGTGGGGCTGTGCGCCATACAGGGAGAGGACAGGGGACCTACCCCTCCCGAGCAGTCTCCTCCAGGCCCATAGTCCCCAACCCAACCACAGCCCCCCACACTCACAAACTGTACACCCACTCTTACATTCACCCACAACCCCCCTCCACAAACCCCATACCCACCCCCAAACCCTTTCCCCCCCCCAACCCCACACCCCTCCCACAAATCTTACCCCTCCATGCCCAGCCACTCAACTGCCACACTGCAGCCTTGCCCTATACCCATACTGGTTCTGCGACATGCAGCCCCAGCCTGGGGGAGTGGCTCCTGGTCCCAGGAACCACTTGGGTGTGTGGTAGGCGGGGGGGCAGCAGGGGTGGTGGTGGCAGCAGGGGTGTGTGTGAGAGAAAGAGAGAGATGGAGGTCAGGGTTGGGGGAGCGCTCCAGGTTGGAGATGCCACCAAAGCCAGGCTTAGAGCCCCCTGTCCCCTTTCCCCCTTCTCTTCCAGGCTGGTATCCACCACCTAAAGCAGCCTGCACTAAGGGAGGCCAGCCTGGAAAGGAAGGGGCTTGCCCAACCCAGTCCCTGAGCCCCAGTAAAGGGCTTCCCAGGAATGGCATGTGGATTGCTGGGGCCTGGGCACAGGTACAGAGAGTAGAACAGCAAGGGCTGGTACTGCTCAGAGCCACAAAGCAGCAGGTGGAACTGCTGCAGCTGCACTCATGTCCTGGTGCTGGGAGGGAGCTGCTGCTGGGGGGGGAACTAGTGGGGGAGGCAGGGGCTGTGGCAAGGGCATGGCAAGTTGCACCTCTGCTACTTATCCCTGGGGAAACCAACCGTTCATATTTATCTGGACGCACCCTTGGAAGACAAATGGACATACCAAATAAATTTATATACTCAGGGACCTTTATGATTCCTGAGTGAATGATTTTGATCACTCCTTCTGACAGATGTAAAAAATTCCACCTCTTTGGGTACTTTCATGTTCAACAAAATTGAGCCCATTCTACCTACCTGTTGAGTTACATACTTCTTTATTTTCCATGAATACACATTATTTACTACACCCACCCCAGGTAATTTTTAATGGTGAAGAATTTTTTTTTTTCTTTAGCAATGTATAACCTTGTCTCCTGTATCGTTAAGGACTCCTAACTCTTACTCTTACAGTTATAATTGAAAGAGAATGGGGATACAGCCAGCCACAATATGAGGAAGAAAGGAAAAAATGTGTAGAATTCAACCCAAAGCCTCCTAAAATTGTAACCATTTACCTGCTGAGTACGATAAAATAAGAAAGGTGGGCTTAGTTTATTTCTTTTTATATATATCTATTAATAGATGTATTAATGTACATGTAATAGATAGATATAAAAACCCTCAGCTATGAAACTGGCTAAGACAGTTTTCAAAGCTATCCTTTGGAATTTGTGGCACCTCAAAACTACTAAAAATCAACTCTTTTTTCATATTTGTCTAAATATGGATATGATATTCCCACTTTGCATACTTAGGTCTGAAAACAACAAAACAAAACAAAACAAAAGCACCTCTTAAAGTTTAAGCAGAGTCGGAGACAGTTGGGAATGTGAAACCAGGTCAATTCATTTGAGAGGATCAAAAGGTATGGTCAGTAATCATTGAGGCATGAACTGATTAGAATTTCAGACTGCCAGCATCCAGAGTGTGTGCAGAAAGAAAATTTTACTTTGCTGTAATATTTCTCTAAATATGTTGAAGCAAACTGTAGAAGCAATGAACAATGTGGTTTACCTCTTGGTCTCATTTTTTAAGTTGGCCAAATGGCTCTTTGCTCCAACAGACTTTTTTTGTAATCTATAGTAGGATAAATTGGTGTGCCTTTATTACATAGGCAGTGCATCTGCAGTGATCAGTTATTTGATGTGTCTTTTCTTTTTCTTAAATGAGCCCAAATTTATCAGACTAAAAAGACTAAAAGTAGTAATTCATGGGATGTTCTCAGAACATGGAAGACTTCAGTGTCCTCCAATTTATAAGGAGGTTTGCCATATGTATCTGAATCCAAGATGGCTTTGAATGAAGACAACCCCCAATAATTAGATTTTATACATGGAAGATTAAAAATGAGTTATTTTCCATGTAAAAGAAGGTCATCTTAAATTCAATCCCCACTCCCCCCTCACACACTGTTAGGGAAATCAATGTTGAAGGGCAAGGGGCCTCTTCCCCACCAGCCCCTTGCCCTCCCTGCTTGTCCCCCCTGCTTTTTGCTCCTCTGGTTCCTGCCACTCCTGCTGTCTGCCTCCACCATGTGTCCCCTGCCATGTGCCTATCTGCTGCCCGCTCCCTGCTGTCTGCCCCCTGCCCCTTGCCCTCTTGTCCTGATGCCACTGACTTCCCCAATGCCTGCCCCCTCCACTCCCTCTGCCACCTCTCCATTACCTCTTGCCCCACATGCCTGTGCCTGCCCTGCCACCCCCTAATCCTTCCTGCAGGCTGCCCCCTCACCCCTTACCCACTATGACTTTGCCTGGCCCTGCTGCCTGTTCCCTATGCCAGTACCATTTGCAGTGGCACCCAGAATGTCCAGCTGTGAATTCGGGATCTGGTTCCCAGCTGCATGTGCCAGCAGGATTTTATGCCTGATCTCCAAAGCCATGCATCCTGTCATGCATGGCAGGATGGGTGATTTTGGGGACAATTAAATTAATATGCACTAGGTGTCTTTATATTCTAATAGGATTTTTACAAGAGTGAAACATTTTTAAATTATTCCTTTATTCTCCAGTCTCCCAGCAGCTCCAAGCTTGAGAAAGTTGAAATGTTAAAAACATATTTAGCAAATGCAGAAATAGCTCAGCTGTTTATTCATTTTTAAAACAAATAATTTTAACTTAAAATTAAAAAATTAAATATGAATAAATAAGAATACAGACTCACAAACTTTTAACCTAATAATTCTCCATGAAAGCAATGCATTTTTATTTATAATAGTAAAAACTAATCTTCTTTCTCATAAATTGTAAATTTATAAATTTATAAAATGGAAACAAATACACCCATTACAAAATACATAAGCATATTTTCTCCTTCAAGAACCAGTTCAATTGCAATTTAATAATTAATATCATATTAAATATGGATAAACTTGAAATGTGATCTGAGTACTAAAAGATTAGTTTTCTCTCACCATCTGTAACTTAGGCATGCTACTATACACTATCTTTCTTCAATCACTTTTTTTATAAAAATGAAATGTTGGTGTACAAGTTTTTTTTTTTATTATTTCAGAACATAAAAGAATTCTATGAACAAGATTTTTCTTTGTAACTTTTCATGCTGAAAGGCATCCTTTTAGACCCTCTGTGCTTCAGAGACCTTCTCTACAAAATCTTGATACTGGTTGTTTTACAATTCTTGCAGAACTACAGGTTAAAAGTACTCTATAATAGCATTAAAATAAGTATTAATACACATAAGGGTAAATATTGTTCTGGAAAATAAGTAAAGCAAAAAATATAAACAGCTTGAAAAGTTTAAAAAAGTAATCAAATAAAATCAATATAAAATAGTGAAAGAGCCTCAAAAACACTTGAATGATTATATTATATTATGACTTGTCCTAAATACATTGTTTCTTCCTTGTTTACATTTTAAATGTTAAAATAAAAAACTTAGATATAATACATGGATCACAAAGCAGCTAAATGAAACAGCGGAGGCCAGATTCTATTCTGGCTATTAGTCACAGAAGTAGACTTAAGCTCCCACGCGTTTATTCCATCTTGCTTGATCTCCTGGAAGAACAGTAAATGAAAAAGGTAAGTAAATTCAAGCCCAAGGTAAGATGATAGTGAGTAACAAAAGGAGATGCATTAACAATTTTTTTCAGGACTTGAACAGGGTGGAATATAATCACACTTAAATACACAAGTCTAGTTAGAGTCCTAATATGTTAGTTAGATTCAAATACAAGTCTAGTTAGATTCAAATACACAAGCCTAGTTAGATTCCTAAATAGAATCTGGCCCCTAGATGCCCAGAACACCCTACATTTATAATGAACACCACTTTTAAAAAAATATTTGGATGTAATAAAGGGTTTGTTTTTTTTTCAAACCTCCTAAGTGTATATAGTATTACAGTGCCATGTTAAACTGGACATTTTAATTCATTTTTAATTTTTTTAAACATTTCTACTGTTTAAAAAAAAAAAAAAAGAATTCCAATGACCTCCACTGTATACTTCTTAAATATGTTAGGTCCTTTTTCTCATCTAAGTTAACCACACTTCATTCAATCCTCCTGCTCACCTATGAGTTTTGTTACATTTATTCTTCTGCACATAAGGGGGAAATCATGCCTATGGAGCTTTTTGATATTCATTAGTCATCCACTGTAACTGTTTTTCTGCTGTTTTTAGTAATATTTTAAGCAGTGATAAAATTGCCTGGTTTAAAGCCAGTATTTGTGCCTTACTTTATCTTTAAAAAAAATGGTCTTTATGATATGATGTGATTAATTATGACTTGGGGGAAATGGTCATTTTGAGTCATAGTCTATTCTTTCCTTCTTGTCTACTGAATATTTTGGCACTTAAAAGTCCAAGGGAATTCTACTCCTGGACATATAACTTTCCACACATGGATGCTTATATGTGACTATAGAGTCATGAAGACTGGACATGCACAGTAGTGGCTATAATAAGTATACCCACTTCTTCTGAACCTTCATTAATGCTACATGCTTGAAAATAGAGTCAGGCAAACAACTATTCAAATTAATCTTGGGAACAGAAAAGGGCTGTGTGTGCACCTCTTTCTCCCCCAATGAGCATAAGGTCTACAGTGAAAAGGAAATCATATTTTGTTTTTTTTAAATAAAAGTTTAACAATTTATGGTTCTATTTAAAACATAGATAAGGAACTTAGGTTTCAAGGAACAAGGAATTCAGGTTGCAATACTGCAAAGAAACACCTGGGGATTACAGAGAAATATAAGCTGAATATGAGTGAATGTGCTCCTCTTGCAATCAAAAACAACAGCATACTGGGCTGTATTAACAGGAGTCAATTGCAAATCAAGAAAAGTAATTCTTCTGCTCTACTTGGCAATGGTGAGGCATTACATGGAGTATTATATCCAGTTATCGGCTCTGTATTTCAAGGAAGATGTGAACAGATTGGAAAGAATCCAGTGGAGAGTAACAAAAAGGAATAGTGGCCTCAAGAGCATAATTTATGAAAAAGGCTGAAAGAACTAGAATTATTTAGTCTGGAGAAGAGAGGATTAGGGGAGGGGGGTTGTTAACAGTCTTCAGATATCTGAAGGGCAATTGCAAACACTATGGAGATTGACTTTTTCTGTGGTTTTAGGGGAGAGAACTAAAAGTAATTTCCTCAAGCTTAACCCTGCATGGATGTGGTGTCAGAATTCAGACTGCAAGTTATAGTGCCATAATGAAATCTGTACCAGATCTGATTGCAACTCACAATAGGTCTCATTCTGCCAACATACCATAGATTCATAGACACTTGGGTTGGAAGGGACCTCAGCAGATAATTGAGTTTGATCTCCTGCTCTGGCAGGAAAGGGTGCTGGGGTCAGACAACCCCAGCCAGGTGCATGTCCAGCCTCCCCTTAAAGACCCCCCAAAGTAGGGGAGAGTACTACCTCCCTTGGAAGCCCATTCCAGATTTTGGCAACCTTTACTGTAAATAAGTTCTTCCTGATGTCCAACCTAAATCTGCTCTCCATCAGTTTGTGGCTGTTGTTCCTAGTTACTTCATGGTGTGCCCCGGTAAACAGAGCATCTCCTGTTACTTGCTGCCCCCCCCCACCCCCCAAATGAATTTGTAGGTGGCCACAAGATCACTTCTTTGCCTTCTCTTGCAGAGGATGAAGAAATCCAAAGATCAATTTCTCCTTGTAGGGCTTTGCCTGCATGACCCTAACCATATGAGTGGCCCTCCTCTGAACCCTCTCGAGGTTGTCTACATCCCTCCTGAAGTACAGCAATCAAAACTGGACATAGTATTCCAACTGGAAGCTGACCTATGCCACATAGAGGGGAAGTATCACCTCCCTGGACCTGTTCATCATGCACCTGCTAATGTATGATAAAGTGTGGTTAGCTTTACTGATCACTTCATCACATTGATGACTCATGATCATCTTGGAGTCAATTATGACTCTGAGATTCCTTTCTGCTCCCGAGAAGGTCCTTCCCCAGCCTGTAAGCATGTTGGTGATTCTTTCTCCTTAGGTACGTCACTTTGCACTTGCCTTTGTTGGACTGCATCCTATTCTGTTCTGCTCACTTTTCCAACCTGTCCAGATCCTCCTGGATTCATTCCCTATTCTCTAGTGTGTTAACTTTACCCCATGGAGCACTTCAACCTTTTCACGCCTCCGCCCCACCTCTGCCTTTGTGGGGTGGTGGTCTAGCATAGGCCAGAGCTCATCTCTTCTGTTCAAGCACCAGGCTGGCCTAAACCTGGGCTGTCAAAGACAACAGTCATTGAAGCCTCTATGCCCAGGCTTAACACTGTCTTTCATCTGGGTAGCATGGATCCATCCACACAAAGGAAAAAAGGAAATTGTTTATTTCTGAATTTTGCTTATTGCATATTGTCATGGGTGCAGGTGAGAACATGCTGAATGTGGCTCTGCTGCTATTTTGCTTCTGTTCACAGTTACTTCATTAACCAGTTAAGAACTGATTAATATGAACTGATTTCTGGCACTGGGCAGGTTACTTAATGGAAGTAAAACATGTACTTGAACATGCCAAAAATCAGTATCAGCACACCTATACATACTAACATGTGGAATCACCATTTTCTGACTTTTCTGAGGAAACTGAGTGCATGTGTAAAATGTAGAGCATGAGAAGTACTTAACACTGTCTGTGCTTAATACAGCATGAAGAACCAGAAACCCGTGAATCTAGTTCACAGACATGAAGTCCCAGAAACCTTGGATGCATTCAATGGCCTATAAAGAAGCAGAGAGTGTTTCTTTGTTTTCATGACTTAAAGCCAATTTCTAATAATCTTGGTCACTCGAGTAATCATTTGAAACCATGTAGACTTGTTTGAAAGCTGATTCAGTCTGTTACAAAGTTTGAGAGATGCTGCCTGTAGTCCCATAAACATGTACGTAGGGTACCTAACTTTTTTTGTCAAGCTCCCACATTGTTTGTTTTACTAGTTATCATTGTTCAGTTTTTGCTTTTCCTGGCTATATAAATACAATAGTCTTGTTAGCCTTAATGTAGTATTCCCTTCCTAGATCAACCCCCGATAGAAAAGAAAAGAAAAGAACCCTGTGGAACACAGAATCTATGATGTTCCCCTTAGGATAAAGCTTCATATATTTCAATGGGAGGAGAGGAAACTATTTCCGCACCTTCACAATCTGCTGCCTGCAAGAGAAGCAGTTATTAAGTTTCCCAGTAGATTTCTGAGCCCAGTAGATTTGTTAAAATCTGTACAGAATTTTTCAAGCCCCCAGACAAACAGGGTCACTCTTCTGAAGCCCTAGTGGAGGAATTCATATTGTCCCATTTGCTGGCTCATGCCCCAGAAAAGATGACTTAGGATCACTAGGTATTTGGTACTGTGTCCATATTCTACCAATTCTTTTTAAATTACCTAACTAGCTGGTGCTAAAAATTAGCCACCAATTAAAATCATAGTGTATTTCAGGACAGGCAGTGGAGTTCTGATCCCATGACCCAGGACAATAAACTGTTAACCAAGAAATTGTTCAAAGTTTTTAAAAAAACACTTAATGTTTGGACTCAGAGCAATTACACTTCCAAGTGTGCAGTAACTGGCCTAATTAGTTAAATGAACTTTGGAAGGGAGGGGGTTTATTTATCACAGTCCTTCAGTCATGTGCAAATTTTTGAAATATAGTAACACAAGTCTGAAATTGGAATAAGTTTCTCTTGTGAGGGCCACCCACAAGTATGTGCAAATTCTACAGTTTGGGGAAAGAGGTAGAGAAAGGGCAGCACATTCAGGGTTGAATGAAGCCAACTAAGGCTTATCAGGTGAAGCTGCTGAACTCTATCTACCTGTAAAGAAAAAAAGAATAAGAGCCAGTTATATGTGTAGATGTAAATTAGGAAGGAAAATTGTCTGGAATATTTTAATAGCACTCCACTTTGCCTGACAGTTTTTGTAGGGCAGGAATAACCAAAAAGTAAACTATTTCTTGTTTTTGATATCTACAATTCATACGATGTACTATCTCTATCTGGCATTCTCCAAAGTGATTTCAGGGGCATATGATGCAGTAAGTGGATGCTTACACACAGAGGTATTTTGTAATGTTCTGATGCAAACAGATTCTTGTTCAAACCAAGTTTGTGTTTGTCTTGGTGTATCTACATAAGATGCTTAATCCACAGTAGTTTAATAATTTCAACCACCCACCCCCAGGAAAAGCACCATGCTCAGCAACCCCCCTCAACCACCCACCCCCAGCACTATGTTCACTGTGGACAGTTCACAGAAAAAAACATTTTATTACCCTCACTCAAAAGTTACTCCTCCCTCCCCAACAACAGAGCCCCTCCACCACCCACATCCACTCCTACCCAGCACCAATAAAACACCCTTTTCCCCATGTAAATCATTTACAAAGTTGCATATGAGCCCTCCTTGGGTGGGGGCCATGAGGGTGGGGGGCCACAAGGGTGGAGTCCAGGGACAGGTAGCCAGCATGCTAGCCTCTGGGCATCCCCCCACAGCTATGCATGCTATGGCAAGGCCAGAAGGTGGGGGGCTGAGCAGTGCCAGGACTGGGAAACTTTATGCTTGTCTGCAGAGCTGGGGACTTGCTTGGAGGTGTCATGCTTCCAGAGGCAGCTCCCAGATAGCCCCAGCTGGGTGGAGATTTCCCCATACAGCCAGGGGCTGGCTGACAGCTCCCCCAAGAGACAGAAATCCCCTCCCAGTCAGAGGGTGGATGTGAGCTGCCCCAGGAGCAGATCAGTTCCAGGTCAGACCCCTACTAGGTGGGGAGGCCCTTCTGGGCATGGGGCCAGGAGAACTCTGCAGTGGCAGCTGTCTCCTGGCCCTGTCCACATCAGAACACCTCTCAATGTATGTGGGAGGAGACAGCTGCCACTGCAACCAGCAAAGCCCTCCTGGCCCCGAGTGAATGAGGGCAGACCCATTGTCTCTGCCAGCCCCTGAGGTAGCACCCATGGGGAGTATGGCGCTCTCCCTGGCTGCTGCAGGGGGGCAGAGCAGGGTAGGAGCAGCCCTATCTGGGCTGCTCCCATTAGGAACAGATTTTTTCTGAACAGAAAGCATATGTAGGCATAGTCCCAGGGAAGGCTACTTATTGCCTAGGCAGCAGCATTTCCTTGCTGCCTTCCCTCTTAACAGCTACTTTCTGTTTAGCTGTCTGGGCTCTAGCTGCTGCAGTTTCTCCTCTTAAAGCTACAGGAGATCTAATCTCCCTGTTACATTTAACGTCTTCCTGAAATGTATTCTAATTGAAAGAATTGTATCTTCACGATATGATATGGCTGTATCACTTGTTGTCCCCCACAAAAAACAGAATGGCAATGTTTATTAAATGTTTCTGATGTTTCTGCCTGACAAACACCCAGTTTTTCTCATTAGTTTTAGTGCTGCTTTACCACTTTTCCTCTTCTAAGTCAACCAGTAATATATTCTGAAACGGTTCTGAATTGTGATTCAAATGTCCACGTCCCCCCCACCCCCTCCAGAAATACTCATAAATAACTCATAAATGGTTTCAGTTTTATGGAACAGCCCTTTTCAAGCACCAAATGCATATGTCTCTTGTTGTGACTTTGTTATTCAAACACAATTCATGTAATCAAGTTGTATTCACTTCTACCTCAGCAATAATACTAAATACCCCTTGATTCAAGATGAGGTGTAATATGGAATTACTCATGGTGGCTGAATGTGGGATTATTCATAATGGACCATTTTTCTTTTAGGAAATAGTATTTATAAATTCAGGATTTGTTCTACTGTTAGAAACATAAGGCTTCCAGTACAGGATATGAACTTCAAATCCACAGTGATAATTCAGGATGGGGTTTTTTGTTTGCTTTTTAGTGCATTTGTTTGTTTTTCTCACAATATATTAATGGATTCTTCTAATCATCTAGTTCTCTGTAGGTGTGTCTACATGTGCCCCACTGCACTGTCATTTAGTACTTGCTTTAGAAAGTACTAAATGACAGTGCAGTAACAGTCATTATTGCACTGTCCTGCTGGTGCACAGTTATTTTATCAGCTATGCCACTAGTGATGCGCTATAGTGAGGCAGCTCTTCACTACAGTGCCATAGCATTGGGATCATGGTTTGTGCCTGCTGATGCTACAACACCATAGTGATGAGATATGTCACCATAGTGCATTGCTACAGTGATGTAACATCATGTGTAGGTGCTCCCTGTCATTCACAGATTACCAACTAGTATCCATTTTATGTTATAGCTTTCAAAACACTGATCCATAAGCATTTAATACCATTTGCCTCAGATGTCATCAACACAGAAAAAAAGGATGTTTTTTTTTTTATTTAAACAGAATGGGAATTTCTGCAAAATTGCATTTGTCCACTCACTCCTTCCTAAATAGTTTTTATGTGATTTAAGTATTTTAGTCATGCAATTCTTCCTAACAGATTTCAGTTAATGCTAATTCAGTTGAATTTATGGTCATAAATGAGCAATTACAATTCCTTTTGTTTGTTAAACAGACTTCTAGCTCTAGTTAACAGACAATTTAAATAATTTCTCTTTTTCTTGTCTCACAGGACCTTGACTTATTTTTGGTCATCTTGATAATACTACATGAGCACTCATTTATTTCTCCTTTTAAATTTTATTTGTCTTTTTATTTTAAATCTGCAGTGATTAATCTGTCCCTTAAGAAGACTGGTTCACCTTATAATAAGAAGGGGACATCCAAATTTTATATCTGATTGTTCCTATGGAAAGGGGCCCCATATTGCACAAAGCCAAAAATCTTCGTCTTTATATGTCTGACCTATCCCAGAGTTAACTTCCAAAATTTCCTGCATTCTGTCTGTCTTCATTCACAGGACAGGAAAGACCTCAAAAAGAGGTCACTTCAATATATCTTTCCTCTGGAATATTTCTGATTTCTCTGAAGTATTGAAGGGCACATAAGGCAATGCTCTTAATCTCAATTTACATTATTTCTCAATTTACATTATTACTAGTGGATCACTTGCCCATGAGTTTCAGAATTGTATCCAATCTCAAGTTATATTTTGGATCTATGATTGAGAAAGATCATACTCTTAAAGACCTACAAAGCCAAGTTTCCATGAATATTTCCATTTTTATGCAATTGCATTCAGATTCCAAATTATACATTATATGTTTGGAAAAATGTGGATTTGGGGTTACTTTTTTAACCAAAAATTGAGATGTTTTTATTTTTTAAATTAGAGAAAACCAGGATCCCTGCTCATGATACTCCTGAAAGGGCGTGTTTACACATCACCATATAGGGACAGTGCTCCTTTTGGAAGTACTAAAGCATGGTGCAGTATGGGCAATTACTGAACCAGGTAGGCAGTGTTTGCTTAAATTTCCCCTAAATTTAAGCATGCTGTAAACAGGGAGCTCACTGCTACAGTGACGTAGCTGGTGATCACATGTAGACCTGCATGATTGCTTCATTGCCCTTGTGTGCTGTACATTGATGTAGTGCATTGCTACATCACTATAGGGTGATGTGTAGATGTGCCCAATCAGTATTAGGAATTCACAGAGATTTCTTGTTGGGCTGCTTTAGCTTTTAGGAACCTCTCTGAAAACCAAATCATTACTAAATCTGACTTCTTCACTTTACAGACAGATGACTGAAGATAAATAAACCAACATTTTATGAAATAAGGAGGGGAAATAAGATCAATGATAACTTGACTTTCTCAACCACATATGTTTCAGAGGATAAAATAATTTTCAACTATGTTTCAAGTCAATGGTAAAAAAGGAAAGCAGAAGACAGGCATAAAAATAAGCAATAGTTCTTATTCAGCCAGCATACAAAAACATTAAACAAGTAAGGGAAAAAATGTGATGTCTTTTATTCTCTCTCAACCATATTCTTGTGGAAAACATACGTTTTAAAGCATTGTAAATGTATTTTTCTCCGCTAGTATTAGAAAAGAGTCAACTGTTTATCCATAACTTGCAGAATTTGTGTAAAAGTGACATTCCAGTTCCTGAATATATATTACAATTTATTTCTCTTTTTCATGAAATTGGAAAGTAACAGTAATACCACATGCATCTATTTTACCCTTTTTTCCCCTTCACTTCTAACATTATGCTATTTTTTCATACATAATTAAAACAAAATTACTAATCCTTTGTGAAGAAGCAGTAACAAAGGAGTACTTAATTCTCTTAGAACCCAGAACAATATCTACCATCATCATCAACAAATACAATTTATAAAGGGGTACAACCCAACCCCTCTTTGTGGCAGAAATTTAAATCAGAACTGAAACTAAACTAGGTCTTTGGGAACATGCATCCCAAAAGGACCCTAGCCTGCACCCAAGATTATTAAAACTTTTATATTAAAATGATAGCACATTGTTTCTCAATATAACACAGAGGCAGTTTGACACGATATGTTAATTGGCATTTCAGCAGGCACATCTACAAGTGAAATTAACGTGCGTGAATAAACTCTATAGTTTATTGCTCTGGACTTTTTTGCTCCTGGGTGTGCCATTTGAACATGCATCCAGGAGCATATTGCTCCAAAGTTTATCCCTGCACAGAACATGGGGTGTATCTACATGTGCTCTAGGGGTGGGGGGCATGGTGTTTTAATTAGAGTGGCTCAATCACTTGTCTAATTAAAGCACCCACATTGTCTCATGTATTCAGCATCCCATGCTTCAAAATGGTGCTGGGGATGCTGAATACAAGAGACACAGATGGTGCTGGAGCATGCTAATAAGTACACTCCAGCAGACTCAATCAAGTCTGCTTCAACATGCTGTAATTACAGTACATCAAAGCAGCATGCTCACACATTTATAGGCACCAGTGGAACCCAGTCAGAGCAGCCTGAGCTGGCAGGGAACCTGGGGGGTTAGCCTACCAGCCCAGGGCTGCTCTGACCAGCAGGGATTCTGGTTTTATCTGATTTTAAAAAATTCCCCAATTTTCAGTTTAAAAAAAAAGTAATCCCAAATTCACATTTTTTTCATGATTTAAATGAAACACCACTAATATATAGATATATAGATATAGTGGTGTTTCATTATAATCATGGAAAAATCTGGATGTGGAGTTACTTTTTCTAAACCAAAAATTGGGATTTTTTTAAATCAGAAAAAACAACAGATCCCTGCTGACCAGGCTCCACATGCTGTGGAGCAGCTGACATTGGGCATGAGGGTACTTCCATAAGGGGGTTGCTGCCAGCTAGCTAGCTCTGTACTGAAGCTCCCTGTGCTACACCCTGCCAGGGCACCATCTACACATGCACTACTGCACACACAAATAATCTGCAGCAGGGTATTTTATTTGTTCTATGTCGGAGTTTATTAACTGCTGTGGAGTTTATTAGTTTTGTGCACCAAAATTGGGGTGCACATGTACATGCTGAAACATTTAGGCTGGGGGCACATATTCAAAAGGTCTGAGTCTGAATTGATTCAATCTTTGTGGGTTAGTCTAACCTGGCTAGGATAAATCATTTTTTAACTCAGACAGGCATCCCAGAAATGCAGGAACATGCCTGCAGTGGCTCAGGCTGGAAGCCGTGGGGAGCTAAAGCAGCCCTTACTTTGCTTCCACAGGGCAGAGCTGAGGCGGGGTGTGGTCAGGCCCTGGCAGGATGCTCTGATTATCCCCCCCCCCCCGCCTCCCCCTCCATTGAGCTGCCTGGCATGGAATGTTTATCAACCCTAACTCATTGTTTATCAGCCATTAAGAAAACAAAGCCTCTCTCCATTAACTAATGGAGCTCCTCTTAAACAGGTCTTCCAAGGAAGAACACTAAGCGACCTGTTGATTAGCTCCAAAAAGCCTCTGTCCTCTCACACAGCATGGTTGTAGCCAGCATGTGGTCTTCTAGCTAATGCTGAGGTGTCTACATAAAGCAGAGGGGAGGGGGAATAATCCCTGTTTAGCAGGGATAAGCCAAGCAGATGCTCTGTGCCTGCAAGTTTGTTTTGAGCTCCAGCCAGGGAGCAGAGGAGAGGGGCCAGCCTTGCAGTGGAGCAGAGAGCCCCACCCAGTCCAGAGAGCAGTCTGGGATGCTGGGAGTCTCTGGTTTATTTGAAACCAGTGAGGGGTCTGAGACAGACATTGCATAAACCAGTTTGAGCCAAATTAATTAAGTCTGATACTACTTTTAATCAGGTTTATCTCAAACCAGTTTCAGCCATTTTCAAACTGGTTTATCTGCACTGAACATCTTTTCTGTTACAGGTTTAAAGCAGTCTCTGATCAAATAAACCAGTTTGTGTCTAATTTCTGTCCTTAGCTTTACTGCACAGTTAATTCATCAACTGTGCAGTAAACATCTCCTGTAGATGCACCCAGTGTCTGATGTGTACTGACTAAGAAAGGTTCTTTCCTCCTAACTCTAATACTCAATAGTTGTCTGGGGAATAATCCATTTTATTGTGATGACACAAGACATAAAGATATCAGCAAAAATCTATATTTGATAAAAGTCAGAGGGTTTTTTTCTTCTTAAATTCTATACAAGTTACATGAATAAACAAAACAAACAAACAAAAAACAAACAAGAAAAAACCTAAAGGGGAAAATATATCAGAAGATCATAATAATGTAATGTTTATATAATCAATGCCTGAGATTAAGCAGTGATTCAACCAAATAACATATTCAGTGAGGTCACAGGGCAAGTTCTTTAGTCCTATAGTTCTTTGAGCAACAAATTGGGTAGTAGAAAATTGGAGGATTATGTGCTCTTCACTTCCTTGATGTTTTCAGATATAGAAATGATAGCAAATGATATCACCTAGTGTTCAAGGGGAAAGCTCAGCATTATCAATAATGTGCAATAGTTTGAGAGAATCAGAATAGTGGAAAGAATAATGTAAACCATTCATAATAATTATTATAAATACGTAAAGCATAAGACCTAATTTGTTTTCTATGAGGAGTAAATCACCTGGATTTTGGAAGGAATCACATTATATACAGGTGGAATTTAGTGAATGTTTTATCTGAAAAAGTCCAAGAAGTCAAAGTATTTTGTTTTAACTTGATTTAAAACTAATACTTTTCTTTCAAAGATGGTTGATATTTTTCAAGGATAAAAGATTTTAGATAACCTGAGAATGAAAGGAAATGTTTTATTTCAACATTTACATTGAGATCAGATAGGATATTTGGTGGTCAATCTGAATTTATTTTTTTCTTATTTGCCATCAAAGTAAATATTCATTACTTAATGTGTACATCTACATGTTCATTAATGTGCAGTGGTTACTTCACATTTAATTTAGTACTTCTATAATCAAGTACTAAATAAATGCACAGTAACTGGAGTACTGTGTAGTAGTTCTAGCAAACACCTTTTTTGTGAAACTACTGCACAGTAGCCTAATAATACTGAGCAGTAGTGTATTGGCACTGTTTATGCTGTGATGTACTATTTTTGGTATTATTAGGTACTGCACAGTTAGCATCTCATGTAGATGAACCCAATAAACACTTATTCTAAGTATGCAAATAAAAAGAATAGTGACAACAAACCCCTACCTTCTCTGAACTGTTTATGGACAAAATGAAAATATGAATAAACCATCAAAAGCTAAACCAAGCAGATGTTTAGCACCTTTACGTTTTGAGTTAAAGAGTTCACATAATAATAACATGAGGAGGGGGAAATAGTTCAATTCCTCTGTGGGAAGTAACTGTCCTATCCAGTTATCTATATTGAGCTTGAGTACTAAAGTTGCCTTGACATTTGTCTTTGTATAGTGTCTTGTTGCCAAAATTGAGATAGATAAGACATTCATTGACTAAGTATTACTTTTTATTATTTTTCATCTTTTGAAAACTGACAGCTCTGTACTTGACCTCCAGTACATTGACTTCACAGAGATGATATTATTTTGGGATATGGAGTTATATATTTTAGCACCACTAAGGTTGGAGCAAAATATTTTATACTGGTGTATTGGCAAGTTTAAAATAAACTCTACCATATGTGACAATGTCAATTTTGATTACTTTTCTTAAAGCTACAGTTGCTTCACCACTTCTGAATGTAAAAATAATTTTAAAATAATTCCCAAATGTTCGATCCAATTTTTTTGCATGTGTGTAAAGTTCTCTCTGATGACTATTTACATCATCTTGTCTGTAGAGTCTAAAACTAAGCTGGACCATATGGATTTTTAGTGTATCACATACTGTACCCCTTAATTTAATGTTAAAGAATTTGAACGGCCTCTAAATTATTTCATGGAATTAAGAAACAAACCTGAACACTAGATTGGGCAAATCAGGTAATCCCCACATGTCTTCTATAGTTCACTGAAAGAAACTCTGAGTTAGTTCTTGTGTAAGTAATTCTGTACATAGTGGCTACATCTACACAAGATGCTAACTGTGCAATAGCCTGTTACTACTGCACAGTAGTGTCACATGGCATGAAGCATTATGTAATGAGCTACTGTGCAGTCAGCACCACAGTTACTCTGGCTACTGCAGTCATTTAGCACTTGTGTGTGCAACTCCTAAATGACCGTGCAGGAGGGCTATGCGGAACTTTGAGTGCTGATTTGATTCAGAGGAGATTCGGCCTGATTCAGTGGCTGAATCTCCTGAATCTGAATCAGGAGACCAATAAAAAGGTCTGAATTGATTCAAAGTTCTCCAAATCAATTTGGAAAAGAGTTAGAGAGCTTCAGAGAGATTCAGAGATTCAGGCAGTCCCTGTTCACCACTGCAAGGAGATGGACCCAAACTCTGTGTTGGTAAGCAGGGGGTGGGGAGGGCTGGAGACGGGGGGAGGGGACCATGGGGGGGGTCCTGCAAGACTTCATCCTCTGCCTGCTCCCCCAGCCCGTCTGAGTGCCCCCGACCTTTGGCCACGCTCCCAGCCCCGTCAATGGCTGCCTTGCCTGGCCCCAGCGTCCTGGCTCTTTAAAAAAAAAGCCCCATACTCACCAGTTGCTGCAGTGGCTGCCGGGGTGTTGTCCCCAAAGGACAGTGAGTTCGTGCCCGGTGCGCTTGTGCCAATAAACACACAGGGGTGAAGGATCCAACTTAATCTTTATTTCTGCGCAGAAAGTGGTGCTTGGCAATCGTTCGCAAAGCAAGCACACCCACCTCAGTGGGCGTCTGCCTTATATAGCTACGTAACAGGTTGAACTTGCTGATGTGATGCAAGCCCAGCAAGTAACCCCCCTTCCAGCTCCCCCCCAAGTAACCCCCCTTCCAGCTCCGGACTCTGTTGATACAGCTTTCCTTCTAGCAAGGCCAGCAATTAAGCAACTAAGCAACAAGTGATCTCCCCCAGCCTAAACAACCTACTCTATGCCCTTGGTTAGATAAAATACTTTTCAAAACATACAAAGCTGTTCCCGAAGTAGAAAATGCATAGTGAAAGTTCAGGGGTACCCATCAAATCCCCACTTCGAGACTATGGCCCTTATGGAAAAGGCCCATAGTTCTCGACTATCTTTCTCATCTCCAGAAATCTTTTTGCTTCCTCCCGATTGTTTTGGATCTGGTTTGTAACTGATGATTTTACAAACATCACGCGGTGAACTGGGGAAGAAATTGATTTCTTGAGTATCTCACAACACATTGGCGCACACTGTATCCCACATCAGATCATCAAGAAAATACACATACTTGCCACAATTAATAGGAAAATTTGCTTAAGCCATGAAAAATTAGGAAGCCAAGAAGTAAGCCATGAGAAGTTGAACCCTTCCCCTTGCTTAATGTGGGACAGAACTTTTTTTAACTTCTGCACTTTTGACTCTATCAACTCGGAGTTATCTGTCAAATTAAAACAACACATTCCCTCGAACTCTTCACATCTGTGGTTATGCCTCAGCAACAGGTAATCTATGGCTGCTCTATTTTGCAGAGTAGCTCCTCTTAGTTCTTTCATTTCAATATTGAGGGCAGCTAGGGCCTGTGAAGTTGTATTTAGGCCCTTTGCCAGGGTACAGGCCACCTTACCAAGCTGCCTCTCAGCATCCACTACTAGGCCTGGCACCCCTACTAGGAAAACTGCTAAGGACACTACCTCGGCCTCACTCAGGAGGTTTATGTCACTATCACAGGATTTATCTAGCACCTTCGAACCTCTCCAGTGACGCTTACTAGAGATCTTA
Source organism: Alligator mississippiensis (assembly GCF_030867095.1). Taxonomy (NCBI): domain Eukaryota; kingdom Metazoa; phylum Chordata; order Crocodylia; family Alligatoridae; genus Alligator; species Alligator mississippiensis. The sequence goes on from NC_081824.1 coordinate 381,916,476, forward strand.
GGCATACCTGGTAGCCAGACAGTCAACCGGCCTAGAGCACAAGGACCTCCTGTGGCATTGGCTGGGATATATGAATAGGCAGTCTTCCCACAAAGGAGGAACCACCCCCGGGGTAATATAACATGAACGTAGTTGCAAGATACATTAGTCATGTCTGAGCAATTGAAAATTTTCATTTCTTTGGTTAGGCTTTTGCAAGCTTGGGTACAGTTCACAAAATTGGCACAGCTGGTGTTACCAGGGGAGGTGACTGTCAATAAATCTATTTCAGAGGTACTAGCGTTTCTTTCTGTGGTAATGGTTCCCCACATGGAGTTGTTAGTGTAATTGATTGGACCTCCTATTCCCCCAGATGTGAACCAAGTCTGATTCTGGAGTGCTTCCATTGGAGTGGGCACCCCTATAAGGCATGACGTGAAAATATCATCAACCGATATTCCACCTGCCAAACAAAAATGAGTGAACCCACACATTTTGATTCTTATCGAACCTTTGATGCACCAACACCTTAGATCCTAGAAATATTACGCCTATGCAAAGAACTACTGTCCACATGGTTGACCTTTAAACAGAAATTTAAGTCCTTCTACTGGCTCTGCTGTCCAACGGTGTCCGTTTGTGTCGGCTTCCGGTGCAACACTCTCAGCAACTTCTCCTGCAGGTGGCACTTCTGGTGCGGCCTTCACCCAAGTGTAGTGTATCCACGGTTTTACCCCCTGAACCTTCACTGCAGCGTGAGTGGTGAGAATCACAGGATATGGTCCCTTCCACCTGGGCTGAAGCGGCTCGTCTTTCCATGTCCGGACCAGCACCTCGTCTCCGATCTGGAACTTGTGGACTGGTGTATCTAGAGGGAGCGGAAGACGTTCCTGGACATACCTGTGGAGAGAAGACAATACAGCAGACAAAGAATACAAACAATCTTTTACCCAACCTTCCCCTTTTACATGCATTTGACTCCCATGCGTCACCACTGGATTCTTAGGATATGGCTTGCCATACATTAATTCAAATGGACTAACTCCCAATTTAGCTCTAGGGGCAATGCGCACTCTAAGCAAGGCAAGAGGCAGAGCTTCGGGCCATTTCAACTGAGTTTCCTGGCAAAGTTTAGCCAGCTGTCTTTTTAGAGTCTAATTCATTCGTTCCACCTGTCCACTTGACTGCGGTCTCCATGCTGTGTGAAGGTCCCATTGTATCCCCAGAGCCCGGGAAACTGCCTGGGTCACTTTTGACACAAAGTGTGGCCCTCGATTCGAGGCTAATCCCTCTGGGATTCCGAATCGTGGAATCATTTTTTTTAGCATCACCCGGACCACTTCTTTTGCTTGGTTGGTTCGGCACGGGAAGGCCTCAGTCCATCCAGTCAGAGTGTCCACGAGCACTAACAGGTTTTTGTAGTGTCCCTTCCTGGGAACTTCAGAGAAATCTATTTGCCAACATTCTCCTGCTAATAGTCCTTGCCTTCCTGCTCCTGGCGGAGGTTTGGGGGAAATCTTAGGATTGTTGGCACAACAGACAGGGCATCTATGCACTATTTGTTCTACTGTTTTTCTCATCTTAGGTCCCACTACAATTCTTTGGAGACCTTGGGTCATGGCGTCAGCTCCCATATGGGTGCTCTGGTGGTACTCTTGGAGCACTTTGCTAAGAATCAGTTTTGGCATCAGGACTTGTCCCTCAGGCAAAACCCACCATCCATCTTGTTGTTCTTTGCTTCCCAATTTCTCTGCGAGTTGGTTCTCTTTTTCAGTATATTTGGGAGGTTCCTCAGGTAACACTACCTGAGGCATCAATGCCAACATTTGAGTGTCCTGACCTTGTCCTCTAGCTGCCTTCTTCACCGCAGCATCTGCTCGTCGATTTCCTTTAATAATGTCAGCATCTCCCTTTTGATGGTCCTTACAGTGCACCACAGCTACCTCTCGTGGTTCCATCACGGCTTCAAGTAATTTCAGGATTTCTGTTCCATGCTTTACTGGGCTTTTACTTGCCGTTAAGAGTCCTCTCTCTTTCCATATAGCTCCGTGGGCGTGTAAGACTCCAAAGGCGTACTTCGAATCTGTGTATATAGTGGCTATCTTTCCTTTTGCCAAATGGAGAGCTCGGGTCAGCTCAATAAGCTCAGCTTTCTGTGCAGAGGTATTTGGAGGCAAGGCGTTTGCTTCCACGGTATCCCATGATGTAACCACGGCATATCCCACCTTTCAGGTTCCATTGTCCATGAAGCTGCTTCCATCTGTGTAGAATTCAAGGTCTGCATTAGGTAGTAGGGCATCTTTAAGATCCAGCCGGCTAGCATACACACTCTCAATAGTTTCAATGCAATCATGCTGTAATCCTTCATCCTGTTCCAATGGCATCAACATAGCTGGGTTCAGGGTACTAGAGGTTTGCAACTGGATATCTCCTTGATCCAGCAGAGTCACCTGGTACTTAGCCATTCATCCAGGGGAAAGCCAGGTTCCCCCCCTTTGCATTCATCACCGCCAGCACTGAATGTGGGGTATACACAGTCATTGGTTGTCCTAAAGTAAGTTTCTTAGATTCCTTTACCAGCATAGCGGTAGCTGCCACTGCTCGCAGGCAGGCCGGCCATCCCAAACTAGTGGGATCCAACTGTTTGGAGAAGTAGGCCACTGCTGTTTTCCAGCTACCTAAGTACTGGGTCAGTACTCCTGATGCTACTCCTTGGCATTCATGTACATAAAGTTGAAATGGTTTACTCAGATCGGGTAGGCCCGGGGCCGGTGCTGTCATAAGGGCCTGTTTGATAGTGTCAAAGCTCTTTAGGCATTCTGCCGTCCATTGCAAATCTCCCTCACTACCAGTAGTGGCCTCATAAACTTACGGTCAGCAAGTGGCACTCTTCCCTCGTTTTTGCTGCAATTAACAAATCATCCACATACTGTAACAGAGTTCCTGATGTCCTTTTGTCCCACTTCTGAAGGTCGGTACTTAAGGCAGTGCTGAAAATAGTGGGACTGTTCTTAAAACCCTGAGGCAAAACTGTCGAGCACAATTGGGTTTTTCTCCTAGTATTCGGGTCTTCCCACTCGAATGCAAAAATCTCTTGGCTGTCTCTTTCAAGTGGGATGTAAAAGAAAGCATCTTTCAGGTCCAGGACTGTAAACCACTGTTCCTCTGCAGACAAAGTAGTCAGCAAAGTATAAGGGTCCTTCACCACCGGATGAAGGGTCACCGTGACCTTGTTCACGGCTCTGAGGTCCTGCACGAAACGATACTCATTACTGTGGGGTTTCTTTACAGGCAAAATGGGGGAATTGAAAGATGATTGACACTCCCGAAGTAAACCATATTTAAGGAATCTCTTTATTAATGGTTCCAGGCCTTTCCAAGCTTCTATTTTCAATCGATACTGTGGCACCCTGGGCGGGGTAATTCCCGGCTTTAAATCAATGCTTACAGGGGTGGCCAGTTTGGCTCTTTCTGGCTTCTCTCCCGCCCATACCCATGGTACTACAGCGACTTCTACTTCTGGGGGAATTCTCCCTTCCTCCCCTTCCTGCAATAGGAGACACACCTGAGCTTTCCAGGCTTCCTCAGTTGGTATCTTCATAGTAATTTTCCCCTCTGAAAAGGTCAATTGGGCCTGCAATTTGCACAGCAAATCCCTCCCAAACAAAAGTATGGGGCACTCAGGCATATACAGGAACTGATGACACTTTCTTTCCTCCCAATTTGCATTCCATGGGTGGCACAAAAGGACGATACGTCCGCTGGCCGGTGGCTCCAATTATGGGGATCTTGGTTTTTGATAAGGGTCCTTTAAAATTGGTTACAACTGAATGCGTGGCTCCACTATCTACTAGAAAGTCAATAAGTTCTCCCCCTACTTGCATTTTAACCAGGGGCTCGTCGGGGGAGACAGAGATTACTTCAGTGTTAGCCCCCGGTCCCTGTCACTCCTGGTCAGAACCATCCAACATCAACAATCTTTCTTCCTCCTCTCGTCTCTTCTTCCCCCTCTTGGGGCACTCATTTTTCCAATGCCCTTCCTGCTTGCAAATAGCACACTGATTAGGTTCCAGCCTGGGACCCTGGCTGTAGCCTCCCAGAGCATAGCCCACGCCTCCTCTATGCCCTCTACTTCTCCTGCCTCGTCCCCGACTCCTCTGATCTATAATTACCACTGCCAACAACGATACTTGTAACGATGCCTGTGCCTTTATTCTCTTATCTTCTGTTACCAAATTTGCCCATTACTTTGGGGTGTGCTCATTTATTAGGGATAGTTTCTAGGGTCTTGGTGATTCTGTCAATGTGCTGCTTGTGTTTCATAGATTTCATAGATTTCATAGACATTAGGGTTGAAAGGGACCTCGGAAGATCATCGAGTCCAGCCCCCCGCCCAAAGGGCAGGACGTCAGCTGGGGTCATAGGATCCCAGCAAGATAAGCATCCAGTTTCATCTTGAAGGTGTTCAATGAAGGCGCTTGAACAACCTCCGGCGGCAGGCTGTTCCAGACCTTGGGGGCTCGGACAGTAAAGAAATTCTTCCTTATGTCCAGCCTGAAATGATCTTGTAGTAGTTTGTGACCATTCGTCCTCGTCATCCCTTGGGGCGCTCTGGTGAACAAACATTCCCCCAGATACTGGTGGTCACCCCGATAAACTTATAGGTGGCCATCAGATCACTCCTGAGCCTGCGCTTTTCCAGGCTAAAGAGCCCCAGGGCTCTCAGCCTGTCATCGTAGGGTCTGCTTCCCTGACCCCTGATCATGCGCGTGGCTCTTCTCTGGACTCTCTCAAGCTTCTCCACATCCTTTTTGAATTGTGGAGCCCAAAACTGGATGCAGTACTCCAGCTGCGGCCTCACTAAGGCCGAGTACAGGGGGAGAATGACGTCCCGGGATTTGCTTGAGAAGCATCTATGGATGCAAGTCAGCGTTTTGGTCTCTTTACTAGCCGCAGCATCGCATTGCAGGCTCATGTTCATCTTGTGGTCAATGATGACCCCCAAGTCTCTTTCTTCCATAGTGCTAACCAACATAGCACTGCCGAGCCTATAAGGATGCTGCGGGTTTTTCTTCCCAAGGTGGAGAACCTTGCATTTATCGGCATTGAACACCATCAGATTTTCATCCGCCCACTTGCTGAGCCTGTCCAGGTCAGCCTGGATCACCCGCCTGTCTTCTGGCGTGGATGCTTTGCCCCAAAGTTTGGTGTCATCGGCGAACTTGGCCAGTCCGCTTCTGACTCCAGTGTCCACATCGTTAATGAAGATGTTGAACAGTATGGGTCTAAGGACAGAGCCCTGGGGGACCCCACTGGTCACAGGACACCACGATGAGTGACTTCCATCAATTACTACCCTCTGGGTCCTACCCCGGAGCCAATATTCCAGCCAGTGGATCGTGGGGGACCCAAGGCGACAATTGGCCAGTTTCTCCAAGAGACGATCATGGGACATCAGATCGAAGGCTTTTTTGAAGTCAAGATATATGACATCAATCTCATCTCCCTTGTCCAGGTGATAGGTCACCTGGTCGTAGAAGGAAATGAGATTGGTCAAGCAAGACCTACCCGCAACAAACCCATGCTGGCTATCCCTTAAGATGTTGGTGTCGGCCAGTCCATTAAGGACGGCCTCCTTAATAAACTTTTCTAAGATCTTCCCCGGGATAGAAGTCAGGCTGATGGGCCTATAGTTTTGAAGGTATCCAGCTTCTCAAGATGTTCCTTCACAAAGTCAGCATTAATGGAGGGCAGGGGATCACCCTCACCCGGACTTCCCGGCCCCGTAGCAGGCACGGGCGTCCCATGGGGCTGATGAAAGACCGACGCAAAGTACCTATTTAATAGGTTGGCTTTTTCCTGGGCGTCAGTTGTCAGTTGCCCTATCTGGTTCAGCAGGGGTCCAACGTTGCCCCTGCTTTTCCTCCGGCTCCCCACATATCTGAAAAAGGACTTTTTATTGTCCTTGATGCTCAAAGCTAGCTGGAGTTCAGTTGCAGCCTTGGCTTTCCTGGTCTGCTCCCTACAGGACCGGACCAGTGCAGAATAATCCTCCTTGGAGGTGACTCCCATCCTCCATCCTTTGTAGGCCTTTCTTTTTAGCCTCAGGAGGTCTGCTAGGTCCTTGGAGAGCCAGGGGGGCTGCTGTGCCCTCTTGCTGCCTTTCCTCCGAGATGGAATAGACTTAGTTTGTGCATTGAGGATCGCTCCCTTGAGGAGCAACCACTCTTCTTGAACTCCCCTCTCCCTGTGGTCACAGTCCCTTAGGGCCTCACTGACAAGCCTCCTGAGCTTGTCAAAGTCAGCTTTCCTGAAGTCAAGGACTTTCGTGTTGCTGACCGACTTGCCAGCTTTTCGGCAGATGGTGAAGGTGATCAGCTCGTCGTCGCTGTCACCGAGCTTCCCATCGATCACTAGGTCGCCGACTAGGTCCTCCCCAGTAGCCAGCACCAGGTCGAGCAGCGCTTTTTTACTATATGGAGTGTTACTATATGGAGCTGTATTTCTCCCTTCTGCAAGCCCTCACCCCCAGTGGAGCTATCTTGCAGGACTCAATCTCAATGGGACTGGGTTCCTCCAGTCACCAAATCAGTCATACACACAAACACACACAAATTAACGTGACACGCCTGATCTGGCCGGGCTGATCAGCATGGACAGGCTGACACCCTCATATGCCAAGAATCAGTTCATAAGAGCAACAATAAAATGCAGTCAAACACAAGCACACGGGTAAACAGAATCCCTCTGAATCCGGCTGGGTGTCCAGCTGACACCCTCATGGGCCAGCATTCAGTTCATAAGGGCACGTCTGAGTCAAACTGGGTCAATCAGCCTGTACAAGCTGATCCCCTTATGTGTTTCAAACTCAGCACGTCCCAATCTTTGGCCTCTTGATGAGCAAACCCCACAATAATTTAGGCTTCACAGGGATCTTTAGCATAGGTAAAAGAAGCGTTGCTGCAGAGCACAGGAGGAAAAAGAAGCAGAGAAGGAAAAATATCCCCAATTACTACCAGTTTGCCTATAAAAGTTATTTATTGCTAAGCATATGAAATATATAATAGTACTAGTAGTAATAGACATGCAAAAGAAAAACAAACACAAACAATGACAATACTACCCTGGTTTCACTAAGTATTTGGGGAAACTTAGCTCAAGCTTAACTGATACAGTTCAGGTTCAGAAGTTTATGCCTAGAAAGAAGAGAGAACGCTGGGAATCTCACCGAGTCCACGGTACCCAGGCTGCAAAGCTGACAGGCACAGTCCGTAGCACAGTCCTTGAAGAGAGAGATGATCTGTTCTTCCAGCGTCCCAAGAACGACAGGGGATGGTGTCAGCACAGGAGTTTTCTTCTTCTTTCTTTCTCCCTCTTTCCTCCTGCTTCTTCTTTTTCTTTCTCTTTTTCTTTTTAAGCACACACACTTACAGATTTTTATACCCTCAGTTCAGCTGCTTTGAAGCACCCTCAGTAGTGTAAATCATTGTCTTTTCTATTGACAAGGGGTTATCTGGTTTGGACCATCTCAGGAAACTGATTGATAATCAGGAAACACTTAAGATTAGGGAGTAACCCAAATACTTGGGAGCCAGCTTGAGATTCCTATGGATGGCAGATATCCTGATGGGATATCTCATGGTTTCTTCAGGAACAATAGATAGCTTGCAGTATCAGGATTTTGGATTTTTACTTGTTGTGAACAAGCCTCAGCTTAGCATGACTTTTCCAGATTTTACTATAGTCTTTTAACAGACTTAAAGCAATTATTGGGGTGCTCATAACCTTTTGTGGAGAGGACTCCCACCAGTCGTCTCGGGAAAGATACGACAACACCTGGGATTAGGGCTCCAGCAGGCTGGATGCTGTGATGAACCCTTACCATTGTTCAAATGTTGCCCGTACCCCCTCGGACTCGGTCTCTTGCCTCAGCATTCCCTAACCCGGCAACCGAGTTTTAGTCAATCAAGTTTAAATAGGCCTCCCATACTGGGACCGGGGAATGTACGGCCCGAGATGCCTATTAAACTTAGAGCTGTGTGTGTGTGTCTGGGGGGAGAAAAGTCCTTAGCAAATCCAGATTAGAACTGGTCTGATAAATGCTGAGCTGGGTGTGTGTGAACATGGGTTAATTAACATTGGAAGCACAGATTCCCCATCATGCAGCGCTCTCCTGCTTCTCTGGTCCCAGAATTCACTGCAGTCTCTGCTTCAGGCTTTCTGTTTTCCATCTCTCATGTAAATGAATGGTCATCTGGTTCCATCTCAGATGCAGATGAGACTGAGGGCAGTTGTTCACTCTTATCACCCTTATCTGGAGAGTTTTAGGTGCGTCTCTCACTGCATCTTAATCAGTTTCGTTTATGTAGAGGAGGGGAGGGAGGGGGGGGGGAGTCCTTTGTGAGTCAGACAGACTGCATCCTGTGCCAGGGTTGCCCAAGAATACAGAGCTGAGGCGTAACACTTCCCTTTTCTCCTTAACCTGATCTCTGTTGGAGTATACTTTATAAGCAATCTCAATCATTTGGTTGATGCTCATTCCAGCTGCTCCTTCAGTCTTCTGTAGTTTTCTTCTAATATCTGGGGCTGACTGTCCTACAAACAGTGTGTTAAACATCTTGGCATTGTCTGGCAGCTCCGGATCTAAATCCGTCCACTGTCTGGCTGCCTTACATAACCTCCCATAAAAACTGGATGGATCCTCCTTCGGACCCTGCCGCACTTCATACAATTTAGACAAATTTTTCTGCTTGGGGATAGCCTCCCGGAGAGCAGCCAGCACAAACTCCCGATACAGCTCTAACTCCTTCCGGCCCCCCCTGGTGTTGGGATCCCAGTCTTGATTTTTCTTAGGGCAAAGTTCATCTACATCACCGGCTGGGTGACGCTGCTGTGCTATCGTGCGTGCTTTCTCTAAGACCAACCTCTTTTCTTCTGAAGTAGGCAGAGCGGCCAGTAAGGCCTGAATATCTATCCAGTTTGGTTGGTGGGTGAGGAAAATAGTAGAGAACAACTGGGCCATTGCCTCCAGATTCTGGCGATATTGGCCCACAGACTGTTTCCAATTTATCAAGTCTGCCGTGCTGAATGGCACATGGACAAAAACTGGTTCACCCTCAGGACCCACCACTTGTCGTAAAGCAGCCTGAACTACTGGTTGGGCCCCTGATCGTAAGCGACTCGCCACAGGGCTAAACGCCCCATCTCCTACAGTCCCCTCTACCACCAGATTGCTACCATCCGCATCTGCCGGGCCCGGGGACGGCAACCCAAGGCTGTCAGGGGAGGTGGGGGATGACAGACTGGACGAGCCAGACGGGAGTCCCTGACAAGCCGTTACAGGTGCAGTGAAAGTCCCCTGTGATGACACATGGCTCACAGGATGAAACGGGGGAGCCGTGGGAGCAATTAGCTGCACATCTTCCTCCTCCTGCTCCTTTGGACATACTGTGGTGACCCCCCGTAAAGCCATTACCTCACTTCCCCTAAATATCCCACACAACTTCTGTGTAACCTCATCCCTATATAAAGTCATATATGCCTCTACATAAAGCATCTCATCCCACTTCCCTTGGCGCCTACAGAACAACTGTAACTGCAAGATTGTGTTATAATCCAAAGACCCATTCTCCGGCCAGTCTGCACCATCCGCAAGTTGGTACTGTGGCCAACATGTATTGCAATACCGAATCATCTGTTGTTTTGTCATAGCGTCACTTCCAAACTTTGGCCAATTTTTCAAAATGCATCCTAAGGGACTGCAGGGTGGAATCTTAGACTGGTTACTTCCCATTATCCAACTACCGGACGGCGACTGCTGCTCAGCCTCAGAACCAAACTGATTAAAGGGAGTTCACGGGGCTGCCACCCGATCTCACTCGCCTAGGGCATCTACACGGTCGGAACTTTCAAAGCCGTTTCTTCCCCAACCTGCCCAAAATATGGAAAGAAATACTCACCAGTCCGTTAAAACCTCCCTTGCCCACCCGATTAAGTTGGTCCTTCGAGCGTTGCGCCGTTGTGCCCCTCCCCGATTCCATCAGGCAACCAGGACACGGTCAGACCTCCGACGAATAAGGTCGGTGGTGCCTGGCCCTCGTGCCATCCACAGTTGTTGCCGGAGCTGAAGAGGTGGACTGGGCAAGGCAGTCAGCTAGGGTCCCTTTGTGGTCACCAGAAATTGTTGTCCCCAAAGGACAGTGAGTTCGTGCCCGGTGCACTTGTGCCAATAAACACACAGGGGTGAAGGATCCAACTTAATCTTTATTTCTGCGCAGAAAGTGGTGCTTGGCAATCGTTCGCAAAGCAAGCACACCCACCTCAGTGGGCGTCTGCCTTATATAGCTACGTAACAGGTTGAACTTGCTGATGTGATGCAAGCCCAGCAAGTAACCCCCCTTCCAGCTCCGGACTTTGTTGATACAGCTTTCCTTCTAGCAAGGCCAGCAATTAAGCAACTAAGCAACAAGTGATCTCCCCCAGCCTAAACAACCTACTCTATGCCCTTGGTTAGATAAAATACTTTTCAAAACATACAAAGCTGTTCCCGAAGTAGAAAATGCATAGTGAAAGTTCAGGGGTACCCATCAGGGGCTTCTGAGGGCTCATGGCAGAGCTCCCTATGCAGCACAGGGCAGTGGGAGGCAACAGAGATGGCCCCCCTGCCTTGCAGCAGCTGGTGAGTGTGGGGCTTATTTTTTTAAAGTGCCAGGACACCAGGGCTGGGTGAGGCAGCCATCAATGGGGCTAGGAGAGCTGGTGGGGGATTCAGCCAAATCGATTCACGACAATAATTCAAATCACTGAATCAAGTCACTGTCCTCCGACTCAGCCATATCCAAATCCACAGCAAATACTAGCCCTGGCGAGTAATGAATTTTTTGCTTCTGTATTCCTGAACACAGATCAGGAAAAATCTCTCACCTGAATCACAGACATGCACAAAAGGGAAACCAGTCCACCAACTGTTAGCACTGACTTAGTGAGGGGACATTTGAAGGGGCTAGATGTGTTTTAGTCAGCAGGTCCAGATGATCTTCATCCAAGGATGCTGAAGGAATTGGCCAGTGTCATAGCAGAGCCACTGGCATAGCTGTTTGAGTATTCTTGGTGCTCAGGTCAGGTCCCAGAGGACTGGAAAAGGGTCAATGTGGTCCCTATTTTCAAGAAGGGGTGAAAGAAGGATCCAGGTAACTGGAGACCAGTTAGTCTATGTCTATCCTTGGAAAAACCTTTAAAGAATATTAAAAATAATATTTGTGGGAGTCCAGTGGGTAAAACAATGCTGAAGGGCAACCAGCATGGATTCATAAGAGGTAGATACTGCCTGACTAAAATTGGGGTTTTTTTATGACCAAGTTACAAAATGCTTAGATGCAGGAATCAAGGTAGATGTTGTTAGGGTGACAATATTTGGATCTTGGGGAGCACTGGATCTGCATCTGAATAAAGGCAAAGCTGCTAAGCACAAGGCAGAATGATATATTAGAAGTGACATTGCAAGATGCTTAAGCAAGCATTTTCCTTGCAATGGAATAGTGCTGTAAAGATATTTAATTCATTGTGTAAGGAGAACAGGATGCAGACCACCAGTGACCATCAGGAGATAAAGTAGAAGCAAGACCCTGGAGATGAAGGAGTCAGCAAGAAATGCCAAGTGACCAGGAGAAGCAGGGTTCACGGCCTTGAGCATGCACTCATAGAAAAAGACATGTAAATTAATTAAATGCATAGGCAATCCCATGCTAATGAAGTAGGCAGTAAACAGAGGTGCAGCTTGAGATAGAAGGGAGTATGGGTGGAACAAAGGAGGGACAAAGGTGGAGTAAATGTTAATGAGCAAGAATGAAGGTGTATAATTGTGGAAAAAAAAAAATGTTCACTGTGGCTCCATGGTTATTTTGAGAGCTAGTCTGAAGCTATCTCCATTCTGAATAAAGCTGTTAGCTAGCAATGTGTTCTGGTGTTTGCTCCCTGCTTGTTCCCTGAGCAACTGGATCCATGAGCAATTGGATTGTTGTCTGCCTAGTTGTTGGGCACCACATGGAGTCGGGGTCTAACAGATGTGATCTATTTGGATTTTAAGAAAGCCTTTGGTATGCTTTCCCATCCTATTCTCAAAGATAAAATGAGTGGCTGTGACATAGATGATTATACAATCAGGTAGGTGGCAAATTGGTTTAGGGGTTGCAACCAGAGAGTGGTGTTGGATAGGTTGGTATTGACTCAGAAAAATGTGGGCAGTGGAGTCCTACAAGACTTGGTCCTTGGACCTGTGCTGTTCAATGTCTTCATTAGTGACTTGGATGAGGGCATGGAAAGCACTCTGTCCAAATTCACAGATGATACCAAATTATGGGGTAAAGTTAACACACTAGAGGGTAGGGGATGGATTCAGGCAGATATTGACAGGTTGGAAAGTGGGTGGAACAGAATAGGATGCAGTTCATCAAGGACAAGTAAAAAGTGCTGTACCAGCGGAGAAAGAATTACCAGCACACTTACAGGCTGGGGGAGGACCTTCTCAGCAGCACAGCAGTGAAAATGGATTTCAGAGTCATTGTTGACACCAAGATGAACATAAGTTGTCAATGTGATGAAGTAATCAGTAAAGCTAACCACACTTTATCATGCATTAGCAAATGCATAACAAACAGATCCAGGGAAATGATACTTCCCCTCTATGCGGCATAGGTCAACCTGCAGTTGGGATACTATCTGCAGTTTTGAGCACCGCACTTCAGGATGGATGTAGACAACCTCGAGAGGGTTCAGAGGAGGGCCAATCATATGGTTAGGGGCCTGCAGGCAAAGCCCTACAAGGAAAAATTGAGGGCCCTGGATCTCTACACCCTCCGCAAGAGAAGGCTGAGAGGTGATCTTGTGACCACCTACAAATTCATTGGAGGGAGGTGGGGTGGGCAGCATGGAATAGCAGATTCTCTGTTTACCAGGGCACCCCTTGGAGTAACTAGGAACAACAGCCACAAACTGATGAAGAACAAATTTAGGGTGGACATCAGGAAGAACTTATTTCTGGTAAGCGTTGTCAGAATCTGGAATGAGCTTCCAAGGGAGGTGGTGCTCTTCCTTACCCTTAAGAGGAGGCTTGACATGCCCAATCATCTGATCCTGGTGCTCTTTCCTGCCCAGGGCAGGGGCTTGGACTCGATGATCTACTGAGGTCCAATCCAACCCAAACATCTATGAATCTATGAATCTATGAAAAACTGTTATATCCAATATAACTCTCCAAGTAAAATCAGTTCTGATTTAAAACTGATCATCTTATTTCAGAAGCCTTAACTGACCTTTGCCAAAACAGCACTAGAATTTTGATAAAGATCTGATATTTCATGACCATCTATGAAGAGAATTTCATGCTGTCTGAGAGACTGAAAAGCACTCATTGAAGTCAAAGTAATAGTCTCTTTACAGCTTTTGCTAGCAAAAGTAAAATTGACAATAAAATGATATATAATGTAAAAAGTACTGTATATAAATTATAGTTATTGGTAAGAGTATAGATTAAGATTACACATTCTACCAATTTAAACAAAATTGAGACTGAACATAATATATAATGATACCAAAAAGAGATCAAATATATTTTTGATATATTTTATATATATCAAATATAATATATATATATAATTTATATTTATATAGTTCATATAATATTTATATATTATATACATTATATTTATAATATACATATATTAAATATATATTTGATATATTTGATATATATGTGATATATATATATATTTGATATCTATATATCTATATATCTATATATATGGAGAGAGAGATATATAGATCAAATATATATATAATGATACCAAAAAGAGATCAAATGAAAGAATATACAATAGTAAAACAAAGAATTAAAAAGGTGAATTTTATTTGATTTTGACCCTTATTCTTTGTGCAAGTAATTCAAATGCACATAGAGAATATAGTACAGAATTCAAGTTATTAGAAGGGAGGCTAATTGTTTCTTTTTTCATTCATTATCCCAGTACTTAACATTTTTCACCAATGCATAGATCCATTTTCCTCTTATTTATTAAAAAATGAGCAAGATGACAAATAGTTATTTTGGACCTTTTGGACCTTGAATGGGTCACAGCTCAGTCTAGTAGGATGCTTAAAAAACCTTAAGAAAGAGTTGAATATGCCATAGCATTGTTATAGAAAAAAGGAAGAAATCTATGGTAATATACAATACAAAGTCAGAAGAAACTCAGTGCATCTTACATTTCCCTACAAAATTAAGTAAATGTATACACTGAAACTGAAGGAAATAGTCCCAAGATACAACATTTTCAAACTGAAATTGAAAACCTACAAAAATCAATATCTGAGTTGCTTTACTCAGAACAAAAATGATGACCAGGGATCCTGGTTTTCTCTGATAAAAAAAAAAAAATCCCCAATTCTTAGATTAAAAAAAGTAACCCAAAATCCACATTTATCCATGATTAATATGAAGCGCCACTAATATACGTATATATATTTATGTATTAGTGGTGTTTCATTTTAATCATGGATAAATGTGGATTTTGGATTACTTTTTTAATCCAAAAATTGGGGATATTTTTAAACCAGAGAAAACCAGCATCCCATGTTAAGTCTAAACCCATTTAGTCTATTTCATTTTCTGAAATCTTATTGACTTATTCAGAGGCATCTTTGTTACTTCATCTATAGTGTTATGAACTGATGATATGGACTATTGAGAGAGTGAAGACATCTCTCTCTTCGCTAAAGAGACACTATTGTGTCTTTCACTTTTCTCTCTCTCTTTGAACTGTTAAATAATCCCCTTCCTTTTAAGAATCAAGTCATATCCTTTAACCTTGTGTTCCTATCACCTTTCCCTCCACCTTCTCTTATGTCATCCACCCTCTTCTCTTTCTCTGTTCTCTCTACTTCTGACCACCCTGAAGTCTTTCACTTCATTCTCTGCTCCATTTTGATACTTTCCCCACCTCTTCCTTCTACTGAAAAATGCATTCCACCTTTGTGGCTCATCCTTGTAATCTTTTACCTGGGTGACATCTCCTCAGTTCATCTCACTTCTGTGACCAGCAGAGCATTATCTATTACATATTTATTCACTTCCCCTCAGTATTAGCAAATGTTTTTCTAGTCAGGGCTCTTTTACACCTTTATTGAATTCTATTCCTACCATGACTGGCATTTATTTTCAATATGAGATTCATTTTATTGCTTCTACCCACACTTTTGTCACTCTTTACAGAATATCAATGAGATCCAGCTCGATCTCTATCATCTATCTTCTCTTCATGTGACAGAAAGAAAATCAGTATCATTATAAACTATATAAATATGTAAACATAAGTTTGAGTTAGCCACTAAATGATGATTCAGCATCAAAAGAATTAGGATATCTGGCATTGCATTGAGCAAGATCCTTTTCAAACTTTATTTACAGGTTAGTAAAAACTTTTTTGCAAATAACTCAAAAACCTGTATAACATATCATTCAGTAAACATATTTTCATTATAATGATTCATAAATTAGAAATGTCAATACAAAATTAAATACTGAAAATTGAATTATTATATTGATGCAGAAACCTAGATTACCCTAAAGTGACACGGTATAAAGGACCTCTTGAGATCAGTGGTATCACACACCCATACAAAGCTTATGCAGATATAACCAATGACACATTATCTTCTTAGTATGTTGTCACAGCACATTTATAATTTACATTTTCTTTCTTTTTTTTCAAAATATTCACAATTTAAACTATCACAAATAGGAACCATTAAAAGACACTTTTAAAGAAACCCTTGATTTGTAATCAACAAGCCATATACTGTTTCCAAAAGCTTTGTATACATAATATCTTAAATATTGCTTTCCCTTCCCTGTTCACACTCCATCCCATACACAGATGCAGCTAACAAACCTGGCAAACAACAGGCAAATTTGGGGACAGGTTGTGAATGGATACTGTATAGTTTCACAAACAGCAAATGGATACATAAATACTTTTCTAATCCATAGTGCTCTTCACACCAGTTGTTCCCTGTGACCCCCAATGCTTGGAATCAGAAGTGGCATTTATTTTGAGGCATCTCATGCCTTCCTGAGTTTTATAGAGGATAATGGTAGAACAAGTGTACCTCTTTCTTAGGTTACCTAATGTTAGCTGGCTAATAGAACATTTGAGCACTTTATCTCTGAAGTGATGTTCCCTCTTTTATCAAAGGATATAGAATGCCCGCCCCCTCTTCACCCCCCTCATAAGACATTTAACATTCCTATCTCTGACCTTTGCTTTTCTAATTGCTAGTTTCATTACACTGGGTAAGGATAACTACAGACTTAAGTTAGAAGTAATCATATCTGATAAATATTTTAAAATAACATGATAATGAATTATAATACAGTTAATGAAAGCTTTAATGGAACTTCTGGTTATACGATTTGAAAGAAAAAAAAGCAATTAAATAGAAGATCATGGATTTAGTTGATTTTTTTATTAGAAGGAAAATGTTCCATTTTGTGAAACAATTTTAATACTAAATAAATCAAATTATATATGTAAATTTTACTAAATATGTATACTTTTTTTTTTTTTTCAGACCAGTGACACTGTTTCTGATAAGCAGGGATCCTGAATTTCTCTGATAAAAAAAAAAAAAATCCCCAATTTCCAGATTTAAAAAAGTAATCCAAACCCACATTTTTCCATGATCAAAATGAAACACTACTACTACTACTAACACACACACACACACACACAGATATAATATTAGTGATGTTTCATTTTAATCATGGAAAAATGTGAATTTTGGCTTACCTTTTTTAATCCAAAAATTGGGGATTTTTTTTTAATCAGAGAAAACCAGGATCCCTGCTGATAATGGACAATAGTCAGAACATATGATGAAACAGAGTCTCTCTCTTTCTCTCTCTCTCTCTCTCTCTCTCTCTCTCTCTCTCTCTCTCTCTCTCTGAGTCAAAACTCCCACTACCTTCAAGTGCTCTACGATTTTATCTGTAGGCTCAAGTTGTAGGACTTTGTGTATTCATTTATATTCCAAGAAACTTGGTGATAACTTCCAAGAACAATATCACAATAATAAAAGAAAAAGGAAAATGTATTGCATTTGTGAATTTTAGGATAACAAAGATTTCCTTTTTAACTCACACTTCGTTAACATGAATCATTGAGTTTTATACCCTGTTCTATTTCCAGTTTTGGTTTTTTTTAGTGGTCATAGCAGACAATAGATTCTAATTATTTCTCTTCTACCAATGGCCATTTTCTATTCCTATTTGGATTTTTAATTTGCCCCAATTTTTTTTTTTTTATTTTCATCTTCAATCTTCAACTGATTAACTTACAAAATTAGAAACATCATTAAGGACATAGAAAAATTGTCTTAAAAATATGGGAACTTTTTACCTTATAACAGGTAATTTTGTAGGGGGTCAGGAATAGCATGGTACAAAAATAATAAAGGTCATGGGGAAAACTATCTAAGGACTTGCTATTCACCATTTTGAATACTATGGGTTAGCTTCAAACATTCTCAGTAAGTGTCTAATTGGAAATTAGTTAGGAATTATATGCATAAATCCTAAAAAGCAATTTAAATTTACCTGGCATAGGAATGCTACAACGTCATTATGTGCTTCCATTTGGGATTTAAGGGGTCCTTATGTGGCCACAATTATGTGCATTCATTTGGATAAAATTGTGTTTTAGCACACATCAGTAGCTAACGTATATCTTAGCTCTGGAGTGATTCAAACTGGCTCTACAATACAGCCAAGATCCACCTAAATCCCCAGTCATGGCATTAGTTAGAGAAGAATCATGACTTACTTCATAGTCTTGAATACTGCTTGAAAATAGCAGTGGTGCTTTAAACCAATAAGCTAGAAGGAAGAGTACTCACCCTGCAAGTGATGATGACTGAGGTTTAGACCTCTGGTTTGAACTCACTTCCCAGGAGAGTGTTCCATAGAATTACATTATAGAATAAGCTCAGTTTCTTCCTGCTTATTATGCATTTTCCATTACATAGCTGATTAATGATAAAATGATCCTGGTAGCAGGTACTAGAGCCTAGGATTCACTCCTCCCTGGGGGATTGCCTTAACTACTAGGGCACAAAGACTGAGTGCTTCTTGTCATTTCCTTGTGTCTCTATGAGACATGTTTCAGGAACAAATTAGAGATCGCGGCATAAGTGTGTCTATCCTGTATTTATCCTCCACATATTAAAAATAACCTCTGTATATTATTGTTATACATGTGTAACTAAAATAATAGAAAACCTGGGTTATCTTGTGTAAAGATAGGCTTGTGAAGCCAGATTCTATTTCTTTGATGAGATTAATAGAAAAATACTTACTAAGTACTTGACCACTATTGGTGAGATGTAGTGGGTACATGAAGTTGCACGTGCACCCCCTGAGTGTGGCAGTGCACTTCCTACAAAAAGGCACCACCGACACTGTCAGCAGTGCCTGTGGGCGATCACTGTTCACCAACCCACTCTTGCCCCAACACCACTGGTGGCATCTGTGGGCAGTCCGCGATTGCCACTGGCCACTGCCTATGCTGCCAGCAGCATCTGCAGGTGATTGCCGACTACTGGTTGGCATTCACCACTGCCCCCCCCCCCCCCCAACTGCTGACAGTGCTGCTGCTGCCTGCGGAAGCTCCCCACTTACCAGTGCCATGCTCCCACCACCAACAGTGCCACTGCCACCTGCGGGAGCTTGCCGTCCCCCCCCCCCAGCCTTCAGGGGCATGTGGTGTTCATGTTGACCACAGTAACACAAACTAATGTGAACCAATTACTATAAGGCATGGGTTGTCAAAGGGGGTATGCATACCCCCATGGGCACTTGAGAAGGTCCTAGGGGGTACACATGGGTGGGAGGGGATGGAGAACTACCACCCACCACCCCATGCCACCACCTCCCAGAAGCAGAGCTGGGGGGGAGGGGGGGGAAGGGCAGCAGTGCCTCTCTGCAGTCTGCACAGGCGCTGCCCAGCAGCTGCCCAGCCAGCCAACTGGGGGAGGGGGACAAGATGAAGCTTGCATGTGGCAGCCGCTGCCACCACCACCCACCACATCGCATGGCCACTGTTCCATGTCTGGCCATGTGCCACCTCTGCGTCCCTGCTCCACATCTGGCCATGCACTAGCCTTTCCTCCCCCCACTCTACATCCAGCTGCCAGGGGTACACTTATTAAAAAAAGGTTGAAAACCTCTGCTATAAGGAATGGCACTTCTAGTGGCACTTATAGTAGGGAAATTAAATTCCAATCTATTTTGAACAAAACTGAAGAATTTAGGAATAATAATAAAGCATAATCTCAGAGGAAAAGAAAAAAGAATATGTTACTGAATTCTACCACGACCCTTGTATTGTATGAAAAAATAATTTCTACCAAAGCTTTTGTTAAAAAAAAAAAATCCCCACTGTGCCTAATTAACTTTCTTTTTTTTCATTTTTGCTGTTCAAGGACTCAAAAAGTGCTTTTAATTGTAAGTTTCAGCTTTGTGGAAAAAAGTAATTTCAGTGAGACAGACCTGATGGGAATAAAGATGTTATATCTATTTGTATGTATCAGTGTAAATTTGTGTAACATGGAGACAACTATGGGTTTAATTCTCTTCTTTCTTGGCCTTTTTTGGTATCTTATGTGAAATGAGCCTAAAGTGTTGCCAAACACAAAAGATGGTGTTTTAAAATAATCTGCACATGTTTAATTTTCACAGAGGAGAAAATCAAGGCCATTGACTTAACAGGAGGTGCACTAATTTACACAAAGAGAATCTGGCCCTTTTGTCTTTGTAACTCCAGAAGACCTAATTAATTCAGTCTGTTCTGATGTGTTCTGATTTGAATATGTCAGAGCACATGTAACATTTCCCTGCGGGTGCATCTACACATTGCACTAAAACAATGTAACAACATGCTACAGTGACATAGTAATCACATGTATTTACACATGATCACTACCTAGGTCACCATAGCAGCGCACTCCCCAGGTATAGTGGGCCGCTACGGTGAGGAAGCAGTGAAATTTACCTGTGCACTGCATACACTGTGAAGTAACCACCCATATTGCACCATGCTTTACTATGTCCAAAAGGAAGTACTCAAGCATGGTGCCATAGCAATGTTGCCATATGGTGTAGGCACACCCTATGTTTCTAAGGGTGAAACAGGGGCCCTAAACTGAAGCAGGGGGTTTTAAAAACACTACTTCAATTTAGGGCCCTTTAAAGACCTGTGTCATGCACGCACCCGAACTTACCTGCCTCTCCAGCGGTGGGGAGGGGAGGGCGAGGTGCCGGCAGGTGCAGCAGTCCCTAGGCTGTGGAGAGGGGCCAGTGCTTCCCTCCACGTCAGTAGCATCCCCTGCAGGCAGCACCCACTCACAGGCACCCAGCTTGGGCCATCCTGGGGGGCACTGCAGCCATGGATGGAAGCACTGGGACCCTGCACAGCTCAGGCAGGCAGGCTCCAGGGGTAAAAAAAAAGAAAAAGATCACAACTTTTTTTTTCTTTGGGTGGAGCCAGCCTTCCCAGACTTCTGCCAGACTTCCTGCATGGGCTTCCAGCAGAGCCCCTGAGGTGCACAGAGCCTGGTGCTTCACATCACAGCTGTAGGGCATCAAGCTGCACCCCAAGTCATTTAAGGTGCATTATGCTGCCAAATTTGCTACAGTAGTTAGAATTACTGTGCAATATGCTGCCTACGCATGCAAACACCAACACCATTAAAGCAATGCAAAAGCATTTAACCTGCTTTAAAGTGTTGTGCGTGTATACCCCTCATTTCATTTACACACGGCGTAAATGTAGCATGCATGTGAGACTCCAGAAAAGTAAATTTACTCTCTATTAGTGCTGTCCAAAAACCTGTGTTTTGATCTGGTTTCAGATGACAGTGATTTGTTTCAGTGTTTCAGAGCACTGTTCTGTTTCATTTCAGCTGAATCTCTTTTGAACGGACTGGAAGGGAAGCTTCGCACAGCCCTACCCAGCTGGGCAAGGCTTGGGCCTGTGGGCTGAAGAGTCCCAGTGGGGAGCAGGAAGGAGCTGTGAGTTGCTCATCTGGGGAAAGGCCGCTGCCCTCTGTGCAGGTGAGGAGAACCCCAACATGGATCTCTGATCCCTGTCATGCCTGGTTCAAGCAGTGCAGAATGGCAAGCAAGATTGCTGGTCCTTGCCACACAACTCAGCTCCACAGGGAGCAGAGATCTGTGCCGGGGATTTCTTCACTGCCACTGCCCACCCTGCACTGCTCCAGGGATGTGTGGCTTTGCAGAGTGGGCAGCGGTGGAGAGGTGACCCTGGCATGGATCTCTGCTCCCTGTGGAGCCAGGTCACATGGCAGCGACAACCACTGCCCTGCTGCACAATCTGGCTCCGCAGGAGCAGACTTGTGGGACAGCGCGGGGCAGGCAGTGGCAGTGAGGAGACTGTGGCATGGACCATTTTCCCATCTGTTCCCAGGGGGAATGGGCCCCTGATCTGCATGCCAGGTTTCATCACACTGCCGCTACAGGCTGGGGACAGCTGCAGCACTGCAGTCTTCCCAGCGCTCGTTGCGGACTGCACCGAGTGGCTGCTGCTGGCCCCAGCCTGCAGCAGCAGACTGCTATAATCCCACACACAAATTGGGGGCCAGCACCCCACGGGAAGAAATGGGGAAATGATCAGAGAGCTGGGGGAAGCAATCAGAGAACTAGGGAAACAAACCAGGAGCTAGAAATCAATATCAGAGCAGTCCTTACCCCCTCTTTCATCTCCCTCTTCTTAGTTTTTGTTTCCCTGCAAGCCCATCTCTGAAATTCCAAAATTCTCTGAAACATTTCAGAAATGTTTCAGAGCCTTCCATTTTGATTCAGATTCAGTGTTTTGGATGCTGAAATGGCCTGAAACACCTCCAAAATGAAACTGCTGCTGAAATCTTACACAGCCCTACTCTCTATACCTTTTTGTTCCCTTCATCTGATGCTGCCTCTAATCTCCTTACCACTCAAGAAAGGAAGAATGTTGTTCAATAGTGTGACATGAGTCTTTCCAATCTGACTTTTGAAGATGAAAGTACAAGTATACAATGCTGTCATATGTTTCTGTCTCTTGCCACACATAGATATTCATTGTTAGTAACTTAATCCTCCTTTCCTAGATAGAAGGTGATTTTTTAATCCATTTTTAAAAACTATTTATGGTATTGGCATCAGGGCTTTGGCTTGCTTGACCACTGGATGTTGTTCCAAGGAAAGAGATTGCTAGGAAGAGACAGAATCCACCTTTTGAAAAGAGGAAAGAGCATCTTTGCAGAGAAGCTTGCTAACCCAGTGAGGAGAACTTTAACCTAGATTCACTGGGACATGGAGACCAAATCCCTGAGGTATGTAGAAAAGTGAGTGACCTGGAGGAAGCACAAACAGCAGAGAGCAACAGGGGAGGTCTTTTCATTCTTCCTAAGAAAGAAAATCACCTAGTTACCTCAGGTTTCTGTAAATGAATGCCTGGAGCCTGGAAAACAAGCAGAAAGAACTGGAAGTTCTTGCACAGTCATGTAAATCTGACATGATTTTGAAGTAACAAATACTTGGTGGGATAGTTTGCATGGCAGGAGTACTGTCATGGGTGGGTATAAACTGTTCAAGAAGGACAGGCAGGGGAGAAGAGGAGGAAGAGTTGAGCCTTATGTAAATGATTTCTATTATTGCTCAGAGCTCCCATGTGAAACTGGTGATAGGCCTGTTGACAGTCTCTGGGTTAGGGTCAGAGGGGAGAGCAACAAGGGTGATGTCATGGTGGGTGCTGCTATAGACCAGAGGTTCCCAACCACCAAGCCATAGCCCAGTACTGGGCCATGGTGGGTTGGCTGCAGGGTCATGGCATGAGATTCCCACTTGTAGCCCCACCTGTCCAGGTCTGAGCAGGTTCTAGGGTCATATCTGAGTTTCTGGGGTTAAAACTGGGCATCAGGGGAGCCCTTGGAGGGAGGCAGC
Source organism: Alligator mississippiensis (assembly GCF_030867095.1). Taxonomy (NCBI): domain Eukaryota; kingdom Metazoa; phylum Chordata; order Crocodylia; family Alligatoridae; genus Alligator; species Alligator mississippiensis. The sequence goes on from NC_081824.1 coordinate 381,939,502, forward strand.
CAGCTCAGCATACCCTGTCCTGCTTCTGCCAGGCCACAGTGAAAAAAAGGTTGGGAACCATTGCTATAGACCACAAGACCAGGAGGATGAAATGGATGAGACTTTCTTCAAACATCTAGTAGAAGTTTCCTGATCACAGGTCCTGGTTCTCATGGGGGACTTCAATCACCCTGACATCTGCTGGACTGCATTTGTCCTTACTGAACCTCATGAGATTTCTTTTGGTACAATACTCCAATTTGCTGAGGCCTCTCTGAACCTAAACCTACCCTCCAGTGTTTCTACTACTCCCCGCCCAGCTTGGTGTCATCTGCAAACTTGCTGATGGTGCACTTCATCCCATCTTCCAGGTCACTGATAAAGATAACAAAACCAGCCCCAGCACTGACCCCTTGGGCATTTCAGTTGATACTGGCTACCAACAAGATATCGAGCCACTGATTACCACTCTTTGATCCTGGTGATCCAGCCAGTTTTCTATCCAACTTACTCTCCATTCATTGAACTAGTACTTCCTTAGCTTTCTGGAGAGAATGTTGTGGGAGACAATATCAGAAACCTTGCTAAATTCCAGGTATATCATGTCCACTGCTCTCCCCACATCCACAGAGCCAGTCATCTCATCATAGAAGGCAATCAGATTGGCCAGACATGACTTGCCCTTGGCGACTCTATGTAGACTGTTTCTAACCGCCAGGGATCCTGGTTTTCTCTGATAAAAAAAAAAAAAATCCCAATTTTCAGACTCAGAAAAGCAACCAAAAATCCACATTTTTTCCATGTTTAAAATGAAACACCACTACTGTATGTATAAACTTGAGAGTTACAGTGGACAATAAACTTCAAATGAGCCAACAGTGTGTCCTTGTTGCGAAGAAAGCTAACTGTATACTGGTCTTCTTTAGTAAGAATGTTTCCAGGAGATGGAGGGAAGTTATTATTCCCCTCTGTTCAACACTTGTGAGGTCACATCTGGGGTACGGTGTCCAGTTTCCTCCCCCCTCCCCTCCCACTACAGAAAGGATGTGGACAAGTTGGAGAGATTCCAGCAGACGGCAATGAAAATAGTTAGAGGGCTGGGGCACATGACTTCATAGTTTCATAGTTTCATAGTTGGTAGGGTCAGAAGGGACCTATTAGATCATCAAGTCCAACCCCCTGCCATGGCCAGAAAAGGATGCTGAGGTCAAACGACCCCAGCTAGGTGATTATCCAGCCTCCTTTTGAAGACCCCCCAGGGTAGAAGCGAGCACCACTTCCCTTGGAAGTTGGTTCCAGATCATAGCCACCCTGACTGTGAAGTAGTGCTTCCTGGTGTCCAGCCTGAACCTCCTTTCAGTCAACTTATGACCGTTATTCCTAGTTACTCCTGTAGTGCTGGGGGGAACAGGGTCTCTCCCGTTCCCCGCTGGTCCCCATTAGCCAGTTTGTAGATGACCTCCAGATCCCCTCTTAGCCTTCTCTTGTGGAGGCTGAACAGGTTCAGGTCCCATAGCCTCCGCTTGTAGGGCCTGCCTTGCTGCCCCCTGATCATGCAAGAGGCCCTCCTCTGGACCCTCCCGATGCTGGCCACATCCCTCCTGAAGTGCAGCACTCAGAACTGGATGTAGTACTCCGACTGTGGCCTGACCAGTATTGAACAGAGGGGGAGGATCACCTCCTTGGACCTGCTCAAGATACATTTCTGGATGCAGGACAATGTGCGGTTAGCCTTCTCGACTGCATCCCCACATTGGCGGCCCATGTTCATTTTGGAATCAATAATGATTCCAAGATCCTTTTCTGCCTCTGTGCTGACAAGAAGGGAGTTCCCCAACCTGTAGGTATGCTGCTGATTCTTCCTCTCCAGATGCAATACCTTGCACTTGTCCAAATTGAAACCCATCCTGTTCTCATGCACCCACCCCTGTAACTTGTCCACATCTAGTTGTAGCCTGCCCCTCTCCTCCAGCGTGCCCACTTCTCCCCACATCTTAGTGTCATCTATGAATTTGAAAAAGGTGCTTTTCACCCCCTCATCCAAGTTGCTGATGAAGATGTTGAATAGTGGAGGCCCAAGGACTGAGCCCTGGGGGATCCCACTGCCTGCATCCCTCCAGGTCAAAAAAGACCCATCCACCACCACTCTCTGGGTGTGGCCCTCCAGCCAATTTGTGACCCACCTGACTGTGTAGGCATCGATGCCACAGTCACCTAATTTCTTAATGAGAATGGGATGAGAGACAGTGTTGAAGGCCTTCCTAAAGTCCAGAAAGACTACATCCACCGCGACACCTGCGTCCAAGGATTTTGTGACCTGGTTATAGAAGGCCACCAGGTTTGTCTGACAGGACCTGCTGTGAATGAACCCATGTTGGTTGTCCCTAAGCATGATCCCCCCTGCTGGTCCCTCGCAGATGTGCTCCTCAATAATTTTCTCAAAGAGCTTCCCTAGGACCGAGATAAGACTAATGGGCCTGTAGTTTCTTGGGTCCTCCTTCCTCCCCTGTTTGAAAATGGGGACCACATTGGCCTTTTTGAGTCCTCTGGCACCTTTCCAGAGCACCATGAGTGCTCATAAAGCTGTGCCAGGGGTCCCGCAATGACCTCTGCTAATTTCCTCAGCACTCTGGGGTGAAGATCATCAGGACCTGCTGATTTGAACATGTCTAGTCCCAACAGAAGTTCCTTGAGTAAGTCCTCGCTGACCCTGGGCCTGGCAGTGCCTCCCCTGGGTCTGTCAGGTATCCCAGTGGGGGGGATGCCCCGGTCCCTGCTCAAAAAAATGGAGTCAAATAAATTGTTAAAGAGGTTAGATTTGTCATCTGGTACAACCACCAAATTTCCTAGTGTGTCCTGCAGAGGCCCTACGTTACCCAGTACCTTCTTTTTACCCCCTATGTATTTAAAAAAAGAATTTCTTGTTATCCCTGATCCAGGTTGCTAGTCCCAGTTCCATCTCCACCTTGGCTTTCTTAATAGCACCCCTACAATCCTGAGCAATGGAGGTATAGTCCTCCCTGTTGATGGTCCTTCCCTTCCATTGGGTGTACATCTCCTTTTTAGCTTGGTGACATTCCTGGATGCTTTTGGTGAGACATGGGGGCTTTTGAGTACTCTTGCCCCCTTTGATCCACATTGGGATTGTCACCCTTTGGGCTTGGAGGAAACAAGGAAAGTTTAGGTTAAATATTAGTAAAAGCTTTCTTACTAGGATGGTAGTAAAACACTGGAACAGGTTACCCAGAGAGGTTGTGGAATCTCCATCCTTGGAGATTTTTAGGACTTGGGTAGACAAAGCCTTTGTTGGGATGTTCTACTTGGAATGGTCCTACTTTGAGCAGGAGGTTGGACTAGATGACCTTCTGAGGTCCTGTCTCCTGTCCAACCATAATTTTTTTATGATTGTATGATTCTAAAAAGAAACTCTATGAATAAATGTTGAATGAATAAAAGTCATTGAAGATTTCTAGTTTTGTTATCAGGGCAACTTCACCAGAGTCCAGAAACAATAAGAAGCTAAAAGAAAGACACTAATTTAAAAATGAAAATTGTATGTACATCTTAATTGTCATTCAGAACAGACTTATTTTTTCTCTTAATGATTTGTGGTCACTCTTCTGATGTAGCATCTAAAGTAATTTTATGATGCATCTTAGCATAAGATTTATCTCCCATTTAAATATACCCAGAGTATGATAGGGTTTTTTTCAGTATATTAAATAAAGAACCCAGCTGCTTGCTGTGTACAAGATGATAGTATGACTATTGAGGAAGTGGTTGTTTAGCATTAAGATTAGTTTGTCAGGTATTTAGCTTCATGAGAAAAATGAGAAATGAAATAATAATTTCCTCATTGTCATAAATTGGAAGAAAGAAGATATATTTAGATCTACCCCATTTTGTTAGGAAACTAGCATTAGCACTGATGTGATTTGTGAAATTTATTTTTGTTTAAAACTATTGAGTATGTCATTAAAAATTAATGAGGCATCTTGAGGTAACAAGTCCTTGTATTTCCTTCCTACTTTTGACGGGATTTTTGAGAATGGAGGAATAGGTTGGGGAAAAAAGTGTTTGGGTTTGTGGCTTGTGGAATTCTTAATACTTCAGGTTCTTCATAGGGAAGTATGTGAAAGAAGACTATCTACCAACAAGCCAAAGAGGAACTGTTTCAAACAAACAAACAAAAGTTTGGGAATAATTGAATCATTGCTTTATGAATTTCCATCCATATTATTTTGTGAATGTAACTCTTGTGACCATGTGTAATCAGTGTTGGTTCAAAACTGAAAGAAAGTTAAATTAATATTTTATATTATTTCTAAAAAAAAATATTTGATCAGTTGTGGTAACTTATCAAAATACACCCCTCCCCCCCCCCCTTTTTTTTTTAGTAATTGGATAATGGGTATATTTCCTTAGGCAACTTCCTTATGTTGTTTCAGGAAGTATACAAATAAAAATACTATGTCCATTCACCAACTTGTAAAGTAGCTTTTAAAAGCAGGCAACATGTATTCAAAAAATCTCAGGAAAGTACCTGGGTCGACAGCTGATACTGCTATGTTGGAGAGACATCCCATTTTGATTAACTCTGTAAATGTTATCCTTTGTAATTCCCCCCCTCCCCTGCTATAAATAGCATCTTTATCTCCCTTGAGACTCAGTCTAATCTTAATCCCAAAAATTCAATGAAATGCTCACAGATTTGACGGAAATGCCATCTTAATCTCTCAGAAATCAGTAGAATATTTCTAACTAATACAATGTGCCAACTGGTGCCCAAATCAAATTTTCTCAAGGCAGCTCTCTGATTGATGTTAAAAAAAACAAAAAACACTTTAAGCTACAGGCAAATATTAACATTCACAAAAATTAAGAAACCTTAACCTGTTTTTGCCCCTTAAACTAGACAGAAAAGGAAAATGATAGAATTTGAACCTGGACTGCTTAATGGTTAAATGGTTATAAGCAGAATAAATAAAGTTCTGTAGTTCTGGTTAGTGTTTGCTTGCATTTGTTTTTAACTTTAAAGGTTGCTGAAGTGTACTGGAGATAGTTAATAAGGTTATTGAATGTTTATGAGCAATTTTGGTATAGGATTATCTAAGTTTGACTAGATAGCAGTGGATATTTTGGGGACCTGATCAGACAGCTTAAAATAAGCTGTGCTATCATGGATAGCATCCCTCTTGTAAACATGGTCATTGGTGCCAGGAGCCACACCAGGAACACTATCTAAGTAAATCGGGGTGGTAGGAGGGGCAGCTGGGATTGAAGGGGGCTAGCATGCCCTTGGGGAAGGTGGTTGGTGGGTCTGTGGGATGGGGGTTTCCATTTGTGTGTGTGGGGAGGGGGGGTTGGAGAGCTAAAAATATCTTTTGGTCAGGGTTGGGGGAGATAAGAAAAGTGCAGCCTAGCGATGAAGCAAATGACTGGGCTTTTCTAGACCCAGGGCTGCACTACAAACACATACATACATTTGGTTAGGTCAGGCAAAAGTTAGCCACATCTACTTTGTACATGTCCTTAGGGGAACAAAGTTAGATTGGGCTAGCCATTTTTTGACTGATCTAAAATCCCCAAACATATGTACAATTCAGCACTTAAATCAACCTAAACCTATTTAGGTTGATCTAAGCGTAACATCTGCATATTCCTCAAGACCATGTCTATTATCCAGATACAGACGACATTTGTTAAGAACCAACTTAAGAGTTATATTTTAGGCTGTGGTTTTATGAAAATAAACACATACAAGTTCAGGGAAAAGGAATGCCTCTCAGGCCATAAAGATGGAGTAGAAATTTCACATTTGTTACGGTAACTAAAGAAAAGAGGGCAAGCTGCTCTTTATTTCTACACCTTTCTACAGGGAGAAATGGGGTCTATTGTAAAACATGCATCCAACCTCCATGCTGTCATTGTGTCAAAGCCATGTTTACCCATGGATTAAAAAAAGCAAACACCAATTTTCTTTTCCTCTTTCTCAGGCTGAAAGAAGAATGCTTGTTCGATCCATTTTTCTTCTTTTTTGATTTCTTTTTATCTCAGTGAAACATAATTCCTTGAAATAACACCTTAAGTTTGGGGATACATTGACAGCAGTTTGATTCATGTGGAAACTTCCAATCCAAGGTATTTCTATGGAACAGGACTTTACTTCCCCCCCATAGAGGAAAACCGTGCTGTATTTGGCCCATCCATGGAATAGGCATATATTTGTAGTGATTCTTTATATCTCCATTTGTATTAGGATATATTTAATGGTACTGATGATGAAATTTCCTCTCTACATTTGCTAACTAAGAACCAGTACAAGAAGTAGGTTGGAAGAAGGCACTGTGGGATAAAAAGGGATGTTTCAAGTGCTTAAGTTACCAATAATTTTAGCTACACGTTTACTAAGAATTCACAGTCTGAAGACGCAAGGGATAGTAAGACAAAATGCATTATATGTTTCTCTTGAAACCAATTCAGATACATGACTCCAGCTATGTTACTCAGGTGGCTCTTTGTCACGCCTTACATGAAATCATTCTAAGTAAAATAATAATTATTATTACCATTAATAATGTTTTTTTTTTATGAGAGAACATAAAATAAAACTGTGAACACAGAAAAATAATATAACACAAACAATTAAAAATGATTATTCCAATATAATTTATTTTGGGTGCCTTTCTTAGGAAAACTACTCCTAGAGGGGAAAAAATACCTTATTTTTCAAATAAATGCTAAAAATTAAGGTAGCTAGCACATGTTCCTGAAGAAGTTTATAGATGTATAATAATTTGAATTGAAAAGTTAAATGAATACATTTTCATATAACATGGATGACCTAAACAGTTTTTGAATGGTCAAATATAAGTACTCATAAATAAGTTCTCTGAAACTAAGACAATTGTTTTGTCAGTTACTTAAAAAGAAGCCATTCTAAAAGATGCTATTAGACAGGCATATCAGTGCATATAAGGAACATTTAATCAGAATTAAATCCCATAGCTCTTTCACCAAAAGTTAACTCATGTTTCTTCTTCAAGATATAGGGGTTGACATTTAACTGCTTAATATGAAAAACATTTAGTATCTTGAATAAAATAGAAATTCATTACTCCACTAAAATCATTATAAGTGAGAAAAAAAGAGGGGGAAAAAGAATTTAAACACTTGGAAGAATTTTTGAGGAATTTAAGCCTAAATCAACTTGATTCCAGACTGACAGGCTACATCAACATGAACCACTGACAGTGCAGTAGTTACTGTGCAGTCATTTAATACTTTTATAAACGTGTACTAAATGACTGAACAGTAACTTGAATTACTGTGTAGTAGCACTGACAAATGCCTTTTTTTGTTATGGTGTGGTACAGTAGCTTAATAGTATTGTGCAGTAGCATTGCATCATGGTTTTTGCCATGCACACTACTGTATGGTATTGTATTACTGAGCAGTCAGCATCTTGTGTAGATGTGGCCATGGTAAAGGTTGCAGCTCCCTTCTAGAAATGCACTGTAAATGGGTAACTGGTTTTTGTTGCACAAGACAGGACAAAAAGTGTCTGTGTCATTTCATCATTGTTGTCAATCTTCTGTATAGTGTTTACTACAAAAACTAGCATGCCTTGACTTTCCTAACCTGATGGGCAGTCTGATTAAAAATAATCTCCAATTTTTGGACAAAAAAAAAGTAACCCAAAATCCACATTTTTCCATGCTTACAATGAAATGTTACATTTTTTAATCCAAAATTTGGGGATTTTTTTTTTAATCAGAGAAAACCATGATCCCTCCTGATGCAGCAACTTGATTTAGGATAGATCTTTGATCACTGAATGTGCTGGAAAGTTTACTGTGAGTTAGTATAGCAGTAACCAAGGTGTAAGTGTGCCTATCAAAGCTTCGCAGAATTTCCTATGAGTAAGATTTAGAACTTGGCAGAGTCCAAAACTAATGGCTAGAGGTCTGACTCCACATTTTAGATTATGTCTGCTAACTGCTCATTTATTATAACATCTCCCTGAATAAGATATACACTAAGCATTTATTGACTCGGTAGGTAAATGCCTTTTTCAATTTTGTAGCTCAGAAACAGTAAAGATAAGAATAAACTCTAACTGAAAACAGAAAAATCCTTGCTTTATTGGCCTTTACAATTGCACATATGAATAAAGCATCCTAGTCACTTTATAGGCATAAAAGTAGTGCAGTCTTGACCCAAAGAGTATGATAGAGGGTGGATTGCATCCTCAACAAGTTCACCATTGACACCAAGCTGAGGGGTGTAGTAGATACGGGAATGACCTAGACAAATTGGAAGATTGGGCCAAACAAAATCTCATGAGGTTCAATAAGGACAAGTGCACAGTCCTGCACTTAGAACAGAAGAATCCCATGTACTGCTACAGCCTGGATAAACACTTAGCTGGGGATCATCTGACCCCAGCACTCTTTCCTGCCCAGGGCAGGGGGTTGATAACCTACTGAGGTCCCTTCTGACCCTAACATCTATGAATCTATGAAAGCCTGGGGACTGACTTGTGAAGCAGCAGCTCTGCAGAAAAGGACCTGGCGGTTACAGCAAACAGTAAAATGGATATGAGTCAGCAGTGTTCCCCTTGTTGCCAAGAAGGCTAACACCATACTGGACTGCATTAGTAGGAGCATTGCTAACAGATGGTGGGAAATAATTATTCTGCTCTTTTCTGCAGTAATAAGGCCACATATAGAGTACTGTGTCCAATTTTGCGCCCCTCACTATAGAAAGGATATGGATAAGTTGGAGAGAGTCCAGAAGAGGGCAACAAAAATGGTTTAGGGTCTGGGGCACATTATTTCTGAGGAGAGACTGAGGGACTGGGTTTATTTAGTCTGCAAAAGAGATGACTGAGAGGTGATCTGAGAGCAGCCTTTAACTCTCTAAAGGTTGGGTCCAAAGAGGATGTATTTAAACTGATCTCAGTGGTGACAGATGACAGAACAAGGAGCAATGGTCTGATGTTGCAGCAAGGGAGATTTAGATTGGATATTATGAAAAACTTTCTCACTAGGACAGTGGTGAAGCACTGGACAGGTTACCGTGGAGGTGGTAGAATCTACATTGCTGAATGTTGTTGAGGGCTGGCCCAACAATTCCCTTACTGAAATGATCTAGTTGGGATGGTCCTACTTCGAGCAAGGGGTTGGACTAAATGACCTACTGAGGTCCCTTCTAACCCTGATTTTCTATGATTCTGTGTAAAGAGCAAACAGAATATAGTTATTAAGTGCTTTCATTTTAAGCAAGTGAAGGTCAAAGGCTTCCCTGAGACTAGTTGTGTATTTGGTGTGACCAAGGCACATCAGTTTCTGCACCCAACAGCCCACAATACAGCAGTAAGTCTAACAGCACATTCAGGTGCCTTTGACTATCTATCCTGAATGACTAGGTACCTATGTGCAACTGGAAGGCAGTCATTAGCATGAATCTGAAATGAGGCTCAAAATTTACCTCTGGAACCACAGCAAGACACAGTTGTGGCTCTGCTTCCATGCTACTAAAGTAGGTAATAATCATAAAAAATATCCTTGGGTTTGAAAAACAAAAGTATAAGTTTATCTGCATTTGATAAGTGGACATTGACATCAGATTTCACAGATCTTCTGTTTACTAGCCTCTATCAAATTTACTAACATAGCAAAGTAAACCAAAAAAGTTGGCCCTCTCAAATTAAAGCAATGTCTATAAATACACATAGAAAAGTAAGTTATGTATTGAAATCCAAGATGCAAAAAGTGCAGACTACCTATGGTAGTTCTGAAATATTTACTGTCCTTGGCTGCCATTCTTTTTACAGATATTGCCTATGAACTTCACTTCATCAACCTCCTAGATACAGAAACTCATGAACTCAATATTGACATTGGATTTACGACACTATATAACCTGCCCAATATCTGATTCTGCAGGTACTTCTCCATTTTTACCTACTACGTCCCCTTCCCCCTCCCCCCAGCCTGTCCCTCACCCCCTGACACATCAGTTTACATACTCACTGACTGGCATTCTTGCCTGCATTGCATGCCAGCCTCTGGCTTCTTCACTATTCATTCTATCTGGGAAGAGCAGGGGACCTTTCCAGTGCCGGTGAGATCTCACCCCAACTGCCTGTTTCTGGGCCAACTACATGCCCATCTTTCACTTGGCACATCTTGGTGGAAAACTGATTCAGATGTTACTCAGGTGGGAGGGTGCCCATTTAGGTCCCTGATGTCTAGGAGTGAAATCCATTCTGCAGCTCCATACCTCCCCTAACACTGTGGCCCATGCCTCACAGATGGCAGCCCAGGCAGCTAAGCACACCTGGAGCCTCACAGCTCCACTGCAACCAGCAAGCCTCAGGCCTGTCAAAGATCATACAGATCTAGACTTTCTCTAGCCAGAACTGTGTGTGCATGTGGTGGCAGGAGGTTATAAGGCAATTCCTACCCACCTTTCGCCAGAGAGATTTGCAGCCCTGGCATTTCTCGGAGGATGCCGCACCACTGGCAGTCTCACCAAGCCTCCTGACCCTGGCAGAGTGCAGTTTTAGGTCATGCCCAGGACCTTGGGCCTCATCCTTCCTCAAAGCCTCAGTCCGTACCTCCAAGTTCATCCTGGCATGGGAGCTCAGCCTGGAGATGTTCTTCCCCTGCTGGCTGGTGATACAGTGAGTGCCACCTCCAGGTCTGATAGCAGGGCATTAAATGGTTTAAAAAAACATTTTAAAAGGAAATAGGTGTGGATGGAGTGCAGAGCATGGCACATGGAGCTTGGGGAACCCCAGTAGTGGGATGTTCACCTTGAGGAACACCAGCTGTTCCACCACACCAGGATCCAAGAAGGTGCGGTGGGGTGTCACAACATCCCCAGCAATGCTGAACACCCTCTCACTTGGAACACTAGTCGGTGGACAGGACAGGTGTTCCCGGGAAACTGTGGCTAGATCCTACCGTATCTGGTTGCAGATTGCTCAGTACGCCAAGGGGTCGCAGAACAATGGCTCCAGGTCCTTGGCAGGATAGATAGCCACTGAGGCCTCAGTGCTACCTACCGGATGATAGGGTCTGGTGCCTCTGGACCCCAACATAGAAGACATGCCCTTGGCCCAGACTGGCAGCACCTGTGGTGGAAGAGACTGGCTGGTGGACACAGTGCTGGCACAGGACAGTGGTTCCCCTTCTTCTACGTCACCCCAGCTCTGCCCTTCTGCTTCCCTGACCCTGTTCACCAGCACCTCTGTCCAGTGATCCAGGGTTTTGCTGGCACACACGCTCCCCTTCACCCTTGGGTGGCACATGCATGCTAGCACATGGACCATACTGGACTGCAATGGAACCAGCCATTCCTTGCTGCCCTTCTTCAGCCACCTCACCAGTGCCTGCACATTTGGTGACAATGGCCTGCCCCAGACAGGAACATCCATCTCCTGGAACTTCTTCATCTGGTTATGAAGCTCCCGCCCTATAGGGGTCACTTGGACAAGGAGGGCATCACCAGTGCTGAGGCTCTCGGTAGCCTCAAGGAAAGGCTGGAGGACCACAAAGATCTGGGAGAAGGTATCCCACTTAATTTTGTTAAAGGGGAGACTAATCGAGATATCCCTGAGCAATCTCCTACCAGCCTTTTAAGCATCAGGTATGTGGAGTTTCACCAAGTCTCCACATACCTGCATGATTTTGTACTGCAGGATGCTCAGTTCTGCCTGTTTCTCCTGCAGCATCTAGCCCCCCACCAGTGCCCTTTGAGGGAGAGGTAGGCATGATCTCCACCTCGGCTGCTCCAGATGTCTGAGGTGAAGAGCAAGGCTACCTGTGAACCTGCCTTCTGCAGCTCCTCCCTCAAGTACTCCCTGCATGCCTCATACAGGGAGGCACCACTGTCCTGCTGAAGGTGGTGCATGAAGGCGTGCAGTATGATGGAGCCACAAACACCATGGGCCACCTTTACCCTGCTCAATTAAGGAGAATGGCTGGCCATCCAGATCAAGCATCTCCCCAGTGCTCTGGGTGACCTTGCTCACCTTGGGAACACGCTCCCCCCTTTCTCTCCACCTTTCTCCCACTGGTCCAGGGTGGCCTGCCACTACTTCTGGGGGATGGGGGATTTGGAGCAAGGGGGAGACTCCCCTTTGGGCATGCTCCCACTGGTGTCAGGCTGAGGAAGATCAAGGGCAAAGGGATGGTGCCTCCTGATATTCATTAGCATCCCTGTGGTGCTGAAGTGTTTCTCATCCTTGCCCCAGCTGGTCTTGCATCAGCAGTGCAGGAAGATAGCATACCTGGGATCATCTGCCACCTCAGAATGATCTCACACTACACTACCCCCTCGCTTCTGGGGTTCAGGTGCGGATCCTGCCTTATCCCCCTTCTCAGGAGGCAGAGGCACAATGACAGGGGAAGCTGAGCCTCCTGTGTCCACAATGTCCTCTGCAGTGCCTTCCAGAGAAGGAGAGATGGCTCTAGGGGAACTTTGAGGCATGTGGTGTACAAATTCAGATTCCTCCTCCTTCCCCAGAATTTCCCTGGCTATGGCACTGAGCTCCCCTAGTTCCAGATCCAGCTCATTATTGACTCCAAGATGAACATGATCCACCAATGCCAGACTGCAGCCAGCAAGGCCAGCCATACCTTGTCATGCATCCAAAGATGCATCTCAAGCCATTCCAGAGAGGTGATATTCCCCTTCTATGCGACTTTGGTCAGGCCACAGTTGGAGTACTGAGTCCAGTACTGGGCACCACACTTCAGGAGGGATGTGGCCAGCCTGGAAAGGGTTCAGAGGAGGGCCACCCACTGGTGAGAGGACAGCAGGACAGGCCCTATGAGGAGAGACTGAGGGACCTGAACCTGTTCAGCCTCAGCAAGAGAAGACTGAGGGACGACCTAGTGGCTGCCTACAAACTCATCAGGGGAGATCAACAGCAAATAGGTAGAGCCCTTTTCTCCCTAGCACCACCTGGGGTGAGGAGGAACAATGGTATTAAGCTGATACCATTGATATCATAGGTTTAGGTGAGAGATCAGAAGGCAATTTTTTACAGTTAGGGTGGCCAGAATCTGGAACCAACTTCCCAGGGAAGTGGTCCTCACCCCTACCTTGGGCAAATTCAAGAGGAGGTTGGACGATCACCTGTCTGGGGTCATGTGAACCCAGTGTCCATTCCTGCCTGTGGCAGGGGGTCAGGCTAGATGATCTGTTCAGGTCCGTCCTGACCCTAGCTATTATGAAACTATGAAACAATGAACCTATAAGAGCTCCTGTGGTATCAAAATGTAGAGGCCATTCAAGCCCACAAATTTATCATAAAATAACAAGTAATACTACATTCAGAAACATTGAATTTTCCATGGTCAGATGGTGACAAATATGTACAATCAAATTAGGTTAGGTTCATATATATTTTTCCTCCTCAAAGGTCAAGAAATCTAGTACAAATTTATTTCCATTTTTTTCTTTACCTTTCTGAGTATATTAGCTCAGTAATTCCACAAGCAATCTGTCTACACAAATTCATTTTCTGAAAACTGAATATCAACACCTAGTTTACAGGTTCATTTCATGAGTCCTCTAATTAAAGGCATGATATTTATAAACTACATTTCATTAAGAGGTAGCAACATTTTAAAGGCAAATTTGTACTAATGAGGAAATATTGAAATATTTCCAGTGGTGAAGGCTTAATTTTTCTTCATAGATAAGCATATTTCTTGAATCCAAGATGAGGTATTTTTTCCGAATCAACGTGAGGGGAAAAGACCTTGTGTTAGATTCATATAATAGCCTGTGGCAAATGATGGCTCAGCTCCCATGTTGACCCTGGGCTGGGATGGAAACCAGAATTTAGCTGCCCCCTGCCCTAAGTTGGGCTGGCAGGGAGTTGGGGACCAGAGGGTAAGTGGCAGGGGAGACAGGAAGCAGAGATGACAGGCACAGGCTCAGAAGGAGAATGTGAAAGGCAGGCACATGGCAATGGTAGGTGGGTGGCATGTGGCAGAGTAGTAGGCACTTGAGAGGGCAAGAGGCAGGGGAGACAAGTGGCAGAGTGGGCGGAGGGCAAATGGCAGAAGGTATGTACAGTCTGAGGGCATGCACAGGCATAGGGGTATCAAGGAGTGAAAGACAGGAGGTAGGGGTGTGACCCTTCACCCCCCACTGTTTCTTTCCCCATCACGGGGGTAGAGGGGGATGAGTTGAAGTTCACTTTTTAATAATTAGATTTTGTACATGGAGAACTATAACACATTGATATTTTTTCATGTATAGAATCTAGTTATTGGGGCAATCTGAAATTTGAAGTTGTCTTGATTTGGGTAAATACAGTAATGGGAGAAAAGATAAGTAACAGAAAAACCTCATTCTCACTTTCCCTCCTGGCTCCATGTGGCAACCAGTAAAGCACAGAAGCAAGGGAAATATCAATAGCATAATATAGACATGATCTACTTCTATATCTACTCCTAGATCTACTTCTACATCATCTTAGACCAATGCCTGTCCAACCTCTTTTTAAACACTTCCAATGATGGAGAGTCCACTACCTCCCTACGCAGTCTATTCAACTGCCAGTGAAGAACAGGGAAGAAGTGTTTTTTGATATCCAATCTGAACTTATTTTGCTGTAACATCAAGCCATTTTCCTATATCCTACTCTCTGCAGCAATAGAGAAAAGTCCAAAACTTCACAAAGTACTATAAATTAGGCCTAATCAATGCAATTAGAGAATCACTTATCATCTCCTGTGTCTTATACCTAATGCTTATATTTGTTCATTCAAAAACTGCTTTTTTTTTTACAGCTGCATCATGCTGAAGACTCATGGTGAATCTGTTGTCTACCAAGGCTCCCATAATACTTCTCCATAGTACTGACATCCAGCCAGGTGTCATTCTGACCTCCTAACATTCTGGATCCATTTATAATTATCCTTTGCTTGCAGATATTGAACTAGTTGTCCACCCAGCTTATAGATTTTTTTTTCTAGGCAAACTTATAGTAGTTTTCTTTCTCCAATTTTTTTTTTACAAGAAGGTCATGTCAAAAAATCTTGCTGAAGTCCAGATACGCTATATCACCATCATTTCCTTCATCCATTTGATTAGTTACTTTGTGAAAGATCAAGTTTGTTTGACATGGTTTGTTCTCAATAAATTCAACCTGAGTACTTGTGACCAGACTTTCTTCCTCTAGATGCTTGCAAATTGACTTAGAATATGCTCCAGTAACTTCCTGGATACTGAGATGAAGCTACCCAGTTTGTATTTCCACGCATCCTTCTTTTTGCCTTTTTTAAAGAGAGACAATATACTGGCCCTTTTCCAGTCCTCTGCCTGCCTCCTATGACTTCATAAATATTATTGCCAAGGGCTCTAAGATCACTTCTGATAGTTTCTTCAGTCCTCACATATAAAGTTCATCATTAGGCCTCATTTACTTGAATTTGTTCAGACTCAACCAAAACTCCCTATCTCTTTTTTGTTATCATATCCCTAAGCTCATCCCTTTCCTTAACCAAAAAAATCATTAATAGGTATATAGCTGCAGCTTAAATTTTTGGGAAGATGGAGGCAAAGTAGCTGTTGACATTCTCCAGTTCCTTTGAATCATGTATTAAGAGTTCACCCTGGGTATTTAACAGTGGACCCATGGCTTTTGGGGGTTTTCTTTTCTGGCTAACATATTTATAAAAAATATTTTTGTTGTCTTTAACCTTATTGCTTTTAATATCACGGTAGACAGTGGGAAACAATATCAAAAGCTTTGCTAAAGCAAAAGTATGTGACATCCAGCGTTCTTGTTCCATTCACACAGACTTTCACCTTTTCTTAGAACAGGGATAGGCAATGTATTTTGATTACTTAATGAGTTTTGATACATTGTTGAGTGCCACACACAAAATATTTCAGAAGATATCATTTTAACAAATCATAGACAAAAACCCCCCCAAACCATGTACTCCAAATCAAACATCTTCTATAACATATTTTAATTTATTTAAAAAAATAACTTTTGTCCTGATTTATGTTTAAGTAGTGTACATAGAGGTGATTGCATAATAGCTCAAAATAAAGTCTAACTCTTTTATATTGTTTGGGGTGGGGAGGAGGGATGTGTGGTGGGTGTGGGGAGAGTGAGTATGAGGTCCCAGGAGCTGGCCAGGGATGGATGGAGGAAGAGGTGGGGGAGGCAGGGAAGGAGAAGCTTTGTGGACAGTACCACCATAGCCCCAAACAGTGCATATAGCTTCTTGGAGAGGCTGCTACAGCAGCCTCCCAGGTAGTCAGCTCTCCCCACCTCCAGCAGCTCCTCCTCCTCTTCTTCCTGCCCCTTCTGTGCTACTCTGGGCAGCAGGTAATGCAGGTAAACCATGGGGATACATTCAGGATAGCAGATGCCCTGCCACATGGTGGAGAAGCTGCCTTTGGGCATCTCCTTCCTGCCTTAGCACATGGGGCTGCAACTCCTACTACTGGCTACCTTCCACTCACTCCATCTGGCTAGCACAATAAGCAGTCACCTCTGGGTGGCCAAGTAGGTGGAAGGTGGCTAGGAGCTGCAGCTGGATCCCTGTGTGTTTGGGCAGGAGCAGCCTCCCCCAGCCTCACTGGGTGTGTGGTACCCAGCATACATCTTCACAGACGTTGTTGCTTGTTTTTACTACCTGCTTCTTTCTTCCTGTAGCAGAAAAAGCAGGAGGAGAGGATTAGCTGGAGCAACCAGAAAAGCCCAGAAGCATGGGAAATACCCCTGGTAGAAAATAGGCATAGTTACACCTAGATCATCCCTAATCCAGTGACTGTCCAACCTCTTCTTGAATACCTTGAGTGATGGACTGCCCACAACTTCCCTAGGCAGTCTATTCCACTGCTTCATTATTTTCACAGTGAATACGTTTTTTTCCAGATAGCCAATCTAAATTTATTTTGCTGCAACTTCAAGCCATTAGTCTGTGTCCTCTTATTTTCAGTGGGAGATAAAAGGTGCTTTCCCTTTTCTTTATGGCAATGCTTCAAATATTTGAGGACTATTATCATGTCACCTCTTAAATACCTTTCTGCAAACTGAACATGCCTAGCTCTTTCAGCCTCTCCTCATTTGACTTGCCTTCCAAGCCCTTGATCATCTTTGTTGCCTGCTTCTTGACTCTCCCTAACTTCCCCATGTTCTTTTTAAGATGTGGGGACCAGAACTACACACAGTATTCCAGGTGAGGCCTAACCAGTGCCAAGTAGAGAGGTAATATCACCTCCTGTGTCTTGCATTTAATGCTTCTACTGATGCAGCCCAAAACTGCATTAGCCTTTTATGTGGTTGCATCACACTACAGACTTGTATTGAGTCTGTGATATACTAAGACTCCCTCCCAAGTCCTTTTCCATAGACCTGTCACCCAGCTAGGCATCACCCATTTTGTATTTGTGTTTTTGATTATTCTTCCGAAGGTGTAGCACCTTGCATTTGTGCACATTTAACTTTATCCGGTTAGCTTTAGCCATGGATGACTTGTGCCTCTTGACTCTGGGGGTTCCTAGAGGCTGATCGCCGACCAGGGGAGGGGGAGTCCTCCACTGGCTGTTTGCCGACCGGGGAAGCATTGGCGGCAAAACCGAAAATGCTGCCAGCTCTTCTCAGGGGGAGCACTGGCTGGTGCTCCCCACCCAACGGCAGGTGAGGGCCAATGTCGGGGGGTACATACCCCGCCCCCCCATGCCTCCCCATGCCTATGACTCAAGCCCAGCTTTCCAGTCTTTTGAGATCCTTCTGAAATACGATCACATTCTCCAGCATGTGGCATTTTGATACGTCTGTGTATACTTATACTCACCTGTGTAATTAAAGTTTTATCCTGTGCATATGTATTTAAATGTTTGGTATATATCTGATATTAGGAAAAAAAGTAATTGGGGTATATATATGCAAACTGGTAATTTGTTTAATGTATAATTGTCTTCTCTTACTGATGTACTTGGCAGAAATCCCATAAAGATTTGTGCCTGTTCTGTGGCTTTTGCATACATGCTATGTGCATATTGATTCCTTCTAATGAATTATTTAAATCATAGCTTTTTATGTGTACCAGTTTAGTCTATTGGCTATATATATATTTTGCTTTTATTTTTGGAGATAGTAGTTGCTATGAATACAGTTTTCTGATAACCATGCCATCTAAACATGTCCCCATGAGCTAAAAAAATCCTCAGACTAGTACAAATAATTATACTTCCCTGGAAACTAGGTATTTCTGAATGGAATCTATATTGTTTTCTTCCTCAGCCTCAATAAATACAAAGAGCCTTATCTTAATAACAGTAGCTGAACAAGCACATATCTTTATTGCTGAAAAGATTTAATCAGATCTGACCTCAGCCTTTGTTCTTTGAAGAAGGTAAAGTATGAATTTATCTTCTTTTTTGGTAGTTTTGATTCTAATGCAAGATCATTCACTTATATTGTCTTGTAAAAATGTTACTACAATACAGATTTTATTTGGATATAGTGGCCATAGCTAATGTATGTATTCTGTGTTCTAAATCTGAGGCACACTTCATTATATTAACAATAAATAATTCACCTGCTTTACAGTTTCATGCTTGGCATTTTGATTACTTATTTTTTGAGTGTTCAAAGAAATTTCAGCTGCTGCATTTGCCTTTAAATTGTTCCTGTAATATAGGCTTTCAGATTAATTTATTATATTGCTAAGAATATGGGATACAACTGTTTGCAAATGGCAGTTCAGAGAATAATTTCTTATTGTTGTTTCTTTGAGACTGTAGTGATTCATACTCTGAGTGTTTTATTGAATTTTGAAAAAAAAAATCACTGGGATTACTTGAGCACTGTGTTTTGGAGAATTCAGGATAGCTGAACCCTGAGTGGTGCAAGGAATTTGATTTAGTTACACTTAAAATGAAGGTGGAAGAAATCTATTAGGGTTCTAGATGAATTACACAATAAAAATAAATTCCAGGTGCATCCAACTACCTTCAATTATTGTGGTGAGCACACCCACAAACACAAGTGACCCTTTTAGCTTGCCTACACTTTTGTCAAACTGCACTATTTCAAACCAAAGTGATAGCCAGTCTTGGAGTCCTGAATCTTTCACAGAAAGCTCCCTTGTGGCTGTTTCCTCTCTATAGTAAAAGTAACCTAGCTTGACTAACCAGCTGACTATAACTTAGGCAATTGGAAAGTCCTTGAGGTAGAGTGGGAAAATTTTAGGAACCAGTTTTTATCCACCTCTTTTTTTCTAGAGATGACACAAAACGTATGTCTTTTCTCAGAGCTTTTCTCAGATTGATATAGAACTCACCTGTGTGCTCCCAGAGACCAATCCCATTTAATCTTCCATAGGCACATTCTCCAGTTCTGAAATTGGACAGTCTTCACCAAACCAAGTCCACCTGGAAAAAAAATATAACTCACTCCATTGTTCAATAGTGGGACCCTTATGTGGCTGTAGGGATCCAGGGGTGCAGACAGAAGTGACAATTTTTGCCCAATGTGGCCACTGAAAGCAGTTTATAGCTGTGACCAAACACAAATGCATGGTGGCAAACAGCTTAAAAAAATCAATGATTGGGTGAAAATCTGACCCCTCCTCGCATGAGGTATTAGATAAAGACATCTCAAAATGTGGTATCTTCTGTAAGTTGTGTCTGAAGAGACCCCAACCTGTCTCTGTTTTCAGAATTGGAGAGGGGGAAAGGGAGTGGAGAGACTTCAATCTAGGTTTCTTATAGTCCCCTGTGGAGGGTGAGGTGGGTGTATTGGGGTCCTTCAGAGATGGGGGGGGGGTCTCCAATTCACCCACCCCACCCTTCAACACTGGTTGGGAAGCCCCTAGGGTTGTGCAAAGCTTTGGTCACTAATTCAATTTGGAGAAGATTTGGACCAACTTGGCAGCCAAATCAATGAATCCAAATCGAATCCGGAGACCTATTAAAAAATCCAAATCTATTTGAAGCCTCTGAATTGATTCAGAAAAGATTCAGAAAAAAATGGCGATTCAGAAGATGGTCTTCTTGGGAAACAGAAACTGAGAAGGGGGGAAGACTGCTCTGATATTGACATCTGTAGCTAGCCAGTGGCTGTGATCTTTTCCTGAGTTTCTTTCCAGTCACAGTGATCTGGAGGATGGATGTAGAAACAGCATATAAGGCTCTGTGTGAAGACTTTTTCTGCTTTTTGTAAGCTGTCTCTGTCTGGAAGCAACAGCATGTGAAAGGTACTGGCTGAAGTGGCTGACTTCCTAGTCAGTCAGATATGGCAGGATCTGGCCAAAGTTGCCCAGGAACACTTGGCCTGTCCACTGAGCAGTGTTCCAAGTGAGAGGGTGTTCAGCATTGCTGGGGATGTAGTGACACCCCACCACTCCTCCTTGGATCCTGGTTTGGCGGAGCAGCTGGCATTCCTCAAGGTGAACCTCCCACTGTTGAGGTTCTCCAAGCTGCACCTAAGGGTGGAGTGAGTGCCACCATCTTCACTCCGCACTTATTTCCTTTTTTTAAATTTTTGTTGACAGACATTTAATGTCCCACTCTCAGAGCTGGAGGCAGCAGTTTAATTTTTCACCAGCCAACAGGGGAAGAACATTTCCCTGCTGGGATCCTCTGCCAGGGCAAACTTGGAGGCATGGGCTGGGGATATGGGGAAGGAGGAGGCCCCAGGTCCTGTGCATGACCTAAACCTGCACTCTGCCAGGGTTGGGAGGCCCTGTGGGGCTGCTGGTGGCATGGCAGCCACAAGAACTGCCAGGACTGCTAACCTCCCTGGTAAAATGCAGGTAGGGGGCACTTGATAACCTCCACCTGCCACATGCATGCACAGTCCTGGCTAGGGAAAGCCATCTGTGAGGCATGGGCTGCTGTGTAGGGAAGGCTGATGAATGGATGTCATCCCTAGAGATCAGGGGCCTAAATGGGCAGTCTCCTGCCTGCGTAACATCAGAATCAGTTATCCATCAAGAGCAAGAAGCTCAGGATTCCAACTGGCCTGAGGGCAGGTCCAGGGCCTAAGGGGGAACGACAGCTGAAGGGGTTGAAAGATGTAATCTGCAAGACATGGTCCACAGTATAGGGGAGGTATGGAGCTGTGGAATGGATATCACCCTTATACATCAGGGACCTAAATGGGCAGCCTCCTGCCTGGGTAACATTTGAATCAGTAGCTTTGGTGCTTTATATGATTGATATTTCCTCCAGAGTGACACACTAGGCTATAGTGTAACCATGACCCACATTAACTATTTTTCTTCTGTCATTCTTATGATTAAACCACTATGAACAATAGTAAATGTGTTAAGCTCTCCAAACATTTGGGTCAGGTTTCAGTCATGACAAGTCATTCAGTTGTTACAGTAATTTAATAAAGAAAATTAAATATCTCATCAAAGTCTATATACATAAAAGTTGCCAAGAGTAGAATGGACTCCCATGTGATTTTTTTGTGTGTTGACATTTATTTTTATTGCCAGATTTCTTCAAAATATATATTATTACTTTTTCCTGATGACATTAACAATGACTCATGTGCTTGTGGGCTGTTGCTCATGAAAATCTGTTCCGTTCTTATGTGTTTACAGCATTAGATAAAATACATTCTGGTCTGGTCCCCAACATCCAATGCCTTATTTTATCTTTACTCTTTCTTTAAGGGACATTAAAAAAAAAAAAAATCAATGATGATTTTGTGAATCAATTCATAAAATCAACATCCTATTCAAATTGGCATTTCTTTTGGAAATGATTTAAAACATTGTTTTCATATCAGGGATTTGGAAAGTCATTAATTTTTCTGTCTGTTAAGATTGTTCAGCTTATCTAACATTTATGATTTCATAGCATCAAGATCAAATAATCTCAATTTCCTGTTTGTTTCTCTTCCCTGCTGTTTTCAACAGATCATAGGTACCAGCTATAGTTCACTCAAACGAACTCAGTGATCAAACGTCTTACTTATTGGAGCTAGACACATCAATTTATTACAAGGGATGAGTTTTGCACTGGCATCTTTCTGTATAAGTCGAACTGTAAGAAATTAAATTATGTTAAGAAATTTTAAATATGTTTAGGGATGTGAGAGTGGGTGTATATGTGTTTGACTCTCTCTCAAATCTTAAAACTTCTACTCTCTAGTATTAGGAAAGGCCATGTTCACTCCTGAGCAGTGTGAATCCATCCTTTGTAAAAGGACCGGTGAACATATCTCTGAAGGCTATTTTTTGCTGCTGCTACCTACTCCATCAAAAGTCTACTGCTGTCAGACCTGGCATAAACATTTTTATCTTTTTAGTCTGACTACTTTTTTCCCCTAAAGGTATTGGGGGAACTGAGTGACAGATCCTTTTTTACTTATTAGCAGGGATCCTGGTTTTCTCTGATAAAAACAAACAAACAAAATTTGGATTAAAAAAAGTTAGCCCAAATTCATATTTTTCCACGATTAAGATGAAACATCATTGTACATATATTCTCATTATACATATATAGATATTAGTGGCCTTTCATCTTAATCATGGAAAAAATGTGGATTTGGGCTTACTGTTTTTAATTTGAAAATTGGGGATTTTTTTTTTTTTTAAATCAGAGAAAACCAGGATTCCTGCTTATTAGGCATATAAGTAAAGTTAGGCAGGTAAGTATGATCCTATTCCATCTTGCACAAGTTCCTGAAAAAAGGGTATACAGACTTTGGGTCAATTCTCCTCTTCCTTCCTAATCTTTTTAATTTAAACTGAAGTGATGATATGTTATAAAATTAGCTCATTAGCTGTTTTAAAAAGATTGAACATGGTGGAGTAAAGTCAAACTGAGACACCTAAACAAAAAAGAACTTAATAGGAAGATTAGGACCTGGCCCTTCAGAGTTTTATTATATTTTGTTTATTAGATATCACTGGGATTTTTAGTGCTGAAAATATGAAAGCTACTATATTCAGCACTGATACAGCCCATTTTGTGGACTGTAGGTTTTATTTTTATTTTATTTTAGTTGAGTTTGATAATGCTGCACACGTTTGACTTAGATGGGCTAGTTAGTCTCGAATCATTGGCTCCATAATGCTTCCCCAAAAGAGCCCAAAACAGGGATGACAAATTTATCATCTCTACTCCTGTGAAACATAAGGGATTTACTACATCAGGGAAGGAAACTCCCTTTACATTACTGCAACACTCCCTGTTATAGTCTATTTTAGCAACTATCACTTGCTGAAATGATTTTTAGTATCTGGATTTTAAAGCCCCTAAGGTTTTTACTGTTATACATTTTTGTCAATATTTAAAATGTAGAAGTAAGAGGATAGAGTATCCTAACTGGTGGAATGTGTCAATTTTGGTTTAGGATGGACCCTATAAGAAAGAATGCAGAAAGATATCTGCACTTGAAAACAAAGAAAAATAATATACAACACACTTAAGGTTCTTTATAGAGAGATATATGTTTAAAATTTATATTTTATATGGAATGTAAAACATGTACAGTACAATGGCAAATCTGTGTCACCGTGACCATCAGAAAAGGACTTCATAGATTTCATACATTTCATAGACATTAGGTCGGGAAGGGTCCTCGGAAGATCATCGAGTCCAGCCCCCTGCCCAAAGGGCAGGAAGTCAGCTGGGGTCATAGGATCCCAGCAAGATAAGCATCCAATTTACTCTTGAAGGTGTTCAATCTAGGTGCTTGAACTACCTCCGATGGCAGGCTGTTCCGGACTTTGGGGGCTCAGACAGTAAAGAAATACTTCCTTATGTCCAGCCTGAAATGGTCTTGCAGTAGTTTGTAACCGTTTGACCTTGTCATCCCTTGGGGCAGTCTGGTGTACAAACATTGCCCCAGATACTGATGGTCACCCCTGATAAACTTATAGGTGGCCATCAGATCACCCCTGAGCCTGTGCTTTTCCAGGCTAAAGAGCCCCAGGGCTCTCAGCCTGTCATTGTAAGCTCTGTTTTCCTGACCTCTGATCATGCGTGTGGCTCTTCTCTGGACTCTCTCAAGCTTCTCCACATCCTTTATGAAATGTGGAGCCCAAAACTGGATGCAGTACTCCAGCTGCGGCCTCACCAAGGCTGAGTACAAGGGGGGAATGAAGTCTCTGGATTTGCTTGAGAAGCATCTATGGATGCAAGCCAGCATTTTGGTTGCTTTACTAGCCGCAGCATCACACTGAAGGCTCATGTTTATCTTGTGGTCAATGATGACCCCCAAGCCTCTTTCTTCTGTAGTGCTAGCCACTGTAGCACTGCCAAGCCTATAAGGATGCTGGATGTTTTTCCTCCCAAGGTAGAGAACCTTGCAATTTTCAGTGTTAAACACCTTCAGGTTCTTGTCTGCCCATTTGCTGAGCCTGTCCAGGTCAGCCTGGATCACCCTCCTGTCTTCAGGTGTGGATGTTTTGCTGTAAAGTTTTGTGTCATCGGCAAACTTGGCCAGTCCACTTCTGACTCCAATGTCCACATCATTAATGAAGATGTTGAACAACATGGGTCCAAGGACAGAGCCTTGGGGGATCCCATTGGCCACAAGGCACCATGATGATTGACTTCCATCAATTACTACTTTCTGGGTCTGACCACAACGCCAATTTCCCAACCTGCGGATCGTGGTGGACCCAAAGCCACAATTGGCCAGTTTCACCAAGAGGTGATCATGGGATACCAGATTGAAGGCTTTTTGAAGTCAAGATATATGATATCAGTCTCTTCTCACTTGTCCAGGTGATAGGTCACCTGATCATAGAAGGAAATGAGATTGGTCAAGCAAGACCTACCCACAACAAAGCCATGCTGGCTATTCCCCAGGATGTTGGCATTGGCCAGTCCATTAAGGATGGCCTCTTTAATAAACTTTTCTAAGATCTTCCCCGGGATAGAAGTCAGGCTGATGGGCCTATAGTTTGCTGGATCCATTTTCCTCTCTTTCTTGAAGATAAACACCATATTGGCCTTCTTCCAGTTTTCGGGCACTACACCAGTGCGCCAGAAGTTTTCAAAGATCCGTGCCACTGGCTGGGCTACGATGCTTGCCAGCTCCTTGAGTACCTGGGGGTGTAGCTTGACAGGGCCAGCTGACTTGAAGGTATCCAGCCTTTCAAGGTGTTCCTTCATGAAGTCAGCATTGATGGAGGGCAGGGGATCTCCCTCACCTGGACCTCCCTGTCCTGTAGTGAGCATGGGTGTCCCATGGGACTGATGAAAGATCGATGCAAAGTATCCATTTAATTGGTTGGCTTCTTCCTGGGTGTCAGTTGTCCCGTCTGTTTCAGCAGGGGTCCAATGTTGCTCTTGCTTTTCATGCAGCTCCCCACATATCTGAAAAAGGGCTTTTTATTGTCCTTGATGCTCAAAGCTAGTTGGAGTTCAGTTACAGCCTTGGCTTTCCTGGTTTGCTCCCTGCAGGACCAGACCAGTGCAGAATATTATCCTTCATAGGCCTTTCGTTTTAGCCTCAGGAGGTCTGCTAAATCTCTGGAGAGCCGGGGTGGGGGGGCTGTTGTGCCCTCTTGCTGCCTTTCCTTCGAGATAGAACAGAATTAGCTTGTGCATTGAGGATTGCTCCCTTGAGGATCATCCACTCTTCCTGAGCTCCCCTCCCCCTGGGGTCATGGTCCCTTACGGTCTCACTGACAAGCCTCCTGAGCTTGTCAAAGTCAGCTTTCCTGAAGTCAAGGACTTCAGTGTTGCTGACTGACTTGCCAGCTTTACGGTGGATGGGGAAGGTGATCAGCTCATGTTCGCTGTCATCCAACTTCCCATCAATCACTAGGTCACTGATTAGGTCATCCCCAGTAGCCATTACCAGGTTGAGCACAGCGCTTTACCTCTCTTTGGCCCATAGACTTCTTGAGTCAGGTAAAGGTCACCCACACACAATAGGAATCTTTGTGACCGCTCGGATTTTGCTGAGTGATCCTCCAACGAGATGTCTGGGTAATTGAAGTCACCCATGACAACCATGGTCCTGAAGCATGCGGCCTCAGCCAGTTCCCGGGTGAACTTCTGCTCAAGCTTTTGACTTTGGGTGGGAGATCTGTAGTAGACTCCCACCATTATGTCCCCTGTCCCATGTTCCCCATGGATTTTAACCCAGAGGGTCTCCAGTCATCCACCCTGGTCACCAACATCAGCTTGCAGGGATGCATAGCTTTCCTTAACAGAGTTACACCTCTTCTCCTTTTATTGACTCAATTTCTCCTGTACAAGGTATAGCCATCTATACCCATCATTTAGTCATGAGTGGAGTCCCACCAGGTCTCTGTTATCCCTATGACATCATAATTATTTGTATTAAGCAGGAGGATGAGTTCCTCCTGCTTGTTTCCCAAGCTCCTGGCATTTGTGTACAGGCAGGCAAGTGTCCCCTTGGGGACTCTTGTCTTGCCCACAGATTGTACCAGGGCTGGGGCAAGGGTGGGCTCCCTTCAGTGCCTTGCCCGCTGGCTTTGCAAGGGTTGCTCAGTGGGCCAGCAGTGGCGGTAGTCCCCCCATCCCCCAGTGGGCTTAATTTAAAGCCCAGTGGAGCAGGTCAGGAAGTCTGGCTGAGAAGAGCCTCCTCCCCAGGGGAGAGAGGTAGAGGCCATCTCTTCCCAGCAGCTCTCTGCCTCTCGCCAAAGAGTAGGCTGTGGTCATGGTAGCCAAAGTCTTCCTGATGACACCAGTGCTACAGTCTTTGGTTAACTACCTGGATCCTCCTCTCCCTCCTTGGCCCATACCCTGAGACTGGGAAGATCGAAGAGAACACCACCTGTTCCCCCAGACCCTTTAGCCCTGTAGTGCCTCTTGACCCGGCTGGGAGCGCTCTAAGCCATGACATTGGTGCCCACATGAATAAGGAGCATGGGATAGTGGTCTGTGGGCTGGAGGAGCTTAGGGATCTTCTTCGCAATAACTTAGATGCAAATCCCTAGGAAGCAGCAGACCTCCCGGGCTAAGGGGTTAGGGTGACAGATTGCCCCCTCAGTCCCACTCAGGATGGAGTCTCCCACAACAAACACTTTACATTTTGTCTTGGGAAGAACGGGGGTGGTAGCTGCAGTTGAGCCTGTGTTGCCTGCAGGAGCTGGCAACTCAGCACGCCCTGCTGGGGCTGCAAGAGGTTCATACCTGATGCTAAGCTCCGGCGGGGCAGGGGCCTTGGTGTGGCAGGTCTTAGGGCCCTTGACCACCTTGGTCCATCCCCCTGACTGGACAGAATGGGAGGTCCTCCTTTGACCTGGAGGGAGACCATGGTCTACCCTCTGGCTCTTGGGGGAGAAGGGCATGGCAGTAGGAGTCTATCTCCTGCTCACAATCCCTGATGGCACACAGTCTCTGGACTGTGGCCTGGAGCTCCTCCAGCTGGCATGCCAGAAACCCCAAAAGGGAGCAAACCCCACAAGGGGAGGTAGCCATGCTCCCAGGCCCCAGAGCCTGAAAAAGGGACAGGCAGCCCCTGCAGCTGAGAGCCAGGGGCTCCTTCTGGGTGGAACCCAGAACCATGGGCTCCATCTGGGTGGCAGTCTCTGAGATGCCGGGGGGGGCGGGGCACAGACCCCCAAGGGGACCTGAGGGGTACTGTGAGTGCCCATCCATGGCATGCCGCTGGTAAGAAGGCTGGGCCTGAGTCTGCCTACCCTAGGGCGCTCACAGGCAGGGTCTCGGGCCCTCCTGCGCACCCTCCTGAGCGAACTCTGCACTAACACACACCAGCAGAGAAGCGCACCTGTTTGCACAGCCTGTTTGCATGGCTCTGGTTGCTTGGCTCCTTGGGGGGCTGGACGAAGTAGAGGCCTGGACAGGGCGAGACCCAGCCCGGCTCCACTCAGCCACCTCCTCCCACTCTGTAAGGGTTAACCCCTCCCACCACAGGCCCTGCTTACCTCCAGCTATGCTGGGGGCTGGTGGGGAGCTCCACAGCTGTGGGGGGTCTTTGGGAGGTCTCTGTAGACAAGTTCTGACTTGTCTACACAGAACTTTATTTTTACAGATAAAGTAATATAATTCCTGGATGTTGACATAATTATGTTTCTATAGCCTATATAGCTCTATAAATATGTCCACACTAGAACTTTTACTGCTATATTTAGCATGCCTAACAGTTATACCTAAAAAATAAGGGAAGTGAAGGGCCCTATTGGAATCAAAGGGCACAGTAATACACTGGATAGCCCTACCTAGAGCTCCGTTCAGGATAAGAACTCATTATCCACAAAAGTATCCCAGCGGAAGCTGGACATTATACATTAAGTTAATTCTCCTAAGTTACTGCTTAAAGAACTCTTCTGATGCTACACCATGATGAGATTAGTCATGAGGATGTTGGGCCAAGACACCTAACAGCTAAGGAGCCAAAGGTTTCAATGTCTCCCTGACCTTGGGAGACATGGGTGAGAAGCAATCCCCCACAAGGAGAGAGCCCTATAGCAATGGTGCCAGGTCAAGCCGTGGATGTGGTAAGGGTGAGGTAAAGGGGAGGTTGGAGACCCACAAAGAAGTTAATGGTGTGAGATCCAAAGAGGCACCTGCAGGTACTGTCTCTCAGCAAAAACATAAAGACGTGGTAGGCGAGCAAGAACAACTCACGGGAAATGCAGGTAATACCACTCTTAAGATCTCAGCCTGACATCTCAAGAAGGTAGAGTGCTAGGCAACAAAGGACTCAAGCCTTATAATGCCTACCAGCAACAGTCATATACATCTTATATGACCCAAGGCACAATCATTGGGATCATGGATTAAATTCCCATTATGCCTTTAAATGAATATATGTCAGCAGCCCAGAAAATGTAAATGAGCAAGTGGAAGACATATAACTAGGGATCTTGGTTTTGTCTGATTAAAAAACAAAAACAAAAATAATTTTCAAATAAAAAAGTAACCCCAAATCCACATTGTTCTGTGATTAAAATTAAACACCTTTAATACACACACACACACACACACACACACACACACACACATATATATATACACACACACACACACACACACACACACACACACACATACACACACACACGTGTATGTGTGTGTGCATGTGTATTAGTGGCGTTTCATTTAAATCAAAGAAAAATGTGGATTTGGGTTCCTTTATTAAACCTAAACATTGGGGATTTTCTTTAAGTTGAGAAAAGCAGGATCCCTGGTCAACATAAAACATGCATCAATCTAGCTGGATCCATTTCAAATCCAATTCCAATTTAATCATAAACTCTACTATTTTGTCATGATCTTGCACTGAAGGGACATGAACAAAACAAACTTGTTCTATTAATGGGTATCGGAAATGCTTAAGAAGGGAAACTAGGAGAAGAAACCTGCAGACCAAAGAGAAGATCATTCCTCTCCTTTCAAATAATTCACTTGATAACAATTATTTTGTGCATAACTGTTTCCAGGATCAGGACTTAGATAACTAAAAATGTATCTTTTCCTAGAGATTTCATGTAGGTATTTATTTATTTATTTTGTCTTTGTAGTCTGCAGCAAAAAAGAGCATTAAAGGCATCAGTAATTACAGGTATTCCAAAAGAAGCAGCAAGCAATTACATACCCACAGCCCTTCTGTCTCATAATTAGCAAGAACAACCTAATTTATTCACATATTACTTGATATTAGTTGAAAATGTCTCAATGTGGTTCTGAATCAGAATTTCCAGTTCTGGCCCTGGACTCTGTGATTTGAGTCTAAGTTAAGCATTACTATTGTGAAACAGTTTCAATATAACTTATCCTTTGTGTAAGGCACCATGAGGCATTCATTGGTGAGTGTCACGGCGGGGTCCTCGTGGAGGGCCGTGATCTCCTTGAGGCCCTTTCACCGCGCTACTCCAGCCCGAGGGCACCCTCCATTCTCGCCCACCA
Source organism: Alligator mississippiensis (assembly GCF_030867095.1). Lineage (NCBI taxonomy): Eukaryota > Metazoa > Chordata > Crocodylia > Alligatoridae > Alligator > Alligator mississippiensis. The sequence continues at coordinate 381,969,352 of NC_081824.1, forward strand.
CGTCTTGATCGAATATGTAATAGGGAGGCTGCCTTGTGTTTCCTCAGGCCTGTCAGCTCCTGGACCCCTTGTGGGTCTCCCCGTACAATGGGCGCTACCCAAGCGCCCTAGCCTTATGGGCTATGTGTGGCTCCTACCTCCCCTGATACCACGCCCCAAGCCTCGCAGATGTAAAGGACGTTGTCCGGTCTGTCTCTCTACTGTGGCCCACCCTGGGCTCCCTCTCTCATGCCCAGCCTCTTGCTGGGACTCTCGTCTGGCCCACTCTGGGCCTCCCCTGCCAGTGTGGTTCCGCTCTGGGACTCTCTAGCGGGCCTCCGGTCCTATGGGCCAACCGCACGGATACCCTCCCTGACTCTGGCTCCCCGCGCTGCTACTCCCTGTCTTCTCAGGGGCAACCGCAGCACCCTGCCTTGGTCTGAGGGGTATTGCCGCACTAGCCTGTGGCCGGGCTCGCTATGCCCGTGCGCCCACACTGGGCTACTCAACAAAGCACCATGGCGTTCCCCACTCTCTGGGGCTCGCCGTGCCCACACTGGGCTACTCAGTAATGCACAATGGCGTTCCCCCTCTCCGGGGCTCCCCATGCCCACACTGGGCTACTCAATACTGGACAAGGGCGTTCCCCCCTCTCTGGGGCTCGCCGTGCCCACACTGGGCTACTCAGTAATACCGCCCCTTTCCTGGGGCCGGGGGCTATGTTCCCCCCACAAGCAATCCGGGGTCTCGGTCCCCGTCCGCAAACTACGGGCTGCGCCCGCGGCCCACTGGCCGCGCTCCTCGCCGCCAGCTGCTCGCGCAGTGGCATGCGAGCTGCGCCTTCCCTGGCGCTATACCAAGGGCGTTCCCCCCTCTCTGGGGCTCGCCGTGCCCGCATTGGGCTACTCAGTAATACCGCCCCTTTCCTGGGGCCGGGGGCTATGTTCCCCCACACGCAATCCGGGGTCTCGGTCCCCGTCCGCAACCTACGGGTTGCGCCCGCGACCCACTGGCCGCGCTCCTCGCCGCCAGCTGCTCACGCACTGGCTTCCGAGTAATTGAGGCCTCCTCCAACCCCTACAGCCTCGCCCAAATCTCCGGGTGTAATAATACAAACACAAAGCAAAACCACAAGCCCCTAGGCTGTAACACAAATGCAAGCCGCCTGGCCATAACTCCTCATCATAGCTCAAGCCTCCAGGGCTATCATGAGCTGTACTTGTGACTTAGGCTCCTTCCCATATCTCGGCCGAGGGAGCTCCTGCCTCTCCGGCTGCTGGCAGAGAACTGCCAGCCTGGCCTCAGCCCTGAGCTTTATAAGGGCCAGGCCCTGCCCCCTACAGGCAGCTGGCTCCGCTTGGTTGCTCCAGCAACCCGCAGCTGCGCTCATTACCTGAGGCAGCCTCAGCTGGGCTCGTCATGTCAGGCCAGGGCGCGCTCACTTGCTCCCTGGCAGTTTCTCCACTCTAGGAGCAGGAGCACCGAGGTGCCCTGCGACAGTGAGGTCAACCGGCGGCTTTGGAACTGGTGTGTCATGGCACGGGGTCCTGTAGGATGGTTGTGATCTCTCCAAGGCCCCCTTACCGTGCCAAGTTGGTCCAAAGGGCACCCTCAATTCTTGCCCGCCACGTCCTTGATGGTAAAGATAATAGGGAGGCTGCCTTTATGTCGTCTTGGACATGGTTCTGCTGTACTCACTGACTCCATGGATTCCTGAACCCCTTGTGTGTCCCGTTCTACAATGGGTGTTTTGGGGCACCCTAGCCTTATGGGCTATGCGTGGCTCCAACCACCCCTTTACCACACCCCAAGCCTCGCAGATGGTACTGACGTTGTTGGTCTGGACCTGGTTACAATTTAGCCCCCTTGTCCTCCCTGGGCCCTCCGTGGCCCTGTCTCACTCTGCGCCTTCAATGGTGATCGGGCTCTCCATGGCCCTGTCTCGCATTGTGCCTTCACTGGCACTTGTGCTTTCTGTGGCCCTGTGTGACAGGTCGTTGCTCTGGGATGCCCTCAATGTGACCCACCCACCTGTCTCTACGGCAACTGCCCGCCTACACTCCTGCCACGCCTTGTTGCTATTTAATTAATTAGGATTAATTAGCAGGAGGCTGCCCTTAGTCTGCCCCGCCACTAGGGGGTGCTATTTGCGGCTCCGTCTCCTCCCCTACACCGCAGTCCACACCTCGCCGATGTAATCACCGTTGTCTCAATTCTCTCACTCCAATTCTCTCACTATTCGGCCCCTTACTGTTCTCCCTGGGCCTTCCTTCCTTTGCTGCTCCCTCCTGGGGCTTTCCGGTGCCCAACTTGGGCCTCCCAAAAATGCGGCCCCCTATCAGGGCTCCCAGTGCCCAAACTTGGGCTTCTCAATAATACTGCCTCCTATCTGGGGCTCTCCGCACCCACACTTGGGCTTCTCAATGTTGCCCCCTTCCTGGGGCTCGCCGTGCCCAACTTGGGCCTCTCAATAAGATGGCCCCCTTTCTGGGGCTCGCCATGCCCAACTTGGGCTTCTCAAACGCCCCTCTCCAGGGCTGGGGTCTATGCACCCCCGTGTGCTGCGCCCACTGGCACTGGGGTCCTCACACTCCGCTGTGAGTCCCCTATGAGGCCTCCTCCAACCCCTAATATCCTCACCCAAACCACCGGTGATAGACAACAAAGCAGAACACAAACTCAAGCCTCTTGGCTACAACTTAAATATAAGCTGCCTGGCTATAACAACGTTCCTCAACTCAAGTCAAGCTATACCTGCGGTTCTTGCTGCTTCTCGTATCATGGCTTAGGGAGCTCCTGCCTCCCTGTCTGCTGGCAGGGAACTGCCTCTGGGCTCAGCTCCTGGGCTTTATAAGGGCCAGGCCCTGTCCCTTCTGGTCAGCTGATCTTCCCTGGTTGCCCCGGCAACCCACAGCTGTGCTCCTTAGTCACTGCTAGGGCTCCTTCCCTAGCAGTTTTCCCCTCTTCAGGCACAGGGCAGCTCAGTGCTCTGTGACACCCTGTCTCGCTCTGCACCTTCACTGGCACTCAGGCTCTCCGCAGCCCTGTCTCGCTCTGCACCTTCACTGGCACTCAGGCTCTCCGCAGCCCTGTCTCACTCTGCACCTTCCTGGCACTCGGGCTCTCCTCGGCCCTGTCTCGCACTGCGCTTTCCTGGCACTCGGGCTCTCTGCAGCCCTAGCTCGCACTGTGCCTTCACTGGTGCTCGGGCTCTCCGCAGCCCTGTCTCGCTCTATGCCCTCCTGGTGCTTGGGGTCGGTGCACCTCCAATGCTGCACCCTCTCTGGTGCTCGGGGTTGGTGCACTCCCAATTCTGTGCCCTCTCTGGTGCTGGGGGCCCCACACTGCTGTGGGTCCCCTATGAGGCCTCCTTCATCCCCTAATAGCCTCACCCAAGTCACCAGTCTTAAACAGCAAACCAAACACAAGCCCCTAGGCTATAACATAAATTCAAGCTGCCCAGCTATAACATCATTCGAGCCACCCCAGGGATGCTCTATCCCTCACCAGTATCAGGAGCTACTCATGCAGTCAGGCCTCTCCCCTTTGCTTGCTCAGGCAGACCTCCTTCCCTTGGCTGCCAGCAGGGAATTGCCATCCTGGCCTCAGCCCTGGGTTTTATATGTGGGCCAGGCCCTGCCCCTTCCAGTCAGCTGACCTCTGGCAGGTGTGGGCCACTAGCTCCCTCTGGTTGCCCTGGTGACCAGAGGCTGGGGCTCCCCACTCACTGCTTGGGCTCTTTTCCCAGCAATTTCCACTCTAAGGAGCAGGGCATCTAAGTGCTCTGCGACATGGTGTTACCTGGTGGGCCTTGGGTTCTTGGACCGTGACCTGCATTTCCACACAGAGGACATGCTCGGGTGAGATGGGCTTCGTCTCTTCCCAAAAGGAAGGAATTTTTTTTTTTTCTTTCCAGGCTCGCTGATCTTGTATGGCATGTTTTAAACCAGGTTTGCTGGGGGACAGGGATTCAGAGGAATGTGAGGACACATCCAGACCGGTAGCCATTTGGGAGACAGTGATCACCTAATAATAGAATTCACCATAAGACGGCGAGTGGGTTAGGTAACTAGTAGGGTGAAAGTGCTAGACTTTAGGAAAGCTGATCTCAATGCACTCAGGCGATTAGTCAAGGAAGCACTGCAGAGTAGGAGTTTTGAAGGGATGGGAGCCCAAGAAGGGTGGCTGTGCCTAAAGGAAACGATCCTTCGGGCACAAAGCAAGACGATCCCCAAGCGAGGCAAAAAAGGGAAAGGGGCCAGGAGGCTTCCATGGCTGACCAGAGAAATCCAGGGCAGCCTAAGGGCCAAAAGGGGAGCACATAAAAAGTGGAAACAGGGTGAGATCACTAAAGATGAATATACCTCCTCTGCTCGTGCTTGTAGGGAGGCAGTTAGGCGGGCCAAAGCTACCATGGAGCTGAGGATGGCAACCCAAGTAAAAGACAACAAGAAATTGTTTTTTAGATATATTGGGAGTAAAAGGAAGGCCCAGGGAGGAATAGGACCACTGCTAAATGGGCAGAAACAATTGGTGACAGATAGGGGGGACAAGGCTGAACTCCTCAATGAGTTCTTTGCCTCAGTGTTCCTAAGTGAGGGGCATGACAAGTCTCTCACTGGGGTTGTAGAGAGGCAGCAGCAAGGCGCCAGACTTCCATATGTAGATCCTGAGGTGGTGCAGAGTCATTTGGAAGAACTGGATGCCTTTAAATCGGCAGGCCCGGATGGGCTCCATCCGAGGGTCCTGAAGACACTGGCCAACATCATTACAGAGCCACTGGCGGGAATATTCGAATGCTCATGGCGCACGGGCCAAGTCCCGGGGGACTGGAAAAGGGCTAACGTGGTCCCCATTTTCAAAAAGGGGAGGAAGGAGGACCCGGGCAACTATAGGCCAGTCAGTCTCACCTTCATCCTTGGTAAAGTCTTTGAAAAAATTATCAAGGCTCACATTTGTGAGAGCCCGGCAGGGCAAATTATGCTGAGGGGAAACCAGCACGGGTTTGTGGCAGGCAGATCATGCCTGACCAATCTAGTTTCTTTCTATGACCAGGTTACAAAATGCCTGGACACAGGAGGAGGGGTGGATGTTGTATACTTAGACTTCAGGAAGGCCTTCGATACGGTATCCCACCACATACTGGTGAACAAGTTAAGAGGCTGTGATGTGGATGACTGCACAGTCCAGTGGGTGGCGAATTGGCTAGAGAGTCGCACCCAAAGAGTTGTGGTGGATGGGTCGGTCTCGACCTGGAAGGGTGTGGGCAGTGGGGTCCCGCAGGGCTCGGTCCTTGGACCGATACTCTTTAATGTCTTCATCAGCGACTTGGACGAGGGAGTCAAATGTACTCTGTCCAAGTTTGCAGATGACACAAAGCTATGGGGAGAAGTGGACACGCCGGAGGGCAGGGAACAGCTGCAGGCAGACCTGGATAGGTTGGACAAGTGGGCAGAAAACAACAGGATGGAGTTCAACAAGGAGAAATGCAAAGTGCTGCACCTAGGGAGGAAAAATGTCCAGCACACCTACAGCCTAGGGAATGACCTGCTGGGTGGCACAGAGGTGGAAAGGGATCTTGGAGTCCTAGTGGACTCCAAGATGAACATGAGCCGGCAGTGTGACGAAGCCATCAGAAAAGCCAATGGCACTTTATCGTGCATCAGCAGATGCATGACGAATAGGTCCAGGGAGGTGATACTTCCCCTCTATAGGGCGCTGGTCAGACCACAGTTGGAGTACTGCGTGCAATTCTGGGCGCCACACTTCAAGGAGGATGCGGATAACCTGGAGAGGGTCCAGAGAAGGGCAACTCGTATGTTCAAGGGCCTGCAGACCAAGCCCTACGAGGAGAGACTAGAGAAACTGGACCTTTTCAGCCTCCGCAAGAGAAGGTTGAGAGGCGACCTTGTGGCTGCCTTTAAGTTCATCACGGGGGCACAGAAGGGAATTGGTGAGTATTTATTCACCAAGGCGCCCCCGGGGGTTACAAGAAACAATGGCCACAAGCTAGCAGAGAGCAGATTTAGATTGGACATTAGGAAGAACTTCTTCACAGTTCGAGTGGCCAAGATCTGGAACGGGCTCCCAAGGGAGGTGGTGCTCTCCCCTACCCTGGGGGTCTTCAAGAGGAGGTTAGATGAGTATCTAGCTGGGGTCATCTAGACCCAGCACTCTTTCCTGCTTATGCAGGGGGTCGGACTCGATGATCTATTGAGGTCCCTTCCGACCCTAACATCTATGAATCTATGAATCTATGACACTTCACTGTCAAGCCAGGGGACATGCACAGGTAGTATCCAGGTAAGTGACAGGGGCCAGGGTAGGCTTAGGAACAAGGGCATAACACATGCACCTACAGGAGGCCTCAAATGCCTCTACACAAATGCTCGAAGCATTGGGAATAAGCAGGAGGAACTCACTCTCCTGCTAACTAACAGAAACCCAGACCTAGTGGGGCTCACAGAAACCTGGTGGGATTCTACCCACAACTGGGCAGTGGACATCAAGAGCTACAGTATGTACAGGTGAGACAGAGCATGGAAAAAAAGTGTGTGGGGGGGTGTAGTGCTCTATGTCAAAAAGCAATACACATCCTTGATGATCGAGATGGTGTCAAAGGAAGGGAAAACTGAGATGCTCTGGGTAAGAATGCAAGGGGAGTGTGGGGAAAGGGACTTGATAGTGGTCATCTACTACAGACTGGCTCACCAGGGGGATGAGTTGGACCTGGAATTCTCAGGTGAGCTCACGGAGGCTGTTAAGTTAAGGGATGTGGTTGTCATGGGTGACCTAAACTACCCAGATTATCTACTAGGAGGAGCGGTCAGTCAGGTCCAACTGCTCACATAGGTTCCTAGCCAGGATACAGGACCTCCACCTAACCCAGGAGGTGCATAGTCTCACCAGGGGACATGCCTTGCTGGACTTGGTCCTTGCCACAGGCGATGACCTGGTGAGGGGTCTGCGGGTACTCAATCACCTGGGTGACAGTGATCATTGCCTACTGGAATTTACTATCCAGCACAGGGTTTTGAAAGCAAGCAGTCAGGTAAAACTCCTCAACTTCAGGAGGGCCGACTTCAGTGAACTAAGAAGATTAGTAGGAGGGGCATTGGGGTCTCAGATCTTCAAAGAGATGGGAGTCCAAGATGGGTGGCTGTTCCTCAAGGAGACAATCCTCTGAGCTCAAAGGGAGTCAGTCCCAATGCACACCAAGGGGGACAGGAGTGCTAAAAACCCCCCATGGCTTATCAAAGGCATCCAGGAGGGCCTGAGGGGAAAAAAAAGAGGCATACAAACAGTGGAAGCAAGGGGCTATTACCAAGGAGGATTACACCTCTGTTGCTCATGAGTGCAGGGAGGCTGTTAGGAACGCCAAGGCAGAGATGGAGCTAGGTCTAGCGACCAGAATTAGGGATAACAAAAAGTCCTTTTTCAAATACATAGGGAGTAGGAAGAAGGCACTGGGCAACGTGGGGACCCTAGAGGACAGGCTTGGCAATCTGGTGATTGCAGCAAATGAAAAAAGCTAACCTCTTTAATGAATTCTTTGCCTCCATATTCCTGAGCAGGGACCAGGACATTTCCCCCACTAGGATTACGGAGGGACACAGGGGAGGCACTGCCATGTCTAGGGTCAGGGACCACCTAGTTAGGGAACTTTTGGAGAGGATAGACATGTTGGGCGAATACTTTAATCAGTCCCCCTCCCCACCATTCCCCAAGACAGACATAGTTGCAACAAACACCCATAACACAAGTTTTGCCTATCAGCAGCCAGAGATACAGGGTCCCAGAACCCAGAAGATCCTGCACCTATCTCCTTGAAAGCTGGCAGACTTCATGGCCACAGCAGGAGCTAGCAGGCCTGCAGCTTTCACATTGCTGCACCTTAACACACACAGTGTCACCCATGTTACGCGTTTTGCTTGTCCGCAGCTTGTGGTACAGTTTCACCCAAACCCCTGCACCTATCTCCTTGAAACTTGGCAGGCTTTGTAGCCTCCACAGGGGATATCATATCTACAGTTTTCACCTCACTGTGGCTTAATATACACACGTGACATTAGTTTTGCTTTCAGGAATTTGAGGTGCAGTTTCCCAGAAACTCCTGAATGTATCACCTTGAATCTTGGCATGTGTCATTCTCTCAGCGGAGGCTACAATCCCTGAATGTTTCATCTTAATCAGCCAAAAGACAACAAAGTTATAGATATTTCATTGATTCCCATTTATACCCTATGGCCGAATCTCCAAATTGTCAAATCTTTTCTGGATTGATTCGGAAACTCTGAATTAATTTCAAAAGCATAAAGCTTCCAGCAATTCAATTTGGGTTCATAGATTATGCCTCCAAATTATCCAAATCATCTCCGAATCCAAATTGTGATCCGAAGCTTTGCACAGCCCTACTAAATATAACTACATTATGTTAAAAAAATAATAAACCTTGGAAAGGCTGTTATGGACCAAGGGAGACTATAATATTTTTTTTTCCCAAAGATAACATTGATGGTAACTTTACAATATTTAGGGGTTTCCAATATGTTGTCCAACCTTCACTCCCATGCAATAGGATAGGTATACCAACAGTCTGGTAAATGAGTTCTATTTGGGTTCTGATGTCATGGTTATCAAAGATATTATTTTGGAGAGAGCCAAAGGCAGCACTGGCAGATTTTATCTTACTTGTGTTGAATTTTGTTATGTATATATGTGTGTGTGTGTGTGTGTGTGTGTGTGTGTATTTACACACACACACACACACATCAGAATGTATATAAGTATATATATATTAGTGACATTTCATTTAAATCATGGAAACGTGGTTTCTGGGTTACTGTTTTAATCGGAAATTGGGGATACTTTTATCAGAGAAAGCTAGGATCCCTGCTTATCATAATTTTTTGGTTTGGACAATTGGCACAACCAATTTATTTGATTACTTTGGTTGAGAAGGAGAACCGGTCAACAAAACAGTGACTGACTTAGGACCCTGTAATGTCAAACTAACCTTTTTGTTTCTCAGGACAATGACAGGGGTTTGCAAACTTTCTTTTTTCTTCTTTATTGTTTGGGAGCAATGAGCACACTATTATCTATCTATGATATAGCAAGGAAAAACAAATTAAACCATAATAGCATCTTCAAAAGAGAAAAGCCATATGACATGCTTTAGTTATCAAGAAAGCTGACATTGACTTCAATAACAAGTTCTCTTTTTCTGAGAAATTATTCATCTGAAAGTGTAGCTTTGGGAGACGTACAGGGCAGGGGGTGGTTGAGGAGAGAAGGAAACATTAAAAACAACTGTATGTCATTGCTACCTAGGCCCCAGTTGTACAAAGAGCTTCTGTGGGCAAAATGCTGGAACTGCATAAAACTCACTGAATGTTCAGGGCCTATGTTATGATTATCTTAAATATTATATTTAACAACAAGTTGCTTGAGAGGATATATTGTCAACATGCAAATAGCTCTTTGTCTGTTAAATACATCTTGTGATAAGTATTATATGAAGTTCTTGGCAAGAGGGATATATGACCATCTGGAAATACCCCGGTAGGTCTTTGGATTCCTTTGAAGTTCTGTATGTTGTTTGAAAGCACTATTCAAGGCTTTCTGTCAAGGTCAGTCATCTTCATTAAATCTTGATTGCAATGGTGAATTGTGATACGAAAGGACAGAATGATAGGAATTATCACAATGTTATGACTGAGATCTATCATTGCTTTACATTGTGAAGTTAGATTATTTTTCACTCTCCTGTATAAATTCAGACACCAAAGTGATTAGCAAAAAATGTCTAGGTAGGATCAATACTGAGGATTCAGAAAAGGGAGAAAAAACCTTGAGGCTCAGAGTGACCTTGCTTAGATTCAAGTGATGGTGGTTTGATACTGAAGGAAATGCTTGCCACTAGATTAAATTTATTTAAAAAGTTATTTGTTTACTGCAGCCAGGCACTAACACAGTGCAGCACGTATTCATATATAGAAAACAATAGTTCAAATATGCAGTAGAAAAGAAAAAAAGTCAGGCCTAGATTTCTCTTAGATATAAATAGAGACTAATTCAGAAGATGGTTACAGGCCTAGACACTTGAGAGCAGCAGTATGAGAAAAAGTACTAGAATAATTTAAGAAAACCTCAATGCTGCTCTAATATCTGAAAAAAAAAAAATCTAATTTCAGCTGGTTCAGTTCCCCAAAGGACTATATTCCAGGTGAGGATCAGGAGAGCAGAGCTGCTTTTGACTATATTCTCTCACCCCCTTCCAAATGGGTGGAGTTGGCAGCACAGGAGCCAGATATAATGACTTTATGCCTGCTGTGGTTCACCTATGACCCCAGAATTTACAAAACCAGTCTTTCAACTCTTACTTGCCCAGTATGCATTATAGGACAAATTATGCTCACTGGGATGGAAAAAAAAAAAAAATGCAAGAGCTGGTCAGAGAAGCATACATCTTATCAGTACTCTAGCATTTTTTGTCCTTTGTACTATTCTTTTCTCACTGTCCCACAGAACTATAGAACTCAAAGAATAAAAAAAGAAAGGTAGATCCACTTTCATCCTGCTTTATTGTATTCACAATGTAGAACTTCTCTAGTTCACATGCAGCTTTGCTTATTATTTCTATACTCTTGGAAGGAAGAAGTAGTCAGAAAACAGGAGAGAATGGGGAATAAAAAATAAGAGCCTGACATTGGACTTTGAAAATCAGAAAGCTAGAAATTCAGTTTTTTGTTGTTTTTTTTTCAGAAGGTAGCATAGGTCTATAAACAAAAGTGCACAAGCAGAATGCAAGGCCTGTGTTTGAATGTGAAAATCAAATTAATTTGTTGGCACATCTGTAGGCATTTTAGCTGTTTTCATGCATAATTATTTTAACTGCAGGAAAATTGGTAGGCAGACTTTTGCTCATGCTTTGTGTGTGCACTGTTCTTTGATCTCTATGGCACTTAGCCCTGCAAAACAGAACATTTCAGCCATACATAGTTACACAACTCTATGTGCAGAGACCATATTTCTGTCTAATTTTAGCCAGACATACATGGCTCCATAAGCTGTTTCACAATCTGTCACTGTTATTTCCTTTCAATTCATAATACATCAAGAGAAATCTCAATCAGAAACAGCAGGATGTTTCTCTATATTTTATCCTCAAATGCTTTTTGGAATGTCCCTCACTAGCTCTTTTGCTCCCTTTCATGTCTTAAAATTTTCATTTTTTAAGCATTGGCAATACACAAAAAATAATTTATTTTAAACTAAGAATGCCCCTAAAAGAATGCAAGGTGTGCTTAGTATAAAAGAAAAATGAGACATGATTCTCCATCAGTTACTTCTTTCTATTATTTATTCAGTTTCATTTAGGTGAAAACATATTGTTCTCTTAAGGCCATCATCTGTAATTAGAAGTCCTATCTTAATGTAGAGGAAATTAAAATTCTTTCTTTAAGACTCCATATAAGCTGCGCTGACATGCTTACACTGGAAATATTTAGGGTGTATCCTTCTGAAAATGAGAAGTTACCATACACTGATGTAAGTCACATGTCTGTACTAGATGCATCTCCCCTACTTAATTCCATCCAAATCCAGTTTCTCTCTCAGTACAAGCTGTTTCCCTCATTACCAAATAGCACAGTATAAAAGTCTCTGCTGCAAGCCTAGCTAGTTGGGAGATCTGGTTGTCCATCTGTTCGTTATTGTGCAATAAAATTACTATAAAGTAAAATGTAGGGTAAAATACGCTGTAATAATAGGGTCACATATCCATACTTTTAATCTTTGTCCTCTGGTGACAATGTTAACAAGGGTGCTATATATGATGTTTATATGTGTTATAGAATTATAGTATAATAGAAAAATAAGGCTAGAAAGGACAACATAAAGTTCTCTAGTTCATTCTGTAATCAAGGAAAGATCATATTTAACTAAATCATCCAAGCCAAGTATCTGTCTAGCCTGCTCTTAACAGTTTTCATGGATGGATAATTTCTACAATTTCCATAATTTATCTAGGTAGCTTACTTCTATTCTTCACCACCATCATAGTCAGAAAGTTCCTCCTAATCTCCAAACTAAATTTCTTCTGCTGAAGGCTGAGGCCTTATGGCTTCATCCTATCTATAATCACCCTTCAGTTTTTGAAGACTCATCAAATCACTCTTCAGCCTTCTCTTTTGTAGGCTAAATAATCTTAATTATTTCAGTCTTTCCCCATAAATCATGTTTCCCAGGCTTCTAATCATGTTGTTGCTCCCTACTGGCCTCTTTCCAAACTGTCTAGAACTTTCTGGAAATGTAGGGGTCAAAGCTAGACACTATTCCAGGTGAGGCCTTATAAGGATTGAATAGAGCAGAATTACGTAACCAGTCATGCCCCAGTCTGTATTTCTGCATGCAATTAATCAGTCCAAAATGCAGGACTTTGAATTTGTCCTTGTTAAATTTCACCTGATTGATTTCAAGGAGCCTAAAAAGTGAAAACATTCTGTACAGGTTAAAAAAAAGAAAAAAAAGATGTACTCTATTTTGTCACAACTACATGTGGAAACTGCTTGTCCATTGAAATCAAAGGGAGCATTATAGTAAATATTAATGGTTTATTTTTTTTTATAGGTACACCTATCTATATGAAGATGGCTGGTAAACTGCAGATATGGATGCCAGGAGTATTACTTGAACATGGAAGTAACAGGAAAAATGGTAGAGAGGCAGAACAACTTATGGTAATCATAACAGGAAATCTCAGTGGTTTTATTCTCTTTCCCATAGTTTTATTAATATTAGTTACTTTTTACTTTATAGAGAAATTCGAATAATCAGTAGACATGCGACTGCTTATACTAGCTGAGAATGGTTTGAAAAGACCATCACACATATAGAGCCTTAACTTTCTTAATGAAAATAATGTATTTTAGAGGCTCCTTTAATTCTAGAAAACTTTTCTTTTATATACAGGTTTCCCTCGCTTATGCTTTACATGCGTTCCTGGAAAATGGCGCATAACTCGAAATCGTATAAAGCAAGTCCACTTTACAATGTAACAAATAGTTATACGTTCCAAGACCTAAACCGTACTGGCCCCCAGACCCATTTCTATCACTTTTTCAAGACAATGTTGGTACTCACCAACAACAGGCAGCACACACAAGCACAGGGCACTATCATAATGGGGATGGCAACTACAGAAACACATGAGACAGACAATGAATGAGGAGCACAGATCCACACAGGAGACTATGTTTTAGTGCACATCACTCAAACAATGCACTGCACAAAGCAGCTGATGGTGAGCTTTCACTACAGTGATCGCATAAGAGTGAATTTACCTTGCATATACAAATTGTTGGTATAAAAGGGCCATTGCATAAGAGCTAATTCACACATACAGAACTTCATAAAGCTAGGGAAACCTGTATAGAATTATTAAAGCTTTAAAGCTTTATGGGAACTATATGAGACTCTTTTAGTACTTTCATTGTTAGGCACCAGGTAGAAAACATGCCATTTGACTTGAAAAAATTCCTTGTTGACAACTAGATGACACAATTCTGCTTTTAATACATAAATATGCCACTAAAATATGTAGGCAGACAAGGTTCTTTGGGTGAATCTGATATATTTTATTAGACCAACTTAAATAGTTGGAAAAAAATTTTAAGCAAGCTTTCAGGTTAGAAACCCTTCATCAGGTTGAAGAAGTCTCTGCAGTTGGTGTGTGCTCCTCCTGAATATGTAAGCATTTGTAACTGGTTGATTTTTTAATGAATTCCTTAAGTATTGAATATGGGTGTTGTTTTGTATTTGTTTGCTTTTTTATTTGAATATGTTTATATTGTTCTGTATTTTTAGTATTAGTTCTTATTTCATAGCCTTAGACAGGAAAGAGTCTGAAAGAACTATATTAGGAAATTAGAAATCTTAGTGAGTTTTGACTTAGTTACCAGAGCTGATAACTTGATATTGTTAACTTTCACATTTTTACAAGAATACTATTGACCTCGTGTGACTTGAATGACTAATCTCAAGCTTGTTAACTTCTCGCTTTTAGCTTTATAGTTGGACTATTTCACCAATAAAATGTCAGAGTGACTCTAAATAAACTCACATTATAAAATGCTCAAAGCTCCACAAATCAACCGGATGTATTTTTCTGCGGAGCAAATCTTCTAACACCTGATTTTTAGATGATGCATAGCTATGTATCTTTTGCCATAGTGCCACTCCTTTAATCTATATTTTTCAAATAGTTTCTGAACCATAAATATGGTTTATATTTTTTATATAAAACATTTTTTAAAAAAGCACTTAGATTTCTTCTTTGGTAATTTTTACTATTTAATTTATATACATATATACATACACACATACAAATATAATTAAGACTAAATTCTGCCATTTTGCTCCATCCATTATTTATCCTGTGAGATATGGATAGGCACATTTACGTATGAAGATGCTTCGCTGTCTCTGTGTGCTTTGCAAAGTTTTCACAGATTAAAAGACACCGTTTTAAGAACAGTTCAATAATTTTAGAGAAGTTCAGATTCTCTCTCCATCCTTTGCTATGCACTCCTCTTAAAATCCTACATATATAAACTACCTGTTTAAATTTGTATTGCTCATCAAACAAAGAAGCAGGAAGATAAATGTTATGCAAAACTGTTGAGAACCCACAAGACTTAATGAGATATCTTTATGCTGTTGTTCCTTGTAACCCTGACCAGTTCTGTCTGTTTGCTGTTTCTTAGCTTGGGAGAAAGTGACAAGCCCACCAGTGGTTATTATTATACTGAATTTCCTTGGTATTATATTCTGATATTGTATTCCGATTACACTGAAGGTAATCAACTCTTGTGTGTCCTGTTTTCTCTACCTCTGAACACAAGCCAAGATTTCTCTTTCACTCTTCCAGCTGCAGAAGTAGTTGGAGCCTTGTCTTGCTTTGTTTTTAGCCAAGGGAAAACTTCTGAACTTTCTTTCTTTTTTAAAGTTGTTTTTTTTTTTTTTTTTTTTTCCAGTAAGGGTCCTCTGCTGTTGCTTACATAAATCATACCATCCATCCACCAATCTTCTTCTGAGCAGGAGAGATAAGTGTAACTGTTGGCTTGATTCTTCTCTGACATTAGTCATGAATCTAGAAGGGATGAAGCTGATTTTGTTACAGTGGGGTAAACAGAAAAAGAACCTGACAGTGAAGGTAAACTTCTGTTTCATGTTTCTGGGAGCAATTAGCAGTTTTTTTCAGCTCTGGGAGTATCATTTTTGGGACAAATTTACAGTTTGCAGTGTGGATATGTTTTATTGAGCCTGTTCATGATGTGAGGCATTGGTCAGGCAAGTATGAGTATACTTACACCAGTATGCTAGCCATGTGTAAATGACAAAATTTTATCCTGCAAAAGCCCATGACTAGTGAGATAGGAGGGGACTCTTCTGTATTTCAGTCCCAAGCATTGAGTGGCTAGTTGCTTGCCCATGACACAGTAGATTTAGCTTCTAAGAACCCTTTAGGAGGTTTGGCAATCCAATACTCACCTAGCAGTCACTCCTACCTGCAGTGCTCTCTGGTCCCTTTAGGACTTTCCCTCCCTATCCCAACTGTCATACCTTGTCAAAAGATTATTATTCCTATGTGGCACTCCTCAGTTGCCCTAGGGGCAGCTTAGGTTCTTCTCTCCTCTCTAACCTTCGCATTATAGGGCTGCCCAGCTGGCCCAATCAGCACCATCCTAGCAGACTTTGCCAACTGCCACCTACTGGTCTCCTAGGTTTGCTTGTTCCCTGCTGTTCTGAAACCCAGTTAGGCCTGACCAAACTCAGGTGCTCTTATCCTCTAGAGTTTATCTTAGTTTCAAGTGTTCTGCCAAACTTCCCTCAGTTTCAGGGTCTGGATAATACCAGGTAGCCGACCTCAGTCCCTGGGTTCTCAACCTGAATCAGTCAATCAGTTCTTAAGTCTCAAGGCCACCTTGCAATTTGGCCATCTAGTCTTCTCTGAAGTGTACTTGTCTCAGGTGCAGCCCTCTAGCCTATTTTGCAGCACACTTGGCTTGAACTCAGTCCTCTCCTTGAGTGTGCTTGGTGACCATGGACCGTGGTTTTCTCTGATAAAAAAATCCTTAATTTTCAGGGAATCTACCATTCATGCTGCAGCCTTCTTTCACAGTGCTCCTCTCCCCCCTATACCAAGGACAGCAACCAAGTTCATATAGGCCTAGGCTCTACCCCCTTCCAGGCACATGCCCTGTCATTATCACAACTGAGGACAGGGACTATTCATTAGTACCATCAGCAGGCCTGGGTTATTCATTAGCACCATCAGCTCTCTTAACTCTGATGCAGCCTGTAATTTGCACCAGGTGTCTGTAGCTTTTTAGTTTCTTCTGATGACTCCGCTCACTGGCCTATATCTTACAGCTTTCTCTAAGTCCACCATTTATAGCTGTATAACCCTGCCTTCCTCTACCTAAGTAACAGGGGTTAGGGGCCTCTGTTACAACCCCTCACCCAGAAAGCATTGAAAGTTGCATCTGTTTAACTTAACAGTACAGTGCCTTAACCATCAGGCCAAAAGTAAGGTATTTCCAACCCTTTCTCCAGTTTTCCTTTTGCAGCTGGTTCTTTGGGTGACCAAGGAAGGGACATTTATCAGGCTAGGGAAAAATAAGCTGGCTAGAGGGTGTGTGGCTCAAATGAAGTGGCTACTGCTCTAGACAAGCCCTGCATTCTAATCTGCACTCTTGCTTCCAATGAGACTGAAACTTTCACATCGCTCTCTATCCATTAAATTCATGTCTGTTAAATGCAAGGTGCAAATGTTCACCTTCAAGCAGATAGCTATCAAGAGAATTGTGCCTGACCTGGGGACTGGTGGTTACAGCTCTCGTCTATAACGTTGGAGGAATGAAGATTTCAAACTTCCTCAGAGTGTCCAGGCTTCCTGGACAAGTGCCTGTAGGTTATCAGCAGGGATCCTGGTTTTATCTGATTTAAAAGCAATCCACAATTTTCAGTTAAAAAAGGTAACCCCAAATCCACCTTCTTCCATGATTAAAATGAAATGCCATGAATATGTAGATAAATATATAGTGGTGTTTCATTTTCATTTCATTTCATAAAAATGAAATTTTCATTTTCATTTCATAGAAAATGGTGCATTTGGAGTTACTTTTTAAACTCTGAAAATTGGGATTTTTTTTTTAAACTAGAAAAAAACAGGATATAAAAGGCCCATTTCCTCCTGGGGGGGGGGGGGGGGTTCAGGATGTACATCAGATACATGTTTGTAGCTGTGCACCTGTCCAACCTGTAGGTACTTAACTGCACATGATCAGTAGATGTTAAAAAAGACACACAGACACACACACAAACGTGATGTTCCATTTTCAGGTCTACGTAAATAATCCACACAACACCATGTCTGATTGGAATATAGAGGATGAATAACTATGTTTAAACATGTTCAAAACACAAACATCTAAGCTGATTTTTCTTGATCTTTCTAACATATTCATTTCTAGATTGCAGTGAATCCCAGAATGGACAATTACACTCAAAATGGAATTAGTCTTAAATTAAAAATCATCTGGGAAAACCAGAATATAATGAAAATGATAATGTGTTCTTAATTATAAATATGTGCTACCTAGAATCACTATAATGTAGCTTGAATTTCCTCAAAAAAAATAGTTTTCAAAATAAAAACTTGATTTTTTATTTTATTTTTTTATAGAAGTTGTTATAAAAGAAGACTTCTAGTCAAGGTGAGAAAGTCACTGATGTTTGTTGAGTCCTACGATGTGCCTGAAAGTGACTATATATATATATATCTATTTATTTATTTATTTATTTATTTAAGAATGCTAATAATACTTTCAGAAATGTTATTTACAACACTTAGAGCCTTTCAAGGTGTTTTTCATTCATCAGATGTCAGATTGTACTGAAGAGAATAGGTACAAAAGTGCACCTAGCACAATTGTCTACTAGCATCATCCTATCAGCACAATATTATCAAAAATCCCATTTAAGAAGCATGTAATAGGTAATGAAATCAAAGAAAATTATTTTAAAAGCTCAAGTAACACATTTTGTAGAGATAGAGAAAAATGAAAAGGTATGTCAGGAATCAATTACTGTGAATGACTGCAAAAAGGAAAGCTAAATGAAAGTACCAGACCAGACATTTTCTTTAGCACATAGAGTAGAACCAAAGGCTTTTTATTTATCAAGATGCAGTCAGTAGCAAAAATTCTTCTGATGTTAAAAGATACAGTTTAGCATCTCTCCTTTTAATTCCAAATTGTGCTTCCAAGTTTGGATGCCTATTTTAAATCTCTCAAAACATATAACAACTGTTCTTATAATGTTAGGACTCCTAATGAGCAAAAGGTATATTTCCACAAAGTATTACAGATTTAAGATGGAGGTTAATAACAACAACAACAACAAATCACAACTTATAAAGCTACTTTTTTTTTTAAATATATAGGAATAGATTTGTTCCAGCTGACCAAAGCACAGGGATGGTGCATGGTTCTTTATTAGACATTGATTTTTTAGTTAGGTCAAAGAGTTTGATTTAAAGTATTGATTTAATACTAATATCTCAATATTTTTTTTGTATGTAAACCCTTGTATTTCTGATTGTTACCTAATTATTATTAGGTGGCCACATAGGATTTTTGCTCAGTAATACTGTGATTTTGCAAATAAAATTATGTCTAGCAACTATAAGCTCTATACACAAACAAGCTATTGCATTAGAAAATTTTATTTTATATGTCTCTAACACAAATGGCTTTCTGAACATAAGATCACTCTCTCTTTCTGAATCCAGCTCAGCTGTTTTTTTTTAGAAATAGTCATGGTACCTTATTTATTCATGTACAAGATACATATATTTTTTCCCAAAAATTAGTGATTGGGATTTGAAGGGTGTGTCTTACATGAGGAAACAGATTCTGAGCTATTTGGTTAGAAATATTATGATGATGATGATGACGATGATGCCCTCATAAAGGAAGATGTGTGTCTTGTTTGAGAATATGTTATGTGAATAATTACTGTAATAATGGTGGTGGTTAGTTAGTGGCTAACTTTCTTCAGGGTGAAACACTAGGTAGAGAATATTAAAAAAAAAAGCTAAGAATTTGGTCACTTTATAAAGACACACTAAGATATGTGTCTACAAGACATGTGTGTGCCCAGTGCTACTGTACAGACAGGAGACATGACCCCTGAAGATAACTCAAGAAAGGATAAGGATTGTGACCAAAATGAGAATGCTCAAATGGATATGTGGAGTGATGAAGAGGAATAGAGTGAGCAATACTTAGAGGACCAGAGAAGGTAGTGGAGGCATCTAAGAAAGGACAGGAAAGAAAACTGGCCTAGTATGGGCATGTTCAAAGGGTCTAGAAGAATATATGGGAAAAGAGGTTACCAGAATGGCACTACCAGTGAGAAGGGGAAAATGAAGATTGAAGATGAAATGGAGAGATATAGTGGAGAGGGACATGGGAGAAAAGGAGTTGGAATAAGAAGATACGTATTATGAAAGCCAGTGGAGAGTCAAGATCCACAATAGTGACACCATTTAGAAGGGACAAGTGAAGGAAGAAGAAGAAGAAGAAGATGATGATGATGATGATGAAAACAGACCAATGAACTGTCCTCATGCCAGTGTGAAGTTCCAGGAGACTATACATGTAAATTCTCCCATCAATAGTTACATTGATTTATGCAATTTATCCCTGTCCACTCACAAAGGCATTCTGCAATAATGAGAGTTATGTAAGGGTAGTTTCATACATTCAATTAAGACTCAGTATGTTTAGTTAAAATGCAAGCAGGCACAAATTGGAGTTCAAGAAGATGACTGTGTTAAGTGCTGTTCTCGTGTTGCAAAGTTGTTCCCTTTCAGGTGTGGGTTATCTCCTAATATTTCCAAACTATAATAAGCCAAAATATTCCAATGATTTGCAGCTTTTGCAAGTGAATGTGTGAAAAGGCCCTAAGAACAACACCGATGTGGATGTATCTTACTTCAAATATAACTAAATCAGTTAAAGAAACAAATTAACTTTTCCAGTTTTATTAGAGCACTTAGCTTATATAAAACTATACAAAATGGGTAAAGCAGAACAGGCTAAATACTTCTGATAAAAATAAACAGTGTTTGTGTTGGTAATATTTGTTAATTTATTTCCAGCACCACCTTCTTACCATCTGATTGATTTTAACACTTTTCAATACCTATTCCTTTCCCTTGTACTTTTCTTCCAAAATTGTTTTCCTGCTTTTTGTAATTATTAACTGATGTATGAAAATTGTTGAGTATCAATATAATGTTTTGTCACATAAATCTGTAAGAGCTTTTTGCTATGAATATCTGCATTTTTAGTATACTGAACATAATGGGATATTGATTTCACATATAGATTCCCTCAGTTAATAATTACAAATATATAGATGTCACAGTGCACAGGTTGTACCTGCCACTTTAAGAAGAGCAGGCAGGCTGTGGAGTAGCTGGCAGGTGGGTTTAGGCCTAATTAGGGCCTAACTGCAAGAGGTCACCTGATTGGAGGACGGTTGGGCAGGGAGCGTATAATCCTAGACCCTGGGAGCAAGGCTAGCAGTTACATCTGGGGAGCCAGAGGAGCAACATCTCCCAACCAAAAGATCACAGCTCCTGGAACACTTGGAGGTTAGGGTAGGGACCATGGGGATGGAGGAGGTTCCTGTAAGTCCTGGGTAAGACCTGTAACTGCACCCTCCTGAGGTAGGATGTGGTGGGTCTGCCTGTAGTGAAGCATCCCCCAGAAAATACCATACCAGTGCCTCTCCAGTGAAAGGCAAGGATGGGGTTTTGTAAAGCCTCAACCCCCGACTGCCTTGTGGGTCACCCCCTAGGGACCAAAGTCCACCTAGAAGGACCTGAGCCCTAAGGGGCAAAAGGTTCAGAGTATGTGTGTGCGCCCAGTAACAGGGCAGAATGAGTCTGTGGCCAGAGTGGGTCAGAGTGTGGCCCAGTAAGGGGTCAAGGGAGCTGTCCAGTGAGGGGCCAAGGTCCACTAGAGGGACCTGAGGCCTACATGGGCCAGAGTCTGAGCATTGTTCAGTGAGGGGCTAGGGGAGTAGTAGTAGATTTGGATGCCATCTGCAAGGCATGGGACACGGTGTAGGGGTGGAAAAGAGCTGTGCATTTGGCCCAGGACAAATTAAATTATTTATTTATTTATTTATTTATTTATAATTCATATATATATTAGTGGCGTTTCATTTTAGTCATGGAAACATTGGTATGGGGTTACTTTTTAACCCAAGATTTGGGGATATTTTTTTTATCAGAGAAAACCAGGGTTCTTGCTGATGAAGCAGCTGGACTACTTTGTAAACAGCGTCATATAAATGTTGAAAAACATTGGGAAATCATAGTTTGATGGAGTTGTAAAGGGTGGAGGTCTTAGAAGTGGAAGGAGAGTTTCTTAAGATGTTTCCTTATCTTTAGTCTAAGAGGAAGGTTCATTGTCAGGCATGCTCATTCAAGCCTGTTATTTCTTGGAGATGGGAAAGTAGTATAAATGGAACCAAATTCCCCCCAAATATTTAGACATTAACTTCTCTGTTGAAAATCAAACATAATCATCTATAGCACAAATTGTACCTTAGTACAAAGAAATGAATGAAAAGGTCTATATTCTGAAAAGGTCTTTACCAAGGGTAAGAATCATGAAATCTCTATACAGGAAGGTAAGAGTGAGGTAAATAAAAACAAGATCATTTATTATGTAGATATGCCAAAAACAACTAAATCTTAATCCTCATAGAGATTAGGCACCTAACACCAGGCTGGAGGGAGGTCCCTGTCTTCAGCAGGATGCTATAAACCCTATTCTGGAGTTAGATGCTGTAACAGGGGGCCTACTCGGGGCTGCTTTCCCTGTGGCCTGCCCACCTGTTCCTGGGCTAACTGCCTGCCTTCTCGTCCACCACACCTTGTTGTTAATTATTTAATAGATGTTAATTAAGTGGGAGACTGCCCATTTTCTGTCCCAATGCCAGGGGGCACTATCTGCAGCTCCATTCCTCCACTACACTGCAGCCCAAGCATCACAGATGGTATCTATAGTTCTCATTTTCACCAGGCCCCCACACTGAGCCCTAGAATCCTACTGTTGAACCCTGCCTGGATTCCTCCCCTCAGGCAGTTTCTTCCATTGTCATACCATAGCTCCCTGAACTGATACCCCTTTGGGTGTGATCCTCCCACCGGGACCTTCAGCTCTCTAGCCCTGGCCCACCTCCAGGCCAGTCAGAATCCCAGGCCCACAGCTCTTGGGCGTTCCTCGCAGTGGGCCCCTGGCCCTTCCAGTTCTGGCCCTAGCATGGGCCAGTCAGGGGAAATTCAGACAGGCTTGAGTCTATGGCCCTTATTCTTTCACCATGGGGTCCACCTTCCCAACCCTCCAACAAATGGGTAACCCACCTGGTTGTGGGGCCTGGGGGTTAAGGTGCCCCAACCTGCCTTTCACCAGAGTGGTAACTGGCCTGGCATTTCCTGGGGGCTCCCGCACCACCGAGAGCCTCACCAGGCCACCCACTCCCAGCAGGGTGCAGTTTTAGGTCATGCCCAGGACCAGGAGCCTCCTTACCATCCTCTACAGCTCCTCCCTTACCTCCAGATGATAACAGCAGCCCTCCAACCAGGCAATGTTGTTGCCTGGCCACCAGCAGCAGAACTGCCCTGTTTATATGGGCAGCCCCAGATCCAAAATGGCTGCTCTCATCAGGCACCTGGTGGCTCCCAGCTTCAGACCCTTAAAGTGGCAGGCACACACCATGCCCTGCCACAGATGCCAATACCAGATCAGGGGTGTAGGTTGTACACTTCCCAGAGACGAGCCTATGAACTCCACTTCATCAACCTCCTGGATACTAAAAATCATGGGCTAAATTTAGACATTGGATTTATGACACATTATAACCTGCCTGACATCTGACTCCCCAGGTATCTCTCCACTTTCATCCCCCTTCTCTCTCTCCCCGCCCCTCCCCCAGCCTGTCTCTCACCCATTGACTCCTCAGTCTACATCTTCACTGACTACCTGTCTTATATGCATACCAGACCAGCCTCTGGCTTCTTTACTTTTCACTCCATCCAGGAAGAGCACACACCACCTGCTGAAACTTCCTTAGCCTGATGAAGGGTTTTTGAACCTGAAAGCTTGCTTAATAATTGTTTTCCAACTATTTACATTGGTCTAATAAAATATATCAGATTCACCCAAATAACCTTGCCTCCCTAATACCAGATCAGACATTTCTCAGAAAAAAAGCATACCTACCTTTATGCAGACTAAAATTAGACTTTGGAAAAACAATTTGGAGAAGTAATTTTACCATAGACCTCTTACTTTCAGAAGATTTTTTTAACCCTTGTACATATTCTTGATTTAACTATATTTTCTCAGAGGGCTTGGAATCCTTCTTTAACTGCCCGGCAATAATGGAGTTCTCATTCTTTCTATGGTGCAATCAATATTTCATTATTTTCTATCAAGTGGAACAGAAGAGAATCCCTTCCCTGAGAGATCCCTTCCCTTCCCTGCTGTTTTTGTCTACTTCTATGTGTTCTATGTGTTCTGCCCTTTATAGGTTCTGTTCTTGAGTGCCTAATTCAGTGTATGTAATGTTTCTTGCTTAGAGCTTTGCTTCAAGTCAAAATGTAGTTCTTTAAGAGGAAACACACTGACAAGTAGGATGGCAGTTTTAATGCTATGTATAGCTGGCTCCTAGATATATTGTCAAATCTGATAGTCAGCTACACTTCAGATAAAATGAAACAGGACTACATTATCAAGGGTATCCTGATAACAGTCACACACCAAAGGATGCAGAATTAATGGGTGAAGAAAAAAAGCAAGAGATTTCATCTCTAAGTTATGCTGTGCACACAGGAAAATGGCTGCTTGTCACTGGCAAAAGTAAATAGATTTGTTGTTTACTGAAAGGCCTTAACATTTTCCCTGTGATATAGGAAAAAATGTATGTAAACATGGGGCTGACATGACTTATTTGTCAAAAGTAAAGGAACACGCTGACTAGCACTATGGACAAGAGTGACTTGGGGGTCAGGATTGATCACAAGATGAACATGAGCCTTCAATGTGATGCTGCAGCCAGTAAAGCGAGCAAAAGCTGGCTTGCATCCATAGATGCTTCTCAAGCAAATCCCAGGATGGCATTCTCCCATTGTACGCGGCCTTGTTGAGGCTTCAGCTGCAGTACTGTGTCCAGCTTTGGGCTCCACAATTCAAAAAGGATGTGGAGAAGCTTGAGAGAGTCCAGAGGAGAGCCACGTGCATGATCAGAGGTCAGGAAAACAGACCTTATGACGAGAGGTGAGAGCCATGGGACTTTTCAGCCTGTAATAGCGCAGGCTCAAGGGCAAGCTGATGGCCACCTATAAGTTTAAAAGGGATGTTCACCAGGACCTGGGGGAAAGATTGTTCATCAGAGTGCCCCAAGGGGTTATAAGGTTGAATGGTTATAAATTCCTGCAAGACCATTTCAGGCTGGACATAAGGAAGAACATCTTTACTGTCTGAGCCCCCAAGGTCTGTAATGGCCTGCCACCAGAGGTGGCTCAAGCACCTACTTTGAACACCTTCAAGAGAAACATGGATGTTTTTCTTGCTGATATCCTATGACTCCAGCTGACTTCCCCCTGGGGAAGGGGGCTGGACTCAATGATCTTCCGAGGTCCCTTCCAGCCCTAATGTCTATGAAATCTATGAAACATTGTGGGCAATATGTTTTGATGTGTGACCTAAGTACAGACAGTCAAAGAGCCCAAGGTTGAATCAATTCAATCTGCAGAGATTAGTTTAATTGAACCAATAAGCAAATAAACGAACATTTTTTTTTATTCCAGAAATACAGTCACGTGCCTGTAGTGGCTCAAACCACTAAAACAGGGATACGCAAGCCCTGGCATGAGTGCCAATTAGTGGCATGCAGAGACATTTTCCTTGGCACACCAGGTGATTCATGAGGAAATTGTTAAAAAAAAAAAAATAAAGTTCCTGGTCCAGGCTGTCTGGAACAGCTATAGGTCCCAGTGCCATGGCAGGCACTGGGGGCAGAGTCAGAAGAACACCAGCAGGGATTCTGTCTATGTTCTGCTGACCCCACCCACTATTCCTGGGCTGTGTCCTCCAGCCTGGCTTGGCCCCTGGAGGGGAGCTAAGGGTAGATGAGGCTCTGGGCTCATGTGCCAGGGATGGCTCTGCTCCACTCGCACTGTGCCTGGCACACAGGAAGGCCAAGCATGGAGCCCCCTGAGCCTGGCATCACACCTTGGCTGGGCAGCAGGCGGGGCAGCTGAGGCCCATCCCCATGGAGCTGTGTGGGCCAGGTCAGGCCCCACCTAGTGTGCTGCTTGGTGCCCCTACCTGCGTGCCTGCTGCAGCCTGAGTCTGCAGAGTCCTGGGGCAGCCCACACTTCCCACTCAGCCCCCATTCTCCTCCAGCTGCCACCTTCTCAAGGTCACAGCCAACTGGCCTGTCTGCAGTGCCTCCCCCTACATCTGCTTCTCTCCACAGAACCTGGTCTCTGCCCTGAGCACCCAACCCTGGCATTCACAATCCTGGTGCTACCCCTGCCCAGCTGGGACACAGCATCTATCTGCCCAAGCCCCAGTTGGGCCCTCTTTCCCAGCCCTGGGCTGGGCTCCCCCCTCTTTCTCTCTCTTTTTTTCTCTCTCTATCTTCTTTTTCACTTCTTTCTCTCTTTCTCTTTTTTTTTTCTCTCTATCTCATGAAAACATGCATAACAAAAATAGAACACACAAGAACAAATGTAGTACATAGATTTAATAGATTTTAGGGTCAGAAGGGAGCTATTAGATCATCGAGTCCAATCCCCTGCCCTGGGCAAGAAAGAGTGCTGGGGTCAGATGACCCAAGCCAGATGTTTGTCCAATCTCCTCTTAAATACCTCTAGGGAAAGGGACAGCACCACCCCGCTTGGAAATGTATTCCATATTTTGGCAACCCTCAGTGTAAAGAAATGTTTCCTGATGTCCCGTCAAAATGTGCTCTAAATTTGCTGTCCTTCAGTTTGTGGCCATTGTTTCTAGGTACCCCGATGGGTGCCCTGGTAAACATTGTACCCTCTATGTTGTGCTGTCCCCTGGGATGAGTTTGTAGATGGCCACAAGATCACCTCTCAGCCTTCTTTTATGGAGGCTGAAGGGGTTCAGGTCCCTCACTTGGTCCTTATAGGGGCTGTTCAGTAGTCCGTTAACCAGATGGCTGGCTCTCCTCTGAACCCTTTACAGGTTATATACATCCCTCCTGAAGTGTGGCACCCAATACTAGACTCAGTACTCCAGCTGTGGCTGGACCAATGCCGCATAGAGGGGAAGTATCACCTCCCTGGACTTGTTTGTGATGCACCTACTTATACAAGACTTATATTGTCACCAGGCTTAGAATTTTTAGAAAACCTGGTTTTTAGGGTTTTTTTAAAGCAACATTTATGATTATTAATTATATTATATGTCCTGTGTCCTGCCATGTACCCCCCCCCACCCTGATTTTATTTTTCTGGCATGCTGGCACTCCAGCATCTTAAAAGGTAGACATTGCATTTTTTTGACACTCTGGCCAAAATGGTTGCCTACCTCTGCACTAGAGCATGCCTTTCTGCTCGGCTAAAGCAGACAGATTAGGGCATGGCTTGCCCACCCATCCTGTAAGAAGGGGGGTTGTGGGGGAGGTGCAAAGCATCCTGGGATGTTGGTGGATTATGTGTTAACTTGAATCTGGAGGGGATCTGGGATGGAAGTTCAATAAACTGATTTAATCTAAATCACTTAGTATGATACTACATCCATCCAGGTTTATTTTAAATTGGTTTCAGCCATTTTTAAAGTGGTTTATGTGCACTAAACTTGTGTTGTGTTACAGATTTGAACTGATTTCTGATCACTATACCAGTTTATGTGCAATTCCTCTCCTTAGTCATGGTATTAAATTAACATTGTTTGTTGCCAAAAATAATAGTTATAGGGGCATAGTAGCAAAGAGGGTAAAGTGTCTTCTTATAGCTAAGGAGGCATGAGTTCAAGTCTTCCTTTTGATTTCACTAAAGGCTGCCGATCAATCCAGCTGTAAAAGGTACCTAGGCATTCAGGCTAAAGAGTCAAAGACACAGAATTGTTGTTTATGTGATTTTGTGCCACAGGTACTGATATATTTTAACTACACTAGTCCAGTGGGCCTCTGGGCTCAGGGCAACTTCTAGATAGTGCTTACACAGAACATTTCAATCATAAGATGCACCTCTCTGACTATTTTTTAGAAAGTCCTCAAACACAATCTACTGCATATTATTCAACTAAAGACATAAGTGAATTCCCTTGGAAAGGTATGATAAAGCTCAATCCAAGCCTGACAGACAAGAGATTAAAAAGAAGGGGGAAAAAGTCCATTACATGCAGAGGGTGCAAGGGAATAGCATACTTCAGAATTTCCTGTATGCTTTTGAGTATCATGTAATTGTAAATGTGTAGCAGTATTACTGAAAGACTACTTTTATCACTGCTAACCCTGTTGATGCTGTTACACTGGGACTTGTTAGAAAAGACACCTGCTGAACAAGCAATCACCCACACTGGTTTCATTATGGCAACTGTAAAGGAAGTAAATGAACTTTCCCTTAGTCTACCAATATTATAGTTTGTTATCTCATAGGGAACCAAATTGTGGCTGGTCGTGGGAATATTTCAATTCCTGGGGATGAAACCCCTGCTCACATTAAAGCAAAACAAAAAATAAACAAAAAAAACCCCCTCCTACTAAATTTAACAAGGCTAGGATTTCATCCCTGGCATATTGGCAGAAATATGTAATATTCTGAGATGGTACAGGAAAAAGAAAAATATATAGTTTTTAGAAATGAGACTATTCTATAATTTGCAATAACTTCTGATGATAGTATGAACTCATGATTTTTTAGCATAAAATATTTTCATTAATTTTCAAAGCATAAATTTTTAAAGTCCATATGAAAATGAATGGATTTTACATCATACATATTTTAGAGTTAATAGAAAATAAATTTAATTGCATATTTAATTTTTAAAATTTATAGTAAAATGAATGATGGATTTTAAGAAAATGCATTATGCAGCATAAATATTTTTATAGTTCTTAGGACATTATATAAATAATTCATGGTAAAGGAGTATTTTAAAATGTACTTGTTTATAAATTCAATTAAATGCACAGAAATTATGGCTTATCCATCCTTGGAAGACTTATTTTAATGCTAAAGTGTTTGCTACATAAAGTTTCTAGCTTGTACTATAAGACATTTAAGATATAATTAAATAAGCATAATAAACGCAATTGGGAGAAATTATGAAACACATTTTTCCAATTAGAGATGTCTCTCTTGACTGATGTATAATGTATAAGGACACAAATCCAGTGTAAAAAAAAGCACAATTCATTAGAAGTAATCTCTTGTTTCTACTTGCTGCCAAAACTAAACTATATTTTGCCTTCTACAAAACATGTTACCCTACTATTTGGCTAGTAAATAAAAGAAGGTAAGGCCAAATCTCCACCACCTTTTTCATCAGGGGAGGGAACAAGTGGGTATATAGTTCTTCTTACTCTTGTGCACTCAAACCCAAATTCCACATAGCTTGTTCTGGGGCATATTTAGCGTTCTTACCTTTTTGTTTCCTTTTGTGGTCTGAGACATAATTTAGCACAAAGCTAATAGTATTCTCTGATTTTGACCTTGATAAGCAACAATTCAAATAGGAAAATTGCTGTTCTATCAATTATAGCAAAGATTTATTGTTTTCCTTTTGTGTCAATAACCTGTTTATACTATTCTATTAAGTACAGCTACTAAATTATATGAGAGCTACACTCTGAATTATTGAGCTCTGACACCTTATATGAAGCTCTTGGGAAACCATTTTGGAAATGTTGCCACGAAGCTAAAAAAAAATAAAATGTTTTCTCTGCTATTGATGAAGTTCATTCTCTCTCTAAATCATTCATACCAAAACTAATGTATATCTCACAAAAATATTTCTGTTAAGGATTTTTTTTTCTCTCTCTGTACAATGCACCTCATTGCATTAATGTGAACTATTTTCAAGATATTTTTTTTCAGGGAGAGAGAGTTCTGCTTCTTCTAAGAAAGGTCTCTATGGATATACCAATTTAAATGACAAAAGAAGAGTACTTTCCTATATTACCAATACTCTAATAAACAAATAAAAGCTACCCTTTTGTAAAACCTCAGTTATGTTTACTAAATGACAGCAAGACTATAGATACCTAACACTATTTGCAAAATCTAAGCACTTGAAAACAAAAAATGCAGAATTCAACATAATTAAGATAGGCATAAATTATATTTAACATATTTGGTCTTTGTTTAAAGATATTTTATCAAAGATGAATAATGTATGCACTACATAGAATACGGTTGTCAAACTACTTAATAAAAAGTTCTCGTCCAAATGTGCTGAAGAATTATATTGGTGCAATAAATAGTAAATATTCTCTTTCACATGATACAATGCATGATTAGGATCTATACCCCCCTTTAAATCAGTGGGAAGTATAAACACAAAAATCATTATTAACTTTGACTAATTCAAACATGCTTTCCTGTATTAAAGCTAGTTCATATATTTTCAAGAAAATGTAATCGCATGACAAGTTTTGGGTTGTTTTTTGCTTGTTTGTTTGTTTTTTGTTTTTTTAACAAGCTGGTCTTGTGATAGAAAACAGATAAATGAGTAAAAAATGATAAATCAAATCAGGACAGGAAAAAAATAGTTCAAAATAACAACATATGATCAGATTCTGCTCATGTGGAATAGTTCTATTGGTTTCATAGAAAGTTAGGATTGAAAGAGACCTTAGGAGGTCATTTAGTCCAACCCCCTTCTCAAAGCAGGACCATCCCCAACTAAATCATCCAAGCCAAAGCTTTGGATAGCTGAGTTTTGAAAACCTCCAAAGATGGAACTTCCTCCACGTCTCTGGGTAACCTGCTCCAGTGTTTTACCACCCTCCTAGTGAGAAAATTCTTCCTAATATTCAACCTAAACTTCATTACTGCAACTTGAGACAGCTGCTCCCTGTTCTGTCATCTGCTACCACTGAGAACAGTCTTGCTCCCTCCTCTTTCAAACTCCCCTTCAGGTAGTTGAAGGCTGCTATTAAATCCCCTCTTAGTCACCTCTTCTTTAGACTAAATATGCCCAGTTCCCTCAGTCTTTCCTCATAAGTCATTCCCTGAGCCCCCTCACCATTTTTGTTGCCCTCCACTGGACTCTCTCTAATTTGTTCACATCCTTTCTGTAATAGGGGGCCTAAAACTGAACACAGGACTCCAGATGCGGCCTCACCAATGCTGAATAGAGGGGAATAATCACTTTCCTTGATCTACTGGCAACACCAAGGCAGCTGTTATCCTTCTTGACAACAAGGGCACACTGCTGGCTTATATTTATATTCATATTTAAAATTATACTAATTAGCAAATAGTTTTCATAGGTACCCAAGGGGGGACTCTCCTGTTTTAATGTATTCTGTTTTATGATTTGTGTAAACTGCCCTGACCCTTTGTTGGGAAGGGACAGCATATAAATATTTCATTAAATAATGTATTTATTACTTGAATAAATAAATAATATATATAATTAATAAATACTTGACAACAGTTGAATCAACACAGAAGTCAATGTGACTTTGGTGGGTCTGCCGAACTTCTGCTTACTGACCTACTGGCTACATGAGGCAGTAGACACCTGTGTTGTAGGCCCTCTTCAGCCTGAGGAGAGTCTAACTCAGACTCTCACGTTACAGGAGGGTGAATTACCAAGCTATAGACTAGCCTGAGTGACAGCCTCTTCCACTTCTCCTGTAGAAGTTAAGATACTGATTAAGATGGATATGTAAATGATGCTTCAATGATAAGCTTGAGAATTCCATGGTGAAGCATGCCCTTCCCAGTCATTACTGTTTAAAACATAGTAAATCCTGGAAATTAGCCAATGTTGCCACTTTAGAGTGGTCATCTCCACCTACAAACAAATATAATACAAGATTCTATAGGTGTGCAGTCAGTCGTGCTTTAATGTCCTCGTTTCTTATATTTGGCACATTTAAAATGGGGATTTGTGTCTTTAGTCTTTGCAACCCTGGCTGTTTATACATTTTGTATTAGACAGTCATTGGTTAAAAATTGGAAATAACCCTGAATACATTGAAAACATGCATTAGAATACTAAACCTGTCTATTCAGACTGCCCTGAAACAAGAAACCAAAATTTTATTAATTTCAATGTCTAAATAGATGTGCCTTCATTAGGTCTTCAAGCTCTAAATGAGAATGACAGATTTGTATCATTTTATATTTATGTTTTATTTATAACTATTTCATCAATATTTATTAAGAATTAACATATGATTTAGATGATGAATCAAAACACATTTAGCAAGGACAAACTGTTTTTAATGACAAAAATCCACATTTTTTGTGATTGAAATGAAACACCACTATAAATATACCTATATATTAGTGGTGTTTCATTTTAATCATGGAAAAATGTGGATTTTGGGTCACTTTTAAATCTGAAAATTGGGGATTTTTTTTTATCAGAGAAAATCAGGATCCCTGATGATAACTGTTGTATTCTGTACCATATAGTATGCTTTGTGGTAGTATTAAAAGAGATTTGTGAGAACCTCCATGTAAATGAAGTCACAAATGACATCCTATGCTAACAAATTAAAGAATGCAGCATCAACAATTCTTTGCAGTAGGGGGTCACTACAGACCCCCTGCCCAGGATCAAGACCTTGACCAGGCATTCACCGGGGAGTTGGCTGAGGATGAATGCTCCTGGTCCATGGCTGTCATGGGAGACTTCAACTACCTAGACATCTCATGGGAAGAGTGGTCAGCCAAATCTGAGTGGTCGCATAGCTTTCTCTCATGCATGGACAAGCTCTATCTGATGCAGGAAGTCTACGGGCCGAAGAGAGGTAAAGCACTTCTCGACCTGGTTCTGGCAACCGGGGATGACCTAATCAGTGACCTAACAATTGAAGGGAAGCTAGGTTATGTCACAACCCAAAGTTGTGGTTTTTGTTTGTGTGTGTGCTTCGGCACCGCTAAATTATTTTCCTGCCGATTGTAGCTTTCTTTGCACGATAGAGTTCTCTGCTGCGAGAAAGAACTCTGGTGCAACGGGGGATTTCCCACCAAATTACAGCTTCTTTGCAGGGTGCATTTCTTTTGCATACTAGTGATGCACGTTGCAAAGGAGTTCCCGCCATTCATATTCAAATTTGTGCCCCATTATTGGCCAGGTCCAAATGTAGGCACACGTGGCGGCTAGCTATTGGCTTGCTAGCCGTACAAAAGGCTTGAGTGGTTTCCGCCCAAGTTGGAGGACTCCACGAACACCGGAGGGAGGGAGAGAGAGAGAGAACTCTATGTGAAGATCTCCAAGCGCTGCGGACCCTTGTGGACCCAACGCGCCTCCCCTAAGCAGGCAATAGAGGCTTGATAACCGAACCTATGGAGCTTTTCCCTCTAGCCTCTCCCCATCGCCGATCACAATCCCAGACGTATCCCTTTCCTGTAAACTTCGAACCCGTGGAACCTAAGCAACTCCGGGGAACCCTTCAAACCCAACCGAACCGGACCCACGGAGCCTAAACAACTCCGTGGGAGCAATCGAATTTGTCGTGGTCCTCTAGCGAGGATCTAAGCGGGAGCTGTGCCTGGAAACCTGTCCAGCTTACACCACTACCATCTTTGGGTGTAAGTAAACAATCTTTTCAATCAACCACTACTTGTTTGTGACTAACTCTAGCTCGCCGCCGGCTCTCTCCAACCCCGCGTGCCAGGGCTGCTGGCCACAACCCGCATGTGCGAAAGACGGGCCGTGGATCACCCCTCCCGACCCGCGCGCGGTGGCAGGATCGGGGCCCAGCTCACACAGGTTACAGTGACCATGAGCTGATCACCTTCACCATCCGCTGTAAAGCTGGCAAGTCAGTCAGTAATACAGAAGTCCTTAAGTTCAGGAAACCTGACTTCAACAAGCTAAGGAGGCTTGTCAGTGAGGCCCTAAAGTGCCACAACCCAAAGGGAAGAGGAGTGCATGACGAGTGGTTGCTCCTCAAGGGAGCAATCCTAAATGCACAAGCAAAGTCAAGCCCATCATGGAGGAAAGGCAGCAAAAGGTCACAGCAGCCCCCTTGGCTCTCCATGGAACTAGCAGACCTCCTGCATCTTAAAAGAAAGACCTACAAAGGATGGAGGAATGGATCCACCACGAAGGAAAAATACTCTGCATTGGTCCAGACATGCAGAAAGCATACCAGGAAAGCCAAGGCTTTGACAGAACTCCAGCTAACTACAAATATCAATAAAAAAGTCCTTTTTTAGATATGTGGGGAGCTGGAGGAAAAGCAAAGGCAATATTGGACCCCTGCTAAACCAGATGGGACAACTGACAACTGATGCACAGGAAAAAGCAAACTTGCTAAATGGGTACTTTGCATCAGTTTTTCACCAGTCCCATGGGACCCCCTTTACCCATTATGGGAGAGAGAGGTGAGGGTGAGGGAGATTCCTTACCATCCATCAAAGCTGACCTCATGAAGGAACACCTTGAGAGGCTGGATAGCTTCAAGTCATCTGACCCTGACAGTCTATACCCCAGGATACTCAAGGAACTGGCAATCATCATAGCCCAGCCCCTGTCATGGATCTTCAAGAACTCCTGGTGCTCTGGTGAAGTGACTGAAGATTGGAAGAAGGCCAATGTGGTGCCTATCTTCAAGAAAGGGAGGAAAGTAGATCTGGAAAACTACAGGCCCATCAGCCTGACTTCGATCCCGGGGAGGGCCTTGGAAAAAAATTTCAAAGAGACCATCCTTAACAGACTGGCTGATGGCAACATCCTGAGGGATAGCCAGCATGGGTTTTTTGCAGGTAGGTCTTGCTTGACCAATCTCATTTCCTTTTATGACCAGGTGACCTATCACCTGGACAAGGGAGAAGAGATTGATGTCATATATCTTGACTTTAAAAAAAGCCTTCAATCTGGTATCCCATGATCACCTCTAAGCAAAACTGGCTAACTGCAGCCCTGGCCTCACCACGACCCGCTGACTGGAGAATTGGCTCTGCGGTAAGATCCAGAGGGTGGTGGTTAATGGAAGTCAATTGTTGTGGTGCACTGTGACCAGTGGGGTCCCTCAAGGCTCTGTCCTAGGACCTATACTATTTAACATCTTCATTAATGATGTAGATATTGGTGTCAGAAGTGGACTGGTCAAGTTTGCTGATGACACCAAACTCTGGGGTAAAGCATCCACACCTGAGGACATAAGGGTGATCCAGGCAGACATACACAGGCTCAGGTATTGGGCAGATGAGAACCTGATGGTGTTTAACATTGAAAAGTGTAAGGTTCTACACCTTGGGAGGAAAACCCGCAGCATGCTTATAGGGTTGGCAGTGCTATAGTGGTTAGCACTACAGACGAAAGGGACTTGGGGGTAAAGTGAGCAAAATACTGGCCTGCATCCATAGATGCTTCTCAAGCAAATCCCAGGATGTCATTCTCCCGTTGTACTTGGCCTTGGTGAGGCCACAGCTGGAGCACTGTGTCCAGTTTTGGGCTCCACAATTCAAAAAGGATGTGGAGAAGCTTGAGAGAATGCAGAGGAGAGCCATGTGCATGATCAGAGGCCAGGAAAACAGGCCTTATGAAAAGAGGCTGAGATCCATGGGACTCTTCAGCCTGGAAAAGCATAGGCTCAGGGGTGATCTGATGGCCACCTATAAGTTTATCAGGGATGCTCACCAGGATCTGGGGGAATATCTGTTCACCAAAGTGCCCCAAGTGATGACAAGATCAAATGGTCACAAACTCCTCCATGACCATTTCAGGCTGGACATAAGCAAGTACTTTTTTACTGTCCGAGCCCCCAAGGTTTGGAATAGACTGCCACCAGAGGTGGTTCAAGCACCTACCTTGAACGCCTTCAAGAGACTTTTGGATATTTATCTTGCTGGGATCCTATGATCCCTGCTGACTTCCTGCCCCTGGACAGGGGGCTGGACTCGATGATCTTCCGAGGTCCCTTCCAGCCCTAGTGTCTATGAATCTATGAATCTTTATTACGATCAATGTCATTATAATTAAAAATAATACTTATAACAGTAGTAATAATCAGAGATTCTGGTTTTCTCTGATTAAAAAACCCCTGATTATTTATTTTTAAAAAGTAACCCCAAATCTACATTTTTCCATGATCAAAGTGAAATGCCATTTACATATATTAGTGGTGTTTCATTTTAATCATGGAAAAATGGGTTACTTTTTTTAAAACCAAAAACTGGGGATTTGTTGTTGTTATCAGAGAAAACCAAAATACCTGGAAATAATCATCATCATCATAGTAGTAATAGTAATCATAAAGTTTCTGAAGCACTTTAGTGTACACCTTAATGGAAAATATTATTTTACTTTTAACTGGTTTTTGGCAAAGAAGCAGAAACATTAAGCCTCGATACAGACTTTCAGAGAGGTCAGGAAAAGGTTAGATTGCATGAAAAATGGCCATCTGCTCTAACCTACTTCACCCAGGTGTGGACCTTACACTAGTTCGGTTAATCAAAGTGAGAAGTTCAGGACAGTTAAATTGGTGTAAAATAGCTGACCTGATCTAAATTAACCCAACCTCCAAGGTACACATATATTAGATTACTTCCCAGTGTAGCCTCAGGGCTGGAAAAACCCAGCCACAAGCCCCAGCCAATGGACTACACATTTTTTACCTCCTCCCTGGCACCACACTATGTTTAGCCCCCTGGCTCTTTTCCAAAATCCTTAAATGAACAATTCTCCCCCCCATGGAGCAGTCTCCACATCTTCATTCTGCAAGCTACTCCTGCTGCTGGTGTTACTAGTGTTCTCCAGTTCTGGGAGCCAAGCAAGTTCAGGTGGGAGTAGGCATAATCAGGTTGGAGGGTTGGTTTGCTGGGAGGGGGGGGGGTTGTTTGTCTGGGGTGGGGGGTTGGAGGAGGCTTAAAATACCTAGTCTCAAGTTGGCCCCAAAACCCACCATGCACCCCACCTGCTCCCTGTTCCCCCTAACTCCCCTGTACACCAACTTGCCTCCCTGATCACCCCTGTGACTCCTGTTTTCCCCCTGATCCCCTCACAGACCTCACATGCACCCCCATCTCCCAATCCCCCCTGTGGACCCTGCCTGCCCTCCTGATCCCCCAACATCTCCTATGAATCCTTCTGCCCCAGCCCCCCCACTCAGTCTGCTTGCCCCCTCAATTCCCCAAACTCTCACCTACTAGCACTTCCATCCCAACTTACCTTAAATCTGGTTAACTCAATCTAACCTCCCTGTATGTCTGTTCACACCTCAAGAAAATAAGTTAGAAGTGGTTGAAAAATGGTTTTAGAGTGAAGGTAGAGCACCAATGTATAACTGCCAAGTTTTACACCCTTGGTAGAGATAAGCCAGAAAACAGGCAACATGGCAGGCTCAGGGAAGTGGTATCAAAGAGTGTTAAGGGAAGGGGAGTCAGAGATACTTAAAAACTTTAGTTGTTGCTGCCATGGAGCAGTGCCCACATACTCTAGCTCCTATTGTTGTAGTGCAGGGTCACTCAATATAGATGGTTGCAGCCACAGCATGGGTTACCCAAAGGTTTCCATTCAGATACCCCCTCTAAAATGGTAACTATGGATGCTACCCCACTCACATACCTACTATCAGTAAGACCTGGATGGACAAGGTTTAAACATGTACAAGATCCTAAATGCTAGTATCAGTTGTTCCTGTGCATATCAGGTTATTTCAATGACCATGAGTCTGTTCCAAAAGCCATGGATATCAATGACAATATTTCCATTGACTAAATGGATTTTTGATTTTTGCAGGGTACTCAGCAAGTACAGCAGGTACTGAGCATCTGAGCTGCCCTTGACAGTAGGAGAATCACTTAACTTTTTGTGAAAAATGTCTCATTTTACAATCAAGCATAATACATAAGTAATAAACAAGGGAAGGCACAAAACCCAGCCATGGCAGATAGCTAAACAGCTTGGAAACACCTCACAGGGAAACAGATCTAGAAAACAATCAAGATCATCTGACTTTCTGTGGGTACATCTACACATGCAATTAATGTGAAGGTGCCATATCTACATGTGCACCCAGGACCACAGCTCATCGAGCTGGGTTAGAGCAACCCTGGCTGGTAAGGAGGCCGAGTCAGTCTGCAAGCCTGGGGCTGCTCCAACCCAGTTCAACATGCTGTGGAGGGGCTGGCTTAGGCACAAGGGTGATTCAGTGCAGGGCTAGTCAGCAGACAACCCTGCACTGAAGCACGCTTATGGCCCAATCGTCTTTGTCAGCATCTGCACGTGTATTGCTGCATGGTAAATAAAACAGTCACAGGATAGTACTTGCATTTACAAGTGATAGCCTATTGTGGTGCTTATTAGTTTACTGCGATCTATTAGGGCCATATGTGAAGATGCAGAGACTTTACTGCAGAGCTTATTAACAGGGATCCTGTTTTTTTCTGATTTAAAAAAAAATCTCAATTTTTGTATTAAAAAGAGTAACCTAAAATCCATGTTTCCATGATTAAAATGAAACACCACTAATATCTATCTATCTATCTATCTATCTATCTATCTATCTATCTATCTATCTATCTATCTATCTATCTATCTATCTATCTATCTATCCATTCTCAGCCTGACAAAGGGTTTTAAATCTGAAAGCTTGCTAAAAAATATCAGATTGACCCAAAGAACATTGTCTGCTTTGTGTGTGTTAAGGCAGAGTGGAAAGAATGCAGCAGGGATGGTAGCCTGTAACAGAGGCCCTTCCTGGTCCTGGTTAGATCTTGGCCCATCCACCAGTTCATGGGCCAACTGCCCACCCCTCTTTCTCCTGCCACACCTTGATGGAAAACTGAATCAGATGTTACCCAGGTGGGAGGCAGCTCGCCCTTCCCTCCCCACCACCGGAGAGGCAGGTAAGTGTGGGATGTGTGTACAACACAGGGGTTTACTTGACCCTAAGTTCAATGGGGGCTTGAATTTAAGACCTGGTTCATCTTCACACACACTTAAATTATAATAAAATCTGATACAGGCTCTTCAAGCAAGATCACAATCTTCCCAACAGTCTAGATATCACTATCATGGTTAAACTCCTTCATAAAATAGGTCAATGAAAGTATTATCAATGAGAACTATTAAGTTACTGGAAAAAACTATCAGTTATTATTTAACATCACCATTTTTTGTTAGTTATTCAAAAAAATAAGTTGTTCTCCATTGCCTATATTAAGAATGGAAAATTGTTCTTTTAGCTTTCTAAGCCACATACTAAAAAAATAAGGTTTCTCAACCTCTCTGTACCAAGTAATAAATCAATCAAGCTTTATTGCTTCAATTTTTTTATTGCTTCATCTTTTGTTCCAGCAGATTTATACAGTGCATTGAAAAATATACAGAATAGGATCACTGCATGCAGTGGAAGCAAGCAATAAAAATGCACAATAACTCCCCCCCCCCCCCCACTAAATCTGTATTGCTAACATTACAACTAGTTTCTAACTGCTCTGCTGAGATTATCACAGGGTTCAGGCACATTACTAACATTCTGGACAATACTATATTGCCTTATATTATTTCAGTTCAAGAAATAGTTTATTGACAATTTCCCTGTCTCCTAATAGCAGGAATATTTGAAACCTAAATGTCAATGGTTCTTCCAGCCTCATGGAAATTATATCAGTATTTGTAATCACATTACAAATATTGGAATGCAAGTCCTATGTAAGCTTTCCTTCATCAGCTAGCTTGACCCAGAATTGTTAGTATCCTGCCCCTTTGCAAAGAGGAAGTAATACAAATGCTCTTCCACAACTTCCTTGCTAGGGCTGTGTGAAATTTCACCGGCTGTTTTGTTTCGAGACTGTTTTGACTCATTTTGAGCTCAAAACAGAGAAATCAAAATGAAATGAAGGGCTTCAAAACAGCCTCAAAATGAAACGAAGGCAGTCAAAACATTTTGAAAGTTTCAAAATGTTTCAAGTTTTGAAGCTGGGCTTGCCTTCAGGGAAACAGAAAGTAAGGAGAAGGAGGGAAAGAGGGGGGAAGAACTGCTCTGATACTGACTGTGTAGCTGGCCAGTGACTAAGCCTTCCCTGAGGTCCCTTCCAATCCCAGTGCTCTGGGGGAGGGATGGAAAAACAGCATAAAAATCAGCATAAAAATTGTTTGAACTGAGCTGCTTTCTGCCTAGGGGTTAGTTACTGAGCTGTCTTCCAGCAGCTCAGAAGCATCAGACAACAAAGGCTACTATTCATTTCCTGCTTACTAGCTTAGCAAGACGGAATCATCAATACCTTTTGCTTTTTATACCCATATATTTTATTATTATATTAATTGATTTCTTTCAATTTATTCCTCCCCCAAAATCCTCTTTTTTTTTAGTTAGTCTATTTTGATTCTTCTCAAATCTGTGCTTTCTCTCACAGTGTGCATTCCATTCACTGTGCGGGGAAGTACAGCATAATTATATTGCATATTATAATATAGAATTTATATAGGAACACATGCATACACTTATATTTTTTAATTTATTACATAAATATATACATACACACATGCATTACATTAATATACATACATACAATTATCTTATCTACATATATTACATAAATCAGATAACATTACAGAAGAAAACACAGATTTTCCAGCACACCATGGCAAAGACAAGGCACTATTAAACCCACCATGCAGCATACTGGTAAGGCAGCTGGCAAGCCTTCAGAGAGGGGTGGAAGAGGGGGTACAGGGAGAGCTCTAAGTTCCCCCTCTGCCAAATTGAGATGCAGCCTTTTTGCTACAACAAGCAGGCATGAGGCTTCCACTAGTTGTACAGGCAGCAAGGAGAGGGGAGCAGTGCCAGCGCCACTGCCTGTGCCTGAGTCTGCATCCCGTCAAAGAGCACCAGCCATACTCCACCCCCTATCCCCCACTACCACCATGACAACAAGCAGCAGCACCGGCATGACAGTCTCCTCCACCTCCATTTCACTTCTCAGCCTGAGCCTTCCAGTGCCAGAGGAAGAGCTGGAGCTGGAGCTGAGTGACATAACAAGGGAAATTTTGGGAAAGTAGAGGTAATCATTTGCGTTTGTGTTCCACACGCCTCAGTTTCCCCTAGAGCCAGGTCTTCTTCCCCAGAAGGCACTTTGGATGAGGTTGAAGTAGAGGATGTGGAGGCAAATGGTTCAACTGAGTCCACTCCTCCTGTTGCTATGCCTCTGCCTGCTGAGGAGGGGGGAAAGGCAGCATCTGCACATGCACCCACACCCAAGAAGTGAGGGAGTAGTGTGGTCTAGGATCATTTTGAGCTGGCAGATGATCCCACATATGCAATCTGCCTGCACAGCCGAGCCAAAACCAGCTGGAGTAAGGGAACGAAACACATTCGCTCTACGGGGATGCTGATGAATCTCCACAGGCATCACCCCTTGCTCCTCCTCAGCCTGGCACCAGTGGGAGCATGCCAAAAAAGGAGTCCCCCTCTTGCTCCAAAGCCCCCATCACCACAAAGCCAAAGCAGGCCACCCTGGAACAGTGGGGGAAAGATGGACAGAACGGGGGGGGGGGAATTGAAAAGTTGAGTGAGATCACTCTGAGAATTGGGGAGATGCTTGCTATGGATGGCCTTCTCCTTAGTTGAGTGGCCAGTGTTCAGGTGGCTCATGGAGAATGTGGCCACATCCTACCAAGTGCCCACATGAACCACCTTCAGCAAGATGGTGGTGCCCTCCCTGTATGAGGCATGCAGGGAGTACTTGTGAGAGAAGCTGCATAAGGCCAATCTGCAGGTGGCCTTACACTACACCTTGGACATCTGGAGCAGCTGGGGTGGAGATCATGCATACCTCGCCCTCACAGGGCACTGATGGAACCATTCAGGGAATTGGTGGAATCTCCTTCAAACAGAGGTGATGGATGAGTCCCACACAGCAACAGAGATCATGGGGACCATGAACAGCTTGGTGTAGGGTTGGCTCATTGGACAGGGCAAGCTCATCTGCGGGTTCATGGTCACTGACAATGGGGCCAAAATGGTCAAGGCAGTGCGCAATTCCAACTATGTTGGCATCCGCTGTGGGGACCACATATTCCACCTCATTCTCAGGGATGCCTTGGGGCAGGACAGGCCTGCCAGTTACAGTGCCAGCACTATTTGCAAGCTCATTTTGAAATGCAGGAACGTGGCAGGCTACTTTCACCAGAGCATCAAGTGGGGCAAGATGCTATGGGGCAAACAGGCAGATCTGAACATCCCACAACACAAAATCATGCAGGATCTGAAGACTTGGTGGAACTTCACATACCTGATGCTCAAGAGGCTGAGGG
This sequence comes from Alligator mississippiensis, assembly GCF_030867095.1. NCBI lineage: Eukaryota > Metazoa > Chordata > Crocodylia > Alligatoridae > Alligator > Alligator mississippiensis. The sequence goes on from NC_081824.1 coordinate 382,010,910, forward strand.
AGAAACAGAAGCAATCCATGAGATGGCCTTGCTCGGGGAGATTGGGATCAGCGGCCCCCTTAACAGAGCTGATGCTGTCACCAGATGTGAAGGCACTGGTGAGGTGGCTGAAGGAGGGCATCAGGAAAAGCCTTGATCCCTTATGATCCAGTATGGTCCATGTGCTGGCCACCATGTGTGACCCAAGGGTGAAGGAGAACATATGCAGCAGCCAAAGCCTGAATCAGTGGACGGAGGTGCTGGTGAAGAGAATCAGGGAGGAAGGATGGTGGAGGCAGTCGGACATAGATTCATATATTCATAGATTCATAGATGTTAGGGTCTGAAGGGACCTCAATAGATCATCGAGTCCGACCCCCTGCATAGGCAGGAAAGAGTGCTGGGTCTAGATGACCCCAGCTAGATTCTTATCTAACCTCCTCTTGAAGACCCCCAGGGTAGGGGAGAGCACCACCTCCCTTGGGAGCCCGTTCCAGACCTTGGCCACTTGAACTGTGAAGAAGTTCTTCCTAATGTCCAATCTAAATCTGCTGTCTGCTAGCTTGTGGCCATTATTTCTTGTAACCCCCGGGGGCGCCTTGGTGAATAAAAACTCACCAATTCCCTTCTGTGCCCCCGTGATGAACTTATAGGCAGCCACAAGGTTGCCTCTCAACCTTCTCTTGCGGAGGCTGAAAAGGTCCAGTTTCTCTAGTCTCTCCTCGTAGGGCTTGGCCTGCAAGCCCTTAACCATACGAGTGGCCCTTCTCTGGACCCTCTCCAGGTTATCCGCATCCCTCTTGAAGAGCGGTGCCCAGAATTGCATGCAGTACTCCAACTGCGGTCTGACCAGCGCCCGATAAAGGGGAAGTATCACCTCCTTGGATCTATTCGTCATGGATCTGCTGATGCACGATAAAGTGCCATTGGCTTTTCTGATGACTTCGTCACACTGCCGACTCATGTTCATCTTGGGGTCCACTAGGACTCCAAGATCCCTTTCCACTTCCGTGCCACCCAGCAGGTCATTCCCTAGGCTGTAGGTGTGCTGGACATTTTTCCTCCCTAGGTGCAGCACTTTGCATTTCTCCTTGTTGAACTGCATTCTGTTGTTTTCTGCCCACTTGTCCAACCTGTCCAGGTCTGCTTTCAGCTGTTTCCTGCCCTCCGGCATGTCCACTTCTCCCCATAGCTTTGTGTCATCCACAAACTTGCACAGAGTACATTTCACTCCCTCATCCAAGTCGCTGATGAAGACATTAAAGAGTATCGGTCCAAGGACCGAGCCCTGCGGGACCCCACTGCCCACACCCTTCCAGGTTGAAACCGACCCATCCACCACGACACTCTGGGTGCGACCCTCTAGCCAATTTACCACCCACCAGACTGTGTAGTCATCCAAGATACAGCCTCTTAACTTGTTCACCAGTATGGGGTGGGATACCATATCGAAGGCCTTCCTGAAGTCTAAGTATACGACATCCACCCCTCCTCCTGTGTCCAGGTGTTTCGTAACCTGTTCATAAAAAGAGACTAGATTAATCAGGCACGATCTGCCTGCTACAAACCCGTGCTGGTTTCCCCTCAGCATAATTTGTCCTGCCGGGCTCACGCAAATGTGCGTCTTGATAATTTTTTCAAAGATTTTGCCAAGGATGGAGGTGAGACTGACTGGCCTATAGTTGCCCGGGTCCTCCTTCCTCCCCTTCTTGAAAATGGGGACCACATTGGCCCTTTTCCAGTCCTCCGGGACTTGGCCCGTGCGCCACGAGCATTCAAATATTCCCGCCAGTGGCTCTGCAGTGATGTCGGCCAGTGCCTTCAGCACCCTCGGATGGAGATCATCCGGGCCTGCCAACTTAAAGGCATCCAGTTCTTCCAAGTGACTCTGCACCATTTCAGGGTCTACGCATGGTAGTCTGGCGCCTTGCTGCTGCCTCTCTACAACCTCAGTGAGAGACATGGAAGAGGGGGATCCAGTGTCCCATATCAGCACACCATCCACCAGCCAGTCTTATCCTCTGCCACTTGCACTTCCACTTTTCAAAGACAAGCCTATGAACTGAACTTCATCAACCTCCTAAATACCAAAACTCATCGACTCAATATAGACATTGGAATTCTGACATACACACACCAATTGCAGGTTCTTCCTTAGCCTGACAAAGGGTTTTTCAGCCTGAAACCTTGCTAAGATATATTTCTTTAACTATTCAGTTAACTAAAAGATATCAGATTGACCCAAAGACCCTTGTCTACCAGTGCCATGCCCTTAGACCAACACCCCTAACACCTATCCCTGATCAGCTGACCAGAAGGATGCAGGGCCCTGGGCACACCTAAACCCTAGGGCTGGGGCTGGCAGGGAGAGTTCTCTGGCAGCTTCTGGAGAAGAAGCTCCTGCAGGAAAGGAAAGAAAGGCTCTAGTCTAGTTTGGCTGCTTGAGATGTTGCTGGAGCCACTGTGTGGCTTATTAAGGTATTACCTGTTCTTATTTAAATTGGTGGACCAAACTGAGGCTGCAGCAGAAGAGGAGCACCTCATTAGAGTACAATACTGTGTTGTGTAGAGGCCACAGTGAGGGTGCACCTAAACAAACACACAGTCACACATATCGTGAGTTTTGCTTGTCAGCAGCTTGAGGTGTAGTTTCCCAGAAACCTCTGCACCTATCTCCTTGAAACCTGGCAGGCTTTATGCACTCATCAGGGGCTAGCATGCCAGCAGTGTTCACCCTGCTGCACCTTAACACACACACGTGACATGAGTTATCTTGTCAGCATCTTAAGGCGCAGTTTCCCAGAAATCCCTGCACCTATCTACTTGAAACTTGATAGACTTTGTGGGCTCAGCAAGATCTACCCTCCCTACTGTTTTCATTTGAATTAGGCAAGAAATGACAAAGTTATAGGCAGTTTTATGATTCCCCATTATACCCTATGGGCAAAACTTTGAAACAACGTTGGAACAGTGAAACAGTTTCAATGAAATGAAATGGAACAGTGCTTCGAAATGAAAAAAAAAAAACAAAACTTAAAACAAAACACTGTCCCATTGAAATGGTGAAGTGGAAGTCAAAATGAAATAGTGCTGTTTTGCACAGCCCTATTTCTAGCCTCCACTCCGCTGTAGCTGTTCTTCAGCAGCCTTTCCTGTGTGCTGGACCTAAGCTTCTCTGAGACTGCTTGCATTTTCTTTGGGAATACAGTGCAACTAAAAGGGGCATCATCTGCCTGGCCAGCTTCCTGCTGGTCAGGATAATTTAAGGCCACTAGCACTTGCTCTGGCGATGTCCTCTGTAATGTTCTTTACAGATTTATGAGCCAACATAAGTCACTGAAGGACAAAGAAAATATTTTATTAATAGTCATGGAGAGTGGTGTGGATTGAATAAGTTCTTGGATCTGTTTATTTTTCAATGGTACTCTTTGGGTCCCAAGTACCAGAGGTATGATTTCTCAGTTTGATTCTATCATGTGGTTTAAAAATTGGGTCTTGGGGTTTTTTAATGTCAAGACAACATTTATGCTTCTGCTTCTCTGTAGCTTCCTCTGCCAGTAGTTAAAGACTATTGGATCATGGAGCTGAGATTTCAGCAAATTATCATGAATAGGTAAATTTAACCTGATTCTTTTCCCAATCCACATCTGGGTTTTGAGATGAGCTATTTTCCAGAGATGTTTTGGTTAAACCAATAAAGCTTAATGAAAATCATCTCTACCTTCAGAGGCTTTTTTCAACAGATATTTTATTGTCTTCACCAACTCTTCTATAAATCCATTTGTGTGGGAGCAATTTGAACTTGGTGTTTTATTGTGGACCATTATCATTACAGTCTTCATCCAGAATCAAACATCTAGCAAATATTCCCTTCATGCTGGCTGTCACACCAGAATCACAGATTTGCTTTTTAAATTGTTCAGGGTACAAATATCTGAATATAAAGAAAACAATGTGCAACTATTATGTAATCATTTGAATTCCAGAAAAATAAATCACTGTTCTGTAGGGGTTCTTGTAAGCCTTTTTAGGGACTAATTGTGCCTTTGATGTTTCTGTTTGTTGAAATGGTTTATAAGTCAGACACAGAAGAACTCAATATTGTACCACAATGGGAATGTGCTGATTGATTCCCACCTAATATAGCACCATGAGAACCCATTTTTTATACTTCTCAATTTTTTCACTTCCTCCAGGCCCCTCATGAATTTTCTGCAGAATTACTTTCTATTCTCTTCTTGGTATCATAATCTTGCTGCCCTTTAAAATCACTCCATCAATCACCATGACTTCAGATCTGAAATTCCAATAGTCCCTGATTAGTCTTCAGGCCACTCTTTAAGAGTACATTCTCTAAACATATTCAGTGATTTGTTTTTCTCCATTTTTTCTTGTATTCATAGCAACTGGCAGGGAGCTACAGGAAGGGGAGTTACAGTGGGTGCATCTACACATGCAGTTGATCTGAGAACAGTTTATTTGCAAGTAAACTGCTTACAAGTAAACGATCCTGGTTAAGAGTCTTTGCATGCACAGACTTGGCAGCAGATCTGATGCTCTTAGCACCAAACTAGTGCCACTTCTTGCATCCCTGCAATGGGCCTCTGCCAGCAGTCAGCAGCCCTTGTGAAAAAGCAGCCTTACTTTCAGCTCCCTGGCCAGCCACTTCCCTGGCCAGGAACAGCATGCACAGTGCAGGGGCATCACTCAGCAGCTCTCTTTTTACTGCCTCTGTCTCCCTGCACCATGGCTGACTGCTGGCTGGCCCATGACTGTCTGGCTTCTCCTGGTCCCCTCACATGCAGTGACCACCTTCCCAGCCCCACTGCACTGTCCCAGGGCTGGAACCCCTGCTGCCACACAACTGCCTCCTGGACCCCATTCAGGTGGCCAGACCCTGGCAGGAACACCAACCATGTACTGCTGGATGCCACTGCTGGGGCCACCCTCACCCTCCTGGATCTCTAGTCCTGCCACTTTTGGGCCTGCCGGGCCAGGTAGAACTGGTGGCTGCACATCATCTAGCAGACCTGGGATGATGAGGAGTGGCTCATGGTGTTCTGGATGACCTGGGCCACCTTCCAGGACCTCCTGGAGCAGCTCCAGCTGCACCTGGATTGGAAGAACACCACCATGCAGCTGCTTCTCCCTGCAGGCACCTTCCTGGCTTTCACACTACTCAAGGTGGTCACACTCGCCATGCTCTGCTATGTGGGCAATTTCTTTGCGGTGGGGAAGGCCTCCGGCTTCTCTGGGATCAGATGTGTTACCGTACTGGATGCCTCACGGCACCTGTCTCCACCACTCCAGATTCAGGAATCTGAACCCAACTCCCTTATGATCAGCTGAGGGCAATGGAGCCCATTGCCTGTCCCTTCAGAATGGCACTTGCTTACCTCTTGGGACCTACTGACCCATGTTCAACTTCTGTTCACATGGAACCATTCTCCACTTTGGCCTTCAAAGTTCTCGTCTGAATATTTGCTACTACCACCAAGATCTGCACCTGTGGTGGCTCCACTTGGGCCTGCACCCTAGGCTTCAAGGACTACCAGAGCGGCCCTCCTACACGTTGCGGCCTAGCCCCCACAGCTCTCAATGCTGGTGACGGTTGGGTATGGGCCCGATGCTCCATCACCATCCATTTTCAGACTAATTCATTTGGCAGGTGAGTTATTACACACTCCTTAGCGGCTTCCAACTTCCATGGCCACCGTTCTGTTGTTTATATCAACCAACACCTTTTCTGGGGTCTGATGAGCATTGGCATCATGCACCTTAACCCAACGTTTAGTTCATCCCACCGTGCCAGTTCTGCTCATCAAAAGTGGCCCACTAGGCACTTGCATTCCACACCTGGCTTCACACCTGTGAGACAGACTTCTTACCCATTTAAAGCTTGAGAATAGGTTGAGATCATTTTGGACCCAAGACCTCTAATCGTTTGCTTTAACAGATAAAACTGCAGAGACATGATTGCCAGCTATCCTGAGGGAAACTTCAGAGGGAACCAGCTACTACATGGTTCAATTAGTCTTTTGCCTGGGGTTACCAAGGGTTAAGCAGCCACTTGGGGTGTTATCTTCTAGCCATGCTGCAGCAGAGGCAATGGCCGTGAACAGTGGGTCCTTAACCAGTCCTCACAACAAAAGTAAAAATGGTCAGCTCTAGTAGCTTGACCAAACATGATCAGCTGTGATCAGCCCCGAATCTACACATAGCAGTTTATAAAATAAATGACATAGCCTTACATTAAAACCCAGATTGGATGACCAATTGTACAACAGGACCACTACGCACCTCCACCAGAGTTTCCTCTGGCTTCGCCCTGCCCAGGCATAGTTTACCATCTTTCAGGTCCTAGCACGTACACTCATGCTCCATGTTTCTGATGGGGTGGGCAAGACGGGCCGGTGGTGCGCCCTCCACAAACAGTGGCCCCAGGATCCCACCTCAGCCAGTGCATGCCAGCCCTCACCTTCATTGTGCCAAGAGCTTTCATTCAAGCCTCTGACATGTGCACATCTTAGACTCCTTGATCCATATTTCAAGACAGGTTGGGTGGGTGGCTGACATCACCGCAGAACCCGGGTGCCAAGCATGGCTCTCCCTGCCCAGTTGGATGATGTGGTCAGGATACACTGAGGACTGTCCACCCTGGTTGACAGCTGCACAGGAACAAGGGGGGCGGTCCCCTGGAAGGCCCCCATGCCACCCCCTACCAGAAGGCGAGCTACTGCCTGGGGGCTGTAAAACTCGTCACTGCAAAGTGGCAAGCCACCTGCCCACCAGACCTTCCTATCCAACTGAGAGCCAGTCATGGTGCACCACCATGGTGGAAATATGCCTGACAGGGGCCAGGGCTGTCTGGGAGGTGGTCCCCAACCACCCCACCCTGGGTGGGGGGGGAGGGAGATCTGTCGTCCTGGGCAGGCTGACCAAACCCACCAGGTTGAATCTTCTGGGCAGACTGTGCAGACCCCACCCATTTACCTCTTGATGGTTTCGTGCCCTCCTGAACTCTCTCTTCAATGTTCTTTTCAACTTTCCCTTATGGTACTTGTAGACTGTCAGTCTTGTGCCGGTATTTAGCCTTAGATGGAGTTTACCACTCTCTTTGGGCTGCATTCCCAAACAACCTGACTCTGAGAAGACCTGGTCCTGGTGTTCTGGGGGCCTCTACTGGCCTCAGACCGTCCATAGGCTGTGCCTCAATCAGAAAGACTTGGGTGCCCCAAGAGTGGCACTGAGGAGTGGGTCTTCTGTACACCACATTTCCTGTGCCCCATCACAGGACAGGGATTCAGCGCTGGGCTCTTCCCTGTTCACTCGCAATTACTGAAGGAATCCTGGTTAGTTTCTTTTCCTCCACTGACTAATATGCTTAAATTCAGTGGGTCACCATGTCTGATCTGAGGTCACAATCAGATGGGAGGACCCGGGTGTGGGAAAGGTCTGTGAGGTGGGGTGGAAGAAAAGGCTGGAACCGGACAGGGCCAGCCCAGCCTCTCAGACCCCCCCACCCACACACACAGTCTTACCACTGTGGCCATGGGAGAGTGCGCTGTCCCTGGAGGAGGCCCCATGGAAAGGTGCTGGGGAGAATAGCCCTGAGGGAGGACAGGCTGCATTTGTCACTTTGGGATGAATTGGCTGCATTCAGTGTGGGGACCTGGGATGCACAGGTCAGAAGGGGCCTGGAAATGGGAAGGCAGCAGGGGCAGGAGGGAGAGGACAGCCCTGGTCGCTGGGTGGGCAGAGGCAGAAGGTGTGAGGCGCCTGGAGCTCAAAGTCTCCGACCGCCCACACAACTCCACTGCCTTCCCGCCATGGTTACTCCCCACTGGCTGAGTGTCCAAACCCCACCGTATGCTCCCTTCATTGCTGTGCCCCTGGCCAAGGGCCCCGCATACCTGCAGGCACACGTCATTCCCATGGGTAGGAGCACAGGCCCAAGACCCCTGCATACAGCTGTATCACCACAGACAGCCACACAGGGTGGGTCTGGCTGCCCTTGGGACCCTGGGAGTGGGTGCCATGGTCAACCTGGCTGAAGCATGGGTTCGACCATCACAACAGTCCTCCATGACTGGGACAAGCTCCCTGAAGCGGGTGCCCTGGGGCATCATGTCTGACCTTAGGGGGATGAAGGCATTCAGCAGCTTGGGTGCCCTGCTTTCCACTGAGAGGGCAAGTGGAGGCAGTCCTGGGGGACCCCAGGTTTCCTGTGAGACACCCCAGCCACACCCAGTGGGAGCAGGGACTGGACAGCCAGTGCCACCGGCCCCACATGCACCACATAGGCAATTGACCTTCAAGTGATGCTCAGACAGGTGTAGCCCTGGTAGGAACCTAAGGCCACAAGTGCATTTGGAGTGTCAATCATCAATGTGTCCTGCAATTCACATTAATTCTCGCAGGCAGCTTCATTCTTCATTGACACATGAGCCTAGTGATCCACTGGTAAGAGTTGTCAAGATTTTTTGCACAGGTTTTTTTTTACACAGTTGCCACCTTGCCCCTTGGCAGAATCTAAGCCAGAGAGAGGGCAGGCTCCTGGGTCCATGAAAGGTCAGGATGGGGTCCCCAAGCTGGCCTTCCTTGCCCGCTGCAGCAACCTGGGAGGTCATGGGAGGGGAGGTGTTCCTGCCTAGCCAGTTGCTGAGCTTTCCTTGGTGGGAGCCCTACAGACCAGATGAACACAGGAGGGTGATTTAACAACTTGAGGGAGGACTGTGGCCACAAAGGCAAGCCCTCCACTGCAGGGTCAGTCCAGGCACTCGGCTCAGTGCTCACACGCCCACACCCAGGACTGTGCATCTCTTCCACTCCCTTTGGCTGGCCCTCACCCAACGCAGGGTTGCAATGGGGGTGACAGTGCTAGGCAGGGTGTTTGGAGGGATGGACTGAGCAATGGGACAACAGTGGCAAGGGAGCCACAGCCCATGGGCAACAGTCTTTTGGGCCCCTCTGCAGAGAGGGAGGCAGGGTGACCCCTCTCCATCCTGAGGGCCACATGGACAGGGAGCGCCAAGGGCACGGGCATGTCCACACATGCCTGCCCTCCCTTGGCAGACCTCCTGTAGCTGCCTGTGTGGACCCCTCAGGATGCACGAGTATTTGAACCTTGGCCCACCCTGCCCACCTGCTCCACAGAGCAGGATGAGGCAACGGACAGAGCACTAGGTACCTGGTAACCTGGGTGAGGGAAAAAGTTCTGAACTCCAGATGGTCCCAACTCCCACCCCTTCTGGATGCCACCTTGCCTTCCATGGACAGAAGAGTGAGGGACAGACACCAGAGGGGGATGTGGAGCTATGCCCGGCATCCTTCAGGTGGCTCCATAAACCCACAAGGGGGAGAGAAGCATTCATCTGGAGGGCAATGCCCATGACTCACAGCCATGGCCAGCACCTTCCCATCGGGGGGGGGGCGGTGTTTCTCTCAGGTCCCAGCTGTTTCCCTAGGGGCCAACACAGCTGGAGCCATCCCCAAGATGGGCCCTTTCCATCCCATGGCAGCCATCCCAGCCACCACAGACGCCTACTCACGGTGGCAGCTGGCAGCCACATGCCTCAGCACCACACCCCGGGTCCCTTTCCTGCCCCCACTCAGCTTAGCTGAGGAGGCTGGGGGGAAACCCAGGGACATGAGTGAGGGGTGCAGACTGGCTGACCAGCCCACTGGGGCATGTGGCCTGGAGGGAGGCCTGGAAGACACGGATGCAAGGACAAGAGAGGGCACTGCCACGTGATGGGGTGGGCAGCCTGGTGATTGACCGATGCTGCCGAGAGAAAACCCCCAGCACTGGGACACCCTCCAGGGACCCTGCTTCTTGTCTCCCCTCTGGTCCTGAGGGGAGGGGAGTGGGGGCAGAGGGGGCTGCTCGGGGGAGCCAGGGGTTGCCCTGGGGCTGCTCAGCACCTAGGCCCCCTGTGGCCAGGGACCCATCCTGTATGCCGAGCAGTGTGACCCAGGGCTGGGCTGCACAACATCACCCCCAGTATCAATGCTTTTCTCTGTGTGTGAGAGGCTCATGCCCACCTAGTTGTGAGGGAAGAGGGTGCTCAATAAAGTTTTGCACTGTCTCCCATCTCCCTGCATGCTTCAGGCTGGGGGGAACCTGGAGCCAGAGGAGTGTGGGTGGGTGGAGCAGGGAGAGGGGCAGGGGTAGGGACCAGAGGTGGAGGCAGGGGTTGGGGTGGGAAGGGAACTACCCCCAGTTAAGGACTTACCATGTGGCTGGGATTGGCATAGCCAGTGGCTCTACTCAGTCCTGGTTCTTGGCAATAGCATGCACCTCCAGGTGGTGTCCTCAGATGGCAGGTCATGGTGGGCAGGTGCCCGGCCCAAACCCCATCCCAGGGAGAAGCTGGTGCTGCTGGTGGCTGGCAGTTACATGGCCAGCCATGCCTCATGGCTGGGGATGGGGCTGCATAGCTGTCGGAGCAGGTTCTGGCCCCAGCTCCCCAAGCTGCTGGTGGAGTCTGCAGCCAAGAAGCTTAGTGGGATGGGCTGTTGGAGGCCCAAGGGGCCTCTCCTGGTGACACATCACCAAGGGTACCAGGCTTGGGTCAGGGCTCAGACAGGTCACCCATGCTACTGAACACATTATGGCTGCAGCCTGGGTCCCAGGGCATGAGGATGGCTGCTAGTTGCTACATAAAGGACTTGGACTTGTGGGCACTGCCTGACCGATGATTGTGGTTGGTGATGGTCACCCACTAAGCCCACAAGTTCTTGACCTTTATGCAGCACTGCCACATTGACTGGTTGTGCCCATGCTTCCACATCCAGGCTGACAGCCCCTCATACACATGGGCATTGAAGCACCTGCTCCACACAAACTGGAGCTGTAACTCCACTTCACCCCACAGTGCCACGAGGTTGTCAGTCTCCTCCATGGACCAGATGGGGCCCCCGGTTGGCAGGCAAGGGGCATAGGTGGGAAGGACACCATCAGGGGTCCTTTGCCAGCTCCCTGGGCCTCCACATGGCCTCCCTGTGCTGCCAGGCCTGGGCAGCTACTTACAGTGCTCAGCACAGAGGCACAGAATGGGACTGACAGCCGTGTGGCAAGACAATGACTCACAGCACCTGCAGGCTCCAGGGCAGGAGACTGTGAGTCAGCTGCAGGCAGCTGGAGCTGGCCCTGGTGGCCATAAACTGCCTGAAGCTGGGCCTGGACGATGGAAGGCTTGGCAGGTGCCTGCAGCACCTTGTAGGGCTGGATGTCATGGGCCTGGCAGCTGGGTGGCACTGTGGTGCCAGGCAGAGGTGCCAGTGTACAGGCTGGCTGTATTTAATTGACCTCCCCCTCAATTCAAAAGGTATTGAGGACTTTTAGTCATACCCAGAAATGCCCTGGAAATTAGTGTCTAAATCAGATGAGGTCTCACACATCCTAGCATAACTATGATATATTACACAATCCTCGCCTATATATCAAATTTTATGGTGGAATATCATAGGAGGTCAATTCAATTTCAGAAGCTTCTTCAACTTTGGGCACTGTAAGGCAGGAAAATATGTGTTTACACTAAGAATAGGGCAGTAAAATATTAAAATAAAGGATTACGGAACAAAAAAGCTGTAAGGCTGGGTAACTTTGAAAGGAAGAGATAGAATGCTAATACTGTTTGAAAAGGCCTGTCAGTTTAGCTGTAAAATGCAATCAGTTTGTCAAAACACACAGATGTATATTAAAGTTTGGCTCTCAGATATCATTGCAGGCATTGTTATCTCACTCTGAATTGCAAATTTTAAATTTCTAATTAGAGAAACTGTGGAGTAGTTGTGATAAACTGATTTAATTGATGAATTGCTTGTTTGATTCAACTACGATTAAACAGATTTATTTTTTATTCCATATTCCATAAGTGACAAATTACTTTAAACTAGTTTTTAATTAAGTTGCACATACAGTAAATTAAGAGATTAATGCTTAATTAACTGAAGTCTTAACTATAGTGCCTGGGGCTCTATTCATTGAAGGAAAACTGCTGTAACTCCTCAAGTGATAGATAGATAGATAGATAGATAGATAGATAGATAGATAGATAGATACAAATTTCTACAAATATATGTATATATATTTGTAGAAATATATAAGGAAGTTATAGTGTACAAAAATCTGCACATATTTCAGAAATGGCCATGGATTATCCTCTTTCTGAGGAAAGAATCTACAGATCAGAATTTCAGCTGATTTAAACAGAAGTGTACACCAGTCTAGCCATACTGATTCTATAGTGATTCTACACTAATTCTTCAGTGTAGCCATACCAGTGTAGCCATACAAGGTAGGATTCAGAGCCAGAGTGCATTAGAAAGATGTTGGGACAAATTTATTTCTAGTCTGAGTAGAATGTTTGTACTGGTGATAGATTTGGTCTCTGGACATATGTTAGGTATCTTGTAATGAGTACAATCTATGGAAAACTGAATCTATATTTTGTAAATAAATTAGTAATATTAAAATTTGTTGGGGTCCAGTTTTTTTCAGGAAAACTGATGTTTTTTAAACTGTCAAAAAGAATTCTGTAAAGAAATCAGATGCAATTCATCAATTTTTTTTCATTTCAATGAAATTATTTAGATTCCATTTTTATTCTATTTTAAAACATATAATATGAAACAAAGTGGGGGAAAACATTGTTTTGTAAAGGATAAATTAAAAATCCATCTTCAAAATGGCTGTATACCAGTTCTCTTAAGTCAGAATTTTCCTCCTTTTATTTCTCCAAAACTAAATTTTAGTGAAATCAAGACAATATCACAAATAAATATGAATGCAATATAAAACAATTTTATCAACACTTTTTTTCAATTCCATTTCAATTGGTATGTATACATCTGGAATACATATATAAAGACCATCGAGGATTATATTCTAGGAGACTCAAAAGTGGTGTTATGACTGAGATAGTAAATAAGAGAGCAGATAAAATGAGAGAGAGTGAGAGAGAGAAATAAAGAAAAGAAAAAAAGGGAAGGCACAGTATTAAATCTTCCTCAACAACCAACTGGCAGAATAATAGGAACCATTAACAATTACGCAAACATATTCTGATAACAGGAACATGGCTTAAAGAAGCAAGTAACAAATACCGCATCTGACACCCGTCGTTAACAGAATTTCTTATTAAAATTCCAAGTAGAAAAAATAAGGGACAAGAACTAAGGATGTATTTTAGGTGATTTTTATTATTGGTATAAATAGTTGCAATTTTGTTATGTAAAACAAAGGAAAATTGAAATGATATTAAAAAAAAAAGGGATGAAGGACCAAATAAAGTATATGAGTGAAGCATATACTTTATTATGCTTATACTCTATGCATATTATTATGCAATAAAAATATAAACAAGAGTGACAAAGTAGCAGATCTCTGACCAGTAAGGCTTTGGACATATAAATAAAAGATCTTCTGTAGTAGCTATTTTGCCAGGGTTCCTGGTTTTCTCCGATTAAAAAAAAAAAAAAATCCCCAATTTTCAGATTTAAAAAGTAACTCAAAATCCACACTTTTCTTTTCCATGATTACAATGAAACATCACTATATACATTTATCTATATATCTCTACTTCTCTCTCTCTATATATATCTATATCTATATCGTTCATACTATGATCAAAGCAAACCTAGCCTATATGAGTAATTAATTGAAGATGCTTTTGTTTAGCCTAGGAGCAGGCTTACAATATGTCAATAATAGCATAAATATATCATCAGGGTTGAGAATATTTTCTTAATTTTGCTTTTGGCTTTTGGAGAGATGAAAGAGGTCTCTGTTATATCAGCTATGCTGCCATTCATCAGGAGAGATCCTGGTGTTCTCTGATAAAAAAAAAAATCCCCAATTTTCAAATTAAAAAAAGGCAACCCAAATCCATATTTTCCATGATTAAAAAGAAACACCACTAATATCTATCTATCTATCTATCTATCTATCTATCTATCTATCTATCTAGCTCAATAACACCTGGCTGGTGCTCAGCTCAGCCAGGACAGTGCATGGGGCCTCAGGGCCAGGGCAGGGAGCGGGACAGCTGTGGGTGATTTGTCTAGGAGTTGTGGGGCATGTGGGTAGTGGCTCCCCACTGCTGCATTCACCCCCAGAGGGTGGGTGGCACATGACCCCCAGAATTGTGCACACGGTAGTGGCAGATGCAAGCTGTCTGCTGCAGTCTCAGGGCTCCCCACCCTGCTGCTCTTCCCCTGGGAGCCCTGCACTGCCATAGTGAAGCACTCCCTGCCCATCCAGCAGCAGCTGGAGAAGCAGCAGCATGAGGTTGTGCTGCCCACTGGTGCCGGGTGGGTAGGGGGCACATGGCTGGCACAGGACTCCCTGAGGAAGGGCAGCAGGGCAGGAAGCCTTGAGCCCAAAGCAGGCAGCTCACATCTGCCCCCACCTGTGTCCCACTCAGCTCTGGTCCAGCTGTGCTGCTGGGGGAGGGGAAGGGCAGGCAGGCCCTTCCACCTTCTAGTTTGGAAAAGGTGGTCACCCTAGTACAACTGTGTATGGGCACATGTGCTAGAGGGGGTATAAAATGTTGTTAAACAGGTAAAACACGAGTTAAAGAGTGAGAAGGGCTGTTGAGAGAGAAAAAAGTGAATAAAGGTGGTGTAAACTGTTTCTGCAGCATGGGAAAAAGGGTGAGTGGAGTAGGGATAGAAGAGAAGTGCAACATAGGGCACAGATGCATTGACAACAGAAGGAGATGAAAAAGGATAGTTGTACAGGCAAAGTTTCTGCAACAGGATTAGGCAAAATGGTTAGACTTTAGCTGAGACCCTGGTGAGGGCAGAAAGCTATGGGAACTGTAGTTGCTAATGGCAGTAACAGGACATAGTGTTGATTGAACTGAAGAATGAGTTGGGTGAGAAAGAGAGGATTTCCTGACAGCCAGGAAAGATTGAGAGCCACAAGAGTGAATGAAAGAGCAGCCAACCCTTGCAATCTATCTCATTCTAAAAGAAATGGCACACCAGTAGGAAAAAGGGTTAAGGGATGGATGTGTTCTAGAAACTAAAGGTGAAGAGGCAGTCACCGTAGGGGAGGAAGGAAGGGAAGCAAGGGTGGGAGGTCTACTTTAAACATTCCTTGAACTTTACATATTTCAAAGTCAGAGTGGATGGTAATCAAGGAGTTAATACAATGGAATATACCATGTCAATAGCTTAAGGCCACCTTTAACTGTAGACGTATCAGAGATTTTTGTTTGGGGTGGGGGGTATTTTCTTTTTTTAAATATATTTGTCAGAATAATACAAATTAATATCTCATCAATACTGGAGTATTTTTGGGCATCTAAAAAGATATTTTACAGCTTTAGAATACTAAATAAACATTTTTTGCTCTTCATGATTCATACAATAGAACCAAAAGGCAAGAAGCCTTTATTTCCATTTTCACTGATAATAATATGCTATAGCCACATCCAAAGAATGATATGCATGCTCTGAGATCCCAGAGCAAATATAAAATAATCTTTAGTGGTCCATATGTGAATATCAATGCAAGGCTACATAATGGGACTTGAACAATTAGTTTTTCACAAATTTCCTGTCCAATGCATTTACAGATATTGACTTATTTCATACAAATGAGTTGTTTCCATTCTGAATTCTACTGTTCCTGCAAGTTAGAAGATGACATTCAATATTATTAGTCCAGGGAGGCAATTTTTTCCCTAATCTAAACTAAAAACAAAGTTTTGGTCTACAACATTAACACAACAAGTTTTGTTGTTTTGTCTGGGGATCACACAATTGACATTAGATATTTTTGAAACTTATTTAGTAAATATGTAAAATTATGCTTCTTCCCACCAAATTAGCATGAAATACATTGATAGTGTACAACATTACTGTGATATTGTTAATTATAGCAACGTATTTTTCTATTATTTTATTTCAGAAGTATTTGGCAATAAACTTACAGCAGTAATCATGCAAGTTTCACATACCATGCATGTATACATATTTTGTCATTGCTGTAGTACTAGTACTTTAGTACATTAGTTACAATAATAATAATAATAATATTCCAAATATGTTAGAACTACTCACAAAGGCATTTTAAAAACATTTAAAATGAATCAAATACAGAGTTTTCTTATTTTGAATATTGAGGAAAATAAGGACTTTAGTAGAAGGTATCTAGAGCTCAAATTAAATTTTAACACTTAGAGCACAATTTGGTGAGGGTGCTGCTAGTAATTTGATGTAATTAAAATGTTAATAGTTTTAATTTGCTAAAATTGTTTCATATCATCACTGGTAGAATTAATTATTGTGCCTTTTTATTGATAGTTTAAACAATAAAGTATACAGACTACATTTGTACTGTAGAGCGGTTTAGGAAAAAGTATGGAATGTTTCCTCTAATATTCTGCAGAAAGGCGAGGGTATCACGTCTTGCTTTTACTCTTACACAACTTTAACTATGGCTCCCTATTAGTAAGGGTCACAATTAGAAAGATGTAGTTATTCATATTAATCTGATGTCAGAGAAGTCAGGGCAAAGTGGCATTTTAGTGAATAACTGGTTCAGAGAGTCATAAACATTTAGTAGCATCTGACGAAGTAGGCCCTTACTTATGAAAGCTCATGCCTCTCTGAACTACTTTGTCCTGCTTTCTTCAGTAGGAATCATAGAATCTTCAATGGCCTTATTGATGCTATTTGTTGTGTGGATAAAGCTTTCTTTCCATCAAAGAGTTTGATCAAATCTCACTGAACAAGTTAATTTCTAGGTAGAGACAGCTGGATAGGTCTTCACAGGGCTCCATTGCTGCTCTTACAATTTGCCTATGTCAGTTTGACTTGTTCCTGGGGAGGAGATCATTTGTTCCTTTTACTGTCTCCCTGGCTTTCAGTCAAAACACAGAAGAGGCTATTGTGCTATTCCACAAATCTGTTTCTGATTGAGAACATGACCACATTGCATTGATGGTCAAAGCTATGGACATCTCAACAAAAAAATACAATAGGATTAGGTGGCCATATACCCCTTCTAAACTCCAGTAATGGGAGCACTGGACCAGTGTAGAGTGAGCATCAATGGGAGCATGTACACAAGACATTTCTTGTGGAATTGACACAATGTCACCATCTACACATGCAGTACTATTAGGACAGAGTAAACTAATTAACTCTACTATAGGATAGTACTGCCAGACATAAGTACTATCCTACAGCAGAGTTATTTACTGCATTACAACACACATGTAGACACTGATATGGTTGGCTTGGGCATGAAGGTGCTTTGGCTTGGGGGCTGCCTACCAGCTAGCCCCACACTGATGCACCCTTGTACCCCAGCCAGCCCCTCTGGAGCACACTGAGCAGTTTGGAGCAGCCCCAGGTTTGGAGACTGATCCATGGGGTCCTCTGCCAGCTGAGGTTGCTTTATCTTGGCTCAGCATGCTGTGGTTCTGGGCACACATGCAAATGCCACATTCACAGGCAATAAATTCCAGCATGAACTGTACCAGAATTTATTCAGCTGCATTAATGGCATGTGTAGACACAGCCAGTTTGAAAAAAAATGTAAGCCAAAAAGAATAAAAGAGAGAGATGGCTTTAGAGCACGGGTGGGCAAAATATGGCCTGTAGGCCATTCTATCCAGCCTGCAGAGCCCTTAACAAATTTAGTAAATTAATATTTATTTACCCCAGCTCTGTGTCAAAGCTGTCTGGAGCCAGGGGCAGAAGGAGCCCTCAGCAGGCTTGCAAGCTTGAGCATCCCAGCTCCACCCCCCCCAGCCAGTTTCCTGCTTTCCTGCCCCTGCCCTGCTCCAGCACCATGTGGCTGTGGCTCCCAGCTGCATACCCGGACCACAGAGCATGGGACCATGCTGGTAGGGGTGTGTTTGTGTGTGTGTTTCAACAGGAACAGGGGCAGAATATGTGCATATTTGCAGGCACGAGACACTGTGCGTGCGTGTGTGTGTGTGTGTGTGTGTGTGTGTGTGTGTGTCTCTGTCTGTCTGTCTGTCTTCAGGCAGAGGGGCATAGTTGGTAGGGTTTCATAGTTTCATAGTTGGTAGGTCCAGAAAGGACGTGAACAGATCAAGTCCGACCCCCTGCCATGGCAGGAAAAAATACTGAGGTCAAACAACCCTAGCGAGGTGTTCATCTAGCCTCCTCTTAAAGCCCCCCAGGGTGTGTGTGTGCGTGTGTTCATAGGGTGAGTCCCACACATGCACCTATGCCTCCCCTTGCACTGCCATACACAAACCCCAGCCACTCTCCCCTCATACCCACCCACAACCCACTTACCCACATACCCACAGTCCCCCACAAACCTATACCCACCCCTGACAATATACCAGAACAAGACTTCATTTTGTGTACACTACACAAGCACATGTAAATCAGGACAAAAATATTTTTTTTTTAAATCAAATTCATGAATGTTGTAGATGATCACTTTTTAGAATATAATTTGGTATTTTGCTGGTTCTGAAATGGCAAAACCCCTTGCTGAAAGGAGTACTTTCAGGGGCAAGGGGAGGGACTTCTGTTGGCAAAGGTCCGGGGGTAGGGGGTGGGACTTCTGGTCACAAGATGGACAGGGAACCTGTCAAGGGGTGGGGCTACCCATGCAGCCCTTGACAGGTTGCAAAAACTCAGTAGGTGGTTCTCCGCCCAAAATAATTGCCCACCCCTGCTTTAGAGAATACCAAAGGGAGGGTAGTAGAGTGGTAGAGACAGCAGGGTAGCTTAGATGGCAGGAAATAGCATAGCAAAATAGGAATCAGAGAAGCTTAGGGGGGAATACAGAAGACCATAGGACATGATATAAGCAACTTGAGGAGGCAAAGAAAGACCTAACTAGATAGGCCTATAGGCTGGAAGGGATTCTCACATGTAGTAGTAGGAAGCCGGGCACAGGGCTAAAGAGAAAGGTGGAATTGATATAGATTAATTGGTTAAAGGATGTCCAGATAGTGGACAAGGATGTCCAGACAGATGTCCAGATAGTGGACAGACAGTCCAAAATGCACAATACACATGACTAAAGACTGTGCCATCACTAGAAAGACTAGGCCCTTACTTATGAAAGCTCATGCCTCATGATGAAGTCATGAGCTCATACTTCCCTGATGAAGTCACAGCTGATGCCCCAAGCCAAGGAATAGCTGCAGCTGCAGCTGGAAGCCCTTATACATGTCTTGGATTTTGTCTACATCCTTCACAAGGACCTGACCGATGCTTCTAGAATCATAGAAACTGTTTCCAGGTCTACTAGCTGATTAACAGGGATCCTGCTTTTCTCTGATAAAAAAATTCCCAATTTTCAGATTTAAAAAAGTAACTCCAAATTTTCCAAGATTAAAATGAAACACCACTATATATATTAGTGGTGTTTGATATTAATCATGGAAAATTGTGGATTTGGGGTTACTTATTTTTAATCCAAAAATTGAGGCTTTTTTTTTTTTTAAATCAGAGAAAACTAGGATCCCTGCTGATTAAGGCCCTTCATCTTCTGTGTGGCAAAGTGATGAAAGGTGCCTTAAGTGGGGGGTTCCCTAAGTGGTGCACTATCCATCCGTTGTGGGGCCCCTCCCCTCAAGTCACCTGCCACGACTTGGTGTTATGATATAACGAGAGGGTTCAGTGGAGATCTTCTTCCTGGTGGGGGGTCCCCCAGGGATGGCAATACTCATGGTTCGGGTGCGATGTTCCATGGGGCTCCGCCTTCCCTACACCTCGTCCACCTGCCAACGGGATGGGCACCTGCAGTGGTGGTTCGGCTGTGCTCGATCGAACTTGGCTTGCCTCGAGTGGGGTTCCACATCCGGGTGGCTTCTGTTGGTACTTGTCAGGCTGCCCCCTGCCCCCGCTTTGATGAGTAGCCTTCCCATCTTAGTGACTGGCAGGCTATATGAATGTAGGCTGGTGCCTACTTCAGCACCTCTGAGTAGGGCACTTTTGATCTTAAGCCTCTTCTCTCTCTTCCTGGTCTGCTCCTGTAGGGAGCAGACCAGGAAAGCCAAGGCTGCAACTGAACTGAACTCCAGCTAGCTTTGAGCATCAAGGACAATAAAAAGTCCTTTTTCAGATATGTGGGGAGCCGGAGGAAAAGCAGGGGCAACGTTGGACCCCTGCTGAACCAGATGGGGCAACTGACAACTGACGCCCAGGAAAAAGCCAACCTATTAAATAGGTACTTTGCGTCGGTCTTTCATCAGCCCCATGGGACGCCCATGCCCGCTACCGGGCCAGGAAGTCTGGGTGAGGGTGATCCCCTGCCCTCCATTAATGCTGACTTTGTGAAGGAACATCTTGAGAAGCTGGATACCTTCAAGTCAGCCGGCCCTGACAATCTTCACCCCAGGGTACTCAAGGAGCTGGCGAGCATCATAGCCCAGCCTCTAGCGCGGATCTTTGAAGACTCTTGGCGCTCTGGTGTAGTGCCTGAAGACTGGAAGAAGGCCAACGTGGTGCCTATCTTCAAGAAAGGGAGGAAAGTGGATCCGGCTAACTATAGGCCCATCAGCCTGACTTCTATCCCGGGGAAGATCTTAGAAAAGTTTATTAAGGAGGCCATCCTTAATGGACTGGCCGACGCCAACATCTTAAGGGATAGCCAGCACGGGTTTGTTGCGGGTAGGTCTTGCTTGACCAATCTCATTTCCTTCTATGACCAGGTGACCTATCACCTGGACAAGGGAGATTGATGTCATATATCTTGACTTCAAAAAAGCCTTCGATCTGGTGTCCCATGATCGTCTCTTGGAGAAACTGGCCAATTGTCGCCTTGGGTCCCCCACGATCCACTGGCTGGAAAATTGGCTCCGGGGTCGGGCCCAGAGGGTAGTAATTGATGGAAGTCACTCATCGTGGTGTCCTGTGACCAGTGGGGTCCACCAGGGCTCTGTCCTTGGACCCATACTGTTCAACATCTTCATTAACGATGTGGACACTGGAGTCAGAAGCGGACTGGCCAAGTTCGCCGATGACACCAAACTTTGGGGCAAAGCATCCACGCCAGAAGACAGGCGGGTGATCCAGGCTGACCTGGACAGGCTCAGCAAGTGGGCAGATGAGAATCTGATGGTGTTCAACACCGATAAATGCAAAGTTCTCCACCTTGGGAAGAAAAACCCGCAGCATCCTTATAGGCTCGGCAGTGCTATGTTGGTTAGCACTATGGAAGAAAGAGACTTGGGGGTCATCATTGACCACAAGATGAACATGAGCCTGCAATGCGATGCTGTGGCTAGTAAAGCGACCAAAACGCTGGCTTGCATCCATAGATGCTTCTCAAGCAAATCCCGGGACGTCATTCTCCCCCTGTACTCGGCCTTAGTGAGGCCGCAGCTGGAGTACTGCGTCCAGTTTTGGGCTCCACAATTCAAAAAGGATGTGGAGAAGCTTGAGAGAGTCCAGAGAAGAGCCACGCGCATGATCAGGGGTCAGGGAAGCAGACCCTACGATGACAGGCTGAGAGCCCTGGGGCTCTTTAGCCTGGAAAAGCGCAGGCTCAGGGGTGATCTGATGGCCACCTACAAGTTTATTATGGGTGATCACCAGTATCTAGGGGAACGTTTGTTCACCAGAGCGCCCCAAGGGATGACGAGGACGAATGGTCACAAACTACTACAAGATCGTTTCAGGCTGGACATAAGGAAGAATTTCTTTACTGTCCAAGCCCCCAAGGTCTGGAACAGCCTGCCGCCGGAGGTTGTTCAAGCGCTTTCATTGAACACCTTCAAGATGAAACTGGATGCTTATCTTGCTGGGATCCTATGACCCCAGCTGACGTCCTGCCCTTTGGGTGGGGGGCTGGACTCGATGATCTTCCGAGGTCCCTTCCAGCCCTAATGTCTATGAAATCTATGAAATCTTTTTTTTCTTCAAAAGAAATAGACCACTGGGGAGGAGGGGGGTGTGGAGTTGCCTCCTTTCCTCCAGCCTCCTACAGGGGGCTCAAATGCCTCCCCTGTTCTGCCTGCCAGGATTGAATCGGCTATGATGCTCTTAGTTTGAGCAGCAGCCTCAGTGCGTCTGGTGGGCTCACCGCCAGCACACTTCTTCTCCTTCTCCTCCCCCACCCCCCAGGTTCTAGTGGGGCTTTTAAATCTTCCCACGGCAGCTGGAATGGCTGCTGTGATTGGCTTAGTTGTTCCCCGCCTAGGGAGCAGCTGATTAAACAGAGGGTGTAATGCCAGCTCGCGTGGCTGCAGTTGTGGCCATGGTTCCTGGTATGGCTCCAGCTGCAGGCCAGGAGGTAAGTTCCCCCCACAGGGGGGCTGTTTGTGGGGTTTAGGGCCCATGGGGACTACCCTCTCCCCATCGGGAGCCTGTGGGGGCGTCTCGCCACCACAGGCACCCTTTGATACAATCTGGAAACCACCTTCACCAACTATACCCTCTCTGCTCCAGACAAGTTCTGCACTGGTGTCAACCATTTAATAGTGATATTGGGTCTCAAAAAAATCCTGTACATCCTCCCCTGTCATACACTTACACAATTTTTTTTTTCCCCCCAAGGCCCTAGCTTTCTCAGGTGGACCATGAAGGAGTCTCATTAGATCACACACATAACCCAAGTCTTGAGTGTGGTTAATGGTACATGCATGAGCTTTTGTAAGCCATCCTATGATGCCTGTGTCCTCATATAGAGGCACATTTTGTGTACCATGAATATGGGACTTGTCAGCAAGTCTCAAGTATGCTGATGTTATTACCAGATTTCCAGGGTCTTCTGACAACTCCTCTGTGTGGTCCCAAGTTGCCCTCAGGCAATTCTGTAATGGAGAATTGTAAGACAGCTGTTTGCAGGGTAAGATCACCCTACCACTATGGGGCCTATAATCAGACATCATTTATAGGTTTCCTTATCTTTAAACATGACAAGCATCACCCTTACCCGTGACCTCACTCCCACAATACCTGAAACATGTCCCAACAAGTGTTTTTCTTCTCTGTTTGTAAGGTGAAGATGGGTGTTCCCTTCAACATTAGCTCTTTACACATTTACTGCACCAAGAAGATGATCCCATACAGTAACACATCTGCTATTGCAAACTCAGTAGATAAATTGTGTAGAGAATTGTGGGCATTCAGAAAATACAAAGACATTTTCATAGATTTCATAGATTCCATAGACATTAGGGCTGGAAGGGACCTCGGAAGATCATTGAGTCCAGCCCCCCGCCCAAAGGGCAGGAAGTCAGCTGGGGTCATAGGATCCCAGCAAGATAAGCATCCAGTTTCATCTTGAAGGTGTTCAATGAAGGCTCTTGAATGACCTCCGGTGGCAGGCTGTTCCAGACCTTGGGGGCTTGGACAGTAAAGAAATTCTTCCTTATGTCCAGCCTGAAACGATCTTGTAGTAGTTTGTGACCATTCGACCTCGTCATCCCTTGGGGCGCTTTGGTGAACAAACGTTCCCCCAGATACTGGTGGTCACCCCTGATAAACTTGTAGGTGGCCATCAGATCGCCCCTGAGCCTGCACTTTTCCAGGCTAAAGAGCCCCAGGGCTCTCAGCCTGTCATCGTAGGGTCTGCTTCCCTGACCTCTGATCACGCGTGTGGCTCTTCTCTGGACTCTCTCAAGCTTCTCCACATCCTTTTTGAATTGTGGAGCCCAAAACTGGACGCAGTACTCCAGCTGCAGCCTCACTAAGGCTGAGTATAAGGGGAGAATGACATCCCGTGATTTGCTTGAGAAGCATCTATGGATGCAAGCCAGCGTTTTGGTCACTTTACTAGCTGCAGCATCGCATTGCAGGCTCATGTTCATCTTGTGGTCAATGATGACCCTCAAGTCTCTTTCTTCCAAAGTGCTAGCCAACATAGCACTGCCGAGCCTATAAGGATGCTGCAGGTTTTTTTTTTTTTCCCAAGGTGGAGAACCTTGCATTTATCGGCGTTGAACACCATCAGATTCTCGTCCGCCCACTTGCTGAGCCTGTCCAGGTCAGCCTGGATCATCCGCCTGTCTTCTGGTGTGGATGCTTTGCCCCAAAGTTTGGTGTCATCTGCGAACTTGGCCAGTCCGCTTCTGACTCCAGTGTCCACATCATTAATGAAGATGTTGAACAGTATGGGTCCAAGGACAGAGCCCTGGGGGACCCCACTGGTCACAGGACACCACGATGAGTGACTTCCATTAATTACTACCCTCAGGGTCCGACCCCAGAGCCAATTTTCCAGCCAGTGGATCGTGGAGGACCCAAGGCGACAATTGGCCAGTTTCTCCAAGAGGCGATCATGGGACACCAGATTGAAGGCTTTTTGAAGTCAAGATATATGACATCGATCTCATCTCCCTTGTCCAGGTGATAGGTCACCTGGTCGTAGAAGGAAATGAGATTGGTCAAGCAAGACCTACCCGCAACAAACCCGTGCTGGCTATCCCTTAAGATGTTGGCATCAGCCAGTCCATTAAGGATGGCCTCTTTAATAAACTTTTCTAAGATCTTCCCCGGGATAGAAGTCAGGCTGATGGGCCTATAGTTAGCCAGATCCACTTTCCTCCCTTTCTTGAAGATAGGCACCACATTGGCCTTCTTCCAGTCTTCGGGCACTACACCAGAGCGCCAAGAGTTTTCATAGATCCACGCTAGAGGCTGGGCTATGATGCTCGCCAGCTCCTTGAGTACCCTGGGGTGAAGATTTTCAGGGCCGGCTGACTTGAAGGTATCCAGCTTCTCAAGATGTTCCTTCACAAAGTCAGCATTAATGGAGGGCAGGGGATCACCCTCACCCGGACTTCCCGGCCCTGTAGCGTCCCATTTTCTCTCCTTATCTGATGGCATATTACAATGTATCCCCATGACAGACAATAGGAGGCCATCATGGCAGTAAGAAACCCATGGCTTGTTGAACAACCTGCAATTCCTTTGCCTGAGCAATTAAATAGTGACAAAGATGAGGGGAAGTCAGGAAGAGTGTTACCAGATTTGCCCATCACTTTCAGGTGTGCTCATTTATTAGGGGTATGTTTCTGGGGGTCTCTGTAATTCTGTCAATGTGCTGCTTGTGTTAATTGTGTTTCTATATGGAGCAGTATCTCTCCCTTCTGCAAGTCCTCACCCCCAATGGAACTACTTTGCAGGACTCAGTTTCAATGGGGCTGGGTTCCTCCAGACACCAAATCAGTCAAATACACACACACACACACACACACAAAGATTAACATGACACGCCTGACCTGGCCGGGTTGATCAGCATGGACAGGCTGACACCCTCATATGCCAGGAATCAGTTCATTAAGGTAACAACAAAATGAAGTCAGATACAAGCACACAGGTAAACAGAATACCTCTGAATCCAGCTGGGTGTCCAGCTGACACCCTCATGGGCCAACATTCAGTTCATTAGGGCACATCTGAGCAAAACTGGGTCAATCAGCCTGTACAAGCTGATCCCCTTATGTGCCTCAAACTCAGCACGTCCCAATCTTTTGCCCTAACTGTCCTAGTGGTAACTCCCTTGATGAACAGAAACCACTGTGGTTTGGGGCATTAACCATACAAGAGAGAGACAACTAAACAGTTACAATATTACATAGGTTCAATTAGGGTTTTGGGGAAGTCTAGCTTGAGTTTAATTAGCAAAAGTCAGGTTTAGAAAGCTGTGCCTGGAGTAAAAGAATAAAAGACAGGTTCCTGGAGAAAGAGAGAGAGAGAGAGAGAGAGAGAGAGAGAGAGAGAGGGAGTTGGAGGTTTCACCACTTAGTGAAGCTTGAACCAGTCAAGGTTCCCAGGTGTTGTTGCAGCTGGCAGACAGGCAGAGTCCTCAGCACAATCAATGGAGAGCTTCCAGGCAGAAAAGGAGTGGAACTGATGCAGCTTTGGATCCAAGCACCAGGACAGAAACTTGAGCTTGGGTAGGGGTTTTTGTAGAGAACTGGCAATGGCTCAAGGGATTACACTAGTTTTGTTTAGGGGTAAACAATGGTTCATATGCTGGATAATAGGAAGTGATCACTGCTGGCTATAGGTGGCATTACTCTGAGGGAGCTCACAATACAGACAGGGAGATTCAGTGTTTTTGGATACCAATAGAGGAGTCATTACTAGAATTGGTCTGATAAATTCTGTGCTTTGTGTGTGTAGATGTATGTTGATTAGCATTTGGAGCAAGGATACCCCATCATGCAGTACTCCCCATCTTTTCTGATCCCAGAATTTATTGTGGTCCTTGCTTTGGAATCTCTGTTCTCCGTCCTGAATGTTCCCATTTAAATGACTTGTCATCTGGTTCCAGTTCAGATGCAAATGAGACTAGGGGAGTTGCTTCACTCTTGTCACCCTTGTCTGGAGGGGTTTAGGTGCATCTCCCACTGCATCTTCTTTGTCTTCAGTAAGTCCTTCCTCTAATCAGTTCTTGTTCATGCAGAGGTGGGGACAGGGAGAGTTCTTTGTGAGTCAGACAGGCTGCATCCTGTGCCAGGATTCCCCATGAACACAGAGCTGAAGGTAAAATGAAGGGAAGGAAAGGACAAAAGTAAAAGGGAAGAGGCAAGTCAGAAAGAAGGCTCACCAGTCCCTGAGGCATCTACCTATGCATCAGAGGAGATAAACTCTTAGGGCTTGGGATGAACAGGTATTGTACCATGGAGGCAACAAAAATAAGCCCCCAGGTAATGAATGGATGAAGAACACAGAAGAGTGAAACATATTAACTGTTATATTTGTTGATGTTTGCAATATAATTAATAGATATTTGGTAATAATCACTATTAGTAGTCTTTATTCATATCAAATCTCACAGGAAGTTGATTGCCTTAACTTGCATTATCACTTGAGAATATACTAATCCAAACCACATTTATATTCATAGCATGCCCTTCAACATTTTCCATCCAAAGTGGCTATTATACACACACACACACACACACACATGCATATATATATATATAGAGAGAGAGAGAGAGAGAGAGAGAGAACAAGTTGTACATTTGTAGTACTGTATATTGATTTTAAGTTTGATAGCTTAATTTCATAGAATTCATATATTTCATAGACATTAGGGCTGGAAGGAACCTCGGAAGATCATTGAGTCCAGCCCCCTGCCCAAAGGGCAGGAAGTCAGCTGGGGTCATAGGATCCCAGCAAGATAACCATCCAGTTTACTCTTGAAGGTGTTCAATCTAGGTGCTTGAACCACCTCTGATGCCAGGCTATTCTAGACCATGAAGGCTCGGACAGTAAAGAAATGTTTCTTTATGTCCAGCCTGCAACAGTCTTGCAGTAGTTTATAACTGTTCAACCTCAT
This sequence comes from Alligator mississippiensis, assembly GCF_030867095.1. Lineage (NCBI taxonomy): Eukaryota > Metazoa > Chordata > Crocodylia > Alligatoridae > Alligator > Alligator mississippiensis. Next base: position 382,038,139 of record NC_081824.1, read on the forward strand.
CATCCCTTGGGGCACTCTGGTGAACAAATATTCCCCCCAGATACTGGTGGTCATCCCTGATAAACTTATAGGTGGCCATCAGATCACCCCTGAGCCTGCGCTTTTCCAGGCTAAAGAGCCTTATAGATCTCAGCCTGTCATCATAAAGTCTGTTTTCCTGACCTCTGATCATGTGTGTGGCTCTTCTCTGGATTCTCTAAAGCTTTTCCACATCCTTTTTGAATTTTCGGACCCAAAACTGGATGCAGTACTGCAGCTGCAGCCTCACCAAGGCTGAGTACATGGGGAGAATGACGTCCCGGGATCTGTTTGAGAAGCATCTATGGATGCAAGCCAGCTTTTTGGTCACTTTACTAGCCACAGCATTGCATTGCAGGCTCATATTCATCTTGTGGTCAATGATGACCCCCAAGTCTCTTTCTTCCATAGTACTAGCCAGTGTAGCACTGCTGAGCCTATAAGGATGCTGCAGGTTTTTCTTCCCAAGGTGGACAACCTTGCATTTTTTAGTGTTAAACACCATCAGGTTCTTGTCCGCCCATTTGGTGAGCCTGTCCAGGTCAGCCTGGTTTGCCCTCCTGTCTTCAGGTGTGGATGCTTTGCCCCAAAGTTTGGTGTCATCAGCGAACTTAGCCAGTCACCTTCTGACTCCAATGTCCACATCATTAATGAAGATGTTGAACAATATGGGTCCAAGGACAGAGCCTTGGGGGACCCCTCTGGTCACAGGGCATCATGATGATTGACTTCCATCAACCACCACCCTCTGGGTCCGACCACGGAGCCAATTTCCCAGCCAGCAGATAGTGGTGGACCCAACACCACAATTGGCCAGTTTTGCCAAGAGGTGATCATGGGATACCAGATAGAGGCTTTTTTGAAGTCAAAATATATGAGATTAATCTCTTCTCCCTTGTCCAAATGATAGGTCACCTGGACATAAAAGGAAATGAGATTGGTCAAGCAAGACCTCCCCGCGACAAACCTGTGCTGGCTATCCCTCAGGATGTTGGCATCAGCCAGTCCGTTAAGGATGGCCTCTTTCATAAACTTTTCTAAGATCTTCCCCGGGATAGAAGTCAGGCTGATGGGCCTATAGTTTGTCAGATCCACTTTCTTCCCTTTCTTGAAGATAGGCACCACATTGGCCTTCTTCCAGTCTTCGGGCACTACATCAGACCGCCAGGAGTTCTCAAAGATCTGTGCCAGAGGCTGGGCTATGATGCTTGTCAGCTCCTTGAGTACCCTGGGGTGAAGATTGTCAGGCCAGCTGACTTGAATGTATCCAGCCTCTCAAGGTGTTCCTTTATGAGTTCAGTATTGATGAAGGGCAAGGCATCTCCCTTACCCAGACCTCCCTGTCCCGTAGCAGAAATGTGTGTCCCATGGGACTGATGAAAGACCAATGCAAAGTACCCATTTAATAGGCTGACTTTATCCTGGGCATCAGTTGTCAGTTGTTCCATCTGGTTCAGCAGGGGTCCAAAGTTGCCCTTACTTTTCCTCCAGCTCCTCACATATCTGAAAAAGGACTTCTTATTGTCCTTCATGTTTGATGCTAGTTGGAGTTCAGTTGTAGCCTTGGCTTTCCTGGTTTGCTTCCTGCAGGACTGGAACAGTGCAGAATATTCCTCCTTGGAGGTAAATCCCATCCTCCATCCTTTGTAGGCCATACTTTTTAGCCTCAGGAGGTCTGCTAGATCCCTGGAGAGCCAGGGGGGCTGCTGTGCCCTCTTGCTACCATTCCTCTGAGATGGAATAGAATTAGCTTGTGCATTGAGGATTACTCCCTTGAGGAGCAACCACTCTTCTTGGACTCCCCTCCCCCTGGGGTCATGGTCCCTTAGGGCTTCAATGACAAGCCTCCTGAGCTTGTCAAAGTCGGCTTTCCTGAAGTCAAGGACTTCAGTGTTGCTGACTGACTTGCTAGCTTTACGGTGGATGGTGAAGGTGATCAGCCCATGGTCGCTGTCACCCAGCTTCCCATCAATCACTAGGTCACTGATTAGGTCATCCCCAGTAACCAGTACCAGGTTGAGCAGTGCTTTACCTCTCATTGGCTCGTAGACTTCTTGAGTCAGGTAGAGGTCATCCACACACAATAGGAAGCTTTGCGACCGCTCGGATTTTGCTGAGTGATCTTCCCATGAGATGTTTGGCTAATTGAAGTCACCCATGACAACCATGGTCCTGGAGCATGCACCCTCAGCTAGTTCCTGGGCTAACTCCTTGTCAAGCTCTTGACTTTGGGTCGGAGGTCTGTAGTAGACTCACACCATTGTGTCCCCTGTGCCATGTTTCCCATGGACTTTAACCCAGAGGGTCTCCAGTTGTCCACCCTGGTCACCAACATCAGCTTGCAGGGATGCGTAGCTTTCCTTAACTTAGAGAGCTACACCCCGTTCCCTTTCATTTACTCAATCTGTCCTGTACAAGGTATAGCCATCTATAGCCATGGTCCAGTCATGGGTGGAGTCCCACCAGGTCTCTATTATCCCCATGATATCATAATTCTTTGCGTTTAGCAGGAGGATGAGTTCCTCCTGCTTATTCTCCAAGCTCCTGGCATTGGTGTACAGGCAGGCAAGTGTTCCCTTGGTGTTGAGTGTAAGACTCTACAATTTTGAGTGTAAGGTTCTACATTTCACTTAGGATTGCCATGCACCATTCTAAATTTAGACTTTTTCCTCTGTTCCATTATACCCTCTATTTCATTATACCCATATTGGAAGTGTCCACTTGCAATATGTCTCAATCTTCCTTGGTTCAAATTTGAAATGGATTCCATTCAATAGTAATTGTGCACATTTTCAGCCTCTCCCCCACAATAACTCTACAAAATAGTTTTAATGACAAGATTATTTGGGGAAACAGATACTTCAAAAGTGATATTGAGAAATATTGAGCTTCAAATCTATACACATATGTACCTATATGCATACACTTACATCATGCATCTAGATGTAAAATGAAGATATCTGTGACAAATATTTAGAACACACATAAATATTTAAAGGAAATATATATGGTCCTCAGAGGAATTAAATTACACATATTTTATCATAAAAAGCTGACTTCAAAATTTGTGAATCCCTTCTCACTATCAGTTAATTTTGCTAAAAAGGCTGCCATCAGAAATGTATTTCCTGCTGAGATGTCTTGGTGGTCATCTCTACCATTTCCATTTTAACTCAGAAATAAAAAGTTATTCACTTCAGCAAATAGCAGGCATGTTTGAATTATAACAATTATTACATTTCTTTTCTGCAGTACAGTGAAAGACCTGAAGAACAGAAGTACACTTAGTAATGTGGTGACAATAGGTACTGAGACCATTCTTTTATGCTAAAACAGCATGCATGTGTGGTGTTGAGAATAGAGAAAAATGTCTTAATTTTCTACATAAAGAGTTAGTGAGCTTTTCATTTTTTTCAGTTGAAGTAAAGAAGGGAACACATGTGGTGGGCATACAGTGCAATAATTCTCCATTTTTATAGGGTCTATTAAACAATGGTTCTAATTGTGTTGCTACCTTGCCAATTCCAAGAGCTGGGATTTCACCTAAGTGGTAGATCTGAAACCACCCTGAAGGTCAGTATGAATTTTATACAAATGCATGTCAGCAGGATGTTTAAAGTTCACAACCTGCCCTATTAGCAATGGTAAATTCTACAATTTAATAGCATAACCCAAAGACCTAGGCTGGAGAAGAAATGATCAAATTTGTAAGTAGTCAAAAACTCAAAGAGTTATATTAAAAAAATGGCTAAATGAACAAATTCCCACCCCCACTAGAAAGCTGATAAAACTTATTCCACAAAGCCTGGGAAACTCAAGGAAATAATATTGACCAATTAGAAGGTATGTCAGAAGCAAAGTATATACACAGGATTAATCACAGAGAAAATTAGAAAATAGTAGAAGCTATTGCTTACCTTCCCATATGTACACTCCAGCAAATATAACTAAACTGTTTTTGTTTCCCATGGGAGGCCAGATACACACTGCAATAAGTGTGTCTTAGGTTGAGCTGAAACACTTTTTACTTTTATCACAGCTACAATTAAGTATATCTGCCCTCTTTCCAAGCAGCCAGGACTGATTCTGACCATGCTCACTTTCTCCATTGCAGGTAAAGCTTTATCATAAGAGAAAAGCTTGCTTGATGCATTTATTAGCATATTAAATTAAGCAATGAAAAACAAAAATCAAACCTGGTATTGTGTACTCAGCTATGCCAAGACTGGTTTTTATGTATACAGAAGCATACAGATACAAATGTTCAGTTGCATAAAAAAACTACTGATAGATGAGGTGAAATGATTTTGGATTAATAGCTTAAAGGAAAGCAGAGAACTTTTCTCATTTTTCAGGTTTCCCTTTTACAATTCTGATTGTTTAACTGAAATAGCATTCTTCTTTCTCCCTTTAAATATATCTTTTCCTGATCCTAGGACTTAAAGGTTCTATAATATATAAACTAGAGAATTGGAAGGGGGGCACCCACAAGGGCTAAATACAGATTTGGGGGTGGGGGGGTTAGGGGAAGTTAGATCATAATAAAAATGGTGACCCCACTTAAGGTAAGTTGGGAGGGCTTGAGTGCAGATGGGAGGATGCAGGGGAAATGAGGTTTGTGGGGGATCAGGGTTCTGCAGGGGGATGGGAGGCAGGCACTATCCATGGGAGAAACTGGGGAGATGAAGGAACAGGCATGATCTGCTGGAGGGATTGGGGGATCAGGGGGCAGGCAGCATCCACAGGGGGATTAGAGAGATCAGGAAGAAGGAGACATCTGTAGTAGGGATCAGGGATCAGGAAGGTTGGAGGGTGGGGATAGGTGGCATGGGGGAAGCAAGCAAGATCCATGGAAGTGATCAGAGAGATCAGGGGGAAGGAGCCATCTGTGATAGGCATCCGGATCAGGGATAAAGTGGATTGGGGTGGGGAGGAGAATAGACAGTATCCTTGGCAGGATCAGGCTGCAGGCAGGATCCCTAGGAGGGATGGAGGAGCATCTGGGATCCACAGGACTGATTAAGTAATTTGAAAACTAGCAGATATTTATTATTATTGATCTTTAGCTTAACACCCTCTTTTTGGATGAATACTTATCTACAGTTTGCATTAACTAAGCAAATGCTTACCTTGTTTCCCAAACAAGTATTGTCAACAGACTACTATATTCTTATTCTTTCTACAATAGATAAAAATATAGCATTCATGTATGGAAATTTGAGAATATGCCTACAGAGTAAATATTGCCATGGTAGCATCAGCGTCAACTTTTTTCCTGAGAGATTAAAGGGCTTTATTTTCTTGCAGTGGCCCTTATCCTATTAAAGGACTACACTGGCTATATATGTGTGGTCTTTGGTTAATCATTCATTTAGAAATTATGACACCACTTTGTACTTTACTATTGTGTGTGTGTGTGTGGGTATGTCCGTAAACTGCATCTGACTGAAGGGTCTGGTGGCAATGTGGTAGGGCTCCTTGTGGCAGGGTAGCTTATATAAACTACCACAATGTTGCAAGCTCCAGACTTAGGCAAGAATAAAGCTCTTCAAAATTCCAGCCCCCACTGACTTGTGGGAATTCCTAGTTTGGAAAAAGACTGAGGACCATCATATTGACAGAAACACTCCCTCAGTGAAGCATTAGGAAGTCCACAGCACTTCTTATCTGTTGCTGTCTTGTAGAAACTACAAACACTGAGGAACAGAATGTTTGGACTGGATCTGGCCTTCGAATCCTGTCTCTGTGGTCTAGACAGAGGGTGGTAAGCCTAGGGCAGCCTCCTTTCCTCCATGCTCTTGCCTAATATACACATTGGAGGTCTTGGTGTGATGGTTGTAGACCTCATATGTGTACACCATGATCCAGAGGATCAACAGTTGCCTACTACTATGTGTGTATAAAAGTAAAAGCAATTACTTACATAATACATCAGTACCTCTAAATTTAAGAGAGACATCTAAAGACATCTAAAGATGCTTTGACGGATGTTTCTTCATGTGGTCTCACAATTATCACCAGGGATCATGGTTTTCTCTGATTTTAAAAAAATCTCCAATTGTTGGTTTAAAAAAAGTGCCCCACATCCACATTTCTCCATGATCAAAATGAAACACCACTATATATATATTTCATTTTGATCATACACACACACACACACACATACATGCATGTATGTATGTATGTATGTATGTATTAGTGGTGTTTCATTTTAATCATGGAAAACTGGATTTTGGGTTACTTTTTTAACACAAAAATTTTTGTCTGTTTATTTTTTTTATGAGAGAAAACCAGGATCCCTGGTTATCACAGAACATATGGAGTAAAACAGTATTACTTTCCTGGCTAAATTGACAGTTTTTAAATGTAATTTACAGTGGATATTTACCTAAAAAAAGAATATGTTACCTCAAAATCACATAAGAAATAATGTGAGAATTAATCTGATAAATATGTCCCCCTGCTTCCACTTGCATATGTATGTAGTACAAATTGGAAACTGAGAGATGAAAAGTATTTTAAATTTTGAATAAATATATTAATGTATTAGACTAAACTAACATTAAAAGCCAAATGCTACTGGATGAATGATTTGCACCAGCTGAAGTTCTGATTTTTTTCTTTTACACACCTCCTCCCACTTCTTGAGTTGTATCCATCTTTGTCACTTTATAGCCCCTTTTTTCTTTTTGACCTCAATCCATTTCTGTGCATTTTTTCATATTACGTCATGTTTCTGCAATTTCCTTTCATCTAATAGAAACCAAGATCTCTTTTAGGTTAGTCTACAAATATGTTGTATAGAAGTTAGCGAGCTACCTTTGAAGAGACTAGTCCAAATACTGAAAGCAGCATAGATATACTAGTCTAGTGTGTCAGCCAGATTAATTAGTCCTGTTTCGAATGAGCTAACTTGGCAGAAGCATATCAGGGCTGCTCTGTACCCTGGGCAGCTACAGCATATGGGGCAATGCTAGCTGTTGTGGTGCTGATGGCAATATTGTGTTTAGCCACTGCTGCAACAGCTGTTATTTTTCTGTTTTCCCCTCCCAATGCCAGTGCAAAGGTGGGACTTTGGGCTGCTACCGCAATTACTCCCTCTACACTTATGGAACTTTGGGCTGCTGCTCTAGTTACTCCCACTACACTTATGCTAATGGATAGCCTGGGCATCTCTACACAATGCTGTATTATGTAGACATATGCAACATCTGCATTCAAGAAGTTACTAAAAAGTGCCATAGAGAAGTAGAGCACCCTGTCTGAGGTAGGGTCATCTGTATCCAATTTTGTACTTAGTTGTATATATTTATAGGTCTCAATAAACAATAAGAATATTTTCGAGATGCAAAAGATGAACTGCTGCATGAGAACAATTGTCTAAGGGTTTCAAATTTCTTTCCCTCTTTAATTTTGTTTCCTGATTTGCCTCTTTTTTCATTCAATAAATCACACATCATGTCAATAAAAGTATATTAATATCTCCACTCACCTGATTAAACTAAAGATTTGGGTACCTGCCAGCTATAAAAGAAAGAGGCAATTTACTAACTGGCCCACTATTCTCTGTAAGCTATAAGATAACTTACATTCTTAAATATGTTCTTTCTTTAGCAAGGGGATGAAACTTTTAAAAATGCCATATCATTCTAATAAGAAAGAAGAAGAAAAAGAAATAAAAAAATGTAGTGTTGGGGAGAAGTTATAGTCATGATAGTCCAGATCTGAAGAAGAATGTATGCAAAAACTTTTCAAAATCTATACCGCCCATATAGATGCTCCAATAAAATATATCTCCAGCAAAACTCCTTGCCTTTTGAAAATGAAAAAAAAAAAATTAAAGAAAATTAATTATCGGCAGGGATTCTGGTTTTCTCTGATAAAAAATCCCCAATTTTCATGTTAAAAAAAAGGACACCCAAACAAAAACAGATCCATTGTTCTGCCAGGGCATAGTGGGTAGAGTATGGTGTGATCACTTCAGCCCCCTATTGTTCCCCCTTCCACAGGTATACCCTTGCTGAATTATGCCCCTCCCTTCATGTGATTGCTGGAATGTAAATATTCATAACAGGTAAAATGTTTGTGCGCTCAAATTATAGCATTATACTGAACCCAAAAAGCAGGAAGTGGAGTTAGTATGATAAGACTACACCATCAAAGAGAAAGGGACCAACATTCACATCCCCAGAACAGAGAAGCTAAAAAACTAATACAATTTTTTTAAAATAATCTGAAAACTACTGTTTTTAAGGCTTAATCTACATTTTAGTAGAATACTGATCAATAAGGTAAAGCCATAATACGGAAGTGCTTTGTAACCAGCAAATCAACATAGGAAGCAAGTGACAGACAGAGATTCAACTTGACTCTGAACTTCCCTTTCATCACAAAAAAAACCTCTCTTAGCATCTTGCATGACCATGGCATATCTTAAAATTCAGTGAACTTCAGCTAGTCAGATTTGGCCTGGCTCTTAGTCACATGACCTCAGATTGCAGCTTTGTCTTCCCTCTTAATCATCTGTTAAATTCTGTAATGTGCTGAGTAACTTTTTTGTGAAGTCATAGAATCATAGAAAATTAGGGATGGAAAGAACCACAGGAGGTCTTCTAGTCCAGCCCCCAAAGAATACAGTTGGTTCATTTGGTGTGAGTTAGAAAACTTTTGCCATGAGCTAAAAGGAGGAGAGAATGTTGTTATATTTTAGACTAGTGAGAAGTACATCTAGAATGAGATATTGAAATTTATATTTATATCCAGGGGTCCTGGTTTTCTCTCATTTAAAAAAAAAATTCCCAATTTTGAGATATAAAAAAGTAATCCCAAATCCACTTTTTTTCTGTGATTAAAATGAAACACCAGTAATATACATTAATTGCATTCTCCCCTCCTTTTAGTTCATGACAACAGGTTCCTAAGGTTCCTAATCCACAATGGAAGAACCAACCATAGCCTATACACACACACACACACACACACATATATATATATATTATATATATATTATATATATTATATATATATATAATATATATATATATTCATTTTAATCAGGGAAACATGTGGATCTGGGGTAACTTTTTATATCTGAAAACTGGGGATTTTTTTTAAATCAGAAAAAAAAACCAGGATCCCTGGTTATATCATAGTAGGCTAACAAGTATGCATCCTGGTTTTCTCTGATTAAAAAAAAATCCCCAATTTTCAGATTTTAAAAAGTAACTAAAAACTCACATTTTCTGTGATCAAAATGAAACACCACTATATATATATACATATATGTTAGTGACATTTCATTTTAATCATGGAAAAATGTGGATTTTGGGTTACTTTTTTTCATCTGAAAATTGGGGATTTTTTAACAGAGAAAACCAGGATTGCTGCTGATAATTAGTAATCAATCGACTTCATGAGTAATTACTACCTGATTCCTGCTAATTGTTCTTTACTCTATAGGTGTTAAGGACACTCCTTTTTAATGGTCTTGATATTCCACAAGTCAATCTCTTCTTTCTTCCACTATTTGGCTGTTTCTTAGCTACTCCAGGTTTCTCCCCTATTTCATAGTCCTGAAGACTGTTTACAGCTCTTTTTCAAGATCCAGTATCTGCTTGTGGGTCCAGTCTACCGATTTGTTTCTCCTATTTTACCTTAAATGGCATGTCAGGCTGTCTACTCACAGGATCCCTCCTTAAGCCAACAGATAAGCTGTTTAAAAATCCATTGCTTTTGGTAATATTAGCACGTACACTATATAATACAGAGCTGTGATGCCACCTGTTAAGAGAAACATCCCTTCAATGATGCCAGAAGGGAAATGCCTCCCTATTTATTTATTTATTTCTATTTTACATTTAGTTTATATGGTAATTGAATGCAATTTCCTTAGGTACTTGCCCTGTGCATTCAGGATCTGCCTGAAAAACCCTGAATTTCAGCAATTCACCATAATGAAAAACAAAGTTAAATTCCCTCTGTATCTCTTGAGTTACATACCAGTATTGAAACTAAACAGTGGAGCTAAGTTTACCTAAGATGGCTTTTCCTCAAGAAACTGGAAGAATCCTTCCCTTAGACACGTCTGGTTTATCTGAGTTTTTACTATTAGCAAGCCATTACACATAATGGTTAGGCATAGACATAACACTTAATATGTGTTAAGTGTACAGAAAGTCTTTAAAGTCATAACAGAACAGATGTTACAGCACTTAAAGCATTTTTAAAATGGTGGATCAGGCTCTTAGTTAACCCTCATTGTAAGCTCCTATACACATGCAGGGAGGCAGCTCTGATGCACTGTAATTATAACACATCAGAGCAGACTTGATTAATTGAGTCTGCTGGAGTGTGGCAATTACCATGTTCCAGCAAACTCCAGCATCAAATGTATCAGAGTGCCCATGCTGAAAAATGGTGATGGGGCAATCTGAAGTCCATTGAAAGGGCTTTAGTTCAAAGTGCCCTGCCACCATTTTTCAGCATGTGGACATTGATACATGTGACACTCCAGTGCTTTTAATTAGTGCAGCTTTCAGACATGTATTAATTAAAGTGAACCCCCTGCCTCCTTGAGCATATCTATAAATGTCCTCAGTTATCAGATTAAAACATTTTATCAGACTAAAACATTTTAAGTTAGACAGCTTTTTTGAACATTGTTGCCACATCCATCATGCATTAAACTAGGTAAAATTTGCCTGCATACCAGGGGCCATTTTCAGGATGGTGTGTGTGCCTCAGGCAGAGTGTCTCTGCTCTGTCTGCCCTGGGCTAGCACTGCCCCCTCAATTGTCACTGACCTGATCCCAGCAAGTTGTGAGCCATAGCTTGGTTGGGAGTGGGAATGGGAAGGGGGGGGGGAGGTTCTGCTCCCAGAGCTACCCCAGCTTGGTTCTTGCTGGGGAGCCAGACTAGGCACCCATGCAGCAGGGGAGCTCCTTTTCCACACACACCCACCCTTGCCAGAGTTCCTGACTGAGTGAAAAGTAGCACAGGGAACTCACACTGCACTGCTTGCTGCAGCTAGGGGAAAGGAGCCCCCTGCCAGGAAGCTTCCCCAAGATTGCTGGATGGGATCTCAGTGGGTCAGGCCAGGCTGGACCTTGTAATACAAATGTTGAAGAAACCACAAAGCACCCAATTATAGCATTTTTCAACCTCTAGAATGACATAAATACTTGAGAAAATTCACTGGTTAAAAATGTCTGTCCTTGCTTAAGACTATTTTTGTATCTACTTTATATGTTTTATTTTAATAGCCAGCAGAGTGATTTTTCAGTATGGTACGTCCAAAGAATCTTGCTTTTCTGCTCCAGCTCACACCATTTATCAAATTTGGAGTTAAGAAAGTCAGATTAGAAGGCCTGTGAAGGTTTTTCCCTTCCTGCATACTGAGTTAAGATCTTTGGACAAGAACCCTAAGAACACTCTGAGAACTTCTCTCATAGTGTCAGTGGGCACATCTACATGCAATGATACAGTGCAATGATACAGTACAGTAGCAATGAGCCTTGATGAACTGTGGAATGGCACATTGATCCTGGCCATGGATAAGGTAGCACCCAATCATCTGCTCCAACCACTGTGGTTGCACAGATCCCTGGTATATAGGGAAGCTGAAGTGGCTGAAATGCCAGACTTGGTGATTAGAGTGAAGGTGGCTTGAAGTTGCAGCAAAATAAATTTAGATTGGATATCTGGGAAAACCCCTTCACTGTGGCACTAGTGAAGCAGTGGAATAGACTGCCTAGAGAAGTTATGGATTCTCCATCACTGGAGGTGTTCAAGAAGAGGTTGGACAGCCACTGGTTGGGGATGATCTAGACATAATTATGCCTATTTTCTACCATGGGTATTTCCCATGCTTCAGGGCTTTGCTGGTTGTTTTCGCTTGCTCCCTCACCCCTGCCTTTTTATGCTATATGTGTCAGGGTGTTTTAAGCCTCTCCAGAGGGAATAGGGGTGGCTACATCTAAGTATAGGGACTTCAACCGGGGCATGTCAATTATCCTGTTGGAGCAAAGTGGGAGGTTCCTGGATAGAGGATCTTGCCTCTCCACTCAGGATCAGACCAATCATCATATTTGGGGTCAGGAAGGAATTTTACCCCATGATCAGATTGGTATAGACTGTAGGGTTTTTTGCTTTCTTCTGTAGTGCGGGATATGGACCTCTAACCCAGGACCTCTTGAACAGTAACATTGTATAGAAGCAAGTTATTGGCTTCCATGGTTTCCTTGGTTTACCTGTGGCAGGTTAAGGTGTTAGGTCTATGTTATGACAGGGTTGAGGGTGATCTTATGTTGAGTTTAGATTATTGTTGTATGGGATGGTTTGGATAGGCAGGGGGTTGGACAAGGTGGCCTCTGGAGGTTCCTTCCAGCCCTGCTTCTCTATAATTCTATGATTATGCCAAACCAAATCAAGTGTCATACATCCTGGGGTACTCTGTCACTTTAAGAGAAAAAAGAGTTTGGGGACTGGGGAGGGGGCAGAGTGCCAGGCAGGCAGGACACAGGTGCAACTGGGTTGCCATGGAGACCAGTTGATGAGATTAATTAATAGGTACCGGCAGGCACCCCAGGGTAGTCACCTGACCAAGGAAGCACCACTATATATATGTAGTGCATATATGTGTGTGTGTGTGTGTGTGTGTGTAGTGGCATTTCATTTTAATCACAAAATTGTGGATTTTGGGTTGCTTTTTTATCTAAAATTTAGGATTTTTTAAAGAGAAAACCAGGATTCCTGATAATAGCATCAAATGTATGGTGGGTTAGTGAAAGAGGTGAGAGCCCCTAGAGCTGGAGCCAGAGCAGGAATTGCATGGCCACCAAAGGGTGTCACAGCTGCCCCTAGGACCTGAATCCATCACACTGACCCATCTTTTGCTTATATCCAGAACAGCTTTTTTCTTCCCTATAATACTGTATATTGAAAAAGTCTCAGTGAGGAATTAACCAACCAGTTCATTTAAGGGGCTGAGGTATACATTAGCCGTGGAACTCTACTCCTCTGAATCAGTTGGGGAGGGCAATTCCAATCTTACATGCAATCTCATAATGTTATTATAGAGTTGGAATTTGGAAGCTGGCTTTAATTTTATTTGCAAGAGGACTGCTTGTGCTGCCAACTTTAAACAAATTATTTCTGATGTTAGATTCCTCAGTGAATAAGTGCCTAACAAACAGAAGAGACAGGAATTTCAAAGCTTAAGTTTTAATAAAGTCTCAGATTAATAATGCATGTAACTAATTAAAGAACAGGTAGAAATGGTAAAAAAGATTGGATCACTGCATTAATGCAGTGTACTAATCTGATCAGATTTTTCATTATGATCATTCCCATTTCAAAGGAGAGCATAGGCACAAAGACATTTCCTTTTTCATGAAATCTTGGTTATCACCTCTTTTATTCATGTCAGTGCTTTGACTCAGAATTTCTGGAAATACTGATACCCTTCACCTTTTCTTGCCTTACCCTACAAATTGTGACTAGATTGCTTTACTACATTTTGTGCACTCAGAGAAATGCACTTACAGTAAAAAGTAGTGAGGTTTGTGACAACCCTTAGATGTTGGGGGCATTAAATCCTTGTGCAGTCTCAGACTATTCCCTAAAGAAAGTTCTATCAACTCTCAAATGTGAACATATACCAGCACTTGCCACTTTGTGGTATCCACAGCAATGCAGGTTTTCCTACCTTGTTTCCCATAAGTTTAAAGAAAAGAAAAAAATGGTGGCAACTGAATTGTATCTGTGGGGAAATGCTGACTTCTTAATGGTAATCATTAACTTCCATCACAAGCTTCATTTAACATGACAGTTTTTAGTACTGTATAGTCATGAGTGAACTTAGGCAATGTTTCCTAGTCCTAGTAAATGCTTCTATAGTTTATCTTGAAAACAAATTCTTCCACTCACCAGAGTTTCTTTTCTTCCTATAATTTTTTATAAAGCTGTAGGCCTTAACGGATTTTTTAGGCAGCTGAGTAGCCTTTATGGTCTGTATCTGTCTAATAAAGTGGAAGTGTTTTCTGCTCATCACTTAAACCAAATTTTGCTATTTTATTTATATCTTGGCTTTTAAGACACTGACAGGGTACCAGACAACATTTATAAAGCATGTCTGGAAGCAATATATTTGTTCTCCTTAACTGAAATCCATTCACCTTGAAAGTATGAGCTCATGAAGGATAAATGACCCAGAAGATAAGATCATTCTTATTAAGAAGGGAAAGAATGGCCTTACAAAGATATAAATTAAAGGGAAAGCATGTTTATTCTTTGAACTTAACTGAGCAAATGTAAAAACTAGTAATTAATTCTGTTTATAGATGACATCAGATGCATATTTCATTTTGATTAAGAGTCCTACAAGTAATTCCATTTAAATATTTTACTGTTTGTTTGCTGAATAGGAGTTAAATGATATACAGGGTATTTATGAACAATTCCTACTAATGCTGAATGAGAATTATATACACAAATCCTTGGAGAATCCTGGCCCCTAGAAAATTTTGCAAAACCATTCTTGGTTACTATAGGCAACACCTTTGGATTACCACTTAGGTTCCCACACTTTCCTGTCCAGGGCAGGGGGTCGGACCTCTTGATCTGTTTAGGTCCCTTCTGACCCTAAGCACTATGAAACTATGAAACTTTAGGGTTTGGCCCCAGTTGTGAGTAATTGGTTCTGCACATGAATTCTCATACCATGCATCTTCACTCCTTATGCCTCCTTTGTCTCTTTTCTTAGCTCTCTTCCATTTTAATTTTTTCCCCACATAATTCTGCAATTTTGATTCCTATCCTTTTTCTCCCCCTTGACATTATCTGTTAGCATATTGAAATTGGTGGGCTTAATTTAAAGACACACACACAATTGAAAATGTATCTGGAATCCTGTTATGCCAGACAAAATAGGATGAGTAGGAGCAGGAGGAGAAATGAAAAAAAAAGGAGAAGGAGTACAACTAGGTAGTAATTCCATGTGTAGCTTTGGGTATGTACAAATGTTACATTTCAGCTATTGGAATCAGAGTTCGATTGATGGAAATGCTTTCTGTGCAAATGTTTACAGCAGTTCAACTGTTTAAAAATGGCTGATGCACTGAAATGATTGAAATGCCAATCAACTGGGGGGCAAGAATCTGAGGGAATACTTGCACACAACCCCAACTGTTTGAGGATGCAGGGATGCCCTACAGTGTCCCAGTGTGCCCTGTGACCACCCCATCTCCCTGAGAGACAGTGATGGAGAGCCTCATTCCACAGCCCAGAGACTGTGGAGTTTTTAAAGCTCACTGACGCTGGTGGGGTAAGTGACTCACTAGAACTGGACCCTGGTCTGCTGATGCCTCCACAGTCCTGGAGCTCCCTTAAACCCTTATCTGTTCCCCTTGATGACCAGAGATCCTGGTTTTCTTGATAAAAGAAAATACCCAATTTTCAGATATGAAAAAGTAACCCAAAATCCACATTTTTCTGTGATTAAAATGAAACATCACTATATATATGTGTGTTTCATATATGTGTGTGTGTCTGTTTTTCATATATATATATTAGTGGCTTTTCATTTTAATCACGGAAAAAATTGGATTTTGGGTTACTTTTTATATCTGAAAATT
Source organism: Alligator mississippiensis (assembly GCF_030867095.1). NCBI lineage: Eukaryota > Metazoa > Chordata > Crocodylia > Alligatoridae > Alligator > Alligator mississippiensis. The sequence goes on from NC_081824.1 coordinate 382,053,789, forward strand.
GGGGATTTTTTTATCAGAGAAACCAAGATCCGTGTTGATGACTCATCCCTCCCCCATAATCCTGGAAGATCCCCACCCTTCCACACAACCCCACCCTACATAGACACAGCCCTGACCAGCTATCCCTTCTCCCCACCCCACATTCCCACCCATCTGCCTGATTCCCCCCTCCCCCCCCCCACTCCCACATGGACTCTACCCTTACACAGTATATGCCATGTACATATACGGGGCAGAGTGAGTTCTCAGCAGGGGCCAGATATCAGCAGCTTGTGGGAAGGAGTCTAGGAGATCAATTGTAGCCCCTCCTGCCCCTAAACTCCTGGCCCATGTCCTTCCCCCATGGACCAAAGTCCAAATCTCACAAAGGTACTGACCTGCTTACTTGTTCCTCGTTCCTAGACCCCCAGATTCCATCCTACAGTTCCTATCTGAAGGTCTAGAGAGCAAAAAGTTAACATTTGTCTTGGATAAGACAGCTGGTGTCACAGGGGTAAGGAGGGATATAGACTCTTTCCCCCCACTCCCAGTCTTCTGAAACACGCCCCATGGCCCCTACCTGGACTGGTGATCTGTGCCTGTTACCAGATCTCAGTAGAGGTAGAATCCCACAATGTGAGGGCAGTAGTGGGAAAGGTTTGACAGATCCACCCAGTCACTCCTGAGTCCAGACTGCAAGGATCCTACCCCCACTGGGACCTAACATCATCCCTCACCTCTCACCTCCACCCTTCACATGGACATAGCCAGGCCCTTCCCCCACTTCCTCATTCCTGCAAACATCCAATTCCCCACCCCCATCCCTGGCATCCCTTTCCTCCCATCTCCTGTTCCCAAAGACCCCTGAGCCCCCGCATCCAAGCCAATTCCTGGCTTTCTCCTCCCCTTCTTCCCCAACCTCCCTAATCCCTCTCACACACTCTTCTCAGCTCCCCTCCTCCCTGTTTTGCCACTCATCCACCCCTACAAACTCTACCTGGATCATTGGATTGTATCTGCCTCAGAGTCTCAGATCTCACTGTGGCTAGATCTCTGCATTTTAAGATATCTGGTGCCACAAAGGTAAAGACTGGACTGCTTTAAAGGAATCTGAAAAGCTTGAGAGACAGCTCTGGGTGTTTTGTCTGACAGCCTGGCAGCTGAGCAAGGGGCGTGCTTTGGGGAGGGAGGGGGCAGGATCTCTGGAGCACCAGTCAGTTAGCCTTGACCTGTGTCCTAGACCTCTCTCCCCTGTATCTAGACAGACAGAAGAGCCTGTGAAGCATGCTGAGATTCATGCTCTGGATCTGCCTTGGTAGGTGCTCTTATCATTGAAGGCTGTCTGCAGAGCATGAAAACAGGCCTTTGCATTTATGTGCAGGGTCAGCCATTTGAAAATCAACCATTTGAACTTCAACCAGTTGAATTTCAACTAGTTAATTTGAACTTTTGTACATACCCTTCATGAAATCTGACATGGTGTGTCAGGGGCCATTCTTCCCTGTCTCAGTTAATCTATTTAATTTAAACCTGTTCCCCCCCCCCCCCAAAGAAAAAGATGCCTAAATCACTAGACCTTTAAAAGTGCTAAGTATTGTAGAGCTGCCTACAAGGAGAAGATTTTTTTCTCTCCATCTTTCTCTGAATCATTTTTTTCACCTACATAATAACAACTAATAGCTAAGAGAAGTGTTTTGAGACAAAACTGGTTTTAAAAAATGTGTTAGATTTTAAATCCTCAGATGTAAAATATAAATTATTATTAATGCATAAATGATTGTGAAATAAATGTATGGTATTATTGGCCAAGCCTGAAACTGATATACACCTCTAATAATCAAAAACAAATAGTTTCATAGATTCATAGATTGTTAGGGTCTGGAAGAGACCTTGTAGATTATTGAGTCCAATCCCCCTGCACTAGGCAAGAAAAGACAACTGGGGTCAAATGACCCCAGCAAGGTGACTCTCCAGTCTCCTTCTGAATATTTCCAGGGTAGGTGACTGCACCACCACTGGAGGAAAATTATTCCAAAGTCTGGACTCCATGACTGTGAAGGAGTTTTTCCAGTAATTGAGCCTGAAGCAGCTTTCCAGGATTTTGTATCCTTTCCTTCTGGTCTTCCCCAGGGGTGCCCTGGTGCACAGATCTTCACCAAGGTCTTGATGTACTCCCCTGATGTAGCAGTAAGCCGTTAACACGTCCCATCTTAGCCTTCTCTTCTGTAGGCTAAAGAGTCCCAGGTCCCTCAGCCTTTCCTCATATGGCTTGTCTTGCAAGTCCCTGATCATACAGATGGCTCTTCTCTGGACCCTTTCAAGTTTTTCAGCATCCTTGTTGAAGTGTGGCACCCAGAACTGGACACAGTACTCCAGCTGCAGTCTCACGAGTGTGGAGTACAGTGGGAGTATCACTTCCTTAGTTTTGCATCAGATGAAACAGTTAATGCATGCCAGTGTGTTGTTTGCCCTGCTGGCCACAGTATCACACTGCCAGCTCATGTTCATGTGACGGTCGATCACTAACCCTAGGTCCTTTCTGGCCATGGTGCAAGTCAAAGTGTCACCACTGAGCCTGTAGATATGTTGGGGATTGTTTGCTGTTAGATGGAGCACCTTGCACTTCTGAGTGTTGACCTTCATCTGATTCTGGTCTGCCCAGCTCTCCACCCTGTCCAGGTCCACCTGCATCTGCAACATATCTTCTAGCATGACCATGCTCCCCCATAACTTGGTGTCATCTGAAAACTTGGCCAGTGAGCTTTTCATACCCACATCTAAATCATTGACAAAGATGTTGAAAAATACCAGTCCAAGCATGGACCCCTGAGGGACACCACTGGCCACTTCTCACCAGAATGACACAGATCCATTCATGAGAACTCTCTGAATCCTACCATACAGCCAGTTTTCCACCCATTGAACTGCTGAGCAGTTAAACTCACAATCTTACAATTTTTCCACAAGGATATCATGGGATACTAGATCAAAAGCCTTTTGGAGATTTAGTATATAATGTCGACCTTCTTTCCCATGTCCAGGTGGAGAGAGACCTGTTCATAGAAGGAAATGAGATTGGTAAAACAAGTCCTACCTGCAACAAGTCCATGCTGGCTATTGTTTAGAATTTTACCCTCAATGAACGTATCACTGATAATTTCTTTAATGAGTTTTTTTCCAGGATTTTCCCTGGGATGGAGTTTAAGCTGATTGGCCTATAATTCCCTGGGTCCTCCCTCTTCCCCTCCTTGAAGATGGGGACAATGTTGACCCTCTTCCAATCCTCAGGGATCTTCCCTAGTACTTAGAATACTTAGATATCTCATTATTAACCCACACATCTGGTGTCCCTGTACATTACTTTCTTTTCCATTTTTTTCTTGATTATGAAAGAAGGATAAAGGCTCAGAGGAAGTGACATTTTATAGGAAAAATATGCTTATTTAGCCAAAAAGAGAGTAAGATTTATAAATGATGGGGAAAACAGTTTATTGGAAAAATTGCTTTCTTTCAAAATTATGAATATTTTCAGGCAGATGATTGTCAGAAGTGATAACACTATCATTAAGGTTGTCCAGCATTCCAAGTATAAAATCTTAATTGTTGTTGCTTTTATCTCCACAACATTTTAACTGTTGGGGGTGAACTTTTCCATGCTGGATGTCTGCCATGGGCTGAATAGTTCAGTCATTTCTAAATAACAGATTAGGAATAATTTAGGTGTTTTCTTGTTCATGCTGAAAATAATGTTGATACTTTATTATTATTATTGGAAATTCTAAGACCTTTTTTGTTTTGGAGGAAAACAAAGGGCCTTTATATATAACTGGGCAAAGTTACACATCTCCAAAACTTCTGGTTGTTTGTACACTCCACAAGATTTCCCATTTATGCTGCCACAACTGCGTTGGTGTTTGCACAATCCAGATTTCTGTCAACTTTAAAAGTCTTTTCAGCGCATTACACTAAAGATGCTCAGACATACTTTAGTTTGCACCACCACCGCTTATGTTGCCCTATCTATGGATTCGTGTTGTGCAAAGACAAAAGCACTCAAAGACCTGTCCAGCAGATGGCACTACAGCTTTTTTGTAGTTCACCACTTTGTCCACAAGATTTGAATTACCACAATGTGGCAGCCCCATCCCAAGGCAAGGGATGCTACAAACCTCCCCTCCTCTTCCCTCCAGCCTGTGCTGGGGTAAGACACATGCTGCTGCCTACATGAGACAGAGCCACCACACTCTGGCCTGGTTAGGATGGGGGTAACTGGGGCCCCTCCCACAGAGCTGGGGAGAAGAGGGCTGTGGTTCAGGAATGAGGGGCACTGGCAGAGCTGGGGGGGCAGGGGCTGTGGGTCAGGAGTGAGTGTCACCGGCAGATCTGGGGGACAGGGGCTGTGGGTCAGGAGCCAGGGGCAGGGGGACTGTGTGACAGGACTACAGTCCTCCCCCTGTATGACAGGACTACAGTTCCCAGCATCCCCCAGCTGCCCATGCTTGGTATAGTTTCCATGGGGACCCACAGATCACTGTGTCATCTCAGGGACTGCATAGTGTCCTTTCTCCAGCAAGCCATGCAGTGGAGACTTTCTTAACACTTCTGTGTGTTCCTCTACATTTTTCCAGTGAAATACAGCTGCATGTTTTTTTTTTTCTATCTGTCTGTCTTTGCCTGCTTTGTTGAGAAGGAGTGAATATTCCTGCCTTTGGGTGGGATAGGGGGGTGGAAGAAAATCCCTCATCTTCTGTTGCTTACAGGAGAACAAAAGAGGTTCCACCTGAGAAAGATGCTAATTGCTCTCTTTAAAATGTAAAGGTTGGTCTCCCTGCCTTGCAATAGGTGGTTGGCTCACTCCTGATTGTACCTGTAGAAAAGTAAAAGCTAAGTTGGGAGGGTAGGGGTTACCTAAAGGGTCTGGAAATGCCAAACACAGCTACAACCAAAAACCAAGAAACACTCACATAATATATTTGTTCTCCTTATTTCCCTCATAAATAAATCCTTCTTACACTGAAAAAACAAACAAACCAAAACCCTAAAAAAAAAAAAACCCTGCATGTAACTAAACTAAAATAAACAGAGAGAACTCCTGGCCATTTGCTAAATAAATAAATACATTTTTAATTGGAAACTTTCAGGCACAAACACCCTTCATCAGGCATCAGAGAACAGATTGTAAAAGTTCTCCTGGGTAGAACTTCATAGGATTTCATAAAGGAATCAATAGATGGAAAACTCCTCTGGGCAGTTCTTAGTTGGTGAGGAGCCTCAGGTCTCCTGTAAGGCTATGATGATGCCAATGACCTTAGATAAAGGCAGCAGGAGGATCTCAGGTCTGACCAGAAAAGCCTTTACATTTCAAAGAGGGCAATTTTCACCTTTCCCAGGTCCAGCTCTATCTGTTTTGTTCTCAGAACAAGAGAAGCTGAGAGATTTTCTTCCCCTCCCCCCAACCTCCCATCCCACCCACAGGCAGGATGATGGTGGGGAGGCAGTGACATGCTGCTGCCCTGCTTTTGCTAATGTTGTTACCCATTAACGCCAAGCCATAGCCCCCTCCCCCCCCGCCTCAACCCTGCCAGTGACCCTCACTCTTGACCCTCTCTGCCCCCTGCAGCCTCTAACCACCCTCCCCTCATCTCATCAGTGAAGCAAAGCATTGTATTCAGGGAACTCTGGTTCTACCTAGTGATATTCTGGGTCCATTTTCAACATGGCCACCACTAGATATTCTGGGAACTGTATTTCTAACTAGCAGCAGCCATGTTGAAAATGAAGCAGGGGAGGAAATTTAAAAAACCCTCCCAGACACAGCATAGAGGGCTAAAAAAGTGGACATGTCTGGGAAAACCCTGTGCTACTTGGCTGCCCATGGAGTTCCCCCACTGCCCTCAGAGGCAACCTCCACCCCTCCCACCCTGTAACTGTGCCAGCTTCTGCCCCCTGTCCCCCTGCCCTGACCAAATTTCAGAGTTTTGGCTTTACTCGACTGGTGGGAGCAGGGTCAGGGCAATCCAACCTAGATTGGTATTTGGCTCCCCCTGATGGCATTTGCAGGGAATTACACATGGGGCTTAATTCATCTAAAAGCCTGTGGCGTGTAAACATAAATGCAACACACCAAAATCACCCAGATTAAAAATTTTAAGGCAACGTAAATTAACGAGGACCAAATGTTGTGGTGTATACACGTGCCCTCTGAGATTTTCTAGTTTGAGGTAAATTCCCAAAAAGATCCTATCAGAACTGATTATTCTCTAGCACAGTTCTGAAGAGGCTAAGCAGGACTTTTCTGATACTTTAGTCTGGGCTGCTGTGGGCTGAGCCAAGACCAAGACTAAGGTCATGGGGGACTAGAATTGGAGAGGAAAGGAGACCTAGAATATGTACTAATATGGCAGGGGATCTAGGAAATATCTAAGCTGGAAGACTTGGAGTTTGGTAGTGGGAGGACGGTGTAGTCTGAAGAAGTAGTTTGGGATTGGAATCTAGTAAGTTTGGGGAAAGGAGATAGATGAGAGGGGAAACTTATCTGATGAGGAGCCGGGGTATAAGAGGGAAATTAGACTGGCAGAGGAAGGAAAGAACTACAACTGTCAGAGGAAGGAAACATGAACAGGCGACTAGGAACCAAATTCTATTTAGTCTCTAAGCCACCTAACTGGGTTTTGTGAGGGCCGGGGGCGAGCCGGGCCTGTCTTTGCACACGCGGGCTGTGGCCAGCAGCCCGGGCACACGGGGTTGGAGAAAACCGCGCGGCGGTAAGGCACGCACGGGCTAGAATTAGTCACAGAGGCGTAGTGGTTGATTGAAAAGATTATTTACTTACACCCAAGATGGTCGCGGTGTAGGCTGGACAGTTTTCCAGGTGCAGCTCTGCTTCAATCCTCGTTAGAGGACTCCGACAAATTCGGTTCTTTGGCCCCGGAGTTGTTTAGGCTCCGCGGGTTCGGAATTCTTTCCTCACGGAGTTGTCGAAGCTCCGTGGGTTCTGTTTGGTTCCCAGGCCCCCGGAGCTGTTAAGACTCTGTGGGTTCAAAAATTGGGTATATAGGATAGGGATAAGTCTAGGATTGCACTCAGCAACGGGGAGAGGCCAGAGGCTGTTTAGACCTCTGTTGCCTACTTAAGAGAGGCGCGTTGGGTCCGCAAGGGTCCACATCGCTTAGACATCTTCACACAGTGCGAAGTCTCCTCCTCCTGGGGAGTTCTGTCTCTCTCCAGTTTTCCTCTCTCTCCGACTTGGGCGGAAACTACCCAAGCCTTTTGTACGGCTAGCAAGCCAATAGCTAGCCGCTACGTATGCCTTTATTCAGAACCGGCCAATAATGTGGCGCGAATCTAAATACAAATGGTGGGAACTCCTTTGCACCGTGCATCTCTGAGATGCAAAAGAAATGCACCATTCAAAGAAGCTGCAAATTGGCAGGAAATTCCCTGTTGCACCGGAGTTCTCTCCTGCGGCAGAGAACTCGATCGTGCAAGGAAGCTGTAATTTTAGCGGGAACATAATTTAGAGTTGCCAAAACGCACACAAACAACAAATCACAACTTTGGGTTGTGACAGTTTTTAGGTACCTGATTGTAATGTTTTTCCAACCTGGTTGGGGCCTGGAAGAAAATCAATGCAAAAGGTGGGTTAGGTTAATGTTTTACAGGACCCTGTGCAGGATGATGTGTTACACTTAGGCCCTGAGTATCACTAAGCTCCCTAGAAATTAAATAGGATTTGGTCCCAGGTCTAGTCATATAAGACAATGTAACTGGGATGCAGACCCAAAGTATGGAAGTGGAGGGACAGAGACAGTAGGGAAGTAATGCTTGATATCTTCTCTGATTGCTGAAAATGGGGGTCAGCAATCCCCAGATCTAGACCACAAAACAACTGCATCTGGCACTCAGGAAACTGGCAGCATGTTCCAGCCATAGCAGGGACAGGGGGCTGGACTCAATGATCCTCCGAGGTCCCTTCCAGCCCAAATGTCTATGAGTCTATGAGTCTAAAACCATGGTCCCTGGTCCCCACTAACTTTCTCATGTTAGTTTGGTCCATGTACACACACAGAGTGAAGGTTACTGAGAATATAGCTTGTGTCCACCCTCCACATGGAATAGGACCACTAAGGGTATGTCTATATGAGACACTAAGTGTGCAGTAGCTGAATAATACTGCACAGTAGCGTGTCACAGCACCAACAGTGCTAATACATTACTGTACAGTAGCGTCACTAAAAAGGCATTCACCAGCATTACCATACAGTAACTCTGGTGACTGCAGATTTATTTGGTACTTTATTATACAAGTAGTATATAAATGCTCAGTAACCACATGTAGATGCGTCCTAACTATACATAACTGCTGAGAACAATAGTTATGAAAATGCATAACTCCCCACCTCTGGGTGCTTAAAGTAAAATAGAACTCTGCCTATAGTGAATAATGAGAAGAAAGAAAAAAAATCTTGCATAGCTGTTGATAAACTAAGTAATATTCATTCTGTGAAATACAAGTCAGTCGCATCATACCCACATTTAACTTACGCAAATTCAACTATACGTGGGGTGGGAGGGGGGGGCGGGACTTGAGTTTGCACGTGATGCTGCCGCTTACCTGGAGGCCCATTATAGCGGTGACAGCCACTGCCTCCAAAACCTCCCGCTGTCGCCATGGAGCTGTGCCCGGAGCTGTGTGGCTGGCCACCAGGCAGCAGCGGCAGCATGGTGGTGGCCAGGCGGCACGCAGCCATCCCCACCACCACCCCACGCTGTGCCACTGCCGCTGGTCGCACAGCTGTAAGCACAGCTTCGCCGCCATGGTGGGAGGTTTTGGAGGCAGAGGCAGTCACCGCTGGTATGGTAATTTTGACTATATGCAATTTTTGCCTTACGCGCTGACTTTAGAACCTAACCCCAGCGTAAGATGCGACTCCACTATATAGAAAAAATACTATATGTTTGTGAAGTAAAGACAGTATCATAATACATATACAGAAAAATGATTGACTTAAATGTCAGAACAACCTTATTTCTGCCTTTTCTTAGCTTTTGAATATTTCACTTTTCAACCTCAATAATCTTCTCTTTAACATAATCTTGTATATGTAATTATTATTAAAAAAGATTTACAATAAATCCTGTGATGCAGATGTTGCTATGGCACAAATGTAGTTTAATTAGCAGAATGAAAGTGCTAACTAAAAAACATTTCATTTCTGGTACATAAATTACAGTGACCTTGAAGCAGTAGGAACCAACCAGCTTTTTTCCCCTTCCTCCCATTTTAATTGATATTTTAGAGCATATTATAAATTCTTCTTCCTTTTACCTTAGTTTCTAAGTGTACAGAAAACTAGTTAGGAAGATTTCAGAAACTAATCACTGTGTTTTGCTGCCTTTGAGCATGTATCTTATAATTCACTTATAATTTGGGTAGCTGTTCAACAATTCAAGCACAGAGATATTATACACAGAGACTCTTTTGGTAATAATTCTGGACCAAGTTGTGACTTAGCTTATGTATGTCCATGAGGCAGTTAACCGCTCTCTTATTTCCTTCCACTGAGAGCCATATTTATTGGTTTGCAGAGAACTATATCAAGGATAGTGCCAGTGGTACACCAGTACTAGGTGCCTTTGTATGGGGGAAGCCAAATCAAATGGAAGTAACATCATATAGCAGTGTATAGTGGGGGTGCTCTGTCCATGACATTCACTAGGTTCCAGAATGCCTGACTACAGTTCTGGGTTTACTTTATATGTATTTTCATGTCAGAAATAGTCTATGGACTTTTTTATAATTGTCCATCTAACTGTCTGTTAGTTAGCTATTGGGCTCTGCCTTTTTTTGTATCGTATCACAAATAATCCTGTGCTTTCTCTCATGTTGCCCCTATACACATAATGTGTTCCTGACTCTGTATATGTTAACCATTTTCTTATGATATTGTTAACCATTTTCTTATGACTACTTTATCTAGTCATATCTATTCATAAAGGAGAAGGGGAGAAACAGAACTAATGTGTCTGTGAACACCTAGCATACTTAAAAAGAAACTCTTATTTATCAAAGGTACCCAATTCTTCTTCTACAACTTCCTTCTCAAAATTCAATCCTTTTCACCAGGTCTCAAGTTTGAACATTTTTTAAAGTTAGCATAACGTGTAACATGCATGACAAGGAACCTTACAAACTTGCACTACACAATTTTCCTTCTGATATTTGTGGCAAGCACTAATTTATTCTTCTGTAAAGTATCAAGCACCTCTGTGGTGCTAAATAAATAATAGTAGCTAATCTGACCAACTGTTATTACTGACAGAAAGCATGTGTGGAAAAAGTGCAGAACCATTAGAGCTGGGACAGGATGGTAAAGCTAAGGCTATGATTAGGATGTGAACTTTCCCTAATTTTGAGAGCTCATTCAATTTTTAAGAATGAAGAAAAAAAAAGATCTTCACTTGATGCAAATTAACATAGTTTCATTTGTATTAGATCTTGGCTTTCTGAGTGAACTGTATCTTCCATGAGACTTCCATGATATACCTAATGTCTCAGTCAGAGGAGAGATTGAGGTGCATCATAGAGATGTGGTCTGGCTAACATCCTTGAATCATAAGAACATAAGGCATGAGACAGTCCAAATGGATGTTCTATAATGAACCATAGGACCAAAGTCAGAAGCATCTTTTTTTTTTTTTTTTTTTTCTGAGGAGCTTTCCAAAATGTTGGACAACATGAAAATTTTCCACAGAAAATTTTGATTTTGTAGAAATTGTAATGTTACATCAAAAATAAATCCTGATCAGTTGTAGTTTATTTTTTCTTATATTTATAGCTTGCCATCTAGTGGCACATACACATAATAATACCTCTTTACCTGTTCCAATTATTTTAGGTTTAATAAAATTATTATTAGCTATACATGGCAAATGGCTTAACTTGACAAAAAGTATGAAAGAAGAAGAAAGAAAAAATAAAAAGATGACAAAGGTAAAGGAAGAAAGGGATATAAGATTTTGAAACATTTACATAATTTATAAACAGGGAACCTGGTTTTCTCTGATTAAAAATAAATATATATATGCTAGTGGAATTTAATTTTTATTATGGGAAAATGTTGGATTTAGGGTTACTATTTAAATCTGAATATTGGGGATTTTTTTTTTTTTATCAGAGAAAACCAGGATCCCTGTTTATACAACACAGCATATATGCATTCAAGTTCTTAATATTCAATAGGTTCATATTAATTTATCTATAGGTTACCAATGTTAAGTGAGTATGAACTCAAAAAACTCATGCTAGGCACCTCTGATTTGGTTAGTCTATAAGATGCAAATCTACCTTGTGTTCTGCCTGACTTCAGGCTAACATGGCTAACTACCTTTGTTAAACCATTGAAAGTCACATAACACTTTGTATTTATAAATTATGATATTTCTACATGAGGAACAACAAAAAAGGAAAGGCTTTTAACTTTAGTTAAAACCTATGGATTGACTGTTTTTTTTAGCTAAATTCCAAAAAATGTATGATATATCAACATTTAGCTAGCACAAGTTTCATTTGGTGCATCTACACGTGCACTTCAGTGCACAGTAGCCTATTTTATTGCACATGAAACCATCATGTAAAAAATATGTGATTATGCTAATGTGCAGTACAAGAGGCTACTGCGCATTAAGCATCACTTAAAAACCATGCACATTTGTTACTGCACATTAAGGCAGCCGAATGTACATTTATTTAGTACCTCACATTGGAGGTACTAAATTTAATGTTAATTAGAAAAAGCACCTCAATGCACAGGTAGGCACACCCAATTTAAAAGAAACCTTTAAAATGTTTAAGATGTAAATAATGTCCCTAACTCATAACATTTTTGAAAGACCCTTTTTGTTGTTTTTATACAGGTCTATTAAAATAGATCTTTTAAAGATTTCCTTCCAATCTTATTACAAAGATAAATTAAATTAGGTTTCTTTGTAGATGATATTGACAAAATCCCATATACATTGCAAATGACCTTGGAAGAATAAATGCTAGTCTTATTCATTTAATGAGATTTTTAATTAACTGCTTCATACAAATCATTTAACAATGAATTAAAGTGTTATATAATTTGCATTAGTTGTCCTGTCTAGGGCAGAAGCAAACCTAATAGCTAATGAGAATTTGGGCTTGATCCAATTCAAATTCTGTTTTGCAACTGCTAGCCCACAAATTCAGTGGACCTCCTAGATCCTCATAGGCAGCTTATGGATGGAAATTTATTATCTCTAACTGTCAAATAAGATACTGAACAAGTCCATTCCTAAGGGCAATGTCTGATGCTTTTGAGTCTAATCGAATATAGGGCTCTTGTGAATCATATCAATGGACTCACTAATATGAAGGCAGGAAGTAGCTTACTGTACTCAGCTGTTAAATGTTTTATATAAAGGTTTTGTTTGTTTTGATAGGCTCAGCATAGTGCTTTTTTGTGTTTACTAAACACATTTCTGGTGAATAATCACTTTATTTTCTCCAAACTATATTGTAGCATTTAATCTTTGTTCTCTTACTAGGAAAGGTGAGAGAGGAGTGGCATAGTCTTCACCACCATAAGACTGTCTAACTTTTAGGTCGTGATAACTTCAGTTGACTATTTGTAGTCAGACCTGATAGCCATCAGCCAGGTAGAAAAATATTTTTTTATCTTTGTCCATTACAGTCCTGTTCTTCTTGGTACATAGACAATTTCCTGCTGTCCATCTGTGCAGTGCTATTCAGAATGTCAATAGTTACTTCACTGACAGGAGGCTTTTTTTCCAGCATGCAGTCACTTCCACAGCTATAATCAGCAAAGGCTATCAAATTGGAGCCCTCTTGAAATATATGAGGCATCAAGCAGGAGAGTGGTATTGAGTATTTCTTGGGTTGTTTTTTTTTTTTTTTTTTGTTCTTTCTGATATTTTTGACAGGGTTCCCCCCTCCCCCCCCCCCCCACCTCCCAGAAGACAGACTGTAGAGGACAGCATAATATTGTATTGGGTAGCTACATTAATAAGATTCCTTTTTTCCAAATAATCAAAAAACAAAATGAGCAAGTTTTCAAAATGTTAAAAGGAGTCAAAAAGAGAGAAAACATGAAGACAAAATAACAAATTCTAGTAAGACTATTGGCTGCACATCAGCAAAAGTCCAGTTCAGACACTTTCCTTTACTTTGACACTTAGAAGCTAACCTTTTACTTCTTTAAAATTCTGCAAAGTCCAACAGTACTGCAGTCAACGACTTCCACTTTGAAAAATGCCCTAACATATAGTTTACCTTTGTGTATTACCCTCAGATGAAGAATATTAAATAACAATATACTTGCCCTTTGACTTCCTTTTCAGAATTTTTTATTCAGTTGGTTGTCCAACATTATTTGAATAACCATTCTTTTAGACTTAGCAAAATGACCTTTTGTTTCTTAAATATTTCTACCTATTTCACATATACATGGAGGGACTTGACTTAAAATACATTGTTAAAACCAATATTTTTTGCTAGCATTTTTATCTATAGCTTGTTTTCTCAAATGTCATTGTATTGTGATCTTAATGAAGGCAATGGGGCAATGAAAATATAATGCCTCAAGATCCAGCTCCCAAGAACCCTGGCAGATGTTCGTTCCATCAAGCAACAGGCAGTATCACTCAATAGAATCTGCCATGTCATGTGGCCTGCTTCATGTTCAAAGGACATGCTATCCTGAGGGGGGAAAACCTCAAATTCCCCAGAGACCTTAGGGGGTACATTTGAATATGTATTTGTCTTGACCACAAGTTTTCGAACAAATTTCTTCCCCATCTCTCCCTTGTCATACAGGTAAAACATGTCACATGTGTGTTTGTTTGCACTCTGGATTTCACAAAGAGCTATTAATGACTTTCTGAAGAAGCAACCTAGAAGGCTGGTTGAAGAAATAGAGGAGTGACAGTGAGACACAGTATCTCCTGCTACTGGGCCCTTGGGCAGCAAAGTTCAGTATGGTTCACAGAGTCCCACTGTAGGAATGAAGGGAGGGGGAGAAGAAAGGCAGGGAGAGAGAGAAGTCTACTCTGGGAGACCAGAGGACCGGGCCAACATGATCACTCTATGTATGACACACCACACATTCCAATTAAAGCTTGATAGAAACCAGCTATAAAGATGCTCTACATTTTTCATGTAATAGACTTATGGCTTGTTGGCCATGTTTATGGCTCATTGGTAATTTTTATTGTGTGATAGTTACTTTGCACATGCAATATGTCTTATTTACCTAATAGATGTAAAAATGTATCAGAGGCCTGAGAAACAAGACATTTGTTCCTCAGGAAGGTGGGTGATGGGGGTCTTTCTCCATGTGCGTTCCCTTCTATATGTCGATGTGGATGTTGTTGGCTAGTTATTGTGGTGGGCTTAGTTCTGTGGAATCCTTAGAGTTAATACTAATTTGAGCTTTTTCCAAGTCTCTCAGAACATAGCAATGACTCTAATTTAATTGCCTACTGATCGATGCTCACATAAGCAATATAGTAAATCCACAACTGGAAGATTTATGTTGAACCAGGTTTGGAGAAGCACACAGTCCAGTTTGGCCATGTTCTTGTGTTCCCAGGATCTATCAACCATCGAAATTTTAAATTAGATAAAATTTTCCTGTAATATGAGGAAGACGTACCAGGAGTCAGACTGCCAGAGATTCATAAAATGCACCCAAACTGTCCCACAGATCTCAAAAGCTAGGAGGTGGCTGCATCAAGTGGGACCTAATTAGAATGCAAGGCAATTCTAAGTTTAGAAAGAAAAAAATCATAGGCTTGTATTATTTCAAATTTTTTATTGTTATTCACTATGTTACTGTGGACAATCCAACCTAAAAATAGAGTTAGGGTATGTACAGAAGTTTAAAACACATAGTCTATATTCATGAGGTTTACTTTAAGCTGCATGAATGTAGCCTAGGAGTGGCATGTACAGCCTTTGCCAGTCCAAGAAGTCATATGAGGAAACAGGAGTAAGTAGCTCAGAGTGGGAGAAGAGCTAGACAGATTTGATGAGGCTAACAGGTCAATGGGGGAGATTGGCAGACACAGGGGATGATTGTCAGGATCCAGAACTTAGTGGGAAGTTGGTGGGTCCAGAGGGTCAGTGGGCTAAAAATAACCCAGTCAGGAGTGGGGGCGAGGGAGAACACAGCCCTGGGGTTCTGGTGAATGGCCGGGCTTTTGAAGCCCCAGGGTCACATTCTGAACACATACAGGGATTTGATGGATCATGTACAGACATTTGATAAACCATTTCTAATCAAAGTTAGTTAACCTCCTTGGGAGAACTAACTTAGACTGGAACCACCCTTTTTGCCCAATTTAATCTCCCTGAGCTCTTGAACAGAGGGGATTTTAGTAAGGGCAATCTGAATGTAACAACTCTACGTACCATGAATTGTTTGATTCCACTAGGGGAAATGCCAGGATGGTTTGTTACCTGAAAACAGTGCTACCTCTACCTCCCCCATCCTCTGAGACAGAAGGACTAAGAAAGGGCTTACAGTTGCAGGTCCAGAACCTTAAAATGCCTTATTAACTTTTAGTACTAGAGGTTAGCTTTGTGCTTTTCACAGTAAACTTTCTTCCTCAATCTAATATCAGGAGTTCTTGGATCACCAAAAATGTTTTTCTTAGTATTTACTCATATTGGATACCAATTCAGTGCTTCATCATTAGTTCCTCATTCAATCAAAATTGGTTGTTGATTCTAGTTTATGTAGGTTGTTGATTTCAGCTTATGTAATTACCAGGGATCCTGGTTTTCCCTGATACAAAAAAATCCCCAATTTTTTAATTAAAGAAGTAGCCCTAAATTCACATTTTTTCAATGATCAAAATAAATTCAGGATTTTTTTTAATCAGAGAAAACCAGGATCTTTGGTAATCCTTACAAATCCTTTGTTTTGTTTCTAGTGTTTTACACATAAGAAGAGTGTCTGTTGGTGGTAGATGAATCTACAGAGCTGAAAGATGTCTAGCTGCGGACAAGAGTTATTTTGAAATAATCTCAAACCCATTCAGTCAAAGCTAGCTGAAAACTCTGAAGTGTACTTAATTACCTGCAGATGTAGACGGCACAAGGAATACACTAATACATTTAGAACCTGTCTGTTCCAGAGAGGATATGTTTCTTTAGGGGAACCATGGAATAAAGAATATTCTGGCTCACAAAAGCACAGCTAGGAAAGGAAGCGACTTGCTTACTCCTTATCTAATATAAATCAATTTGTAGGATACAGAAGCCCTGAATTCAAGGTCTTCTCTGCCTGAATAGATTTTAATGTGCATCACCTAGCTGAATTCTCTAACCAACAGATTATTGTTCAGTGTTCTTTTCCCACAGCTTTTCTATTGTTTTATTTTAATATTTATTGAGCTGGAGGGGAAGTATGAGAATGCTGCTCCAGCACAGGAGTTAAACTTCTGTGCTCACTTTTGTGCTTCCATATGAGAATACTGTTCAAGCTTCCCTTGTGGGAGACTAATCATTTCATGTTTACTGGAGCATGGTACCAAACTCAAATCTTCTATCTTCCAAATGAGTGTCCTAACCATAGTGATTGCACAACCTCTTTACGTAATCTATTCCAATGCATAGCCACTCTCATAACTAGAAAATATTCTTAATCTCCCTTGTTACAACTTAAATTTATTGATTAATTCTTGTTCTGGCCCCCATGGCTACATAGAACAATTAATCTCCATCCTCTTGATTACAACCCTTTCTCTATTTGAAAAATGTTATCAAATCTCCCTTTCCCTTCTCCATCTAAATAATTGTAATTCTTCTCACCTTTCCTCTTTTATCATGTTTTCTAGTAACTTTTGTTCTTCCCTGGTCTCTTTCCAATTTGGAAACCATCTCTTTGTTATGCAGTTTTAGAATACCTAGCAAGCTAAGACCCTGTTCTATGACAGGACCCTTAGGCACTTCAGTAGTAATTAATAACAAGGAGGATGGTAAATCAGGGATTGTTTATGTGGTATTTTATTATTTATCTTCCTTTCATGAATTGCTGCTGAAAAACTAGGTTAAAAGCAATGTTTTTCATTTTCTTCTAAAGATGCTGATTTTCACAGCCATCCTGGTTTCCTCTGGAGGTAAATTCTTGATTTGTAGTCCACTTGTTGATAAAGCTTGGTTTTCTGAACACATAAGATTTGTTTTGAACAAGGCAGTTCTGTAGCTCCAGAATCATGAGCGGTCATTGTCATGAACGGGTGGATCATTGGGGTGTCTTGCATAGTTTGTTTGTTTTTTTTTAATTTTGTTTTATTAAAAAGGCATGTATAGAAACTATGGATAAGTCATGCCAAGCTCTGTTCTTATGTCTGTATAGATTATGGTATTTGATGTAAATGTAATTTTTATATATGTCTATATATCATAGCCAAGGCTGTTTTAGTAAAGTCACTTACTTAAGTGGCTCTCACCTATTCATACTTAGAAAATGTAATTGATGAGAATTAGCATTTGACAGGGGTTTATTTACTCAGATTTATGGTGAAACTCTGGAGAATGTTGAGTGTTTCCTATAGCTCAGAATCCAGCTCTTGCAGAAGGCTGACATTGAAAAAACAAATCCAGCATCGCCTCAAATGTGCAAGTGCAGCTTTCAGACATCTGAGAAAGTGTGTGTCTGAAGATCACAACATCAAATTTAGAACCAAGCTTATGGTTTATCAAGCAATCATGATCCCCTCCTTACTGTACATAGCTGAGTCATAGACATTTTACAGGAGACACCTTAAGGCACTAAAGAAGAACCACCGCCACTGCCTGTGGAATATCCTTCAATTCTAATGGGAAGACAGGCACACAGGTAAGTGTCGTCTTCCAAGAAAACACCATGAGCATTGAGGCAATGATCATCCAACATCGAGATCACTGGGCCAGCCACATCATCCAGATGTCCAATTCCAGACTCCCAAATCAAGCAGTATTCTCTTATCTCAGTCAAGGCATAAGCCCAAGAGGAGGGCAAAGAAAGCATGTCAAGGATGTCCTGAAGGCCACCAAAAATTGCAAGATTGACATCAACTCATAGGAGATGATTGTCCAGGACCCCCCAAATGGAGGAAGAATCTGCTGCAAGGATCTGAGTACTTTGAAGCTTCCCAATGATTGTAACAGCTGAGAGTTGTGTCTGTGGTGAATGTGCTTCCTGTGAATGCTCTGTGAGGATTAGACCAGGTGTTTCTTGTTGTTTGTTCAAGTATTGTGAGCTGTATGTTGCTGCTAAGAGTTTAATTAAAGTAAAAGATTAGTGAGGCCTTGTATGTAGTGACACAGTTAAAATTAACTTTATCAGAAAAATGCAAAGGCTTGTACTGCTATTGGTCAGTCATAAGGAAAGCTCATAGTGTAAAAGTGTGAGTGGCTGTGAGTCAACAGCGTAGCTCAGAAGTTATAACTTGGCTAGCACATCAGGAAATCAGCAGAAGGATCAGCATTGTGAGAGAAGCTAATAATTTTAAGATTAGCTGCTGACCTGGATTAGGTGGGCCAGTGGAGGAGCCCCAGGACTGAATACCTGGGTCCTTCCTGGTAACCCTTGGACAGCACAGATCAGGGACACCTAACTTCGCTGAGCTTTATAGAAGAGGAACTTGTCATATCAGGCATCAAAGGGGACTGCCAATAAGTTGCCAATGAGAACTGTTATTGTCTGTCATTGTTGTCTTGTTATACTATGTGTAGTTGTGTGTTTGTTAAGTCAATAAACCTTTCTTACCTTGTTACTCCCAACCACTCTTTCAATCCTGAACCCTCCCACTGGTGGCTGGGACAAATGATGACAGGAGACAGGAAACCAGAGGCAGCAGAAACAACATATTGCAGACCAAATCAAGAATCAAGAGCCACCTTCTCCACATGGAAACACATGCCTAAGTTCCTGAAGAACTTGTTGATGCCAGATTCACACTTCTAGCCATCTTTAGACCCACAGATAAAGCAATCATCTGTGAAAGCGGAAGGGAAGCGGAAAGGGATCTTGGAGTCCTAGTGGACTCCAAGATGAACATGAGTCAGCAGTGTGACGAAGACATCAGATAAATGCTAATGGCACTTTATCGTGCATCAGCAGATGCATGACAAATATGTCCAAAGAGGTGATATTTCCCCTCTATCGGGCGCTGGTCAGACCACAGTTGGAGTACTGCGTGCAATTCTGGGCACCGCACTTCAAGAGGGATGCGGATAACCTGGAGAGGGTCCAGAGAAGGGCCACTCGTATGGTTAAGGGCTTGCAGACCAAGCTCTATGAGGAGAGACTAGAGAACCTGGAACTTTTCAGCCTCCACAAGAGAAGGTTGAGAGGTGACTTTATGGCTGCCTATAAATTCATCATGGGGGCACAGAAGGGAATTGGTGAGGTTTTATTCACCAAGGCGCCCCCAGGGGGTTACAAGAAATAATGGCCACAAGCTAGCAGACAGCAGATTTAGACTGGACATTAGGAAGAACTTCTTCACAGTTAGAGTGGCCAAGGTCTGGAACGGGCTCCCAAGGGAGGTGGTGCTCTCCCCTACCCTGGGGGTCTTCAAAAGGAGGTTGGATATGCATCTAGCTGGGGTCACCTAGACCCAGCACTCTTTCCTGCCTATGCAGGGGGTCGGACTCGATGATCTATTGAGGTCCCTTCTGACCCTAACATCTATGAATCTATGAATCATGGAAGACAATTTTCCTAAACTGTGAGGTGTTGCCAATGATGATGACCCTTGCATAAAAGCTCTGAGGTATAGGAGCCCAGTATGACCAGACCAGTGTTAAATTACATTTTAAAAGGAAAAAAAACAAACAAACAAACAAGACTGTAGAATGAAGTAATACCTTGAAATAGGTAGGACATTTCCTACTGAGGGAACATTGAGAGAGAAGTAATGAAATGCCCATGTCTGAAAGGCACACATTCTCCTGGTCTTAATAAGATCAGGAAAATCTTGTAGTATGGAAAGCATGTACTTTTAGGAGGCAGGAAGTTACTGTCATAGTGTGAGTCCCCTTAGAATCCAGTGGGTGGTATGTGTGACTAGAGAAGTTTGTTTTTACAATAGTAGTCAGAGAAGAAAATGTACTCAAGCGTGCTTTGAAAACAGTCTCCATGGGTACGCATTAACATGGGTTAACTTAGTGAACATGGGTAGGGACAGTATATTGAATTTGAGGTGCAGGATAAGAACAGTTTTTTGTTCTGATTTTTCCTTTTGTTTGTTTATTCTTATACCTCTGTCTGTACCTCAACATATGCAGTGGGACTCCTCGTGTGATTGGAGCATAGCCATAGAGGGCTACACCCTGCACAAAAGGGACCAATAAGGGAGAAAAGCCAGAGGGGTAGCTCTCTATGTGAGGGAGCAGTATACCTCTCTGGAGCCTGACATTGGCTCCAAAGATAAGCAGCTTGAAACACTCTAGGTGAAGCTTCAAGGGGGAGTGTGGGGGGGGAGAGGTGAGAGAGACCTAACAGTTGGAAATTACTACACACCACCAAACCAAGGGGAGGAGCTTGATCTGCAGTTCTCCCAAGACTTGACAGAGGCCGCACGTGCAAGGGACTTGGTTGTCATGGGAGTCTTCAATTACCCAGACATAGATTGGGAGGAACACTCAGCTAGGTTAGATTGGTCATGTAGCTTTTTAACTGTAATCAAGGAGCTCTTTATGACTCAGGAAGTACAAGGGCCAGCCATAGGTACCACTCTCTTAGACTTGGTCTTGGCCAAAGGAGATGATCTGGTACGCGGCTTGAATATTGAGGGTAGCCTGAGCGATTGTGACCATGAGCTCATCAGGTTCACTGTCCAACACAGGGTTGACAAATCAACTAGCAGGATTGAAGTCCTGGAATTCAAAATTGCTGACTTCAACAGGCTCAGGGCATTAGTAGGGGAGGCAATGCGGGACCAGGATGGAAGGCAAATGGGGTGCACGAAGAAAGGTTGTTTCTCAAGGACATGATCCTTGAAGCACAAAAGAACACTACTCCCATGAAGAGAAAAGGAAGCAGAAGGGCTGACAAGCCCTCCTGGCTCAATAGGGACATCATGTTTTTCTTGAAAAAGGAAAAGGAGCCTACACGTAGTGGAAACTATGGACAGTTCTCAAGAAGGACTATACAACTGTGGTCCGCACTTGTAGGGAAATGATTAGGAAAGCTAAGGTGGCAACTGGGTTTAAGTTATCCAAGAAGTCCAGGACAATAATAAGTCATTCTTTAGGTATATAGGAAGCAGAAGGAAAACCAACTGGAAGTGTGAAGCCCCTGCTTAACACCTCAGGACACTGGTAATGGACACTCAGAAATTACTGAACTTGCGAATGCCCACTTTGTTTCGGTATTTCACTGGACCAAAGGGAAAGACAAAGGGGATAAGGATCACAGGGGGCATGGTGGGAATAACAGCCTTCCCCCTGAGGATGCCAAGCTGGTGAAAAACCAACTAGAAAAGCTAGACATATATAAATCAGCAGGACCAGATAGACTTCAGCCGAGAGTGCTGATGGAGCTGGCTGAGGTTACTGCGGAACTCCTGGCAAAACTTTTTTTCAGAAATCATGGTGCACAGCCCTGAGGATTGGAAGAGGGCAAACATTGTACCCATCTTCAAGAAGGGGAAGAAGAAGGACCCGGGCAACTCTAGGCCAATCAGCCTAACCTCCATTGCAGGGAAAATCCTGGAAAAACTCATTAAAGAATGTATGTGCAATACGCTCATTGACGGTAAGATTCTGAATGACAGCCAGCATGACTTCATCATGGGCAGGTCTTGTCTTACCAATTTCATCTCCTTCTACAAGCAGGTTTCTCACCACCTGGATACAGGGGAGAAGTTCGACATTATATAACTAGAATTCCAAAGGATTTTGATCTAGTATCCCACAATATCGAGGCTGACCTGGACAGGCTCAGCAAGTGGGCGGATGAGAATCTGATGGTGTTCAACGCCGATAAATGCAAGGTTCTCCACCTTGGGAAAAAAAACCCGCAGCATCCTTATAGGCTCGGCAGTGCTATGTTGGCTAGCACTATGCAAGAAAGAGACTTGGGGGTCATCATTGACCACAAGATGAACATGAGCCTGCAATGCGATGCTGCGGCTAGTAAAGCAAACAAAATGCTGGCTTGCATCCATAGATGCTTCTCAAGCAAATTACGGGACATCATTCTCCCCCTGTACTCAGCCTTAGTGAGGCCGCAGCTGGAGTACTGCATCCAGTTTTGGGCTCCACAATTCAAAAAGGATGTGGAGAAGCTTGAGAGAGTCCAGAGAAGAGCCACACACATGATCAGGGGTCAGGGAAGCAGACCCTACGATGACAGACTGAGAGCCCTGGGGCTCTTTAGCCTGGAAAAGTGCAGGCTCAGGGGTGATCTGATGGCCACCTATAAGTTTATCAGGGCTGACCACCAGTATCTGGGGGAACGTTTGTTCACGAAAGCGCCCCAAGGGATGACGAGGTCGAATGGTCACAAACTACTACAAGATCGTTTCAGGCTGGACATAAGGAAGAATTTCTTTACTGTCTGAGCCCCCAAGGTCTGGAACAGCCAGCCACCGGAGGTTGTTCAAGCGCCTTCATTGAACACCTTCAAGATGAAACTGGATGCTTATCTTTCTGGGATCCTATGACCCCAGCTGACTTCCTGCCCTTTGGGTGGGGGGCTGGACTCGATGATCTTCCGAGGTCCCTTCCAGCCCTAATGTCTATGAAATCTATGAAATCTATGAAATATCCTTGTGGAAAAATTGGACGTTTGTGGGCTTAACTGCTCAGTGGGTGGAAAACTGGCTGCATGGTAGGACCCAGAGAGTTCTTATGAACAGATCTGTGTTGTCCTGGTGAGAAGTAGCCAGAGGTGTCACTCAGGGGTCCGTGCTTGGACCAGTGCTTTACAACATCTTTATCAATGATTTGGATGTGGGGGTGAAAAACTTGCTTATCAAGTTTGTGGATGACCCCAAGTTATGCGGGAGCATGGTCATGCCAGAAGATAGGTTGCAGATACAGGTGGACCTGGACAGGCTGGAGAGCTGGGCAGACCATAACCAGATGAAGTTCAACAGTCAGAAGTATAAGGTGCTCCATCTGGGGGCAAACAATCCCTAACATACCTACAGGCTCAGTGGCAGCAATTTGACTTGCACCATGGACGAAAGGGACCTAGGGGTAGTGATAAACCATCACATGAACATGAGCTGGCAGTGCAATGCTGTGGCCAGCAAGGCAAACAACATGCTAGCATGTGTTAACTGTTGCCTATCATGCAAAATTAAGGAAGTGGTGATCCCACTGTATTCTGCATTACTGAGACTGCAGCTGGAGTACTGCATCCATTTCTGGGCACCGCACTTCAACAAGGAGGTGGAAAAACTTGAGAAGGTCCAAAGAAGAGCTATCCATATGATCAGGAACTTTCAAGACAAGCCATACGAGGAGAGGCTGAGGGCCTCTTCAGCCTACAGAAGAGAAGGCTGAGATGGGACTTGGTAGTGGCTTACTGTTACATCAGGGGAGTACACCAAGACTTCGGTGAAGAGCTGTTCACCATGGCACCCCTGGGGAAGACCAGGAGAAATGGATACAAACTCCTGGAAGGCTGCTTTAGGCTCAATTCCAGAAAAAAAAAAAAATCCTTCGCAGTCAGCGTGTCCAGACTGTGGAATAAATTCTCTCCAGTGGTGGTGCAATCACCTATCCTGCAAATCCTCAAATGGAGATCGGAGAGTCACTTTGCTGGGGTCACTTGACCCCAAACCACCTGTTGTCAGTGATATTTGTGATTCCAGAGTATTTGAGCATGCATGTCTGCCCATCTTTTCTGAATGTATGACCAGGTCAAGCTCTGATCTTTCTAGCTGGCAAAATACCTTATGCAAAGAGCTGGCAAAACCTGAGAAAGACAGGTGGATCTGAGCACCACAGGGCAAGAAGTGACCTCTCTCCCATCTCAGATGATTCTCAGCAGCCAAGCAGCAGACAGCTGTGGGGTGGGAGGACACTAAAGCCACCCTAGAGGTGTGGAAGCACTCCAGGAGTGTTTGTCAAAGGTACATCCAGGCTGCCTCTGGAATCAGGGTGTGTTAGTCATTATGACCACTTAAGGCAGTTTAATGTGGGCCAAGACTACTGAGACGCAGATATAAACCTTGAATTAGACAAGATATTTTTATAGGAAACTGATGAACGAGCAGAATTTTTTGTCACCTGTGTACCTTAGCATATTGCCTACCAGGTATTGAATCTCTATCCCACTCTCTCTTTTTGCTTTGTTAGGTTCTTTGTTTTGTTTATCTTACTAAATAAAGATTTAAGTTTCATTCTTAAGTACTGCAGCCCATGAATGCATTCATCACTATGGTTTAATGTGGGATTTGGCAGGAAAAGGCATAGTGTCTTTACCAGCCATAGACTACAAAAAGGAGTTTTTAAAGACAATATCTAGTTAGTTAACTGAGTCAGTGTGAAGAAATCAATTGCTTGACAGGTAATAATAACTCTGTAGCATCATGCCAATATAGAATACAGCCAACTTTATGTTTTTTGATTCTGAACATTTTCATTAATAGTCAATACTTTTCAGTCTTATTGTTTTGGGGGGGGTTGGGGGGGGAGGAGGAAAGGGGGTTGTTTTGTTTATTAAAAAAAACATGATCGTATTGGCTTGCAGAAATGAGACCTTGAAATAGGAAATAAAGAAAATATGTATGGAATTAGGGGGTTGCTCTGGTGTTTTGCTGCAGAGGATTTATGCTGAGATTCAGGAATGAAATCAAATTATTTTCTAAAGTATACAATCTAGAATATTCAAGTAAACTATTCATCCTTTAGACTTATTTCTTCCCTTCCCTTCTCTTCTGTAGTTGTACAATCAGAATGAAATAATGATGCTAGGAGTACAGTGCAAAATTCCTTGGTAGATAATGCTCAGCGTTCATGAAGAAATATTACCAGAGATCCTGGCTTTCGCTGATTAAAAAAAAATAAATAAAAAATTTTCAGGTTAAGAAAAATAATCCACAATCCATATTTTTCCATGATCAAATGAAACACTCCGTGTGTGTGTGTGTGTGTGCGTGTGTGTGTTAGTGGTGTTTCATTTTAATAGTTGAAAAATGTGGATTTTTTTGACCCAACAATTGGGGATTGTATTTTATTAGAGAAAACCAGGATTCCTGAATATCACTAAGTGAAGAAATCTCCCTAAACTATTTTTAGAGGGTTATACCCTTTATACCCTTTTATATAGACTGTATTTTCAATTTAAATTTCAGTCGTCAGTAGGTGTAGGGAAAAGCAGCAAAGAGAAAAGCTCTTGGCATTAAATAAAAAGTTTATGCTTTCTATTAAAAAAAAAAAAAAGACATTTGAAACAGGTTTTTTTTTTTTCCCCCTGTAAAAAGTTCCACTAAGACATTTATTTTCCTTTTAAAGATGTAGCATTGTAGAGAAACTATCATCTAAGAGGAAGTGTGGCAAGCTGAGTCAAGCTAAACTAAATTCAATGAACTAAACAAAATTGAACATTAGGAACAAAGACCAAACAACAAAATACTACTTCACATTTTTCTGGAAGATAGACCATTCAATAGAAAACGGCCCTAAACAGGTGTGTCACTCATGAAAAGTTTAAATACTTTTTTATGGGTGCAGACATGTGGGCTCCTTGGGGGATAATTGTGACATAGAAATTATTGTCCCATTTAAAGAAAAAGACATAGATGATATGCACTTAAAAAAGGTTTTTACAAAATTTTATGCACCTAAATCTATTTTTTTCCCAGCTGTGTAAACACAGTTTTTGGATTTAAAAAAGTAACCCCAAATCCCTATTTTCCCATGATCAAAATGAAACAACACCATAAAGATAGATAGATAGATAGATAGATAGATAGATAGATAGATAGATAGATAGATAGATAGATAGATAGATAGATAGATTAGTGGCATTCTATTTTAATCATGGGGAAATGTGGATTTGGGGTTACTTTTTTAACCATAAATTGGGGAATATATATTTTTTTTAATCATATAAAATTAGGATCCCTGATTATCATATTATCCTTTTTATAATCTTATCAAGCTCTGTCAGGGAACCTGAAATGATTTCTGCCCCTGTACTCCTATCAGGAAGCAGGTTGTGCACTTCACTTCTCTTTGGTGCTTAAAAATCTTTTAATTTTCACTTGAAGCTTAAAATTTTCAAGGACTGTTTATACCCTTTCTTCTTGTGCCATCATTTTCCTTTAGATTAAATAAACAGCTGTTCTCCATCACTGCTGTTTACTTTCCTGAAGTCTTCATGCTGTGCAATCATACTGCCAGTTAGTCTTTGTTTTACTAGACTAAAGCAAGCCAAAATCTTTTAACTGATGAAATAAAATAGCTTCATCCTTTTCTTGATCATCTTCCTAGTCCTCTGTACATGGGTAGATCCAGAATTGCAGCAAAGAGAGTGCAGCCTCTTTTCCTTTGTGGTACATGTGCAATGAGCATCTAAAAGTAATCTTATATTTTGGGTGCACTGTGTTGCCCCATCCTCCAAGCAGACCTGGCACCCTCTTTGCCTTGAAGGATGGACTACAAGGGCAACATTTTTAGAATGACAGCAAAATAATAGAGTCTATGAGCACTCTGAGCTTACTGTCATATCAGCACAGCTCCTGCCATAGCTCCACATTTTCCATGGGATCTCAACTGTATCTGCATTTTCTTTGGGATTTAGCATGTCCGGAAGCACTACTGAAGGCTGGTATTAGATTAAATTTTAAGAAAAATTATTTTCCAGTAACTGAGATAAACAGGAGTTCGATAGATATGGCTGTATCTACATGAGACACTACTATGCAGTAGCAGCAAGCTACTTGGCAGTAGCTCACTGCTACAGCACAGTAGTGTTGGCAGGCACTAACCATGACATAATGTTACTGTACAGTAGCAATGAGCTACTGTGCAGTACTGTCAGAAAAAAAACCTGTCCTGGGACACTACTGTGCAGTAAAGCCAATTATAGATTCATAGATTCATAGATGCTAGGGTCGGAAGGGACCTCAATAGATCATCGAGTCCGACCCCTGCATAGGCAGGAAAGAGTGCTGGGTTCAGATGACCCCAGCTAGATGCTTATATAACCTTCTCTTGAAGACCCCCAGGGTAGGGGAGAGCACCACCTCCCTTGGGAGCCCATTCCAGACCTTGGCCACTTTAACTGTGAAGAAGTTCTTCCTAATGTCTAGTCTAAATCTGCTGTCTGCTAGCTTGTGGCCATTATTTCTTGTAACCCCCGGGGGCGCCTTGGTGAATAAAACCTCACCAATTCCCTTCTTTGCCCCTGTGATGAGCTTATAGGCAGCCACAAGGTCGCCTCTCAACCTTCTCTTGCAGAGGCTGAAGAGGTCCAGGCGCCCTAGTCTCTCCTCATAGGGCTTGGCCTGCAAGCCCTTAACCATACGAGTGGCCCTTCTCTGGACCCTCTCCAGGTTATCCGCATCCCTCTTGAAGTGTGGCTCCCAAAACTGCACACAGCATTCCAACTGCGGTCTGACCAGCGCCCGATAGAGGGGAAATATCACCTCTTTGGATCTGTTCATCATGCATTTGCTGATGCACGATAAAAAGCCATTAGCTTTTCTGATGGCTTCATCACACTGCTGACTCATGTTCATCTTGGAGTCCACTAGGACTCCAAGATCCCTTTCCGCTTCCATTCCACCAAGCAGGTCATTCCCTAGGCAGTAGGTATGCTGGATATTTTTCCTCCCTAGGTGCAGCACTTTGCATTTCTCCTTGTTGAATTGCATTCTGTTGTTTTCTGCCCATATTTCCAACCTGTCCAGGCCTGCTTGTAGTTGTTCCCTGCCCTCCGGCGTGTCCACTTCTCCCCACAGTTTTGTGTCATCTGCAAACTTGGACAGAGTACACTTCACTCCCTCGTCCAAGTCGCTGACGAAGATATTGAAGAGTATCGGTCCAAGGACCGAGCCAAGAGGGACCCCACTGCCCACACCCTTCCAGGTCAATACCGACCCATCCACTACAACTCTCTGGGTGCGACCCTCTAGCCAATTCACCACCCGCTGGACTGTGTAGTCATCCAAGTCACAGCCTCTTAACTTGTTTACCAGTATGGTGTGGGATACCGTATCAAAGGCCTTCCTGAAGTCTAAGTATACGACATCAACCCCTACTCCTGCGTCCAGACGTTTTGAAACCTGGTCATAAAAAGAGACTAGATTAGTCAGGCATGATCTACCTGCTATGAACCCGTGCTGGTTTCCCCTCAGCATAATTTGTCCTGCTGGGCTCCCGCAAAGGTGAACCTTGATAATTTTTTTGAAGAATTTGCCTAGGATGGAGGTGAGACTGACTGGCCTATAGTTGCCTGGTTCCTCCTTCCTCCCCTTCTTGAAAATGGGGACCACATTGAAAGTGGCTGCGCAATGACGTCAGCCAGTGCCTTCAGTACCCTCGGATGGAGCTCATCCGGGCCTTCCCACTTAAAGGCATCCAGTTCCTCCAAGTGACTCTGCACCATCTCAGGGTCTACGCATGGCAGTCTGGTGCCTTGCTGCTTCCTCTCTACAATCCCAGTGAGAGCCTTGTCCTGACCCTCACTTAGGAACACTGAGGCAAAGAACTCATTGAGGAGTTCAGCCTTGTCTAGACCCAGCACTCTTTCCTGCCTATGCAGGGGGTCGGACTCGATGATCTATTGGAGGTACCTTCCGACCCTAACATCTATGAATCTATGAATCTATGAAAATCCCCCCTGTCTGTCACCAATTGCTTCTGCCCATTTAGTAGGGGTCCTATTCCACCCTGGGCCTTCCTTTTACTCCCTATATATCTAAAAAACAATTTTTTGTTATCCTTTACTTGGGATGCCATCCTCAGCTCCATGTAGCTTTGGCCTGTCTAACTGCCTCCCTACAAGTGTGAGCAGAGGAGGTATATTCCTCTTTGGTAATCTCTTCCCATTTCCACTCTTTATATGCTCCCCTTTTAGTCCACAGGCTGCCCTGGATTTTTCTGGTCAGCCAAGGAAGTCTCTTGGCCCCTTTCCCCCTTTTTCCCTGCATTGGGATCATTTCCCTCTATGCCTGAAGGATCATTTCTTTAAGGCACAGCCACCCTTCCTGGGCTACCATCTCTTCAAAACTCCTACTCTGCAGTGCGTCCTTGACTAATTGCCTGAATTCATTGAAATCAGCTTTCCTAAAGTCTAGCACTTTCACCCTAGTAGTTACCTTACCTACTCAACGTCTTATGGTGAATTCTATTATTTGGTGATCACTGTCCCCCAGGTGACTACCAATCTGTAGGTCCCCTACCATATCATCCCCCATTGCCAATACCAGGTCCAGTAAGGCATTCCACCTAGTGGGACCGTTTACCTCCTGCGTCAGGTGGAGGTCCTGTACGCAGGATAGGAACGTGCATGAACGGTGGGACTTTGCTGTCTGTGTCTCCCAGCAGATGTCTGGGTAGTTTAGGTCCCCCATGACTACCACCTCCTTAGTTTTTATGGTCTCTAAGAGCTGCCTCAGGAGCCCCGAATCTAGTTCTTCCCCTTGGTGTGGGGGTCTGTAGCAGACCCCTACCACCAAATCCCTTTCTCCTTGCCCCCCATGTAACTTAACCCACAAACCTTCTACTTTCTCCTCCTTCGATTCCGTCTTGATGAGGGTTGAAGTGTATTGCTCATTGGCATAGAGCACAACCCCTCCCCCTTTCTTCCTCACCCTGTCCTATCTGTACAGCCTATAACCCTCAATATGTACCGCCCAGTCATGGGAAGAATCCCACCAGGTTTCAGATAGCCCTACTAAGTCGTAGGTGTTTTCTGCAAGCAGGAGTGCTAGTTCCTCCTGTTTGTTCCCCATGCTCCTAGCATTAGTATATAGGCACTTGAGCCCTGTGACTGCTGCCTTTTTTGCCCCCCAGCTCCGATTCCCAAAGGGCCCTATACAAGTACTAAATGACTGTGCAGTAACAAATGTGCAGTCCGCTGCTTGTGTAGATGTGACCACAATGTACGAATTTCAGAGCTCGAACTACAAATTTCTATATGCAAGAGAACATTAAGTTCAAGATGGTAATTTCACATTGCTCTAACAAAGACCATTTTCAACAGCCTTTACTGGCACACAGAGTATTTCATGATATTTTTTCCTGTATTGCTACATAATATGCTGTTCATATGCTGCCAAATCAGTTGCTTCTTCCAGAATTCTGAGCAGTTCTATTTTTCTCTTTCACTGAAGTAAGACTAGGTGCCTAAGGATATACTGGAAGTTAACATCAAAAAACATAATATTTGCTGAACCTTTAACTAATGAGCCTCACAAAAGCAGAATGATCCACATATCACCCATAAGTTAGTCTTTTGGTTGTCGCCGTGTGTTTATTGCCTACTTGTATTGCTAAACAGAGTTCCACAGGTAAAACAAACACACACGCGTCAACACACATACATTCATGTATGCACACACACACACAATATGTAACAATCATTTGCATTTAAAGTGTCTTTGAGTGGAAGAGAAAAAGAAAAAAGGAAAACTGAAGAGGATTACTGAGGGTAACAGCAGTTGCTTCTTAGAATGCCATGTGTAAGTGAATGTGATGTGTAATTGAATGAATGAATGTGTAAATGAACATGTAAATGAATGAATGTGTAAATCTCATTCTACACTTGCTTTTAAGGTTTCTTAGTTATACATAAGCGGTGGTAACTTCTCCATGGTAAACTCTATGTTTGCTTTTTATGTACCATTGCTTTATTTTTAGCAATTTGTTCTCTACATCTTTCCAGGTTTTAGATGGCTTGGTTCTAGGATTCTTAAGAATAAGCATAATTTGATTAAAATGCAGCCCAACATTCTGAGTGGGATACAGTACATGAAAAATCTTTATTAATTTTAATAACCTAGATTTCTAAAATTCTCAGGACAGTTGAGAAAAGGATCATTGTTATATGTTATAATATTTAACTGTAATTAACATAATTCCCATAGTGTGTTTGTCAAGGATAATTATGCTTGTAATAATAACCTACTATAACCTTAAATTATATTCTAATTATAAAATGTGGGGCCAAATTCATTCCTTCACTGGCATTATGGCAGGGATGAATTTGGTTCAGAGTGTGCATAATTAAATATATGTAAAATGTTTCCTCTAGCCAAGGGTAACCGGCTGCAAGAATGATTAGAAAAAAGGAAAATATGTAGAAATAATAATAATAAAAAAAGAATAATTTGCATAAAATATACCTCATTTTTATTGCCACAGTCTGAGGCTACAGTGAATAAGTGAATAAGTTAGAACTCCACTCCTTATGTGCATAAAATAAAAGGAAGAACAATTTCAAACTTATTTGTACACTTGCTTATCTCATTCTTCTCTGAGTTTTCCATCATTACATTACCACTCCACTCACTATAGCTATCTGTTGAAATACTACACTAGAACAAACCTTATGTTTTAAACATTGCTCCAAAATGCAACTCTGTGTTTTAAATACTGTTTTCTCTACACCCATTTTGAACAGAGCTGATAACACAATGGATAAAATGAATTCAGAAAATCAAATTATTTTGATCAGCAACCCACAGACCACTATGAACTTTCAAACTTTCATTTGGATATCTTCAGACCTTTCATTGAAATCTCTTAAAAGATGCTGAGAGCTCAATGAGATGTGTAGATCATTGGCATAGCTTAGAACATCACTGATGGTTCACGTACTAGAATTTGCAAACCATTGTTCTACCTTTTGATTTACACTATGATAAACTGTACTATTGCAATGGTAAGAATGTGAAGAAAATGTTAGTGTATCACCATGGCAGGTTTGATCCAGTGTCCTATGTAAACCTCTCTTTAGTTAGTGAAATCTTACAAACTGAATGGTATGATCTAATGACAGTTCTTTGCGAAGTCATAATCTAATGTTGTTTGATGATGAAAATAGGGACAACAATTATACAGTAATACCTTGACATTCCAATTAAGACCAAATCCCTAATACACCAGACTGTATATAAACTATTGACCAATATTCCCTGCCCAATGGAGGTTTGCAGTCAAAGATAAAATAAAATTAAAGAGAAAATATGGATACAAGAACTGAAACGACTTACAGTTTTCCGAATGTCATTCAGCAGTTTTCCAAATGTACTATCAATTCATAAATGCCAGCAAATGGGATAGTTTCTACCGGGGTTAAACAGAGATTGGTATTATTCCTATTTTTTTTTTAAATTGTCACCAACAATCTGGAAGTGAACATAAACTCACTGATAATAAATTGCATGGTCAAAAAAATATTTTTGGAATTTAAATATTGAGGAAATAGTTATATGGAGCATTTTGAATAGCTTGAAAAGCAAGATCCATTCAAGCAATATGTTTTAAGAAATTTTGTGCTGGGTTTATAGATTCCCCAAAGAAGGAATGCATGCCAAATGTACAAAATGGAGATGGATCCTGGAAAACAGTGATTCTGGAAAAGATTTAAGGGTAATAGTGTAATTCAACAGGTACACCCAGGTACTTCTGCTGACTACATGTTTTAAAGGATATAGAAAAATGGATCAAGATGCTCAGACTATGTTTTGTAATGAAAGACTTCAAGATTTCAAATTGTTTTTTATTGGAATATTTAGAGAAAATGCCTGGAGCAAGTCCCAATGGCTTGATAGTGAAGCCAGAAAAAAATTAAATTTGAATAACATAATAAGAAGCATATACAATAATAATGCACCTTTGTAGATCTAACTAAATTTGAATTATTCTTAAGGTAAATACATGTTATTGAGTTCAGTACAGAGCAAAAAGGTCTGTGACATATGGATGGCCAGATTAAATGTTATGAAACCATAAGAATAACAGATACCTCAATCTCAAATCAGTGTCTTATATACTAGACTATCCTTGTGCCTTGCATACTTGAGTTATGTGATTTTAAATGGCTTTCTGGTATTGTATGTCAAAGTACTGTCTACTTCTTTCAATAACTAAAATAAAAAAAAACAACCTATCACTGTCACATTGGCATATGATTAAAATAAGATTAAAAAGTATATTTGTTGAAACTTTAGCAATTTTAGACCCATAATGTCTCACACTTCAGGAAGATACTTACAATTATTCTGAATAGATATTTGCTTATAAAAACTTTTTATAAGTAATGCATAATTGAACACCAAGTTAGCAATCAGTGGAAAATGAAGTTGAAACAATATTTCTTCACTAATAGACTGTAGTAGCTTAAGAAAATAATAAATACATGAACATCAATTATCAATATGTCAAGAATGTCAGGCTTGTGTCAGCACTGTGATATGTTGGCCTCAAAGCTGTGAACTAAATGACACATTAATGCTCAGTAGTACTGTAAGCAATACAAGGATGTCTCACCCAAGCATGATGAAGATGCAAAGTTAAAGCAAAAAGCAAAAGATACATCTTTGTGACTGACAAGCACATATGCCCACATGATACCACATCATTCTAAAGGAAAATGGCATATTGTACAGGCAAAGAAAAAAAAATGCCCAATTGCTGCAGTTACCATCTCTAGAGTTCTAGAGTGACCAACCTTTTCCACATGGAAAAATATGGATTTTGGGTTATTTTGTTTATATCTGAAGATTTGGGATGTTTTTAATAGGAGGAACATGGATCCTTGCTAATATCTAACCTAAACTTCCCTTCCTGGAACCTGAGACCATTGTTCCTTGTTCTGCCACCACAGAGAACGGTCTAGCTCCATCCTCTTTTGAACCCCACTTCAGGTAGTTGAAGGCTGCTATTAAATCCCCTCTCAGTCTTCTCTTCTCTAGACTAAATAACCCCAGTTCCCTCAGCCTCTTCTTATACGTCATGTGTCCCAGTCCCTTCACCATTTTTGTTGCCCTCTCCTGGACTCTGTCCAATTTCTCCACATCCTTTCTGTAGTGGGGGACCCCAAACTGAACACAGTACTCCAGATGTGGCCTCACCAGTGCTGAATACAGGGAAATAATCACTTCCCTTGACCTGCTGACAAAAAAAAAAATACCAATGCAGTCCAGTATGCCATTAACCTTCTTGGCAGCAAGGGCACACTGCTGACTCATATTTAAATTATTCTTCACTGTAACCCCCAGGTCCTTTTCTGCAGAGCTGCTACACAGCCAGTCAGCAACCAGCTTGAACTGGTGCATGGGATTGTTCCATTCTAAGTGCAGGACTTTGCACTTCTCCTTATTGAACCTCATGAGATTTATTTTGGTCTAGGTCACTCTGAATCTTAGCCCTACTCTCCAGTGAATCTACTACTCCCTCCAGCTCACTGTCATATGCAAACTTGCTGAGGGTGCACTCTATGCCTATCTTCTAAGTGGTTGATGAAGATGTTGAACAAAACTGGCTCCAGGACCAAAACCCTGGGACACTCCATTTGATATCAGCTGCCAACTAGACATAGAGCTGTTGATTATTAGGGCTGTTTAAAGCTTCGGTACCCATTTTGATTTGGAGGATATATGGCCTGATTTGGCTGCTGAATCTCTGAATCCGAATCAAATGGGAGACTCTTTAAAAAGGTCTGAATCAAATTGGAAGTCTCTGAATTGATTTGGAGAGATTTAGAGAGATTTGGAGATTTGGAAGGCTTGCAGCAAACAGAAATTGAGAAGAGGGAGGCAGATGGGGAAAAGGCTGAGGGGGGAGGCACTGCTCTGATACTGACATACGTAGCTGGCCAGTGACTGTGATCTTTTTTTGAGTTCCCTTCCAATCACAGTCCTCTTAGGGAGGGACATAGAAACAACATATCAAGCTGTGCATTTTATGATCTGTCTCTCTCTTGGAGCAGAGGCGTCTGAAAGGCCCTGGCTTGCTATCTAGTGTCTTGGTAGCTAGTCTCTCTTCTTGTAAGTTCCAATCCTTTCCTACTTACCCTTTGTTCTTGTTAGTCTGTCTTGATTCTTTCCCCCCCACAAAAAGAAATCTGTGTTTTCCCTGACAGTGTGTCATCACTATGCAGGAAAACACAACATATATTACACACGCTCCCATTTTGCAACACATCAAACATTATGAAATATGTTGGAAAGGCAGATGTCAGGTCTTCTGGCAGAGGAGGAAGAGGGGGCAGAGAGAGAGCTGCAAGTTCCACTTCCCCAAACATAGGTGCTCGCTCTTTCATGCCAGTGATGAGTCTTCTGCTGCTAGTGGGAGCAAGGATGTGGGAGCAGTGCCTGCACCTGCACCACCACCACCACCACTGACAGCACTAACTACCAGCAGTATGACATTCTTCATCCCAATTTCAGTTCCCAGCATGAGCCTTCCAGTGCCAGAATAGGAGCTGGATCTAGAAGCAGAGGAACTGAGGGCCATAGCAAAGGAAATTATGGGGAAGGAGGGGAAAGCTGAGTTTGTGCTCTACAACCTTCAAAGTTCCCCTAGAGGTAGGTCTCCTTCTCTGGAAGGCACTTCAGAGGAGGTTGTGGGGGCAAGTGGCTCAGTTCCTCCTGTTGTTGTGCCTCTTCCTGGTGAGGAGGGGGATAAGTCAAGATCCCCAGCCTCATCCCAGAAGCGGGTGGGTAGTGTAGTGTGAGATCATTTTGAAGTGACAGATGATCTCAGGTATGCTACCTGCAAACACTTGTGAAGGCAGATCAGTTGGGGCAAGGCTGTGCAACACTTCACCACCATAGTGATGTTGCTGTATCTCAGGAGTCAGCACACCCTTGTCCTTGTTCCTACTCAGTCT
Organism: Alligator mississippiensis; assembly: GCF_030867095.1. NCBI lineage: Eukaryota > Metazoa > Chordata > Crocodylia > Alligatoridae > Alligator > Alligator mississippiensis. The sequence goes on from NC_081824.1 coordinate 382,089,608, forward strand.
GGCACTAGTGGGAGCATGCCCAAAATGGAGTCCCTCTCTCACTACAAAGCCCCTGTCCCCAAGAAGCAGGGGCAGGTCACCCTGGACCAATGGGGGAAAGGTGGAGACAAAGAGGGGTGCATTCCGAAGGTGAGCGAGGTCACCCAGAGCATTGGGGAGATGGAGGAGAGGGATCCATTTTTCCATGCCAGCACACCAACCACAAGCCAATCTCCTTCACCACAGCCACTGACAATGTAGGCCAAGGACATGGCTTCAATGTTGAGGTCCAGAGGCACCAGACCCCACCATCAGGGAGGTAGCGTGGAGGCCTCAGTGCCTACCTATCTCACCGTTGCACTGTGACCCCTTGGCCTATTGGGCAACCAGCAGCCAGGTGTGGCAGGATCTGGCCATGGTTGCCCAGGGTCACCCGTTATGTCCACCAGTGTTCCAAGCTAGAGGGTGTTCAGCATTGCTGGTGATGTTGTGACACCCCACCACACCTCCTTATATCCTGGTTTGGTGTAGCAGCTGGTGTTCCTAAAGGTGAACCTCCCACTGCTGGGGTTCCCCCATCTCCATGTGAGACAGAGTGAGTGCCACTCTGCACCTATTTTATTTTTTTATTTGCTTTCAGAACCTTGAGGTGCACTTTCACAGAAGCTCCTGCACCAATCTGCCGGAAACCTGGCGGGCCTTATGCCCGCATGAGCAGCTACCATCCCTTCTGTTTTCATCCAGCTCTGCCTTAACAGAGAAGTGATAGGAGTTTTGCTTTGAATAGTTCCTAATCACCAAGGATCCTGGTTTTCTCTTATTAAAAAAAAAAAAAAAAATCCCCATTTTTAACTAAAAAAGTAACCCAAAATCCATATTTTCCATGATTAAAATGGAATGCCACTTATATATAGATACATATATGTTTGTGTTTCATTTTAATCCTAGAAAAATGTGAATTTTGGTTCCCTTTTTTAATCTAAAAATTGGGGATGTTTTTAATCAGAGAAAACCAGGATCCCTGCTAATCACCTTCTCCTCCAAGTGCTTAGAAATGAATTCCTTGAGGATCTGCTCCATGATTTTTCCAGGGACTGAAGTAAAACTGATTGGTCTGTAGTTTCCTAGATCCTCCTTTTCACCTTTCTTAAATATGGGCACTATGTTCGCCCTTTTCCAGTTATCCAAAACCTCTTCTGATCACCATCAGTTTTCAAAGATGATGGCAAGTGACTCTGCAATCTCATCAGCCAACTCCTTTAGCACCCTTGGGTGCATCCCGTCTGGCCCCATATGTCCAGATTTCCTAAATAGTCTCTAACCTGTTCTTTCACCACTGTTTGCTGCTCACATCATCTGCAAACTGCTGCCCAGTGGATTTTTTCTGGGAGCTGACCTCGCCTCTGAAGACTGAGAAAATGGCACTTAGAATATCAGCCTTTTTGGCATCCTGTCACTAGGTTGCCTCCCCCATTGAGTAGGGGACCCACACTTTCCCTGATCCTCCTCTTGCTACCAACATATTTGTAGAAACCCTTCTTGTTACCCTTTACATTCCTTGCTATCTGCAACTCCAACTGTACTTTGGCCATTCTTATTTTATCCCTGAATTCCAGAAAAATGCTCTTATACTCCTCCCTAACTATTTGTCCATATTTCCACTTTTTATACGCTTCCTTTTCATTTATGGAAGAGTTCCCTGCTAAGCCAAGCTGGTCTTCTGGCATTCTTCTTGCACATTAGGATTTTTTTTTTTCCCCTGCACTCTCAGTAAGTCTTCTTTAAATTACAGCCAGCTCTCCTGAACTTCTCTCCCCCTCAAACTGGCTTCCCTGGGGATCCTGCCCATGAGTTCCCAAAGTGAGTCAAAATCTGATTTTCTGAAGTCCAGGGTTCTGATGTCCATCCTTCCTTTCCTCAGCATCCTGAACTCAATCATCTCATGGTTACTGATGCCCAAGTTGCCATCCACTTCTACATTCCCAACCAATTCTTCCCTATTTGTAGGCAGCAGGTCAAGAAGAACATGGTCCCTAGTTGGCCACTCCAGCACTTGCACTAGGAAGTTGTCCCCAGCACTGTCCCAAAACTTCCTGGATTTACTGTGAACTGATATATTGCCCTCCCAGCAGGTGTCAGGGTGATTGAAGTCCCCTGTGAGAACCAGGGATTGTGATCAGGAAACTTTTGCTATCTGTTTGAAAAAGGCCTCATTCACCACTTCCTTCTGGTCTGGTGGTCTTAGCAGACACCCACTACAACATCATCCTTGTTGCTCTCACTTCCAATCTTAACCCAGAGACTTTCAACAGGCCCATCTCTAGTTTCATAATGGAGCTCTGAGCAATCATATGGCTCTTTTACATAAATGCAACTCCTCCTTCTCTTATCCTCTGCCTGTCCTTCCTGAACAGTTTGTACCCATCCATGACAGTACTCCTGTCATATGAGCTATTCCACCAGGTCTCTGTCATTCTGATCACATCGTAGTTCTGGGACTGTGCAAGGACTTTCAAATCTTCCTACTTGTTTCCTAGGCTCTGTGAATTCATGTACAGACACCTGAGGTAACTAGTTTATTGCCCTGATTGCTCAGGATGTATGAAAGCACCTCCCCTGTTGCTCCCTCCTGCTTGCTTTTCCTCCAGGACTCCCACTTCCCCACTTAGCTCAGGGCTTTGGCTTCCATCCCCCAGCAAACCTAGTTTAAAGCCCTCCTCACTAGGTTAGCAAGCCTATCTGTGAAGATGCTCTTCCCTCTCTTCATCAGGTAGATCCCATCTCTTCCCAGCAATCCTTCTTCTTGGAACAATGTCCCATGGTCAAAGAAGCCAAGGCACATAATAGCCTTCTTTCATCCCTCCCCATATTCTGCTTCATGCAGAAAAATGGGAGGGGGGTTGGAAAAGGAAAGAGAGCAAGGAAAAATTAGCCCAAAAATATATGGTGACCTAACTTCTCCTTGCTGATATTAAACATCCTCTCCTTCTTACTTTAATATGATCCCACTTCTGACCCTCTCAAAACCACACCTCAGACAGTGAAGTAAGTATTTTTGCTTTGTAGCTGATGTCCTAGCAGATTAGTATAAGTAGATCATATACACTTAGGCTCAACCAGAATATTCTAAATGGAAACTGCATGAAATAAAAGTCAAATCCTATTTGACATTAGATTCCCATTTTTCCAAACTTTGAAAGCATATCTTAAAAATTGGATGTATTCCGTAAGTATTTATATGAAAAAGCGAAATCAGCATAGATGCAGAAAATACAGATGAATAAATGTGAAAATGATGGGGATATAAAAAAAATAGGATTATTTTTTCCTCTCATTTTTAAAGCAGAAAACAAGCAATTTACAAAGTCCGTCTGTGATTATATTACTTGCCAACTACGTGTTGCCTTCAGTTTCATTGTTTAAGTATTGGTTTTTGGGATATTGTTTTGGGTTATTGGGATATAAGTATTGGGATATTGTTGTTGGGTTTTTTTTATGTATGCCGTGATGCCATATCTATACTATTCTGTATAAAAAAAGGATAAAAGGATTTGTATTAAAGCCTGATAATCAGGCAATAGATTTCTGTGCCTTGCTATCTCAAGCTCTGTGATATTTAGGCCAATTTACTTGTTAAGTGTCAATTTTCTCTGTAAAACAGGAAAGGAAACACAAACTTTAAGATAGAATATTTGGCAGCTATAAGAAAGATAGTGAACTGAAAGTAGAATAAATAATGATTATTTTATGACATAACTGGTTTATTTGTTGTATTCTGTGAGGATCTGTAATAATTTATAATGAATTAAAAAGCTTTAAAGACACCATGGGAAAAATTTGCTATGACTAGTTTGCCCAGTTACTATGGAGTAATAAACTGAATGTGTGTGCCACTCAGCAGTAAGATTGCCAAGGTACATGTTGAAAAAAAAAAAAATCATGCCTATTATAAGCAATTCTATCCCTAGCCATCTTTACATAGTGTCAGAGGGTTGGAAAGGTCATGTAGTCCAACTCTCTGTAGGATACATTATTTTTAAACCATCCCAGACAAATGCTTATCCACCCTCTCCTTGAAAGCCTCCAATGAAGGAGACTGCAGTTTTCTTAAGTAGTTTTTTTCCATTGTCCTACTATTTTGACACCAAGGGACTTCTTTCCTGAGATTTAATCCAAATCTGCTTTGCTGCAGTTTAAAAGCATTACTGTATGTTCTGCCCTCTGTGAAAAGGGAGAAGACTTGTTCTCTCTTTTTTATGGCAGTCTTTCAGATATTTGAAAACTGCAGTCATGTCTCCCCTTAATCTCCTTTTATCCAAACTAAATTTACATAGTTCTCTCATTTTTTTTTTCTCATACACTTTACCTTCTAAACCATTATCATCTTTGTCACTTACCTTGGACCATTTCCAGTTATTTTTTACATCCTTTCAAAACTGCAAACTCCTAAACTGCACACAGGACACCAGCTGAGACCCAAACAATTTAAAGTAAATGGAAATATGCCCTCTATGCCTTATACAATACTCTTGTTAATGCAGTCCAAAATTGCATGTTTGCTTGTTCATTTGTTTTTGACAATGTATCACACTGTTGACTTATGTTGTGTCTGTAATCTAACCAGCCTGCTAGATCCTTCTCAGCATTGCCACTGTGCAGCCAATTATCTCCCATCCTGTATCTGTGCATTTGGTTTTTCTTTCCTTTGTGCAACACTTTACATTTGTCTCTTCAGAATTTCATTCTGTTTTCTGTGCCCAATTTTTCTGATTTCTCAAACTCCTTTTGAATTTACTCCAAACTATTTGCTGCTTTGCTCAGAAGGCTCTGCAAACATGATCATCAGGGATCCTGATTTTCTCTGATAAAATAAAACCTCCATTTTTTTTTTTTATTAAAAAAGTAGCCCAAACTCTACATTTTTCTGTGATTAAAATGAATGCCACTAATATTTATTTTAGATTTAATCATGGAAAATTGTGGATTTTGTTTTTTGTTTTTTTTGGCTGGCCCATATTTCTCCAGTATACTTATGGGAATGTCAGGTAAGGCTTTGCTAAAAAACTTACTCAAGCTGCACTTTACTATAGCCACTGCATTCCCTTCCACCAAACTAGTTATGTAATCAAATAAGGGCTTGCTTTGATATGAAGTTGGTTTGCTATTATTTCTTTCCAATAAATTCATGAATCAAGACAATAATATCTCTTGAATTAGCACACATTTTAGAAAGATGTACTCCAAAACTCTGGATTTGCTGCCTAAATAATGGAAAGTCCACTACATGCCCAGATAAATAGATTAAAAAAAATTTTGACTGTCATTGTGCAAAAATGTAGACCCTGTATCAAACCCCCCAATTTTTGGTTTTTTATTTGGAAAATGCATTCCCTCCCCTTCCCCAACCATTTCTGACTTTCTCTTTGCCTTCTCTATTCCTTATAAGTGATTACAAGAAGTACTAGGTAAGTGAAGTTCTTGTACACTATTATTGTAGTAAGCCCCTTTTTTATATATTGTAAATAGTGTTCTGTTATAGTAGTATTGATTTTTACTGTTTTATATTGTATTACGTTATGTTCCTATTCTTTTGTATTAATTTTTACTGTTTTATATTGGATTGATATTTTTTAGGCCTGTGTCTGTAAAGTGGTCAAGTATCCATTCCCATTTTGTTCCCATCTTGTCCCCATGCCCTGTTGTGTAAGTATGTTGCAATTCTGTAACCTCTCCCATCTAAATTGGTTTTCCTTGAATGCCTGGAGCAAGAGAGTGAATGAATGAGTGCAACACAATGATAGCAGGACCCCATACTAAATCACCCCACCATCAAAACCAATACCTGGACCAATGACCCAGCCCTTGGAACCACCCTCAGCATTCAAGAAACAAAAGACGAGGCAACCCACCATTGCGCCAAGGCTGCACAAGCTCAGTTAGAACACCTGGAATGCTCTGGAGCAGAACTGCCATTGCCTGGACATGCCCTCTCCATAGGAGATCATAGGTAGTCTGCCTCATAAAAAGGGGTAGTGAAGACTGATTCCTTGGGATGCCATCTTCACCTGGACCAGACCTGTTTCACATTACGCTGCCCGCTGACCCAGAGGCACTGCTGGTGACCCCCTCTGGACAACACATGCAGGTGAAAGACCCTGACTGGCCATCAAGGACCCCCTCCTAGGCTGGATAGGTAGCTATCACCCACATCCTCTCTTCAACCAAGGACTTGGACTCTGTTTCTCTTCCCTACCTGGACTTCAGCCCTTCCACTGAGTTTCTTTCTCCTGCTACCATTGTGTGAGTGTTTATGGGAGTGCTTGTGTGAGTGTGTGTGGGAACCAAGCTGTAAAGTACAGTGTTCATTTAATAAAAATGTTATTTGGACCCCTGAGTTGGGTTTTGCTTTACTACAGTTTGGCCCTGCTCCAATCTCTGCTCCTTGCCCCTCTCTCCCTCTCCTGCTTCTAGCTCACTGCCACCTCCAACACCTGCCCCACGCTCCTGTGGCTTCAGCCATCCTGAGCTCCTCTCCACCTGCAAACCACTGTTTCTTTGCTATTGTCCCATCTCCATTGCCTTTTTGCCTGATCTCTGGCACTTGCTCTTTAGTTACCAAGCACCCCAAGCATAGGTACCACAGGCACCAGCACACACACACGCTGTCACCTGAGTCAGTGTTTAACCTGTGTGTATTGTGTATGATTTCATGTCATTATCACTAGAACATGCATGTGCCTAGGCTGGTAATTTTGGATGTGTATGTGCCCGAGTTGGTAGTGTGTGTGTGTGTGCACCTGGTGGAGGTGTATGCACCTAGAGTGTGTGTGCGCGCGCGCGCGCGCGCGCTCGAGCGCAATTGTACACCAAGCCCTCCTGTCTAACAGCATGATATTGAGATCCTGAGTGTTGGCCTGACCCCACTGGGGAGCAACTCTATTGCTAATCAGCTTCCAACCATTTGGATTTTTATCCTGGGTTTGTCAGTTAGACACTTGTGCTTGGATAAATAGGCTTTAGATAAATTGATAAGTGCAGTGTAATAAGTTGCCCTTCCCAATTCATCCCCCATTTTGCAGACTTAGTGGTGCCTTTAACTGAGATGGTAAAGGCAGCAGCCCCAAACAAAGTAAGATGGACACCAGAAGCAGAAACAGCATTTTCGAAGGTGAGGGAAGCACTGTGTATGCAGCCATTATTGTATACACCAGACTTCAACAAACCATTTATGGTATTAACAGATGCCTCCAACTGTGCTATTGTGGCTGTGTTGGTCCATGGAGGAAGGAGAGGAACATCCAATAGCATATATTAGCAGAAAATTACATCTCCCAAAGAAGAATTATGCAACAATAGAAAAAGAATGTTTAGCAATCAAATGGGCTATAGAAACACTGAGATACTACCTGTTAGGGCGGAAGTTTACATTGATTAAGGTCCGCTGCAATGGCTTCAGAGTATGAAGACTGATAACATGAGGCTGATGAGAAGGGCTGTCAGTCTCCAACCATATTGCTTTGAAGTGGAGCATCATCCAGGTGTTAAAAATGTGAGTGCAGATTTTTTATCTAGACAATATGAAGAGGAAAAGGGTGCATAGCCTTTTCCTGCAGCTGACCCACTGCATTGATTGAGCATGTGCACTTATTATTTTTTTTCTGTGACTATTGAACAAGACTGGAGGGTTGGGTGGAGCTATTAGGGGTTGGAGGAGGCCTAATTTTTGACGTGGTATATCTGTTTCTTCTTCTGCTTGTCTGATTGGTATACTTTGTAATCTACAGGCACTATTTGCCCTGTTATTTCATAAGTGTCTTGCCATCGCGCTAGCAGTTTACTTTCTTGATCTGGTAAGAGCACCAGTACGTGGTCCCCTACTTCAAACTTCTTCTCTCAAGCCCCTCGATTGTAATGGGTTGCTTGTTGCTGTTGGGCCTCCCTCAGATTTCCTAAAGCTTCCTTCCGTACTGCTTCTAGGTGCTCCCTCAGTTGTATTACATACTGAACTATGTTCTGGTCTTTATTTTGTTGCTCTTCCCAGCTTTCCTTAACCAAATACAAAACTCCTCTTGGTTGTCATCTGTATAACAGTTCAAAGGGGGAAAAACCTGTTGAGCCCTGCAGTGCCTCTCTTATTGCGAACAACAAAGGTGGTATCATTTGGTCCCACTTCTCTGAACTGTCTACTACAAATTTTTTTAACATCTGTTTCAAGGTCCTGTTGAATTGCTCCACTAATCCATCAGTTTGAGGACGGTATACTGCCGTCCTTAGGTGTTTGATTCTCAGTGTTTTACTCACTCCCTCGAACACATGAGGTGTAAAGTTAGTCCCTTGGTCAGTTACCAATTCCCTAGGGAGCCCCACTTGGGAAAATATCTTTAATAATTCTTCTACCACCTTGGGGGTGGACACCGTCTGCATAGGTACTGCCTCTGGATATCTTGTTGTATAGTCCATTAGGACCAAAATAAATTGGTGCCCTGCACTGCTTTTTGGTAGTGGCCCTATGATATCCACGGCCACCCATTCAAAGGGTACTTCCACCAATGGCAGTGGTACTAATGGGGCTCTTGGAGGATGACTGGGGTTCACTTTTTGGCATACAGAGTAAGAAGCACAGTATCTGGCCACTTCTCTTACTAACCTCGGCCAAAAGAATCTCCCCCTAATGTGAGCCTCGGTCTTGTCTCACCCCAACTGTTCACCCATAGGAAGGTCATGAGCTACTTTCAATAGAGCCTTTTGATATCACTGAGGCACCAGTAATTGCTCTACTTCCCCTTCCCCATGTTTGTTTCATTCCACTCTATATAGCAGAACATTCCTCACCTCAAATCTCAGGGTGGTTTGCATCAACACAGGTTTCAGCACTTCCCCATTCCACTGGGCTAGGTGTTCTTGGAAGGCATATCAAAACCCTTCTTCTCTGCTCTGTTCTCGTCAGAAATGTTCATCCTCCCACAGATGTGCTACGTCCACCTCCTGTTCCGCTTCTTCTTCTGTTAGGGGAAGTCCCAGCTCCCTGGTGAAGGCTTCCACTATAAAATCATTCCCCAGGCCCATCGTGGACCTTGTGGTCATACCCCCTCTTCTCTTAGTCTCAAGTGGTCTCCAACAGGGACCTTCTCCTACCCTTGAACTCTCCTCCAAGGCTTTCCCCCTAGTGGGACTAGAGTAGCACAGTGGGGTACCTCCCTTTTTTCTCGCCTCTTCCAAACTGAATGCCTGAACTATAACTGCCAGGAGCTCCAGCCAGTCACATCCTAGTATCATTGGGTAAGGTAGGTGCTCCACCACTCCAACCCTCATTCAGAGTACTTTCCTACCCACTTGCACAGTGACCCACACCCAGTCTGGTCTTTGTGCCTCCCCGCACAAACATTGAATGGTGATTTGGTCTGCCCTTTCTCTGTCTTCTCTTGGTAAGACATCTCTCTGTACTATTGTGTGGGATGAACCTGAATCCAACATTGTCTGGACTTCCTGTCCCTCAAGCCTAACGTCTATCATCAGTGCCGGTCGTTCCTCCCTTGGTTCCAAGTAAACCCTTGCACCATACCCACAAATGCCTGTGAGAGAAACTTGTTCTCTCACAATGTCCCTCACCACCTTCTCTATCAATGCCTGTTGCCTTTCTGCTGGTTCCAACCCCAGTTGTTGTTCCTTTAACTCCAAAATGGGGGGTCTGTTCTGCCGTTCTTGTCTTCTTCTTTGACCCAAGGTTTCTTTCCATCATTTGGGTCAAACATTGTCTCAGGGTACCCATGACTATAAGGAAATCCCTGGTCAATACACCACTTTAGATAAATTGATAAGTGCAGTGTAATAAGTCGCTCTCCCCAGTGCCATCTTCCTGGTCATCAGTGCCTTACGTGGGGCGCCCTTGGAGCCCTCCTGGAATTCTTCTGTCCTACCCTAATCTCTTCTGCCACGTCTTGATGGAAACTATTATGCGAGCGGGAGACTGCCTATTATATATGGGTATGTTGGGGTCTCTCCTAGGATGCCCTGACCCCTTTTTTCTCTCTAGCTAGGCCTCTCCATCCAAAACCACCAAACAAGGTTTGACTCCAAGACTCTAGCTTTTCCTCCCAGTGCCTGGAGGCTTGTGGCCCCTTTTTCTGCTCCCCTGTGCAGCATGGCACTCCCAGAGGCATGGCCACCAGCCCCACAGTAAGTGGGCCATAAGTTCAAAACCAGGGTGTGACCCTGTCCATCCAAACAAAAAAAAATACACTTGCACCCCTAGGTGCAACAGGCCTCTCTGGCCTTTTTAAGATCATCCTTCAAGTGTCGGGGTTTGTGTCATCCCAAACTGTGCCCTTACTGGCACTCGGCTTCTCCACAGCCCTGTCTCCCTCTGCGCCTCACTGTTGCCGTGGCTGTGCCCCCCAAAAAGCTGCACCCTCACTTGCGCCAGGGTCTGTGCCCCCAAAAGCTGCACCCTCACTGGCGCTGGGTCTCCCACTCTGGAGTGGGTCCCCAAAAAATGAGGCTTCCTCCAACCCCTAATAACCTCACCCAACCCTCTGGTCTTGTTCAATAGTCACAGAAAAAAAAAATAACTGCACATACTCAACCAACGCAGCGGGTCAGCTTACTTGAACCATGAACTCTCTTTGAGTCTCGACTCCACACCGCCAGCTACAGTCCTGGTTGTGGATGCAGTCATCATCTCACAGGGGCTTTTGTAGCTTCCCCCTTCCTGCCGTGGACCGCTCCTCAAAATTCTTCTTGGAGCTCTCAGGGGCACTGCTTCCCCTTCAGCTACTGACCTCCCTACTGCCATTCAACCCAGGGTTTTTATAGTCCTGCCTCTTCTGGTCAGCTGACTAGCTGTCCCAGTTTGGCAGTTAACCCCTTCCTCACCAGCCCTCCGTGCCCAGAAGGTTCTGGCCTTATAGGGATGCACCTGCTTCCTTGTGACAGGGTTACGGTTCCCTGTCACATGCAGTCAATATAAAGTATAACCTGAAAACCAATACTGTGTAATGAATATACCTAATTACAAACAGTCATTCCCAGTTGAAGTTTGAAAATATAGATGCAACATTTACCCTATCAGCTTTGCAAGCAAAGAATGTGAAGTGCATTTCACACCAATTTTGTTTAATTTTGTAAAATCACTCCAATTTTTTATAAACTTAAATCAAGGAAATTATTTTTTTTACTTGTGCCATAATGTTACCAAATCTATTAAATGGATCCAGAAAAGGCAGATGGTGGCACATAGGCTTTCAAAATATGCAAGCCCATATGTACTGGCTTACCTTTGAGGGTATAAAGAAGTCAATAAAAATACCAGTTTGTTGTGAAATATGGATTCAAACTGGTTCTGTAGGAAATTAAATGGGACTTAGCTGAAATGTAGAGGCATATGTTCCAAAGAACATTAAAATTGACCCTGTGCCCAGAGCCACAAAATACATTTATGTTTATATCTATTACTAATCAAAGGTGTGACTGTAGCTTGTGTATACATAGCAGAGGTCACTTTAAATTATTTCCAGAAGCTCAAGTGGATTAGGTATCTGAGTATTTGAGTATTTATTCAGGGTGACAAGTCGGATTTGCAGTCTATGTTGAGCTGTTGAAGCAATATTGTTACTGTTACTGAGGCTAGGTAGTTAAATTGGATTAATCTACATAAACTCTAGTCGTACTTTTGACAGCAAGATAGACGCACCCACAGCTTAGCATACATATATTTGCTGAATAAGGCCTCAGATTACATTTTCAAGTGAACCATACATATCCCATAATAACAAAAATGGTTAAATTAAATTATTATTTTATATTAAGGATGTATATGCCAGCCTCCATTGAAAATGGGATTGATAGTGCAAAAATTTAAAGAACTGAAAAGCAGAATTATAATTTGATGGCTGAAAAACCCATAACTGTAATAAGCAAAAAAGAAACATTATAACAGTCTTAATGATTTTCACCTTGAGTGCAAAGTATATTGAATTGTCAGACCTATGCAACATTTTCATCCATCTGCTTGTCTCAAGTACTGCAAGCTGGCAATTGTTCTATGAACAGCCCAGTAGTTTAGTGGTTATTTTTGTGTTGTTTATAGAAGCACAACAGTGCTCGTTTTTTTCCTTTTCATATGTATTTTAGGAAGTATAGAAAATGCACTAGGGAAATATTTGTCATAGCCTGATAGCATTCTATGTGCCTTGCAGGAAGAATAAATTAATAAACAAAATAATAACTAATTTCTTAGTAAAAATCCATAAGAAAATGAAAAGGGAGTCAAAACAAAAACTCACATACACTCTTCATAGGGTTTGCCCTCAGTACATAGAGAAATTAGGTATTGACTTTTATGTACAGTAGTGATTCTCAACAAGGATGCAGAAGTTTGCACTGTTATATGTGCAAACATGATTCACAAGATAAACCCAGGGATTTCAGATAGGAGTCCATTATGTCAAAAACATGCTGATCAGTTGTGATCTTTTCAAGTTCTCTAAAACAGAAGAATTGCTTCTTTATTTTTCTGTAGTCAAAGAATTAGTGAAAATTAAGAGCTGGCATTTTCTGAGGGGTATCTGGAGTCTAAAAAGGTAGAGAATTACTGGTGTAACGTTAGATTCTAAAAGTAAAGAAAATATAGGCTGTGAGCATCTTAGACTTTCAGTGAAGGGATGAAATTGGGAAAGGAGCCAGATTTCAGTAACTAACAACAGTGTTCTGCTTGTGATATTCATTCGTAAACACTGCATGGAAAAGAATATTTAAACTAATTTTAGGAATCATTTTCTAAAATGCAGCACCTAGAAAAAAAGCTATTAAAGATGGTCACAATTTTCTTCCATGGTCTTCAGACTGCATCGGCTCTTCAGAAACAAACTCAAGAAGAACCAATGCTTATCCTAGTTTGTCCTTCACTGACCTTTCTTGAACGGGCTGTTTTTTTATTTCCTATATTTGTTCTGTTAGATTTATATCCCACCGTATCCAAAAGGCTCTGATGATACATGTCACTTTTCATGGCGGGGGCTATTACTGCTTATCCTAAAAGTTTGAGTTGCAACCAGTAGGCAGCTGTTGCCATGCACAGGAGGGAGAATGAAGGAATTAATTAACACATTTACTGTCCTTTCTCATTTGTTCCAGCTACAGAAAAACAGGACCAAAGAAATAACTGATGAAATTACTAATATAATGGCACAGTGTGTGGCTGAAGTAACAAACATCATATATCCAGCAATAATACAATATCCTTGAAAAAAATAGCTGAGAGAGACATGAGAGTTGAGGAGGCCAATGCCAAAAGGCAGGAAGAGGCAGAAAGAGAACACCCAGAAGATCACCTGGATGTGTAAAGAGAGGGAGAAGAGGAGAGGCAACCCTGCTATTTTTGCAAGAGCCACCTGGCCTGTCTCCAACAAGAAGGCCACTGTCTCTAGGCAAAGAGTTTTGGGAAGAAAATCTGCCAAAGCCTGAACCAGCAGCTGTACTTCTTCATCACGTTGACAGTATTTCTAGTTTGTACAGGAACAGCATGTGCATGGGAGCATTATTTCAAGACATAAGGGCTAGATCCAATAAAAAATATGGGCTAGAAATACTTCTGCAAAAGGGCTTAAGTGTAGTAATGCTGAATATTGCCAGGTCTAGCTCTTAGTTGCCCTGGGTGGCAAGTGGAAGGAGAGAAGGTTTTACCATTTCTATTGAAGTTGTACTACCGTGCAGCAAAAAATTGGGAAAAGATGGTGAGGGGAGGTAGGAGAGACAGGAAAATGTAACCAAAGTACTAGGGAATATGGCTATGTCCTTCTGATAAAGATCACTTTGTTGGGATAGGTAACTCCATAGTTTAATCCCTTATTATAGGACTGTTTGTAAATGTGTCATCAGTCATTGGCTAAAAGTCAGAAACACAGTTGGGTGGTGTTTCAAGCACTCTCTTCCTCCCAACCTCTCACAGTTGGGAGGTGTTTCAAGCACTCTCTTCACAATTTAAGTGCCTTCATTTACTGTTCAAGAGAGTCATCTCAAGTTTTTCTCTCACTCCGTGAGTGTTCTATGCCGCACCGACATGCAGCTTCAGAGAAGTGGAGAACACCTATCCTTCCGAAACCTACCACAAGAATAACATATACACTAGTGGTTAGGGCTGGTGCCAATATGGATTTGAATTTCTTGCCCTGGAAAGGGCATGAAAATCAAGTTTCCCGTTTCTTGGTTCAATGTGTACTAAAAATCAGGCTGTTATTCAAAAGCTGGAAAACACTAGTATTTCCAGAATGAAAGTAGGGTTGCTTTCTGTGCCTATTGATGAAATCAGTGATGTTAATCTGGTTTAGATGTGTTCATCTATATATGGATCAAGTCCATTAGGGGACTTTGGTACATGGGTGCCAAATTTGTAAATCCTGATCAAGGTTAAAGAAACACCATTTTTCTTGGCCCTGCCAAGACAGTGACAGTTCTTCCAGAACATAGCAGCCATAGCACAGCTTTAACAAGCTCTAGGTGCCAAAACTACTTTACTAGCAATTTGTTTTGTCACCTACAGCCTGAGTGACAAGGAGAGTTTGAACTTCATCAGTGATGGGTATTCTTAAATCAAGAAATGCCAATTACCCCTTAAGTCATGAGATGCCAACTACCATCATGTCCGTCTTGTCTGTTTTCAGTTTGTTAACCTCATTCAGTCCCCACCTGTAGACAGATACTGGGTAAGGATGAAAACTACAAGATTAAGGTTGGGGGGGATTTGAACAAGAGAGAGAGAAGAGGATATCATCAGCATACCGGTGGTGCCTCACTCCGAATCACTGCACAATCACAGCCAATGGCATCTGAAGCACATTGAACGTGTTGCCTATTATTTCATAGAATTGACTAAGACTCACCCAACAGTACTGATCCCACCCCCTTTTATGTAACGGCATAGATTTTAGAGCACTGAATTAGGAGACCCAGGCTCAGTATTCTCCTCTGTCTGAGTGTCAAAGTGCACACACCCCAGGTCCACAAAGGCTTCAGTAACCATCATGAATATAAAGAAAACTCTACTTAATCTATTGAAGCCATGCCATTGTGCAGCAAAGAAAGCAAATGTCATTGGATCCAGAGAGAAGTCATATACCGGAGAATGTTTAACTGAATTCTAGTGCCTGGGACACTAATCTGGGCCTTGCTTTCCAAGATCGTTTATATATACAGAGAGTTGCAAGAACATTGCTACCTGCCTCTTTCTTGTACCCTATAGGTACACTTAATATTCTGTTTTGGTATGGAGTTAGAAAAAATAAATAAATACAGATATTGGACCAGAAGTTCAGGATCAAAATCAACGGAATTACACTGAGTTATGCCAGCACTAGGATCTAGCCCATTCTGAATTGATTGTGTGTGTAATTTATTTTCAAAATTGCCAAGTTTACATTGAACAGAGAGGTGGTGATATACCATATTTACCTAAATCTAATATTACGCTGAATTTAAGAGAACTCCCCAATAATTATATCCTAGACATGGTGGCAGAGGAGTCTAGTGTCCTCCTCCATGCTGCTGGTCCTTTCTTATTGTTTACCTCCCTTGCTGCCTACCCTCCACTCAGTGTCCAAAGCCAACTGCCATCATCACAAGGTATCCTGGTTTTCTCTGATTTGAAAAAGAAATCCCCAAATTTTGGTTAAAAAAAGTATTCCCAAATCCACATTTTTTTGTGATTAAAATACAACACTATAAACTAATATATATATATTAGTTTCATTTTAATCACGGGAAAATGTGGATTTTGGGTTACTTTTTTAACCAAAAATTGGGGATTTATTTTTTCAAAACAGGGAAAATCAGGATCCCTGGTCATCACCACTACTACTATCACATGGCCATGATGGGGTCAAAGCAACCAAGTGCTCTGTGTCTCAGGCTGGACACAGCTGTGGAGAAGTTGCAGGGATCAGACGTCAGGCAGGGGGAGGCAGTAGTGGGAAGGACAGAGGTTGTGTTGCTGAGGTGGCAGAGGTTCAGAGGCACAGCAGGGAGGATCAGTAGGGGGCCAGAGGCTGAATGGTGCAGGGGCAGCAGGGACGGAAGTTGGAGCCAGAAACAGCCATTTGCCTCCACACTAACACCACTGTATGGTACTTGAATCCAAGATGAGGGGCTTTTAACCTCCATGTTAAATGAGGAAAAAAACTCACCTTGATTTTGAGATAATATGGTATATCATAGGGAACCTGCATGTCATCCAATCACAGTTGTCATCTAGCTTTTATAATTAAATCTACACAAGTACAGGTGGAAAAGAATTCATCAGGAAGTAAAGCCTGATTCTCAAGGGGGCTTGAGAACTAGGTGATGTTTAAAATAAAATCTAAAAAAACCTTTTGAATTCCTAACATGCCATGGCCATTCTTCAGTCTGCTGTCTGAAGCCTTAGAATTTGTATTTAACAAGGGCTTAACCCTACCTTTCTCAGCCTAAAACACACAGATTATACACTTATTTTTGAGCAAGTAATGCAGTGATAGATTTGACACTAGAATAATGTGAAAGGAACAATAAATCAATAGGTTTTACTTAATGGCTCTTTTATCAGCTGGAAGCATTGTACAGATATGCAGATAGTGTTATTCAGTTTTGATAGCTCACTTTCAACATTTTTCCAAGTGTAGGAGATGTTAAAATATTTTTATTGCATCTAAATTGAATATATTGATTAGGAAGTTGATCTCAGACCTGCCATAATGTATCATGATGACTTGATTATTTTCTGCCAGAATCATGGCATGATAATACATGATAAAGCTATTGCAGGTTATAAAATTCAGTGGTGTATTGCTGCTACAGATGTTCCTGATGCAGCCATTTTTATCATAGTATTATAAATGTATTGTGAGTTGTAGAACATGACAGGGAATAAATCAGATAATTTAGTTTACTTTGATTCATAGAGAGACCTCTTTAGAAAGCAGTGAGTAGTGCTGAAAAATTTAATTTAGGTGCCTAGCTTCTGTTTTACCAGCTCAGGATTATGGGGAAGTTTAACATTTAGTAGCTGTTAATTCCAGTACTTGGGTGTCAGTAATGCTTTAGCTTGTAAAAGTGAAATAAAATCAGTGAAGTAGAAGTTTCAGGTCTGGGAGTATATCCAGATGGCTTTACCTAGAGATGAGGATGAGAGTCTGAACAATACCTTCTAATCACAGATTCCAGATTTCACTGTTCTCAAAAATAATACTTTGTAGTTAATTGTCAGTGATCTGATCTCTTTGTTGATGCTTTATAATTTGGAGTATTGAATTTTAAAAAATATTTAATCTCTATATTTTGTCATTTTCATGTTTCATCAATCCCAATTTTAGAATGTGAAGAAACCTGACAAAGTATAATGGATGGATCATGGCTTCTTAGAGATGTCTCTCTAAATTCAGTCATTAGATCATTGCCACATTTTTATAAACCATAAATATAAATGATGGTATTTAGCAAACACAAATCTGTCCAATCAATATTCTAAAATATGAAATGGCTTGATTTATGGTTTAACTTAAATTAACTCAAGTGCCCTATTTAGACACTCCAGAAACTATAAAAGATGCTATCTAATACAATACAAAAGTGATCTTAAAAGAAAATCCTCAACTTTAATATGGATTCAGGAGTCAATTTTAAAAGGGAAGGAAAACAACCAAGAAGCAAGGCAGATTTCAGGGTAGCACCAGACATGTTGAAACTTCCCCCTTTTCCAGTAGTTCACTGATTAGGGGAGCACTAATCCAGGATAGTGGATATGTCATATTAACTCTCTTCTGCTTGAGGGGATAACCTTTTCCACCTGAACAGTGAATGTACTTATAAGCAAGTAAAAGGAAATTCCAAAACAGGGCCCTCTCAATACCTCCTGATAAAACTATTCTATTTTGTATAGAATAATTAAATAGTGATTAAGCTAGTCATAGGGACCAAAATGAGTGGGAGTCTTTAACCTAGTGGATAAAGCACTCATATGGAAGAGGAGAGACATGAATTACAAATCTCTGGTCCAGCAGATATATAATATTAAATACTTAAACTTTCATTGGTATCAAGTAAGTTCCATGATGAGTAGGCTAAACAATTTCTATTTGATTCAATGAATACTTAATTATTACATGCCAAGAAAAACAGCTTCAACTGGACAGGCTTATCTGGACTAATGTGTGCAGTTCTGCAGTCCTTATTTTAAAAAGAAGGTGAAGTTAGAGAGGCTCCAGAGTTAGGCAACTAAGGTGATAAAGGACTTGGAAAGCAAGTCATATGAAGAGAGGCTGGAGGAGCTAGGCATGTTCACCTTTCAGAAAAGGTGCTTAGAGAGGAACATGGTAGTAGTTTTCTAATATTTGAAGGACTTCAAATACCTAAAGAATGGAGAAAGGACATTTCAGAGAAGGATGTTGGCCAATGGCTTTAAGTTGTCACAAAGTAGCCTACCTTAGATTGGATATTTGGAAAAACATTTTCAGTGTTAAAATAGTGAGGCACTGTAATAGACTTCTTAGGGAAGTTGTGGATTTTCCATCACTGGAGGTGTTCAAGGAGAGATTGAACAGCCACTGGTCAGGTATTCCCAGACTTCTGGGATTTGCTGGTTTCTCCTGCCCCACTTACATGTCGTCTCCAGATGTTTTTATGTCTTCCTCTGAGACACTGGGTGTTGGCTACACCCAGGACTGGGGACTTTGACTGCGGTGTGCCAATGCACCTGCTGAACCAGATCCAGAGCTTTCTGGCTAGCAGGTCTTGCCCCTTTGCTAAGATCAGATGATTGCCATATCTGTGATCAGAAAGGAATTTTACTCCATGGCCAGATTGGTATGGACTGTGGTGGGGTTTGCCCTCCTCTGGCCCTCTGCCATAGGATCTCTTGAGCATATATTAACAACATATCATAGAAACATAACATTGGTTGTCATGGTTCCCTTCCTTTACCTGTGGCAGGCTAAGGTGTTAGGTCTGTGCTGTGTCATGGTTGACGGAAGTCTTATGTAGAGTTTAGATTATGGACTGTATAGGATGATTTGGATAGTGATGATGTTGCCTGTGGGAGGGGGTTGGACTAGATGTCCTCTGGAGCTCCCTTCCATCCCGTACTTCTCTATGATTCTATGTTGACTTAAATGACACAGCCTTAAAAATACTTTTAGCTTGGTACTTAAATGTACCTTGTGTGAGTACGATGAAGATTAAAATTCTTCAGGAAGAGAAAGAAATTGTCCTTGGGTGTCTGACATAATTGTTGAGTGTGCTAACTACTGAGCTAATATGGGATTAAAAGTGACACCTACCAGCAGCTGTATTTATTTTCCAAAATAGGCGAATGCATGTCTAGTGCATGAAACATGGCAGGGATTTGACTTGAGGAAGTCATGTATTTGCTCTGCACTGTTGAGACTTTAATAGCCCTGGTCAATCCTAGTAGAAGAGATCTAGGTACATCAATAAAAGCTTTATTGATAGAAATTTTAAGGACTTGATTCAAAGTCCATTAATGCCAATGGGAAGTTCCCACTGGCTCCAACAATCAGACCTGGGGACTTAGGCACCTCAAAGCTGAGCAGCAACTCAGTGGAGAATCTGAAGATCAAAATGAGGGATGTAAGTTCCCATATGGACCATTAAGTTGGACCTAGATGTCTAAGTTGCTTTTGTATCTCTCTGACAGTACTGAAAGTATTGGGACACATCCTTTGATCCACATTCATGCCAACAGAGGATTTGGAATATGAGAGAGAAATATTTCTTTTTCTATTCTTTGTTCCTGTACAACATCGATATAGATTTACTCCATCATATCATGTTAATGCTATATATAAACACAATACCACCATGCATGCTATTCCTATGCTTATGGATCTAAGAATTCTCAGATAAATAATTAAACTAAGAATGTGTGTTACACTACAAAAGAAAAGGGAAATGACTAAAGAATCTTGCTAAGCACACTCCAGTAACACTTTAGACTAAGTGAAGTACTGAACGTCTGATTTTTGATGGTACCACAGTACTTACCTGAACTGAATAGGGAATTAAGGTGTTGAGTAACTTGGATAAGGGTTTGCATTCATATGGTGTGTTGATTATATACAGGTCATTCATTTTAGATTACTCAGCGGCATAAGACCATAACTGTCACCTTCTGGGTCAGGCCATAGGTTCACCCTGCTCCGTATTCTGTGTCACACAGCAGCAGAGAGTGGATACTGAAAGGGAGAGTGAACTGGGTGTGACCAAGGTTTTTTTCCCCTGTTCCTTTTACACTTGCAGCCTCCAGCACTTAAGATCAAGGAAGTTCTAATACAGGGGCTATACCCCTAACTCCCATGCACAACAGTATTAGCCCCACTTCTCAACAGATAGTGCTTAGGGATCATTAAAGCACAGTTAATCCTTAAATGAAACATGAAAGATAAACACAGACAACTCAGAATCAAAGTCTAACTTTATTACTACAACAAATATTGTTTTAGCAGTTTCTATATTCAGAGAGAGAAAAACATTCAGTACAATTTCACTCAATCCCAGATGTTACTTTGCTCAACAGAAAAGACAACCACTCAGTTCCTGAAAACAAAGGGTGCATCATTGGCTGGTATGGTCCAGACAGGTGTTGAAGGCTGGATTTATGATGGCAACACATTTAATTTTCTTGCTGACCCCTTTTTATACTTTTCTTCAAATTCACTCCTTTGGTGACTCTTTGCTTTTGGATTGGTTTCCCTGTGGTCAGCATACTGTCCATATCTTATCCTGTCAGCATATTGCTTTGTTCAACAGACCCATTACAAGCACACCTCTTAATCTGGTCTTTTTTCCGGTGTCTTACTTTGGGTATTGTCCATTGGCTCCCTTATCACCTTTCATTAACATATCCAATCATTTAAGCCCTCTGATCCAGCTGGTTAGTGCCAACAGTAAAATTGAGCTGGTAACAAAACTATTACTATGTTGTATTAGAAAAACTTCTCAGTGATAGAAAAGAAAAGAAACATCATGCAAGCAAACTCAAGGCCATAAACTGCTGCAAGAGGCAAGGGCAGCTGATATTGCAAACACCAGCAAAATGAAAAGTTCAGATAATAATAAGGCTGTGCTTAACTTAAGGAATGATTAAATAAGGCTGAATATTTTTAAAAAATGGTTTAACAATATTATAATTCACCACTATATAAACAGGCGCAACTATAAAGCATAAACTATGACAAGTTACCCTAACAATAGCTACTGATTCCCCCTTTCCTCCAAAAATTTGTCCAATCCCTTTTTGAATCTGGCTAAGCTGTCAGGGTCCACAATATCTTGTGGCAATGAATTCCACACTTTAATTACATGCTATGTGAAAAAGAATTCATTTTGTTACTTTTTAATTTACTACCTCCTATTTTCAGTCTGTGCTTCTAGTTCTTGTATTGGGAGAGATATTGAATAATAAATTCTTATTTATCTTCTCTTCATCTTTTAATATTATGTAAATATGGTACATATATGAATAGGCCTAGCCTCTTTACACTCTGCTCATATGGAAGCCCTTTCACACCACTAATCCTCTTTGTTGCCCTTCTCTGTACCTTCTTTAGTTCTTTTCTACCCTTTTTGAGGTGTGAGGATCAAAACTAAGAACAGTATTCAAGGTATGGATGCACAGTGGTTTTATGATACTTTCAGTTTCATTTACAAATCTCTTTTTAATAATTTAATTTTTTCCCCTTTTTGACATCTGTGGAGCATTGAGTTGATGTTGAGTTGATGTTTTTAGCAAACTGCCTACAATAGCTCCCAAAACTCTTTCCTGTGTGGTAACAGCTAAAGTAGAGCCCATCATAATGTAGGCATAGATTCATTTACTTTTGCCCATGTGCATCACTTTACGCTTATCTACACTGAATTTTATCGGTCCGTTAGTTGCCTATTTTCTCAATAGTGCCAGACTCGTCTGTAGTTCCTTGCAATCTGCTTTGGTCTTTAACATCTTGAAAAAAAATGTCATCTGTAAATCTGGCCATCTCACTACTCACCCGCTTTTCCAGATCATTTATGAATACGTTAAACAGCACTGGTCCCAAAGCAGATCACTGGATGACCCTACTATTCCTTTCTTTCTATCCTAAAAATTGACTATTTTTATTCACCCTTTCTTTTCTATCTTTAAGCCAATCCACAAATGGACCTTCTCTGTAACCCCATGACTTCCTAACTTGTTAAGAGCCTTTGATGGGAGTCCTTTTCAAAAGCTTTTTGGAAGTCCAGGTAGACTGTGTCAACTGAATCACCCTACTGCACCTGCTAATTGACACCTGAAAGAGTGTAGGTTGGTGAGGTATGATTTCCCTTTAACAAAACCATGTTGATTCGTCTTCAGAAAGTCACGGTCTTCCATGTACTGAACAACTCTTTTTTTATGATTATTATTGTTTCTACCGATTTTTCAGAAACAGAAGTTAGACTTACCTGCCTGTAGTACTCTGGGTCCCTTTTAGGGTTTTTTTTTTTTTTAATATGGGGGTCACATTGGCAAACCTACAGTCCTCTAGTACCAAGACAATTTTTAGCGTTAGCTTACATACTACAGTTAGGAGTTTGGTAGTTTCCAATATGAGGTCCTTCAGGATCATAGGGTGAATGCAATCAAGTCCTTTTGATTTACTACTTTTTAATTTATCCTTTTGCTGTATGTGGCATCTATTGAAACCCTATTTTTGGTGAGCTCTACTGACTTGTCCCTAGAGAGGAGTGAGGAAATCTTCCGAACAATTTCCACAATGAAGACAGATTAAAAAAAAGTATTTAGTTTCTCTGCACTGGACCTATCATCCTTTAGTACCCCTCAACATCCTGATCATCCAAAGGCACAATTCATGCCCTGAGAGGTCTTTGACTTCTAATGCAGTTAAAGAATATAGTTCTAGTGTACTTCTAAGGTACTTAAAGCTGAAAATCTTTAGGCACCAATCAATTTTTGAGCATACCCAGGAAAAAGTAGACAATTTATCAAATCATCAGAGGGGTTTTTTTTGTTGAGCTGATGATAGCAGCTTATTTGCTTATGTCATATTTATTTGTTCATCTAAACTACTATGCTTTTGAGTTTTTCACCCTGTCTAATTTTAAATGTATCTGTTGATGGGGATTTCACTAGTTTCCTTTGAAGATTGCTCCATAGTCAAAAATAGCACATCATCAAAAAGTTGTTTTTTTTTCTTTTAATGATGGTTGACCTACATTGAAGTTTTAAAGTCATCACATTTTTCTTCTTATATTCTGTTGTACAGCACTAAACAATCATTTTCTAGCTGATGTCTTCTTGCTTAAGGCATACATTTCATTAGGTGCTTGGTATTTTTCTGATTAAACATTCCAAGGTGAATATTCAGTAGAACTGCATGGCATTAACCATTCACTTCCCATTAATGTTATCAGAAGCTGCATGGTTAATTGAATCACTGCAGATCTTTAAATATTTGTGAATCCAGGTCTCAGAGAAAACATTGTGTGTGTGTGTGTGTGTGTGTGTGTGTGTGTGCTCGTGCACATGTGTGTGTTGTATCAAAATCATTTGTCTTCTACCTTATGTAAGTACTCAGTATTTTATTTAAATTATTTAAGATCATAAACACCTGCTGACTGGAAGATATTATAAGCCTGATCTCTAGTGACTTGCAGCTCAGAGGAATCAATTTAATTGGACTGGTTAATTTTCTGTAATGAGTCAAACTCTTCTACTTGTTTCTAATAAATGGTTCTACCTCTGAAAGGATTTCTTCCACAGACAGTGTACAGACACTAAATAAATCTGTCATTAATTACTGTACCTTTCTTTCTGAAACTACTTTGCTAACTCTTTGATGATTATTAGACAAAACAACAATGCATACGAACTGTATGCCAAGGAGGGCTGAGGGGTAGCATGGAAACAGCGAAGAAACAGCATAACTAAAAGCGATAGGATATCCAGGATATACCTGAATAGATTGGTGCAATTATAAAAGTACATGACCACGAACTTCTTCCTAAAGTATCTCTCCCGCTGTCTGAAGAAAACACATGAAAATTAACTGTCTTTAACTTAATTCATTGATATTGCAATATATTATATTTTTTTTAAATGCCAAAAACCTTACAGTAATATTCTCACAGCCAAGGGGCTAGTCATACTAACACACATATACTTTTGTTCTTTTTCCTATCCATTCTTTATTAGTATTTCTCCTGCATGAATATGCCAGTTATTTCATTTGTCCTATAATAAGGCAGAATGCCAGATTAATTCTCACAGGGGAAAAAAAAAAGCAAAATAAAATAAAATAAAAAAGCTAGTATAACCTTCTTTACTCACATCAAAATATATATAGTTCTCTTTGAAAGCTACTACTCCTATTTATATTACATGCACTTCACTAGCTTCTTTAGCACATAGTACCAAACAAGTTGTCTCAAAAGCTGATCATATGACAGTATTTTAACTGGTCTACCATCACATCATTTTAATTTTTAAAGTGCATTTTAAAGTGCTAATGCATCATTTTAAAGTGCATTAGCCTAATTTACTGCACAGTACAGGCATGCATGTACACATATGTGCACTTACTGCTCAGTAAAAATGGCTAATCACACCTAAATTTGATACCTGTATTTACAAATGCAGGTATCAAATTAAGGCATAATTAGTTAAAGGGCATTAACAGACATGTAGGTGTGACCTGACACTAACTTTAGTGATGGATCTGCCTAGCCAATAGAAGGCCTCCCTGAGCCAGCCGCAGGGCTCCTGGCTGGCCGCCTCTCCTACCCCAGGACTGGGCTGCTCTGTGGCAGCACCTACCTACAGGCTATAAAAGCCTCCATCCATTTTGAGCCCTGGGACATATGCACCAGAAGCCTGGAGTGCTGCAGGTCCTGTGTGGCCCCCTGGACAGGATCCAGGCTGCATCTGCCAGCCTGTCCCCTAGCCAGAGGTCCTGCTTGGCCGCAGGTGAGTGTTGCAAAGGGCTACAGCCTGCTGCAGCCCATGCCCAGCTCTGACAACTCCCCAGGGCTGCTGCCTGACTTTATCCTGTGCTTGCAGGTGCTGTGACACATTTGCCTATGCCATGTGGCTCCCACTCCCTGGTTGTGCCCCTCTGCTTAGCACTGATGGTCATTGTGTAGGGATTGCCTGCACTCCCCTGCCCCTGTCTCCCCCCCACCCCACCCCATCACACAGCGCACAGAGGCAGGAAACAGTTCAGAACTTTATTAAACAGCCTGGCCCCAAAGCTGTGTGGGTCTGGGCCTCCCACATGCTGAGGAAGGTGTCAGTGCTGGCAGTGATGTCCTCTTCAGCAGTGGGGGGCAGGAAGATGTAGCACTGCCACAGGTAGCCCTTCAGGTAACAGCAGAGGCTGTGGGGCAGTCCAGAATTGCCCCCTGTGCTGTCATAGCTCAGGGTCCCAAACCAGAAGTGCAGGTATGTCCAGGGCACCAGGAGGATCAACAGCAGTAGGGTGTAGTGGCTTGGGCACACCTCCACCTGCAAAAACAGCTCATTGTGCACCACCCAGGGCACATGCAGTAGGGGCATACTCAGGGTTCAGATGTAGCATGGTGGGGGCTGGCGCTGGGGTGCCTCCCCAAAGAGGCCTCCTGAAGGGAGGATGGGGATGTGGCCAGCCCTTTGACCCAGTTGTCCAGGAGCCCCATGCACCCTGACCCAGGGTGCTATGGGCTTGATAGGAGCACAGAAGAGTGGGTGGCCTTCAGGAAGAGAAGTGGGGAAGTGGGATCTGGAACTGTGGCAGCAGGTGCTGCCAGCAGCTTGGCCTGTCCTGCCCTGGGAAGGGGGTTGGGGAGGCAGGATGCCTGTAGCCAGCACCCAGCGAGTCACCAGCCCCTGGGAAGAAAGCAGGGATAGGGGGGTCATGTGGCAGCCACCTGGATTTGGGGCTGCCCAGCCCAACTTACCATGGTCCCTGTGCAACCATGCATGGCCGACCCCCCATCTGAAGCAGGGAAATACACAGCCCCTAGTGCTGAGCATCTTATCTTTGAAATAGATTCATAGATTCATAGATGTTAGGGTCGGAAGGGACCTCAATAGATCATCAAGTCCGACCCCCTGCATAAGCAGGAAAGAGTGCTGGGTCTAAATGACCCCAGCTAGATACTCGTCTAACCTCCTCTTGAAGACCCCCAGGGTAGGGGAGAGCACCACCTCCCTTGGGAGCCCGTTCCAGACCTTGGCCACTCGAACTGTGAAGAAGTTCTTCCTAATGTCCAGTCTAAATCTGCTCTCTGCTAGCTTGTGGCCATTGTTTCTTGTAACCCCCGGGGGCGCCTTGGTGAATAAATCCTCACCAATTCCCTTCTGTGCCCCCGTGATGAACTTATAGGCAGCCACAAGGTCGCCTCTCAACCTTCTCTTGCGGAGGCTGAAAAGGTCCAGTTTCACTAGTCTCTCCTCGTAGGGCTTGGTCTGCAGGCCCTTGACCATACGAGTTGCCCTTCGCTGTACCCTCTCCAGGTTATCCGCATCCTTCTTGAAGTGTGGCGCCCAGAATTGCACGCAGTACTCCAACTGCGGTCTGACCAACGCCCTATAGAGGGGAAGTATCACCTCCCCGGACCTATTTGTCATGCATCTGCTGATGCACGATAAAGTGCCATTGGCTTTTCTGATGGCTTCGTCACACTGCCGGCTCATGTTCAACTTGGAGTCCACTAGGACTCCAAGATCCCTTTCCACCTCCGTGCCACCCAGCAGGTCATTCCCTAGGCTGTAGGTGTGCTGGACATTTTTCCTCCCTAGGTGCAGCACTTTGCATTTCTCCTTGTTGAACTGCATCCTGTTGTTTTCTGCCCACTTGTCCAACCTATCCAGGTCTGCCTGCAGCTGTTCCCTGCCCTCCGGCGTGTCCACTTCTCCCCATAGCTTTGTGTCATCTGCAAACTTGGACAGAGTACATTTCACTCCCACGTCCAAGTCGCTGATGAAGACATTAAAGAGTATCGGTCCAAGGACCGAACCCTGCGGGACCCCACTACCCACACCCTTCCAGGTCGAGACCGACCCATCTACCACGACTCTTTGGGTGCGAACCTCTAGCCAATTCGCCACCCACCGAACTGTGCAGTCATCCACATCACAGCCTCTTAATTTGTTCACCAGTATGGGGTGGGATACCGTATCGAAGGCCTTCCTGAAGTCCAGGTATACGACATCCACCCCTCCTCCTGTGTCCAGGCGTTTCGTAACCTGGTCATAGAAAGAGACTAGGTTGGTCAGGCACGATCTGCCCGCCACAAACCCATGCTGGTTTCCCCTCAGCATAATTTGCCTTGCCGGGCTCTCACAAATGTGAGCCTTGATAATTTTTTCAAATACTTTACCAAGGATGGAGGTGAGACTGACCGGCCTATAGTTGCCCGGGTCCTCCTTCCTCCCCTTTCTGAAAATGGGAACCACGTTAGCCCTTTTCCAGTCCTCCGGGACTTGGCCCGTGCGCCACGAGCATTCGAATATTCCCGCCAGTGGCTCTGCAATGACGTAGGCCAGTGCCTTCAGCACCCTCGGATGGAGCCCATCCGGGCCTGCCGACTTAAAGGCATCCAGTTCTTCCAAATGACTCTGCACCACCTCAGGATCTACGCATGGAAGTCTGGCGCCTTGCTGCTGCCTCTCTACAACCCCAGTGAGAGACTTGTCGTGCCCCTCGCTTAGGAACACTGAGGCAAAGAACTCGTTGAGGAGTTCAGCCTTGTCCCCTCTATCTGTCACCAATTGCTGCTGCCCATTTAGCAGGGGTCCTATTCCTCCCTGGGCCTTCCTTTTACTCCCAATATATCTAAAAAACAATTTCTTGTTGTCCTTTACTTGGGTTGCCATCCTCAGCTCCATGGTAGCTTTGGCCTGCCTAACTGCCTCCCTACAAGCATGAGCAGAGGAGGTATATTCATCTTTAGTGATCTCACCCTGTTTCCACTTTTTATGTGCTCCCCTTTTGGCCCTTAGGCTGCCCTGGATTTCTCTGGTCAGCCATGGAAGCCTCCTGGCCCCTTTCCCTCTTTTGCCTCGCTCGGGGATCGTCTTGCTTTGTGCCCAAAGGATCGTTTCCTTTAGGCACAGCCACCCTTCTTGGGCACCCATCCCATCAAAACTCCTACTCTGCAGTGCTTCCTTGACTAATCGCCTGAGTGCAATGAGATCAGCTTTCCTAAAGTCTAGCACTTTCACCCTACTAGTTACCTTACCCACTTGCCGTCTTATGTTGAATTCTATCATAAGGTGATCACTGTCTCCCAGATAGCTACCGATTTGGAGGTCCCCTATCATGTCATCTCCCGTTGCCAATACCAGATCCAGTATGGCATTCCCCCTAGTGGGACCATACACCTCCTGTGTCAGGTGGAGGTCCTGTACACAAGTTAGAAACCTGCGTGAGCGATGGCACCTTGCTGTCTGCGTCTCCCAGCAGATGTCCGTGTAGTTTAGGTCCCCCATGACTACCGCCTCTTTAGCTTTTATGGTCTCCGAGAGTTGCCTCAGGAGCCCCGCATCTATTTCTTCCCCTTGGTGTGGGGGTCTGTAACAGACCCCTACCACCAAATCCCTTTCTCCTTGCCCCCCATGTAGCCTAACCCACAATCCTTCTACTTCCTCAGCCTCGGATTCTGTCTTGATGAGGGTTGATGTATATTGCTCACTGACATAAAGTGCAACCCCCCCCCCCCTTTCTTCCCCGACCTGTCCTTTCTGTACAATCTATAGCCCTCAATATGTACCGCCCAGTCATGGGATGAATCCCACCAGGTCTCTGTTAGCCCCACTAAGTCATAGGTGTTTAGTGCAAGCAGGAGCGCTAGTTCATCCTGCTTGTTCCCCATGCTCCTAGCATTAGTATATAGGCACTTGAGCCCTGCGACTGGTGCCTTTGTTGCCCCCCCGCTCCAGTCCCATGGGGCCCATTGTTTCTTACCTTCTTGTTCCTTACCTGTTCTGTTGTGCTGGCCTCCCCATGGCTTTCGGGTTCCCAATGTTCTCCTTCTTCAGGCTGGGCTGTCCTTGTGGGTGCCACATGGTTTGGTGGTCCACAGCTTCCCCTGCCCTCGTACTCCCCTCCCCCCGACGAGCCTAGTTTAAAGCCCGCCGGAGGAGATCCGCCAACCTAGAAGAAAACACACGCTTACCTTTGGGGGACAGGTGAAGCCCATCCCAGCTGAGCATGTCCCTCGTCGTGATGTGCGGGTCATGGTCCAGGAAGCCGAAGCCTGCCTCGAGACACCACTGCCGAAGCCGCCAGTTGGTCTCTCGGATGCAGTTCTCCTGCCGTCTTCCTCGTCCGGTCACTGGTAGGATGGAAGAGAAAACCACCTGGGCACCGAACTCCTTCAGCACGCCACCCAGAGCACAGTAGTCCGCCATCAAGTGATCGGGGGTTCTCCTGGCCGCATCATTAGTACCCACATGGACTAGGACCATGGGGTAATAATCGGTGGGCTTGATCCTGGCCTGGATTACCTCCGTCACATACCAACGTCACAAATGTTGCAAACTCTCACAAAAGACCTCTGTCTCTTGACTCTGCAGGGCCAACCTTTGTAC
Source organism: Alligator mississippiensis (assembly GCF_030867095.1). Taxonomy (NCBI): domain Eukaryota; kingdom Metazoa; phylum Chordata; order Crocodylia; family Alligatoridae; genus Alligator; species Alligator mississippiensis. The sequence continues at coordinate 382,119,174 of NC_081824.1, forward strand.
ACAGGGGAGGAGCCACCAGCCTCAGAGGCTCTGGGTCACCACCACCCAGTGCTGGTGCCATCTGTACGTGCTGCCTGTATGTATGCCACGCACAGGATTGGACCCTTCTGCTTAAACAGCTGGTGGCAGTGGCCAAAGAGCAGGAGGAACAGAAGCAGGCATGGGAGACATGGGAGCAAGCCTTGTGGCAGGAGGACATCACCTGGGAGACCCTGTGGGAGGAGGTGCAGGCCTGGGCCTAGAAGGAGCACTGTGCATGCCTGGAAGCCCTGGAGCAGGAGTATGTAGAGCTGTTCCTGGACATCCAGGCCCAGGTAGTGGGGGCTGCAGACACTGACCACCAGGCCCTGGTTACCCTCCTGGGCCTGGCAGCCACATCCTTGCCCCTCACCACTCGGCTCTCCTCCTGGGCCCTCCAGAGCACCTGGATCCCAGCCATCACTCCACAGCAGGCCCTCACCGGGCTTTGGGAGGAGGTCTTTTGGTGCCTCTGGTTGCTCTAGCCCCTGGCACAGCCCCAACTCTGGTCCCCCACTACCCACCTGGGACCAGCTCTGCCACTCTCCCTGAGGCCATTTGGCTGAAGACGCAGAGATGCCAGGTGTGGAACCACAGGGGGACACTGGCCTGTACTCAGGCAGGCATAGGTAGAGTGACCTGCCAGACAGCACGAGCCCACTGCCCGCTACAGTTGCCACAGCCCCCCAACCCATGGAGAAATGGGCCAAGGCTGTGATGGTTTTACTTTTGGAAGAGGGTTTTTTTATTGATGATGGGTGGGGAGGGTGCTGGAGGGGCACAGTGTATTGGGGAGGAAGGGGGAGGGATGTTGGCGGGTGCTGTGAGGATAATAAAGCTCTTTCTTGGGTGTGTTTCCAAGTTGGCTGCCTAGAATTCACAGCTGCACTGGCTTCAACATGGCTGCCAAGTGCTGGCAGCCATGTGGCCGGAGGCTGGAGCTCCCCCTGGTGGCCACAGGTGCACTTGGCAGGGCTACAGGGACTTCCCACTAACTTTAGGATCAAGCCCCTGCACGTGTAAACACCTGTCAAAAATTGTTTAGTGCACATTAGCTTAATGCACAGTAAATTTAGTCACACTTATTTACACATGTTTATGTGCCCTTTGTTTAATAAAATTGGTCTGTGGTGTTGAAGGTTATCTGTTAAGTGTGTTCTTTTATTTCAAATATATTTTTAGCTATCTGTCAAAAGAAGCCAGGACTAGGAATATTTAGTTTGTAAAAAAACATCAAATAAATATATTAATAGAAAAAAAGCAGAAAAGATAGATAAGAATTGGAACCCATTATTTTTCTTTGGCTATGTCTAAGATAAGCACTTAAGATAAGAGCATAAGTCTTGCTACATTCCATTTATTTTGCTTATGTTAAGGTGGCCAAGGGACAGTCAGCCTACAGTTTACTACTATTAATAATGGTTGAAGGGAGAAAAAAAAAAGCATCATAGATAAGGCACTACACCAACACACCAGAGATAATTTCACATCTGTCTCTGCTATTTAACTTTCTGTGCCTCCTCCTGCCTCAACTATAAAATGGAAAGTTAATAAGATCTATTTTCTCCAATGGAATTTTAATTCAGACTGTAATTAAAGTCCCCTGATGAGTATGTGTTTCAGGTCCACTACTGCTTGAGGCACAGAAGTTGAAAGTTGTTACAACCCAAAGTAACCAAGTTTTAGCAGCTGATCCATTTTACTCCAGAGCCTGACCATTCACTTCTGTGATGACCTCTATGTTGGCACCTACTGGGGACTAAATCTGAAGTTTCCTGAGCTGGAAAACATAAGAACCTTTTTGTTGATTATACTCAACAGAAAATTATAGAAGATATAATGTTTAAATAAATCTATGTAATAAATATATAAATCTATATATTAGTGATGTTTCATTTATATCATGGAAAAATGTGGATTTGGGGTTACTTTTTTTACCAAAAATTGGGGATTTTTTTTTTAAATCAGAGAAAACTAGGATACCTGGTGATAATGGACCGCAGCATCCCCACCTCACTTTTTAAAATCCTAGGTCCTCCCATGTTTAAAGTGCTTTTATGCCTGATTCCATCAGGGGCTTCAACCTTAGTTTCCCACACAAGTTTTATGACTACATTTTTTTGTGTGTGGCCCCCTTTTGATTAAACTGCTTCAGTTTTTTAGTATATTTGCTGATGTAGTGACTCAAAACTGAGTTTCTCATACCCTTGTGAGTGCTCTATACACTGGGGTATAGAGTGTATATCTCTTTTTGTCCTACAGCAAGTGTAGCAGACTGGTGTTTACAATCACACAAAATTTCTGTGTGAATGTGTTCATGTTATAATAATGTTGGGTGCCTCAGTTTCCCTGACTAGCTTGTGCAAGAAGAAAGGAGTTGATTTTGTTTGCAACCAGGCCCATGGAAATCTACTAAAATGCACTATTAATGGGTAATGAGTAGGGACCTAGTTAAATTGCAAGATGGCTTCCTAGTGTTGGCAGCTGCTCTGGCTTCAACATGACTTGCAGAAGCATGAAAACAGCTATTTCTGTGATCACTGCAAAAAAAAAAAGAAGAAAGCATTTCCTGTGATTTTGCACAGAATCTACCTGGAAAAAAAGCTTACCAGAATACGAAGAAAACGTTGCAATCCCTGTAGCCATAAAGCACATGCTTTGAGAGACAGTTACTGAGAAGCTGAGCTAGTCATGAAGACTCAGTGAAGGCACCAGTCAGGAAAATGAAATAGTTTTGGTGTCACCTTTTAGAAAGCCAGATGAAATGCTGCAGCAATGCCTCAGTCTAGAGATGAGGGATTGGTCTCTCAGACAAACAGTGGTGAAGAGCAGGGTCACCAGGCCCCCTTCGTCAATTAGCAGCAAGGGGGGGATAACCAAGAAGAGATCACAGAATCAGCTCCACGTACCATGAATGGCCCCTCAAAAATCCCTTCATCACGGTGATGTAGGTAGGTTCCCAGTAATGCACCACCAAACAAGAAGGAGCTAATATGTCTATGCTGGCATATTATTATAGACTGCAGGGCAGCACCTAAAGAGATTCTCTGCTGTTTCTGATCCCAGGAAGGTATTTCAGGTTTTTTCTTGGAAAAAGAAATGTGCAGTGGCAAACAAAACAAAGAGAGAAAGGCAGGAGAAAAGTAACCTGAAAGTTTGAGAGGGAAAAACTGGAACTTTTCCCCAGTAGCTTACCTGAGGGAGATGGTTAAGGCAGCAGCCCCAGGGTCACCTCTGAGGCATTATCACAGTAGCAGCCACCACTGCCCCATACATAAAGTAATTCTTAAGAAGCTCAAATCACTAAATAAAGGATTGATTCTGGGCTATGGATCTGTACTTGAAGTTCATTAGTGTCTAGGATGAATTTAACATTTTATTTTATTATTATTATTATTATTATTATTATTATTATTATTATTATTATTATTATTCTGAACTTCTACATGAGTTGTGATGCACATCCATGAGTTGTGATGCCCTCCTAATGTCCACAGAGACATGCATATAGAAATCCCTTTAGATAGTAGGGCTGAGAAAAGAACATTATTTGTGCCACTAAGTTACAAAACTTTCCATACAAAGAAACAGTCATAATTCTGTTATTTTCAGTTCAGGAAAAAAAATCATCTAACTAATCAGGCTTTTGGTAAGGAACTGATTTTTTTTTTGTTTTTTTGTGTTTTTTTTTGTGGAAGCTACTTGCAAATTAGTTGCTGGGTTTGTCATTTGATTAATGGTACTTTTAATTCATGGCAAAAGCATCTAGTTTGTGAGACAAGTGCCTTTTTTTGTTCATTGGAAATCGAAATAAATTAAATATTTTGTGCGATTAGGAGGCTCACTTGCTTTGTATCAGCAGAATCAAGTCATGCAGCTGCTGCCTGGTTGATGTAATATTTCTAGACTCTCTGTATCAGAAGAAATGAATAATATAAATTGCAAAAGTATTGTAATACAAGATGTTCCTGTCTCAGAAATGAGGGTAAAGTATGCTTTTAAAACTACAACGAACCTAGGAAAATATTAACTATTTTTCATTTTTTTAGAAATGTCATATTTATCCACAGTCAGTAACTGGATTATTTAATTTAGTTGTTTTGTTTTTTTTTAAATGCATTACAATGTGTTGGGTAAAAACATTTCATATCAGATATATCATGATGGAATTTTGGGGGTCAGATGAATTGCACCTGAAATATTCCAGTCAGGTGTTGGGACTTAGAAATCATCATTTTAATAATGTGATTTATAACCCACTCTAACCACTCTTTTACAAAGCACATTAAAAGCCTGAATAAGCACTAAATCTTTCTCTTAAAAGTGCAATACATAATATTTTGACTGATTTTTGTAATTCCTTTACTGAAGAGTTAAAGGAAGAGTTAAAGCAAAACAATCTTGCTTTTGCTGTTAATGCTGTTCAGCAGTGCAATGAATATTTGAAACCAATGCAGCCTCTCCAAATATACAGTGATCATGAAGGACTCAGTTTTGATAGTTCATACATAATTTGCTGTATTGTAAGGGATGGGATCTTCAGAATCAAGTGTTCTTTTGTTAAGCCTCCATAAAATTAAAGTTGTGAAACAGGTTACTACTACATGATGAGTAAGAAATGTGAATGAGAAAGAGGTGGCCAAATTACACAAGGGAAGATGATAACCCTGGGCATGTCTACATGAGATGCTAAATTCACAGTAGACTAATTTTACTGTGCATTAGTGTGTCAAGACAAACACCATGCTATTGTGCTAATGTGCAGTAGAGTTAGTGTGCTGCATTAACATCACTAAAAAAGCATATGCTAGTGCTACTGCACAGTTGTGCCCATTACTATGCATTGAGTTAGTAGCTGTTATTATGAGATGTTTATACACGTGCTCTGGGAGGCAGGGGGTGGGGGAGGTACTTTAATTAGAGAATCTCCAAGACCCACTCTAATTAAACCACCTGGAGTGTCATGTGTATTAGTGTCCTTGTGCTGAACAATGACATTGGGGGCACTTTAACTAAAGCTGCCACCTTTTCTCAGTGCAGGGATGCTGATACACATGACATTGGAGCCTGGCTGAAGCACAGTAATTATGCTCCAGCAGACTCAGTTAATCAAGTCTGCTTCAATACGCTGTAATTACAGCACATCAGAGCAGTCTCGATGCATGTGTATAGGTGCCCACAGGTACTAAACTTAATGTGCAGTAACTATGATGCATTAATGCATGTGAAGACACACTCATTTTAAAATAGAAGAGGGTTGGGGCATAAAAGTAATGTGCAGAAGGAAACAGAAAAGTGGTGAGGATGGAGGGTTAGGTGAAGCAGTAGATGGGAGTAGATCTGTGAAGGTTCTTGCAGATGAAGTCTGATTTTGATGCAGGAAGTGGGAGGGTTGAAGGGCTGGAAGTTACTTTTAGCAGCCAAACTTGGGTTGGGCTGAGGGGAGACAAAAGATAGGTGATGGTGTCAGAGAGGTCAGAGCTCCAGGAGTCAAGATAATAATGACAAAGACAAGGGACAGGTTTAATGGTGGATGTGAAAAGGCAGGCATGGGAAGTAGAAAGGTCTGACAGCCAGAGCATGGGGTGGAAAGTACAGGGTAGTAAATAGCATAGGGGTTGTACACTGGGTGGTGGGGAAATCAAAAACAGAAGAGGAGCTAGAGAATGTAATTTCAAAATGAGCTGATTATAATTGAAATTATAGATAGATAGGTAGATATTCCCTTCCTCAGTAATAATTTCTCTCAGGTTTATACCACACTAGGAAAGGAATGCATGCAAGGAAAGGGACTGTGCTCCTGTCTTTCCCATGATTTGCTGGAAAGAACATTTCTATCATTGCACCTTCATGATGTAAGCTTTGGTTTAAGAGGTTGTGAGCAATTCAAAATTTTCATGGAATATCTGAGATATTAAAGAGTGGGGAAAATTCAGAACAATTTTCATTTTTGCTGATGCAAAAGACATAGGTAAATCAAAATCACAAATTACCTATCTTTTGTTTCAAAAAAGGAGGCCCTCTCTCCTAGGCTATATACAAACATTCAGGAATGTTAGAAGGAGGTTAGATCAAGTTAAAATAGCTAACCAATCTAAGGTACATTGGGATGGGGGCGGGACTAGCATGGAAGTTGACAAAATCAGGAGGAATTGTAGGCTTCAGGAGGGATCAGGGGGTCTCTGGAGGGATTGGGGGTCAGTGGGGAATCAGGGGTTTGGGGGCAGGAAGAGTCTGCAGGGTGTTGGTGGGGTCTGGAAAGATATGGCAGGATCTGGGGGGGCATGGGGTCTGCAAAGGGGGATTTGGTGGGATGTGGGGGGCTATCTCCACATTCTCTGCCTTAATCTTGGAACTAAATGTATATTCAAAGTAATGGGGTTTTTTTGTGGTCCACCCCCTCCCCCTACCCCAGGAACATGAGCTGGGTGGGGAATAAGATCACACTTAGGCATGTGATAGATGGTATAGTATCTGGCCTATAAAGTATACTTGGAAGATGGTATGGTAGCACACATGAAGTTGGGACTGTTTTCAGTTTACCTAGCGAGTATAGCATCAATTAAATACACCTCTGAAGCTAGATTTGTGATTTAAAACTGCTTTCTCTTGAAGACAGTCTACTTTACATGTCATCTTGAAGAAATCTGTTGTCTAAGTAACGAGATCTTCTTTGCTTACATTATTAGGGAGATTAAGAAATACAGCAATTGAAGTTTACTGAGGCTTACCAGAAGAGAAAAGGAGGTACCAGGACCCTTCTCAAGGCAGGAGTCCAGAGAGGTGAGGGGAGTACATATAAAAGCTGTTTTCAAATCCTGAAATAAAAAAATGTTACTTTCCTGGTTAGCTAGCAACCAGATTTAAAAAACAAACAAACAAACAGAAACCCTTGGATTCAGAGTTAAACACTTCAAGGCTGGAAATTATTTGAATCTGTTATTCTGGATCAGCCCCCTATTCTGAAATAAGTGAGCATGAATTTAATACAGAATATGAAGAGAAGGCATCTAGTATGGAATGAAAGTGCATGGGAAAATCTGCAAGAACATGAAGTCAGCTGAAGACAGTGGGAAAGAGTCGTCCCAAAGATAACTTTTGGGGGATACATACTACAGGAAGAAAGACAGGTATTTTTTTGTTTCCTTACTTGTTTTAGTATATCATTTTCCTTCTTCCCTCATGGTCTTACATTTTTTCTAGGTTTTATGTGGAAAGGTGATAAGGATGTGAAGTGTTGTCACATCTTTCAAATGAACTCAAGCTTCAAATGCTCATTTTTGTCAGAAGGTGTCAAAGTTAGCAAGATCAGAATTTCTGGAGGGGGTAGGGTGAGGGGAAGATCATATAAGGACTTTTCCTTCTTTAGCAGCATATGGATTTTAACTTACTACCTTTTTAGGTAGAAAACTTCAGATGAATTTAATTGCATTCTAAAATGTAGTGATATTTTCAGTTCTATTTAATCATTTCCTAAATATGTCTAAGTTTCAATGATCAGTAAGTTATGTGTAGCAATATTAATAAGAATGATATACTTCTTTGCATACTAAACCTAATGTTTGAAATTATAAAAACTGAAAAAATAGTAATCTATTCTTACATCACAGGGAAAGGCACAAGACATTCCATCAGGCCATGGGATCTCTGATCTTCCCCCTATTATTATTGGACCTCCTTTAACACAACACACTAGATTTAGCTAAGGTTTTTAGTTGGAGCTAAAAAACAGTCTGCAGGGACATGAAGTAGGAGAGAGACTTTATGAGCAATGGCTAACACACAGAAAAACTGCACAAGAAAGCATAGTTTGAATACAGAAGTATCAAGATGATTAAAATGGAGAGAGGGTTGATGATACCTGTGGAATGAAGAGAGATTAGCAGGAATAAGGTAAATTATAATGAGCCACAAAGTGAAGTGACTCCCCTATTGCTGCCCAAATAGAAATGTCACTACCACTGCCAGGCAAGTTTGGGTGGAGCAAGAATAAAAGGGGGGGTTGGTTTAACTGTACCACTGCACTGTCCTGGATCCACCCCTGTTAGAACCTGATTATGCTTGACACTAAGCAGACACAGAATATAAAATAATTCCTGTCCCAAACAGTGTACAAACCAAGATTAGGATTTTCATGCTGATTTAAAAAGCAAACAGGGAAGAATAAGGTAGATCAAGAATATCTGTGATAAAAACCCGTATCTGTCATGTAACTTGCTTCTCTACCTTCCTCCTTAATTTCAACTCTAAACTTTTTCTATTTTTTTTGAAATTGCTGTTTGGAGTTCATTTCCAGAATGTCTATTCCAAATCTTCCCAATTCTCCCAAGTACACCATTGAAACTGTTCTTCCCAAAGCCTAAATCTCAAGTCTCCAAACTCTTCCTCCATTCTCACTTTCCTTGCCATGTCAACTGCCTTCAAAACAGATGACCATGATTTGATTCTTCTTGAATCATAGAAAAAGTGATGTAGGAGGCCTCACTTTTCCCACATATGTCCTTTGATTGTATAGTCCAACCTTCTGCAGGATTCACCATTTAAGATAAATACCTATCCAGCCTCTTCTTGGAAACCACAAATAAAGGTGATTCTACAATTTTTCCAGACAGCTTGTTTCATTGTCCTTGTCATTTTCATAAATTAGGAAGGGTTTTGTTGCTGCTGTTGCTGCATTTTTTTTTTTTTTTGTTATTCCCCCCTGAAATTTGATATAAATCTGCTTCATTATATTTTAACCTCATTGTCATGTATCCTCCCCTACCTGACAATGTTTCTCTATTCCTTTATGTCTCTCAGATGCTTGAAAACTACTATCAGCTTTGCCTTAACTCCGAACTCCTTTTCTTTATGTTAAAGACAGCCAGAGTGACATTCTATTCCTTCCTGGTCATCTGTGTAGCCATTTTTTGGGTATTTTTTATGGCATTTTTGGTACTTACATGGAGGTAGGAATTCTTCTTGTGGTTAAAACTATATATGCACACATACTGGACATGCTCAGTATCCCATGCCCTGGTCAGGCAATGTATTCATGCCCCTTAAGGATGTGTAGTGTCTTAGGTACCCAAAAAGTTATTCAAACAGACCTGTGACTAGTGAGAATTTGCCTATAGAGGGGCATATAATTTCTACAGCAGTTGAGTGGCCACAGTATTTGTTTGGGAAGCTAGGGTACCTGGGTTCTGGGCACACTCATTCAGAAGAGATTTATATATGGATTTATCTGACTTACATCATGGTACCCTTGCAACTATGCTTCAAGTTAGGTATTAACCATAGTCTTCTCTGATATTACTTTTAAAGTTGACACCCTGGGCATACAGAAGAGGGAGATCTATGGGGCTAGGTCAACAAGTAAAAGCCACTGGGTGTATGTCTCAGTAAAGTGGCTCCATGTCTAGAAAGGAAGAAAGCTCTGGGATCTAACTGGGTCCCTTCTTCCCACTGAGCCTGAAGCTTTCTCCTGCACTTTCCTCCATCCTTTTAGGCATATCCTTTTATAGTATCTGATGAAGTGAGCTTATGAAATTTTATGGCATACATCTTTGATTTAGTTAATTTATAAGGTGCACATCTACCCTGCCTGAATAGTATTTGTACCATTACATAAGACAAAAGAAGAATGTTATTTTGTGACTTACTGGCTGTGTCTACATGAGACGCTAACTGCACATTTGTTACTGTGCAGTCATTTAGTACTTGCATACACAAGTACTAAATGTCTGCACAATAACTGGCATTTCTATTCAGTAACATCCCCAAATGGTTTTCTGGTGATGTTGACTGAACAATAGCTTGTTGCTACTGCACAGTAGCATGACATCACATTTTCTGCCATGTGATGCTACTGCTCAGTAGTAACAAGTTACTACACAGTCAGCATCTCGTGTAGACATGGCCACTCACTCCAAAACTGCATATCACTTACATATCTTAGCACTGAGGTAGAATTGCCTCAAGCTCCCTGAAAATAACCTGGCCAGTGCTTCAGCACAGAAATAACTGTATGAGCCACACAAGTATTTGGCTGCAACTTTAGCAACTAGAACTACTCATGTGCACACAGAATTACATTGCATGAATGTGACAAGAGATAATGGATGTAAATTTTGCAGGATACCCAATAAATCTAACTTATATCTTTCTCTCTCAGTTAGAAGTAACTCAGCTATCTCGTATGCAAGAAAAGCAGACACCAAAAATGTCTTAAAAGTCTCGAAAGCTTTATTATACCAGGCACTGATGATCTCTTTCTTGTCCTAAAGTGAATCCATTTTTGAGAGACCCACTTTCATAAAGATTTCTTGAGATTTCTGTTTATATGTAAAATTAAGTTTATCCCATCACCGAACAGGAGAAAAAACAAACTCAAACCCGATATCACATAGGCCATAAAGAGAGACTGCCACCATTTTTAGTGCAGTGATGCTGGTACACAAGATGCTAGAGCCTGCTGGAGTGCTTAATTGCTTCTGCTCTGATGTGCTGTAATTACAGCAAGTCAGAGAGGCTGCCACCTATGTGTAATCATTTACAATTTGGCCATGTTTCTTCTTCAGAGTCTAAACTTTCAGATTTTCTTAAGTATCTATCCTCATGATTGAGGAGCACAAAGAAGCCATTATTTAGTAATATCTGTCTAAATCTCTAGATACTGTTAATTAATATTTATGCGACAGTAGAATCCAGAGGCCTCAATCAGGATTCAGACCTCAGTGGTCTCTGTGATACAAAAAATCACACAAAGACAGCTTGAAAGAATAACTCTGAGAGATGCAAATTGCTCCTGTTGCTTTTAGCAGGGTGTTAACATTCCAACTTAGTTATATTTTAAGTTCAGTATTGAGTATTACACTGCTAATAAACCAGCAGAAAAATCAACCAAATATGGTTGTGTAGCAGAAACAAAGCAAGTGCTCTTCCCAGGCCTTCATCAGATTACTTTTTGTGGACCTGAACACCACATTTTTTAAGCCTCTGGAGAAGATAGTGCATGCTCTATCTACCTCTTGGGTCTCCAGTCATATTCTATGAGGACAGATTGTAGGACTTACTCTATTTCACCCCTTAGACATGTAGTGGACATAGGTACCTAAACACAATCCTATTTCACTCTGCTCAAGTCCCTGAAAAAAAGTTCATGTCCCTGAAAACAAAAAAGTGGGTGACACCTCCATAACTTTCATATACCAACTGCCTTTCCCAATGGTACAGCATATTGTCTCATTAGACTATGACTATATCTTAAACCCCATCCTAGAATTCCACTGAAACTATACACTTTGAAGTTTATGTTTTAACTCAGGGCTGAGTTTCCAGGGAGCACAGCACCTCTGATCACTCAATGCATTGGTAACATGCCCCACACTGTGTAACAGGAGATTTCCACTGCAACTTGCAGAAAGTGCTCTCCCCCTTCTTCCCCCTGAATTAGTAATTGCCCCCACTCCTGCACCCTGTGCAGTGTGGCCCTCATTACACCTGCTGTACTGTGGTAGTGTTTTTGGACTGTGCAAAATCTACAGGTTCCCCAAATCCTGCAACTGAAGGTTCCTTTGTCTATGACACTCTGACCCACACTGCCTCACCCACTGACTTGGGGTAAGAAAGTAGAAGCTGAAGAAGGATCTGGATTCTCCAGGACCCCAGGGGCTCTGTCTTTCCCTCCTGGCAATTGCCTGTGACTATGGGCTCATTTAACTCTCTAGGAGCCACATGGTAGGAAGAAGCAGAAATACAGATAATCATAAAGGGCTGGATTCTGTGCTGTGATCTGGGTACCTATGTGTAATCTTAGTATGCGATCTTCAGGAATCTTGGTTTTCTTTAATTAAAAAAAAAAAAATAGCCCCAATTTTCAGATTGAAAAAAGTAATCCTAAATTCACATTTTTCTGAGATTAAGATGAAATAACATTATATAGATCTATAGAACTATATAACTATTAGTGGTCTTTCATTTTAATCATGCAAAAATGTGGATTTTGGGTTACTTTTATAAATCTGAAAATGGAGGATTTTTTTTTTTAGCAGAGAAAACCAGGATCCCTGGTGATCTTATTCCATCCTATGTAAATTCCTTAAAAAAAAAAAAATTACCCCCACCTTTGAGTATGCTCTCCTCCCACTCCCTGTTTTTTTTTTAATCATGAATTAGTCTTAAAGCTAAGATAGAATCATAGAATCATAGAAAATTAAGGTTGGAAGGGACCTCAGCAGGTCATTTAGTCCAACCTCCTGCTCAAAGCAGGACCATCTCTCACTAGATCATTCCAGGCAAAGATTTGCCAAGCTGAATCTTAAAAACTTCCAAGATGATGACATTTTGCAAAAGAAGACAGGTTGATACTTTTTTAGGAACTTGAACCAAATAAAATAGGACTTCATTTAGGTGCCAAATTCTACTCAAGTGTTTTTCAAATAGAATAGTATCCATGCCAGAGTTTCTAAACATACCATCAGTTCACTTGAAAGACAAGGTACAAGAAAATAAGCATCCTCAGCGCAATGCACCTTGTTTTAATATGCACTTCCTTTATGAGTCAGTTGGAATAAATCTGTCCCTCTGTCTTCAGACAGGTCAGATTTCTCCCTGCCACATCAGGCGACTGATGCAGGCAGCTTCCCCTTAGTTTGAGCTATTGAAAAATATTTAAATGGGGAAAAATGGTTTACTTCCTGCTTTATTAACAACATTCCAATACTTTATTAGTGACTCCCATCAGCTTCCTCAGGGAGGGGGGTGTTGCCTGACCAAGTAACTTCATTGCAAAAGGCATCTTTTCTCCTGACAAATCAGAAGGGATCTTGATTTTCTCTGATAAAATAACCCCCAAATTTTAGATATAAAAATATAACTTAAAACTCCACATTTTTCTGTGATTAAAATGATACACCACTATATATAAAGCCCACTTTTTTTGTTATTGAAATGAAACACCACGGTATAGTGGTGTTTCATTTTAATCATGGAAACGTGGATTTTAGCTTATATTTTTATATAAATGAATTTGGGACTTTTTTTTTTTTTTTAATCAGAGAAAACCAGGATCCCTGCAAATCAGTTCCCATTGGTGGAAGTACCAGAATGCTTATATTTGAACCGTGAGTGATCTCAATTTAATAATCCTCTCTTTTCAGAACTGTGCAACCACCCTGTAGGATTTTAGTTCAATTTGCAAATAAACAGACTGTAGAGGAGTTAGAGTTGCCCATTCAAAATGGAGTTGACAGGCTGGTAAAAATATATGCATGAAGTTCACAACTTCAGACAGGATTCCTAAATTGTATAGGCATTTTTTCCGAATTGCCACAGCCTATTTGCTCTAAAATTCATTGGAGTAGCATGGGGAGGGGGGGAGAGGGGACAGGGGAAGAGAGAGATTCACAGACTGAAAGACAGTCTAAAAAAACCTAAAAAAGCCAGTCTGGGATATTTTAAATATGTTTTTTGCTTGCTTTGTTCTTCATTTCTATTCTATTGTGGAAAAGAGCTACAATGAGATAAGGTTTTTGCCAGATTCTCCACGAGTTTAAAATAAAATAATTTATGTCAATAGTTGCCAGCTCTATTTATATCTACTGATTATTGTGTTAAATAATCAGTAGAAGTATGAATGGTCTAAACAGGAAGTACAAATTCTTATCCCATTATATGGAAAAGCTTTTGTGACCCTTTGCTTCTATGGATTTATTACTTGATTGCCTCTCCCAGCACTGCTCCTCATCCCTGCATTCCCCTCCTGCCCTCCCTTTCTGCCTTCTGTATTCAAATCACTTTTTCTATTTAATACACTGCTCTGTGTATGTCTTTTCACAGCTTCTGATGACATGAGATCGAACTCAGGAAAGGTTATGCTATACATCTCTGATTTAGTTAGTCTATTAGATGCAAATCAATCCTGCCTTCTATTAATTATGAAACCAGCAAAGGCTCTGGTCCACAGTAACATAACCAGGGATCCTGGTTTTCTCTGATTTACAAAAATCCCCAGTTTCCAGTTAAAAAAAATAACACCCAATCCACTTTTTTCCATGCTTTAAATGAAACACCACTAATCTCTCTATATATAATGGTATTTCATGAAAAAATGTAGGTTTGGGGTTACTTTTCTTTTAATTGAATATTGGCTGCTGGTTTTTTTTTTTTAATCAGAGAAAAACAGGATCCCAGAACATAACTAAAGTAGGGCAAAGGGGACATCAGTTGACTTAGAGGAGGTACCAATATGGCCTTCCCCACCTACAGGAGTATATTTCATGGCAGGGTTGTGAGAATCTATTGCACAATCAGTCCAGAGAGATCTGGGCAGGCACACCACCATAATGTATCTGTGGGGGAGATGGTGAGTGGGGTGAATGGTATGTGTTCCATTCCCAGGTTTTGCCATAGGAGAGGCAGCCCTACATCCAGATGCATGTCTGGGGGAAGGAAGGGGAGCTAAACAAGCACCAGGAGTGGCCCCTGGGGAGTTCATGCAAGTGTAATTTGAGCCTCCCCTCCCCCTCAGCTACAGCAGCCAAGGTCACAGTGCTACACTGGTATGCTGCCCAAGGGCAAAGAGCAGGAGCAGGTAAGATTATGCTCCCCACAACCTCTGCCCCAGGCACTGAAATATCTTGCTGGTCTCTGCTTGTCCAGGCTCTTCATTTCAATAATATCTACCAATGAAAACAAAATGTGTCAGAAAATTACATCACTCCTTCCTTTTCAAAGTTGGTATATTGATGGCACATTAATGGTGGCTCCAACTTATTGCATATGAGCATTGCATACAAGCATAGAGGTTTTGATCACAATGGTAAAAAAACAAACAAAAAACCCCTCTTGTAATACTACTATAACTCCCATAGAAGACGACCTATCTATTTGGAATAGGTTAGTTATTAAGTCATTTAAAGTGGGGTCCCTTAATATTTAGATTTAAAAATTAATGGTCTCTGAGAGTTTTCACTCTTAACCCCTTCTTGAAGTGATAATGAATTGTGATAAAGTGTTACATTGACTTGTTATTACTCCATGGGTCATTATCAAATTGAACTTTATGATGAAAGAGGAAACAGGCCAAAACAATGCAAAGCCAGTTGCCTCACAGGGCGCGTCCACATGAGTGCGCACATACCTCTTGCTCCACCTCAAACCCCTTTGAGGCAGGGCAACAGGCTTGTGGGAACAAAAAAAATGTTCCCCCCCACTGCAAACTTCCAGCGAGGGGAGAAAATTAGACCCCTGGATATCCAGGGGTCTAAAAAATTTTTTGCTTAAAAAGGCGGGCAGGGCAAGGTCCCTGACCATGACCTGAGGCAACTGGAGGCTGGGTCCTGCACAGAGATGCTCTGGCTGCCAGAGCATCTCTATAGTTAGCCCTCACCCTGGTACTGAAATAAGGGGCCGGCCAGGCTGTGTGTTCAGCACCAGGGCTCCGGTACTGGTGAGTAAGGGGTCAGGGGGGCTGGAGGAGGGGGGAGGAGACAATGGGGGGATCCCCCGATGGCACCACCCTTGTCCCCAGCCCCTGCAACCTCCACCAGCCCCACAAGGCCCCTGACCCCTGCCAGGGCTGGCCCCTTCCCCCCAAGCCCCTGAAGCCCTGTCCCCCCCCCACTCCATACTGAAAAAAACCCAAAAACCCGGCTCTTACCAGAAGCTGGAGCTGCCATCTGGCTGACTGAGGTCCCACCCACACAGTGCAGGGCAGGGTGACAGCCCCAGAAGCTCCAGTGTGAGCTCTCCTGCCACTCCGCTGTCCTGTGCTGCCCAGGGGGGCTCTGCCAGGAGGCCCTGGAGCACTGCCCCCCCTGCTTCTAAGGTAAGCAGAGACTTTCTTTTCCTTTTTCTGGATTTTTGTGTGGGGGCTGAACCCTCTGTTGGGGGGCTGTACCCCTTGTGAGAATGCCGAACCCCCTGTTGGGAGGCCAAAACACTTGTTTGGGGGTTGAATCCCCTGTTGGGGGGGTGAACCCCCTTTTGGAGGGGCATACCCATTGTGTGGGGGCCATCATCCTGTGGGAGTGCAGCGAAACATGTATTCATGAATTCATGAAACATGTATTTAGAATTCACTTTATTATTATAAGAGACTTGCTTTAACACTGTAAGATATATCAATAAAACTTTGTCCAACTGATCACTGTCTCTTTCTTGCTTTCTGTCTTTATAGTGTTTTTTGTTTTACTTGTGGAGGAACATGGATTTGGTGGTATTTTACAAAGTGACTTCGGGATTTTTTTTTCAGGGATTTTTCAGTTTTCCAATAGGGAACACCAGAATTCCTGCTAGGGAAGCCAGTGGCAGGACTGTGCTTGCTTAGAGCTAGCACCTTAGACCCATCTGGCTATGGCTGACCTCCTGCCCAAATGGGGCCAGGAAGACATGCTTTGACAGTTCAAAGCAGGCCATCACACCCAGAATATCTTCCCAGTGATAGCTGCCCAGATGGCTGGGCAGGGGGTATAAATGGCAGTAGTGCCACACAAAGGACAACACTGCAACCACAGTCCACTGGCAGCTGGCCCAGAGGGGCAGATGCCTCTACTGACTCTGCAGTCTCCATCCAACTCTGGCAGGTGCACAGCAGGTCACAGCCAGGAAGCAGCCCCCACTGCCAGACTGCTGCAGTGGGTAGAGGGTGAAGGGAACTCTCAGGGCTGCTTCAGCAGTCCAGCTGGCACAAGGGGTAGTGTCCCCAGGTACCAATTGGCTGGGCCCCAGAAACTCCGGAGAGCTAGTAGCCCTGAGCTACTTGCCAGGGCAGCTTTTTATACTGCTGGGGACAGCACAGGTGTTGGCCACGGGCTCTAGCTCCGCCTGGCTGAAGATCCGAGAGGAGCCAGGCAGGGTTATTTTGCCCCAAGCGGCACAATTTGCTCCACAACAAAGTGCATGTCTGAGCACATGTGCTGAAGCAAAAAGCCCTGGCTCAAATTTGCACCACATCTATTTCAGCTGCTGCAAGCACACGTGCTTGCATGTGTGGATGCACCCTATGAGTTTATTTAGTTTCATAACTGCCCCCACAATGGCTGCTCCATCCAGCCCACCCCCCACTCCCCCATACCCCACAATGGCTTCCCTACCCAGCCTCACCCCCTAACTTGCACCCCCAGGCTCCCAAGGCTACCTCCACAACCCCAGGCATCATCACTTAAAAAAAAACCTAGAAAAAGAACAGAAACAAAAAGGGGGGGGGGGAAGCCTCAGAAGCAGGCGTGGGGGAGGGGGGCTCCAGGGCCTTCTGGCAGAGCCCCCTGGGCAGCCAGAGCATCTCTATGGAGGACCCTGCCTCCTGCACCACTTTTTTAAACTTCACTTTTTTTAGACCTCTGGACATCCCAGGGGCTAATTTTCTTCCCACACTGCAAGTTTACAGTGGGGGGAACATTTTTTGTTCCTGCACATGCCTGTTGCCCCACCTCAAAGGGGTTTGAGGTGGGGCAAGAGGCACATGCACACTCATGTGGACACCCATAGAGAATGAGGGGTGAGATTATTATAGGTGGAAAAGCAAAGCAATGCCAGCAAGCATAAACTAGTACAAATTACAGAACAAGATTATTATGGCACAATAGAAGGCATTCCCAATAGTGTTAACAAGTATGTGAATAAAATTAAAACTTAGAAAGTGATGTTGATGCATGAGAATAGATAGTAATAAATTTGTCTTTACTGTGTTGGTTTAGAAAAAATAAATGTAAAATAAAGATAAACATTTTAGTCTTTAGGCAAACATGACTTTGAATACACACAGGAAAGAGTTTTGCTGAGTAAGAATGTACCATGTTTACAGAACTCTTTCATGAAGAGCTGCATTTAAACAATTTAAAAACAATGCAATATTGCTGTATTTTATTAAATTAACTGGATAGTAAATTAGTTAATTAATACAACATTCTAATTAATGCATACAGATGTTAACCATTCACATCCTTGCTAATTGAGAAAGGGGCAGGGTAAGGCTGCTTTGCTTTCTTTTCCCATAAGCAGAACACATACATAATTTGTGTACACCCATTTACAAAAAATGTGCTATCAAAACAGCTCAGAGTTATCTTTCGAAAGCTGGGGTTAAAAAAGGAGAGAAAGATAAATGGAGAAAAGGGGAAGAGATACATCTTGGAAATGATGTATTTGTCTTAGAAAAAAAGAATTAGGGAGGAAAACTGAAATGAAACTTGATTAATTATTCAGTAGTTTGATTAGAAGACAATATTTGCTTGTCTTGTATGAACCATTTTCAGAATTTCAAAATCTAAACTTTTTTTTGTAATATTTGCTACAATTTTTTCAACTTTACTTTCTAGATACAAAAGATGGTACAAATAAGTAAGCTTCCATTAACAGATCAAAAAGGTGAAATAAAACAATAGTAATTTCTTAACTCCATGGTTGCAGAGAAAAGACTTAAACATCAGGAAGGAAAGGGAAGAAAGAAGCGGGGCGGGGACAGGGAATCTATTCACAATTATATCTTAAAAGATACCCTCATAATTTTTACATACTTAGTGTTGTGATACACTAAATATATTGGAAATCACTAAAATTGCATCCTTAAAAATAAAGCATTTTTTTCCTTGTTTTCAATGTGGGATAAAGAAGTATAGCAATAATATTATATAGAAAGTTATTAAGTGATGTAAGTCTAATTAGCACCTGCTCATTCTGACTTATCTCTATGTCTAATGAAGGCAAGGTAGATATAAAGAAGTCAATATGAATCAAAACAAGTATGTTAAACAGATGAGCCTTATCCATTAAAAGAACACATTTTCTTTTGTATTTTGTGTTTTGTTTTACAAAATATTGTACTGAATAATAGAAGTATCAACAATGAAAAATGGGGAAAAAACAAATGAAGATATATATTGGTGGTTTTATTTTTGACCTTTAAAAACAAGGTGTTTTTGATATATTAAAAAGAGCAACATAAGTTTAAATTTCCTTTATTACAATTCAATAATGCTCATTAAATCTATTTTTCTACTTCTTTTATTTTACTATTTTTTCTTGTTTTGGGTTGATTTTGTTATTTCTTTTAACTTTTATCTTGACTTGGGAATTGTGTATGTGTGAATGCACATTCGGTATACCTCCAGGCCCCTTTATGTTAATCCTAAGAGTACTAATTATACAAAATCCTTATCTGACAAACACACACTTATAATATTTGTCTTTTGGATTAGCAGCATTATAATACTGATAAACAGAAAGTCTTCCAAAAGCCATTGAATTCTATATTTTAATTATATTTTACTGTATTGTTTGGCAGTTATGTTAGGAGCATCTTTATTGATACATGAAAAATGATTTAGCAAACAGTCTAATATTGTCAGAGCTTTTAAAGGTGGGGTGCAATCAGTCTCAAAATTTGGTAATCTGTGGACCCATATCGAGGGGATAAGGTAAACCCAGATTCATAATGGTAAATATATCGCATTTAAGTCTGCATTGATATGTCCTTCTTCAACATTTCAATTCTTTATAGTCTTACCTAAACATTTGGGAAGTTTGAAGTCCTCAGCATTCTGACAAGAACATATCTGGTATGAAAATATAGCTCTTATACCTCCATCCTTCAGATTCTCCATTTTAAATTAAATGTACATGTTCACTTTAGTGAACTGATTAATGCATTTTGGGACTACAAATTAGGCTTCCCTGTTTTTACATGCCCTAAATCTTATATCCCCTGCTTGTCCATGAGAACAAGAGGATTTTTATTAAGTTCAGGAAGCCCAGTGTTCTGACACTTTATGGTCTTTATGAATCACACAATTTGAATTCAGCAGCCAAAATTCTGCCTATGTCTGATTTTAGGTACCTAATGCATTTTTCTGAATCTTTCTTGGAATAATCACGTCTCCACTTTGCACTATCATCATATCAGGTATTCTAGATCAATCAAAAATTGGGATATAAAACTATTATAGTAGAAGTAGAGACAATATATCTTACTTAGATCTATTCTTTCACATGCTTTTCAAAGTTTTCTATAGTTTGTCTGTGCTTTTAGATATATGTGTATTAACATGTACTTTCCCATTGTCCTTTTAGCAATTTTTTCCTCCAACTTTTACCTCTAGTGAAGTCATACTAATATTACTTTTCTGACATCACAAATGGTCCCATAGTAACAAATTGTCATAAATATGGTGTTTAAAGTATGAGGTTATGACTTTCCTTCATAAACAAACAGAAGCAGAAAGGCTGTGAGAGGGAGCATTCATGTTTTGCAGTCTCATACAGACATAAATATTTTCAACAACTTAATGAGGGCTATAGAAAATAATGAACAAAATAATATATTGAGTTGAGCATGCTCTCATTGAAGTAAATGGAAATTTTCATTGGACTTCAGTGTGAGTGGGTCTGAGCTGCAAGTGTTCAGAGTCAAAGCCACTTTTAAATAAGACCTGAAAATATTTGTGTAGAAATATATATGTAACCGCCAAAATATAAAAGTATATTTTCAATATGTTTCATAGCTTTAAAAAGAAATTGTAGGTAATTAGGACTGACATCCTGGTCAAGTATCTTTGCACTGTAGTGACATATAGGTGTTGAAATGTTGATAAGCAAATAGGCAGAAAAAGTTATTTGGGTAAATCTGATATCTTTTATTAGACCAACTTAAATATTTGGAAAAATTCTTCTTAGAAAGCTTTCAGGCATAAGCACACTTCATCATGCTGAGGAAGCATCTGCAGAAGGTCTCTGCTCTTCCTGAATGGAGTGGTAAAGCAGCCAGAGGCCAGTATGTAAGCCAGAGTATGTACAGAGTATGTATGTACTGGCCTCTGGCTGCTTTACTACTCCATCCAGGAAGAGCACAGACCATGTACAGAAAAAGGTCTGCCTATGTCCTTAGACCAACATGGCTACAACCTATACCCCCGATAAACAAGTACACACACACATGTGTGCATGCATAAACACACACACTGTGATGGCTAGAAAATGATATTTAGAAGTTTGCTTTTAGGAATTGGTTGTAGGTATATATGCATTAGAACAATGGTCCAGGACAACCACAAGGATTAATTGGTTTCCAAAAGCCTGTTTCTGGCAAAGTTTCATCGTCTCAGCCTTCAAGGTCCGCTGTCAGGAGCTCCCCAGACAAACATTCTGGGGAAATCAAAAACATCAACACTGTACCAATTCACATGCAATAAAGTGGCTAGGTCACAGTGACCAACTGAAGGGCCCTTGGGATTTCCAGTTTCGGTGGACAGACCAAATTAGGAGGATGGGTATGCCCAAATTCAGACACTGGTAAGTAACTAAATTAAGATACATGGTTACAATGGGTTTAGGAAACAAAGGAATATACTGACAGGGCAGAACAGAATGTGGCCCACAGGGAAACCAATCAATGGTACATGAAGAATCATCAGGAGGAGACGAAGAATCATCCAGAGGAAAAAAAAAAAAGGGAAGGATGTCATTGCACCAAGTGGTCCCTGGAGGGGAGAACATGAGGCTACCATGGACAGAGGGCACACTACCAGCTCATCTCACCCATCCCACAGGGTGAACCTCAAGTACTGGCCAGATGTACCTTCCCTCTGTGACAACCTTAACACTGGTAGATATAGAATTGGGGTCAGGGGAGGGCATTTTGTTTGCCTTCCCTGCATTATTCTTATCTGCTGTCACTGTGTATTAATAAAATTTGCCTATTATTGAATGGAAGAAGTTGTGGCTGATCTGAGGGTATGAGTGCCCCATGGGACAAGGTATCTGGGCCATAAATCCAGTGCCAACAACTACACTGGAACAAGGTTGTACATTGGTGATGGAGTTGTATAATCCATCTAGACCTTATTTGTTAATCAAAAAAGATGTAACATGACGTTAGATTAACAGTATCAGCAAGTAAAAAATATCATAGGTTATGAATTATGCAACTCTCCTTCAACTCAATATTTCAGTTTACATTGTCCTTAATTTCTCAAACTATTTGCTTTGTGAACAAGTATTTCCTTGTAATCTTTTTTTTTTTAAATTATGAGTTAATGTTGAAGTGGTGAATTAATATATGTTATGCTCTAAATAATCTAAGCACTTCAATCAAAAACTTCTAATTTGCTTGGTTTTTAGGCTTAAGATGATTTGTTCAATTTCCCTCATAGTTCTACTCATCTTCATTGTCTTCATGTCCTTTTAATCTCAGCTATTTATATGTTTCAGGTGAGGAAAGCAAAGCTGAACACAGCATTCTCTCTGTAAGGTACTGAGAAAACTTCAGTGAAGAAAAGGGTGCCAATTTATTATAACTAAAACATTTCTCAAAGTCTTTATTACTTATTTAATCTTACTTTAATTACTTAGCCATCCTATTTAAATTTTAGCTGCCGTTTACACAATGTTCAAATATTTTCATTGAGTTATCCATGATTAATTGTACATATATCTTTTTCAGAGGGTTTTGGAAATTCAGAGCATGTTTGCCTTTCTCAAAAAATTAAACTATTTTTCTTTATTTTTTTTCCATTTATTATCTTCCCTTTTAAACTTACAAGGTTTAAATTAAAATTAAAATATAAATATGTTTACTAGGCTTGCAGGAACATTTTACTTTTTTTTTTTCTTCAGATGAGCCTATAAAATGGTCTCAAGTGGTACAACACACCAGCATTTATGATTGGATGCATTCTGGCCTTGGTTAGAATAGATTAAATGAAGAATAATTTTGGAATAATTCTAGGTATAGGATAGGTCTATAATTTAGGTCTAAAGTTTTTAATCTGTTGCCATATGTTATAACATTATAATTCTTATTTTATCTAACACAGAAAAAAGAATTACAAGAGCATATATTGAAAATGAATAAGGAGTTATGAATCAAGAAGCTAAAAAAAAGCTTAAAACTGTGATCCCTAAAATCATTAAATGCTTATTTTCTGGTATTTTAAAAGAAATTATCTGGCATCAATTTGTTATAATTACATTCTAAATAGTACTGATATATTTCTTTAATTATTTTTAGACTATTCTTCCACTGAAAAAAATGTATTTGATTTATCAACATGGAAAAAAAACATTTAAATTTACTTTAATTCATAAGGCAAGCATGAATATAAAAGTATAATATAAAATAAAAGATTATGTTAAAATGTGTTAATCTAAAGTGTTACCTTTAATGGTACTTCAAAAGGGTAAAATGTGTCACTGTAATATGGACTAGCATGTCTATTCTAACTAATTCTAGTTAGCAAGAGCACAGTTGGCTTAGAAAATGATATTTAAAGCTTGTTTTAGGGAATTGGCTTATAGGTATATATATGCATTAAAAGAGGTCAAGATGGGTAGCAGGGGTTAATTGATTTCTAAAGAGCTTGGATCTCACAGTCACACAAGATCACAGCCTTGAAAGCAGATAGGCTGTAAAAGACAACAAGGCCAAAAAGAACACATAGTTTAAAAAACAGTCTAAGGGACTATGTACTATACTGTTCATAAAATAAGATAAAAGTGACACCAGCTAACAAAGCTCCAGACCAGTGGGGCCTGAGTCCTAGTTTTGGGGGAACAGACCAAATTAGGAGAAGGCCTGGAATGACCAAATTAGTATGTGTGCATGTGATAGGTTGGAATGTGTTGACAACACAGTATGTGGACAGTGTGACCACAGACAGACAACCAACCAGAGAAGAGAACAACAGATGAAGAGTCATCAAGAGTCATCAGGAGGGAAGGAGAATACAAAAGCACTGATTTGAGAGTAACAAAGGTTCCCTCCCTGCCCCTCCTTCCTCCCCCCTCATCCCTTCCGCCTTGCCCTTGTTCCCTCCCCATCCTCCTCCTCATCCCTGTCCCCCAAGAAGGGTCCCTGAAGCCACCATGGACAGACAGCACACAACCAGTCAGTCTTATCCACCCCACTGGAGGGGGGTGGGGTGTGTGGGCCACAGCATTCCGCCTCCAGACTACTGACATGCTGACATCTAACACCTAAGAGACAGCCTTAGAGCGAAGACTGCATCCTTGTCAGATGTATCCTGACTGATGATAATCCTAGGATTGGTAGCTATAGAATTGCTTGATTGTTTGTATTGCTTCTTTTCTGTTATCACTGTGTATCAATACATTTGCCTATTATTGAATGGAAAGGTCATGATAGGTCTAAGGGTGGGTCCTCCCACCCACTGGAATGAAGCCTCTGGGTCCTAAATCCAGAGCCAATAAGCACCAGTAGTAACAAGGATATGATAAAATGGGCTAAGAGCAAGGGTACCAGGCGGGCTTATAATTTCTAAGGCCTCATCCATCTTGCTAAGCCACTCTTCCTTTTCTTGTTTCATTCACCTTTCCTCCTGACCTCCAAGCATAGGTGGCAGAAAGGGTGCTAATGGGGTTCAGCCCCCCAAACACAGGGCAACAGCAGGCATTGCCTTAAGGCAGCCCGCCTCAGGGTCCTGCAGCAGGGTGGGAGAGGTGGGCATGCTGAGCTATCTTGCGTACTCATAGCCAGGATCACCCCTGCCCCTAGCCCGCTTCCTCCTGCATTGTGGGGATTGTTCCATGACCCAGCGCATCTGGGGCCCCGTTCACCATGAATGGGGCCCTGGCCTGGCTGGGTCATGGGAAAAATCAGAGCATGGCACCTCCTCTAGAGGGGTGGCACTGGGCAGCCAAGAGGGAGAGGGCACGTGACCCCCAGTCTTTGCATAGGCGAAGGCATGCCACAGCTCTGACTTGGGCTCAGCCTCTGCTCCATGTCTATGCCTCACTGCCACTGCTTTGAAAGTGATGGGCACTGCCATGTGCATTGCTACCTGGCCCATCCAATGGCAGGGTACATGTGGTAGTGCCCACTGCTTTTGAAGTGGCGGTGGTGAGGCACAGAGACACAGAGCAGAGGCTGAGCTTAGGTCGCAGCTGCTGCTCACCATTGCCCGTGCAAAGATCAGGGTGGCCACGTGCCCTGCCCCCTCTTGGCTGCCTGGTGCCATGCCTCTGAAGGAGCCACTGGGCTATTCCTGGGGACAATGCAGGGCAGGGCAAGTACGGGGGATTCGGGGGCTCCATCCCCTCCAGCCCAGTGTTGCATCAAAGGCTGGATTTGGGTCCTTCTGGCCAGTGTGTGGCCAGGGCCAGGGTGGAGAGGCAGCTGGGGCCAATGCAGAAGTTGGGCCAGTGCAGCCAGGAGGCTCCCAGGGCTGGGACTGGTATGGCTGGGGCTGGGAGACAGCCATGGCCAGTGTGGAATCTGGGGATGATGTGGTCAGGGCCAGGAGGTGGCTGGGGCCAGGGCCGGGGCAACGTGGCACTGGGCAATACCGCTCTCCATTAGCCTTTTCCTATCTCCGCTCAGATTTTCCCATGGGGGGGGCGTGTTTGGGGCTCAGCCCCTCCCCATTTTTTTTCTTCCTCTGCCTATGCCTTCAAGTGCACCATCCTCAAGGCAGAGAAATAGAGAAGCTCTGAGCAATGTCTATCCCATTGCTTGGTGGTTTGAGCACTTTGATGGAAAGCAAGAAGTACAAGCTTATACCATTTCTGCTTGATGAGAGCAGATAAATTGATTGTTAGCTCCTTATAACATATCAGTAGGGTAAAAGTTGAGAAGACTCTCCTCCTGCAGATTCAAATCTTGACAGTCAGAATTAATGGTTGGGTCATCTACCTGCTAAACAAACGGTTTACCTATTAGATCATATTTTTGAGTGACTCACATTGTAAAAAAAGAAATATATGCAAAACTCATGGGGGTTTCATGCACCCACAAACCCTCGGGATTATGGCAGTCATGATCTCCTGGGGCTCAGATGTATGTAGGGCATCTCCATGGCTGCAAGCTCCTCAAATGAGGGGGCTCCCAGTCACGATAGCTTGCTTTTTCCTGGTGCAGATGAGCCCAGGATCAGGTTCCACCTGCACCAGCAATGAGGTATGATGGGATCTAATCTGTATCTCACAGTTTCATCTCTTGCTGTGAACACGTGGCATGGCAGGAGGTTCTAATGTGTGGATCACAACAGATTGTATTGCACGTTTATCTGCATATGTAAACGGGGCCCATGTGCTATTCTTTAACCCTTTTCTAAGATCTGTCTGAATCCCTTCTTATATCTTCCCTTTCATGTATTTGTGTAAACCTGTGTAAAGGGAAGTATGAATGTTACTTTGCAGCATTGTCCCACTTTTGCTTGAGGCTATGTAAAGGTTTATACTGATTCTACGATACATACCTATGTTAGGACAGGAAGGGGATAGTCAAACAAACACATTTCCTAGTCAGAGCATGTAACATATTCACTCATATGAATAAATATGACCTCAGGATAAATACAACCTCAGACTTTTTCCATGGAAGTAAAGAGAAAAAAAGAGCAAGAGGTCAGAGGAAAATGTCAGTAACCCTCCTTTTTGCCTATTTTCCTCCTCTCTGCCTATTCCCATTTATAAAACTGAGTCAGGGAATTGGGCTTCTTTTTTTCTTTGGCTTTGCAAGTAATTTCTCATAATATTAAATAAACAATACACTTTGTCATGTCGTGACCACATTTTCCAATTAAATACACATTTTCAAAACTATTTTTTTTTTGAGACCCACCTGATAAGTTCAGCTTCTTTCCTGACATTTACACATTTATCCCTTGGCACCTTATCTATGACATTTAGACAGAGAATACTACTTCTTACTTAGACAGAGAATCCTATTTCTTTTCCTCATTGATTCCCCCAGTTATTGATTATTTTTTTATCCAAAGATTTTTCAGGTCAGCTGCCAGCTTTTTTCTATTGTTCTAAATTCTAAATTATGAAGCCTCTGACTTTGTTATATTAACCCCCACTATAGCAGGATAAGCACCAATAGTGTTAGGAGCAAAGGAAATGAAGGTTGCAAATGTCTATAAGCTGATCCATAGTGGCTTCATCATATTCATCATGATATCTAGAAGAACATTATCAACAGAAGCCACCCCAGATACATTGCTTACTTTTTCCCTTTTTTTTTGGATATGTTTGACAGAGAATAAGATAGAGTGCAATTCAATAATACAGTGTGTTTTTCTATGTAAACCTGTTAAGTAAGAGAAAAATGCCAGTGATCAATATCTATGAATAATAAAATAGCCATATCTGTGAATATTTGCAAAAAAAAATATGTGTTGGCATTCACAATAGGAATTCATACAATGTTATTCACAGTCATCACATCAGAATTTGTTACAGAAAGATAAATCACCCAAAATTACAAAGACAACCCAAAGACAATATTATAACAAGCAACACCGCTAAGTGTTCATGTAAACTCAAAAGAGGTGAGAAATGTTGAATCTTGAACAGGAACAAATTATATCAGAATACCAGGAAAAAAAATCAGAGGGGATTATTCTCAGCTAGTATAAACATTTATAGTCCCATTGGATTCAGTGCAACTGTAAAGGTTTTATATCAGCTAAGAATATGCCCTTAGATTTGTGCCCACCTAAGGGATTCACCAACCTACAGCATTATGCCTTCAGTTACAGAGTATGCATAGGCCCATTTCCTATAAGGATAGCACTGGGCTTCTTTTAATAAAACCAGTATATTGAGAAGTAGGGTTTCTTTTACCCACACTGTCTTGCATCCCTTGTGAACATGTAGGTTGAACAAAAAATAGGAACTATTTTTGTCAAGAATAGAGATAAGAAATATAGTCTACTGTTACTCAGAGAACTATAAAGTGACTAGTGAAAATATAGTTAGAAAGTCAAAATATGAGAGTCCTAGTTCACAGGGGATCACAAAAAAACCCCCATTCTTTCAGAACACAGGTAGTATGGTAGGTTGATAGAACTGAGATAAATTAAACAGCTGTGCTCTAAAAATCTCTGAATTCATTTGATTGTGTAATAGCACTAACTTTTATTTTTAAAAGGGCCTATTCACAAACAATATATACATATTTTTATGAGATGTTGACAAAGTTCACATCATGTTTACAAAGATTTTTCCCACATTTCCTTTGAAATGAAAATATTTTTATTTGAGCCTATTTAAACAATTTTATATAAATGTAACTTTGGATGAGAAAAATGATATGCTTAATAATTCTTGCTCATCACTTCTTTTTCACATGCATTCTGGGTACTTCTACTGTATTTCCTGTTTTATTTCAAAGGAATCACATTGTGCTTTACATACACACTTAAGAAAACAGAATTGTACTTGCTGTTCTTCTGCATTGCAGTATGTGCACTATAGCAGAAGGCCACCTCTGTTTCTCCCCAAAACCTCTGGTCTGTGACAATTTGGTTAAGATGGGCCCTGCAGAGGCTACACACCTTACCCTATTTGTTTAGGTAACCTAAGCCAGATACATTCCTGAGGGAGGGGGGAAACCTGCTCCCTCTGCCTATGTGACTGGCATCACATACCTGGGTGAGGGGCTTGGGCTCCCTGGGGAGCTGGGAACTGTCAGTCTGCCCAGCAACTAGTGACATTTCAAATGGCTTGGATGACAGCCAACAGGTGCTGGCCTCCACTGGACCAGGTAAATGGGTGGCGGGGAGAGGGGTGGCAAATAAAATCATAAAGGGTGTGGACTAAGTGAAAAGGGAACTGCCATTCATCATATCCCAGATTTAGCCTAAAGCAAATTTTAAATTACTAATTATATCCCTGAATCAGGAAAGCATCTCTATTCAAGATGTTTTAGAACACATGCTTAAAATAAATTTCTTTACAACAAAACCCACAAAGCATTCCACTGGCAATGATCAGAACTCAGGACTCTACTTTTCCAGTGGAATGGCCTTCTCATTGGGCATGTCTATATGTGTGCCTGACTACACGGTTGTTACTTGCTTTGGGAAGTACTAAATGACTGCACAGTAACTGCTGGTATTGTGCTGTCCCAGTGGTACTTGGGTCGTTTCCAACCATACTGCACATTAGCAATGTGATACTGTGCAGTAGCTCATTGCAACTTTGCAATACCAGTGGCATCACGGTTTGTGCCTGCCAATGTTACGTTGCTATAGTGATGAGTTATGTTGCTGTAGCTCATCACTACAGCAATGTAGAGTCTCATGTAGATGCACCCACTGACTGCTTTCCATCATGCAGTCTTAGCAGCCTGATTGCCCAGCTTCCAAAAGAAAGGTGGAAGCTGTCATTGCCTCAACTACCACATAGTCTGGTGGTATGCACATTCTTCTGGGATGTAAGAGATGTGGTTTGAGTTTCCTCAGGCTGATAAGGGCTCAGAAACTACCTGTCCCACTTTCTGCCCCAAGGCTGAAGAGCTACGCACTGTGTCCATGTTCTTGCCACTTCTTCCTTCCCTCCCAGCTCTCACCTTCCAGTTATAGTTTTGGCTCAACTATAATTGTACTGGCTCCTTTGCAGCTGCCCATTAACTGGAAAGTGCGTGTGTGGGGAGGGAAGAGGATAAGTGGCAGCAGCACTGTACAGCTGGAAGCTGCCTGTCCCTGGCACAGCTCACTGCTGCCTGGCCCCAGCATCAGTGTGGGTGTGGGCACAGGCAAATCCCAGTTAGAGGCCAGATCCAGTGGCACCATGGGGTGGATCTGGCCCCTCAGATTTGTGAAAGGCTAGTAGGAGGTGCTCCTGCATTGAGCCACCCACCTCACTGCACCGGACCACTTTCCAGTCTCCAAATGCCTCCCTAAGGGCGCCTCATGTCTGGCCGACCCCCTTCCTGGAGCACACCATCTAGCCTGGGGGTAATACTGCCACCACCCAGGGCTGGGCTTGATCCTGGCTCTGCGTCCCCTGGGTAACATGGGCCTAATAGCCCTCAAGGGTACTTGACTCACTTCAAGTACTTGGGGGTGCTTCCCTCAATCAGAAGCACAAGTAGTGGTCTCCCTTAGTCAGTCAAACCAAGGGGACCCCAAGGCATAATCTAGACCTATTCCCAATAAGTCTCCCACTCTAAGTACAAAGGAGAACTTTATTGTTTACAGGGGGTAGGGTTGGAATAGGGTACAAGGTAGAGCAATAGAGAAATCCCATAAAGCAAACTGGCATGGCTGGGTAGCCTTTGACCACGCATCTGAGTTACTGCAAGTTACACATCTAGTTAGATCTTGGGTAGTGTACTCACAAGTATCGTCCAGAAGCAGGTAGAGATTCCGTCTGGAGGCAGGCAGTTTCTTGATTAGGAGTTTTGAGAGAGAGGGCAAGTTTCAGATGATCCAGCTCGTCTCTCTTTCTGAGTTTTCCTCATGGCTGCTGCCCCCTTCTCCTGGGCAGTCCTTAAATTATATAGCCCTTGTGACCTCATTTACCTGGTCCAATGGAGACCAGCACCTGTTGGCTGTAAGCCAACCAATTTGAAACGCATCACTAGTTGCTGAGCAGACTGGCAGTTCCTAGCTCCCCAGGGAGCCCAAGCCCTTCACCCAGGTATGTGATGCCAGTCACATAGGCAGAGGGAGCAGGTTTCCCCCCTCTCTCAAGAATGTATCCAGCTCAGGTTACCTACAGCGATAGGGTAAGGTGTGTATCTTCTGCTGGGCCCTTCCGTACCAAATTGTCACAGAGCAGAGTTTTTGGGGAAAAACAGAGTTGGCCTTCTGCCACAGGCTGTATGTTGCCAGCCCCTCAGCAGGGCAATCTAGATTGTACCTGGAGGCAGTCACCTCCAGGTAACTAGGCTTTTAATGCTATCAGGGTGTCATATTTTTACATACTTAAGTGGAGGAACTCAAGCAAACAAATCATTTAGATCTGACCCCAAATGTTCACTGATCTACTATACCAACATACCACATGTTTTCTATGGTTCTACCCATTTCTTCTGAAACAGTGACCCTTTCTTATAAAGATAATTTCTAGGAAAGATCTTTATTCTAAGAAAAAATTACCTTTTCTCTTACTGTCATGCCAATATCCTGCAGTTCAGAACAAAATAATACAAATATTAACCTGAGTGGGTATTGTAATGCCTTGCCATTTAAAACTATCTGAATGTAATATAAGAAAGGGACTTATGGCATATCATATTTTTTAAGGTATAAACTGAATATCTGAAGAAGAGCAAGATAAAGAAGATAAATATAATTTAGAACCAGTAAGAATGAATATTGTTTCTCAACTCTCCACATGCTTACCTGTGGCATATAGAAATTATAAAATGCTGTAATGTGTCAAATAGTACCATAAGGAAAATGATAATAAGAAAAACACCAAGCCACTGTCAATATCAACATAAAAGCCAATAATACACCAGAGGAAAATAAACTAGTAGTGCTACAAATTAAAATTTGTAAGTATAGTCCACAGCTTATCTAGGTTTACAACAGGTTGGTCTGGATAGTATTGTCAGAGAATAAATAGAATTCTGATCCCCAGAAATCTGTGAGTAAACTTTCGTCTGTAATTGGGCCACACAGAAGAGAAACTGAGATTATAGTACAATTATATGTATACTACGTGGGCTTTACCTGCTGTTCAGGTGCAGCTCCAAATGCAGAAATAGCTGCTACATAGCCAATTATGATTGCACTTGAGTATAATTTATTTCCCAATAATGTTTACCTTGTTTTCTAACTAAATTAAATCTAGCTCTACATTTGTTATTTTAATAAGGACATTGCTAAAATTAACACTAGAAATCAAAAGGAAAGTCTTTAAAATTTAGATGGAGGTTATAATTGAGATGAAATATCATTTAAATATTTAGATTAAAGGACTCAACCTGCCCAGAAAATTGTTAGTAGCAGAAGTTTGGCTAGTGGTTTCAAGATAACCAAAACTTGCAACTCATACAGAAGATATATAGGCAATATACTTTTCCAAGAAGAACTGAAGATGTCATATTTTTTCTTTTTTTTTTTCAAATTTATAGTATATTTAATAAAACTATAATATATTATGAATAGTCTCATCATTCTAGAATCACATTTAACACAAGCACAGAACCATAATATGTATGTTATTTTCTTTAAAGAGTCCAGTAGAAAAATCAATTCCAGTGACCGAGAACATGGTAATAGTCATCATATGAATTTGTGACAATTTAACCCACCACCATATACACTAACCAGGTGTTTGTGTTCTGGAGAGGTCACTCCAGCTTTGCTTTATCTTTCAAGCAAGGATTACATTCAGTGAGCTGATGTCTCACTCAGTGTCATTCTATTGTCTCATGAGGCAGACAGATGCCTATTACTACTACTGCATACCCACCACTGGTTTTGAACCAATTTTCATACAAATGTAATGATTTCAAGTCTCTTGGATAGAGACTTCTTTTATTGGTATTAACTAACGAGTATCCTCTAGAACATGTGTGGCTTCCTTTCTTATTTCTACAAGTGATAAAATAAAATAAGATGGACATGTCAATCAGAATATCACAGGCTATTTTAGTTGTAAATACATTCAGTTAAAAAAAACAAAACAAAATATCATTACTGAAAAATAAATAAGTTTCCTTAAAACATACACTGTTACAATATAGCTCTCATACCACTTTTTGAAGAGTGATGGGAATGATATGGGCAAGGTATCTCTGTAGTTTGTATAAAAGATTTAGCCTACAGCAAATTTTAAAAGCTAGTAAATAAACTCTTAAAAACAAAACATTTAATGGAATCACCCTTAACTAGACCATTAAAGATGAGAATATTAAATCCTATACCTAGTTTCCTTGGACTCCTAAGGAATATAATGCCAGAGGGAACATGTTTATGTTTATGTAAGATCCTTTCATTTTGTCCCTTACCCTTCCATCATTTGTTTTATCTTTCATTCATGAAATGGCTGTAGAAAGAACAGCTATGAGCTAGATCATGGCTGGTCAGCATGGGCTTATTTGTTATTATGTGAAAATGACCTTTTTAATGATATTTGGGAACACACACTATTTGTAGCACCTATCAATAATAATGAGGATTTATTTGAATGATGGTGTGCCCTTTAAAAATCATTTTGCAGCAGCTTCCTCTGATGCTATATTCGAAAATAACATAAAAAGGTAAAATAAAATGTCAGATTCTCTTTGATACAAATCTCCTAAACCTTTTTCAGTAAAAATCACCATTTTACATTCTAGCTCCCACAGACTTCAGTATCTGTTATTGCAATCTTTTGAGTCATTCAGTGTACAAAAAAAATGTGTATACTCTCAGAGATAAGCATGTGTTCCTTACAAGTGAGAATTTCAGATATCTGTTTAAATATGATGCAAGGAGTACTGAACAAATCCTTCCAATCTTATGATCTTCTGTAATTGCCATTTCCCCATCAGACCTGACCTACTTCTTGAGCTTGGGAAGCACTGGAGAAGCTTGGAATGGAAAGAAAGAAAACAATGTCAGAAATAAATATACCATTATAAATTGTCTCCCCTACATTTTGAGGAGAATTCAGCTGCATTGAGAAGGCACGAAAATTGAACAACTGTAACATTAGAAAATGCTGAGGCAGAAAGCACAGGCTCGTTGATGCATTCTCAACATGCATATTTTATTGGGAGTGACTTTGGAAGCTGAATTAGTACCCAGTGAACTACATATTCAAGACTGAGAAAGGAAGGAAAAAAGCAAGTAAGGAGATTGCAGTTATAGTTAAAACACCAGCCTGCATAAACTATGATACAGTCCTCCTTCAGAAGCCACTAAAATGTAGAGAGCTAAAGTTCAATAAATTCCTTTTTGAGAACATACCCTGGATAATTTTTTTTTCTTTAAGTTGGCCTTGGACCACATGTACTTGTGACAAATTTATGTCATCATCAATAACGGAAATTATTTTATACAGTGTAACTAGGGAAAAATGACTATCCCCTCTTCTTCTTATATTATAGATATATACATTCTATGTTTGTTTTCCTCTTCTAACCCCGCTTCCTCATTTGTTCCAAAAATCATATATTCTGGTATCCTTCATTATTTTCTCAGTTTCTCTCTCACTCTCTTCTTGCTCTTTTCTACCTCAATATATATGTAAAAAACTCCTTAAAGTTATTTGCTTTTTGAATACTTACCCATCTCCCTTACTCCTTTCATCTGTAGAGCTTTTGAATATACTGTTTACAACAGGTGTATGAAATTCCTTTCTTCTAATTGCATCCTAGATGCATTTAATCATGAAAGGAATTAGAAACTGGAAATCAGGACTGTTCCATGAGCAATATTCCTACCCATAGTCTCTAATAAACTCTTTTCAATACCAGAACTTCAACTTTATTTTCTTTATTTAGACTATTCTTATGACAGTACAGTAGTGCTATGCTATACATTTCTTGAACTTTATAGACTATTTCATATTGTACAGAGGAAAGCCTAATTTGTCAGAAGTACTGAGTAGCTGGTGCTCTCTGAACAGAGTAGGAATCATGAATATTGAGAGTGTTGAACCCCTCCCCCCCATAACTATATATTGCTTATAGATACTTGCTTTAAGATCAGATTCTGATTTTTCACTCTGATGTAGCAGTAGATTACTTCAAAATGTTTTCTATCCATTTCACTTGGACTAGTCTGAAAGTTAAGACCTATTTCCATAACCCCTTTCCTCCACCCCTCCCAAAAGAAAAGGTTAGTTGTTTAGATTTAAAGGCCATGTCCACACGAGCAATGGAGTGGCAGCACAAATAGTAAGAGCATAAATTTGTGCTGCTACTTTGTGCTGCAGTGTACACCCCTGCTTGTGATCTTTGCAGTGGGACACATTGTCCTGCTACTCTATGTTCTGCAGAGGAGGGGGTGGCTGGGGTACAGGGTGCCTTAGCGTGGGACTAGCTGGAAGGCAGCCTCCACACTGAAGCACCCTTGTGCCCCAGCCAGCTGGGGAGTGGCACATGGAGATGGGAGATGGGGAGCATGGCTCCTCAGTGTGGGGGCTCCATGCATCTCAGCACAAGGGCTCTGCAGTGGAGGCATGCAGACACAGTGGGGAGCAGCCAGCCCAAGGTTGCCTGCTTCCCTGTCTTGAGGCACACTGCACACCAGGGAGTAACTGACTGGGGTGCAAAGTGCCTCAGGGCTTTACATGCTATACATGTGGTTTGTGGTGCTGCAAAGAGGTTTGCATCACCACAACCTGTATGTGCCTGCACATCTGGATCCGGTCAAAGGGTGCGTCTACATGTGCCCTTAAGGCAACATGACAAACTTCAGTGCTGGTTCACTCTAGAGTTTATCACAGCTGCTTAATGGCATATGTAGATGCTGCCGTTCAGAGGGCAGCCAAGATAACAAGAGTTTGAGGAAGGGTAGAACAGCCCCAGTCTAGCAGGGGCCCAGGGATCAGCCCCAGGCTCTGGAAGGCAGAATCAGGTGGTGGAGGGGCTGGCTGGAGCACAAGAGTGCCCCAGTGTGCAGAGGCCTGTGGTAAGTAGCAAGCAGGGGGCTGGCCTCCTTCAGCCTGGGATGACAGGGTGCAGTATACCCCCGGGTCAGTGTTTACATGAGCGTTTAGGTACAGTTATTTTCATTTCCATAAGATATTACTGTTCCCAACAATACTATCTTATGGAGGCAAAAATTAGTTTGCTGTGAATAAATAGCTTTGCACGTGTAGACTGCTACACTTTACATCACAGCAAGTTTGTCTACTGCACAATTAAACACAGGTGTAGATGCATCCAAATTGGAAATATTTTCCTACTTTGTGTTTTAACAATCCCCTGCTCAATGTAAGTTTAAATATCAGTTCAGCCTTTTTGTTTTCCTAAACATACTACATTCTTTCAGGATGTGCTTTTATATAGACAAAATGTATAGCCAAATACAATGCTGGCATGCTTTATATAGGTAACTTAGTTGTAAGGACTACTTCAAGGTCCCTATGAAAATCCCTAGTTTTTCAAGGCACAGGAAAAAAAAAATAGACACTTGTAGTTTAAAAGGTGTGGGTGGAATTTCCTATTTACACTCTAATGAATCAATAAGCCTGTAAGAGCTATCTTGTAGAACAGAAACCCATAAAAGTTCTTAAAACAAAGAGTGTTTTTGTAGTTTTCTTCCAACAGTGCAGAATTAGCCTATTTATTTTCTTTTATTCTCAAAGAAATCCCTTACACAGCAATACAATGCAAAGAATTTCCCCAGTAGAAAAGCTGTAGACTTTATTCGCATCCATAAAGAATAACAAGGGTGCTATTGACTTGACAGATGGAGTTCTTAAATGCACAACATTTAGACAGCTACGGAAAGCATCCCTCAGACTGTTTTTGAGAGAAACTCATATTTGATCTTCCTCTCAACCTGTATCAAATTTTCTGAATAAAAGTTAATCAAAGGAAAATGCTATTCAAAGAATGATTAAACACAGAAATAAAGGTAGGTAAAACTTCTGTTTATCACTTCACCATGGTGGCACATTGAATGTAACCGAAAATGGTTGTTAATATTATGAGAAAAAGGATGTGTGCAGCTTTAGATGTTTTAATCAGTTTTCACTGATTAAAATAATAACTTGCTACCTTTTGTCTTCTAGATATATAAGAAACAAGGAGAGAAGAATACAAAATCACTCTCCTACAGCCATAATAAATCTCTCTCCAGCCACTTAAAAGTATTCTATATCATATCTATCTAAATCATTAAATACAGAGTAGGGGAAAAGACTGAATTTGCTTGGTAGATCACTTTATAATTAGGGACTATGGGCCAAACTCAGATTATGCTGTTTGTAGTATAAATTCAATGTTTGTTAAAATTAATTAATTTACCATAGATTTTCATTGGTACAACTCACTAGAATTCCCTAACAGAACTCTGGATTCATAGATTGCATAGACATTAGGGGCTGGAAGAGACCTCATGAGATCATTGGGCCCAGCTCCTCCACCATAGGCAGGAAGTCAGCTGGGATCAAGAGAACCCAACAAGAAATATATCCACCTGTTTTTTGAAGAAGTCCAGAGTAGGTGTTTGCACCACCTTTGTGGGGAGTTTGTTCCAGACCCTGGACACATGCACTGTAAAGAACTTTTTTTCTTATATCCAGTCTAAATCAACCTTCCTGGAGTTTATGGCCATTAGACCTTGTTATCCCATGGGGACCTCTGGTGAACAGGTATTCTCCCAGGTCCTGATGTACCCCTCTTATGAAGTTGTAGGCTGCCACCAAGTCCCCCCTGAGCCTTGTCTTCTCCAGACTGAAGAGTCCCAAGTCCTTCAGCCTCTCCTTGTACGGCCTTCCCTCCAGGCCTTGGATCATATGAGTGGCTCTCGTCTGGACTCTCTCAAGCTTCTCCACATACTTCCTGAAATGGCAGAGGTGGGGGGGGGGTGCAATACTGGATGCAGTACTCCAGCTGTGGTCCCACCAGGGCTGAGTAAAGCAGGAGGATGACTTCCCTGGTTTTGCTTGAGATGTATTGGTGGGTGCACACCAGAGTTTGGTTAGCTTTGCCAGCCACAGCATCACATTGGTGGCTTATGTTTATCTTGTGGTCTATCAAGACCCCCAAGTCCCTTTCAGTCGTGGTGCTAGCAAGCGTATCACTGCCGAGCCTGTAAGTATGCTGGGGGTTCTTCCTACCAAAGTGCAACACCTTGCACTTTTCTGCATTGAAGGCCATCAGATTTTGACTAGCTCACCTTGAGAGTGTGTCCAAGTTGGTCTGTATCCCCAGCCTGTCCTGCGATGTGACCACCCTCCCCCATAATTTGCTAATGTCCGTGAACTTGGCCAGTTTACAACTGACTCCTGAATCCAGATCATTGAAGAAAATGTTAAAGAGTGCTGGCCTGAGTACCAAGCCCAGAGGGACTCCACTGGTAACCCTGTGTCACATTGATTTTCTCCTTTCAACTAGGATTCAGTCTCTAATATTTACCAGCTTCTTTCTGTTAGCACTGGATTTATGATCCAGATACCTTGTTCTGGGAAGATTCAAACCCTCATACTGACCACAACCTTTCCATTCAATAATAGGCAAATGTTATTGATACACAGTGATAGCTGATAAAAATAATGCAAATAATGCTATATCTACCAGTCCTAGAGCTGTCAGCAGAGGGAATGTATGTCTGGCCAGGATGAAAGCTTCACTCTAAGGTTCTCTCTTGAATGTCAGATGTCAGCAACCTGGAGGTTGGAGGCCAAGGCCCAGTGGGGTGGATAAGATGGGCTGGTGGTATGACTTCTGTCCATGGTGCCTTGGGTTCTCCTGTCGAAAACATTTTTTTGCTCTGAAATCCCGTTTTTGTATTCTTTTCCCCTCCTGATGACTTTTCATTCATGGGCATCACTAATTTTTCTCTCAGTGGTCATCATCATACTGTCCTGTTCTGTCCTATTAGCATATTCT
The DNA here is from genome assembly GCF_030867095.1 of Alligator mississippiensis. NCBI lineage: Eukaryota > Metazoa > Chordata > Crocodylia > Alligatoridae > Alligator > Alligator mississippiensis. The sequence goes on from NC_081824.1 coordinate 382,157,422, forward strand.
TTTGTTTCACAAACCCATCAGATGCACACATCCTACTTTGGGATTTCTCAGTATCCTCCTAATTTGGTCTTTTCACCTAAACCAGAAAGCCCAAGGTGTCTCAGTTAGGCACTGTGACCTGGTGCCACCTTATCTCATGTTACAGAACGGTGTGGAACATGCCTACAATTTCCCAGCCTGTGTGTCTATCCCTGTCTGCCTTGAAGGCTGTGAAATTGTATGACAACCAGGCTTTTAGAAATCAATTAACCCTTGCCATTGCCCTGGACCATTGTTCTAATGCATATCTATTTTACCTATAAGCCAATTCCCCAAATCAAGCCTCAAAATACCATTTTCTAGCCATAACTTTCAGCATAATTTAGGACATTGTTCATAGTCAGGAATCCATGTATATGCACATTGTGACTGTCATACATAGTAGTATGATTGTGTTATTCCCAGATAACCTGTAAATAATAAAGCCATTTAGGCCAGGATTAAAACAATTAAATGGAAATAAGGCTAATAGCAAGTTTATTGTTTTCCTATTTCATTTTTAATATTGTTACAGTTATGCTTTCCACCCATCATCCTCAAAATGGCTGATTGGCCAACTCCCCTAGATATCTATTTGGAAATAGATCATTATCCCCTCTACCTCAAAATATTTGTTGGCATATTTGGTGGATGTTGACATTAAAGAGCCCTGATCACTTCACAGTTCAGAGTGTCACAAATGTCTTCCTTGTATCTACAGAGCCAGCCAGATTTCTCCTCTCCGGACTTTTTTTGGACTGGTATTTATTTAGGTCTTTGATGTTGGTTTTTGTAATACCTTAATTCCCAAATTGCTGTGAAGTGTATAATTTTATAGGTTTCTACCTCTTATGCTATCAAGAGAGTTGTCTTTCTTCACAGTTTCTCGTTTTATTATTGAAAAATCCATTTCTTGGCTTTCACCATGTCTCTAAAACACACGCACAAACCTTCTCCCATGTAGGCTTTAGGGTATATTAAAATCTTTTACAAGCACTTTAATCTTATTTCATCTTTACTTCCAGTTGAGAATTGGTGAAGCATTAAGGTAAGCCCTAGTTATAGAAGAAACAGACAACAAACTTTTAGACATTAAGGTTGTTAGTTTTCTTAATTTCACAGTCTTCATGGGAGGTTCTGTAAAAAGGCTTTATGAGGTAAGTAAAGGACATTTTGGGGCAATAGAAATTCAGCCTCTGTTGAAAACATTATTAGTTTCCACTTGGAAGCACACTATACACAACACATTACATAAAAGTTTAATTACAACATCATGATTCCTTGACAAGCACATAAAACATCACACATTTAATCATTGCAAATACTTTGGCACTGTATCTTTTCTAGTGGTGCTAAGGTAATAGTTAAGGTCTTACATTTATACTGTAAAACAGATTAATATGTAGTGTTTCTCAGATGTAGAAGGAAGAAGAAAATGCTTTGTGGGGGTACAGAACCAGGCACTGCTACTGGAATGAGACTGTATTTCTACCCTGGTATTTGGAGTCAGGGTTGAGATGAGTCCTTGAATCAAGTTGAAATAGCAGTGAAGACAAGATAACTTTTGCTCAAATTGGGTTAGCAGTTAAGCTTTAACTCTAACAAGCTCTATAAACTTGAACTGAACTGCTACATTGCTTTTTTTCTGCTCAGGGTTGGTGTTTTATTTGGAGTAGCTATTTTTGACTTGCCAATCCAAATAAAGAGTAAGTCTATTTTGATGTGAAGATATACTTTGCATTGAAACTAAAATGTGGTTAAATGCCTTTTTATATGGGCATTTCTTTCTTTTTAGGAAATGTACTGAGTAGATGTCACACACAACCAAAATTAACTGATTTTATATGAAGTGTTTGTTGCTATTATACACTGGGATGCTGGATAGCAAATGTTAATCTGTTCCACAAAGTACAGTTTATACATTAGATTTCTGAAATTTCAGCATAATCCTCTATGGTCACAAGGACAGTGATTGAAAGTCACTAAGGGTGAAAGCATTTAACTACTAAACAATGAAGCAATCAAGAGTATTCACAGGAATATTCTTTCAGGTGGTGTAACTAGCAGATTGGGGAAAAAATAGCCTGAGGCAAAAGGAAGACTTCATATATGGTTCTTACACCAAAGCTAACTAATATCATAACTGGACTGGAGCCAAAGATATTCAGTGTGGATAGTGTTTCTACTGTTTTTCTGCTACTGAGAAAACTTACTTTGAGGGTTTGTCTACGTGGTTCCTCCCAGAAAAATGTGGAGCTAAGGGTCAAACTGGAAATAAGGCCATTTTACCCTCAAATGAGAGTATCCCCACAAATGAGCTTGGGCTTCACAGCTTTGAGTTTTTTTCTTAATATTTCTGAGTTTCCATTTGCAGACAGAACTTGAGAGACAGATAGGCACCAAATCACCTGACTTACTAAAATCATGGAAATTTGTACAGTTCTGTTCCTATTACAAAGAGGAGGCAATCTCATTTAGAATGAAGCTAAACACAACATTAGAGGAGGCTGAATATTCATGCAGAATGTTTGTTTTTCTGAATTCATTTTCTTTAATAATTTCATTCCATTTGCAAAGTAAGGAAGAAAGAATGAAAGAGAAAAAGAAAGGCTTGACTTTTAACTACTTTATTCAGGAGTTTGAGGTACAAAAAGATGGCCCCTTCATGGTCCAGGTCCAATAAACAAAGCAAAGACAAACAAATTACCATCAAACCGAGAGCACCATGTCATCACATTCATAACATCGCATTGTGACAGACACCTTTGCTGTATTTCACATCGTGCCTAACATGCCGTTATGTCACTGGGACACCGGCCATATGGTTGTGCAGACCAAAGCTCTCTATAAACAAACAATTCCTACCCTGTTCTATCCTATCATACACATAACAACACTTTCAACTTCCCACGCAAGGAAAAAGCAGCCTGCTGAGGGCCCGGGGCATGGCACGAGGTGGGAGTTGCTGTTCAACACTGAGTCTGCCTGGTCATCCAGATTGGTCATGAAATCAGAACACGTATTGAAAATGGCTGTCCTCCACACGGCACAGCAGTCCTTCAAGGATCCAGTGTGCCTCAAAGGTGGGCAATGCCTGCCAGAGCACAGCATGCTCAAACTCCAGCAAGAGGAGCACCTGTACCAGGAGGCCGATAAGCCACAGGGCATCATCTGAGCTGGTTCTAGCAAGCCGGTTGCAGCAGTTCTTGAGGACAGTCATCTTAGCCTGACCCAGTAGAAAGTTTGCCAGGCAGATGCCAGGCAGTTTGCCAGGATGCCTACCTGACTGCCTGGTATGGGTAGGAGCACACAAGAGGCTCCTGCCCAGCGCCCACAGTGGTGGCTTGAGGGTGACAAAGAGCGGCTGCAGGCGGGGACAGTCAAGGAAGGAGTGATAGAGGCTCTCCTCAATGCCCCTGGGGCAGAAGGGGCAGGCAGTTGAGGCATCTGGGTCAAAGAAGGACACCAACATGCCAGTGGCTAAGATGCTATGCAGCAACTGCCACTGCAGGTCGCCAGTCTTTTTGGCGGTTCGCGGCTTATACAATATGCACCAAGCCAGGTGGGCCAGTGGGGAATCTGGTGGCCCCAGATGCTGTCGCCACAGTGTATCAGGGTGGCCTTTCAGCACTTGGACATGGCAGATGTGAACCACCCAGGTATAAAGGCTTCTGCACAACAGAAAAGCAAAGGGGGAACCCATGTCACTGTTGGGAGGCATGGGGAGCATCAGCAGGGTGCCAGGCCTACCAAAAAGAAAGAAAGTCTCATAAATCCTGCCTCCCAACACATGTACACACCAGGTACTAGGAGAACACTCTAGCACAAATCAGACACCCAAAGTCACTAACAAGGAGAAAAGCCTCTTCAAGTCAGTCCCACTCCTGAGCTGCTTATCCTAGAGTGACTGATCCTTGCTTAATGCTCTGCTTACATTGAATCATTAGGTGCCTATACTTCCATGGAAGTTGACACAAAAAAAAAAAAAAAAAAAAAGGAGAGGGAATAGTGGTGAGGTCTACCCTTTGCACAATAGTGAAAGAGTTAGGACACTCACCTAGGAAGTGGAAAATTTGAATTTCACAGTCTTCTCATAATGAGAGGATCTGAATCCAGATGTCCCATTTTACAGAGTAGTGTCCTAACCAGTGACATATAGAATGGGATGAAAATGGGGAAAGGCATTATAACTGGGTGGCCTACCTGGGTGGCTTCTTCAGGTGTTCTTTGTTTCCTGCCAGTTCTTTGATACAAAACATTCTTTTAGACAAAACAAGCCAACCAAACAAACAAAATCGAAAGAAAATCCTGTTGTGCTATCCCAGACCTTGGAATAGCTACCCCTTTGGCTCCAGTCCCAGCACAGTAGCCTGGCCTCTCCTCTCCATGCAGCAAGCAGTTCAACTCATGACTTGTCTTTTTTGGTTTCTCCCTTCTCTCTCCCCTGGGGTTTTCATCTCCCAATGGGGCACTTCCTCATTATCCATGTGCCAGGCAGCTGGGCTCTCTCAAATGGGATTACTGCTCACTTTGAAAGGGACAGGCAGCCCTTTTACAGGCATTCTCAACTCCTCCAGTTGAAATTGGGCAACCAAAATTGCAAGAGTCATGGGGAAATAAGGAAAACAGAAAAGAGACCGTGTTTCTCTAGCCTTGTGGTTAAGGCACTCCTTGCGGGGAGGGGGGTGCCATGGACTTTAAATCCTACGAACACAACAAAGTAGTGAATGTAGAATGCAAATAACATTCTACAAATCCTTTTGGAACATAGATGTCTGCTTTCTCATAGATGCCACGATGCTATTCATCAAGATTCAACTTAACATGCCTGTCACCTTACTTCAACTTTTCACGATTCTGAAAATATCTTTCAGAAACATCAGTCAGCTGTTTCATGTTTTCTTGCATAAACATATTAGTTATTTTTTGTTGTGTTTTTAATGCATTTTTTAATATTTTTTTTCCTTTTGCCCTCTATAATTCATTGGAACTAAACAAAATACTAAAAGCTGTTTTCTTTTCCTAACCAAATACTTAAGTAACTAGTTAACATTAAAGTGTATTTGTAATAACATAGTTTATGGTATACTCTTGTGGAATTTTTAAATTTAGAATACACCATGTAGTTCTTAAAAAACTACAATATGCATAAACTACACATTCAATGCACATGCCGGAGAGAATTTTTTTCAATAAACAAGTATTACCCTTGAGAGCAGTTTTACAGTAGCTGAGTTTACAAGCTGCAGAACTCAAGTTCATTAAAATGTCTTGCTGCCTATATAAGGACTGAGAGCACAACACAGCTCTTTTACATTCAACTTTTATTCAGGCTTCAGATGTTTGTTTACCTTACAGCATACATCAGATGTAAACATTTAAGTAAGTCTGTTTAATTTTATACCTATTATAATTGTTTGCATGTAAATCATATTGTACAGTAGTTTGGGTAATTAATGACTTCCTTTTAAAATTCCATTTTACTTGAGAAGTGTCTCCAAAAGATTATTTTTCACACTGGCATAAGAAATAATGGCATCTGTTGTTATCCATTAATTAAAAAAAAAAAAAAAAAAACACAACAAATTGTCTTTGGAACAACATTCCAAAGACATTCACAGAATGTATCTTGCGTACTGTTTAAAGCATATTAATCTCAAAGGAGGTTGAAAAATGTTCTCAAAATTGGCCACTATGTTTTCTTGCATTCCACTCTGTTTATGATTACTGCAAAAAACAAATCCTTACTCATAAGGCCCACGACTGTGATCTAATATAATTTTTATGCTCCTAACATAATTTACCATTATTATTTCAATAATGGAAAATGTTGATGGGGACAGAAGTAAACTTGACTTTTTAAATGGTGATTTTTGACTGTCCCAAAACTTTTCTATCTTAAAAACAAAACAAACAAACAAAACAAACAAAACCCAGAAAAACTCAACAAAATAAAGCACAGAATCAAAACTTATCACATGGTATCTTTCAGTTTCTGTTAGTTTGGGATAGAAGCCAAGGACTACATTCCCTTTTCTCTAATTATTGCTGTTATTTCAATTAGATTCCCCTTCACAAATGTTCATATATGTATGTATGTATGTATTCATCATCATGATTATTATTATTATTTGCATTAGGAACACAGATAGCAACAAATTCCTTCTGTAAACAGCTCTTTTATTGAGTACAACATGTTCAAAGCAATAGGAGCTGTAGGTGCTCAGTGTCTGAAAATGAGGCTTACTGTATATGTAATACTTTGTGTCATTTGTGTCCTCCTCAGTTCTTTCCCCTTTCCCTTTTTTTCTCCTGTTATGTACAGCCACTACGGAATACATTTGTGTTTAACCTGCTGAATTGTTTTGTTATGTAGAAAAAATAGTTCCATGCATTCTGTCCTGAACTTGACACTGGAACCTTGCAAACTGTTTGAACAGTCTGCTGAATGCTATCCTTTTTCAGGAAGAGAAACTGAGCAATTAGAATTTGATATGGCACATTTTACAATCCATCTGGCAGGAGCCAGGGGAAATAACAATGAAATGTAAGGCTCATTCATGTTGGCAAGTGGCCTGCTTAGATAATAGATAATTAAGACTAGAGATAGGCAAAATACATTCAGAGTGGTTAAAATCAGAGGAATTTCACATTTCCCATAAAAAATATAATTTCTTTCACTCCAAATTATATCTACAAAATAACCTCTGTTATTTTATTCTCTGTGGGAATAAGAAAGTCTAAATTTTAATAAAAAATAGAATTAGAAGTTATTATCTACTTGAAATAAGACCACTGTCATACTGAGAACAGTGATTAAGAGCAGTAACCACTATTGTCTCATTGTTTCATTGTACTCCCTCGTCTGTCTGCATCCATCTGCTCTTATTTTTTCATTAGATTAGAAACCCCTTCAGGCAAACACTATATTTTCTTTATGTACAAATACAGCACCAAACACAATGGGGATCTCTTCCATTATGAAACTCTTTGCCCCTACAAAAGTACAAACAACAACAATAATATGAACAATCCAGTATACACAGTCCAAAGAAAAATAGAGCTAAAAATTCACCTCCGCAACATTTGGAATACCAGTTAACAAAGAGCCATATTGATCAAAGAAAGTAGTGAGATAGTCACCAGTGGGTAGACCCAAATTATTATACCCATTTAGGCGTTGTCCCAGGATCCTAATCAATAGTCCTAATCATAATTCTGGTTTAGCTTCTAAATCAATGTTACTAATTCCTTGTCATGTACAAGGATGTTTATAGGCATAATAGAAAGAGGAGCCTACAAAGGGCATTCTAGAGAGCATAGATACTGGCCTACAGGCATCTAGAGCTAGCTAACAGGCAATTTAGACACACTGGTATTTCTGAATACTTACTCTTCTTCAGAGCGTTGATGCCTGAATCAGAGTTGTACATTAACTGCCTCCATCACACCAGGACACAAAATGTCTAGAGGAGAGGAATCTAATTCACAAACAGGAACTGAATTCAGTACAAGGTGCAGCACTTACAGTCGCATAGAATCTTAAGGTTCAAAAGGACCTCAAGAGTCATCTGCATAAACCAACTCTGAGAGATATCTATTCATTTTCTTCTTGAGATTCAGTAACTTTCTTAGATACTCTGTTCCATTGTTCTCCTGATCTTAAGTTAAGATGTTTTTCTTGAGATATGAATCTACTTGCCATGTGTACTGCCTTCTGAGTCAAGTGATAACTATATTTCTCCATCTTCTTTATGACAGCTGTTCAAGTATTGCAAAGTGTTATCATGTTTTCTCCCTTTTCCTTTTCTTTCTAAGTGATATATACCAACTTCTTTCAACTTTTCCTTGTACAACTTTTTTAAAAACATTTTTTTTCATTTATTTTGTGTGTCTAGATCTTCAGGTTTTCTCTTTTACATCATTTTTGTACTGAAATGGTCTAAACTAGAAACAGTACTGCAAGTAAGGCCTAGCTATCATCTTTCCTCAGTCTTAGATTACAATACTTTTGTTGAAGCAACTCTAAATTTATTTTATATTTTTTTTTCTATAGGATTCATATTCTGATTAATTTTCTGACCTATATTGACTTTGTGAGCTATCATAACTCCAAAAGCATCCTTGCAAAACTACTGCCAAATTGACTAGTCACTATTCTCTAATTATGCATTGGGTACATCTTTATTATAGGTAGCACCTTATACTTGTCTTTGAATTGCATTCTATTAACTATTTCCCTTTTTTATTATTATTTATCTTGGTCCCTTCATATTTTAATAATGTCCTCTGAGGTATGACAGTCCTCTAAGAATTTGATCACTCTACTCTTAGGGCATGTCTACACGTGTGCATTTAATGCACATTAGCCTGATATAAGGAGCATTAAGGGTGTGTGTCTACATGTGTGCACCCTGAATGCACCTTAAAATGGCAATTTTAGGCTAATTACACCTAAATTTAATACCTGCATAAAGCAAGTATTGAATTTAGGTGTGATTAGTTAAAGCTCATTAAGGCACATGTAGATGCATTAATGTGCATTAGCACAGGGACTTCAGTTCAGGGCTCCTGGCTGGCCACCTCTCCTCCTCCAGGGCTGGACTTCTCCCCAGCAAGCTTTAGCTGCAGGCTGTAAAAGCCTCCTGCCATTTTGTGCCTTAGAGCACACAGCACAGGGAGCTTGAAGGAGCCAGTGCTGCCTCCAGGAACCCACCAGGCCCTATGCACCCCCTTGGACAGGACACAGGAAATCTCTGCACAACCTGTCCCCTAGCTGGAGCTGCTCCTTGGCCATAGGTCAGTGTTACAAACAGATACATCCTGCTGTGTTCCCTGCCCAGCCCTGAGATTCCCCCCAGGGCTGCTGATCCTGCTCTCTATGGTAGCAGGGCCAGCACCTTCTCCCTGCTGCCTCTAACTCCCAGCTCTGTCAATTTGCAGGCACAGTGCTGAAGCATCTCTGCTGTGAGGCTCCCCATCCCTCACCATGCCCTTGTCCAGGGTGCTGCTGGCAGCCATCCAGGGTTGGCATTGCAGGGACAGCAGCGTAGGGGCCCAGAGAACTAGTGCAGGGAACATGTCCACCAAATTGATCCCATCAAGCCCTGGCTCTTCCCACATGCCAATACTCATTCCAAGCACCCAGGCCCCCAACTGAACCTGGGAGGATGCATGACCTTGTGGCACTCTGGGGCAGGGCCAGAAGCAGCTTACATGGGGTGGGTGCTCAAATACCTACATTTATGAGGCTTTTTCATCTGGAATGTGTGTGTAAGGCCACTTCTGGATGGCTCAACAGTGCTGTGTAAAGGCCAAGGTCTTGCGGGCAGAGTGGGTGGCCATGACCGACATCAATCATTAGGTCTGGTAATGGCCAGAAGACTATGTCCTTCATTTAGGAGCTAACCTGAATTCTGGTTCCCTGGGAAACAGGCCACATTGCTGTGAGTGCTGCCAACAGGTGCAGCCTGCCCTCACCCACACTCCACCCTAACACCTCTGGGGACACATCACCGTAGGAGGGGACCTCAAGCCTTCAGACACCCACTCTGTTGCATCCACTGGCTGCTCAGGGAGCCTAGGGCTAAGCCCAGCCCCACACACAGCCACAAGGAGCAGCTAGCCATGCCACTGTTGGCTACCAGTTCTCCTCCGGGGGGGGGAGGCATGGCCAGGCGGCAGCCTGCCACTCACTGCAGGTCATGAACACTTGAGGCCTCCTGCAAGTCTGATATCATTCCATTCATAGTTACTCTGCTAATTTAGATAATTCTGATTGACTATTCAAGCCCAAAAGTCATTCTGTTTGGCTCACATTTTCCTAACTTACTTATGGAAAAGTTATGAGCAGGGATCCTGATTATCTCTCATAAAAAAAAAAATCCCCAATTTTAGATTTTAAAAAGTATAAATATAATATATATATTAGTGGGTGATGAGTATATTAGTGGTGTTTCATTTTATCATGGAAAAATCTGGATTTGGGGTTACTGTTTTTAATCTAAAAGTTGGGATTTTTTTAAAATTTTATTTTAGAGAAAACTAGAATCCCTAGTTGTGAGGGACTGCATAAAAAGCCTGAAGTCTAGTTATTATGTCTACCACATTTCCTTTTATCCAAAAATCTGATTATCCAGAAAAAAAAAATTATGTGATTTGCTTTTAACAACTCTGTATTGACTCCTAAGGATGACCCTTCACCCTACAGGTGTTTACAGACTGTTTCATCATTTAGTATTTTATAATTTGCTATAGTAACTTTTTAGGTAGTGAAATCAAACTGACTGGGCTATAATTCTCTGTGTCCTTCTTTTTCTTCTTTTTGAAGGAATGCACTATGTTAGCTTTCTCTTTCCCTTTGGGACATAATCTGCCAGCCAAGAGTTTGAAAATATCATTGTCAGTGGCACCAAGGTTTCCTAAGATAATTCTTTCATCACCCTGGGATGAATTCCAAATGGTACTAATGACTTAAATCCATACATGTCTGTCAAATCATCCCTAATGTACTCTTTATTTATCTTGCTCTGCAACTTTTTCCCTTCTTTATGTATATTTATGTTGATAGTCTTCTGGTTGCAGCTTTTTTTTTTCTCATGTGCGTGTGTGTGTGTGTGTGTGTGTGTGTGTGTGTGTGAGAGACAGAGAGAGAAGGTAACCATTGAGTATTTCTTTTGTTTCTTCCATTGAAAACTTGACCCAATTTTCCTAGTCTTTTCCCTTGCTGTCTTTTATAGTTTTGGCCAGCTGTATATTTTTCTTTATCTTTACTTGCTAGAATTTGTTTCTACTTGGAGTCATTATTGACTCCAAGATGAACTTGAGCCACAAATGCCAGACCACAGTCAGCAAGGCCAGTCATACCTTGTCATGCATCCAAAGATGCATCTCAGGCCGGTAGAGAGAGGTGATACTCCCCCTCTATGCGACATTGGTCAGGCCACAGTTGGAGTACTGCGTTCAGTACTGGGTGCCACACTTTAAAAAGGATGTGGCCAGCCTGGAGAGAGATGGGCCATCCATTTGGTGAGAAGGCAGCAGGACAGGCCCTATGAGGAGAGACTGAGGGACCTGAATCTATTCAGCCTCAGCAAGAGAAGGCTGAGGGGGCACCTGGTGGCTGTCTACAAACTCATCAGGGGATATCATCAGCAAATAGGAAGAGCCCTATTCTCCCCAGCACCACCTGGGGTGATGAGGAACAATGGTAATAAGCTGATGGAGAATAGGTTTAGGCTAGAGATCAGAAGGCAATATTTTACAGTTAGGGTGGCCAGAATCTGGAACCAACTTCCCAGGGAAGTGGTCCTCGCTCTTACCTTGGGCAAATTCAAAAAGAGGTTAGATGATCACCTGTCTGGGGTCTTGTGAACCCAGCATTCATTCCTGCCTGTGGCAGGGGGTCTGGTGAGATGATCTGATCAGGTCCCTCCTGACCCTAGCTACTATGAAACTGTTTGTGTTATTCTTTGGTAGAATTCCTTATCTCCCTGTATCATTCTTGATAATCAGATGGATAAGAAACCATGTCAGGCTCCTACTTTTATTTTGTTTTTTTTTCCCCTCTGTATTAGAAGAGCTTGATATTAGCCTCATATTATATCTCATACAAATTTCAGTCTTCTCAGATGGCTATTTTCTTCTCCATGGAGACTTACTTATTTCTCTGAGATGGTTGAAATTCAGCCTTTTTAAGTTCGCTGTCCTTTTCTGCTCATCTCATGCCTGCTTTTACTTAGAATCACTAATTATATTATTTCATGTTTACTTCCTCCCAAGATTCTGATGACCTTCATATTTGCAAGTAGTTTGTCGGTATTGTTAAGAACAAGATGGAAGATAGATGACCCTCAATTGTTTCAGAAACATAGCTAGTAACCAATAGTTTAGTACTTAGAACACCAGTCCCAGAATTAGCACTAAGAACCTGGTACTGAGTCTTTTTAAGCCTGAGAGAATCTAAATTCATATCTTCCACTTTCCAGGAGCTGCACTATATAGGATAGGATGAAGTGGTGACAGGGAGGATCCTATTGAATCTGTGCAACTGTACAGCTAAGAATACAAGAAACATAGGGCCAGAAGAAAGCAAACAAGAGGGAGTCCAACTCTGTATCCTAGCACTGAGAAACTTCCCTCAGGAGGGACGTTTCCAGGTCTCAGCCCTTACTTCCAGGGTAATTTCTGCATTTCAACCACTGGCATTGTCATATAAAATGTATAAAAAGTCTGGCCACAAAGATTGGAATCAAGGTTGTCCATGAGAGGATTGAATCTTATTTTGTTTTTACTGTATCCAGCAGTATTTTATCATGTTTATGTAAGGGCTGAATAGTTTTCCTTCTGCAGCACGATCAACATACTGCAATAAGAAACCAGCTAAAATTAATTGGTAATCTACTGTCAGCATTCTTAATTGAGAAACAAGAGATGCAGAGTGAAGTTATAATTTTGTTGGATTAAATGCAAGTTACACATCAATTAACTTGTCATTATTGTAAATTGATGACAATTACTAAAGAATGTGGTTAAATACAGACCTCAAGCTGAATGCATTTACAAGTCAAAGTAATATTAAGAAGTGTGCTGTTTAATTTTAATGATGCTATTAATAGATGCTAGCCTATCAAAAAAGGCTTTTCTATTGCGTGAAAGTTTGCACAGGTGTGCTTGATTGTTCTTGGCAATCAATTATTATTTTTACTTTGAAGTACCAGGGAAATACCTTTATCAAGCCAATTGTATTGCTCACTAAAACCAAGCATGGTCCTATTATCCTATATGCTGTAGAATTGGTTATTTTTCAAGTAAAACAAATATTTTAGCATAGTGTAGCTCAGTTTGATGAAAGTCTGCTTCTTTTCAGAATGACATTGTAAGGTTTCATGTTTACTATTCTAATGACTTTCTGAACACATTTTGTCAATGTATAAAGTAAATGATCCCCCCTCCACCTAATAGCCAATCCCACAAGGCCTAAACTTGATTCTTTCTGGATTGTCCCTTATTTCCTTTAGTAATAAAGATTCAACAGAATATTTTCACTGATTCATATTGATTCCACTGAGATTGTACAAGGACAAAAGACAGCCAAAGAGAGTAAAATTGAAAAGTATAATGTCAGTTATTTAACAGTTCTGATGGTCAGTACATGCACACATTACATTTAGATCAGTCTAAGTCAAAGAGATTGTGCCTTTGGTGGATTACTGGGTACCGCCACAACTTCTTGAGTGGCTGAGTCTGATGTGCAACAACCATATCCTCCAGCAAGCTGCACATACAAAATCAGTTGAGCTTGAACCAGTATGCCGAGTACCATCTTGTCTTGCCGACCTGTGATGCCTCTGCTCTATCTCATCAGCATCAGGGATCTTGCTTTTCTCTGATTTTAAAAAAACCCCAATTTTTGGTTTTAAAAAAAGTAATAGCAAATCCACATTTTCCATTATTTAAATGAAACACCACTAATATATAGAGGTTTCATTTTATTCACAGAAAAATGTGGATTTGGGTTTACTTTTTTTTTACCGAAAACTGGGGATTTTTTAAAATCAGAAAACCAGGATTCCTGATCATCAGCAATCCTGGTTTTCTGATTTAAAAAATATATATATATATATATATCTCCCCAATTTTCAGATTTAAAAAAGTAACCCAAAATCCACATTTTTCTATGTGGCTTTAATATCCCTATATGTATATGTATATTTATATGTAACAGGGGGCTCTCTCACAGTCATAGTTTCATAGTTGGTAGGATCAGAAGGGACCTGAGCAGATCATCAAGTCTGACCCCCTGCCATGGGCAGGAAAAAACTCTGGGGTCAAATGGGGTCAAATGACCCCAGCAAGGTGATTATCTAGTCTCCTTTTAAAGACCCCCAGGGTAGGAGCGAGCACCACTTCCCTTGCAAGTTGGTTCCAGATCCCAGTCGCCCTGACTGTGAAGTAGTGTTTCCTGATGTCCAGCATGAACCTACTCTCAGTCAAGTTATGGCCATTATTCCTAGTTACTCCTGGTAGTGCTCAGGGGAACGGTCTCTCCCATTCCCTGCTGGTCCCCATTGTTAAGTTTATAGACGGCCACCCAGATAGAGCCCATGGTGATGCTGCCAATCTTAGGAGGGCAGACAATCTTCTTCAGAATTCAAAACAAACCAACTCTGCTAACATGCTTGTCAGCTTTGTTGAGATCAACAGATGCCATGTACAGAGGTTTCCTTTGTCCATGGCTATTCTTTATTCTGCCAGCAGAATAATGCTGATTATGTTTAGCAGGTGTCTACCACCTACTACATACCTGGAAGCCTTAAGTTAAAGTCTATGAAAACAAATAAAGACAGTATCACATTTGGGGCAATGTCAGACAAGCAAAATTTGTTGTAAAGTCTTGTAAGCCATTATTGCCAATAATTTTCAATATCCACAATTTTCAGTTCTGAAACAACAAGGGGAAAAAGGAAAGGCAAAATTAGAGATATTAGGAAGAAGAGGGATGAAAGTTGAAAATAATGAGTATCTGTGAGAGGGAAGGATGTTTGTGGGTGATCTTTTATTGAGCCACTTGTACAATTGGGATAGATGGGCTTAGTCCAATAAAAGATATCAGCCACAAAAATCCTTGTCTCTTGCAAATTTCCTGGATTATGATAGCTGCAATGTTACTCCAACACTTATAAGTAACTAATACTGAGGTGTACAAGAGAAAGTTATTGTAAATGGCTTTGGAAGAAGATAAATGAACTGAGCTTAAAAAAAAAACCAAACTATTCTAGCTAGAGAATAGTATTCAGGAAATACAACAAATCAAATAAAAGATCAAAATTATGAGCATTTAAACTTGGGTGTGCTGCTTTGCAAGAAGAGGGACCAGTAAAGACACCTTAAGAAAACTAGATATGTGCAACCAATAAATTAAAAAGAAAAATTATATGAATATTTGTTTTAATTCTGGCATCTATAGCGCAGAACTTTTTCAAAGTGCTCTAACATATGTTTAGTGAATGATGCAAATAAATATTTGTTCTAAGAAGTATGAGAGAATAAGAGCTCATTCTATAATTTAAAAAAGCATGAAAACTAATAATTTACTTCTACATTATAAGAGGATGGAATAAGGCATGTGAAAATGTGGAATCATGGCCAAGTGGCTTCTAGCAAATAAAATAAACCTATTGCAGTGGTGAACTGGGTTAGAGGTAGGAGACAATATGCACAATTGATTCATTTAGAATTAAATAATTGAATTAATTGAATCATTTAGACCAAGAATCAATTGAATCATTAATACCAGGCATGGGCAATTGGTTGGGCCCATGGGTCACACAACCAGTTTTGGGGAGGTGTTGTAGGCTGGTCACAACACCCTCTCCCTCAATAGTCCAGAGCCCGTGTGCCCTGTGGTTCTTCCCCACCAACACCAGCACCCAGCAGCAGCTGAGCACACAGCCCAAGCCTCAGCCTCAGCCTACCCCATTCCTGCTTCAGAATCAACCCAGCCAGAGTGGACCAGTTGGAACCCATGTGCACAGCCTTGACCCTGGCCCCAGCCCACCTTGGACCTGCTCTGTACTAGCCTGCCCACAATGAGTAGCAGTGACATTTGTGGCATCTGGACAGAAGTTGCTGCTGGGCATGTGGTAAAAGTGGCCCCCACCCCTTCACCACTGCCAGGCCCTTTTCCTGTGACCACCTGGAACCTGCAACCAGGCTTCACTGCAGCCCTTCTCCACTGCCACTACCGCCACGCTGGGTGGTCCAGAGGCAACGCTGGTGGTGGTGGTGATGGCGGCTGAGAGGAGCTTCAAGGCAGCCCAGGCACAGGCTCCAAGCAGTCACTGCAACAAGGGCCTGGCAGTGGCAAGGGGGAGGTGGCTGCTTTTCCCCTGCATCCAGCAGCAGCTTCTACCTGGCCACTGCCGTAGCAGCAGCCACCACTGCTGATTATTGTGGGTGTGGTGGTCCAGAGCAGGTGCAGGGTCAGCCCATCTGGGACTGGGGCTGTGTGCACAGGTCAGGTCCCAAGCCTGCCAACTGGACCTAGATCTGTTGATTACTACCCTCTGAGCCTGATGCTCCAGCCAGTTTTCGATTCACCTTACAGTCCATTCTTCCAGCCCATAGTTCCTTAGCTTGCAAGGCTTTTGATATGGCCTCCTACAACATTCTCCTTAGCCTTGCTAAAATCAAGGTACACCACTTCTGCTGCTCCCTATATTGACAAAGCCAGTCATCTAATCATAGAAGGAAATCAGGTTGGTCAGGCATGACTTGCCCTTGGTGAATCCCTGCTGACTGTTCCTAATCACCTTCTTTTCCTCCAAGTCCTTAGAAATGGATTTCTTGAGGATCTGCTCCATGATTTATCCAGGGACTGAGGTGAAGCTGACCAGTTTGTACTTCCTTGGATCCTCCTTTTTCCCTTTCTTAAATATGGACAATATGTTTGCCCTTTTCCAATCATCTGGTACCTATCCCGTTAGACATGATTTTTCAAAGATGATGGCCAGCGGCTCTGCAATCACATCACTTACCTCCCTCACTACCCTCAGGTGCATCTCATTCAGCGCCATGGACTTGTATATGTCCAAGTTTTCTAAATAGGCCCTAACCTGTTGTTTCATCACTGTTGGCTGCTCATCTCCTCCACAATCTCTGTTGCCATGTGCCGTAGTATGGAAGCTGATCTTACCTGTGAAGTCTGAGGTGAAAAAGGCATTGAGATTTTCAACTTTTTCTGTTTCCTCTGTCACTAGGTTCCTTCCCCCTTCAGCAAGGGACTCACTCTTACCCCAATCTTCCTCTTGTCACTGACATACTTGTAGAAACCTTTCCTGTTACCCTTTGTATTCCTTGCTAGCTGTAACTCCAGTTGTGCTTTGACCTTCCTGATATTATCCCTGAGCAATATTCTTATACATATCCTTAGTTGTTTGTCCAAGTTTCCACTTCTTATAAGCTTCCTTTTTGTGATTTGGTTTACTGAAAAGTGTCCTCCTAAGCCAATCTGGTCTTCTGCTATGCTTGCTAAACTTCTTCCATATCAGGATTTTCCTACACTCTCAGTAAGACTTGTTTAAATTGGGGTTTTTTGGGTTTTTTTTGGTCGTAGAAACCCAGATCCTTGTCATTAATATGTGCAAGCCTCTCCACCCTGTCCATGGAGGTGGCAGTCCATGGAGGGGGAAGGGAGTGGGGGATATGCACACACTGCAGCATGTGGTCTGCAGAGTATGTCCTGGTAGGCATGTGGCTAGGGGTCTGTATTCCCCAGCCACTCAGAAGTTGAGCAGCCATGGCTTATTGAAATACAGAAAGGGTGATTCATTCTTGCACTGTTGTGGTCTGGTTACCAACCATGTCCTTATTTTTGTTGATTAGTAACACACAGAAGCAGGAGACAGCTCATACCCTTAACATTCCTGCAGAGAAGTCTCAACTGTCTACTCTTTATGTATATGTTTCCAGTTCCTGACCCGGTCCCTGTCCAACCCTATTTCTAACTCCCTGTCTTATGATTGTATCCTTGGCTCCTGACCTTCAGCTCATCTTTTAGACTTTGACTCTGGTCCAAATCCATGATCAGAGCGTCTCTTCTCTAACTATTTCTCTGGAACATCTATGTTCTGGTTATGACAGAACCATCCTGAAACACTGTTGTTGTTGTTGTTTATCTGTCATTGGTAATGAATTTTTATGTTTATTGGTAAGGTGACTATAAAAAGATCCCTGCAATCAAGCCTCAATACTTAACCCACAAACTCATCAACCCATCCATCATTCATGACACAAAAAAATAGTGCGAGTCTGAAGAAAGTGACAGTGGCACATCAGAAAAGGGCCAAGTCCCAAAAATATCTATTTTAAGAAAAGAATTTATTTTTTCAGAAGAAGGCCTTGTATGGAAAGGTCATGAATAGTTAAAGAAGAACTCCATTCAAATTCTGCCTCAGGGAGGGGGTAAGAAGTATATTCTTTCTTGTGTATTACAAGTCATTATATATTGTTTTTCTCGCGCACTGCAGCTTCAAACAAAAACCTTCCTCAGGCTGTACCTGACATAACCCTTTTCTTTGAATTTATTTTGTTAGAAATTCTGCCTGCTGCCATATGGCAGTCAAAACTTTTTGTAAAGTTCATTGGCAGTTCAAATGTCAGGTACAAAGTTGTCTACTCTGCTTAATAGCATGCAGTTGACAATTACTCTTGAACAAAGGACAAGCACCCGTTGTGTACTTCAGGCTCTGCCTCAAGCAACCAGACACTTAAAAACACCTTTAGGTTACATGACTGACAAGCATGCTGTTTTTTTTTTAAAAGAGCAACGTTTCAGAATTGTGAAATCTGGTACAGTATTCATTCTTTTCTTTGAATACAGAAAAATGTATGTGACATGAGGTGGCGTAGCATGCTGTGAGTAATATCAAGTTTCTGGAATAGAACATGGTAATAAATCAGAACATACCGAAAACCATCTAAATACTGTAACTTAATTTGTTAGAGGTCCATGAGGATAACATTAAAGCAAATTCAAATTGCACTACAATAACCAAATCAGATTTCTATACAGAGTCATATGGATGGGATATCCAGGCTGGGGAGAAAAAGGGGGAGATATGTTAGAAGAGAAAGCTCTTCTTTCCCTTCACTTCTTTTTTTTTTTCTCCCCATTAATCTCCCTTTAATGACCTCTTCTTGCACAATAAATACTGCCCCTAAAATATCATTCCATAATTTCTATTATTCAGCCACTTTTACATTGAATTCTGTCTGCAAATACTCTGATTGATTTCAGTGAGGTTAGCTGAAAAATAAGATGCTCTCCAATATCAATAAATATGTCAGAACTTATCTTGAAATAGCCAAATTACTGCAATAGCCATTAAATCACAGGAGTATCTAGGACATATCTACAAATCTATACATAGAGATTTTGTTTTGTTTTGTTTTCTAATAAATATAAACAAATTTATTAACATCTAAATTTAACTAAAAGTTATAATAATATAATTGCATAATTTATGTATGAATTTTGATTCTTAATAAAAATTATGTTTTGATGATGGCTCATTCAGAAATGGCTATTTTTGAGTTTTTTATTTTCATCAATAATCTATAATTTTTGTTTATTCCATTTTGAAATTTTGGAGAGAATTCCAATTTACTTCAGTCTCTCTTTTATTATTGTTGTTGTATCCCCCCACACTTCTAATGCTTTTGGGTAAAGCATTTTTTTATAATAATAATTTTTATATTTTCATTAATAATTTGTAAAAGAAAATATTAATAAAAACACATCTCTGAAATAAAGCCATTCTTAAAATTGTATTAATTATAAAATGTATTTTTGAATACTTTGTAAAGTTGTAATGAAATGTATTCTTATTACAGACTATTTAAGGCTTTAATCTAATTAAGAGAGCTAAACCAGTACTGTTCTTGGCTTTGATGATAAGATTAAAAATAAGCGCATGTTTAAGTGTGTAGCGGAGGGCCTCCTTACATGTTGTACTTTGAGCAGCACAAACACTGATCAGTTTAGTGCTAGCTTGGAATTTGTAGTAGTCACACCTAGCAGTCTAGAAATCTTCTCTGACTGTCCCCAACCTGCACAGCTGTGAATTGCCATTAGAGGCCTGGTAAGTAGGGAGGTCCAATCCAGCCATACTTCACTATTATTCTCTATGCTTCACTTGTCCCTCACCTACCACAGCAGCAGTGGTCTAGGCTGTGGCAAGGGGAGGGGAAGAGAGGGAGGTGGTGGGGTCCCTCTTAAGCAAGGCTGAGGTACTCATCAGGGTGTTCATGGGGAAATCCCTACCCACCTGGGGTCCTGGCTTTTGGCTCCCAGGGCCCACATTCTCCAGGCTTCAGTGCATCTCAAAGCCACATGCATCCCTCAAGCTGTTCCTAGCACCTGGACAACTTCAGCCTGAGGAGAGCTCAGCTGCTCCCCTGCCTCTCTCCCAGAACTGTCCCTCTTCAGGTCTGCCCCAAATCCACCACCCCCAACCCAATTTTCATAGATTTCATAGACATTAGGGCTGGAAGGGACCTTGGAAGATCATCGAGTCCAGCCCCCTGCCCAAAGGGCAGGAAGTCAGCTGGGGTCATAGGATCCCAGCAAGATAAGCATCCAGTTTGCTCTTGAAGGTGTTCAATGTAGGCCCTTGAACCACCTCTGGTGGCAGGCTGTTCCAGACCTTGAGGGCTTGGACAGTAAAGAAATTCTTCTTTATGTCCAACCTGAAATGGTCTTGTAGTAGTTTATGACCATTCGACCTAGTCATCATCCCTTGGGGCACTCTGGTGAACAAACGTTTCCCCAGATACTGGTGGTCACCCCTGATAAACTTATAGGTGGCCATCAGATCACCCCTGAGCCTGCACTTTTCCAGGCTAAAGAGCCCCAGGGCTCTCAGCCTGTCATCGTAGGGTCTGCTTCCCTGACCTCTGATCATGTGTGTGGCTCTTCTCTGGACTCTCTCAAGCTTCTCCACATCCTTTTTGAATTGTGGAGCCCAAAACTGGACGCAGTACTCCAGCTGCGGCCTCACTAAGGCCGAGTACAAGGGGAGAATGATGTCCCAGGATTTGCTTGAGAAGCATCTATGGATGCAAGCCAGCATTTTGGTCGCTTTACTAGCCACAGTATTGCACTGCAGGCTCATGTTCATCTTGTGGTCAATGATGACCCCCAAGTCTCTTTCTTCCTTAGTGCTAGCCAACATAGCACTGCTGAGCCTATAAGGATGCTTCAGGTTTTTCTTCCCAAGGTAGAGAAACTTGCATTTATCGGCGTTGAACACCATTAGATTCTCGTCCACCCACTTGCTGAGCCTGTCCAGGTCAGCCTGGATCACCTGCCTGTCTTCTGGTGTGGATGCTTTGCCCCAAAGTTTGGTGTCATTGGCGAACTTGGCCAGTCCACTTCTGACTCCAGTGTCCACATCATTAATGAAGATGTTGATGGGTCCAAGGACAGAGCCTTGGGGGACACCACTAGTCACAGGACACCATGATGAGTGACTTCCATCAATTACTACCCTCTGGGTCTGACCATAGAGCCAATTTTCCAGCCAGTGGATTGTGGAGGACCCAAGGCAACAATTGGCCAGTTTCTCCAAGAGGCGATCATGGGAAACCAGATTGAAGGCTTTTTTGAAGTCAAGATATATGACATCAATCTTTTCTCCCTTGTCCAGGTGATAGGTCACCTGGTCGTAGAAGGAAATGAGATCGGTCAAGCAAGACCTACCCGCAACAAACCCGTGCTGGCTATCCCTTAAGATGTTGGTGTCAGCCAGTCCATTAAGGATGGCCTCTTTAATAAACTTTTCTAAGATCTTCCCCGGGATAGAAGTCAGGCTAATGGGCCTATAGTTAGCCGGATCCACTTTCCTCCCTTTCTTGAAGATAGGCACCACATTGGCCTTCTTCCAGTCTTCGGGCACTACACCAGAGCGCCAAGAGTTTTCAAAGATCCGCGCTAGAGGCTGGGCTATGATGCTCACCAGCTCCTTGAGTACCCTGGGGTGAAGATTGTCAGGGCCGGCTGACTTGAAGGTATCCAGCTTCTCAAGATGTTCCTTCACAAAGTCAGCATTAATGGAGGGCAGGGGATCACCCTCACGCGGACTTCCATGTCCCGTAGCGGGCATGGGTGTCCCATGGGACTGATGAAAGACCGACGCAAAGTACCCATTTAATAGGTTGGCTTTTTCCTGGGTGTCAGTTGTCAGTTGCCCCATCTGGTTCAGCAGGGGTCCAATGTTGCCCCTGCTTTTCCTCCGGCTCCCCACATATCTGAAAAAGGACTTTTTGTTGTCCTTGATGCTCAAAGCTAGTTGGAGTTCCGTTGCAGCCTTGGCTTTCCTGGTATGCTCCCTACAGGACCGGACCAGTGCAGAATAATCCCCCTTGGATTGTGCACCCCATGGCCTGGAGGGGGAAGCCCAGCGAGTAGACAGACACTCCCAGGCACCAGGCCAGGGGGAGACCTAGGAAGCAGTGATAGCTGTTGCAGCCAGCTCCCTCCCAAGTTGACTTCACTCCACAGCTGGGAGCAGAGTTTGCCCACAGCCAGCTCCTGTGTGCACATGGACAGTGGCAGAGACCCAGGCCCACGTGCCAGATTTACCCACAGCTGCGTTTTCCTGGGGCAGCAACTTCCTTGGCAGCAGGCTGCCCCCCACTCTAAAGCAGCTGTGTCCAGCTGTCTCTGGGCTGTATGTGGATTTGGTTCATGGAGCAGGGCACTGCTGGAGTCATGAGGCTGGAGCTCTGGGCTTGCCAGACCCTGGCTGGATCTGGGGGCTCTGAAGGTGGCCACATTCTTCTCTGCTATGCTACCTAACCTAGGGGGCTGGAGGCTGGGGGCAACTGAAAAGGTGCAGGTCCAGTCCCTGAAAGCCCACAGAACAGAAGGTTTAGGAAAGGACCACTGAATCCTGAGATACTAGAGGACTTCAATTTGAGAAGCACATCCATGAGGAATGGCCACACCTTACCAAAATAGGAGCTGAGTTGTATGGGTCAAAGATAATCCTGCCCTGGAGTGGCATAATTTTGTGCTACATAATGAGTGCTTTAAATTCAAGTATTACTATGAGGACAATCAGGGGATCAAGAGCTCCAGGAGCAGACCAAATTAACATATAACAGGTACCAAGGCCCAGAGTCAATGTTTAAGGCTTAGCAAGAGAGGATTTTAAATTGGACCTTGGCAGTAACAAATGAGTTGGACTTCAGTAGTTAATTCTGTTGTAGGCTGAAATTTCATGTTGTCCCTGACTGGTATAACTAGGTACAAAGTGATGACAGGAATTAAATTCTGAAGTGATGATAGTCATGAAGATAATAGCTATCAATATCCTTTTCTGTAGTCAATACATAGAGCCATTGACCAAAGATTTTCAAGACAAACTTGGCAACATTATACACAGCAGATTTCAATTTAATTGAAACAGGGGCAATCCACTCTGTTAATGGCAAAATTAAGAAATGTAGGTAAATGTCCCATTCATTTAAATTTAAAGCAGAAAACAACTGGTTGTAAAGGAGCTACAATGATTTAGTACATGATGGGGCAACTAAAACTCACATTATTTAAATTCTAATAATTATAATCCTAAATCATTTTTAAATTATAAATAATGCTAAATAAATCTTGCTTGGAAGGAAAAGAAAGTGAATCATATGACAAGTCCTTTATGTATTTGAAATCTGTAATACACTATGGGAGGGACATAGCAAGCTGTCCAGTTTAAGGTACTATATATCCTGTTACAGATGCTTGTTTATATTGAATGAGATAAAAAAGTGCTGAAGTAAACTGGAAAAAGAACACTCTGATTTAGGGAAATAAAATAAAAGACTACAGATCCAAATGAAAGCATTTAAAGGGTATCTTGGAAATGAGAGAAAAAACATCAACATTTGTTTTGATTTAAGGTCTTATTTTCAACATTCCTAAGACATAGAATTATGGGTCATAGGAAAGTAGGGATGGAAGTAACATCATGATGCAATCTAGTCTGGTCTTTGAAGTGCATGTTGCAGTGCAAAGAATTCTTTTCCTGTAGACGTTATCAGCAGGCAATAAAAAAGCCTGACAACTTGAAATGTATATGAAAATCAAACAATAACATATCTTTTTAAATGTATTATTGCAGGTTCTTCTCTTATATATGGTTTATGTGTATTATAGAGATTTTTAGAGACTACTTAGACTAAAGTAAAGATGAGTTCTTTAACCAGAAGATGAAGTTTATTAACCTCCCCTGTTCAGTAGGGAATCCATTATGTCATGTCAACCCTGAAGAAACTCATTCTTCCTCCTTATTGTAGAAATCTCTTTTTACAGGTAAGAACTATTCAACATAGTATTTACATGATCTTCAGGGATCCTACTACTCTCTAATAATAATAAAAAAAAAAAAAATCCCCACTTTTCTGAAAAAAGTAACCCAAAATCCATATTTTTCCACAATTAAAATGAAACACCACTAATATACACAGATATATATTAGTGGCATTTAATGTTAATAATGGAAAAATGTGGTCTTTGGGTTATTTCTTATATCTGAAAAGTGAGAATTCTTTTTTTTTTTTTAATCAGAGAAAACCAGGATCCCTGATAATCTTTTAGAAAGCAATGGGTAGGTTTCATGTGTTTGCAGTAACCCATCTTGCTAAAGAGACAAGCTGCAGCTTTCTGAACTAGCTGATATTTCTTTAATACCAAAGGTTTTATTCCCAAGTTTATTACAGTGGTCTAGTCCATAGGAGAGGTAGTGAAGGTGTAAGACTAGATCTTTGTCTATAATGATGAGATGGACTTTGATTTTTATTTGTAAGCAATGCTTCCTTCTACCCCCAAACAGCTATATAACAAATAAACAGCTAGTATATGAAATTCAATCATTTCTAAATTTGCATATATATTACAAGCCTCACAGTTCATTTTAAAGAAAGTTTAGGCCACAAGCAGAGAAGGGAGGGAGCGATTTAAAAAAAATCAATCTTGGCTATCTAACTCTAATACCTTCACTTAGAGAAGACTTTCAAATACATAACTGGAAAATAAGTCATTTTTTCAATCAAATATATGTTAGCAACATGTACTAATTTAGTTAAATAGGTTATTGAAGTTCATGAAACTACGTATATACACACACCCCACATGCAAAAACACACACACATATATATTTATAATTATTTTTTATTTATATAATTTATATGCCTCCCTTCCCAACAAAGGCTCAGAGGGACTTACAATAAGAGAACACAATAACTAAAAATGGTGACTAGATATATCAAATTAAAACAGAAATTCAGTGAATAACGTATCAGCTTAGTTTTGTTGCTAAATGACTGCCCAAATGGGAAAGTGTTGCAAAAGATATCCAAGCTTGAACTTTGGTCAACATCAAGTGGGAGGGAGTTCCAAAGCTAGGGAGCAACAGCTACAATTGACCTCCCAACTATTTTTGCCAAGAAAACTTGATATACAGATGATACTTACAGGAGGCTGCTCTTGGATGACCTTAGGGATCACGACGGAGCATAATGGAGAAGGTGATCCTATAGGTTTGAAGGATCCATACTGTTTAGAGCCTTATGAGTCAAAACCAGCACCTTGACTTGTACTCAGAAAGCTCTAGGGAGCCAACGAAGACACTGGAGGACTGAAGTTGTATGCACCTGGCAGCCCCTCCTTTTTCAGAGGCAGGCCTTCTGTACCAGCTGCAGCCTCTGGATTATTTTCAAGGGCAGCCATGTATAAAACGCATTGAAGCACTCTAGCCTTGAGTTTATGAAGGCTTGGTGATGCTAGCCAGATCTAAATCTGGAAGACAGGTTCACAGATTTCTTACCAAAAGGAGCTGATGAAAAGCACTCCTACCCATAGCTGCCACCTAAAAATCCAGATGCAGCAGAGAGTGCGGGAAACCTCTATGCTGTGAAACTCAGTGATGAGCAGGGATCCTGGTTTTCTCTGATTTAAAAAAATCCCCAATTTTCGGATTAAAAAAAAAGGAACCCAAAATCCACATTTTCCCGTAATTAAAATGGAATTCCACTTCTCCCATCACTACTGCCTTTCTTCACCAACCATGAGCACTCTAAAGGCTTCAACCTTCTCACAACTTTTCTTCATCCTTCCACTATGCCATAGGTTTTGTTTCCTTTTATCTTTTGGCTCTTTCTTGATTTTTATGTTGATCTTCAGACAAGTTCTTTGTTGAATTTGGTAAACACCGTGTAAAAATGCTTGGAATCTTCAGTAAATTGGAACTTATCACTTTTGCCTAAAAGTTTGGCCCAATCTGTAGGAGCTTTTTGACTCTTTTAAACCTTATCATACAGGGGTGGTTGTAGAAAAGGAAGAGGCAATGGACTCCCAAGAAGGTGGAGGCTGGAAGCTTGTGACCTCCGACAACAAAAGGAAGTTGTCATCCTCACTTGCACCGGTTTGCCTGGAGAACATATATGGAGCACTATTTGCCTGAGGAACAGATTTGGAGAGCTATTTTTGGTGTGCTGAAGTTACTGTACAGAGCTGTGACCCGAGATGATATTTACTGATGAAATCAAAGACCATGTGAGTACAAGCATACAGTTCCTGTATACAGGTATACAGCTGAAATATAACTACGGTGAGTATATTTTTACTTTATTAAAGTTAGTGACAACAGTCATAAATTTATATAATTTATATAGGGTCCAATTTCATACTGCATATTATATATAATTATGACAGTTATGGATTATTCATGATTCTGGTCACTATTTATTTCTCAATGACATTGCTCAAATATTTGCTAGTGTACCTAAGGATTTCCAAAGGTAATCTATTATTTAAAAAAAAAAAAAAAACAAGTGTTAGGAGAGGTAAAAGGGCAATGTGAATTACTTTGACACTGGTAAATGAATAATAGAGCCTTCAGGCATAGTACAGTGGGACATTTCTTTCCCAAAGCCTCAGCTAGAGTCAACATACCCTCTAGCATGCTCACTTTCCCCTAGACACATACAGCTCTATGGTGGATCCATAATATGCTTATGTTCAAGTGTAGATAGCTTGTATAGCTCTTTAATAAAACTAAACTCTATTGGTTTTCCACAGGGTAAGTTTCAGGAGAAGGGAGACTGGGCAATACCTAAACTCTTGCCTAGTGGCTCTTGTCTAGAGCACTTTACAGGATGTAGGAGATGAAGGACCAAACCTTCTTTAAGACTCAGTTTTCTGCTGCCTAAACAAAACTTTAAGTGCAAGGCTCTTAGACTAAAATATAAGAAGCCCCCTTTACTTTACTTCCAGCAGGGATGTGGTCAGGGGGATCCTGATATACAACATGGAGAAATAATATTTCAGGCTGTGCATTAGTGACCAAAACTTTAGTTACAGAGCTGTGTATGTAGCTTTTAGGTATAAAAAGTGAATTACAATTTAGCCCTTAGGACAGTGAGTCTCAGACTCTATGCTGTGGTAATTTGAGATTATTTCAAAGCTGCTGCAGGGTGCCATGTAATGTCAATGCTGTTAGGTGGGCAAATATCTATACATAAGGTGACCATATGGGACAATTTGAAATCCTGAACATTGTCCCATATGTGAAATCTTCCCCATGGCAGGTCTGCCTGGGGAATACTGAGGGGGAGGGGATACAAATATCCTCACTTTATTTGGGCCCCTAACTCTCCCAGCACCAAGCAAGTGCTTTTGCTCAGAACTGGAAGAGACCTCACAGAGCCATATAGACGAGGCCCCTGCTCAAGGCAGGATCATCCACGTCTAAACAGTCTCAACCAAGTCTAACCTTCCTTTAAGTGTCCAAGTGTGGAGATAACACAACTTCTATAGGTAGCCTGTTCCAATGCTTGATTGCTGTCATAGTCAGAAAGGGCACCTATGCACAAGCATCGAGTCTGCTGGAGCACGGCAATTGCTGTGCTCTAGCAGCCTCCTGCATCTCGTGCATCAGCGTCCCCACCTTTTAACATGGCAGTGGAGGTGCTTTAACTAAAGCTCATCAAATAAGCTTTAGTTCAGGTGCCCCCACTGCCATTTTTAAGGGTGGGGATACTGATACATGAAATGTGGTTGCACTTTAATTAGAGTGGCTTTTGGAGCTGCTCTAATTAAAGCACCCCTCCATCCCTTTGGGTACATGTAGAAGTACCCAAAGTTCCTAAATTTCCAGTGCTGCAGGTTAAAGCCATTGCTTGTAGCTCTGTCCCACAAAGCCACAGAGAAAGACCCATCTCCATCTCTATAATCACCCTTCAGGTATTTGAAAATGGTTATCAAATCCCCATTCAGTCTCTTCTTCAGGCTAAATATCCATCTTGGTCTCTTCTCCTAGTTCTTTCATCCTATCCTCATAAGTCTTCCCTCCAATGTCATTAATAATTTTTGTTGCTCTGCTCTACAACTGTCCGCATCCTGTACAGTTTTTTTGTGAGGCCCAAAACTGGACACATTATTCCAGGTAAAGCCTCACCAGTGCTGAATACAGTGGAAGAATCACTTCCCTTGTTTTGAAAGTGGCACTACTTGTAATACAACCCAGGATGCTGTTGGGTTTTTTGCAACAAGAGCAGACTGTTGGCTCTTATGCAGTTTATGGTTCACCGTAACCCTCAGGTCTTCCTCTGCAGTATCACATCCAAGCCAGTCATTCCTCAGTCTGCATTTATGCAAATGGTTATTCCAACCCAAGTGCAGGACTTTGCATTTCTCCTTGTTGAATCTCATTATTTCAGTGTATCCAGGCCATTCTGGATCCTAGCCCTGCCCGTCAGAGTTTCCACAGTTCCACCCAACTTGGTGTCATCCACAAATTTGCTAAGTTTGCACTCAATCCTGTCACCCAAATGACTGGTGAAGATGTTGAACAATAGTGGACCTAGGGCAATCCTCTGAGGAAGTCCACTTAATACCTCCTCCCAACTAGACATTGAACCATTGAGGACCACTTGCTCAAGGAAGCTCCTGTATGATGACCCAACCAGTTATATATACACCTTACAGTATTTTTGTCTAGTCTGTAGTTCCTTAGTTTTTTTAATGGAAGGAGGATGTTTTTGAAGAGAGTTTCAAAAGCTTTGCTAAAATTAAGGTATGCCACATCCATTGATCTCCTCTCATTCACAGAACCTGTCGCTTTTATCACAGAAAGAAACCAGGTTGGTCGGGTCTGACTTGCTCTTGGTGAATCCATGCTAACTGCTCTTGGTCACCTTGTTCTCCTCTGGGTGCTTCCCAGTGGAATCCTTGAGGACCTGGTGCATGATCTTCCTGGGTACAGAGGTCAGGATGACTGGTCTGTAGTTTTCTGAATCCTCCTGGTTCCTTTTGCCCCTGCTGCTACCCTTTCCACATATGTGTGTTGCAGCATTCTCCCTACTGACCACTTGATTTTGTATATGATATTAAGGTCAACCATGTAGGCAAGGTTCTTGACCTCTGCCCTACAATCATCCAGCAGTTGTATTCCTGAGATCCCGGGGTCTCTTCTGAGCTGCTGTTCCAGTGGCTCTATAATGCAAAAGAACAAAATTAGGGAGAATTAACATCCCTTCCAGACTTCTAATTTCAGCACTATTGAGGTGGTCAGGCAGTCATTCGCCAGCACTCTGCTGGTAATGTTCATATATCACAATCCAGTCCATTAAGGTCTGCTGCAGGTTTATGAACAGAAATCATTGGGAGACTCAGTCATAGGCCTTTTCCAGGTCAGAGTTTCAGCATGGTGATGCCCAGGCTTGTCTTCCACAGTGCATCTTGAAGTTGCATCAGGTATCTGTGGATCTTCTGCCTCAGTACTAGGTTTACATTCAGCTTCCACATGCCTTTGCCAAGCTTTGTTTTCCCTCCCATCTCTGTTTTAACTAGTAGGAGACAATGGTCAAAAAGGAACACCAGTGTAGTTTCAGCTTTCTCAATCTTCCACCTTGAAAGGAGGAACAGAAAGTCTACCTCAGACCGTGACTGTCCCATGAGGTCGACTTTTGTAAAAGGGCCCTCTGGTCCTTGAGCTTCCTTGCCAACATTCACCATGCCATGGTCACAAAACAGGAGCTCTGAGGTCTCCTCAGGCCAGTCTCTTGCCCTCTGTCCTTTCTGTCTCTTTATCAATTATGGAATTGAGGTCCTCACCTCCCACTAGGCACACTGGCTGTGTGCTGAGCATGGCTATAAATAAATTCAGGAGCAAAGAACACCTTGTTATTTGGTTGTTTGCTAGTGCATATATATTAAGAAGTTCAAATTCTCCTCTGTCCAGTTCACAAATTCCCTGCAGTACCCTGCCATTTATAATTTCTGAGGGTCTTGTTGAAGATTAATTTTAGACAGTTCCTGGAGATCTGAACCCCTGATGTCCACACATTAACACCTGAAATTAATTTTAAGCACAATTTAGGTAGTTTAAAGTTACTCCACTCCAGGGCAGGTTTGTCTCGTGTTCCATTAATGTGTGGCTACTCCCCACAGATGAACTGCTCAAGCTGAAGTTCTCCAGCATCCCAGGATGCAGTGCTTCCTCCCCCACCCTCCTGTTCTGTGTGGACAAACTTCACATCCCCTGAACTCTACTGCCCTGGGATCAAGCCAACTCTACCTCTTGACCCCAGGGGTATGAATTTCACCTCTTGACCCCAAGGGTATGAATGCAGCACCATGCAAACAGCTTGCAGAGCAGATGCCAGCTAGACAAGTTTCAAGGCATGGACAGGACCAGAAGTGGGATATAAGGCAGGGTGGGGGAGGAGAGTAATGTAGGATGACAAATCAGGTCTCCATGAGCTGGGATAGGGAGAATATGTCTCCTGAGATAGGCAGAGTAGGTCTCCCAAAAGTGGCTTTCGTCACTGCTTCCACCTCCCAGTCACACCGGGAAGCAGGAACAGCACCTCCCATACCCCAGTACCGAATCCATTTTTTTTTTAAATGAGACTTTTTAAAATAAATAAACTTCCTGTTTATTAATTTTTAAAATTATTCTATTTTTTTAACTTTTATTTATTTTCTCCTTCAGTGACTGACTTCCTTCAGTACACCATTCTTCCCCACCCACATTTCCTTTCCACTTCCCATTTCATTACTCATCCCCATCACATTAACTTTCCACCTCCCAGCTTCATGTTTCTTCCTCCCTAACTCTCTCCCACACCCCCGCCCCACCTTGAAGCAGGCCTGTCCTGGTTCTTTAGCTCTGTAGTAGCAACTCACAGGTACATCTCCTAGTCATGTCCCTGCTTGCAAGCCTAGTGGAAAGTTAGGTGTGGAGGTGGGGGACAGTTGGAAAAGGGTTTTAGTCTTAAGGTGTAATTGCTTCAAACTGGAGCTAACATTAACACTGTTCAACATTTGAGCCACTCAAAGTGTAACATGTAACAAGGCTCTGAGTGCAACAAGAACCACACCCAATCCTTTCAGTAGAATCACTTTCCCCCCCTCACATGGGTAATTGGTGCTGCCTTAGTTGGGGTGGGGGGGGCATGTGTGACCAGTCCTGCTGGCTGGGAGAGGGTCCCCCATGGCCAGTCCTGCCAACTGAGGGAAGGTCCTCCTGCAGTCAATCTCACTATACGGGAGGACTCGCACAGCTGGTCACTGCGGCTGATCACTGCAGCTGCTTCTGGGAGTGGCTGCAGCCACTTCTGGGAGCAGCTGCAGTGATTGGCTGGCACTTCCAGGTGGGGAACCAGCACTCCCATCCGCCCATTGCTTAAGCGGGGAGCACAGCCTGTCAGGGGGTGCATGGGGGTTCACATGCACCCCTTACATGTCACAACTTCCCCCTTGGCTCTAGTATTATATGATCCTGACCACAATGGGGGTGGAGAGGGGGTTGGAGGGAGGCCATGACATTCCTTTGTCAAACAGGAAAGGATGGGCTTTAAAATAGGTTCTCTGTGGGATGGAGATCAAAGCCCTGAGGTAAGCAGGAGCCCTGGAGGAAGAGCAAGCAAAAGGAATCAATAGGGGAGGTACGCTCATACTTCTGAAGAAATCAGGGCAATCAACTAGTTACCTCACATGCCTGTACACAAATGCATGGAGCCTGGGAAATGAGCAGAAAAAATTGGAAGTCCTCACACAGTTACAGAACTATGACACGGTTGGAATAACAGAGAATTGGTGGGATAGCTTACATGACTGGAGCACTTTCATGGTACAAACTGTTCAGGAAGGACAGACAGGCGAGAAGAGGAGGAGTAGTGCACTTTATATAAAAAAGCACTTTATGTAATATGATTGCTCAGAGCTCTGGTATGGAAATGTAGATAGGTCTGTTTAAAGTCTATGATTATGGCCAAAGGAGAGAGCAAGAAGGGTGATTTGGAGAGTATTGGGGACAGCTTCCAGGTGCAAGTGCTGGAGTAGCCGTGCTCTTCTTGACCTTGCTGCTCACAAACAGGGAAGAATTGGTGGGGAACATAGTAGTGGATGGCAAATTGGGTAGCAGTGACCACGAGATGATTGAGTTCAGGATCCTGGGGAAAGGAAGGATGGAGAGCAGCAGAGTAAGGATCCTGGACTTCAGAAAAGCACACTTTAACTCACTGAGGAAACTCATGGGCAAGATCACCTGGGAAGCCAGTCTGAGTGGGAGAGGAGTCCAGGAGAGCTGGCTGTACTTCAGAGAAGCCTTACTGAGAGTATAGGAACAAACCATCCCGATGTGCAGGAAGACTAGCAAGTATGGGAGGAGACCAGCATCTGTTAGCAGGAAATTCTTCAGTAAACTAAATCACAAAAAAAGTTACTTTATAAGAAGTGGAAATTTGGAAAAATAACCAGGGAAGAATATAAGAGCATTGCTCAGGCATGCAGGGATGAACTCCCTGCATGCCTGAAGGCCAAAGCACAATTGGAGTTGCAGCTAGCAAGGGATGTGAAGGGTAACAAGAACGGTTTCTACAAGAGGAGGAACCAGGGAAGTATAGGTCCCTTACCGAATGGGGGAGGCAAGTTTATGACAGAGGATGCAGAACAGGCTGAAGGGCTCAATGCCTTTTTTGCCTCAGGCTTCACAGGCAAGGTCAGTTCCCAGACTACTGCACTGAGCAGCACATTTTGGGGAGGAGGTGGTCAGCCCTCAGTGGTGAAAGAACAGGTTAGGGACTGCTTAGAAAAGCTGGATGTGTACAAGTCCACAGGGCCAGATGGGATGCACCTGAGGATGCTGAGTTGGCTGATATGATTGCAGAGCCAGTGACCATCACCTTTGAAAGCTCGTGGCAATCAGGAGAGGTCCCAAATGACTGGAAAAAGGCAAACATAGTGCCCTTATATAAGAAAGGGAAAAAGGAGGATCCAGGGAACTATAGAACAGTAAGCCTCATCTTAGTCCTTTTGAAAAATCATAGAGTAGATCCTCAAGGAATCCATTTCTAAGCATCTGAAGGAGAAAAAGGTGATTAGGAACAGGCAGCATGGATCACCAAAGGCAAGTCATGTATGACCAAGCTGATTGCTTTCTTTGATGAAATTACTGGCTCTGTGGATGTAGGGACACTGGTGGATGTGGTGTACCTTGATTTTAACAAGTCTTTTGATACAGTCTCCCACAATGTTCTCAAAGGCAAGCTAAAGAAGTATGGGCTGGATGAATGGACTGTAAGTTGGATAGAAAACTGGCTGGATCATTGGGCGCAGAGAGTAGTAATCAATGGTTCGATGTCAAGTTGGCAGTCCACCGGTATTAAGTGGAGCTTCCTAGGAGTCAGCCCTGGGGCCATTTTTTTCACTGTCTTCCTTAATGACTTGGAAGATGGCATAGAGTGCATCCTCAGCAAGTTTGAAGATGACACCGAGCTGAAGGGACTAGTAGATGATACACTGGAGGTTAGGTATATGATTCAGAGTGACCTAGAAAAATTTAAGGATTGGGTGAAAATGAACCTCATGAGGTCCAACAAGGACAAGTGCAGAGTCCTGCACTTAGGACAGAACAATCCCATGTACCAGTACAGGCTGGGGGCTGAGTGGCTGGGCAGCAGCTCTGCAGAGAAGAACCTGGGGGTTACAGTGGACAATAAGCTGAATATGAGGCAGCAGTGTGCCTTTGTTGCCAAGAAGGCTAACGGCATACTGGGCTTCACTGGTAGGTGTGTTGCCGGTAGGTCAAGGAGAGTGATTATTCTCCTCTATTCAGCACTGGTGAGGGCACATCTGGAGTACTGTATTCAGTTCTGAGTCTCCCACTACAGAAAAGATGTGGACAAATTGGAGAGAATCCAGTGTAGGGCAACAAAAATGGTGAGGGGGCTGGAGGACATGACTTATGAGGAAAGATTCATAGATTCATAGATTGTTAGAGACTGGAAGGTATGTTGCAGATCATCAGGTCCAGTCCCCCTGCACTAGGCAGGAAAAGACAACTGGGGTCAAGAGACTACCATTGGACAGTCACCTTGGGGTCCTATTCTGGGGGTGTGAATAGGGGTATTAATGCATATGCTAAATTGCTTGGTTGCTTGTTCCCATTTTCCTTGTTCCTCCCCACCATGCTGTGCATTATCAATTGGGACTTCTATAACCACCAGGGGTACTTGCTGACAGTCCTGAGATACTCATTCATCAGTGCTTCTCCTGCATGTGTATCCTGAAAAGTTAAGATATGTTGTGGTCCTTTCCTCTCAAGAGCACTTGAGCCAGAACAGTTATAATCTGGCTTTTGAAATCGTATGCCTTCAGTCCCTATCATACTTTGCCATCTGTTGAACAGCTTCATTGATAGATTTGTCCTTTACTGTAGATTTGGGATTAAAGGAGCTTATTTTTCATTTTCACTCCACTACTAAGAAATAAAATGACTTACAACATATAGAAAACTGACTTAAAGCGTGAAGAGCCAGTCCCAAGGATTATGGTAAATATCCTATGGTTCTTGTTTAGAAGAGAAGCAATTGTCCACACAAACAGAGAAATAGCTGCTGGAGGCATATAAACCATCCTAAATGGCCCCAAAGTTGTCAATTACCACATGTAGACTTTAAGCATTTAAATTGTCATCCTGAGGCTTTGCATATTGATTCTTCATTGGTGCTAAATCCTGACTTGCAGGAAAAAATCATTGAGCCTCTGAAATAAAATTGTTTCTTCTTTATATTACCATGATAGTTTCGGAGTCAGGAATTTAATCCATTTTACACTGTACTACTACTTCACCTGGAAATCCAAATAAAAGCCACTAATAAATGCAGAGGCCATATCCAGATAAGCCTGGCTGTGCAGTATGTGGCACCACAGATGTGTCTGCAGCATGAGAAAAAAAGTGGAGTTGTGCATATGGCGGCAGCATGTGCTGCCTGAAGCCAGAGCCTGGCTGGCCAGACCTATGCTCTGCTGCTGGCCAGGCTCTGCGCATCAGAATCACCACTGCTGCAGCCCTGGGAGGCACCCAGGACCCCAGATAAAGCTGCTGGGGCCATCCCAGTGCTGGCCCCAGCCTCTCTTCCCCATCCTGGGTAATTTGCAGCATGCCAATGCACACATGGCATGGGCATTCCCCGAGGACAACTAGCAGGAACACAAGGTATGCTGCTGAGAGTTGTCCCTAGGGAACCAAATGTCTAAGAACATCTAAACATGGCCAGACAGGTCTGAGTTATGGCATCCATAATAAAGATTTCCCTAAAGATTTCCAATAATGCACATGGGCTCACAATCATGAAGAATGTAAATATAGTCAAGTCTAGAAGAGGGGGAATTACATGAGAGAGAACACCAATTACTATAATTTTTAAATGTACTTTTAAAATAATAACAACAATAAGAACAAAAATT
Organism: Alligator mississippiensis; assembly: GCF_030867095.1. Lineage (NCBI taxonomy): Eukaryota > Metazoa > Chordata > Crocodylia > Alligatoridae > Alligator > Alligator mississippiensis. The sequence continues at coordinate 382,192,751 of NC_081824.1, forward strand.
TGACAGTTAAATCAGGAGAATGCTGAATGAGCTTATCCACTATTATGATTAGTAGGGATCCTGGTTTTCTCTGATAAAAAAAAAAATCCCCACATTTCGGTTTTAAAAAAGTTACCCAAAATACATCTTTTTTTCATTATTAAAATGAAACACAACTATATATATATATATATATATATATATATATATATATATATATATATTAGTGATTTTCATTTTAATCATGGAAAAAGGTGGATTTGAAGTTACTTTGTTAAATCTAAAATTTGGGGATTTTTTTTTTTAAATCAGAGAAAACCAGGATCCCTGGTGATTAGAACTTTTGCCTTTGCAGTTCCCATTGGAGATAAGTTAAACCATAGTATACACCATTTCTGCAGGGTCTTATCTTGGCATACATCAACACTTGTATCTCTCTGCCTCCCTAGCTATGAGTGTTCTACTCCTTTTTATGTCTGTTCTAGGTTCACGTCCTCATTTTCCCTGTTGCTCTGGCCTACCATATACACACACACACACACACACTTTCCAGAGGCTAGTGCCTTGTTTAAGCATTTTCCATAGTTATAAGCTCTGCAGCAGCATCAGTGATCCTTGGGTTGTCAAACAGAATTATTTTATGTGGCCAGTCTGCCATAGCCAAGTGCATGTTACTGGCTCAGTCAAGCCATGCATATAGAATACTTATGGAAGGATTTTTTTTCATAGCGTCAGTGGAGCATGGAACAGCACTGCCTCATGACATCCTGTACACCCTGGAGGCTGTGAACTGCATGCTTTAACAGAATCACTCAGAAAACACAATACAATATGTAAGAATTGCTGAAGTGAGTACAAATCTCACAGCATGGGCTAAGAGGAGGATATGGCCCTCTATGAAGAATTCTTTCACCCTTAGTTCAGAGCAGTATGAGAATGGATCATATCCTCTCTCTTCCTCATTTTTATCCTTTTATCCTTTGTCTGCAACCTTGGCAGAGAAGCTCATGTTAACCTCCCTTTTTTGACAGAAGAGGCATTTCTCAGACACACACATATGCAGCTGTCACTCCTGCCACTTAGGCTAACCTAAAGTGTGATGGGCACATAATTAGTATAGTGATTACTCTTGCTTTTTGGGAAACCAGGCCTCAGATCCTTTGGTATTAATACTTATTTTTTTTGGAATTCACTATGAATGCAGTATTTTGAAATCAAATGTACCTTTTGCCATAACTAGCATGACTGTTTTAATACAGCTTTTTCATATTCACATGAAGATTTAATTGGCTTGATCATAGACGAGTCTCTTATACCTCAGGTTATTAAACTCCCCATTATGATCAAGTTGTTAAGAATTTCCAAAGGAAACAAATCAGTTTCAAATTTTTCCAATGAAGGCTCAATGCATATTACAGATTTTTCTCCTTTGTTCTGAATGTGTTACCATTTACCCTGCAGCCAGGATACAAGGATTATCATTCATTTGTTCCACTACAATTTATTTTTACAACACCTAGTTCTGAATTAGTGGGTAAAGCATGTGTTCTTCAAAACTTATCTGCAATTATTACATGGCACATTGGCTAGAATTTTGAGGTCACTTTTATGCTATATTCTGTCTTTGGAGCTTTGCCATATCCTTTCTTGCTTATTGCAATAAGTGCTTTATGGTCAGTTTCAGCTTTAAAGGAACAACCATATACAAAAACCTGTACTTTGTATAAACATACATATCCGTTTCACTTGTATTTTTTTTTCTCCTTCACTCTCATAGATCTGAGAGCAGACATTCTTGCTCAAGACTTCTCTGATAAAAAAAATATCCCCAATTTTGGAATTAAAAAAAGTAATCCAAAATCCACATTGTTCCCATGGTTAAAATGAACACATCTATCTATCTATCTATCTATCTATCTATCTATCTATCTATCTATCTATCTATCTATCTATCTATCTCTACATGAAACCTCTAGATATATCTACATATTAATGATGTTTCTTTGGAATCATGGAAAAATATGGATTTTGGAGTTTTTTAATCTGAAAATTGGGGATTTTTTTTTAAATCAGAGAAAACCAGGATCCCCCTTTATGACCTCCATAGCAAAAATTATTTCCAGCCCCAAAGTTTCTATGGAGAGCATATTCTTTTCCACAGGGTTAAAGAGGAGAAGTCATGGTACTGTTTAAAGCTGGATTTAAACAATACCATGAAGACAACACAGAAGAAGAAGTTAGATAGAGATTCAGATTAACACAACACAGAAGTCAGACAGTCATAAAAGAAAAATAAATTATTTTAGTTACACACACAACAGTAAACACAACGCAGAAGAAGTCAAAGATTCAGATTACCACACCACTGAAGTCAGAGAATCATAGAAAAAGAAATCAGATTTTATATAGTTATTATTATTAGTTATAATTACAATAAGACTACAGCCAACAGAGAAGTCAAATAGAGATTCAGATTAACACAACACAGAGAGTCATAGAAGAAGAAGAAAAAGAAGAGATATGATTTTAGGTACACACACAACAGTAAATACAGCACAAAAGAAGTCAGACACAGTCATACATCAGAAAAGAAGAAGGAGAAGACATATATTATTAGTTAGTTACACACATAGACACATTTTCCAGCACAGGAAAGATTAATATGGACTGTCCTGGAAAGTCCAGGTCTTCTGGTAGGAGAGGGAGAGGGGCTAGAGGGGGTAGGGGGAGAGCTAGAGCTACAAATCCCCCTCCCCCAAACATAGATGCATCCTTTTTCCTAGCAGCCATGAGCCTTCTGCTCCCAATGGAAGCAAGGAGGTGGGAACAGTACCTGTCCCTGCACCTGCACCACCTCCCCTAATTCCAGAAATAGGCATGACCAGCATAATGACAGTCTCCTCCACCCCAATTTAATCTCCCAGTATGAGCCTCCCAATGCTAGAGGGGAAGCTGGATCTGGAACCATGGGACCTGAGCACCCTAGCTAAAGAAATTCTGGGGACTGAGGGGAAATATGAGTTTGTGCTCCACACCCCTCCTAGTTCCCCTAGACACAGGCCTACTTTTCAAGAAGGCATCTCAGAGGAGCATGTGGAGGCAAGTGGCTCAGCTGAATCAGATCCTCCTGTTGTTGTGCCTCTGCCTGATGAGGAATTAGATAAGGCAGGATCCCCACCCTCAACCCAGAAGGTGGGGAGTTGTGTAGTGTGGGATCATTTTGAGGTGGCAGATGATTCCAAGTATGTTATCTGCCAGAACTGCTGAAGGCAAATCAAATGGGGCAAGGAGGTGAAACACTCTACCACCACAGTGATGCTGCTGCTTCTGAGGAGGCAGCACCCCCTTGCTCTTCTTCCTCTTCAGCCTCACACCAGTGGGAGCATGGCCAAAGGGAAGTCCACTACTTGCTTCAAAGCCCCTGTTCCCCCAAAGCAGAGGCAGACCACCCTGGAGCAGTGGGAGAAAAATACAGACAAAGGGGGGTGCATTGCAAGGGCGAGCAAGATCATCCAGAGCATTGGGAATATACTTGCTCTAGATAGCCAGCCTTTATTCTTCGTTGAGTGGCCAGGGTTCAGGAGGCTCATGGTGCTTGTGGCCTCATACTACCAAGTACCTACATGCACCACATTTAGCAACACAGTGGTGCCCTCCCTATATGAGACATGCAGGGAGTAGGTGAAGGAGAAGCTGTGGAAGGCAGGTCTGAAGGTAGCCTTGCACTTCACCTCCAACATCTGGAGCAGCCATGGAGGCAATCACACCTACCTCTCTGTCACAGGGCACTGGTGCGATTAATCAAGTCATCAGTAAGCTCTACTGCAAGCCGAGGTGATGAGTCCCACACAGCAAGGGAGATCATGGTGACCATGAACTACATGGTAGAGGGGTGGCTCATTGGGCAGGGCGAGCTCACCTGTGGGTTCATGGTCACCAAAAATGGGAACAATATTATCAAGGCTGTTTGGGATGATAACTTTGTTGGCATCCGCTTTGTGGCACACAAGTTGTATCTCATAGTCAGGGATGCCTTGGAGGGGGACAGGGCTGCCAGTGATCATTACCATCCAGCTGATTTCAAAATGCAGTAAGGTGGCAGGCTACTTCCACCAGAGCATCAAGTGGGGCAAGATCCTGTGGTAGAAACTGGGAGAGCTGAGCATCCTGCAGCACAAAATCATGCAGGATGTGGAGCCTCTGTGGAACTCCACATACCTTATGCTGGAAAGGTTGGTGGAGCAACAGAAGTCCATTCATGAGGTGGCCTTGCTTAGGATGATTGGGATCAGTGGGTCCCTTAACAGAGCTGAGTGGGATATGATCTCCCAGATCTTAGTGGTTCTCAAACCCTTCCTCAAGGCCACTGAGACCCTCAGCACTGGCAATGCCCTCCTTAGCCAGGTGATCCCTGCAGTGAAGGAACTTGAGAAGTTCCAGGGGATCAATTTTCCTGGCTGGGGCAAGCTGCTGTTACCAGATGTGCAGGCACTGGTGAGGTAGCTGAAAGAGAGCATGAGGAGACAGCTGGATCCTTTACAGCCCAGTATGGTCCACATGCCTGTGGACATGTGCGACCTCAGGGTGAAGGGGAGCATGTGCACTGGCAACACCAAAACCCTCAATCACTGGTCACAGTTGCTGGTCAACAGAGTCAGGGAGGCAGAAGGGCAGAGGCAAGGGGATGTGGAAGAGGGGGATACACTTTCCTGTGCCAGCACTCCCAGCACCAGCCAGTCTCTTCCACCCAGCAGCTGCCAATGTGGGCCAAGGGCATGGCTTCAATGTTGGGGTCCAGACACACCAGACCACAGCCTTGGGCAGGTAGTGCCAAGGCTTCAGTAGCTACCTATCAGTGGCTGAGGATGTTGGGCCGCTTCTGTGTGACCTCTTGGCCTACTGCCCAAGCCACAGCCAGATGTGGCAGGATCTGGCCATGGCTACCCAGGAACACCTATCCTGTCCACCAAGCAGTGTTCCAAGTGAGAGGGTGTTCAACAGTCCTGGGGATGTTGTGATACCCCACTACACTTGCTTGGATCCTCGTTTGGTGGAGCATCTGGTGTTCCTGAAGGTGAACCTCCCACTGCTGGGGTTCCCCAAGCTCCACCTGTAGATGGAGTGAGTGCCACCCTCACTCTATCTGCACCTATTTCCATTTAATTTTTTTACACCAGTTCCTGCTGCATTCTCAGAGCTGGAGGTGACACTCACTGCTTCACCAACCAGCAGGGGAAAAACATGTCCCTGCTGAGCTTCCATATTAGGATGAACTTGGAAATACGGCCTGGGGCTATAGGGAAGGAGGATGCCCCAGGTCCTGGGCATGACCACTAAAACTGCATTCTGCCAGAGTCAGGGAGGCCTGGTGGGACTGACCCAGGAAATGCCAGGACTGAGGATCCCCCAGGTGAAAGGTGGGTAGGAGGTGCCATAACCTCCACCTACCATACACATGCACACAGTCCTGGCTTGGGAAATCTCAGACCAGTCACCTCTTTGACAGGCCTGAGGCTTACTGGTTGCAGTGGAGTTGTGAGGCTCCAGGTGACCTCAGCTTAGCTGCCTGGGATGCCACCTTTCAGGTTGAAAAACCCTTTGTCAGGCTGAGGAAGAACTTGCTGTTGGTGTGTGTGGTGTTCCTGGATGGAAGGCATAGTAAAGAAGCCAGAGGCTGGCATGCAATGCAGGCAAGAAAGCCAATGAGTGAAAATGGAAATGGAGGTGTCAGGAGGTGAGGGACAGGCTGGGGTCAGGGGGTGGGAAAGGGGATGTAGCAGTTCAGGTAAAAGTGGAGAGCTACCTGGGGAGTCAGATGTCCAGCAGGTTGCAGTGTGTCAGAATTCCACTGTGTATATGGAGTCCATGAGTTTCTGTACCTACTACCTAGGAAGCTGATGAAGTGCAGTTCATAGGCCCATCTCTGAAAGGTGGTTTGTACATTCAAACAAGCACTTAACCTCATCAGCAGAACTGAAGCCAACTTTCTACAGCTCAAAACACAAAACCTGCCAACTCTGTCCAGTACCCCCACAAACTGCACACCAGAATCTATCAAAGACAAAAATACCCCACTACCTGTAGGGGCACATTCCTCAGCAAAAAAACACTCTGCCTCCAGTCTATCAGGCCTGATCCTGAGAGGGAACAAATTACAAACCACTTTCCACAGCCAGACCTATAGACTTCACTTCTTCAGCCTCCTAGGTACAGAAACTCATGGACTCAATATAGACAGTGGAATTCTGACACACTGCAACCTGCTAGACATCTGGCTCCCCAGGTACCTCTGTACTTTTGCCTGTGCTGCTACATCCCCCTCCCTGCCCCACCCCAGTCTGTCTCTTATCCCCTGATGCCTCCATTTCCATTTTCACTGACTGACTTCCTTGCCTGCATTAAGTCTATGAGTTTCTGTACACACAAGGCTGAAGAAGTGAAGTTCATAGGCCTGGCTGTGAAATGTGGTTTGTAATTCCCTTTCAGGATCGGGCCTGAGAGACTGGGGGCAGAGTGTTTTTTGATGAGGAATGTGCCCCCACAGGTAGTAGGATATTTTTGTCTTTGATAGATTCCAGTATGCAGTTTGTGGGGGTACTGGATATTGTTGGCAGGTTTTGTGTTTTGAGCTGTAGGAAGTTGGCTTCTGGTGACGAGGTTAGGTTAGCAAGGTTTGGTGCTTGTTTGAATTTAGAAACCACTTTTCACAGCTGGGCCTATGAACTTCACTTCACCAGCCTCCTGGGTACAGAAACTCATGGACTCAATATAGACATTGGATGTATGACATACTAGAACCTGCCAGACATCTAACTCCCCAGTTACCTCTCCACTTTTACCTGTGCTGCTATGTCTCCCTTCATCCCCGCACCCCAACCTGTCCCTCCCCCACAACTCCTCCATTTCCATTTTCACTGACTGGCTTTCTTGTCTGCATTACATGCCAGTCTCTGGCTTCTTTACTATTCCTTCCATCCAGGAACAGCACATTGGAGAGACTCTCCAGTTTTGCCAACTTCCTCTTGATTCTTCCCAGCTTCTCCAGTGCTGCTGAACTTCCCCTGATCCCAGAAAATGCTCCCAGAACTCGTTTTGTCAGTGTTTATCTGTTCCAGGAACCTAACTGAAGTAAATTGGGATGGAAGGAATAGTGGACAATCAGGGGGGCTAGTGACTTCATGGGGGGAGTTGGAGGGATCAGCAGGGCATTCTCTCTTCTGACCAGGAAATATTCTTACCCCCCCAACCCGCCCCCCATGAACAACCCTCCCAGAGAACCAATCCACCCGCCCCAATCCTGCATACTTCCCTCCCCACCCTGACTTACTTTGATTGGCTCCTGGCACCAGTGAACACCAGTAAAACTAGCACTGGAAGTGGCTTGAGGGTTTGGGGGGTCTGACAGGTTTAGGTGTGTGTCGGGGGGGGGGGGGGAGTGCTGGCTGGTTTGTGGGAGCCAGGTAGTCCATCCAGAAGGGACTTAGGGGCTAAAAATAGCCCAACTCTAAGTGGGGTAGGAAAAGTGTAGTCCTAAGGCTGGTGCTAGCTTCTGGGCTTTCCCAGCTCCTGGGCTGTGCTTTGAATGTGTACAGATTTTCAATTAAATTGATTTAACCATACCCAATCTAATTTAGTACAGTTATATTAAACTGGGTTGGCTACTTTTGACCTATTTAACCTCCCTGGAATTTCTGTACAGTTTGCACTTAGATTGACCTAACTAGGAATCTAAATTTAAGGGCTGCACATAGATTAAGGTAGATTGGGTGGCCATTTTAACCTGATCTAACTTTCTCCTAACCTCCCTAAATGTCTGTACCTACCCTTACAGTTCATATTTAGCTTTTATGTCTATTTTTAAAAGTCTTAGCAGGACAGCTATGAACCTGAATTATGTGATTTGTGCCTCATTCTGGGAACTTTTTTTTAAATTTCTGTTTGCTCTTATGCTTGACACATGCATATTACCTTTCCATTTGTCAGATTTGCTTCCTATACTTGCCTTTCTCATGCCATTTCATTTTTACACCTTCCAAAGATAGTTGCTGAATGAAGAAACCTTTTTGGCAGAATTCATAAGATGAACTCTTTACACTTTAATCTGTGACAAACATCTTTTTGAGAGAGTTATCCTGGTGCATGTCTGCGAGGGGCCAGCAGGGGAGATTATGCTTAGGAGCAACCAGCACAGGTTCATTAGAGACAGGTCCTGTCAGATCAACCTGGTGGCCTTCTAGGACCAGGTAAAAAAATCCTCACAGTTGTAGCAGTGGACATAGTCTTTCTGGACTTTAGGAAGGCCTTTCACACTGTCTCTCACCCCATTCTCATTAAAAACTAGGGGACTGTGGCATTGACACCTATGGAGCAAACCCCCCAGTTTTTCTTTTTTTAATTTATTTTAAAATGCATTCCCTCCCCTTCCCCAACCATTTCTGACTTTTTCTCTCCCTCTCTATTCCCTATAGATAAGTATAAGTGAGCACAGAATTAGGATAAGCTTTAACATCTTTATTTTGGTAGCAAGTTTTTGGTTTGGGATATCTACTGTTTTATATTGTATAATTATTAGGTTTGTATTGATTTTTACTGCTGTATGTTGTATTATTATAATTTTCGTATTGATTTTTATTATTTCATATGGATATTATATGGTTTAGGCCTGTGTAAGTGAACCAAAGTCATGTCAAGTTTCCATTTTATATGTCAAGCCTCCAACTTCTGTCCTGTGCCTGAGCATCCCATGTTGCAACTGTATGATTCATTGTATCCCTCCCATGTAAATTGGTTCCCAGATGAATGAGTGTGATTGGGAATGATTGAAATACAATGGTAGCAGGCCTTTACTGAATGCCCTGTAATGAATGGGTCATCACCTCGCATTGATTCATCCAGGAACCACAGACCTCACCCAGGAATCAAAATGCGACCAAAAGCGATCAAAATGCTGGCTTGCATCCATAGATGCTTCTCAAGCAAATCCCGGGACGTCATTCTCCCCTTGTACTTGGCCTTAGTGAGGCCGCAGCTGGAGTACTGCATCCAGTTTTGGGCTCCACAATTCAAAAAGGATGTGGAGAAGCTTGAGAGAGTCCAGAGAAGAGCCACGAGCATGATCAGAGGTCAGGAAAGCAGACCCTACGATGACAGGCTGAGAGCCCTGGGGCTCTTTAGCCTGGAAAAGCGCAGGCTCAGGGGTGATCTGATGGCCACCTATAAGTTTATCAGGGGTGACCACCAGTATCTGGGGGAACGTTTGTTCACCAGAGCACCCCAAGGGATGACGACTAGGTCGAATGGTCATAAACTACTACAAGACCATTTCAGGCTGGACATAAGAAGAATTTATTTACTGTCCGAGCCCCCAAGGTCTGGAACAGCCTGCCACCGGAGGTGGTTCAAGGGCCTACATTGAACACCTTCAAGAGCAAACTGGATGCTTATCTTGCTGGAATCCTATGACCCCAGCTGACTTCCTGCCCTTTGGGCAGGGGGCTGGACTCGATGATCTTCCGAGGTCCCTTCCAGCCCTAATGTCTATGAAATCTATGAACAGAGACAAGAACCCAGCATTTGAAAGACAAAAGACCCTGCAGAACCAGCAACTCTACCATTGTACCCCACCATTACAGACACCTGAAACTGCACATCCCTGCATGGAGCACACATGCTTGGTATGCCAGAGGCTGACCCTTGCCTGGGCATGCCTCCTGTCACTAGGGTCACACAAGGTCTTCCCCTATAAAAAGGGGCAGTGAAGACAGACCCAGTGAGAACACCATTTCCATCCGAACCATACTGGCTTCACATCACCTATCCACCCCAGAGGCCCTGCCGGTGACACCCTCTGGACAACACTGAGCTGAAGGAGACCCTGACTGGCCATCAAGGATCAACTTCCAGCCTGGGATAAGTAGATATTACCTGCACATCTCCTCCTACAATTTGGACTCTCTCTGTTTCTCTCTCTATCTCTCTCTCTCCTCCTGGACTTCAGTGGACTTCAGCACCTGCACCAAGCCTCTCTAACCCCTGCTGCCATTGTGTGTGTGTATGTGTATGTGTGTGTGTGTGCACACGTGCAAAGGAACCAATAAGACATCGTGTCACCATCTCCCCTGTTCAATAATGCCACTGTCATTTCCAACCCTGAGTTGGGTCATGTTTTACTGAATCCCAGTCCCTTCCCTATCTTAAATTTCAGCCTTGTTCTCTTTCTCTCTCTCAGATCCAGCCCCACCCCCTCCACTAGTTTCCCAATTTCCTCCCAATTCCACCTCCTCTTTTCTGGCACCTCTCAGCCCCTCCTTGCTTTCCTGCTGTCCCTGCTGTCGTTCAGCCTTCCATGCCATCTACTGCCTTTTCCCTGTGACTTTCTGATGACTTTCTCTGCTTTCCCACTGCCCTTCTGCCTTTCAATCTCTCCTGCTGCTTTTCCAGTGATTTTCTGCTGTCCGTCTCTCTTTTTTCAGGCTTCCAGCACACCTTCTGTAGTCACCCCTCCTCCCACCCGCAGCTTCCCAGCTCCTCGTGGATGTCCAGCAGTTTTCTCCAGCACCTGGAGCCTTTCTCCAGGTCCCAGCACCTACAGTCACTCCCTGCAACTTCTCTAGCTGCCCCAGAGCCATCCTCTGGCTCCCTACACCCAGAGCCCCTCTTTAACAACCACACTTTCCCTTAGTCTCATTTTTCCTCTCCCCACCTACCTTTTCAGCTCCCCCATAGCTCTGGCTCCAGACCCAGCCTCTGTGCCGACATCACTCCCCTGTTCTGCAGGATTTGGGCATTGTCTTTTAATCAATTAAGATCAATTAACCTAAAATTACCTCTGATCTCAGTTCTTCAGCCCAGGTCCCTCTAGTCTACCAGTTCTAATCCCAGTCCCAGTAACTTTCATTCCCTACACTTGTACTTTCTTACCTTAACCTTTCCCCAGGTATCCCAAGTACACCAAGCACATACAAACATACATGCATACATACACACACACATCACAACACCCAACTTAGGAACTCACCTGTGTGTATGTGTAGGTGGGTGGTAGGTGTGTGAATTAGTGAATACACACACATATATATATATACATATATAGATATTGTGTGTTTGTGGTATATGAATTACATATGTGTATTGGATGTTCAGGTGTTTGTAACTGATTCTGTCTAAATTTGGTGTGGGTAGCATGTATGGGCTTAAACTGGTGGTAGGTGTGCATGAACCTAGACTGGTTATTTTGAACGTGTGTGTATCTGAGTTGCTAGTGTGAGTGTGTATGCCTAGTGGGGGTGTATGCACCTAGTGAGTGTATGTGTGCTTAATTAATTTTTTTTACATGTGTATGTGCAATTGTACACCACGCCCTCTGTCTAACAGTGCAATACTGAGATCCTGAGCATTGGCCTTACCCTTCAGGGCAACACTTACACAGTCAAATGGGTCATTAGTTCGCTGGAGGGCCACACGCAGAGAGTGGTGGTGGTCGGGTCATTTTCAACCTGGAGGGATGTGGGCAGTGGGGTTCCACAGGGCTTGGTCCTCAGGCCCGCACTGTTCAACATCTTCATCAGCGACTTGGACGGAGGTGTCAAAAATACCCTATTCAAATTTGCAGATGACACTAAGATGTGGGGAAAAGTGGTCATGCTAGAAGGGAGGAATAGGCTGCAATTGGAATTAGACAGGTTACAGGGGTGGGTGGATGAGAACAGGATGGGTTTCAACACTGACAAGTGCAAGGTGCTGCACCTGGGGAGGAAGAACCAGCAGCATACCTACAGGCTGGGGAACTCCCTTCTTGTCAGTGCAGAGGCAGAAAAGGATCTTGGAGCCATTATTGATGCCAAAATGAACGTGGGCTGACAGTGTGGGGACCCAGTCAGGAAGGCCAACCACACCTTGTCATGCATCCACAGATGAATCACGAGCAGGTCCAAGGAGGTGATCCTCCCCCTCTATGCAACATTTGTCAGCCTGAAGTTGGAGTACTGCATCCAGTTCTGGGTTCCACACTTCAGGGGGGATGTGGACACCATTGAGAGGGTCCAGAGGAGGGCCACCCTCATGATCAGGACTCAGCAGGGCAGGCCCTATGAGGAGAGGTTAAGGGACCTGAACCTGTTCAGCCTCCACAAGAGAAGGCTGAGAGGGGATCTAGCGGCCATTTACAAACTAGTCAGGGGGGGACCAGCAGGCATTGGGGGAGTCTCTGCTCCCCCGAGCACTCCCAGGAGTGACAAGAAATAACGGTCACAAGCTGGCAGAGGGTAGATTTAGGCTAGATATCAGGAGGCGCTAATTCCCTGTCATGGTGGCTAGGATCTGGAACCAACTTCCAAGAGAAGTGGTCATTGATGGGGACCCTGGGGGTCTTTAAGAGGAGGCTGGATGAACACCTCCCCGGGGTCGTTTGACCCCAGTACTCTTTCCTGCCATGGCAGGGGGTTGGACTTGATGATCTGGTCAGGTCCCTTCCGACTGCACCAACTATGAAACTATCTCTACTTTTCATCACTTTATTTTTAATTCCTTACCTTGAAAATATATCTTTCATAGGTCTCATATGCCCCAAAAACCCAATGATCATCAAAGCTTTTCATTATTACTTCAGTGCTCTTCTAACCTTTGCCATCATCCCATACAGTATTAAATATACTGTGTTTAGAACATCTTTATCAGCCACTAACAACTGCATTTGGTTAATTTAATAGTCTGATTAATTTAACATACAGTTCAGAGATCTACCCAACATTTCTTCCAAGTATCTTCAAAATTTCTCTAATGCATTCTGCATTTGCACAGCAGACATTTGTATTTTACTTTTCTCCTGTTGCAGCCAATGTCACTTTCATCAGACATTCCGATCTGCTTGCTCTTTCCATGGATTTATCAGCACCATGGGACTAATTTATTTTGTTCTCAGAAGTGCACAAGTAGGACTTCAGTGGAAATTAGGTATCACAGTTTGAATAAACTATCCATCTTAGCTGTGTTCCAAAAGCCACAAAGCTCAGAAGGGCTGGGCTCCAAAAGCCACAAAACTAAGTTTGGACAATGTGTTCATTTTAGATTGCAAAGTGTTTTAGGATTTTTTTGTGTGTTTTAGGATTGTTTTAGGATATTTTTTACAGCCATTAACTTGCTAATGTAAAATGTGTAAAGGGCTTTGATATTAGGGAAAAGAAACCCGATGGAAGTTTCATAACCACAAGGCTACAGAAGTGTACTTCCTGTTGTTTGCTATCAGTGTTCTTTATTATTTCATATTAGAGAGCCATGGTTCTAAAAATAGATATTGCCTTGAAAACATGGACTTGAATCCAGGACTACTTTCTCCCAGAGACAAGCCTAAACCACTAAGATAAAGAAGCATGCTCTAATTTGTTTGTTTTCACTGGATTCATAACTCTTCAACTCTTGGCTATCTAATGTGCTGCACATTAGACAATCATATGTTATCATTTACTTAGTGATTAGAACACTCTCCTATGAAGTAGGAGATTTGTAGTTTACAGACCTTTGGGCAAAAAGTGAATAGCATCACCACCAGGCTATTAGGTATCTAGCCTGGAAGTGGGACTAGGTATAGCGGATAACAAGTGAAGAGAGGTACTACATTTTCAACCAGATTCAGGAGTTAAGTTGGGAATTCAGATCCACATGTTGCTTAGCATTTCCTGAGAGACAATTTTAGGCACCTTTGGGCTTTATGAATCATGCATGTGTGCATCTGGCCTAGTTTTTCCCATTCTCTGCCTATAGTATCTACACTCATTAGCTTGGTCAGATTTTTTTGTCTGTTTAATTTTTGCCCCCTGAAATACTTATGAAAAGTATGAGGATTGAAGTTAATTTCCTTTAAGGAACTTGAGAGGGGTGGGGGGTTGGATGGAGAAGGGAGACAAACAAACCCAAAAAATGGAACAGTAAAAATCTAAATCCTTTATTTTTGTATCATATCCTCTTGTGCTAACTTAATTTAATGCTCTTAAATAAAAGTTAAGTGATTCAAATACCTACGACTTTCAAAATGGCATCAGATATGCCACAAGGAATAGTCTGGCTTGGAGAGAAGTTGATAATGTAATTTTACTTTTTTTTTTTTAGTCCCAAAGCAGGAAAACAGATAAAAATAACTTTTTTATTTCCCTATTTGACCTACAGTTATCATCTTGTGGTGTTTAAAATGAGTGCACTTCTAAGACCTATAAAACATACAGACTTAAAGAGAAAGAAAAAAAAAAGAGGAAAACAATTATGATATTGGAACTAGGGCAGAAAGGCAAAAATGTGTCCTGTGATCTGCATGAAAACACTGCACTGTGATATTCAGCCCTTCTCCTACATGTACAGTGCAGTATATCTATAGAAATGGGAGCACAAAGATTGATTTAACTACTGCTCTGCAGACTTGGAGGGGTATTTTGCTGAAGAGGTTTTATATCTCAATTTAATATTGTTTTAGAGTTGTTTTTAAAGTAGGCTGTCTTTCTTTAGTCTTAAAAGTGCATTGAATGAATGCCTGAGGGCGGGGGGGGGGGTACGAAAACTCCAGTTATGATGTACGTTTGATTGATGATGCCTTTTTGCCGAATCCCCTTATGCAGTTACGTACTTTTCTCTCTCTCTTTTAACCTTTTTATAATAAAGGTCTAAAGTGTTTTTCATTCTCTGTATCTTTCTCTCTTTCCCTCCTCCTGTTTTCCTTTCTGGATCTACTACTATATCCAATAAAGCTGTATAAAGCTAGTCTTATGGACCAGGATAGGGTCCATCCATTACCATTTTATGTGGGGCAAGATTGGATGACATGAGAGTGAGCTGAAATGCCTAACCCCTCTGTTAATGGAATCAGTAGTCTTTTCACATTAAAAAATCCCCATATTCTTATGGAACATCCATATACAGTGTAATATTATTAAGAGAGATATATTTTATTAGTAGTATTGGTATGTGCGGGTCATTGTCAGAGGCACTGAACAGAAATAAAAACAGTCGCATCTCCAAAGAGCTTATGTTTTAGTAATTACTTTAAAATATTACAGAACTTAATATGGGAAGATATCCTTTGTATGATTTTGTGACCTATCGTATATATAAATTACTACATTTTAAGGACATAAGGGTCTTTATGAATCATCTAGTATGACTTCCTGCATAACACAGACTATAACATTTCACTGGTTATTACTACATCAATCTCACAAATTCTGGCCCAACAAGAGCATATTTTTTCAGAGGGGGGAGTGGGGAAGATCAGGTCTGACTTAAAAATTGCAAGTGACTCTTAGTAATCTGATCTAAAGGTTACCCTAACCTAAATGAGTGCTTAATTTGTAGTTTAAATTTACCTAGCTTTAGCTTTAGGAGTAGGTTCTTAAGCCTCGCTCTATTAAATGCTATAATATATATCCAAAAATACCAATGGTAAATTTGACATTCTGCATTATATTATGAAGGATTTATCTACAACAGAAAATACTGAGATGGCACAATGCAGAGATGCTTCTATTCTCAGATGCAATTCCTACTGAATCATTCCACAGAGTCAGTGCCTCACAGTTCTTAAATGATTGCAAGTAAATAACATGCTTTCTTATTAAACGGTCTGTGTTTCATTCATCTCTACAGGACACTTGCTTATTTGCTGAGCTGACTGCCCAGAAATGAAAAAAAGAAAGGAAATCATCCTGTGGGGCTGAATTAAACAGATTGTGACAGTTGCTGTGGTTTATGGCCATGATCCAGCAAGGCAGTTAAACATGTGCTTAAGTGCTTTGTTGGATAAGGGCCTGCTAGCCTGTGAAGAAATCTTGGAGTGTTTCCAGGATGAGTGACAGATTTGACCTCAGACCTGGTGATGTTGCTTGATACATGTCTTATGAGCAGGGATCCTGGTTTTCTCTGATAAAAAAATCCCAAATTTTCTGATATAAAAAAATATTCCCAAATCCATATTTTTCATGATTAAAATGAAATGCCACTAATATATAACTACATATTAAAATGAAACACCACTAAAATATAAATATATGTATTAGTGGCATTTAATTGTAACCATGGAAAAATGTGGATTTTGAGATATTAAGACTTTGTGGAATGATTCAATAGGAATTGCATCTGAAAACAGAAGCATCACTGCATTGTGCCATCTCAGTATTTTCCTTATAGATAAATCCTTCATAATATAATGCAAAATGTCAAACTTACCACTGGTATTTTTGGATATATTGTAGCATTTAATAGAGTGAGGCTTAAGAACTTACTCCAAAAGCTGAAGCTAGATAAATTTAAACTATATTTTAAAAATATCCCCAAATCCATATACATGCATACATATACACACACATATACACGTACATAAACATACACACACACACACACACATATATACATAAACATACATACATATAATGAATAATAATTATAATTAAAATGAAAAACATTTAATCATTTTCACATGATTAAAATGAAACACTATATCTATCTATCTATCTATCTATCTATCTATCTATCTATCTATCTATCTATAGTGTTTCTTTTTAATCATGGGGGGAAAAAAAATCCCCAAATCCACATTTAAGTCAGAAAATGTTTTTGCTTTTTTAAAATCAGAGAAAACCAGGATCCCTGCTTATGAGATGCATTTTAGAGTCCATGTTGTCCACCCTAAGAAAAACTGGGAATATAAAATTGAATCTTGGGATACTGCTATATCAGCCAGGCAGGGATTATTCTGTGTTTGAGAGAACCATGACAATAATCAGAGTAAGCTCTTCACTGAGACAAAGAACCACAGAACCTGGACAGGAAAAGCTTCCTATCCGGAGAGCTACTAGAAAAGCTCTGGGGTAAAGAATGGTTAGAGCTTTCAAATGTATACTACACTTTTGGTATTTGAGAGCACTCATCATTTTATAGATATTCAGCATTTTATTAGATAAGGTCTAAAGTGATCTGAAAATATGAGCATATTTTTTCCCCCTGACCAGCAAAAGGTAAATTTAGAAGTTATTACATCAGTTTTTTCACTAGCAGATGTGTAGACCCTCAAATAAAAATGTCTTTTGTTCACATGAAATATATTTTTTCCATTCTTTCTATGCTATGAAGCACTGCAAATTATATGCTATATTTTTAAAACTAATAATATATTAGTGATATGCACAGAGTTGTATTTTTCCATATTATGGTATCTATTTTTTTCTGTACTTACTGATGCATTCTAATCAAATGAAAGGTCAGCTGTACCTTATTTGTCAAAAAGTTTTTTGCTCAGAACCTTGTAAAAGAAAGCAGCCATTGCAGGCTACAATGTGTGTGTGCATATACACAAATTAATGTATGGCAATGAACACACACACACACACATACACACACACATGCACACACACACTTGTTATGATGTCGTAGATACTAAAACCAGGCCTACAATTTGATATTAATATTAACTTTATTTCTCTCTCTTTCTACTCACTGCTAATTGAATTTCATATAAAAAAAATCTAATAAAGTTAGTAACAAATTGGGGTGAGTATTTTGTATTTTATTACAGTATTTCTAGTGTGTACAATGAGGATATTTATTTTTCATCTGAAAAAGGAGGTCTAAAATTAAGATACTTCTTATACACAAAAGTTAAGTAACAAAAAACTAGATTAAATCATTGTAATTTTATTCTTTTTCAGTGGTTCATCTTCAGGGATCCTGGTTTTACCTGATTTAAAAAATAAAAAATCCCCAATTTTCAGTTTTAAAAAAGTAACCCCTAATCCAGCTAGATATAGCTTTAGCTATATCTAGCTATAGAGAGTGGTGTTTCATTTAAGTCACGGAAAATATGGATTTGGGTTACTTTTTTTAAAACTGAAAATTGAGGATTTTTTTATTTTTTAAATTAGAGAAAACCAGGATCCCTGTTAATCTTAAACAAGGAGTTAATAGGCATACTGCCATGGGAAGATAGACTAAAGGATAAATGTTCCCAGGAAAGTTAGGAGCTTCTAAAGGGCGCAGTATTTGACCCCCAACAAGAAACTATTTTTACATGATGAAATCACTAGAAGAAAGGCAGGAGACCAATGCAGCTTCACAAGGAGTTTCCATGAGTAGAGTCCTGAGAAAATTGCAGGTTTTTTTGAAAATTCATGGCATGTGCACAGGTAAAGTATCATTTGTTCATGGAATATTCAGGGAATTACCATTTATCTTGGCAAATGGGTCCTGGTAGTTCTGTGAACATTCCATGAAAAAATGATACTTTACCCACGCAAGTGTGGCAGGCAGGCACATGGCCATAAGTGGGAGAAGGCTGTGGCTAAGAAATTTAGCCTCCTTAGACTCAGGGCAGTGCAGAGGGTCCCTGGGCATCCCAGGCACAGGCACTGGGCAGCTGCAGCAGTGGGGAGGGGTGCACACAGACAGACACAGAGTCTGCAGGCAGCCAGGATTTCAGCCAGATGCCATATGGAACACTCTCCACCATACCAGGTAAGTCAGGAAAGGGGAAGTGCCATAGGGATGGGGGTGGGGTCGGGGTCAGGGGCTGGGGCTGGTGTGAGCGGGCCCCAGGGTGGATTGTAGAATGCTCAGAGCCTGGATGGCTCGTCCAGGGGTGCAGGGAGGTTCCTGCTGCTGTGCGCACCTTGGGAGAGGCCAGGGGGCATGTGGCCTCCAGATCTGTGTGTGGGGCAGAGATGGGCTGCACGTTGGACTCTGCACACTGCTGCCACTGCTCCAGCAGCAGCATGACACCATGTGCCTGCTGCCACCAGCTCCTGGAGCCGGCTTCTGGGGTAGCGACAGTGTGGAGAATATCAGAAAGGCAAAAAATTAAGAATGATTTTAAATACAACAAGAAGATGTTCTATAAATATGTTGGCCAGAAAAAAATTACTAAGGAAGATGTAGGTCTCCTGTTAAAGAGCCAGATGGAACTACAGTTGATGTAAAGAAAGTGGAGCTACTCAGCTATTTTGCCTTCATCTTCACAAAACTATTAAGCTGCAACCAGACACCTAATATAGGTTACAGGCAACCCCTGCTTAACGCTGTTTCACTTAACACTATTTTGCGATAGTTCTCATTGATACCCAATTTCACTTAGAGCTCAACGAGTTTCACTATAATGCTCACAGGTATCAAGCAGGGAGCACTGGCAGTGCACAGCCTCATAACCATCTTGCTTCAACAAGAACTTTTGTGCTCTGTGCTCTTTCTTGTTCTTTGTGCTTATGTCGCTGTCTTGCTTTGTCTTTTGAGCTTGGTGTTGAATCAGTCATCGTGAGTCAGAAACGTGTAACTGACTGTGAGACTTCAAGTGCAAGAGTCTTTCTGACTGCAAGAGTCAGAAACAGTGCAAAAGTATAATGCTGGAGCTTAAACTGGATGTCCTGAAGTGAACTCAAGCAGGGGAACACCAGAATGAGGTCTGTAGAGAGTTGAATTTGGCTGGATCAACTGTTGCACCCATATTGAAAAGTATAGATAAAATAAAAGAATGTGGTAGAACTGTAACTCCTTTGAATGCTTTGAAACTCAGTCGGAGTAGTGCTCCATTTATGTTAGAAATGGAGAGGCTGTTAAGTGTGTGGATTGAGGCTACAATGCAATGCCGTATGCCCTTGAACATGCTGCTTATTCAGAAGAAGGCTAAGAGTCTGTATGATAATTTACAGAAAAAAATTGCCTGAAGGGTCTGCTTCTGAGCATTTTATTGCAAGTAAGGGGTGATTCAAAAGATTTAAGAAACACAGCAATTTACATAACATTTCTATTCAGGGGGAGGCTGCTAGTGCTGACACCCAAGCAGCTTCCACTTATAGAAATAAACTTGTGGAAATCATTGAGGAGGGGGGTTATACACCTCAACAAGTCTTCAATGCTGATGAGACAGGCCTGTTCTGGAAGAGGATGACTTCTAGGACTTACATTTCCAGGGCAGAGAAGTCATTGCCAGGTTTTAAGGTATCCGAAGATTGACTTACTTTATTGTTGGTGGTAATACCGCAGGGTATTTTAAATTGAAACTATTGCTTGTATACCACTCAGAAAATCCCAGGGATCTCAAAGGGCGTCTTAAAAGCAGTCTGACAGTCATTTGGAAGTCTAAGAAGAAGGCCTGGCTGACAATGTCAGTCTTCCAGAGTTGGTTCAGGGATTATTTTTGTCCTGCAGTTGAAAAATATTGTGCTGAGAACAATCTTAGTTACATCTCTCTCCTTCAGTTTATTTCATTAGTGAATTCTAACCTGTTCCTAAATGCTTGACTATTATGCCCACAAGGCATTTCTCATTTTAGACAATACACCAAGACATCCTACCACACTTGATTACCTCAGTGATAATGTAAAAGTTGTTTTCCCACCCCCCAATACCACCTCCATTATAAAACTGATGGACTAGCATGTCATTTCTGCCTTTAAGGCTTATTATATAAGGAAAACATTTACCCAGGCAGTCAGAGCTACAGATGGAGAGGGTGCTCTGGCTCTAAAAGAATTTTGGAAGGGCTATAACATCTGCAAGGCAGTAGATAACATTTCAAGTGCCTGGGATGAAGTTGCTTCCAAAACAATGAATTGTGTCTGACAAAAGCTTTGGGCAGACTGTGTCCAGGATTCCCAAGAGTTTGAGGAACCAGTGGCGACAATTCATGACAATATCACTGAGGTTGGAAGGAAAATTGGATTTAATGAGCTTGAACCTGAAGACATCCAGGAGTTGATCAATTCCAGCAGGGAGGCATTGAGCAATGAGGACCTCATTCAAATAGAATGGGTGAGAAGCCATGAAGAGGAGGAAGATGTTCAACCAGCAAGGGCCTTAACCAGCAAAGGCATGGCTGAAGCTTTCAAACATCTTGAAGATTTTCTTTACTACTTTGATGACCCTGACATACAGCGCAGTTCTGCAGTTGCAAGAGGAGTTAACAATGAAGTTAATTGTTACTGACTGCTTTATGATAAAAAGAAGAAGCCCGAAGTGTAGCTATCAATGGCTTCCTTCAAAAAATGCACAAACTCCTGCTTCAATCCCTGCAGCCATCCGTCAAAACCATCCTCAGTCAAGCTCTTCAAAATCCCCTGAAACTTGCACTAAGCTCGACAGGCCTGATTCTGAGTGCTTAAAAAAGCCAAAAGAGCAAAAAGTGAAAGTGAAAGTGCATCTATGAATACAGTTCATTACTTTATTTTGTAATGTTATACATTATTTCAAAGTTCAAAATAGTAAATAAAGCATACATACATTTAAATGCCTGAATTCATTAATTTTATAGTATGAGTGGGGAGCCCTAGGAATGAATTATACTTATTTACATTCACTCCTATGGGAAAACCAGTTTCACTTAACACTGTTTCACCTAGCACTGGATTTTTCTGAAACTAATTAAGAGCGCTAAGCAGGGATTGCCTGTATTTGGATATGAAAGAGGACATGCTGAGGGATGACATAATGAGAAAGAGAGCTTTTGATGGTCTGAATAAATTCAAGTCAAAAGCAAGATATTGAAGGATCAGGTCATAGACCTAGAGAGTGCAAAAGTTCACTATATACAATGGGGCCAATACTGCAGCAGAGGCATTTAGATGCTTTTTGGGATCTCTCCAGTATTTTTAAACAACCTTTACAGAAGCATTGCATTGCCAAAAGCTTCCCCCTCCTTTATGTGCAGCAAATTAGGGTGTTATGCTTTGGGTTTTGTGTCAGGGTTGATTGTGCAGTTTTTCTAAGATTTTAGACTATTTTTATAGGATGGCTTAGTTAAGGCTGATCTTGCCTCAAGTAGGAGGTTGGACTAATTGGCCTCTGGAGGTTCCTTACAGTCCTACCACTTCTCTGATTCTGTGATACTATGATATTTACTAATATTGCAATATGTTTATGGTTAAATATCCTACAAAGGGTAGTGCAGGGCTTTTGAAGTATTTGCTATGTTTAAGACTTTACAATTTTGGCCAAGAGTGCCCCCAATTGACCTAGTTGAAAAGGGGTATTTGTGTTGGGGCATCAAAGGCAGTTGGCTCTGATGCTGACAACATAATTTCCATTCTGTTGGCTACAGAAAATAGTTTGGTTTCACTACACTAAGGCTTTGGACTGCTCAGCTAAGGAGGACTTTTTTACCTGTTCATAGCTAATTCAAGACTCTGAAGAAAACCAATCAAATATAAGGAAATATGAACTCTATTTTTTCACTTCATAAACTCATGGGCTAATCAGAAGTTCTGCATGCAAGAGCAAATGACTAGAAAGCAAGTTTCATTTAGTTTACTTCATCAGTTATATTATAGTAGGCCAAATCCACAAGCTATGGAAGTGTACCAGTTTACAACAGCTGAGGTCCTGGAACAGGATATATTCACCTATTCATTTATTTAATTTGATAAAAAGTGGAAGGAATTTGTTTCTAAATGATACTATCAAAGGTGGTGTGAAATCTTAAAGCCATTGGAGATCCTGGTCCAAGTGAAACATAAATTTGCTTAATTAGTTAGTGTCTGACTCTGGTTTCCTGAGGAGCCCCTGTCCCTTGGTTTGGAACTAGGGTTGCCTTCTGTTGGTCTCAACCCAGTTTTCATCCCTGCAATCCCACTGATGCTCGCTCCCAGCTCCACCCACTAGACTTACCACACTTTTGAACCACGACAAAAGCCATAAAAGTTTATATTCAAATGGGCCATTATTCAGTAGAACAGCTGTCCCTAAGTCCACAGGGCTCCCCCTGTTAGCTACTGATCTCTTCTCTCTTTATCTATATAGCCTGCTCACTGTTGAGGTGAAAGCCTGTGCTGCAGTTCCTCCCATCTAGAAACTCTGAGATTAGTGGGGGGTTTGTTTGTTTGTTTAAATTTCATTAGCTCTTAATTTAGTTGTGTCAAATTAACTCAGGGTATGTGGGCAGATAGGAAATTTTATACTTATTTTGGTCTGTGAACTAGAATATCAAGTTAGGCCCATAAATGCCTCACAGTGTATTCAGACAGGAAATTTACAATCTTCTAATTATTGCTTCAGGTTATCTGCAGTACAGGCAGCACTCCAATCTATCAAGATCCTTCTGGATTCTACTCCTGTCCTTTAAAGCGTGTGCCATTCTTTTTAGTTTCATGTGATTTGCAAATCTGATCAGGAGGCTCTCTATTCCATCTTCTTGTTTATTAGTAAATATGTTGTACATCACTGGACCCAGGACAGACCCCTGTGAAACTTCCTGCCACTCTGACATTGACCTATTATGATTACTCTTTGCTTGTCATTGATGTCTCATAGTATTTTTATTCAGCCCATGTATCTCCAGTTTAGTTATGAGAGCTAGGATCCTGGTTTTCTCCAATTTAAAAAAATCCTCAATTTTTGGATCCAAAAAAGTAAACCAAAATCCACTTTTTCCATGATCAAAATGGAATAGGACAATCAAAATAGGCCAACTACCTATTTACCAGCAGGGTCTTCTTTGCTTCTTCTGTTAATAGATCATCCTTGCTATAAAGATTGCAGGATCTTTCCTCTTTGACCAAGGAAAAAAAAAAAAAAACTTCCTTGTTGTTCTGCAATAAAGTTTAAAATCCAAATTTGGCTAAAATTCGGCATCTTCCATGTTTCAGGGGTGTACTTGGTAGCCATGCTGGTCTGAGACAAAAAGACATACAAAAAACTAGAAACCTTGGTTCCAAAATTATACCTTTTACACAGTTTTTTTTTTACCTCTCTGCCTGACATCTGACACTTCCAGGGAAGGAATTCTACCTGATCAACACATCAAAGAGCTACTCAACACAGCTCACAAAGACACTCTAATGGACCCAGAGGGACAGACTTCCCTCTTCAGCTCCCTCTGTGCAAAAATGAAGTGTATTTCCTACCTATGGGGACTTTTTACCATCTTGTACCGTCTACACTTTTGACAAAACCTGACGAAGGAACTTTGATCCTGAAAGCTTGCAGAAAAGGAAAATTTTCTTGCCATTTTCCAGTTGGTTTAATAAAAAGGTATCATTTTGGAACCAAGAGTTCTAGTTTTTTGTATGTTTTCTTGGGAGAGGTATATATAGAGGAAAAAAATCCCACCAATATTGTTTTGTATCTTAAAGTAGAGTAATTTAACTCTTTATGCTCCTGATTTGTGTTAGTGAGGGTTACTGACATAAATGCTTATGGAGAACAAAGCTTCAAAGACGACTTATTACAAAAGCCTTATAATAACCCTATCCAATCAAAATAAAGAAACCAAAACATGCATCTCATGTACCGAGTCATGATTTGGTCTTGAATAAGACAGCAGGCCATGAAGAAAATAAAACTTCAGACAACCCCCCTCCAAACACACACACACATACATACATACACAGACACACACTTTGGAATGGAAACTTTCTTCTCTTTAACTTCTCTTTTTTAAGAACTGTCAGGCTTCTATCCTTCATTGGATTACATTATTTAAACTTCAAATGGAAAAAATGAAAAGTAGCCATATGGTAATAAACAAAACAAAACAAAAAAGAGGCCCAGCAAATGTGCTCTTTACAAAATCAGCAAGGTCACACAATTATTAACTTTTGTTTCTTCCTTTTAAGCACATTAAAAGAATGACATTTTCAGACTGGACTTTATACCACATATGCTCTTTTCAGTATTTTATAGAGAGGGCAATATCATTTTAATCTTTTATTTTATTTTTTCAGACTATCTTATGAAGCTCTAAAAGTTATTAGAAGCACTCTGCTGCTGTTCAGTTTTAACTGTTAGTGCTGACCTCAGATTTTTTCTTTTTCTGTTTTCATTGTAGAAAAGAAATAACCTTAAGCAATAAATCAAACTCTCAGAGAGCTGATATTTGTGGTCAAACAATTTCCTCTAACACTTCAAGTGAAATTTAGCAGAAAATAATTTTACAGTTTGATTTATTACTTTTTGGTTTAACAATTATTCCTGAAGCAAGGAAACACAGGGTTATTAGAAGATATGGTGATTTTTCTGGGGAAAAGGCCAATATTTAAAGCTTAAATCACAAAGATATGTTTTAAAAGATCTTAAAATGTATTGTCTCATCACTTCTGCTCCAAGTGTAAACAAAACCAGGTGTTTAAAGGAGACTCACTCTTACAGACTTCACTTAAAAATACTTGGGAAACAGGATTACCATAAATGTGTAAAAGATACTTAAACTATTTATTGGTTACAAGCTGCCAATTAACTTTCATTGAGTACCTAATTAAATAGGTCATCATGAGTGCTATCAGTACCTAACAGAATTGCAAACACAAAAGAAAAGTGATGATGAAAGAATGTTAAAGATAAAACCCTAAATACTTACCTTCACTGCTAGAATTTTTTTTTTTTAGATATAACATATAACAGGTACTAGCTATCCCAACGCAACAATTCCATGGGAGCAAGGCTTTTCAGTTATACCATAAGATAAACTCAGGCAGGTTATCCCTATACACAAACTGATGTTGGAGAGCTTATTTTTTTATAAAGCTGAAGTATCTTCTTGGAAAACAGAGCATATACTACTCTTTGTTCAACATGGGTGATGTCATGGTGAGTGTCTTCTATAAACTACCAGACCAGGAGGACGAGGTAGATGAGGTTTTCTTGAAACAGCTACAAGAAGTTTCCTGATCACAGGCCCTGGTTCTTGTGGGGGACTTCAATCACCCGGACATCTTTTGGGAAGCCAACACAAGAGTGCACAAGCAATCCAGGAAGTTTTTGAGAGTGTTGGGGGACTCTATGGTACAAGTGCTAGAGAGATCAACTAAGACCATGCTCTTCTTGACCTGCTTCTCACAAACAGGGAAAAATTAATGGGAAGTATAGAAATGGATGGCAACTTGGGCAGCAGTGATCATGAAGATGATTGAGTTCAGGATCTTAAGGAAAAGAAGGAAGGAGAGGAGCAGAGTAAGGACCCTGGAGTTCAGAAAAGCAGACTTTGACTCACTTAGGGAACTGGTGGACAGGATCCCCTGGGAGGTCAGTCAAGGGAGAAAGGAGTCCAGGAGAGCTTGTTGTATTTTAAAGAAACCTTAATGAGGGCACAGGAATGTACCATACCCATGGCAGAAAGACTAGCAAGTATGGCAGAAGACCAGATTGGCTTAGCAGGGAACTCTTGAATGAGCTAAAACCAAAAAGGAAGCCTACAAGAATTTGAAGTTTGGAAGCAGGAGTGTAAGAGAATTGCTCATTGCAGGGATGGAATCAGGAATGCACAATTGGAGTTGCAGGTAGCAAGGGATGTGAAGGGTAAACAGAAAGGTTTCTAAAGTATATCAGCACCAAGAGGAAGGTCAGGGAAGGTGTGGGTCCCTTACTGAATGGGGGAGGCAATCTAGTGACAGATGATGCAGAAAAGACTCAATGCCTTTTTTAGCTCAGTCTTCAAATGCAGTGTCAGCTCCCAGACTACTGCACCAGGAAACACATTTTGGGGAGAAAGTGAGCAGCCCTCATTGGTAAAAGAACAGGTGATTTAGAAAAGCTGGACATGCACAAGGCCATAGGGCTGGATGCAATGCATCTGAGGGTCCTGATGGAATTGGCTGATGTGATTTCAGAGACATTGGCCATTATCTTTTAAAACTAATGGTGATTAGGAGAGGTAGTGGAAAATTCAAAACTGGCAAATATAGTGCATATCTTTAAGAAAGGGAAGGAGGAGGATCTAGGGAAGTACAGACCCTGGAAAATCATGGAGCAGGTCTTCAGGTAACTTATTTCCAAGCACTTTCAGGAGAAGCTGATTAGGAATAGTAAGCATGGATTCACCAAAGGCATGTCACTTACCTGATTGCCTTCCATGATGAGATGAATGGCTCTGCAGATGGAGGGAGAGCAAAGGATGTGATGTACCTTGACTTTATAAGGGCTTTTGATGTGCTTTCCCACAACATTCTTGCACACAACCTAAGGAAGTACAGGCTAGATGAATGGACAATAAGATAGATAGAAAACTGGCTGGATCATTAGGCTCAAAAAGTAGTAATCAATGGTTCGATGACTCCATGTCTAGTTGGCAAGTGGTATCAAGCGGAGTGCCCCAGGGGTCAGTCCTGGGCTAGTTTTGCTCAGTATCTTTATCAACAACCTGGAAAATGGGATGGATTGTACCCTCACCAATTTTGCAGATGATATCAAGTTTTGGGGGAGTAGTCAATACACTGCAGGGTAGGGCTAGGATTCACCTAGACAACTTGGAAGATTGGACCAAAGTAAATCTCATGAGGTTCAATAAGCAGAAGTGCAAAGTTCTGCACTTAGGATAGAACAATCCCATGCACTGATCAGGCTGGGGATTGACTACCTAAGCAGCAGCAATTCTGCAGAAAAGGACCCCAGGAGTTACACTAGGTAATAAACTGAATATGATCCAACAGTGTGCCCCTGTGGAGAAGAAGGCTAATGATATCATGGGCTGAATGAGTAGGAACATTGTCAGCAGAACTAGGGAAGTGATTCTTCCCCTCTATTTGGCACTGGTGAGGCTACAGCTTGAGTACTGTGTCCAGTTCTGGACCCCCTACTACAGAAAAGATGTAGACAAATTGGAGAGATTCCAGGAAAGGGCAACAAAAATGGTTAGGGGTGTGAAGCACATGCCTTCTGAGGAGAGGCCGAGGGAGCTGGGCTTATTTAGTCTTAAGAAGAGAAGACTGAGGATGGATTTAATAGCACCCTTCAAGTACCTGAAGGATGGTTCCAGAGAGGATGGAGCTAGACTGTTCTCAGTGATGGTCTCAAGTTGCAGGAAGGGAAGTTTAGGTTAGATATTAAGATCAACTTTCTCACTAGAAGTGCAGTAAAGTACTGGAACAGGTTATCCAAAGAGGTTGTGGAATCTCCATCCTAGGAGTTTTTTAAAGATCTGGCTAGACAAAGCCTTGGATAAAATAATCTAGTTGGGGATGGTCCTAATCTGACAAGGGATTAGGACTAGATGAACCTCCTAAAACCCCATCAAACCCAATTTTTTTTTTTTATATGATTCTATGATTTCTTAGCAGTTAGGTGCCAATCTTGTTTGGACCTTAGACATCAAGTTAATAAATATTATTCTCACCTTGGCTAGGGACAGACGCACAGAAAGCCTAACCCTGAAATAATTCAATCTTTGCAGGTTAGTCTAGCTTGCAGAGACTGAATTGATTTTCAAGTGCATAGACATTCTCTGTTCATTCCAGAAATGCAGGCACATGCCTGCAGTGACCTAGGCCAGACCCACGGGTGATAGTGCAGCCCTCCCTTCCTTTCCACAGGAAAGCTGAGCTGAGGGGTGGTGGCGGGGCATGACCAGGTCCTGGCAGACTTGAGTATGACTGAGGAGGCCTGCAGGGTTCAGTGGGTGGGGGAAGAGTGAACTTGACCAGATGAGGGCATAGCTAAACCCCCATGGTAAGGGAGATGGGGGAGATGGAGAGCTCTGCCTACTGCAGCAGCTCCCTGATAACCAGGAGGAATCTGGGCACACACATCCATTGTCCAGCCCCAGAGGGGGACTCTTTCCCCTTGTCCTTCTCCTGCTTTCTCTCCCTAACCACTGCAGGGCAATAAGGGGGCTGCGCGTGGCACTTCCTGACACTAGTTAGGGACTCTTTCCCTCCCCCCTCCTCACACAAGTGTTATATTTAATTGATCTAAATTACTGTACATCCTAAACTAAAGTAATTTGAACAAAAACTAAATTAAACTAGATAACTTTAAACTCAATAACTAAACTAAACTATATCAAGAAATGGCTAAACTAATCTAAGAAGGGTTTAACCTGATATAGTGAATGCCTGCACATGTTCACAGCCCAACTCTGGGGCTAGGAGAGCCCAGCCACTGGCCCCAGCCATGGACCTGTGCTATTCCTACCCACTGTTTTGACCCTGAACAGCTATTTTTAAATCTTGATCACATTTCCTGATGGTGCAAATCCCTTAGTAACCCAGCAGCACCCCTCCCTGGACTCACCACCTCTTCCTCCACCCCACCTCCCAAGTTACTTACCTTGGGCTGTCCTCACTGCTCCTGGCACACTTTTTCACATCCACAGAAATCTTTTAAATCAAGACTAAGATACATTTC
This sequence comes from Alligator mississippiensis, assembly GCF_030867095.1. NCBI lineage: Eukaryota > Metazoa > Chordata > Crocodylia > Alligatoridae > Alligator > Alligator mississippiensis. The sequence goes on from NC_081824.1 coordinate 382,221,803, forward strand.
AAGAAAGTTTTGGAGGGAGGAGAAATATCATTATCTAGTTTGATACTACAAATGAAGAAATGACAAGCTGAGCTGACCATTTTACAAACAAGCCAGGACCTCAGTTATTCACCCAACCTATGGAATGAGTAATTATCAGGGATCCTGTATTTGTCTGATTTTAAAAAATCCCCAATTTATGGATTTAAAAAAGTAACCCCAAATTCACATTTTTCTGTGATTAAAATGAAATGTCGCGATTATATATATATATCTAGATCTAGATAGATAGATAGATCGATAGATATCTATACATCTATACGTATATCTAGATCTATATAGGGAATGTAGTGAAGGCAATACAATGGTAGGAGTCTACTACATACCTCCAAACCAGGAACAAGTGCTTGACCAAGAATTTGCCAGGGAACTGGCCAAGGCTGCATGCTCTCAGTGCATGGTCATCATGGAGACTTCAAGTACCCTGTCATCTTATGGGATGAGCACTTGGCCAAATGTGATTGGTCACAAAGCTTCCTTACATGCATGGGTGAGCTCTACCCATTCCAAGAAGTTTATGGGCCAACAAGAGGCAAGGTGCTGCTGGACCTGGTACTGGCCAAAGGAGATGATCTAATCAGTGACCTAAGTATTGAAGGGAAGCTGGGTGACAGTGACCATGAGTTGATTACTTTCACTATCCATTACAAAGCTGGCAAATCAGCCAGCAATGCAGTAATCCTTGACTTTAGGAAAGCTGACTTTCATAAGCTCAGCAGGCTTGTTCTTGAGGCCCTGAGAGGCCATAATTTCATAGGGAGGAGAGCTCAGGACGAGTGGTTGCTCCTTAAGGAAGCAATCCAAGAAGCACAAGGGGAGTCCATCGCCATCCATAGGAAAGGTGGTAAAAGAGCAGAGAAAAACAGTATTTCTGCTAATTATGAATATTTTGCTGGTGCTATTGCTTTAATCAAAAATCAGTTGCAAAACAAAAAGTCTATTTGTATGGAATACTGTGTACAAAAATATTATTATTGTGCTCTAATATTGTTAAACATTCCAGATTTATGTTCAAAACTCTTCAAATATTAATTAAAATGAATTAATTTTCACATTTTTTTAATCTGCTTTTTCTTTATCATTTCAGTAGCAGGGATCCTCCCTCCCTTTCCTCTGTTCCCAGTGCAAGTGCTTTATATCACAAGTACTTCTGAAAGTTCTAGATGACTTTTAGAGACATGTCAATGGATTGCTAAAAAATATAAAAATTCAGCAAACTTTTAATAAACAAAATTGCTTTTTCAGACAGCTTCAGTGGCAAGATAGCCTGTCACTGGGAAATAGGGTAATACATTTGGAGAATTCAGATCCATGCTCAGCAGCAGGATAAACTTGTCTCCCTTGTCTGTTTAGGCCTCAAGGCTACAGCTCCTTAGAAATAGGTGGGTCAGGACTTTCTCCTACTGTTAATAGAATAGACTAAGCTGGTATCAGAAAATTTTTGATGAACAGAGGAGAAAGTCAAATGGGCATGAAGGTTTTTACAATATAGGGGAAAACAGAGAGCCTACCTGTTAGTCTATTTAGACAAAAATATTGAAATGGGACAGGGACAGCGCCTCCTTAATGAAGGTTTCTCTTCCTTGCATTCTGGAGGAGAATACAGATTGGGACTTGCTGCAGGGGAAGGGTGGTTCTACTTATTTACAAAAATATTACTGTTTATTGATGAAAGTTTAAAACTCAGTTATTTGGAAGACCCATCCCTGAGTACTTCAGGAACTGAAATGTAAAATACAGATGTTTGAAGGCATTTTATCCTTTTTCTAGCACATTTACTAAATATATGAAATCATGCAAGGCCTAGTTACTGTTGTTTTAAAAGGTTTCAGAAAGCTTCTAAAATGTAGAACATGGTGAGATCCACCAGAAGTTTGAGAAACCATTGAAGAAGGCACACACATTTACTCTGCACCAGATCTTCTACCACCTATTATGATCCAAATGGATTTAGATGCTTAAATACAATCTTGTTCCACCTTGTTTGAATCCCTGAAAAAAAATGGTGAAACAGAAGGTAGGTGGGTCTTCCTACTCTGCTCCATTTTGGCCATTTAATCCTAAATATAAAATGACAACAGGTTATCAAAGTAGATTCATTAGTGTATTCTCAGAAATTCAAGTAGGGTAGAATATTTTCATGGTTCAATATGGAAGTCCACTTCAGTGTCCTATAGAGGCCCTATGTTATGCTTAACCCTGTTTTTTAAATAAATAGCTGCCCTACTTATTCCAATCACATTTATGGTGGGCAAAGCAACCTGACACATATCTGTTGTGATGACACAGCTTGATTTAAATCAGAAATAGTACTGCACCATGAACGTTCTTCTCCCATTATACTCAGTCACACATTTTGTTAAGAGGTACTTCTATTTATAGCAAAAATGCCTCCATAAATGTCCTTACTGATAAAGATTCTGATACAAGATTACCTCAGGAAATAGCATTTAGCCTTAACATTCTGAATTTTGCTGATTCTCATACTGAACTATCTATGGAGGGAAGAGTTGAAAAAAAGTAGACTAAAGAAGGCATGAAGAAAAGAGAAACATTAATTTTATTCTGCTAACATGGTACCAGTGATGTGCGCTGTCATGTCAAAAGTCTAGTCATGGAATAGACTACTAGAATTTCTGAAACCTAAATGTACCTCAGATTTGACATGATTCATTATGTCAGTCTTTAGGTGACCAGAAAAAGGAACACAATGAAAAAATCAGGAGTGGTGGTCCCAGTAGGCATAAGGCAATTTCTTCCCAGCCAAAGGTATAGTTTCTCATGCAACATTTGAAATGCTCAAATGCATAGCAAATCAGAAATGAAACAAAAGGATTTCAACTCAGCTATGTTGATTCACTCAATACCAAGAACTTTTTTGTACTTCAATATAGTTTTTGAATTCCTTATGGTAAAAAAATCCAGGTGTTAGTAATTATTCACTCATCACCACCATACAACAAAAGAAAAGAGAAAAAAAAATAATTTATCAATTGAAACTAATGTAAAATCTCTGTATTATCACTTATCAGTCAACATATTCCTAGGGTTTGCATAATCAAAAGAAGATGCATAATTCATTTAGATAATTAAAAACACATTTAAATGTTCTAAAAGCTCTGAATTATTTAGAGGAATGGGTAATATCCATATACTCTAAAGGAGATATTAAAAGAAAGGTCCAGATTAGATTTCTTGAAAGAACAGCAGCAGGTAGGCCAACAGATTATTACTAATTATTTGGAAGGTACAATAGGAAAATCACTAATAATTAGATGCACGGTAGGTAAACATTCCATGCCAGACTACCAGTGGGTTGGGTAGTCTAAAGTTAATAATTAGGGCAGTCTGAATATTTTACAGTGCTGTACTGAAGAACATACAACTTTTTTTTCATTGAAAAAAAATGCAACAAGGATCTTCTAAGGTTCTCAGCACTCCAGCGTATACCAACTTCAAGCTCAGCACCAACTCTTAATATTAAAATGTATAATCTGTCTTTTCTTTTTCTTTTTTTCTTCTTTTTTCTTCTGGCACAGACATGAAAGCTGCTCTATTTAACACTTGCTAGATACTGACAAGGATTGGTTGACTATTTTCTATCAAAACTGACTTTTGCTGCATACCTGGGTAGTGGCTAAACTTTTATTTCTTCCTTTACTTTTTGCAAGAATAAAGTTTTCTTTTCTGAAAAGACACATTCAATTGGAAGTGAAAGTTATTATACTTATATCCATAAATTAACATTTGAAATTTTCCACAGAATTAAAAAAGAGACAGAGAACTTTTTTGAGTACCACTAAAGAACATATAACCTTTTGTTTTCATTGACAAAAATGCAACAAGGAGTGCTCCTTTACAGTTCTAAGCAGTTCAGCATACAGCAACTTCAAGATCACCCAATTCTAGCATTGTGAAATTGTAAAAAAACAAAAACCTAATTATAGCAATTTAAAAAAGAAATTCTTATATGAGAGAGAGAAATTTGTTTTTCTAATTCTGAAATGTAAGAATTTTACATAAATTTGTTTTTCATTTAATAATAATGATATTTTTTTTTATTTTCATGACAATAATAGTCAAAATGCATGTTAATATTACTGACATTATAATGTCATCCTAAAATTACTCCAGGTACCATATCATTTTTATTTTTAAAATAATTAGGGACAGCTGCTCCTTACTACTGATTGAAACATTTTTTCTCCTTTTTGAGATTGCACTTTCTTTTACTTGTGTGGTAGTGAAACAGTTTGGGTTATTTGGTGTTCATGGGAATCCCGTAATATTGTACATCATTTCTATGGAGAATGGCTATGCATGTAACTGTCTCTTTTTACCTGGAATTATCAGACATGTATGAGTGTCCAGCTATCTGAATCTACTACTACCCCTGTTAGAGCCAAAACAATGAGCTAGATGGGTCCTTGTTCTGACAGAGCATGGTAGTTCTTACTTTGATATCCAAGAGACTATGAGAAAAAAAATAAATAAGAGGACTGGTTCATGTTAGGTTCTTTACAGCATCCATCATCTTATCTCTATAACATAGGTAGAGAATAAAAATGACTCTAGATCAGTGGTTCTCAAAGATTTTTAAACTCAAGGCAGCCCTCTGAAAATTCCAGGTTTTTATTTACACTTTTATTTTTTTTTAAACAGAAAAATAATAAGAGCAGTTCTGCAGCTGCAAAAAATCTCAGAAACATTATGACAGGTCAGAATAGTTTTAAAACTATAGATTTCTATTTTAAAATCTCTTAATTTATCTTTTTAAACATGTAGGTGTTTGTGCCCCTGTGCTAATAACTTGTGGCATCCATGGCACACTAAAAAGACTCTCACAGATCTCCAGTGCTTTTTTAGGCCTCACTTGGATATGGATTGATATACTATTGATCAGTGCATATACAAATCACACAGTAGTTCATTATTACTGCACAGTAGCTTGTTACTACTGCACAGTAGCATTGCATGGCACGAACCATGACATGATGCTACCGCACAGTAGTAATGAGCTACTGTGCAGTCATCATCACCAGAAAGCTGTGCAGGGATTCTACTATGCAGTAATTCCAGTTATGGAGCAGTCATTTAGCACTTGAGTATATAAGTACTAAATGACTGCACAGTAACAACTGCACAGTTAGCAGCTCACGGAGACATGGCCACAGAAATCCAGATAACAGTATGAAGTGAAGTAGGCCCAAAAGAATATAAAACTAGGCATAGCATATATGGATTGCACAGAAATACTGGAAAGTAGTCTGTTAGTTTTAGAAGTGCCTTCAAGGCCAATAGATAGAGAAGAATTGATAAGACCAGTATAGAACACCAAAACAAAGATCGGAGTGACTTGGCAAACTGTCTGGTTGGGAGGGGTACATTAACTGGTGAGAACTAGAATGTGCATGATGTAAACATGAAGTATTGTGTATGTGTTTTCTTGGTGTATTAAAAAGGGGCCTGAAAACCTTTAATATTTATACTGGGCTTAGGGGTTATGTTCATGCCTGTGTGATGCCTGTTAATGGCCTGGCTAGCTATATGGACCAGCTGGTCATAGATGTTAGTGTCTAGGCTGACTAAGAGACAATAAACCAGGTTGAGTTCTTTCTTACTAAGAACCAAAGCCTGCAGCCTCTTTCTTGTAACAGTAAGGTTATCAGAGGCACAATATTGCAGATGATATCCCGACAGCACACATTCAGACCATACAAACTGAGTAAGCATTAGGGCCGTGTGAAATTTCACCAGCTGTTTTATTTTGATGATGTTTTGATTCATTTCAAGCTCGAAACAGTGATATCAAAATGAAACACTTCAAAACATCCTCAAAACAAAATGAGGGTAGTCTAAATGTTTTGAAAGTTTCAAAATGTTTTGAGTTTCAAAGCTGTAGCTGGGCTTGCCTGCAGGGAAACAAAAAGTAAGGAGAGGGAGGCGGAAGAGGGAGGAAGGACTGCTCTCATATTGACTGTGTAGCTGGCCAGTGACTGTGATCCTTCCCTGAAGTCCCTTCCAATCACAGTGTTCTGGGGAAGGTATAGAAAAACAACATACAAGGCAGCATTGTTTGAACTGGCCTGCTTTCTGCCTTGAGGTCTGACAGTTACTGAGCTATCCTCCACCATCTCAGGAGCATTAAACAACAAAGGCTACTACTAGCATTGATTTGAATAATTTCCTACTAGCTAGCCTAGCAAGTGGGATTCCAGAATACCTTTTTCTTTCTTCTAGACCCCTTTATTTTATTATTATTTTCATTGATTTATTATTTTCAATGCTATAATTAATTGGATATTACAATATAGAATGTATATAGGAAGGGAGATACTTTTATACCTTGCAGCATATATCACATACCTTATAGAATTTATATAGGACTGCAGATACATTTATATCTTCTGGCATGTCTGTAGGGGGCCTTACACTTCATCTTGGACATTTGGAGCAGCCAGGGTGGAGATCACACCTACATCTCCCTCACAGGGCACTGGTGTGTCCAGTCAGGCTGTCGGTGGGCTCTCCTTCAAGTCAAGGTAATGGATGAGTCCCACACGGCAAGGGAGATCATGGGGGTCATGAACCGCTTGGTGCAGGGGTAGCTCAGTGGGCAGGGAAAGCTCACCCATGGGTTCATGGTCACTGACAATGAGGCCAATATGGTCATGGCAGTCTGTGATGGAAACTTTGTTGGCATCCACTGTTTGGCATACAAGTTCCACCTTATTGTCAGGGATGCCTTGGAGCAGGACAGGGCTGCTGGTGATGGCACCATCTCCAGTAGCAAGCTCATTTCCAAATGCAGGAAGGTGGTAGGCTACTTCCACTGGAGCATCAAGGGGGGCAAGATGCTGCAGTACAAACAATCAGAGAACATCCCACAGTACAAAATCATGCAGGATGTGGACACTTGGTGGAACTCCACATACCTCATGCTCAAGAGGCTTTTGGAGCAAGAAAAGGGCATCCATGAGATGGCCTTGCTTGGGAAATTGGGATCAGCGGCCCCCTTAAAAGAACTAAGTGGGATACCATCTCCCAGATCTTGGGGATCCTCAAGCCTTTCCTCAAGGTCAGCAAGACCCGCAGCACTGGTGATGCCCTCCATAGGCAGCTGATCCCCATAATAATGGAACTTCAGAGTCAAATGGAGAGCTTCCAGCACATCAGTGTTCCTGGCTGGGACAAGCTGCTGACAACAGAAGTCCAAGCACTGGTGAGGTAGCTGAAGGAGGGCATCAAGAAATGGTTTGATCCCTTGCAGTCCAGTATGGTCCATGTGCTAGATGCCATGTGTGACCTGAGGTTGAAGGGCAGTGTGTGCAGCATCCAAAGCCTGAATCAGTGGATGGAGGTGCTGGTGAAGAGAGTCAGGGAGGCAAAATGGGAGGTGGGTGGACATGGAAGAGGGGGAATCCACTGTCCCATGCCAGCACACCATCCACCATCCAATCTCCTCCTCCACCACTTGTGCTGTCAAAGTGGGCCAAGGGCATGGCATCCATGGTGGGGTACAGAGGCACCAGACCCCATCATCAGGCAGGTAACACTCAGGCCTTGGTGGCTGCCAAACTCGCTGAGGACGTGGAGCTGCTGTTGTGCGACCCCTTGGCCTATTGGGCAAGCCACAGCCAGATGTGGCCGGATCTGGTTATGGTTGCCAATGAACACCTGTCCTATCCACCGACCAGTGTTCCAAGTGAGAGGGTGTCCAGCATCGCTGAGGATGTAGTGACACACCCACTGCACCTGTTTGGATCCTGGTTTGCTTGAGCAGCTGGTGTTCCTGAAGGTGAACCTCCCGCTGCTGTTGTTCCCCAAGCTTCCCCATTATAGCCTATGGGCAAAGCATTGAAAGAGTGTTGAAACAGCAAAACTCTTTCAATGAAACAAAATGGACCAGTGTTTTTGTCCCATTGAAACTTCAAAATGGAAGTTGAAATGGAACAGTGCTGTTTCACACAACCCTAGTAAGCATGACATAAGCAAAAACACCTAACCCCCTAACCAAGGCAGATAGCAATACTAATGGAGAGAGCCCAAAATATGGGAGTGGAGGAGCAGATATCAGCCAATCCTTGCTGGCTCCTCATGCACCAGAATCCCCAGCATGAGAAGCAGGGGTTTTGCCCTGACACTCCCTTCAATCAATTCCCAGGCAATGAGAGCCAAGTGGAGGTAGTAGTGTAGCAATCTGTCTGCCCACTTAATGACCATTCTCCCAGTAGAAACTGACCATCTGTACATGGCCTTACTTAGAGCACTTTACTTGAAAGTAGGAGATACCTTCTCTGAGTGAAAGAGACCAAGTTCCTAGCCTTCCTTCTCCCAAGGAGAATGCTCTAATCAATTAGGTTAAAAGGTGAAAAGGCAGTCTTCCTCTCTCCTTCACCATATTTTTTTTCTGCAACTATAATTTGAGGACTTACCCTGCCTTAAAGCATCCAATTTCATGAGGCAGCTCTCTGACTAGAGTGTGGGCCTACTAAACATGCATGTTCATAATGCATGAGTGGGCAAAGTTGAATACCAAACTGTGTGTAAGTCCCAACATCTATAGTTATGCAGCCGTTATATGCCATTTAATCACATAAAACAAAATCAGTTGTAGCTCAAAGTGTTATAAAGTGAGTGCAGAAGAGAGTAGAATCAAGCCTACAAATTGTTTCATGTGAATTTTCCCAGCCACTTTACCACCAAATCAATTATGTTTACAATAAAAACAAATTAAAATGTCAAACCAAATAAATATGCACAAAACCTATGTTAAAAGCATAATATTAATTTTAGAAAGTCAAAATTTTATGGTTATTAAATATTAAATTTAAGGTTGCTTATACATCCTTAATTCAGATATTTTTGAGGAGGGATAAGAAAGCAGACTTTAATCATGTGAGCACATTTTTCCATAGTGCCTAAGCCTCATTCATTGCACACTGAGGCTCACATTCACTTAAATGAACAGTTATTCAATATTTTGTTTTCTTCTTGTTATTCAATGTGTGATCTAATGCCTTATTTATTGCACACTTCAAAACCTTGTCTGAAAACAGAATTATTAAGTTCCCCTCTGGGTGTTTCAGTTACATTCATCATTCATTATTGGATTGTAAACAAATAAGTTTTAATTTATCTTTATAACAACCTTGTGAGGTAATGGGGAAGTATAGTACCCATTTTATAATATATGACTGAAGCTCAGAGAAGTTAAAGTCACAGAATATTACGTCACTAATTTCAGGTGTTCAATTTAAGACAAACTAGGCATGTCTGCACGTGCTTTACTAAGCATTAGACTAATCTAATGTATAGTAAAGCATCGCCATCACATGTGCATGGCAATTACTGAATAGTACAGGTGTGTGAAATGGGCCATATTCGATTCAGGTTCGGCCTGAATTGCGGACAGTGATTGAAGTCGTGATTCAGATCACTGTCCTCGATTTGGTTTGGCTGAATCCATATCTGAAGATCCAATGCTGATTCAGAGAATCAGGGATTCGGCCATAGACACAGCTTTAAATGTTTTTTCTACATACCTCGAGGTACCAGGCATGGCTTGTGAATGCTATGATGGTGGGGCAGGTAGAGCAGCCCACATGAGTGCAGCCCACCCCCCCGCATGCTCGGTGGCAAACCCGGAAGTGGACCAGAAGTACTTCCTATCCACTTCTGGGTCTGCCACTGAGCATGCTGGGGGGGGGGGCGGGCCTGCATCCCTCTGGCTCGGCAATCAGCCCTGGGGGGACCCCAAGTGCTCCACGAGACCCAGAAGACACCAGTTGCCTGGTACCTTGAGGTATGTATAAAAAACATTTAAAGCTATGTCTATGTCTGAATCATCGAATCTTTCCCATCTCTCCCAATTGATTTGGAAGGTTCAGATTAGATTTGAAAAGATTAAAGGACCTCTTGATTCAATTCAGATTTGGAGATTCGGCCACAAACTTGGGCCAAATCTCCACCAAATTGAATTAACAAGTGAAGCTTTGCACAGCCCTACTGTTAGGCCCCAGCTGAAGTCTGGGTTCGTGCCCGGTATGCAAAGGCCAATAAAGATACCAGGGGTGAAAGTATAAAAAAAAATTATTGCTAGCAATAAAAGGTGCAAGCAGAATAATTTCACAGAACAAGCACACCAGATATTCAATACTAAGCCCCTTATATACAGGGGTTTGAACCTTCATAAGCATCCTTGTTTGCTAATTGGCTGTAAAGGACTGACGCAAGGAGTTCTTTACTGAGCATGTCTCTATACCTGTGTTTTAGCTATGTATCTCATTAACATACATATATGTTTCATTAGCATATTTCTTCGCCACCTAGGGGAATGATTTTTAGTATTTTAATGAGCTCTTTGTCCCAGTACTCTGATTCTGTTTTTGTTTTCAAGCCTCCTCTATCTAAGACTGTCTGCTCCTTATCATTGCAGATGGGCATTCGTCACATAACATTCACTTTTGCTTAGGCTTTGCATAGTAGTTTCTAGGTCAAACCTCACATTCCCTCCTCTGGAGCATTTTTAATTATTATTAATTATGATTGCTCCATTCAATTTAACTTAACACAAATCTAGTATTTTCAGCTTTCTTTGTTTGCAAAATCATTTGATTTACCTTAGGCCTGAAGATAGATGCAATACAAACAGGTATACATTGGATACAGAAACAAACCATAATCCCTATAAAACAAAACAGAACAACCATACAAAATAACTGTTTCAACCATCCAAAATTGGGAAGCCAGGAAGTTAACCAGGAAAAGTCTAAACCAGATGTTTCTTTCAACGTCTGTGTCAATCGTTGTAAGGCATCAATTTTGTCTTCAATTAGCACAGAATTATCAGTGAGGTTGAAGCAGCACATTCCTTTTAAGGTTTCACACCCCAGATTGTGTCGTAACAAGAGATAATCAATAGCGGCTCTATTTTCTAAGACAGCGTCCCTTAGTTGTTTTTGTTCAGCATTCAGGGCTGAGAGCGCTCGAGATGTAGCATTTAGTCCTTTTGCTAAAACACAGGCCACTGCATTAAGATTTCTGCTATTACTTACAGCAAGACCCGGAACCCCCACCATAGATGCAGCTAATGCTATGTATTCTGCCTTATATAATAGTCCAGGGGAATCATTCTCATCACAATCAGCAGTGAGAGTAGTATATGCTCGTTTAAACCTCCCACCAAGAGGGGTTTGTTCAATGTGCATTAGGTCAGATTTCCTTGGAAGAGCTGTAGTTACCCGGGCAATGGTGCATGGTCCCCCAGTAGCATTTGCTGGAAGATATTAATATATCATTCTCCCTCAGGCCAGAAACCATCCTCGAGGAAGGATGGTATGTGTGTATACATAGGATATTTGACTAGTCTTATTACAGAAGATTTTTCTACCTTGGTTCAATTTAAAGCAATTATTGGTACAATTAACTCTTAGGAAACATTCAGAAGAATTAGCTGTTGCCTAAACCCGTACAGAAAACATGTCTCTGATTTTCTCTTTTACAATAGTCCCCCACTTATATATATCCTGATATGTATTTTTTTCTCTACATCTTTCAGCATAGTATAATTTTGTAAAATTTTCAAAGGGGTAGGTACTGCAATTAAGCATGAGGTAAAAACCAGGTGAGCATTGATCCCTCCCGCTAAGCAGAAGTCCGTTCTATTTAATATTTCCCGGGCCAGATAAATCCAGACATTTTCCTGAGGGTCAAATTTTTGTTGTAAAAGATTTTCTCCTCCTATGAGTAGGAGTGGACAGATCAGGGCGCCCCACACTAAAACCTTGAACAATTTCATAATAAGGCTTGTAAAACTTGATCAAAGATTGACAAATTATTTAAAGTTCTTTTCTTTTGAATAGGAATTTTAAGTCTCTTATCGGCTCCACCTTCCACTGTTCTCTGCCTCCAGTCCCGAAGTTTGCAGGGGTTTCTTCTTGTTCTGGTCCAGCCACCGGCTTTAGGCAACTGAAATGTATCCAAGTCTTGATTCCTTCGAGCTTTGCTGCCGTCGGGGTCGTTAAAAGTACCCTATATGGGCCCTTCCATCTGGCTCGAAGTGGTTCCTCGCTCCAATCTTTTACAAGGGCGTAACTCCCAGGTAATAATCTATTTTCCGGGGCAGGAGACTGGTCCTGTGTCTGCAGCACGTCCCGTACCTGCTGATGGATGGAAGACAAAACAGAAACCAAGGACCATACATATTCTCTAATCATTCCCTCCCCTAAAACATGTAACTGTTGTTCAGTACCCATGGGCAGACTCAGAGGGTAAGGCTTACCATACATTATCTCAAATGGGCTTAATCCCAATTTAGAATGTGGTGCGACCCTTACTCGTAACAGGGCCAAGGGTAGGGCCTCTGGCCATTTGAATCGAGCTTCTTGGCAAATCTTTGCAAGGTGTCTTTTTAAGGTCTGATTCATACGTTCCACCTTTCCACTGGACTGGGGTCTCCAAGGGGTGTGTAAATGCCAGCTGATTCCCAGGAACTCAGAAACCTTCTGAGTAATTTGTGCAATGAAATGTGGGCCATTGTCTGACCCTATTCCTTTTGGAAGTCCGAAGCGAGGTATGATTTCTCGTAGGAGAGCCTTGACCACCTCTCGGGCTTGGGCAGTCCGACATGGGAAGCACTCAACCCAATTAGAGAAAGTGTCCACAAAGACAAGGAGATATCTCATCCCCTGTTGCCGGGGTAACTCAGTAAAATCCACCTGCCATTCTTCTCCTGGCCCATTGCCTATTCTCTGATGTCCTGAAGTTTCTTTTCTCCCTCCTTTTGGGTTATTTCTCTGGCAGACCTCACATGTCTCTGATACCTTCTTGGCAGCCTCTCTTAATCCCACTCCAGTTACATAGTGACTGATCCACCTTACAAGGGCCCTGGGTCCATAGTGGGTGCCATGATGAGCTCTCTTCACTACCACATGAACCCAGGCAGCTGAGATGATAATGTGGCCATCCTTTGCTACTAGCCACCGGTGCTCCCCCTCCTTTGCTTGAAACTCTTATCAATTGTTTGTCTCTTTCCCCATACTGTGGTGTCACAGGCTGGTATAAGTCTGGGAGGAGAGGTAACAGATTACTTACTTCAGGCAGCAAGTCTGTCTGAGGTCTTTTAGCTGCTTTCTTTGCTGTAGCGTCAGCAAATCGATTACCTTTTGTGGAGGGATTATTTTCTTTTTGATGTGCTTTGCAATGCATTACCGCTACCTCTTTTGGCTCCCAGACTGCCTTGAGGAGGGCTTTTATCTGCTTGCTATGCTTAATGCCTGTTCCTTTTGACTCAAGTAGACCCCGCTCTCTCCATAGCGCTCCGTGAGCATGTAAAACAAGGAAAACATATTTAGAGTCAGTATAAATATTGACAGTTTTGTTGGCCGCCAATTGCAAAGCCCGAGTCATAGCAATGAGTTCAGCCTTTTGAGCTGAAACAGATGGGTTTAAAGGTCCTGCTTCTATCACATTCTGTGTAGTCATGATAGCGTATCCGGATTTTCGAATTCCATTCTCTATACTCGAGCTGCCATCAGTGTAAAACTCCAGGTCAGCTTTTTCAAGAGGTCGGTCTCTCAAATTTGGTCTTGAAGAATAAACAGCTTCCAATGTTTGCAAACCATCATGCACAAGATCTGGTGTGTCACCCATAGATGGCAACAGTGTTGCTGGATTTACAGTGCGAGAAATGGCCAATTTTATTTCAGGCTTATCTAGGAGGATGGCCTGATATCGAGCCATTCGTCCCGGAGTTAACCAGTTCCCTCCTTTCTGCTCCAGGACTGTAAGCACTGAGTGAGGCACATATACAATCATTTCATGACCTAGGGTTAACTTTTCAACTTCTTGTATTAGCAAACAGGTGGCAGCAACAACCCGGAGACAAGCAGGCCATCCACATGACACAAAGTCTAATTTTTTTGAAAAATATGCCACTGGTCATTGCCAGCTACCCAATTTTTGTGTTAAGACTCCCACGGCTAACCCACCTCGGTCATGCACAAAAAGGGAAAAAAGCTTACTCATGTCCGGTAGTCCTAAGGCGGGTGCTTCAATGAGAGCCTGCTTTAACTGGCAGAATGCTTGCTCACACTCTTCAGTCCATTTGAGCACCTTTTCATCTCCGTGTGTTGCTTCATACAGAGGTTTTGCAATAACCCCAAAATTTGGAATCCAAATCCTGCAAAAACCTACTGTACCTAAAAATCCTCGTAGTTGTTTCTTTGTTATTGGGGGTGCCAGCCGGCATATAGCTTCTTTTCTTTCAGGCAACAGGGCTCTCTGACCAGGCTGTAATTCAAATCCCAAGTATGTTACTTTCTGGGATATGGGCTGCATTTTATTTCTGGATACCCGGTATCCTTGTTGACCCAGAAAATTAAGGAGGCAAATTGTTCCTTCCAGGCAGCTTGCTTCAGTGGTGGCTGTTAAAAGCAAGTCATCCACATATTGCAAAAGAGCACAGGACAATGGCAGTTTTAGCCTGCGTAAATCCTTGCTTAATGCATTGCCGAATAGGGTTGGGCTGTTTTTAAATCCTTGGGGTAAAACAGTCCAGCACAACTGAGTCTTAATGCTAGTATCTGGGTCTTCCCATTCAAAAGCAAATATTTCCTGAGATCCCCTCTCTACCGGTATACAGAAGAAAGCATCTTTTAAATCAATAACCGTAAACCAGTTATGATCTGGGTTCAAAGCAGATAGCAAGGTGTATGGATTAGGCACTACCGGGTATATACTCACAACCACTTTATTTACAGCTCTCAAGTCTTGGACGAAACGATATTCATTACTCTTAGGCTTCTTCACAGGCAAGATGGGTGTGTTAAAAGCTGATGTACATTCACGGAGAAGGCCATACTCCAGGAACCGTTCAACTAACGGCTTCAGTCCTTTCCTGGCTTCCATCCGCATTGGATATTGTTTCACACATGGAGGCTGGGCCCCTGGCAAAAGTTGAATTTTCACAGGGTCAGCATTTTTAGCCTTCCCGGGTCGGTGACCTGCCCATACCCATGGAACAACAGCATCGAGCAGGGTTTGAGGAATATCTGGTGTACTTTCCTCTCGGAGAAGGCAAGCCTGCAAATGCCACCCCTTTTCAGGAGGAACTGTTAAAAACATTAGCCCATCCTGGAACGACAACGTAGCTTGCAGTTTACAAAGGAGGTCTCTCCCTAAAAGGGGAATGGGGCAGTCTGGAATGTACAAGAATTGATGGGTAACTTCGGCCTGCCCAAGATTACAGGTCATTGGCTGTAGGAAGGGTCATGTTACTGCCTTCCGTATAACCCCTACCACCGGCACAGTCTTTTTACTTAAAGGTTTCAGTTTTTGAATTAAGACAGAATGGGCAGCACCTGTATTGACGAGAAAATTTACTAATTCATCTCTGTCCCCTAGTTGCATTTTAACCAGAGGCTCGTCAGGGGACACTGGGATCTGGGTTATCTTTCCCTCCCGGGCCTCCGGTCCCCTTCAGTCTGAATCCCTTCCAAAAGCGAACAATCCACTGCTCACCTCTTTTTTCTTTTCATAGATTTCATAGATTTCATAGACATTAGGGCTGGAAGGGACCTCGGAAGATCATCGAGTCCAGCCCCCCGCCCAAAGGGCAGGACGTCAGCTGGGGTCATAGGATCCCAGCAAGATAAGCATCCAGTTTCATCTTGAAGGTGTTCAATGAAGGCGCTTGAACAACCTCCGGCGGCAGGCTGTTCCAGACCTTGGGGGCTCGGACAGTAAAGAAATTCTTCCTTATGTCCAGCCTGAAATGGTCTTGTAGTAGTTTGTGACCATTCATCCTCGTCATCCCCTGGGGCGCTCTGGTGAACAAACGTTCCCCTAGATACTGGTGATCACCCCTGATAAACTTGTAGGTGGCCATCAGATCACCCCTGAGCCTTCGCTTTTCCAGGCTAAAGAGCCCCAGGGCTCTCAGCCTGTCATTGTAGGATCTGCTTCCCTGACCCCTGATCATGCACGTGGCTCTTCTCTGGACTCTCTCAAGCTTCTCCACATCCTTTTTGAATTGTGGAGCCCAAAACTGGATGCAGTACTCCAGCTGCGGCCTCACTAAGGCCGAGTACAGGGGGAGAATGACGTCCCGGGATTTGCTTGAGAAGCATCTATGGATGCAAGCCAGCGTTTTGGTCGCTTTACTAGCCGCAGCATCGCATTGCAGGCTCATGTTCATCTTGTGGTCAATGATGACCCCCAAGTCTCTTTCTTCCATAGTGCTAACCAACATAGCACTGCCGAGTCTATAAGGATGCTGCGGGTTTTTCTTCCCAAGGTGGAGAACCTTGCATTTATCAGCGTTGAACACCATCAGATTCTCATCCGCCCACTTGCTGAGCCTGTCCAGGTCAGCCTGGATCACCCGCCTGTCTTCTGGCGTGGATGCTTTGCCCCAAAGTTTGGTGTCATCGGCGAACTTGGCCAGTCTGCTTCTGACTCCAGTGTCCACATCGTTAATGAAGATGTTGAACAGTATGGGTCCAAGGACAGAGCCCTGGGGGACCCCACTGGTCACAGGACACCACAATGAGTGACTTCCATCAATTACTACCCTCTGGGTCCGACCCCGGAGCCAATTTTCCAGCCAGTGGATCGTGGGGGACCCAAGGCGACAATTGGCCAGTTTCTCCAAGAGACGATCATGGGACACCAGATCGAAGGCTTTTTTGAAGTCAAGATATATGACATCAATCTCATCTCCCTTGTCCAGGTGATAGGTCACCTGGTCGTAGAAGGAAATGAGATTGGTCAAGCAAGACCTACCCGCAACAAACCCGTGCTGGCTATCCCTTAAGATGTTGGCATCGGCCAGTCCATTAAGGATGGCCTCCTTAATAAACTTTTCTAAGATCTTCCCCGGGATAGAAGTCAGGCTGATGGGCCTATAGTTAGCCGGATCCACTTTCCTCCCTTTCTTGAAGATAGGCACCACGTTGGCCTTCTTCCAGTCTTCGGGCACTACACCAGAGCACCAAGAGTTTTCAAAGATCCGCGCTAGAGGCTGGGCTATGATGCTCGCCAGCTCCTTGAGTACCCTGGGGTGAAGATTGTCAGGGCCGGCTGACTTGAAGGTATCCAGCTTCTCAAGATGTTCCTTCACAAAGTCAGCATTAATGGAGGGCAGGGGATCACCCTCACCCGGACTTCCCGGCCCTGTAGCAGGCATGGGCGTCCCATGGGGCTGATGAAAGACCGACGCAAAGTACCTATTTAATAGGTTGGCTTTTTCCTGGACGTCAGTTGTCAGTTGCCCCATCTGGTTCAGCAGGGGTCCAACGTTGCCCCTGCTTTTCCTCCGGCTCCCCACATATCTGAAAAAGGACTTTTTATTGTCCTTGATGCTCAAAGCTAGCTGGAGTTCAGTTGCAGCCTTGGCTTTCCTGGTCTGCTCCCTACAGGACCAGACCAGTGCAGAATAATCCTCCTTGGAGGTGACTCCCATCCTCCATCCTTTGTAGGCCTTTCTTTTTAGCCTCAGGAGGTCTGCTAGGTCCCTGGAGAGCCAGGGGGGCTGCTGTGCCCTCTTGCTGCCTTTCCTCCGAGATGGAATAGACTTAGTTTGTGCATTGAGGATCGCTCCCTTGAGGAGCAACCACTCTTCTTGAACTCCCCTCTCCCTGTGGTCACAGTCCCTTAGGGCCTCACTGACAAGCCTCCTGAGCTTGTCAAAGTCGGCTTTCCTGAAGTCAAGGACTTGCGTGTTGCTGACCGACTTGCCAGCTTTTCGGCGGATGGTGAAGGTGATCAGCTCGTGGTCGCTGTCACCCAGCTTCCCATCGATCATTAGGTCGCCGACTAGGTCCTCCCCAGTAGCCAGCACCAGGTCGAGCAGCGCTTTGCCTCTCGTTGGCCCATAGACTTCTTGAGTCAGGTAGAGGTCATCCACGCACGAGAGGAAGCTCTGCGACCGCTCAGATTTTGCTGAGCGATCCTCCCACGAGATGTCTGGGTAATTGAAGTCACCCATGACAACCATGGTCCTGGAGCAAGCTGCCTCAGCCAGTTCCTGGGCAAACTCCTGGTCTAGCTCAGGACTTTGGGTGGGAGGTCTGTAATAGACTCCCACCATTGTGTCCCCTGTGCCGTGTTCCCCACGGATTTTAACCCAGAGGGTCTCCAGCCGTCCACCCTGGTCGCCAATATCGGCTTGCAGGGACACGTAGCTTTCCTTAACATAGAGAGCTACACCCCCGCCCCTTTTCTCTACACGATCCCTCCTGTACAGGGTATAGCCATCTATCCCCGTGGTCCAGTCATGGGTGGAGTCCCACCAGGTCTCCGTGATCCCTATGACATCGTAATTGTTTGCACTGAGCAGGAGGATGAGCTCCTCCTGCTTATTCCCCAAGCTCCTGGCATTTGTGTACAGGCAGGCAAGCGCCCCCTGGGGGGCTCCTTCCTTGCCCACAGATTTTACCAGGGCTGGGGCTGGGGCGGGCTCCCTTGAGTGCCATGATCCGCTGGCTTTGCAAGATTTGCTCAGCGGGCCAGCAGTGGCGGTCGTGCCCCCGTCCCCCAGCGGGCTTAGTTTAAAGCCCGGTGGAGCAGGTCAGCCAGTCTGGCTGAGAAGAGCCTCCTCCCTAGGGGAGAGAGGTGGAGACCATCTCTTCCCAGCAGCTCGCTGCCTCTCTCACCAAAGAGCGGGCTGTGGTCATGAAAGCCAAAGCCTTCCTGACGACACCAGCGCCGCAGTCTTTGGTTGACCACATAGATCCTCCTGTCCCTTCTCAGCCCATAGCCTGAGACTGGGAGGATCGACGAGAACACCACCTGTGCCCCCAGACCCTTAAGCCCCGCTCCCAAAATCCCTGTAGCACCTCATGACCTGGCTGGGAGTGCTCTGAGCCGTGTCATTGGTGCCCACATGAATAAGGAGCATGGGATAGCGGTCTGTGGGTTTGAGGAGCTTGGGGATCCTCTCCGCAATGTCCTGGATGCAGGCCCCTGGGAAGCAGCAGACTTGCCGGGCTAAGGGGTCAGGGTGGCAGATTGGCCCTTCAGTCCCCCTCAGGAGGGAGTCTCCCACAACAAACACCTTACGTTTTGTCTTGGGGAGAGCAGGGGCGGGAGTTGCAGTTAGGCCCATGTTGCCTGTGGGGGCCGGCAACTCAGCAGGCTCTGCTGGGGCAGCAAGAGGTGCATACCTGTTGCTCAGTTGTGGCGGGGGTGGGGCCTTGGTGCGGCGGGCCTTAGGGCCCTTGACCACCTTGGTCCATGCCCCTGGCTGGACACAGCAGGAGGTCCCAGAGTCCTCCTCTGGCCTGGAGGGAGACTGTGATCTACCCTCTGCCTCCCGGGGGAGAAGGGCCTGGCAGTAGGAGTCTATCTCCTGCTCGCAGTCCCTGATGGCACGCAGTCTGTGGACTGTGGCCTGGAGCTCCTCCAGCTGGCATGCCAGAGACCCCAAAAGGAAGCAGACCCCGCAAGGGGAGGTCGCCATGCTCCCAGGCCCCAGAGCCTGAAAAAGGGACAGGCAGCCCCCGCAGCCGAGAGCCAGGGGCTCCGTCTGCGTGGAGCCCGGAACCAGGGGCTCCTTCTGGGTGGCCGTCTCTGAGGTGCCAGACGGGGGGGGCCGCAGAGCCCGAGGGGACCCTCAGGGTGCGGTGCGTGCCCATCTGTGTCATGCCTCCGGTAGGCTGGCTACAGCTGGGACTGTCTACCCTGGGGGGTGCGTAGGCAGGGTCTGGCCCTCCTGCACGCCCTCCCGCGCGAACTCCGCGCTAACTCACACGCCGGCAGAGAAGTGCGCCTGTTTGTGCAGCCTGTTCATGCGGCTCCGGTCGCGTGGCTCCCTGGGGGGCTGGGCGAAGTAGGGGCCTGGGTGGGGCTTGACCCGGCCCGGCTCCACTCAGCTGCCGCCTCCCACACACACACTAAGGGGTTAGCCCCTTCTCTCCACGGGCCCCGCTTACCCCGGCTGCGCTGGGGGTCAGCGGGGGGCTCCGCGGCTGCTGGAGGGTTTCTGGGGGGCTTCGGGGGAGCGGGGGCGCAGCGAGCTTTCGCCCGCGCATCTCTTGCTGCTCCCGCATCTAACTGGGCTTTTTCCCGGTCGGCGGGCCCTTTTAAACTGCGCGCATGCGCAGTGGGCCTGCCGTCGAGGAAGCTGCTCTTGAGGCAAATACGGGGGCCCTGCCCAGGATTTGGGGGACCCTGCCTTACTGGAGGGGGGCTGGTGAGTACCCCCCCTTCTCTCTCTCTCTCTCTCTCTCTCTCTCCCTGGGGGGCTGGGCCAGGTAGGGGCCTGGGCGGGGCTTGACCCGGCCCGGCTCCACTCAGCTGCCGCCTCCCACACACACACTAAGGGGTTAGCCCCTTCTCTCCACGGGCCCCGCTTACCCCGGCTGCGCTGGGGGTCAGCGGTGGGCTCCGCGGCTGCTGGAGGGTTTCTGGGGGGCTTCGGGGGAGCGGGGGCGCAGCGAGCTTTCACCCACGCGTCTCTCGCCACTCCCGCGTTTTCACCTTCCCCAACTTTCCGATAAGGGCATTCCCGCTTCCAATGTCCTTTTCGTTTGCAAAAGGCACATTGATCTTTCTCTAATTGACCCTGTCTCTGCGGCTGTCTCCAGGATCCCTCATCTCTAGGTTTTCCCGTGATTGCAGCTGCCACTAGGGCTACCTGCATTTTCATCTTTCTCTCCTCTTTCTTGTCCTGTTTCTTTTCCTGAACACTTCCTCGGTTAGTAAATACTTGGTAAGCAATGTCTACTAGTTGGGAAATAGGCATACCTGTTGCTCCATCTGTCTTCTGCAATTTCTTTCTAATGTCTGGTGCACTCTGACCTATAAAGATCATATTTACCATGCGAGCGTTCGATGCATCCTCCAGATCCTCACGAGTGTATTGCCTGAAAGTAGTGTAAATTCTTTCCAAAAAAGCATTCAGGGTCTCATTAGTCTCCTGTCGAACCTCATACACCTTACTGAGATTTTGAGGTTTTTTCACAGCATCTCTCAATCCTCGGAGGATATATTCTCGATAGGCACAGATGGAGGTCATTTCTTGGTCTGGTTTCCAATCTGGCTCCTGGATGGGGACATGATCGTCTCTATTTCCTTGCAGGTTCCCTGCAGTAATTTCCTTTTCCACATACTCACGAGCTTTGTTCACTACCATTCTCCTTTCCTCTGGTGTCAACAGGATATCTAAAAGAGACTGAACATTTGCCCAGGTTGGGTTATGGGTTTTGAAAATCATTTTAAACTGGTTTTGTACCTTTTCAGGATTCTCTCTCAAGCTGGGGTTATTGTTCTTCCAATTATACAAATCTGATGTATTGAAAGGAACGTGCACAAAGGTTCGATGGTAGGTTGGCTCACCGTCATCTTCGAGAGGCCTGGGTACCACTTGTTCTCTTAGGGGAAATACCCCATTTCCCTTCCCATGGCCAGGATCAGATTCCCTGTGATGTTTTCCCTTAACCCCGGAGTCTGCTCCTAACTGTACTCTCCACCCACCTCCTAGGCTTATATCAGGAGAAGTCGGGGAGTTTGGAGATTGCCAAGCACCTGATGGCCATGGTTGGCACTGTTCCAGATCCCTGGGTCAGGGAGTATTCCCAACTTCTTCCTCGGGGGGGGGGTGGGAAGAAGCAGGAAGAGCAGATGCCAACGAGGAATCAGATGAATCAGGAGGAGGAGGGGGAAGAGGAAGAGAATAAGGTAAAGGCAGCAGAGGGAGGGGAGCCTCCGGCTCCGGACAGTCCAGGACAGGATTTGCAGTTGGTCGAGCTACAGCCATCTCACAGATCCCAACCCCCTCCCCCAATCCACATTCCTCCAAAATCCTCTTATCTCTACAAAGAGACATAAACGCTTGCGCATACATCAATTCCTCCCATTTACCATTCTGCCGGCAGAACAAAATCAATTGCAAGATGGTATTATAATTAACACTTCCCTCCTGAGGCCAATATTCTTGATCATCTAGCTGATAGCATGGCCACGCAGTTTCACAGAAGAATTTAGCTTTCTTCTTAATCATAGGATCCCCACCAAACTCTGCCCAATGTCCCAATACACAAGAGAGGGGGGTACATTTCCTAACCTTACTGTTAATAGTACCCATCTCAGGTCTGCCTTCCCGGTTCTGACCGTCCAACTTACCTGGGATCCAGGGATCTGTTCTTAGTCCTCGTCCTCACAGGGGAAAAATCACTGGTCTTGGACTCGGGCCAGACAGAATACTTACAGAAATAATCCGAGGCAGACGTACTGACGGTAGGCCTTATGCCCTTTCTACCCTTTCACCCAGGTGCCTGTTACTGATACTTTCACTCTGTGGCGTTGCACCGTTAGGCTACTGCCACCTCAGCGATCCAGCTCCTCAGAAGCAAAAGTCTCACTGGGAAAAGAAATCCCGGGGCGCGCCTGACATTTGATAAGGAAGAGCAAATCAGCTGGTCGTCAGCTAGTCCGGGCAAAGCTTATCTACGGCAGTCCCATCTGGGTTGCCAAAAACTGTTAGGCCCCAGCTCAAGTCTGGGTTCGTGCCCGATATGCAAAGGCCAATAAAGATTCCAGGGGTGAAAGTATAAAAAAAAAATTATTGCTAGCAATAAAAGGTGCAAGCGGAATAATTTCACAGAACAAGCACACCAGATATTCAATACTAAGCCCCTTATATACAGGGGTTTGAACCTTCATAAGCATCCTTGTTTGCTAATTGGCTATAAAGGAGTGATGCAAGGAGTTCTTTACTGAGCATGTCTCTATACCTGTGTTTTAGCTATGTATCTCATTAACATACATATATGTTTCATTAGCATATTTCTTCGCCACCTAGGGGAGTGATTTTTAGTATTTTAATGAGCTCTTTGTCCCAGTACTCTGATTCTGTTTTTGTTTTCAAGCCTCCTCTATCTAAGACTGTCTGCTCCTTATCATTGCAGATGGGCATTCGTCACATAACATTCACTTTTGCTTAGGCTTTGCATAGTAGTTTCTAGGTCAAACTTCACACTACTGCACAGTAGATTATTTTCAAATACCAACAGATATATTTACTAGGCAATAGAACTTTACATTAATTCACCTGAATGCATATGTAGATGCTGATCCAGAAACAAATTACTCTTAGTCAGCCCAGGGAGCAGGGAGTAACATCCCAGTGTCTGGGCTGGCAATAGTGAGCTGTACCCCCTGTTCCATGCCTCTGGAGAGCTTGCCTTCATACTGCCCCAGGTATCTCAGAGCACTGTGGTAGGGAAAGGGAGCTTTAGGAGAAGATTGAGTTCCAGGCAGCCAGTTCAAAGGTGGGGGGGGGGGCATAGTTTGCCTGGCTTTCCTCACTCAATCCTGAAGATCTGGACAGACACAGCTGCCAGGGGGCTGCCTCCACCTCTGCCAAGCTGTTTCCTCCCACTATGCAACCACATGAGAGACAGGGGCAGGGGCAGGGGCAGGGGCAGGGAGAGGGGTGGTGCTGCTGGTTCTGTGACTGGAGGAGGAGGGAGGGGGAACAGGAAGACAAGAGAATCCCAAAGAAGGCACAGCTAGATAAGGTGATTGGGGCTCCTGACATGCTGGGGTGGGGGAGTGGGGCATATGGGTCAGGGTGCCTCTAGCTATGGGATAAAGTGGGGTGCATGCCCTCAGCCTGTTCCCCACCCCCCCAACTCCCCAGGCAGCTCCACTGCATTTGCTGTATCCCCCAAATCTGAAACTATTGCTTGGGGATCCATCCCCCACCCCAACCTTTCAGGAGCTGCAATCATGTTCACTTTGTACTGGACACCTCCCCTGTCATGATGCTCCAAGACATCTGGAACTGCATGAGGACAAGCCCCCAAAAGCCACAGAGTAAGGGGCATGGCTCCTTGCCACCAGCCCTGGACACCAGACTGTCACTGCCCTGCCCTGCCCACCCAGCCCCAAGCTCCTCGCTGCTCAGAGCAGTCCCTGGAGTCAGGGACAGCTTCTGACCCATCCCCTGAAGCTCAGAGCTGATCCCCTATGTCCTCTGCCAGCCCAAGTTTGCCCTCAGTGTCCAATCAGGGCTGACACCCAAAGGAGCCTGGAGCTCCTCCTGGATACTGCCTCCTGGGGGCAGAGCAATGATCACTCAGGTTCTGAACACACAGGTTCATTCTATCTAAGCAATGAGTTGGCATCCAAAACTAGCTAAAGTTTGAAATCATGAAAACTGAGATGCTGATAGCTTTAAGAGGTTTCTAGATTCCTTGCTAGGGACCATACAGAAATACTTTTATGCTCTGTATCACTTTAGATGGCATCTGTGTGATGCACAATGATGGGGTGTATGTTAATTCATAGATTTACCATTAACTTAAAATGGTCTTGCTTTTATCAATTTGCATTACAGTCCCTTATATCCTATTGATTTCCTCCCTTCAGTTGCCTAATGCAATGGAAGATGGTATTATTCTTTTTGGATTTGGAATATTCCATATTCCACTTTGAAAAAAGCAGTTAAAAGAACCTACAAGCAACATGAGGTAGAATTAAAAATATGCTTTGTACATGTGGAATCAGATTATTGAGACAATAGAACATAAGCAAAAAAAAAAAAAAATGTAGTGAAACCTTTATTTCTTTTTTTGGCATATGAACCTGAGAATCTTTAGATGTTCCTGAACACAGAAGTTAAAATGTTGGTTAATTTTTTAGTTTGTTTTCACATATTTTATTTCTTTTTTGAAGTTATTCAGTGATAAATGCTGTTTCTTTTGTTGATAAAAGCAAATGATTTTATTAAAACTTACTTGGCATGGTTGCCTGGATTTCAAGTTGCTTACAGTACCCTGAGATTTAAGAAAGTGCTTCATGTTCAATAAATATCATAACAATTATTGTAAAACTTCATAGTTCTGGTTAGAAATATAATTGAGCATAGTTCCCCAAACTCAGAGTTCTTTTGTTTTGTTTTTCTTTCTTTTATTTTTCATTACTGAGAATTTGCTTATTTAAGACAGATGAGTACTACTACAGCACAATATATTACAACTTCATAATAATTTTTGCTGTTTATTTCTACATCTTAATTGTAAGTATGGAATTACTCACTTGTATATTGGTATACTACTGAGAGCACTAGAATTTGTAATGATGTTACACTTAGTGAATTAGTATGATCTACATCTCTAATAAATGAGATAAGGGAAATATAATAATATTAACAAATCAAAAAAAGATAAATCTGCAGAATCATAATTGACTGAAAATATTGGAGCACACTAAATTATCCATCTGTAAGCACACAGGCTTCATTAAAATGCATTAATAAAAATCATCCCAACACTTACAGTATTTAAAGGGTGAGAAAAAGAAAATTTTGCAGGTTTTATACATCTTGATAAATATAGACTGCAGATAAAATTAATCATGAAATTTTTTTAGCGCTAATCCAGTTCATTATATGGTCTCAAAGATGGGGTTCTATATGAACATCATGGGCGCATCCAATTCAGAATGCCCATTCCTCTTGCAGCATCTCAAAGTAATTTGAGACACCGAAAGAGGCATGCCAGGAACAAACAAACATTCCCACACTGTATATTTGCAGTGCAGGTACAAAATTTGATACCTGGAAATCTAGTTATAAAACAATAACTCTCAGAAAACAGTGGGGTAGCGCACGGTCCAGGACCATGCCCTGAGGCAATCAGAGGCTGGGGTCCTCCAAAGAGATGCTCTGGTAGCTGACCAGAGCATCTCTATGGCTGCCACTTGCCCCAGTGCTGCAGCACACTAGCTCCCCGTGCAGGGCAAGGAATGTTGCAGGCTGCAGCGTGACCCAGACTTGGCTTTGTCTAAGGTAAGTAGGGGGTCAGGATACTGGAGTTACCTGTGTGGGTGCAGGGACTGGTGGGGGGTGCTGGTCAGGAGGGGTGGGTTCCCCAACTATGCCCTGCATGGCCCACAGCCCCTCCACAGCAGCAGTAAACACTGGGGGACTCAGGGCCCTCCTGGCACAGCCCCCCCAACAGTGTGGGGCAGTGCAGCTTGGCCCCAGCTACCTAGCACCTGGTGCTGCGTGTGCCACATTGTGCAGGCCCAACCCACCTTGGCATAAGGCCATGAACTTTTGAACAGGTCAGGAGGGGGGTCCCCTGCGCACTGTTCGGTGGATCCAGAAGTAGACTGGAAGTGCTTCTGGTCCACTTCCAGGTCCACTGCCGAGTATGCTGGGGACCCCCCCTGCTCTCCTGTGGGATGCTCCATCCACCCCACCATTTCAGTGTTCATGAGCCACCCGGTACCTTGAGGTATGTAAAAAAAATATATAAAGCTGTGTCTATGGCTGAATTGTTGAATTTTTCCAAACTGAATCGGAGGCTTCCAATTTGATTCAGAGAGATTAATGGGTCTCCTGATTCGATTCTGATTTGTAGATTTGGCCACCAAATCCGGCCAAATCTCCTCCAACCTGCAACTGAAGCTTATCATAGCCATAATAGATAGTTAAAAGCTTAAAGAATATGGAGAATTTAATCCATCTCTAACTAATATGATTCCCATGCCTTAAAAAACACAAGTGTAGCAGGCTTGCCTTTTGGAGCTTGGGTTGAGAGCCAGGCTTGAAATCTTGCTGTTTTGATTGGTGGAGCTCATCCCTCAATCAGGAGGCATCAAGAGGAGTTCAGTCACACCCCTTTCCTGAGGGAAGGGGGAGAGGAGTTTCCCTCTCCCCTTGGACTTGATTCAAGACTGCAATACTCACGTCTGGAAGACTTCAGGGTCGGAGTCCTGGAGCATATATAAGGAGCTGCATGCCCAGCATGAAGGAAGCACATCCAGAAGAGAGAAGAGAGGAGCTTAGAAGAGCTGAGGAGAGCTGCTCAGCAGGGTGAAGCAGTAGCCCAGAAGCACCCCTGAAGACTTCCATCAGCGGGGAATGGCAGATGGCTCCAACAGCTAGTCTCTTGGTGTGCAGCACAGCACATGGCATCCAGACTCTGGGAGCTGCATGAGATGGCTGAGGTCTGCAACCTCTGGTGTACAACCAGAGACACGGTGCATGAAGTAGGACCTTTGGAGCACTTGGGTGGCTCAGGTCCTCAACCCTCAGAACGAGGCTGGGAGCTCAGTGCAGGAGGCACTGCACAGAGGGTCTGGGAGTGGACAGAGCCTGGTGCTGCACGAGGCAGCGCAGGCCTCCAACGCATAGCAAAAGGTTGAGTCCAGAGAGCCAGACGGTGATCGGGCTACTGAGCCAGCCAACAGGGCCAAGCCAGAGGTGCCAGAAGCCCTGCATGCATAGTGAAGCCCTGTTCCAGGGGACAGCGACCCACCCTGAAGCCCACTGCAGGCAAGAGAGCAGCCTGGCAGAGAGGACGAGGACCACCCTCCAGGCCTGGGAGCCATGAGTTGCAGGGAAAAGAGGATTCCCACAGGGGAGGGGAGTTCCCCCCCCCCCCTCCCGGTTAGTTAAGGGCTCCTGAAAGGGGAAGTCCCACTGAGAGGGCCCCCCTAAAGTTGCCAACTTCTTTGTAGGGCTTGGGAAAAGCCCAAGGGCATTGGGGTTTCCCCTTGGGATTAAGTTTATCTTTGGGGTTTATCTGTTTCAGATCAGATACTTACCTGTGACTTACCTGTATCTGGAGCACTGGTATAAGGTTTTATGTAATTTACCCAGAGGGTATTGTTTATGTTACTGGTTTAGATACTTTATAAATATATATATACACATAATACATATGTTTATATCCATGTTCCTTTCCCTTGTGATAAGTTAATGTAAATAAATGTGTATATACTTAAATCCCCTGACTGTCCTGGCCTGGTTATGTAGGGATGGAGGGAAACTGAGCAGTCAGCAGTTCCCACCCACAGCACACCTGCCAGCTAGCAATCCCCTTCGATTGGAGAAGGGAAGTATATACCCAAGTTACCTGGGCTACACAAGTCTCCTGCCTTGGAAAGCAAACATTACCCAAAAGTGAATGACCTTAAACTAAAACCTAGAATACCACATTTACTTGAATAAAACATGACACTTCAGTATTGGAGGGGAGGGGCAAATTTAACATGACCCTCCAATTATTAGATTTTACACATAGAAAGTTTATAAATTTATCATCATTTTCCAAATATAGAATTTAATTATTGGAGGACCATCTTAAATTGGCCCCTCTCCCCCACTACTACAGGTTGTGATGGAGAGGTGATGAGTAGAGCAGTAATGTGTCAGGTAGTTGGGGACAGACACTGGGAAGGATGTGGCGGGCATGTGGTCAGATAGACAGTGTGGAGGTGGTAGGGTAGGTAGTGAAAGGCAGGAAGCTTTCCCTCTGATGCTTGCCCCCTGGCACTTTACCCGCATTGTGCCTGCCCTGCCACCCCAGCCTCAGGTTTCCCAAATTACCCCTTTCCCTGTTTGTTTCTCCTACCTCCTTCATGCCACTTCTGATACCCATGGCTTCATAACCCTGCCCCGCTTCCTCCCATAATCCCCACAAAGTCCCTTCCCCCAACCTGTCCCCACCCCTGATACCTTGTGCTTGATTGTAAAGCCAAGAGCTTTCCTCCCGCATGTTAAATGGTGGGGAAAAACTCAGCTTCTAATCACGAAAATCTGGTAGCAAAGTTTTAATAGAAAGAAAGGCAAAAGGGTATGAGAAAAAAGTATGTTAAAAAGAGAATTGCACTAACAAGGACTCACCACAGTCAAGAGAGCAAAGTAAGACAGATTCCTATAAAAGACAGAAATCAAAATAGCAAAGTTTGAGGAAAAGAAACAGCATAAATGGAACAGTGAGTTCCACAGCAACGACAATACTAGCCTTTTTCTCATCAGAATCCTCAACTGTACCCCAAGAATTCTTACCCCCTGTCTACTAGACTTTCCCACCAGATGGAAATTGGATGATTCTTTACCCCTGTTCTGGGTGAACTTAACATATCTGGATTCCTACAGCCAGCATAATAAATAAAGTTTTAATGTGTGTGACCCTTTAACCTCAAGGTGATTAAGAGATTTGATTTAGTGGTGCCCATACTTTTTGTTGACTCCTTTTTTAATATTATTCATATTCCATCTTTTGAAGACAAGTAATTTCTTCTGTCACAAGAATGCTATTAGATTGTTTAATTTCTCCATAAATTGTTTGCCCTAGGCCTGCTCTGCTTGCCAGACCCTTATTTAAATGGTGAATTACTTTTAGTTTCCTATATTGTACTAAGAATAGACTGTGCAATCTATTTTTATCTCTTGTCATATTCAGTCTGATTCCTGGCTATCTCCCCAAGTCATTCCTAATATATCAATTTTGAGCTTCATATGTTAGAAACTTCTCTACATTTCCCCCTGAGGCTGTATAGGTTTTAAACATTTAAGCATCATGTTTTTGCATAGTTTTCTGAAATGACAGTTCTCCATCCAATTAGGAAAAGAAACTGGAGATAGCTTTTTGTATCCCATTTTAAACTTTCAAGGTTCATATAATTTATTCGTTTTGAGAGCAAAGACTCCAAAAATAGCCAGCAACAACTATGGAAAATTATTCTCATAGAAGAATTACCACAACATATAGATATTAAATATATTATTGATTTCAGGCAAAAAAAAAAAAAATATTAAAGAAAAGTAAATTAAATAAATCTTCCAAAAATACTTAATGCATGTGTCTTTTTATATATTATATATACACACACACACAACTCTTTATAAATACCTTGGACAGGACTATTTTGTGTTTTGGATGGACGTTCATATTTGTTTTCCTCACTATAGTATGGTACAAGGCAAGCAAGGAAATATTCTTCTTGAACTGTTAAATTTTAATGATAGGTTTTACAAGGCTGAATTGACCTGAAATAATGGCTCAATAAGGAACACATTAGATAAGATTGATCTCTACAACATTTGTGTACATTAGTAGTCATTCCATTGAGTGAGTGGCATCTCTGTATGAAATGCATGTGCAAGAATTTGGATTCAGATTTCTGGAATATTACATAAATGTGCTAGAAAAAAATGTGAGATTATATATATATATATATATATATATATACAGAGTAAAATAAATAAAATATATATAAAACAGAATCAAGGAAAAAAATAGAACACTCTTCATGTTCCACAACTTCTCTCTGCAAACTATTTCCTGATTAATTGTTTGGCATTCCTTCCCCCTGCCATCACCCCTATGCTTTAAATAGATTTAGGGTACTTACACAAGTTACATTTTTTATGTGATCAGTCCCCTGAAAGTGGTCTATAACTGTGATATAACATATTTGCATGGCTGCAACGCCTTTTTAAAATGGCTGATCACACAAAAAAATTACCCTGGTCAAATCAGGTAATAGATGAAGGCAATCTAAAGCAGAGCACCTTAGGGAACTTGTGAGATTGGGATAAGAAACTTGACTTGAGAGTCTTAAATTTAAGGCTGCATGTGGGAGAACAGAACTGTCAATGAGTTGGCAGTTGAGTGGGGCAGCTGGGATGGGTATGAAAGCCAGAAAGTCATTTGATAGTTGCAGAGAAACTGAATGTGGCTGAGATGACTGAATCTTCCTGGGCAAAGAGATTAAAATATTATACTTATACTGGGAGAGTTGCCTCCCACCCAGTAGAAATTACCACTGTACAGGTAATTTCTACTAGGAGAGAGGTATTCAGTTTTTCAGAGGAAATGTGTACATTCTGGGAGAAAGATCTTTCAGGTTGATAACTGGAAGAAGTCCCCTTCAAGAAAGTTTCTCTCTAGAATTTAATGGCTGTATGCTCTACTCCTCCCTGATCATGAGGAGATGAACAGCAGGTTCCATTGCGTCTCCTTCAGACCAGGGGGACTCTGGTTTGGGGAATATGGGGATGGATTTTCCTGCTGTTATACACTTCCCAAATTGGATTTGAGCTGTTCCTGCTGCCCCCTGAACCATTCTAAAACTGCATGCACCCCTGTTTGAGGAAGGTGCAAGGAGCATTTCTTCACTGCTCCACACCCACTTCCCACACCGGGGTTCTGAGTTTAAAGAGAATACAGACTCCTTTTTATATAGGTGTATCCATCTAGGGCTGGGGAAACTTCCCTCATCCCTAGCTGCAAGTTTTTTAGAATTGTGGGATGCTATAAGTTTTATATCCATAGATCCATGTACAGTCCCCCTGATGTTGGTCTCCTGGTGCTCTTAATATACCCAAGTCTGAGAAACAGGTGGGGACATTGTCCAATGCTCCCTCCCCTCTCAGAGACCTGGTGGGAGCTACAGGAAAATCTCCTCCATGATTGCCTTGATTGGGGTCATATCAGTCTGGGAAAGGCACACAGGAAAGCTAGAAGGGATGGCTGTAGGCTGAACACCTGTACTGCTCCCTCTGCTGGAAAAATTGCCTAAAATCATTGAATGTTACTTTGTGTCACAACCAAATTAAGTAGTGCCCATGTCACAAACAAGTAAAACCATTCAAAACAGTTTTTTTCTGCACTAGGTTAACTAAGGGTTAACAATAATGATAGTAACCGTTTTTTTTCCTGCGCATGTCAAAAAGAAATTTATAACTGCACCACTAACAGAGATAAAACTTAGCCTTCTGTGCTGTACATAAATCATTATAACTGGTCAAAAAAATCAAGAAATAACCCTGTGATAACACCCTAGCAAGGACCGCTAGATAATTGGTGATTCGAATTAAATTTATGATGTGGCGAAAAACAATTGGCTATTACACAAATAAAACCCATCTTCACTTCCGTGAAGAACGGAAGACCTCCGCGCACACACCTGAAAAACCTCTGAACGTATGCGTGAGAATAACTGACAAATTGATCACTTGTCAGTCTCCCCCGTCTCTACCTAATCAGACGTAAATCAACGACCTGCCGGCCCGACATCTATGACCTGCCGGCCCGACTTTTTTCTCCATTTATCTGCCTGACCGACGAACTCTTATGCAGACTGACATACGACCTACGAACCTTAAACTATAACTAACCAAATATCTCTGACCTCCACTATTCACCACCTTAACGGCGTGAGTAAATAATCTTGCTTTGCAACCGATAAGCGTCTGCCTAATTAATTACACTCCAAGCGTCACAAGTACCCACCTGACGGCCTTCTAAGGCCCCGGACCCTTAACTGCCTGGGTGGGAGTCAGGGAGTGCTGCTGGCCGGCTGCCCTGGGTCCTGACATGGCGTCACGAACAGGATACAGGGAAAATGTGATGGAGGTGGAATTAATTAAGAACTGCCCCTGGTGTAGTGGGGGGTGCCGCGTAGATAACGCGGATGAATTATGGGCCCACATCGCTTATCACCAAGCGAGCGGAGCGGAGACAGGGTGCGTCAGTGGCTACTTCTCGCTGAGAGGAGAGGAGGGAGTCGGAAGGGAGTGGACAAGCTCCGAGTGGGACAAAGGAAAGATGATTAACGTAGTGTCACTCCTACTGCGTGAAAATGCAAACTTAAAAACACAGTTAGCTACAGTCAGCAAAGCTGCTGCAGAGATGGCAGCGTGCCAAAACCCTCCGTTGCCACCAGAAAATGGCACCGAGAAAAATATGAGCTGCCTGGAGGACCTGGAAAAGAAGGGCGGAGCCACAGAAGAACAGGCGGGACTCCACCCAACAAGCCCGCCCCCTAAGTTGACGTCGCTCCCAACGGCCCCACCTCCGTCCCACAGGGAGGGGGCAACGAGCGAGAATCCAATCCTCCCACCAGACACAATAACAACTACAGCTGCCGCTCATCCTGTAACAATAACCAAGCAAGTAACCAACCCAGAGGGTGCAACCACCACCACCACCCTTAATGTCATCGAAGCATGCATGGAGATTTATGGAGGAGAGGACACCATCACCCTTCGCCTTCTCCTCAACCTGCTCGTTACTCAGCCAGCAGAAAATCTTTTAAGTCAACTTCCACGGCTGCAAGCTCTTATAAAATCAACAACTGCAAACTCAGCCGTCGCCCTAAGCTATCTTACTGCATATACAGTCGAACATCAAAAGCCAAGATATTCCCAATTCAACTCATGAAAGGAATCAAGACTGCCACCCCAGAGGACACCGGAGGAAAGAGCCATGTTTGGGTTCCTCCTAAACCACTTCACACTTACCAAACAATGACTACACATCCTAGGAGATGTGGGACAATGACAACTGGCACATATACTAGGCTACCAACCTCGACCGATCCCGCCAACTGGTCCGGGCCCCGGAGGCACCCACACCTAACAGTGCACTCCAGATAACACCGCAGCCTGCCCCAACAAACAACTACTCGAAGGGGCATCTATTAACTATTCCAACCACTACGACATTATGCTCGTAGATATACAAAAGACAATTTAATTGTTTTTTAGTTTTGTTTGTTTGTTTGTCTGTTCATTTATTTTGTTCCCTTACAGGCCCAGCAGTGACGAAAAAGCAATCTGGGACTGCCTGATCGCGGGAATCACTGAGCACCAACCTACAGCACACTCGAGTCGATGACACAATGGCCGCCTACTCATATGTCGCAAGCAGGGTTGTCACTCTATTCCTGCTGTTACTAACAGGTTCCTCGGCAAATGGAGCTGACTTCAAAACCTTCAATTCGATCCTGAACCTTTTGTCTTTTTAGGCCAAAGACATAACTAACGACTCATTTTATGGTTTTTCTTTTTCTGTTAATGATCTTGTACATACTTGTTTTATTTTGTTTTAAAGCCTGTTTGAGACTTTACGCAGTGAAGCCAAGTCATACTGTTTTGAGTGAAAAGCTCTAAATTATTGAGAAAGAACAGCATTGATAGTCTAAAGGTTTGGGGGATGTCGCAGAAAGGTCAGGTGTGGACAGAAGCATTGATTGAGAAAACGTAAAAAAAGAGATGAGGGAGATGATGATGGAAGGGGGCAAGTAGTCAAGGTTCTAAAAGAACCTATACATTCAAAGAAGAGGAAAAGGAATGGTTTGGGAAGAGAGGTGACAATAGAAGAAATAAAGAAAGGCCGCTAATGATGGTACGGAAAATTGGTGTTTTCAGAGCTACGATTTAACTCAAGTATAATAAGCCACAATTATAAAAACCCTCCGTATAGGGGGCATTAATCTGATACCTCACTCTCAGTTACCTTAAAAAATCAAATTAGAAAAGATTATATAAAATCAAGCGTTACAGTTTACTGCGTTTAAGTTATTTCAAGTGTCGGCGTCTTTGATTATCTTGTGTTTACCATTGATCATAATAGCCATTTTTATATTTGTGTGTTTTAGTTGTTGGATTTTACAATATCTCAAAACGAAGTTAACCACGCTTTTTCCTTTTGTATACACCCGCTTGCCAAACACTAACAATGATGAACAAAATGGTCTGTATGTAAACATGATGTGACTTGCTGTGCCATGGGCAAGGGGGCATGTCACAACCAAATTAAGTAGTGCCCATGTCACAAACAAGTAAAACCATTCAAAACAGGTTTTTTTCTGCACTAGGTTAACTAAGGGTTAACAATAATGATAGTAACCGTTTTTTTTTTGCTGCGCATGTCAAAAAGAAATTTATAACTGTGACACTAACAGAGATAAAAACTTAGCCTTCTGTGCTGTACATAAATCATTATAACTGGTCAAAAAACCAAGAAATAACCCTGTGATAACACCCTAGCGAAGACTGCTAGATAACTGGCAATTCGAATTAAATTTATGACGTGGCGAAAAACAATTGGCTATTACACAAATAAAACTCGTTTTCACTTCTGTGAAGAATGGGAGACCTCCGTACACACACCTGAAAAACCTCTGAACGTATGCATGAGAATAACTGACAAATAGATCACTTGTCAGTCTCCCCCGTCTCGACCTAATCAGACGTAAATCAACGACCTGCCGGCCCGACTTCTTTCTCCATTTATCTGCCCGACTGATGAACTCTTATGCAGACCGACATACGACCTACGAACCTTAAGCTATAACTAACCAAATATCTCTGACCTCCGCTATTCACCACCTTAACGGCGTGAGTAAATAATCTTGCTTTGCAACCGATAAGCGCCTGCCTAATTAATTCCACTCCAAGCATCACAAGTACCCGCCTGATGGCCTTCTAAGGCGCCGGACCCTTAACTGCCTGGGTAGGAGTCAGGGAGAGCTGCTGGCCAGCTGCCCTGGGTCCCGACACTTTGTAGCCCTAGATTCAATCCTTGTCTCAGTTGCATAGTTCTCAGAGATCCAGCAAGTTGCTTCTGGTAAATCAAACATATTAGAAATCTTTGTTTTCTGGTCAACAAACTTTATAGTCTGACTAGGAAAAAAATGCTGACTGTTCATGGTATCAATGTAACCTATAGAGTAATGGCTTGAATAGACAAAGTGTTCAGTAAGACTGAAAAATCAAGGCCAATGTTTTTCAAATTAAGTGCACCAAGTAAGTGATTTTTTTACTGTAAAATGAGAATAAATGTCATTCATACTAATCTCAGGTGTGAAACAAATATAATAGTAGCAAGCACTGTTAATCAGCAGAAGGGGAATTAGTGATTCTCTCTTCACTTGCATTTTCATGTTCAATAAAGAATTAAAAGGGACACATTGAACAGAAGTTATACAAAAAGTATTGAATTGATTCTTGTTAAGTGACCTTCTTATATTCAATTCACTGAAAGTGGTAGTGATGCTGTGCAAAAAAAAAATAAAATATGGCCATGTAATTGAAAAGGATTGAGGCAGAGGCAATCCAGGTACATCACATGTGTAGTGAGAAAAGGTCCAGAACGCAAGGTCATCGACCAAGCTGGGAGGCAAGTGGAGTCCAGGAACAAAGTCAGGGTTGCAGGACCAAGATAAGAAGTCAAGGTCAGAAGCCAAAATAAGGATTAGGTGAGGGGTTCTAAGTAAGACCGGGGTACAGCAAGGCAGTCTGTTGCCCACTTCCTATATCCCAGAGGAATTACTCATCCTACTCCCCAATTACTCCCAGTTGAGGCATGGGGAAGAATCTTCTTCAGCTTAAGCTCACTGTATCAATTAAAATGTGTATGAGAAGACATATATACAATAAGGAAATATATAGGCAACCTGATTTTGACATTTCATAACTTTTCATTACTTAATTTTAAGGAGAATATTATTCAGGTTGCAGCACAGTGTTTGGTGTTTTACATATACACATGAACATTTTTTATTATATGTATATGTATATATATGTATAAAGACGCACACTATTATGTAAAAAAATATACCATATCACAATGTATATGACTCAGCCACCATGCATGTGTCTTTTACTCCAGAGGAAATTACTTTCTTTTGGTATATTCTTATTTGTATCATTCAGTTCTCATCTTTCTCCATTTCCTATTTTAATAGTTTTGTAAGATTCATGATGAGAGGAACAGTATTGATTGGTAAATGGTCTCTTTCATAATTTTTTTTTCAAAAATCTAAATTCAGAGTCACAGAAAGTTGAAAAAGGAGAGATTATACTTGTGCTAGATTCTGAAGATACATGTAATCAGAAAGAACTAGGGCTGGAAGGGATAACCCAACCTCCTTCCCCAGCCCTATCCAAACCATCCTATACAAATCTATTAGCAAAACTACAGTCAGTCATCTCTGACACAACACCAGAAATAACACCCTAATTTACTACAGGTAAAGCAGGGGAGCACAGCAGCCAAAGTCCTGCTGCAGCAAAGATTGTTAATATATGCTGAAGAGATCTCAGAAAAAGGTATGCCCCCCACAACAGAGAAGGACAAAAAAAACATAGCAATCTTGGGTAAAATGATTTCCTGATCCTAAATATGGTGATTGGTCTGATCCTGAGCAGAGGTGCAAGACTCCCCATCAGAAACCTACAAGTTTAAGTCCCAGCAGGAGCATTGGCATGCCCCAGTCAAAATCCCTAGCCTTGGGTGCAGCTAAAACCCAGTACCTCTGAGAAAAGCTTTTAAAAGCCTCAACACCTAGCAGCCAGGGGATGGGGGAAGGAGAGTTCCCTTCTAGCTCCAGGCAGCAACCAGCAAAGCCCAAAAGCATAGATAATATCCATCGTAGAAAATAGGTATAGTTATGCCTAGATCATCCTCTACCAGTGGCTGCCCAATCTTTTCTTGAACACCTAAAGTGATGGAAAGCCCACAGCATTCCTAGACAGTCTATTCCACTGTCTCACCATTCTCACATCAAAGTGGTTCCAATATCCAATCTACATATACTTTCCTACAACTTCAAGTCATTGGTCCATGTCTTCCTCTCTGCAGCAAGAGAGAAAAGGTGCCTTCCTTCTTCTTTATTGCAGCCCTTCAAGTATTTGAACACTTCTATCATGTCCCCTCTTAAGTGCCTTTTCTGCAAGCTGAACATGCTTAACTCCTCCAATCTCTCCTCATCTAACTTGCCTTCCAAGCCCTTGTTCATCTTTGCTGCCCACCTCTGGACCATCTCTAACTTCCCCACATCCTTTTATTTATTTATTTATTTATTTATTTATTTATTTTAAATGTGGAGCCCAGAACTACACACAGCATACCAGAGGAGACCTGACCAGTGCCAAGTACAGAGGCACTATCACCTCCCACATCTTACACCTAATGCTTCTATTGATGCAGCCCAAAAACTGCATTCATCTTTTGGGCAGCTTCATCCCACAGCATACTCATGTTGAGTCTGTGATCTACCAAGACTTCCAGATCCTCCTCTGTAGTGCTGCCACCTGGCTAGGTGTCCCTCATTTTCTATTTGTGTTTTTGATTATTGTTCCCAAGGTCTAACACCTTATATTTGTCTGCACTGAAATTAATCCTGCTAGTTTAGCCCAATTTCCCAATCTACAGGATAAAAGGACAATTCAGAAGGATCTCAACAATGAGTTCATAATCCTTCCCAGTTTAGTGTTGTCCACAAACTTGCCCAAGAAGCTTTCTATGCCAGCATCCAAATAACTAATTAAAATGTGAACAGCACCAGGACAGACTCCTGTGAGACTCAACTCAAAACCTCCTGCCATGCAGACATGGAACTGTTAATAATATATATAAGTTGCATTTCATTTTAATCATGGAAAAATGTAAATTTGGGGTTACTTTATTTAATCTGAAAAAAAAAATAATCAGAGAAAATGAGGATCCCTGATAATTACCTTTTGCTTGCAGCTATTGAGCCACTTATCCACTGAGTACTAGTTTTATCATTCCCCCAATTTGTTTATGTGAAGGTTCTTTGTTACTTTCTCAAAAGCCTTCCTGAAGTGCAGATACAATATATCCACAGCATTCCCTTCATCCACCCAACAGAGTAGTTCATTTGTTAAAGAAGCAGATCAGGTTCACCATGATTTGTTTTTCATAAATACATGCTGGCTGCTTGCAATCTGCCTTTCCTCCTACAGAAACTTGCAAATGGCCTTCCTTAAGATATGCTCCAGTAATTTCCCAAATATTCAAGTGAAACTAATAGGCCTGTAGTTCCCCAAGTCCTCTTTCTTGCCTTCTTTAGTGCCTAGAGTTCCTTTGTGATATTAGTCCTTCTCCAGGCCAGGTATCAGAGGCCTGTCTCCCATGACTTCATGAACAACATTGCCAAAGGCTTCAAGATCTGCTCTTCCAGTTTCTTCGGGACCCTGCAAATGAAGCTTATCAGGCCTTGCTGACTTGAGTTTATTCAGACTCAGCAAAAGCTCTCTGTCTTTTTTGTTATCTCCTTCCTCATCTTGCCCCCTTCTTTGTCTAGACAATCTCTATTAGATATCTGGCAGCTAAATTGTTGTGTGTGAAGACTGAGGCATAGTAGCTGTTAAGTAGTTCTGCCTTTGTATCTTATGTTAGGAGTTTCCCCTCCCTGGTCCTTTTCTGGCCAGTATACTTATAAAACCTCTTCTTGTTGACCTCAACCTTCTTTGCCAGGTGCAGCTCATTTTTATCTTTGCCAACCTGTTTTGTCCAGTGGGTTCTCGCTATTTTCTGATATGCATCCTTGGTGACCTGCCCTTTCTTCTATTATCTGTATGATTTCGTTTTGCATTTGAGCTTTCATATCTAAATCCCCTACAGAACTCTGGATACATTGCAAGGTTGTACTACATATTAGGCCTGTGTGAATAGGAAAGTATTCAATTTGGATTCAGCCAATTCAGAGGACAGTGATTCAATATGGAGATTTGGATCACTGTCCTGAATCAATTCAGCAGAATTGGCTTTGGAAGATTCGGCACTGATTCGGAGGGAGAAATGTCATGATTTGGTTTGGGAGAGGCAGGAACAGCTGGGTGGCTCCTCCAGCTGTGCCTGCCTCTCCCCAGGTGAGGGGAACTGCAGGAGAAGCCCCCATGGCTTCCCTGCCCGGCCACATCCCCTGCCCAGCCCCAGCCTAGTCCCGGCACTTAAAAATAAATAAATACATAAATAAATAAATAAATAAAAGGCCCTCACTCACTGGCTGCAGCAGTGGTGATCAGGCCTCTGGGTGCTCATGGAAGAGCCCCTCCATGCAGTGGAGGGTCATGAGGTACAGCAGGAATTGCCCCCCTACCTGGTACCTGCATGGCAGCTGCCCCAGGGCGTAGGTGCAGTGTGGCTCCGCAGAGCGCTGTGTGCTGTCTGGGAGCTGGGGCCATTAGGACTAAGAAGTGTGTGGCTCTGGCCAACTGCTGGAGCCACCCCAGCACCCAGACAACACACAGTGCCCTGCTGTGCTGCATTCCAGCTATGCCATGGGGCAGCTGCCATGCGGGTGCTACATCGGGGGGGATGATCCCTGCTGTCCCCTTCTTCTCCATGCTACAGGGGGGGCTCTGCCATGAGCACCTAGAGGCCCCAACTCCTGCTGGCAGAGCTAGTGAGTGCATGGCTTTTTTTTTTTTTAAGTTCCAGAAGGCTGGGCCAGGCAGGGGATGGGACCAGGCAGGGCAGCCATGGGGGCTTCTCCACTGGCTCCTCCATCTGTGCCTACCTCTGCCCTGGCAGGGGGAGCTACAGGGGCTATGCCCTGCTGCCGCTTGCCCAGATGGTGGGGGCAGGGGGGTCTGATGCAGGTGCGGCTCACTCCAGATAGCAGTAGAGCATAGCCCCTGCCCAGCGCTGCCATACCCTCATCAACACTGGGAGTGGGGGCTCTGCCCTGCCACTGATTGCCAGCCAGTGAGGAGGGCACAAGATGCAGATGCAGCAATGCTGGGAGCAGGGGCTATGCTCTGCTGCTGCTTTCCCCTTCTGCCTAGAGCAAGCCATGCCCGCACCCCCCCCACCCCAGCTAGGCAAGCAGCAGCAGGGCAGAGCCCCTACTCCCAGCACTGTTGCACCCACATCCCACACACCTCCGCCTCCCTCCTTGAGTAACACACTTTCCCCTGCCCCAGCTGGGTATCTTGTCCCAGCCCCAGCCCAATCCTTCCCTCCCACATGCCCTTTCCCTCCCCACTCCCCCAACCCCAACAGACTTACTAGCTGGAGGCAGCTATAAGCTGCCTGCTTATTCTATGGCCAAATCTCCAAATTGGCTTAAGCTTTTCCAATTTATTCAAATCCTTTGAATCAATTTGGAGCTTTTACTTGGTCTCCCAATTTGATTCAGATTTGGAGATTCAGTCCCTAAATTGGGCCAAATCTCCTCCAAATCAAACCAGCTACTGAAGCTTCACACAGCCCTACTATATATGTAACTTCTTGTTTATGCAGTGATGATTTTGGTTAATTTCTGGGTTTCTCCTTCTCCCCTCAATCCAATTTTATGATAGAAAACTGTTCCCTCATCTTAGTTTGAGTAAGTATTTGTTAGAGGTACTGGATTGTCTTGAAATAATGCAGAAATGCTGCCAGGAAACCATGTGTAAACCATTATAGGTTTTCATGTAACAGAAACATCAGTAACAGGAGAGTTTTAAGATCAGATTCCTCTTCTCTGGTTAAGTTATCAGCAAAAGGAGAGATATTTGATGTTTAAAACCTCATGGATCTTGTGAGTAGAATAAAAATGAGAAAAATGTCTATCAAAAGAGATATAGCTTCAAAAACAAAATGTATTAGAAGAGGGGAGAAAAAGAGATAAAAGAAAAAAAAATCCAAACACTAAATATTTAATTAGATGAAATAATCTAATTTACTGGGTAATTATTATTCATATAATTTAATATAATGACCAAGATGTTTCGTTCAGAATCCACTTACTTCAAAAAAATACAAGCATTTTTTTTTTTTTTTTGGTGGAAAAGTTCATTATTTTATGCATTGTGGCAAGAAGAAAATGTAAGCTTTTAGAGGAAAAACAGCCTTGGGGAGGTATTATAGGAAAAATTCTATTTTTCTTTGGTTGTCTAAAGTGGCAGTTAATTTATTTGTGTATATGACATTTTTGGCACATACACATATAACGATTCTGGGCTTTTTAGCATTGTGGATAAATGAGTGTGTTAGCACTCTATTTATGTAACTGAGTATGAAGAATAGGTTACATACTAGTTAGCACGGGTCCTGGTTTTCTGACAGCACCACTAATGTGTGTGTGTGTGTGTGTGTCTGAGTACACACACATTATACATATAATGTGTATATATATTAACATTTGGGATTGAAGTCTCTTTTCCTTTGGTCATCTAAGCAGTAGTTTTCAGTTCTCTAAGTGTCATTGTTGTCACTTAGGAGCAGACAGTAAATTCTGTTTCTCAGACATGTAACCCAGCATGTATAGTGTATGCGCATACTTCATTTCAGGTCCTGGAAACAAAATGGAGGAATATCTTCCCATATTTTAGGCTCTGTAGCTGACCAGTAAGAGCATTTACCTGGAAATCAAGGACCCTGCCTTACCCAGGGATGGGTTGACCCTACATCTCTCTGAATTTTCAGTGTAAGTACTCACAACACAAGACAGTCAGTATTCACATACAGACCCCTCTCCAGTGTGGTATTTCTGAATGTGAGCCACTTCACCGTGTATTTATTTAGTCTTTGAAGAAAAATGAATGGAAGACAGAACTGTGCAAAATTATACCAGGGCATCAGGCTAGACTCCAACTCCATCACCAACAACAACTGTAATTTCTTTGAGCTACATACATTTAAGCTTGTTTTCTTTCTTCTGTCCTCACATATTTCCCTATCTCAGCTTCCTAGGGAGGGAACTGCCCATTTCAAAAGGCACACTAGAGAAGAGTCTGGATAATAACTCTGACTCAATATGGGGTGATTACAGATACACTAGAAACAGAAAACGATGCAGGTTCAAACCCCCTCTGGGTACAGAAAGACTTAGGGCATTGGTTTTTGGTTTCCCAGGTAAGAGGCAAGGCCACTCAGCTAGTGAGGATAAAAGATGTCAGATTCTGGAAGGGGTAGAGGAAAACTCTAAGTCACACTGGTCAGTTTTGGGCAGTCTACATTTTTGGGTCACTGATGCTGATGTGTGTTCATAAGCTTTAAAAGTGCCTGACTATACAATTATATATATATACACACACACACACACACACATACATACACACACAAATACATAAATATCAAAACACATACACGATAGATAGATAGATAGATAGATAGATAGATAGATAGATAGATAGATAGAGCTATATCACAGTGAGGCTTCATACTTACTAACAGAGATGGAACACAGTACACATAATAGTGTGTGTATGTGTATATATACATACTTACACACACACACACACATGCATAATAGATAGATAGATAGATAGATAGATATACTATTACTTGTACAGTGTGCCATCTCCATTAGTAAGTATATATAGATATTTATAGATCTAGATATCTCTAGATCTATAAATATCTATCTCTATATATAGCTAGATATAGATATATGGAGATGGCACACAGTACATGTAATAGTATAGATATATATGTAAAGATATCTATATATCTATACTATTATGCGTACTATGTGCTGTCTCCATTAGTAAGTATGAAGCCTTACTTTGATTATAGGGATTGATGCGACATTCAAGACAGTCAGCAGAGGAACGTCAACAGGAGCAGCAGTGAACTGCAGAGGTAATGAGATGACATCATACTCAGCTTGATGAGGCAACATAACATCAGCAGCAACACCAAGCTGCAGAAGCCAGATGATGTTGGTATAGAGCGCAAGATGAATTAATTCACGTTCTGCAGCAGGAGCAGTGAGCTGCATGCAACTGTGCCCACTTCCGTTAACTTAGTGACAAGGAGCAACTGGAAATATGACAACTCCAAGAGTAGGAGCGTTCCTTCAGGATCCTGTCTTCACCCATGGAGAACTATATGTGGCTGCTTCCAGAATACCCCACCCAGAAAACATCCAATTTGCAGTGATTGCTGACTTGAGTAACAAAACCAGGAATATTGTATATGTGGAAGTGCTGTAAAGCTCTTACAGTAAGTAAGTGTGACATGTTTCAGGATTTTGTGTATGCGGAACTGTCGTGAAGCTGTTGAAGTGCAATAAAATGTGATGTCAAGCAAAAATTGGGGACACACACACACACACACACACACACACACACACACACAGGTTTGTTATCCAGCACCTATGGGGAATGGAGGGTGTCAGATAACAAAATATGCTGGATAACTGAGTGGCCCAAACAGGTGTCTTTGCCTGTTCGGGCTGCCGCCTGTCCCACCATGTCTGGAGTGTCATTGCCCCTTCTGCCATGTTGCCATGCCTCCCGCCACATCGCCACCCCTCCTGCAGGCCCCGTAGACCCTGAGGGACAGGGAGGGGGAACTCGCACAGGCTGCTATGCCCCGAGCCATTGGGGCTTGACAGCATAGGCTGCTTTCCCCCAGGCCATGGGGGCTCTGCAAAACCAGAAGTGCCGCGGTGGACACTTCTGGTTTCACTTTTCCCTTACAAGCTGGCATACTGGTTAACAGAGCATGCTGGCTTGTAAGGTGCCAGATAACCCAGCTTTTACTGTACACACACACACACACACACACACACACACACACACTTTTTGTATTATTCCATTGCTGGCCACTCACACAGCAGCAAGGTTTGTCCAGCTGGGCTGCAGCTGCT
This sequence comes from Alligator mississippiensis, assembly GCF_030867095.1. Taxonomy (NCBI): domain Eukaryota; kingdom Metazoa; phylum Chordata; order Crocodylia; family Alligatoridae; genus Alligator; species Alligator mississippiensis. The sequence continues at coordinate 382,265,765 of NC_081824.1, forward strand.
GCTGCTCCATGCTTGGGGTCAGCTCCTTCCCAGTTGGAGGGGGCTTATTCAGTCACTGGCCCCAATACAGAATAGCAGTGGCTACCGCCTGGCTGAGCAGATTACAATACAGTGCCAGCAGCAGAATAAATCCCCTCCTGTTGGGAGGGAGCTTGCCCTGAGCACAGAACAGTGGCGGGGGCCAAGCCCCACCCCACCCAGTAGCTGGAAGAGCAACCAGTGAGTAACCTTGATGGGCAGCAGCCTGTCATGGCTTCTTGGAGCTTGAGCCCCTTCTCAGTGGGGGGGCTGCTCTGTGGAGCACTGTGGGGGGTTTGCAAGGCTCTGACCTGCTTGAGACCCTGGTGCTGCTGTATACAGCCAGCTACAGCTCTGCCGGCCTCACAGCACAGCCCCTCACAGGGTAGGGGCTCACCCTCCCCTGCAGTATGACAGGGGCTGTTACCCCCAATAAGGGCCCTGCCACTTCCTGCTGCAGTGGCAGGGAGGAGGCACAGCCAGGCGGGGATGGGGTTATTCTTCCTCCCTCCAGGCTCCAGTGGAGGGACAGCAAGAGGCCTATTCTGGCCAGGGAGCGAGTGGGGAGTTCTGGGCAGACCCAGCTCCAGTACCTGCCGGTGGCACAGGGAGAGGGGAATTAAACCCCTCTCTGGCCAGACCTCCACCCCTGCCTGCCCTTGCTTGGGCTGGGGAGCTGAGGGATGAGACCAGCTTGGCTGGGCTGGAGTAGAGATCCTCACCCAGACCAGAGAGCATGCAGGGATGCTGGGGGTCTCTGATTTAACTCAAACCAGGAAGGGGTCTGGGACAGACAATGCATAAACTGGTTTGAGCCAAATCAGTTAAATCTGATACTACATTCAAGCAGGTTTATCTCAAACTAGTTTCAGCCATTTTGAAACTTGGTTTATGTGCACTGAACATATGTTCTGTTATAGGTTTAAACTGGTTTCTGATCACTTAAACTGGTTTATGTGTAATGTCTCTCCCTGGCCTGGGTGATGGGAGCATGGCATAATAACCTCTCTTTGGATGAATTTAAGAACCCTGTATAGTCAGAATTGTAATTTGCAATTATCTTTTTCTTATTTGCATCATAGCGTGTGCATCTATACATGCTATTAGCATGCAGAAATAAACTCTGGCACATCTCTCACCAGTGTTTATTACTCCTAGGCATGCCATTTGAACAGCATGTTGAGCCAGGTTGAAGCAGCCCCAGCTGGCAGGGGTTAAGCCTGCCATCATGGGGATGCTCCAACTCAGCTCAACTTTCTGCAGAGGGGTTGGCTGAGGCACAAGGGTGCTCAGCTGCAGGGCTAGCCCCTGCACTGAAGCATCCTTGTGCCCCAGTCAGCCAGGTCAGCATCTACATGTGTACTGCTGTACATGAAAAACTCTGCAGCAGGGTAGTACTTGTATTTAGGTAGAGAGTATTATTCTCTCTAACATAAAGGACACATAAATGAGGACTTCAAATCCAAGGCTTTGGGGGTCATTCTAAGTAAAAAATAAAATGCATTTTATGTTTCTGCTTCTTGAAAAGAGTTTGTTTAAAATCTGTTCTACCTGCAACTTCCATATGCCTTATAAACATGTACATGAACATAAATCATTAATCTATTTCTTCTCTGAGATGCTATGAAATCTAGATTCTGTCTGTCATTAGAGAGAAACAACCAAAGCCCCTATAACTTTTCTTTTTTGAAAGACTGATACACTCTGTGCAAGCAGGAATAGGAGATTAAAGAATATGAATCACAGAGGTATGTTATAGAGAGGCATCTATAGATTGGAATAAAATGTGTTTGTTTGCTTTATTCAACAGTACATTTTAGGATGACTAATTGTAAACCTAATAGTGGATAAAATTATGGCTCCAAATTTCTGTAGCACGATTAACTTCATCATCAATATTTAGAAAAGCATAAAACCATATTATATTGAGAATATCAAAATTTGAACTCCAACTTGTTCACAGGGGAAAAAAAAAACCCTTAGAAACTATGGGCAAACAATGGTGAGCACAATACACAACAGGTTGATTCTCAGAATAAGTAAAATAAAGTATATTGTTAGGCCTGTATAACTTGCACTGTATGTTAGGTGATGATGGGACATTAAAGAATGGATCCTCTACATTTTAAGACATTATAAATTGGCTTTTAGTTAAATTATATAATATACACTGCAGTGAGCTGAATGGATTAGCTATAATCTGCTATTATTGTTGTTTAGTAACTGGTAATGCTTCAGAGACATACAAAAAAACAGGCCTATTTGATACATAGTAGCAACATGGGCATTGTGCCCACAAGGAATTGTAAGCCCCTGCCTTCCCCATGTTGTTAGAGGAGGGTATTGGGGGGTGTATCAATTGACTTCTTGGGATAACTTAAACAATAATGGGGATGGAAGCAAGGGTCAAAGGTTGATAAATGCTCTGAGGGGGAACACCATGTGAAGCAGCCCAACCAGTGCCACCAAAGGAGTCCAAGGAGCCAGTAAACATTGCCCAGTAACATTCCACCTGGAGATATGACTGGGCAAGGGACACAAAAAAAGGTCCTACAGTCATCAGGGGTCCTCCTGACGAGGGCCTCCTTCCTAGTTAGGTAGATGACTAGCTTAGTTAGGGCCAGGATAAGGTTGACCAGGAGGTTCTGGGACTTGGTGGGGCTATGGATGGGGAGTGCATAAGCAAAAAGGTGCAGGAAGTAGTGCAGCCAGAACTTCAGCAAGAGGTTCTTGAGGAGGTGGTGTAGGGGTTGCAGCCTGGTGCACTCAAGATAGACATGTAACAGGATTTCTCTCTGCTTGCAGAAAAAGGCACATGACAGGAGTTTCAATGAGTCACTCCCGAGCCCAATGGCTCTATGGACAAGCTTCCAGCTAAGGTCCCTGGTGGCTCATGGGACCAGGGTGGAATATAAGCTCATCTACCAGGGTTGACCTTGCCGAGGGTGTCCTGCCACTTGACAAAATGCATGAAAAAAAAAAAAAGACCTGTCAGAAGTTTTGAAAGGGTTTGCACTTTCCTCATTCCCTTGCATATCCCCATCTCAGACCTCTCAAACTTCTCTGAAGAATCTAATTGCTCTTTTTCCTACTTTATATCATTTCTATTATGAAGGAAAATACTTTGCTCACTATTTAACCTCTATCAGAACACCTTAAAACAGGCTGCCTGAGAACCTACTCCCCTATTCATTTGTAGGGTTAGAACCCGGTTTACCTGTCCTTACTTAACACAATCAAACAGTGTAAGCCCATTTTTTTCTCATCACAGCCTGGGTGCTACAAGACACAATAGAAATTGTGTAGTTATCATAATTTTTTGAATTATTGTAACACTTCAAATTTGATTTCTGATGAAAACCAATAAGATACAATAAACTATATGAACACTTTCAAAATTCTAAGAGATAATAAAGCTAGAGTTCAGCATGCACAGGGACCAATGATTTGCTCATTTCTTTATTTAATAAAACCTTACATTTCTAAACGCACACTTTCTACATCACACTTCAAATATGTCCCATATACTTTTATTTAATTTATACATGCTATGCGCAGTTTGCCTATTGTAACAAAAGTTGCCTCAGAGGGTGGCCATAGCTCTTCTTGATGACCAAACCAATCCTACCCCAATGGCTTTCACCCAGTCTCATCAGAGTACTTTCCTTATTGGATAATTACTATCACTTAGGGAAGCTGCCCTTAGAGGCTGGGATGAGGCTTTAGATTCTTCATTCCACCTTGCTCATCAGGGAATGACTCAGTCTGGCCTGCTCTTCTAACTTTTTTCCCCAGTCTGGGTCTCTCTCCCTTAAACTAGCCTCAACCAACACCGCCTGCATGCATCTCTCTCAACCCTACCTTGCACCATTCTCTCTTGCTAGCTTGTGTCTAGACAGTCTAGCAGTCTGACCCTGTGCCCTAGGCCCAATGATTGCAGCACCTAGTACCTCATCAGAAGGGATTCTGGTTTTCTCTGATAAAAAAAAAAAAAAAATCCTCAATTTTTGGATTTAAAAAATAACCCCAAATCCAAATTTTTCCATGATTAAAATGAAACACCACAATAGATAGATAGATAGATAGATAGATAGATAGATAGATAGATAGATAGATAGATAGGAGATGTTTCATTTTATGGAAAATATGGATTTCAGGTTACTTCTTTAAATCTGAAAATTGGAGTTTTGGGTTTTTTTTTTTAAATCAGAGCAAACTAGGATCCTTGCTCATTAGCACCTTCCATGGCTTTACACGGCAACCAGCCTCTGCAAATCACATCCATACATAGCACCTTTGCAGCAAACCCCACATTTTTTGTTTTGTTTTGTTTTTTTTTAATTTAAATATGTATTCCCTCCCCTTCTCCAACCATTTCTTACTTTTTCTCTCCCGTTGTAATTCCTAAACTAAGAATAAGTGAGCTAAGACACAGGATAAGCTTCAGCATTTTATTTTGGTAGCAAGTTGTATTTGTTTTGTTTTTTGTCCTTCTTTATATTGTATAAGTATTATGTTTATATTGATATTTACTAGTCTATATTACTGTTTTACTGATACTGTATGATTAAGGACCACATATGTAAGTTAGCATAAGTCATGTCAAGTTTCCATTTTGTTTGTCAAGTCTCCATCTTGTCCCCATGTCCTGTTATGTAATCTATGACTCATACCTACCCCTCCTATGTAACATGGTTCCTGAATGAATGGGGATTAATGACGGTGCTTGAGAGACAATGGCAGTAGGTCTAAAAATACCTCCCTCTGAATGACCAAACCATCAACACCAATACCTGGACCAATGACCCAGCCCTTGGAACCACCCTCAGCATTCAAGAAACAAAAGATGAGGCAACCCACCATTGTGCCAAGGCTACACATGCTCGGTAAGAACACCTGGAGCCCTCTGGAACAGGACTGACATTTCCTGGACAGGTCATCCCCATAAGAGATCAGAGGTAGTCTGCCCCATAAAAAGGGGTAGCGAAGATTGAATCCCTGGGATGCCCTCTCCATCTGGACCAGCACCATGCCACACCACCTATCCACCCACAGGCCACGCTAGCAACTCCCCTCTGGACAACACCTGCTGGACAAAGATTCCGCTTCCAGCCTGGATAGGTAGCTATCATCTCCTCCCCCTTTTCAACCAAGGACTTGGACTCTGCTTCTCTTCCCTACCTGCACTCCAACCCTTCCACCGAGTCTCTTTCTCCTGCTGCCATTTTGAGTATGTGTGTATGTGCATGGGAACCAATAACTTCATGGGGGTATGTAGTGTGTTGTCTGTTTAATAAACCTGTTACTTTAAAACTCCAAGGTAGGGAAGAGACCAGGATTCAGTAAAACATCACCTATCTTAAATTCTAGTCTCTCTTTCTTGGCTCCAGCCTTGCCCCCTCCCCTCATTTCCCAATCTCCTCTCAATTGTGTCTCCCCTTTGCTGCCACCTCTAAGCCTTTCCTGATTTCCTGCCACTGTTGCTGCCTTTTTAACCTCCCAGCCCCATTCCCAACATCCACTGCCTCTTTCTCATGTCTTTCTGCAGCCTCTCCTGCTTTCCCACCACTTCTGTCACCTTTAGCCTCCCGGCCCCATTCCTTTCTGCCTCCTTCCACCTTTCCCCATCTCTCTCTGCCTTCTCTTTCTGACCTTTCCTGCCCTCTCTCTCTGTTCTCTGGCTTTCCACCCTGCAGTCCTCTGTCTAACTTTTGGTTTGTATAGTGTGTAGGTGCTTGAATTGGTGATAGGTGTGCATGTGCCTAGGCTAGTAATTTTGGATGTGCATGAGCCTGAGTTGGTAGTGTGTGTGTGTGTGTGTGTGTGTGTGTGCGTGCATGCGTGCGTGCGCTTGCACGCATGCACATGCCTGGTGGGGGTGTATGCACCTGGAGTGTGTGTATGTGCCTAGTGTGTGTGGGTATGCACCTAATTGATTTCTGAGTGTGTACATGTGTAATTGTACACCATGCCTGCTCCTATCTAACAGCATGATATTGAAATCCTGAGTGTTGGCCTGACCCCACAGGATAACACCTTCTTGGCCTCAGCCTTCCCGTTAGCCACTTACAAGCCTTACAGATGTATAAACAACTATGCAACCAATCACAAACTTAAATCTCCCTCTGGATCTTTTCCCTACAGTAGTTCCTACACCCTTCTCAGCTGTCTCATTCCAGCTTTCCAGAGTACCTTTGTTGCATAGGAGTTTCTTACTAGCAGACTCATTCTCAGGAACTGCACTCCCTGCAGAGATCAGGACCAGACTGAATTCTTTGGCTCAGGAGCTAGGCTTATACTCCTCTCGTCTCCACCTCTTCTATTCTTTGATCTCTGACTCTTCAAACTAGGCAAAGGGTTTTCCTCTTGTCCACTAATAAGCCTGCTTCCTTCTGTTGCAGCCTACCCAGCTGCTCTTCACTCTCTGCTTTACTGACTACCTGGCACTCTTCCCCCCGTTGCCTATTTCAAGACAAGCTAGCTCTATGTTAGTCACTTCCAGGTAAAGTTCCTATCCCTGTTTTCTACAGGCTGCTTACTTTTTTGCGGCTGGCACAATCAGCTGCATATCTGAGTTTGAAGCCCTGTCCTGCTTCCCTCTCTTTCTTATAGTAACATAGGTGCTTTACTCCAGTTATATTATGAATAGTAGTATACTAAGGTATCAGCTATGCTTTAAAGTATTTAGAAATATTATTTATTTCCCAGGATGCTTCCATTTTTTTTAAAGCTTCATTTATGAACAGAAATGAAACAAATAGGATCATACAATTTCTTCTGATACTAATTAGGATGGCCAAGGAAATATACTACAACAAAACACACTGGCACACTCGGGCTCAACATTTTATATGGCTAGACAAAGAAGCATGTCCAGGTAAGCCATAGAAAACTGCTGTTAGTGGATTTCAATAATTTTCTCAGTGTTTGGAATATTTGGTAATCAAAAAAATAAACAAAATGGTCTCAGATTTAACCATTGCTATTTATGGCATTTCATTTGCATTAAGGATGATTAAAATTCACTCAAAGGCTAAAATCAAACAAACAAAACAGACACAAATCAGTCTGCTTTCTTAATATCCCTCACTATTTCACTTAAAAGCTCTTGCATTATGCCAGTGTATAAATTCTCTTTTTTATAAATGAATGAAATGCTGTACAGATGTAAAATGCTGTAGATAATGGGATAAAACTTTAAGACGTGGATGACTCTGCCATTAAAAATTAATCAATACCAAGTGTTAACTATTAAAATATATTTAAATTAACAAGTCTGATATTCACATGACCATTTTTTCCTACTTGAATTAAAAAATGTGTCAGGAATATAAATCAACACTTTAGAAATTAGGTTTCTAAAATGGACATCTATCACTGATTTATTTAGAAATAAATTTTCATACTTTTAAAAATGCCAGTGGAGGTGCTTGAACTAAAGCTTGTTTGATGAGGTTTAGTTTAGATGCCCCCACCATGATTTTTAAGCACAGGGGTGCTGATATACAAAATGCAAGAGGCTGGTGGAGGGCAGTAATTACCACGCTCCAGCAGGCTCAATGAATTGAGTCTGCTCTGATGTGCTGTAATTACAGTGCACCAGAGCAGTCTCTGCATTCATGTACAGGCACCCTTATACTGCATCTGTGGCATGCTAAGCTGTGTTAAAGTTAGAATATGCTGTGAGTAGTTACACATTAAGGTTTAATACCTTTTCTTGCCTACAAAACTCTGACTTGCCAATAGAGGGCTCATGATCAGGAGTGTAGTTAGAAGTCAAGACACCTAAGCAATATTCCTGCTTTGGGTGGGGAGGGGAGGGGGGGGTGATAATGGAAGCAGTGTACCAAGGGGTGCTGGAGGACTGTAAATTGCTCATTTCATCTCCATGAAGCTAAATGAAGTTACCTTACATGAGCTAGGTATCACAGCCCAGAGTTAACTCTCACCTGAAGTGGTGTAACTTTGAGACACTCAGGCTGTGTCCAGACAAGCGTGGACATTTGGTTCCCCAGGGACAAGTAACAGCAGTGCACCTTGTGCCGCAGCTACTTGTCCCAAGGGGATGCCTGTGACACACGTGGTTTGGCACACAGTAAGTTACCCTGGGGGCAGTAGGGGAGGCTGTGCCAGCGTTGTGCTGGCCCAGCAGCCTTACCTCAGGTCCTGGGGGCCTCCTGAGGCTGCAGCAGTGACGATCCTGCCAGGCAATTCTGGCTGGCAGCCACAGCATGGCTCTAGGCAGCCCAGCTTTGCTTTTCAAGGCATATGCTGCCCGTGTGTGTGCTGCTGGATTTTTTTCCCAGGTGTTTTTTGATCCCTGGATATCCAGGGGTTAAAAAAACCCATGGGGAAAAAACCCAGAGCACACATGTCTAGTGTGCCCTTGCAGCATGATGATCACCTGACTGTGTGGTATGTGGTGCTGCAGTCATATTTGTGGCCCCGCATATGGCACAGCTGCACTCATCTGGACATGCCCTCAGAGGGCATTTAGCACAAGTTGATGGATTTTAAAATACAGATGCTACCATAAGTGCCCTTAGTATGATCTAAGTGTAACTTGTAACTTCACCCAAAGCCAGCTGCATTTAACCTCTCAATAAGTCAGGCGATGGTAGGTTATAAGATATAAGCAGCATCAGTGAGATAATGAGTATGATACATATTAGTCTTTTTGGCAAAAAATATGTCAGAATTCATTCTTGGTAGTCACTCCTCAACTCCAGAATTCTCTCTCCTTTGTGGTCCATCACAGCTGAAGCACAGGCATCTTCTGGAAACACTGGAATACCTTTTTACTTGGGCAAGCCTTCAGCAAGCAGGGTGTTCTAGGACACTCTCTGGAGAGTTTGTTCTATTATATATATATTTATTTTAATATTTTATCTATTATATGATTTATTTGATTTTTGTCTTGAGTCTCTTTTGTGGAAGGTGGCATATAAATCTAATGAATTAATAAATGAATACTATTCCTGTTAGAAACAGCAACATTCAACTACATAAAAGATAGTGCTGTCACCTGCTAAAGGCTTACAAGAAAAAGTAAACACATAAGTCATACTTAATTATGCTGAAAGTGCTACTTGCAGGTATGTTACTGAATTTCACATCTTTAAACTTGAATAAAGTTATGCTCTTGAATCCATAAACCTAACCCCACATCCTGATTCAAGAGGTACTAAATGATTACAGTCAAATATAACAGTCAGCTTCCAAAAACATGCATAATTTTAATCATCTTTAAAATGGATGCACTTAAATACTTCACAGCAGTATTACAACTATTAAGAGCTCTTAAACTCTTCCGGACTCAATGGTTATTATATAAATAATAAGCACTAGCGCTGGAAGTTTTTGGTATGGAAGAGACTAATGTAAACAAAGTTTTTATAGCATATTAACAGCAGCAACAAACCAGCAATACCTGAAGCGTGACCATCACCTCCACAGTTTGGTAGTGACTAGAGATCTACCAAAAATTGGCTTCATTGTTCTAGGTACCACATAAGCAGGGATTCTGGGTTTCTCTGATTAAAACAAAAATCTAAAATTTTCCGGTTAAAAAAGTCAACCAAAATCCACATTTTTCCATAATTAAAATGAACACCACTATATGTATATCTATATATTAGTGGTGTTTCATTTTTATCATGGAAAAATGTGGATTTTGGGTTCCTTTTTAAACCCAAAATTGTGGATTTATTTATTTTTTTTTTTTTTACCAGAGAAAACCAGAATCCCTGCACATCAGTTCAGAGCTGAAAGTCCCTTCCTGCTTTCCCAAATTACAACCTAAACAGATAAGATAAAACAGATTCATGTAGTATGGAGGCTCCAATTAGTGTGTGTGTGTGTGTGTGTGTGTGTGTGAAATGCATTATTTAGGAGGGAACAAACTGTCACAACCCAGTGATTTTGGTGCCTCGGCACGATGGAATTTTCCCGCCACATGAGAGCCTCTTGCACAGCAAAGGTTTTCTGTTGCAACAGAAAAACCCCAGTGCAAGAGAGTTCCCGCCATTCGAATGCAAATTTGTGTCCCGCTATCGGCCAGTTCTAAATTATTCCTATGTGGTGGCTAGTAATTGGCATGCTAGCCGTTTAAAATTTTGTGCGACTTCCGCCCAAGTCGGAGAACTTTAAGCATGCTGCAGAGTGCTTCTAAAAGAGATCTGATTTGCGGCTGAGCTGATTGATAGACTGATCACCTATCGATTCTTCTCCCCGTCGCCGAGTGCAATCCTCGACGTACCCTTCCCCGCCAGCTTGATTTGTGGACGGATGAGCTGGCCTGAGCCCTGCCAGCTGGAACAACTCACATAGTTGTTCAAATGACCAGACCGTCTGTGTCGCAGCTACAAGCGGCGTAAGTAAAGTTTTGCAACCATTAAGCTTTGTCTGCCTCTCTATTCACCAGCCCGCCCAACGAACGAGTAACTACTAAATCACCTTGAGTCAGCTCTGGCCGTCCGAGACATGGTGGTGAGGATAGGATCTAAGGGCACGGTGATGGAGATGAACCTAATCGGGTGCTGCCCCTGGCGCACCAGGACCTGCCGCGTAGAGAATGCAAACGACCTGTGGGCGCATATCGCTTACCACCAGGTGGTAGAAGGGGGTGAAAGAAATATTGATGGCCACTTCTCCGTAAAGAGAGAAGAAGCAGTCATGAAAGAATGGAGAACTAAGCTATCCCTTGGAGAGTTCGGATGCATAATGGGGAGCGACCGGGTCTATTATTGGACCCCGGAGGAAACATCAACCATATCCTTAGCTGGGGTAAAGGCGCGGAAGGCAGAAAAGCTGACCCCCGCTCAGGAGTTCGCGCAATGCACTTGATACTTAAGGGAAGGAGGGGAACCCACCCCCACGGACTGGTTCAACTGTCCGGATTTGGTGCCTGGGTCGCGGGGCCATGAGCTCCTCATTCAGCTTCGGAAGGATCTGGAAACTAAGGGCCGTCATGTGCCGAGATGGGGTCTAACTAAATGCAAGAAGGGAAAGATGATGAAATTGCTGTTCCGTACAGTAGCGGGTCTACTGAGGGAATATGCAAATTTAGAGGCACAGATGCATACGGCAGGTAAGGAGTCGCTGGAGCGGACAGCAAAGAGCTCCGGAGTGACGCTTGTCAAGAGCACCGGCCGTATGATGCCACTAGCAGAAAATGGCGCTGAAAGAAGCATGAGCCATCCGGGGAACCCGGAAAAGAGGGGCGGAGCTTCAGAAGACCCGGCGGGGATCCGCCTAGCGACTCCGACCCCTGAGGTGACGTCGTTCCCAACGGCCCCGCCTCCTTGCCACGGGGAGGGGGCAATGGGAGGAGGGATGTACCCAACGCTCCCAGATGAAGAATTTAACTCTTTCTCTGCTGCAGCTCACCCGATAGCTGTGATGAAGCATATTGCGGATGAAGAAGGTACTAAGCATACCACTGTTATCTCTCACACACGCACCCGACCAGAAATTCAGGAACTGTGTAGGGAATCTAAAATAAAACCAGAAGAAACCTTGGCCATGTGGTTAGGACGATTAATAGTGGAATTTGGATTTGACACTTTAGATAAGGAAGAAGCGAGTGCCCTGACCCGACAAGCAGCATGGAGCAGAGGGCGTGCTACCAACTTGAATGTGGTCACGGGCAGTGCCCACTGGCCCATCCCGCTCCTGGCACTCATAGTGGGACAGGTAACCCACAAATTTCACACCTGGCATGAAGGCCGCCCGCAGAAGGCTACTGCAGAGAAACTCCTCCTGGCCATAGTCGGGGTGTCATATCTTTCATGGAGCCCGAGAATGAATCTAATGGGACTAACAGCAGTCCAATGCAAAGAGAGATGGGCTCATCGCCACCTATCGAACTCCGGGGCAATTCCAAAACCCCTGGAAGCTATAGATACCTGTGTGGAGGTATACGGAGGAGCAAATGCCGTTACACTCCGACTCTTTTTGAACCCAATGGCGGGTCAACCAGTGGGAAATCTCTTAGGCCATCTCCCACGACTGCAGGCACTCATGAAGCAAAGTGAAGAAGCTTCTGATGATATAAGGGACCGACCTTCAGCATACCCAGCCGAAACACTGAGACCCAGACGTCAAGAGTTTACCCCCTGGCGAGAGCCATGGTGGTCAACTCCAAGAACCCCGAAGGAAAGAACTACAAAGGAAAGGAATATGTTTGGTTTTCTTCTCGCCCGCTCCGGACTTACAAAGACTCAGTTGCGAATTTTGGGAGAAAGGGCCCAGTGTTGTCTGGCTGAAACATTAGGATTCAAATTCGAAGACCCACCAAAAAAGGAATAATGGCCGTCGGCTCTGTCGGCGGCTTTCTCCAACTCAAACCTGACCCCACCGATCCTCGTCCATACACCGAACTCACTGTTTACAACCCTACCGATCCGGATGACCAAGAACAAGTATTCTTCCTTCTCGATACTGGAGCTCAAACCAATGTGATTACCCCAATGATACCTCACCAAAAGACCACGAAAATGATTAAGGTACAAGGGCTTAACGCTATTGCAGTCACCACAAAAGTCAAATTCTCAGTCCAAGGCCACTGATACTCCCTAGAGGCCGTCTTAGGGGGCATCAACATTTTGGGAATCCTGGGGATAAGAGCGCTTGACCTTAAAGAACAAGTGCTACAAGCATTACCCATTATTATCCCAGAACAGGATTGGCATCGACCAACGCTTCGTAACACCTCCACCTGGTGATATCGACCGATCCCAACTAAGGGTCCTCTAAAACAGTCCCTTACTGACCTCCTGCGGCGACTTGAGTGACGAGGCTGTATTAAGACCATAACAGCCAGCACCTACCTGTCATCAGGATGGGGAGTTGCGAAACCTGGAAAGCCTAATGAAGCCTGGCTAGTCATAGACTATAGAGAGGTTAACAAAAGATGTCAAGTACTTCAACAACCTAATCCTTCTACTCTGCCACAATGTATGTTTGAGATGGCACAGTTCCAACAAAGTAAGTGGGTCGGAGTCACATTGGACCTAAAAAACATGTTCTTTTCCATCCCGATAACTGACCCGGAAGGAATACTAAATATGTGTATTGATGGCACTATGTACAGGTGAACAGTTTGTCCACAAGGATATCGCAACGCTCCATCACTAGCCACTGGTGCCATGAATAATACCCTAAAGAATTTTCAAGCCTCACGCTCTCTTCCCCCAGAGAAGGAATTGAGAATCTGGAGTTTTGTCGATGATATTGCTATCATGGGTCGTGATGGTTCCATAGTTACTAGTATAGTCAACCAACTAGTCGTTCACCTTCAAAGTGAGGGATGGACGATCAGCGAGGAAAAGTCATGCCTACATCCTGTAGATGACATCACGTTCCTTGGCACTCAATACATCAGTTCCATCCGCCACGGAATCTCACATGATGGTCCTAACATCGATCCATTAAAAACATTCCTCCCTGTCACTAAGAGGCACTTTCAACAGCTTTGGGGTCATTTGAATTGGTATCGGCATTATGTTGGACCCAGTGATTTGGCACTCCTCACCAAATTGCAGCGACAGATCCATAACAAATCCCGAAAGTCCATGCCCTGGACAAAAGGAGATCAGCGGAACCTGTTTCACCTTCTAGCCACAGTTAAAGATACACAGCTCCATGCCATCGATCTAGGTGAGTCACTAACCATAACCCTTGGATTCACCACAAACCACGTGTGGGCTGTCGTACATAACCCTCGCGATGAGATAGTATACACGGCCCATAAGACGCTTCAAGCGGCACAACATCGATATGGAGCTGTAGGAAAAATCCTCCTAGCTGAACAACTGGTGGAGTCATTAGCAAGGGGGCATGGGACGTTACGCGCTCCTGGTGCCACATTATTACTCTTGTTGGATGCGGACAAAGTCGACCCACATTTTCAGGGGGAGTCTAAGACCTGGAATACGCTAGTGCTTACCCACCATTACAACTGGCATTGTTGGAGGTTGGAAGACACGGCACCTGATCCAAGCCCAGAAGATGAGGAGAAGGTCCCTACACTGTATGGAACTTCTGCCCCAACATGGATGGCCTCAGATGGAACCTCCCGACATGGCGGAGGCTATGGGTACTATTGCAAGGCTTGTAACAATAGAGAAATATTTCAAGCCGACCCAGATGATAATTCGCCCCAAAAATGTGAATTGTTAGGATTCCTCAAGGTACTAGAACATTGTCTGACACATCATAACGACTTGCTCCCCGTTCCAATCATCGCAATTGATTCGCAATACATTTATAAAATTCTTATGGGTACAGCCTTTCCCACCGAAAATTTGGATGATTGGCAAGACATCTGGAAAACGTTAACTAAATTTGCACAGCTCTCGTTGGTTAAACACACTAAGTCACACTGTCCGGATACTGATCTCTGATACTGATACTGAGGTCTTTGATAAGCTCTTAAAAGATCCACTCCGGACCGACATAGTCTTGCCTATCACATCTACCTCCGGTCCTGAAGTAAATCCATTCCTTGCATGGCTTCACGAAAATTGGGGTCACCCAGGACCACGGGCCTGCCATCAACATTGGTGCCGAACCCTTACAGAGCAGGCCCCATACGGACCTCGGCGCGATTGGGAAAAGGTAGCTCAGGCCTGTGAGATATGTGCTAAAGAAAAGTGCCATAGAACCAAACATCAGCTCGGAGCTTTCGATTCTTCACAGTTTCAGGCAGGAAAAGTTTGGCAGGTAGATCTGCTAGGATCCCTCCCAGGGTCTAAGCCGCCAAATAAAGGATTAGTTGTTGTTCACTTGGGAACAAGACAGTTACAAGTTATTCCCTTATGAAAAAGCAATGCCACTGCTGTTATTTCTGCCTTAACTTCTGTATTTGCCACCTGGCAACCTCCTTATGAGATTCAGTCTGATGGGGGACCCCCTTTTAACTCTAACGCTCTAGACAAATTTGCTCGTCTTCACAATGTAGCCTGGCATCTCCATCTGCCGTACCACCCACAGTCCAACGGCATTGTGGAAAGACACATAGGTCTGTACAAAGAACAACTTCGCCTCAGAGGAGGAGGGACGTTTAAAAACTGGACTAAATTCAATCATGACATTCTCATCTCACTGAACACCGCTAAACCGTTATGGGATGAAGCTAATGTCCAGAAACCCCCACCTTGGAAACCCAAGTTCCAGCCAGCTGAGTTAGTGTGGATCTCAATACTGCACCCCCATCAGTCTCATCCACAAGTTCACAAAGGAACCGTTCAACTGTCAGGACAATATCCTAATACCTATTCTGTCCAATTAGAAGAAAAGCTCGATTGTCCTCCTATTATCGTTCATCACAACTGGATGACTCGCCGCTCCGACGTTCACCCAGTATCCTTACAGTGAATCCAATTATGAGTCTCTTTTATTTTGTGTTGTTGTTTTCTTTCTTCACAGGTCTAACCCCAGCAAAGCAGTAATCCACAACTGCCCGATTGTGAGATTCGTCGAGCACCAGACTGCAGTTCATTTGAGTCAATAGAGTGATGGTTGTGAAGGAGACACTGACACAGCGAACGTCCATTCGCTCAGGACTTGCTATAACACTATTTTCTCTCATTTTATTAAGTATTTTATTGACATTGTCTGTTATAGGAGAAGACAGACTGACTAATAAACGAGGGGAGTCCCAAGCAGATGTTCTCCAATCAGACGATGATCAATAGTTGTTGTTATATGATCAAGTTATTATATTTTATAGTTTGTTAAGAGGACCGGTCTACCAAATTGTTTGTATATATGTATATTTATTGGTTGTTAAAGCTTTGCCAGGTCAGTAAATCCCAAAACAAAGATGCCTTATGATGTGCTCATGTGTCTAAAATTCCAGTTGTGCCATTGGCAAGGGGCATGTCACAACCCAGTGATTTTGGTGCCTCGGCACGATGGAATTTTCCTGCCACATGAGAGCCTCTGGCACAGCAAAGGTTTTCTGTTGCAACAGAAAAACCCCAGTGCAAGAGAGTTCCCGCCATTCGAAAGCAAATTTGTGTCCCGCTATCGGCCAGTTCTAAATTATTCCTACGTGGCGGCTGGTAATTGGCATGCTAGCCGTTTAAAATTTCGTGTGACTTCCGCCAAAGTCGGAGAACTTTGAACATGCTGCAGAGTGCTTCTAAAAGAGATTTGATTTGCGGCTGAGCTGATCAATAGACTGATCACCTATTGATTCTTCTCCTCGTCGCCGAGCGCAATCCTCGACGTACCCTTCCCCGCCAGCTTGATTTGTGGACGGATGAGCTGGCCTGAGCCCTGCCAGCTGGAACAACTCACATAGTTGTTCAAATGACCAGACCATCTGCGTCGCAGCTACAAGCGGCGTAAGTAAAGTTTTGCAACCATTAAGCTTTGTCTGCCTCTCTATTCACCAGCCTGCCCAACGAACGAATAACTACTAAATCACCTCGAGTCGGCTCTGGCCGTCCAAGACACAAACTAAATGGAAATAAATGTGAAAAAAATAAATGTGACATAGGGCAGGTAAGAAAACAGTAGGAAACTCTAGGTGTAGGTTGAAGCTGAGTGGGAAGAGATTTTGTGTAGGGTAGAAAGAGAGGAGAAAGCAAAAAAAAGATAGCACAAAGCAAGTCTAGTCAAAACTGTAAAACATATAGGAATATCTACAGATCCCTGATTTGTTTGTTTCAGAAGCCAAATGTATCATCTGTGGCTAGATGTTCTCTACAGTTTTTCCTAAATCCCACATAGCAGGAAGATGAAGATGTACCACTGAAGTCCTACAATCATCAGAGTAAGAAATTATCTTCCTTGCAGTGTTGGGTTCAGAGTGGTGCTAGGTGGTAGGAATGGTGACCCCTGTTTGGCTTACATTTTCCCCTTCATCCAACAATGCTGCAGGTTTTACTTGGCTGCTGCTGCTGCTTCTTCAGGTGTGGGAGTCAGCCATAACTGACTCCTCTCTACACTTTCTTCAGAGCCACATATAGAGACTATGGAACTCCTTCTTGGAGGAACCACTGACCTTTTCTCTTAACAGTTTTGTAGGAATGTGACCAGGGTGGAACAGGATCACACTTAAGTGCCCAAGGCTAGAATAGAATCTAGTCCAGAGAGAATAGAATCTGGCTGAAAAACAATTCTGAGAGGCAAAGTAAAGGCTCAAGTACTTATGATTATGTGCTACTATAATGAAATTACTGCTGGTTCCCAGCTGACTGATGTATAGATGTACTTTTACTGTTCGGTGCAAAGCCCACCAAAAGTCTTTCCATTGACCTTTCTGGGGCTTGCATCATTCTTTTAGCTTACATACATTCAGATCTTGATCCAGTAGTTATAAAACATCAGTTATTTCATGGCAGTATAGAATACCATAATAGTTAAATTAAATATTTATTTATTTATTCAATATTTATTATCCAAATGTATTTTCATAGAAGGACTCTTTCATTTTCATTTCACTGCAGAAATGTCATTGAAGAATCGTTTGTCTTCATCTTTCATTTTCAACCTAATTACAAAGTAATTACTTCAATTTGGTGCAGTTTTTATTCCTCGAAAAAAAGTTTCCTTTTTCTTTCTGTTTTTTTTTTTTTTTTTTAATGTTCTTAAACTTCTTTTTAAAAAAAAATCACAGGGAAAGTGAATGATTTTATGCAACTCATTATATAGGCATCACAAACAACTGGTAAAGTTAAAATTTAGCTAACCTAAGCAGTTAACTTAAAATACAATTATGATAACCATTATAATTGTAACCAGTGTGTGTGTGTGTGTGTGTGTGTGTGTGTGTGTGTAAAAACCAAACAACGCCACTCCCCGGCAAGTCATTTGATTTGTTTTCTGCCTCATCCAGTGTTCCAATCCATTCTTTCAGATTGAGAAACATGTCTGCTTCTCAGGTAATACTTTTCAAGCAGAGACCCCAATGTCAACGTACACCTTTTATGGCAATTCCAAAAACATTCTTTTTCTACAGAAAAAATGGTGAGGACACAGTTTTTTCTTCCAATGTCTGAAACTGAAAAAAATAATTTGCATATATAAGGGAAAGGAAGTATTCACTCAAATCATAGAATCATAGAAGTAGGGTTGGAAAGGACCTTGTAGATCTTCAAGTCTGACCCCCTGTCTGGGTAGGAGGAAAACTGGGCTCAAATGACCCCAGTCAGGTAGGCATCAAGCTGCTTCTTAAACACCCCCAGGGTAGGAGCCAGCACCACTTCCCTTGGAAGTTGGTTCCAGATCCTAGCTGTCCTAACTGTGAAGTATATTCATAGATTCATAGATTCATAGATGCAAGGGTCGGAAGGGACCTCAATAGATCATCGAGTCCGACCCCCTGAATAGGCAGGAAAGAGTGCTGGGTTCAGATGACCCCAGCTAGATGCTTATTTAACCTCCTCTTGAAGACCCCCAGGGTAGGGGAGAGCACCACCTCCCTTGGGAGCCCATTCCAGAACTTGGACACTTTAACAGTGAAGAAGTTCTTCCTAATGTCTAGTCTAAATCTTCTCTCTGCTAGCTTGTGGCCATTATTTCTTGTAACTCCCGAGGGCGCCTTGGTGAATAAAACCTCACCAATTCCCTTCTGTGCCCCCGTGATGATAGGCAGCCACAAGGTCGCCTCTCAACCTTCTCTTGCGGAGGCTGAAGAGGTCCAGGTGCCCCAGTCTCTCCTCATAGGGCTTGACCTGCATGCCCTTAACCATATGAGTGGCCTTTCTCTGGATCCTCTCCAGGTTATCCACATCCCTCTTGAAGTGTGACACCCAAAACTCCACGCAGTATTCCAACTGTTGTCTGACCAGCGCCCGATAGAGGGGAAGCATCACCTCCTTGGTTCTGTTCGTAATGCATCTGCTGATGCACGATAAAGTGCCATTACCTTTTCTGATAGCTTCATCACACTGCTGACTCATGTTCATCTTGGAGTCCACTAGGACTCCAAGATCCCTTTCTGCTTCCATTCGACCAAGCAGGTCATTCCCTAGGCAGTAGGTACGCTGGGCATTTTTCCTCCCTAGGTGCAGCACTTTGCATTCCTCCTTGTTGAATTGCATTCAATTGTTCTCTGCCCATATGTCCAACCTGTCCAGGTCTGCTTGTAGTTGTTCCCTGCCCTGTGGCATGTCCACTTCTCCCCACAGTTTTGTGTCATCTGCAAACTTGGACAGAGTATACTTCACTCCCTTATCCAAGTCACTGATGAAGATATTGAAGAGTATCGGCCCAAGGACCGAGCCCTGCGAGACCCCACTGCCCACACTCTTCCAGGTCAATACCGACCCATCCACTACGACTCTCTGGGTGTGACCCTCTAGCCAATTCGCCATCCACCGGACTGTGTAGTCATCCAAGTCACAGCCTCTTAACTTGTTTACCAGTATGGTGTGGGATACCATATCAAAGGCCTTCCTGAAGTCTAAGTATACGACATCTACCCCTACTCCTGCGTCCAGGCATTTTGTAACCTGGTCATAAAAAGAGACTAGATTAGTCAGGCATGATCTACCTGCTACGAACCTGTGCTGGTTCCCCCTCAGCATAATTTGTCCTGCCGGGCTCTAGCAAATTTGAGCCTTGATAATTTTTTTGAAGACTTTGCCTAGGGATGGAGGTGAGACTGACTGGCCTATAGTTGCCTGGGTTCTCCTTCCTCCCCTTCTTGAAAAAGGGGACCACATTGGCACTTTTCCAGGCCTCCGGGATCTGACCCATGCACCACAAGTATTCAACTATTCCCGCCAGTGGCTGTGCAGTGACGTCAGCCAGTGCCTTCAGTATCCTCGGATGGAGCTCATCCGGGCCTGCCGACTTAAAGGCATCCAGTTCCTCCAAGTGACTCTGCACCATCTCAGGGTCCGTGCTTGGCAGTCTGGTGCCTTGCTGCTGCCTCTTTACAATCCCAGTGAGAGCCTTGTCCTGCCCCTCATTTAGGAACACTGAGGCAAAGAACTTGTTGAGGAGATCAGCCTTGTCCCCCCTGTCCGTCACCAATTGCTTCTGCCCATTTAGTAGGGGTCCTATTCCACCCTGGGCCTCCCTTTTACTCCTTATATATCTAAAAAACAGTTTTTTGTTATCCTTTACTTGGGATGCCATCCTCAGCTCCACGGTAGCTTTGGCCTGTCTAACTGCCTCCCTACAAGTGCAAGCAGAGGAGGTATACTCCTCTTTGGTAATCTCTCCCTGTTTCCACTTTTTATGTGCTCCCCTTTTAGTCCCCACTCTGCCCTAGATTTCTCTGGTCAGCCAAGGGAGCCTCCTGGCCCCTTTCCCTCTTTTTCCTCCCATTGGGATTGTCTCCCTCTTTGCCCGAAGGATCACTTCCTTAAGGCACAGCCACCCTTCCTGGGCTCCCATCTCTTTAAACTCCTACTCTGCAGTGCGTCCTTGACTAATCGCCTGAGTTCATTGAAATCAACTTTCCTAAAGTCTAGCATTTTCACCCTACTAGTTACCTTACCCGCTCAACATCTTATGAAGAATTCTATTATTAGGTGATCACTGTCCCCCAGATGGCTACCGATCTGTAGGTCCCCTACCATGTCATCCCCCTTTGCCAATACCAGATCCAGTAAGGCATTCCACCTAGTGGGACCGTGTACCTCCTGCATCAGGTGGAGGTCCTGTATGCAGGATAGGAACATGCATGAACGGTGGGACTTTGCTGTCTGTGTCTCCCAGCAGATGTCTGGGTAGTTTAGGTCCCCCATGACTACCGCCTCCTTAGTTTTTATGGTCTCTGAGAGCTGCCTCAGGAGCCCCAAATCTAGTTCTTCCCCTTGGTGTGGGGGTCTGTAGCAGACCCCTACCACCAAATCCCTTTCTCCTTCCCCTCCATGTAACTTAACCCACAATCCTTCTACTTTCTCCTCCTTCGATTCCGTCTTGATGAGGGTCGAAGTATATTGCTCATTGACATAGAGCACAACCCCTCCCCCTTTCTTCCCCACCCTGTCCTTTCTGTACAGCCTATAACCCTCAGTATGTACTGCTCAGTTGTGGGAAGAATCCCACCAGGTTTCAGATAGCCCTACTAAGTCGTAGGTGTTTTCTGCAAGCAGGAGTGCTAGTTCATCCTGCTTGTTCCCCATGCTCCTAGCATTAGTATTTAGGCACTTGAGACCTGTGACTGGTGCCTTTTTTGCCCCCCAGCTCCAATTCCCAAAGGGCCCCTTATTGCTTACCTGCTTACTGCTTACCTGTGCTGTATTGCTGGCCGCCTCATGGATTGCAGGTTCCCGATGTTCTCCTTCTTCAGGCTGGGCTGTCCTTGTGGGTGCCACATGGTTTGGTGGTCCACGGCTTCCCCCGCCGTCATCTTCCCCTCCCCCTGATGAGCCTAGTTTAAAACCCACCAAAGGAGATCTGCCAACCTAGAAGAGAACACACACTTACCTTTGGGGGACAGGTGAAGCCCATCCCAACTGAGCATGTCCCTCATCGTGATGTGCAGGTCATTGTCCAGGAAGCCGAAGCCTGCCTTGAGACACATATATGATATGATAGCTATCTCCATATAGCTATATATAGTAATTTAAAAAAAATAAAATCATAAATTCAACCCCTACAATTCAACTTAGCTATTATTACTTGATTAACTTTTTATAGACATACTGGGGGGTGAAGAAAATATATTGTAACACGGTGTGGTGGCAAGGTGCCCCCACAGGCTCTCAAGGGGGAGAGAAGAGACCCCACGGACCCCAGACCCCGGAAGCAAGCCACCAGAGGGGTGTACGTACCTCCTGGAGAGCAGCAGGAACAGGAGCCGCGTTCACACCTGCAGCCATACGAACCGGTATTATGCCGGCTGTGGCATCAGCTGTTCCCAGCAAGGGGAACAGCTGAGCCAACCCCAGCGACCGTATCAGCCGCTGCGGGAAGATTTATAAACCCCGTTGGAGTGGGGATGGGGGGAGAGCCGGAGATAGTGAGCACATGCTGGCAGCTTGTGAGGCGAGCTCTGGCATGGGGAGGAAGCAACCTAGTCTGCGAGGCTCTAGCAGGCAGCCCAGGGAAGGGCTTTAAGCCTCCTGCGGGAGGCAGAGCAGCAGGCAGACAAGAAGAACAGGTGGAGCCACTCTTGCACACACCTGAAGGAGCTTGCACTCAGGGGGCAAGGGAGCTCCCTGCTTCTGGTAAGAGAGAGGAAACAGCTGAGAATCTGGGAGGGAGCTGGAATAAGAGGGATAACCCTGAAGCTCCTCCTGACACAGAGGAATATTTTCTGTTAAAAAAAAGAGAGAAGGAAAGCTCCCTCCAGAAGGGAGGGAGAGAGACCGGAACCCCAGAACTGGTCTGAGGCCGTCATACGAGGCCAGGAAACATCTGTAATGCATCATCCAATGGCTGGCGTGTGGACGAGGTGTAGGGGAGATGGAGTCCCGTGGAACACCACGTCAAATGACCTTAAGTACCACCGTATATCGGGAGCCCCATCCATGCTAAGATCTCCACTGTACAGCCCTCTTAAAGAGCTTTTAAATTCCAAGTCGTGGCAGACGAGTTGAGGGGAGGGGCAGACCCCGATAGACTGGGCGACGAGAGGGGCGCGAGCCCCACACACGGCATTAATTCTTCTGTGAAGGAAACCTTAATTTAACCTGAATGTTACATATTTTAGGGGAAACCATTTCTTTAAGAGTTAAAATAGAATTTAAAAACCTGTTTTGGGGGCTGAAAATAAAAAGATACAAGTCAAATATTTGTAATGGCACACCAAATGGCAAGTGTCCAGGGTACTTGAAAGAAACAGATATTACTTTGAGTGCTGTTGTAGACATGATGGTCACAGAAATATATTAAAGGCAAGTATTTTTGTGGTTAATATCTTGCATTGGACTAACTGCATGTTTGGGATACAGTTAGACAAGCTTTGAAATACAACTCCTTCTTTAGGTCATGAATCATCCACGAAATATTTGCCCCTCACATTTGTTTCTTAAAGATGTTGATAATATTTTAGTCATGCTCAGATCTATTAGTATGAAGGGGGTAAGTGGAAAAAATAAATATTTTATTTTTTTTCGAAGTTTCAAAAAAAATAAAAATATGTAGCTATCTATTTCTTCTATATGTGGAACTCCTGGTACAAACTGATCAGTATTATGAACACAAGAGCTGTTGGATTGAATCCAAACTTTTTAATGATTACTACCAGGATATTTCTCTTCAAGCTTCTCAGGTATTAACAGTTTGTTAAAATAAAAACACAAAAAATACTCATCTATATGTTCAACACATTGACAGACTAATTACACTTAACAGCTAAACTGAATGTCTAGATTAAAAAGAAAAAAAAAAGTAAACCTATTTCAAATACCTTGAATGGAATAGAAATATTTTAATCTAATCCTTAAACAAATCTGTTTTTTCTTAATATTCTAAGTGTTGTTTTGTTGGGCAAGTTCATAAATATACACACTTTCAATATGCTCCTCAATCACCTTAAGAAGACAAGGTTCTTTGGGTGAATCTTATATCTTTCATTAGACCAACTTAAATAGTTGGAAAACCTTTTTTAAAGCTTTATTTCCCCAACTATTTAAGTTGGTCTAATATAAGATATCAGTTTCATCCAAAGAACTTTGTCTGGCTATGTCCTTAGACCAACACAGCTACAACCTACACCCCTCACTCACCTTAATTCACCATAATTTTCCTGATATTCCAATTATTTGTGTCATATTTTACAAAAAATATTTGTATATAGCATTGCTATAGATATCCAATATCCCAAAGACTAATCTAATTTAGTATCCAATATATGTCTTTTCCCAATAGATCTTGGTTGAAATCCCATATAATACTGTCATATTCAATTAGTCTTTCAACTTATTCCCAGGTATTGGTGAAGCTTCCAGAGTATGTTTGTTATGTTATCCATAATACCCACAATTAAACCATATAGGATTTCCTGGAAAAATGCTCCATAAGCTTCAATCTATAAAAAGATAATTAAGCACCTGCCTGTCACATGGACAAA
This sequence comes from Alligator mississippiensis, assembly GCF_030867095.1. NCBI lineage: Eukaryota > Metazoa > Chordata > Crocodylia > Alligatoridae > Alligator > Alligator mississippiensis. The sequence continues at coordinate 382,289,769 of NC_081824.1, forward strand.
TAGGTCTGGTAGAGGAAATGTGCCTATCTAGGAGGAAATGTGTTGTCATTTCTGCTTGCATTTTGGAACTCACTAAGAAGCAAAATTTGTATGTGCATGAGCAGAATAAAAGAAACCCCAATCAAAGGGACTCCAGATGTGCTTTGTGTGAAACTGTTCTTCACCTTTCCAGTCTGGTGAGTCTACCCATTGGCCAACAGCTCCGTTTATAACATGTTTTGCTAATTAGGTCCTTAATTAACATTTGTAATAGTAGCCTAGAGTAAATAGATATGGCATCAATCTGTAAATACTGACTTCTAATAACTATGCTAATATCTAATTTACTTCTTCTAATGATCTTGTTAAACACCAATAACATTTTAGCACCCTTTACATTTTAATCTATTAATAGGAGTCCAATTACAGTTGTATTGCTTGTTTAATTTAAGTGAACTAAATAGCTACAAAATTTACATTTTGCATGCTATTAAATGTTCTTATAATTAATACTTAATTAATCACATAAATATTAATGTGATCTTTAATTTGGGGTGCAATGTGTTAATGAAATAGGCTTGCATAGAAATTAGGCATTGAAAGGCTTTAGAAGAAATATAATTTGAAATTACTTTGTGATATAGTTTTTATTTTTAAATTTAGGTGTTTTTAAAAAAAGAAATTGAGAGGAGGATTCCATGTTTTATTTTATTTGCACATGGCTGAAAGTACATTTTCAGCCGATCATCTTCCAAGGTTCTATGCAGCCCTAATAAGTTTTTCTCCTAGGATTAACAAATATAGACATCTTTAATCAATATAGAAGTATTCCTCTTTGGTGCGGAAGGCAGATACTTAAATATGACCCCTAGGTTATGTGGTATATGGAAGGTACCTTTAAGGGGCCCACGGTGGAACAGTCTAGTTTCTCCCCTGATGCTGTGTGAGGCAGTTTGGTGGTGGTAGTGGCTGGTTCTGCCTGCAAGCTGTAAGTGTGTGTTGCTGAATCCTGTTTCTCTGAAAAAGATGAAGCTGTTTATCATTCCACCAGTCTTTACTGAATGATGATTCGAAGACAAAACCCCAAGGGCATGGAAGTCTTAGTGAGTACCCCATCCCTGGAACACAAGGGCCTAGGGAAAACATCATAGGGTACATTATAAGTATTGTAATTTTATATAAACTTATTTATGGACTGTGCATAACCACATACTTTGCAGTCAACAACAATGGCCAAATCAACTTATTCTATTAGTGAAAAGGGAAGAAAATTGACAGATAGCTTTTTTTTTTTTTTTTTTTTTTTTTTTTTTTTTGCACATGGCTGCTCAAGGCACTTAACTGCAGCTCCTGTACTGATAATTGAGTAATCACTGAAACTAAACATTTACCTGATTTTTTTCTGGATGGTGTTTGGAGGGGGGAGGGATGAATTCTTATTGAGGATAAGAGAAGGGGAAAATATGTTATTTAACAGCAAAGACATTTCATTCAAGAAGACCCAATTCTCCTCAAAGGTCCCAAATGCTATTACCTCTCCTTCATGTATTATGTGTTGAAAAATGATGCAGAGGTGCAACAGAATTAAGCATGTTTCAGTGAGGCTTGCAGACCAAGCACTTTAATAATCTTGATTCACTTCCCCTGTGATCATTATCCAGTGTCACAGTTAATTAAATAGCCTAAGACCATTTCTAGAGCTGAAAAATTTTCACTACTAGAATTCATGGCTAGAAAATGATGTTCAGAAATTCTGTTTTAGAAACTGGCTTGTGGGAAAAATAGATATTGCATTAGAATAATGGTCCAGATCAATGGCAAGAGTCAACTGGTTTCTAAAGTCTGTTTGTGGTGAAGATTCACATTCTCAGCATTTTAGCATCCAAGGGTCCATAGTTAGCAGACAGACATACAGACAGATACATCCTGGGAAATTAGAAACATGCAGCAGCAAAACAATACAATATTTCCTTAGGACCCTTAACAAGATAGGAACATGCAGAATTAAGATTAGGTCACAATGACCAGTTTTAAAGAATGAAACACAGACTTTGATCTTATTTTTCTTTGAAAAATCACAGAAGACCTAGCACTTTTTAGGATAGAAGACCTAGCCTTCCAGGGGGGAGGGGGGGAGGGAGGCTAAAAAGAAAAGAGAGAAGTTCCAGATTTTCTCTTTTTGTGTCTTTTTTTTTTTTAGAACACTGCTTTAAAAAAATTAAAAATCTAAATGATTCACAAAACCTGTAAGCATCATATGGTTCATGAAAGCCTTCCTCTTTCTTGCGCATAACTGTGACAGAGCTGAATTTGGCTTCCTTTCAAGGAAAATGGGCCAAAAGGAGAAAAATTCTAATTTGTATTTCCCAACTAATAACTTAATACTGCTCTAGCACCATCAGTGGTTCAAGAAAAAACTTTTTTTTTTTAAACTTTTCATTTATACTGGAATACAACTAATAGTCTCCTACTCTTCACATATATTTACTTGCTGTCTGAACAAATTTAAAATGTGTTTCAGAGATGCATTATTTAGTGCTTTAAAAACATTTTACTAATTAAATATTCTACTTTGGTAACAAGGATTCTGATTAGTCCACATACACATTTTAAATGAATTTGTTTTGATCTATTATTTTAAGAAGGTACAGAAATAACTTATTGCATTGCATCTGTCACAGAGCAGTTAGGTGCCCTGCTCCTTGGAAGACTGGAAACTGCTAGGGAAGGAGCCCTAGCAGTGAGTGGGAAGTTCCAGCTGCTGATTACCAGGGCAACCAGAGTGAACTTGTGGCCCACACCTGCCAGCAGTCAGCTGACTGAAAGGGGCAGGGCCTGGCTCAAATATAAACCCCAGGGCTGAGGCCAGTATAGCAGCCAAGGGGGAAGGAGCTCTCGCAGAGCAAGCAAAGGGGAGAGGCCTGACTGCAGGTGCAACCCTGATACTGGTGAGGGATGGAGCACCCCTGGTGTAGCTTGAATAATGTAATAGCCTAGTGGCTGGTATTTATGTTATAGACCAGGGACTTGTGTTTTGTTTACTGTTTAAGACCAGTGTTTGGGTGAGGCTATTAGGGGAAGAATGAGGCCTCATAGGGGACCCACGGCAGCATGGGGAAGCCAGGTGACAAAGAGGGTGCAGCATTTGGGGGTGCACCAACCCCAGGCACCAGGGAGGCTACAGCACTTTGCAGGGCCGTGGACAGCCCAGGCACCAGTGAAGGCGTAGTGCGAGACAGGGCTGTGGAGAGCCCAGGGGGGACCAGGGGGCCAAATTATAATAAGGCCCAGACTCAACATCAGTTCCATCTGTGAGGCTTGGGGCATGGTAGAGGGGTGGTTGGAGCCACACATAGCCCATAAGGCCAGGGTGCCCCGAAACACCCATTGTAGAACGGGACCCACAAGGGGTCCAGGAGCCCACAGGATCAGAGTACAGCAAACCATGTCCAAGAAGATGTAAAGGCAGCCTCCCTAATATATTTACCAACAAAGATGTGGTGGGTGAGAATCGAGGGTGCCCTTTGGGCCAATTTGGCATGTGAAGGGGGCCTTGGGGAGATCACACCCATCCTGCAGGACCCTGTGCCATGACAGCATCTAACAGTAATAAAGATAAATTCTCCTTTTCCATAATAAGTTATATTACTTATTAGTATTTCTTTAAAAATGCTTTCTTCTTGCAGTTCATTTTTCAGACAAACTTCCATACAACTCCTCCATTTTCAGAAAATATTTTCTCTCTAGAGATAGAGATATGAGAGAGGGATGAAACATAAATACATTTGCACCACACACACACACACACACACACACAGATAGATAGATAGATAGATAGATAGATAGATAGATAGATAGATAGATAGATAGATATGTGCATGTGTTTGGTGCAAATTTTTATCAGGATTTTAAGTATTTATATAACAAAATAGTTTCTGAAAATGGAGGCATTGTATGGAAGTTTCTCTGAAAAAGATGAAGCATGCTCTCTCTCTCTCTCTCTCTCACATATGTGGATATATGTGTATATGTATATAAGAGTGAGATGTATCTATGTATCCAAATTTATTGGATAATTATCGAAATCCAGGATGGACTTCTGAAAGAGCTCTTTTGGCACCACGTTAGTCCATTGTACAGGAGATTAACAATGCTATTGTGGCAAAATTTCCAGGCTAAGAATGGATTTGTACAAGTGCAGATACACTTTCAGAGGATGAAAGTGTTATGGCTGTGCTAATTGAGTACCTGAATTCCATGGAGGTGTCAGGTTTGCCTCCACATCAGCTCCACCTTAAGCCTGGGATGCTCATCATGCTTCTGTGAAACCTTAAGGATGGTCAATGCAATGAAACTTGGTATCGGTGCAATCCATCATCAACAGCAGACTACTTCAGGTGAAAATTGTTGGATCAGAAAGAACAGTACTAATCCCTCAAATAGCACTGAAGCCATCTGTAAAGGAGTATTGGCATGGGACAATGCCAGAGGGGAGGAACAAATCAAGTCGGGAGAGTGGTATTTTAGAAGCAGCTGCTCACTGCATTTAAAGGAGCTGTGGGAGAGAGCCGTGCGGCAGGGAGGAGAGGAGGAGAATGGGTGGAGTCTCCTCGAGTGCGGAGAATGGGGAGAGGATCGTGGAGACAGGATGATCCAGGAGCTCAGCCAGGCAAGAGAGAGAGGGCTGGGTGAAGAAAGGGGCCAAGCACACCCCAAAGAAGAGAGAAACCCTATACGGGACCACACAGGAAGAGAAGCGGAGAAGCTGCAAGAAAAGGACACAGGAGCATGGATGCCTAATTAAAAACAAAAAACAAAAACAAGAAATTGAGAAAGGGAGAAGGGGATGGCAACAGAGATGTAAGGAAGTCTTACCTTTGATTTTGGTTTAGTTGTTGACTGTTCCCATTAGGAGCTAATAAACAAAGTAACGTTTGTTGTATATGACCAACCTGACGGTGGGTGGTTGGACCAAGAAAAGTGTTACGTGAACAGGCTGGGGACAAAAGGGTTACGGGGCCTTGTTCCTTCTCCTCCTGTCTCTCCCTCCATCGACAGAAAACACCAAGGAGCCGGTATAACAAATAAATGCTTTACTCACACTTTCGTATAGGTATCATAGATTCATAGATTTATAAATTTCATAGACATTAGGGCTGGAAGGGACCTCGGAAGATCATCGAGTCCAGCCCCCTGCCCAAAGGGCAGGAAGTCAGCTGGGGTCATAGGATCCCAGCAAGATGAGCATCCAGTTTGCTCTTGAAGGTGTTCAATGTAGGCACTTGAACCACCTCCGGTGGCTTCCTTTACAGCAGTTTCAAGAATAAACTCTCTGTTAACTCGAGAGCTCTAATTCGGTCGTGATGAGGGCATCCGGGGGGAAGGGATTTCGTGGACGCAGGACCTCCAGTGAGGGTGATCAGGCCTCTCCGATATGGTGTGGGTCCCAGCTTTTTGGCACGTGCGCTTTTTCTTTTAAACGACCTGCATCCGCCCGCCCCCTGCCAATCAGCGCGGGCCGGGACCGCCAATCTCGCGGCTATCAGGCCGCGCCCACTACTTCCCCCACGCCACGAGCACAACTTGCTCTCATGCTTGGCTTTTGGTCATTTATATTTTCTTTTTCTTTATCACATGCCCCCTTGATCAAATGCCAAGCTCTAACATAGTGAGTAAGTGGGTATATACAAAATTGAAACGTACAACTACAACATCTAATACAAATACAAAGTAAAATACCAACTAAGGGTATTAATAACTGTGGTCATTCAGCAGTTCTATTGTGACAGGGGCACTCAACTCATTTGGTTATGATATGCCCCCTTGACCATGTCATAATAGACTAGGCAATTAGGTTACAAGTCTAGGAACTCGTCGTCTTTGCAAGGTTCAAGTGGTAAAAGGGTATATACATAGGCAGATAAAATACAACAACCCAAACATATAACAATGACTATTGGTAAACACAAGGCAACAATAGGAGTTAACAAGTGTATCAACCAGGATGACGTGTCTCATCCTATCCAACTAAAATTTCGGCTAACCATCCTTTCCCGATTCCGGCAATTTTATTGGTGTCTGCGGCAACCTGCTTCATGCAGTCGAGTTGCTCCTCCAATGGAATAGCAACGTTGGGTATGCTAATACAACAGCATTCCTTAGACAGGTTAAGAAACTGACAAATGCTTCCCTGGAGTAACAATATTGCGTCGAGGGCTAAGCGGTTTTGTATGGTCATATGTGATGTAGCTTGTAGTTGTTGGTTCAATAACTGTATGGATGTTTTGGCACTATTGGCTATCTCGGCGATAGCGACTCTCGCCTTACCTATCCCTATTCCCCATGCAAGATAACCTTCAAGCGCCCACGCCAAATGTTGGCTGAATCGCTCGCCCCGTGTCAGCTTACTCCACACCGGAACGTGTCGCTTATGGCGACGGAGTACAGCCGGGGTATTCGGGTGAGCTGTATTAACACTTAAAGGAGGGCAGAGCATTACTGTGCTCAAAAAACATTGGACACCTGTTAGGGTAGCTGGGAGGTTAGTATAAAGCTGTCCGTCCGAGCAGGCCCATAGCATCCCTGTGGGGGCTAGCGTATTGATCAGTGCACAGCTTTGGTCTTTCCAGTTGATTAAAGCTACCTCATGAGGGAGATCGACTGTGTTTGCCGGCGCTTCATAACCATGGCACCATTGACTAAGTCGGGCCGCAATTAAGATGGGGTAAAAGTATGAGCGCCAGTCTTGGGCATCCGATATGTTGATGGCCAGCGACTCGCTCCAAGAAACCAGAGATCGGGTCCGCCGAAGGACGGATGGAACCGTGCCAGACTCATCTCATGCCCTCGTTTTGTTCAGGCCTGGTGGAAAAGCTAAGTACCATGTTGGCGTGATGGCTATGGGGTTCCAGGTTAACGAATTATCATCCCTGGACCACTTTATTCCTTTTGGGTTAATCCCCCATGGTATTTCTGAACATGCAATGTGATAGAAGAGCCGAACAGGGGTAGGTGGAAACATAGCCTCCGATCTGCAGACAAAGCGGTTCATCAAGTTACGTGGCCAGGAATACCGGTAATAGACGGTGTGTTGGCGCTGGGAATATATAAAAGAATGTTGAGCTACCATAATATTGTGGTTCAGATCAGTGCTCCGGGCTTTAAACCACTTACTAACATTAAGAGGGTATACATACAGGGTTAACACTGGGTAGTCAACAGAAAGAGGCAGGCGTAAACATGCGATGAGTCCTGACTTTCCACTATCTCCCGTGATGTTCACCCAGAGTGATAAAAGGGACAACACTGAGTTAGAGGTTGCGAAATCAGGTTCATTCACCAAAGAACCCATCGGGAACAGCAGGAATAGGGTGACTACCCTGCTCGCAACATACAAGCAGGCAGCCATCGCTGTGTTGACTTGGATGTGCTGCGGTTTGGTGCTTGGTGGATCTCGTGATCGAGCAGCTGTAGATTGCCACTTCATTTCTTCCAGGCCTGCAAGGAAACAAAACAAATGAACAGACAAACAAACAAAGAAAAGGGGTGCCATGATCACACAAAGTGGGTGCCAGGATAATGCCCGGGTTCGCAGATGACTTCCTTGTGCACTCGCGGATGTGGTTGACGAGGGTGTGGAACGGTGACTCAGACTAATTCATCTAGGGGTGAGCTTCGGCTTCCATGGTTGGGGCTTTTGAAGCGCTGGTTCATTCCAGGGAGGCTTGTCTTTATATGAGGCGTTGTGTTGGTAACAGCATTGACTTGGGTACGCCGTAGGATGTGGTTCCATCCCAACGGAGACTTTTACCGTGGAATCCATCAGGGCCTGTAACCATGGCATCTGACTTAGCAAGTTTTCAGCCGTCTGACCGGCCAGTGGCCCGAGGAGAAGCCTGAAAGTCAGGGCCTCTCTTCCCCCATAAACCTCTACACATGCCTCAATACTGTCCAGGGTGGTTGGAACATCCCCGGGGCGACCGAGATGACGATGGGGCCACGGCGTGTTGCTCTGCACCTGTGTCAGTCCCAACGGGTGTACCCTCGAGTTCCAGGACACGTAGGATACTCCGTTGATAGCCAGCAGCAGTTGCTCTGTGGATGGGTTCAACGGTCGTCCATTATGCCACGCATGAGATTTGTGGCACACATGACCTGCAACGAGAGCTGGGAGTAGGATGGGCCAGTGGGTGATGCCCGTTACCACGCTTAAGTCGGTGGTGTGCCCCCCACTCCATGAGGCTTGATGATTTAGGAAGCTAGCCTCTTCCAAGTCTAGCAGGTCTGACCCAAATTCTACTACTAGGCACCCTAGCCACATAGCTAAGGTTTCACCAGGTTTCACTTTTGATCCTCTGCACAACTCCTGTATTTCTTCCTGGGTGTGGGTGCAGTATGTGGTGGTGGCACGAGTTGCTCCCTGTGCATCAGCAACTTGCTTGACCAGTGCTATCGGGTGAACTGCAGCTGGGAAAGGGTTAAACATGTCAGGCGGGAGCACTGGATACATCTTTCCTCCCTCATGGGGGGGCGGGTTTTCTTTCTCCGTCACTCCGAAGGGCGGGCTGTCTTTTGGCGTTACTCCAGGGGGCGGGGCCGTGGGCGGTGATGCGTCCGGCCTGCCTCCCAGGGGGATTTTCATGCCCTTTTCACTTTCCTCGACGCCATGTTCTGGCAGCGGCGCCATGCGGCTGGCACCATTTTCGAGCATTGGCTTGGAGCCCCCTGCCGCCTGCTCCAGTGAATCCACGCTCGCCGTTTGCAATTGCATTTCTAGGTTGGGGTTTTCTCTTAATAACCCCGCTACTGTTACCTCCGTGGCCGTATCGGGTGGTCAGTATATGACGGCGGGACTAGTGAGGAGACACCCCAAGGCTGCCGGGGTGAGGCCAGCCACAACCCACTCTTTGAGTGGACCCCCATTGTTTTCGGTCAGGCAGATAGAAACATGGCCCCCGATCCTCCCATCTTGCTGGGCCTGATGGTACGCCACGTGGACCCACAAATCATCGGTGTTCGTGGTCGGAGGTCTATAGTGGTTCTGCCACGGGCAATGCCGGACTAATTGGTTGAGGTACTCCTCGTCTTCCCTTTGCCCCTGAGATCCTGTTCGTGACGCCATGACCAACCTGACGGTGTGTGGTTGGACCCAGAAAAGTGTTATGCGAACAGGCCGGGGACAAAAGGGTTACGGGGCCTTGTTCCTCCTCCTCCTGTCTCTCCCTCCGTCGACAGAAAACACCAAGGAGGCGGTATAACAAATAAATGCTTTACTCACACTTTCATATTGGTGGTTTTCTTTACAGCAGTTTCAAGAATAAACTCGTTGTTAACTCGAGAGCTCTAATTCGGTCGTGATGGGGGCGTCCGGGGGGAAGGGATTTCGTGGACACAGGACCTCTGGTGAGGGTGATCAGGCCTCTCTGATATGGCGTGGGTCCCAGCTTTTTGGCGCACGCGCTTTTTCTTTTAAATGGGCTGCATCCGCCCGCCCCCTGCCAATCAGCGTGGGCCAGGACCACCGATCTCGCAGCTATCAGGCCGCACCCACTACTTCCCCCATGCCATGAGCACAACTTGCTCTTGTGCTTGGCGTTTGGTCATTTATATTTTCTTTTTCTTTATCACAGTATATAGGTAAATACTTAACCAAATGTTAAAAGTAGAAAGTTCAAGGCAATTCCTGATACGGATGTGAATTGTAGATGGACCGATTAATATATTAAAGAAGAAAAGAATACTCCAAAAGTGTTTTTGAAAAGAACGTAAATGTTTTTTTTGGTTTTTTGTTTTTTTTTTTTTTGTCCTGTAATGGTTAAAAGTGTAATGGCACTCTAAGGATAATAAAGAAAGTTGCCTAATTATGACAGAGTGTGGTCTGAGTATTGCCCAAAAATCCATGTGTCGGTAACAGAGACAACGGAAAGGTGGGACCACTGATAAAAAGGGTTACGGGCTATCGGTAGCTTACTGCAGCAAGCAATACATCCCGACCAATAACATCTACAATAAGCAAGATGTGGCAGACAAGAGTCGGAATAGATGCAGGAGAAGCAGGCCAAGACATCCAATGCTAACCCCCTCCACACAGTCTGATGACACACTTCCATTCACATGGACACATCAACAGTTCCCTGTGCAGGTGGCATTCAGCATGACCATTAATAAAGCCCAGGGACAAACACTAAAAAGAGTAGGAGTGTTCTTTGGGGTTCCTGTCTTCATCCATGGGCAACTATATGTTCCTGCTTCCAGAATCTCCCACCCAGAAAATACCAGATTTTCAGTGACTCCTGACTTGAGTAACAAAATGAGGAATGTTGTGTATACAATACAGAAGTGTTGTAAAGCTCTTACAGAAAGAAAGTGTGATATGTTTCACTATTTTGTGTATGGACAATAGTTGTAAAGCTATTGAAGTGCAATAAAATGTGATGTCAAGCAAAAATTGGCACATTGGATTTTCTTGCAAGCAATGCTCCACGGGGCATCTAGTATATCTATATCTATATAGATAGATATAGGTAGAGAGATAGAGATAGAGATAGATAGATGGATAGAGAGCTATCTGTTTGGTGCAAATGCAGTACCCTATATATATAGATAGAGGGTACTGCATTTGCACCAAACATAGATAGATAGCTACATATGTGGATTTGGGGTTACTTTTTATTTGAAAATTGGGGATTTTTTATCAGAGAAAACTGTGTGTGTGTTTCATTTTAATCATGGAAAAGGGTGTATTTGGGGCTACATTTTAATACAAAAGTAGGGGTTATTTTTTATCAGGATTCAGGAGAAAACCAGGATCCCTGTTGATATGTCACATTCAGCCCCTTAAAATACTAAAACTCACCACCCCTCAAATGGCTGTATATTTTCCTTAAATTATACATTCCATATTCATTTAAATCAATAATATGTTATGTACATGTACAATTTACTTTTTATCTTAATTTTTTAAATTTAAGTTGAGCAATGAAAGGAACTGCCTAAATTCTGATAATACAGTACTTTGTCAAAATACTGATTTCTGCCTTCTTGTTGAAAGTAAAACTCATCAACATTGAAAGTAAATAATTTGTTCTTTGTGTGCAAGAAACATAACATTGTCCAAAGAAGGTAGTATGGCAAGAAGAGATTTGTATAGTTTTCTGTTCCTAAATTTAAGGTGAGGTTTTTTCCATGGAGGGTTGTTTTAATTTTATTTTTCACACCCAATTTCTTTATTTTTTCCCTTTAATATATGATGTGTTAAGCTACACTATGCACCAAACATTTTATTCTGAAAAAAAAGAAAGCTTTATCAACAAGTGATATTTTAGTGCAACACAAATTGCTAGCAGTCCTTGAAATTTTTCACTAAATTAAGTAGAATAGGATTAAATTTCTAGGTCCAGAATTTTATGAAGAACATATGGTTCAGTCTAATCAGTTACATAAAAGTAATGAAGTAGGAAGCACAATCATTTGTTCTCTACCATTTGTTATAATACCCAAAATAAGATATCAAAGTTACTATCCTTTCCACTGAGATTACAACCGTTGTTTGGAGGTTAGAAAACATGAAAATGAGGTAATATATAGCTTTGATAAAATTTGAGTCTTCTTTAACTTACTATTATGAATGGGGAAAAATATGAATCCCAGAAAGGAAAAGGAAATATGACTACTAGATTTTACCTTTCATTATTAAATGATGATATTAAGCATCTTATTAAAGAACAGGAAGAATTTGGCCTGATCACTGGCAACCTCTGGATCATTCTTTTTCTGAGATATTTATTTGTAGGAAGTGAAGTGTTGGAAGGAAGGTGTCACATTTTGTCTACAAACTTACAATTCACATTTCTGTTTATCATTTAAAATAACTTATGGGGCAGATCTAAGAAGAACTTAGACATCAATATTGGAATTAGGAAGATGTTAGATGCATAACACCAAAATTGTGGTTATAATTCTTATTAAAACAAAGGTAACAACAAAACCCTACATAGCAGGCATGTCTATACATGTATTTACTTTTGCCTAGATTTACTGTGGTGTAAACTAAGCCAGAGTAATCACTTTTGGGCAAGCATCTACACATACGGGAATTAGATAGCAAATTTGCACCCAGTTCCCTGCAGCCCTGTAATGGGTCCCTGGAGCCACTGAAGGGAGCTCTAGGTTCCAGCTGCAGCTGCAAGCACATGGCAGCCTTTTTTAAAAACCGCTCCACCTCTCTGCTCTCTGGCCAGCCCCTTCCATGCCCAGAAGCAGTGTGCCAAGCACAAGGACAGCACCCAGCAGCTTTCTCCTTGGTCTTCCAATACTATGGCTGCTCCAGGCCCTGACCCTGGCAGTGATGACCAGTGCCCTGAGCTCCTCCTGGCTGTCATGATTACCCTGATGGACTGCCACACTGACTGCCACCTGGCTTGGCCTATGACCATTTCACCCTGCCTGGCTCCCTGACAACCAGTGACATCCTGCCTGACTGCAGCACATTATCTCAGGGTCACTATCGCCAACCTGGGCCTCCAGCCCCACTTCCTCTGGGCCTGCTGCTCCAGCCAGGACTGGTAGTAGTACATCATCCAGCACATCTGAAATGATGACCAGTGGCTGGACAGCCTCTTCATGACATGGACCACCTTTTACAACCTGCTTTAGCACCTCTGGACCCACCTGGAACAGCAGGACACCAGCACTCATGCAGCTCTTCCCATGGACTCCCCACTAGCCCTCACTGTTCTCAACTTGGCCACTCCTTCCAGGAAGGTACAGTCCATGGTACACCTCTAATGCAGATGGTACATCCACAGGTTCTCAGTGATGGGTGGCAGTGACCCTGAGCCAGCATTCCTGATACCAACTGTAGCCTCTCCCCCACATGCAGCTGCAGGACCTGCAGAACTATGAGACAGAAGCTTTTTGTGAGAATTTGCACCTTTTCAGAGATAGGATGCTCTGTATTAAAGGCTGTGCTCTGCCTGGCCTCAGATTGGGGGTCAGGTGCCCAAGGACCATGGCAAATTGGGCAAGCAGTCCAGGCCCAGGCATCTTATGCCTGAGCTCCCTATCTATGAGTGTTCTACTGAGGCCAGCGACAAGCTGGGTGCTGGCTGCAGGCAGCCTGACTCCCCTGGTCTGTTTCCATGGAAAGACAGGCCAGGCTCCTGTGTGGCTCCAAACCCTGCTGCTCTTCCCTTCTACCTGCAGTCCCACTGTAATTGGGGAGGCACAGGGCTCCTGGACAACTGGAATGAGGTGCTTCCCACACCCCCATCCTCCCCTTAGGACACCACTCTGGGGATGCATCCTGGGGCCAGCCCCCTGCCATGCCACCGCTGGGCCCCAAGTGTGTCTCTGCTGTGCATGCCCCAGTGGTGCATGATGAGCTGTTTGCATATGCCAAGGGATGCCCAACCTGCTAATCCCAGGTAGTGATGATCCTTATGGTTCTCAAAGAACACCTGTGTTCCTGGTAAAGGACCATGAGCTACAACCACATGGAGGCCTGGCCCAGGATGCCCCACAACTTCTACCAGACCCTGGAGGGCTTCCTGTGGCTGCACTATGCATCCCTGGCCCATGCTGCTGAGGAAGAAGCATTGAGGCATTCCTCGATGTGTGAGAGGCCCATGACCACCTAGCCAAGTGGGTATGGGCTGTTTAATAGTTTTTAACACTATCTTCTACCTCTCCCAGGGCCAGGGAAGTGTGGGTGGGCTGGGTGGGCTGGAACAGGTGCAGGGGCAGGGGGAGAGGGAAGGGCAGGGGGCGGGGTAGGGAGGGACCTCCTCAATATACAGGGATTACCACATGGCCAGGGCTGGTGAGGCTGGTGGCTCAGATCAGTCCTCCTCAGCATCAATGGCCTGCATTTGTGCCCGGTGTTCTCAGCCCATGGGGAGTGACATACAGGCACCTAGATGGGCCCCACTCAGTGAGGAGTTGGCACTGCTGTCAGCCAGCAGTGTCATGGCCAGCCATGCCTCATGTCTAGCCCTGGGTCTGTGCAGCTGGTGAGGCAGGTGCTAGCCAGGTCTCCTCAAGCTCCTGGTGGAAACTGCAGCTGGGGAGCTGGTTGGGATGGGGAACTGCATGCCCAAGGGTTCCTCCTCTGATAACATGGTATTGGAGATGCCAGGCCTGGGTGGGGATGCAGGCAGGTCACCCATGCTTGTGTAAACTGCACAGCTGTGGACTGGGCCCCAACATGCCAAAATGTTAGTCAGCTGCCACATAAAGTGCACGGTCTTGCACGTATGGCCTGACTGATGATGTGGTCAGTCATGGTGTCAAACTGTGCCTGCAAGACCTTGACCTTCATGTGGCACTGCTGTGCCAACCAGTCATGCCCTCACTCCCTCATCCAGCCTGATAGGAACTCATAAGTGTAGACACTGGAGAGCGCACCCCACTCAAACTGGCACAACATCTCCACCACACTCCAGAGCACCACAAGGTCACCAGTCTCCACCTGGCTCCAGTTGGGGCCCCAGGCCTGCCCAGGGGGACACACAGGGCCTGCAGCACTCTCAGACTGCCTGTATTGTGTACCTCAGGGCACAAAATGTCTTCAGGCTTTTATAGCCTGCAGACAGCTCTGGAGCAGGAGAGGCTGTGCAACCCTGGGGCTGGCCTCAGGCCAGCCCACTAGTGGCTGGGCAGACCCAGGAGCACATTAACTAATCCCACTTAAATTTGCTATTTGCAAATGCAAGTAGCAAATTTAAGCAGGATTAAGGGTTTTTACTGAATAGTAAGCACACATACATGCAGACATGTATACTTACTGCAAAGTAAATTACTCTAATGAGCAGTAACACATCTGGTGTAGATACACCCAGTCACAGCTTAACCTTACTGGCTACCTCTCCCTTTAATCTTTGGGTATCTACATTTCTGTACATACCCAATGGGTGCATTTACACAAGATCTTTACTGTGGAGTTGCCTAATTATCTTCCCAGTAAAGTGTCTCCATCTACACATGTGGAATTATTAGGCCGTAATAAACTAATTAACTCTGCTGTAGGTTAGTAATGTTTGATACAAGTACTACCCTATGGCAGAGTTATTTATTCTGCTGCAATACACATGTAGATGCTGACTGGAGCTGGCTAAGGCATGAGGATGCTAAAGTGAGGGGCTGCCTTCCAGTTAGCCCCACATCTAGCACTATTGTGCCTCATCCAGCCCACCTTGGCTTAACACTTTGGGCTGCACCACCTTGGCTCAACTTGTTCTGATCCCAGGTGCACGTATAAACACTGCACCCGGGAGCAATACACTCCAGTATGAACTGCACCAGAGCTTATTCAGCTCAGCTAATTTTATGTGTTGATGCACCCCGTACTACCTGGTCTAAGCAGGTACATTCTTAAATTCTACTAAATCCCATTTGGATCGAGTATTCTGGTGGTTTCATGCTCATGTATGCTGGGGAGGGCGTATCTATTAAAGTATGCTCTCAGTATGCGTAGTGTACAAATCCAGCTTAAAACACAGCTGCCTTGGCAACATTCATTTTAAAACAAGAAGTGAGGTTGCTATCTTTTCTGTAATAGCTTATTAGATACAGAACCTGCCCAGTAAGTGGGAGACCTGGATTTAGGCCTTCTCAGCCTAAGAGAATTCAGTATCATATGCCACTTCCCAGGAGAGTTCATTAATCGCAAAGCTATAGAATAGTCTGAGTGAAGGGACCCTTTCTCTGTCCTGCAAAAGCTAGATCACTATGCAGGAACTATTGAGTCAGAGAAAGCATATGGAAATAAGATTCTGTTGTCTAATAGGCCACTCAGTTGAAATAGAGGACCATTTGTACATGTGCTCACCTTTTTTTTAATTATTTTAACTGATTTGCATCATACACTTTAAACCACATTTCAATTTGAATTAAGGGTTAATAGATCATCAAGGTGGATTGTCCCCTTCATCACAGATCTGTGTCCCTGAGCAGGGCTGGGGGCCTAGTCAGGATACTGGTACTTAGGGTGAAGTGTTTTTGGCTCATTTAACTTTGTAAAGGTGTTACTTCATGCCTAATGGCCTCTGTTGTTTTGCAAAAACCCAGATGAGTTTCCCTTGAGTAAAGTGATATCTGCCATGTTTATCTGCATTCCTAAGGAATGGTTATCTGAGTTCCACAGGACTGTTTATCCTAAAAACAATGCCATATATACATGTTAATACTGTTTAAATGGCCTAATTTGGACTGCCCTAGTCTGCATTACCTTTAATTCTCATTCCATGGGGATTACTTCAATTTTAATTTGGACTACAGATGTCCACATGTATATAGTGACAGCTGTAGTCTGGATTAAACCTAGGAAAAATTTAACATCTATAAATGGCCAAGAAGTCCTTGCTTCTTATTCCTGTTTTTAGGTTTTATTTTCTGTGTCCAATTTCTATCTAATATAAAATACACAAACAGTACAGTAACCAGGGATTGTGACACCAAATTCTCCCTTCTTAGCTGACTACCCTATATATATTTGAGGACAGTATGGGGGATGCCTTTTACTAAGTAAAGGAAGGAAAGTTCAACCTGGGAAATTGAGAAGTTAATGAGGTCTAGCCCTATTATGTTTCCTTTCCACAGAGGTTGTTTAAGGGTTGTCTAGGTCAGACCCCAGAAATATGGCTTTTTAAAAATATTAATCTGAAGGTTTTACCTTGGAGCCAAAGGAAGTTAATTATATTAACTGATTCAACATTGCAGGTGCATGGAGACTATTTGATTACAGTATTGCCAACCCCACTGTGTCATAAATCATGAGACAAATCACGAGACAAATGCTGAAAAATCAAGGGATTTGGAATGTAAATCATTAGATGCTATTTTTGAAGTGTGTGTGGGGGTAGAGGTTATTTGTGAAGATATATGGGGCTGTGGGTGTGAGGTTTGGATCCTGGGGAGGGGTGGGGTCTCTGCACACCCTTGGAGGATTTAAGGTACTGGGGGTCAGGAGTGAGAGGCAGCAGCAGGGCTGGTGGGGGGCTGTGGATTGGGAGTGAGGGACACACACACACACACACACACACACACACACACACACACATGTTGCATGACTCACCCCAGCACCAGGGCCCTATTCACCCCAGCCCCTGCCCCAATCCCTCCATCACTGTGGGGGCCTCAATCTTCATCACCTCTCCATCTCCCCTTATCCCTTTCCCTCCACTGACTTACCAGCTTGGTGCTCTCTACATGGGCCAGAAGAAAAAATGTCGAGATTTGATCTATCAGGAGATCATGAGTCAGAGTTGACTTGGAAATCAGAAGTCTTCTGATTTTTTTCATAAGAGTGGGCATTACTGTGCTTAAGTTAAAGAAAGTGGTGAGAAAACTTGTTCAGTCAAAGACTATTGGTGAAACTAAATCACTCTCATTGTCAAACAGTCTTGGTTCTCTTTGCCATGTATAGTAAATTTGTCTTTCCTTTATTCATTATTCACCTTGGTGATTTTGATCTGTTGATATTTTCCTCTAAACTCTGGCCTAGCTCACTTTGCTACATGACCTTTGAGAGACTCATCTTCATTTGAAATGAACAGTACACTACAACAATCCTCATTTCTAATTCATTGGTACTGTGACAACTTGGTCACAGATATTTTTTACAATCAGTGAGAATTTGGAGATTCGGTCAGTACAGGACAAAATGGAAAGTTATTATAGATGTTACTAGTATGGCCTTTGTTCTTTGTGGGGAGGTGAATATTATCAAAGCTTTCAGTGGCTTGGTAAAAGAGCACTTAGATCAGTGGGTAAAAATAACTAATGAAAATTACCATATAAAACCTAATTATTGTCAAAGTAAAACTGTTAGTTACAATGTGTATCCTGAAGCTGTGAAAATAATACTTACAAATGCATTCCTGCTCAATAAGATTACTTTTGGTCTCTGACAACTGACACACATTTTTAATGGTCACCTAAAAATGTGCTTTAAAATTGAATGGATACAAAATAAAACAAATCCCTACCACCAAAAAGCTTCTACTATTGCCACTTTCAAAGTATTTTTCTTTGTCTGCTAGATATTCCTAAATTTCTGGGTTTTTTTTTTTTTTCCATTTTATTTCTCTTGGGCATATATATGTGATCCAATAGCCAAAGACAATTTTTTTTTTTTTTTTGTGAAGGTATACCCATGTGTTCTAAGGGTAGCATATACATTATACATTTTTGGAGAACTGTTGTGCTAGATACACATGTTATTTTGAAATTAGTTTGTATGAATTCTGATGTTACCATTCAATAAAATAGACTAATATAGTCATCCATGGTACAAATTCTGCTGAATGATAAACACCCTCAGCTTACCAAATTCATTAAGATATGAGGGCACTCAACCTTTTGTTGAATTTCTTAGTATTATATTAATACAGTAAATCTCAGACTTTTCATATTGGGATGGTTCATAATCTGCTGTGTTTACAGTGGGTTGCTAAAATATGGACAAGCCACTCAGCTGATTGCTGAGATGTCCACTTCAAAGGGAACTTTGAAATTGATTGGTGCTCTGTGAAATACAAACTGCAACAAACAGCACCTGAGGAGTTCTGCACAACTCTTTGCTGGGACTATTTATCCCACATGAGCTTTTGCTAAGTGTATGAAAATCCAGGTTCTAATACACTATGATAAAAAATAGACAAAATAAATAGCAAGTAATTGCCAAGAAATAACATCCAGAAAAGCTCTTACCTCTTGAAAAACAACACATTTCCCATTTAGAAAATTACTCATCAACCATGAATGAATGGCAATTGAACAAGAGTGACACTACCTTTGTGCAGTAGTTATGGTAGCTCTTTTATACCTGCTTTATAGATTGGTAAATTTGAATATAGAAATGATTTGCCCCAGCATCACACTTCGTCTCTCCCTGAGCCATAAATATAAACCAGGCACTGGGCATATGCTTTTAAAATAAACTGTTTATGTAAAAACTCGGAGTTAGCTAACTGTATACTTCAGGTGCAGGAACATCCTGTTTTGTGACCAACAGGCTTAAATATAAGGTCAGCACCATGCTGCTCAGTTCTTCCAAAACTGTGGTAGTTCTGGAGCTCATAGTTTCAGAAATCTAGGGCTCACACCCCATTTTGTCCCTAAGTCAATTTTGATTTAGTTTCCACAATCAAGTTGAGGGCTGGAGTGGCATGGGTGCTAAGGCACATGGTTGACAGCCTGAAAATTGTAAGCTTGAGGCGACAGCAGAAATGTTTGTGGCATAGCCTTGTGAGATTCCAACAAAACTGTGAATTCTGCCAAATCCCTCACCACAAGGACATAAAAATGAAGGAAAAACATTCAGAATATGTATGCATGTGACCTCATTACAGCATTTACTGTGGTAGAACAATTCTGAAAAAAAGAAGCTCTGCGGAGGGTTTCTCTTCCTTTTCTTTTTCCTTAGCAATCATGTTAATAAATACTAGATTATTGTCTGGGCTCCCAAATTAGGTACATACAGTCATAAAACCCAAGGCTGAATCAATTCAGTCTTTGCAGGTTAGTCTAAACTTCAGAGATTAAATTGAAACAGAAATAAACAACCGTTTACCTTTGATTCAGGAAATTCAGCCACATGCCTGCAGTCATTCTGGACAGAAGCTGGGGGGCACTAGAGCACGGGTCTCTGGCTGTGCA
This sequence comes from Alligator mississippiensis, assembly GCF_030867095.1. Classification (NCBI taxonomy): domain Eukaryota; kingdom Metazoa; phylum Chordata; order Crocodylia; family Alligatoridae; genus Alligator; species Alligator mississippiensis. The sequence continues at coordinate 382,309,404 of NC_081824.1, forward strand.
TTCTCTTGCTCTTTCTGCTGCCTCCAAGGCCTCTGGTACTTGCAGTCCAGAATTAAAGCAGCAGGACTCTGCATGGTTGCTCATCATTTCCTCTTCCTGCTCCAGGTTCCTCTGGGATTTATAATACATAGTCACAGCCAGCAGTAAGTTTGAGCAGGGTAAGGGGTGTTTAACCCCCATCTCTGGCCCCAGAACCCAGCTGGGGTTTGTCTTGGGGGGGGTGGCATCCCCCTGCAGACTGGACTGCATCCCCATCTGGGCTTGCCCCCTGCCCCCTTGTCAGTCAGCCCTCACTACTCCACCTAGGGAGTAGAGGGGTGGGGACAGTCCTGCTCTCTGGAGCTGACAGAACAACCTATCCCAGGGCTGGAAAGCATGCTGGGATCCTGGGGGACTATGATTGAACCTAAAACAGGAAGGGGTCTGAGAAAGAAGTTTCATAAACCAGCTTGATCCAAATCAGTTAAGCCTGATACTACATTCAGCCAGGTTGATCTTAAACTAGTTTCAGCCATTTTGAAACTGGTTTATGTGCACTGAACTTCTGTTCTGTTGCAGGTTTAAACTAGTTTCTGATCACTTAAACCAATTTATGTATAATGTCTGTCTCTAGCTCCTGTGTCATCCACAAGACCCAGCATATGGGGAATTTTATGATCTCATGTAATTCCAACATGTATTCAAAAACTGTATCCAGAAATTTCTTAAGGGCCTTGCATGCTGGCATCTGTGGTCTAGGTGGTAGTCCACTGAAATGACCCTCATTCAAAGATGGTAAGTGTCATGCCAAGCTTGCTGAGCACAGAAGTTCAAACTACATATAATGGAAAGGCTTCCAGACTACCTCTACATATGCCACAGCTGTGATTCAGAACTTACATGATTTTTTTTCTGGGTTACAATGTTGGACATAAGTGCCAAATTCTGCTTATGACCCAATTCAGGTGCCTGATTCCTTTTTTGGTGTTGGTTATCATCCTTTTAGCATCTGTTGAAAATCCCAGCTGAAAAAATATTCAAGGGACACCAATCTGAGTTACAGCTTTTTAACAGATAACATCATTAAATCATTAAGGATATTCCAAAATTAATCAAGAAGTTTTAATATAGCTGTCATTTTCATGCCAGTAAACTGAGATATACTTCCTTGGACAAAAACCCCAAAACATGTCATGAGGACTGATTTTTTTTTTTTAATTCCTTAAGGAAAACATTCCTTACACTTGCTCTTCTTTAAGGGTTTTTTTTTCCGAACTGTTGTAGTTTCCTTTTGTTTCATTTTGTTTACTCATTTCTGTAAGAAATATTTAAGAGCAAGAGTTTCAAACCAGCTATTAATTTGAGGCAACTCCATATCTGAACATGCTATTTATCCATCCTTTCAGAATTAAAACCTTTTAAAGACATCTCATTTGCATGCCACACAATTGAGGCTTTGACAATTACTATACACATTAGTCTTTAGACAAACAACCATCTTTTGCTATGTAGGAATTTCTAAAAAAGTGGGGAAAGTTTTTTAACTTACTGTCACAGGCCAGCTGGGCTGTGTTGTAGGCTGTGGGGTCTGGGCGTGGAACAGCAATGACTGTTCTGTTCCCTCCTTCCTGCTTGTCACCTGATGCACGCGCTTTTTATACCTAGTCTTATGCTAATCTGTTGGCTTTAGAGCCACTCACAATCTTGCCCTATGGCTGTTACCCTATGGGATTGAAAGGTGTTAAAATTATCATAAAAGGTTACTACACAGACCGGGTTTATCCAATAAGCAAATTACAATGCGGCACCTTTAGGTTTGAAATTGACATTGTTCCACCTAAGCCCAACCCCTTTTAGGTTTCTCTGAATATGCTTTCTTGGGATGTGCTTTCCTGGAATATGTTGGGTGTGCCAGTTGGTTGGATCCAGTTTTTATCATCAAGGCTGAACCCTGGTCAAAAACCATTAGGTCAGCTAATCTTGCAGCTACAGCTTTGCCTATGGGGCCCAGTCAGTTCCACGAACAGTTAATTTATCATTTTGGTAAACTTATGACGGACAAGTTACACTTGTGGGTTATGAACTTACAAGCTTTATATTAGCTAATATTACCTGTGTAGGCAAAATACCAAGTGCCTCCAAGAAGCACATATTTATTGCTTGTTAATCCCTCTGGTTCTGGCCATCACACTTATTCAGAAAGTAATATTGTTGATTCAAGATACTAAAATGTTTAAAACTAAATAATCTCTTGGGTAATCATTATATTTGACTTCTCTCTGTATCTGAATAGTTTCACCAGTTCAGTTTGGGGCTAGGTTGCACAAACCTCACCCAGATTAGTAGTTCCTAAATGCTCAGCCTTAGGCCATTTTTTTCTTTATAACCCAAAATGGGTAAGAATTTTCTTTCCTTTCTCTAGCTTTGCTTTGTGGCCCCTCTTCCTCATGCCCTTCAACCTTCCACCCACATTTTTCTTTGTTGCTATGGGAAAACATCTTTTTTTTGACACAAATATTTTGTAGGCAAAGCTTATTTTTTAACAAAAGTTCCAGAACAGCTAAAACATTTAATTTCAACTCTATGAAAACAACATGTACATTTTCTGGCTCAAAATGACTTTCTGATTTCTAACTTTGGAATTAACATAACTTTTTTTTTTTTCCTGTTAGCCTGAACTGATATTTTCCCCTCCAAATCCCTATTTTTGTTTTGTGAAAATTTGAGTTTCAACTAATATAAGCAAGTAAAAAGTAACATTGAAGCTCTCAGTGGGACAGGGAAACATATTTCATATCCCATTCTGTTTAGAACTTCCATTTTTAATTATAAATATTTTTTATTTAAAACAATAATAATCTTTATGCAAATACCTATTCTTCCAGGAGGCAAGAAGGAAAAAGGCAATAAAGAAGTGAGAAAGAAGAGATTTATTTTTCTACATTTATTTACCAGAAAAGTGAACAATGTAGAATGAGTTAATGTTTTTCAAACTGAAACTCCTAACAGATATTTGAGCTTATTTTTTTTATAACATAATTTTTAAGGGAAATACTAAAAATATAACAGGTAATATTCAATTAGTAACACTGGGCACTTCCAGACACATGTAGCTGTGCGGTATGTGGTGTCGCAAACACATTTGCAGTACCACATACTGCAGTCAGGTGTTCTCCATACTGCAAGGGCATGCTGTCTGAGCATGCACTGCTCCAGGGTTTTTTTCCCATGGGTATTTTGACCTCTGGCTATCCAAGGGTCATAAAACAAAACAAAACAGGGAGAAGACAAAAAAAAGAGCAGCTTATGGTCAGGCAGTATGTGGTGCTGAAAAGCAGAGATGGGCTGCCTGGAGCCATGCTTCAGCTGTTGGCCAGGCTCTGCCCAACACGATCACTATGGCTACATCCATGGGAAGCCTCCAGGATCCCAGGTAAGGCTGCTGGGGCTAGTACAGCACTGGATCCAGCCTCCCTTACCACCCCTGGGGACACTTGCTGCAAGTCAAAGTAAGTGTGGCATGGGTGTTCCCTGGAGACAAGTAGCTGTGGTTCAACATGCACTGCTGCTACTTGTCCCCAGGGAACCAAACGTCCACACTGATCTGGACATGCCTACTGGGTGCATCTTCATGTGCTATTAAACATGATAAACTCTGGTGCAGATTGTACTGGAGTCAGCTGCTCCTGGGCTCATTATCTGCATATTTCTCCAGGACCACAGCAGTTTGAGCCATGGTAGAGTAGCCCTGGGCTGGCAGCAGGCTCAAAGGTTCAGCCCCAGGCTTTGGGCAGTGGTATCAGGTGGGGGAGGGGCTGGCTAGGCCATAAGAATGCTGAAGTGTGGATCCATGTGGCAGTCCCCCCCACACTTTAGCACCCTTGCGCCCCAGCCAGCCCCTACAACCATCTACACATGCATCTTGATGCAGTAAATGACTTCACCATATGATAGTACTATCCCCAACAGTACTATCATATGACAGAGTTAATTTATTTACTGCACCCTAATACCAGTGCACATGTAGATGGTGATGCATTACTGCGGAGCTAATCAGTCAACTCCATGTTAAAGTACACATGTAGATGCACCTACTGTGGCATAAAAAATTAAAAAATACATAAGGCAGAAACTGACCTAAAAGGAAAACAATAAGTAGAAAATATCTTATAGACTATACCTGTAATACATCCTATCTTGCAATCCCCCTTAGCTAATGCATTCTGGTATTAGCATGCAGACTATAGTAAATGGTTCAGAGGTAGCACATATAACTGTGTGTCTCTACCACAAGTATGACTTATTTTTCTGTGCTAATTTCTATTTGTCACTTATTTTTGGTGGGGGTAGGGGAGTGGAGCTGTGTTTGAAAATAGTCCACCCAAATACTTTTTTTTTTTCTTTCTGATTGTACAGCTTAGTCTTTTGAAGTATGAGATGAAAGGTCAACTGAAAAATGTAGAAGGTTGTCTATATTAATTACAAAATAAATGAAGATCTTATTACAAGATGTACCTAAAGGATTTTAATGATTTTGGACACTCAGTTCTGAATACATATCATGCTGATATGCTGTATGGTGGAAAATTCATTTAAATATTTGTAACTGTCATCAGAGAAGGCCGCAACTTACTTCTCAACTCTGAACTTCATACCTCCAAAACAGGCAAATGACTGGGATGGGTGGAATAAACAAAACCAAAGATTATGTGTCTCAGTGAGATTATGCTGCCCAGGAAGGGATGGGCCATGGATTCTATCTTAGAGTCCTCTCCCAGCTACACCAGAAACTTCCCCACTGTTCTCCATCCATTTTATCCAATAAATGTTCCATACAAAGTGCAGCAGTTCATAGGGTTAAAAGTAACCTGAAGGATCATTTGGCTTATCCTTATGCAGGAATGTAGGAATGATATACCTAAATCATTCCTGTCCAATGCTCATCCAATCTCTTCTTAAGGAGATTCCACAGTCTATTCCATTATTTTAGGCTATGTACACACATTCAAGTAATCTGGGAGAATGCTCCCAGGTTTGTTCTCCTGATAGGGAAACTTACCTAGAGCTCCATGTACAGGCATTTGAATGCTCACCGCCAATTTTGAAAAATTGGTTAAGATTACTAACTGTCATATATGTTTTCTTTTTATTTACAAAGTTATTTTAGGTATTCTAAAGCAGATGTAAGAAACCTAGAGCCCACAGGCCATATCTGACTTGTGAAGAGACTAGATCCGGCCTGTAGTAGTACAGAATTAGTAACATTTTACGGTCACAGTTGCAGAGGGGGCCTTTCCACAGTCACCGTGCCTGCAGTGCTCAATGTATTCTCTTTCCTGCAGCAAATGAGGCACCCCAGGGACCTGGTACCTACCTTTTTCTATCTATTCTCCTCTCAGTATCTGCCAATTTCTGGAAGGTGTGGGGCTGCACCACATAGTGCAGGATGGGTCATAAAAAATGTCAGGTTTCAAGGAGATAGGTGTAGGGGTTTCTGGGAAACTGCAACTCAAGATGCTGACAAGCAAAACTCATGCATGTGCAACTTGGGGAACCTGAAAGCCATGGGGAGGCCAGCACTACGGCACAGGTAAGAAATGAGAAGGTAAGAATCAAAGGGCCCCTTGGGACTCGGAGCAGGGGGACAGCAAAGGCACCAGTCGCAGGGCTCAAGTGCCTATATACTAATGCTAGGAGCATGGGAAACAAGCAGGATGAACTAGCGCTCCTGCTTGCACTAAACACCTATGACTTAGTGGGGCTAACGGAAACCTGGTGGGATTCATCTCATGACTGGGCAGTACATATTGAGGGCTATAGATTGTACAGGAAGGACAGGGTGGGGAAGAAAGGGGGAGGGGTTGCGCTCTATGTCAGTGAGCAATATACATCAACCCTCATCAAGACGGAATCCAAGGATGAGGAAGTAGAAGGATTGTGGGTTAGGCTACATGGGGGGCAAGGAGAAAGGGATTTGGTGGTAGGGGTCTGCTACAGACCCCCACATCAAGGGAAGAAAGAGATTTGGGGCTTCTGAGGCAAATCTCGGAGACCATAAAAGCTAAAGAGGTGGTAGTCAGGGGGGCCCTAAACTACCCGGACATCTGCTGGGAGTCACAGACAGCAAAGTCCCACTGCTCACGCAGGTTTTTAACCTGTGTACAGGACCTCCACCTGACTCAGGAGGTACATGGTCCCACTAGGGGGAATGCCATACTGGATCTGGTATTGGCAACGGGAGATGACATGGTAGCGGACCTCCAGATTGGTAGCCATCTGGGGACAGTGATCACCTAATAATAGAATTCACCATAAGACAGCGAGTGGGTAAGGTAACTAGTAGGGTGAAAGTGCTAGACTTTAGGAAAGCTGATTTCAATGAACTCAGGCGATTAGTCAAGGACGCACTGCAGAGTAGGAGATTTGAAGAGATGGAAGCCCAAGAAGGGTGGCTGGGCCTTAAGGAAACGATCCTTTGGGCACAAAGCAAGACGATCCCCGAGCGAGGCAAAAGAGGGAAAGGGGCCAGGAGGCTTCCCTGGCTAACCAGAGAAATCCAGAGCAGCCTAAGGGTCAAATGGGGAGCGCATAAAAAGTGGAAACAGGGTGAGATCACTAAAGATGAATATACCTCCTCTGCTCGTGCTTGTAGGGAGGCAGTTAGACGGGCCAAAGCTACCAAGGAGCTGAGGATGGCAACCCGAGTAAAAGACAACAAGAAATTGTTTTTTAGAAATATAGGGAGTAAAAGGAAGGCCCAGGGAGGAATAGGACCCCTGCTAAATGGGCAGAAACAATTGGTGACAGACAGGGGAACAAGGCTGAACTCCTCAATGAGTTCTTTGCCTCGGTGTTCCTAAGCGAGGGGCACGACAAGTCTCTCACTGGGGTTGTAGAGAGGCAGCAGCAAGGCACCAGACTTCCATGCGTAGATCCTGAAATGGTGCAGAGTCATTTGGAAGAACTGGATGCCTTTAAGTCGGCAGGCCCGGATGAGCTCCATCCAAGGGTGCTGAAGGCACTGGCTGACATCATTGCAGAGCCACTGGAGGGAATATTTGAAAGCTCGTGGTGCACAGGCCTAGTCCCGGAGGACTGGAAAAGGGCCAACGTGGTCCCCATTTTCAAAAAGGGGAGGAAGGAGGACCCGGGCAACTATAGACCTGTCAGTCTCACCTCCATCCTTGGCAAAGTCTTTGAAAAAATTATCAAGGCTCACATTTGTGAGAGCCTGGCAGGACAAATTATGCTGAGGGGAAATCAGCACGGGTTTGTGGCGGGCAGATCGTGCCTGGCCAATCTAGTTTCTTTTTATGACCAGGTTACAAAACGCCTGGACACAGGAGGAGGGGTGGATGTCGTATACTTAGACTTCAGGAAGGCCTTCGATACGGTATCCCACCCTATACTGGTGAACAAGTTAAGAGGCTGTGACTTGGATGACTACACTGTCCGGTGGGTGGTGAATTGGCTGGAGGGTGGCACCCAGAGAGTCGTGGTGGATGGATTGGTCTCGACCTGGAAGGGTGTGGGCAGTGGGGTCCCGCAGGGCTCGGTCCTTGGACCGATACTCTTTAATGTCTTCATCAGGGAGTGAAATGTACTCTGTCCAAGTTTGCAGATGACACAAAGCTCTGGGGAGATGTGGACATGCTGGAGGGCAGGGAACAGCTGCAAGCATATCTGGACAGGTTGGACAAGTGGGCAGAAAACAACAGAATGCAGTTCAACAAGGAGAAATGCAAAGTGCTGCACCTAGGGAGGAAGAATGTCCAGCACACCTACAGCTTAGGGAATGACCTGCTGGGTGGCATGGAAGTGGAAAGGGATCTTGGAGTCCTAGTGGACTCCAAGATGAACATGAGTCAGCAGTGTGACGAAGCCATCAAAAAAGCCAATGGCACTTTATCGTGCATCAGCAGATGCATGACGAATAGGTCCAAGGAGGTGATACTTCCCCTCTATCGGGCGCTGGTCAGACTGCAGTTGGAGTACTGCGTGTAATTCTGGGCGCCGCAATTCAAGAGGGATGCGAATAACCTGGAGAGGGTCCAGAGAAGGGCCACTCGTATGGTTAAGGGCCTGCAGACCAAGCCCTACGAGGAGAGACTAGAGAAACTGGATCTTTTCAGCCTCCTCAAGAGAAGGTTGAGAGGCAACCTTGTGGCTGCCTATAAGTTCATCACAGGGGCACAGAAGGGAATTGGTGAGTATTTATTCACCAAGGTGCCCCCGGGGGTTACAAGAAATAATGGCCACAAGCTAGCAGAGAGCAGATTTAGATTGGACATTAGGAGGAACTTCTTCACAGTTCGAGTGTCCAGGGTCTGGAACGGGCTCCCAAGGGAGGTGGTGCTCTCCCCTACCCTGGTGGTCTTCAAGAGGAGGTTAGACGAGTATCTAGCTGGGGTCATCTAGACCCAGCACTCTTTCCTGCTTATGCAGGGGGTCGGACTCGATGATCTATTGAGGTCCCTTCCGACCCTAACATCTGTGAATCTATGAATCTATGAAACTTTGTGTGTATGTGGTAAGGCACAGCAGGATGAAACCAGCAGGGATGGTAGCCTGTAACAGGAGGCCTTCCTGGTGCTCAGGCAGAAACAGATCACAAAAGGGACAGAAAGGCTGCAGACAGAGGCTTATGTGCTGTTTCTATGTCCCTCCGCCAGAGCACTGTGATTAGAAGGGGACTCAGGGAAGATTACAGTCACAGGCCAGCTACAGATGTCAGTCTTTCCCCCCTGCTCTCCCTCCCTCTTCTCAGTTTCTGTTCACCTGAAAGACTGCCTTCCAACTTTCAAAATCTCTGAATCTTTTCCGAATTGATTCAGAGCGGTTTTTTGGTCTCCTGATTCAATTCAGATTTGGTGACTTGGCCTTCGAATTGGGCCAAATCTCTGAATCAAATCAGCAACCAAAGCTTCGCACACCCCCAGTGTGTAATCCCTACTCCCCCCCCCACACACACACACACAAATCAGCCAAACCAAACATTCCCAAATGCTGTAGCAGATACAGTATTATACATATATATATATGTAGAAACTGAGTGGGTCCTATCAGTCTTACCTTAACTTCCTAATTAGAAAAGACTAGGTCTTCTAAACTGTTCTCTAAAATCTATTCTTATTGAGGACATGGGAACTACAAATAAAATAAACTGAAAATCTGAGGATCACCAGCACTTGCCTTTCATTTGTTGTTCTGCTAATTAACTAAATAGGTATCTCCTGACTGTAAATCAGGAAAGCTACACTGAGAATGAAGAAATGACAGACAAATCACCATCCATTTCATGGCTTGATTGTTTTGTTTTTTTTTGGGTTTGTGTTTGTGTTTTTTGAAAAAAGAATAAGGAACAGGAGAAAAGAAAACAGCACAAGTAGATAAAGTGATAAAATTGTGATGGCCCATGCCATTTACAGAGATCATTTTGTATTCTGGAAGTCATTGGGATAGATTATGATCTCATTTACACCTAACTCTGAATTTACAATGATGTGTCTAAAATCATAAAGTGGCCATTTTATCCACTGGGCAGTAACTTGCATTGCTATTATTTCCCTGCTTCCCAATAACACAAGTATCACAGTTACCACTGCATGTCTTTTTTGGACTGCAAATGGAAAAGACTAAGATCATACATGGATACATTTTGCTAATGTAAATGCCTTATTTCAATCACTTCTCTTGGAGAGTCATTAGAATAGATTTATCACAGTTCATGTGTAAAGCATTTTAAAAGGAAGACATAAGAGATTCCTTGTAGGTTTGAAGTTGGACTATTTATATTTTAAAGGCAAGTTCCAACAACATATGAAAAATAATACCCCATTTATTTTTGCCACAATTTTGATATTCTAGGCCATACGTATCATGGTTGAACACTGCATAACCATCCATGCTGGGTCAGTCCAGAAGGGCATCATGTTCATCATGTATACATTTCACATTATCTGACTGTACAAATTCATGTAGTCCTTGTTGGAGTATAAGAAAACATTTTAAAATAAATAAAATTAAATAAACTAAACTGGTTATCCAATTGATGACATAACTACACATGCATTTGACCCAGGATCAGTTTCCTTGAGAGTAAACCACTCATGGATAAATGCTTCTGGGCAGGCATGGATACATGCAGGGACATTGAGCAAATTTATTGATCCTAGCAACAAACCGCTGCTGCTTTCTGTAACCCTGCAATGGGCCCCTGCCACCACCAGGGGGAGTTCAAGGTTCTAGCCACAACTTCCAGCAACTGGCAGCCATTTTTTAAAGTCAGCCTTACTCTCTGCTCCCTGGACAGCCATTTTTTCTGGCCAGGAGCAACATGCAAAGCCCAGGACCACCACATGGCAGCTCTCTTGCTGTAGTCTCTGCAACATGCAGTCCTCTGGGATCCTGGTGGCCATGGTACTGGCCCCAATGGGCTCAGTGTGGGGGGACAACTGCTGAGGCCCTGGGCGAGCCGCACACCCACCAGTGAAAAAGTCTGGGTGGTGGTTATTAACAAACTATAAATAAGTCCAAAGGGTGGACAGTGCCCCTAGCACCCCTACATTTCCAGCATTAACAGGTAAAACCCCCAAATGGAAGCCAAATATCATGTATGGGTTATGTTATGAGTGCACTGGGTGCAAGTGGTGCTGGCTGGCCACTTCTTCCCATGCTTCCCACTGTAGCTTGCCTAAATAGCCACCCACTAACCCCCCACCCCACCTCCAGCACCACACTCACTGCAGACAATTCTCATAAAATAAACCTTATTGCCCTCACAAGAAACAGAACCGTCAACCCCCCTCCCTCCCAAACAACAGAACCCCTCCACCACCCACCCCCAATAAAACACTCTCTTCCCCATGTGAACTATTTACAACAAGTGAAGTACTGTAGTTGTGTGCATGCCCTCCTGAGGTGGGCAGCCATGAGGTGGGGGCACCTAGGCAGCAGAGCCTGGGGACAGGCAGCCAGCACCCTGACCTCTGGTCATTCCCCACACTGCCATGAGCCTGGTGGGTGGGGGGCTCACCCAGGGGTGACAGTGGCCTATGGTCCCCCAGCATGGGTGGCTCCCCCTCTTGCAGCCAGTGTCCAGGGCCAGCAGGGCTGATGCATGGTCCTTGTCCTGCTGCAAGCAGTTCCAGGAGCCAGAGAAAGTGGCAGATCTGGGTGCAGGTGGGAGAACTGTGTGGTTGGGGACCTAGGCCAGGGGATGGGGCAAGGGCTCCTGGACAATGGAGGTAGCAGTGGACCTCTTCCTAGGCCCATGTAGGGGCCTCCTGCTGGGCAGTGGGAAGCTGCCAGGGGCCAGGCAGGGCTACAGTCTGAGGCAGGACAGTGGGCAGCACAAAGGAGACTGCCATGGCTAGGATAGTGTTCAACACATGGCAGTTGTCTTCTGTGGCCTCTGCTGCCATGGCCATGAGTGCAGTCTGCTCCTATAGGGCCTCCACTCGCTTCCACTTCAGGGCCAGAAGCTGCACCCAAAACTCCCAGTCCACCAAGTCCTGAGCATCCTCACAGGTGATACTGTCTACCCACCAACCCCATGTATTTACCAGATGGTCCTCGGATGCAATCATTCTGCCAGAGCTGGTGCATCTGCAAGGCTCATGCAGTGAGCACCCATGAACCTAAAACCAAACCCCAACTGCCAACAGTGACCTTGCTCCTGCATGCAGCTGCACAGCTTGTAGAGCCATGAAAAAGATGTTTATGAGAATTAGCAATATTTCTGAGATAAGATGCTCTGTATCAGGGACTCATGAGCTTCCTGGCTTCAGATCTACCCAGAGACCATGATATGGTAAGTTGGGCAGCAGACCCAGGCCTAGGCAGCCCTTGGCCAAGCCCCACATCCCTGCTTACTCCCCTGGGGCCAGAAGGCTACTGGATGCTGGCTGTGTGCCACCTGACTCCCCCACCCTGTTCCCAGGCCAAACTCCTGGCAGCATCTGCTATGAAGGCTCTAGACCCTGCTTCCTCCCCTCTCCTCCTGCAAGCCAGTTGCTCTCCTGTGCTGTTGACAAGCCCATGGTACTCAGCCTTGGTGGGTGTAGGGCTCCCAGATGACTGAGATAAGGATATGTCCATGCCCCTGCTGTTCCTGAAGGGATTTTCACTGAGGTTCCCTGGGGCCACCAATTCTCCCAGTGGTGCTGTGCTCCGAGTGTGCCCCTGCTGCATGTGTCATGGAAGCTGCATGAAGATCTGTTTGTATGGAACAAGGGGTATCTGACTCACTATGCCCTGCTGCTGCTGCTTGCTATGGTGCCCCAAGTGCACCTGAGCACCTGTCATGGGACCCTAATCTTCAATGTTGCAGAGGGAAATCCTGGACTGCTTTGCAACCTCTACCACCAACTGGAGGGCTACCTGTGCTGTGCTATGTGTCTTTGCCCCCTTCAGCCAAGGATGACATCTCCGCCACCATCAACACTTTCTTTAGTGTGAGACCCATGTCCATTTAGCTGTGGGGGCATGGGCTGCTGAATAAAATTTTGCACTGTCTCCCACCTCCTTGAGTGCTCTAGGGGTGGAGCCCAGGAGCCAAAGGAGTGTGGCTAGGCTGGGAAGGGAGGGTGGAACAGGGGCAGAGGCTGGGGCAGGGGCCAGGGCAAGGAGGGCCCTCCCCCCAGTGCTCCCAGTGTGGGGCCTACCAAATGGTTGGAGCTGGCATGCCTGGCAGCTCTGGTCAGTCCCATTTGTCAGCAATGGTGTGCAGCTCTGGGTAGATTCATAGGATGGCAGAGTATGGCTCACAGGTGCCCAGGCAGAACTTCCACACCAGATCTCTGGGCCTCCACATGGCTGTCCCTGTACTGCCAAGCCTGGACAATTGCCTGCAGTTCCCAAAGCAAGGGCATTCATAGATTCATAGATTCATAGATGTTAGGGTCGGAAGGGACCTCAATAGATCATTGAGTCCGACCCCCTGCATAAGCAGGAAAGAGTGCTTGGTCTAGATGACCCCAGCTAGATGCTCATCTAACCTCCTCTTGAAGACCACCAGGGTAGGGGAGAGCACCACCTCCCTTGGGAGCCCGTTCCAGACCTTGGCCACTCGAACTGTGAAGAAGTTCTTCCTAATGTCCAATCTAAATCTGCTCTCTGCTAGCTTGTGGCCATTATTTCTTGTAACCCCTGGGGGCGCCTTGGTGAATAAAACCTCACCAATTCCCTTCTGTGCCCCTGTGATAAACTTATAGGCAGCCACAAGGTCGCCTCTCAATCTTCTCTTCCGGAGGCTGAAAAGGTACAGTTTCTCTAGACTCTCCTCATAGGGCTTGGTCTGCAGGCCCTTAACCATATGAGTGGCCCTTCTCTGGATCCTCTCCAGGTTATCCGCATCCTTCTTGAAGTGTGGCGCCCAGAATTGCACGCAGTACTCCAACTGCGGTCTGACCAACGCCCTATAGAGGGGAAGTATCACCTCCTTGGACCTATTCGTCATGCATCTGCTGATGCACGATAAAGTGCCATTGGCTTTTTTGATGGCTTCGTCACACTGCCGGCTCATGTTCATCTTGGAGTCCACTAGGACTCCAAGATCCCTTTCCACCTCTGTGCCACACAGCAGGTCATTTCCTAGGCTGTAGGTGTGCTGGACATTTTTCCTCCCTAGGTGCAGCACTTTGCATTTCTCCTTGTTGAACTGCATCCTGTTGGTTTCTGCCCACTTGTCCAACCTATCCAGGTCTGCCTGCAGCTGTTCCCTGCCCTCCAGCATGTCCACATCTCCCCATAGCTTTGTGTCATCTGCAAACTTGGACAGAGTACATTTCACTCCCTCGTCCAAGTCACTGATGAAGACATTAAAGAGTATCGGTCCAAGGACCGAGCCCTGCGGGACCCCACTGCCCACACCCTTCCAGGTCGAAACCAACCCATCTACCACGACTCTCTGGGTGCGACCCTCCAGGCAATTTGCCACCCACCGGACTGTGTAGTCATCCAAGTCACAGCCTCTTAACTTGTTCACCAGTATGGGGTGAAGGGCATTGCACAGAACTGCCAGCTGCACAGTGAGGTAATGCCCCACAGCACCTACAGGCTCTGGGCAGGCTGCTCAGGTTTGCTGTGGGCCGGTGGAGCTGGCCACAGTGGTCAGGAGCTGCCTGCAGCACCCTGCAGGCCTGAACGGTGTGGGCCTGACAGCTGCATGGCACTAAAGTGCCAGGCAATAATGCTGGGGTGCAGATAGGCTGGTATAGCTCACCTGTGGCCTGCAATGGGTGACACAGTGGCCTGGTGTGGCCTTAGGCTCCCTGCATGTGTCTCTGGGCTCACTGTGCCTGCAGGCTTTTAAGGACCTGAGGCTTGGGTTGCCAGAGAGCTGGACCAGCCCTAGGACAGGAGAGGCTCCTAGCCCCAGACTCCTGGGGCTATCCTCAAGCTGGCCCCTTAACGATAGGGCTGACCAGGAGTAAATTTGTTCCTGGTTGGTGTTTACACATGCATTCCTGCACAGTCTCTTATTGAGATTAATTTGCTACTTTCATTTGCAGGTAGAAAATTTACTCACAAGTAGCAATTTTTACTGTGCAGTCATCATGTACATGTCTACATTACCCTGCTCCCTTAGGGAGTTTTGGTGAGTTGTTGTGAACTAGGTCAGGACTCCCCCCCCCCCCCCAATCCTCCTACACACACCTCACAAAAACTTACTAAGTGGTATATTACTAGACTTGGGAGCAGACTACAGATCTGTCCTGGGCCCGATCCTTGCACTGTCATTGCCCGGTGACCCAGACCCTGGCTTTAAAGTCTCCATGGAGACTAGCCTGAAACCCCTATGGACAAGGTGTGCTCAGACAGGTGGATTGGATGAATTGGTGAATTGGGGGCAGGTGCGGAATGGCATTTGTATCAGGATGGGTGGGCAGAGCCAGAGCCAGGATCATGGGGTGGTGACTATAAGGGTCTGGATCTTGGGGCATAGGTCTCATGATTTGCTTAGCACACATGCCCACAGAACTGGCACCCATCACAGGAATGTGCAGACAGCAGATTGTGGTGCTACCCTGGCCTTGGATTTGCATTGTCACTGCCTGGTAAGCGTAGCGTCCCTCACCTATTCCACTCCTGGATGCCACTCCCCACCCACCCACAGCCCCATCCCATCCATGCAGCTGTGTATGCCCTACCTGTGTGGGTCCTAGGCCTGTCACCATGAAAACCATGACTACCCACTTGCTCCATCCTGTATCCCAAGTGATGAGTGTGGGACCAATGTACTGGGGTGCCCGGGCAGAGGGCCCAGGTCTCGCAGTGGTGGAAACACTGGCAGCAGAAGGTAGAAAGAGATGCAGATGGAAGGAGATTCCCCTAACCACCACTGGGGTTACCAGGAAGCAGAGTTTGGCTGCTGCATTGCCCCAGCCCTGCTTCACACCTGGGGGCAGGAGGCAGCCTGGGTTGCCTCCTGTGCCTGGGCTCAGTGGGGCAAAGGGCCTCGCCACAGGCCAGATAAAATCCAGCCTGAGGGCCATATTTTGCCCACCCCTGCTGTAGATGATCGGTTTCTTGGGCATATTAATCTATCACAAAGCACCAGGTTACCTGGAGGAATATAACTTGTTTGTAATAGCACAATAATTAATATTAGTTTAAGTTATCTATGCAACTATAATTAATTTTCTTTGCACATATAGTTCATGATACAGCCTTTATCTACAGGATCACATTTCTCTTCCACAGTAACAAAATCAGGAGGATTTTATCCTTCATCCCTAAATCTAATTTATGTGTGAAAGAAATTATGATTATTGGGAGATGTGTTCAGAGAACTTATTTTCCTTGTTAAGTCATAATCTATGTGCTATATAATCATTAATACAGAGAGGGCCAGTGCATCAGAAACTGTATAACATTTTCTAAAGATATAACCTTTATAATGTGTATGCCTATGTTCTTACTTGAGTGCTCAATCTACATGCTTATATTTCAGTAATAATATTCTGTTAAAAGCAGCTAGGAACAGGTAATCATCCATGAAACAGCAGCTGACAAAAACACATCTAAAATGTAATTTAAATCACTTAGCAGCACTTTTCTCTCTCACTTTTACGACTATTTCTAAAACGTTTCTAATTTTCTATCCTTATGGTTCAATCCCTATTCCCATTTTCCTTATATATAATCATAGGATGTCACCCAATGAAATAATTAGGAGTATTCCTATGGATTTGAATAATACCTCTACTCACTAACAGCTTATATATTCCCATTTTTTCATTGCTTCTGTTTGTACTATATCCTTTCACAAGTACCCAGTGTACTAGCTGAGCTATGAAGGCTGTGAAAAAGAAAATGTGTAGGAAATCTATAATCACACCAGACTGTAGAGCAGTTGCTGAACAGCTTCAGAGGGACTTGGTCCACTGTTTAAAGCAGATATCACCCAACCTTATTTGCACTATCATAGAGGGAAGGCAAAAAAAAATTCCTTCTCTGGTGAATTATTTGCCTTTATCTCATTATCTCATTAGAATTGCAAACCTGAAGATTAAATCCACAAAAGTATGTGCTTGTTCAGCTGTTGACTAATCCCAACATATAGATCCTGAAAATCTACACATTAATGCCACCCAAGCATGAAGTCATTGAAATTCTCTTGCCAGTGAAGTTACACCAGTAATTTTCCCTTGGGGCATTTATACACATGCTCTGGGAGTGGCGGGAGGGGTGCTCTAATTAGAGTGGCTCCAAGATCCACTGTAATTAAAGTGCCCGGAGAATCATGTGTATCAGTGTCCCAGTGCTGAAAAATGGCAGCTGAGTCACTTTCACTGAAGCTTGTTCAAATACTTTTAGTTAAAACACTTCTACCACCATTTTTCAGCATGGAGACATTGATACATTTGATATGGAAATCTTCTGGAGCACCCAGTAATTACTAGGGCTGTGCAAAATTTCACCGGCTGTTTCATTTCGACTCATTTTGAGGTTGAAACAGCAAAATCAAAGTGAAACAAATGGCATTGAAATAGCCTTGAACCAAAATGAGGCTAGTTAAAATGTTTTGAAAGTCGAAACGTTTCAATCATAATGCTGGGGATGGAAAGTCAGTCCAGCTGGGCTGACTTCCCATCCCTGGTACAAGATCCGTCAGGGAGCGTGAAGGCAGCCCAGCTGGGCTGACTTCCCGCCTCTGGCCTGATCTAGTATGGGGGATGGGGAGTCAGCCCAGCCCCATAGTCAGGTGAAACGTCAACACAGTGTCAAAACAGCCTCACTGTTTTGCTTCATCAAAATAGTGAGGCTGGTTGGACTCAAAATGAAATTTGATACAAAACACTGTTTTGTCCAGACCTCGAAACTGAAGTCAGAATAGAACAGTGCTGTTTTGCTCAGCCCTAGTAATTACCACAATTCAGCTAAACAGGGGGAGCTGGAGCATTCATTCTCCCACTGTTTAACTCAATTAATTGAGCCTGCTCTAACACGTTGTAATTACAGCGTGTCAGAGCAGCCTCACTGCTTGTGTATAGGTGCCTGGTGCCTAAATGCCTACTAACCTAGTATTTAAGATGCTAATCCAGGATGTGGAAGATGTCAGCTGAAATCACTATTGTGCCAAATCTCTTAAATTACAGAAGACTGCAGTAACCAAGGGGTTATAATGTCATTCACAGTCCCTTTGTTTAGCTCTATAAATATTTAATTATTCCCCACAAAGTGAAACAACTCTAACTGGAGGCTTTAAGAGACTCCTAAACCCTACCCAAATACTCATTTGGCTGATTGTTTGAGTTAATGAGTGGGTGAGTAGGGAGGAATACTGCCTTATTATTATGTTGTGTTTTGAGAGAAAGAACTCCCTTTGGTCCCAAATTCCAAAGGAGCACTTTTTAGATGTGAATCCCCAGGAAAGGAAGTATTTTCTTATAGATCAAAGTTAGTTGCCTTGACCTCTTTGAGGAACAAGTTACTTTATTATCCTTAGCATTATCTAGTAGCTAACTCAGATAACGTTTGTGTGAGTCTTACGCCCCTTTTGACTGCCTGGCCTGTCGGGGTGTGGCCACTCCCCTCAACTCTCCTGCCAAGACTTTGATGTTAAACATACTTTAAGAAGGGTCTGCAATGGAGATCTTTCCCGGATGGGCCTTCCGATGGATGACGGTACTTACAATCATCCAACGTGATGTTCAACGGGGCTCCACCTCCCCTACACCCCGTCTACTCGCCAACCAGTTGGTGATGCGTCAATGATGTTTTCTGGTCCTGTATGATGGCCGAGGACCTGTCTACCATGTTTCTGTAGCTTTTACCCCTCTTGTGGTAGTTTTTACTTCAGAGGAAATATTTCTCTGAGTAAGAAGGGGCTGCAGGGCTGCCTCCCTTATCCCAGCCCCCTCTCGGGGTCTCCAATGCCTCCTCACCCCTACCGTAAGCAGGGAGCTTCCCTGCCTCCTTGGTGTGAGCTTCTTCCGGTGGCTGTGTAGGTGCTCCTGCTTTGCCTCCTGCTTTGTCTCCTGCAGGAGGCTTAAAGCTTTCCCCTGTGCTGCCTGCTTGAGCCACACAGGCTGGGTTACCTCCTCCCTGTGCCAGAGCCCGCCTCATAAGCTGCCAGCCTGTGCTCTCTCTCTCCAGCTCTCTCCCCACCCCACCTCCAGCGGCGCTTTTAAACTTTCCCGCAGTGGTCGGTACAGATGCTGGGATTGGTTCAGCTGTTCCCCACGCTGGAAACAGCTCATTAAACAGCCGGCATAATGCCAGTTTGTATGGCTGTGGCCGCAGGCGTGACTCCTGCTCCAGCTGCTCTGCGGGAGGTACGTTTGTAGCAGAAAGCCCCCTTTTCCTCTTGCCTGCAGTTGTTCTCCCCTCCTTGGATATGTTTTTCCTCTTCTACTTTTTCTTCCTTCCTCTTTCTTTCACTTTAAGATAAGGACTTGTGTTTTAAAATTTGTGTGTGTGCATTTTTTATCTCCCTGTGTATTTTGGTATTTTTATCTATTTGTGTGCCATGGCATTACTGTTGTAGCTTATAGTTTATACTCCTCACCTTTCAACTTTCAACTATAAATGTGTTAGTAACAATGTTAACAAGGGCAGAAGTCAAACTGCTGCTTCCCTTTATCAGGCGGGCCCCTGAAAGAGCAAGTGAATCAGTGATTGAATGCGTAACACAGTAGCAAACAGAAATTAACACCTAGGGAAACCGCAGATCAACCAACGGAAGAAATCAATAGAAGACAATGTAACAACCGGGAAATCTCTAAATGTCACTGTTTAAGGTCTAGAAGCCCTGGTCTGAGTCAATCAACACCGGAGACCAACTTTTGGGATGAATATCTCCAAATTGACCGTTCCCAAAGCCCTATTCAAAATTCATCAACGGACTCCCAAACCTGCACGTACATGCGGACGACCCCTGGGGCTGACAGATGCCATGCAGTAGCCACCCAGGGGGAAGTCCCACGAGGGTTAATGACCCCTGGATTGGGCAAACCTGAAAACTGGGGAGTCACCAAAGTCTGCCAAGGACAGATAAAAAGCAGTGAAAATTGACCCTCAGCGGCACCCTCTTGATCTCCAGCTTGACCAGCAACCGACTTGTCCAGCCAGAAGGACCAGCCGTCGACCCCCTTCTGGAAGATAACACCACACTGAAAGAAGCCTCGATGGCAGACTCCAGTACCTGTGGGATAAGTATACCTGACTCTTGTAGCTCGCTACTGTGTGTGTGCATGTGTGTGTGTGGGGACCAGCCCCAAGGTTTATGATTTAACTTCATTACAGTGCTTCAGTCCGCCTAATAAACCAGAATTTTAAGGATCCCAAGTTGGACATTTGTAACCAACACATAGCCAGCCCTCTTGGGGCTTGTTCTCAGGGTCTGGGACCCGTGGGGTCTACTCTCTCCCCCTCGAGAGCCTGTGGGGGTGCCTCACCGACACAGTTTGTAATTTTTTTCTGGATCCCATTGTTAAGCACCTCATTCTTTCCATACATTGTATATTGAACCAAGGAGCCTAGCTTGGGACTGTGGATTTCAGTAGACACTAAAGCACCTAAAAATCCTTTTCTAGATCTAATTCTAGACACTCTGCATTTCTCAGTCTTTAGTTAAGTATGTATTCAGTAATACAAGAATATTTTATAACCCATTTGACAACATGCTTCAAATGCAGCCAAATTCGTATCTAAGCCACTGCACCGATTTGTATACATTATCTAAGCAGGTGACTCCCCTAGCTATCCTCAACAAGTCCATAGACCCTGAGTAAGTTTCCAAACTCTTCTAGTATTTGTCCTTATTTGTACCTCAGCACAATAGAAATGTTATAGAAGTCATTCTCCCTCAGGTTCATTAGTCCAGCTACATTGCTTTCTGTCTTCTCATAACCTAAAGTTTGTTCTCTTGTCTTTTATCCAAGACAAGGACATTTTGCTAATAGGAATAAATGACTACACGCTTCATTTATTCAGCACTTGCTAATGTAATACAGTTTCTTTTCACCACAGTGAGAATTTCATTCAAGACTTGATTTTAGATATCAGTTACCTTATCTCTTACAGAAAAGACAGTTAAATTGTCTGCTGCTAATAACCCGTTGAGTTCAAAGACACATATTGCCCATAACTAAATTAAATGTATCTATAATAGCTCTTTACATCTCTATGGGTTCCTATCTCATGTTTATTTTTTTTAAATCATAATTTGGAGCTTCTGGTATACATAATTACACAATATGGAAGAGGTCTGTTCATTCTGAATTCCATGTGAGACAGAAATTCCAATGACATATTAAATTAAAATGCAACTTTTTTTTTTACTTAAATTAAGTACTCTCTCAAATAGTAATAATTAAAGTAACTTCTATATATTTTACTAGAACTTTTATACAATTCTATGATCCCTATATTTTCATTTCCAGCTTCTATATACTAAATGCTGATAGTATCTGCACTCTTCTGCTTTTAAAGTCATGCCACTTCAGCAAAATTCATGGTCCTACACCTACTCTCATGTTTGCATAAAGTATCAGATGATTTCCCATGTATTTATTACCAAGTTCATGCTTTCACGATAAAGCAACAATTTTGACAATTTAGTCACCAAAAATGTGTTTAATTTTTTATTATATATGTACAAGTCTAAAATGTGTACATTGTTCCGCATATAAGTAATTTGTTAAAGAGTGCTTTAAGGTTACACAGAGTTTGTCTATATGAGCCACTTACTGTTTAGTAGCCTAATTCTATTGCACAGAAGCGTTCAGGGCAAAACCTGTGTTAATACGTTACTAAAAAGCTGTGCACTGGTGCTACTGCACAGTAGTGCCCGTTACTGCACATTGATTTTGTACTTGGTTATCCAAGTACTAAACGTAATGTGCAGTAAGTACGGTGCACTAATGAACATGTAGATGCACCCACAGTCTCCATCAAGCATAATGGGCTAAATGTTAAATTATTTTCACAATGGGTAAAGTTATGAGAATACTAAAGTGTCTTTTACCTTGCTGTTTGCTCAGAGCTATAGAAAATGTTTATTAGCATTAAAATCCTGGAGGTGGCCTCTCTGCATGGTCCACAGTAAACTTAGAAAGTTTGTTTATAATGCTTATGCTGCAAGATACTTTTTCATCCTGCTGAAGAATTTGAGCAAGCCACAGCAGCTACCTCTCTGAAACTCATGTAATGCTTGCTGTGCAAACTCTTATGCTCCATATTACTATTGTCAAAACTGTCTGACTTACATCCTATTGCAAACTTCATGGCTTTTTCCAGCCTTGTACATGTAAAAAGCTTGAGTACTTTTAGTACTTGAAAGACAAGCGATGATTGGCATTTATGGAATCCAAAATAGATTGTTTCATAGTCCTTCTGTATTTCTTTTTCTGCTCTGGGTTCTGTTTTCAGATAAAACAACCTATCCTTTCTTTTCACAATGTCAGATGTAGTCAATGTTTTGCCTTCAAGTTCTGTCATCAGCCTCACATTTTTCTCCTTTCTGCACACACACTTTCAATTGTTTTGCCAGAGAACATAACTTGCTTTCTTTTAACAGACATTCTTTGATTATTACCTTGTATAAAGCTGAATAATAATCCTAAAAAAAAACTTGATTCCCAGGATAACATAACAGAAAGACATTATGGTCTACATTCATCACCTGTGTATCTTCTGACATCATATTACATTAAATCGGGGATGAATTTGAAATAAAGATGGATAGATAATTAGATTTCATATTTTTTGTTACACTCCTGTAGTTTTTAATTACACACACACAGGGTGCATCTACACAAGATGCTTTACTGTGCAGCAGACTAATTTGCTGCACAGTAAAGTGTCTCCATCTGTATGTATATAGCAATCAGGGCACAGTAGACTAATTTACTGTGCTGCCAGATAGTCTCATCAGATAAAAATGGTACCTAGCAGTTCAGTAAATTACTAAGCTTTAACACACATGTAGATAGTGACGTTGGGATTAGTTTACTCTGGCTCAAACTGCAGTATATTCAGTCACATTAATTGCATGTGTAGATGCACCCACAGAGGTACACACACACACACAGGTATATATGTTTATTTAATATATAAAATATTTTAAAGCCATAAATATATATGACCCTAGGTAGGTTGAAAAAAATATGCAAAGATTCTTTTCTCCTACCCATGTAAGTGCAGGGTCCAGGTAAATTTTGCTAGAGATCACTAGTATTGCAGTGGTTTTGTAGCAATAATGGTGCAGGAAATATGTGGGAGGCAAGGTTTTTATTTGGTGATAGCTTTTGTTGGACCAACTGCATAGTTGGGCTAAAGCTAAACAGGCTTTTCCATGCAAGGCATACTTCTTCAGCATTTGAAGACTCATCTAACTTTACCCCATCTGTAGAACAGTGAAAGTCCATGCATGTACCATATGACTACATGTGAGAAGTTTCTAGAGGGTTTGAACTCTCAACCTCGATGAAGTCATAACCTACTTTTAAGGTCTGGGCATGCTCAGTGTATAATGGTAATGCAACTGTTTATCAATGTTGCTATGTTAATTATGATAATGTTGCTTGTAATGAGTTGAAATAGTTTGAACTGACTGGTCCTTTTAAGTATTGCCCAGGTTTGAATTTGATTGGGTATTGTGTAAAGGGCGGTGATTAGATCATTGGGTGAGTGACAGGTGGTGTGATATGTCTACAAAGCCTGTCCAGAGCAGCCAGCAGGGGATCAGGCTTAACTTTGATCTCACTCTGTCTGGACAGTTATGACTCTGGGCTCTTGGGGTATGGGAGTTCATCGAATGTAGGTTCCTTGCTGTGACCTGGTCTTTTAAAAGCTACAGTTGAGTAAAGTATCATCCTTTCCCTATTTGAGGTGCTGAGTAGCTAAGCAGGGAAAAGCTAGAAATTCTCAGGGACTTTCAGAGGGTTTCTCCTGTTGACTAGGCCCAGGGTGTTCTTGCCTGCTATCTGTGTTTTCTGGGTTGTCTGTGAAGTTTCATAGTAGTTAACTGTATAGTGACTGAATCTCACTGTAATGTGTAGTTGATTAATTGTGTGACCAGGGACATGGGGTTTGGGACATGTCTCAGGTTAGTGTCCCATTGGGTGTATTTTATTTTGCTGTCTCTCAGGTGTTACAGGAATATTGCATTGGGTAGTTGTTGCTTGGGGTTTTTTTGGGTTTTTTTTTGTGTGTAATACAGCTTATATTGCGCAACCTACCTGTGTTGTAGGATGTAGTTACTTTTTCTAACCCTGAGTGGGGTCAGGCAGTAGATCAACGCTCAGGGAAATTAACTTATTTTAATGCCCCTGAACCTGACTACTTGTGGGTCATAGAGATTTAATGACCCTCTGGATTAATTAGTTAATTCGTATCCCTACAGGTGGTCCTTCACAACAATGAAGTTGGTCCAATAAAAGATATCACTTGATAAAATCCTTGCCTTTCTATCAGCGTTATTATTATGTTCTACTACTTTATAGTAGTATTAGTCTCCCAAAAGATAGCAGGAGAGGGCATTGCCTTCCTTCACAGAAGAAAGAAGAGACGGGGGCGTGAGGGATGAATAATCACATCATTACTCATGACCAAATTTAATTTGAAACAATTTTGAACTCCCACCTCCAATTTCCCAGGAAAATTCCCTACCTCACTGGGATATACTGTCTTGAAAGCACTCTCTATCCCTCTTGTTGAAGACAGTGCACTGGGAAGCCAAGAGTTCCAAATTCATGAGGCTGGAAAAATAGCATGCAAAAGGGAGCTGGACTCTGTAGTCATTAGACAAGCACTCTCCTGAGATGGAGAAAGCCCTATTTATTATCTATAGTAAATATAGATATTTACATTATGGTGATTATGGGTGGCTTCCAATCAGTACAATTTATTAGTTAGTCTTTCACTTATGTTGTGTTTTCTAACATATTTTAATAACTGTAAAGGAGAAACTCCCATTGCCTAAAAAAATTTAAAAAAAAAAAGAGAGAGAGTGAGAGGATGGATCTCCTCCGGCGGGCTTTAAACTAGGCTCGTCAGGGGGAGGGGAGTACGAGGGCAGGGGAAGCTGTGGACCACCAAACCATGTGGCAGCCACAAGGACAGCCCAGCCTGAAGAAGGAGAACACTGGGAACCTGAAAGCCATGGGGAGGCCAGCACTACAGAACAGGTAAGGAACAAGAAGGTAAGAAACAATGGGCCCCATGGGACTGGGAGCGGGGGGGCAGCAAAGGCGCCAGTCGCAGTGCTCAAGTGCCTATATACTAATGCTAGGAGCATGGGGAACAAGCAGGATGAACTAGCGCTCCTGCTTGCACTAAACACCTATGACTTAGTGGGGCTAACAGAGACCTGGTGGGATTCATCCCATGACTGGGCGGTACATATTGAGGGCTATAGATTGTATAGAAAGGACAGGTCGGGGAAGAAAGGGGGGGGGGGTTGCACTTTATGTCAGTGAGCAATACACATCAACCCTCATCAAGACAGAATCCGAGGTTGAGGAAGTAGAAGGATTGTGGGTTAGGCTACATGGGGGGCAAGGAGAAAGGGATTTGGTGGTAGGGGTCTGTTACATACCCCCACACCAAGGGGAAGAAATAGATGCGGGGCTCCTGAGGCAACTCTCGGAGACCATAAAAGCTAAAGAGGCGGTAGTCATGGGTGACCTAAACTACCCGGACATCTGCTGGGAGACGCAGACAGCAAGGTCCCATCACTCACGCAGGTTTCTAACTTGTGTACAGGACCTCCACCTGACACAGGAGGTGCATGGTCCCACTAGAGGGAATGCCATACTGGATCTGGTATTGGCAACGGGAGATGACATGATAGGGGACCTCCAGATCGGTAGCCATTTGGGAGACAGTGATCACCTTATAATAGAATTCAACATAAGACGGCGAGTGGGTAAGGTAACTAGTAGGGTGAAAGTGCTAGACTTTAGGAAAGCTGATCTCATTGCACTCAGGCGATTAGTCAAGGAAGCACTGCAGAGTAGGAGTTTTGATGGGATGGGTGCCCAAGAAGGGTGGCTGTACCTAAAGGAAACGATCCTTTGGGCACAAAGCAAGACGATCCCCGAGCGAGGCAAAAGAGGGAAAGGGGCCAGGAGGCTTCCATGGCTGACCAGAGAAATCCAGGGCAGCCTAAGGGCCAAAAGGGGAGCACATAAAAAGTGGAAACAGGGTGAGATCACTAAAGATGAATATACCTCCTCTGCTCGTGCTTGTAGGGAGGCAGTTAGGCAGGCCAAAGCTACCATGGAGCTGAGGATGGCAACCCAAGTAAAGGACAACAAGAAATTGTTTTTTAGATATATTGGAAGTAAAAGGAAGGCCCAGGGAGGAACAGGACCGCTGCTAAATGGGCAGAAACAATTGGTGACAGATAGGGGGGACAAGGCTGAACTCCTCAACGAGTTCTTTGCCTTAGTGTTCCTAAGCGAGGGGCACGACAAGTCTCTCACTGGGGTTGTAGAGAGGCAGCAGCAAGGCGCCAGACTTCCATGCGTAGATCCTGAGGTGGTGCAGAGTCACTTGGAAGAACTGGATGCCTTTAAGTCGGCAGGCCCGGATGGGCTCCATCCGAGGGTGCTGAAGGCACTGGCCGACGTCATTGCAGAGCCACTGGCGGGAATATTCGAATGCTCGTGGCGCACGGGCCAAGTCCCGGAGGACTGGAAAAGGGCTAACGTGGTCCCCATTTTCAAAAAGGGGAGGAAGGAGGACCCGGGCAACTATAGGCCGGTCAGTCTCACCTCCATCCTTGGTAAAGTATTTGAAAAAATTATCAAGGCTCACATTTGTGAGAACCCGGCAGGACAAATTATGCTGAGGAGAAACCAGCATGGGTTTGTGGCGGGCAGATCGTGCCTGACCAACCTAGTCTCTTTCTATGACCAGGTTACGAAACGCCTGGACACAGGAGGAGGGGTGGATGTCGTATACTTAGACTTCAGGAAGGCCTTCGATACGGTATCCCACCCCATACTGGTGAACAAGTTAAGAGACTGTGACTTGGATGACTGCACAGTCCGGTGGGTGGCGAATTGGCTAGAGGGTCGCACCCAAAGAGTCGTGGTAGATGGGTCGGTCTCGACCTGGAAGGGTGTGGGCAGTGGGGTCCCGCAGGGTTCGGTCCTTGGACCGATACTCTTTAATGTCTTCATCAGCGACTTGGACGTGGGAGTGAAATGTACTCTGTCCAAGTTTGCAGATGACACAAAGCTATGGGGAGAAGTGGACATGCCGGAGGGCAGGGAACAGCTGCAGGCAGACCTGGATTGGTTGGACAAGTGGGCAGAAAACAACAGGATGCAGTTCAACAAGGAGAAATGCAAAGTGCTGCACCTAGGGAGGAAAAATGTCCAGCACACCTACAGCCTAGGGAATGACCTGCTGGGTGGCACAGAGGTGGAAAGGGATCTTGGAGTCCTAGTGGACTCCAAGATGAACATGAGCCAGCAGTGTGACGAAGCCATCAGAAAAGCCAATGGCACTTTATCGTGCATCAGCAGATGCATGACAAATAGGTCCAGGGAGGTGATACTTCCCCTCTATAGGGCGTTGGTCAGACCGCAGTTGGAGTACTGCGTGCAATTCTGGGTGCCACACTACAAGAAGGATGCGGATAACCTGGAGAGGGTACAGCGAAGGGCAACTCGTATGGTCAAGGGCCTGCAGACCAAGCCCTATGAGGAGAGACTAGAGAAACTGGACCTTTTCAGCCTCCGCAAGAGAAGGTTGAGAGGCGACCTTGTAGCTGCCTATAAGTTCATCACGGGGGCACAGAAGGGAATTGGTGAGGATTTATTCACCAAGGCGCCCCCGGGGGTTACAAGAAACTATGTCCACAAGCTAGTAGGGAGCAGATTTAGACTGGACATAAGGAAGAACTTCTTCACAGTTCGAGTGGCCAAGGTCTGGAATGGGCTCCCAAGGGAGGTGGTGCTCTCCCCTACCCCGGTGGTCTTCAAGAGGAGGTTAGACGAGTATCTAGCTGGGGTCATCTAGACCCAGCACTCTTTCCTGCTTATGCAGGGGGTCGGACTCGATGATCTATTGAGGTCCCTTCCGACCCTAACATCTATGAATCTATGAATCTATAAGATACTATCTCAAATTACTGCTGCACATTCAAAAGTTCCCATATTTTTGTCATGCATTTTTTCTTTATGTCTTTGACTGTATTTCCTAGGCAATTAGTTGATTTTCATTCCGAGCTATCAATTATCTGAGGAAAGAAGCACATTCAGAAAATGCTATTTTTCCGGGTAAAAGAAGTAGTTGTAGTTTTCATAAATGAGATATTTTTCCCTCCTAGCTAAACTTGTTCTGTCTCCTACAAACCTTTTAGGAAAAGACTTTCACGATATGCTAGCTTGTCCTGTTTTGGCCAGCAGAATAAAATACAGGCTTTTTTCTAAAATTTGATCCCTTCCCATTAGTTTCCTTACAGGTAAGATTTCTTCCTGCTTAAATCATACTATTGATCCTTTATTCATATTTCTACATATGTATTCCTCTCTTTGGAAATTCAGCATTAGGGGAGGTTTTACTTTTTTTGCCTTGGCCAGCAAAACGTTTTGGTTTATTCACCATCTTTTGAGTTCTACTACAATAAATTACAATACATCCAGATTTCTCAGAACAATTTAGATACCAGATTTTCAAGTTCATTTGGTTTAAGCATAAGTCTCTAAAATAGCCAAATAAACCTCTCTTCCTTTTGGGTCTTATTATGACTAATGACTTACCAATTAAGGAACAGCTGAAGAGAAAGATACTGAATGGTGTTTGTTGTGTTTGGTACTTTACCACAGCAATGCATAAAACAGGAGATAATTAAGCTGTCCATTATTAAGAAAATAGGATAATAAAATATTTATAGGTGGAGTTAAAAGAATATTAAAAAAAAAGCTTATTGCTGAACAAATTAGAAGTATGAGAAGAATTCCAGTTTAAGTTTAAATATGTTAAGTAAGAGCCTCATTTCAAAATCAACATGAAAGCCATCGGCTATCCTCTTTGAGAACTTGTAAAGATCTGGTAAGGTGCTGGATGATTGGAAAGGGGGCAATATAATGCCTGTTTCTAAAAAAGGGAAAGAAGGAGGATCCAGGGAACCACTGCAGGCCAGCCTGACCTCAATACCTGGAAAAATCATAGTGCAGGTCCTCAAGGAATCTATTATGAAGCACTTAGAGAAGAATAAGATGATTAGTAGGGATCCTAGTTTTCTCCAATTAAAAAAAAAAAATCCCCACTTTTTGGTTGTACTAAATGATGGTGCAGTAACAGCCTGTACTGTGCTGTGACCATGGGCCATGGTTATTTTTAGCCCCTAGATCACTGTAGTGATGCACTGTACCGAGGGTACGCATCACTATGGTGACATAGCTGCAGTATCATGGTTTGTGGCTGCCAATGCTATGTCAACATAGTGTGTTGCTATGGAAATGTAACATCACATGTATATGTTCCCAGTGAATCAGATGAGATTCAATTAGGTCAGCTGCAAAGTCTTGCACTTAGGATGGAATAACCACATACACACATACAGACTGACAAATGGCCGGGTTGGTGTCAGTGCTGCAGAGAAGGACCTCAGGTTACAGTGGGCCATAAGTTGAATCTGAGCCAACAGTGTGCCTCTGTTGCAAAAAAAGACCAACAGCATCCTGGGCTGTATTAGCAGGAGTGTCACTTGCAAATCAAGGGAACAAATTTTGTTTCTTTTTTCACTGCTGGAAAGGCTCCACCTGGAGTACAGTGCCCAGTTTTCAACCCCACACCTCAAGATGAATGTGAACAGATTAGAAAGAGTCCAAGGGAGAAAAAATAAAATGATTGGAGGCATAGGAAGCATGATTTATGAGTAAAGTCTGAAAAAGCTAGTGTTAGTCAGTCTGGAGAAAAGAGTACAGAGAGGGGGATTTGATAGCAATCTTCAAATAGCAAAAGGGGAATTATAGAGAGGAATGAGGTGGACTTCTTTCTGTTGTCAAAGGGGACATGAGTATAAGCAGTGGCTTCAATTTGAACAAGGAGAAATTTAGATGGTAGATTAGGACAAACTTTCTGACATTGAAACAGGCTACCTAGAGAAGTTGTATTATCTTCTTCCTTGGGAATTTTCAAGAGCAGGTTATACAGACATGTGGCTGTGCTGGTTTAGTCAGGGGTGATTCTGCCTTGAGCAGTGAGCTGAAGTAGATGACCTTGTGATGTCCCTTCCAGAACTACTTGCCAGTTATCCTATGAACTATCTCTGGAAACTCAGTACTGCAAGTCACAGAATCTATATATGACCCTAAGGTTATGGAAATCACTATTAGAAGAAACAGAATTATCTCCTAAAATGACAATATAAAGAATAAAATGTAAAACATATAATCTTTGCATATGAAATAATATTCTTAAGCAATCACATTCTTTTATTTTTTAAATCAATAATAAACTTTATTCTGATGTTGCTTGCTGCTGGTAAGGCAGTTAGAAAAATATAAATGTAGCTTTTATTCTTTCATTGTGCTCAAGAGCTTAGGTAATGAGTGCTGCTATACGAATCTAAGGAGAATTTTTTGTAAACTTTTCATCACAGATAGATAATTATTGATATTTTGCTCCACCTGGCTAGCTGTGAATAATTAGGGATTGGTGTTCAGTATTATATATAGATTTGAAATGTCTCCATTTGATATGTTCATATACTGTGGTAATTATAATATTAATAACACCTCAGAATCTTCCAAATTTGTGTGTAGACATGTGTGCATCTGTGCACATGTACCTACATGCACATGCAAACATGTTTGCACAATACCCCTGGAATTCTCATAATCCCACAACTGGAGAAAAGGCTACATTCATCAATTACAGCAAAACAATGTTAGTTACACATCAGTTATGTACTTACTAAATGTATGGTTATGAGGATAACAAAAGCAAAGGCTGTCATGTTAATTCTTTTCTTGACATAATCATTCCATCCTGCCTATCCCCAGAATTCAGAATTCAAGTTACAGTAACACGATTTCTCATTGACTTCTCATGTAGCTTCTGAAGCTTACAAAACTATAATTTAATTCTTTATCTGGAGTAAAACAGCATAATATATTGTTTGACAGGAAATCAGAAATAAGGTGTTAAGGAAAAATATATTCACTTAAAGCATACTGTAAAATAGCATTATATTTGAAGCCATGATGGTTCAGGGAATATGCAAAAAAAAATAAAAATGTTTGATTGATCCAACTTTATTGTAGATAGAGATGTTAGGTGGGTTCTTGGGTACAAAATGTTCTTCAGGTGTTGTAAAGAAACTGATATAACCTAAACTCATGTGCATTCTCCCCTGCCTTCTGCCTAGATCCCACTTAAAAGAAAGACTTCTATTTAATCACATTATAGGTACTGTGGCAAAGTGGGGCTCCCCGTCTAGCCACAGAGCTAGGTCCCCCACTTGTCTTTGGGCATGCCACCCACCTGACTTACCTGCCATGCTTTGTTCTTAATTAATTAAGATGTTAATTAAGGCGGGAAGCTGCCCATTTGTGCCCCGATGCCAGAGGGCGCTATCTGCAGCTCTGTACCTCCCCTACACTGCAGCCCATGCTTCACAGATGACATCCATGGATAGTAATTCCATCGGCCCCACACTGGGCCCCAGAATCGTCCCATTTAGGCCCCTTTAAGATCCCTCCATTCTGGTGGCGTACCCCACCTTCATTCAGGCTGCCTAGATCCCTGAAACTATTTCTCCTCTTGGGTGTGGTCCTCCTGGGACCTTTGGCTACACAGGCCCTGGCCTTGCCTCCAAGGCCAGTCAGGAACCCCAGGCCTTCAGCTCTGGGTGCCTCTCACAGTGGGTCCCTGGACTTTTTGACTGGTCTGGTCCTGGCCCCAGCATTGACCAGTTGAGGGTATTCTACATCAGGCCTCTGAGCCTTTAGCCCCTTCACTCTCTTGGGTCCACCTTCTGGCCCTTACTAAGGGGTAACTCACCCAGATGTGGGAGCTGGGGCAACTCACACCATGAGTGGTGTTCCAGGGTCTCAAGGGAACTCTCACTCCCCCACTGGAGCAGCATGTCATTATGCTCTATATATACAAACATACTAGGCTCTTAGCCCTCTGGTTCAAGTAAATATTGGAAAATCTTCATAGGAAGTTACATTTAACTTATATAAGTATCCAGCTGAGTGAATGAAACTATATATATTTCCAAATAACAAATAACTGTGGGAAAAGAATGGGTGTATTTTGTAGACAATTTGTGTACAGAATGAAAAAAAAAAGACTTTAACATTAATTGAAACTAAGCTTTGAAAATGTGGATTTTGGGTTACTTTGATATTCAAGAATTGGGGATTTTTATTTTTTTTATCAGAGAAAACCAGGATCCCTAGTAGCCACAAGTCCTGTCACCATTGTGCTATAAAAGTGGAGGCTGAGATGTGTGAAGAAACCTGTGGGATATATGGGAAGAGCTGGAGAGGCAACAAGGAAGTAGATGCAGTTGGCACCATATCTAAGGTAAAGACATCATTTGCTCCATAAACTGAGAAAGGAAGCTTCCAGCCCACTAGGCAGCTCTGATTGTCCACCTTCTTCAAAGAGATGGGGCAATGGATAAAGAATCCAAGCAGATGACATTTTCCTAATCGCCTGACAATGTTTCCCTGTATATTTGTAAAAGGGTGGATAAAATCATCCTGCACTGAGACATTCACCTGCTGCAATTTGCTTTCTTTTCCTTTGTCCTGCTTTCTCAAAGAAACAGTAATCAATGATAGATGCTTCATGCTAAGGAGCATCAACAAACAAGGCAAGGAGAGATACTCTTTGTAACAAAATACTCTGTTTTTACTGTGTATAAGGCAAATCAGGTCTTAACTGTAGAGTTATTTTAAGCAATTGCCGCTTGAGTCTGAAATTCCAGATTAGCCCAGGCATATTGGGTTTACATTGATGATGAACTCCTCCACTAGGATATCTGGGGACATATACTATATGTTTGGTGCTGCAATAAGCAGTCACTCTGTGATTCTTTCTCAGTGAATTTTGAACCAACTTGCCTATCTTTCTGCCACACACAGGAAGCATTATAGAAGGACACTGGAGGATTGCCAGCACTCAAGTATTTTTAGTCCTTTTGGTGGGTTACCAGCATGCACAAAAGTCAAAACTAATCTCTGTATGTCTTGTGCTGCCAACTAATTCTTGCTGAAAACATTACTGAATTCTGGTTTGTATGTATGGATGGAAAGAGTGGTTAGATGCAATACTCAGGGTTTAGGCTAACTGCAATAAAGATATATCATCAGTGAATCAATTTGTTCATTTCTGGTGAGATGAGCATTTCATCCAGCAAAACAGGAGAAAACAATTAGCAATGGGTGCAAGAACTGAGAGCAGATTCTACTCTACCTATTAGGCATCTAAGTGGACTGATTATTTTATGAATAATTCTGATGCCCTGGGAGGCCAATTAATTCAGAATAGAAGAGTTATGATGTGGTACAGGTTGATAAATATTGGCTAAAAATTTAATCATATCATATTTCTCATACATCCATTGGATTTTGTAGTGCTTTTTCTAAAGTTCAGACTCAGAGGATTTATTTCCCCAAACTGTCTTTCAAATCAAGGTAAACTAAATTTAAAAGTTAAAAGTTAAATTAGACCTATAAAAGGCAAAAGAAGGATAGAATGAGATGGTGGTTACAAAGTTTAAATTAATACATTTAGCATAAGATATGACTACCTATAAAGTCAATATATCAAGACACAATACATTAAAGTATTACAATGAAAGATGCATTAGGTTATGCTATTTTATAATGCATCAACATTGCAACTGCATACCCTTAATACAGATTATTTCTCAAATTGTCAATCAAGAAATGTAGGTGTCTAATGCCATAGGGCTATCAGTGACATTTCAATCAAAAAAATTTCTAAATTTTAAAATGGAAAACATATGGATTGAAGTGAGTTTTTATATTCAAAATTGTCTTCTGAAACAATATTGATTTAAAACCATATATATGGTTGTAAATATATATATATTTAAATTTATATTATATATTTATATATATATATTTTTCCCTGAAACAAATTTCATTAAACTTGAACACACAAAAGTAATCCCTTTGCAGAATAGTACAGAATCAACAAACCACTTATATCTCTCCTACTTCCTATTTTGCTGTTACCATTTTACTATAGTTAAAATGCGTTATACTTGTATAATATTAACAAGCTATGTTTTTTACTTTGATCTTTGCAAACTCATATAATTGAGAATTCTAAAATGTATCGGGTTTTCTTTCATCGATTACCATGGCAAGATAACCCTGTCAACCAGTACTTAATATTTATGGGACTTCATGAAATAGTAAAAGGATAACACTACTACAGCACATGCACAATTGTGGAAACCTCGTCTTAGCTGCTCAGTTAAAGAGATCTAACAGGAGTAATATGAATGAAATCTGAATGGCTGCAAACCAAATAAAATTGGAGGATAACTAAACCTGTAGGTACCTTCAAATTAAGTGTCTTAATATAGTGCAGGATCCCCAAATGGTCAAAAAAGAATAACAGAGAAAGGTCCATATCCAATTTCACCTAAAGGTGTTTATGGGCTATGTTACATGGTAACTTTGTGGTTTATGGAGCTGTTATCTCAGGGCTGGGCAAAATACAGCCTGCAGGCTGCATCTGTCCCACCAGGCCATTTTATCTGGCCCACGGGGCTCCTAATTTTTTTTTTTTTAATTAATATTTATCTGCCCCTGGATGCCTTTCAAAAATGACAGGAGCCACAAGCAGCAGGACCCAGGGGAAGCTGGCAACAGGACCCAGCAGCAGCAACGCCCACCAGCCTTGCCCCTGCCTGCCCCACTCCAGGTGGAAGCTTCTGCCTTAGCAGAAGCTTCTGGCCTGGGAGCCTTGGGCTGTTCCCTGCCTCCCTCCACAGGAGAGGGAAATTAAGGTAAGAATGGGTGGAGGTCAGGGCCAGAGCTGTAGGTGGTGAGCAGCAGGACAGGGCAGCAAGGGAAGGAAAGCAAAGGGGGCAGGTGTGGGAGGAAAGTGGCAGCAGGTTGGGAGCACAGGGCCCTGGGGGTCAGGGCTGATGGCAGCAGTAGGCAGCTGGGAACTGCGGAACCAGACCAGCTTCTGCTGGGTTCTGCAGTTCCAGGGGTGCAGCCAGAGACAGCATGTTGCCAGGAGGTGCCCCGCTGTGCTGTGCTGCGCCGCTTAGTTCCCAGCTGTAATGCTGGGATGAATTCACCAGGATCCAACCCAGTCCCTGTGGTTCTCAGCTGGCTCCTGCTGCTGCCTCTACTGTGGTGTGCCTGCAGCTCCTGCACTTGCAGTGTAGGAAGCCCCATGCTGAAGCCTGCTGCCTTCCTTGCCCATGCTGTGCAGGTCCCTAGACTTTTCCTAGAGTGGAGGATGTCCTGCCCCCTGCAGAGTCTAGTGCAGGGCTTCCTCACATGGGGGCAGGAGCTGCAGGCATCTGGCATGCAACCCCATGATAGAGGTGGCTGAACAGACTGTGCTCCTCTCCCACACGTGTAGTGCTAGCTGGACCCACTCCCCACTGGGCAGCAGTGCCTGTGCCGGGCACGAGCTCCCTGAGACCCTCCCTCCCCCCCCCCGAGTCTGCCGCTGCCACCGACAGTGGTGGCTGCATGCCATGTGGGGCAGTGTGGGGAGGGTCCCTAAACCCCACAAACTCAGCCCCCACAAACCCCACTGTCATATACACACAGCCAACATACCTTATGCCCCCACACATGCCTCCATGCAATATAAGAGTGAGACTTTCTTTTTGAGTTATTATGCGATCTCTTCTATATACACTACATAAACACAAATAATGACAAATATATTTTGTAATAAAATTAAAATATATTGTAGTAGGTGTTTGGCTTGATTTGTTTTTTTCTGGTTCTAAGATGGCAACCCCCCTCCCAAAAAGAGTATTTCTGGGGACAAGGGGAGGGACTTCTGGTGGCAAAGGTATGGGGTTAGGGAGCGGGACTTCTGGTCCCACTATGGCAACCAAGGGACGGGGCAACTGTCGAGGGGTGGAGCTACCTATGTGGCCCCCAACAGCTCACCAAAACTTGTTAAGTGGCCCTCCAGCTGAATTAATTTCCTGCCCCTGTACTGGCTGCACTTAAACACCTTTAAGTGTCTTAAAGCACTGCTTATTTAGCTTGAATGTATGCCTTTATGCCTTATTTAGCTTTACTTTACTTACTTTGCAAATCTGAAATACTTTTCACAAGAAACAAGAACATTACTCCTACATTACATATAGGAAAACTGAGAAGCAGAAACAGGAAGTGGGTCATATAATTCACCTAGAAGGCAAGTGATAGAACAAGTGCTAGGCTAAAGCTTTATCCTCTAGGTAATACTGTTGGAGAAGAACAAATATTTTGTAGGTTAAGCACAGGACTGGTATCAGTTTCTAGCTCTGCTGCAGACTTCCTGTATGGTCTTTGGCAAGTTGCTGAATATTACCTTGTGAATCTGTAAATCAATATTTATACAAATCAAAGTAAAATGGAAATCAATGCTTAATTAGAAAGGCAATTGTAATATTTCTTATCTAATTCTGCATATATATTGCCTATTTAGAGCAGAATGTGTGCATTTAAGGGCATGGACTGCCTCTTAATCTGTGTCTGAATAGTACATTCTATGAAGTCCAGTCTCAACAGCAGCTTTTAAATATTATTATTGAATGAATAATAAATAATGATTATATATTTTAATAAGTCCTCAAGCTTCCTTACTTTAAGACATATCTGACCCTTTTTTAAAAATAAACCAAAAAACATACATCTTTATATGGAGACTAGATATCTGTCTTCAAAAGGAGGCTAGATAATCACCTAGCCGGGGTCATTTGACCTCAGCATTCTTTCCTGCCCACGGCAGGGGGTCAGACTTGATGATGTACTCAGGTCCCTTCCGACCCTACTAACTATGAAACTATATAAACATATACTGGAAAAAATCATTTGTGTCACTTAAAAGGTAAACATAGGGAGAGTTAATTTTCTCTCTTCCAGAAACTCCACTGATTTTGACCATGGGATTTAAAACAAATTGTGTTTCAATAGATAAAATAGTAATGAATGCCTGACTGAAAATGGGAAATGCATTTTATTTAATGCCAACAGCTATGTGAATACAATATGGTTCTGCTGGATCTTCAGTTTCAGTTTCTTCATAAGTAAAATTCTTTATTCCTCTACATTTTTAAATGGAGTGTTTTCTAGCAGTTATATCAGTTACAGCTCATGAAAGCCTACACAAATTGCTTGTTCCATCAACTATTGAGAAGACTTGCTTGAAAAAGTTATAAGTAAGTTATTAAATTCAAGAAGCCGACTGTGAAATTATCTAGATTTAAACAGTTTTTTTTTTGTTTTCTTTTTTTTTTTATGGTGACTCCTTGCTATCACTGTGAAAAATTGCTTTGCTTGTGTTTCAGAGCACATACAAAACATGGCAAAGTGGCAACTAACTACAGGCAAAACTTTGTCATAAATGTCTTTAAATTTTTACAAAGAACATGCCATTTTACATTTTTCTCGTAGTGTTCAAAATATAACTGCTATCACCATACTTACAGAAGTAACCTATTGTAATGTGAATGCAATGTTTGTAACAGCAGGAAGAACCAGAAGGCAGTCTAGAGGTGTGCTGGCTATTAATTTAGACTGCAACTCCCAGAAACCCCTAAGGACTATGGGTAGGGAAAACGAAAGAGGAATGTTGAGACTGGAGTAAAGGGAAGAAAGAGCAGCGTAAACATGGAACTTGGTCAGTCCTACATTGAGGAGTCAGCCAGGACTGCAGCCTGAAGGAGTTGGATTCAGACTTGGGGGCAGCTGCAGGCTGCTGTTTGAGCACCCTAAAGACTAAGGGGTTTTCTGGGAACACCTCCAGGGGTGTGGGGAGAAATTAAAGTTCTGCATGTATATTACTAGTGTTGATGTTTCTTTACCTTTTACCTGTTCCCTTCCTTTGGCCTGTTGACTTGTGACTCTAGCCTCTATGATTTTCTACTTAAAAATTGGAACTCACCCTTGTCTCTTGTGCCAGTTTTTGGATCTCCAGGGTTGACGCACTATATCCAAACTCCTGAGCTGGGTGGATGAGGTATAGGACCAATCCAGGTACAGGGGAGGCTGCCAGACTACCTGCTGCTAAAAAGATAGTAAGAGGGGCAGGCATGGAGCAGGTCCTCACCTATGCCCCCCATCCCACCCCACCCCACCCATTGTGCTTCCCCCCCACCCCCCTGCACAACTTGTAGCCAGCCCTTAGGGGCAGGTCTGAGCTGTACACACTAGAGAGGATATGAATCCTTAATGTGTGAATCCTTAATCCTAACTTTAGCACAGGCTAACATTCCTTAGAATTAGCATGTACAAATCGAAACATATAAGAGAACCCTAACATGCGTCCACAGCCTAACTCTCCCCACTCTTAGTGTATAGAGAACCTTTGCATCTAATTAAATCTCCTTAAGTCTTCCTGCTTAGGCCAGGTTCTTGGCTTCTTGGTCTTGCAATCTATAATCTCTGGTCTATATTGGAGATGCCTAAGGTTCTGGCATCTGTCTTTTTATGAGGGAGACAAAAATCCCACTTATTTTAATATAAAATATTTCCTTTTAGAGTAGGTGCTTGTTTGGCTCTGCCTTGTACCCTAATAGATTTTTGCTTATTTATTTGTAAAAAAAATACCATCTGCATAGCTACACTATATTTCTCCCTATTCACATACTCATTCTCAGCAAACCCAGCAAACCTCTCAACCCTAGTGAACTCTTATCACTGATAGACACTATTAATATTGTTATTTTCTGGAATGTCCTGCAGCTTATTTTTCTTTTAAAAAACCTTACGTGCAGTTGAAACTACAG
This sequence comes from Alligator mississippiensis, assembly GCF_030867095.1. Lineage (NCBI taxonomy): Eukaryota > Metazoa > Chordata > Crocodylia > Alligatoridae > Alligator > Alligator mississippiensis. The sequence continues at coordinate 382,347,817 of NC_081824.1, forward strand.
TAAATAGGGTACCTCATGTATCAATACAATAGCACCCTCCCTAAAAATCTGTGTTTGTTTACCCTTGCAGGTCCAAGGAGGTGATCCTTCCCCTCTATGCAGCACTGGTCAGGCTGCAGTTGGAGTACTGCGTCCAGTTCTGGGCACTGCGCTTCAGGAGGGATGTGGCCAATATGGAAAGGGTCCAAAGGAGGGCCACCCGCATGATCAGGGGTCAGCAGGGCAGGCCCTACGAGGAGAGGCTGAGGGACCTGAACCTGTTCAGTCTCCAAAAGAGAAGGCAGATGGCAGTCTACAAACTAGTCAAGGGGGACCAGCAGGGATTGGGAGAGTCCCTGTTCCCCCGAGCACTCCCGGGAGTTACAAGAAACAATGGACACAAGCTAGCAGAGGGTAGCTTCACACTAGACATTAGGAGGTGCTCTTGCACTGTCAGGGTGGCTAAGACCTGGAACCAACTTCCAAAAGAAGTGGTGCTGGCTCCTACCCTGGGGGGTCTTAAAAAAAAGGCTGGACGAACATCTGGCCAGGGTCATTTCACTTCAGTACTCTTTCCTGCCATGGCATGGGGTCCGAGTAGATGATCTCCTCAGGTCCCTTTCAACCCTATGAAACTATGAAACTCATCTTTATTCTGACAATCTCAAAAAGATTTAAACATTTCAATAAGCATGTGTCATAATTATTATATTTTTATCACTCATATAATATAAATTAGTATATTACCAATCTATATATTAATATAATACAAATTGATATAACACTGTATTAAAATCTCCACAGTAAAAAACAAACAAACAAAAAGTTGAGAAATTAATTTCCTGGGAATCAGATACTGCAGGAGATGATCATTCAGAAAGACATAACTGTCTATAAATGCATTCACGTATGGCTTCTCAACGCTTTAGTACATAGCATTATATAAATTAGAAACTGAAAAGTTGATTAGGTTAACTAATCTACCTCCTTGTAAACATAGGACTGTTATTATTGTTCTTTTTATAATGTTTAAACAGTTTGATTAAATATTCAAAACAATGAGGCTTCTTCCTTTCCCAAGGAGAGATCATTTACATCTTAAATCTAGGCTGTTCTCTAAAATTTTTTATTTGTGATTTTTGTTCCATTCTATGTTATAAACCTTTTAACTGTCCTAAAAAATTTGCTAACTATTTGCTGTTTGCACCTTCAAAGACATGTACTATTATTGGTCTTGTCACCAGTGTTTAGCTAAGCTGCACATATATTGCCCTTTTAATGATTCCTCATGTATTATTTGTTCACAATGCTAATTTAGTTCATTGTACTTCTTTGAACTCCTTCCTTCTTGCCAATATCTATTTGATAATTAGTTAAGGATAATTTTATCTGATAAAACAGACGGAGCATATGTGTGTTGAACTGGTGGCAATGAGCTATTTGGAAGCAGATTTGTTTGATATCCCCCAGCCTGCTGAGCTGCTGTGATGGGAAGTATTGTGGGGCCTGCCAAGACAGGGGCTCCACCCAAAGCTCCAGATGGTACAAGTGGGTGGGGACTACCCTTGCAAAGGACCTCTTGGATGTAGGCAAGGGCAGTGTTTGGCAGGGTGGATGCAACATGGGAAGGTCCATGTACCAGGCCAGCACAGAGGGGTCACCTACTTCAGCTTGACATATTCCACAATGTTCATTCTATGATTGATGTTAACCAGAACCATCCTCTGGCACACCCAGGACACCTCCATCTGAGACAGGATACTGGCTTATATGAACCATTGATCTGACTAAGTATGGCACTAATTGGACATGTCCACAAATGCAGGTACATAAGCTTGCAGCAGCTCAAATAGCAGCAGCATAAATTTGGGCTGGACATTTGTGCCTCAATACACATGTTTGAACATGCACTTTTATGTGGGGCAAATTGTGCCACGTGGGGAAAACTGACCCTGCTCAGCTCCTCCCAGATCTGCATCCAGCTGTGCCAACACCATGCTACTGACGGACCCCAGTAGCTGCCAAATGGGGTCTCTAGTGGCTCATGGGATCAGCGTGGAATACAGGTTGGTCCAACACCAGGGCCCCACTATCCCCTCCACCCCCTACAATCCCCCCACACTCACAGAACCCCCGCCCCCTCACATGGGGGAGCCATAGACATACTCTGGCTGGATGCCTGAGCATCTTTCTGGGGAAACCAGCCTCAGGACATGCTCCAGGATCATGCCCTGTGCTGCCTTTTTCTAGTGTGGATTTTTTTTTTATACCAGGATTTCTTGGTATCTAATTTAGAGTACACACTGCAAATATGCACTGTGGGGAACATATGTTTTTTTGTTCTTAGCATGCCTTTTGCAGCATCTCAAGCTGCACCAGTGGACATGCCCATTATGTTCTTATGTTCTTAAAAATAAAGATTCTGTGCTCATTCTTTCAATATATTTAACAAGCTCCAAGCTAGGAGAAGAACTTAAAAGAGAAGAATTTTATTTCAGTTTACTTAACAGCAATGTTCCAGTAACAAAGTAGCATTTTTGGCATTTTTGCACAGTTTGAAATTCTATTACCTGTGCAGTCTGGATCTGTAAGTGTTAACACAGCTACTGAGCATGTGCAATATGCTATGCATTGGCTCAGCAGATGCACCTAATTCAGCTGACTGCACAGTACCAAGTAAAGCCTTAAGAAATTACTTCCCATGTCTCATACTAAACACTTCTGTCAGTACATCCCAAACTGAGGGGTTTTTTTAAATTTAGTTTGTAATCCACTATAACTATGAGATCTGTTCCTGTTATATAGCTCCTTCTCCCATTATTCTACATATTGTATTTTTGCATTTAATGTCTTTGTCTTACATGCTTGCATTTAGACTTTTTTGACTGATTTCAGACTATTTGTCCAACTTATTTTGATATTTGACCTTGTGCTGCAAAAGTGCTTACAGTGCCTTCCAGCTTGGTATCATCCTAGTTTAGTATCATCTGTAATTGTTGTAAATCGATTTTCTAGTTCATTGTCCTAATAATTAATTAAAATTTTAACTGGAACTGTGCCCAGATAGAAACTTTACAGGACCTCCCTAAAGATGGTCTCATGATATGACAGCAAGGCATTAATAACCAAGGTTTCGAGTTATTTTGAAACCAGCTGTGTACTCACATGATGGTGTTTACATCTAGACTACATGTCTCTAGTTTGCCCATGAAAATGCCATACAGGATGGCATCAAAAGTATTAGTGCACCTGTCCAGCTGTTTTTAGCACCAAAACATAACAATACGCCAATGTCAAGGACTGGAGACCTTGTCTGTATATGCTTACACCAGGAAGAAGTAGAGGAAAGCATTTTTTTTTCTTCTTTTTTTTTTTGTTTTTTTTATGAAGTTTTCTTTGCATATGAATGTCTAAAAGTATCCTTTATTCTGATCATCTAGTGCCACATTAAATCATCAAAACACTTCCTGGTTTTCCTCCTAGAGTTCAAAAACATATCCTTATATGGTTTTGAAAGAAACAGACCAGGAACTTTTCCAAGGGCCCAGAACATTTGTTTTCACTAATAGAAGTTAAAAATGTTATGAGTATCTCCAAGAGATGGTGATAACCTTGCCAGGTCACTATTTTATATTACTTTTAATATTTGAAGCATCATAGACTTGGGTTAAATTACAAGGAATCTTCTCTATGGATATTACACTATAGGTTAAATATAAATTCATATATCAGGTAAGACAGGACATTTACACAGAATAAGGTCATGCAGCTTTTTGTGCCCTGAATATCCTCTGGGTTATTTTCTTTTTAAAACAAAGTTGACAGTCTGTTAGGTTACCACATGAGTTACAGATAATTTGCAAAAGTGTGGGTTTTTAGGAAAGATTGAAACTGGAATGAAATGTATTTAGCAAAGTAAGTCAGTTGAAACATGCTGGATACATATACACATGCATTAATCAAGTCTGCTCTACACACAAGCTGACACACCCAGCGCTCCATCTCTTGCATTTGTATAAAAGGTGAAATGCGCATCAGCACTGGGAAAATTGTGGCAATGTGCTTTTGAACTAGAACACCTTTGATGTGTTTTAGGTCAAAAGTGCACCACCAGCATTTTTCAGTGCTGACACACATTTCACTGTTTATACAAATGTAGGTGATGCAGAACTGGGTGCTTTCAAAAGTGCCTGGCGCTGTGTCACACACATGCCTAAAAATACCCTGTAATAGGAGGTACTAACTCAATGAACAATAACCAGTCCTACTGTGCATTAACACCGGCACATACCTTTTTAATTATGCTAATAAGCAGTAGACTAATTCTGCTGCACAGTAGCACAGCTTTTGCCATGACATGCTAATGTGCAGTAGAATTAATCTACTGTACATTTAACATCTCATGTGGACATACCCCCAGACTGTAAAGCCTGGTGGTTCAGAGATGTCACCTGAATCCACTAAAAGGTACCTTTTATCTTATTTTGTATTAAGCATCATCTCTATCTAATATAAAATAGATTTAGCTCTAGACTAATTAATATCCTTCTATTTAAGTATTGAATTCAACAAGCCAAATGATTAACTGGAAGCATTTTCTCATTTCTAATTTTTACTAGGACCCCACAGTGTGCCAGGATGAGCATGACAGGCTCATGCTCAGGGTGCAGGGTTGAGGTGAGAAATGGAGGTGGAGAAGAAGGTGGAAGTTTTACATGCCCCTGAGGACTCAAAGCCCTTGGGTGCTGCTACCATGGCATGCATGCAGACTGATCCTGCTCTGTTGCAGGTGATAGCAGAATTCAAAAAATTGCTTAAGTGTTCAAAACTGGAGGTGGAATATGAATTAACCTGTTATATCCTAAAATATAAGGGTCACTAAAACATTTATACTCCACCTAGAATTTTGATTTTAAAGTCTGAAAACAAACTTCAATTTTAATGAACATTTAATTGACAAATGACTTTGTTTTGTATCCTGTAAAATGGAAGCCAATTCAGGAATTTGAATATTTTTCACGATTTATAATTTTCTTTCCAGAAATGGTTTATGGTGGGGGAGCAAAACGAACATGTAAGAAAAAATCATTTGAAGTTAGATGTTGTGGGGGGAAAAAAAGTATTTGCATGAACTGCATTTTTTTTAAATTAAGAGACATTAGACAGTTGATTAGAAAGTGCACTAATGATATGTAGTAAGAAGGAATACCTAATTATATTAAGCATGTGAGTAATTCCATAATGAAATTTCTTTAACCTAATCCTGTCCTCAGAAAAGACAATGGGAATTTTGCCATTTACTTCAGTGAGTGAATAGGAGAACTTTTAATTTGACCTTGATATGCAAGTTAATTCTAACCTAACCTATGATAACATTTACTAAGAACACATTATTATACATTTTACCTGAAATAATATTATACATTTTACCTGAAATAAATGTTTTTTTCTAACAAATTGTGTTCCTTCCAAGATTCATTTTAGAGGATTTAATGTGATAAGGGAAAGCAAGAGTACTATTTTATGAAAGCAGAAAATATTGTCTGCATAAAGGAAAACATTTCTTTTGTACTCAAACTATTTTTCTTTCACATTTGAAACAAGAGCTGACTTATATGGGAAAGGGATGCATACTATATTCCAGATCAATTCTACTGTTAGATGTCATGAGCAGGAATGCTAATTTTCTCTGAAAATTCACATTTTTCCATAATTAAAATGAAACACCACTAATGTTGATTTTGGGTTACTTTTTTAAACTGAAAATTGGGGATTTTTCTACATAAGAGAAAACCAGGATCCCTGGTCATAAGTAAAAGAGAACAGGCCTGAAGAAAGATAAAATGAATCTATGACAGATCTGTGACAGGGTGGCAATGAATGGTGTTTCTTTACTTAGTATTAGCAATAATTTTATAATTATGCCCTAAAATGCTTTAATTATACTCTCAAATGAGTTAATTGCTATGAAATTGTTTGAATTTAGTGAGAAATGCAAAACTCTAGAACTCTTGGTTCAGAGATGATACCTTTTATTAGACCAGCTAAGAAATCACAAAAAAAAAAAAAAAAGTCATTTTCTGCAAGCTTTTGGGCTCATGCCCTTCATCAGGCTCAGGGAAAAATAAAGGTGTTAAAAAGTCCCCATAGGTAGGAAATAAACTTCATTTTTGCACAGAAGAAGCTGAAGATGGAAGTCTGTCCCTCTGGGTCCATGGAAGTGTCTTTGTGAGTTGTTTTTTGTTGTACAGATCAGGCAGGATTCCTTCCCTGGGGGTTTCAGATGGCAAGCAGCGAGGTGTAGAAATCTTGTTGTTCAGCAATGAAATTTAAAACCCCAAATCAGCTAAAATTTGGCTTGTTCCATGTTTCAGGGATGTATTTGGTAGCAGTGTTGGTCTAAGACCAAAATACTTCCATCTTCAGTGTCCTCTATGCAAAAATGAAGTTTATTTTCTACCTATGGGAACTTTTTACCATCTTTAATTTTCCCTTTTACTTTGCCTAATACCATAGCCTTGCTTCTAATTCCCTTTCACAGGATGATGTGTTAATTTACTATCTAAACAACTTGGATGTGAAGGATTTTAGCATGTATGTTTCCTTTGAAGGACAGTTGTGAAGGCATAGGAGAAGAGCTGTTTTTAGTAATTATTGAAAAGTGCTTTCTATATAATGTATCAGAAACAGAGGTAAAATCTTTGTGGAATGTGCTGCACTGCCTACATGAATTATTTTAAAATGAAGTGATGTGATTTAAGGTTAAGGATGCTGTAGTAATAGATCTAAACAATTAATCTAAGCCTCTAATATAAGGAAACATTCGTGAAAGACTATCCAGTATGTGGAATAGGTGTAATTAGAAGCCCTTGGCAGGTGGTAAACTGGAATGCGTAGGCTGATATAAAAGCAATTTACTTTTGAGCAGAAACGTTCTGTTGTGGGAGAAAACTTATTAAAATCCTATTCAATTGTATTAGGTTTGTTTTGTCTTGTTTTGTTTTGTTTTGTTTTTCTTTGCTTTGCTTTTAAAGCCCTATATGTAAACAGGCTCAAGATTCAGTCTCTGGAATGAGGTAGGAGAGGAAAACATATGCAACATCATGGTGGGTGTATACCATAGACCACCAAAGTAAGAAGAGGAAGTGAATGAGCCTCTTAAACAGGGGTGTCAAACTCATCTGACCCCATAGACCACACAGCTATGAAGTGCAGTCCCACAGCAGCTACTTCGTGTAGCATGACCTGTAGGTATGCAGGGACTTGTATCTCCTACAAGTCTGTGCTGCTCATGGTTGCTGCTTCAACACTCTGGGAATGGGTGAGGATGGGCACCCAGTGCAGCGTACATGGACATCTGTGTCACTTCGCATGTTGCCTGTGAGTCATTTCAAGATCCATGGGCTGTGCCAAGAGCCAAATAAGATAGCTCCACAGTCTGGATCCCACCCATGGACTGTGTGTTTGACACCCCTTCTTGAAAACAAACAAACAATCAAACATAACATATACACACAATTTCCTAAATTTAATTATTATGGTTTATGTAGTGTAAGTAGTAGAGCTGTGTGAAATTGCACTGTTTTGTTTTTACTTCTGTTTCACCATTTCAAGGGACAGGGTTTTGTTTAATCATTTCATTAGTTTTGAAGCACCATTCCATTTCATTTTGTCAAAACTATTTTTCTGTTCTAATGCTGTTTCAATGTTTTGCCCAGAGGTTATAACAGGGAATCATGAAAATGCCTATAACTTTGTCATTTCTTGCTTGATTCAGATGACAATTGCAGGGATGGTAGCCCCTTCTGAAAGTATGATGGCTGCCAAGTTTCAGGGAGATAGGTGTGGGGGTTTCTGGGAAACTTCACCTCAAGCTTCTGACAAGCAAAACTCATGTCACTTGCCAGCAGCGGCAGCCTCCTGTCATCCTGCACGCAGATCTGGGGGCTCTGACCCCTGGGAGGGCTGTTGGCATGTTCTGGACTCTTCCCAGGGGTACAGGCCCCTGGATCTGCATTCGGGATGACAGAAGGCTGCCGCTGCCACCTGGGACTGGCGCTGGGCACAGACTGAGCCCAGCACTGGGAAGATAGCTGCTGCCACTGGCCCCAGGCAGCAGTGGCAGCCTCCTGTCATCCTGCATGCAGATATGGGGGGCCTGTGGGGCTGAGCTCTATGGGGCTGGTGGAGCCAGTTTGAGTGCAGCCCAGTGGCAGGAGGCAGGGGAGAGCCAGGGCTGAGCTTTGCCAGCCCCACAGAGCTCAGCCTAATGGGTTAGGTGCCCTCATTTCATTTTGAAGCTGGTTTGAAGGCTTTTGTTTCATTTTGATTTTGCTGTTTTGGGTGAAAATACCTGGCAACATTTCACACAGCCCTAGTAAGTAGCACAAAAGGCCACAGACAGTTCATTCAGTTATCAGGTGTGAACAATTTGGAAATAGTGCAGAACAGAACAAAAAAAAAATGATTAGGGACCTGGGAGGCAAGACTGATAAAGACAGGCTGAAAGAAGTAGGGTTATTTAATCTGAAGAAGAGAAGAACAAGCGGGGATTTGATAATAGTCCTCAAATGCATATAAAGTAGATTCAGGGAGGATGGAGATGGGCTTTTCTCTGTGACCATATGTAACAGGACAAGGATCAGTGGCCACAAGCTTCAGCAGGAGGAATTCAGATCAGAGATTAGGAGGAACTTTTTGACTATGAGGGTGGGTCAAGCGTGAAGCAGGCTTCCTAGAGAAAATGTGGAATCTCCATCTTTGGTAGTTTTCAAAAGTAGGGTAAATAGATACTTGGCAGGGATAGTTTACTGGGGGAAGCTTGGCCTTAAACAGGGGACTGGACTAGATGACGTCACAAGAGCCCTTCCTGCCCTACTTTTCTGTGATCTCATGGTTATGTTGGGGACACGTTTTTGATACAGATAATGGAGAAACCAACTCAGGGGGGAAGATCTTGATTTGTTTCCTACTGAAAAGGAGGAATTAGCTGAGAATCTTAAAGTGGAAGTTGAAAGACCATGACATGATAACATTTATGATACTAAGGACATGAAAAAGGGGATGGGCAAAATAAAAATATTAGACTTTAGAAAAGCAAGCTGTAACAAACTAAAAGATCTGGTAGGTAGTATCCTATGCCAGAAAAGTTTAAGACAGAATAAAGTGCAGGAGAACTAATTGTTTCTTAAAGATAAATATTAAAGGCATAATAGCATGCTATTCCAAAGATGTGTCTGGCTAAACCATGAGTTTGTCAATGATTTAAAACTTAAAACAAACAAACAAATGGAAAAACCCTTGCAAAATATGGAAACATACCTCAATACTGATTCCTAGTAGTCTGGCCATAGTACATACATGTATAGGTAATATCAGAAAAGACAAGACAAACTGAAATATATTAGGGTAAAAATAATTTGGATTACTGAGGAACATTGAATCTGCAGCTGAAACAAGGCTTTAACCTGTGTTGTAACAGAGCTGCTGACCACAAGGCAGAATGATATCTAAGCCCACCATTTGCTTATGCTAAGTAACCATCTTAACTATGTCAACCATTTTCTGAGGAAAAAGCAGCAAGTGCATCTGTGTGAGTCTGTGTGCTGTGAATGAGGTGCGGAGATGTGTCTGTGGTACCAGATACCTCAGGACCGTGCTTGTTTGGACATGGTCAAGAGAAATATGAAAATAGTCTTCACATATCAAAAGAAAAAAGTTGCTATAGATACCATGAAGAAGATATTGATCAGTTGCTCTATATCCACTTTAGATGGGGCAAAAAGTAGTCAGCTGAAATTTCAACACTCACTTTCAGAATGGTTAAGCACTAGAACTGATCACCTTGAGAGAGAGCTGAATCTCCTCATTGGAAGTTTAAGTCCAGGTTAAAGAAGCATTTTGCTTGGATGGTTCAGAGGTAATCATGCCCCAAATCATCTTTTGGATAAGATAACTTTTTGAGAGCCCATCCAGCCTTGTTTTTTTCCTAAGATTGTGTGCTGCTGAAATAAAAAACAAACTCACAACTTCAAGGATATTATGGTGGTAAAGAAGAAAAGAAAGTGGGTTCAGCCAAATTCTTAGGCAAAATATAAAAGCATCAGCAGAGGTCTGTGTTTTTTATTGTTTTCAGCCATAATTTCAATAGTGGTTAAGAGTGAAACCAATCCTTGTGCAATATCCTGAAAAAAACAAATCCATATTATAATGATTCTCTGGGCTGATCCTTTCAGAGACAGAGCACCCTCATCCCAAACTGAAGTAAAGGCAACCTCAGGGTGCTCAACCTCACAGGAATCAATCCTTATTTTTCATATGGAATTTCTTATAACTACTTCTTATAAGTAGTTTCATGAAGTTACCTATGTTTTGGAGTGTAGTATATCCCCTCCCTCCACCCCAAATAAATAACTTCCTTCTTGGGGGAAAAATACTATTTCAATTAAATGACCAATTTTTATGTACTTTAGAAACATGATGAGCACAATAATTATCTTCAAAGCTATTCAAGTTTTCAAATGTGTTATGAAAGTAAACAGCTTTTCAAAGGTCATGTTGTACATAGATAATTATTACAGCTATCAAATAGCATAAATTGTTATCAAAGCCAGGCTCCAAGATACTTGGATTTTCAGAAAACGTAGGATAATTGTTACTTATAAGCTCAGTCTCTTATTTAAAACATAGAACATGTTTTTTATTCATATGAACAAGGAAGACTTTTTCTGTGCCTAATATATTATTTTATCATTAATATCAATATGCCTATATTTATTCCTTATTTCAACTATGCCTTATCTTAAATCACATCTAACTTGTATAAAACCCTTAAATGAAACCTTAGCAACTGTTATCCTATTTATTTTGACCTGTCTTTCTCACACTTTCTAACCTCTTCTCATCTATGATATTCTCTCTTGCTTATTTCCTTTGCTGCTTCATCTCTTCTCCAAACTCTGGTCAAGTACATGCAAGCAAATATTGCACTATATCACTATTAAGCATTTTAGGTCCACTACATCTCAGATGAGAGTAAATGAGTTAAATCTGAGAAGATAAAGGCCCAGACCAACTCCACCTTTGGACAAGTATGTAGTACTTATGTGGTTAGTTACCAAAATAAGTATCATTTGAACCTAGGTATGCAGATTTTAGAGCCTGCTCTCTTAGAAAAGCTTTCAACTCCTTTTAGGTCACAACAAAATGAAGAAGGGCCCTCCTACCTTATGGCTTAATAAGCTGTTGACTATCTCGCTTGTACAGGCAATGGGAAACTTAGGTCATAGCTCCCAACTTTGTCCTTGCTTGGAGGAGTTGAATCGTCATTTTCCATTCCCCAGGAAACTCTCTAGCTAGCAATCAATAACCTAAGCAGATGTAAAAGCACTTTTCCCTTGTTGGGCAACTGGAACTATAAGCTCTCTCAAAGAACTAATAGGAAACAATGATTTGGGGTTACAGACTAGAAAATTAAGTAATTAATTCTTTTGTTATAATCAACTGGTCATTTCAAACACCCTCTTCATTCAACAACCTACATATTATAAATTTCATAGTTTCATAGCTTCATAGTTGGTAGGGTTGGAAGGGACCTGAGCAGATCATCAAGTCTGACCCCCTGCCCTGGCAGGAAAAAGTACTGGGGTCAAACAACCCCAGCAAGGTGTTCATCTAACCTCCTCTTAAAGACCCCCAGGGTAGGAGCCAGCACCACTTCTCTTAGAAGTTGGTTCCAGATCCTAGCTGCCCTGACAGTGAAGGAGCGCCTCCTGATGTCTAGTCTGAATCTACCCTCTGCCAGCTTGTGACCGTTATTTCTAGTCACTCCTGGTAGTGCTCAGGGGAACAGGGACTCCCCCAATGCCTGCTGATCCCTTCTGACTAGTTTGTAATGGGCCACTAGATCCCCCCTCAGGCTTCTCTTCTGGAGGCTGAACAGGTTCAGGTCCCTTAACCTCTCCTTATAGGGCCTGCCCTGCTGCCCCCGATCATGCGAGTGGCCCTCCTCTGGACCCTCTCGATGCTGTCCACATCCCTCCTGAAGTGTGGCACCCAGACCTGGACACAGTACTCCAACTGCGGCCTGCTCAGTGCTGCATAGAGGGGGAGAATCACCTCCTTGGACCTGCTTGAGATGCATCTGTGGATGTATAAAAAGGTGTGGTTGGCTTTCCTGACCGCGTCCTCACACTGTCGGCCCATGTTCATTTTGGCATCAGTAATGATTCCAAGATCCTTTTCTGCCTCTGCACAGACAAGAAGGGAGTTCCCCAGCCTGTAGGTATGCTGCTGGTTCTTCCTCCCCAGGTGCAGTACCTTGCACTTGTCAGTGTTGAAACCCATCCTGTTGTCATATGCCCACCCCTGTAACCTGTCTAGGTCAATTGCAACCTATTCCTCCCTTCTAGCATGCCCACTTTCCCCCACATCTTAGTGTCATCAGCAAATTTGAACAATATGCTTTTTACCTCTCATCCAAGTCACTGATGAATATATTGAACAGTGCGGGTCCGAGGACTGAGCCCTGGGGGACCCCACTGCCCACATCCCTCCAGGTCAAAAATGACCCATCCACCACCACTCTGGGTGCGGCCCTCCAGCCAGTTAGTGACCCATTTGACTCTGTAGGTGTCAATGCCTCAGTCCCCTAGTTTTTTAACGGGAATGGGGTGAGAGACAGTGTTGAAGGCCTTCCTGAAGTCCAGAAAGACTACATCCACTGCTACCCCTGTGTCTAAGGATTTTGTGCCCTGGTCATAGAAGGCCACCAGGTTGGTCTGACAGGATCTGCCTCTAAAGAACCCATGTTGGTTGCCCCTAAGCATAATCTCCCCTGCTGGCCCCTCATGGACATGTGCCAGGATAATTCTCTCAAAAAACTTACCTAGGGTTGAGGTAAGTTTAACTGGCCTATAGTTTCCTGGATCCTCCTTCCTCCCTTTTTTGAAAATGGGAACCACATTGGCCCTTTTCCAGTCCTCTGGCACCACACCAGAGCACCATGAGTGCTCATAAAGCCGTTCCAGGGATCCTGCAATGACCTCTGCTAATTCCCTCAGCACTCGGGGGTGGAGACCATCAGGACCAGCTGATTTAAATACATCCAGTTCCCTGACTAGATCCTCACCGACCCTAGGCCTGGGTGTGCCTCCCCTGGGGCCTGAGGGGGTCCCAGAAGATGGGCTGATCTGGTCCCTGCTCAGGAAAATGGAGGCAAAGAAATTATTAAATAGGTTAGCCTTGTCATCTGGTGTGACAACCAGATTTCCTAGTGTGTCTTGCAGAGGTCCCACATTATCCGGTACCTTCTTTTTGCCCCCTATGTATTTAAAAGATGACTTTTTGTCCTTGATCTGGGTAGCTAGTCCTAGTTTCATCTCCACCTTTGCCTTCCTGACTGCCCCCTGCAGCCCTGAGCAACTGAGGTATAGTCCTCCCTGGTGATGGCCTCTCCCTTCCATTGGGTGTACACCTCCCTTTTAGCTAGGAGATGTTCACATATGCTTTTGGTGAGCCATGGGAGTTTTTGCGCCCTCTTGCTCCCTTTGATCTTTTTTGGCATTACTTCCCTTTGGACTTGGAGGATCGTGTCCTTAAGGAATGACCACTCTTCTTGGACACCCAACTCCCCTCCCCTCTGGGACCTCAGTACCCATTCTTCTTACCTCATTGAAATCCACCCTCCTGAAGTCCAGGGCTGCTGCATTGCTGTAGGCTTTTGCCACCTTGCATTGGATGGTGAATTCCAGCAGGTCATCTGATAGGATGAGCAATTCAGCTATCTAGTGGTGCAAATCAGGCCCTGAGGGCCATATCACCCCCCTGCAGTTCAGTTGTTTCCTGGAGCCAGGGCTACTCACTCACTCACTGACCTCTCAGACGCGTATCATGCTGTCTCACCTGCCATGCCTTGATTTAAAGGAAAATGGGGAAGTGGCCCTTAGAGGTCAGTGAGCTCAGGATGTTCTTCCAGCCTTATTTCTCTTCAGGATAAACTTGGCCCTCTCAGGCTCTGGGGATCCAACTCCACCATCTTGAGCTCTGGGCTCCCTGGCTTCAGCCCGATCCCTGGCCTCTCAGGTTCTGTGTCCTCCAGCCCCACCCTCTTAGACTCTGTGCCTGGACACGCAGTCCTTGGGGCTTCAGTTTTCTTTCACTCGCTGCTCCTTTGGGGTCTGTGCCTATGCTCATAATCTATTTAATTGCAGACTCTAACACTGTTCACAGTCTAGTCCTCCAACAAAGCAGAGAACTAGACTGCCTGTAGTCTGCATCTTCTTTGCCCTGGCAAGTCAGTGCCTGTCATTCACCTCATCCATTACCCTAGGCTTATGAAGCCTGTAGCCAAACCTCACCAGGTCTCCTGACCCACCAGGCCTGTCAATCATAGCCCTGATTGTGTCCCACCACTGGGGCAAGTAGCCTATTTTCTTTAAAGGATATACATTCCTACTGGTTCCAATGGGGCCCTGGATCCAGCTGGTTGCTCTCTGGCTCCCTCCTCTCCACTAATGTGGTAAAGGCCCCATTACATAATGGCAGAATCCCAGTACTCCAAATATCCATTTAACTTGTGGTTAAGTGCCACTTATGTGACTATGCACCTAAATACAATTCTAATCCCCCACCCCCAGAATTGACTCATCCTTATGTATATAGGTATACTAGATAAATTGCCCATGCAGCCAGTAAGTATGCTCCATAAAGCTCCATATGGTCTCCAGATGTTTAGAACAAGTTTGGAGTAGTCACTTGTGCCCAGCCTGATTCTATTACATACTCTTAACTGTATACAGCCTGTGTGGGATTTGAGTAGGCTATAGAATGGATTTCTACTAGCAGCATAGCTAGGGTGACTTTGCTGCTTGCTCTAGGTGCAGCTCTTGAATTACTTTAAAGACACTCATATGATCAGAGACTTGCAAGGCAAGCCATATGAGGAAAGACTGAGGGACTTGGGTCTCTTCAGCCTAAAAAAGAGACTTAGAGGGGACTTGGTAGCAGCTTACTGCTATATCAGGGGAATACATCAAGGGCTTAGTGAACAACTGTTCACCAGGGCACCCTTGGGGAAAACCAGGGGTAATGGCCACAATCTCCTGGAAGACTGTTTCAGACTTAACACTAGGAAAAACTTCTCCACAATTAGGGTGTCCAGACTGTGGAATAAACTCCCTCCAGAGGTGTTACAATCACCTACCCTGGAAATCTTCAAGAGGATACTGGAAAGTCACCTCACTGGGGGTCACTTGATCCCAAGTTGTCTTTTCTGCCTAGTGCAGGGGGGCTGGACCTGATGATCTTGCAGGGTCCCTTCCAATTCCTTACAATCTATGAATCTACTTAGAGGTCTAATTGCACCTGTAAATAATAAAGAAGGGCCCCAAGGCTGGCTGTAGAGAGTATGGCTGATAATATCTGAGCCAGGCAGTATTGAGAGAGAGAGAGAGAGAGAGAGAGAGAGAGAGAGAGAGAACTGAGAGGACTTCAAACAGAGTAGTTGTTCATTAGGTTCAAGCACATGGTTTATATGTAGAGACTGGTTGGGGCTAGATTAGAGATTTACAGGGGGAGTAGGGCTAGGCTAGAGAAACACCAGGTAGCCAATCAGAAAGGAATGACAGTGTTTATATTAGAGGATTAAGTACTGACAGGTGGATGGGTACTGGACTAGGGAGTAGGATGGGAGTCTCAAGGGAAAACTGGGTGGGGAGGTGCTGGACAGTTTCCCATGGTTCCAGTGAATATCAATATACTTACCAGTTAGAATACTGCACCACACAAGGGGAAACCCAGCCTTGAGCCCAACTCTAGTGCTGGGAAACCCTGAGATGTGGTACCTGGCTGTGCAAAGTTGCCACATACTCTGCAGATATGTCCCCAAGCATGTCCTGGGTATGCATTATAGGCCAGTGTTTCCCAGCATCATCAGACTTTCAAGACTGGCACAGCATCCAGAGCTGCTGCCTTGCACTGGGGGTATTCATTTATTTCTGACGTCATCTGAGGGTAAATCTGAAATTCTCCCATGCCACCAACATTGCCTTATCAGTGCCTAATGAAGTCAGTAAGCACTTCCCGTATTGGCCATTGGGCTCTCTTCAGAGGGTGGTTTCACAAAGCATAGGAATCATTCAGTCCACAGCCTCAATGGTCTTGACTCCATTCTTGGAATTATGCATCCTGAATACTCCAGACTTCATTTTGTTCCCAGAAGATCCAAGCACACTATGTTCTTCAATTTTAACTATGCAGGCTGGATTGATAACAAAAGGACTGTGTAACCCTTTCAGTAAAAGTAGACTCATCTTGGTCAGTCACCTTTGCCCCCAATAAATGCCTTTATTCAAGAGGAACTGGCTTCCTGCTTGAAATATAGGGAATATTCCTCCCTAAAAAGAGGTAAAGTTTCTCTGTCGCAGGATCTGAACTGTAAGGTAGTTCCCTGAGGAGTCATTGATAGCCAGAGCAGGTCAGGAACTGAAAAACTGGGATCTCAGATTCAGGAGCTTGGGATCACCCTACTGCAGAAGCCACACCTAGGCCAGCTTCACGGGGTATTTAAAGAGTTCAGAAAAGGCCAGAAGTCCCAAACAAGTAATCCCCTGATTAAATCTATGACAAAGGATTACATAAAATTTGTTTATATCACTTATTTTCTGATTCACTAAGGAGAAATCACAACTCAACAATGGTAGACATTTTTGCCAACCTTTGTAGACATGTTTCGAAGATAAATATTTTTCTTCCATTTTCCACACTCAGTCAGCCATAATCCAGTTTTTAGAAGTTAGACAAATGAATTTGTGGCATACCAATGGATCTATCCTAAAGTACCACTCATTATGCACTCCAATATATATCTAAATCCATCGGTCTGGCACAAACCCATTACACACACACACACACACACATATATGTACTTATACATATATACTTATACATACCAAATTTACATGTACCACCATAGTTACATCATAACTTGAACACTACTACAATAGAATAATAGCTTTTGGTGCATGATTTTGCAGTTTTTGATTCCTAAACCATCAGTAAATCCAATGGTATTTTTTAATATGAAAACATCTCAGAAGGAGACTTTGAATATCTATTTACTCTGCTTTAAATAATAATCACTAAAAAGGTTTTATTATGATTTAGTTTTTCAATCCTGTACTCTAGTCTAGGGTCATTACACTTTCAGGTTAAATAAAAGCTTGTTATAAAAAAATAATAAAAGCTACTAAAGACACATGAATTTTGTCACATGCATTGGTACATTTAATCTTGCTCTAATAAGCCTGTTTAAAAGAAAATCAAGACTAGTTAGGTATGGACTAAATCACTACTCCTGAAGTCAGATAGGACTTAGTAAGAGCTTCTAAACAAAATAAATAATAATCATCCAACAAATTTCATTTTAAGTAATTGTGAAGGATATTTGCCAGATAGAGTTTTAGTGACCCCAGTCTAACACCCATCTTAACACTGAATATACATGTTTTTATGTATGTTACTTATTTCATTGTCTGTGTTTCTTGGAAGATCCCTCTCTCACATAAAAAAAATAAATCTTGGCAATCTATATATTGAATATGTACATCAAAGGATGTATATAATTCTGATATGCTAATTTCATTTTTCCTGCCAGAAAGTGTAAATTTTATCCTCATTTCCTGAAGAAAATGTCTAACTAAAATATTTGAGACTATGCCCTAGTTTGGCATAACAGGATTCCTGGGCAACTGGTGCCTCCTGAGTCAGGGTGGGGCACCAGATCGCTGATGGTGGGGGGGGCCCCAGCGGCCGATAGCCAACCAGGGGAAAGGGTCCCCCAGCAGCCGATTGGTGACTAAGGGGGAAGGGTCGGTCCCCCAGCAGCCAATTGCCAAGACAGCAGCAAAATTGGCAGAAACAGAAGTGTACTTCTGCTGGCACTTCCAGTTTTGCGGCTGGTGCTTCCAAGGGGTGCACAGCCAATCTCAGGGGGTGCACGTGCACCCACCTGCACCCCCAGTGCATCATCAATGACAGGATTTTATATCTGTATTACATAACCAAAACATAAAACAAAAACAACAACAAAAACACACACACACAAGCAAAGTAGGCTGATCTGTGGTGTAACATCATTGCCATAAGTGGCATTTCACCAGAATTCAAAATAGTCTGGAATATCTATTTATTGCTAAAAATAGAAATAAAGCAGATGAGGCTGATGACATTTTTAAAAAGTAATTATAACGATGATGGTGATCAGCTTGGTCATTTATTTCACTCCAATTAAATTACAATAATTCTTAGTAAAAAAACACTTTAAGTATCTATTAGTACTTTTTCTCCTTTAGGTGAAATAC
This sequence comes from Alligator mississippiensis, assembly GCF_030867095.1. NCBI lineage: Eukaryota > Metazoa > Chordata > Crocodylia > Alligatoridae > Alligator > Alligator mississippiensis. The sequence goes on from NC_081824.1 coordinate 382,366,155, forward strand.
GTGCAACATAAGTTGTTAAAGTGGTGGTTATAGACCTAGTTGAAAAGTTTTTTGACATGTGTCATTACAGGCAGAAAGAAGAAATTTGATGCCCTTCACAAAAATCAACATGTGTACATTCTTTGCCTGAGGGCTTTTTCATCTGACATCCAGTAGAAATAGTTTCACTGTACAGTTTCTCTGAAGCAGAGGATCTATAGACTGTAGAATCTTGAAGGAAGTTCAGGAATTCTGTAATGACTCATATTCTAGTCTTAGTCTCTTGAACTGAGGAACACTGATTTTCAGTCAGCATTGTAAATTTGCTCACACATCAGACAAAAGCAGATCTTTGATAAAATTCAGAAACAGATTAAAAACATTGTTTGCCTGTGTCTGTAAAATGATTATTTGTGCTGATATGCATCCAAATATAATGTGACAAATTTTCAACCTTAAAAAATCTTTTTGTTTTTGTTTTGAAGGCAAAATGAACCAAGAGAAAAGTTCCAGAAACTCCCTTTTAAAGTAAATATGGGAAAACAGAGAAATTAGTCCAAAGTATATTTCATTCTACATAGTCAGCAGGGATTCTGGTTTTCTCTGATTTAAAAAAATCCCCATTTTTTCATTAAAAATGTACCCCCAAATCCACATTTTTCTGTGATTTAAATGAAACAACACTTATATATAGAGAGAGAGTTATAGTGGTGCGTGCTCTCTCTCTCTCTCTCTCTCTCTCTCTCTCTCTCTCTCTCTCTATATGGATTCGGGGTTACATTTTTTTAAATAAAAAATTGGGGATTTTTTTTTTTAATCAGAGAAAACCAGGTTCCTGATAATCAGAATAAAGAGGGGAGCCACAGCCATAATGGACACCTGCCTCTCAATGTGCCTTTGTGTGATTCAATATGTGTTACAAAGACCCAAAATGTAGGATGTGAAAAATTTAATCATTCTAAAAATGTAGTTGTGACATTCTTTCTTTTAATGTGGATAACACATTTTACTGCAATTTTACATTAAACAATATTTCTGATATAAAGAATAGTCCATATTAAAATGGAGAAGACATACAGGTTGTTAATGAAATAACATGAGTGCTCCCACACAAGGTGTAACTTTGAGCTTTAAAAGCCCTAAAGCTATTTCTGGTACTATCATGTTATATGACATTTCATTCTCCAGTTCCTCAAATATCTACAGAATAGGTCAAATATTTTAAGGATATTTAAAATGATTAAATTAAAATACTTCAAAATAATTTTACAAATGACGTAACAGGGCACAAAGTATCAAAAAGAATGACATGGAAAAGTGTTGTGTCCATATGATGCTATAGGGTCTTATACCATGCAAGGAGACTAAAACATGGTTGTCTTAAACTAAAAGTAAGTTTATTGAACCCTAACAGATACAACTCCGATTAGAATTAGAGCAGCATTAGCAGTTAAAAAAATTAGGTTAGTAGCTAATAAAAGCAGATGCTTACTACCCTGTAACTCTGTGAATGCAACTTCACTAGCTGATGTGGCCACAAAGTCTTGTCTGGGGCTCCTGGCTTCCATGTCTGCTGATGTCAAAATAGAAACTTGGATAAGATCTTTTCAGGCTTTCATGAGAAGTGTTCCAAGGGAACACTCTCTCACCTCTCTTTATATAATATAGAGCTTCTAACAACACAATAGGGGGTGCTACTATGCAGAGCCACCTGCCTCACTGGCACAGGCCCAAAAACCTCACTTCAGGAATGTGGCAAATGTGTGGGTCACTTTAAGGGCTAGGTCAGGTATCCAGCAGGTGCTTGATGGTGGCTGAGCTGTAGCAGGAACAACCTAGGACATAAGGGCAAGAGATTATGGGAGGCTCTTGGTCCAGGGTATGACCTAAAACTGCACTCTGCCAGAAACGGGTGACCTGGTGGGGCTCCTAGTGGCATGGAAGCCCCCAGGAAATGCCAAGCCAGTTACCACCCCAGTGAAAGGTGGGTTGGGACGCCTTAATAACCCCAGCTCCCACAACTGGGTGGGTAACCCGATAGTAGGGCTGAGAAGATGGACCCATGTGAGAGAGTGGGATACATGCTCAGAAGCATGACTTGAGGTACTCTCAACTGGTCAGTGCTGGGGCCAGGACCAGAAGGGTCAAAAGGGCCACAGGCCCAACACAAGGGATGCTCAGAGCCAAGGGTCTGGGGTTCTGACTGGCCTTGGAGGTGAGACCAGGGCCTGTGTGGCTACAGATCCAGGCAGGGGGGCATACCCGAAAGGGGGAAGAGTGTAGGGAGCTAGGCAGCCCAGAATGAGGGCAGAGTAGGCCACCTGATTAGAGGGATTCAATTTGGGTCTGGACTGAAGGATTATGGGGCCCAGTTTGGGGCTGGTGATGCTAAAAACTGTGGCTTTTCAAATTTCCCACTAGAGGAAGAGAGAGCTCCCTTCCACCCCTCAGGAATGTATCTGTCCCAGTCACCTGGAACTAAAAAGAGAGCAAGTGAGAGAGAGAGAGGTACCCCTGGAATGACTCAAGGGAGGGTAGAGAAAGGGGGAGTTCTTCACAGAGCTTGCATTTCTCAATACATAAAATTAGCTTAAGCTGTCCTCCTAATGCATAATAATCATCTTGCTTCTGGTTGCCAAATACTGTTACCCTTAACTTGAATTTTCTGTTCAGAGGTAATCTTTTCATTCTTACTTGGGGGGTAGGTCTTGCTCTGACTGTTCCTCTTTTGCACAGGTTATATTTATTCAATTTAGTTAGCCAATTTCCTGATTTGGTTTAAGCCCAGGACAGTATTTTTCCATCTGTGCCTTTCACTGGGTGCATGTCTCAACCACAATTCAAGCTAAGCATGCAGCTTGAGCTAAGCAGAAAGGTAGAAACCCAGGCCTGAAGGCCTCTGGATCCCAACAAAAGGAGCAAAGGCAGAAAGAAACTTAAAAAAAAATTCCAAAGTTCAAAACCTGCAAACTCTAAGGTTAATGATGTTTGTAGTTAGAATTGAGCTAAGTGCCCAGCTTTAAATGGTTATTCATAATAATAAGAAAATTGACATTGGAAAAATAGACAGTAAATCGTGTGTGTCAAAGCCAAGTCAGCAATCACTAGGGACTAGTTATATTTTTATACGGGGGATTATTATTATTTACAAAATGATGGAGTAAAATGTTTATCTTGGGGCACATGAAAAATAAAGTAGGAAACCTGTCTTATAAAGAGTGAGTAGATGTGTTGTTTATATCAAAGAATATGGTAAACCCTTTTCTATACTTCAGAAGGATTTGAACAAAAAAAAAATTCCTTTAGGAACTGGAAGTTATAATTTTGTGTATCTACCAGTGTTAGGCAAGATTTTACAAAAAGATACCACAGAACTATATGACATGATAGGGGACCTCCAGATCGGTAGCTATCTGGGAGACAGTGATCACCTTATAATAGAATTCAACATAAGATGGCGCGTGGGTAAGGTAACTAGTAGGGTGAAAGTGCTAGACTTTAGGAAAGCTGATCTCATTGCACTCAGGCGATTAGTCAAGGAAGCACTGCAGAGTAGGAGTTTTGATGGGATGGGTGCCCAAGAAGGGTGGCTGTGCCTAAAGGAAACGATCCTTTGGGCACAAAGCAAGACGATCCCCGAGCGAGGCAAAAGAGGGAAAGGGGCCAGGAGGCTTCCATGGCTGACCAGAGAAATCCAGGGCAGCCTAAGGGCCAAAAGGGGAGCACATAAAAAGTGGAAACAGGGTGAGATCACTAAAGATGAATATACCTCCTCTGCTCATGCTTGTAGGGAGGCAGTTAGGCGGGCCAAAGCTACCATGGAGCTGAGGATGGCAACCCAAGTAAAGGACAACAAGAAATTGTTTTTTAGATATATTGGGAGTAAAAGGAAGGCCCAGGGAGGAATAGGACCGCTGCTAAATGGGCAGAAACAATTGGTGACAGATAGGGGGGACAAGGCTGAACTCCTCAACGAGTTCTTTGCCTCAGTGTTCCTAAGCGAGGGGCACGACAAGTCTCTCACTGGGGTTGTAGAGAGGCAGCAGCAAGGCGCCAGACTTCCATGCATAGATCCTGAGGTGGTGCAGAGTCACTTGGAAGACCTGGATGCCTTTAAGTCGGCAGGCCCGGATGGGCTCCATCCGAGGGTGCTGAAGGCACTGGCCGACGTCATTGCAGAGCCACTGGCAGGAATATTCAAATGCTTGTGGCGCATGGGCCAAGTCCTGGAGGACTGGAAAAGGGCTAACGTGGTCCCCATTTTCAAAAAGGGGAGGAAGGAGGACCCGGGCAACTATAGGCCGGTCAGTCTCACCTCCATCCTTGGTAAAGTATTTGAAAAAATTATCAAGGCTCACATTTGTGAGAACCCGGCAGGACAAATTATGCTGAGGGGAAACCAGCATGGGTTTGTGGCGGGCAGATCGTGCCTGACCAATCTAGTCTCTTTCTATGACCAGGTTACGAAACGCCTGGACACAGGAGGAGGGGTGGATGTCGTATACTTAGACTTCAGGAAGGCCTTCGATACGGTATCCCACCCCATACTGGTGAACAAGTTAAGAGACTGTGACTTGGATGACTGCACAGTCCGGTGGGTGGCGAATTGGCTAGAGGGTCGCACCCAAAGAGTCGTGGTAGATGGGTCGGTCTCGACCTGGAAGGGTGTGGGCAGTGGGGTCCCGCAGGGTTCGGTCCTTGGACTGATACTCTTTAATGTCTTCATCAGCGACTTGGACGTGGGAGTGAAATGTACTCTGTCCAAGTTTGCAGATGACACAAAGCTATGGGGAGAAGTGGACACGCTGGAGGGCAGGGAACAGCTGCAGGCAGACCTGGATAGGTTGGACAAGTGGGCAGAAAACAACAGGATGCAGTTCAACAAGGAGAAATGCAAAGTGCTGCACCTAGGGAGGAAAAATGTCCAGCACACCTACAGCCTAGGGAATGACCTGCTGGGTGGCACAGAGGTGGAAAGGGATCTTGGAGTCCTAGTGGACTCCAAGATGAACATGAGCCGGCAGTGTGACGAAGCCATCAGAAAAGCCAATGGCACTTTATCGTGCATCAGCAGATGCATGACGAATAGGTCCAGGGAGGTGATACTTCCCCTCTATAGGGCGTTGGTCAGACCGCAGTTGGAGTACTGCGTGCAATTCTGGGCGCCACACTTCAAGAAGGATGCGGATAACCTGGAGAGGGTACAGCGAAGGGCAACTCGTATGGTCAAGGGCCTGCAGACCAAGCCCTACGAGGAGAGACTAGAGAAACTGGACCTTTTCAGCCTCCGCAAGAGAAGGTTGAGAGGCGACCTTGTAGCTGCCTATAAGTTCATCATGGGGGCACAGAAGGGAATTGGTGAGGATTTATTCACCAAGGCGCCCCCGGGGGTTACAAGAAACAATGGCCACAAGCTAGTAGAGAGCAGATTTAGACTGGACGTAAGGAAGAACTTCTTCACAGTTCGAGTGGCCAAGGTCTGGAACGGGCTCCCAAGGGAGGTGGTGCTCTCCCCTACCCTGGGGGTCTTCAAGAGGAGGTTCGACGAGTATCTTGCTGGGGTCATCTAGACCCAGCACTCTTTCCTGCTTATGCAGGGGGTCGGACTTGATGATCTATTGAGGTCCCTTCCGACCCTAACATCTATGAATCTATGAATCTATGAACTATATTGCTGCAGACACATCTATAAGATGGATAACATATCTTGAATCTGAATCCACTGTGAAATTCCCCAGTGGGTAGGGGACATATAAACATTATAAGATTGTTTAGGATTGTACAGTTTAATTACTCAGCCAGTTGTGCAGCCAATTGTGCAGGATGTTATGTAGATCAATTTCTATGTGTCTTTTGGGATGCTTTGTTTTGCTGGGGATGAGAAGAAAGAGCATTCCTTGTAATCCCATAATTGTAGGGGTTGAGTTAGGTCTCAGTCCCATGTAGGAGAGAGGATATACAGTGAAGAGATAGATGTAGGAAGATGATACTTCTTATGTCTTCTTTTTTTCTTACACAGTTTAAAGACAGGGTCCATTTATTCAATACTCTGGTAAAAATCCATACAAATTTTGCAGGTGTTAGTTTGAAGGTCTGTTATTACACAAAAGTTTCCAAAGAAACACTGAAAAAGAAGTAAAAATAATAATTGAATTCAAGGACCAGATTATATTGGAACAGATTATATTCCTTGTTCATATCAAACTTGAAGAAAATATCTTGAAAATTAGGAGTTTATATAGTGTTTCATTTTGTAAACCTCCATAAAAAAGACCATGAATATTCTGCACCATATTGTATCTGAAAATTGTGGTCAGCTCTGTATCTACTAAAATTAATTTTACATTTGCTTTTAGGATAACTACTGTAGTGCCACATCAATATAAAAAGGTAAATCCTAATATTTTATATAGTCAAGATTATAAACCAGATTCACCATCTAGTTTAGTCTTTAAATTTTCTGTGTTGTTACTGACCTCATGGATTCATGATAATATCACTCAGTCAAGTGAACTAAATAATTGTTTGTTGCTGGTGACAGCAAAATAAGGGCTCAGCCCAAAGGTCACTAATTCAATGGAAGTTCTTCAAATGAATTCATTGTGATTGGATCAGGTCTTAAGAACCAGCGGACTATATTTGATATATGAACATTGTAGATGCCTCATGTTCACTTTTCACAGGCATTAGACATCTGCATTGTATACTTGTTAATTCAAATGATAACAACTACACTCTGAAAACGAATGGTACAGTACTTTGGATAAAAGCGATTTTTAATAGAATATATCACATTATGCTCTATACTGTCAAGAAACAAATTTCAACATATTAAATTGATACTGTATGTCTCAAAAGAATGCAGCTGTATCTACAGTACAACGTGTTTGCATGAGTAACTTGTTAAACTACCTCAAAATCAAAGAAAAATATAGTATAGGGAAAAAAGAGTAAATCACTACAGAAATATATCAATAAATAGCAAGAACTTTCAGAGGCAATATCAGGGAACCAAACGAAACAGCAAGGACTGTTAAAGACAAGAATAAGGGGATCTATAAATATGTCAGACAAAAAAGCATCAACAAACTGTGGGTCATCTACTCAACAGTGAAGGTGCATTAATGGAAACGCAAAAGTAGCAGACATGCTCAATGACTAACTACATTCTCTCAGTGTTAGGGGGAAAATATTGAAAGTTAGATAACGATCAAAACTAAAATATACAGAAAAGGAATCGGGCTTTGGATAACAACTATTAAAAGAATACTGCAAATACACTTAATACTTTGGATCACAAGTATTACAGAGCTTTTGGCAAATGTAATAAATTATGCTGTTTGCTGTCAGGGCTTCATTAAATTCTTCCACAGTCCGAAAGGAACTGACTGAAGAAATCTCACATCCACTGGCAAAAATATTTGCAAAGTCCTAGGATATTGGGAACAGGCTAACGTAATACCAATGTTTAAAAAGGGGGAGAGAAGTAGGATTGATATTAAAGTCTGGTCAGGCTCACTTCAATACCTGGGAAGTTTCTAGAACAAATTATAAAACAGTCAATTCCCTAGCAGCCAACATGGATTTGCCAATAATAAATCATGTCACACTAACCTGATCTCTTTCTTTGGCAGAATTAGTAGTTTAGTGGAAGACGAGAGTCCAGTGGTCTTCATATGTCTGCACTTTAGTGTGAAGAGGAGCAAAGGCAAGGGGCTGTTTTCCTTGCAGAGACACCAGTCTTCCACAGTCTTGCCTCAGAATGCCAGGAGATGGTAAGGAGGAAGAGGCTCTTCTGGAGTGAGTGCCAGCTCTGGCTGAGCTGATGGAGCACAACACAAGGAAGCTTTGCGCCCAGCAGGGACTCGGGAAGAAGCCCCAAGCCTAATGGGGATGGTGGGAATGCTGGGCATGTAGAGAGAAGCCCCAAGCCTGGTGGGGACTCAGAGAGAAACCCCAAGCCCGATGGAGAGACTGGAAACACTAAGCATGCAGAGAGGAGCCCCGAGCCTGGCAAAGATGCCAGAAAACAGGGAGATTCAGGGAACACCCAGGTGAGGCAAAGGAGGAAAGAAAAAAACAGCCCAGAGCTGGTGAAAGGAGAGAGGGAGGAGGCATGGCCTTAAGGGGAGAGGAGTGGTGTGAAGGAGCATGCCAAAGACAGACAAGGACAGCTGGGAACCAAGCTGTGGAGGAGTCTCTGGAAGCAGGAGGACGAGGTTGGGATTAGCCTGTGGGCTGTAGCTGGACACCAGAAGAAACACTCAGACAGGTGTCAATGAGTGGGACTTGAACACCAAATAACAGTTTTGTTTTAAGTTTTGTTTTAAGAGCCATGGGGAGCGGTAAAGACAGACTTTATTTTTGTTTCTTTATTTTTATGGATTGTTTTTCTTTTCTTTAACACCCTGATAGGAATATTGGGTGTCATACAGCAGGTAGCATGCAGCTAGGGTGCAGGGGATGATGGAACCCCATAATATTTTCAGTCATTTTTTAAGTTGGTAAAAATTCTTCTGCCTTGTTTTGTAGTGGACATCCTCCTGTCAGGAAAAGTGTGTACTTACTCCTGTAATAAATAAGAAAAAGTATACTTAACATCAAAGTCATGGCAGGTAAGTTTTATATCAACTGGGAGGGGTTAAGGGTGATATAAATCCCCTTACCTAGTACAGCAGAAGAGAAGATGTCATCGTGGAAAGGGCAAAAGACCTATAGCACCTACAGGTGACATTTAGGAAGATTTTGATGCACTCTTACCTGACATTTTCATAAATAACTGGAAAAATATGGACTAGATATAATTACTGTTGGGTGAATACATAACTGACTGAGTAACCTCAAGCAAAAGTATAAATGTATCAATGTCAGAATGTTAAGAGGTTTGAAGTAGGGCTCCCTAGGGCCTGTTTTAGGACTAGTGTGTGAGCAGGTTAATTAACAGCTTGCATGCAAGAACAGAGGACTTCTTGTTCAGGTTTGCACATGACATGAAACTTGGAGGGGCTGCAAACACTTTGGAAGATAGGATTAAGATTCAAATGGTAAATTGGAGAAGAGTGGATTTCATATTCCTGTACTTTAGGAAGATTCTGATATGTTCTAAGACTACGTACAGACATTCAAAAAGCCTGAGGCAGAATCAATCTAAGTTGCACAGTTTTCTGTAAGTGTTGTAATTTAGATAAGTAGCAAACAGAGCATACATTCTCCCTTTGGTGGGGGGAGGGTGCAAATCTTAGGGTGCAGACAGATGTGCAGCTCCCAGTGGTAACTCAGAATGTGGTCTGCATAGCATTCTGAGTTACAATGATACCCCAGATGAAACAAAAGTTCACTGCTGGCTCCAGGGGGGAGGGGAATCTAGCTCCTGGCTGGGAGCTGGGAGCCAGGTTCCCATAGCAATGGCCTTGCTCTCATCTCTGGAGGGAGAGGGTCCAATACACCTGCCCTACTCTTCAAGAGGGACTGAAAAACCCCCAGACTGAATTCCCTCCACTCCCTTTCCCCCCTCCCAGTCTGAAAACAGTGACAACCTGGGAACTCTACAGACACGTTACAGAAGATGCTACACTTTTGAAGCATCTGTATCTGATACCTCATGCAATGAGGAGTCAGATTCTCACTGGATTGGCCAATTTTTAAGCTGTGTGCATCTGTGCACTTGTGTTTGGTCATGGCTCTAGGCTTTCTGTGGCCAGATCAGGGAAAAATTGTGACTTCTGTCTACACCCCTTGACTGGGTTCCACCATATTTAAACAGGTCTATGTGTGCCAAATTTCTGTTCTGCTACAGGTATAGACAGGTTTTGTGTGCCAAACATCTGTTCTATTATGGGTATAGACTAGTTTCTGATCACTTATACCAGTAAAAGTGTAATGTCCATATCTGGTCTAACATGAGCTTTTCATAAACTGACATTTTCATAATTTGCTAAATCTAGGGAAGATAAATCAAATACACATATCTAGAACAGAAGATAATTTTTGCCCCTGCTATATGTGCCACAGCAAACACATGCCCATGCATGTGAGGATGTACCTGATAGATTCATCCTTGACTAAACCACCCCAGCCACATGTCTGTATAACCTGCTTTTCAAAATTTCCAAGGATGGAGATTCCACAATATTTCTAGGTACCCTGTGCCAATACTTAGCCATCCACATAATAAGAAAGCTCCTTCTAATCTCCAACCTCAGTTCCCTCTTCTGAAGCTTGAGCCATTGCCCCTAGTCTTCTCCTTTACAGTCATGGAGAAAAGCTCATCTCCATCCTCTCTGAAATTGTCGTTTAGGCATTTGAAGATTGTTACCAAATCCCCACCTCAGTCTTTTCTCCTCCAGATTAAATAAACCTAATTATTTCAGACTTTCAGCCTTGCTCCCTAATCATTTTTGTTGCACTGTCCTGGCTCTTTCCAAACTGACTACACTTAAGAACTTAATGATCTGTTTGTTTGTAGCTTTTTTATGCAATGTACCTTACAAATACTATTAAAGTTAGCATGGTGTATGTGTGTACATGTTGTTTTGTTTGTTTATTTTTTAGAGGTTCATTCACCTCCTCTTCTTAGCGTGGTGGTCTATGATAGACACCTACTTTCATGTTGTGTATGCTTTTCCGTTCTACCTTAATCTGGAGACTTTCAGTATGTTTATCTCCCACTTGGTCTTGAGCCTCAAGAAAATATATATAATGAGCAACATCTCCCACTTTTCCCATCTACCCCTTCCGAATAAGCTGCACTCAACTGCATTCATATATGTTCTTTATTTATTATATACACCATTAAATCAAGGCCATACATGTAAATTACATCTGCTGGAGGTCTGAAAATCTAGGGTTTCATTAACTATCATAGTGTGGCTTGCTTGTTGTATGAATCTTGAACCTGTTTACACATCAGGCTCAGAGAAAGTTCTATTTTAGGTAGTCTGTGCCAATACTTAGCCATCCTCTCTATGCCTATCAAGTACTTCAATCTATCAATTCTCCCCTCCTCTCAAATCCTCTCCAGACCAAATAATACTAGCTCTTTCAGCCTGTTGTCATAATTCATGCTTCCCAGGCCTTTAATATTTATTCTTATTCTTGGCTGGAATCTTTCCAATCTGTCCACATCCTTGTTGAAGTGCAAGGCCCAAAACTGGAAACAGCACTCTAGGTAAAGTCTCTCCAGTGCAGAATTAAGCAGAATAACTTGCCTTATTTTGCAAGTGACACTCCTGTTAATACAACCCAGTATGCTGTTGGCTGTTTTTGCAAAAAGAGTATACCACTGGCTGAAATTCAGCTTGTAGTCCACTGTAACCTTCAAGTCCTTCCCTGTGGTACTGCAGCCTAGCCAGTCATTCTCTAGTCTGTATTTATGCATGGTATATTTCCATGCCAAGTATAGGAAATCCTAAGAGTCTGAGTATCTGTTTTCAGTTCCAGTGTTTGATCCACTCCTTGCTGTCAACACACACACAGCCTGAAACACCTGGAAATAGGTATAATAGGAAAACACCACCTTTTTTTCCTCTTCCCCAGGTTGGAATATGCTCAGTTGTTCTACAGAAATTAATATGAAGTTCAGGCTTTTTCTTGTTGGGTTGTTTGTTTTTGTTTTTTTTTCCCAAAGAGCTTTTGGCTTGGTCATATACAGGGGTATATTCATAGAGGAGACAAAGAAGCATGTCTGAGCCAAAGCTTGGGGGCAGTAGTGCCGTTCACAAAAAAGGTTTTCAAGTTATTTCCCCTGAACGTCATTCTCAGAAAAATGTTAGCTTTGAGGCTGGAGTTTTTCAAGAAGGTAAGGGGGGGAGGAGCGGGTGGAGAGAAGGAAAGAAAGAAAGAAATACAGCCATCAAATGCATTAAAAGAAACAAAAAAAATATTCTACATGGTTAAAAGTTGGCACTAATTAAAAAATTAAAAACAGGGTCATAAAATTGAACTGTTTGACTTGGATAATGGACTGCATTATCACCATCACCTGTAAATTATAGTCTCTAATTATAGCCATGCAATAAATATTCCTGGAGAAAAGGTTTTGTAAAACTTGTAATTAGATTTTTATTTATGTTGACTTAGTGGATCAGTAAATCGTTATAAATACAACCGGAAAAAAAAGCGGCCGGGGGGTGGGGAGGGGGAGGGTGGGCAGAGGGATAGTGCAGGAAGACTTTCAGGATTAAAGAAAAATGAAAGAGAGTCAGAATACAAAAAATTAAAATGTTATAATGAAAAAGAAATTAAAGCTATTCAGGATGTGCCATTTATATAATATGGGAAGTTTTGAAATTAGAAAATTAATTTCCATTTCTGGTACATGCATGCAAGTGCATGTATAGAAACACACACATATAACCCCCACCTCCACACACATTTTCTGGACTAAACTATTCCTAAAAAATAAGTGAACTGGACATATTTGAAAGAAAATTTAGAAAATGGAACATTTTAACTGCACTTTCATTTCTTTATGAGATAATCAAAGTAAAAAATGTTATTTGAACAACATGAAAGAAAAAAAAGAGAAGAAACTTTATTTAAGGAAACCTTGTTTTTAGGGATTTTTTTCAGATATAAAATTGCATTTAGCAATAAAATAAATTTCAAATTGTGAAAATTAAAATTCTTTTTCATCTTTCTCTTAAGGGTAGTCAGAAAGAATTTTCTCTGGAGTAGCAATAGATTTCTTGGTGTACATATTTTAATTAAAATTGTTTGCTTTTTTTAAAAGAGCACTCAAATGCATTTAACCAGTTCTTAAAGCTTGCACCCTTTTAAGTGCATTGCTAAATTGCTGGCTATGTTCCTATAAAGAAAGGTTACTTTTAGGAGAAGTTACCAGGGACCTGAAAACTGACATCTTAATGGAAAGTTTAAAACTGTCCTAACTATGAAGGCAGCACTTAACTCTGCTTCCATAAAAACAGATGAACATTCTTCATTGCTGTGAAGTGGTGAAACTGTTTTAAAGAACACAAATTGTTGTTCTCTTAGAAAAGGTTTGTTTTTGGGAACTGGCTTATAGGTATAGATATATTCATTAGAAGGATTTAAGATGAGCAGCAGGGGTTAAGTGATTTCTATGAAGCCTGGGTCTCAGACGCACATAATTCCATTCAGCCTTGAAGGCAGACAGACTGTCTAACACAACAAAGCCAACAAGGACACATCGTTCATAAAACAGTCTGGGAACCAAATGAGCGTGCAGTCTGGGAACCAAATATACTGCACACAACACAAGATAAAAGTGGCACCAGCTAACAGGGCCCCAGAGCAGGGAGGCCTGAGTCCCACTTTTGAGGGAACAGACCAAATTAAGAGAAGGCCCAGAAGGCTATGTGGATGTGTGACCACAGAAAGACAGCCAACCAGAGATGGTCATGGATCAGGAATCATCAGGAGGGGAAGAGAGCCCAAAAGCAGAGACTTGAGAGTAATAGAGGGACCCTCTCTCCATTTGTCCTATCCATTCTTGTCGTTCCTCCCTATCCTTCCTCCTCCTCCTTCCTCAGAGAGTCCCCACCCCCCATCTCCGTCCCTGTGAATGGTCCCTGAGGCAACCATGGGCAGAAGGCAGGTGGCCAGCGCATCTCATCCACCCCGCTGGAGTGGGGGCATGGGCCTTAGCATCCCACCTTCAGACTGTTGATGTGCTGATATCTGACACCTAAAAAAGAGCCTCAGAGTGAAGACTGCATCCTGGCCAGATGTATTTGATAGCCCTAGGATTTGGTAGATATATGGAATTGTTTGATAGTTTGTATTGCTTTTTTTCTGCTATCCCTGTGTATCAATACATTTTCCTATTCTTGAATAGAAAGGTTGTGGTCGGGCTGAGGGTGGGTCTGACCCACCCCTGGGTGAGTCAGAACAAGGTCTCTGGGTCCTATATCCAGAACCAACAATTGTGTTTACAATAAATATAGTATATATTCAATTTAGCAAGAAGAAAATGAAGCAACGTGTTTTTCTTCAGTATATACACACACGCGTGCCCGTGCTCACACACACACATACACACACACTTTGTGCAGGTATTCAGCCGTAATAACAACATACTGCCTCTTTTGTACATATTACCAGTGCTAGGAGAACAGCTATGCCTTCCCCCTTTCCCTTGCAACAATGTGCTGTCACTTCAGAAACATCTACAAGATATTATAGATGTCTTGAGCTAGATGATAAACCAGTACCAATGCCAGAGGAAGGTCCAGGAAGTTCCATAGAGCCAGGTAGTGCTTAAAGTGGGAATTTTCTTCATAATAACGGAAGGTTTGTTGTTGATTTCTATCCTTAAAATGACTTTATTTTTTACCTTGGAATTTTTATTCAATCCTATGTAACTTTGGATCATACTATTTATTAAAATGTCTGTTTTTATTCCCACTGAATAACTGGTCTCAGTATCTTGTTGCAGTAAGTTCTACAGGTTAATACCTTGAAGCAGTGAATATACACAGTGTAATTATACATTATGTGCAACAGTATTTCCTTCTGTCGGTTTTATATTTGTTGCCTCTGAATTTCATTTTCTTTGTGCTCATACTAAAAGATTCAGAATTATTTCTCTCTATCATTTTTATACTTGTGCTATACCCCTTTCATATTAAACCCCTATATAATTCTAATTTTGTTGTGGCACATTATACAGTACACATTTGTCCAAAAATGTGAGGTAGATTTTCTAAAGAGAAACAGCTTTTACTCACTGGATGATGTGATAGGACAAAAACTAATCACGTAGTCTCAGATGAGTGTCATGTAGTCATGTAATTATCATGTAGTCTCAGATTTGAGTGTCTAAGCTTTGTGAAGACATTTTCAACCCAGCATTCTTTGTCTTGTGGGTTAAACAATGTTTGATCTTTTCCCCACCCCCACCTTGCAGAATGAATCTTTTTTTTGGGTGGGGTGAGGGGAAGAAAGTCTCTTCTAACTAAAAGTTACTCTACTCTGACTTGACTTCAGTGTGCTTAGGTGTGGGTGCAGGTCTCTAAATCATAGAGTCAATTTCCCATCTGTAAGAGGTTAATACCGCTGCCATTATAGTTTCTGACACATCATGGAACATCAGCAATACTACCAATTAAACTATGCCGCCTACAGAAAACCACATAACTTAGACGGATTTTGCCTCGGGCTTTTTGAATGTTTGTACCTAGGCTTAGATATCAGCAGCAATCTAGCTTCAATAGAATGGAGCTCTGTGTGGTTTGACTTATCTGAGAAA
The DNA here is from genome assembly GCF_030867095.1 of Alligator mississippiensis. NCBI lineage: Eukaryota > Metazoa > Chordata > Crocodylia > Alligatoridae > Alligator > Alligator mississippiensis. The sequence goes on from NC_081824.1 coordinate 382,381,363, forward strand.
TAGGGTAAAAGAAGTTAACTTAGGTATTCTACATGAAACTGAGGAGTGCAGCATAAGCATACCCAATGTCTCATTGCCCCTGTGAAAATGTCTCAAACATCTGTTTTGCTATTTGTGAATTAAAGACTCACGCATAAGATAGTCACTCTAGGCATCAGGCATCTACCCACCTCCTGACATAAAATTGTGATGCTGAGAGAGAACTCTATTTTACACAGTATCTTTGTGAAACTGCTTTTTTGGTTTTTTGTTTGTTTGGGTGGGGTTTTGGGGGGGGGGGTTGGGGCAGGGGGGGAGGAGGTCATCATCATAACCATAAAAGTAATCGGCAATGAGACATGAAGCTAGCCAAAGAACCAGAAAAAGGTTATTTCTGATAGCACAGAGTTCTGGGCAGGCTAGGCTGCATCTAATACATAAGCTATCTCAGATATTTCTACCTCATAGAGCACAGGGCACAAACATAAATTCTTGCTGCTGAACTACTCCTGTGATTATGATGGCACACTTTGGTAAAGCACTATTTGAAGATGCTGTATTTAAACAGATTTTCTTTTGGCTGGAAAGATAAGTCTAAAATTATCCCCAAGCACTACTGTTAGGCCAAAAAGGAGATAGATACCTAAATGTCCAAAGTGACTATAAGGCCAATATTTGAACACAGAATAATAAATAGCCAAGCAGATGTTTGAGCATCTGCACAGAAACAACCACAGGCATCACGGATTAGGAACAAGATGTTAGATTCCGCAGATTTGAAATGCTATGAGCTAAATAAGAACAAATATCTGAACTGAAAATCAGTTCAAGACAGATGTCCAAGTGAAAGAATTAGACAACTGGCTAAGAGTTAAATATTCATGACAGAGCCATCTGCTAATAAACTGAAGGCAGTAGGCACCAATCCCAGTATAACGATAGGTCCATGGAATTCAAAACAGGATGAATCATGAAGTAGTAGAACTCAACCACAGAAGAGGGATATAGCAAGAAATACCTATAAAGCACAGCAAAAAATACTACCAAACAATAAAACTAAGCAAAGCTTCTGTAACTTGCTATAAAATGTCTTAAAAACTATTGCAAATAATCTTTGGATAATTAGAAAAGGGGGAGGGGAAGTACACATAAAATGAACAGATTTTAATATTCACATTTTTGAAATCAAACTATCTGGAATATTTAACAACATAAATGTCTAGCTTAGGATAATTCATGGAATGAATGCTATTAGAGATAAAAACAGTTCACAATTACTTCACAAATAAGTACTTAAACAAATAGGATGAGTGAAGAGATGTATTTTACTGAATAGTCATTGCACGTAATATTTTTAATTATTTTACAGAATTAATTATTTTTTAATGTATCATCAATTTTTTGTATTAGTTTCAAAAAAGCCTTCCATGTGGTATTAACTTATATTAATCACCTCAAAAGCAGTCTCACCAACCTAGTTCAGGTTTCCACAAATAACCTATTAATATCAAGGAATATTTGCCTGTGGCTGCATCTACTTGAGACGCTGACTGCACAGTTGTCACTGGGCAGTCATTTAGTACTTTTGTATACCTGCTGTTAGTATTTGTGATTACCTGCTTTTGATCTGTGTATATAAGTACTAAATTACTGTGCAGTAACCAGAGTTGCTCAACAGGTTTTAGGTGGCACTGATTGCACAGTAGCTCATTACTACTGCGCATTAGCAATACGTCATGCTTCATGCCATGCAACACTACTGCACAGTAGTAATGAGCAGGGATCCTGGTTATCTCTGTTAAAAAAAAAAAAATCCCCAATTTTTGGATTTAAAAAAAGTTCCACACACTGTTGGATTTTAAAAAACTCCACACACTGTTTCTCAAAATCTGTAACAGAGGAAATTCCTGCTGACCTGCTGACCTAAATGCCAATATTGTCACAATTTTTAAAGGGGGAAATAAGTCTGAATGTGGAAATTATCAAGGTATCACCGTCCTCTTCATTGCTGGGAAGATGCTTGCTCAAATTTCACTGAACTGGCTTGTCCCTTTTGCCAAAGAAATACTTCCTGAATCTCAATGTGGCTTCAGACCATAGTGAGGCACTGTGAACATGATTTTTGTGGCCTGGCAGTTCCAGGAAAAATGCTGAGAACAATGCTAGGAACTGTATATGACCTTTATTGATTTGACTGAAGCCTTCAACTCTGTTAACCGTAAGGCTCTATGGCAGATCTTCTCGAAGTTTGGCTGCCCAGGAAAATGTAACACCATTTTAAGACACTGAGGCAGTCATCTGGTCCCAGACAACCAGATGAATGCCTCCATTCTATAAAGTGGCTCCGTTGCAGAGCCCTTTGCCATTCAAACTGGCATTAAGCAGGGCTGCATGATTGCACCAGTTCTGTTGTCCATCTTTCTTGTGGTCATCAAGATGTTCATCTATAACCATCTGTCACATTGCATCAGCATTGACTACAGAATGGATCAATCTCTCCCACATTCATGCCAAAACTAAAGTTACTTCAGCTTCACTTGTGGAACTTCAGTACACCGACGATTGTGCTGTCATTATACATACAGAGGAGGACCTATAAATGTCTCTTAACTGCTTCTCTTAAGCATACCAGTGCCTGAGACTGACCCTTAACATGAGACAAACAAAGGTTCTTCACCAATTTGCTCTGGGAAAGGTGCTTCACCAATCAACTCCCCCAGCAAAGATCCTTGCTGGTGGACAGGATCTGGAGAAAGTAGAACACTTTGCATACTTCAGCAGCCATCCCTCAAAAAGTGGCCAGCATCAGTGAGGAAATCCAGTATAGGATCTAACGTGCCAGATTTGCCTTCATAAGGCTGAATCATTATGTGTTCAATGATCATGACATTAGGACTCAAACAAAGCTCCTACTATAGAAGTCTGTCATAAATCTCAACTCTTCTCTATGTCTGTGAAGCTTGGGTGACATACAGGGCTCACCTGAGAAGCCTGGACACCATCACCAGTGCTTCCTCTGGAAGATGCTTGGCATAAAGTGGGAGGATTATTGCACAAATGCCAGTGTCCTCAGGGATGCTAACGCCACCTGTATGGAAACATTGATTATTCAACATCAACTGTGGTGGAAAGGACATTGGATGTGCATGCCTCATGTATATTTACCAAAACAACTGCTATACTTCCAACTCAGCCAAGGAAAAAGGACACATGGTAAGCCAGAGGATAAGCTTCAAGGACACCCTTAAGCCAAATATTAACAAGTGTGGCATTAACACCACAGACAGGAAAAACTAACTCTGGACAGGACTAAATGGCAACGCCTTGTGAGAGAAGGTATATCTTACTTTGAGGAAAATTGTCTTGCCTGGGAGATTAAAAAAAAAAAAAAGACAGAAATGGAAGTGAAGGAAACAAGACCAGAACTCTGTGGTCTAACCACCCTTTAACCACCACTTGTGGCATTTGCCAGAGAGCCTGTGGGTCTAGGGTCAGCCTTCTTAGCCATCAACGGACTCATCTACAACCCTACTTGACTTGTGGGAGTGATCATTCTTGATCATAAGGGATCACTGATGATGATACCCATAACAGAAAAGAAGTTCAGCGCACACAGACTATTTTAAAAAATGCCAGAACCCAGTCCAAGATTTGCACCCCCACCTAAGGGTGAATGTGTCTTCTGTTCACTACTGGTGTAAACTACACCCCTTACAGAAAACCACATAGTTTAGATTGATTCTGCCTCATGCTTTTTGAATATCTGTACCTAGCCTAAAAGTAGATTTCAAGTAGTTCAGAATGTCCCCTGGTTAGGGTATAGATGGTGTAGAACAAAGCTTTCAGGGAGGTATGTACTGGAACCATTCCCAGACCTGAGTGGGAAGGGCTTAGATTAGTCTAAGTGTTTGTTTGCTTGCTTTCTGTCCCTCCTGACCATTACCTCATCATGGTAGCACCAAAGGGCCCCAATCACTGCTATCAAAGGTGTACATTTTAATCACACTTTTGTACTCATTAGAAATCTAGCTATGCACCTGCTAGGTATATATATAGATTCTGATTACCTCAGTCTGTGTTAATCTGGTACCAGCAAAGCTGTAACATGTTATCATTCAACCAAGTAGCTACAATGTCTTACCTTTGTTGTTATCTGTTCTATTAATGTCTGCATCTGTGAACAGCTAAAGTATCTTAAAATACTGAAAGAGATTAATTCTTGCAGACTCTTTAAAGCCTGCTTAATGAACATTTTTTCAGAAGCCTATGCCAAGCTATACAAAGCTCTTGCACCATTAAATCCTGCGTGAAATTGCTATGACTCATATTTTTTAGCAGATTTAACTTTGAATTCGTTATACGGAAAGGACGTTTCCTTCTTAGAAAAAAAATTGTGCTATTAAGAAAAAGGCTAAATTTTGGAAAAGTATAGTATATCAATGCTAATTTTGGGGGTTAGAAGAGAAAGACACTTTTCATTTATTGTTGGTTGCTACTGTCAGTATAGGGCCAATTTTTTCCACTTTTATATACAGGGAGTCACACTTAATGTGTGGTCCCATTCATTTCAATGAGACTGACTGGGTGTATCTACATGTGCCTATTAATGTGGACAAGTGCCTCTATGTGTGCAGCCAGGATTCTAGCACATTGAGCTGGGGTTTCATAGTTTCATAGTAGCTAGGGTCAGGCTAGATCATCTAGCCTGACCCCCTGTCACAGGCAGGAATGAATGCTGGGTTCACAAGACCCCAGAAAGGTGATCATCCAAACTCCTCTTGATTTTGCCCAAGGTAGGGGCAAGGACCACTTCCCTGGGAAGTTGGTTCCAGATTTTGGCCACTCTAACTGTAAAATATTGCCTTCGGATCTCTAACCTAAACCTATTCTCCATCAGCTTATTACCATTGTTCCTTGTCACCCCGGGTGGTGCTGGGCAGAAAAGGGCTTTGCCTATTTGCTTTTGATCTCCCCTGATGAGTTTGTAGGCAGCCACCAGGTCCCCCCTCAGCCTCCTCTTGCTGAGACTGAACAGGTTCAGCTCCTTCAGTCTCCCCTCATAGGGCCTGTCCTGCTGCCTTCTCACTAAGCGGGTGGCCCTCCTCTGAACCCTCTCCAGGCTGGCCGCATCCCTTTTGAAGTGCAGCTCTCAGTCCTGGACGCAGTACTCCAACTGTGGCCTGACCAAAGTTGCATAGAGGAGGAGTATCACTTCTCTGAACTCGCTTGAGATGCACCTTTGGATGCATGACAAGGCATGGCTGGCCTTGCTGGCTGCGGTCTGGCATTGGCGGCTCATGTTCATCCTGGAGTCAATAATGACTCCAAGATCCCTTTTCGCCTCTGTGCTTTCAAGAAAGGAACTCCCAGCCTGTATGTATGCTGTGGATTCCTTCTCCCAAGGTGCAGCACCCTGCATTTATCTATGTTGAACCCCATCCTATTCTCATCTGCCCACTTTTGTAGTCTGTCTAAATCTAGTTGCAGCCTTTCTCTCCTTTCAGTGTGTCCACCGCGCCCTACATCTTAGTGTCATCAGCAAACTTGGACAACGTGCTTTCCACTCCCTCATCCAAGTCACCGATGAAGATGTTAAACAGTGCGGGCCTGAGGACCGAGCCCTGGGGTACCCCACTGCTCACATCTCACCAGGTTGAGTACAACCTGTCCACCACTACTCTCTGGGTGCGCCCCATCAGCAAATTTTTTACCCATTGAACTGTGCAGGCAGTGGAGAGCCCGAACTGGCAGGGAGCCCTGGAGGTCAGCCTTCCAGCCTAGGGCTGCCCCCACCCCCAGCTCATGTTGCAAAGGGGCTGGCCGAGGTGAGGGTGCTCTAGTGTGGGGCTAGCCAGCAGACAGCAGCCACGCTGAAGCACACTCATGCTTGCTGCAGAGTAAATTAGTTTACTTCAGCCTAATAGGGGAGCATGTATAGACACCAAGATGTTTACTGTGTGACTAATTAGTCTGTGGTGCAGTAAATGTCTTGCATAGATGTGCCCACTGAGTTATAATTGGCAGAGGCATAACAGGATAGCTCTGGGACAATGGACAAAGCAATAAAGTTGACTACCTCCATCATGATCATGGTGGAAACTATTTTTACATCACTTCACAAAGGTGGGCCCCAGGGCTCCTGCCCTTATTGTGCACCCCCACCCATCACCCCTCACCACCCCTCAGTTATACTGCTGGTAATTAGTATTCACAAGAGGGGGCAGAAATAGGTCACTGTTCTATATATCAGTATTTTATAAATCTAAATCCCTAACACAAGGAATAGATAGATTTTCTGCTTCACAGCAGGGGAGTTTTCATGTTTGATGGATAAAAAGAAATGCAACACCTTGCTTAAGTACAAACTACTGTTGAATTTCAGAAGAAATTTTTGTCACTTTTTGGCAAATGAAACACAGAAATTCCCTTTAGGGAATTTGGACATTTCCCTATTATGGAAATTCCCTTTCATAATAAGTTAATTGTAGCTAGTCCATTTGTGAAGGTCCCCAAGAGTTCATCAATCTCTTTAGTTAGACCACTGGGCCATGCTTTGTGTATTTTGTCTTATTCCTTTCCAGAGACCAAAGGTCAGTGTTTCCTTTGGAGATCAAACATACTTCCCCAAACACTGATCTTCTATACCTAATTCACGTACCTCGATGATTTCAGCTGTAGGCACATAATCCAAAGCTTGTAATTGAATGGCATGACAGTGTACCTAATCTTTTACAGCCCCCTCAGATTATCCAAACAACTGTGGAAACAAATCTTTGGAATCCTTGGAGCCCCTTAAATAGCAGGGAGGAAAATATATGGTAAATTATGAGCTTCATAAGTGAACACAAACAGACTTCTTAAAGTTGTTCTCACCTTCAGAAGAGTCACAATTTTAAAGAAACCTCAAAAAAAGTAATATGGTGATCAATGTACTTAGGAATACCTCCCTAAATATTATATCTTAGGGCACAACCTTGTGGTTGAAAGGGATTTTTTCCACAATGTAACTGTGGCAGGCTTGCCAATGGCAGCCCGGCTTGACGGCTTCAGCCAGTTGGCTCAGGCCGATTGGTTGAGACATTCCCTTTCTCCACCAATCAGAAGAAGGTAAGAGACCGGCTTGCCCTGCCCTGACCTAGGAGTGAGGTGAGGAAGATGACCTGTTTAGGGGCAACCAACATGGGTTCATTAGAGGCAAGTCCTGTCAGACCAACCTGGTGACCTTCTATGACTAGGTTACAAAATCCTTCGATGCAGGGGGAGCAGTGGACGCAATCTTTCTGAACTTTAGGAGGGCCTTCAACACTGTCACTCACCCCATTCTCATTAAAAAACTAGGGAACTGTGGCGTTGAAACCTACACAGTCAAATGGGTCACTAATTGGCTGCAGGTTCGCACCCAAAGAGTGGTGATGGACGGGTCCTATTTGACCTGGAGGGATGTGGGCAGTGGGGTTCCACAGGGCTCGGTCCTCGGGTCTGTACTGTTCAACATCTTCATTAGTGACTCGGACGAGGGGGTAAAAAGCACCCTGTTCAAATTCTCAGACAACACTAAGTTGTGGGGGGAAGTGGGCACACTGAAGGGAGGAATAGGCTGCATTCAGACCTAGACAGGTTACAGGGGTGGGCGGGTGAAGGGACGCAGTCAGGAAGGCCAATTATAGCTTGTCATGCATCCACAGATGCATCTCAAGCAGGTCCGAGGAGGTGATCCTCCCCCTCTATGTGACACTGGTTAGGCCGCAGTTGGAGTACTGCATCCAGTTCTGGCTGCTGCACTTCAGGAGGGATGTGGACAACATGGAGAGGGTCCAGAGTGAGGGCCATTCACATGATCAGGGGTCAGCAAGGCAGGCTCTTTGAGGGGAGGCTAAGGGACCTGAACCTGTTCAGCCTCCACAAGAGAAGGCTGAGGGGGGAACTAGTGGCTATTTACAAACTAATTAGCGGGGACCAGCAGGCATTGGGGGAGTCCCTGTTCCCCCAAGCACTACCAGGAGTGACTAGAAATAACGGCCACAAGCTGGCAGAGGGTAGATTCAGACTAGATATCAGGAGGCACTACTTCACAGATAGGGCAGCTAGGATCTGGAACCAACTTCCATGTGAAGTGGTGCTGGCTCCTACCCTGGAGGTCTTTAAGAGGAGGCTGGATGAACACCTCGCTAGGGTCATTTGACCCCAGTACTCTTTCCTGCCATGGCAGGAGGTTGGACTTGATGATCTGCTCAGGTCCCTTCCAACCCTAGCAACTATGAAACTATGAAACCTGAGGGGTATTTAACCCCTCAGTCTTTCCCATTGGTCCATGCCCAATCTGGGGTGCAGCCTCAAGAAGGAACGGGCCAAGAACATGGGTGGCTTCAACAAGGGATGACAAAGACAGGACTGCAGAAGACCTGGTAGAGCTCACCAGTGGGGCATAGCAGTTGCCCCAGAAGTGCCTTGATGATGCCTCCGCTTAGAAAGAAGCAGCAGGTGGCTGCATCACAGCCCCACCAAGGAAAGAGCTGCAGCATTGGTTCCTGGGTAGGTGCATGGAGGGTCTGGAGAGAAGAAGGGACCTTGTATGTTCAGTTATTGTCCCATCACTGCCAAATTCTCATTTGTTGATTTGCTATCTAACCTGTGTTTTATCATTGAGTGTTGCCTTGCCTGCTGCCTGGAGGGTCCTGTTGAGGGCAGGGACTGCATACTAACTGAAAGGCCAAAGAGGATTAAGGTCTATGCTAACATAATGTTTTGTCCACCATATTTGGCTGAAATTGCCTGAGTTCAGGGTTAATAAGAGTTCTTATCTTTGTAAACCTATATTGGTAAATATAATTGATTTTATACACACACACCATACACACACACACACACATCTATATCTATATCTGTTTGATATACTATTGTACAATTAAACCTGTAAATAGTTAAGTATCACCGGGTGTCCCTGGTCTCTGCTCTGCTCTGTAGGGAAAGGAGGTGGGCTGGCCTGCGGTTAGGCAGTCACACTCCCACAGCATAATCACACCCGCTGACATCCCTTCAGTTGAAGAGGGGTAACCAGCCGCATACCACTTGGGTTACATAACCTCTACCTAAAGAAATAGGAACTTATTTTTAAACAAAACAAACAACTCATCTTTTTAGCATCAGGGTTAAGTATTTGTTAATTGATTCAAAACTGATACTGGTTTGTACCATGATAACTCCAAGTAGGTGTGGTGAAAGAGGATTTATTCAAGTTGTTTAGCACAACAAGCATGCCTGATTGTATATACGTTGAAGGAGAAGGCATAGTAACTAGATGACGAGTCAGAGAACAAATTTCACTCCTTCAGGAAAATTAAAAATAAAAGGTTTTAAAAAAAAGCATTTTATAGCTAATCTTTTTTATTATTGTTATTGTGCTTCTATTCATAATTAATTTAGAGTGGCTGCTATATTTTTTAATCATTAAAAGGGTGCTATGTTTAATTATTTTTGTTAGCGCTCATACATTTAACTTTGAATTCATTATACAGAAAGCATGTTTTCTTCTTAGAAAAAAAGAATGGTGCTATTAGGAAAACAGCTACATTTTGGAAAAATATAGTATATCAAGGGTATTTGGATGGTTAGAAAAGAAAGACACCCTTCATTTATGGTTTGTTGCTAATGTCAATATAGGGCCAATTTTTTGACAGGGAGTCAGACTTTTTTTATATACAGGGAGTCAGACTTTTCTTAATATGTGATCCCATTCATTTCAGTGAGACTGTCTTGAATAGTGTCTCATATATATATAATATTAAATATATATTTAATATATAATATTAAATTCCCTTCCATATTTCTGCTATATCTAAGGGTGTTTGTAAATTTGTCTATTAGTTAATTAACATGCTTGCCAATTAACTTATATATAATCATTGTAACATGAGCTATACCTACACTTTTAAGACTATTGATTCATTGGATTTGAAATATATTATCCAGTGGTTAACTGTCTTGGATACCACCTGATTTGCAAGAGTCTGCAAGTGTTCTTTTTTCCAGAAACTGTTCCATCAGCAAATCAATAACATTACCTTTATGTTCTATTTAAGATATTCCTCCTACATTTTGTCAAAGTATCTGAAAGCCTCACAAAAGTAAGTAGTTGTGACAGATACAGAGCTTGAGTATTCTGAGATAACTACCCCATAAAATAATCTAAGCACTGTATGTGGTCAATGGGCTGGAAATACTGTGCAACTACAGAGGTTAAGTTTTTTGCTTTGTGTATTGCAGATATTGAGATATGTCCCATAATGCTTGGATTCAAGAACTGTCCCAAGGAAAGACTCAAAGCTAGTGCACTTCAACACCAACTTGAAAGACATTGGAAACAAGCTATTTATCTTGAGGATCCTGAGCCTGTGTCCAACAGATACCAAAGTTTTTTAAGCCTGTGTTGGAAATAAAAAAATATAGAACTACCAATAGTTAGTGACAGTCATATGGAAAGGGATAATCAGAACACTGAAGACCTTTTAAAGGACATTTTTTCAAGCTTGTGAGATAATCTTTCTGTGTTACATGACCATGGCAACCTGATCCTGGGAGGGAGAGAATTGTGGAAAATTATTTAGAGCCCTGTAAGCTTGACATGTTGTTGTTAGGTTCAAGCCACAGGGGTGGTTGTGATGCCCCCTGGTGACTGTGTGGCTCTTACCTGGCTCTATCTCTAACGTACCCTCCCTTAGTTGCTCACCCACCACACCTTGCTTTTATTGAAATTAAGTAAGGGAGGCTGCCCACGGGCCTTACAGTGAGCCTGCATTCAGTTCCTCCCCTATACCATGGCCCAAGCCTTGCAGGTGTTAGCATTTCAGATGTTCCTTTCCCTTAGTTTTACTCAGGACTCTTAGACCCTTTGGGTCTCTCTGCCTCTTCCTCTGGGCCCTCAGACCTGTGGCTCATCACATAGTCCATCTTGGGACCTACAGACTTTTTAATCCCCTGCTCAAGCTCTCTCTGGCAGGCAGGTCCTCTGTTCCACCCTGCCACTCAGCCCCTGCTCTAGGCTGTCTGTAGGTCTTGAGCCTATCTCCAGCAGGGCTCAAAGCTTGTAAGTGCAACAATAGTATCAACATAAAACAAAGACCCCCTTGCCTATAAGAAACCTTCCTTCTCTGTCCCAGGTCATATTCTCTTTTTCCCTAGCCTGCAGAGTTGTTCTGTTTCCACTACCTTCCTTGGTCCTTCAGGAGCCCTTCTGCAGAGAATTCATTTTTTTGGGACTCTCAGAGCTAAACCACCTGACCTGCTTAGGCACTGAGCTTATCTAGCCTCCACCTGGCCCTCTTCCAAACAGGTGAGCCTCCAATCGGTCCCCCACACCACCTGGAAGCCTCCAATCAACCCCCACACCCCAGTTGCCTTCTACACATGTATGTACTGTCTGATCCACTAATTACTTTGTTTGGGGATGCTTTGTTACCTGCCATTACTCCTAAAAGAGGGATGGAAATACAATTTAAAAAGTTCTGGCACTGAAGGGAAGCACATCTGAGTCACATAACTGGGTGTGAGCCTGGATGGCACAAGCCCCCAGCACTGATTAAAAGGGAGATGCTGGAAACTAGGCTGGGGGATACTGGAAACAAAGTAGCTATACTGGGAGCCCAGCTGCTACAGGCTCCAGCTGTGTAGAGAATTGGACAGTGATATTAAGGAGGCTTTCTGGTCCTGGCAGATAAGTGCTGTGGGGAAAAGAAATTGGGGATGAAGATGGAGGGATGGGGGGGATGGAGGGAGAGGAGGGGACAGTACCACTGCTCCTGAATTAGGAGTTTTATTTCTTCACTCAGCATAGCAATGGCATTTGGCAGCACCCCTAGGGGTAGGTTTAACCCATTAACTAGGGGATATCTATCGCATAGCTGTCAGGACTCTAAAAGTACCCTGGCTCCACCCTGGTGTTCTTTCTCTTTCTGCAGAGATGTAGCCCTGCAGCTATCAGAACTTGGCACCTTCTGCCTTCACTCCTTGCATCTGAACACTTAGGCATGCCCCTGGGTCTCCCCTTCACCTTTGCTGAGAGTGACAATGAACTTTGCTATTCCCCTGGTTTATCTGACTTTAATAAGCATAATTAATAATAGGGTGGTAGACAAAAATCCCCAATTTTCGGATATAAAAATATAACCCCTAATCCACATTTTTCCATGATTAAAATGGAACACCGCTAATATATATATGCATATATAGTAGTGTTTCATTCTAATCATGGAAAAATGTGGATTTGGGTTTATTATTTTTATCTGAAAATTGGGGATTTTTTTTCCTCAGAGAAAACCAGGAGCCCTGGTCATATCCTCTTAAAATACTTGCTGATATCATTTTTTCATTCCTCCTTTTTATTTTTTCTCTTGAAGCATCACATTGCCATTAAATTACCTGGAATAATATTTGTAAACTCATGATTTTTGCAATGGTGGAGTTAGCTAGGTTTTCCATTATCAAGTACACCCAGGTGTTTATAAGCTTACAAAGAGTTCTGAGAGTCAACACTCAGTTTCTAAAAAGTAAAACAGTTTTTCCATCCTTACATTTCCACTGCTTAGTGTAAATAAATTAAGCATTACAAAAAGATATTCCCATCTGTGCAATCTTAGTTCAGTTCAAAAGCTTATAATGAACAAGTCCTGTTTTGCTTTGGGGGTGTTGTTTGTTTTTTTTTTTATTTTTGGTTTGTTTTTTAAATTCACATAGATATATGTTGGGTCATGATCAGGGATCCTGGTTTTCTCCAACTAAAAATATCCCCAATTTTCAGATATAAAAAAGTAAACCAAAAGCCACATTTTCCTGTGATTAAAATGCAATGCCACTAATATATATTGAAGTGAGATTGAACTCTTTAAGAGGATATTTGCCAAGTGCTATTTAACAATTCGTTCTCCATCCATGCCTGATTCTGTACCTCTGTTATTATGTGGTATATATCTATATATTGTGTTTCATTTTAATCATGCAAAAATGTGGATTTGGATTTCTTTGAATCAGAAAAAAACAGGGTCCTTGTTTATTAGCATGACTAAAATCCTTTCTGTTATGTATTTATTTCACACAGAATAGTCTGGTCCTTCTAATGATAAACATCGCTATATCTTTTAAAGGACTCTTCAGAGAAAAAACATTTAAACCCATCAATGATTGCTACATAAAAACAGAGGTACAGAATCAGGCATGGATGGAGAAGAAATTGTTAAACAGCACTTGGCAAATATTTTTTTAAAGAGTTCAATCTTACTTCAACTCTAGCCTTTGGAAATTTCTGACATAAATAGCTTTAGAGATTGCATGCAGATTTCAAGCAGTCTTACTGTTCCTAACAGTTTTCTAAGTGATATTAATAGATAGTGAGGTCATATCTATGTGGTAAATCTACTGTGATCCAGACAAGCATCTTCAAGCACTCCATACTACTCTAGGCAAACTTCTTTCTAAACCAGAAATAGCGTAACTAAGTCCACACAGTGCTTTGGGCTAGTTATTAACACTGCAGAGCAACAGTGCCTGTTAGCATCCCTGGAGTTTCAGTGCTTCCAGTTCAGGAAATAACCCTTCTAGAACAGTGCAGTCTGCTTGACGGACTGCTCCTGTAAGTTTATTGTGTAGACATCAACTAAGTGATCAGAATGAGTGGGGGGGGGAAACCCCCACAAAAAAACCCCAAGAATTTTGTGGTAGGGAAAAGTTCTACTGTGTTTTATTTGAAAAAAAAAATAGGTTAACCACAATTGACCATTTATTTTGCTATACTGTGTATTAAATTATTGGTTACTATAATAATACAATATAAGGTTGCTGAACTTAAGGCCCAGTTGTGCTGTTAAATTAGAATATTAGAGCATATTTTGACCAAAACATGAATTGTGGCAGTTAAGCCCATTTTCAAATAAAATTCAAGTAAAACATCAACTTATATACAGGGCTCATTGCTTACAGAGTATAGCAGCCTACATGGAACATTTGGCAAGCACTTTATACTAGGAAGATATTTAATGCAGTGGATGATATTATATGGTTATGTGAACACCCAATTAATTAATGAGTTCATTATTCCACCTCTCCCTCACACACACACTGCAGATGAAAAAAAAGTATTTTCACCTTATCCAATATGTATAAAAAATAATGGATGACCAAGATATGACAGCCTTTAGAGCCATGTCATCCAGCTCAAAGGGTTCCCCATTGATTCAGAAATCTGGCAGTGGCAGAGCTGGTACTGTTCCTCCCACCACAGAATTTCTGGACCTCTAGGGAAGCATGCTGGCCAGATGACATGTCCCTATGCATCAGATCCAGTCTGGAGGGGATGGATGGGATAAACACCACAGTACATAAATAAGCCATTAAGATTTTAATATCATATCTAAATTCATAACAGTTACTTACTGTTAAACCACTACTGAAGCCTTGTGTTTATACTCTATTTACACAAGATGTTTTCAATGGTATTGCAAGATCTAGGGCAAGGCATTTTTTTTTTTTTACCTAAACATGCACAAGTTGCTGACTATCATCATTAGTTCTATGGCAAATCTTCTTGTCTATCAGGAAAGCTGGTTTAGGAAACTGCTCTGTTTTTTAGCTCACATATTTACTTATCCAAATTTGTGAAATATGGTAAAGATTTTAAACAAATGCTACGTAATTTTCAGTAATTACAAGCACTTGTCTAGAGCAAGTTATGGATTTTATCTCACCTGTTCAGACAAACACACACACTTACGGTATTTAACACATTCAGATTTATTTAACGATTACTTTTGGTTTCATTCCAGGTTTTGCATGACAATTATTTTGTAGGATTTAGGTTGCATAGTTTCTATTCATAGACAACACAAACATTAGACATCCTTAGAAAAAAATATTGATTAAAAGTACAAATTCTTCTGTGCCTTATCCTCAGGGATCCTGGTTTTCTGTGATTAAAAAAAAAAATCCATGATTAAAATGAAACACCACTATATGTGTGTGTGTGTGTGTGTGTGTGTGTGTGTGTGTGTGTGTGTGTGTGTGTGTGTGTAGATAGATAGATAGATAGATAGATAGATAGATAGATAGATAGATAGATAGTGGTGTTTCATTTAAATCACAGAAAAATGTGAATTTGAAGTTATTTTTTTAACTCAAAATTGGGGATTTTCTTAAATAAAACCAGAAACCCTGCTAATAATAAATTTGAAGGGAGTAAGGACACATTGTAGACAGGATTTGAGAAATTATTCCAGACATATGAAATGATATGAAATAAGTCTCTAAGGCAGTGACTCCCAAACTTTTTTGCTGCAACCCTAAATCTGAGTCATGAGCTCCGCCCCCACCACTGACTCACTCATGCCCAGTGGTGCCAGCAGAGCCTGGGCCAGGCTGGGATCATGGGGAGCAGTGGCAGCAAGAGCTCTGCAGACCGTACAGTGTGTGAGCCCCACAGGTGGGAGCAGCAGAGCAAGGGGCAGACCCCCTGTGACCCTGATTTGGGTCGCGACCTGAAGTTGGGAGCCACTGCTCTAAGGCTATAGGCAGAGTGGGCCAAAAGGAGGACAGGCACCTTTCTGCATGGCAGTTTCTCCTGTGGCAAGTGTTTGATGTAATTGCTTTTATCACAGTGTATGAAAATTAAAACAAATTAACTCACTTATGTTTCTTTCTTTCATCCACCCTTTCTTTTTGCTTATATTCAATGGTAATGGGAGGGAGGGTTGTTTTTTTGTTTGTTTGTTTTGGAATGAGAGTGGAGAAGAGTTAGGCAACTTATGTCAAACTGGCAGAGAAAGGGTTGGTAGAAAACTAATACAAAAACATAGAGGTAAGCAGGGACAGAAGTATGCAGCATTTTAAGAAAAATAAATGAATCAAATTTTTGCAAAGGAGATCAGAAAAAAGAAGTAAGCATTCACAGAGGAAGTAATATTACCAGAAAAGAAGACAAGGAAGATAAAGGCACATTATGAAAGCTGAATATGCTAGAAAACAATAGCTAGCTTAGGAAAGATAACCAATATATGGATCAACATTTCAACAGAAGAGAAGAAAAAATGAAGAACAGTGGGACTACTCTTTAAAAAGATTCTGCAGGAATTATCAAAGCACTTGTATTTGACACAAAGTTGAATACATATAAAACTGTGTTTTCATTTCTGATATAAAGTTGGTTAGTCTGGAGGAAGTTACAGGTCTTTTTGGCTTTTGAAAACATTGCTTATTTTTTATGATATTTAAACACAGGTTAAATGTTTTACATACACAAACTGAAATGGTTTTACATGTTAAAATCTGTTACTGTCTTTAAATAAAACCACATCTCAAATCTTCACTGGTTCTTAATTAACTGTAAAGTTTCTCAGCCACCAGACATAGAAGGTTTCATAGTTTCATAGTTGGTAGGGTCGGAAGGGACCTGAGCAGATCATCAAGTCCTACCCCCTGCCCTAGCAGGAAAAAGTACTGGGGTCAAACGACCCAGCAAGGTTTTTGTCTAACTTCCTCTTAAAGATCCCCAAGGTAGGAGCCAGCACCACTTTACATGGAAGTTGGTTCCAGATCCTAGCTGCCCTGACAGTGAAGGAGCGCCTCCTGATGTCTAGTTTGAATCTACCCTCTGCCAGCTTGTGACCGTTATTTCTAGTCACTCCTGGTAGTGCTCAGGGGAACAGGGACTCTCCCAATGCCTGCTGATCCCCACTGACTAGTTTGTAATGGGCCACTAGATCCCCCCTCAGCCTTCTCTTGTGGAGGCTGAACAGGTTCAGGTCCCTTAGCCTCTCCTTGTAGGGCCTGCCCTGCTGCCCCCTGATCATGCGAGTGGCCCTCCTCTGGACCCTCTCATTGCTGTCCATATCCCTTCTGAAGTGCGGCACCCAGAACTGGATGCAGTACTTCAACTGTAGCCTGACCAGTGCTGCATAGAGGGGGAGAATCACCTCCTTGGACCTGCTCGAGATGCATCTGTGGATGCATGACAAGGTGTGGTTGGCTTTCCTGACCGCATCCCCACACTGTCGGCCCATGTTCACGTTGGCATCAATAATGATTCCAAGATCCTTTTCTGCCTCTGCACTGACCAGAAGGGAGTTTCCCAGCCTGTAGGTATGCTTCTGGTTCTTCCTCCCCAGGTGCAGCACCTTGCACTTGTCAGTGTTGAAACCCATCCTGTTCTCATCTGCCCACCCCTGTAACCTGTCTAGGTCCAATTGCAGCCTATTCCTCCCTCCTAACATGCCCACATCCCCCCACATCTTAGTGTCATCAGCAAATTTGAATAGGGCGCTTTTTACCCCCTCGCCCAAGTCACTGATGAAGATGTTGAACAGTGCGGGTCTGAGGACCGAGCCCTGGGGGACCCCATTGCCCACATCCCTCCAGGTCGATGATCCATCCACCACCACTCTCTGGGTGTGGCCCTCCAGCCACTTAGTGACCCATTTGACTGTGTAGATCTTGACGCCACAGTCCCCTAGTTTTTTAATGAGAATGGGGTGAGAGACAGTGTTGAAGGCCTTCCTGAAGTCCAGAAAGACCATGTCCACTGCTACCCCTGCGTCTAAGGATTTTGTGACCTAGTCATAGAAGGCCACCAGATTGGTCTGACAGGACCTGCCTCTAATGAACCCCCGTTGGTTCCCCCTAAGCATTACCTCCCCTGCTGGCCCCTCGTGGACATGCACCAGGATAATTCTCTCAAAAATCTTACCCAGGATCTAGGTAAGACTAACTGGCCTATAGTTCACTGGGTCCTCCTTCCTCTCTTTCTTTGAAAATGGAAACCACATTGGCACTTTTCCAGTCCTCTCGAACCACACCAGAGCACCACGAGTGCTCGTAGAGCCATTCAAGGGGTCCCGCAATGACCTCTGCTAATTCCCTCAGCACTCTGGGGTGGTGGTCATCAGGACCTGCTGATTTAAATATATCCAGTCCTTCCAGAAGTTCCCTGACTAGATCCTCACTGACCTTAGGCCTGGGTGCGCCTCCCCAGGGGCCTGAGGGGGTCCCGGCAGATGGGCTGATCTGGTTCCTGCTCAGGAAAATGGAGGCAAAGAAATTGTTAAATAGGTTAGCCTTGTCATCTGGTGTGACAACCAGATTTCCTTGTATGTCTTGCAGAGGCCCTACGTTACTGGGTACCTTCTTTTTGCCCCCTATGATTTAAAAAGGACTTCTTGTTGTCCTTGATCAGGGTAGCTAGCCCCAGTTCCAAGTCCACCTTGGCCTCCCTGACCGCCCTGCTGCAGCCCCGAGCAATCGAGGTATAGTCCTCCCTGGTGATGGCCCCTCCTTCCATTGGGTGTACGCCTCTCTTTTAGCTAGAAGACGTTCCCATATGCTTTTGGTGAGCCATGGGTGCTTTTGCACCCTCTTGCCCCTTTGATCCTTGGAGTGTGCAAGTTAATTATTGGTGATATGCATGGATCCTGGTTTCCTCTGATTTAAAAAAAAAAATCTCAATTTTTTAGATTAAAAAAGGAACCCTGAATCAACATTTTTCCACAATTATTATATATCGACATTTTTCCACGATTAACATGGAACACCAATTATATATATATGTATATATATATATTATATATGTATATATATAATTGGTGTTCCATGTTAATTGTGGAAAAAATTTGATTTGGGGTTAGTTTTTTTAACCTAAAATTGGGGATTTTTTTTTAAATCAGAGAAAGGCAGGATCCCTGGTGCTATGTTTGTTATTAGATCACCTTGTCCAATTCAAGACCGAATATTCTTTCACTTATGATAATGTAACTCCATTGGACCAGCTCCTGCCTTCTATTTCTAAAGGGAAACTAGAATAACTTCAATGATCTGATCACCATATTTCACCCTACAAAATGACATGGCAATTACAAATGATTTCAATAAAACCATTACAATAATTTCAGTTATATATTTCAGAATAATTTCACAGGTATTAGTTAAACACCATTGTAAGTTAAACACCATTGTATTTCACATTAAATGGACTTTGGATAAAAAACATAGATGGCCTTTGAATCCAAAAATCCCCATCTTGTTGCTGTCCTGTCTCTATGACTCTTTTCTTTTCAGCTGCTTAGAGGGGTTGCTTCAATATAAGGGTAGTAGAGGGCTCTCTTGGCCACATTTTTTCATGGGTTCATGGTTACAGCTATTTTTTGGATCTGAGAGAGAGAGGTTCAAACCCCATGAGAACAATGGAGGAACAAAGATCTTTTATGTCCAGGGCAAGTGGTCTAAGCAGTAGACTGCTTTTGGAGGAGAAACAACTTTATATTGAAGTTAGTGCTATCTCTTACATAGATGCAGTTGCACAATTCTTTCTGTTAAGATAGTAAGTCCTATCTCCCATAACTTAAGAGGAAGTAAAATTTCAACCAGATGGATGTGTCTCCTAGGTCTGAGACAGGTATTACATTTCTAATGCTGATCTCCCACTACATATTACCAGCATACACACATTCATTCAGCTTCTAAGAAGGAAACATTCCCTCTGCAAAAAAGATCTTCCAAGTTGACACTTGGAAGTTTTCCCTTGTGTGAGACTTTCCCTCACTTAAATGCATGCCTGTATGTTTCTGCATGACTCCTCCATAATTAGGAAAAATGAAGTATGAGTTTCCCCTGTGACTCTGATCTGGGAAAGTGTAGGGGCAGAACTCTGCAGCTCAGTTCCTGTTGTGATCAGAAGGAGTTGAGCTTCTACTGATCTCCTAGCCTTCCCCAGACCATGATCCCCTTGAATTCCTCGACCACAGCTGCGCAATTTTGAATTCTTCAAAATCCTTTGCCCATAATTGGAGTTGTATCTGGTTTGAGACTTCTAGATTTAGGATGTTATAAGACTTCTTGGCCATCCCTGTGGTTCCTGGCAAAGCTGTATGGTCTCTCAAGGCAAGGGGTCCCTGAAGGGAATCCTCTTCTGCATTTCATCCATTTTTAGGTGTAATTGTGAATGAGAAGGTAAGCCATGGAGTAGCAATCATTTAATTATTTCCTGTATAGTTTTGAATTCTATTTCCCACATGTGCTTACTGCCAGGCAGCTGTATTTTACCCAGCTTGAGACTTCAAAAGATAATTTAAAGGCTCTAAGACTTCACCCGTATGACAAGAATTCTCTGTGGCTCATGACAAGGTTGCACACTTCTAATTGGGAACTCTAAAAGCATAATTCCCTGAAGTGCAAGCAGAATAATTTTTGTTTCTTTTAGTTCTTCCCTCTCTCCTTGGGGCACTTTTTACTTCACAATGTAAGGAAGACAGATGGTCCACCCATCTGCAACCATTATGTGGAGAATGTGGAGCTTTTGCTATGGTTTTTAGGAGTAGTGTATTAATTACAGGGGTTGATGGAGTTAAACTCTAGTCTGGGTTGAGGGAAGTAACATGAGGATGAACAATTTGTATCTGTCTGGGCTTATGCAAAATAGGCCTTCAGTAATTTATTGATATCATGCACTTACTGAATGGAGCCCATTGGGACAAACAATAGAAGCTCCAGCATTTGAACATTAACCTTCTCTAATAGGCAACACAGGAAATTGAATCCTGCGGTTCACAGCAGGGCTGATTGCTGGGTAAAGGTAGCTCATGGTGAAGAAACTGATTGTGTAAGTTTTAGCACTGACCACAACATTAGGCACTCAGATTGTGATAACTTGGGAAGAGATAATATGCAAGACCCTTTGGGTAAATAGGGCAGATGGCTCTGGTAAGATGGTCTTTGCTTTTTGAAGCCTAAAATAATGAAACACATAAACAGGCATTCAACTTCACCTGTGTAAAGGTGTAGCTCTCTAGTTCATTTGATGTGGAGTCATTTTGCCTCCAGAAGGGCGTTACTTTACCCTGTGGAATTGCACAGATTTCGAATTCATTTTAATAGGCAGCAATTAGGAAACTCTAAAGGCAAATCCTGCATTGTCCATAAGGTACATACCTCTTTTTATTTCAATGCTGAATGTTATCCCATGCACATTTCTGAGTTGTCTGCAGTAGTACAAATCTTCCCACTGCAAAGGGAAATGTACAGGTGTTTCAGCCTTTAGAAGCCCCATCTCCCCTGTTCCTCATGAATTCCCCAGCCTGAGCCTGGGGAAGGTGCAGAGACCAGCTGCTACTCTATTTGTCCAAGGAACCAGGAGTGACATGAAAGGCTTGTGGAGGCAGTGGCAACCTGTCTCCTGAACATGAGAGGAGTCAGGCTACAGGAAAATGTCTCCACACCTGCTCTAGACTGAGTCCCCACTACTTATTTATTTCTAATTCAGCCACTTATCTTTATAGTTATGACCAGGGATCCTGGTTTTCTCTGATAAAAAAAAGAAAATCCCCAAGTTTCAGATTGCAAAAAGTAACCCCAAATCCACATTTTCTGTGATTAAAATGAAATACCACTATATATATATGTCTGTATATTAGTGTTGTTTCATTTCAACCACAGATAAATGTGGATTTGGGGTTACATTTTTCTAACCCAGAAATTGTTTCTTTGTTATTTATTTTTGTTTTTTTTTAATCTGAGAAAACCAGGATTCCTAGTTATGACTAAACACTGACAATAGGGCAAAGGCATCAACATGCAAAATCTAGTAATTTGAAAATTAAATTCAGATCTTTCTCACCCTAGTCTAGTCTCATGCTTTAAAGTTTTCCTCATTCTTTATAATAGTCCATGCTCCTTGAAGGAAAAGAAGAATGTATCCCATGGCAAAGGCTAGAATCCATGCTGGCAATAGCTTGTCAGAATAATGACCCGATCTTCTTCAGAAAAAGCCCCATCAAGAAGAAAGAGGAACACATAGTCTGTAGTAAAGTGTGGAAAGTGCAACTTATTTTACTTTACAACAACCCTGTTTTCAGTAGCTAAGTAATTATTAGTAGAGACCTATCAAATTTGTAGTGGTTACCCTATGATTTTGTGGTCTGAGCATGCCACTAGTCACCATTTTTGCAATGGAGCATGGTGCCCCCCCCCTGCCACCTCTGATTAACCGAGGGGTCCCAGAAGTCCTGCCCATCCCCAGAGATTTACAGATGGTTATCTGCCAATCTCCGGGGAGGATCATGACTTCTGGAGCCAGAGCGCCATCTGTTGGCCTCCAGGGAAGGGAAGAACTTCTGGAGCCTCTTGATCAATCAGAGGCTTGGGTGACCTGGCATGCCTCACTGTGAAAATCTCCCCCACCTCTCCTTCCCCCCATGCTTCAGGACACTAGGGCTTCTTGCCATTTTCTGTTTTTTCAGTACTCTTTCCCACCCCTCACCCCCCCTCCTCTGAAGTGCTGGCCATTTCACACTTTTTTTGCAGTCCCCATGCTTTTTCACAGGGTGCCTACCCATTTCAGAGTTTCTGCAAAAATCACAAAATCACAAATTTGATAGGTCCCTAATTACGAGCTAACACAATCGTTTATGCTTCCTAATGATCCATGTTTGTTTCAATCAGTCTCAGTAACTCCTCTATATTGCTTGGGCTCAGACTCCCAGAATTCTAAATTCATAATTTACTCAGAATATTAGTAAATTATACTCCAGCACGTGGGGCTTCCCTCCCTGCTGTGTGAGTGCAGGGGCTACACATCAGTGGCAGGGAGTGCTGGCAATACAGGCAGTCATATGGAAGCTACACCGCTCACTGCAATGTGCAGTGCTGGCAGGAGCTGTGCCCCACTGGACACCTGCACTCTCAGCACCCCACCTGCTGCTGTGCAATGGGGGGAGTGCAGGGGGGTTCTCACCCCCCCACCTCCCTCACACCCATACTCTGCCCCCACAATGCCCCATATATACACAACCCCGCAACATATCCTATGCCCCACCACACAGAGCCACACCCCCTCACAGCCCCCCACACCCACATCCTACCACACACTCACACCCCACCATACACATCCACCATACACACACACACCACTCACACATCACACACACACACACATCACATATACCACAGACACATACCCCCATAGACACACACCACAAACACATACCACATGCACACATACTACACACAACACACATACACACTACACCCCCACACACCCCCACACAGCACACATGCATAGCAGACATACCACACACACAACACAGAACACACACTCCACACACCCCATACCCTCCCCCACCCACCCCATACACCCCACACACATGCACGCCACACACCACACACATGCACCACACACCACATACACAACACACCACAAACACACCACACATACCATATACACACCACGCACACATCACAAGCATACACACTCCCCCCAGAATATACATAACAAAGAATTTATTTGTGAGTCATTATGCAATCTCATCTGTATACACTATGCAAACACAAATCATGACAAAAACATGTTTTATAATAAAATTAAAATACGTTCTAGTAGGTGTTTGACTTTTAGTGTATGATTTGCTTTTTATTCTGGTTCCAAGATGGCAAACCCCCCACTCCCAAAAGGAGTATTTCCAGAGGGTAAGGGGAAGGACTTCTAGTGACAAAGGTCAGGGGTTAGGAGCTGGGACATCTGGTCCTAAAATTGTGACAAAGGGGAGGGGCAACTGTCAAGGGACGGGGCTACCCATGTGGCCCTCCACAGCTCACCAGAACTCCTTAAGCAGCCCTCCACACAAAATAATTGCCCACCCCTGGCATAGGCTGACAGATCTGGCCTCCAGAATAAGAGATTTAATTGATATAGATATGTAGATTTATACATTGAAACAGAGCAGTGGGGTAGCATAGAAATTAATGGCAAGAATAGCTGGAGGAATACAACTTGGTACTATGGATAAAAATTGGATATTATTTTCTCCCTGAATTTTCTGGCAAATTTCACTCTGGGGTATCTTGTTTCAAAATGTGGCCCCGATGACATTCTTGACAAAACTACCACTGACTTAAATCATGCCAACATTTCATCCCTGGCTATTTTTTGTCTTTCTGTTGAATACTGACTTAAACCACTGCTATTTTATGGTAATAGACATTTTGGCCGAGTCTAAATGAGAGTGGCTGTGAGGTATGTGATGTTCTCCACACATTTATGTGTTCCCCTTGCTTCAAGGTACCAACATGTGGGGGGTGTTGACCCTGGGTCAAAAAAAACTCACATGAAAAAATAGTGGAGTGGTGCATGTGGGAGCAGCGTGTGCTGCCCAAAACTGGAGCCTGGCTGGTCAGAACCATGCTCCAGCTGCCAGCCAGGTTCCAAGTGTCAGGATTGCCATGGCTACACCTCCCTGAGCCCCCCCAGAACCTCAGATAAGGCTGTGCTGGACCCAGCCTCCTGTATCCCACCTGGGATAACCTGCTGTATTCCAAAGGGCATATGGCACAACTGTTCCCCAGGGACAAGCAGCAGTGACACAAGGTTTGTCCCCGGGGGACAGGAAGCAGTGACACATTGCTTCCTGTCCCCCGGGAAACACGTGTCCACATTCATCTGGATGCAGCCTTTGAGTGTGTTTTTTAAAAGTGCCATGCCAACATTTGCAGGCATGAAAAGTTCTGCTAAGAAATATACATATAACTTTTATGTTTCAAGGGCAAAGGGAATAATGCACACACACAGAGATCTGCAAATGCTGAAAGTAAAAGGATATTCTTGTAAACAAAGTCAAAAGCATAAAACACCCTCTTAGCTTTCTTTCACTTCTACTACTCAGTGCCTTTTGTCTTCCAAGTACTGCACATCAGAGAAAATAAGAGACTTCTGGTTCTTTGAAGAGGCAAAACACACATATATAAATGAGACTGTAAAGTCTCTCAAGTTGAAAAAAGAAATGTCACTGTTATATTGATATCAACAGTAAAACAACACAAAGAACCATTTACAGATATGAAATGATAATTAAGAGAATGAAATCATCATCAGGGTTTCTGGTTTTCTGTGTTAAAAAAAATCCCCAATTTTCAGATTAAAAAATGGAACCCAAACTCCACATTTTTCTATGATTAAAATGAAACACGCTATACATTTATCTCTATATTAGTGGTGTTTCATTTTAATCACGGGAAAATATGGAGTTTGGGTTACCTTTTTTTAAGCTGAAAATTGGGATTTTTTTTTTAATCAGAGAAAACCAAGTTCCCTGGTCATTATTAAATCAGATTTTTAAAAGATGGTATGTTTACACGGTGAAATTTCTTTTGCATGAACATCAACAAGGAACCAATATGTAATATTCAGCTCTACATTGATGTAGCTTACACAAATGTGGTGTAGAATTACTCTGTTGTGTAACCACCATACCTTTAGATAATTTTAGTGTGCAGATGAGAAACCAAAGAAATGGAAACTGAGTTTATCAAGTAAATAGCACCTATTATATATATATATATATATATATATAGGTTTTATAAATAAAGCCCTGAAGTATGCTGTGACACTGAGGACTAGATCCTATTCTATCTATTAGACAGCTAGGTACATTTAAGTGGGTGACCCAATTCACATTTTTCAAGTCTCTGAAAAGCAGTTAACAAAAAAGATGGATATGTTTTCCTCTTACTCACTGCTCTTTGTCACTAATATTAAGATTAAGATGATGATCTGCTATCAAATTACACACTTTGAATGTTTTTTTCAGGGACTTGAATACAACAGGATAGGATCACACTTAGATACTCAAAACAAAATGGAACAAAATCTGGCCTTGACAATATGTTTACACAGCACAGTGTAGAGCCACATAGATACACCTGACCTAGTTCTGAACCAACTGGCTCAGGTACTACATATCCATATTAGTGCAGTCCTCTGCCCAAGCTAATTCTACTGTGCTTCTCAAAGTAATATGGTTATCTTTTTTTTTTTTATAATTTGTAAAGTTTAATAAATTTTACTTCACTTTCATTCCTGTTGTTTTCTTAATAAAAACAAATTAAAAGAAAAGCTTTACTTTTTTCTGTGGGGTTCTTAGTTTCCTCCCCAAATTTTCTGGTCTTTTTCACTCTCTTTGCTTGACGAGTCCTTGTCCAGATTGAATCTCTACCCCTTGTAATTCTTCTTAATCACTCACCAAGCCACTTGCCATCTCTCTTTCTCTCTAGCTGTCACATTCTTCTTTTTCCTCCCTGCTCTGTGCCATGTTAATCTTTTTTTTTTCATCCGGGTCTCTTCCCATCTCTGCCCCTCTAGTGGCCACTCAAAATTCATGGAGCAATGACTCTGGGAATGTCATTCTCAGTGAGATCTCTCTTCTCCTACTGGCTTCTGCCTGCTCCTGGATAGCAACTGGATCCTCCTTCTTTCTTCTTCTTCACAAGTTTTAACCCATGTTTCCTGCTTCTAGAAAAATGCTTTGACTACCAGGTCACAGAACAGATAGCATAAGCAGCAGTCTTCAGCCTCTCCTTTTGAAGTCAGTCTGCTCAGCAGCCAAGAGAAGAATATAGTTTGGATGAGGATGTAGGGAAAGGTTGTGTGGCTCCATAGGATGAATGGTTTCCTACAATGGAAGGGGTTGGTCCTGGGGCTGGTTTTGTTCAATATCTTCATCAAGATGTCATAGAGTGCACCCTCAGCACCTTGCAGATCCCACCAAGATGCAGGGGGGGGGAGGGCGGGGGGAGTAGTAGATATGCTGGAGGCAAGGACTAGGATTCAGAGTGACCTAGATAAATTGTAGGATTGGGCCAAAAGAAATCTCATGAGGTACAACAAGGACATGTGCAAAGTCCTGCACTTAGGATTGGACAGTCTCATGTACCAGTACAGGCAGGGGGATGACTGGCTGGGCAGCAGCTTTATAGAAAAGGATCTGGGAATTATAGTGGACAATAAGCTCAATAAGCCAACAGTATGCACTTATTGCAAAGAAGACTAATGGTATACTGGGCTGCATTAGTAGTGTTGTCAGCAGGGCAAGATAATTGATTATTCCCATCTATTCAGTACTGGTGAGGCCACATCTGGAGTAGTGTTCAGTTTTGCAGCCCCCCCCCCCCCCCCACACACACACAAACCCTACAGAAGGATATGTACTAATTGCAGAGGGTCCAATGGAAGGCAACATACATTATGAAGGGACTGGAGGACATGATTTATGAGGAAAGACTGAAGGAACTGGGATTATTTATTCTAGAGAAGAGGAGACTGAGATGGAATTTAATAGGAGCCTTCAACTTCCTGAAGGGGGGGTTCAAAAGTGGACAGAGCTAGACTGTTCTCAGTGGTGGAAGATGAAAGAACAAGGAGCAATGGTCTGAAGTTGCAGCAAGAGAAGTTTTGGTTAGATATTAGGAAGAATTTTCTCACTAGAAGGGTACTAAAACACTGGAACAGGTTACCCAGGGACGTGGTGGAATCCTTGGAGGTTTTTAAGACCTGGATAGACAAAGCTTTGATTGGGATGATCTAGTTTGGGATGGTCCTTCCTTGAGCAGGGGATTGGACTAGATGACCTCCTGAGGTTCCTTCCAACCCTCATTTTCTATGATTCTATGATTCTAGGGTGGGCCTCTACTCCTAACAGAGCTGAAAATGTACTGTTCATGCACTGAATATTAAATACAATGTTCATTGCATTGACTTTGAGGAGAAGGCTAGAGAGTCCTTTCCATAATGCCTAGCCTATGGTTTGGAGATACAGATTGTAGCTTTCCTGGGGTGAAGGCTGCCTATAACCTAGGGAAATGGCCTTATTATTAGGTATCTCAATGAAAGGTAGAATTTTCCCCCTGCTTTGTATGGGGTGTTCCTATTTTACTACAAGATAATACAGGATACTACAGGATAATCCCAAACTTTGTGGGATTCTACAAAAAAGCTACAGCTATATGGCCATGTACCTTCCACTTAAACATGTGAAGGAGAAATAGAATATGGCTGACAAGATGTAGTTCTTGTCTTCTAGCAGCACATTTGGATGGAGAAGGGACAGATTTTAAATATCTGCTTTCTCATTCTCATATGACCCGATAATTATATTTTATTTTTAGAAGATCTCTATAAGTAAGTTTTATAGCTTAGCATTTGTACAGTTTATACTCCCCTGGATGTAAGATGAAAGCATCTTCATTGTTGGACTTCACATTCGACTTGAACTTCACCAAGGTTGAACAGCACATAACCAATCCCATTGACTCCAGTAGGATTGTTCTGACAGAAGATGGTTGTTCTCAGTGGAATTAGGATTTTTTTAAATATGATTTAGCTGTTGTGAGCTAACATCAGTGAATTATGAGTTAACTAGATGAAAGCAAAGAGATTTTCAAATATATTCTATCTAGTCCATGTCCCAGACTCTTCAAAGGAGGTCAGAAGTGTCTTTATTGCTAAGATTAAAAAAAAGAAATGCCAACATAACTACAAAATCCTTGGGAGATAATAATGAGTTATATTAATTATGATATTATTTTATAATAATTAATAACCTTTTATTTTCCTCTCAGAGGATCATCACCTTGTTGTGGCAGAGAGGCTTGCATGTTCCAATGACCCCAAGAGTGATGCTGTCTGGAGCTCATGCTCCTGGTAGGGCCATCCATGGTAGTAAGGTTGAGGGGGGGGTTCCAGACAAAGAACAATCTGAAGGTGGAAGAAGGCTGCAACGGAGAAGTGGCCCCAGTCATTATAGTTTACCATGCCACTGAACCCGGCCACCAACCATCAAGATTGTGTGGACCTGACTGCGCACTAGAGTTCCCATGCTAAATATGCCATGCACAGACTTCTGTCAAGTCCAAAAGCCCTGTGATGATGGAGAACTGGTGTTGTGGGCAGGGCTCTGATACCCTGGAAGCCCCCAGCCAAGAATCTGCACACAGGTAGCAGATGTGCGATGGTCATTGGGCACCTGTGCTGGGACTCAAAGGGCAGACAAAGGAAATGATACAAAGACATGCTCAAGGTCACCCTCAGTCATGGAGGCATCAACACCAATGGCTGGGATTAGCAAGCTGCTGACCATTTGGTGTGGTGTCACCTGGTCCACTAAGGTGCATGCCACTTCAAGGCCCAACGACTCAATACCAAGGCAGAATGGTGGTGGAGGAAGGAGAAGGAGACCAATCCGAGGCTGTATATCCCACTCCCCAATGCAACAATATGCTCCCATTGCCAAACAATGTGTGCATCCAGAATCGGGCTCCTGTGTCATCTGAAGATCCATCAAGCCTGACAGATATCATCCTCAACTTTGAAGGACCTTTCAACTCTCTTGTGGCCCAGTTTACTCCCTTTTACTTACAAAAAGAGGTGCTGACTCCCATGAATTAATCTAAGAGTCAGTCAAACTTAAAAATGAGCTGTAGCAAGGTCAATGGTATAGACAAAATGGAAAATGAGCAACAGTTAATCAAGAAATGTATGTCCATCTAATTTTGAACTAAAGCAAATGCTTCTGAAAAATAGAATATTCCCTGTTCAGCAATGTTTTTGGTATATTTTCTTTATACAGAAAGAATATATATATATATATATATATATATATATATATATACACACACACATATATATTCTTCAAGGGCACTGTGAATATCTTATTTTAGAATATAAAAAGCTCCATGAACAAGGAAATGAAGATCAAATTCTCCTAAGGATGAAAACTGTCATTTTAATATTTTTCTATATGTGTTTCTTCTTTTTACTACACTTCACAGCTCAATATTGGCACAGACTATTTCTATTAGTGAATCATTCTATCTTTCATCTATTTAAGGGAAAAACCCTGAACTTTTCTTCAGTAAAAAGGTATCATGATGAACAGTGTTTTCTTAGGTATGGATTTTATTTAGGTGCTCAATGCTCCAGAAATGGATGGTAGAAATGCAACATATTTGATGAGAGTTTAGGCAAATTTATATTCACATTCATATTCACTAATGGCTTGACATGGAGATACAATACTCTTTCCCCCACTCCCCTGCTTCTTGCAGTCTTGTCACTTCAGTTTGCAACTGTGAATTATCTCTTAGGTAAAGAAATAACTGTAAAGGATTGTGGGAGTTTTGTTTCTTTTAAAATCAGGAATTCCCTAAACCATATGCTTTCCATTAACCTCATTTTTCATTTTTTAACTCGGGCTGTTTCATTAAGTGATAGAAAACTCCCAAGAGCTATAATAGTGAAAGCTTAAGACAATTGCTTTATTATGATAGGAAATCATCCATGCCTACAAATTAGAACAAGCACTGTATTACCACAGTGACACAGCAAAGAAATAGCAGGGAATTTCCCCCATTATCATTCTGGTCCCATGTTTCATCTAAAGTGGATTCTTATATGTTATCTAAATATAGAGTGCCTTAAGATATGATAAATTATAAACTATTCCAATTACATTTCTTAGCTAAAAAAAGTCTAAATCACCTTCTAATATACAACAAACAGAAAGGAAGTCTAAATATTAATTTCATTGGCATATCATCAACTTGATATTGAATGCAGATTGATTGAAAGATATTATAGCTATTCATGAAAAATAGATAGCTTTCTCATTTGCCATTGATTTCTAAGGAGATTTTCACATTCTTTTTACTCTGAATTTCATTGCATTTTGCATATATTATAGTATGGTGGCAGCTACGTGTTTCTTAGAAAACAAAGTTTTATGAAAAAAGTTAAGCAATAATTTTTTGTATATGTTAACTAAACTTTGTTTCCATTGGTATATTGGACTGACTGTTTTCCATCTTCTCAGCAGAGGAGTCAGAGAAAAAAAAGACACAGAGGCAAAACTCTGTGCCAGACTGATCTTTAAAAGCAAACAGAGAAGTGCATGCAGAATGGTATTCACCATTTCCTTTATAGCACAACATATTCCTGCACTACCTCCTACCCAATTTTTAGGAGAAATTGGGGGGTTTTCACAAAGCTAGTACTTCTCAGGCTATTATCTGTAAGGTAAGGAGGTACATATCTTCTATATAAATTAAATCTCTTATTTCAGAGGCCAGATCTGTCAGCCTACACCATGGGTGAGCAATTATTTTGGGTGGAGGGCTGCTTAATTAGTTTTGGTGTACTGTGCAGGGCCACATAGGTAGTCACTCCCCTTGACTATTACCCCACACCATCTTGTCACCATCTTGGGATTGCAAGTCCTGCCACCTAAATCCTGACCTTTGCCACCAGAAGTCCTTCCCCTTGCACCCTAGCAGGACAGGTAGGGAATACAGGATGACTTGGACATACTTTCAAGGTGGGCCTATCAAAACCAGATGGCCTTCAATGCAGAGAAGTGCAAGGTGCTGCACCTCAGTAAGAAGAACCCTCAGCATACTTACAGGCTTGGCAGTACTACACTCACTAGCACCATGACCTAAAGGGACTTGGGGGTCTTGATTGACCACAAGATGAATATGAGCCACCAATGTGATGTGGTGGTGGGCAAAGCTAATCAAACTCTGGCATGCATCCACTGATGCATCTCAAGCAAAACCAGGGAAATCATCCTCCCACTTTACTCAGCCCTGGTAAGATGGCAGCTGGAGTACTGTGTCCAGTATTGGGTCCCCCACTTCCAAAAGGCTGTGGAGAAGCTTGAGAGAGTCCAGAGGAGAGACACTCATATGATCCAAGGCCTGGAGGGAAGGTCGTACAAGGAGAGATTGAAGGACTTGGGACTTTTCAGTCTGGAGAAGACAAGGCTCAGGGGGGACTTGGTGGCAGCCTACAACTTCATAAGAGGGGTACATCAGGACCTGGGAAAATACCTGTTCACCAGAGGTCCCTAAGGGATAACACGGTCTAATGGCCATAAACTCCAGGAAGGTTGATTTAGACTGGATATAAAAAAAAAAAAATAAGTTCTTTATGGTGCACATGTCCAGGGTCTGGAACAAACTCCCGCCAGAGGACTCCTTCAAAAAACTGCTGGATTGATTTCTTGCTGGGATCACTTGATCCCAGCTGACTTCCTGCCTATGGTGGGGGGGGGGGGGCTGGAACTGATGATCTCATGAGGTCCCTTCCAGACCCTAATGTCTATGGAATCTATGAAACCTACTATAGCATATTTTTATTTTATTACAAAAATATGTTTGTCATTATTTGTGTTTGCATAGTGTATATAGAGGTGATTGCATAATAACTCACAAATAAATTCTTAGTTTTGTATATTCTGGTGCATGCATGTTGTGTGTGTGTGGTGTGGGGGGGTTGGGGGTGTATGGTATATGTGCGTGGTATGTGTGGTGTGTGTTTTTCGTGTGTGGTGTCTGGTATGTGCGATATGTTTGTGTGAGGTGTGTGTGATATGTGTGGTATGGGGGGTGTGCTTTGGGTGTGTGGTTTGTGTGGGGTGTATGTAGTATGTGTGGTGTGTGCATGTGGTGTGGATGTGTGATGTGTGTGTGGTGCATGTATGGTGTGTGTTTGAGGGTGTATGTGTGTGGTATATGTAATGTGCATGTGGTGTGTATGCGTGTACGGTGGATCTGTAGGATGGGGTGTGGGGGTGTAGGTATCACCACACCCCCCAATCTCCTTCACACCCACACACTACCCACCCCAGCTCCATGCTGCCACCGCCCCGTTTCCTCTTGGACATGGGCTCCACGCTGCCACCAGCCCCACGCTCCCGGCTCCCTCACAGCTGCAGCCCCACCCCCTGGTGTTTCCCTACCTGCTGCCTGGAGCCAGCAGGAGATCAGAGAAGCAAGCCGGTCCCAGGGGCTGTGGCTACAGCATGAAAACTGCACTTAAGGATTATGACCCTGTTCTGCTTTACGAAGTGAATAGTTCTCTCATAGTTCTTCCCATTGCTGAGTGAACAATATTGTGGAGAGCATTGTGTACTCCTTTCATGTCAGGATCCAGTTTTATTCAGCTTAACCTGTTGGGATCAAGCTTATTTAGATGTAAGGCATGTAGGTGAAGCAGAGAGCCTATCTTATAGGAATAGCATTGACTTCAGTGCACAGTAAAGTGAGTAGGAGGAAGTACCTCCCCACCACCTTTGAACATTAGTTTAATGATGAACTACCACAGGAAAGATGGAGGATGCTGACAATCTTCCTAAGCCAGTAGTCATTTTGTTGTGAGATAAGCACGGATCCTGGTTTTCTCTGACTTAAAAAAAAAAAAAAATCTCCAATTTTCAGATTTAAAAAGTAACCCCAAACCCCATGTTTCCATGATTAAAATGAAACACCCACTATATATATATTCATATATTAGTGACGTTTAATTTTAATCATGAAAATATGTGGATTTAGGGTTACATTTTTAAATCTGAAAATTGAGGACTTTTTTTTTATTCAGGTAAAACCACGATCCCTGTTTATAACACATTTATAAAGTTCCATGTATAGAATAGATGAAGGTGGGAAGATTATTGGATTTTAAATTTAAAGTTGTCTTAGATCAGGGTAAATATGGTATATAGATGGGAGGTGTGGATTCAAATCCCTTTAACTTGTGAGGGTTCTAAAACACAAGTCTCCTATTTAAAACTAGGCTACTGGGAAATTTTCTCCTTCTCTTCCAAGCTGTATGCATGATTTCAATTTCAAACACTCATCCAATGTATTCATTTATTCTGTTTTCTTTTCTTTCCCTGCCCCCCACCCCCAATCTATGGAACTGGGAACCTATGATGAGTTTATGCAAAGAAGAAATTGGATCACAACTGTGCCTAGATGGAAATAGGTGCTTTGATGGCTATGTTGGCTCTCTTCTTAGCATCTCACTAGCCCACATGTACACTCTAGGAAACCTTTCCAGACCAGACTGGAGCCATATAAAGAATCTGGTTCCCTTAGAACTTTTCTGCATGCTACGTATGACAGAATAGGATCCTATGTATTGATGTAAGGTGCTTATGCATATACTCCAAGAGCCTCCTAATTGAAGTGCTCAGAGCATCTCAGATATCAGAGTACCTGTGCTTCAAAATGGCAGTGGGGCACTTTATCTAAAGCTCATCAAACCACCATTCTGAAGTGTGGGGACACTGATACATGAGATGCTGGAGGTTGCTGGAGTGTGATTATTACCATGCTCCAGCAGGCTCGATTGATCGAGTCTGCTCATGTATATGTGTCTTTAGATGCCTAAAAGCCTTATAAATTCCATACAAATCTCTTAGAGATGGAATAGAATCTGGGTCTGTACCAAGCAGGGAAAATGTAGGGGAAAGCATGACTCTGTAGCCTCAGTACAAGCCTTCAGTATTCATGACTTTGGCCTCAACCATATCTTCCAAGATGTTTATAATCAAAGACCTTGAGTTGCTTTACCATGGAAGTCATAATACTAATAAGAAAGCACTGCAAGGTGTTAACTTTTTTCCCTTGGGACTTTGAGTATCCTCAGTTCTCACTAAACAATAGGAGCTGAACATTCACTATATTTTTTTTAGAACTGAACCTTGAAGCACTGCTGAGACTAGAGCTGCATCAATGAGAAGCAGAATATTTCAAAACAGCTTGGTATTTTCTCGAGTCTTAACATCCTTATCCATATGCATATTATGTACATTTAAATTCACAGTTCCAAACTCCCTTTACCACAAGACACTAATGTCAATGAGCCATTTTACAAGTGCAATTTTAATTTAAATAAATCAAAAACTGTTTTTATGATCCCATTTGTAATTAATGCAACCTGCCTGTAAACTGCAGAGTCTAATATCTCTTGAGAAGGAAATCTTGACAAAACTGAAAATGATATGCAGTAGTTAAGTAGCTCTTATTTAATTAATTCCAAGTAACAAACATATAAATCAATTTTTGGGAGGATATGAGAAAATAAAACTAAAATCAAAGCTAAAGCCTTGGAAAATGTCTTGAACACGGACAAGTTCTTGCTGAGCAGACGTATTTCCAATTTCTTTTTGGATTAGGCAACAGGAGTTTACAAGACTATAAAGCCATCGTTTCCTTGTGAATCTTGCTCTCTCTTATTTTTTGTCAATATTTTCATACATATTTTTAAGCATTATTCAGAATAAAAACTCCATACTCAACCAACTGTTTTTTTCTTAGTGACTTCTTGTGAGAAATTTAGTATTGATACCCTGCAATCAACACCAAAGTTAGGGTAAGATTACACGTTATCATTAGATCCTGTTAAGAGCACTTAAAACTTGAATAACCACCAGGGATCCTAGTTTTCTGTTCACCATGGAAAACCATGGAAAAATACAGAATCTGCATTTTTCTTACCAAAAGTGCAGTGGCATCCTGTGGTGAGCAATGCCATTTCTGCTCTCTTTGATTTTTGCTATGATTTTTGCTTCCTGGCCAATCAGTTAATAATGGTTTAGTTACCCTATAAAGTACAAATCTATCCTGCCTTCTTCCCAGTTCTGAGAGGCCAGGGGTTCTGTGCTGTACCCCCACCTCCTGCACTGAACTCCTTTCTTGTGCCACCATAGGTGTCCCTTCCTGCTATCTTACAGGGGTAAGGGAAGGAAGCAGAAACTGGAAGAAGGAGAGGGAACCTGGAGCCCCCTGTAGTGACAGGAGGAGAGCAATTATTAGGAGTAGTACCCAGACCAAAAGCCAATGGCTGCATTTTATCTCTGATTAAGAAATGTAACCATTGTCTACAGTTTTCTACTGTAGTTTTCTCTTTCAAAAAGCCAAAATTTATTTTTAGATTTTTTTTTTCTATTTTAATTAATAACATTTTTCTATTTATTTTTTCATAAATAGATGTCATGGTAGTTATTGAAATACTTCATTGGTTGAAAACAGTCGTATACCTAATAAATATAGAAATTCATTATCACGGATGCACTGCTTCAGTGTAGCATGTTGATAGAAAATAAATAGGAATGTAATTTACCTGCTCTCAACATTGTTTTGTACTATATTATTTTCTCATTGTATGTACAGAAGAAAAGAATACAAATAATAAACACCAAAAGCAACTTTATTAAAGCACATGGAATTCAAATTACTTCCAGGAAATGTTTGTGGAATGATCTTCTAATGGAGATGATATCAGATAATACCAGTCTCTTCCAAATGTTAGAGATCTTCAAAATTATCCTAAGAGATAAATTATTTTCCATCATGACTAGAACATTGACAGTGTTAGCAGTTTCTTATTATCAGGGATCCTGGTTTGCTCTAATTTATATTTCTATATAGTAGTGATGTTTCATTTAAATCATGAAAAAACATGGATTTGGGGTTACTTTTTTTTTAACCTGCCCCGCACCCATAGTGCCTGGGCCCCTTGCCTCTTGATCCTCTACCACTTTCTCCCTCTCCACCCCCTGCGTTTTCCACTAGATCCCTTCCTGCTTGGCCACTCCCACCTCAGTGCCTTCCCCCCCAGGCCCTGCCTCCTCTGCTTGGTCTTACTGTCACTTGCCTCCCATCCTGCTTGCCACCCCCATACCTGTGCCCCCTGATGCCTGCCCCTTCCCTGTCATGCCTGCATCCTCTGGCACCTGTTGCCCAATTCCACTTTTTCCCCTACTGCCTTCCCCCTCTGCTTGGTTCCCTCTGCTGTCTCCCCCTGTATTCCTTTCTTGCTACAACTTGGCCACTTCTCTCAGCCCTGGTTCTGGCTGGAGTCCTTCTCCAGGGTAGGGAATATGAAGTGTATGCTGCCTCTGGCACCAACCCAGCCATTCAGCATCTGCAGCAGCAGTGGCAGCTACAGTCCCAGCTTCAGAGTTTGGGAGAGCTGCTGCCACCTCTACATGACCAGGATGGGACTGGAGGCAGCACATACTCCATTCTCTCTGCTCTGTACCCTGCTTCAGCCAGAGCTGGAGCTGTGAGGGGAAGGTAAGCAGTGATAGGTTGGGTTTTGGTGGCAGCACAAAGCTAAGATGGGAGGGAGCAGACCCTACTGGGGACATGTGGTGGGGAGACAGTGGTTATGGCTCCAACCTCATACCTGCAGCCACTGCCCCTTCCCTCTGCACCTACTCCTAGATTTGAATAAATACAGTATATCTATCTATCTATCTATCTATCTATCTATCTATCTATCTATCTATCATGAGGATTTAGGAGAGGTTATATACATATAATACTTATTATCACTTCTTCTAAAACCTCATGATGTTAACCACTCAAGAAAAGCTAAAAAAGAAAAAAAGACATGGTTTTTCAATGTCCTTTTTATATTATGGGAACTATTTTTACTTTCTCTTTCATTTAAATTAGTCTATATTTTCAAGGGGTGTAGGTTGTAGCTGTGTTGGTCTAAAGACATAGGCAGACAAGGTTCCTTGGGTGAATCTGATGTCTTTTATTAGACCAACCCAAATAGTTGGAGAATAGTTATTAAGCAAGCTTTAGGGTTCAAAAACCCTTTGTCAGGCTTAGGAGGTTTCAGCAGTTGGTGTGTGCTCTTCCTGGATGGAATGAAAAGGAAAGAAGCCAGAGGCTGGGCTGGGGAGTCAGTTGTCAGGCAGATTATAATGTGTCAAAAATCCAATGTCTATATTTAGTCCACGATTTTTAGTATCCAGGAGGTTGATGAAATGGAGTTCATAGGCTTGTCTCTGGGAAGTGTTTTGTAGGTTTCCTTTGAGGATCACAACTGAGAGATTGGAGACAGAGTGGTGTTCTTGTGAGAAATGTGCCCCCACCGGTAATTGGGTATTTCTGTCTTTGATAGATTTCCGGTGTGCGTTCATTCTGGTGCGCAGTTGTTGTTTGGTGTCTCCTACATATTTTCCATCAGGGCATTTGGTGCATTGGATGAGGTATATTACATTCCTGGAGGTGCAGCTGTAAGTGATGGCTCTGTTGTAGGGTGTAGTAATTGTGGGGGTGGTGGAGATGTGTTGGCAGGTTTTGCATTTTTTGTCATGGCACAGTCTGGATCCTTTTGGTGTGTTCTGGGCTTGAGGAAGTTTGCTTCTGGTGATGAGGTTAGCGAGGTTTGGTGCTTGTTTGAAAGCTAGGATGGGTGGCTCTGGGGAGATCTTTTTAAGAATAGGGTCCCTTTCTAGCCTGACAACTGACTCCTCAGCCCAGCCTCTGGCTTCTTTACTTTTCATTCCATCCAGGAAGAGCACACACCAACTGCTGAAACTTCCTTAGCCTAATGAAGGATTTTTGAACCCAAAATCTTGCTTAATAACTATTCTCCAACTATTTGGGTTGGTCTAATAAAAGATATCAGATTCACCCAAGGAACCTTGTCTGTCTATATTTTCAAGGCTTTTTTCCCATAAATAATGTAATAGTGCTAGCTCATTATTTAATCCGTACATCAATTTCTGAAAGAATCAATTTATATCATATAAAAAATTCGATCCTTGCACATAAATGGTTTTGGATTCTGCCACTTATATAGCAATAATCTCTTCATTCAAAATATTGCTAATACAATCCACTTCAGGGATGAATACAATGTATTTTTAATGTCAGTGAAAGCATGCAAGAGAAAACCCCCTGAAATAAGGCATTACACTTAGTGCAAGTCTTTCAATTGTTTTCTCTACATGATTCCAAACTAACTGGATTTATTAGCATAAAAACAAAAAAAAAGTAAAAAAAAAACACAATGATCTACATGATTCAACCAATAGTGATTGTCCTAAAAAAGGCTGTGCTTGAACAGTCTGCTTGAAATTGGATGAAGTGTTTTAAAATTGGATTAAACAGAATTCAAAAGGGCTGTACTGCACAGAGCCCTTAGGATAATATTCCACAGTTAAGGACTGTCCTATCTAAAGTTCTTTCCTATATGGTTTTCAAAAGAAATGCTGTACATAGATAATTATATAGTAATAGTAATAACATGATATCATCCACATCAGCTACATAGTTTTCTAAAATGTACGTCTTTTCTGTTTCTAACACTCTGCTTCTCATATAGCCTTTAGCCAAAGTCCCTTCAAAACAACAGTAGACTTTTTTTTAGGAGTCTTTCTTCACTTTTCAGAGGACCTGGCTCAATTGGTGGAAAAAATGTTGAAATCTAAAATTTGGTTCTAGCTTTATTCAAGTACAGTACTGGTAAACCCAAACCATACCAAATCTTCTGCAAATATGGGAAGCATAGGAGAAAGTCACTGATATGCAGTTCTTGCTAGAACTAAACGAAGTAAACAAAACATGTAACCTGGAACAAAATGGAGAGGTAGGAGAGCATATGTTCCCTCCAGCTTCATGGCCATTACCAAGAAAAGTTAATATAGCCTCAGAGGGCATGTCCAGATGATTCCACACGCACCTCTTGACACATCTCAAAGCAGTTTGAGATGTGGCAAGAGGTCCACTGGGAATAAAAAAAGTTCCCTATGCTTCATATTTTTAGTGTGGACTCAAAATTCAATACCTGGATAACCAGGTATAATCCTCCCCCCTCCCTCCCCAACAAACAAACCCACAGAAAAAAAGTGGTGCAGGAAACTGGAGGCTGAGTCCTCTAAAGAGATGGTCTGGTAGCTGGTCAGAGTGTCTGTATGGCTGCCCCTTCCTCTGGTGTTGCAGCAGCGACCTGGATCCAGGCTCCATCTCCAAGTAAGTACGTACTGGGGATGGGAGGAACTACAACTAGCTTGGTGGGTGCAGGGGACTGGGGAGGAGGGGGACTGTGGGGTGGGGCTCCTTGGGAGCAGTGGGCTCCTGTCTGTTCCCTGCAAGGTCCATAGCCCCTCCTCCTCCACAGCATCAGTGATCATCAAAGCACTCAGGGCCCTCCAGGCACAGCCCCCTGTGTGGTGCAGGGCAGCATGGTGCGGCCCCGGCTGCCTGGTACCTGGTGCTGCCTGTGACAAATCATGTGGGCCCAGCTGGCTGAGCGCAGGGCCATGAACATTTGGGTACCTCTGTGCTGCTTGGGCTGTCAACCGGGGCCCTGCACCACTCTCAGGGACCACCCATTGCACCGGCCATGTCCGGCATGCACGGGCTCTGCGTGCCATCAGGCTGGGCCAGTTCCATGCACACAGGACCTGGCCCACTGTGACAGGTAGTCCTTGTTAGTGGCTTGGGGCCCCAGGTGGCAGCGAGCTGTCTAAAGGCACATAGCCTCATATTGAGCTGGGCCAGGACTGAGCAATGTGGCACAGGCAGCACTGTGCTGCCCTGCACCACATGGGGGGCTGTGCCAGGAGGGTCCTGAGAACCCCAACAACTGCTGCTGTTTCTGGGGTGAGCTGTGGGCCCTGTTGGGGGGCTGTGACCCCTGTAGAGGGGCTGTGGCCCGACAGGGAGGATCTGTGGCCCCTGTGGGGGGGGGGGGGGCAGTCTGTGAGCTCTGGGGAGGGGGCTGTGCCTTGCAGGAGACAGAGGACTCACCCCTCCTAAGCAGCACCTCCAACACTGTCCCACCACACCCATGGTCTCCCCACAATCCAGACACAAACCCCACACCCCCAAGCCACCCCCACAAACCTGTCACCCACATACCTGGCCCTGTGAGGCAGGAGTGAGGGGACTGGGGTGGGAGCATGCTGTGAGTTGAGAATGAGGAACAAGGATAGGGGCAGGGCACTGGCATATTAGTGCTGCTCTGCACTGCACATCCTGGTGAGCAATGGTGATATGGGCAATTCTGGTTTTTCTATGACAAAACAGCCAAAAGCAAATGTCAAAATGTATAGATATTTAGATTGCATTTTGTTATGATGATAGAGGCACTGGGACACTTCCATATTGGTTTAAACTTGTAAATACAGGAAACCCTTACTTCACAAATCCGCTATTCACAGATTAGAATATTCAAAGTGTGCCATGCCAATGGGGTGGGTCAGCGCAAGCACCGCCACGGCTCCCTTTGGTACTGCACCGAGCTTCTGCCTCTGTGTAAGCAGGCACAGAGTGTTGCATGGGGAGGGGGAGGGGGAGGGCAGAGCTGGGGAGAGCAGAGTGGAGAAGAGAGCCGGATGGGCAGAGGGGGAGAACAGAGCTGGACAGGTGGAGAGTGAGCCCTGGGAATGGGGAGGGAGGTGGTGATGGCACCAACATCTTTTCCCTTGGAGACAGCTGCAGTCAGTCCCCTGGTTCTGCAGGGGAGCCCCGCGCTTCCAGCTTCTCACAGCTGGACAATCCAGAGGGAAGCTGTGGGATCTGATGGGGAGCCCTGTTAGTATTCATGGATTTTGCCATTCATGGGGATCTCCAGAACAGATCCCCCATGAATGGTGAGGATCTTCTATTATATAAATAAAACTTTGCCCAACTAATCTCTGTATATATATTGGCATTTCATTTTAATAATGAAAGAACCCAATTTGGGGATTTTAGTGAGATAATTTGGGTTTCTTAGCAGATAATTTGCAGTTTTTAAACAAAGAACACCATGGCTGCAGCTGGTGAGACAAGTGGTGAGAGGATCGTGTCCAGAGGAGCCTGTCCAGGGCCAGCACTAGGGACACATATGGAGGCCAGATGAGATGGCTGAACTCTTGGCCTTTTGGGGCCAAAGGGGCACACTTGAACAGATCAAAGTGGACCACCACAAGGAGCACGTCTTTTAGGTGGTAGCTGCCTAGATGGCAGAGCGGAAGCACCCCATCCAGGTCTTGCAGGTGCATAGCCTGGGGCTGCAGGTCTAAGGGGGGGGGGGGGATGCTGTTGCAGGTGGAAGCAGGTCACAGCTAAGCAGCAGTCCCCACTGCCAGACTGCTCCAGTGCATAGAGGGGGCAGGGGACACTCCCCGCTGGTTAGGGGTGCCTCACCATTCCAATAGTCCAGC
Organism: Alligator mississippiensis; assembly: GCF_030867095.1. Lineage (NCBI taxonomy): Eukaryota > Metazoa > Chordata > Crocodylia > Alligatoridae > Alligator > Alligator mississippiensis. Next base: position 382,422,927 of record NC_081824.1, read on the forward strand.
TGCTCCAGGTTAGAGCTGCTTTAGCAGTCCAGCTGGCACAAAGGGTAGCATACGCAGATACCAAGTGGCTGGACCTCAGAAGCTCCTGTCTATTTGTAACTTTCATACCATGGGTGCTAAGGCCCACCTTGCTAACTAATAACCCTGTGTGGGACTAATGAGTGAGTGGTACAGCTAAATTCTTGGGACAACTAATGAGAAAACAGGATAGGAATGTTGTGTGGGTCAAAGCATCAAAACATGAAAATGAGTGTGCCTGAGGGGGATACTGAGCAGAGACCCACCAGTCCTCAAAGGCATCCAAGGAGCTGGTGGATGCCACCCAGTGGTGCTCCACTGATAAATGTGCATGGATGAGTGACAGAAAAGCAGCCCCATAGTCCCTGGGCACCTTCCTGGCCAAAGCTTCCTTCCTGGTCAAGTTCAGGGCCCACTTGACCAGGGCCAGGAAGAGGTTGACCAGGAGATCCCAGGACTTGGTTGGGCCATGGAAGGGTTGCCCAAAAACAAAAAAAAGGTGGGAGGTGAAGTTCAACCAGAACTTCAGGAGGAGATTCTGGAAATGGAGGTGGAGGGGCTGCAGCCTGGTGCACTCGCATTTCATATGTGCCAGGGTCTCCCTCTGCCTGTAAATGGGGCAGGAGACCAGGGTGTCTGTGAAGCTCACCACATACATGCCTGTGGTGATGGCTTCATAAAGGAGCTGGCAGCTGAGGTCCCCAGTGGCTTGTGGGATGAGGGTGGAGTACAAACTCAACCACTGGGGTGCCCCAGCCATGCCCACACTGAGCAGGTCCCACCACTTGATGTCTGGGTGGTACACAAGGGTGGCATAATGGATTGTGTGGCACATGACCATGTAGAGATGGTGGTGATGGACAGTGGAAGAACAGATGTGTCTGGTGACCTCCATCTGGTGCTGGAGTGGAGAGTGCCGCAAGGCTGGGTGAGGCACCAGCCCCACAATAAACTCTGGTGGGCTAGAGGACATGGGTAGAGGGCAGAAACTGCCAAAGCACAGAACCTGGTCAACAAGGGCAAAGGCATCGGGAGGCAGGGCAGATTTCACCTCCTGAACCAGATGGCAAGTTGCACACGTTATGGTTAGACCCATGCACTAGGCCAGTGCAGCAGGGTCCACTCATGTCTATCATAGTCCAGGAGTTCTCCAATACGGGCGACACCAGCCAAGATCAACCTCTCTCACAACCAGGGTGCCTCTGCTGTCAGCACCTCTGGCTGGGGATTCCAGAGGAGGGGCTTGATGAGCAGGTTGGTGCCCTAGGTGAGTGTTGCAGGGGACCTGGAAGCAGAGACAAGCCTCCAGGCCCAGAGGAGATCCTGGTAGAACTCTGGAAGTCCTTGCAGGCCCTGCAGGAAGAAGCCCTACAGGCCGAGGAGCTCCCAGTTGTAATGAAGCCCCTGGAAGTGGCAGAGGAAGGTATGCTCAGGTGGTCCCAAGCTGCGTGGCTACCAACACTATAGCAGTCACTGTAAGGCCTTAAGGCAGAAGTCAGGACCTGGCTGTGGAGACAAACCAGGCCCTGGTTGCCCTCCCACAATGGGAGGCTCAGAGCCTCTGCAGTGACCCAGTGCCATCCTGGCCAGAAAATCTCCATTGTCCATCTCTGGAGCCCTGCCAGGACCTCAGGGGACACAGGCAGGGTGTGTAAGCGGTGCCAGAGCATGGACAGGACCAGCTGGTTCAGCATCAGCACTCTCCCATGCAGGGAGAGACACCTCAGGAGCCCTGCCCAAGCCCGGAGCTGCTCTACCACCCTTGTCTCCAGCTGGTACTAGTTCTCTGGTGGGAAGGGTCTGTGGGGGACAGATAGACCCCAAGTAGAGCAGCAAGCCTGCACCCCAGAGGATTCCATGGAGCATGGGTGGGAGTGAGCCCACCTGCCACCCCCCTCCAGGTCAAAGCTCTTGACCCAGTTGACCCGGGCAGAGGAGGCCACTGAGTACAATGCCTGGCAGGCCTCCACTTGTGCCATGTCACCTAAGTCCTGGACCATGTTGTCAGCATACCCTGACAGGACCAACTGCACCACTGGCTCCCAGAGCATTAACCCCACCAACCGCCTCTGCAGGAGAATGAAGAAGGGCTCCAGCCTTAATGCACACCTCTCTGGAATGGAATGGGCTCCATCAGGGTCCAGTTGAGCTTGACCAAGCACTGCAGAGGGGTACAGCACCTGGAGAGCCTGCATGAAGCAAGGCCCAAAGCCCAAGGCCCTCAGCATGCCTGTGAGGTACCTGTTATCTACTCTGTCAAGTGCCTTCTCACAGATCCAGGGATAGGAGGGTGAAAAACAGACCCTCCTGGCATGCTAGCTTCAGGTACAGGTTGTCAAAGATGGAACATCTGGGCACCGTGTATGTCTGTTTGGGATGGATCACATTTGTCAGCACAGACTGCAGGCGCAGCGAGATGACCTTCACTGCCAACTTTTAGTCCGTGCAGTGGAGAGACATGGGACACCAGTTCCTCAGGTCACGGGGATCCCCCCTTTTCAGCCCTCCAACTTGGTGGGAGAGGTCCCCACTTCCTTCAGATTTTTCCCAGACCACGCCAAAGTCTGGGCTAAGAATGTCCCAGAAGGCCTGATAGAACTCCGTGGTCATCCTGTTTATGCCTAGTGCCTTGTTGCCAATCATCAGGCAGAGAGTGCTTAAAACTCAGTCAGAGTGACAGGAGCCTCCAGCTGGTCCCAGTCACCCACACTGACCTGCAGGAGTCCCTCCCACAGGTTCTGACAGGCTTCAGCATCAGCTAGATCCAGGTAGAAGAGCTCTTCGTAGAAGCCCCGTGTGCCCCGGCACATCTCACCTGAATCCATGAGGGGGGTGTCATCACTTACCAGAAGGCAGGTGATGTACTTCTTGACCCCCCACCTCCTTTCCAGGGCATAGAAGAAGCTGGAGCCATAGTCCATCTCCTGAAGGACCTGGAAGGGCAAGCGGACAAACTCACTGCGGGTGTGGTGGTTGTTCAGAGCATGAATCTCTTTCCGCCTCTACACACTCTCTGCAGAGGGATGGTTTGGTTGGGTCAGTGGCCAGGTGCCTCTCCAGCTGTAGCATTTCCTGCTCAACCTGCTCTCAGACCACCTCCCTCTGCCAGGTATGCCCCCAAGTGTCTCTGTGGCAAAAAAAAGCCATATGCGTACCTTCCCCACATCCCACCATCTCCAAGCCAAGGGGTGCCCATTGCTCCCACCAGGCCAGCCAGAACCCCCAGAAGACCTTCCTAAAGCTCTCATCCTCCAGCAGGCTGGCACTGAAATTCCAGTAGGCTGACCCCAGGTGCCCAGGCCCTAGCATGGCCTGGGCCCAGACAAGGTGGTGATCACTGAAAGGGGTCAGCCAAATTCCAGAGGATTGGGGCCAGGCAAAGTGCAGCAGAGAGATATAAACCCGGGAGTGGCATGCCTGCTCCTCCCCAACCCTCACATAGGTGAAGGCAAGAGGTTTGGTAGGGTGGCAGGCATTCTATATGTCCACCAGGGAGTAGTTCATCAGGATCTGCCTGAGGACTCCCACAGCAACCTGATTCCACTCCCTGCCTGACTGGTCTTGTGCATCTAGGGTGATGTTAAAGTCCCCACCAAGGAACAGGAACTCGCGGTCGGTTGAGGGTGCTGATGTATGTGGCAGCCTGGTAGCATAAATCCACCAACTCTGCATCCTTCACAGGGGTGTACACATTCAGAAGGGTCAGGACTAGGCCCTGCACTTGGACCCAGCAGTGCAGCAGGCAGTCCAGCACCACCTCAATGTCCTGGAGAACCTCTGGCTGCAGGCCTGGGGAGAAAAGGGTGGCCACCTCACAAGAGGTGGCCAAGAGGTGACTAAAAAAGACCTACCTAAACGACCTCATGGCTGTGGGGTGGAGTGGTTAGTTCAGCAAGGGCCTTTCACATCTCAACGTCCGGTGTGGGATCCGCCAGCTCATGCAGTGCCTTCCCATAAGTATGGGAGGTGTCTATGAAACTGCAGGCCCACTTATAGATCTGGGCATTGCAGCTTTTTGGCCCCTCACCTTCCCCCACCAGCATCCTTGCATTGGTGAGGATGCTGTCAAATTCTCCACAGCAGTCCAAGGCGAGCTGTACCTTGCTGGCACACTGCCGGGTATACTTACAGTCAAGAAATGCAAGTAGCTCACCCCTGAGAGCCACCAGGACCCAGAGGTTCACAGGCTTCATAGAGTCTATTGGTTCTTGGGCATCCTTCTCCTGGTCCTAGGGTTCAGAGGGCTCCTTAGGTACCATCTGAACCCCCCGGTCCACTAAGACCCTGGACTCTGGCTGGGACTGGGAGTGCTTTGCAGCCCCTTGGGAAGGGTTGAGGGTAAGGGTGGGGGCAGGGTTCCTTCACAAGATGACAGGGCAGAGCTGGAACTCCTTGGGGTCTGCACAGGGTCCCCAACAAGATCAGACTGTTGGTCTGGGGACCCCACCCTGACTCCCTTTGTGTGGGACCATGGGGCAGGTTGGAAGTGACTTTTTTTCTGGGAGGGGTGGAAAGAGACCCATCAGGCACTGGGGTGGCTTCAGTGTCTGCTTTGGGGTCCAGGGAATGGGGACTTCCTCTTGGATTTGCACCTGGAAGGGACTTGCACCCACTCAGCCATGGGGTAGTCCTCAGATGGACAGGCTCCAGTAGGAGAAGGTGAGGGGTGGGAAGGTAGGGCAGCTACAGCAGGTTGAATAGCTAGCAGCGGGGGGGGGGGGGCTCTCCCTCTCTCTCCTTGGCTGCTGCTGCCCTCCCTGGGACCCCACCAAACTTGGTTTGGGGGCAGGTTCCCCTGAGTTCACAGGGGGGGCTGGATGATGTGGCTGTGGTGCCAGGGAGGTTTGATGGGGGAGGGTTACTGGTGGCAGAGGCACCCCTCTCACCAGTGGGACCTGCAGATACCTTTTTCTCCTGGGCCGTGGGGCACTTGTGATGCAAGTGCCATGGGGCATGGCACCAGAAACTTTGCAGGTCCCCCAGTGTATAGAAAACCCTCACCAGAGCCCCTGGAAAAGGAATCATGAGGCCTCCGCCTCCAGCTGCTTTCCTGCCACCAGCTGGATGATAACCTAGCAACAGAAAGAGCGCACATGGTGGAGGCAAAGGTCTCAGCACCCCAGTGAGAAGCCCACCACCGGGGAAATAACTCTCCCCAGGGTTTGTAGCTGGGGGAGGAGCAAGGCCCAATTACAAATATAGGCAGGGATGGAGCTGAGGACCACCCTGGCCCCTAGCTTTTCTAGGAGCTTGAGGGAGATGTGCTTGTCCTCTACCATGAGCCCCTTTTCCACCACCTTATATGTGGTGGCCTTTAAGGCAAGGAAAAAGACCCCCTTGACATGAAAGCAGGAGGCTGCCATGGTTTTGGGGGGCCTCACTTCCCAAGCCAGGGCCTGCACTCAGGTCTCAAACAACAGATTCAGCCACTTGGGCAGTTGGCACTTCACCCTGTGCCTGCAGGTGAGTGCCGGAAAGGGGGCCCTGGCCAAGCTGGAAGGGCCACCAGTGTAGAGTCCAGGCCCTGCAGCTTTGGGTTGCCCCACATCTGCTTGTGCATAGCTGTGGTTCCCACACTGGGGGGGGGGGCGGGGGGCACATTGGTGGGGCCGGGGCTAGAGCCAGGGAAAGGCTGAGTGGGTATGCTGGCTAGTATAGCACACCTGGACCTCTCAGGTGCCAGTGGTCTAGGTTTGGGGGCAGGGTCTTTGCCCTTCCAACCCCCAACTGTGCAGAAGACTGAAGAGGAACCCTTCTCACTGCCCTTTTCCTTGGTCCCTGATAATGGAGGAGGGGGCTTGGGAACCCCTCCGGGGGAGGCCTTGCCAAGAGAGACCCCATGGCCCTGTTAGCTCCCTGCTGGAGTCCAGCCTGTCCCTGCAGTGGAGGCTGCAGGCTTCTCCACCCCTGGAGGAAGTTGGTTAGGCTTTGCTTCCAGGGTGGGGGCTGCAGGGGCATGCATCCCTTTGGGGGCTTGGCTGGGATCCATCCCTATAGTGGGAGCTGCAGGAAGCTCTGTGGGGGTATCTTCTCCCCCCTCAGAAGGTTTCTGCCCTGCCACTGCTTCATACGAGGGATGGGAAAGCAATAAAGAAAACCAAAGTATACAGTGGGGTTAGTGAATCTAGTAGGGGCAGGCTGGAGTTGTTGGGGAAATGGGTGGGGGGGTGGGATTGAAGCTTACTGAGCTACAGCCCCACAGATAAAAAACCTCAAACAAACAGGATGGCTATGCTCGCAGAATATGAAGGAGGGCGCGCACACACACACACACACCACACACACACACACACACACAGGATACTCAAGCTGGCTTACTCAACCACACAAGAAACACCAGGGCAGAGAAGGCAGACCATGGGAATTACCACACAAGGGCAAAAAACACAAAGGAAGGCTGCTGAGGCAGATGTAAAAGATGGCTGGAGCAGTGGAGGGGCTTTTTTTGTCGCAGAACAGTCCAGGAGCCCCTCAGGCCTTCAGCCAAGCAGTCAGCAGCAGAGCAATCTGCAGGAAAACAAAGCAGAGTCAGATGCAGTGAGGCAGCTGTGAGAGAGGGCAGGAGCAATCAGCCAATTAGGGAGTAATCCAGTGCAGATGCAGTGTTGAGTGGTGCAAGGTGGTGTAGCAGGGAATCCCCTTCTATCCTGAGAGGGGGCAGCAGCAGAACAGATGGCAGGAGCAACAGCAACAGCGGTGGTAGCAGCCATCCAGTTCAGTCACTCAGGATGTGCTTCAGGTGAAAGTGGAGGTGAAGGTGTGGGGTGGCCTGCCAAGGAAGCTGGGGCAGGCAAGGCACCTTTAGGCTCCAGCAGTGATGGTGGGGGAGGACCCCACAGGCAGTGCAGGCTCCCTCCCCAGGCTGCCCCCCGACTGCAGCTTGGCAGCTGGCTGGGCAGGAGGCTGGAACAGGAGTGCAGAAGCTGGGGTGCATTGCTGGGGTGCAGTGCAGTGCTGTGGGCCCACTTGGGGGGGCAGCAGCATGCAGCAAAGGACCCCCCTTACAGCAGCAGCAGCAGCCCAGGTCAGGAAGGGGTGTGGCCAACTTACCCCCAAAAGCTTTAAGATAAGCCAGCAACTAGCAATAGCCAGAAGCAGGAAGGGGTCTGGCCATCTTGTTCTCAGAAGCTCCTGAGACCAAGCATGCAACAGCAGCAGCCTGGGACAGGAAGGGGCATGACCAAATTCCTCCCAGAAGCTCCTGAGGACACAGAGCCCTGAACTGCTGGCCAGGGCAGGTTTTTATACTGCTGGGGCCAGCACAGGTGCTGGCCCCAAGCTCTAGCCCCCACTGGCTGCAGATCTGGGAGGAGCTTGGACTGGGTTATTTTGCCCTAACTAGCACAACTTGCCCCACACCAAAGTGCATGTCTGGGCATGTGTACTGAGACAAAATTCTCTGGCTCAAATTTGTGCCGCTCTTATCTGAGCTGCTGCAAATACACATTCCTGCATGTGTGGACATGCCCAGCATCTTTAATGCATAGCATATCTCTATATTCCCTTCCTGCTCATGACCTCAGCATCCCAGAAAGATTCTCTAGGGAGTTGTTGGCACCAGGAAGCTGGAGAGCAAAACGCAGGAAAAACCAGAAGTAATGATTGGGTAGATTCAGGTTGTAGGTTTCCATGAGAAAAGTGCAAATCCTTTATACCAAAATAAATTAACAATATGGCCTTACCTTTTTTATTATTTCATTAAACCATGTTTTCAGGTATGAAATCTGTATTACTTTACAGGCTTTGGAAATTTATCTCATTTGGACATTAGTTCCTATGGAATTACCTTCCCTTGGAATTCTGTGGGCTTGTGATCAAACTCGAATTGTCTATACAATTTTGTGCAGTGAAATATCTGTAGTCCTTCTATTCATTTTTTCATGCTGACAGTACTATTTGAATTCCCAGGTGATGATGAGGAAGTGTTTCCTATGACATCTATAGATTTTCACAGGAAAATATCAAATATTTATATCTACAATAGCACTATTTTTTTCCATTATGAGTATTAGACACATTCTTGGCACCAAGAATTTGTGAACCCAATAACTAACCAGTCTTACTTCCAGATTGTTATCTATATCTATATTGAAGAATCTCCATAGTTAGAAGATATTGAAGATATAGATATATTTCCACGTTCATTTGAATGATGCAATAGCAGCCTTATTGGCAAATATGAAACATTATTTAATTACTTCCTTACCTTATTGATAAGTATTGAATCGATATGAATATTTAATTTTTATTGTGACTATAAGCATCACAGAGAATCTGTAAAAAATTCTAGACCTAGAAAACCAGCTCATAAACTGGTGTAACTCTTCAGAAAAAGGGCTGCAAATAATTTTAAAGCTTTCAAAAATATTGTCACATTGACTCCCTATATTTAAGGAGTTTAAGTTTAAATATAACTCCTTATATTTAAGGAAATATAGCAAATCGGATACACTTGTCCTTAACTTCAGAGTGGCTTAAATAAAAATGAATATTTTCCCTTGACTATTAAAATATGCATTTTTTAAATTGCATAATTATGTCCTTCCCATTTATGTGGCAAATTAAGGATTTAAAAACTTCTCCTAAATATCTAGGCTAACAGAAATAGAGAGAAAACTTATTTATTCAAATAGAAAACTATGTCAGTGGGCTTCCCAAATGGAAAATTTAAAAGGGACAAATCCAGATGCGCAGCTAGGTGCCTATCCAAGACTTAGGCAGAATTTAGACATTTAAATCAAAAGAGCAAAGCAAAATAACCATGCTGCACTGGCAGTGAAACTCTTTACACACTTAGGGTGGAATCCTGTCTCTCTTGTGTGTCTAAATTCTAACCCTATATTTGGGTAAGTGACATTATTAACACTTGTACACAGGCCAAGATTCTACTGTCTCTGCATTGTGGATGCTTAAATGCATGTATATAGACAGAGCAGGTACAGCAGGAAATGCACTGGTCAGGCAGCTACGTGCCTTTGTGGATATGCATATGTGTCTGAGTAATGAAAATGTTCCATCCAAAACCCCATTACTGAGGGGTGCTAAGCAGGACAGCCCAATTGATTTGGTCCCAATAGCCAGGAGGCAAAAAATTATTCAGAGGAGATTCTTACCTGCATCTCTCTAAGGCACTTGTTACACATTAATTTTAGATGGCTCCTGGAGCTCTTAACTCTTGGATTATTCACACATTAACTCCCAAAACTAGTTTAAGCACACTTTAGGCAGCTGATAATCACACCACTTCAGGTTTTCCTCTGATCTGTGTTACTTGTGTTTTATCAATGTGTGGTGACACCCCATAGATGAGGCACACAAATTGCAGTCCTCCAGAATCCCAGGATGCAGTGCGCCTTCCCCCTCCCTCCAGTTTTGTATGGACAAACTTTCCATTTCCTGAACTCTACTGCCCATGGAGCAGTTTTGGCACCAAATCAACTCCCCTCTCTCTCCCCAGGGGATATGACCTTCCTACCCCCATGGGTGTAACTCCATGCAAACAGCTTGCAGAGAACATGCCACTTATCCAGGTTGCAGGACTTAGATGATTCTTGGAGGGGGTCTTGATTAGGTCCCCATGAGCTAGGGCTTCCTTCCTGGGGCTGGGGCAGTAGTTCCCACAGAAGTACCTTCCCTCACAGTTCCCAGCAGCCCCAGGAAGCACAACCAGCACTCCCCACACCCCAATCCCAATTTATAAAACATGAGGCCATCTTTAATTTACTTCTTCTTTATTTATTTTTATATATGTTTTACTTATTTTTATGTTATACTTCAGTAGCTGGCTGACTTCCTTTCACCACCCATCCCCCATTCCTATTTCCTTTCCATCTCCCATTTAATTACCCACCCCATCCCATTAACTCTCCACCCAGCTTCATGTTCCTGCCCCTCCCCCATCCATCTCTCATACATCCCCACTTGGGGCAGGACTAGAAGCCTGTCCTAGTTCACCAGTTCTGTAGTTGCAAGTTTGAACTGTACAGGTCTGGGACAGTTATGTGTTTAGCCCTAAGGTATCACTGCTCCAAACTCAAGCTAGCACTAACACCAGTCAAAATTTGGGCCTCTCAAAGTCCAATGTATAACAAGGGCCTAAGTTCTTAGCATAGTGCTCTAACAACCATAACACAAACTAGGCATTATACAGGCTCTTCTCCAACAGTCCTTTTGAAACTGTCCCCCTCCCCCCCCCCCCCCAGTAGCCAAGATCAGGAAAGGTGGGTCCAGGTGGAAATAGGTAAGCAACAGGAGGTGGTGACAGCTCTGTGAGATGGCTGCTACAAAAAAAGCACAGGAGATCAGTTCTAGCTGGAAGTCTTGCTCCCACTGGGGCAGAAGTTTCTCTACCATGTGGTTTCTATTTATTTTAGTAAATTACTATTAAATAGAAACAGCAATGGTTCATTTGCAAAACAAGCCCTGGAGAAGGTACTGGATAATGCCTGATCTGTGGTGACTAGAGCACCTTACTGGAAGCTTGAAGAGATGCTGATTTCATTAGGTTCAATAAGAAGAAGTGCAAAGTCCTGACCTTAGAAAAGAACACTCTCTTGAATTGGTATAGGCTGGGGACTGACTGGCTAAACAGCATCGCTGCAGAAAAGTACCTCAGGGTTACAGTGGACAATAAGCTGAATATGAGGAAACAGTGTGCTTTTATTGTGAAGAAAGATAACAGCATACTGGGCTGCATTAGTTGGAGTGTTGCAAGCAGATTTAGGGAAGTGATTCTTGCCCTCTATTTGCCACTGGTGAGTCCACATCTGGAGTACTGTGTCCAGTTTTATGCCTTCCACTGCAGAAAGGATGTGGACAACTTGGAGAAAGTTCAGTGGAGGCAGTGGAGGGCAATGGAAATTGTTAGAGGACTGGGGAAGACAGATTCAAAGGAAGAGACTGGGGGAACTGGGCTTATTAATCTGGAGAAGAGAAGACAGAGGGGATTTAATAGCATCCTTCAACTACCTGAAGCGGGGATTCAAAAGAGGATGGAACTAAACTGTTCTCAGTGATGGCAGATGACAGAACAAGGAGCAACAGTTTCAAGTTGCAGCAAGGGAACTTTAGGTTAGGTATTAGAAATAATTTTCTTGCTAGGAGGGTAGTAAAACACTGGAAAATGTTCCCCAGAGAGGTGGTGGAATCTCTGTCCTTGGAGGCTTTTAAGACCCAGATAGACAGAGCTCTGACTGGGATGATGTAGTTGGGGATGGTCCTGCTTTCAGCAGGTGGTTGGACTAGATGTCTTCCTGAGGTCCCTTCCAACCTTCATTTTCTATGATTCTATGTTTTGGCTGCAGGGAGGAAAACAGAATTACTCCTTAAAGTTCTTTAGTGTCTACACTTTGGCCTGAGAAAAAAACTGTTAGGTGCCCAATTTTTTCCACACATTTTAACATTTAGAATCATAGAAAAAATGGTACTAGATAGGACCTCATGATTTTATCTAGTAGTCCAACCTCTGCTGACTGCAGGAACCTTTGTGCCTTAAGCATCTCAGACAAATAGTTATTCAACTTGCATTTAAAAATCTTCTAACTATGGAGATTCTTTAATTTCCCATGTAATCTATTATCATAATTGCAAAGTTCTTCCTAATATCCAAGCCCTATTTTGTCTCAATTTAAGCTCACATTCCCTGAGAATACAGAGAATTGTTGATCACTTTTGCAACAGCCCTTTTGTAACTGAAGACTTACCAAATCCCATTCAATCTTTTCTTCTTTGAGAAAAAAGAAACGAACCAAAAAGTCTTCCCACTTTTCCTTTAATGGCATGTTTCCTATATCTCCAAACAGCTTTCTTGCTCTCCTAGGGAATCCTTGCAATTTCCTTTAGATTTTAAAGTGTGGTGGATATTATTTAGGTGTGGCTTCCCTACCACTCAATAGACTAGAAGAATCATGTCTCTTGACTTGCATGTGACATTCCAGTCAATAAACACAATATACTGTCGACTTGTTTAGCAATAAAAGCATGCTTATTCATCTTGAAATCCACTCTGACCCTCCGCATTCCAGCTGAGACAGTTGTGCATTTGAGTGATCCTTCCAATGTGTAATATTTTGTACTTCTTATTGAATTTTATCTGATTAATTTTCAAGCATTTCTCCAAAGTATCAAGGTTATTCAGAATTCTGATCCTATCCTTCATCCATTTTGATAACATTTGCAAATTTACTAAGTGAGTGCTTAATTCTATTTTCCAAGTCAGTAATGAATATTGGACAGTATTAGACCCAGGAAAGACTCCTGAAGAACTCAGTTTAATACCTGCTTCTACTTACAATTTGATCCACTGATGACAACTCGTCAAGCCCAATGATCCAACCAAATATGTACTTACAATAGTTTTATCTATGCTATATTTTCCTAGCTCAGTAATGCCAGAGAAGATAGTTTTTAAACACTTGCCAAAGTCAAGGCATGTAACATCCACTGCTCTCTCAACATGCACATAACCTATCATCTTATCATGGAAAGAAATCAGGATTATTACACTTGACTTGCTTTCAACAACTTGATGGTCAAGACCTGGCTGTACAAAATTTTGACTGGGATGATCTAGTTGAGGATGGTCCTGCTTTAAGCAGGGAGTTAGACTAGATGGACCTCCTGAGGTCCCTTCCAACCTTAATTTTCTATGATTCTATGAATCATCCCTGTCTTAACCACCCCATTAAAATGTTTATCTATTTCACACTTAAAAACTTCTGATGGCAGTGATTCCATGATGTCTCCAGGTAACTTGCTTTTTTGGCTGAACAATGAGCTTCACATCATGCTATTCTTAGGAGCCTAACTCTTCCCATTTTATGTATAGGGAATGTTGCTGCCAACACTGTGTTACTTACTGGATCTTTGAAAGCTATAAAACATTTGAAGATAACTGGATGCATGTTTTCAAATTAGCAAGATTCCAAAGAATAAATGTAACACTCTCCTCAGTTAAGTTATGAAATAGGATTCAGGACTAGTATATACAGGATTGACACAACAACTCATTTGATAAATGACAGAAAGGCTTTAATTACTACAACTATTCACTGTTAAAGCAAAGTACAGTATATTTCTTTGTAAAACTGATAGTACCTCACCAATACAGGCAAAGAGGTGGTCTCAGTCTCGTCAGCCTTTCCAGGAGTGAATCCATTCACCAGAAGATCAGATGGGTGCAGCAGCAGTTCTTGTGTTGAGTAATTTTGAGTGTTAGGTGCTTCATTCCTGTTTTCCTACCCTTCAGCTCTGCATTTTCAAAGTATTATTACAGGTATTTAAATCAAGAGAGAAACGAAAGCAATAATTAACAGGAAATTCCTATAAATCAAACTTTTCATTATTGGTTATAAGCAGGGACCCTAGTTTTCTCTGATCAAAAGAAAAAAAAAATCCCCAATTTTCTGATTTAAAAAAGTAACCCCAAATCCACATTTTTCTGTGGTATATATATGCACATTTTTCCACAATTAAAATGAAACAACACACATATATATATATATAAAGGTATAAAATTAGAGATATAAACCAGGATCCCTGGTTATAAGAAAGTCCCAATATTGATTGAATTACCTTCCTCAGCAACAGGTTATCATTTTTTACTGAGTTTAAACATATCAAGAAATTCATTATATACCAGGAAAAATACAAGGCAGGCAAGGCTTTGAGTAGATGCAATATCTTTTATTAGACCAACTGAGTAGTTGGAAAAAAGTTCTTAGCAAGTTCTTAAAAGTTTCAGGCGCAGTCACCTTTCTTCAGTCCCTGCTGGTCTAAGATGCCAAGGAATGAGAGAAGCTAAAAGTGTGGCAGGATGTCAATGAGAATGTAACAAGGTAGAAATTACAAAGACAAAAGATAAGGCAGAGAAGGGAGGAGGAAGAAAGCAGGGGAAAGAAAAGGTAAAAATTACAGTGTTAGACTACAAGGTAGAAAAGAGGGTGTCTCTGAAAAAGGGAATAGTTGGATACAGGAAAACAGGAATGAGAGAAGCTCGAAGTGTGACAGTATGTCAGTGAAAATATAAATAGGTAGAAATTAGAAAAACAAAAAGTAAAGCAGGGAAGGGAGGGGGAAGAAGCAGAGAGAAAAAGCCAAAGGGAAACATACAGAGGCAATGATATAAGGTGAAAAAGAGGCATTGATGAGAGAGGAAATATACGGAAATCATGAAAACAAAGGGCAGAAAAGTAGGGGAGGGGAGGGGAGAAAAGGTGGAGGAAAAGAAGAATGTAAGAGGTCAGGTCAGGCAGGTACCTGGTGAATCAGATGTCAGGTAGGTTGTAATGTGTCATAAATCTAATGTCTGTATTGAGTCCATGATTTTTTGTATCTAGTAGATTTATGAAGTATAGTTTATTGGCTTGTCTATGACAGGTGTTTTGTAAGTTCCCTTTGGGGTCTCCCAGGGCTGCAGCAGTGGTGATTCTGCTGTCCAGAGTCTGGCTGGCAACCACAGTGCAGCTTCGGTGCACCACAGTGGCTCTGCTTTTGAGAAGTCTGTGCTGCCCATGTGTGCACTGCTCCACCTTTTTTTCTTCTCTGACATCCAGAAGTCAAAAAAACCCTCTGTGCTGCTCCCTTACAGCACAGAAAGCAACTGAATGTGCAGTATGTGGTGCTGCAGACTGATCTGTGCTGCCACATACTTCACGGACACACTCATCTGAACATGGCCAGTGTGTTCAGAAAGGAGAGAGCAACTCAAAGGGTATGTGACTTAGTGAAGTAAAGGCTGCCCTTGGTCCTAGCCTGTCCTCTTATTCCCAGTGGGGCAGACACTTTTCTTTTCATCCATTTTCTCCAAATAATGTTAAATACAAGGTCCAGCAGGTCAGTTTCAAGAAGAGGGGTAGAGTGGGCCCTGTGCAATATACAATCTGTATTATGATTGTTAGAGAATTTTTTGTTGTTTTATAAACATGGCAAGCAGATTTCAGCCGGGGTGAGGACTAAGCAGCTGAGATCCCTGCTCCCTTCACAAGTGCCCTAAGAATACTGGGTTTCATGGTGGGAGGGGCCCTCCTCCTCTGCTTAACTTTCAGCTGGGGATAAAACATAGCAATTCTATTTTGACACTTAACAAAGGAAAATATGAACCTGTGCATAAGTTCCCAAAACTGCAGTAACTGAAGATAAAAGACTACAAGATATACATACTCAAAGTAAAGTTAAATAGAATTTATCCCTACATGAATTGTCTGTGTGTGTAAACTGTGTGCTCCTTAAGGAAAGAGCTGTCTTCTTTCCTAATCAAGAAGTAAAGCACATAGTGTGGGTGCTTTGAGTGAATAAATACACTCAATATTACTGTTAATTTATCATTATCAACTTGGGGTTGAATCCAGGTAGCTCTATGCCATGTTTCTTTTCTCTTAATCCTGAGGGCAGGCAGAAGCCAATTCAGTTTTTTGTGCAAATAAGAATGGCATCAAGTCTACTTCATTTCAGCCCCTAAGTGGCCACGTACACGTGATGAAAAATCATCATTTGCCTTGCCTAATGGCATCATCATGTTTACAATTTTTTTTGTGTTAAATTTTCTTTTAGCATGGCAACTTAGACCACCTCCTATGTATTTTAGTTTTATCTTAGAATCATAGAAGTAGGGTCGGAAGGGACTTTGTAGATCTTCAAGTCCGACCCCCTGCCTGGGCAGGAGGGAAACTCGGCTCAAGTGACCCCAGCCAGGTAGACATCAAGCCGCTTCTTAAAGACCCCCAGGGTAGGAGTCAGCACCACTTCCCTTGGAAGTTGGTTCCAGATCCTAGCCGCCCTAACTGTGAAGTAGTTCCTACGGATGTCTAATCTAAACCTACTCTCCAACAACTTGTGGCCGTTGTTCCTTGTTATCCCTGGGGGCGCTAGGGGAAACAAGGTCTCCCCCAAACCCTTCTGGTCCCGCCTAGTGAGTTTATAGATGGTCACAAGTTCCCCCCTCAGCCTTCTCTTGTGAAGGCTGAACAGGTTCAGGTCCCATAGCCTGTCATTGTAGGGTCTGCCCTGCTGTCCCTAGATCATGTGGGTGGCCCTCCTCTGGACCCTCTCAATGTTGTCCACATCCCTCTTGAAGTGGGGTGCCCAGAACTGGACACAGTACTCCAGCTGCGGCCTGACCAGTGTCGCGTAGAGGAGGAAGATCACCTCCTTGGCCCTACTTGAGATGCGCCTGTGAATTCACGATAAGGTCCAGTTAGCCATGCCGACCGTGACCTCGCATTGTCAGCCCATGTTCATCTTGGAGTCAATGATGACTCCAAGATCCCTTTCTGCCTCTGTGCTCTCAAGAAGGGAGTTTCCCATCTTATAAGTGTGTTGCCAGTTACTACTGCCCAAGTGCAGCACCCTGCACTTGTCCGTATTGAAACGCATCCTGTTTTTGTTAAACAGGTTGCTTTTCACCCCGTCGTCCAAATCGCTGATAAAGAAATTGAACAGTGCAGGCCCAAGGACCGAGCCCTGGGGGACTCCGCTACCCACTTCCCCCCAGGTTGAATATGACCCGTCCACCACCACCCTCTGAGTACGACCCTTCAGCCAATTAGCAATCCATCTGACTGTGTAGGCATCAATGCCACAGTCTCCTAGTTTTTTAATGAGGATGGGGTGGGAGAGAGTGTCAAAGGCCTTGCTGAAGTCCAAAAAGACTACATCCACGGCGACACCTGCATCCAATGCTTTTGTGACCTGATCGTAAAAGGCAATCAGGTTGGTCTGACATGACCTGCCCCTAATGAAACCGCGCTGGTTGCCCCTGAGCAATATCCCCGATGCCGGCCCATCACAGATGTGCTCCTTGATGATCTTCTCATAGAGTTTCCCCAGGATTGAGGTCTATATTGACAGGCCTATAGTTGCCCGGGTCCTCCCTCCTCCCTTTCTTAAAGATGGGGAACACATTGGCCATCTATCATAGCAAATTGCTCTATGAAACTTAGTTTCATTGTGGCAAATCCGTCATGTGTATGGGCCTGGTTTATCAGTCAGGATTCTCATCATATTCTAGCCCTGCCTTAGATATGCTTTCCTCTGACCTGACTGGATAAAATGGAAATGCCATAGTGTGACAGAGAGCTCCTGTCACTTCTATTAGAGAGTGCAGCAGGCCAAGTCTGTTGTATGGGGCTGCAACAGAGGGGTACAGGGTAGGCATTAGGCATAAAGGAAACCCTTGTGAGTAGCTGGGAAGGCACCCATAACCAGAAAGGGTGGGGCTTTGCGGCTCATAAACCTAGGGACTGAGGCAAAGCAGGCAGTCTTGCTCTGCATGCTATGGGAGAAGAAGCTCTTGGGAGAGAGGGGCTACAGGAAACAGGCACCATGAACATCCAAGCTACCTGGGGGAGCCATTAAAAAAAAATGCTGAAAATATGACTTGTGGTGATGCACTGACCCAAAGTGAGGTCCAACGTTTAATTTGGAACCAGTTAGCTTCTACATGTGTTCCAATTAAGTCTACAATTTGAGGATTGGGTTGTGGCAAAAGAAGTTGTATGGAGGCCACAGGGCTGCCTAAGGCACACCCAGCTTAGAGGCTTGCCTGGCACAGAGATCCCCAAAGGCCTAAGCAGACAGGGCAGCCTGGTCAGAGACACCAGGGGACTGCCATAAGGGAAAAAGCCATGGGGTCCACAGCCCATTAGGGTGAAACCACCAAGAGATGATGAGAGAAGAGGCCAAAGGTTTCTGGTGTCCAAGAGGATGAGATCAGGGTTGCAGCTCAGAAGTCAAGGGCTGGGACAGAGGACCTTGACTGAGGGGCATAGCCAGAGCAAGGGGGGCAGGAGGCTGAAGTGCAGACAAAGGTCTGAGTCATGAGGAGCCAAGTGCTGCACTGGGGGCCAAGGGACTTTCTCCAAATTGGTACTGAGTGACAACTGTGAGGCATGAACATGGCTGGGGAGGGGGATGGAAGCCATGATTAACACCTCTAATGTGATTTGAGTGCCTAATGACACAACTGGTGCTACTTGGGCATGTGGAGCACAAGACAGCTGAGGAACTGAGGCTCACTGTAGAACCCTGGAGAAGCCTCCTGCAATACTATAAATTCCCTCAAGGCATGGCAAGTAAGCTAGTAAAGGGAAGTGGAGCTGGAGCGGTACAGGAGTCACTTGTCCTCTAGGGAGATATCACGGCCACCCTTTGGGCCAGAACCTGTCAAACACATTACTGGTTACGTTAGCATTCTGCCAGCTGAATTTTCCCCTATAATAAGAAACTCCTCAGGTATTTCCTTAAGATACCTTTAAGTTCCATTTATATCACTGAAGTGGTACAGTGAAGATTATAAGAGGATTCAAATTTCCAGTTCTGACTTTCTGAAATAAAGTTCCACTTAACGCATTACAACTATTTAATTCAAACAGTTTGAGTATGATGTAGAAAGCATTTGACATAACTGTATTTCACTAAATTGGAATGTTATTCATGATATTGTTGAGAGAAGGTCTTAATCATTTGCTTTGTAACTTGATTCCTTTATTATTCAATTTTTGAAGATGAAAAACTGATATTTAAGCCTTCAATAAAGCTTCAAAGAAACTGCACTTTGGTGCCAGAAACTTACATTTTCAACAATTCCTGTATAGATACATGCACATTACCAGTTCTCAAAGTTTTTTAAGTATTCTGAAAATATATACTTTAATTCTTCTCCAGAAGTTTAGAGATAGCTTTCTCATTTCTAAGCTACTGAAGCCTGCTCTGTCACACTCTACTGCAGATATGAGGTGGAATTTTTGGAAAAAAAAGTTTAACTGGCAAACTCCCAGACTCTCTAAAATAATACTCATTCTTTGAATGAACCAGTTTCAATGAAATGCCAGTTGAGAAGAAGGGCGGGGGGGGGAAGGTCACTTGTGAATGATGGACTCTTTGGTCAAAAACAGAGTGAGAGAGAAGGCAGTATTGAATGGTTAGGTTACCCCCTAGTAAGCATGAAACTTAGGTTCAAGCCCCCTTTCTGAATCAGTTCCCTAGCCAGCAATTTAATGGAACAGAATAATAGAATCATAGAAAATTATAGTTGGAAGGGACCTCAGGAGATCATCTAGTCCAACACCCTGGTAAAAGCAGGACCATCCCTAACTAGATCATCCAAGCCAATGCTTTGTCTAGCCTATTCTTAACAACTTCCGAAGATGGAGACTCCACAGTCTACCTGGGTAACCTGTTTCAGTGCTTTACTACCCTCCTCATGAGAAAAAGTTTGTTCTTCCTAATGTCTAACCTAAGCTTTCCTTGCTTAACTTGAGACCATTGCTCCTTGTTCTGTCATCTGCCGTGACTGAAAACAGTCTATCTTCATCCTCTTTGGAATGACCCTTCATGGATTTGAAGGCTGTTCTTCAGTTTGGTAGGAGGAAAGAAATGGAAGATATTTAAATCATGAAAAGATTGTTCCCACTTACCTCTACTCTCCTGAACTGTACCTCCCAAATGTCGCAGGGCACCCCGGTGCCTCTGCTCCTGGAGAGGAGAAACTGCCAGGGAGAGAGCCCTGGCAGAGCCGATTGAGCTCAGCTGCGGGTTGCCGGAGCAACTAAGGGGAGCCAGCTGCCTGTAGGGGGCAGGGCCTGGCCCTTATAAAGCTCAGGGCCGAAGCCAGGCTAGCAGTTCTCTGCTAGCAGCCTGGGAGGCAGGAGCTCTGGGAGTGAGGATGTGGAAAGGAGCCTAGTAGCAAGTACCATTGTCATATGGAGCAATGTTGTTATGGCTTTGGGTTTGAGTTACAGCCAGCCAGACGGCTTGAGCTTGCATTTGGGTTACAGCCTAGGGGCTTGTGGTTTTGCTTTGACGTTGTGATATTACACCTGGAGGCTTGGGTGAGGCTGTAGGGGTTGGAGGAGGCCTCATATATGGACCCCAGAGAGTGTGGGGAGCCCTAGCGCAGGAGGGCGCATTGCCCTCATAAGAGGGCGCAGTGTCCTCATAGGAACCCCAGAGAGTGTGGGGTGCCTCAGCGCCAGTGAGGGCACGGTCTAGCGCCAGGAGTGTGCATCATTCTTACAGCGCCAGTGAAGGTGCAGCTTGCACGCCAGTGCAGGAGCAACTGGCCGCGAGGAGCGCGGCCAGTGGGTCACGGGCGCAACCAGTAGGTTGCAGACAGGGGGGACGTAGACCCCGGATCGCATGCAGGGTACATAGACCCCAGCCCCAGAGCGAGGGGCGGTTTCATTGAGAAGCCCCGTGGGGGCATGGCGAGCCCCAAAGAGGGGGAGCGCCACATTGTATTCTTGAGGAGCCCTAGAGCGGGACGATTACTGAGGAGCCCTAGAGCGGGGCGATTACTGAGGAGCCCGAGACGGGCATAGCGAGCCCGGCCGCGGGCTAGTGCGGCAACACCCCTCAGACTGGGGCAGGGCGCTGCGGTTGCCCCCGAGAAGACAGGGAGTAGCAGCGCGGTGAGCCAGGGTCAGAGAGGGCACCCGTGCAGTTGGCCCGTAGGACCGGAGGCCCGCTAGAGAGTCCCTGAGCAGGACCACACCATCAGGGAAGGCCCAGAGTGGGCTAGACGAGAGTCCCAGTAAGAGGCTGGGTACTAGAGAAAGCCCAGAGTGGGCTAGATCATAGAGGAGGCCTGGGAAGCGGGCGTGCAGACCTAACAACGTCTATTACATCTGCGAGGCTTGGGGCGTGGTATTAGGGGCTGGTAGGAGCCACGCATAGCCCATAAGGCTAGGGTGTCCGGGGAACACCCACCATATCGGGAGACCCCCAGGGGGTCCAGAAGAACCGCGGGGACAGAGGTCCCGAGTAGCCGTGCCCAGGGAGTCATAGGCAGCCTCCCAATCATATTCCAGCAAGACGTGGCAGGAGAGAATTAGAGGGTGCCTTGGGCCAGCCTGACATGGAGCGAGGGACCTCAAGGAGATCACGGCCCTCCGCGAGGACCCTGCCATGACACCAAATATAATGGATGAGCAGGACTTTTATAAGTGCTTATCATGAGCCTAACTTTGTTCCAATGGTACATTTTGGGATGTATGCCTCTGATTTCAGTGAGTGTAGAATTACTTCGAAGCTGGGCTCATCTATATGTGCTATTGATATGCATTAGGCTTACTATGCAGCAAAATACTGCACAGTAGACTTTCCTGGGAACTTACATTTGCACCCTGTTGTGCATAGATTTACTACAAATGGTGGTAGCCAGGCCAAGGGCCACTCCTTCTGTGCTCTGCCCCCTGTACCAGCCAGGGGAACGATCCCCCAGGTGCTAGCCCAGGAGCTGGCATGGGCCACAGGACCAGCTTTGAATGTGCATGGGAGCTGTGCCAGCTGCAGGAGCAGCTCTCTCTCAGCCCTGTGCACATGGGGACCTGTCAACATGTACATGGGGCTGGGAGAGCTTTGGAAGACCACTGGCCTTGCAAGCACACAGCTATCCTAGCCCTGTGCACATGTGGATGTGTCCCCATGTGCACAGGGCTGGGAGACAGCTGCCCCTGCAGCCAGCACAGCTCCTCTTGCATGAGTGCTTAGCCAGGTGGCAGTTGCCCACTGCTGCCTGGGCTGACCAGGAGGAAAATTGCTTCCAGTCAACATCTACACTTGCCAAAATGCTCAGTAGCTGCTGTGTGGTTAATCTACTACCTGTATCTACAACCACGCAGTAGACTGACTGTGCAATAAATGCTATGAACATGTAGATGCTAATGCTTTACTGTGCAGTAAAGTGTCTCATGTAGATGCACCCACTGAGTGCTTCTTTAGAAGCACAACAAATATATGAAAATAAATCAGGGATTTATCTCTCAATATATTAAGGAAAATGTTGCAAAATAGAAGTTGATAGAGAGCCTTAGGGGATAGCAACAATTGATAAGCATGAGTAAGAGAAAGATAACAAACTTGAATGTACCAAGACATGGAGGTCACAAATGAGAAGGTACTATATTTCTAAGTCTTCTATGAAGTGGTATCAGACATGCCAGTCTTTTCTCTATATTTATAATAGGTAATTCTTGTGATATAGTTGTAAACTCCTCACACACATAAAGGCCATATCTGAAAGCTGGTTTCATTCCTCCCATGAAGGAAGAAATATTTTGTAGTTAACATATCATAATGAATGCTTCTTTTTCCATATTGCCTCTTTTTCCTTTTATTAGTATTAATCTTAATTGCAACCAAGTAGAACCCTATGACACCACTTACGATTTAGAATTTGCAGTTGTAATCATTGTACAAACAAACACACTACCTCACAGGGTTTGCAATCTAAAAAATAAAAATGAACAAAAAAAAAATTAGGATATCAGATAGGGAAACAGCATACAAAAATGATTACTGTTGCTGTTTCTTTATCCATGCTTTATTACAGTTTTTTAACATAATATAAGTTGTTTGTATTAATTAGTTTAGATATTTGTCACCATTCCTTTATTTCGATATTGCTTACCTTGTCTTTGAATGGAACTAATTATAATGAGTTTGGTACAAGAAGACTTTCTTAGGCAAGCAACCTCCTGTTCTAAGAAACAACCCCATGGTGCCTTTACAAATATTGATTAATTTGCTGATCCCCCTTTATCAGGAAGCTACCTCAGGTAAGCAATGATTTTTATTAGGGCTTAAACAATATTTAAGAATATATATGTTTTAAAACTAAAGTTACTGTAATAATGTAAGCTGCACGTGCTATTGGCTGCTTCATGTTTCTCACCAGATTGCCATTTTAGTATAAATGGCTGCCTGCCAATTTGATTAGAAATGAAACCAAAGTAACATTTGGATATGGATCTAAACTTTCAAATGTGCAACAGAGGTTAGATTCTCATCCATTGCACCTGCTTCTGAATGGATTTGATCTGTAAAACAGTGTGTTTGTATGTTGACAGATAATTTCTTACAGTGGTGACATGTAGGGTGTGCGTGGGGGCACACATGCACCCCCTGACAGCACCAGTGCACCCCCTGTCAGGCCACGCTCCCTGTTCAGCTAACAGGCAGGGGGCAGGTGGGAGTGCCAGTGCCCCCCCTGCAAGTGCCGGCCACGGAGTGGGGCCACCAGCAAAAGTGGACATGCCGCTTCTGGAATTGGCCTCTTTTTGGTGAGTGAAGTTAGCCGTGTCCCCCCCCCCCCCCCAGTCAGTGGGATCAGCTGCCAGTTGAACCCCCACCCCAGTTGCTGACTGGTGTTGGGGGGGCACATGCCCCCCCCCTCAACTCAAGCAGCACCAGTTACCCATGATTTCTTAGAATGGGATTGTAACCATCCTGAGGTGCCTCAAGGTAATCTGCTGCCCCTGGCAGTCAGACCTGGCCTATTGGCCCTCTCCTTGTCCTGAAGTATCTGACTACCTTTCCCCATAGAAATTAAGCCATAGGCCTTCCATTCCATAGGAAGAAGTTAAAAAAAAAAAAAAAAAAGTAGGCTTTCTCCCTTCTCTATATGCACATCCCTGAACTGTCTCTAGTCCCATGGACTCTCTGGCCCCCATCATGAGTCCAACAAACTGAACTCCCTCAGTTTTGTTTTCCTTCTTCTGTTAGAAGAAAACAGCTTGGAACAGGGCAGTAGGAGTGCCAAGCTATATGGTCTTACCTACTACTAGAATTCCTGCCTTGCCCCGAGTGCTGTAATCAGTTCTGGTGGGCTTGGCCAGTCTGCATTCTATCTTTCCCAGTAGGCTCAGTAGATCTGCAATCCATTAGACCACCTGACTTGACTACCATGCAGGCTGTCAGTCCCAGTACCTTTTCCCCCACACTCTTCCTGGGTGTCTACCCAAATTGCTGTGGCTCTCTCTGTCATAGTCCTCCTGGATCCATTTACTGCAACAAAGTATCAGTACTGCTTTCTCCAGTTCTCAGCCAAGCACTTTGGGTGGATTAGGTTGCTATCACTATGGTCCAGGAGCTGAGATTATATCCCCAGGTCCACCTCTTAGAACCACCCAACAGCTTACCTTAATGATACAGTCTATTCTTAAACTAATTCTATAGTAAGGGCAGAGTCCCCTGCTACAGGGACAAATTATAAGACAGATGTAAAATTGGGATCAAAGAAATATTGTGACATTAATGTTACTTACTTTCTAACCAACTAATACTTAGAGTTATAGGAGAGTGCTGGGTGTCCATGGCTTCTCACAGATCCCTGATGGAAAGTTCCACCTTATCACTGAAAGTCTTCCACTCAGGTACTTCCTACAGACAACACAGCTTTCAGAGAAAATGCAATGGAAAAAATTAACACCTCCTAAAAAGATACTACCACAGGAAGCAAGCTAATGTCTGAAAAGAACAACATTAATGTTTACAGAGAAATCCACTGACTCAAGGGAACTGTGCTCCAGCAATCAGTTACTCCCAGTTCTTGCTTCTCACTCTCCTCTCCCCATTACATGAGACTGCTATGCTTTCAGGTAGTGAAGATGAAATGAGTGGAAGCACACCCCAGAGGCATTGCTTCTGCCTCTGACTTCAGTAGTAACTCTGATTTGATCATTCTCTGGTCCCTTCTCTATCTTCACAACAAAGCAAAAAAAAAAATTAAGAAGAATAAGTATATATATATTTCTTATTTCATATTTAGAATATTTCATTAATTCTTTTGTGAGTTAGCAGCACAGGATCCAGCTGTGTCTTTCTGTCTGAAAACCCAGAACAAATTCACAAGTAAATAGGGACAAAAGTAATTTTCATATTCCATTTTGTTCATTTGTTTTCTCCTTTGGCTTTCCAACTGAGTATAGGCAAAGACTTTTCTATTAGTGAGTTTTTTCTATGTCAGAGCTATTTTGGGGGTGGGGGATCTGATTTTTTTTTATCTCTCTCTAAATATATAGAAAAAGGATTTGTGTATAGCTTGTACATTGCAAAAATGTATAGGCAGGCAAGAATTTAGAGATTAGCTTTAGGTCCTCAGCTTCTGTAACTAGAAACAAACAAACAAAAAAAGACACACTAGTCATTCTTAAAGATTTCTTAGGGTGACAAGACTTATAGGAATCCTTGGGTATGAGATTACTCGTATTATATTTAGGCTATTACAGTTTAAATCCTGGTCTACTTCTAAAAAAAATAATGGAATGAATTAGTTTTTGTCCTTGTTCTTTATTATTGCCTTTTTCACCTACCCCAATGTAATTCAGTTATAGAACCAGTTAAATTATTTAAAAAAAAATATTTCTAGCACCTACACTTATTTTTAAGCATAGTGAAGAGTCGCATTAACTCACTGGGCTTGATTTGTATATAATTGCATGCATAGGTAATTGCAGTTAATTGAGCTGAGGCATTCAATCCCCCTGCCTTTTTTTTTTTTTTTCCATCTATTATGCTGTTTCCTATATCTGCCCCTTATCATACGACTTGATTCCTTTAATCACAAGTTATTCTAACAGGGTAGAAATGTGAGGTAGAATTCTATAATATCTGCACTTATGAATATTAATTCATGGGGCCAGGACATATCCTCCTCCTACCCCACTTGTCCTATGTGCTTCACCTCCCCCCACCCCACCGCATCCCTGCAAAAGCATTGGGGGTTGGTTTCAGCCAAGGCTGAGGATTTTTAGTGGGCTCTGTCAGTTCTGTTCAGACTTAAACCTGGAGGTTCTTGACTAGAAGGTCTTGTTTCTCTGCTTAGGGTCAGGCTGACTGCCATATTTGACCTCAGGAAAGAATTTCAGCCTATGGTCAGAATGGTGCTGACTATAAAGGTTTTTGTCTTTCTCTATAGTAGGAAAATGACAGGCTTCCTTGGAGCTCTCAGTTGTACTTAACCTTTGTAGCAGCAGGACTTGGGTTCTTGTTCCTCTGATTTATACGTGATAGTTTAGAGGGTTTTGCTTTATGATTGTGTCAAGGTTGACTGTGTAGTTTATCTAATAAAGTAATCAATGGATTTCTATGAAATGGTTTGGATAAGGATGATACCACACATGGATTTGATACACATGCGCATAGATGTGTATGTGTTATATTTATATTTGGTGTTACTTTTTTAAAAGTATATATAATTACAGAAAGCCAGGATCCCTGTTGATCGGTTTGGGAATATGATTAATGTAGGTATACAATTGTCACCAATTTCATTAATCACTGTTTTAACATATTTTACAAAATAAATAATACTAGTGCATGCATGCAACTTATTACAGATATGCTTGTGTTGCTTTACTTCAGGAGTTACAGAGCAGACACATTTAATGCAAATAATATAAATTCAAAATACTAAGAGTCCTCAAATAATTAGCATTGTAACACTGCACTATTGAGCATACAAAGGAGATGGATAGGTTAGTGGATTAATTAGTGATCATTGTGTTAAAACTTTGAAGGAGTCATATTTCATCTTGTATGTGACATGAAAATGTTGGTCTCACCATTGCACCTGTTAGATTATACAACTGACATGACAAATCTACCAAAACTCAGAAAACATGACATGAATTGCTGTCTCTTCCAAATAAAATCCCCCTAAGCCTGAGTTGGCATGGAGATTGATTTACCTCTTATCCCTCTGCGCAAAGCTCTTTCAAGTCTGTATAGCTGTCACCAGTGTGATCAGACTAGAGCATCCAATATTTTTTCACAGGACAATGCATGGACTCAGGATTCAAATAGGAATTTGACAGTTTTGACTTGGATATAACCATCATTGTCAAAAATTCTTATTTGAAGTTAAAAAGAAAATAAATTATAAATGTACATGGTTAGATAGGCACATACTATAAGATCCAGCTGCCATATGGAAATTCAAAGCCAAAATGAAGTTTTGAACAGATGTAACTTGTGACACTCTCACCACTATTATTTTCTACACTGAGTTAGTCACTGTCATCCTGATAGATACAGCTACACAGACTGCAAAAAAAAATGTTGTCTGTGCTTTAATATTTTAAAAAGCAAACATATCCTTTATATGTCATTGGAATAAATGAGAACATGTTACTTTTTTACCTATATACTTAGTTGCAGATTTATTGATGAACTGCAGTGATTAAAAAAAAAAAAAAATCATTATTTATGTACTTAGGGTTTTTTTTTTTTATTGTTTATCATTTAACCAGGAAATTATCTGCGTTACCTGAAAATCAGCTGGACTTAAGTTTAGACACTAATCCAAACTGAAAGTAATTTTCAATTATGTACTTTTAGTAGTAATAGTTGTCTTAAATAACTGAGATAAAAGTTGAAAACAGCTGGATGAATTTTTTTCTACAGCTGTTGTTGCTGCTATTGTTGATGTTTTAGTGTTTTTATATGCAATTAATTTCATAGACATGTCATTGACATTTAAATTGATATATTTTTTTTAATTTCAGGAAAAAGCATTTAGGGGTTTTATTATTTCCTTTTAGAATAACAACATCAGATTTTCTTTTCTAGATCAATCTGTTCCCATTGGTGTTGTAAAGACAGCCTGGCACAGTTTCATTGAAAACATCTCACCCTATTTCAATAGTGGAGGACCCAGGTTCTAGGAAAGAATAGGAAAGAATGAGAAAGCCAGCATTAGAACCACATTAAATCCTTATAAACATTAAACCATTCCTTCATGATGAGAAAAAAAAATACAGGGTAATATTGATAGGGAAAGTACTGTGTCATTACCAAAGATCCTGTTTTTCTCTAATTTAAAAAAAAAAAAAATCCCAATTTTCAGTTTAAAAAAAAAAAAAAGCCCAAAATTCACTTTTTTTCCCCCCATGATTAAAATGAAGTGCCACCACTGTCTATCTGAGGTGTTTCATTTTACTTGTGGGAAAATGTGGATTTTTGGTTCCTTTTTTTTTTTCTTTTAACTGAAAATTGGGTTGTTTTGTTTGTTTGTTTTTAAATCAGAGAAAAAAAATAGGATCCCTGGTCATTACTAGCCAAATAAGAAAGTCAAATCAGATCAAATAGGATTGCAAGTAAAGATGCAGAGGAAAAAGCCAGAATTTCAGCTGCATTTTGCAATATTTTCATTTACTTAATTGAATTGTCCCAATTTACACCAATTGAAATTGACCAATGGGTGAGTGGTTATTCTTGAAGTAGAGATGAAAATAGAATGATCACAAAGAAACAACCTTGTTTTAGGTAGTCAGTAGAAGTGTGTGAAGTGGGCCCTTTTGATTTGGTTTCAGATTCAGCCCGAATCAGGGACAGTGATTTGGTTCATTGATTTGGATCACTGTCCCCGATATGATTCAGCCAAATCCATATCTGTAGAGTCGACACCGATTCAGAGAATCAATGGTTCAGACATAGACACAGCTTTAAAAGTTTTTTCTACATACCTTGAGGTAGCAGGCTTGGCTCATGAACACTATGATGCTGGGGTGCATGGAACATCTTACAGGAATGTGGGGGGTGGGGCTCCATGTGCTTAACAGCGAACCTGAAAGCAGACCACAAGTATTTTCAGCCCACTTCTGGGTCTGCCAGGGAGTGTGCTGGGCTCTGCGCCCCCATGCCTCCTCAGCTCAGCAATCAGCCTCAGGAAGACCCTAAGTACCCCCCTCCCCTGATCCAGGAGGCACAAGTTGCTGAGCTGAGGGGTGTGCAGGGAGGACCCCAGCATGCTTCCCAGTGGACCCGGAAGTGGACCAGAAGAGCTTCTGGTCACTTCTGGGTTTGTTACCGAGTCTGCTGGGGACCCCCCATGCTTCTGTTGGACATTCCATGTGCCCCAGCATCACAGCATTTATGATCCCCTGCTACCTAGAGGTATGTAGAAAAAACGTTTAAAGCGGTCTCCGTGTTCAAATCTCCATATCTCTCTGAATTGATTCAGAGGGTTCCAATTCAATTTAAAGAGATTAAGGGGTCCTCTGATTTGATTCAGATTCAGAGATTCGGCCACCAAATACAGCCGAATTGAATCAGAGACTGAAGCTTTGCACACAGCCCTAGTGGTCAGTAGTATTGCTGCAATGAGCAAACAGATTTCTATTAATAGACACAGAGCTGTACTTGAAAACTTAACTTCAGTAAGAGAGGAGCATAGTGGAACATTTGAATTCAGCAAGTGTTCTGGTTAAATCTAAAAGCAATCAATAATGTCTTGTCCCATGTAAAGGGTTTTGTACAGAAACCTATTAACATAGTACCATTAGCAGCAAAATGTATTCTAACTGTTCTTCTGCAAATACAGCAATAGCTTGATAGCACTTCTAAAAATATATGCATCTTAAAATGAAGATTCAGTAAAAATGCCACTTGTGAACATCCCTGAGCCAGAACTCTTAACAGTTATGTTCAAGAGCCAACAGCCATTATTTTTACATAGAGAAGTACATATAAGTAAAAGAACAGGTCATCTAGACATAGGTTTGAGTATGTCAAAAAGGAAATAAATGGGC
This sequence comes from Alligator mississippiensis, assembly GCF_030867095.1. NCBI lineage: Eukaryota > Metazoa > Chordata > Crocodylia > Alligatoridae > Alligator > Alligator mississippiensis. The sequence continues at coordinate 382,452,251 of NC_081824.1, forward strand.
CAAATTCTCACTTTCCCTTTTCCCTACAGTTTGGGAACTCCTTCCTGTAATAGAAGTGATAACTGACTCCTCTGGAAGATTACAGAAGTGTGTGCTAGGATCTTTTGCAGGGGTTTATGTCCTAAGCATTGTAGAATTTCCATTCTAGTCAGATTTCATCTCTGCCCATGATGATTTATCATACGTTCAGCCCTCATTACTAGTACCTGCATTTGTTCTAAAGACACTCAGACAAAACAGTGATAGTTTTGCCTCGTATCTTAGAACAATTATAATAACTGGGGATCCTGGTGCTCCGATTTTTAAAAATCCCCAATTTTCATGTAAATAAAAGTAACCCCAAATCCACATTTTCCTGTGATTTAAATGGAACACCACTATCTAGATCTAGATTGATATAGTGGTTTTTCATTTTAATCACTGAAAAATGTGGATTTGGGGTTACTTTTTTCAACCAGAAATTGGGGATTTTTTTTTTTAATCAGAGAAAACCAGGATCCTTGATGATAACACTGATTTTTATATTTCTTGATCCACAGAACTGTGTGAAGAAATCAAAATACAATTTAGCTAGCATTTCTTCAGTTAATGATATGACAGCATCTGTTGACTCTTTCAAGCATAGACCATCCTTAATTGTAGTATGATGTAAATAATGTATATGACGACACAGGAATGCCAAAGTACATCCCTTAGCCAGTAAAGAATACTCAGTAAATGTGGCAAGAAATTCATTATAAACTTTCAATAAAGTCATTTGCAAATGAATGTATATGATTCCAAACAGCTTCTAATAGCCAATCCAGTGAGTTTTTTTGTAAATGTAGTATAAATATATTTGTGAGAAACTGGAGATACGGGGCTGTATGGGGTTATACTGCCACCATTTCCCCACTCACACACACATGCATACTGTAGGAGATGGGGATGTGGGTGGTATTGCTTAGTTGTAAGGTACGTAAGGCATTAGGTAAGTTCAGTCAAAGTTAATCTCCCCAAAGAATGAGAGGGGGTCGGAGAGGCTCAGCTTCAGAACTAGTTTGGGAGCTAATGCTGAGAACAGAACAAGCAGAGTTCAGAAACTGAATTAAGAGATAAGGTAAGCTGAGAGTTAACAAGGATCAGAAGCCAAAGCATGAACTAAGATCAAACCAGAGTCACAAAAAGGGAACCAGAATCAGGAATGTCAAGGGCCTTAACAAAATCAGAAGTCCAAGTCAGAAGCAGGAATCAAAGCCAGAAGATCAACATGGAAGTGCACAGATGGTCAGGAGCTTATGGTCAAGAACTTATTTCTTTGATTAGAGAAGGAGATTGCAGGCTAGGCCTATCTTTTAAGAGCTGGAGCAGATGGGGCCTGCTGCCTGTGGTTTCAGGCTATTGGCTGCCCTGATTACCTTATTTAGTCCAGGTGGGACTAAGGCACTGCTCTAGGCTTGCTGCAGCTGGCACCTGCTCAGGAGGTGACTTGACTGGATCTTGATTGAGACCACCTAGGTCCAGGGTTCTGGCCTGACCTCATTATACTTGCACATGAAATGAATATATATTATTACAAGGACTCACTATAAATATTAACAATTTATTTGAATAGTTCCATTATTTAATGTGAGATTCAATAACATTTCACACAAATGTTCTACTTATTTTGTAAAACTAGCAGAATCAATCCCACTGTTAAAGAAGAGCCAGATTAAGAGCCTTTATGCAGGAACTTCCATAATTTCATGGGGTCTGTATAGGAGCTGTATATCCAAGGATTCTTGACAATTCAAATGGATGTGGGGATTAGGCTTAGCCATATTCCTATCCCCATTTCAAACCAGCCTACAGAGGAAAACAATTAGACCAGGAAGGTGCACTGAACTATATGAAGAAGTGTGAAGGTATTTGAACCCCTCCTCCTACCGCCTGGGGTAGTATAACTTCCCATTACCTTATACAGTAAACTGAACTTTAAAGGCAAAATCTAGCCATGACATTATTAAGATTAAAAAACAATTAATAATATGTATCCAGGGGCTACTCTCCTCTAAGTGTTGCACTTTCAAATCTGTCAGTGAAATCAGACTCCAGGAGAATGAGTCATAATGACATAACCACAGGTACATTATAGGTACATCTGTTGTTTGATATTTTGAACCAGAGGCAACTTAGTTAGTTATGGAATGAAATGATGTATGTTTTTTATAATGCAGTTTGGAGATTGTGGTTCGATCAGTATGTGAGCAGTTTATAACACCCTCAACAGATGGAAAATGTGCAGTGTCATACAAATCTTTCATTTACTGCTGATGCGTTTCTCAGGAAGAGCTAATATAGCCATCCCCTCTAGAGAAGATTGTCTACAGTGTTTGTTCCTGTGCTTGACGATACCTGTGGTCTTTCCATTTGAAAAGGATTTTGTTGCCAGTAATTTTTCTGATGTAAGCAATTAAAAAATTAAAGAAGGAAAAAAAAAAAAAAACTCCTCACTGAATCTAAGAATAAATTGTCTATCAGAATGATACTACCTTTGTTCCACATTTAGATTAAAATAAAGCTCTTGTTTAAATTACCTAATATTTTTTCTCTTTTTATTGACTCAACATAACAACATAGGAGTGGAGTGAGATTTTTTTTTTAGCCATTGAGTCTCCTCCATCTAGTAGCTAGTATGATGACCCTACATAGAAGAACAAGATATTTCACACAGGAAACTCCTGTCTAAAATGTCTTGTTTCACTTGTGACCTGGATAGCACTGTGGACCACCCACCCCCTACTGCATCCCAGTTTCTGCTCTGTGAAGAGGGACTGATCCCTCCCCCTCACCCCCAGTGAAGCTTCTTTTGAAAGACACTGTGAGGTACAATTTAGAATCACTAAATCAGTGTATAGAAACGACAGTATTGGGGGATAAAGCAGCCTCTGAAAGTGTATGGAGCTGGTATTGCATGCAACTCACATAACTCGCTCTAGCAGCTGGCAGCAAGGGGGTTAGTGAGTCCTTAGGAAAATGTGGACCATGACTTCCAGGGAGAATCTGATGGCTAGGCTACAACAGGGGGTCAGCACAGATCAGATCAAATCTCTCACAGCATATATCCAACTTGAAGGCCATAACCTTGTCTTAATCAGAAAATGTCAGCCCTTGCTTTGGCCAAGCTTTCAACAGTCTGTCTCAGGGAAAGGCAAAAAAACAAAACAAAGTTAAATAAATAAACCATTGGCATTCATGAGGAAGAAACATTTCTTCCTGGCCCCAAATTCCTTCCTGCCACCCAACAGCCAACTGTGCAGCCACAGCCCACTGGCAGCTGTCCCAGAGATGCAGGAGCCTCTGATGCAGTGCCCATGCCACAGCCTAGGCAGCAGTGCAGTCCCCCCAGGTCTGGCAGGTGTGCAGCCATGGGGCTACAGCTCCAAGAGTGGGGATACTGTTGCAGGTGGCAGCAACTCCTACTGCCAGCCTTCTGTAATTGGTGGAGATGACACTCCAGGTTAGGACACTTTTGAAAATTCATCTAGTGCCTATCAACATCTCTAGGCACCCATATACCTTTAAAAATAAGTGTCTAAATCACTTCACAAAGAGTTTGAATTAGTCTTACTGGGTATGTCTACATGTGCATATTAATGCACATGAATAAACTCTGGGACCTCAGCATGTTGAGCCAGCAAAGAGCAGCCTTGCCTGGCAAGGATTTCCAGAGTTCAGCCTGACATCCTGGGGCTGCTTCTCCCCTGCTCAGCATGCTGTGAAGGGGCTGGCTGGGGCAAGAGGGTGCCTATAGTGTGGGACTAGCCAGCAGGCAGCCCCCACACTGAAGCACACTTGTGCCCCAGCCATCCAGGGTAGCATCTACACATGCATTACTGTAGAGTACAACACTCTGCAGCAGGGTAACACTTATAACTAATAGGGGTGCATGTGTAGACAATCAATGTTTACTGCACAGCTAAATAGTCTACTGAGCAGTGAATATGTCATATAGATGTGCCCCCTGACTCAGAAAGATCTAATGAAACCCTACATTATATACTTTCCTAATCTTTTTTCCCCTCAGTACATTTTACCATTTAGCTTATCTAACAGCCTGACATCCTGGGGCTGCTTCTCCCCCGCTCAGCATGCTGTGAAGGGGCTGGCTGGGGCAAGAAGGTGCCTATAGTGTGGGACTAGCCAGCAGGCAGCCCCCACACTGAAGCACACTTGTGCCCCAGCCATCCAGGGTAGCATCTACACATGCATTACTGTAGAGTACAACACTCTGCAGCAGGGTAACACTTATAACTAATAGGGGTGCATGTGTAGACAATCAATGTTTACTGCACAGCTAAATAGTCTACTGAGCAGTGAATATGTCATATAGATGTGCCCCCTGACTCAGAAAGATCTAATGAAACCCTACATTATATACTTTCCTAATCTTTTTTCCCCTCAGTACATTTTACCATTTAGCTTATCTAACAGCCTGACATCCTGGGGCTGCTTCTCCCCCGCTCAGCATGCTGTGAAGGGGCTGGCTGGGGCAAGAAGGTGCCTATAGTGTGGGACTAGCCAGCAGGCAGCCCCCACACTGAAGCACACTTGTGCCCCAGCCATCCAGGGTAGCATCTACACATGCATTACTGTAGAGTACAACACTCTGCAGCAGGGTAACACTTATAACTAATAGGGGTGCATGTGTAGACAATCAATGTTTACTGCACAGCTAAATAGTCTACTGAGCAGTGAATATCTCATATAGATGTGCCCCCTGACTCAGAAAGATCTAATGAAACCCTACATTATATACTTTCCTAATCTTTTTTCCCCTCAGTACATTTTACCATTTAGCTTATCTAACAGCCTGACATCCTGGGGCTGCTTCTCCCCCGCTCAGCATGCTGTGAAGGGGCTGGCTGGGGCAAGAAGGTGCCTATAGTGTGGGACTAGCCAGCAGGCAGCCCCCACACTGAAGCACACTTGTGCCCCAGCCATCCAGGGTAGCATCTACACATGCATTACTGTAGAGTACAACACTCTGCAGCAGGGTAACACTTATAACTAATAGGGGTGCATGTGTAGACAATCAATGTTTACTGCACAGCTAAATAGTCTACTGAGCAGTGAATATCTCATATAGATGTGCCCCCTGACTCAGAAAGATCTAATGAAACCCTACATTATATACTTTCCTAATCTTTTTTCCCCTCAGTACATTTTACCATTTACCTTATCTAACAAGTGTGAATCTGTGCTGGATTTGCGATTCTGAAATATCTTTGTGGAGTATATGTATTTCTACTACTATGATAATGCCTCCTGTCTTGCTAACATCACTAGAATTGCCTAATATGTCCTATGGAGACAACATTTAACAAGGGATCTAGCAAAGGGATTACCTGTGGTATTACAGAATTTGCATTTCAGCTGGAAAAGTAAAGGAAGCAGTGAAAGAAAAGAAACTTTATTGATTAAATCATTTTGATTAGCTAGACAGATCATAATTTATAATCATCATTTACAGAAAATGAAGCGCAGCCAAAAGGCTTCTGATTTTCTTACCCATACCTTTCTTTATTCGTATGCTGTTTGACTTCTGCCAAATAAGAATATGTAATGCTACCATATATGTGCTCTTGCTGAAAATACATTTTCAGACTTATCTCAGCATTTTTTCCAGTGCTATCTTTCAGGCTAGGAATCGGGGTACCACATTTCTTTTGTATTGCTCAATTTGAATAGCTCAGTTTGAAAATATATCTTGGGGGCAGATGATTTTGTTAACTCTAAAGGATCAAAATGACAGAGTCCTAAATCTAAATGCTCACTACTTCCACATTCAAGACCAGAGCACTATAAATGGGAATCTAGAGGGGATTTACATGGTTCTATCAGAATGATTGACCATCACCAACAACCACTAATGATGTGCTCTGCAAACACCTACTGTGGAATTTTCAACTATATTAAAATAAAGAAAATGTGGGTGTCTTGAAGGAAACCATATAATCATTAATATCTACATATAGATTTGTCTACTGTTTTCAGAGGCAAAGAGGGAAAGGTAAGACTGATCTCTATGGGCAGAACTGTATTACCAACAGTTGTCACAAAAGTAGCTCTTAATTACCATTCCTTTTTTCCCAGAATTGAATCACAATTACAACCATAAATAAACTATGTAGGTAAATAACTTTGTGTGATGTCTCAGCATGCTTAATGGAGCAACATGCTATCTCTGGAGGCAGGTAGTAGCTGTCTGTGCCCTAGAGAGAGTATTTCATGCTTCCTTAGCCATGCACATCCTTAGGTAGGACAGAAACTATAATAGTGGTGCTAAAAACATGTCTAGCTGCTCCTTGCTTCTTGTTCCAGGTGGGTCTGCTGAAATGCTTAGGCCCTTGCCCCATATTCCAGTACATATTCTGCTGAACTGCCTAGCAGTTTATCAACTTGTAGCTCATAAAAGAGGCTCCAGTCTAGCTTTAGGGAGAGTGGCAGGCAGACACAGTTAAGCCAGACAGCATGAAAAAGGCAATTTAGGAGACCTCAGAAAGAGCAGCAAGAATATGTTCTGGGTGTATGGGTTAGTAGGAATTTGGATGGATGGGGCTAGATTGGGAACTAGAAGAGAACCTAAGAGGAAGCAGAACTAGACTGCATAGAACAGAGGTGGGCAATTATTTTGACTGGAGGGCTGCTTAACAAGTTTTGATGAGCTGCCGAGGGCCGCAAGAGTAGCTGTGCCCCTTGAAAGGTGCCTCACCCTCAGTTGCCAACTTGGGACTGGAAGTTCCACCTCCTAAAACCCAACTTTTGTCACTGGGAGTCCCTCCCTTTGCCCCTGGAAGTACTCCTTTTGGGAAAGGGGTTTGCCAGAAAACCAGCTGTTCCAGAAATAAAACAGTTTATAATCCTTTCATAATACAACAATAAGGACACAAGGTTACAACTAGAACCTCAACAGCATAAATAACCAGACCACAACCCAATGACACAGCAGCCCAAAGAAGAAATGGCACCCAGAGAAGGATCCTGTTACCTAAATGAACATCATTACCCTCTCCTAGGTCACCTGACTAGGAGAGGCCAGTAACCACATTACCATTCCCTGACAAACAGAGGCCATAGTTTCCTCTCTGTGTGCAAGGGCAAATCAACCCTGTCCCCATCAGGGGCTACCCATTGATTGCCCAGAGTGGGGGCAAAAACCCCCCAGAAAAAAAAAAATATGTAGTTGTGGCAAGCTGGCCAGTGGGCTCACTGGCAGCCCAGATTGTTGGCTTGAACCTGGAAGGTTCAAGCCCCATTGGTGGAGGAATTCTTCCTTCCCCACCAATCAGGGAAAGGCAGGAGGAAGGTTGACCTGCCCTGACCCAGGGACAAGGTGAAAGAGAGGACCTGAGGGGGACCTAACCCATTGGGCTTTCCCATCGGTCCATTCCCAGTGTGGGGTGGAGCCTTCAGAGGGAATAAAAGGCAGTTTTCATCAAGGAATGGTGAAGATGGGGCTTGAGAAGAGCTGGTAGAGCTGACCAGTGGGATGAAGAAGTTGCCTTAGAAGTGCCCAGAAGATACCTCTGCTGAGGAGGGAGCAGCAAGCAGCTGTGTCCCAGCCCTGCCATAGAGAGAGCAGTGTCATTGGTTCATTGAGCATCCAGGACAGGACAGGACCTCGGTGGCTCCATAAGGCAGTGTGGGTCCCCAACCCTTCATGAACTGGGGGCCCTTGATGCACAAATCAGTGCACAGGGCTGTAGTGCTGATGGGATGCTGCAGTTATAGGAGGCAGTGCAGGTCCTCATCCCTGCCATAGGCAGGCACCCCTTCAGTGCATGGGCAGTGCACAGGGATGGAGAGCTGATGGGACTATAGGACTGCACAAGGCAGCTCAGGTCTCTGACTCTACATGAGGCAGAGGTTGTGTAATGCATAGATCAGTGCACAGGGCTGGTAGAGCTAAAAGAGATTGTAGTGGCTGCACGAGACAGTGTGGGTCCCCAGCCCTGCATGAGGCAGAAGCCCTCAGTGCATGGATTGGTGCATAGGGCCATATTGCTGACGGCACACCACGGCTGTATGAGCCAGCACAGGTCCCCATCCCTGCCCTAAGCAGGCATCCCTTCAGTGCATGGGCAGTGCATGGGGTGGAAAGCAGAGCAGTAGGTGATGGGATGCCATGGCTACATGAGGCAGTGCAGGTCTCTATCCCTGCACAAGGCAGGTGCCCCCTTTGGTGCACAGGGTGGTGCACAGGGCTGAGAGTAGGCTGACAGGCTGGGTGGCTGCACAAGGCAGCTTGGGCCTTTCTGCAGTGAGCGGTGACTAGATGGGCTAACCACCCCAGCGAGGGAGGATGCCCCACCCCAACCCACAGTTAGAGATGAGCTTAACTCTCCAAAAGCGGTGGGAGTAAAGAGTTACCCAGGAAGCGGATTTCCACAGGGAAGTACGGTCCCTCCCCACTGCGGGCAATCAATGGGGAGCCCCTCATGGGAAGGGGATGATTTGCCCTTGGACACAGAGTGGAATCTAGGGCCCCTGTTTGTGGGGTGTGGGGTGTGCATGGCGAGTGTGGGTGAGTGTGTGGTAGGATGTATGAATGTAGCAGTGAATGGTGCTCCCCCCCAGAGGTGCATGAATGTGTGTTGGGGGGGTGCATGTGGGGAGGGGTGTGGGGTGTAGGGTTTGTGGAGAATGTGAGGGAGTGTGTGGGTGGGTGTGGTGTTTGTGGGGTGTGTGATTGTGTGTGGGGGTGTGGTCATAGGGTTTGTGGGAGAGGGTTTGTAGGTATGGTGGGGAGTACATGGGAGCACCCTGTGTGTGCCCCCCTGAGCTGGTCAGCACCTGCCCCAGCTCTGCAACAACCCAGAGCCAGTGCATCCCCACCACCAGCAGCAGCACACAGCCCCAGAGCACCCTGTGCCTGCTCCAGAGTCACTCCTGCCAGAGCAGATCAGCCAGAACCTGGGCACAGCCCCAACCTGCTCCACCCCACCCCACCCCACACCTGCTCCATACCACCTGCCTGTGGTGAGTCCTGCCATCCCCTGGGCATGCAGCAGGGCTGGGGAGGCTCTGCAGCTGGACTGCCTTTCTAGGCAGCTCAGGTGGCAGCAGCTTCTTCCAGCTGCCACCACTGCTGGCCCCAACCCCACGATACTGGCAGCTCAGGTCCCTACCAGTACTGAGGGGCTCGGGCCAGTGGCAGCAGCAGCCAGAAGGAGCTGCCACCACCTGAGCTGCCTAGAAAGGCAGTCCTACCACAGAGCTACCCCAGCTGTACTGTGTGCCCAGGGGACAGCAGGATGCACCACAGCTGGATGGCATCTGGACCAAGTGGACCAAGACAGCATCTGTACCATGATGCACAACATACCAGCACCAATCATTGGTGCTGGCCTACATTTATCAAGCCTACTTTTGAGGGATTGACTGACTGCATTCTACCACCTTTATGGTGGGCACACTCTGCTGCCTGTGGCCTGTTCAATGGGTGCCATGACACCTCAGCTTCACATTATCAATGCTCAACAAGGTCAGAACAGTCCTAGCCATACTGGCTCAGGCTTATTTTAGAGGGTGGCTGCCCAGATCATGGACAACATTCAGCCTATGGTCTCAACAGGTAGATCCATATGAGTGCACACATGCAGGGGTATGTATTTTCCATAGCACAAATAGCAATGGCACATATCTTTGTCACTGTTTGTTGACCCAGGGCATTCTTCTGCATGCACACTCTGGCACATGGCAAATTGGCCTGGGTCGGGTAGGGGAGGCTGGGGCCAGCACAGGATCCTGGGGACCTCCTGTGGCAGCAGTCATGCTGATCTAGCTGTATGGAGCCTGGCTGCAGCCAGAGCATAGCTCTGGATAGACATGCTCCATTTCCTGTGGGGCATACTGCTGCTGCATGTGCCACACTGCTTTTTCTCACAACAGGCTTTTTTTTTTTTTTTTTACACTGGGATCTCCTGGTGTTAAATCTTGGTGCCATGCTGCAAACTATCATTGCAGTAAATAGGTGTACATGTGCTGTCTGTGGTTTGTGGCACCTCATGGGTGCTGTCACATTCTTGTAAGCCTTCATCCCATATACCCTAGATATAATTTTTCTCCCTGTGAATCTTGGAAACTGGAGACTTGTGAGGAAGGAGTTTCTCTAGTTAGAACTGGACATAGTAAATAGGATCTATGTCTAGAATGGCAGGCACTTGTGGTACCTGCTTGAGTTCCTGAACAGCTGAGCTCTGTTACAGAAACAGAATAGAAGAAGAGAGTACATGTGGCCTGGACTAAGGGAAGTGCCTGGTTGTTTTTGTGTGGCATATTATGTATAGGTGCAAGTGTTGTGCAGTTTTGAGAGCCAGCTCCTGGCATATCGAGGGAACTGCCTGGGTGCAGATAGAAATGATAATTTTCACCCAATCTGGCCATAGAAAACAGTCTATAGCCATGACCATACACATGTACATGGCTGAAGACCACTTAAAAATGACCAGTCTGGTGAAGATCTGAACCCTCATTTCATGAGGAGTCAGATTAAGACATTTCAAAACAATGTCTTCTGTAGATTTTGTCTGTGCTGCCTTCCAGCCTCAAGCTGTTTTCAGAATGGGAGGGGGGAAAGGGAGAGGAGGGAGTTCAGTCTGGGTTTTTTTCACCTTGCTGGAGGGTGAGGCGGTTGTATTGGAGCCTCCTGAGGTAGGAGGGCTCCAGTTCACCCACCCCACACTCCAGCACTGGCTGGGGAACCCTAGAAAGAGCTACCTCTCCTCCCTTTCCCCCCTCCCATTTTAAAATAGGGACGGGCTGGGAGAGAGGAGAGGCCTTTGCTAGGGGAAACTGCAGTCAGCAACTAGATTCCCCTTGCCCTGGAACCAAAAGTGAACTTCTGTTTGATTTGGGGGATCATTGTGACTCAGAACACTTCCAGAGAAGTGTTGTCTGTTATAGTGGGGATCTGCACTTCTGTCTGAACCCACTGTGAAAGCGAGCTTTGTTCTAGGAGTGCATAAGGCATCCTAAGAGCAACTCCTTCTCATAATCTATGGGTGGCAGGGTTGCTTGTCTATGGCTGGGCAATGCAGGGCTATGCATGTCATAACAAAGGCTCCCAGGGAGTTGGGGGGCACTCTGGCTGGTCCTTCTGCAGCCCCATAGACTGCCTGCCCACATAAAAGGTAAGACTCTTTCCCCACCCCCGTGTCCCTGTGGTCAGCACTATGCCCAGGGTGCTGCAGAAACACATTATGCCTTTGGCCTGCACTCTGCCCAACTACCTAGGACTTGATCAAAATCTACCTTTTGCATGCTCAGCAAGGGTAACAGCATTCAGCCTTGTGTGTACAGCTAAGTAAATATTAACTTCCTTAATCACATCCTGACTACTTAACATTTTCTCTGTTATATATGAGCATTTCATATCCTATCCTAAATTTATTAGGTACTGTTTCAGTATCCCCAGAAGAGGCATCACTTAAGTGTTGGATAAATGGTTTCCAAATAATTCCTGTACAGAGAACATTTCTCCATCCATTTCCCTGTCTTTGAGTGAATGGATCCACTGTGTTCTCATCATTCTTTGTGAGTGTAGCTCTCAAGTACATCCTGCCCATGTGCTCCTGCTCATTCATTCCCCAAAAGAGGCAACTTCTGTGATACTCCTGGATGACATATAACATGCCTACTTTTAAATGGCTTAAGCTATGGCTGGGCATGAATATAGAGCTAAATGATTTTTGTTTTTTTTCAGTAGATCATCAGAGAGCTTCACTAGAAAGCTTTCAGTAGAGACTAAGGAACAGCAAAGACACAACTTCATTTTTCCTCTTCTTACCATCCTTCAAAATAGTGAGACCTGCTTCAGTCTGAGTCAGATTTTATTTTTTTCAGCTGCTTATCCTAGAAATTGTTTGTGCTTTTCAGTAATATAACTTCACCGCTAATCCCCAAAATATGAGGAGTTTCAATGCAAGCCTTATAGGTTAAAAACCAGAACTATCAGGTCAGAGCATGATTTCTTATGCCCACAGTTTCCTGGCTTATGTGATGTTTGACCAGCAGGGATCCTGGTTTTATCTGATAAAAAAAAAAAAAATCCTCAATTTTCGATTTAAAAAAAGTAACCCACAATCCACATTTTTCCATGATTACAATAAAACACCACTAATATATAGATTTCTGTCTATATATACATATGGGTTACTTTTTTAAAACCAAAAACTTGGGATTTTTTTTCTATTATCAAAGGAAATCAGGATCCCTGGTGACCAGACAGCCACATGGCCCAGCAAGGACATTTGGGATGGATCCAAGCTAGCCATGGCCCAATCCTGGAGCCTATATTGCTGTTAGAAAGCCAGCAAGCAATACAGGCATAGAGTAGACTTGGCACCTTCTAGCCATGCTCCTGCTCACCAGCCTGCTAGAGACAGGTCTGGGCTGTGCACATTATAGATGTTATTAACTTTTAACATGAGACTTATCATAGCACATGCAAACTTTAACATTGCCTAACATTCCTTAAAGTTAGCACATGCTAATTACAATGCATAACTACACCTTTAGCAACGTACCCCTTCCTACTTTCCAGACACCCTACAGCGCCCAATCTAGAAAGTTCGTTTTTTTTACTTGGGTGTAGGTTGTAGCCATGTTGGTCTAAGGACATAGGCAGACAAGATTCCTTGGGTGAATCTGATATCATTTATTAGACCAACCCAAATAGTTGGAAAATTATTATTAAGCAAGCTTTTGGGTTCAAAAACCCTTCGTCAGGCTAAGGAAGTTTCAGCAGTTGGTATGTGCTCTTCCTGGATGGAATGAAAAGTAAAGAAGCCAGTGGCTGGGCTGGTATACATACAAGAGAGGTAGTCAGTGAAAATGTAGATTGAGGAGTCAATGGCTGAGAGACAGGCTGGGGCAGGGGGAGAGAGAGAGAGAAGGGGGATGAAAGTGGAGAGATACCTGGGGAGTCAGATGTCAGGCAGGTTATAATGTGTCATAAATCCAATGTCTATATTTAGTCCATGATTTTTAGTATCCAGGAGGTTGATGAAGTGGAGTTCATAGGCTCATCTCTGGGAAGTGTTTTGTAGGTTTCCTTTGAGGATCAGGACTGAGAGATTGGAGAGAGAGTGGTTTTCTTGTGAGAAATGTGCCCCCACCGGTAATTGGGTATTTCTGTCTTTGATAGATTTCCAGTGTGCGTTCATTCTGGTGCGCAGTTGTTGTTTGGTCTCTCCTACATATTTTCCATCAGGGCATTTGATGCATTGGATGAGATATATCACATTTCTGGAGGTGCAGCTGTAAGATCCAGGAATGTTGATGGCTCTGTTGTGGGGTGTAGTAATAGTGGGGGTGGTGGAGATGTGTTGGCAGGTTTTGCATTTCTTGTCATGGCACGGTCTGGGTCCTTTTGGTGTGTTCTAGGCATGAGGAAGTTTGCTTCTGATGATGAGGTTAGTGAGGTTCGGTGCATGTTTGAAGGCTAGGATGGGTGGCTCTGGGAAGATCTTTTTAAGAATAGGGTTCTTTACTTTTCATTCCATCCAGGAAGAGCGCACACCAACTGCTGAAACTTCCTTAGCCTGACGAAGGATTTTTGAACCCGAAAGCTTGCTTAATAATTATTCTCCAACCATTTGGGTTGCTCTAATAAAAGATATCAGATTCACCCAAGGAACCTTGTCTGCCGATTTTTTACTTCGCTTTGGAAAGGTAATAGAATATAAAGATTTTTTGACCACAAACCTTCTGGGTTCACTATATAGACTAACAGCACTTATTATGGACCACTTGTCATTAAAGTTGCCTCAGTGAGTAATAAAGAAGTAAGTATCTAAAATTATTAAGTCCTGTTACTATAACAACAAATGGATAAGAGGTAATAAATGGGAAGCATAACAGAGAAAATATTGAGAATCACAATGTATAATAGATTCTTCCTCATTGGAGGATACATCATAAACCAGTGATTCCTTGAGAAATCCTAACATTTGGAGTCCATGAAAGAGAGCAAAGAAAAGCAGCTGCTCCTGGATACCTTTATATAGCAATAAGAACTGAAGCCAGAGTGATCATCAAAGGTGACCGGATAAGCTTAGTGCTGTAGAAACTTCCTGGCAGAAGTTTTTTTCCCTTATTCATAGAGGCTTCTAGCAAAACTGAGCATATTGTGGGCTCTCCTATACTTAAAGAAGATGGTTTCAGGATCCTATTTCTTGTATTGGGCATGTGTGGTACACCCAACCAGGCTGCCAGCTATCATCATCTCCCCACTAAACTTGGTCAAGAGGGTTTCACTGAACTTCCCAAGGTAGATGCAGTATCTTCCCAACAGGTTGAATTTTAAAAAGTTATCTCTGACTGTACAAGAAAGTGTTACTACGATACCAAGCCCCCTGCCCTGACTGCTTCCCCCCCCCCCCCCCAAAAGCAACCTTACTCACACGTTGATTCACTTTCAAATAAATCAAGGGACAATTAAGGTCATTAGCTCAGTTTTGTTTGATTGTTTAGTTTTGAAAGGACAAAGCTTGACAACTATTAGTGAAGTCATCTGGAAAGAGGAGTTCATTTAAATAAATACAGAAAACATCTAGTTTTTTTCCAAGTCTGTTTTTTTTTTTTTCAGGGTACTAGGGACAGCTGCTCCAATGCATGCCATATGCCTACTAGCATGCAGTCAAAGCTTTTCCCTCCCTCTTTTCAGAGTTGGTTCAGCTCCTGGGCAGGCATGTGCTAATTGGGTGGATGCAGCACCTTGTGTGGTGGCCATGTGGACATGATTGAGGCTCTAGCCAGACAGATGTTGGTTTGCTAACCAATTCTGTCTAGGCAAATCCAGAGTGGGAGGGTGTGTGAAATCCAGCAGTAAAGGATATGTGCCTGGGCTATTCAGCGGGTGCTGACACTGTGATTAAGCTACCTTGTCAACCCCTGAGAGGTCAGCAGTGGGAAGAGGTCTCTAAAGCTGGCTCTATTTCTGGAAGGCAAACTGTAGAGACTCCCCTTCAGCCCAACCCTTCATTATGTTAATTATGTTTTTAAAATTATATTGCTAAAAAAATCCATTATTTTACAAAGAAGATATGTAATGATCTCTAAATTTGATGTTACCTCTTTTAGACAAGAGTGGCTACATATAATCCTACCTATTAGGTGCTTAAATGGGTTTAGGGATATATTACATTCCACTTCAATCCCTGAAAACAAAAAAACTGCCGATGTGTCTACTTTTACAACGTGCATTAAGATCAAGTTAGTACTAGTTGTGAGTATTTATTCACCTTTTGCATTCACATTTTTTTTTTCAAAAGAATAAAGTAGGGTAAGAACAGGATCACATTTGAGAACCTAAATTCACTTAAGTATCTAATACATGGAATAAAATCTGCCATAATGACCATGGGTAAGAGTATATTTCAAGAAGAAAATAAACATCCACAAGAACACTTTCTTCTGTAGATTTTTTGTATCTTGAGAGACTTTATAATTACAGAATGTCTGACCTTCATGATTTTGACCTGCAATATATCTACTTTAACATTCTGGAGGTAAGAATCTGACAATGGACAAATCAAATTGGACAGCTTCAAGTCTGATGCACATTCCAAGTAAAACAAACCTGTGAAGCATGAATGAAAGTTAAATGTGGAAAAAATGCTACCCTTACAGTCCTTTTATTAGTTCCAAGGAATCTGAACAAATCTGGGCTTCATGTCTTGTAAAGCTCAACTATCCTAAAACCATTCTCTGGAGTGATATAACATCTGTACAATGGAAAATTCTTCTTCAGCAAGCCCACTGAGCAAACAATTTATGTACAATGGGTGCACTATATATTTGATTTTAAGAATTATGAAGAGGCATGCGATTTTTCTGTATTAATACAACAGGGTTTTCTTGTTAACTATTCTCTTGTTTCACTGCTCAGTCAAGTGCAGAGGTTAAAAGAGAGCTTAGCTAGGAACTCAGACATGCTGAAAATTACAGCTTAACCTTGAAGTTCTGTTCAGTAAGTTCAGGATAAGAAAATACATTTTAAAGCAGCAACATGTATATCTAATAAGTTTAAATGGTGTTGTTTTTGTTTTAACTCTACCTAAAATATGTTAAAAATGTGTTCAATAAATTTAAAAAATACATTTTTTTCATAATAATATTTGCCAAATGGGGAGCATCATTTCCTTTTGCTCTGATATCTATATGATATAGGTGCATGTACAATTACTTCATAATTAGAAGAAATATGAGCAATGGAAGGAAGGCTGTGTCAGTAATGAAACATAAAAAGAAATGGCACAAATATGTATGGATAACATTTGGAAAGCAGACATAAAACAAGGTATGAGACATGAGGGTAAGAAGGGGTTCTATAAGTGGATCAAATAACAAACACCAAGGAGACCATGGACCTACTGTTTATTATAGTTTGTTAAAGAACACCCTAAAGAAGACAAAGCTGCTCAATGTCTGTTTTGCTTCAGTTTTCATATGTGCCTGTGCTCACACACATGAATTGCAGATGGATCAGTAGAAGAACAGAAGGGATAGATGTAGATGACACTGTGTAAAGAAGAATGAGATAACTTTTGACAAATATGAATGAAGTCACTAGGGTCAGATGGAATTAATCATAGACTATCAACTTGCTAAGGAAATCTGGGAATTGCTGGCAATATTTTCAAAGACAATAGGCTAGCATATAGCTGGCAAAGAGCCCATCTCTAAAAAAATGGAAGATCAAGGAAGAGAGCCTGGTCATCTTAACTTCAAAATATTTGAAGAGTACTACCAAGAAGATTTGGCCATTAAAGTGAGTCAGAAATATAATGGTGTAACAAGAAATGCAATTACTATTTTGGATTGCAATAACAAAGGCACTGTTTGTAAGAATTTCAAGCTGAGAATATCCAGTGCTGTTTAGGCCTCAGCTATCCAATCTAAGCACTGCATTTTAAGAATAAAGTACAGAAACTGGAGAAGATTTAAAAACAGGCAGCAATGATAAACAAGGGATTGGAATACAACCCCTGTGAGGAAAGAATGAAAGAAGCAGATATGCTTAGTTTAGAGAAATGGAGATCGAGATGGACACAATAGCAGTTTCCAGAAATTGGAATGGCTGCCATAAAAAAAAAAGATGGAGAGAAATTGCTGTTCCTTACCACAGAGGGAGGAAGAAAAAGGCAGTTGTTTAAACTACAGCAAAAACAGGTTTCAATTAAATCTCAGGAAAAACTTCTTGTGTGTAAGAACTATAGAACAATGGCACAAGCTGCCTAGAGAATCTCCCTCACAGGAGGTTTTAAAGAGAAGCCTGGATAATCATCTGTCTGAGATGATTTAGGAACAGTAAATCCTGCATGAGTACAAGGGATTGAACTTGATGACCCTTGAGATTCTTTCCAATGGTATGATCTTATGATTCTATTATTGTAATAGTTAAGCTTTTCGGATATAGTAATAAAGACCAATATAATATACTTGAAAATGACTTATGGAGGTATGGAAATAGAGAAAAATAGAGATGGAACTTCTAAGGTTGCAGAGGGACTACACAAATAATTAAAATATAATAAATATCTGTGTTATAATATATGTTCATAGATACACTGTGTGGGTCCATGTGTGCAGGCATGTATAGATGTATATATAGATGTTTTCACACACACACACACACATTCACCATATTTACTTACATGCTGTACATACCTTTTCCCCAAAACATGGCCCTCCATAATTGGTAATATGTGTAGACCCTCTAACTAGGGTTAGGTTGATATAAATGCCCATCTGTGCAAATGTTCAGGGGCTTTAAATCAGACTAAAAATGGCTGGCCCCATCTAAGTTAGTTCACCTACTTACCTGATCCTGCTAAACCCCTTCTGGACCGAACAACCCTTCCCATGGACCCACTAGACCTACCACACCTTCCAATCCCACCTCTCCGACATCCCAAGTTACTTGCATTGGGTTTCCCATATAGATCCCATCATTGGCAAACATCTGTACATGCCGCTATCAGTCTATGATCACACAGCTTAAAGTAGGCCATGTGTTCGTTGACCAGCTGCAGTAAGTGATTGTATGCACCCTGAGATGTGTCTTTTCATCAGGAAAGTTGATTTATGCACTAGAATTGAATAGGTACACTCAAATGGCTGCTGAGGTAGCCCTTTTGTGCCAGCCACAGGAAGAAAGAGTTGGAATGAAGTCTGCAGTGTCAGGGTTAGGTTTAACCCTTTTACAGTCTCTGCCAAATGCTACTGCTCATTTGGAAGCTGCTGTGAGAGGATTAAAACTATCTTTCATCTCAACAGTGGCAGTCAGGATTCAGCTTTGCAATCAAGATTTCTGTGGTCAAGATGCAGCCATGAGTTCATAAAAATATTTTATCTTCATTCTTCCTTCCCAAAATAGATCAATCGATCGATTGATCGATCGATAGGAGGAAAAGCAGGAAAAGCAGGAAAAGCAGGGGCAACATTGGACCCCTGCTGAACCAGATGGGGCAACTGACAACTGACGCCCAGGAAAAAGCCAACCTATTAAATAGGTACTTTGCATCAGTCTTTCATCAGTCCCATGGGACGCCCATGCCCGCTACGGGACAGGGCAGTCCGGGTGAGGGTGATCCCCTGCCCTCCATTAATGCTGACTTTATGAAGGAACATCTTGAGAAGCTGGATACCTTCAAGTCAGCCGGCCCTGACAATCTTCACCCCAGGGTATTCAAGGAGCTGGCGAGCATCATAGCCCAGCCTCTAGCACGGATCTTTGAAAACTCTTGGCGTTCTGGTGTAGTGCCCGAAGACTGGAAGAAGGCCAATGTGGTGCCTATCTTCAAGAAAGGGAGGAAAGTGGATCCGGCTAACTATAGGCCCATTAACCTGACTTCTATCCCGGGGAAGATCTTAGAAAAGTTTATTAAAGAGGCCATCCTTAATGGACTGGCCGACGCCAACATCTTAAGGGATAGCCAGCACGGGTTTGTTGCAGGTAGGTCTTGCTTGACCAATCTCATTTCCTTCTACGACCAGGTGACCTATCACCTGGACAAGGGAGAAGAGATTGATGTCATATATCTTGACTTCAAAAAAGCCTTTGATCTGGCTTCCCATGATCACCTCTTGGAGAAACTGGCCAATTGTTGCCTTGGGTCCTCCACCATCCACTGGCTGGAAAATTGGCTCTGGGGTCAGACCCAGAGGGTAGTAATTGACGGAAGTCACTCATCATGGTGTCCTGTGACCAGTGGGGTCCCCCAAGGCTCTGTCCTTGGACCCATACTGTTCAACATCTTCATTAATGATGTGGTCCCTGGAGTCAGAAGCGGACTGGCCAAGTTCGCCGATGACACCAAACTTTGGGGCAAAGCATCCACACCAGAAGACAGGCGGATGATCCAGGCTGACCTGGACAGGCTCAGCAAGTGGGCAGACGAGAATCTGATGGTGTTCAACGCCGATAAATGCCAGGTTCTCCACCTTGGGAAGAAAAACCCGCAGCATCCTTATAGGCTCGGCAGTGCTATGTTGGCTAGCACTATGCAAGAAAGAGACTTGGGGGTCATCATTGAACACAAGATGAACATGAGCCTGCAATGCGATGCTGCGGCTAGTAAAGTGACCAAAACGCTGGCTTGCATCCATAGATGCTTCTCAAGCAGATGCTGGGATGTCACTGTCCCCTTGTACTCGGCCTTAGTGAGGTCGCAGCTGGAGTACTGTGTCCAGTTTTGGGCTCCACAATTCAAAAAGGATGTGGAGAAGCTTGAGAGAGTCCAGAGAAGAGCCACGCACATGATCAGAGGTCAGGGAAGCAGACCCTACGATGACAGGCTGAGAGCCCTGGGGCTCTTTAGCCTGGAAAAGCGCAGGCTCAGGGGTGATCTGATGGCCACCTATAAGTTTATCAGGAGTGACCACCAGTATCTGGAGGAACGTTTGTTCACCAGAGTGCCCCAAGGGATGACAACTAGGTCGAATGGTCATAAACTACTATAAGACCATTTCAGGCTGGACATAAGGAAGAATTTCTTTACCATCCGAGCCCCCAAGGTCTGGAACAGCCTGCCACTGGAAGTGGTTCAAGCGCCTACATTGAGCACCTTCAAGAGCAAACTGGATGCTTATCTTGCTGGGATCCTATGACCCCAGCTGACTTCCTGCCCTTTGGGCAGGGGGCTGGACTCAATGATCTTCCGAGGTCCCTTCCAGCCCTAATGTCTACGAAATATGAAATCTATATAGCTATAGCTATACGTCTATGTGTCTGTGTGTGTCTATGTATACATCAGCAGAACACAGATTTGGCCATGATGATTTAATTATCTAACAAATAACATAGTAACATATTACATATTTAAAATTACTAAGTCACTATGGATATATTCCTAAAGTATGCTAAGATTTCCATTTACAATTACTGGTATTTTCTCATGTTAGAAGTCAAATAATAGGGAAAAAATGGTGCAGATCCACAAGGAAACTGTTTCTAAGCACTTGGAGGAGAAGGTGATTAGGAACAGTCAGCATGGATTCACTAAGGGCAAGTCATGCCTGACCAACATGATTGCCTTCTACAATTTGGTGACGAGATCTGTGGGCATGGGGAGACCGGTGGATGTGGTGTACCTTGATTTTAGCAAGGCTTTTGGTACAGTCTCCCACAGGATTTTCTTAGGCAAGCTAAAGAGGTAGGGACTGGATGAATGGACTGTATGGTGGATAAAAAACTGTCTCAAGCATCAGGTTCAGAGGGGTAGTAATCAATGGTTCGGTGTCTAGTTGGCAGCTGGTATCAAGTGAAGGGCTAGTATTCAGAGTGACCTAGACATATTGGAGGATTGGGCCAGAAGAAATCTCATGAGGTTCATCACAAGGACAAGTGCAGACTCTTCCACTTAGGATGTAACAGTCCCATGTACTGGTACAGGCTGAGGGCTGACGGGCTGGGCAGCAGCTCTGCAGAAAAGTACCTGGGGGTTACAGTGGACAATAAGCTGAATATGAGTGTTTCTTTTCTGCCAGTGGGCCAGTGGATATTAACAAAATATGTATGTTAAATGATTAAGAGAATAGTAATATCATTTTTGTTAACATTTTAGGTCTTTGTAACTACAACTCAAGGTTATGAATCACTGAAGATTATGAATACTCAGTGAGTCACCATATACACTCTCTTACAACAGAACGTGGTCAGGTATATATATACTCATGTCTATTGTATAAATAGAATAGCCTGTAATTACCTGCAGTGGGAAAGAGAGTTAGTTAGCGGTAAGGAATTTTGTAGCTGCACTGAGCTCAGATCTGAGTCTGGGACCTAGCCAGTCCCAGCTGAATGATCAGGGCAACCAAACCCCCGAGACCACACCCCACTTACTCCAAACTTACTCCAACCTTTAAGAGCTGGCCCCATCCAGTAGTACCCCATTAAGACAAAGGCTCTGATGGATTTTTTTTTTTTTCCTGAACCTTCTCTACTCATCGAAACTCTGGCTTTCCTGGCATACCCTGACTCTGATTCTGACTCATCGTCAGGGTTTTCTCCGATTAAAAAAAAAAAAAAAAATCCCCAATTTTTGGATTTAAAAAAGTACCCCTAAATCCACATTTTCTGTGATTAAAATGAAACACCACTATATAGAGGTATAACAATGTTTCATTTTAATCATGGAAAATGTGGATTTTGGGTTGCTGGCCAGCCCCTCCAGTGGCAGGGAGTGGGTATGGGGCTAGGCCAACATGAAGGGTTCTGGCCACCTGTTGAAGACACGCTAGTCTTTTGAGGAGGTGGCAGACTGGGATAAGCAGGCAGGCCAAGCCCCTAGCTTTAAGACCACAACCTGACAGCTCTCTGTCAACCCAATCCCTGGACTTTACCCAATTATCAGCTGATCTTCACCAACTGTCCGCACCCTGGTCCCTGAAATTATCCATCATTTCTTTCTTTCTCATCTGATATTGGGAATCCTTAAATCAGCTCAAAGAAAAATGTCTATTTTCCACATTCTGTTTGAATCTTCCCCAGATGCCCTTGTGTATTGTTAACTTAAAAAAACCCCAAAATAGTCAATCCTATCTACCTACAACATAAGATGTCTTCTAAAAATGAATAGAGATCCATATTAATAGGTCCATGTTTAATCTTCGTAATAAAATGTAGTCTGTTAGGTACACCAGGGGCTAATAACTTTTTAAGATGAGGGCCAAATTATCAGAACTTAGTTCAAAGATAGACTTTTTACCCTGCCACTTTCAACCCTGCTGCTGCTTCCACTTCCCCCATTGTCATTTCCTCTTCCCCCAAATTGCCACTGCTTCTCTGCTACCAAATTGCTCTTGATTTTCATGCTGCCTAAGTACTGCTGATTCCCCTATCACTGATTTCCATGCTGATGGATTGCTGCCAACATCTCACCTTTCCAGCTGTGTGAAATTACTTGATGAGCCAATTTCAGACAGTGGGATGTGGGCTGCTAACCCCTTAGGAATATACTATGGATATTTGTTTTTTTTATCAGAGGGGTTTACATCCTTCTTTGCAATACATAAAACGAACAGAGGTTTTATTAGCATCTAACCTAATTTATATACTTTTCCTTTACAAAGAATTCTTAATAGAAGGACAATAACCTTGCACCTTTTACCATCCTCAGCCCATAATACCCATCCTTTACTCTTGTTCAGATATTCCCTCCTTAATCCATTCAATAAAAGAAACATACATACATTTATTACTTCTCTGCCTCACAAAAATACATTCTAAGTATTGCATAATGAATTTTGTTGAAAATAGAACTCAAACTGAACTGAGCTGGTTCATCAAACAGATAGCTGTAAATAATTGGCAGACACGATTCAACTCGGTCAGAATTGAATTCAGTCCTGGATAGCATTACAAATGTATTTATCTGAAGAGTCACTTGAACAGTATATAGTCTTCTTTATGGAAAGCACATGAAGCAAGAAGAAAGGAAATGGAGAGAAAAAAAAGAAAATATTTTAATGGCTTTAAACCTCTCAGTCCCCGTAACTTTTGTCTTTAGAACACTGTGAAATGGTAAATGCTATGCTAACAGGGTTTGATATCAGGAATTAAAAGCCTTTCTTTCTAGACAGAAAAAAAGACTTTGACTTTTAAGAGGCATTTATTCCAGGGAGGGTGACAAATCGGGGCCAGTAGAGAGTATGTACAGGTTGGCCCGAACACCTGGGCCTCACGGACATGGCCTGGGCTCATGGCCTGCAAGGCCTGCCTGTACACTCTAGACTAAAAAAACACAGTGAACAAAAGGACTATTTACATATTTACAGTTCTGCCAGTGGGGACACCCATAGGGGTCTCAGGGGTCGACCCGTGTGAAAAAAAGTCCAAGGCCTCGGCCCGCTGGATGCGTCTCTGCAGCTTGAGCAGCTGGTGGTGTTAGAGGGCGAGGAGCAGGTGTCCCACCTCGACTCGGCACAACGCCCCCTCAAGGGCCCAGCATTCCTCAAAGGTGGGCACCGTCTGCCACAGTACCGCATGCTCAAACTCGAGTGAGAGGCGGGCCTGCACCAGCAGGCAGAAGAGCTGCAGGGCGTCGACCATCCCGGTCCCAGCGAGACGGTTTTGCCGGCTCTTCAGGGTGGCCATCTTGGCCTGGCCCAGCAGGAAGTTGGCCAGGCTGACTGTGGCCTGCTCAGCCACCTGGTAGGGGAAGGAGTGGATATAGACGTCCTCCGAGAAGTCCCGGCCCAGAGCCCGAAGCAGCGTGCCCAGGGTGGCAAAGAGCGGCTGCAGCTGGGGGCAGTCGAGGAAAGCATGGAAAATGTCCTCGTCCAGCACCCCCGGGCAGAAGGGCCAGGCTGCTGAGGCCGCCGAGTCCAGGTGGCGAACAAAGGTGCCGGTGGCCAGGATGCCGTGCACGAGTCACCACTGCAGGTCGCCGGTCTTCTTGGCGGTGGGCACCTTATACAACGTGCGCCACGTTGGGGTCCCGGGCCGCGCCAGGCGCCGCCGCCACATGATGTCAGGGCAGCTGGCCAGCACCTGGGCATGCCGGGTACTCACCACCCACACGTAGAGGCCCTTGCAGGGCAGAGTGCCAAAAGGGCAGCCCGTATTGCTGCTGGGGGGCACCGAGAGCCTGAGCAGCATGTTGGGCCACTCGGCCAGCTCGCCGGGTAGTGCTGGGATGACAGGCAGTGGTGGGAAGGCGTCGTATGTGGTGTCCATGGTGGGGAGGGTCCAGCGAGCCTGGAGATAGACTTCCAGGGCAGTCGCTGCTTCCATTGGGAGGGCGCCCCTGACGGTTCGCAGAAGCCGGCCCGCAGTGTGGACGGAATGCAGCGCCAGCCGGGCAGCCAGGGCTTCGGGTGACAACCAGTCTGACCGAGCAGGGTCCAGGAGGTGCTCCAGGCGAGTGGTGCGCGCTTTGATGAGAGCTGCCACGACATGCTGCAGGGCCGGGTTGCAGACCAGGGGCTCCCGAAGCAGTTGCGGGAACCGCAGGTTCCTGGCTTGGGGACAGAGATGGAAGGCTGCTCACCAGGCCCGCACCATGCTGCGGTAGAACGGGGGAAGGACCGCCCTGTTCAGGAAGGTGAGGTCTAGCAGAAACAGCTCCTGGTCAAAGCCGAGGCCCCCCGCTCACCACAGGAATCGGCATGCCAGCTGTCACCATGGGAGGGAGCCTTTGGTGTACAGGAGCCGCTGGAGGGCCTGCAGCCGGTAGGCGGCCACCCTGCTGGCCAGATCGATCAGGCCGTGGACCCCCTCGCCGGTGGGCAGGTAGAGGGCAGCTTGTGGGAACCAGTGGCATCCGTCCCACAGGAAGTCGACCAGGAGTAGCTGCAGTCTCTCCAGGAGCTCCGGCGGAGGGTCCAGCACCGCGCAGCAGTGCCACAGGGTCGCCGTCGCCAGGTTGTTGACAATGAGGACCCGGCTGCAGTAAGAGAGGGCGGGTAGGCGCCAGTGCCAGCGCTGAAGGTGGGCCTCCACTCCTTCCGCCAGTTCCTCCCAGTTGCGGGCCATAAAGGCTGGTGGCCCCAGGAACACTCCCAGGGCTTTGAGGCCTTCCCGTCGCCAGCCGAGGCCTCCTGGCAGGTCCGGAGGTGGCATGCCGGCCCACATCCCGAGCAGGAAGGTGTCGCTCTTGCCCCAGTTGATGCGGGCCGATGCGGCAAGCTCATAGGTGCATTGGCAGTCCACCAGGGCCCACACATCCTCCTGGCTGCCTAGGAAGATGGTCACGTCATCCGTGTACGCAGACAGCTGGATCAGGGGGCCGGTGGCGGGGCCCGGTGCTGGTGGCAGGGCTAGGCTGGTCAGGAGACATTGCAGAGCGTGCAGCAGCGGTTCGATGGGCATGCTGTACGCACTGGCCAAAAGGGGGCAGCTCTAGCGTATGCTGCGATGCACGGGGAATGGGGAGCACAGCACGCCGTTCACCTTGAGCAGGCTGGAGGCGTCATGGTACAGGACCCGGAGCACTGCGGTGAAGAGTGGCCCGAATCCAAAGGCCTCGAGGGTGCCGAGCAGGTACCGGTGGTCGACACGATTGAAGGCCTTCTCCTGGTCCAGGGAGAGCACGCCGACGTCCAGGCCAAAAAACTCCGCGGCCACAAGCAGGTCGCGCAGCAGGAACAGGTTGTCCTGGATGGTCCTGCCTGGCACACAGTAGCTCTGCTCGGGCCCGATGACGGAGGTCATGACGGAGCGGAGACGGTTCGCCAGTGCCTTGGCCAGGATCTTATAGTTGGCGCACAGAAGGGAGACGGGCCACCAGTTCTTCAGGCAGCCGAGGTCCCCCTTCTTGGGCAGCAAGGTGAGCACAGCCAGGCGGCAGCTGGTGGGCAGGGTCCTGTCAGCGAGGCTCTCATGGAAGACACGGAGCAGGCTGGGCCCAAGGAGGGGCCAGAAGGCTCTGTAAAATTCCACAGGCAGTCCGTCAAGGCCCGGGTCCCTGCCTGAGGCAAGCCCCCCCACATCAGCCTCGAGCTCCATCAGGGAGAGTTCATGCTCCAGGGCCTCGACCTGCGAAGTGCCCAGGCACGGCAGGTCCTCATGCAGCTGCTGAGCAGCCTGCAGACAAACGGGCTAAGCTGCAAACAAGTCCCGGTAGAAGGCGACGGCATGCCCCCGCATTTTGCCTGGGTCCATGAGCAGCCGTCCCTCTGGGGTCTTGAGGTGGTCCAGCGTCTTCGCCCCTTCCCACTGCCTCTCCAGGCCAAAGAAGAAGCCGGTTGGGGCGTCAGCCTCTGCCAACTCCTGGAAGCAGGCATGGACCCGCACGCCGCTGGCCGCGCCCTCCGCCAGCTCTCACAGGCATTTCTTGTGGGACCGGAGGCTCTTGAGTAGTGCCGTGTTGTTGCCCATGCAGAGTAGGGCTGCCTCAAGCTCCACCACGTCCTCCTCCAGCTCCTGGGTGTGGCGGCGGAGCTCGCTCGCCGCCAGCTGGCAATACTGCTGGCAGAACACCTGGATCTGGACCTTCCCCATGTCCCACCACAGGCGCCAGGAGGAGTAGTCTGTTCGCATCGCCTCTGAGCTCCTCCAGAAGTGGGTGAAGCAGTCCCTGAAATGGGTGTCCTGCAGCAGGCTGACATTGAGGCACCAGTAAGGGGCCCGCGTGTGTGCTCTGCCAGGCAGGCTGAGCTCACAGCAGACCAGGGAGTGGTCCGAGAGGCCCGATGGAATGATGCGGCTGCTGCACAGTAACGGCAGGTGGTGCTGGCCGACTTAGAGGTGGTCGAGGCGGGCCATGGAGAGCCCGCTGGCACTCATCTTTGCCCAGGTGTATTGTCACGAGTCAGCGTGGAGGACCCACCAGGTGTCGACAAGGTCAGCCGCCTCCAGCATGGTCCGCAGCTTGTGGGCCGAAGGCAGGTGCGGCTCCGGCCCTGTCTGGTCTAGCAGCGTGTCGATGGTGCAACTGAAGTCCCCGCCCACGAGGAGCAGGTCATACTTCTCGCTGGCATCACGCAGGAGGTCTCCCAGGGTCTCTAGGAAGATGACCCTCTCTCTCCCATCGGTGGGCGCATGAGACGTTGATGAGGAGCAGGCTCTGGTGTGCCAGGGTGATGTGGATGGTCAGCAGCTGGCCAGGGACAACCTCTCATGCCACCGCCGAGTCGTACCGCAGCTGTGGCAAGAGGAGGGTCACCACTCCTGCGCTGAGGTTGGTGCCGTGGCTCAGGAACAAGCGACCTCTCCAGGCAGCATGCCAGTCAGCTTAAACATGCACATCGCTGTGCATCTCCTGGAGGAAGGCGATCACTAGGCGCTTTTGCTGCAAGCCCTCCAGGATGGCCGTCCGCTTCACTGGGTCTCTGCAGCCGTTGGTGTTCAGCGAGGCAATTGTGGTAACCGCCATGAACAGGAGAAGAGGGAGGAAGGGTAGGCAGGGTACCGGTGGGAGAGAAGGTGACAGATACAAGGCAAAGATCGCGGAGACAGGGGGAGGCCTAGTGTTGCCCTACCCTATTCCGCGGGCCTGCCTTGGCCCCACACCTCCCTCACCTGGGTCACCAGCTTCTCAAGCCGGAAGGCATGTTGACGCGTGCCCGGGTCCCGGCGCATGAGCCTCACCACGTCACTAGCAGCATGGACAAACTGCGTGGGGTCCGGGCACCATTGCCAGATACTCTCGGCCATGTTCCTCTGGCCCTTGGTCTGGTCCAAGAGGCTGAGGAGACCTCCATAGCTGGGGGCCACCCAGGGGGGTTTCTCCAGAAGGAGCTGGATATTACCGGCCAAGAACCGGCGGGGCTGTACTCTGAGAGGGTACTTCCCGGTGAGACCGGTGAAAGTGTCCTCAATGGCCAGGCTCCCTAGCAGGCCCCCTCTGTATCTGGGTCGAGGACCGT
This sequence comes from Alligator mississippiensis, assembly GCF_030867095.1. Lineage (NCBI taxonomy): Eukaryota > Metazoa > Chordata > Crocodylia > Alligatoridae > Alligator > Alligator mississippiensis. Next base: position 382,480,091 of record NC_081824.1, read on the forward strand.
CTCTGGGAGATCGATCCCCAACTGCTTTGAGGGGCAGAAGTCATCCCACTCCTGGGGTCACTTGTGGTGCTCAGAGGGCAGGCACTCCATCTCCTCCTCCTCATCGGCCTCCATGGGCAGGGGAGCGGGCGAGGTGGCAGGGTTTCTGGGGGGGCAGACAGGCTGGGCTCAGGTTCCCTGGCTACCTTTTCCCTGGTGCTGTCCAAGGCAGGCCCCAAAGGGGCAGGATCTCCTTTAGACGCTCCTTTTTGCCTCTTGCTCTTGGCTTTTTTGGGGGTAGCCGGCACCTCCCCCCTAGAGGGGGGGCTGGGCTGCTTGGGGTTCGCCACCTCCGGGTCCACCACCTTGGCTGAGGCAGGGGTGGAGGGAGGTGGAGGGGAGGTCTTGGGTGCTCCACCTGACAGGGCTGCAGTGCCTGAGACGCTAGCCACCCCGGGTGGAACTGGGACAGGAAGGGACTGGGAGGACTCCCCAGCCCCTCCACTGGGCAGGGCATCAGCCACGACAGGGGCAGGAGAAACCTGGGAGGATGTCCCAGCCCCCACCCCAGGTAGTATGCCAATGCCAGAGGGGTCGAGCCCCTCGGATGGAGCAGGGGTGGAGGGGGGGTTAGCAGATCCCCCAACCCCACCCTATGATGAGGGTCTCACACCAGAGGTGGATGCACCATCCTCCTGGGTGGGTGCAGCAACCGGTGCCCCGGCTGACTGCCCTAATGGGCACTGAGCAGGTAGGTGGGAGCTACCACCGCAGCGGCAGCATAAATTCCCACCCTGGGAGAAATAAACCACGTAGGACCTCCCATCTAACACAAAGGTCAAGGAGGGAGGCAGTTTCCGGGTGTCACCCCTGAGGAGCATGAACGCCTACCTCCGAAAGGACAGGACGTATCTCAGCTTGGGGTCCCTACTCCCCATGGTTAGCCTGCGCCAGGAGCTGGTGAGGACACCATAGCGCTCGAGCACATAGGTGAGGTCCCAGTCTGGCAGTTGTGGGGGGACATTGGAGGCCACCAGTCACACTGCCAGGGTCCCCAGGGGCGTAACCAAGTGGTGGACCCCCGAGATGTCCAGCCCCGCCGCACAAACCTCCCTCACCGACTGGGAGAACTCAAACATACAATGGGCACTGAATTGACCCGGGAGGCATACCAGACACTCTGGCATCCCAGCAGGTCTGCCAGAGCTCTGGCGCAGTCCTCCACCCTGACGTAGAGAGGGGCGTGCACCCGCAGGCCATGGCTGAGGGGAAGGTCCGCAGAGACATCCCCATGCCAAGTGCCCTGGCTGCTGGCAGCCATCCCGGGCAGGAGAGGGTTAACTCTCCCACAGGAGGGGTAAAAAAAAACAGCCTCAGGCTGACACCGGGGACTGGGACTGGGAGGGGGCTGAAAATGCCCCAAAATCGGCCTGAGGGGGGGCAGAGCAACCCTGCAGGGGCTGAAGGCAAGCCCTAAGGCAGGGGGAGATGGCAGAGACCAAGGTAAGGGGCTCTGGAGGAGGGAGGCAGCAGGAATCACAGGGAGAACTCAGGCGGGGGGGGGAGGGGCAGAGGCAACCGAGGCTGCCAGAGCCCAGGGCGAAAACGCTCAGAAAGCGGGGGGAAGAGGCAGGGAGGGGGTCCCCAAGCACAGGCTGGGGAGAGGAACAGGGAGGGCAGGGAGAGCGGGGAACGTGCAGGAGACACCTGAGCTCCAGGATCTCAGAAGGGCTTCACCTGTCGGCAGCCATCTTGAAAGAAAGAAAGAAAGAAAGATTTTTGTTTAATAAAAATTCCATATTCAATTCATTTTCCCAATTTCTCATAATTATTTCACCTTTGTAAAATTTTCACATGGAAAATAATTACAGATAAAAGTTTATGTTATTGTCCTGTGGATTTAGGGAAAACTGTATTATAAGGATTCATTGTCAATATCTGCATTGTTCCCATCCTGGAGATAAAGGAAAAATTGTGCCTGGAAGCTGAAAACTGCAGTAAAGAAAGTTGTTATAGCCTAAGTATGGTGTAGTAGCAGTAACCAACTTTTATAATATGTCTTTCAACATAAAGAATCCCAAAATCTTTTCACAGTTAAAAAGCTGTATATAAGCTCATACTGGTATTCAGAAACCTGCAACTATTCAGAGCAAAGTCCTTCTGCAGCTGCTTCCTCCTGGCATAGGAGTGCTCTGGAGGTTGCCCCACATCAGGAACTGGGGCTTGGAGGAGAGGGAGCCTCTAAGAGCCTCTCTAATTAAAGTGGCTACAGTGTCTCGTGTATTCAGCATCTCATACTTAAAAATTGTGGTGAAGTTACTTAACTAAAGTTCATTGAATGATCATTGCTGAAAGCACCCCCATTGCCAGTTTGAAGCATAGGGATGCTGAATACATGAAATGTGGAGGCTGCTGGAACGCGCTAATTAGCACACTCCATCTGGATTCAGGTCTGCTCCAATGTGCTGTAAATATAGTGTGTTGGAGCAGCATTCCCACACATCTACAGGCACCCTATTTCTCCATGGACTAATTCATCCAGGCTAGCCTCAAGTATAACAGAGAGCCAGAAGACTCCTGATACATGAGGAGGAAAGAGCAGGAGGAGGGGCTAATTACAAGCAAAACTGATTACAAGGGGGAAAAACAGACTAGGAGGACATATGGCATAATGGGTTAACCTTGCAATAGTCCAGCAGGTCAAGTATGGCAGGGGGGACAAGATACTCATGTAGAAATTAGGCAGTAGTAGTAAGTTACCAGAGGGCTTAAGGCAGCAAGCTTAATGAGAAAGCACCTGTGAGTAACTGCAGAGGTAACCTGATTGGAAAGAGGCAGGGCCTGAGAGATATAATAGGGCATGGGAGAGAGAGAGACTAGTTGCTAGGTGACTGATTGAGATTCTGCTAGATCAGTTATTACATGGGGGCTGAGGGTTGGCAAAGACTAAGACCCAGATGAGTGGGGGTTGGTAGTTTAATTATGGCCGGGGGGCTTGGTTTGGTTGAAGTAGACTGGGTGGCATTAAAAAGGGGAGATGTGGAGATTCTGTTGGTGCCTGCAGGGTGTGTGTTTGCTTTGAGCTCTGCCAGGGGTGGGCTCAAGGTGCAGACAGGACCAAAGGTCCTGGGGTATCAGAGAGGAACAAGGCTCGGGCCTGCCACAGTAGGGCATAAATGGCTGTTGCCTGAGTGCGTGAGACAAGGGCCAGGGGACCAGCAGCTCAAGAGGGGCAAAGCCAAGGGCCAGGGGCTCAACATTGCCCAGGAGGGGTAAGAATCAGCATCCAAGACCCATAGCTCAAGAAGGGTAGGAATCAGAGTCCAGGACCTGTAGCCTAAGAGGGGCAAGAAATGGTGGCTAGACAGCTGGCAGCCCAGAGCAGGATATAGCTTAAGGCCAGGGGGCCCACAGCCTGGGAGGGGTTAAGAGCTCAAGAGGGTGAGACAAAGGCTCAAGCCCAAGAAACTGAGCCAGGTATATTGGGCCTAAGACAAAGGAGCCAGCCATAGTAGTGGGGCAGAAGCCAGGAAGGCTGAGGATCCAACAAAAGAGTGGAGGCCTGAGAGAGCCTGGTGGTTTGGGGCTACGTGCCCATTTAAGTGATAACTGGAAATACCTGCAAGGAATAAGCATGGCCATAGGGGTGGTTTGGAGGCCTTGATTAGCCCATAATGCAATGGGCGTCCTGGGGGACACGTTCTGGCTGGGAGGACCAACTGAGAGGACTGGAGTGAGTTTAACAAGATCCAAAAGGAATTTCGAGCAGGAGGCTAGCATAGAGCAAACACCAGAGGGCATCACAGCCACCCCTGGAGCATGGATTCTGTTACACAAGGATACACAATATATCCTTACACACGGCGTTTATGTCTCTATATTAGTAGTGTTTCATTTTGATCACAGAAAAATATAGATTTTGGGTTACTTTTTTTAAATATGAAAATTGGGGATTTTTTTTTTTTTTTTAATCAGAGAAACCCAGGATTCCTGATTATTGCTAGATAGAAAGAGGGAGAAGTAAGAGAGAATAGGAGGGGTCAGAACAGAAAGGAAAACCGCATAATGGTGAGAAAACCAAATGAAAACTGCAGAGCTCTGTGATGACACTACCACTGTGTATTAATTCCTTTTTGAACCGCTTTTGCATCGGCTGTGCCATCTTCCACTTTGCTGGTTCCTTCATAGATTCATAGATTCATAGATGTTAGGGTCGGAAGGGACCTCAATAGATCATCAAGTCCGACCCCCTGCATAAGCAGGAAAGAGTGCTGGGTCTAAATGACCCCAGCTAGATACTCATCTAACCTCCTCTTGAAGACCCCCAGGGTAGGGGAGAGCACCACCTCCCTTGGGAGCCCGTTCCAGACCTTGGCCACTCGAACTGTGAAGAAGTTCTTCCTAATGTCCAGTCTAAATCTGCTCTCTGCTAGCTTGTGGCCATTGTTTCTTGTAACCCCCGGGGGCGCCTTGGTGAATAAATCCTCACCAATTCCCTTCTGTGCCCCCGTGATGAACTTATAGGCAGCCACAAGGTCACCTCTCAACCTTCTCTTGCGGAGGCTGAAAAGGTCCAGTTTCACTAGTCTCTCCTCGTAGGGCTTGGTCTGCAGGCCCTTGACCATACGAGTTGCCCTTCGCTGTACCCTCTCCAGGTTATCCGCATCCTTCTTGAAGTGCGGCGCCCAGAATTGCACGCAGTACTCCAACTGCGGTCTGACCAGCGCCCGATAGAGGGGAAGTATCACCTCCCTGGACCTATTTGTCATGCATCTGCTGATGCACGATAAAGTGCCATTGGCTTTTCTGATGGCTTCGTCACACTGCCGGCTCATGTTCAACTTGGAGTCCACTAGGACTCCAAGATCCCTTTCCACCTCTGTGCCACCCAGCAGGTCATTCCCTAGGCTGTAGGTGTGCTGGACATTTTTCCTCCCTAGGTGCAGCACTTTGCATTTCTCCTTGTTGAACTGCATCCTGTTGTTTTCTGCCCACTTGTCCAGCCTATCCAGGTCTGCCTGCAGCTGTTCCCTGCCCTCCGGCGTGTCCACTTCTCCCCATAGCTTTGTGTCATCTGCAAACTTGGACAGAGTACATTTCACTCCCACGTCCAAGTCGCTGATGAAGACATTAAAGAGTATCGGTCCAAGGACCGAACCCTGCGGGACCCCACTACCCACACCCTTCCAGGTCGAGACCGACCCATCTACCACGACTCTTTGGGTGCGACCCTCTAGCCAATTCGCCACCCACCGAACTGTGCAGTCATCCACATCACAGCCTCTTAATTTGTTCACCAGTATGGGGTGGGATACCGTATCGAAGGCCTTCCTGAAGTCCAGGTATACGACATCCACCCCTCCTCCTGTGTCCAGGCGTTTCGTAACCTGGTCATAGAAAGAGACTAGGTTGGTCAGGCACGATCTGCCCGCCACAAACCCATGCTGGTTTCCCCTCAGCATAATTTGCCCTGCCGGGCTCTCACAAATGTGAGCCTTGATAATTTTTTCAAAGACTTTACCAAGGATGGAGGTGAGACTGACTGGCCTATAGTTGCCCGGGTCCTCCTTCCTCCCCTTTTTGAAAATGGGGACCACGTTAGCCCTTTTCCAGTCCTCCGGGACTTGGCCCGTGCGCCACGAGCATTTGAATATTCCCGCCAGTGGCTCTGCAATGACGTCGGCCAGTGCCTTCAGCACCCTCGGATGGAGCCCATCCGGGCCTGCCGACTTAAAGGCATCCAGTTCTTCCAAATGACTCTGCACCACCTCAGGGTCTACGCATGGAAGTCTGGCGCCTTGCTGCTGCCTCTCTACAACCCCAGTGAGAGACTTGTCGTGCCCCTCGCTTAGGAACACTGAGGCAAAGAACTCGTTGAGGAGTTCAGCCTTGTCCCCTCTATCTGTCACCAATTGCTGCTGCCCATTTAGCAGGGGTCCTATTCCTCCCTGGGCCTTCTTTTTACTCCCAATATATCTAAAAAACAATTTCTTGTTGTCCTTTACTTGGGTTGCCATCCTCAGCTCCATGGTAGCTTTGGCCCGCCTAACTGCCTCCCTACAAGCACGAGCAGAGGAGGTATATTCATCTTTAGTGATCTCACCCTTTTTCCACTTTTTATGTGCTCCCCTTTTGGCCCTTAGGCTGCCCTGGATTTCTCTGGTCAGCCATGGCACACTTCCTGTGTGCGTTTTTTTTTTTTTAAGAAGTACACTGCCTGAAGTATTTTAATAAGACTCTTTCCAAAAGTTCTGATAGAGTGCGCTGTCCTTAAACCTAAACTATGTTTATTAGTTACTTTCGCAACTTGTTTTTCAAAGGGGTTGGCTTGATCACATCTAAGCTTTTAGGATCTAGTGGGCCTTACGCTGGAATTGTGATGTGCTACATTTACCGGCCCCCCCCTTTCTGTGACTAGTATAATTTAGAATGAATGCCTGCTGACTCTAAGTAACAGCAAGCACAAGTTTCTAAATAGTTAGCAGGAGAGATTTTTTATAGTAGCAATCTGTTCCACCATACTCTCTCCCTTTTCCACTCCTCCCTATAACATACAGCCTTCATCTTTGGGGTTTTTGTTTTTTTTTCTGTAACATACAGCCTTCATCTCCCAACAGATTTTGTTTTCTGAACAGGATGCAGAGTTGGGCCAGTACAACTACCTCAGAATAGGAAAGAGTACTCAGAAGTCCTGACCTACCTTTTCTTGTTTAAACTCTCTATATCACCCCACTACAGGCTTCTTTAGTTGTTAGTAATCATGAAGCGTACATACAGTGAGTTTGTTCTGGTGAAGTAAGCTTTGTTTCTCTTGTTGCATACATTGCCAATTGGTATCCTGGTAATCAACTTGTAAAAGAAAAAAACAGGTAGTTTTGTTTTGTTTTAAGGAGTGAACATGCAAACAAAAGATCCTTAAAAAAACTGGAGTCTTTATACCAAGAATATAAAAGAAGAAGGACTCAGCATCCTGTCTTCAGTAGTACCTGTGTAAAGCTGCTTGGGTTTCTTAAGTTAAAAAACACAGATTGCCATACTCTAGATGTGTTTTCCTACTGAATGGGTGCAAAGGCACTACTGTCAAATAGCTCATGTGTCATATACTTTCATCTTTCCTACAGAAAACATTTTCCATGTTGTAGTAACTATCATCACAGTATATCAATACATTCATTCTGTCCATCAGAAAGAGGTCTGGGATGTCCGAGAAGAAAAGCATTTATGGGGAGTAACAGAATGCCATGCCATGTGATCACGTAACTGAAGAATGTAACATAATTGCAACATAAGATTGACAAGTTCTATAGGCCACTCACATACAAAACACCTTAATTCTGTCATTTTGAGTGCTTAAATTTTTGAGTCCGAAAAACTGTTTAATATGGGATTTGTTTTGAAGAAGCACTGAATGTTGTTGTAGTCATAGGTCCATAACATTATATACCATTAATTAATCAATGAATCAATCAATTGATTAACGAAATTAATTCATTAATTTATTATTTGGTTCTGGATATGATCATAAACTGCATCTAACTGGAGGGCCTGGTGGCAACGTGGGGCTGGGCTACTCATGGTGGAGTAGCTCCTATAAAATACCACAATGTTGCCACTTCCAAAGTAAGGCTAGTTTAGGGCGCCTCAAAACTCTAGCTTCCTCTGCCCTGTGGGTACTCCTCATTTGGAGAAAAGTTAAGGGACATCACACTTACAGAAAAACACCCTCTCTGAGGCCTTATGCAGTCAGCAGCAGTTCTTATCTGTTGCTCTCTAGCAGAAGCTACAACAAATGAGCAACTGAATGTCTATACTCAATCAGGACTTTGGATTCTGTCTCAATGGTCTAAAGAGGGGATGGTAGGTCTTGGGCAGCCTACTCTCCTCCATACTCTTTCCTAGGGATATGCATCAAAGTTCTTGGTGTGATAGTCTCAGGACTACATACAAGCAGATTTGTCAGGCACCTGATTTGACCTATTACATGTATACCATGATCCAGAGGATCGATGCTTGCCTACTACATTCATTCTTAGTGGAGTACTCCATATTGTCCAAGGCAGACAAGGTTCCTTGGGTGAATTTGATATCTTTTATTAGACCAACCCAAATAGTTGGAGAAAAGTTATTAAGCAAGCTTTCGGGTTCAAAAACCCTTTGTCTAACACACTACACATGCAGTCAAGATAAGGTGTTTAAATGTGTTAAAGAGGAAGTTACTGTTTCCATTAGATATTATGCTTCACTCCTTTAAAAGTCAGGTGCAGTTAACTAGAGATTTAAAAGCCTGGTAGACAAACTTTTCACAGACAGCTTTTGGAGGGTATTTAACTTAGAGGAAACACCTTAAAGTTGAAAGATCAATTTTTCACTGTCATTCACTTCTAACTAGGGCTCCTTTAAGAGATTGGCTGTTACAAGCCAGAACAAATGAAGTATATGAAGGTCAAAGATATAGTTACTTGATCAGGACATGAGAGAAAATGAATCACAGACATGGGAATGGTTTTTTACAGTGGAAGGCTGCAAATGTATTAACTTTCAACTTGAAGTGGAAGATCTAAGTGTACTGAGCAGTTGTTTGGATCCTGTGTAGTATCAAATAAATGGTATTCAAGGTTGATTTTCTTCAGCCTTATAATTTAGCTCAACTGTGAACTCTTACTCTCTCTAGAGGAGATAGAATGAGAGTACATATGAAAGGTATCTCTTTTTTGTGGAGACTTACAGAACAATCCTATTTCACTGGTGAAATAGTACTTATCCACCTGAGTAGCAGGAATTATTGTACTTACACACCTTTAGCAATTGTATGTGTATTACAGGAGCTAGCGATAGAACTGATAGTGAATCTTAGGGAAGTTTTTGTCCCCTGGGCAGAAGAGAGAGCCTTCTTCTATCCAGAAGGGAGCCATCCCACAGAACCATACACTGCCTAGTTTGTTCATTTCTTCCTGACCTCATGTCTCTCTCTTTTGGCTCCTGAGGGAGTCAGCTTCAAGGGGACACATCCATACAGCATGTGGAATAGGATCACCAACTCTGCCCAAGGCCAGCTACAAGTATTATGTTTCTACTGGAAGAACTGTCACTCTTGTGGTAGAAATTAGAAGTAGACAAGCATTCATTCAATTCCTCCCATTTGGGAGAAGGATTTTCCATTGATACCTTCGGAGAGAAAATCTCTTGCAAGAATGAGTGTCAGCATGCTCCCCCTCTCAGTCAGGTCCAGGAGGGGAGGAGAGCAGCAGCAGCTATTCTCTGCCTCTTCCTCATATGGGTAACTACCTGATTTAGGAAGCAGGCTGGGGGCTTTGTCCCACTGCTCCCTCCCCTTAGCTCCTGGAGACCAGGAGCAGAACAGAAAAGGCTACTTCCCCTCTTTTCCCTGGGGGATCTCCAGTATGGGGAAGGTGCAGGAAGTCTTTAATCACTGCTCTACCCCTCCTGGGGACTGGGAGGTGTGGAGCAGTCACTGTTCCTGATGCCTTCCCTGAACCAAGATCACCCTGGTCTGGTGAAGGTACAGAGAACAGGGGATAGGGGACTGCTGCAGTCTGGGATGCCTGTATTGCCAGTAAAGAATTTCTACATGTAGACATTTCTCGAGAATTTCTCCCTCTAGAAATATATACTTATTCATGGATTAGGTACAGGTAGCAGCTATGCAGCTAGGTAAGTGGATGTGTGTAGGTGATGTGTGTAGAGAAGTATGATTCTGCTCTTTAGATCTTCCTTCTTCCATCAGATTAATAGAGTCCACCAGTTATATCCTAAGTCTTGTGCTTACCTCTGGGACCTGGCACTTTTGCATCTCACACCTGCGGTAAATGAAATTACAAACTTCCAGATGTTAAATCCTCTCCCAATTCTATGTGAACCTGATACAAAGCCTTCCTAATGTTTTAAGGGAGAATAAAACACCTGGACACTTTGTCAGTCTTCCAAAGAAAAACAAACAACAAATCATTGCTGAGCTCAAAGAAAACGTGGCAATTAGTCAGACTCATAATAACTTGGAAACAAAACTTGAGTGAATTATTTTTCAAGGAATAGTAACTTCACCAAAATATAGAAATTCAGAGGAGTGAAAACTATTCAGTCAGTATGCTTAAACAATTAACATTAATATGGTAGTATGCTTAAACAAAAAACAAAACAAAAGCAAGTCATATAATGCAAGTTTCATTTTTTAAAAGACAAGTAAATATTTTTCTTTTGATGTTTTTAAATTAAATATTTTCTTTTGAAAATGCTAGAATAATTTTTTAACCTTTTTTGGGGGGGGATTTTTTTCTTTGTTTTTTTGTTTAGTTTTGTTTTTTTACTTTTATTTTCAAAAAGACCATTTTATTTAAAGTATTGACCTTAATTAGATTTAGGAAACATTAAATAGAAAGGTTAAATAATTAAACAAAGTTTTACATTTTCGGGCAAAGCAAAAATGTTTCATCTTAACCCAATAAGGTTTTTTTTTGTTGGGGGGGGAGGTCCCCCCATTTTTCTTTTTGTCAATCTGAAAACTGCAGTTGTAATGAGCCATAAAGCATGAGACATTGATGATAAGCTGTGGTAGTGAAACATTGCGCAATTCCCAATATGTGACAAATATTGAAAAAATATTGTACAATATTGTGAAATAAAAAATACAAAAGGATAGAAATATTGAACTCTTGAGCTCTTTTCAGAATAAGAGTATAAAAAACCACAGGGAAAATGTGGTATGAACAGAATAGGAAAGATCAAGTAACATTGGGACAAGAAAGGAAGCTTTACTACCTACAAGGAAGGAGATAACATGTGGACACTTTGTCAGTTGTCTAAGGGGGAAAAAAAAGGCAGAGGCAAAATGAGGAAATGGGAAATTTTGAGCAAAGTTGTGACAGGAAAGGAAGCTAAACATTCTGGAACTAAAAAAAGAGACAGCTAGTTAACCTGCTACTCTCAGACAACCAGAAAATAAACAATGCTACAAAGTCAGACAAAGAGATGGCTTGTCCCAGCCTGGCTTTCAGTTGCTTTCCACTGATCTCTAGCTATTGTTATTTACCTGAGAGTGTACCTACAGATTCCCTTTCTCTGAAACAATGGTGAAACACAATAGCATGAATTCATTAACTTAACTGTTCTGCTATGTTTCATCTGAGAACTAATTATGCCTTTGATTTTCCAGCTGTTCGTTAAAGGCTTAAAAGCATTGGCAGAACTGTCCAGCTACATACTGATTAGCAATTTTCATTGCATTCAAATTCTGCCTAATATTTACTCAAGTTAAAATATGTAAATAATATTTTCAAGGAAATTTTCTTCAAGGAAACTTCTGGTCAGCTGCTCTTTTGCCTCTTTATTTTATTTTTTTTTAATTTAATTTTCAAAATAGTTTTGTGGTCATTCAGATGTCATTGTGAACACTTGTCATTTTTATTTTAAAAATATGAATGCAGCCTTTAGAACTTTGCAGTCCTGATTCTAATATCATTCTATCACTGTAAAATTAGTGTTTTAAAATATTTTATATATAACTTATAAACTAGGAAGTTAAATGGCATAAGCTGAGTAGGACAGTTAAAAACAACAGCCTAGAGGCATAACTAGGAAGCTTCACACCCTGGGCAGTGACCTGGCCATTAGTGGCAGCTGGACCGGCAGTGGCAGTGTGTGCCAGCCTTGCATTCCCTTTAAATCAGTGCTTAGAGATGGTGCCCCACTTCCCACCCCAAGTTTTTCTACTGTAACACCCTATATGAAACCTTTAATTTAATGGACATAAATACATGGCAATTCTCAATCCTTCTGGATCATGGTGTATGCATGAGGGCCACCCTGACCTTTAATGTATATGCCTGGGCAGGAATTTTTTGCAGGAGTGGAGGCTTCCCATACCTTCCATCCTCCTTTTAGACCACTGAAACAGAATCCAAAGACCAGACTGAGTCCAGATGTTTTGGCGCCTCCATGGCTGTAGTTGTATATGTATCTGGGCTCAAACCCAGGTCTTCTGTGTGGTAGGCAAAGCTTCTACTACTGAACCATAGGGGATTCCTCAGACATAAATACACATCAAAAGCATGTATTTAAAAAATTGCATTGCCCACCGTGTTCTTTTCTTTATTCAGAGACCTGTATTATGTAGAATTTGTATTGTGGTACCATCCATAGACCTCAGTGTGCTGTACAGTATACAAGCACTCATAAGATACAGCTTTTTCTTCAAAGAGATGGTAAGAGAAAGTGAATAATTTGATGGATCAATTAATTAGAATGATGGATAGAACAATGTAGAGGGAGCTGGTGTGATGTGGGTGCTAAGGTGCATGGTTGACAGCCTAGAGGTTGCACGTTCGAGCCACAGCAGAAGTGTACACGGCATGACCCTACCAGATTCCAGTGAATCTATGAATTCTGCTAAATGCCTTGTTTCCTTGAGGAAGAGTGATGTACAAAGGGCAAGACTAACCTTAAAAGACAATCTGATTACTTATTTAAAATTATATTTACATCTGAACAGTATATAGGAAATGTGTTTTGTAATAGCTAAAACCTGCTCCTGCTCCACTCAAAAACTATTTTTTCCCTGCTACCCATTCCACCACTAGAGGTGGATCTGGATCTAGCCTATGAGGAGCCCTGCAGTCCAAATCCGGCCTGGGAAGTCTGGATTTGGACTGGCCTGGGGATCCAGCCAGTCCAAATCCGGCCTGGGGAGTCAGAGAAGTTTGACACCGCATCTCTAGAGCTTCAGGGTATAGGGTTAAAACGCAGATGATGACTGTTTCCAAGCTACTTCAATTTTGTTGCGTATTTGAGGTAACACAAGATAAGGATATTGCCAGGGAACAAGAAGGATTAAGTTAAGAGAGAAAGCAAAGATCTGTAAGAGAGAGAGAGAAAGAATTAAAAAGAAAACAGAGAGTTGTTAAGGAAGAGATATGGGGCCAAAAAGAAAACAAAAACAATTGCAGAGGGTTGAGTAGAGTAGCATGGAGAGGGAATGACATGTAAATATCAGTAAACGCTGTTCAATGAGATAGGTAGCAACATTGTGTGTTGATAGTGATTGGCACCTTATGTTTGGTGTATGTGTACTGTACAGGAACCGAAGAATATTACACTAGGGCTAAAAGCTGATTTGTCAAAATCAATCAGCCATGCCATGATGTGTTGACTGGTGGATGGGCCTGGCTGAACAAGAACCCTGACTTACCGACTTCTAAAGAGACACCCTGAGATTCCCCAGGTTCCCTCTTTCTAAGTGGGGAAAGCAAGTAGGAGCTTTGAGGATTTGAGGGTCTCAAAAGCCCTCAGAGCACCTGTGGAGTGGCAGGAGCGTGCAAGCAGTTCAGGCTTCTTGTACCTTTCTGCCACAGGGGTAACAGACGTCCATTGTAATAAACTGACAGAGTCTATTACCACCTTTTGTTGTACCACTAACTTTTCTTTCATGTGACTCAACGAAGGATATCAACATTTATTTACTCAACATTTGTATGTCCATAACATTTTTTTTAGTGGCACAAATGAGACATCTGATGATGTCTGTTTCCACCCAACATGTCATTCCACTGGGGCCACCCAGTCCTGGAACTGGTCATAGAAAATGAATTATGATGAATGGGAGTTTCCCCTGTACCTTCCAGACAAGTATCTTAAAACAGCTGTTAAAACTCGAAATCAATAGACAAGGTTGTTGTGATTTGTTTAACTTTAATGTTGTTATATGCACTGGAGTGTTGATGGTTTGTACTTGGGGACTTCCTGCTTTCCACCATGTAATCTGTTCTGTGTTTGCTTGGGGCATTGTTGTTTTACATTGTAAGATCAATTTGATCTCTATGGAAGGAAATGTTTCTGTTTGTTCTTTCACATACAGTGTCTAGCTACATCTTTTCTGTAGGTAGCATGAAACTACTCTTTGGAAAATCTTTAAACATTTAAAGCATTTTTCCCTATAAATCCATAGCTCACATTGCTTTGCTTAGGGTAAAAACTTAAAATGTGTAGGATTAAAACACATATCTTGGATACAAATATCCATTTCCCTCTAACGCTACCAGTAGCACTGAGTTGGTATAAATGAACCAGCAAATCAAGGACCATTTTGAAAAAAGGCAAATTTCTTACCAGAATGTAAATGGAAGAAGGAGAGTTATTAGCAAGGATCCTGGTTTTCTCTGATAAAAGAATACCCAATTTTCAGTTTAAAAAAGTAGCCCCAAATCCACATTTTTCAGGATTAAAATTAAACACCATTAATATATAAATATATACATAGTGGTGCTTCATTTTAATCATGGAAAATGTGGATTTGTGAATGTTGGGTAACTGTTTAAAACCAAACATTGGGGATTTTTTTTTTTTCAGAGAAAACCAGGATCCCTGGTTATTAGGTTAATGGAAGTAATGAAGCTAGAAATTTGAATTAATGGGGGAAAGGGGAGGGAAAGACAATACTTCCCTTTTCAGAACAAACAGTGAAATATGATTTGCTTGGATCAGTACCTCAGTGCTATAAAAAACTGGTTGTGATAAATTATGGTATATTTGGGGGTGGGGGATTGGGGGGGGGGGGGGGGTGTTGTTTTGGTCTGTTTTTTACCATGGCATTTTCCTTGACTTTCCTGTGCAGGGCGAAGGAATAGATTAATATTGCCCTGAATTTGAATTAGGAGTGAAGAATGGACTTTGTACTAAATTTCTCAGTTAGTGGATAATAAGCCATCAAGGATACAATGGACTAAGTTGTATACAAAGATGCACCAGAACTCCACTCAATACAAGCTTCAGCACTTGGTGACTCCTTTCTCTCTCTGGCATCTGGAAGAGACAACAAAGGATACACAGTGTAAGAGAGGGCCTGGAAAAAATACAAGGTGGGAGTGGGGGCAGGAAGAAAGGTAGGATAAGGTGAAACTGGAAGTTAAAACAGGCACTGGATTTCTCCTGATACAAACGTTTATCCTGGAATCCTACATATGTACAAGTCCATTTTCCTATTTTAAGTATCTATGCAGTATCTGAGATAACACTTTTTCCCAGGACAGTCAGAGCTAGTTCAAGTTAATTGCCATCCCTTCTGGGGACAAGCATGTGGAAAAGGCTATGCTCTTCCAGGTTTTAATTTGGATCAATCAGAATGGATTCAACTGCAATTTCTGTCTTTACCCTAAGAGTTTCCAGAAAATGCAGCCTCAATCTTTTTTCTGAATGACTAGAATTTTGCCTGAGATTTGGACTAGTTATTATGACATAGGAACTCTGTCTGCTGGACAAAAACCTCCAGACCATGCTGGAGCTCTTCACAGAAGCCTATTGAACTTTGGGACTCTCTCTCTCAATATCAAGAAGACTAAAGTGCTCTATCAGTCTGTTCTAGGAATGAATGTGACTCCTCTCTCTCCCATCAAATTATCATCAAGAAAAAGAACTTGGAATAGTCAAGCACTTCTCTTACCTCAGTAGCTATCTATCTCAGAGGACGAACATTGATGAGATTCAACACAATATCTGGTGCTCAAGTTCCTCCTGGAAATTGCTTCAGTGTGTTTTGATTGATTACAGTCTCCAGAATGACACCAAGGCCCAGGTCTACAATGCACTCTTTCTATCCCCA
This sequence comes from Alligator mississippiensis, assembly GCF_030867095.1. NCBI lineage: Eukaryota > Metazoa > Chordata > Crocodylia > Alligatoridae > Alligator > Alligator mississippiensis. The sequence goes on from NC_081824.1 coordinate 382,495,677, forward strand.
CTTTCCTCTATGGATGTCAAATGTGAGTAACCTATGGTCATCATCTCAAGATCCTGGAGAGGTTTCACCAATGATTCCTCTGAAAAATCCACTTCAACAAGCAGAAGTTCGCCATTCATTTCAGGGGTTAGGGAACTTAGCTGCTGGCTGCAAGCCTGCAGCCAGTTTCCCCTAGCAAGGGCCCCTCCTTCCTGCAAGGCTGCAAAATTTTCACAATGGGAGGGGGGAAAGGGAAAAGAAGGAGATCCTTCTAGGGGTTCCCTAGCTGATGCTGGAAGGTGGAGTAGGTGAACTGGAGCCCCCCGGCACACACCACATGGGGGATCTTCAATACATCTGATCTGCCCCACCCTCCAGTGGTGGCTGAATAATCTCCTGAACAAACTACCTCTTCACCCTTTTGAAAAACCTCCTGACTGAACTACCTCTGCTCCCTTTCCCTCCTCCCATTCTGAAAACAGTGACAGGCTGGCAGGCAGTGCAGACAGAAGTTACAGAAAATGCTCTTCTTTGAAACATCTTCATCTGACTCCTCATACAATGAGGGTTCAGATTTTCACCAAATCAGCTATTTTGTAAGCTGTCTGCAGCTATGCACTTGTGTTTGGTCATGGCTATAGACTGTTTCCTAAGGCCAGATCAGGTGAAAATTGTCACTTCTGTCTGCGCCCATAGTGACCAGAGAAAATTCTATGAGGATCTATTGCAGGCATACCTCAAAAAAAAAAAAAAAAATAGATGGGAACATCAAGAGATGAGAGGAGCTCACTGCTAACTGATTCCAATGGAGCGGAAAACTCAGCCAAGCAGCAGCCCACTTTGAGATAAAGGGTCTTCTCCTTGAAGCGAAGAAGAGAGAAAAGAGGAAGAAAAAAAAGAGATAATTTTTTGGCCTTTGGCCTATTCTCCCCTGCAGAAAAAAAAAACTTGCAGCTTCTGTTGACAAACCTATGGCTCAAGGATTGGAGCCTTAAGCCAACTCAAGACTTATCAATGAACCATTGTAGACATCATCTTTGAATCAAGAGATTGCTACCACTACTCACTAGCAAATAACATTTTTTAGTTTGAGAAGAAGCACAGTCTTTTCCTAGGAGCTCGGCTATAGGTGTCAGTGATTATGGCTCAAATACTCAAAGTTAATGTTAAATGTACTGACTTAACTTAGATGCATAAAACTGTCTATAATACAGATGACTAGCTTTGGGTCCTTGATGTCACATCTCTGCTTGCCAACTAATCACAATTTTTAGCATCAAAAGTCTAACTTTAAATTTACTGATTGTTAATTTAATTTGCTTTTTAACCTTATGTCTATTTAAATTTAGTTTCTTTATATATGTTTATACATATAATGATCAGAATAGCTCAGGTTGATAAATATCCACTATGAAAGGTTCCTGCTGTCGGTAAGTAAATAGATCAAGGCAGCACATTAGCAAAATAAGAAAGTGAATAGGCAAAAGATTGGACCCTGTTTTGCCATCTGGAAGAGACACACTGAAATGTATTGTTCTCTCTCAGATTTAGGCAGAATTTTCTTTCATTGATTCGTGTGTGTATGTGTGTGTGTGTGTATGTGTGTGTGTGTGCACGTGTGCATGCATGAGTGCACATGTGCATGCATAGAACAGAATATTAAACACATGGAACCTGAACTGAAATTTCCATAAATAAAGAATGATCCTATTAGTATAACAGTTAAATATTTTATAAAGTATGCTTGTAAGGGGTTCTACACAATAATCTATGAAAACTTCATAGACAGCATCTTAAAGTTATAACAACACTGTGCTGTTGAAATTGCTTCATGCCAGGGATCTATTATCACTTAGAAACTGCTTGTTTGTAATCTGACAATTATGACAGCATTTTGATTAAGATGGCAGTTCATGACAACAAATCAATATGTAAATGGAAAGTGAATTGTAGAATTTAACTCAGATAGCAAGGGATATTAATGATATGAGGTAATGGGTGTGTTTTTTTAAGGCACTGAGCAAATAAAAAAAAAGCAAGCAAGAAAAAAAGCTACAAAAACTATGGGAATGATTGATACAATGAATTTAGACACATACAGATTCAAGAAAAGAGGTGCTAAAACATTCTATTACATATCCATTTTCAATGAAATCTGAATTTCTTGAGAAAGCTTTGTTGGCCTACTGGTATATTTCAAATAGCAGCGTATCATTAAATACCGACACTAATTTCAGGGTGCAAAAATGGACTCTACAGAAGAATGGTCTTTTGCTAAGATGTTTTCCATCCTAAGTATAAACTATTCTTTATGGCCACAACTGTCTTTATTCTTTTGTATTCTAAGTAAAGTTCATATTTATGAAAATATGTAGTAAGTCTGGGCAGTGAACAAAGATGTTATATATTCTATATGTATGTATTTCATTTGCTATGTTAAGCAGTAGGCATGTTATTGTTTCTCTCTTGCCTGCTTTTACCAAGTGGCACTTAAAGAAAACTATATAAGGGTACTTCTGTCTCCAAGGCATTGATTTCAGGACATGTGGGAAGGTATAATCCTTAAAAGGTCTTTTAAAGGTCTTTTAACCCTTTTTCTCTCCTATTCATATTTCCTCATATATGCTATTTCTATAAGCATTCTTCTGTCTAATCTGATGCAAGATTAGATCCAAAGCCCATTACTCCCAGTAGAAGGGATGGATTGGACACCCAGAGTTCAGTAAAAGTCACAACATTGCTGAAAGTTCATAAATCCAAGTCCTAAGCATGTTCTTTTGTTTGTTTCTATCAGGACCCAACCACTATTTTCTTTCTCCAGAAGTAAACGGTGTCATATTGGTAATGGGCATAAATAAAATTTGGGCTCTGGTTCAACAATATACTTAATGTACTTAGTATGTTTAACCAAACACATCAATAATCTAAGCAAAACCAACAGAACAATCAGTGTGTTCAGTGTTAAAGACCCCTGTTCTTTTCCCCATTAATGCCAGTCTGAGTCTGGCCGAAAAGTTGCAAATAATTTTATTTGTTTTACTTAACTTTAAACATTCTTCATCTCTCTTAATGGAATTCCAAATTTCCTGTCAGCTACACATGTTAGCAGTAAATCAAATGCTCTGTAGCACATATACAATAGCCTGCTTACTGGCACAAATTCTTATTGCTGCCAAATTTACCACTGGGGTAGCTGAAGATAAAGGGAGAAAATAGTATTAAGAAACCTTGCAGTTTCCTTGATCCTGCTTCACCTAGAGTTGAAACAGCACTGGCATTGTTTAAAACAGTCTACAGACTGTGTATTCACCTCAGTCCCTTTTTGCTCTTAGCCTGGATCCCATACAAAGGCCATATTTATGAGTTCAGAGGGTGTGGAATATATCTCAGAAGCTATGAGAAGCAATGAGGATATAACTTGTCCGAATGGCAGTAATCAAGAACATTATAATTGACAGAGACTTAAATCTCTGTGAGATACCATGAACTTCATATTGGGAAGAACAACAGGTGGAAATAGTTTTCTGGTTGACTGTATGTCAGCTCTATATACTCTCTTAGGGCCAGGTTCTATTTTACCCTTTTGACATTTATGTGGGCTTTGGTTCTTAAGTGTGATGTTCCACCCTGTTCAAGTCCATAAAAACCCATTAATGCACCTGCTTTGGTGACATAGCAACATCCTGCCCTTAGGATCAAACCATAAAAAACCCAGTAAGTAGTAGGAGGCCCAACCCACTAATTGCATTAACTGTTGTTCAGGAATTCAGGCAAGGTGGAATAGGATCTTACTTGTGCACTCCACATACATGCCTAATGGGTGGAACAGAATTTGTCCTTTACAATCCAGGGAAATCTAGATGACTACATAGTTCTCATCAGGCTTTGGTCCACACTGGTAAGAACGCAAGATTTTACTTTCTTAGGTACATGGCAACTTGATTTCCATTAAAAAAAAAAAATAAGTTTTTTATAAAAACAAGCTGCACATTTGAAGATCATCAATAAAGCTACTTCACAATGAATAATAAATATTCATTTCCAAAATCCCATTTAAAACTTCTGAGTGAAACAGCATTATTTTTATTTGGAATATGCAAATGTGGCATACTAACACTGTAATTTAATTATAAAGTTAGTATAATGAAACTGTGTGTGTTAAAGAAAACATATATATGGCAAACACTAAAGAAATAATGCTATCTGTGTAAACCATACATTTCAGATATTTCTCTGCAACATTTTAAATTGTCATCATTATCTTCCAGTATAATTTCCCCATGATTAAAGCCTTTGTAGTTTAGTAGAAAGAGCTCAACTATGATGGCTGTATTATCATCTCCATCACGTGAGTTTCAGGGGAACTTGATTTTGTGTTATGATACTATTTCCCCCCTCCTAAATCTTAGGAAATTACCAAAACCAAAATGTAGAGGAACCAAATCCAACCATGGATTTTACCGTCTAGTAAACAAGGATGGTGCTTTTCTCTGATTTAAAAAAACCCAAAACGAACAAACCCAATTTTCAGTTTAAAAAGTAACCCTAAACCCACAATTTTCTATGATTTAAATGAAACACCACTGAAATATAGATATCAATATATTAGTGGTATTTCATTTCAATCATGGAAAAATGTGGATTTGAGAATACTTTTTAAACTGAAAATTGGGGATTTTTTAAATCAGAGAAACTAGGATCCTGATAATTAAGGATCTTGCATTCTAGTCCACATGGATACCTACAACTAAGAAGAGATTGTAAGGATATGTAGTTATCCTTGTAAGACTAGATAGCTAGACTTGGTATGTTCCACTTGGCAAATTCTTTCATGGTAATGTTGCAATTGTGCATTATCATCCTGAATGCTTTTGGTCAACCTTAAATATTCAAGAATCATGAACCATGAGACTTCATGAGACTAGTTTCAAGAGGAAGGAAGGAGGACAAAACATATTAGAAAAAAAGAAAAAGTTTATTTATTTTTAGAACTGCATCTGTGCTCAGATGTGGGTGGCAAAACTTGGGGGCTTACTGGGGATTGGGCTTACCAGATTGGAAGGGTATAATATGAAAGCTATTATATGAAAGAAGGTGAGAAGAGTCTAGGAGCAAGTCAGGTAAGGGAACCAAAGGTTCAGGAGGCAATCAGAGTGCAAAAGCAATTGTAGTAGGGAGACTAGAGATCAGGAACAAAGCTGAGTCATCAGAGGATAGTATAGGAAGAATTTTGTTGCCCAGTATAGAAGGACACTTGGTGCTCTTGCTACTTTAAGAAAGGGCATTCTGCATGAGAAGCAGCCTACAGGTGTGGTCATAATGGCTTAGGTGAGGAGCCAGGGCCCAGGAAGGGCTGAAGGCCAAGATGGGCCACAGTGAGACTGGCAGGGTGGGAGATTCCATGGGTTTCAACTGGCCTAAGAGTGGGGCTAGAATTTAAGGAAAAGGACTAAAGACCAGGAGGGCCACAGCGAGAGACCAAGGGGGCTAGAGTGCCCAGAGCCCTGAAAGCAGTTGGTATAATGAACAAACAGAACCAGGAGCCTGTAGCCCATAGACTCTAGGGGAGGATATGGTTGATTAATGTGTGTGACATCTCGAGGCATGGGCATTAGAGAAGATGGAGCCCATGTAATTTGCTCTTAAGGTGATGAGCAGCGATCCTAGTTTTCCCTTATTTAAAAAAATCTCCAACAATTTTTTATTAAAAAAATATAACCACAGATCCAATTTTTCCATACACACACATATATATGGGAAAATGTGGATTTGGGGATTTTGGGGTTAACAATTTTTGGTTAAAAAATGTAATATTTTAAAAATGTAATGTTATATTTTTTAATAAAAAATTGTTGGGGATTAAATATATATATATATATATATATACATACATACATACACACACACACACACACACATACAAAAAAAGTAACCCCAAATCCACATTTTTCCATATATATATACACACACACATATATATACACAGAGACAGAGCTCTACATATAGATATAGATATATCTATATTTATATCTATAGATATATATCTATATCTCTAGATATATCTATGTATCTATGAAAAAGTCAATGCCAATAAACACACAAAAAATCAGATTGGACATCTCACAGTGGACGAAAATCTACCTCATAAATTGCCACCTCACAAATCTAAATAAGGCTTTCATTCAATAACGCCACTACTCCAGAGAGATATATCACACAACTGAAAGATCCATCCAGATACCACGTGAAGAATTGCTGCAGTACAGATGAAAATCCCCCATGAATCGCACATCACTGGTTATGACATATAACCACTCCCTCGAACCTATGTGGAAAATTCTCAAACAATTACAACCCATAATAGGAGACCCAATTCATAAAGAGATCTTCCCAGAACCACCCATCCTAGCTTTCAAACAAGCACCAAACCTCACTAACCTCATCACCAGAAGCAAACTTCCTAGGGCCCATAACACACCGAATAGATCCAGACCATGCCATGATGAGAAATGTAAAACCTGCCAACATATTTCCAAGGATTGAATAATGTGCTAGTAATATTACATTATTTATGGGAAAAAGCCTTGAAAATATAGACAGACAAAGTTCCTTGGGTGAATCTGATATCTTTTATTAGACCAACCCAAATAGTTGGAGAATAGTTATTAAGCAAGCTTTTGGGTTTAAAAACCCTTCATCGGGCTAAGGAAGTTTCAGCAGTTGGTGTGTGCTCTTCCTGGATGGAATGAAAAGTAAAGAAGCCAGAGGCTGGGCTGGGGAGTCAGTTGTCAGGCTAGAAAGAGACCTTATTCTTAAAAAGATCTTCCCAGAGCCACCCATCCTAGCCTTCAAACAAGCACCGAATCTCGCTAACCTCATCACCAGAAGCAAACTTCCTCAAGCCCAGAACACACCAAAAGGATCCAGACCGTGCCATGACAAGAAATGCAAAACCTGCCAACACATCTCCACCACCCCCACTATTACTACACCCCACAACAGAACCATCAGAATTCCTGGATCTTACAGCTACACCTCCAGAAATGTAACATATCTCATCTAATTCACCAAATGCCCTGATGGAAAATACGTAGGAGACACCAAACAACAACTGCACACAAGAATGAACACACACTGGAAAACTATTAAGGACAAGAATGCCCAATTACTTGTGGGGGCACATTTTTCACAAGAAAACCACTCTCTCTCCAATTTCTCAGTTCTAATACTCAAAGGGAATTTATTCAAAGGGAAGCACTTTTCACAGATGAGCCTATGAACTTCACTGCATCAACCTCCTGGATATAAAAAATCATGGACTAAATATAATCATTGGATTTATGACACACTATAATCTGCCTGACATCTATGTCCCCAAGTACCTCTCCACTATTTAACTGCTACATTCATCCCCCTCCCCCAGCCTGTCTGTCACCCACTGATTCCTCAATTCACATTTTCACTGACTCAACTTGAAAGCAAACCAGTGTCTGGCTTCTTTTCTATTCATTCCATCCAGGAAAAGCACACGCCAAATGCAGATGCTTCCTCAGCTTGATGAAGGGTATTTGAATTCAAAAGCTTGCTAAGAAGATTTTCTATATCTATCTCCTTGCACCCCAAGAACATTATGGACAGACACACAGACAGATGGACTAAGCCCTTTATATAAATCTGTCTGTCTGTAATGTTGTTCGGGGCTGTGGCTCCTGGCAGAGCATGGCTCCAGCCAGTGCTGCATCAAGAATGCCCATCAAGAATGACAGGTGGGGCATGGCTTCAATGGAGAGGGCCAGGCAGAGCATGCCAGGCAGTCAAGGAGTGGGAGGTGGAAGGGGGGAAGGCTCGGGGCCAGACACAGAGCAGGAGTGGTGGCATGTGGCCAGATATGGAGTGGTGGCAGCATGGAGCACTGGGTGGCAGGGGGTGGGGGATGCTGGGCTGGATATGGAGCAGGGGGCAGCATGGGGCTGGATGTGGAGTGTGGGGGTGTGGCATGCAGCCGCATGGGGAGCGGTGGCAGCACGGGGTTGTGGGTGGTGGTGGTGGCTGCTGCATGCAAGCTTCCCCACCCCCTGATCCTGGGATATGGTGGCAGTGCAGGATGGTGGATGGTGGTGCTCCATCCTGCCCACCCGCCCCCCCCCCCATCATTCTTGTTGGGCAATTCACTAGTGTATATATATTAGTTGCTTTTCATTTAAATCACACAACAATGTGGATTTGGGATTACTTCTTTTAACCAAAAATTGTGATTTTTTTTTTTTTTAATCAGAGAAAACCAAGACCCCTGGTGCTCATGAGGAGATCTAACTTGGGGAGCTCTGGGACAGCCCCCCTTTTCTGAAAATATAATTTCATCCTGAGGTGGCAGGTGAGAAAAGGAGATTGCCCAAAGAGAACCAGGTTGACAAGGGCGGAGGAAGTTCCAGAGGCATCACAGTCACCCCTAAGTGAGACCCTCTTACATCAGACACAACAAATACAAAAACTTTTCCAAGAAAATCACAAGAATTGATGATGACAGCTTTATTTTAAAATAAAATCCTATTTAATTCTATTATAGAAATGTGTAAGAGTAGATGAATCCAGCTTCTCATCTTTGTTCCCCTCAAGCTAGAGGGAAATGAAATAGGCAAGGGTTTCTTTGAGAGATATGTCTTTTTGGATGAAATACATAGTTCATGAGCTTTCAAATGCAAGCCATTCTTCTTCAGGTCTAAGGAGAAAAGCCAGGAGAAAAGACAATCAGTAACAGGTACGTCCCATTTACCTAGACAAGGAACAACAATAGAGAAAGGTACAAATTCAGAGATGAATGAAGACAGGAGACCAAAAAAAGTCCCAAAATAGTAACAGCATTTCCTGTTAAATAACAGCAGCTGTTGAAATATTTACCTTCTCACTTCCTAAAATATACCTGAAAAATGTGCATGACTTATTATAAAGTATTTTTCTTACACATGTATTCCTTCCTTCTCAATCTTTTTCTCTTCTTCCTCTTTTCCTCCCATGCTTACTCTTATTCCATTTTATTCTTACTATTTATTTTCCTGTGTTTCTATTTTTTTTTTCTGAGAACAGCCACCTATCTTCTCATCTCCCCTTTTTATCCTCAGTTTATTTTAGCTGAGTTCTTCTCTTGCCTTGCCCTATTTTAATTTTCTTTTTCTTATTTTTTCTTCCTGTTTACTTAATCCCTTGTCCAAATCTATTTTCTTTCAAATCCTAAACTCATTCTTACCATTTCCTGGGTTACAGAACTTGTGGATATGTAATCCCTTCTTTCCACTAGCTCCATTTTCATCTTTGGTACAGCTATCAGCATATCTGTTAGTTCTCCTATAGCAAGTCTTTAAAATTACCAATGCTATTGTTCCAGTAGTTTTTCTTTTACTCCAGCTGACCATAGAATCCTGTTATATAATAACAAAATGCATCATATTAATATATTAGCAGTATAACACCTTCCTAAAGATGATGCTATCCAGCAATTAATTGATGTTCTTAAACCTTAAAGTAGCTATTTTTTTTCCATTGTATTGAACATTCTCCAAATTAGTGAACGAATGAACTAAAAACTTCATTCTCAAACTGAAACGCTGCAGACAGCTTTCTGGTTTCATAGAGAACTTAAAGTGATTATCTTTTTAAAAGTCAGTATTGTTAAAATTTATTACTACACAGTAGAATTTGAGCTCTTACAGCTCATTCCCATGCTTGTAATTGAAAATACATCATTAAATAGACTATCTAATAGCAGATGCTGATTGTTAATGACAATAACTGCCTTTTCATTAGATGGATAAAAAAAATTATAGTTCTGCACAAATATAAAGAGAAGTGGTGAAGAAGTGTCCTAGAAGCATAGAAGGTCAGGTGAAGAAGGACAAAGGACAGCTGTGAGACATTTCATTTTTAATGGTATGCTTGTATATCAGGACACACTTTCAGGCAGAAAATTGGATATGTTAAGTCACTTAGGAATGGAAAAGTTAATTGTGGAAGGTAGCCTGAAAGAAAATACCCAAATAAAAAATAGCAAAAAAATGGACAAAGAGGTGTACCATAGTTTCATAGTTTCTAGGGTCAGAAGGGACCCGAGCATATCATCAAGTCTGACCCACTGCCCTGGGCAGGAATGAGTGCTGGGATCATAATATGCCAGCCAGATATCTATCCAACCTCCTCTTGAAGATCCCCAAGGTAGGGGAGAACACCACCTCCATGGGGAGCCCATTCCAGAGGGTGGCAGCCCTAACCATAAATAAAGTAATGCATTGTGATATCAAGCCTGAACCTTCTCTCAATCAATCTGTGGCCATTATTCCTTGTTATCCTAGGTGGTGCCCAGGGGAACAGACTCTCACATATTTTTTGCTGGTCCCCTCTGGTGAGTTTATAGACAGCCACCAGATCCCCTCTCAGTCCTCTCTTGTGGAGGCTGAATAGTTTGAGGCCCCTCATAGGGCTGGGCCTGCTGCCCCCTACCATGCAAGTGGCCCTCCTCAAGGTTAGTCACATCTCTCTTGAAGTGCGGTCCCCAGAACTGGATGCAGTACTCCAACTGCAGCCTGACCAGCACCACATACAGGGGAAGGATCATGTCCCTGGACCTGCTTGTGAGGCATATGTAGATGCACGACAAGGTGTGGTTAGCTTTACTGATCACTTCCTCGCACTGGCGGTTCATGTCCATCCTGGAGTCAACAATGACCCCAAGATCCGTTTCTACCTGGTGAGGTGGTCTATAGTAGAGGCCCACTATCAAGTCCCTTTCCCCATGACCCCCTTGTATTGTAACCCAGAGCACCTCAGCTTGCCCCTCTTCTGAAACCATCCTGATCATCAAGGACATGTACTTCTCATTAACATAGAGCGCTACATTCCCCACCTTTTCTCCCTACTCTATCTCATCTATACAACTTATAGCCCTTAATGTCTACCACCCAGCCATGGGTAGAATGCCACCAGGTTTCTGTAAGCCCAACCAGGCCTGGGTTTTTGCTAACTAGCAGGAGGGCAAGTTCCTCCTGCTTATTCCCCATACTTCTAGCATTTGTGTAGAGGCAATTGAGACCTCCTATGGGTGTTCATGCTGCCCTCTTGTTCCCAAGCTTGCCCAGGCCCTTGTCACTTACCTGGGTTGTTCCTCGCATCACCTGGCTTGATGTCGAAGTGTCCTCCTGCACCTCTGCATTTCTATCCCCCAATGAACCTAGTTTAAAGCTCACCATACAAGATCAGCCAACCTGGAACAGAAAACATGCTTACCTTTTGGGGAGAGGTGTAGCTCATCTTACCCTAGCATATCTCCTGTGTGGAAGTGCAGGTTGTGGTCGAAGAAGCTGAAGTCTGCCTGGTAACACCAGTTGAAAAGCCACTGGTTGACCTCTGACTGACCTCTCCGATGCAGGCCTCATGGCGCTGTCCATGTCTGCCTGGTCTAGCCCCACACAGAATTCTATAAGTTGCAACCCATTCACTCACCTGTTACACCTTGCTGGTAAAGAATAATGAGGGGACGCTGCCCCCCACGGATGGTGAGTCTTTGCGGCCCTATCTCTCTTTGCTCTCAGTGCCTGTTTCCTCAGCCTCTGCCAACCGTAAGGTCTAAAATCAGGGCCTCCTTTCACTCCTACAGCCATGCCCATGCTTCACAGATAGTACAAGTTGTCACTCTAGTAGAGCGTCTCACCCATCTTCCCTGCTTGGTCCTATGGTTACAAAAACTTTGGAGCTTCAGCCTTACTGGCTTTACCCCTTTCCTCTAGTTGGGTCCCCTAGCTCAAGGCCTGCCATTCTGGATACTAGCTTCAGGGTCCCAACCCTGGCCAATCACTTCCTGAGCTCTGCTGGGCTTTCTCAGCCTCAAGCCACCTCTATTCTTCTCCCTGGTCCAGGCTTTGGCCTTCCTGGCTTCAGCCTGCCTATGTTCACCCTTTCTGGTTATGGGCTTTGGTTCTTCCAGCCTCAGCTCACATCTCTGACCTATCTCCGGTTCAGGTTATTAGCCCTCTGTGCCTTGTGCCCCTACCCTCAATAGGGCTGAAGACCTCCTGAGTCTCTTGGGCACCCCCGTGGCTTGCACCCCTGCCCCTTGCAGGACTCAGTAGCATGCCTCTCTGGCATACCTGTGGCTTCCTCATCACCCCTTATAGCCACACCTGGTCCACCACTACAAATGAGAAATATCACTTTAACAAAACCCACCCTCCTTGGAGTAAACAAACATTAGAAACAAACAAACAAAAAAAGGCACACAATCACTTTTAACATTTAATGAGGTAAATAAACACACATCAGCACAGCCCACATCACCTGGGGTCTCACTGATTGCTATGTCTCAAGCATTCCATGTCACTTGGGGTCTTCCTGATTGCTCCATCTCTTCCTGGGAGCCATAGGCGATGTGTAGGGAGGCACGGGGGGTATGTTCTCCCCCTGAAATTGGTCCTCATTGGCTGGGGAGTGGGGAGAACCAGCTGGTGCCCCCCCCCAAACACCGGTGGCACTTCCAGTTTTGCTGGTGGCTCTTCCAGAGTTGGCGATTGGCCACTGGGGGACCCACCCAGTCAGCAATTAGCCACTGGTGCCCCACCAGAGCCAGGAGGCACCAGCAACCCATGGTGGGAGCTCAGTTCAATCTGGCACATGGGCCCGGACCCTAGCCCCACCCCTCTCCTTGCTCAGATAGTGGTTTTTTTAAGTGACTTGGAGCACAGTCCCTTCTACTCTTTCTTCAGTTTGCCCTGCTCCCCAACTGCAGCAGGACTTTTCTTCCTGTAGTCTCCTCTTTAGTAACAGGAGCCTCTGGCTTCCTGTTACATATGGCTACAGGTTAGTCTAACTATTGAGAATATAAAAGATTCAGTGTTTAAACTCAAAGAGTCATTAAATAGGTGATAGTAATCTTGATATAAGTTCAGGATTTGATAAAAAAAGATGACACAAAGAGTAACTCCACTAAGGAAATCTTATCATTGTTGCTAAAGATACATTTTTTTGACTACTGTAAAACTTACTATCAGTAAGTATGTTAGTATTCTGAATACTGAGGTAAAATTATATATCAGTTGAAGGGTAAAGAGTAAAAACCACTTAATGCCTGAAAACTTGTCCAATAACTCTCTTAGCTATATATTTGGTCCAATAAAAGAAATCACATGCAAAAAAAATTACCTCTCACACCTAAGGCATTTGACAAACATAAGTCTCCATTTACTAAGCTTGATTGGATTTCTGCTTTTCTTTAAGGTATGATTTTGTAAGCAAGATTTGTAACACCTCTCAGTATTAGGGTTGCCCAACACTTCCAATTGCAAGGTTCATTTTCAGTCATATATAATTTTTCCTATTTTAATAATTCTGGCTGATATTTTCTATTCTGGATGTACAGCTCAGGTTATTGGTGTTTAAATACAGTAATAAAAAAAAAAAAGCTGAACTATTCTTAAGAATGAAGCTAATGAAAACTTGTTCTTCCCATTTAGAACAATTCTGGTGCCCTTTTCTTTGAAATGCTCTAGTTCACCCAGTTAGAAGCAAGGCAATTAACATTTTGTGGGAGATTTGGCCTCTGCCTTTAGAGTTTTAGCTTTACTGTCTGAATGCTGAAATTTGTTCAGTTTATGAGGTAACATTTCTATTCATGTGTTCCCATTGGAAACTTCTTAAATGGAAGAGTCCATTATCACTAAGTATTCTGAAGTTTTCAAACCCAACTTGCTCTCTACTAAAAAGAGAAATCCCACTGAGTGACTAGGGATGCTGCAACCCAGGTCAAATTGGTCCAACTTATTTTTTTTCTGTAACAGTTGCTCTCATCTGTTTCATATCAGCTAAGCCAGACACTATAACTAAGAACAAGGAGGCCATTTTTCCAATGACTTCGCAAGTCTTCTTGATTCATTCTTACCTGGATCCCCTCCAACCCCACACATACAGTAGTACAATTATCACATGGAGGAAGCCTCTGATTCAAATACAGGGAAGTGGACAACTACTTGAGTTGGAGGGGAAAAGCAAAGGTGTAGGACAAAGAAATGCTTTGAGGGCAGTAGACTAATTCTACTGTGCAAAACCCATGCTGATGGGCTAATGCACAGTAGAATTATTCTAATGTGCATTAGTATCACCTAAAATGTGTGTGTCAGAGCTACTGAACAGTAGCACTAGTTACTGTGCATTTAGTACTAAAGCACAGTGAAGTAACTGCCTGTACTACACTGTACATGCAGAGCACAGTTAGATTTTGCTGCTATGTCAACATAGCAGTGCACTAAAACAGGGGAACGTGCTGGTATGGGATCCTGGGGCTGTTCCCCACTTCCCTTCACTGGAGAAATTCAGGTAAGAATGGGAAGAGGGCAGGGCCAGAGCTGTAGGTGGGGAGAAGCAGGACCAGGCAGGAAGGGAAGGAAAGTGGTGGGGGGAGATGCAGTAAGGAAGTGGCAGTGGGGTGAGCACACAGGGCCCCGGGGATCAGGGCTGGTGGCAGCAGGAGCCAGCTGGGAACTGTTTGGCTGGGATGGCTTCTGCTGTGTTCTGCGGTTCCGGAATTGCAGACAGGAATAGCACGCTGCCGAGAAGTGCCCAGCTGTGCCATGCTGTGCCACTTAGTTCCCAGCTGCAATGCCAGGATGAATTCAGCAAGAGCCATCTTGTGTCCCAGTTGGCTCCTGCTGCTGCCATTATTGTGGCGTGCCTGCAGCTCCCACGCTAGCAGTTCGGAAAGGCCCACGATGGAGCCCACTGCCTTCCTCACCCCATGCTGCACAGGTCCCTGGACTCTGCCCTGAGTGGAGGGAGCCCTGGCTCCTACAGAGTCTAGAACGGGGCTCCCTCATGTGAGTTCAGAAGCTGCAGGCATGTGGCATGCAGCCCCCATGATAGAGGTGGCTGGACTGGACAGGCTGTGCTCCTCACTCCAACGTGTAGTGCTAGCTGGACCCACAGTGCCTGTGCTGGAGATGAGCTCCCTGAGCGAACCCCACCTGCTGCTGCTGCCAGCATCGGTCACTGCATGTCATGTGGTGCAGTGTAGGGGGGTCCCCTCACCCCACAAGCGTCACACACCCACACCCTGCCCCCACGAACTGCACTAACATATACACACACCCAACATACCTTATGTCCTCACACATCCCCCCCACACACAATGTAAGAGTGAGACTTTATTTTTGAGTTATTCTGCTATCCCTTCTATATATAGTACACAAAACACAAATCCTGACAAATATTTTTTTTGTAATAAAATTAAAATATAGTAGGTATTTGACTTGTTTTTTTCTGGTTCTAAGATGGCAACCCCCCCCCCCCAAAAAAAAAGAGAGTATTTCTGGACAAGGGGAGGGAATTCTGATGGCAAAAGTATAGGGTTAAGAGGTGGGACTTCTGCTCACAATATGGTGACCAGGGGGCAGGGCAACTGTCAAGGGGTGGGGCTATCTATGCAGCTCCTGACAGCTCACCAAAACTTGTTAAGAGGCCTTCCAGCTGAAATATTTGTATTCAGTGTAATTCATTGCCTAGTAGCACTTCCAGAAATAGGCACCTTGCATGAAGCAATTGATACTATATGGATCCAGACTTTGTAGATAAAAGTTTTAATACTTACTTTTTTATTCACACAAACTAATTCAAAAGACTAAGACAAAGTGATATATATTGGGAGATAATAAAATACTAAAAAAAATAAGAAAACTACATTTACGCTCTTTCCAGCATTCATTTGCCAACGAAGGAATTTTGAATTGTAAAGATAATTTCATATTTTGTATGCATGTTAGAATTAATTTATTGTTTTACTATAGCATCCTCTAAGGGCCTTTTGCTTTTGGGGACAAAGTTAATTTCTTTTAAAATTTGCTTCCTAAATCAACTCTGTTGAAAAGAGAAAGTGGAGAGAGGTGGCACTATAAATTAGCATATTATAATTTCACTTTTAGAGAGCTAGATTCTAATACAGATTTTAGGGTCTAATGTCCTAATTCTGCAGATGCATACAAGCACACATACATATACACACATACATACATATACATGCATCACTTCTCATTTACATAAGCAATCTTCCTGACGCAGTCTTTACATAAATTCAATAAAATATTAAGGAAAAAGCAAGACAGAAAAAGTCGTGTGAAGATACTTATTATTTGTAGTGCTGATTCTGTCTAGTCATACACTTAAAAAATATTTGTTCTCAAGATATCACAGGCAGTACATTTCTCTGCACCATAAAAAAGCAGGTAGGGTTGATCATGTTGATGTTAATAAAACATTGATAAATCACAAAAAGTTAGGAGTTATTGTTTGGTATGCAGAAAACATCTTTCAGAGGTAAAAATTTCAAAACCTCTTTGGTGTAGAAGGAACATTTTAGAGCTTTCTTTTGTTACCTAGATCAGAAGTATCTCATGAGTACCTTTTCATATCACAAAGCATATATTTTTTCTCTCATCTAACTGAAAGCAGAGACTATAAAAGGTGTGTGCAAGATTCCAGAACTTTTTGACAGATTTGAAATAAATAACCAATTTTTTCTTTAGAAGGTTGCATTATTTTAGATCATCATACTTTAAACAATTCCAGAACAAATATACATCACTTCACCTTAACCAATAAATTATATTTGTCTAATTGAAAAAAACAAACAAACATTCTTCTGGTCAAGGGGAAGGGCCCAGGCAGAAGTGGACTCATCCTCCAGATAAATGCATAGCAGATGGTGTTGCCAGCATGGTTCTGGCTTATTTGAGCATAGGATGTTGTTTCAAGAAAGAGGATGGCTAGGAAGAGAAGAAACCACCTGATGAGAAGAAGAAAGAGCATGTTCAATGACAAACTCACTAACCTGGTGAAGATGGCTTTAATCTAGGTTTCCTGGGGGATGGAGACCAAAGCCTTGAGGTAAGTAGGGAAGAAGGTGACCTGGAGGAAGCACAAGCAGGACAGGATAACAGGGAGGCCTTCTCATTCTTTATGAGAAAGTAGGGCAATCAGCTACCTACCTCAGGTGTTTGTACACTAATGCATGGAGCCTGGGAAACAAACATGAAGAACTGGAAATCTTTGCACAGTCAGGGAACTATGATGTGAGTGGGCTAACATAAACTTGGTGGAATAGCTTGTATGACTGGAGCACTGTCGTGGATGAGTATAAATTGTTCAGGGAGGACAGGCAGGAGAGAAGAGCAGTGGCAATTTATGTAAAAGAGTTGTATGATTACTCAGAAATCCAGTATGAAACTAGTGATAGGCCTATTGAAAATCTTATCATTAGGGTCACAGGGAAGAGCAACAAGGGTGACATCCTGGTGGGGGTCTGCTATCAACCATGAGACCCAGAGGATGAGGTGGCTGAGGCTTTATTCAAACAGATAGTGGAATTTTCCAGATCACAGGACCTGGTTTTCATGGGGGCTTCAAACACCCTGACATCTACTGGGACAGCAATACAGACGTGCACAGGCAATCTAGGAAGTTCTTGGAGAGTGGTGGGGACAACTTCCTGGTATAAGTGTTGTAGAGGCCAACATAGGCCCCAGCTCTTCTTGACCTGCTGGTCACAAACAGGGAAGAATCAATAAGGTATGTAGAAGAAGATGGCAACTTGGGCAGCAGCAAACATGAGAAGATTAAGTTCAGGATCCTGAGGATAGAAAGGAAGAAGAGCAATGGAGTAAGAACTCTGGACTTCAGAAAAGCAGATTTTGACTCACTCAGGGAACTGTTGGGCAGAATCCCCTGGGAGGCCAGTCTGAGAGAAAGGAGTCCAAGAGAGCAGAGAACTCTTCAGTGAATTAAAACACAAAAAGGAAGCTTACAAGAAGTGTAAACTTGGACAAATGCCCAGGGAGGAGTATAAGAGTATGGGTCAGGCATGCAGGGATGAATCAGGAAGGCCAAAGTGCAATTGGAGTTGAAGCTAGCAAGGGACTTGAAGGGTAACAAGAAGGATTTCTACAAGTATATCAGCAGTAAGAGGAAGATCAGGGAAACTGTGGACCCATTACTGAATAGGAGAGGCAATCTAATGATTGATAATGAAGAAAAGGCTGAAGTACTTAATGGCTTTTTTACTTCTGTGTTCACAGGCAAGTCCAGCTCCCAGGCTACCGCATCTGGCAGCACAGTTTACAGAGGAAGTGAATAGATTAATAGATAGGAGGTGAGTAGCCAACAACGGTGAAAGAATAGGTTAGGAACTATTTATAAAAACTGGACGTGTACAAATTCATGGGGCTGTACACAATGCACCCAAGGGTACTGAGGGAGTTCCCTGATGTGATTGCAGAGCTGCTGGCAATTATCTTTGAAAACTCATGAAGGTCAGGAGATGTTCCAGATGACTGGAGACCAGAAAATATAGTATCCATCTTTAAGAAAGGGAAGAAGAAGGATCTGGAAAATTACAGACAGGTAAGCCTCACCTCAGACCCTGGAAAAACCATGGAGCAGATCCTCAAGGAATCGGCTTCTCAGCACTTGGAGGAGAAGAAGGTGATTAGGAATAATCAGCATGGATTCACCAAGGGAAGTCATGCCTGACCAACCTGATTGCCTTCTATGATGAGAAGGCTCTGTGGACGTGGAGAGAGCAGGGAACATGACATACCTTACTTTAGCAAGACTTTTGATATGGTCTCTCACAATATTCTCACTAGCAAACTAAGAAAGTACAGATTATATAAATGGACTGTACAGTGGATAGAAAATTGGCTGCATCAAATGTCTAGTTTACAGCTGGTATCAAGTGGAATCCCCCAGGGGTTGGTCCTGGCACCAGTTTTGTTCACTGTCTTCATCAACTATCTGGAAGATGGGCTGGACTGCACCCACACCAAGTTTGCAGATGACACCAAGCTGGGAAGAGAAGTAGATAGGCTGCAGGGTAGGGCAAGGAATTCAGAGAGACCCAGACAAATTTAAGTATTGGACCAAAAGAAATCTTGAGAATTTCAATAAGGAAAAGTACAAAGTCCTACACTTCAGATGGGACAATCCCATGCACAGGCATAGGCTGAGGATCAACTGGCTAAGCAGCAACTCTGCAGAAAAGGACCTGTGGGTTACAGTGAAAAATAATATGGATATGAGTCGTGTGCCTTTGTATCCAAGAAGACTAACAGCATACTGAGCTGCATTAGTAGGATTGTTGCCAGCAGATCAAGGGAAATGATTATCAGGGATCCTGGTTTTCTCTGATAAAAAAAAAAAAAAAATCCCCAATTTTCCGATTTAAAAAAAGGTAACCCAACATCCACATTTTTCCATGATTAAAATTATATATATAGAGAGAGAGAGAGAGAGAGAGAGAGAGAGAGAGAGCGCAAGAGAGAGAGAGAGAGAATGGTAAGGGGACTGGTGCATACAACTTATGAAAAGAGGATTAGAGAACTGGTTTTATTTAGTCTGGAGAGGAGAAGACTGAGAGAGGGTTTAATAGCATCTTTCAACTCCCTGAATGGTATTTCCAAAAAGCATTGAACTAATCTGTTCTCAGTGGTGGTAGATGACAGAACATGGATCAATGGTCTCAAGTTTCAGCAAGGGAAGTTTAAGTTAGATATTATGAAAAACTTTCCTATTAGGAGGGTAATAAAGCACTGAAATAGGTTACCTGGAGAGAGATTGTAATTTCCATCCTTGGGGGTTTTTAAGACCTGGGTAGATAAAGCCTTGGCTGGGAATGAACTAGGTGGGAACGGTCCTGCTTTGAGTAGGAGGGTGGGCTAGATGACCTCCTGAAGTCCCTTTTAATTCTAATTTTCTATGAGTCTATTATTCTATGATTCTGTGTTTATGCATTTCATGGAAAATCAGTGGATTTTCTATGCTTATGCAAGAAACACATCATCTTTCCCTGAGGACTGAACATCTACAGTCCTCTGAATACTCATTTTCACAGCCTTGCATTTTGCATCCTGGCTTAAGCTTCTATTCCAGCCAAGAAATACACAAATACCAACAGACTCCCTATGCTTGAAGAAGGATGTTTGTTCCTGAAAGCTTGTAAAGAACATATTTCCAATTATTTAGTTTTTCTAATAAAAGATGCCACATTTACCCAAAGAACGTTGTTTGCCTAAGAATTTATTACAAAACCCATTTTATTGTATACCTGTTCTTCAGAGTCCACATTTTTCTGTGTTTTATTTAAGTTTAAATCTGAAGTACTTGTGGTAATACAGGAATGTAAATCAGTGTGGAGATGACGTCCTAATTTATTTCTGTCTGACATAATGTAAGGTAACACACATACTTAGATCTTATCAGAGGTGTGTAAATTATGAAACCCAGTTATGACAATTTACATGTCTGCTTTGCAAATTATTTCTTAGATGGTCACTTTTGTCACCTCATAGAGTAACCTAGGATAGAGGAATAAGCCAATAACTGTCCATATACACACAGAATTTGGCATATAAATGAGGGAAAATCAGAAATACTAATATTATTTTGAAAAATTACCACAAAAACTCACAAATTTCTCCCTTTGTATATCACACAAAATTGTATTTGACTCTGCCTTAATGTAAGGTCATATGGCAATATTTGGTTAAAAAAACCACCATGGGTGATTGATTTGGTAGGGTTTTTTAAATTATTATTATAATTGTTCAGCATATTTCTTAGTATCTTCCTTAAGAATTCTAGGATCCAGAATTACCTGGAGAAATGATCCACAGTCAACAAGAAATTCAGCAAGGGAAAATACATAAACCTGTACATTGGATGGAATTATTGCATGCACAAATACACACTATGAATGACTAGCTAGGCTGCATTACTGCAGAGAAGGACCCATGCAAATCAAGGGAAGTGATTATCCTACTCTATTCAGCACTCACAAAGCTATACCTGGAGCACTGTGTGCAGTTTTGGTACAAACACTTCAAGACAAATGTGGGCTGTTTGGAAAGAGTCCAGTGGAGAGTGAAAAAAATATCAGAGGCCTTGGAAAGCATGATTTATGAAAAAAGGTTGAAAAAACTAGGTTCTGGAATCTGGGTAGGAAAAGACTGAAGGGAGATTAAATTGCAGTTTTCAAATACCTGAAGGTAGATTATAGATAAAATGGAGATGGGTTTTTCTCTGTGGCTGTAAGGGACCGGACTAAGAGCAATGGCCTCAAGCTGCAGCAGGTGAAATTTAGGTCGGAGATTAGGTAGATCCTTATGACTATGTGGATGGTCTGAAACTGGAACAGGCTACTTAGGGAAGTTGTGGAATATCCATTCCTGAACATTTTCAAGAGTAGGTGTGACAGGCACTTGGCTGGGCAAATTTGGTCATGGATTATCCTGCTTTGATCACGGGGCTAGACTAAATGATCTCCTAAGGTTCCTTCCAGCCTTATTTTCATGATACTAAGAAATAGGGAATAAAATATATGTTAAATATTATCCAATTTCTTTTGGACATATTGTTTCTAGCATAATTAGAAAAGTATGTAGTCATAAAATTAAAAAAAAAACCCTTCTTACTCAGTTATCATTAATTGTTAAATATTCTACAAACTTTTGAATCAAATCAGGGAGAACATTCATAAATTAGCATCTGTATATATTACAATATTAATATTCCAAATATTTAATTTCTCTTTCAAAATAAATTCATGCATTCTCAAGCATAATTATCATGAAAGAATGAATAGAGACATCACTGTCTTGAAGTCTTTGATCAAGGGAGACATTATGAGAAAAATCACTGTAATGACACAAAGTAATTCAAATAATTTTCTGCACAGAGTTGTTAATTAGTTTGCCTCTTGAACCACAACAAAAATGCTCTTTAGAGTGATGTGATTGGCCATGCTGGAGGAGAAAATAATTTAAATTTCCAGTTCCTGGGACTTATTCTGAGGAAGAAGAGGAGACAAGTTATTTAAAATTGTAAAGGAGCTTTAGTCAACCAAGTATATTAAACTTCAAGCAAAATTTTACATGTATATTCATACTCAAGTTCAACATAAAGAGTCATTGTCTACAAAAAGAAACTTTAAAAAATAATTCTTTAAACCATGGCTTCCCTTTTAACAGTGTCTTCCATACCAAATATCTGGCCTATCACTAATAGGATGATCCAACTTAATTTAGTCCATGGTGTATACTGTGCTCTTCACTGCATTTTTAAAGTAATAATATGTTTACAAATATTTAAAAGTTTCTGTGCATTTCCAAAAAACAAACAAACAAACAAACAAACAAGAAAAAACACAAAACAACCACATCAAACAAAGAATTCAATAGAATAAGGTACAGAGTTTCTACTTATATGTAAAAGGTGGATTCCCATTTCCCCTGCCATCGAGTTGCGGTCACACTAGGAAGTCAGTTGTGCTTCGTTGAATAGTATATACCTTCCTCTCATCCAAACTTTGTTCTCTCTTGGAATGAAAATTGGCTTTTTTGTAGGTTTACATTAAGTGTAGAGACAAAAGCAGTCCTAATATGAGTTAACTGACATGACTACTCTCCCTTCTACTTTAAGTGAAAAGGAACAACAAATGGGACCAGTGCCTTTCTTGCTAATAGTCTGCAGTCCCTAAAACAGTCATATACAATTAAATTGATCCTGGACTTCAAGAATATTTATATCTGTGACTCCAGAAGAATGGGCAAAAAACAGATGTAGTAATGGTCTAAACTCTATAACAGTGTTGTCCAACCTTTTTTCATTTGCATATGTATATAGTGGTGTTTCGTTTTAATCTCAGAAAAATGTGGATTTGGGGTTACTTTTTTAATATGAAAATTAGGGATTTTTTAGCTATGCAAGAAGAATTCACCCAGGAAAGGATACAATACAACTGAAGATGCTACTTCTGCCTGAAGAAGGGTATTTGTACCCAAAAGCTTATAAAGAAGAATTTTTCCAACTATTTTAGTTGGTCTAATAAAATATAGCAGATTTAGCTTAACCCACACCCTCCCCTACACCCTCATGCATGCAGCCCCCCACAAACCTATACCCACTCCCCCACAATATAGAAGAGTAAGTCTTAATTGTAAGCTATTATATACAATTACCTCTATGTACACTACACAAGCACATATAAACCAGGACAAAAATATTTTTTGAAATCAAAGTAATGAATGTTTTATATGTTCACTTTTTAGAATCTAATTTGGTATTTTTCTGGTTCTGAGCTGGCAAAACCCCTTGCTGAAAGGGGTACTTCCAGGGGGAAGCGGAGGGACTTCTGGTTGGAAAGGACAGGGGCTAGAGGGCTGGAATTCCAGTCACAACATGGTGACCAGGGGGTGTGACACCTGTCAAGGAGTGGGGCTACCCATGAGACCCTCAACAGCTTGCCAAAACTCAGTAAGCGGCCCTCCACCTGAAATAATTGACCATCCCTGCAGTTATGTTAAAGATCAATGAAGGTTATCCAAGTTACTTCAAAGGGTACTGGAGTAATCTGTTATGTCTCCAAATACATGGAACTACTGTGTTAAGTCAAGTGATAAAGACAGGTAAATGCTGAATTTTAGTGCCAATCACTGTGTCTGATACATGACAAAAGTTTAGAAACTGTGGCCCGTTCAGCCTACAGCAGAAATTAATCACTAAGATCTGGTGAGATTTTTTTTTTTTTCACTGAGAAAATAAGAATACTTGTGGCAGGGAGATTATGTGAAAATGAATGTAGATGGTAAACATATTTCTTTTTCTCTACACCCCTGCCCCAAAAGACAAAATTTTAACATTTAATGAAAGTTAAAAACTCAAGGGAATATCCTCAGATGGTGTGTTGATTTACCTGCAATTGTTAATTACATGTGGGGCCTTGCCTGAAATTTCTTCATAAGTAGTATTACCGTTCCCTGTAAATAAATGGTATAGTTCACTCAAGGATATTATAATTTCATGACTGATAATTTTTTCACAGAAACACAGGTCAGATGTTCATCAGCCAATGTCTTAGTTAATAAGTGAGCACATGTTCATCAGCTAAAAAAGTCTTAATAAGTGAACATTTATAAAATATTTGAGAATTATTGATAACAGTGGGCATGCCTACATGTGAATTTATGTGTGCCTAAACTAGATGTGCCTTAGCCTAATGCTTATTAAGGGGATCTAGGCACAAATATACATGTGCACAGCTTAAGGTACCTTAACATGGCTTGCTGGGCAAACAGATTTTCAGCCTTGCCCTAGGCAGTACCCTGGACAGCCCCCTGCTTGTACAGTCACTCCTGGGCCTGTGAGTTGTGGGCGGGTGCTGCGCTGGGAAAGTGGCCAGGGGTGGCATGAACAATGAGCACATTCCTGGCTGAGAAGTGAAGAGGAAGTTGTGGGGCATGCCCAGGGGCCATGGGGTCTGTCAGCAGCATGTGTGGAGCCTGGGCCTCTGGACTGAGCCCCCAAGCCATGTTTAGTGACTCAAGGCAGCTGCACCTAGTGCTAGGCCTGGCAGCAGGGTACTGAACTGCCCACCAGTGCCCTGAAGCCCACAACATCATATCCAGGCAGTGCTACCCAGCACTGGCACAGGTGGTGGGAACTTCCAGTCCCCCTGGACACGATCGGCTAAATCCCAAGTCGGTCAGCACACTGATAGGTGTCACTGCTGCCAGAACTGCCACTCCAGCTCCAGCATCTGCAACTTGGAGAACAGCACCCTCCATTTCTTCTTGCCAGCACTCAGAGGCAGCATGGGGCCCCACAGGTTTATCTCTAGTTCACTCTTAACCAACACTGGGGAAGCAGGAACATGGGGAAGGGTTAGAGTGGGGCTATAGCCAGGGCTGAGGCTGGATTGATCACATCTGGGGTCACTGGAGGCTCCCACCTCTTGACTGGTGCTGGGATGAACCACCTGGCTATGATGCTGTGGGTTCCAGGCTGCTGCAGGCTTAGTCTAAAGTCAGTCAGCACACCGCCAGGTATTTCTGCTGCTGAAACTGCCACTCCAGCTCTAGCATCTGTGCCTTGAAGAACAGCACCCGCCACTTCTTCTTGGCAGTGCCCGGTGGCAGTGTGGGGCCCTGTGGGCTTGGTTCTGGTCCACTCAGTTGACATACACAATGTTAAGGTACCTTAAGGTGTCAAAACATCTCTTAACATGCCTTGACTATTCACACCTATATTTGATACCTGCTTTATGGAGGAATCAGATGTACGTGTGATTAGCCTTAAATTGCCGTTTTTAAGGCTCATTAAGGGCATGCACATATAGACCCACACCCTTGTGGAAATAAGTTTAACCAGGCCTCTTACTTGAATAAGAAGAGAGAGAAAGAGAAGAGAAAAAGATGCTGATGTTATGTGTTTTAAAATGTTCTAAGATAAGGAAAAACCTTCATGCCTTGTTTTGTCTGTGTGCAGATGTTAACCTCCTCCTTTCCAGGAACCAAAAAAACCCAAAACTAATAGCTGTTCCCAAAACAATGTGTTTGCTGAAAAAGTAAACTGCTTACATGTGACAAACGAATGATCAACTTCTTCCTGTTTCTTTCAAGGTTGCTTTGTCTGAACCCTGCCTCTTTTCTCTCTGTCTAAAGTATAAATATGCTTGTAAGCTTGTAGAGGTCAGAGTTCCTTTGAGAACCCTCCTTGTGATCACTTGTATAGCTTTAAACAAACCAAGATGGCTCTGTCAATTCTGATACAACCACAACACTAAGTTTGATTTCTTCCACACCCTTAATGAACCTTAAAAATGTGGTTTTAAGCTAATTGCACCTAAAAGAGATGCATGTAGATGTGCCCCATGTATACAAATAAAAGTTCATCAT
Source organism: Alligator mississippiensis (assembly GCF_030867095.1). NCBI lineage: Eukaryota > Metazoa > Chordata > Crocodylia > Alligatoridae > Alligator > Alligator mississippiensis. Next base: position 382,521,407 of record NC_081824.1, read on the forward strand.
CACAGTGCATTCTGCCACAGTGAATAGGAAAGAAAACTAGTATGTATTCATGACAATCATAGTTGACTCCAGACCTCTTTATGCAGGCTACTATGGTTGTACAGACTGCTGGTGCCTTGGCACAAGTTCCCCCAACATGGACTGCAACAGTGGCAGGGGTTCCCTGGGGGCTGCCATTGAGGTACCCAAGTCAGTGCCCTGCTCCACCTCCCCACCTCCCTTTTGAAGTAACACTATTGCTTTTAAGGGAGAAAAAGAGCATAATCCTATTCTACTTTACATTTCTAGATGTGTAACTGCTGTTTTGGACCCTTACCCATAGCTGCTGATCCTTTTTCTATATGCAGAGTGGACAACCAAGGGTTCACATGGCTGTTCTGCAGAAACAATGGGCTGTGGTCTTCACTCTGGCTAGGCAGTTACGTGGCTCATATGCAACTCCTACAAGGTCATGTAACTGGGCAAACGTAAGTCACAAAATTGTTATTGGGCAAGCAAACATAAGTAAAGGGTTTTAAGCAGTGGGAACTTCCAAGTTTTAACCTAATATTGTACAGTTTAGGGACAATTTTCCAGGAAGTAGAAGACCTGGGTTCTAGTCCTTCCATTAAGCCAGAAGGGATGTGAACCAACATAAGCTTCTTAGCCTAGTGCTCTAACAATCAATCCACCTATCAGACATTAGCTATGCCCCTCCAGCTACCTTCTTAGCATTTAATATGCATTGATTAAAATGCATGGAGATGAACGTGGAAGTATTTGCCCTTTTAGAAGCAATGGTTCAGGCTAGAATCTAGGGGCATTTGTACACATGCTTGTGCCACAGAGCCCAGTGCTTTTAAAAGCACTTGGCACTGTGGAGCAGACAAATGTAGCAGCCTTTTCAGTGTGCCACATCCTTTACAATTTTTTCTTTTGTTCCCAGTCCCACACATTTTACTATCTTGGCTGCCCAGCAGCCTAGTTTCAGAAATAGGGCTGGAGAGGGCCGCCAAGTGAGAGAAAAAGATTTATACTTTAAATGCATCCATAAAATTCTGCATAAGTGAGCTCTGATTCACAAAACCTTTTTGCCCACCTTTTCAAGTACTAGACAGTAAATACTCAAAGTAAACAAATGAAGCTGTCTCATTGACATCAGAACTGGGCCTGTACAGTGGTTTTGAGGCTATTTGGGCCATTGTTACTGAATGCAGCACTAACATTAAGGCACAATAGGAACAAACACATTTTTCTTAGAAAATCCTTTTTAAATGCTAAGCTAAGTTAAGATGATAATGAAAGAGGATGGATTTGTCACTAACCACAGACACTAAAGGAAATGCAGGTTAAGAGAAAGAAACAGCTCTGGCTTTAGGCACATTTTCCACACCTAATTTTATTCATATTTTGTTCAATACATTTACTCTACTGAAAAAAAAGCAAAACAATCTGTTTAAAGCACTTCTGCCAAGGGTATTATGTTCTTTCTGAAAAGTAATAGAGAAAGCAGAAGGGCCTTTACAATGCCTTAATTATTTGGAATTTTGAAGACTCTAAAGTCTGAAGAGACCTGTGTATATAATAGATAAGAATCTATAATTTAAATGTTTCATATGCATTCCACCTTATTAGAACTTACCTACTATCATCCAAACCTAAATTCACTTTTAAGGTAAGTGATGGAATTAATACAAATTGGTCCAAGGAATCCAAGTAGGGGAAAAAGGAGAGACTTGTATAAATTTGTGACTAGAAAATCTGCAAGTAATATTTGAAAATACAATCACCTTATGCATAGAATCATAGACAATTATGGTTGGAGGAGACCCCAGAAGGTCATCCAATCTGACCCTGTGCTCAAAGCAAGACCATCCCCAACTAGATTATTCCAGCCAGGGCTTTCTCAATCTGGGCCCTAAAAACTTTCAAGGATGGAGATTCCACCACCTCTCTAGGTAACCCATTATAGTGCTTCACCTCCTTCCTAGTGAGAAAGTTTTCCTTAATATCCAAACTAAACTCCCCTTGCTGCAACTTGAGACCATTGCTCCTTGTTCTGTCAAATCATGCTTACAGGATGGTTCAAGTACTGTCCATCTAGACCTCTTGCCAGATTTTTCCCATTCAAGACAGTTAATTCAGACAAAAATTCAAGACAGTTAATTCAGTCTTATTTGTCACACAGTGGGTACTTCACTGTGCTTTACTGTGGAGTTGCCTAATTAGCTCTGAAGTGAAGCATTGCCATCTATACATGCACCAGTATTTGGGCACAGTAAATTAATTAACTTCACTGTAAGATAGTACTGTCAAGAACAATACTATCCCATGGTGGAGTACTTACACGTGCTAAAATGCATATGTAGATAGCGACTGGGGCTGGATGGGACATGAGGATGCTAAAGTGCGGGGGCTGCCTGCTGTCTCGCCTTGCACTTTAGCACCCTTGTGTCCCAGCCAGACCCTCTTCCACCCAAATACACCACCTGGAGCCCAGGGCTGACCCCCCAGGTCCCCTACCAGCCCAGGGTTGTTCCATCCTGCTGTAAACTGCTGTGGTTCCAAGTGCACGTGTATACTCTGAACCTGGGAGGAGCTGACTCCGGCTCAAACTGCATCTGAGTTTATCATATCTCCTTAATGGCATATTTAGTAGGACTGTGCAAAATGGTCATCTTGAGTTTTGAAGTTTCGATGGAACAGCGTTCCATTTTGAATTTCATTTTGATTCGAAACAGCTGTTCTGTTTTGTTTCATTGACACAAGCTGTTTTGATGCTGTTTTGACATTTTGCTAGATCAGGCTGGGGAAATGAAGTCAGCTCAGCTGGGCTGACTTCCCATCCCCAGCACTAGATTGGGCTGGGGGTGGGAAGCCAGCCCAGCTGGGCTGATTTCCCATCCCAAACACTAGATGGAGTGGCTCCCCACCTCCAGGCTGGCTGGTTCCCTGCCCCCAGCCCAATCTAGCACTGGGGATGGGAAGTCAGCCCAGCTGGGCTGGCTTCCCACCCCCAGCCCAATCTCAGTGCTGGGGAGGGGAACTGAGCCCAGCCTCATTTCCCTTCCCCTGCTCTGTTATTGACTTCCTGCAGCCCAGTGGCAGGAGATGGGGAGAGAAATGGCTGTGCTCCTGGTTGCTGCTAGAAGCGCAGCCCTGGTTCTCCCCTGTCTCTCACCACCTTGCTGCTGGATGCTTTGAAACTTGAAGCATTTCAAAACTTTTGAAACATTTCAACTAGCCTCATTTTGTTTCAAGGCTGTTTTGAAGCCCTTCATTTCAATTCAATTTCACTGTTCTGAGCTTGAAATGAGTTGAAACAGTGTTGAATCAAAATAGCCAGTGAAATTTCACGCAGCCCTAAAATTTAGATGCCCCCAGTATATCTTAGACCATTTATCCCATTCAACCAGTTATATTTAGAAAGTTCTTAAGGCTAGAAGGCAACCTGCACAACTTCTATCCAACTGCTCTTAAACTATAAAGTGTGGTGTTCCTTCTGTTTTTGTTTTTTTTTCTCCTTAAAGGACCCTCAAAATGACCTGTGAATGAATTTTCCCCATGTTCAAGGCCCGCATAGTTCTGAACATCATTTAGGTTCTTTTTTGAGGTCTTAAGGGAAGACTTATGCTAGGCCTTTCCAGGAATTAATAATGAAATAACTTTACTGGGCTGTTTTTGAGATAAATTGATAGAGGCTTCAACTCCTAGCTGCCATGGCCTTGAAATTCAGTTCTCTAAGAAAGGTAGTTTCATATAGTTGAACAGTCCTAATATTTTTCATATCTTAGCTCTAATAAAATGTATCATACCATTAATAATATACTGTATGTTGATGTTGATTTGAGGGGTGAGAAGTTGTAATGATGCAGCCACATACCCCATTGAACTGTCACTCACATGCAGCGAGCTCTTCCCTTCCAAGAGTTTTGAGCTCAGCTGTTAGTCTGCGTCATTGGTCACATCTCTGGTACCAGTGAGCTTTATCCCACTCCTCCTTCTTCAAAATGCAAGATCCACTCCTAACTTTGTCTTGTCCATTTTATAAATTGCTTTTCTTTCTCAGAATATTGGAATGACCACAAAAATGTACTTATAAAATGGATCTTAACTTCCATATTTGCTTCATATCACAAGTGTTCCATATTTTAATGGGATAAAATATTGGCCTTTACATCATATCAGGGACACAAGGTTTCAAATTTTTGTCCACAGGCTTCTCCTACCAGATCACTAGGGCTGAGATACTTAAACAACCACTCTTTAAACTTATTATATCAAATGCTTTGTGCATGTGGTATTGACAGACAATTACATGTTAATTTTCTGTCTAACCCCTTGATGTATTTTACATGGAGAGGGACAGTAACTAGAGTAGATTTTCCAAAACTTTTCAATAACACTATGGCATGGACACACTTCAATAGCTTTCACGAATAGACAAAGTTCTGCTGGCGGGATGCACAGCTAGAACCACACATGCAATTACTTTATATGATTTTGATGAGGGATCATTTAAATTTAAGTCTGAACACAGCCTTTGAATCTTACAGTAGCCTATTTTTTTATGAAGGATGATGCCTCTGGCAAGTCTTAACATTTTCTGAAATTACTTAATCCTTTTCCTCTGCTACTTCTCTTTGAATTATTGCCTCTCCCAAAGAGAATTAAAGATCATGTTTATACCACCTCAGAATCTAACCCAACATGATTTACTTATATGACCAATTACAGTTAACCAATACAGCTTTAAATTCAAGAAAAAAGCTGAATATCCAAAGCTTACAGTTACCAGTTCACTCACTCTATGTGGTAAAATTTTTAAAATGACTAATAATCAAATGCATTTAAATACAAAGATCTGCTCATGGACACGCTGGGAGTAGAAAATGAGTTTAATTTACTGATCAATTTTTCAACGAACAATTCTGAATGATCTGTTCAGATCTGCTAAAACTGTATCAATGCAATATGCCTGAAAGTACGAGTCCTTAAAGCAGTGCTTCTGGGCATAAAACTGAAAATCAATCAGTGTTTTGGAGCTGTAATACTTTTCCTAGAAGTGCCATTTTGATGAAAACTACTTCAAATAACTGTTAAGTTGGTCAGGGCATATGTAAGTAAAATTAAGAGTAGGAAACTGAAATATGAATACCCATACTATCTCTTTATATATATTTCTAGGAAAATTAGATCAGATTTATATCTCATGTCTATCAGCATAGCTTTATTGACTTCAGTGTACCTATACAGATTTATATCAGTTTAGAATCTAATAAAATATGAAGGAGAAAAGAAAAAAAAAACTATTCTTTGGTTCTTGCTTTAATTTAATTTGTTAAGTGGTTTGATTTTAGTGTCAATTGCTTTGGCCACCATAATAGATGGCTTATAGTAGCGTGTTCAGGTGAAGGCAATTGGAAATAAGTAACTTAAAAACAAAATTATTACTGCATTTACTCAAATATAAAATGTCTTTCCATCCCATCCCCCTTCCCACACACACATACTCAGTATGGATAAAAAGGTTCTTCATTTTACAATTGCATACAAGGAAACCACTATGCAATTGATTAAACACAGTCAACTTAGCATGGCTATAAAACAGTTGGCCCATATGGGGAAAACATACGAATGGGAAACTTTTTTTTTTTTTAATATATATTTTCCATATTCCAAGCTAAATAGGCCAAATCAATTCCAAATCTGTGAGTTAGTCCAGAACCATAAGTGGCCCTAGGACTGGCAAACATCTCCCATCCCCACCTGAGGCTTCAGATGTTCCCAAATCCTTTGGCAAACATCCTACTTGCAGGCCCAGTCCTAGAGGCTTAGGGTTCAGATGCCCCCAAGTTTTGCTTGCCATTAGCCATAAGGCCCCAGGGGCAAGCTAAGGAGGAGTCTCCCATTTCCATAAAGTGGGCATAAAGCCAAGGTTAACTATGTATTACCTACATGGGTACTATCCCATGCCAGCAGAGTGGTCTTCCCCAGGTGTAACTAGGAAACCACTATGGTGAACATGGTATTTCCCCTAGGAAAGCATAGACTACAGTTGATCTGAGCGTTCAGGAGGCCAAGAAGCAAACCTTGTTGAAGGTTCCCATATTGATGGGTACTCCCAACAAGGATAGGTTAGTTCAGCCCATCTGAATAAGATATACAGAAGTGTCCATCATGGCCAGTCCCCCTCATTGCCAAATTTTATTCAAGTCAAAGGGAACCGTTACACTGAATACATTTCAACTTCCTTTCCACTCCCACAGCTGAGCTGTGCCTTTCTTTCCCATTTCCAGTTATTTCTGTTTCTTCACTGGTCTTAAGTGTCTGGAAAACATCAACAAACCGGGCCCCAAACAGTTCACCCAGAATCCCCATGCTACCCTCTCTCTCAGCCTGTTGCATATGATTAGATGAGGTGAAGCCAGACTAGACCCTGTGCCTCATCTGGATAATTTTTTTAAAGGACCCCAGGACTCATGAGAAGAACAGCTAGTTCCAGTCATGAATGGGGGGCTAATTAGCACATGAATCCTTTGTGGGGTTGGTATCTGGAGTATACACACATGCTAAACAGTGCTGAGCTGTGGGTCATCATAGTTTGAAATGCTGTTAGCTCTGTTGGTGTCCAGCTCAACTATATGGTAAATCATGAGATTTTTTGCTTTAAACTAATAGTTTGCATAGTTTGTGTTCCATTTAAGTAGGTACAAAGGCACTGCTTTGAAGCATGTTTGTGGTATATCTGTGTTAAAATTTGCATCAGTTTAAAGAATAGGTAAAATTTATCAATTCATAGAATCATAGATCCTAATGTCTAACCCAGGGTCAAGGAAAGTCTGGCCTATGGGCTGGATCAGGCCTGCAGTGGACTCCATTTCCCAGAAGTCCCTCCCCACATTGCTGTAGCCAGTTTCCATGGAGACCCCTGGAGTGGCAGAGCCATGATAGCATAAGGCCAGGGTTTCCATGGAGACTGGCCCCAGAAGCTCTGGCAGGGTGCATGGCTGGGCAGGGAGCTGCTCCAGGGCCAAGATCTTGTGGCAGGTTCCAGAGCTGGGGCAGGGCTTCTGATCTGTTGCCTTTATGCCTCAGGCAGGGCCATGCAGCCAGTAGATTGTAGCTCTGTACCACACTGTCACTGCTGCAAGATCCCAGCCCCAAAGCAGCTCCCCACCCAGACCTCCAATAATTAGATTCTATACCTGGAAAATTATAACAAATGTATATATTTTTCATGTATAGAATCTAATTATTGGGGGGGGGGGAGGTTTGTCTTATATTCAGGGGCATCTTATATCTGGGCAAATGTGGCATTTCTGAAGTATTATGATTCCTAATTTATAGCCTTTGTTTTATTTTTTTCCCATTAGCTGACATTTGAAACCAGTTTTGCTTTTTATATGATCATGAAATTTCGATGCACAGCAGTCATTTAATTATTAAACTGGATTAGTTTTTTAAAAGCCTAGAGATAAAACAGCTTAGAGACTGTTTTATAGTTTTAATACTGTATCTTAGTGCTCCCTGAGCTCACTTAATGTGGCTACAACCATAATTCCCATCTTTTATTTCCCAAAGGAAAAAAAATATTAAATAGATTTGCTCATTTTTATTCCATCTGATATATTCAATATGTATATTTTATTAAGTATTAAATCCACAATCAAAGCTAATGTCCTTCAATTGACTAAGGGACAAGCAACAGCTGAAAATATGCTTTCAGTGCATTGTGAGAGAGACATTTGTATTTTTTCCTTTTTTTGTGTGTGTGTTTCTATATTCATGCATATCACACACACACACACACACACACACACCAGATACATCACATGTATAAATATATGTGATGTATATTAGGTCTGTGTGAAGTGACCAGTATTCATTTCAGATTCAGATTCAGCTGATTCAGGGGACAGTGATTCGATTTGGTGATTCAAATCACTGTCCCAAATCGATTTGACACAATTTAATTTGAAGATTCAGCCACCGCCAAATTGGCTAAATCTCTAAATTAAAAGCTCCCCATCCCACACCCAATCTCCTAGCCCCATCAATGGCTGCCCACATTGCCACAGCTTGTCGGCACTTTCTTTTTTGTCTTTTTGTTTTTTTTTTAAGCCTCATACTCACTGCTTAGTGTGGGCCTTTTTTTTTTATTTTATTTTTTTTAGAGACAGGACTCTGGGGCTGGGCAGGGCAGCCATTTACAGGGCTGGGAGAGCATGTGAGGGATGAAGGCTCATGGCAGAGCCCCCCACACAGTGTGGGGAAGTGGGGGGCAGTGGGGATTGCCCCCTCTGCTTCACAGGAGCTGGTGAGTGGGGGCTTTTTTTTTTTTTAAGAGGTGGGAGCTGGGGATGGGCTGGGCAGTCATGGTGGGGTGGAACCAGGCGGGGATCTGAAGGTAGTTGGGGGCCTGGGAGAACAGGCAGGGGGTGGAGCCTGACAGGGACTGACTAAATCTCCGAAGCTCTCCAAATCTTTTCTGAATCAGGCCTAAATTCCTCTGAATCAAATCAGTACCCAAAGCTTTGGACAGTTCTAATGTATATGCTCTGTGTGTGTGTGTGTGTATAATATGCACACACAAAATGTCATATTAACAATATGTCAATATGACATTTTGTGTGTGCATTTGTGTGTGCGCATATATATTACACACACACACACACACAGTGTGTGCACGCACAGACACACACACACACACTATATATATATATATATATATAGGAACATTTTATTAAAATGTGCCTGAATCAGTATTTATTCTCTGCAGGGAGTTGGCTGTAATGAAAGTGCCTAGCTAACTTGATCCATGCTATTTTATAAATAATAAGGGATATAAATGAGGTCCAGGTGACATTAAAATGTGTTTTTGCAGTCCAGTTGGAATACTTTTTCCTCTTGACTTCACATTGAAATCATAGTCCATTGGTTCACAATTTAATGGTCCAATGTCTCTTTGCTCTTTCTCAGTTGTCAGGCCAGTAATACCCAACCTTGGAAGACTTAAAGCTATAATCCTACATGACTCATAGCTCTTAATATTTCAGTTCACAAACTCACAGTTTCTGATCTTTGCCAGATGGACTCTCACCAGAACAAACTCAACACAGCATTCCTATTTTTGTTTCACAAGTTTTCTATAGTAGCTAAACCTGGGTGAACAGTTTCTGTTCACAGACTAGTCAGTCAAAATAATATTGATATTTTTTCAAACATATTTGCATTTGTTTTCTAAACACTTTCTGCACGTGTGTGCTGTTTTGCACTATTTCTCCAATCATCCAGTATTTATTTTGCATTATATTTTTTTTTATTCTTTGTTAGTCTCTCTTCCTTACAAAAGGTACATTTTTTGCTCTTTAACAATAGGGTCTTCTTTTTAGATTGAATGAATCAGATTCAGAAAAGGACACTTACATGACTAAGGTGGGATTTTGGCAGAACTTACCCAAAACACAAAATCAGAACCTCATTTCATCTGTTGCCTGGCCCTTGTGATAGCTATACTTCACAGTTGTTTGGCCTTTAACCTTATGGTTCTCCATATACCTAATATGCTGCTTCTGCATACACCAGCAGAAACACTGCCTTGATGGGGCTGATCTTAGTCAATATTCACAAACTATTATTGATCTGTAGATCTCCTGAGGGCCTCAGCCTGCAGAAAAGGACAGCACCAAAGGTCATCTACAGCTTATATACCACACAAAAAATAGTAATGATTTTCACTTATCTTTAAAACAAGACCGGGGTGGAAAGAAAGAAAGTCTTCCACTGTTCTTTAAAAATAGCTTCCAGGTAAATCACAAACCAGGAAGTAGGAGAGTAGGATTTCAGTGACCATTTATGGAAGGTTTAAAGTTTTGGTTGAAGCTCCTCAATCAAAAGAGAAAAGTAAATTTTGTTTTTCCAACTAACTGGGTGAGCAAACTAACAAAATAAAAAATGGACCACAGTCTTCTGTAGCTATACTTTAAAAACATGACCTTATTGTTGTTTGAAAGAACAATGGTATCTAGCATCAGGAAAAGAATCAGTGATGTATATCTCCATTTTACAGCTATATCCTATATAATTGCAAAATGAGGTAACTAAGCTCTGGAGAGGGGTAGGATTTAATGTCTTTATTTCTTATTTTTTAGTTCTAGGGAGCTTTCTACTTAGCGTGTGAATTGTTTGCTATCCCACTGGAGACCTATCACCTTGCCCAGTACAGAGATGCTATACATCTAATATAAGATTCTGCATTATATATTGTGGACCATCCACCCAAATGCTAGATATTATAGCTTTTAGGTGCCTAAGTTTTAAATATAACTGCAAGCTCTCAAGGGCAGGAACTGCCATTTGCATAACACTATTATCCTCATAAAGCATCTTTAAAGGCATTCTTAGTTAACTTCTAGACTACAGGTAGGGGAATATAGAACTAGACATTTTCAGAGATAGATTAGTAAATAAATGAATAAACAAAACTCCACTGCAGCTGATCACCAAGCTGGGGGGGCGGGGGTGCGCCCCCCCGCATGCTCCCCGGTCACCCCAGAAGTGGACCAGGAGAAGTTCCGGGCCACTTCTGGGTTTGCTGCCAAGCACGTGGAAGGCCCCCACTACATTTCTGTGGGACACTCCATCTGCCCCAGCATCGCAGCATTCACAAGCCGCACTGATACCTCAAGGTATGTAGAAAAACATTTAAAGCTGTGTCTATGTCTGAATCGCTGACTCTCTGAATCAGCATCGAATATTCAGGTTTAGATTCAGCTGAATCAAACCAGGCACAGTGATCCAAATCAATTAATCATAGATTTCATAGACATTAGGGCTGGAAGGGACCTCGGAAGATCATCGAGTCCAGCCCCCCGCCCAAAGGGCAGGAAGTCAGCTGGGGTCATAGGATCCCAGCAAGATAAGCATCCAGTTTCATCTTGAAGGTGTTCAATGAAGGGGCTTGAACCACCTCCGGTGGCAGGCTGTTCCAGACCTTGGGGGCTCGGACAGTAAAGGAATTCTTCCTTATGTCCAGCCTGAAACGATCTTGTAGTAGTTTGTGACCGTTCGACCTCGTCGAATCACTATCCCTGATTCAGGCCAAATCTGAATCCAAATCAAATAGGGTCTGCTTCGCACACCCCTAAGAGATATATCTATATAGTGGCATTTCATTTTGATCACAGAAAAATGTGGATTTGAGGTTACTTTTTTTAACCTGAAAATTGGGAATTTTTTTTTTTTAAATCAGCGAAAACCAAGATCCCTTGTGATCAGAATCCTTTTCAGCCTGAGGCGTATGTCCAATATCCTTACTGCTGGCAAGGATATTTTCTGGGCCCACTTTGTGTCTTTATTTCTGTTTCCAACCCCAGTATTGTTTCTGTATTAAATATAAAAGACAGAAACAACACTAGGGAAGAAGCAAGGGTGAGACCCCAAAGCACTCCCCCTTCAGTGGCAGGGCCCATCTCACTGAACCGGAGTGAAGTAATCACTCAAAACACTTAGAAAACTTCTAAGTTGCAGTGTAAAAAAACTTTAAGAAAAATAATGTCAGTTCAATCACACAAAAATAGATTTCCATGCTCTTGCTAATTATATATTTCAGATTCACAGAACAGGAATTTGACTTGTAAAATCTCTATCAAAAGTACAGTGTTTCAGCACAGCCTTTGTTTTGTGCCTACACATGTAAGCACACACAATTTTTCCCCTAACATTTTATTCAAACATGATTTAATTTATTTAATATGGTACAGACCACATTATTATCAGCTGTGGAAAAATAGTTTATGGTTAGATTCTCTTTTGATTAGTTGACTAAGGGGTAGAGGTACACTGATATATTGGTTGCATATCAGATTCGAACCAATAAAAGGAAATTTACTTTATTGACTATTGGCTTTTATTGGTTGGCCAATAATATTCACCCATAAATATAAATAATTATGCCTTCTGGTCAGCACCTCTGAATTCCACGTGTATGTGCACAGCTGCATGCATACATGTGGCCAGGAACACAGTCAGGCAGCATAGAAAGCAGTTCCCTGAAGGTAAGTCTGTAGAGAGGAAGGGGCATAGGGGAGGGAAGGGGCATGTGGGCATAGACTGAGGCCCCCATGGTGAAGGAGGGAGTGGGGCAGGGGCAGGTGCAGGGGCTGGGGGTGTGCCCAGCTAGGGTGGTGATTGGGATCCAGGCCCAGGGCAGGGAATGGGATGGAGTTATGGATGGCTTATTCATGGGGCATTAGGGGAGCAGCTCCTTGCCACTGTGCACAACCCCCAGGCGAGGCATGAGGGGGAGTGTGTCCCCACAGATTTGTGCTTGGGGTGGATGTGGGCTGCTCATTGTGGGCTCAGGGCTCTCTGCTCTGCTGCCTTTACTCTTGGAGCCCTGTGCCAGCCATATGCCCCCTGTCCAACCGGTAGCAGTGGGTGCAGTGAGTTGGGCCTCTCGCTGCCAAGCAGGCAGGGGATGTGCAGCCAGCATGGGGCTCCTGGGGCAAAGACAGCCAAGTGGAAAGCCCTGAGCCTACAGTAGGCAGTGTACATCTGCCCTCACCCTGCTCGGTTTTTATCTTGTTAAAAGTGTCCTGCATCCCACCCGCACTGGCTCCAGGTCCCATTCACCACACTGGATGGGCAGTGCCCCAAGCCCCAGCCCCAGCCCCTACTCCTGCCCCTGCCCCATTTCCTCCCTCACTGTGTGGGCTTCGATCTGCTTCACCATGCCCCTTCCCTCCCCCATGCCCTTTTCCCTCCACAGACTTACCTTCAGGTGGAGCTATTCTCCACCCTGCCCACTGCTTTCCTGTAAATTGGTTATTGGATTGGTGTTGGCTGTTATGGATGGTTAATAATCAGCTGTCAGTATTGACCAAGAAAATCCTTATTGGTGCACCCTTAGTAAAGGGCATTATGTGTCTCAGCCTAATTCTATTTCAGTCTGCTCAAATTCCTGAAAATTGGGTAGGTCTTTCTCCCCACCACTTTATGTAACAATCTTAAGGTTAAGATAGTGGTGTATTGCAAAATAGATGAATTAATGGATTTTCAGGGGCTTGAACATTGTGAAATAGTCCACTTAAAAAATTTACTTAGATGCCTGTGGTGGGCCAGTAGGAGGTGCTCCTGCATTGAGCCACCCACCTCACTGCGCCCAACCACTTTACAGGCTCCGAGTACCTCCCTGGGGGTGCCTCATGTCTGGCTGACCCCCTTCCTGGAGCACGTCTGTTAACCTGAGGGTTCCACTGCCACCACCCAAGGCTTTGGACTTAATTCAGGCTCTGTGCACCCTGGGAAACACAGGCCTAGTAGCCCTCAAAGATACTTGATTCACTTCAAGAAGTTGGGATGCTTCCCTCAGTCGGAAGCACAAGTAGTGGTCTCCCTTAGTCAGCCAAACCAAGGGAACCCCAAAGCATAATCTAGACCCACTCCCAATAGGTCTCCCACACTAGGTACAAAGGAGACTTTTATTGGTTACAAAGGGTAGGGTTAGAATCGGGTACATGGTAGAGCAATATCAGAGAAATCCCATAGAGCAAACTCCCCTGGCTGGGTAGCCTTTTGATCATGCATCTGAGTTACTGCAAGCTATATATCTAATTAGATCTCAGGTAGCTTACTCACAAGTATCATCCAGAGGCACTTGGAGATTCCCTCTGGAGGCAGGAAGTTCCTTGATAATGAGTTTTGAGAGAGAGAGCAAGTTTCAGGTGGTGCAGCTCTTCTCTGTCTCTGAGTCACCTTCATGGCTACTGCCCCCTCCTCCTGGGCAGTCCTTAACTTATATAGCCCTTGTGACCTCATTTACCTGGTACAATGGAGGCCAGCACCTGTTGACTGTCAGCCAACCAATTTGAAATACATCACTAGTTTCTGGGCAGACTCTAGCCCACCAGGGAGGAAGCCCCTCACCCAGGTATGTGATACTAGTCATGTAGGCAGAGGGAGCAGGTTTGCCCCCTCCCTCAGAAATGTATCCAGCTCAGGTTACCTAAAGAGATAGGGTAAAGGTGTGTATCCTCTGCTGGGCCCATCCTAATCAAATTGTCACAGAGCTGGGTTTTGGGGGGAGAAACAAAGGTGGCTTTCTGCCACAATGCCCAACAGGTTGACTAGAATCTGGCCCATAGACAAATCAAAACAGAACTATCATGAGAAACTAAATATAAAGTTTCCCAACCTAGTTGTGATCAGTTCAGTTTCTTGGCTGTGGAGATTTTCAGACATGTATAAATGAAGTTAATGGGGACTTCTGTGCTAGCTTCCTGCTCAGCTGTTTGCATATGTGCAAACATCCTCCACCTGACTGCACTCCTCTGCATTTCTTTCTTTTTCTCATGGTCTTGTGATGTGGTATTTAACAGAATTCACAGATATGTTGGAATATGACATGGCCACACCATCAGTACTTCTGCTATCACTTTCTTTGCACTTAAAATACCATTATATGATTATACTTACTAGCATCAATAGAAAAGCATTATATATTCATTTATATAAGACAATCTAGCTACAGTAGGCTGGGTCATGATGTGTAAAAGGGGTATACATTCTCATGCAGGAGTTTATAAGCCTCTGAAATGACAGGAAATAGGGAAAACGTTTCATTAGTGCATGTGGTTGACTAGTTTTTGTACCTTTCATTGAAGCATTTTTATATTGTCCATGTTGAATACAGCATTGTAAGTAGATAAAGTAAAGTTATAATCTAGTAAGTCATTTTTTCTAGTATAACTTTGTAAAGGAACATTTTTTTGTCATTTCAAAAATTGACCCATGTTTTTTAGCATAGCATTTCCACAAATGTCACATGATGAAACTCATTTTACAACAAATAATGCTTTCTACTTAGTTTCAAAGATATAAAAGCTACAAATTGTTCTCAGAAACTCCTTTAAAAGTGTTTACTGATACCTCTTTAACACTTACTGGCATTAGTTTCTGTAGTGCACTTAAATGTCTCCCAGCTAGTAGCTGAATAAATAAGAAGCAGACAGTTTGAAGATTTTTAGATTTATATGTAAATTATATCTGTATTTTTTTCTGAGCACCCACTCATGCTCATCTTACTTTTACTATTGCTATATGCTGTGAAGATGGAATATTTCAATTTCATGTATTTAGAGACTCTCTAATAGACTGTCACTTCATTTATGGTGCATCTGGGGCCAGATGTAATGTACAGAAATGTCTGGGTTCTGTGCTGAACTTCTTTGGAGATTTCAGAGAACAATCATATTTGGTTGAATCAAATATTTTATTTGTTAGCAAAATAACTGGAATTTTTTTTCAGCTAAGTGTTTTAAATGATAGTGAGGAAAAAACAATCGTATTATATTTATGTAAAGAACAGCCTCTCTAATCAAAACATTATCTCATTTACTTTAACAACAGGCTCTCTCATCTTTGATGCACAATCCTCTCATAACCTTCCTTTCCGGTGTCCTCGTAACAAGGCATTTAGCAGAATTTACAGATTTCATTAGAATCTGACAGGCCACACCATGAGTGAATCCGATATAGACTCAAACTTGTGACCTCTGGGCTGCCAACTGTGTGCCTTAATCCCCGTGCCATCTGAACCCCCTCTCATGACAAAATTGGTGGCAATAAATATGAATGTAGATGCCCATAACAGTCATTTGTGCTTACTCGATTACCTTGTGTCACAATATGGCCTCTCCTGGGATAGCCATGATGTCCTTAGGGCATTGTGACTGTGCTGGCTTCATCCTACAGGTGCTTACTAATCTTCCTGCCATGTCTTGTTGGTTTAAAGGATGAATCAGGAGGTTGTCCTTGAGTTGCTGCTTGGTCACGGTCCTAACAGACTCCTAAACCCTGTGTGTTGTTGGATCCCTTACTGGATCCCACACTCAGGAGTTGCCTTACGATACCCCCAGGCCTTATGCATTAGATGTGTGGCTCCAAAACTGCCCCTTTACCATGCTCCATGCCTCATAGATGCTATTCAGATGTTGTTTCTTGTGATGAGGCCTCTGTCTAGTTTGGCCTCTTGTTTTTATTGGACCCTTAGCTACAGTAACTGTGCCCTCTGGTGCTGGGGTCTCCTCACCCCCTGTCACTGCATCCTCTGGTGCTGGGGTCTCTGCAAGCCCTGTTTCTGCACCTCACTGGTGCTGGGACTCTACACAGTAGTGTGCCCCAATGAGGCCTCCTCTTCAATAGCCTCAGTCTGATCCACCAGTTTAAAAACTACAACAGAAATATGAGCCCCTGAGCTATAACCTAATATGAGCAATAATACCAATGTCACTGGAGGCCACACTCTACACCTTTAAGAGGGCCAGTTTCCCCTTAGCAATGTGTTCCTCCTATCTCCAGGTACTTTAGGAGCTCCTGGAGCCCATCAGTCTTACCCACAGCCAGAGAGGCAACCAAGCATCTCCATGGAGGTTCTCTGTTTAAACTCCTCCCACCCCCATGCCACAGCTGCTGCCAGACAACTGGTTGGCTCCAGCCCCAGCCCTGGGGCTTATATGTGCCCAGGACCCTGCTTCCTTCTGGTCAGCTGACTGGGTGCAGGTGCTAGCTAATTCCCTCATTAACCTGCTGCCACAGTAACCTGCACCTGTGGGGTTTCTACCTGGCTCCTACAGCCCTCTCTCTAGGCAGTTTCTGCCCTTAATGTAGTAGGCACACCTTAGTGCTCTGTGACACCTTGCTATAAGGATGTCAATGTTGTAAGTCTTTAAATAGTTATTTTGGATTAAACTAATTAAACTTACTGAAGCTGGGTGCAATAATTTTCCAGGATTACTTGTGTATTGATCAAGCACAAGTCGTTAGTGCCATTTCTCTTGGCTGTGGTCAAGGTCTTGCCTGGGACATAGTGAGCAAATCTACATGTGCTATTAATGCAATACAATAAACGGTAGCGCAATTTACACCAGAGTTTATTGCTCTTGGGTACACGGTTTATTGTTCTTGGACACACATGCACCCAGGACCACAGCACATTGAGCTAGGGTGTTGCAGTCCCAGCTTGCAAGGGACCCAAGGAATCAGCTTGTCAGCCCAGAGCTGCTTCACCCCAGCCCAACATGCTGTGGAGTGGCTGGGTGGAGCACAAGGGTGTTCCAGTGTGGGGCTAGCTGGCAGGTAGTCACCATCTACTCATGGATTGCAGTGGAGTAAATAACTCCACTGTAGGATAGTACTTGTGTTGGGTAGTACTAACCTATGGCAGAGTTAATTAATTTACTCCAGTCTAATAGAGGTCCATGTGTAATGGTGACAATTTACTGGGTGCATCTACACAAGACGCTTACTGCACATTAGCCTAATAACACAATAGCATGTTAATTAAACTTACTGCTGTAACAGTGTGTCATGGCAACAACTGTGCTAATAGCCTACTGTGCAGAGTTATTAAGCTAAAGCACAGTAAGCATCACTAAATAACTGTTCTCCAGTGCAACTGCACAATAAGTTTAGGTATTTTGAATTTAGTTACTACTTTATTAAGGCAGTACTAAACAAAATGTGCAGTATCTAAGGAGCATTAATGAACATGTAGACATGCCCATTGAGGAGCTAATTAGTTAACTCTGCAGTAAAGCACATGTGAAGATGTCCCTTGTATGGAAATACCCTTGGGCTAGGTACAGATATTGAAAAAGCCTGAGGTGAAATTGATCTTCATTATGAGGCTTTCTGTAAGTGGCATAGTTTGCATCAATAGAGAACAGAATGCAAATTCTCCAGTGGGTGGGGGTGGAAGAGAAATCTTAGACCAAGTTCCACCACTTATAAATCAGTTGAAGTATGCCAAGCTTCTTCTGTATTATGGATATAGACCAGTTTTGTGTGTTAAACTTCTGTTCTATTCCATGTATAAACTGGTTTCTGATTACTTTTACTGGTAAAAGTGTAATGTCTGTACCTGGCCTATACCTTCCTTGAAAAGATACAATATACATTACTTAAGCACCAATGTTCTGCCACAAGAATGACATTTTGCTTGCCTCCTGATGTAATAGCAAGCCAAACAGCCTATTACTCAACAGAATGTTAGGCCTTTGTGCAGGCAGGTTCCAGAATTTTTTGTCTTGGGGTAAAAAGAAAATATATAGATGTGCTCTTTTCTCCCAACAGCATGTGCCTATGCAGCGGCAATGACAAATTAACTTTCAACATTTGGAAATCTATTTAATACTTAATAATTTTATTTTTTTTATGTTTTTCTTGCAGATGTTGTATTATCCTTACCTCTTGTCTCCCCACAAACTATTGATTTATGCACTTGTTTTTATTCCTTCCTTTTCACCTAAATAATTACAAATAAACAATTCATTTCCTAATCTATTAGCTTCAATCTCTCTTACTGAGAGCTGCAAACATCTTTAGATCTCAATTTATTGAAAGGGAAAAATCTGACTCTGATTGGCTCTATCATTAAAATCCAATCAGTTGAGATGTTTTGAGTGACATTTAGAACTACAAAGCAGCAGACATCCCTAGTGATGTCTCAGTTCCAGCTGTATATAGTTTTATAATAATCTGTGAGGAAAATCATTGCTCATCTTCAGTGTACTGCAGAGAAAGCAAGTTGAGGGATAAAAAAAGCACTGCAGTCTTTCCTATTATTTTAAGTGCCTTTGTAAATTATAATAAATTAAAATAATTTGTTTTTGTGAACTCTTGTATCACAAACAAAAATAAAAGTGAAAACTTAAGGGAAATACCTGCATGAGCATAAAATCTCTGATGGCATTAGAAATGAAATTGTTACTGATACCTGTTTTACATTACTCTAAGGTACATAATCGTATTGGGCTTTCACAGATTTCATTTGAATCTCATTTTACAAACTGATGTAAATACTCTGGAAAATACTTTTCATCACTTCTTCTAAATGTGGGTGTATGTATTGCATGACCATCTCTTTGCAGTGTACCACCTCCAGCCGAAGTCTGCCTGCTTTATTTGTGGTGAGCAGTCAGATTAGACTGCTCAGCACAGGAGAGAAATTGACCTCAGGAGAGAAATTGTGACTAGGCATGTCTGCACAAGATGCTTTACCGTGCAGTTGACTAACTGACTGCATGGTAAAGCATCACTGTCTATATGTGCCAATGCTTACTGTATTCTCAATTAGTCAACTGGGACAAAACAGGACAGGTCACACCTACCCCCCAGCTGGGCAGGGAAGTCTCACTAGGCACAGGGTTTGTCCCCATGTTTACAGGATGGGATAGTTATGCAATAGCAGCTCTTAAACCCAGAGCACATGAGAACCCCTCCTGATGTGTACAAAGCCAAGAGACACCTGTCCCCTAGCCTTTTGCTCCCTGCCAGACCCTGGGTTAGCACCAAGGAGGAGCTTGGAGTTCCCCCTGGCTCCTGCAAGGAGACAAAGCAGGGTGGGAGCAAATCTGCTCCTAAGAAGGAGTATGTGTAGATGTGCTCCCCCAGTAGGCTTACTGCCCAGTATTCTTAGTGTGCAATAAACCTATTTTGAATTAATAGCATGTGTAGATATGCCTATTGAGTAGCACAATTTTGTCCTGCCACAGAGAAATCAGAAGGTAAACCAATGTTTTGCATCCCCTGATGCCATGTTTTCTCAATATAATGGCACAGAAATCTTGTATTTCATATTTACATTACATGATTCTAACACAAAAATGATCAAAGCCTGAGGCTGACATCAATATAGAGCTCCACCACCATATACAAAGGATGACCTTTTGTTCTGTGCAGCCACAAACACATGCTTTCACAGAAATGACAAGCTATGCTGCATTGTTCTAGGTATATCCAATAACAGAAGTTTAGCTTCTAAAACAAGCCCACAGGATGTTATGGATCTCTTACTTGCACATTTTTTTTATTTTGTTTGTTTCTTTGCTTGTTCTGATATCTGGTCCTTAATAAAGAGGAAGGTCTATTCTTGATTCCACCAGCAATTTTTTTTTTGTCAGCTAAGATCACCCTGTACTGTCATTCACTTCTCTTGACTGAATCAGATGTACAACACATTTATTTACAATAACAAAGTGTGTTTGTTGCTGGGCACCTTTGATGCTTGCCACTTTAAGAAGCTTAAGCAGGCCATGGGGCAGCCAGAAGGTTCAGTGCAGCATAACAATGCAGTCACATGACCACAGGAGGGACCCTGGATTGGAGGACGGGGCTGAGCAGCCTCAATATAGAACATGACTTAGTAGGGCTATCTGAAACCTGTTGGGATTCTTCCCACGACTGGGCGGTGCATATTGAGGGTTACAGGCTGTACAGAAAGGACAGGGTGGGGAAGAAAGGGGGAGGGATTGTGCTCTATGTCAATGAGCAATATACTTCGAACCTCATCAAGACGGAATCGAAGGAGGAGAAAGTAGAAGGATTGTGGGTTAAGTTACATGGAGGGCAAGGAGAAAGGGATTTGGTGGTAGGGTCTGCTACAGACCCCCACACCAAGGGGAAGAACTAGACTCGGGGCTCCTGAGGCAGCTCTCAGAGACCATAAAAACTAAGGAGACAATAGTCATGGGGGACCTAAACTACCCAGACATCTGCTGGGAGACACAGACAGCAAAGTCCCACCATTCATGCATGTTCCTATCCTGCATACAGGACCTCCACCTGACGCAGGAGGTACACGGTCCCACTAGGGGGAATGCCTTACTGGATCTGGTATTGGCAACGGGGGATGATATGGTAGGGGACCTACAGATTGGTAGTCACCTGGGGGACAGTGATCACCAAATAATAGAATTCATCATAAGACATTGAGTGGGTAAGGTAACTAGTAGGGTGAAAGTGCTAGACTTTAGGAAAGCTGATTTCAATGAACTCAGGTGATTGGTCAAGGACGCACTGCAGAGTAGGAGTTTTGAAGAGATGGGAGCCCAGGAAGGGTGGCTGTGCCTTAAGGAAATGATCCTTCGGGCACAGAGGGAGATGATCCCATGTAAGGAAAAAGAGGGAAAGGGGCCAGGAGGCTTCCTTGGCTGACCAGAGAAATCCAGCCTGCGGACTAAAAAGGGAGCATATAAAAAGTGGAAACGGGGAGAGATTACCAAAGAGGAGTATACCTCCTCTGCTCACACTTCTAGGGAGACAGTTAGATGGGCCAAAGCTACCATGGAGCTGAGGATGGCATCCCAAGTAAAGGATAACAAAAAATTGTTTTTTAGATATATAGGGAGTAAAAGGAAGGCCCAGAGTGGAATAGGACCCCTACTAAATGGGGCAGAAGTAATTGGTGACGGACAGGGGGGACAAGGCTGAACTCCTCAACGAGCTCTTTGCCTCAGTGTTCCTAAGTGAGGGTCAGGACAAGGCTCTCACTGGGGTTGTAGAGAGGCAACAGTAAGGCACCAGACTGCCATGCGTAGACCCTGAGATGGTGCAGAGTCACTTGGAGGAACTGGATGCCTTTAAGTGGGCAGGCCTGGATGAGCTCCATCTCAGGGTACTGAAGGCACTGGCTGACGTCATTGCACAGCCTCTAGCAGTAATATTTGAACACTCATGGCACATGGGCCAGGTCCCGGAGGACTAGAAAAGGGCCAATGTGGTCCCCATTTTCAAGAAGGGGAGGAAGGATGACCCAGGCAACTATAGGGCAGTCAGTCTCACCTCCATCCTAGGCAAAGTCTTCGAAAAAACTATCAAGGCTCACATTTGTGAGAGCCCGGCAGGACAAATTATGCTGAGGGGAAACCAGCATGGGTTCGTAGCAGGTAGATCATGCCTGACTAATCTAGTCTCTTTTTATGACCAGGTTACAAAATGCCTGGACGCAGGAGTAGGGGTTGATGTCGTATACTTAGACTTCAGGAAGGCCTTCAATATGGTATCCCACACCATACTGGTAAACAAGTTAAGAGACTGTGACTTGGATGACTACACAGTTGGGTGGATGGCGAATTGGCTAGAGGGTCGCACCCAGAGAGTCGTAGTGGATGGGTTGGTATCGACCTGGAAGGGTGTGGGCAGTGGGGTCTCGCAGAGCTCGGTCCTTGGACCAATACTCTTCAATATCTTCATCAGCAACTTGGATGTGGGAGTGAAGTGTACTCTGTCCAGGTTTGCGGATGACACAAAACTGTGGGGAGAAGTGGACACGCTGGGGGGCAGGGAACAACTACAAGCAGACCTGGACAGGTTGGACATATGGGCAGAAAACAATTGAATGCAATTCAACAAGGAGAAATGCAAAGTGCTGCACCTAGGGAGGAAAAATGTCCAGCATACCTACTGCCTAGGAAATGACCTGCTGGGTGGCATGGAAGCAGAAAGAGATCTTGGAGTCCTAGTGGATTCCAAGATGAACATGAATCGGCAGTGTGACGAAGCCATCAGAAAAGCTAATGGCACTTTATCGTGCATCAGCAGATGCATGACAAACAGATCCAAGAAGGTGATACTTTCCCTCTATCAGGCACTGGTCAGACCGCAGTTGGAATACTGCATGCAGTTTTGGGTGCCACACTTCAAGAGGGATGTGGATAACCTGGAGAGGGTCCAGAGAAGGGCCACTCATATGGTTAAGGGCTTTCAGGCCAAGCCCTATGAGGAGAGACTGGGGCACCTGGACCTCTTCAGCCTCCACAAGAGAAGGTTGAGAGGCGACCTTGTGGCTGCCTATAAGTTCATCACGGGGGCACAGAAAGGAATTGGTGAGGTTTTATTCACCAAGGCACCCCCGGGGGTTACAAGAAATAATTGCCGTAAGCTAGCACAGAGCAGTTTTAGACTGGACATTAGGAAGAACTTCTTCACAGTTAGAGTGGCCAAGGTCTGGAATGGGCTCCCAAGGGAGGTGGTGCTCTCCCCTACCCTGGGGGTCTTCAAGAGGAGGTTAGATATGCATTTAGCTGGGGTCATCTGAACCCAGCACTTCCCTGCCTATGCATGGGGTCGGACTCAATGATCTATTGAGGTCCCTTCCGATCCTAGCATCTATGAATCTATTAATCTATGAAAGCCAGGGCCTCTGGGATGAGATCACAGTTGCTGAAGGGAGCCAGAGAGAGAACATTGATAGCTGGAGCTGTTGCTCCTGGAACACCTGGAAGTCAAGTAGGAATTATGGGAATGAAGAAGATTCCTGTTCTTGGGAAGTGACCTAAAACTGTACTCTGTTAGGGTAGGCTAGTGTGATGGAGCTGCCTCTGGCAGGGTGGTCTGCAGGAAATGCTACACTAGTTGCCTCCCTAGTGAAAGGTGAGTATGGGGTGCCTTATAACCTCAGCCCCCACAACCTGGTGGGTAACCCCATAACAGGGACAAGCTGGTCCAGGCATGTTGATAGATATCTGAGGCCTGAGTTGGCTGTAGGCTGAGTTGAGGGCGCAGGTAGGTCAACAGACTCCTGAGGCCCAAGGGGTGTAAGGCCCTATACAGAGTACTGGCTCCAGGTTGGCGCAGAATAGTAGCCCCACTAAGGGGTTGGTGTTGTGGTCCCAGTAGGGGGACATGTGAGTGAACAGCTGAGCAGCAAGCCACATAGAGTAGGGCCTGTATGGGGGCCTGAAAGGCTGTGCATAAATTGGATATAGTAGGGTCTGCACAAGCAGGCCTGAAGAGCTGCACAGGGGCTGCATAGAGTAGGGCCTGTGAGAGGGCCCTGAAGGACTGTGCATAGGCCAGCCCTAGTAGTTCAATATAGTGAGTCCTATGGAGGGGGCCATGAGTTGAGGCCCTATGGAGGATGGGGCATGTGACCAAGGTAAGTTTCCATATGCTTGAGGCTGTTTGGGCCAGAAGCTGAGTGTAGTCCAGCAATGGGGCTCAGGGAGTAATAGTGGTAGTGATTTTTGAATGCCATCTGCAAGGCATAGGACATGGTAAAGGGAAGGTCGGAGCTATGTATTATGCCCTTGGTATCGGGCATTAAATGGGCAGTTTCCTGCCTTACAAACAACACCTTATTAATTATATCAAAGGTATGGCAGATGAGTCAGGTGGGCAGACTGCCTGAGACAGGTGGGTGGGCCGACATTTTGAAAGGTTCTGAAACATCCTCCATCACAGTGTTGTAAGTGGGACATATATATAATATCCTATTTCTACTTTTACAGTGAGTAGAGTTACTGTAGTAATATACCAAATGGACCATTTATAAAGTCCTGGTATAGAGAAAGATCTCTATGAAGCTTGTGGAAAACTTTGTCTGAACAAAGGTGCAAAATCAGGATCAAAAATTTTTGTGATAATGTAAGTAAATTACAACTCTAAATGTTGGCACTTGCATGCCCCTTTATGGTTTATTTTGGCTGTTACCCCAGCACAAAAGGTTAATGATAAAATAACACAAGCAAAACTAAATATTACTACTTTTTAACAATCTTAATAAATAGTGATGATAGAATTTTATCTGGCCTTAGCAGTTAGTTTAGTAGTTAGTTTTCTCATTTTGTTGATTAATGAATTCTCCAATAAAAGGGAATCTATATTTTCACATTTGTTTTATTCAAAGCATGTGGTTGCTTTGTGCTGCAGTTTTAATATTGAAAAACACTTTTCATTTTTGCTCTATCTAGATAATGACTTTTTAGTGGTTCAATGTCTTAATTACTTGTATGACTTCTACTTAAGGTATGTGTGTTCCATTGGTATAATAATGGGAGTATGCCATATATGCAAATTGGAACGGTAGTATAGTTGCTGTGTTTTTCACTATGGAAATTGTTTTTCTTTTATGCAGATCGGTATATTATTCAAAATAATGTTAACTTTGGTTCATACCAATAAATGAGTAAAAATGAATCTGATCTATAATTGTGAAAAAGTGGTAAGTGGTTCTCACCCTTGTTTGCACCAAGTAACATCTCTCTGCAAAAGTATTTGGATTTCTTAAAATAAATAAATGAATAAATAAAGACTTAGGGACTGAAGGTCTACAAAGTGAGAGTAATTAAGCTGTCAGTACCTGGCCCAGAATATACTGATGTTTGCATAATTGTACTAATTTTTTTAATGTTTTTATAATTATTAAGAAAGGAAAAATCTAGTAGCATAACCTACATGCTCCACAGCAATTTGCCCTAGTAAATTATCCTAGTACAGTATATATCAGAATTTAGGTTCATGTATAGCTTTTTGATAAATGCCAAATGGTGGCATGCTGGGAGGTGTGCAACAAAATTGTTTAAAAAATAAATAAGTTGCTGCTCTGGGTTCTCCGGAGCAGCCACTGGTCAGCACTGTGGCAGGCACCAAGGGCAGAGTAAGGAGAACACAGGCAGGGATGCTATCTACATTCTGCTCACCCCACCCTCTGTCCCTGAGCTGTGCTCTCCAGCCCAGTCTGGCCCTGGAGGGAGCTGCAGGTGGGCAAGGCTAGGGCCCAGGCAGGCACTGCAGAGGGCTTCTGTGCTGGAGGTTCCTGGCTGGCTTGGGACCCGAGCACTGCCTACAGCAGCTGTTCCTGGGGCCCAGGTGGCTCCTGCAACCAGGTCCCATGGCTGGGTCCTTGCATCTGGGGTGGCTCCGCCCCACTCGGGCACTGCCCAGTGCACAGGGAGGCCAAGCCCAGAGCCGGAAACCCCCTGAATCTAGCACCCTGCCCTGCCAGGCAATGTCTTTTAGGCAGGGTGGCTGTATCCCATCCCCATGGAGCTGCGTGGGCTAGGCCGGACCCCACCTCGGGAGCCACTGGATGCCCTTGCCCGCATACCTACCCACCGTGGCCCAAGTCTGTGGAGCCCCTGGGTAGTCCTCACTTCCCACATGGCCCCCGCTCTCCTTCAGCTGCTGCCTTGCAAGCTTACCCTCAGTTCTTCCCCTCTCGCCTGCTTCTCCCAACGCCAAAGACCCTTTCCCAGAGGCATTTGAAGTTGAGGGGGTCTATCCCTCGTGCCAGTCTTTCACTTCTACAGGGGTTGAGGTACCAGTGAGACAGCTACCCCAAAACCTGGGCCTCTCTCCCTATCAGTAACCTCCCCAGCCACATTTGACCTGTTTCTGCTTTCTTCACAGACTTTCTCATTGGAATCACCACCGCTCATCCTGGAGTCCTGCACAGGTTTGTCTGGGAAAACAGCACTCCTCCAAATGCTGTGCAGTGCAGCCAGACCAGCTGCCTCATCTCTGTGTGCCTACTGCTCCCCTCAAGGAGTCTTTCCAGATTCTGCCACCCCAGCACACCACAGTCTTCCCTTGAAAGCCCCCCTGACGCCGGCAATATCTTCGCCAGTCCACCGCACACCAATCTGGAGGGTGACGCTGCTCTGGAAATGCTGTGCCGGTACTGGCTTGCTGGTCTCGTGCACTACCTTTGCTGAGGTAGGTGGGAAGAATGGGTTATTCCCCTGGCTTTCTCTTCCTCTTTTACACTTTCTCTTTTTTTTCTCTCCTCACTATTTTTCTCTTCGCTCTCCTTTTTTTTCTTGTCTACTCTTCTTTCCTCTGCCCTCTTTTTGTTTTTTCTCTTCTCTTTTCTCTCTCTCCTCTTTTTTCTCTTTTCTTTCTTTACTTCTTTCTCTCTCTCTCTTTTTTTCTCTCCCTTGTCTCTCGCTTTCCTTTTTTTCTGTTTTTTTCTCTCTCTTTTTCTTTTTTTCTCTTTCTCATTTTTTTTCTCTCTCTCATTCCAACATGCTTAATAAAACATTTATTATTATTAACTATATTAATATGCAGTGCATCCTTCCATGTACCCTGATTTTGTTTTTCCAGCATGTTGGCAGTCTGACACCTTACAGGGTAGAATTTCTGGGGTGGGTTTCGGCCAAAAATGTTGCCTACCCCGGTATATAGAGTGCTGTCACTACCCTATAATACAGGGGATCAGGAAAGTTGAGTTAGGGTCTTGTCTCATGGGACACTTAATGTATGTTAAATATGAGGAATGCTATGAAGTATTAAAGTTAGAATATATTCTGAGCAGTAATGATTGCTATCATATGGTAATGTTTACTATGAACCCTACATGTGCAGCTCATGCTCTGCCACTAAAGGGCTGGTAAACAAACCTCCCAGCATGACATTCTGGAGCAATTTTTTTTCTTATATTTCCAACAGAAGCAAAAACAGTAAAGCACAGACAAAAGCATTGATTATCTGACCATCTCACTGAGAAACAGGCTTGCATTCCAATCCTTCCTTGACCTGGAACAGGATCTATAGTGCTTCCTTAACTGACTGTCCTAGCTGGGATTGAATTGACTCTTCAATGATTTCCTGAAGATGAGTGGCTGAACCAATCAAATGTATTATTGTGACCTCTCTAATCCACATGTATTTCATGTTTTAGTAGGGAGGTATAATACCTGCATATTCTCTGGTTTCCTCAAGATCATGTCACAGGGGAGTTTACTTCTGGCACTCCCACCAAAAAAAGGTTCATTTCTGCAGCTCTGCAGTGGAGTAAACTGCCCCCAAATGGCACCAAAAAGTTTAGTGTGCCTTTGGGACTCCTGCCCATTGTCTTAAACCCAATGACCTTCAAAACTGTGGATATAAGCTTAAATGTTTGGCTCTGTAAATCCTGCCTTATCCTAGAAACCATAACCAAAACCTAACTGATAATTGTTTATTCCTTTTATAGTCTGTTTCCTGGGTATATCAGAGACTACCCCCTCTTTGATTTCTGAGCCTTTAAATGACTAAACTGAGATGCTAGAACTTATGGTCCCCATATGTGCTAATGTCATTACTACTATCAAGATTTGAATAAAGAAGAATGCATGATTATGGAATTTACTCCTATTCGTTTATTGGCAGAGACCAAAAAAGCTGTTCTTCAGGGAAATGTATGAAAGGGTTTGTATAGACTGGATAATGGGGGAGGTGGGGAATATAGAAGGGT
Source organism: Alligator mississippiensis (assembly GCF_030867095.1). Lineage (NCBI taxonomy): Eukaryota > Metazoa > Chordata > Crocodylia > Alligatoridae > Alligator > Alligator mississippiensis. Next base: position 382,549,185 of record NC_081824.1, read on the forward strand.
TTGTTTTATGGATTCAGAATATATTACTCCAGTTATATGAACTTATATCCTTTTTAAAATGTATTTTTAATCTATTGTTTAAAGAGTTAGACTGTGTATACATCTAGGGGATGGATTCTTTGTGTGGAGATCATAAAGGAGGTCAAAGGGAGTTACAAGTACCCTTTCCTTTTCACAGGTAGGTGTAAAAGAGTCCTCAGCCTTTCTTTTGCAACACAGTGCAGAAAAGAAGCACTAGCCTGGTGTACAGGATAGGCATAGTTTTATTAACTAAAATACATTTCTAAAGATATTACGATAACCAGAGGAAGACAGGCTAAGTCTATTCCTTTGCAATGAATTTCACTGCTTTTTAAATTTATTTTAATGTTTTGTTATAATACCTATAGACAGAACTTAATGTCCTAAGAAAATTGTCTTATTATTAAATTCCGTAGCAAATAACTTTCTCTAGTATCATCAGCCTTGAAGTTAAAGTAATATAAAACATAGTTCATAGTGTTAAACTCTAGGGATCAGAGAACAAGTTCAAATGAATTAAGAAGCAAAATCAGCCTTCACCTAAAAATCCAATGTACCCAAACGGAAACAAAAATGAGGAAGAAAGGACTATAGGAGGGGAAAGAAAGATGTTTTGTTAGAAATTGAAGAGGTGGTGAGGGAACATAGTTATTTGAGTAGTTCTGTAGGAATAGATAACCAGTTCAGAACTGCGAGTAGCAAAAGTTCAGAGTATAGATACATGACCTGATTCATGGAAATAATTAACTGAACGTTTTCAGTTTGGGGATATAAGTCTATCTCGGGGTTTGGATAGCATTAGAGCACCATAATTTAGAGAGCCTGTTGTTTATTTCCTTTATTATACTTACTTGCTTTAATTATCCTTCTCTGTCTATTAATGATGAGACAGCTGTTTGCAATATTTTTATGTCAATAAAGCACAAAGCCTGTATGCTTCATGCTGATCCTTGTATTTAATAAGCTTTCTAATGTCCAGGCCCCAGGTCATTTAACCAATCAATTAATTCAAGTTGTCATTAAAAGATAGCTTTTGGTTTAGGTCTTTTGTCATAGTTATGTTTGGAAGTGGAAGCAATAGCATTTCTGTTATTACTACCGTTATAGAGTGGTTGGTACATTGTTTGATGTAAGTATCTCTCCTTGATATCAGAAAGCACAAGCACCTGAATTAGGAAAGATAAATTGTTGTTGCTTCAAGTGTTGAAATGGGAAAACACTTGTCAGCAGACTTCATCAAAGTCAACAGCAAAGAGTAAGTAAAAGTTGTAGTACTCAAACTGATAAAGCAGAAAGAAAGAAAAAAAATCCCCTGAATATTGTATCTTCTTCACCAAGCCACATAAGACTCCAGAAAATGTGAAAATTTTGATGTTTAACATGTCTAAAGCATAAATAAAGATCAAAACAGTTAAACAGATAATTATCTCCTATTAGGACATTATTTACCAGCAGGAAAATGGGATCTATAGATACATGATTACGAAATTTAAAGAATTCAGTAAATTCCAGTGTTAAAGAAAGGAAATTAAAAGGATTTTATTGGACATTATAAGAGATTTCTTGTTATTCATTCGCATAGAATAATGGAACCTCCATCTGGTTTGCCTGTAGGCACTGGCAGAATTTAAGGGTATAATAATACATTTGTTTATATTTTATTAATATCTGCAGTCTATGGTCAGTTAAGACCCCTTTGGGTTAGGTGCTCTCCAGAATACTCATAAATAAATAAAGTATTAATACAGCCTACTGTACTTTACATTCATATTATAGAAATTAAATATTTACATATCATAAAATACCAAATGTATTTATTGTATGTTGCGGTGCCTGCTCCAGAGTCTAAATGTTCTTATACATATAAAATTAGAATTTTCTGAATAATATTTAACCTTTTACAGTGTATACAGCCATTCACTGCACCCAGTCTCTGTTCTTGCAGTTTACTTTAACCTGCCTAAACATAAGCTGGGAATGATGTGTACAGCCATTTGCTGCTCCCAAAAGCCACATGAGGAAACTGGTTTAAGTAACAGGGGAGGGGCAGAGGGATCAGGTGGGGCAAACAGGTCCATGGTGTGCATTGGTGAGTCCGGTGGAGGGAGTGGTTGGCAGGGTTGGGAGGGGCGGCATCAGGTCTATAGTAGGGTTGGTGAGTCTGCAGGTGGAGTTCCTACTTGTGGGATCAGATGGCAGGGCTAAACACAGCCCAGAGTTGTGGGGCTGGGAATAGTGCAGGTCCAGTTTTGGGTCAAGTGGCTGGGCTTTCCTAGCCCTGCAGCCATACTGCATATATTCATGAGATTGGGTTAACCCAATCTTGACCTAAATTAATACACCCACTTAAGTTAATTAATTTAAATCAGGTGTGACATCTTTTGGGGGATTTATGCCCTCTGGATGCCTGTACAATTGACCATTTAGGTTGCCTTACCCCTGGTTAGATTGACATAAACCTAACTCCTTTGCCTACCCTGTATAATCAAATGTATGAGATTAAAAAAAACAAAACAAAAATGTGGCTTTACCTTATTTTCAGTTTAATTTTTAATGAAATATCTTATTTTGTTTTGTAATCCAATCTGTCTTCATAAACTCCTCTGAACACTAAAGATTGTTTCTTTTCTCACCTTCCCCTCCAACCTTTCCTCACTGTCACAGGCTGGCTAGGTGCTGTGAGTGTATCAGCCATTAGGCTGCTGGGTTTGGGATCAAGGAAGTGAGTCAGGAGTGAAGTAAAGGCAAATTTACTTATAGCTTAGCATACAACAGTTAACAGAAAGGTTTAATGTGACAAATAAATAGTACAATAATAAAGAGCTAATAGTAAATAATAACAACAGATAGACAAAATGACAAAGAGTTCCCACATGGGGTTGGCAACTTATCGGCAGTCCCTTTATGCCAGGTGTGCACCAAGTTGTTCCAGTGAAGTCAGGCGTCCCCAATCAACACTATCCAAGGGGTCACCAGAAAGATCCCTTGGTCAGGATCTGGTCCTTGCTCACACTGGGAGCTGAGGTCCAGGCTTGGTACAGTGATGGTCCTTCTGTCCCGTCCTTCAAACTGGTTACTTCACATGCACATTCCTTTATGCCTTATTTTATGCTAATCTGTTGGCTTTAAAGCCACTCACAATCTTGCCCTATAGCTGTTACCCTATGGGATTAAAAGGTGTGAGAAATTATCATCAAAGGTTACTGCCCAAACTTGGGTTTACCCAATAAGCAAATTACACCACATTACTTTGAGGTTTGAAATTAGCACACTCTGCCCAAGCTCAACCCCTTGGTTTCTTATTCCTTGGATTCCTTGGAATGTGCTAATTATATTAGGTGGTGAGATCTTGTTAAGGCTGATCTTTAAAAAACCTGTTAGATCAACTAATCTTATTTTTGCGGCCCAGTCATTCCCATGATCAGTGCAAACAGTTAGTCAACACTTTGGCTAAATTGTGACAGACAAATTCCACTTGTGGGTTGCAAGCTTTGCATTAGCTAATTTTAACTGCTAGACAACTGCCTGGATGTCTTCAAAAGCATATATTTATTGCCCATGATAGTAACCCCTCTGGTTCTGGCCACCACACCCCACTGAGAATTTATTATGACACAGTCTTATACTAAGAAATCATGTTGCCTTCATGGACTTGCTTTTTTTATTTTCTCTTTTTTGTGTTGCACCAACATATTATTGCACGAGCAGGGATCAGGTGATTGCTGTTAAAATATCAAGACAATTTACTATCATGATTTATTCTAGGTATCATAGGCAGGAGTTATGGCATTGCCTTCTGTGTAACTTCAGACTAGCAATGAGTTACTCTTTAATATATTATTTTCTTAAATCTTAAAACTTGAAACTTGAGTGGTTATACTTTTCTACTTTTATAACTGTTTAAAACAAAGTCAGTTTTCAGCTAAAAACTTTTATATCAGTCTCATATAGTGTAAATAGTAATTGATTTAGCTTTGTTATAATTCTAAAAGTTGGATTTTTCATGGAAAAGGCCAATTCTGGCCTAAGCACTGTAACAATACAGAATGCCTATAATTATTGATAATTTGTAAACATGTTCATGGAAATGGCACTCCTGAGACTGTAGAACAGAGTCTGTCTTTCATTTCACTAATTCCTTTTGCCTGGAGAATTGCATTTTACACTAAAATCTTTGGTGGAGTTGAATTAAAGAATTGCCAAATGAAGACACAGGGCTAGATGATACTAGCTTAGCTTAGTTACAGCAATAGGCTACTTAACATCTTTAATATAAGAAAGACTGTGGGGTGAGACAGTGAACACAAGAACAATCTGAAAGGAATCATATATTTCATAGACATTAGGGGCTGGAAGGGACCTCATGAGATCATCAGGTTCAGTCCGCTTAGCATAGCCAGGAAGTCAGCTGGGATCAAGTGAATCGTGGAGGGGGCGGGGGGGGAGGGGGGGAGGTATAACTTAACTCATAATGTGTAGGGTGAAAAGCATTATAAGTCTCCACAGGTTTCCACCTTCCTTGCTGACTATTCCATAAGGTGGGCACTTGCACCATGACTGGCATTTTTACTGAATATTAATATGGTTGTTTTGCTTTCTATCAAACTCGGAGCTTAATGCACTTCCTGGAGAAGAAGACTTGGAGACTTAGGTGGAATGTAGACACCTAACTTTTCAGACAAATATGCAGAGATGCCTAGGTTTAGAAAGTTATGAAATGCTACAGATAAAAATATAGGTAGAAAATGAATCTAGGCATCTAGTGGAGTAGTCAGTGGAACAGGGGTATTCTTCTTGCAATTTAGGTGCTTATTTAACCAGTCTAATTTACTAGTCTAGGTATGGCCCCTTGCTCTAAAGTCTTTGTGGATCTAGTCCCAAGAGTTTTTTTTCCATTGATTTAAGAGCTTAACTTAGTCTTTTGCAATTGTTTTGAGTATCTGGAAACCTGTATATGTAGGAGATGGCACGGCTGTCAAAAGTTTTGTCAATATTTAATCACAGAACTGAATTAAGCATGACTTGCTGGATAGAGTCTCATTTGTTATTAGAGACAGATAATATGTCTACTGAAATCCTAATTCTGTAAATATCTTCCTTAAAATAAATCATTAACTGAGGGCTTTGACTAAAGGTTCCAAACAAGAAGCTAATTAAACATTTTTCCTTCTATGTTAATTTGGACATCAGGTAAACTATCAATTGTACAGAATTTGGGTATGTCCTAGTTTTAGTCCTTTACAAGGAATAGAATTATAATGCTGAAATGGGTTCGTATAATGCCCCACTACTATTTAACTGAATCCAGATGAGTCTGCACTAAACATAATCTGCAGGAATACTCATCAAGGCTGTCAAATTGCAACAAATAATAGTACTCTCATAATGGTTGATGAGGGCTGACTGGAGAAGCCAGATTTTAAAGACCTGTGATCTTCTCTAGCACCTTCATCAACAAAACAGAAATGCTATTCCTTTTTGTAATTAACATCTACGTTTTCAGTAAAAGTTACATAAGCAGAGAAATCCAGATCACCAGCCATTACTTTTTCATTTAAAATGTTACATTTGTCCATTTTAATAAAGGCCAGAGTAGTTCCCTGGTAACAATAGATCCTTTAAAAAAATCCTTCCTTACATGTTCCATGTATGATCAGATAAGAAAAGAAGAGAAAGGAAAACATAATGTAGGCTGTAGGACCATGAATGGAGATAGGAAATGTACTTACTAAGCAAATTCAATAAAGAATGCATTATAACTCCCAGTATGATCAGTCCTATGAGACTTTAATTTCCTGTTATATCTCAGGGCCAGTTCCACAAATTCTTGAACATATAATAAGTCCTAGAGTTCAACAGTATTACTCACAAGAAAAGAAAAGAACTCCTTGCATAGGTTGAATCAAGTTCCAAATGCTAAAAAGATTTGGTTTCCAATTTTTTTGAAGTCTGGACATACAGTTTATGCTTCTTTTTTCCTATTAGAAAAGATCATAACTTGAAAAACTGCTGGGTCAAAGTCTCTTTTCTTCAATTTAAATGCTGACCTAACTATAAGATAGTTGGCAAATACTAGGGGAACAATTAAATGCTGATTTATACAGTGGCTTTAACCTGATGATTGTGTGTGACTATTTTTAATAACACAATATATTTTTCTACCAAGAAATGTTAGAAACAAGTCTGAGCAAGATGCTTACATAGACATCTGAAGAAGGAAAAAGAGTAGAGATTGAAGTCTCAGGGAAAGGAATTTAACATTTTGTTTTGAATTACTTAATTAAAATGGCTTTTAAAGTAAGAAATCAGTAATATCCTTTTATTCTACAATATGTGTTTTTTGAACTTGTTTATACTAGCCCATCAGGTCTTATTTTTCAGTAAATGAACAGCTTTAGTTAAGTATTTTCTTTTTTCAGCCGTGAAAATCCAAATGCCTCCAGATTGCATTATGATTTTAAGAAGTCAGTTTTCCAATTATGATTAATTGCTTTTTCTACTTGGTTTTTGAACTGTCTTCAAAACATTAGCAAATTTACTATTGAAAATAATGAAAGATTTCAGCTTAGAATAATAACTTTCCTAATATTGGGATGCCCTCTTAATATTACAGTAAAAAGAGAGCGTGTGCGCAAGCCAAGTAAATCAAAGTAAATATTTAACCTTCTTAATACCATAGCTGTTTCCTGAAGAGTTTAGCAGGATGTTAGCCCATAAAGGCAAAATCATTAATAATATGCTAATTAAAGTCATGATAGCTTGGATTAATAGAAAATATTCCCTTATGAAAAGAAATATTGGACTGACGTTTTTATCCTGTTTTTGTGGGGAAGGCTGTGCTCTCTCAAAGTGAAGTTAGATGTCAGAGCATATAAAACATCTCACTATGGCACTAGAGAAGTGAGTCTGAGCATGGCTCTAGAATCATGCTAAAGCCATGGTAATGAATAAAATAAGCAATGTGGGAGCTTGACAAAAAATGGGTTCCTGGATCTAGCTGCCTTATGTATGTATCTCCCAGTAACATACCTCAAACTCTGTAACAGGCTATCTGAAACAGCTTCCTATCATGTGCACATAGTTCCAAACCATTATTTGAGTGACCAAATTTATTAGAAACTGTCTTTAAGACATGAGAACAGAGAAACACTTCTCTTTTTCTTCACAACCTACTGAATGCATTCCAGGTTTGGGGGACTTCAGGTCTGTAAGCTGAACTCATGGGTTCCTAGTCCTGCATCATGTATTGAACACAGGCAGGGTAAGTACTTCTCACAGTCTGTATTTGGTTTCCCCAGAGAAGTTGGAAAGTAGTGATGCTACATATTACTATGTGTAGGTGTGCTGATGTACATTTGATGTACATGTTCAAGTACATTTTTATAGTAATAGGAGTTGGGGTTCCTGTCTATATCAGGGACTCTGTAACATCATTTGAAAAGCACAATGCAATTTAACAGAACTGTTAAGTACCTTGGTAGAGGCTGGGTTTAGAGGGCATTTTCATGATCAAATTTCTCTTGATTCAATTCTGAACTATGCTAAATAGATGGGAATTAAACACAATGTTATGTCAGAAGCTTCACATCCATTAGGTGATTAGGGAACATGCCCATTCCCAGAAATCAGTGCAGAGGAATCAATTCTTAAGACGGGTTTACTGTGAGCATTGATCCTGAACATAGCAGCTGAACCATATTCAGCAATTGCTCAGCTGCACCCACAACAATATACAATAAGAGAAATTCAGCAATAAGCAGGGGGTGGGGTTTGTGTGCAAGGATCTTTTCTAACTGGAGGAGTCAGACAAGGGAGAGGTAAGCCTGAAGGGGGAAAACAGACCAAGCCAGAACATCTAGCAAGAGCAATAACCATCGTTTCCAAGACTGCACCCACATGATGAGTCAGCAAGGGCAGATGGAGAGAGAGGATGTGGGGCTGGGGACAGAGCCTTTACTAACTCTTGTCAGTGACAACCTCGTGGTAGGGCTAGCCCAGATGATCTCTTGTTAGGCTAGAGAGCCATCCTGTCAGGGGAAGGGGTGAACAGGGTCCCACGAAGCCCCATTGGATGCCAGCAGAATATGACCTACCATGAGTCACAATAGGATCTGGTATCCATGTTCATTATAGCTCTCTAGCCTAGAATGTTGAATCTATTACCATATCCATCCAGGGTTATCTTAGAGTGGGATTACCATTTTTACAGGGGTTTATGTGCCCTGACAGTCTGTTTAGTTATAACTATGGGCAATTTCTGAACACTTATCATGCAATAAGTGTAATGTCTATACCTAGCCTGTATATTCTGTATATTTCACTGAGGATGGTGTCACACATTCAATTTAATTCTTACTAAGTGCAGTTAAAATGAAGTAGATACATGTTCAAACAGTTTAGTACATGTTAACCATCCTCATGGTATTCCAAAGCTATTCTCTTTTAGGCCAGGGTTTTCTCCTAACATGTATTAATTTTAGTAAGTCCCTACTTTCCAATGATTTGCAACTGTTGGAGATGAATGTGTAACCCCAACAAATACTAACTTTAATACAACATTCTATATATAAAACTGAAAACTGGGGATTTTTTTTAAATCAGAAAAAAACAGGATCCCTTCTCATTTCACATCCAAATCAATGTAAAAAGAAACAGAATAATGTCATAAAAGGGCTAGTGGATTTTTTTACTTCAGCTCTGTAAATTTACAACAGCCTATTGGCAACCTCTGTTCAATATGACTAGAGAGTGTTTTCCTGTTGATTGCATCCTCATCTATGGAGTCTGCTCCCTTAACATTGCAAGGTCTTCTGTTACAGCTGTACTGGAGCAAACTTTCCTTCACAAATTCAATTTATATTAGAATAAGCATAGCATATGGATCTAATTTTAGCAGGGGCTAGTTTAGCTCAATACCCATGATGGCACCCTCAGTGCTTATTTCATAAATAAAACATAAGAGTGCATCCAGATGAGCACGTTTGCAGCGCCACATACCACACAGTCTGGTGTTCTCCACACTGCAAGGGCATTCTGCCCAAGCATGCACTGCACCGGGTTTTTTTTCCATGGTTTTGTTGTTGTTGTTGGGGTTTTTTTGGGGGGGGGGGAGGGGCGGGGTTGATCCCTGGATATCCAGGGGTCAAAAAATCTGCAGGAAAGAAAAAAAAAAAAAAATGGAGAGACATATGCTTGGCCAGTGCATGCTGCTGAAAAGTGGAGCCGGCCCTCCCAGAGCTGCACTCCGCTGCCAGCCAAGCTCCATGCAGCAGAATTGCCACGGCTGCATCCCCAGGAGGCCCCCCAGAGCCCCAGGTAGGGCTGCTGGAGCCAGTACAGTGTTGGCCCCAGCCTCCCTCACCGCACCCGGGGTAACTTGCTGCACACCAAAGCATTTCCCAGGGACAAGAAATGTCAGTGCAAGGTGTGCCGCTGCTACTTGTCCCCAGGGGACCAAACTCAATGCATGTCTGGATGTGCCCTAAGAGTCCTATTCACTATAATGTGGTGTATTCACAATAAGTTACTCTGCCTCTCACACAATAACTTACAATATTATTAAGTGCCCAGTGATGTAGTCATTATTGAAACAGGTAAGGGAGTGCTGTAGATACTTGAATACAGGCACATTCTCTCTTTTGGTTGTCCCTAACACTGTTCATGTGTTTTATATTAACGAGTCATTAGTTAAATGCCAGAAACAATCCTGGAAGAAAGAACTGATTCCTGCCCTGTACCCCAGTCATGACCAGTAGGTTGCCTGCTCTTCTGAATCTATGACTAAAGTTCTCTTGGCTTCCCAGTGGTTCACTTCAGCAGGAGTAATTGACAGCATGCTCATAGTATATAATATAGTACAGTAGTTACATCCTTCTCTTGGGAAGTGTGTGTTGTTCGTTTGAATGCTTTGGAGAAGATGGGCTTAGACTCCACTGCTGGGGGATGTATTATCACTTGGCCATGTGACCAAAGACCAATACCACTTTTGACATGAACTCAATGCTATTCTTGTGAGTTCTTGTGATTTAGTCCAGGGGTGTCAAACTCATTGGGCCTTATGGGATAGATCCAGATGGCAGGTCTTCCCACAAGCCAGATAACTTGTGAGTGGTGGAAGTGACCTTAACTCCTATGGATGCAGGAGCTGTTTTAGTGCAGTTCTGGAACTCACTGTCAGTTAATTCCACTGTCATTTGCCTCCCTATTCCCTTGCTACCAATTGTTGTCACCAAGGGCAACAAAAAGTCCTAATTTTGGCAGTGGGTAAGGTGGGGGAAGGTGAGTGGTGTTAACTCCCTGGGAGTGGGTAAGTGGGGTAGGTGAATGGTTTAACTTTCTGGATTTTGGAGTTGCATTGAAACAATGGGGATTATAGCTACTGTGGGGCTCCAGCAGATGTGATGAAGAGCCTTGTGGACCAAATCCAGGCCACAAAGGTTGGTAATCCAGCACATGACTTCCCTGGTTTAGCCTGTATACTGAAAGAGGCCTTTACGGTGACCTGAGTAATGTTTAGGTGCCTTCTAAGAACATTTTTAATCATAAGGGATCAATTGTAAAAGTTAGCACCATTCAGCAACAAGACACTGAATTGTCTTTCCATATGCCCAGAACCCTTGATGTAGGTTCCAGTGTTTTCAGTCCAAGGTAGAGGAACCTGATAAGTTTTATGGCAGTTGGCCATTTTGAATTGCCATTTGAAACTTAGATGACTAAACTTTATCTATATCCCATTTAGGTGCCTAAGGAACTATTTTGTATTCTGCCCTATGGGTACACATGCTATCAGTCTCAACAGGTGCAGCTGTTTCATTTGGCTTTTGATATCAACAGGAGGTTATTTTCCCCCTCTTATGGTACTTGAAGAGCTTGCTACAGTTGGTTGGTTTCACAAGATAAAATAAACTAGAAATCACTCTGCTGTTTCCCTTGTTTCTCTCATGGGCATGTCACAGCTAGTGTCTATCTAGCTTTTGTAACTCAGTCTCTCACTAAGTGATCATAAATGCACCAGAATGACATCAGATTGCTTGAAGCAGAGTTTTCTTTTTATTTCTAGTAGTCTCTCTGGGAGTTTTCTCCATGTTTATTATGCTGAAAAGCTTCAAGAGAGACATTTGTATGTCAACTATTCTAGCACTTGGCAATAAATGACCCTTCTGCTGATTTCCTTTGTTCACTAGTATCATCAGTTCTGAAGTAACCTATTATTGCTGGTTGGCTTTCATATTGTTTAAATGTCTGCTGACAGTCAAAGAAAATAGTTCTGTTATGCTACTCCAGTTTATTCAACACAGCTGAAGTTTTCTGAGTTTTAAGAGAAAAAGCTGCAAATTTCAGGCTTGCACATATTGTTTCGTGAAGCATATGGAAAATGTTAGCCATCTTTTCCTATCCTCTGACTAATCACTGGACTAAAATTATAATCATGTTACTTTTTATAATATCATAGGAGTCAAATTAATCTGACAGAGGTGAAAATATAATTTTCAATTATGGTCAGTTGAGGAATTTGCCTCATCCATAGCAATGGTGTCACTGATACTAGCAGGAGATTAAAACAGATATCAAGTATCATTTGACTAACATTTTCAAAAGTTTTGGAAGAAAGAAGCACTCAGATCTTCTTCTTTCCTAAAACAGCTCCTGGTTCCCCCTTCCTCTGCCTTTGGAAGTATTCACAGTCAACATTTTTTCATGCTATCTCCTAAAATGATTATCAGTGAAATAGTTGTTGTTGACATAAAACATCATCATCATCAGTGTTTGGAGCTGAAGTCAGAATTTGTTCCTTGTGCCAATGATCAAGGATGTCAGAAACAGGACGGCACCATGTAAGGATTAATGTGGATGAGTATTGGGAATATGCTGGCATAACTGTATTTTAAAACTAAAGTCTGACAAACTGGAATATTTTACTGGAATTTAAAGAGACCTTTTTATTCGGTGTAGGAATATTTAGCCTATTAAAATTAACACTAAGCCAGGTTTTCACAGGTCAACTTTTGCTTTCAGAACATGACTTACAGCATCTCTAACTAATCAACAAGTGTATTAATTAATCAAGGGCAAAATAAGTATATCATCATCAGATCAAATTTAGACATCCCAAACATTCTTGGCATGCAGTAAATGCAAAACATGCTAGCAGTCTTGCAAGCCTTTAGGATTGGTTAATGGTGAGGATCAGCAGCAACAGGAGTCAACAAGATTTCTTGAGGTATTTACTTAAAAGCATTAGGTATTCATTCTTTAATATGTTTGTGTTAGTCATGCTTCAAGTAATTTTCCAAGGAGACAGAATGCACTTATAGCATTTAATGAATTTTATTTCTTGGTTTTGGTTTGAGAAGGACTAGCAGCTGAGCATCAAAAGTAGTTGTTTAAAACTATTTTTAAGCCTAATCTACATGGACTTGCAAGGGAAGATTCTTGCACCTACCATGGGAACATAGGACTATCAGGAACCCCCTGTATAACTCAGAAAATGCCCACTTCAAACCCCCATCTTTTACTATACAAAACGATACCCAAATCGCCAAGAACAACCTATAATATACCACAGGGAGATAAGGGCACTGCCAATGTCTTGGCACTGCAATTATGTATACAAACAAACAAATTAACTCAAGCAAAAAGAACAGAGGGATATATTACTTGCTCTGCAAAAACAGTAACTGATTTGCATGTCTGCTGCTATGATGCAATAAATGGAAAATAAACTGTATTATTTAAGGGTAAACTATCCTATTTGACTTTCACTTTTCACTTCCTGTGGAATAGCAGGAGAACCACAAACATTCAGTAAGCCTCATTACTCCATTGAATTAATATGTTCATCTGTCCATACCCTTAATTAAAATCCAAAATATCATTCTTTGAGTTCTTATTAGAAGGAACATATACTCGATTGAAACTTTCAGCTATGTTATTAAACAACAGTGTAAGAAATTCAACCTCTGAAATGAAATGTCACTTCTTTTCATCTTGGAAACTCTGGAAGTAAAGTAAGTCTGTCCCCATATTATGTTAAGCGAGTCTGTCCCCGTGTTAACACTTCTGGATTCTAGCAACTTTTGTGAATTCAGCCAGCTTTGAGTTGTGCATGTTGAGTTGATTTTTAAACTTGATTATCATCAGGTGACCCCCTTATTTCCATTAAGCACTAGCTAACTAAGTTCTCAGATTTTACCTCTGCTGATATCTAGTAGATAACAGTGTATAGTTTGGAACATATTTTTACTTTTTTCTTCTCAGAGGCATTTTATGTTTTATTCATTTCAGTAAGCAAAATTCTGTTTCCCTTTGTGAACCTGTAACAAGGAACCCCAACCCTGTTAGCTGCAATCCAAGGGAACAGGACTTTTGTAGCCGGGGGGGGGGCAGGCAGGGGGCAGGGGGCAGGGAGCAGTGGCAGCAGCAGAGCAGCAGCCAGTCCTAACAAGAAAACAGACCCCAAGGCTGAGACCTGTTAAGGACCCTGGGAGAGTGCAGAGCAAAAACAGCCAAAGCTCACTAGACTGAATAGAGACGGCAGAGCTAAGCTGCAGCAGGCAGGGGCAGGTTGATTATTAGGCAGAGGAAAAAAAGAGAGCTGAAGCTGGGTAGGTGGAACCCTGAGCAAGAGTCTTGAGGCCTTAGGGGCCCAGTGTTGATTTTCAATGTAGAGGTTTACTATGAGGGACCACTAAGGGTCATCTGTGAGGCTCATAACTATGAGGAAATCATGATTCTAGACCCTAAGGTAATCACAGCTCTCTTAAAGAGGTGAGTACACCCATAGGGAGAGGAGAGCGAGCCACCAAGCACCAAGAGTACACAGAACTTCTGTAGGCAGTCTCCCCTTTTATATAGCTAACAGCAAGTCATGGCAGGTGAGAGACAAAGGGCAGAGGAGGTTGGGAATCAATAACAGGCCAGTCTGGGCACTGGAGGCATCAGGCTCCCCAGAACCTCTCCCAGAACCCAAATAGCAGCTTCTGAGGAGTATAAGTGTTATTTTGGATACCTATGCACAGGCTATGATTCAATTACTTCTGCATTGTGGATGAATCAGTGTGTGCATGCAGACTTAGCATGTATAGGAGGCTATGCTTTCGATGGGAAAGTTTGTAGCTACATACTGTGCATAGATACTTGTGTCTAAGTAACAAAATCCTAATCAGCCATAAACCTTTGCCTAATACCCCTCTTGTGGTATGCTGTTACTGTGAATCAATAAAGGTCTTCAAGTTATCAGCAGGATATGATGTGATGGGACAGATCTGTTATTTCCTGTGCAAGTGCCCTAACCTGTAACCTATTGCTCCTCCCCACCTTTGCATTTCCTGAATTTACAGTCATCTATGCATGTACATAACTGTGTCCTGTCTTTTCAGTGTCTAGCCTATTGCATATGCTGTGTCTGCATGCATGCATGCTTATGCATCCACAGGACAAAGGGAGGGTGGCTAGAAAACTGCCATGTAGGTGCACAAAGGGAAATGGAATTTTGTCCCATGTTACTATATTCATCAAGACAATAATTTAGATTATTCCCTTGTGAGCAATCTCATTTAATATGCCAGAGTTAAATAAAGATCAGATGTGTACATCTTTCAGTGCTCCTTTCCTGTTTTAAGTCATAGAATTCATGTAGGGAAACAATTATTTAGTAAAAAACCCATATTTTTTTTTATATATCCTCAGTGTATTCTTTGATTACATATAACCTGGGATCCTGGTTTCTCTGATTAAAAAAAAAATCCCCAGTTACTGGATTACAAAAAAATAATTCCAAATCCATATTTTTCCATGATTAAAATGAAACACAACTATATGTATATATCTATATATTAGTGGCATTTAATTTTAGTCATGGAAAAATGTGGATTTTGGGTTCCTTTAGTAAATCGAAAATTGGGCATTTTTTTATCAGAGAAAACCAGGATCCCTGCATATAACACATTTCATTTTACATCCTTCAGTGATTATCACAGAAAGACAGACATTATAATGAAAAACAAGACAGAATATTAAACTTTAGAGAAATATGCATCTGATTAAGCAGATATATTTTATAGTTTCTTATTTGAAGTGATACTCTGTGTATATCTATATGTCTAGACAATATTCTACCTATCTATATTTATATAAATTATACTTATCTTTGAGGACCTGGAGTTTTTTGACCCTTGGATTTTGAGTTTTCTGGGTTAGATGACAAGCTATTCCTAACTGGTATAAATTTACATTTTTATACTTTCTAAAACCTAATCAACTTTCAAAACACAATAGGAAACTGCGCATAAGGAAAAGGAAGTTACCCTTGTTTCTTGACCATCATCACATTCCTTGTAGCTTGAGGTAAGAAATGGGGGGATAAAGGAGAGAGAGAAATTCAATTGATATATAATCATGGTTTTTAACTCATAAGAATTACTTGAAATAATTGTGTAAACTTTCCATTGGGGTAACAGAGATTTCAACTTGAATGTGAATACCTTGATTAAGAAACCTAAAATGTATATTGTGCATTTTCTGTTCTGGGAAAATAAGATGAAGTAAGCAAGCATAAATTAACCTTCTAACTTTGTCTATGTCCTTGATAAAGGACTTGAGTGATAGCTTCCCTTAGTTATGGCCCAAAAAGAACTGGAGTAGATATTTCACATAATTGTTTCATGTGGGTATTTCAAAAGGTAACACTTTTCCAATCAACTGAAAGGTATAGTGCAGCCCTTTGAAGTAAAATTTGTGGCCAAAAGAACCCAACCCCGCCCCCTGCCTCTCCTAAACTAAGATGTTCATCCTAATTTGACAACACCCTGCCAGCTACAGAGGTTACAAACCACCCAGACCCAAATGATTCAGGTTCTTCTGTAGTATTTTACAATATAGTGAATGTGTATTTGAAATCTATGCATTTAAAACTGAGCTACACACAGTCCAAATTCAGAAGATTAATCTTGAAATTATACTGGTTAGAAACTTACTGGGGCTTTTTGTGTTTTTTAATAAAGGATTAGTTTCTGTGCAGTCTGCATATTATTGGCTGTATTGAGTTATATAAATACATCATGGGGGTCAGTTCTGATTTGTTGATTCATGGACCTTGCTTAATGCATAAACTTCTTAAAGCAAGATTACTAATTATGATAAATTGAGCCAAACAATGAAGACTCTAAGTAGACAATAAATAGTTGCAAAAAAACCCCTTTTTTTTATGAAAAGAGGAAGAAAATTATATTCTTTGAGTCCTGGTCATCAGCAGGGATCCTGGTTTTCTCTGATTTAAAAAAATCCCCAATGTTCAGTAAAAAAAAAAAACCTAAATCTACATTTTTCCCTGATTTAAAATGAAATATCACTAATATATATATATATATATCTATATATTTATATAGATATATATATATTTATATAGATATCTATATTGCCCCATGCAGTGTTGCTTGTATGAAAATCCAATGAGCCAATTTTTGCTTGACATCACATTTTATTGCACTGCAATAGCTTCACAACACTTCCGCATACACAAAATCCTGAAACATATCATACTTTTTTACTGTAAGAGCTTTACAACACTTCCGTATACACAACATTCCTGGTTTTGTTACTCAAGTCAGCAGTCACTGCAAATTGGATGTTTTCTGGGTGGGAGATTCTGGAAGCAGCCATATATAGTTGTTCATGGGTGAAGACAGGATCCTGAAGGAACACTCCTACTCTTTTTAATGTTTGCCCCTGGGCTTTATTGATGATCATGTTGAATGCCACCTGCACAGGGAACTGTCGACATGTTCATGTGAATGGAAATGTGTTGTCAGACGGCTTCAATGCTATCCGAGGAATTAGTACTGTTCTTTCTGATGCAACATGTTTTGCTTCAAGTAGTCTTCTGTTGATCATGGATTGCACCAATTCCATTGCACAGACCATCTTTAGGGGAAAAGTTTTGCACGAGTATGATGAACATCCCAGGCTTAAGGTGGAGCTGATGTGAAGGCAAACCTGACACCTCCATGGAATTCAGGTACTCAATTGTCACAGCCATAACACTTTCATCCTCTGAAAGAGAATTTCCACTTGTACAAATTCATTCTTGGCCTGGACCTTTTGCCACAATAGCATTGTTGATCTCCTGTACAATGGAGTAATGTGGCTCCAAAACAGCTCTTTCAGATGCCCATCCTGGATTTGACTGATCAACTAGATAGTTGATAACTATAACTATCTAGTTGATAGTTATCAACTAGATTTGGAAATCCCTATCTCTATGTATCTCTATTTCTATCTCTATCTCCATTTCTATATAGCTCTACACCCTGCTAGAACATTTGGTACCATAATGGGCTGGAGTGTAATGCTGTACAGAAGCATGGCCAGGAGGCAGTGGCTTGCCCATGTGCATACATTGGTGAAGTCAGTTCTCTCACCCAACTCCCTTTCTGAACAATTTCATCTATCGCAGTGAGGCTTCATAATTACTAATGGAGACAGCATGCAATACACATAATAGTGTGTGTGTGTGTGTGTGTGTGTGTGTGTGTGTGTAAGTTATGTAACTCCTATAGACTTAAATTGGAATGTCAGACCCTTTATGCCAGGGCTGTATTTAGTTTTCAGTCAACATACAAGAGTGAAAATTGGTAACCCCCTAAAGCATTGGTAAATAAGAGTCTTTATGATCCTGTACAAGCCAAGCAACAAATGGAAGTCTGTTTACAAAGAACTGTAAAAACATCACAATAACTCAAATTGACTGTGAGTGCTTCATTATCACCAACTCTAGCAGTATAAACCTGGAATGCTACATTAATGTGAGACAGAAGAGACAAACCACATGAAAACAAGACAATATAAAATGGAAGTTCTATTACATAACTATTAACTCTGAAACAGTTGAATAATCAGAGGGAGGGTAAAATGGATTGTGATTATGTTTATACTATTGATATAAAAACTATATATGTACATATACATCTTAAAACATATACGCATGTGCACATGTATATATTTTTCACTGTGTTATGTAAGAAAATATAGCATGGAAATAGTTGTAAATGTCACATGTCTAGAAGTCCTGAACAGTAACTGTTGGTAAATGTTGAATTGTAATGAGGACTGTTTGTGTCCCTTGAGACACAATAATGACTGTAAAGCATCATCTCTAGTGTTTTACTTCTTGGAAAATATGACAACTGTTGTTACACCTAACAATGCAATGGTCTATACAAAGTGAGATTAGATTTTTGAGGTCCCTTAGAAGATGCTAAAGTGCTTGCTCTGCATTCCTTTGATAGAAGAAAAGAGTAATACCTGCTGCCCTGCATTAATGGATGACTTGCACTAATTTAGCTTGGTTGTTTGCCCTACAATTCCCTTTGGCACAGGGTCAGGATTTGAACCACAGGAAGCTAATCTTGTCGAAGAAAATCTTTTGCAGGATTTTTTTTTTTTTTTTAATAAATCCTTTTGAACCTACAGGTCGCTTCAACATGGCTATTAAATTCGCTATAACCTCTTTCTAATTCATTTTGCTTCTATCAACAGTAGGCTGTCATCTTTCAGAACAGAAGGAATTCCCAAAATAGCACTGAATGGAGCTTATCTTGCTGAATACTTCAAGAGCCTAGAAAGTGACATGTTAAAAAAAAATCTATGTAATTAAAGCAAATGAACTGGCACTTGGCACATCATCAAAAAGATGAGGACCATATAAATTGAGTATATGAAATACCTGGAAATCAGTGAGAAGCTGGATTAAATCTTGTTCAGGAAAACAGTATGAACACCTGCAGATGCAGAGGAATCCTAGAAGCAAGCATAAAATACAGTTCTATTAAGGATGAGATATGATTCGTTTTTCTTATGCTCTAATCCAACCCAGGAACTAATATTATTGTATCAAGAAAGCCAAAAAAGTGAAGATATATGTTAAAGGAAAGTTGCTGTAACATTCAATATGACACATTTGCATTTACAAATAGGTAGTACTTTTACCAGCGGCAATGATGTAATAGTGAAGTTGTAGATGGGGGATTTTGTGCACATATTTTAAAGTATAAGTGCTCTAGGCCAGATTCTAGCATTCAGATTGACACTGATCTGTGCCATACTGTACTTAAAATATGAGGGCACCTATATACATGCCCAATGCCTGCCCCAACATGTGTTAATTGGCACACATCAGAGCAGACTTGATTGATCGTGCTAAGTAGCACACTCCAGCAGCCTTGGCATCATGGCATCATGTGTATTCAGCATCCCTGTGCTTCACAATGGCAGCATCTAATGAGCTTTAGTTAAAGCACCCCCACTGCTATTTTGAAGCGCAGGGCACTGAATACATGACACGCTGTGGATACTTTTTAATTAGAGTGGCTCCTGAGACCTGCTCTAATTAAAGTGCACCTTCCCCTACCCCAGAGCATGTGTAAAGATTCCCTGAATGTTTAAGCTTAAGTCACCTAATATATTGTAGATACCTAAGTGTCTATATTGCTACTTAGCTGTAAGCTTCAAAGTATACAAATGTTAGCATAAGATCATTTCCCTTCTCTTTTTGATTGTAAACACCATTATCTACTAAAGAAATAAAACATAACAGCTACACTATAACAGATCAGGTCAAGAAGTGATGCTATTACTACCATAGCCCACTGAAAATCTTAACATTCAGGGAAATCTCTAAAATGACTGAAAGTAGTTTTTTTTCATTACATCATAATAGCAGCATTTTAAGGGCAAATATCTCAGGACATAGGTCCTGAGGAAAATGTTTAATACCCCCCGGGCACTATCATTGCCTGAACAAGGAATGTGTCTGGGTCTATATTACAGTCTACTACAAAATGTGTCACTTGAAGAGCAGTTTTATTTTACAGGAACTCATGGTTATTTTATTGAATTGGCCCGAGATAGGGTTGTACTGTCCGACTTCTGACGTTATCAGGAATTGTTTTGTAGAAAAAGCAGGACCTGTTACCACAGTCTTTTGTGCTGAGTTTGAACAGTGGCATTGGATGCAAAGCTTTTTGCATCAGCTGATGGCATAGTTCTATTTTTTTCCTTGCTCCAGTGCATTGCTTCTATTTTATTGTTAGGGCTTGGCCCAGTTAAGGTTACAGATATGGACACCAGGTACCTTCCCAACCCTGACTTTCAGTCACACGATCACTTGCCTAATTCTCTGTAAAGATGTTCCTGACACTCACTTGGCATGTCTTGATATTTTAGGATAATAACAATTGGGAGGTGGTAATTCTCATTGCCACTGGTTGACTATCACTGGAAACAGATTTCTTCTGGATCTCTGACCTCCCGTACACCCTGGCCTAGCACCACCCAGATATTATGGCGCCACTTGTTTATCTCAATCTTAACTGGCATCTCTTCTTTTTCTTTCACAGGCTTGTGTGCATCAAGACAACCATCTCAACAGAACTAAATTGGCACAGACTACTGGATTTCTTCAGTCTCAGGTAAGTCCCGCAGTTGGCCAGGAGAGAGCTTTTGTATATTCTTTCTCCCTGATGGGTAAGCCTTCTAATAAGATCAACAAAACAAAGTAGTTTAAGCAAACAAAAAGAACAGAAGCCCGTCTCAGGGGATATACCCTCTCCCAGGGATATTGATCTGTCTGGGGGATTTTCCCCTTTAAATAGCTCAGGTTGGGTTTCTGCCCACTTGATGCAACACTCTGCTGGCCTGTGGAGATGAGGGCAAGGCAGGAAACACAGTCACAAATGTGAAGATGACAATAATAAAAAGGAAAGTCAGTACCCTAAAAATTGGGGCTCAGCCGCTTTTCTTCAGGCTGGCCCTTTTGTGGCATCACTCCTTCTCCACAAATGCCACTCCTTGGTGTCTCTCTCACCGGAGTCTCCCAGCCTAATTAAGCTCTTCTGAGCTTAATTGCCAGCTGTCCATCAGCTCAATGCTGCTGGGGTCAAACTGCCTTGCTTCTCATGTCTCCCCACACTTCGGCTCCCTGCACTCCTTGCATGCCTTCCTTCTGGCTTCCTGGGGCCATTCTAGCCTCAGTAAGCAGCTGCTCTGGAACCATGGCTCCCAGAGCACTTGTCTCTCCTTTGCTGGCTCCTTGCTGCTGTTGGTAAGTATCTCTCTTCTTTCCTCTTCTTCACATCTATGTCTTGGTTTCCTATATTTCCTCTTATTTATTTGTTCCACATCTTTCCTCACAGTTGGTTGTGGATTTTCTAGAGTGGAGGAAAAGGAGAATTCTGGGGATTTTTAAAATCTTTATAAAACTTTAATATAGAGAAAATAACAAAACAAGAATTTATAAAACAGTACAAAATTTTTAAAAAATCTTAGAGGAATTTGGTAGGAAATTGAAAACAAAGCTCTATAGAGTGCTTTTCAATAATTCATAATTACTTACATGAAACTGCATCAACTAAGGTTAGGTGCCTAATTATGTTATCAACTTATATAAAAGAGAAGTTGTGGGCCCACCTTTATGTATATATGCAAATAAGCCCTATGTGTTTACTAATAATCCTAAATTCTTAGATAAAATTCACCAAAATTATTCTTGGAATTGAATAATTGATTATAGAAATAAAGGAGAAAAATCTTACTTTACCAGTACAAGAATTAAAGGCATTGCTTCCAAGAATACTTTAATGTATCAGCTTCATAAATACTGTTTTTCTGGAAGACCTTAAAGTTTCCTCTAGATTCAAAAGTACATGACACCGAAGATTACAGAAGAAGACAAGGTAGATGTGCAATTTTAAATTAAGTAAATTACTTATATAAAGAGTACAAACTTTTTTGAATGCTAATTCACTTCATCAGATGCTATGAAAAGACAGTAAAGTAGAGTGGTATATAAAGAGAGAGAGTATTTAGAAAATAAAAGATGAGAAGATAAGGGAGAAGGGAGGCAGGAAAGGGACAGTGTTGGGAAAGGCATACAAGCAAAGAAGCCAAAGGGGTCACAAAAACTTATCCAGCTAACAGAATAAGAGCCTTTAGTTCCTATTTGAACCATACTTAACACAATCCTGTTTGTGAATTAGTTCATGTTCCACAATATCCTGTTCAAACTGATTTTTAAAATTTTGCTGCCGGAGAACAGTAATCCTGAGGACTTTGTCTTTCTGTAGCTGATGTCAGATCAGGGTTCATTCATTCTTACCCACAGAAATTGCCCTGTCTGCCCAATGTAGATAGCAGATGGGCATTGCAAACAGGTGATGGCATATATGATGTTGGTAGAGTTGCACATAAATGAACCTTGGATGTCATGTTCCTTGTTATTCAATCTGGTGGTAGGGTCTGTTTTGATGTGTGGGCACAGTAGGCATTTGGGTCTATTGCAAAGCCTCTACCTCAGTGAGAATGGGATTTGGTCTGTAGTTTGAAAGAAACTGTAAGGTCGGGGGTCCAGAAAAAGCTTGAGGATAACAACCATTGTATATTGCTACACTGACCAAGAACATCTCCATCTCTCCACTATAAAGAAATTGTACCCTTTGTAAAACACCTGTATATATCCAGGAATGATATACCAGCTTCTCCCACTCAAATTACACTTATTAGGTTGGAATCTCATTGATGCTTCAATTACTGTAGGTGTGAGCTGCCCATTCTCTGTTTTTTCATCAAACAGCTTGATCTTGAAAATTATTTCAATCCTATCCTCTGTCTTGCTTCTCTTTCTCTCATCATACATATATCTTTTTCTTGAAAAAAAAATCAAATTTTTACTTGTTTTGTTTTATCTTTCTTTGTAAAAGAGAGCATTTAGCAAAATTTAAATTGTTGGCCATATCAGTGAAGTTATAGATTTTTTTTTTCTAAAAAGAAAAAGTGTGTAGAATAGAGAAATAGCAATGGGGTCCCAACAGAATTAGTGGAACCAAGAAAAATGCTGAATTCAGTCAGATTTTCCTTTTTTCAAATGTTCCTTTTTCAGTTTAATTTGCATTCATTAGGCATTTGTTGCTTTGATGGTAACATCTATCATGCTTTCCCTGACACTAATGTCAGTATGTGAAACAAGAAAGAGAAAATTGTAAATAGATGAGACATATTAAAGATCAGTCGTATCAATGAGCCATTAGACCCCCCGTGAAAAAGAGGCAGTGCCACAGATAACAACAAAGTCAAGTCCAATCAATCTACTTCCATCTCTTGCTAGTCAGTAATGTCTGTTTTATTAGAAGTCTTTACTGGCTAACAATCACACTGCCTCCTGAGAAGAATTAAATATGTGCAAACAACCATGGTTCAGTCATTTCTAATTCTAGTTTGGTTTGATGCAAGGAAAAAAGAACATTTCCCATTTGGGGCTTAATAATGCAAAAACTTACTACAGATAGTAAGTCGACTGGTTGGAAATTCTTTGACGGATTTTTGTTTTGTTTTGTTTTGTTTTGTTGGTTTGTCAGAGAACACATTCATTTGCATTACAAATTACTGCAGAGATGCTTTGCTTTCAAATGACGTCAAACAAAAATTAGGCAGGGCTCAGACTTAGGCCTTATACATTCAATTTCTCCTGGGAGAGTTGCTGCTTTCCCAGGAGAAACCATGAGTGTACATATGTTCAGAGTTTTTCTTCTGAAGTACAGATGGCTGCTCCAGGAGAAAAATAACCTGGGAACAACTAGGGTTATATCATTCCCAGGAGAGTTTCTACTGGGAAATCAAATGTCTATATATGCTGTGGCTTCTCTTAGAGGAGAACATAATCATCCAGAATCCCTCCATCCCCACCAAGCCTCACCCCGCAGAAGACAAGTGTGTCACTTACTGGACTCTGCTGCTCTTGCAGGGAGCAGAACATGCCCCTTTCATAATCTTCATATGGTACAGCAGTGAAACACAGGCTGACTATGGGCAGTTTGGGTCAGCCAATTAGAGCTGTTGTATGCACTAATACTATCAGGTAGACTAAGGGAGCCAGCAGAGTATACTGAACTGTGTGTACAGCCCACACTTCCCCCTCACCGCCCTCCTTCACCCACCACCGGCTTCACAGTGTCAGCATTGCAAACTCTCTGCTCTTCAGAGTCTGTGTTCAAATGTCTGTACGAGTAGTTTTGGGTAAGTTTTTCAACCAGGAGAATAAACCTAGAAGAATTGTCTCAAATTATTCGAATGTTTGTTTGAAGCCCTAGGGTGTTTGTAGATGATACACGATTTCCTGTTTAAGCTGCCGCAACTGCATTTGTGTTTACACAAGTGGGGGCACTACCGCTACAGCCCGCCAGGGGGTGGGAGCACTACTGCCACTGCTGGCCCACTGAGCAACCCTTGCAAAGCCAACAGGCCAAGGCACTCTAGAGAGCCCACCCCTGCCCCAGCTCTGGAACGCTCTGTGGGCAAGGTAGGGACCCCAAAGGGACACTTTCCTGCCTGTACACAAATGCCAGGAGCTTGAGGAATAAACAGGAGGAACTTGGCCTCCTGCTCAACACAAATAAATATGATGTCATAGGGATAACAGAGACCTGGTGGGACTCCACCCATGACTGAGCCACAGGTATAGACAGCTATACCTTGTACAAGAGAGATTGTGTAGACAAAAGTGGCGGGGCTGTAGCTGTCTATATCAAGGAAAGTTGCGCGTCCCTGCAAGCTGACATTGGTACCCAGGTGGACGACTGGAGACCCTCTGGGTGAAGATCCGTGGGGAACATGGCACAGGTGACACAATGGTGGGAGTCTATTACAGACTTCTTAACCAGGATCAAGAGCTTGACCAGGAGTTTGCCAGGGAATTGGATGAGGCTGCATGCTCCTGGTCCATGGTTTCATGGGAGACTTTAACTACCCAGACATCTCATGGAAAGAGAGCTCCGCCAAATCCGAAAGGTCACCAAGTTTTCTCATGTGCGTGGATGACCTCTATCTGATGCAAGAAGTCTACAAGCCAAACAGGGGTAAAGCACTGCTCAACCTGGTACTGGCAATGGGGGATGACCTTATCAGCGACCTAACAAAGGGAAGCTGGGTGACAGTGACCATGAGGTGATCACCTTCACCATCTACTGTAAAGCTGGCAAGTCAGTCAGCAATATAGAAGTCCTTGACTTCAGGAAAGCTGACTTTGACAGCTGGCCGGGGAAGATCCTAGAAAAGATTATCAAAGAGACCATTCTCAACAGACTGGCTGATGACAAAATCCTGAGGGATAGCCAGCATGGGTTTGTTGCAGGTAGGTCTTGCTTGACCAATCTTATTTTCTTTTACGACCAGGTAACCTATCACCTGGAAAAGGGGGAAGAGATTAATATCATATATCTTGACTATAAAAAAGCCTTCGATCTGATATCCCATGATCACTTCTTGGCAAAACTGGCCAACTGTGGCCTCAGCTTGTCCATGATCCTCTGGCTGGACAATTGGCTATGTGGTCAGACCCAGAGAGTGGTCATTGATGGAAGTCAATCATCGTGGTGCTCTGTGACCAGTGGGGTCCCTCAAGGCTCTGTCCTTGGATCTATATGGTTTAAAATCTTCATTACTGATATGGACATTCATGTCAGAAGCAGACTGGCCAACTTTGCCAATGACACCAAACTTTGGGGTATAGCATCCACACCAGAGGACAGGAGGACAATCTTGGTTGACATTGACAGTCTCAAGAAATGGGCAGATGTGAACCTGATGGCATTTAACACTGGAAAATGCAAGGTTCTCCATCTTGGGAGGAAAAACCTGCAGCATGCTTATAGGCTCAGCAGTGCTACACTGGCTAGCACTTTGGGGGAAAGGAACTTGGGGGTCATGATTGACCACAAAATGAACGTGAGCCTTCAATGTGAAGCTGCAGGTAGTAAAGCAAGCAAAATGCTGGCTTGCATCCATAGATGCTTCTCGAGCAAATCCCAGGACATCATTCTCCCATTGTACTTGGCCTTGGTGAGGCCACAGCTGGAATATTGCATCCAGTTTTGGGTTCCACAATTCAAAAAGGACATGGAGGAGCTTGAGGTTGTCCAAAGGACAGCCACGTGCATGATGAGAGGTCAGGAAAACAGACCTTATGATGAGAGGCTGAGAGCCCTGGGACTCTTCAGCCTGGAAAAGCATAGGCTCAGGGGCGATCTGGTGGCCACCTATAAGTTTATCAGGGGTGCTCATCAAGATCTGGGGGAATGTCTGTTCACCAGAGCACCCCATGGGATGACAAGATCGAATGGTTACAAACTCCTCCATGACCGTTTCAGGCTGGACATAAGGAAGAACTTCTTTACTGTCTGAGCTCCCAAGGTTTGGAATAGACTGCCACCGGAGGTGGTTCAAGCACCTACTTTGAATGTCTTCAAGAGACATTTGGATGTCTATCTTGCTGGGATCCTATGACCCCTGCTGACTTCCTGCCCTTTGGGCAGGGGGCTGGATTCGATGATCTTCCGAGGTCCCTTCCAGCCCTAGTGTCTATGAATCTATAAAAGTGGGATTTCCCACTGCTTTAAAGGACTTTTTGGTGACTTAGGCTAACACTGCTTTATGTTTTATTTTGTGGAATTGCCATTTACCCGGCCTTATCTATGCATTTGTGTCATCCAAACAGTAACTGACTCAAAGACTTTTAATAATTTACTTCTCCACCAGGTGGTGCTGTGCACTCCACCATTACTGTGGTGCAGGCAGCTAGGACAAGGTGGAGCAAATTGAATGGAGGAGCAACCACAGCAGGGGCTGTGGGTCAGGACTCATGTAGCAGCAGAACAAGGGGATAAATGGGCTCAGCAAGTAAGGCCCCATGGCAGACTATCCATAGGCAGGAGGGGAGGATTTTTGTCCCTCTGCCTATGGTCAGGAGTGATGGGCACCAGCAGAGTTGGGGGGCTGGGGAGCTGGGGGCCTCCTGTGCTGCATACCCATGTTTTTTTTTAAATTTCCTCCACTTGTTCCTTCTCAACATGGGCACTGCTGTGTAGAACTACATTTCCCAGAAGACCTAGTGGTGGCCATGTTGGGCCTGGGGTGTTTGGGGCATTGACAGGCATAGGCCGATTAATACCTGAGCCAGCTGGCAGTCTGTGTATGGTGAGGGGGGCGTGTAGGTTGTAGTTGTATTGGTCTAAGGACATGGGAAGACAAGGTTCTTTGGGTAAATCCAATATTTTTTTATTAAACCAACTAAGTAGTTGGAAAAAAAAAATTCTTAGCAAGCTTTTGGGTTTAAAAACCCTTCATCAGGCAGAGGAAGTATTTGCAGTTGGTGTGTCCTCTTCCTGGATGGAATGAATAGTAAAAAAGCCAGAGGCTGGTTTTCATACAAGTTGAGTCAGTGAAAATGTAAATTGAGGAGTCAGCGGGTGAGAGACAGACTGGGGGAGGGGGATGAATGTAGCAATTAAATAGTGGAGAGGTACCCAGGGAGTCATATGTCAGGCAGGTTTCATAGTTTAATAGTTGGTAGGGTCGGAAGGGACCTGAGCAGATCATCAAGTCTGACCCCCTGCCATGGCAGGAAAGAGTACTGGGGTCAAACAACTCCAACAAGGTGTTCATCCAGCCTGCTTTTAAAGACCGCCAGGGTCCCCATCAATGACCACTTCTCTTGGAAGTTGGTTCCAGATCCTAGCCACCCTGGCAGTGAAGTAGCACCTCCTGATATCTAACCTGAATCTACCCTCTGCCAGCTTGTGACTGTTATTTCTTGTCACTCCTGGTAGTGCTCAGGGGAACAGGAATTCTCTCAATGCCTGCTGGTCCCCCCTGACTAGTTTGTAAATAGCCACTAGATCCCCCCTCAGCCTTCTCTTGTGGAGGCTGAATAGGTTCAGGTCCCTTAACCTCTCCTCATAGGGCCTGCCCTGCTGACTCCTGATCACGAGGGTAGCCCTCCTCTGAACCCTCTCCATGTTGTCCACATCGCTCCTGAAGTGTGATGCCCAGAATTGGATGCAGTACTCCAACTGTGGCCTGAACAGTGTCGCATAGAGGAGAAGGATCACTTCCTTGGACCTGCTCGAGATGCATCTGTAGATGCATGACAAAGTATGGTTAGCCTTCCTGACCGCGTCCCCACACTGTTGGCCCATGTTCATTTTGGCATCAATAAGGACTCCAAGATCCTTTTCTGCCTCTGCACTGATGAGAAGGGAGTTCCCCACCCTATAGATATGCTGCTGGTTCTTCCTCCCCAGGTGTAGTACCTTGCACTTGTCAGTGTTGAAACCCATCCTATTCTCATCTGCCCACCCCTGTAACCTGTCCAGGTCCAATTGTAGCCTATTCCTCCCTTCTAGCATGACCACTTCTCCCCACATCTTAGTGTCATGGGTGAATTTGAACAGGGTGCTTTTTACCCCCTCGTCCAAGTCACTGATGAAGATGTTGAACAGTGCAGGCCTGAGGACTGAGCCCTGTGGAACCCCACTTCCCACCCTCATCCAGATTGAATAAGACCTGTCCACCACCACTCTCTGGGTGCAGCCCTCCAGCCAACTAGTGACCCATCTGACTATGTAGGTATTGGCAGCACAGTCCCCTAGTTTTTTAATGAGAATGGGGTGAGAGACAGTGTTGAACGTCTTCCTAAAGTCCAGAAAGACTACATCCACTGCGACACCTGCATCTAAGGATTTTGTGACCTGGTCATAGAAGGCCACCAGGTTGGTTTGACAGGACCTGCCTCTAATGAGCCCATGTTGGTTGCCCCTAAGCATAATCTCCCCTGCTGACCCCTCGCAGACATGCACCAAGATAATTCTCTCAAAAAGCTTACCTAGGACCAAGGTAAGACTAACAGGCTTATAGTTTCCTGGGTCCTCCTTCCTCCCTTTTTTGAAAATGGGAACCACATTAGCCCTTCTCCAGTTCTTTGGCACAATGTCAGAGCACAATGAGTATTCATAAAGCCGTGCCAGGAGTCCCACAATGTATGACATTATAACCTGGTGCCAGATTATAATGTCATAAATCCACTGTATATATTTAGT
The DNA here is from genome assembly GCF_030867095.1 of Alligator mississippiensis. NCBI lineage: Eukaryota > Metazoa > Chordata > Crocodylia > Alligatoridae > Alligator > Alligator mississippiensis. The sequence goes on from NC_081824.1 coordinate 382,578,125, forward strand.
CCATGATTTTTTGTATCCAGGAGTTTGATGAAATGAAGTTCATAGGTTTGCCTGTGATAAGTGTTTTATGAATTCCCTCTGAGGATTAGAACTGAGAGATTAGAGAGAGAGTGGTTTCCTTGTGAGAAATGTGCCCCACAGGTAATTGAGTGTTCTTGTCTTTACTTGATTGCAGGTTTTCTGTCCAAATGAACTTTGTTTGCTGTGTGCGTGTGTGTTTGTGTGTGTGTGTATTAGGCCATAGTGGGGGCAGGGAGCAGGGAAAAGAGGCAGGCATATGCCCCCCAGCCTGGCAGGGTCCACACAGCCTCCCCTGGCAGCACTAGAAGGGGAAGGAGAAGGGGAAGGGGAAGAGGAAGGGGCCCCTCTCCCCGCCCCCCTGCAGCTCAGCTCCCATGGCAGGAGGGGGCCTCCAATTTTGTGCTTGCCCAAGGCCCCAGTACACCTTAATCCATCTCTGTGAATATAGCAGCAGTTGGAGTTAGAGAAGAGCACACTTTGGATCTGGAAGTGGGGTCTCAGACTTGAGCTCTGGGAAAAAAGCAGCCGCTTGGGAAATCTCCACAGGGAGCTGAGCCCTCCAGAGGGAGCCTGACCACCTAGGCACCCAGATAGGAACCAGAACCCTCTGGAGCAGGGGGGTGAGGATCCTTGGGTTGGGGGCTACCTTGACAGGGTAGGCAGCTTGTCTAGGGGACTGGGGAGGTGGGGTGGGGCCAGAGGCAGCTCCCTGGGCTACATAAGTGGCCTGAAGATTCAAGTATGCTAAACACCCGGTTTACTTAGGAGCCTAGCTTCAAATATTTTCACTTAGGAGATAGCTTTCACTATCCCATTCACTTAGGAGATAGCTTCAGATAACTTCATTTCTGAACAATGAAACTGTTATATGTTCAGGCCTGGGTGCAGGACAGGCCTGAGCCCCCATTTTATTGTTTTACAGCAATTGTGTCTCAGCACAGCTGTATTGCTGAGCCCTGCTATGTTTGGTTGTTGTATGCCTGGGCTTGGCACATTTTGTGTCTGGCATATGTTGCTTTTGTGGCTGTTTCCTGACCAATGCAGTGCGGTTGGTAGTCAGCCTCTTTTGCTGTTTGGCTGGCTCTTCTCTGAGTTCTCTTGCAGTTTTCCTTCCCCAGAAGAGCTGGGATTAAGACTAAAAACTTTGGGGTGTGAGTTGCTGAGAACTACATTTCACCCCTCAAGTCCACCATGCAGAGGTGAGAATCAGTGATAGTTTCACAGAGAGCAACAAGTGGCCCTTTGCAACACAGAAGGACCTACACTGTCTAGCAGCCTCCTGCAGTGCAGGGGGCCCATGGAGCAGCTCATTGGATGCTCTAGTGTGGGCCTAGCCCATTGCTGAAGGGCAGGTATAGGGGTGCAAGCCCCTGAAACTACTCTTTTGTGGAGTCCCAAGTCCCAGACTGTCTGAGTATGGGTAAAGACCCCACAAAGACCGTGCCACCTATAGACATTGTTTTGTAATGTATAGTGTTTTACAATTATAGTCAATGATTATTTTTGTTTTTCATTATGCTTTGTAATAAATCTGGGTCTCATGAATACACTGCTTGTGAGAAAAGGGTTATGGATTTTATGAGACCCTAATAATCCAATTAGCGTTTCCCAGGTAAATTCTATTGTGGGCTCAAACCAAGGTAGAATATATTTAATGACCCCAAACTTGAACCCAGCCCTTGTTGCTGCTTACAGGTGCTCAGCAGAAGGGTTAAATTTTGGGGATGGCATGGGCTGTGGGGTCCAGGGGAGGCTTTGCACAGGCTGGGGGAGGCAGTGGGTAGCTGGCACGTGGCCCTATTTCTCAGCATGGCTCACATCAGTGCCCTGATGATGGGTGGAAGGGGCATAACTATGCCACAGCCTCTGGGGAGGTCTGAAGCCCAGTCCTCTGGTGTGTGGGGGTGGGGGGGCGGCTGTGAGGCATGATCCCTGTGGCTTGGCCTAGCCCTTCACAGCCCATCAGCACCAAGCCCCCCTTTTGTCAACTCCCCATCTGGCCATGCTGAGCCCCACGGTGCACATGTACACAACCTGGGTGTGTGTGGGCCCCAGGTGTGTGTGCTTGTCCTGGTGTGTGTGTGTGTGCATGCTTCAGGCAGGGGAGCACACTGTGCATGTATAATTGTGTGTGCACTCTTTGTGTACATCTATGTGTACAAGTATATCCATGGGTATGCACAGGGAAGTACCTTCCAGTGGGGAAATGCAGCAAGCTGTGGAACCAGGCAGGCAAGCAAAACCCCCTAGATGTGCACATGCACAGAAGGGCCCTGATACAGAAATGAGCACATGTACTGCTGTGGGTACATGAGCACAATTGTGCAACCCCCCCCCCCATCAGATGTGCACACACACAGAGGGGCCCTGACACAGAGATGAACACATGCAGAACTGTGCACGTGCACACAGATGCTAGAGTGCGGATTTACTCGATGTCAGGCTGCTTGTTCTTTGACTGTGAGGGAATGTGCACATGTTTGTGAAAATGAGGGAATGTGTGTGTGTGTGTGTGTGTGTGTGTGTGTGTGTGTGTGTGTGTGTGTGAGCAAGCGCACGCATGCATGGGTGGGTGGGTATTGTAGTGATGTTGGGGGTGGTATTTAAATTCCATCTATTATCTTGTGCATATTAGTGTATGTGAGGGAGCAGCATGTGTATGCATCCTGAATTCTTCCAGCCCTGTACAGAGCAATTCACAGACGGTTGAACATCTCCCCCCCACTCATGCACCAGAAGAGCAGCCATAGGATCCCCCCAGTGAAACCAGTACATCCCAGCGCAATGGGGATGTGGGGCAAGAACCAGTACCCAAACTTTGCCCCAGGAAGACCCGGACTCCGGTCTCTGCTCCTCTCCTAGTGAGGGCTTGCTCTTGAGGCATCTATGGGGTTAAGGGCTGGCTGGATCCATGCTGGACTCATGTGAGACCAAGGGCTTTTCTTTTTAAGCTGGGCAAAGTCTTCCTGTTCATACAGGGCTGGGGACTTGAGCAGGCCTAAGCCCTGCTGTGCTGGGCACTGGATGGACATAGAGGGCAAGCCATGCCATGCCTGGACAACCTGAGCATCTAACAAGGCCAGGTGGACATGGGCAGAGCACTAATCCCCAGTGAAAAACAAAGTGACTCTCCTGAGGCCATCCAGCGCATCAGTGGCAGAGAGAGAGGAACCAAATGCAACTCTCCTGTACATAAGAGCCCTCCCCTGCTGTTTCCTAGCCCAGGGGCAGCAGTGAGAAGCAAGGGAAGACACACACCTATTCACTTAGCCTCATGCTACTGGGGACAAAGTTGCTGGTGGGGCTCCCCTGGTCATTACCAATATAGCAAAGTCTTCCGTCTGGGGTTCAAAGGGCCTTGTCTACCTTGACTGAGCAGGAGCAGAGCTGCAGGTGGACAGAAGGGCAATGGTTGGACTTGGACATCTCCATCCCAGCCTGCCTGAAGTAGACCAAAGCAGCTCTGGACCCCAATGTAGCAGGAAGGGAAGGGAAGAGAAGGGAAGGGAGGTGGGGGCAGCAGGAGGTATGAAAGAGCCTAGAAGAAGCAGCAGTTGGCAGGACACAAGGTGACATATTGTACCAATCCACTGGGGACCCACACTGATTCATGCTTATCAGGGAGAGCAGATGAGTTTAACCCCTAAGGTGCCAGAGCATGCACAGCCTGGCTGGTTTTACTGGAACCTGAATGACTGTCTGGAGGCCTGGACTGGGATCCCAGCCCCATTGGAGCAGCACAGGCACAGAGCAGGGCTACAGGGCCTCAAGCTAGAGAGGGACAACTGCCAGGGGACTGAGATGAGGGGAGGTTAAGTGAGCTGCCCAAGGTCAAGAGGGCAGTCTGTGGTGGAGCTGTGATACTCTAGCCACTATACCACCCTGTCTCTCTGGGGCAGAAGAGGCCACTGGAGCTTGTGCCAGGTTATGGGGCAGGGCTGATGCCATAAAGGACACTCAGAAAGGGGCAATTGTGCAGGGTTACCCCAGCCAGAAAGGCTCCTGAGGTCCCCAGGCTGTGGTGCTTGGGGTGCTGGAACAGGCAGAGGGTTTGGGGTAACATGGCTGCCACTGGGTATTCTGGGAACTTCAGTTCTACTTAGTGGTGGCCATATTAAAAGCGGACTGGGGGAGGAAATTTAAAAAACCTGTGTGGACACAGCACAGGGGACCTAGATTGGTATGTGGCTCCCCCTGCTGGAATTTGCTGGGAATAACACACGGGACTTAAATCGCTCAGAAGTGCATGTCATGCAAACACAAATGTGACACACCAAATTAACCCAGGTTAAAATGTTTATGGCATGGTAAATTAATGAGTCTTAAACACCGTGTCATGTACAAACACCTTTAGAGTCCTGGAACCTGGAACTAGAACCTGAATCTTAAATGAGCTTCCTAACTCACAAGAGCAGTGGTTCTCAACCTTTCTAGAGTCAGGGCACTCCTTCATCTCTCTTTCTAATATGGCAGATCCACTACTGGTGCATGTGAACATGTTCCTGCTGAATTAGGACTATTATAAATGTAAAGCATGCATTAGCTGCATTGTGCTGAAGGCCTTCTTGGTCTGGCTGCCTCCCCTCTCTCCCCCCCCCACCAATGCTCTTTCCAAAACGTAGGTGACTGGGTGAAAATCTACCACCTGCCTTTGTTTCTGGGTGTAGTATGGGACTGGAAGGGGGTGGACCAGGAATGCTGTGGTCCATCCAGCTCCTGCCTGTTTTAGGCTGATCACAGCCTTACTGCAAGAGGAGTACACATGGGTCAGTTTTACCTTGGTCCTGTGGTGGTGGTGGTGCCTATGTTACAGCACCCATGAGCATCTCATCCCATTCTCATAAAGAAATTAAGAGGCTGTGACATAGATGTTTACACGGTTTGGTGGGTAGCAAATTGGCTTAGTGGTCACACCCAAAGAGTGGTAGTAGATGGGTCGGTATCAACCTGGAAGGATGTGGGTAGTGGGATTCCACAGGGTTCGGTTCTGGGACCTGTACTCTTCAATATCTTCATCAGTGACTTGGATGTGGGTGTGAAGTATACTCTGTCCAAGTTTGTGGATGATACTAAATTGTGGAACAAAGTGCACACTCTGGAGGGTAGGGAATGATTGCTGGCAGACCTGGACAGGTTAGAAAAGTTGGCAGTATACAATAGGATGCAGTACAACAAGGACAAGTGCAAAGTGCTGCACCTAGGGTGCAAAAATATTAAGCATACCTACTGGCTGGAAAGTGACCCTCTCAGCAGTACAGAAGTGGAAAGGGATCTCGCGTTATAGTGGACTCCAAGATGAACATGAGTCATCAGTGTGACAATCATCAGCAAAGCTAACTGCACTTTATCATGTATCAGCAGATGCATGACAAATAGAACAAAGGAGGTGATACTTCCCCTCTATTTGGCATTGCTCAGACTGCAGTTGGAGTACTGCATCCATTTTTGGGCACCGTACTTCAAGAAGGTTGTTGATAGACTGAAGAGGGTCCAGAGGATGACCACTCATATGTTTAGGAGCTTACAGAACAAGCCCTATGTGGAGAGACTGAGGGACCAGGACCTCTTCAGCCTCCACAAGAAAAGGTTGAGAGGTGATCTTGTGGCCACCTACAAATTCATTAGGGGGACACAGCAAGGAATCGGAGATGCTGTATTCATCAGGGCACCTCTTGGGGTAACAAGGAACAATGGTCACAAACTGAGAGTGAGCAGATTTAGGCTAGATATCAGGAAAAACTTCTTCATGGTAAGGGTGGCCAAAATTTGGAATGGGCTTCCAAGGGAGGTGGTGCTCTCCCTTACCTTGGGGGTCTTTAAAAGAAGGCTAGATAGAGATCTGGCTGGGGTCATCTGTCCCCAGCACCTTTTTCTGCCTAGGCAGGGGGTTGGACTTGATGATCTGTTCAGGTCCCTTCCAACCCTAGTATCTATGAAACTATGAGAGGGTTATGCAGCCACAGCTCTCTAGTTGGGAACCACTGTACTAGGATTTAAAGTCATTTTCATTTTTCATTTTCATTTTTTTGTTTATAATCTGCTGCATAATTAATATAAACAGCATAATGGCTCCAATTGGAATGATCCCTGGATTCCCACGTGGTCAAGTGCCTGGGGAATTAACCTGTGAGATGAGAGAACTGTGCTGATATCTTAGCTTTTGATCAGGAAGAAAAGGAATTTAAATCTGATTTTACCATTCTTTTATATAAATATCCTACCCACTGGGACAAGGAGCACCACTGCAATTTTTTTTTTTTTTAATTATCTATTTTTTTTTCCAGAAAAAAAGACTTACCTGGATTAGGCATCAAATATATGAGAGATCTTACTAGGACAGTTTTAACAGAAAGGCTGATGGATGTTTTTGGTTGTGTCTAACCTATGGCTTGACAGTTACAGCACATTGCTGAAAAGAGAGAAATGTAGGTTCAACCCCCACTCTGGGTAAAGAGGGCCTAGAACATGGACTTTCCATGGCCACTTGGCATAATTACTAGCCTATTGGGCTATAAGGTAGAGGAACCCTTCTCTACCGGTGTCAATGAGAGATGAAGCAGCACTCTAGGGGATTCACAGGACTCAAATACAATGGAATAAATATTCACTTATATACTTAATATTTAGACTAAAATGTGGCCCTTAGTGGACATGTCTACACAAGACATGCTGCACAGTAAAGCATCACCATCTACACATGAATGGCAATTAAGATTCAGTAGACTAATTTACTGTGCTGCTGGATAGTCCTGTCAGGTACAAGCAGTATCTGGCAGCGCAGGCAATTACTGAGCTTAAATGCATGTGTATACAGTGACATTGGGATTAGTTTACTCCACTCAAATTAAACCAGAGTATATTCGGTTGCATGAACTGCATGTGTAGACATGCCCAGTATGAAGTTCATGCTGTAGTGCATGACATCCTGATTTTTCCTAGCAGTTGATCAGGAGCAAATACATAAAAAAGTTTAGACAAGTTATGTCAGAGTCAGGGGCTCAGGGATTTGGGAATAGCATCATACTAAGTTGCTTAGGTGCTTAGAAGTCATGTAAATGCTGTTTAGATGTCATAGGGTGAAACAGGATCTGGGCCATTGAGACTTGTTATCTAACGGATGGTACATAAGAGTCAGCCTGACAGGCACAAAACCCAAGCCTCTCGAAAGCCTGGCTTGTTTTCTGCTTTTGCACGCTCCCAGAATTCTATTCCTTATTTATTTATTTTAAAGTTGTCCAGTTTAAGTTAATGAATTCCCCAGAACTCTTAGATTGACAGCTGAATACTGGCAAGAACTTTACTTGGTATTTTGCCATAGAGATAGCTGTGTCTCCTGGATGTTTTTTGTTTTTTTTTCCCCTAACTGTCAGTTCATTAGATCTTTAATCAATATTTTTCATCTTTTTGGTTACAGTAAGAAGACAATTCTATATTGTGATGGATTAAGCTTCCCTTTGGCCAAGTTATTCATGCTTGTAGATTTCTCCTTACTTGGCACCCTTTGTGGAAGACATCCTTTGTACAGTAATTTTCATAACCTATTTTCTTTCAATGAATTGTAAGGGGAGGGTAGTGGTTATGTTTTTATTTGTGATTCCTATTGTAAGTTAAAATAATTTCCCCATGCTTCACTCCTAACTTCATTTTGCTTTTTCTTTGTATTCACTCTCTTTCCAGGTATGTTGTATGATGTCAAGCAAGCTTTTTTGTTAGACTTTATTTTATTCTATTATATATTTAGGCATTTCATTATCTGTTTGTGTGATTTAAAATTTACTTTCATGTGATTGCCTGTGTTAATGCTGAGCAAAAACATTTCTTAGTATTTGTAAATTGGTGATTTCACATGTAACAAAGCAAATAAAACACAGTTTCTCCATAAGTTTGCTTAAAGCAGCATCTGAAGGCCACGTAGATCAACCTGACATTCAGATCACACAATGTACAACAAATCTAATCAGTCTGTCTCTGTGTTAAATAAATTACTTATTTTCCCTATGCTAAGGAGACATCAGTGGGAATTGAATCAATGTTTCTAACAGTTGGAAACAGTAAAATATATTTGTGCTAAAAGAAGAGTGGCTCTGTATGCAGGAAACAAGAATAAAAATGCTTCCATTTTATTCTGCATGGTAAACTTAAAATTATGTTCCCTGTTGCTTTTGTTTTTTTTGATGAAGCTGAACTTTATAGAATATAGCAATAATTGGAGGATTAAACCAAACAGTGACTTTTTCCCAGCAGAAAATCATCCATTTTTAAAAAAAATATTTTAAACATTTGTTACATTGTGCCTCTTCCTGTGTTCAGGGAGTGAGAAAGGATCCTAATTTCATTATGATGATTATGCATAGTTCAGATGACATATGGACTGGAGAAGCACCCCACCCACAGTCAGTACTTCCTATCTCACACAAGGAGCTCAAGATTGGGCATGTGGGACTTAGCCTTGGACAAACTTTTGATCTTAACCCTCCCTGCACATCCCAATGAAGAGGGCAGTATAGCTGAATTATTTTCTAGGGACACTTTGGGTGTTTATACACATGCTCCGGGGTGTGTGGGGGATGCATTTTAATTAGAGTGGCACCTGGACAGCTGCTGTAATTGAAACACCATAGTGTCACACATATTCAGTGTCCTGAATTTCAAAATAGTCATGGCGCCACTTTAACTAAAATTCATTCAATGAGTTTTAGTTAAAGCTCCCCCACCACCATTTTGAAGCATAGGACACTGAATACACATGACAGTAAGGCACATTGGAACATTCTAATTCAAATATTCCAGCAGACTCAATTAATAATGTTCTAATTAAAACGTGTCAGAGCATATGTATAAGCTCTCTTGTATTATACAAGGCATAGGACTGCAAGCCACCAAGAACAAAGGGAGTAGAGAGAAGCAGATGGTAATACAGACCTCTCTGAGTAGCTTCTAGCAAGCCTTATATGTGGCTTCTGGGCACAGCCACAATGTAGCTCTAAAATCCTTTATATTTTCATTGAATTCCCACAGATTTTAACCTAGGCCCCTAGGGCATACTCACCATATGAGTTGTTCAGTTGTTCAGAATCATATGACAGTTCTCTCCTGGAAACCCTGATTTAATATAGAGTTTCCCTAGTGTAATTTCATTGAAATTTTGGCTGCAAAGATTCTGTGTCCAGAAGGAATCAACCAGGTACATGCAGCATAAATATGATTTCAGGAGGTAAATTCCTGCTCAGAGTCCACCACTGTTATTTTCATCCATACATTATAAATGTTGAAGCAAACACAAAATATTTCATTATATATTACATTGAGGGATAACTTACTGTGTTGCTTGATGCTCACAAAGCTTTGAATCAGGTGTTTATATGAATAACTGTTTAAATATTCAAATTCATTTCCCATGTATACTCTGTAATATATGTTCATAATTCTTTGTTCCTGTAATTCTGGTAGATTTATTAGGCCTCATTGTCCTCTCACTGGGTTTTGTACCATTTTTGCTTCTTCCAAGTTTGACTTAACTCTTGATGTACATGAGGGCAAGTGAGATCTGAAGCTAGTCATTTGCTGGAATATATCTGTAAAGCAGGACTGTCTGATTTCTTAGGGGCTGAAGGCCATATGTCCTATGGGCTGCATGAGCAGGATCTGCTGCAACAGGGCAGGGCAGGAAACCCCCCCACCCCCACCCCAACCTCACCACAGCAACAAGCATGCAGGCTCTCTCTACCCTATCCTGCACTGTGCATGGTGCTTCCCTGCTCCTTGCTGCACTACAAACATAGGCACTTCTCCTTTGCTGCATTGCACATATAGGTGCATTCTCTGTGTCAGCTCCACCATTAGCTCCTGCAGCTCCTCAAATGCACTGCACTATGATGCTCTGGCACCCCATGCTATGGGCTTCACAAGTACTGCAGGTTGTGCCATGCTGCTCTACCTATCTCCCTGGGGTGTGACACGAATCAAAAGCCAGAGGGAAGAGGAGCCCAGAGCTTCTAGCTGCTCCTGCTGCAGGCAGAGCAGGAGGGAGGGGAGGGGAGCAGGATATGATCCCAGGGGCCACAAACTAATCCCTTAGAGTCTTAATGGGCCCCACAGGCCACCATTTGGACAGCTGTACTGTAAGGCAAACAAAAAGGAGTTGTAAGCACAGCAAAGAGATGCATTTATTTAATTATATTGTGCCAACCCTATAGCCCCAAAAACTGGCACAAAAAAACAGGGGGGGGGGGATTCCACTTTTATATAGAAAAATCGTAGGGGTTAGGAAAGGGGTGGGCTAAATATAGCCCACAGGCCAAATCTAGCCCACCAGATGATCCCCCCTGGCCCACAGGGCCCTTCCATAACCCAAAAGAATCATCATGGGCCCTTATCCTTTACTGCCCCTCTGAAAGCTGGTGCCTCCATGTGGGAAGTGCAGATCTGCTTGCTAAGCAACCAACCCCCACCCCAACTTGGCCTGGCCTGGCCCCAGCCCCAAGGTAGGCACTCTAGAGACAAGAAGCTTCTACCTGGTTAGAGGCTTTTGCCTAGCAACCCCATGGCTGTTTCACAGCCCTCCCTCTCTGAAAGAATGGAAATTCAGGTAAGGGCCCCACCAGGCCCCAGGCCTGTTGGGGGAAAGAGGGCTGGGTGAATGGGAAGCAGAACACTGTGGGACTGTGCCTACACACTGAAGGAGCATGGGAGCTGCGTGCTATGGGGCTGGATTGGGCTGGTCCTGCAAGTGACCACTGTATGTGGGTGGGGACTCGGGTGGGAGCACAGGAGCTATGTGTTATGGAGCCAGGTGGGGCTAGCCTCACAAGCTGCTGCCACATGTGACTGGGACTTGAGTTGGAGCACAAGAGCTGTGCATTATGGGGCTGGGCTGGGCTGGGCTGGTTCCACACACTGTCAACATATATGGCTCCAGGGATTTGCACACTTTGGGGACTCTGAGGGTCCAGGACCCCTGACAAGCCCCAGTCCCCCCACACACATACCCTCCCATACACCCCACTCCCCATGATACTGCCATACACACCCACACCCTCCCACAGTCCTCACACACACTCCCACCTCCCCACTCCCCCACCATACCCACATGCACATCCATACCTTCCCATATACCCCCACGCCAACCTCACACCCCATACCCACACCCCTCACACCCACATATACTCTGACATGCTCTCCCCCACACACCCACCACACCCAACATCATTCCCCACACACCCCACCCCAATACCTACACCCCACCACACACACACACACTCCCCAACTTCATACTTCTCCAACCACACATCCCACACACACACACCTCCCACATAGAGACTCTAACCCTCCCACACAATATACAAGGGGTAAGACTGTATTTTGAGTCATTATGCAATTGCCTCTATATACCCTATGCAAACACACATAAATCAAAACAAAATATTTTGAAATAAAATTAAAATATGTTATAGTAGATATTTGATTTTTCAGTACATGGTTTGGGGTTTTCTGATTCCAAGATGGCAACCCCCTAGTCCCCTAAAAGGAGTACTTCTGGGAGGGGCTTCAGGTGGCAAAGGTCAGGGGTTAGAAGCAGGACTTCCAGTCCCAAGTTGGTGACCAGGAGACGGGCCACCTGTCAAGTGGTGGCGCTACCCATGTGGCCTTCAACAGCTTACCAAAACTCATTAAATGTCTCTCCAACCAAAATAATTGCCCACTCCTGGTTAGGGTGATAAGCTCTTCAGTTTTATAGGCAAAATCCCTTCTTGAGCAAAGAACAGTAGGAAGTAATATCTCAACTTTGTGGCTATTTACAGTTATTACAAGTTCTCACATTATAAACTGTGTTGACAGTGATATATTGTGACTGTGATTTGTATATGTTTCATACTCATAGCCCCTAAGGATATCTGCCAATATGATAATGTTACCTCTGGAGCACTAACTTGATGCAAAAACGTATAATAAATACAGTTAAAAGAATGTATATGTGCTAAACTATTCATTTAAAACCCACAAGCAGTCAGGTAGACAATTCATATTTGCTGGCTCCTTTACAGCACAGATACTTTAGTCTATCTAACAGGATGAAATTCAGTGAAGACAAATACAAGGTGCTACACCTCAGGAAGAATAATCAAAAACACAAATATAAAATTGGGTAACATCTAGCTGGAAGGAAGCACTATGGAAAAAGATGTGGGAGTTTTGGTATATCACACACTTATTATGAGTCTGAAGTGTTATATAGCCACTCAAAGAGGAATGTGGTTTAGGGATGCATCAATAGAATCATTAGGTGCAAGATGTGGGAATTGCTATTAACTTTTTAGGCACTGGTTAGGCCTCATCTGGAGTATTATTTTCAGTTCTGGGCTCCACACTTTAAAAAGGAGGTGGAAAAATTGGAGAGGGTCAGGAGGCAGGCAACACAGATTAAAAAGGGTTTGGAAAGCAAGTATTTCATGGATAGGCTGTAGGACCTAAGCATGTTCAACATGCATAAAAGGTGCTTAAGAGGAGACATTATAACACTATTCAAATACTTGAGGGGCTGCTATAAAGAAGAGGGAAAGCACCTATTATCTCTTGTTGCAGAGAGAAGGAAATGGACCAACGGCTGAAAGCTGCAGCAAAATATCTGCAACTGCCAGGTGGGGCCCTGGGGAAGATCAACGGGTCTGGGGAAGCTCCCCTGCCCAAGGATTGGTGCAGTGGGTCCCCGTACCAGATGATCTGCTCCACCTGCTACCGGAGCCAGCCAGGTTTGGAACCGGAGCAGAACAGCTGGTGCAGGAACACTCACCCAACAGGGATCAGGGCAGCTGGTTCCCACACCAGCTGATCTTCCCTGCCCACTACCGGAGCCAGCCAGGTGGGAGCCGGGGCAGATCAGCTGGTGTAGGGATGCTCCCCCGCACAGGGATTGGGGTAGATTGGGGACATGCAGACACCCCCAGGAGGGCGGCCGGGGCTGTGCCAGAGTCCTCCCAGGGGTGTGTGCCCTCAGTCTGCCTGACAGGTGACAGGAACTGGGTGCTGGTGCCTGGGGCTAGCATCAGCACTGATCTTCCTGATGCTGGGTGTGACTATGTCCAGTGCTGGCCTGTCATCTGGCAGGCAGATTGGGGACCCGCACCCCCGGAAAGACTCCAGCACAGCCTCTGCAGCCCTTCTGGGGTGTGGGGAGTCCCCGATCTGCCTGCCGGATGACAGGAGGTGGATGCTGGTGGCTGGGACTGGCGCTGAAGCCAGTAAGCCTGACTTGGAAACTCAAAATGTTTTGTAGCTTTTGAAACATTTCAAGTTCCCTTGTTTCATTTCAAAGCTGGTTCAAAGGCTTTTGTTTTGTTTTTATTTCACTGTTTCAAGCTTGAAACACATTGAAACAACTTTGAAACAAAATGCTGGGTGAAATTTTGCACAGCTCTAATTTATTTCTACATCTATATTGATATCGATATCAATATAGATATAGATAGATTTCATAGGTTTCATAGATTTCATAGACATTGAGGCTGGAAGGGGACCTTGTAACATCATTGGGTACAGCTCCCTGCCCAAGGAAGTCAGCTAGGGTCAAAGGATCCCAGGAAGATAAGCACCCAAATGTTTCTTTAAAAATGTCCAGAGTAGGTGCTTGCACCACCTTTTGGGGGACTCTGTTCCCGGCCTTCGGGGCTTGGGCAGTAAAGAAGTTTATGTCCAGCCTAAAAAGGTCTTGCAAGAGTTTGTGACTGTTGGACCTTGTCATCCCTTGCAGTGCTCTGGTGAACAGGCATTCCTCCAGATACTGATGCACACCCCTTTTGTACTTATAGCTGTCACCAAGTCACCCCTGAGCCCGCACTTCTCCAGGCTGAAGAGTCCCCTAGCTCACAGCCTATCTTCATACGGCCTGTTCTGTTGCCCTCTGATCATGCACGTGGCTCTCCTCTGGATTCCTTCAAGCTTCTCCATGTCCTTTCTGAATTGCGGAGCCCAGAATTGGATGCAGTACTCCAGCTGTGGCCTCACCAAAGCAGAGTACAGTGACCAGATGACATCCTGGATCTTGCTCAAGGTGTATTGGTAGATGCAAGCCAGAGTTGTATTTGCTTTGCCAGCTGCAGTATCACATTGGTGGCTCATGTTAATTTTGTGTTCAGTCATGACCCCCAAGTTTCTTTCAGTCATGGTGCTAGCGAGTGCAGAATTGCAAAGCCTATAAGTGTGATGTGGGTAGTTTTTTTTCCTGAGGTGGAGCACCTGGCATTTCTCCATATTGAATGCCATCAGGTTTTCATCTGCCTACCTAGCAAAGCTATCAAGGTCAGCCTGGATCACCAGCCTATCCTCAAGTATGGATACTCTTCCCCAAAGTTTGGTGGCATCAGCAAATTTAGCCAGTCCACTTCTGTCACCAGTGTCCAGATTGTTTATGAGGACATTAAAGAGTACAGGTCCAAGAATAGAGCCTTAGGGAACACCACTAGTCACTGACTGCCATGTTGATTCAGTTCCGTCAGCTACCACTTTCTGGGTCTGACCTCAGAGCTAGTTACTGAACTATCAGACTGTGAAGTAGTCAAGGCTGCGGTTGCCCAATTTTTCCATGAGGACATCATGGAACACCAAGTCAAAGGCTTTTTTAAAGTCCAAATATATTATATCAACCTCTTCCCTTTTGCCTAGGTGATATGTCATGTGGCCATAGAAGGAAATGAGGTTGGTCAGACAAGACCTACCCACAACAAACCTGTGCTGGCTATCTCTCATAATATTGCCTTCTGCTAGCCTGTCAAGAATGGTTTCTTTGATCATTTTTTCCAAGATCTTCTCAGGGATTGAGGTCAAATTGCTTGGTCTATAGTTCCCCGGGTCTTCTTTGCTCCATTTCTTGAACATGGATGCCACATTGGCCCTCTTCCAATATTCAGGTACTTTTCCTGAGACCCACAAGTTCTCAAATATCCTTGCCAGTGGCTGCACTATGATGTCTACCAGTTCCTTTAGCACTCTTAGGTGCAATCTATCCAGACCAGCTGATTTGTGGGGTCCAGCCTCTCAAGATGCTTCTTCACATGATCCATGCCAATAGTGGGCATATATTCATCCTTACCCTGGTCATCCCACCTCATGAGCTGGGTGGTCCTATAGTTTGAGATGTATATAATTTGAGATAATGGGTCTCTTTTATTTGAACTCTGGTGATTAATTCATTGTTTTTCCTTTTGAGCAAGCCAAAGAGGAAAATGTTGGAATAGCAAGCTGGCTTATTTATACCACTATCAGAATTTCAATAAAGACCAAGATGAACAAAATCGGTCATTTGTTGCAGTCATGGGCCTAAATGTTGTTCCACCTATTTTATTTATCTGACAGAACTGAGTTCATTCAAACATGAATTTCTGTCTGAGAAGCTGATGAAAAAAACTGTATTTACTCAAATCCAAGATAAGCACCCCCTGCCCCCTCAATCAGCATGAGGGAGGAAAAAACTCATTTGGGATTTGAGTACCCACTCAGATGCCACCTACCTATAGCCAGAAAGGCTTGTTTGGTGAGGAAGGAGGCATGTGGCTGGGTACAACATGTGGGAGACTTTGGACTATAGGGAGGGAGGGGGAACTACAGCCTGTCCTCCATACCTGTACCTGCTTCTTCTTTCTGTACCTACCCCCTTACACCCTGCCTCTCTCAATTCCACCACTCTTCCACACCCAGATGCCCCCTCCTCCCTTACCTTCTGCTCCAGCTCTGGCTCTCCTTTTCCCTGGCTTGGTTGGACTGTGGACAGTCTGAGGCCACCACTGCTGCTGACTGCCTGGAGGAGCATAGCTGCAGCATAAGGTAAGTGATTGGTAGGGACTTAATGTGGGAAGGTACCAGTGACAAGTGGCAAGGGTCAGGTACAGGCATGGGGGGAAGGCAAGAATAGGCATGGATGGAAAAGGGTTGGGATCAGGCTGCAGGGGGGAGTAGGGAGTGGGAGAGACAGGGCAGAGGATGGTGCGGGTAAACTGCAGGGGGGAGCAGGGTAGGGGAGCCAGAGAGTGTGGGGCTAGAGCAGGCACCAGGGGGACACAAAATAGGTGGCACATGGCAGGAGAAAGTCATGGGGGTGGGGAGACAGGTACAGGGGACAAAAGTGCAGGGGAGCAAGTGACAGAGGTCTGGTCCCTGACTTCTCTGCCACTGATTTCCCTGCCACAGCAGCAGGGGGGATGTAATTTTTTATGACCTTCTATTAAATAGATTCTATACCAGAAAAATTATGATAAATTTATAATTTTCCAGGCATAGAATCTAATTATTGTGGGAAGATCATCTTAAATTTGAAGTCATCCTAGACTCATATAAGTATGATGTATCACAGAATAAAACAAATGGAGATGACAAGGAAATATGTTCCTTAACTTATATTTTAGGATACATTAAATAGCAAACCAATTTGTATTTTAATCAGGGATGTGTGATAATCACAGATCCTGGTCTTTTCTGGTAAAAATCATCAATTTCCGGCTTAAAAAAAAGGAACCCAAAATGCACATTTTTCCATGATTAAAATGAAATGTCACTAATATCTATCTATCTATCTATCTATCTATCTATCTATCTATCTATCTATCTATCTATAATGGTGCTTCATTTTAATCACAGGAAAGTGTGGATTTGGGGTTCCTTTTTTTAATTGAAAACTGGGGATTTTTTCTATCAGAGAAAATCAGGACCCCTGCTGATAATTGAGCTATATCTTTTTTTTAAAACTCTTATTTATTTTATTTAAACAGGCTCAGGGTGGCCCACAGTAAGAAAAAATAATAACTTAAAAACAGAAAAGCAAGAGGACCAATATCGCTTAAAAGCAAATTAGAATATCAAGACTAAATACATATTATCCTAATGTTGTTTGATGGATGCCTGCCAAAATCCAAAGATCTTTTAGCACTTCTGAAAGATATGCAGGCTTGGGTTCTGGTGGGCCTCAAGAAGGAGGGAGTTCCTGAGCTGAAAAACAATTATGGATTTTGACCTCCCATATATTTTTGCCATGATGAACTACAGTATGCAAATGAGACTGGGCTGCTTAAGGAATAGAGGAGGCCTGTAAAGTAAGCTTTCATTGAATCCAAACAATGCTTATCTTACTATAGCCCTGAAAGCATCTGGCTTTTCTTGGATCAGGACCTGTCCACAACTTGGGCCAGTAGGGCTTAATAAATATATAATACGTAAAAGGGTTTAAAGAATATATAGTACATAGGTTACATACAATAACATTTTAAATGTATGGAATAAAAAGTCACATTGTTTCTGTTTTTACAAGGTGGAACTGATCTAGTGTACAAGGACTGGACCATCAATCCTTTCAGATTATGAGAAACAATGCTCTTCTCCCTAATTGAATGTCTAATAGAAATTATTAGGAAGCAAACTGTTGGAAATATAATTCCATTCCTGACAGCACAAATAAGGTTATTCTAATGAGAATGTGACAGCAATAAACTGTATTGAATGTCCTTTAGACCAAATATATTATAGTTAATAGATATTAATGTGCACCAGTGAACACATTCTGTATCGCCCCAATGTGAAGAAAAAGTGCTAGAACAGTTTTGACAAAACTATATTTGAAGCATTAGATCTGGTCTTGAATATTTAGTCATACCTTCCTTGCCTTGTAAAAGGTAAAAGAAATGACAATATGTGATTTTTCCTTACTTTGCAGATAAATATATGAAAATAATACAGTATGCTATATGTCAACAAGATACTTTTATCATATTCTATTAAAGGAATTGTCAAGGTTCACTTCATTGGAGTCTCCTTGCGTGGCTACAGGATAAGCTTTTGCAAGCTGTCTATTTGTACAGAACTAATAGCCAACGTCTCTGTTGTTTTCAGTTTATCATCAATGTTTTTGCTGAAAGCAATGCAGTTCAGGAGAATGATGAGCCATACAAACATATGCCCCTTGACAACATAGTGTTGCTGATAGAAACAGAAATTGATAGGTATGATTCCCTGGAGAAACCCCAAACACCTGCAGCTCCAGATGTCTCACCATGAAGATGCAGATTATGATGAAATTACTCAGTTATGGGATAATGAGTCAAAGATGTATTGAAGAGTTTTGATTTGCTTTGCTCTTTCATGAGCGCCTTGCCTCTGCAATTTAGCCTTAAGCTTGATCATACAGTACAGATAGCATGGCACTTTCTAGCTGTCATTATTTGGCTTTCTTTGTACCATACTTTTTAAATGTTTAGAAGTCTGCTTATTTTCAGGGGATAGATGCCATTTTCTCTAGCAGAGTTGATACAGTATGTTGTAGAGATAAAGACCATATTCTTGTTCATTTTACCTTTTGCTTTTCCTTAGTCTAAAATAAAAGTAATTTTGTAAATATAAATTTGATTAACATTAGCAAAAAAAAGAGTGAGATACTAGACCGAGAACTACAGGTCAGTCACATCTTACGTTCTAAAGTCAGCACGTAAGGCAAAAATCGCATATAGTCAAATTGCATATTACTGTGCCAGCGATTTGTCTCGTGGTGACTGCCTCTGCCTCCAAAACCTCCTGCCACCGCCACAGAGCCATGCTTAGAGCTGTGCAGCCAGCAGCAGCGGTGCAGCACGGGTGGTGGTGGAGATGGCTGCGTGCCGCCCAGCCACCACCATACTGCCAGTGGTGACTGCCTCTGACTCCAAAACTTCCTGCTGCTGCTGCGGAGCCATGCTTAGAGCTGTGTGGCTGGCAGCAGCGGCACAGCACAGGGTGGTGGTGGGGATGGCTGCGTGCCACCCGGCCACCACCATGCTGCTGCTACTACCCAGGGGCTGGCCACACAGCTCCAGGCATGGCTTCATGGTGGCAGCGGGAGGTTTTGGAGGCAGAGGCAGTCACCGCTGGCAGCATGGTGGTGGCTAGGCCTCCAGGTAAGCGGCAGCACCACGTGCAGACTCAAGCCCCACCCCCACCCTGTGTATAGTTGAATTCGCGCAAGTAAAATGCGTGTATGATTCGACTGACCTGTATTTTAAAACTAACTGGGAGAAAATAGGAACTGTATCTAAATGTGCACTTAGCCTAACCAATATAGAGAAATACTTAAGTTTCCTGTGGAGATATAGAAAAATAACTTACAGGCCTTCAGGGAAGGTTTCTACATAACAAAGTACTTCAATAACTGTATTTGAGGGGAAAATTGATTTCATCCTCTTGGGAAAAAGCCTCCTCAAAGTATAGTCCACTTTCCACAATTCTCTTCTTCATTTCTTCAATTGAGAGACTTGATAGAATGCTTAGCTAAAATGGGCAGTCAAAATGTCTTGACCTAAACTCATTGGGCCCCAATATGAAAGTCTGAACCATTTCTGGATTGTCTTTTCCTGAAGATAATTATCAAGGAAATACATTCTCCATCAGTATACATTTATGGATAATTTCTCTCCAGTTGTGCCCTTATTATTTTTGTGGTTGTTACTATTGCTTTTCATTTGTTTAGGTTATTTTAGCATCTAGGATACACATTTATGGTCAAAGACCGCATTGTGCTAGTTGTACAAATAGAACAAAAACCGAGTTCTTTCTCTTAAATGGTTGCAAATGGGTAAGATAGAAGAAAACAGATGGATACAGAATGACCAGGAGAGAGACAGAGAAACAATGAGACAATGTTACTCAGTGCGACTGGTGGGATTCTTAGCCCAACAGAATCTTTACTGTTGTTCATGGTAATGGCAAAGAAGAGTTTTAAGAAGGGATGTATTCATGTGTATAGAAAACTCTTCCCAGGTTACACGAGTATGTCAACATGAAAAAAACCCCATGAAGGTGCCTATTTAAAAGTCAGCTACGACATGTTGAGTGCAGTTGGCAGCAAAGTTAGGCAAGGAGGCAAGTAGCCTAGAATGGACTAGGAATTACTTAGAAAAGTTCGATGCTTTCAAGTCATCAGGGCTGGATAGGATGCATCCAAAGGTACTGAAGGAATTAGTAGAGGTAATTTCAGAGCTATCCTCTTTAGAATTCATGGAAGTCAAATAAGATCCCAGATAATTGGAAAAGGGCAAATATAGTTTCCATCTTTAATTGAGGGAAGAAGGAGGATCTGGGAATTATAAAACAAACAGCTTAACCTTGATCTCAGATCATGGAGTAAGTCATCAAAGAATCTACTGTGAAAACCTTAGATGAGAACAATGGATGCAGACAGAAGTGCAACTCAGCACTGTAACTGAGAACATTTTGCAGGTAATGCTCTGAGTTACAACAATCTCCTGGAATAAAAAGAAGTTCACTGTTGGTTCAAAGTGGGGAGGGGAAATTAGCTGTTGGCTGGGAGCCTGCAGCTGCTTTCCTCTAGCAATGCCCTGGGAGATGTATTAGAGCCCCCCCAACCCCTCGCCCCACCTCCTCAGGGGCTCCAATACATGTGCTCCACCCTCCAGCATGGGCTGAAACCTCCCCAGACTGAAATCCCACTGCTCCCTTCTCCTCCTCCCAGTCTGAAAACAGCTCCAGGCTGACAGGCAGTGAAAACAGAAGTTACAGAAGATGCCCTGATTTAAAATGTCTTCAGATTTTCACCTGATTGGCCATTTTTGAAGCTGTCTACAGCTGTGAACTTGTATTTGGTCACAGGTATAAACTGCTTTCTGTGGCAGACTGGGCAAAAATTGACACTTCTGTCTGCACTCAATGTGATCAGGAATTGCCAGCATGGATTTATCAAGAGCAAGTCATGCTTGGCTAACTTCATTTCCTTCTATGATAAGGTGACAGACTCTGTGGCTGCAGGGGAGAGCAGTGCTTGTGATATTCTTTGACTTTAGCAAGGCTATAACACTGTCTCCTATGACATTTTTGTCATTATCAAGCTATGGAGATGTAGACTAAATGAGAGTACTGTAAAGTGGATATATGACTACTTAGATCATCATAACCAGTGAGTAAATTTCAGTGGCTCAATGTCTAGTTCAGAGCAGGTATCAAGTGGGATTCCCCAAGAATCTATCCTAGGCCTTGTACTGTTCAATATCATCATTTATGATTTGGCTGATGATATTGCATGACTACTTAGCAAATTTGTGAATAACACCATATTGAGTGGAACTGCAGATCCAGAGGGCAGGGCTAGGCTCCAGAATGGCCTGGATAGAGTGGAAAAATTGTCTGCAATCAATCAGATGAAATTCAACAAGGACAAATGAAAAGTCCTGCACTTGGGACAGAATACCTTTATGCACATATACAGATTGCAGAGTGATTGACTAGGATGCAGTACTGCAGAGAAGGACCTGAGGGTTCCACTAGAGACTATGGGCAATATAAGCCAACAGTGTGCTCCTGTTACAAAAAAAACCCAGACAAACAAACAAAAAAACCCCACCAAAACCCCCAAAACAAAAAACAAACAAACAAAAAACCTCAACAGTATACTGCTTGGTATCAAGAGGAGTCTCACAACAAATCAAGGTAAATGATTCTTCCATTCTACTGTACACTGTGGGGACCTCAACTGGAGTTTTGTGTCCAGTTCTGGACCCCACTCTTCAAGATGCACAAAGCAGCAGAAGTTATTAGGGACCTGGGAAGTATGACTTATGACAAAAATCTAAAGATTATTTAGTCTGGAGAAGAGAAGTCTGTAGTGGGGTTTGGAGAGGCGGGGGGATTTGATAGACAGTGTTTAATACCTGAAGGGCAATCATAGAGAGGATGGATATAAACTTTTCTCTGAGTGTAGGGAACAGGAACAATGGCCTCAAGCTGAACCAGGGGAAGCTTAGGTTGGAGATTAGGAGGAACTTTCCTACTATAAGGGTGGTCAAGCATTGGAATAGGCTTACTAGTACTGTTGTGCAACCTCATTCCTTGGGAATTTTCAAAAGCGTATTGGACAGGCACCTGGCTGGGATGCTTAGTTAGGGATGATTTTGCCTTGAGCAGGTGGCTAGACTAGATGATCCCTTCCAGTCCCACTTGCCTATGATTGGTAGGGAAAGGTTAACTGTAAGGTTTCTTAATAGTGAGGATAAGTAATCTAATTTTGTTCTCATAGAGAAGAGACAGTAGAGAGAAATAAAAGGAGAAGACTGTAAAGGGTCAGGATTTGCTCTTTCTGTAGTGACTTCAGCTGTGGGATTCACTTAAAAACCTGTAGATTCTTAGTCCTCTGCTGATACTGATTTCAAACCGCCTTAATCACCACCACTACTTCCTTATCAAATCTACTTTTCTGACATATGACTCCAATGCAGCTATGACATATGGCTCCAGTGATCCTCTGTGCCACTAGGTAAGAGTTGGGATGATAGTTACCAAAAAAGTGTCTGTGCCTATGCTATATACAAGCTATTATTCCAGATGTGGGCATAGGCCATAAATGGCATGTCTATATGTCCCATGTAGGACAGCCATAAATAAATAACTACTAATCCATTTACTCTTGTGTGGAAATACATAGATGAAAATACTCTGGGAGTATCAATAACAGTGACCACAGGGGCCTAGAGCAGTAGTCTACAGCATCTTTGCCTGTGTATTTCCAGTGCTAGAGTGTATGAGTGGGAGCCAATGTAGTTGGGATAATCCTAGTCAGAGCACGCTGGCATTATGCTATAGGCATGCCTAAAGTGTGCGGACCCTTCCAGCTACTTTTCCCCTACCACTCTGTTTCTGACCTCTCTCCTAAAAAAAAATCCTAGATGAATAGAATATTTTAAGCAGTGTTTGGAAGATAAGTATGCTGGTGACATGGAGGTGGCTGAATGGCACCTATCTGAATCAAGATGATAATGAAAGATTTGCAGATAGATATACCCATATTTGGGAATGCATATGGGGAAAAACACAACCATCATTTAGTTTGATTCCTGTAATATAAGTTATTACAAGAACAGACTTATTTCAGTAAATATGAACCTTTCAGAAATGGATCATCTTTAACGCTTTCCTAATACTTTTACTAGAGAGAGGGCTAAGTTGGTACTCAGGTTGGGTCATACTTTATTGCATAAGTCCCAAATAAATCATTTCATGAGTCTGTTTCTAAGGGAATATTCCAACAATCATTGTAAGTATTTCTATTTGTGTAACCTGAAGGAAAAAATTAATTTTCTGCTCTTTGGCCTAATGGATAAAAGTAATTGAGATGAACATACAATCATGCAATTTTCAAATCCATTCCAAAGAAATTAGATTCTTTTGTCTAAATAAGAGACGATGTGCTGACTTCCCTTGTGAATACAAATGACAATATAGTGCCTTGTTCTCCACCTCTCATAGTAAATTGAAATCTCACAAAGAACTTCTTGCTCAAACTCAGTAAATTGCAAGAGAAAACAAAAACAAATACTATGTAATTAGTCACACCATTAGAGTTTGAATTCAAACTGAAAACATATGTTGGCTAGCCAATTATACTGTCTTACAAATCACACTTACAAACCCCTGTCTATTGGTGTGCTGTCAAGCATTATTACTCTACAGAAGCAAAGTAATATGAATAGAAGTATGTATGTGTGTGTGTGTATCAGTTTTGCATGAATGGCAAGTAGTGTAGTCATGTTTTTCTTGTTAATGTTCAGAATAAGCATACTCATCTTCAAATCCATATCCAAAGGCTGAAATCTCTTATTAGCAATAGATATTTTACAAAAGTAAAAAAACAAAACAAAACAAAACAAAAAAAAAAAACAACCCATGATTTTCCTTGGTGGTTGCAGATGTCAGGAGATAACTGGCATATCTCAAAACTAATGAGACCTTTATATGTTTCCGAGGACTAAAAGTTTTGCAGCCCATGAAAATAGTGCAGTCAACAGCACAAAAAAAGAAAAAGAAAGAAAGAAAGAAAAAAAAAAAGACAGCTATTTGCAAGTTGGAAAAGTTTTGCAGCAGTAGATCAGGGGTACCACCATCATTGCTATCCTGTCCTCTGTTCTTCTTGTTTTTGTGGTTATCACTCCATGTAGGTGTGCATGAGTGCTTGATTTGAGGGATTCCTTTGGGTAATGTTTGCCTGTTGATGCATAGGATTGATTCAATAATGGGGCCTCTTCTAATCCTATATTCCTATCACTGGTTGTGTCTACATGAGATACTTAATGCCCATTGGACTAATTCTATTGCACATTGGCATGGCTGGCAAAAACTATGCTAATGTGCAGTAGATTCGTCCAATGAGCATTAAGCATCAACTAAAAAAACATTCATCTGCACTAATGCGCAGTAGCGCCAATGATGTTGCATCAAGTTAATACCTACTATTACAGGTACTAACTTAAAGCGCTGTAATTACAGTGCATTAATGAATGTGTAGCTGTGCCCACTCTTGCTAACAAAAGGACAGTTGGGAGTTAGATAATGAAGTGGAGGCAGCTATGATACCTCCAGAAGATATTTAGTTAATGATTAACCCAGCAGTTCTCTGATGGGGTGCCACAGCTCCTTGGGGTGCCATTGAGACCCTTTCAGAGGTGCAGCAGTACAGGTGCTGCAACCACAGTTAAGTTAAACTGCCCAAGTGCATTGTGTGGAGATAGAGTGGGAAGTGGTCATGGTCACTGTTCACTCCTGCCTGCCCTAGTTTTATCAGATCTACTTAATGCATGAAGGAGCTTCTACCCTTCCAGTCCAGTCTTGCTTAGTTCTCATGGAAATAGAGGCATGTGGGATAGTTCCCTTGGTGGCAGTGGTGGCAGTAGCAGTACAGCAGTGTGGGAACATGCAGGGAACACATATGTATATCTTGAGGCTTCCATACCTGAATATAAACCTAATGAGGTAAAACTAATGCAGGCAGGATTGCCTGCTCCTCCTTTAGCTATTTCCCTGTTGTCTCTGTATGAGGCATAAGTGGTTGTTGCACCCAGTGACAGCAGCAGGACCATGATGCTGAGGCAAGCTGAGGTAGAACAAGAGTGGTTCTGAACCAGGGTGCCATTAAATTCAATACAATTTTGCCTTGAATCTAAAAAGGCTGGCAGTCACTGGGTTAACTACTGCCCTGCCACAAATTATGTTAAAGTAACATAATTTCAGGGAAGCAAAACTTCCATGCAGTGGTGACTTAGTAATACACAGGATAATTTTGAAACATAAATTGAAAGCTTTTTTTCTTCTTAAGGTGACTTCAAGGCATATTTTCACCAATATTCCTTGTCTTCAATTTCCAAGTAAATGCCATGTTTTTATACAGTTTTAAGTTTTCAAATAATAGTTTTTCTTCAAATTCTATTTCAGTATTCCTATGCCACTTTGGAGTCACATGGAACAGCCATACTAATTAGTTAGAAAAACAAGGAGAAATAGGTCTGACTTTATTACACAAAATAAATGACAGGGAATAATTAAACAAACTGCATGTATTGTGAAAAGTAAAACAGCTTTCTGGATTTTTCCCCATTGTTAACGTAAAATTTACTAGCAATACATATAAGAATATGTGCCTTTCATCTTGATGTTGTCCCTTTATGAATTCAATTGCACAGGGGATAAATTCATTTCAAAAGTTGGATCCCCATAATTTTATTTATTAGAAGCCAAAAGCTTAAATAGAGTGAAACATCTGAATTATAAGTAGAGTGACAGTGGTAGCTTTATTTACAATTTCAAAGGAATTAAATTAGAATGAACCATGTTCCATTATGTATCTGGGTTATTAATGTATAAAAGCTTGAGAAAGGAGCTTCATGCACATACACCCTTCACAGCTCTCTTATCTTATCTCACATATGAACTATATGGAAGAATGTCTTGATCCTTTGTACCTTTTTTCTCTTTTGTGCATGAGCCTTGAAGAGTATATCATTTCATGCTCTGATTATACCTTAATATTTGGATACAAGGACTACTTTCAATATAAAATATTCAGGGGAACATTACAATTATATTCAAACTCTTTTTGAATAGCTTGAAAAAAATTCCAGCTCCAATGTAGAAGAATTAGACCCTTCACATTTTGCTCAAATATATGAATATTCAATATGTTTATTATGGGTAGGTACAAGCATTACATTTAGATGAGATGTACAAGCAAGGTTAGGTTGACCCAAATCTAAGGCAAGATCTAAATTCTCAGGGCTTAAATCACCTAAAAGTAGCACACCTAATCTAAGTTATTTGACTTTGGGAGTTGAGCTAACTTGAGATCAACCTGGGTTAACCCAGTGTAAAATGGGTTAACTAAGTCTAGTGAATCTCTGCACACATTCACAGCATAGTCCCAGGGTTAGGAAAGCCCAGCCACTCACCCTAGCCCCAGAGCTGTAGTGTTTCTACCCCCAACCCTGTCCAGGCTATTTTTAGGCCCCTGACTGGGCAACTCCCTCTGCTAACCCACTAGCCACACCTGGACCCTCCAGGCCCCCAGACCTGCCATTCATCTCCCTCCTTCCCACAGACCTGCCAGTCCCCATCCCTGAGGACCAGCCAGCCCCCTGATCTCATCAGCCCTTCCCACCCCAAGTTGCTTACCTAGTGCCACTCCTGACAGTGGAAAATGCTTGCCTGACCATCCCAATTTAGGCTTAAGCCACTTAAAGTAAGCCATATCAAACTAGAGTCCTACAAATGCTTGTTCATACCCTATGCCCACAGACTGGTAAAGTAAAAGAAGTCCTGAGTTACTCATCTTATTTAAAAATAAGTATAGAGGCAGTAGTAGAGGAAGCTGCAGATTGTACAGAATTTAAAAGATAAATTGGGATACACCACCTGAAGCAAGTCAGAATGGATTTAAGTAAAGCCACATTAAAACTTCTAAAATTCTATAACTAATATGAATGAATTTGACTGTCATCCTGTATAAAGTCTGGAGGGTGCCTTTAGTAAGTTCTTTAAAATTCAGAAGTTAATAAAACCATAGACTACAGTTTACAACTTCATATAGATAAAAATAGAAAACAGATATTCAAAGCAGTTTCTTTTTCATATAGTGTTAAAAAAACATTGTTATTGTTATCTTGTCAGGATTTGAACACTAAGATGCATCTATTGATTTATGTCTGTGATCCATTTTACATATTGGACAAAGTGGTATTTGAGAAATAAAATATATGGCTCTTGTTCCTCTCTAGCTTACTAATGAATTGGCAGTTTGTTACCTAATGATGTCCCCAAGGGGAGATTTACTAACAATGAAAAACCAGAGACATAGAAAGAAATGCTTCCTGTGGCCGTCTTCTTAAAGTAGTTGTATGGTGAATTAAAAAATACCAGAGAACATGGCTTATGCTTAGCTCAAGCATGAGTGCAAATTATTCACATACACAACTATAGAGGTTTGTTTTTTCCTGTTTGTTTGTTTTATTTTTTTTTAAAGAAAAGCTTATCCAGCTGCTATGGATAAGGCTTTACACTTTTGAGGAATTTGCTTCTGAGCCTTTTTTAATGAATATTTTACCCTGTGTAAAACTTAATTATAGACATACATATCTCTTATATTTTATCCTTCTTATCACCCACTCAGTATATCATCCAGCCCTAGTGAGACAAAATAACTTTTAATGGTTTTATCTACACATGCTATTAGTGGACATGAATAAACTCTGGAGCTTATGGCTTCAGAGTTTATTGCTCCCTGGTGTGCCATTTGAATGTGTATCTGGGAGCAATTAACTCCAGAGCAATAAGCTTTGCCATTTATTCACATGCAGCATGTGGAACTGGATCAGACCAGCTCCAGCTGGCGGAGGGCCATGAGAGTCAGCCTGCTGGCCCAGGGCTACTCCTTCCCCAAGCTCAATGTGCTGTGGAGGGACTGGCTGGGCCACGAAGGAGCTTTTGTGTGGGGGCTAGCTGTCAGGCAACTCCTGCACTGAAGCACCCTCATGCCCCAACCACCCTCATGCCCCTCGGCCCCAATCAGTGTCTACATGTGCACTACTGTGGAGTGAAAAACTCTGCAGTAAATTAGTTTTCTCCACCTAATAAGGGAGCTTGTTTAGACACCGAAACTAATTAGTCAACTGAGCAGTAAACATCTTGTGTAGATGCACCCAGTGTTATTGCAAGAGCTGCTTGTACATTTAAGGAACATTTGTGGTTATATTTGTTGAAAAGTATAAATTATCTAAATCACACAGATTAACCATGGCAGAATGGAAAAATATACTTGTGTAGGTTCTCTGTTTTCTGGACTTGGTATATTATACAGAGTTATGTTTATGAATAAATGATAGACAAATGAAAATAGGAATTATGAGAAGAAAGTCATTATTGCAGAACTTGGTTATATTATATGCTATTCATCCATTTACTTTGTTGAATAAATGAATATGCTCAAAAATACCTGTGGAGCAACAAGTGCTTAAGATATCACTGGGTTAGAAGAAGTTGTTTTTCTGCAATGCTTAATTCTGTAGGACCTAGGGAATTATACTGTAGCACTTAGTGGAGATTTTAAATGGTGAAACATATTCTTAGGCAGCAGTCATAAAAACCATAAATGTTGAATGATATGGAACTGAACAATACAAGTGACAATGTTCCTTATCCTGTTGCAAACAAACCACACCCTCTATATAGAAACCTTTTTATATCATTGCTGCAGTTTTGAGGGTCACAGCTTGCCTTTGAGAAAGGTTGTTCTTCTGTAAATAAGATGAAAAGAATATAAATTAAGGACTAAAATAAGAGATTAAGAATGTTTTCTGTTTAGATTCAAAGAAATATTCTTTGAAATAAATCCAAAGTTATTGTCACAAGGAAAAAAATGAAATAGCTATTTCAGCTTATTACAAAGCTCTAATACTTCAAACACATTTTAGATGACTTTTTAGATAATTTAGACTCCATGAACTTGGTGGCCTCAGATTAGACTGATGAACAATAATTTCTATCACTACTCATTTCCTTGGGTGGTAATTAACCATGAGTATATGTATTCAGTGTGCCTGCCTCTAGTGAGACCTATAATAAGATTTATTGACATTACCATGGATATGAGACACAACTTATTCCACACAAAGGTATAAAATGGCTCATTCCTACCTGGCTGAAACTGAAGGTTAAAGGTTGGAATTCTATGATAGATCTTCAGTTAACATGCAATATTAAAATGGAGAGATATCTGAGGGATCCTACATTATTTATAAGTGATCTCCATCAGATGAGACATTAAATTGAAACTCTTTTTTGCCTTCAGGTAAAATCTAATAAAATTCATTGGTAGTTTTAGAGATGACTACAAGATAACCATAATCTAGTGGCTCACAAATAACCACAATAAGCTAATGAAAATGATGAGAGTGCACAAATTTATAGGATATAATCATATCATTGTCTTTTTTTAATCTAATCTATTGTTGATGTACGTATTTCTAATATATCTAGGTGTATTCTATGTGCCATGTCAATCAGACACTATTATAAAGGATAAATGCTCTGTATAAACATGATTACAGCTAAATTTCTTTTTAAAGCCTCATTCCACATCCTTTTCAATACCTACACAATAAGACCAGAGCAGCCTGAAATTAGGATGTGAAGTTAGTATCTGGAGTAGAATTTGGTAGGCAGTATCTGTGCATATCAATGCAAGATGTTTACCACAGAGAAGACTAATTAGTTCCACATTAAAGGTCTCACATCTAGAGGTATGGTCCTATTATACCACAGGAAACGAATTAACTCTGCAGCCAGATAGTACTTACTTGCAAGTACTATCCTGTTGCAGAGTGTTTTATTCTGCAGCAGTGCATAGTTTTTTACTCTTCAGCATCTCATGTTTTATTCTGTAGCAGGGCATGTGTAGATGCTGAAATGGCTGGCTGGGGAACAAGGATGCTTCAGTGTGGGGGCTGCCTGCCATCTGGCCCTGCATTGGAGCATCCTGGTGTCCCAGTCAATCCCTCCACCGCACATTGAGGTGGATCAGAGCAGCCCTGGGCTGGCAGGCTGTCCCCCTAGGGCCCCTGCCAGCCACGAATGCTCCTACCTGGCTCAATGTGCTGTGCTTCCAGGTCCACGTTCAAACAACAAACTCCTGAGTTTATTGCTCCTGGGTGCATGTTCAAACAGTGCACCTGGAAGCAATAAACTCTGGGATTATTTGCTTCATATTAATTGCACATGTAAACGCACCCAAAGATAGGATCCACTCAGGGGTTTAATGCACTTATTCTTCCTACCTTGAATTAATTCATTTAACTTTCCCAAATGCTTCCATGTAGACATACTGTAAATTGTTAGAGGAGATATTTTATGAACTAATGTATAGCATATAAAGATGCAGAAAACTATTGTTTTCAGAGCACAAATATCACCTTAAAACATGCACTATACAGTGGAAACAGCAGCTTGCTTTTAACACAAATAAGAACTGTTGTTATATTCTGCTTCTGTAATTTATAGACATGTTTTTCTCATAGGTGATAGAGTACAGGATACTGTATATTCTCAAATACAAGATGACCTGGAAGGGTATGGGCAGTGGCCTGGAAGGGTGTGGGCAGTGGAGTCCCTCAGGGCTCGGTCCTTGGACCGATACTCTTTAATGTCTTCATCGGCGACTTGGACGAGGGAGTGAAGTGTACTCTGTCCAAGTTTGCAGATGACACAAAGCTATGGGGAGAAGTGGACACGCCAGAGGGCAGGGAACAGCTACAAGCAGACCTGGACAGGTTGGACAAGTGGGCAGAAAACAACAAAATGCAGTTCAACAAGGAGAAATCCAAAGTGCTGCACCTAGGGAGGAAAAATGTCCAGCACACCTACAGCCTAGGAAGTTACCTGCTGGGTGGCACGGAAGTGGAAAGGGATCTTGGAGTCTAGGACTCCAAGATGAACATGAGTCGGCAGTGTGACGAAGCCATCAGAAAAGCCAATGGCACTTTATCATGCATCAGTAGATGCATGATGAATAGATCCAAAGAGGTGATACTTCCCCTCTATCGGGCGCTGGTCAGACCGCAGTTGGAGTACTGTGTGCAATTCTGGGCACCGCACTTCAAGAGGGATGCGGATAACCTGGAGAGGGTCCAGAGAAGGGCCACTCGTATGGTTAAGGGCTTGCAGACCAAGCCCTATAAGGAGAGACTGGGGCACCTGGACCTCTTCAGCCTCCACAAGAGAAGGTTGAGAGGCGACCTTGTGGCTACCTATAAGTTCATCACTGGGGCACAGAAGGGAATTGGTGAGGTTTTATTCACCAAGGCGCCCCCGGGGGTTACAAGAAATAATGGCCACAAGCTAGCAGAGAGCAGATTTAGACTGGACATTAGAAAGAACTTCTTCATAGTTTGAGTGGCCAAGGTCTGGAACGGGCTCCGAAGGGAGGTGGTGCTCTCCCCTACCCTGGGGGTCTTCAAGAGGAGGTTGGATATGCATCTAGCTGGGGTCATCTAGACCCAGCACTCTTTCCTGCCTATGCAAGGGGTCGGACTCAATGATCTATTGAGGTCCCTTCCGACCCTAACATCTATGAATCTATGAATCTATAAGTGTTTTCCTCCAATTAGCATAGGAGAAAAAGCCCCTCATCTTATAACTGCATATAAGGGGATCTCACTAAATGCATTGTCTATCATTAAACTGTTGTCAAAAGCAGTATGTGCTCAGTAACAGAAACCAACGATGAAGCTGATTAAATGCAGCCAACACCAAATATGACTATAACATACATGGCACACACTGGGCAAATAAACTGAGGGGAACCTACTACAAGAATATACTAGTGCAACCTATCTGAATAAGACATATGGTAGTCCGTCAAGCACAGTCCCTCTCCCTGGCAACTCTTAAAGTCATGGAGAGCCACAACATTGCATACCAAGAATCCCTCTGTCAGCCCCTCAGCCTGGCACATGTGATTAGTGTGGCCCTGCCCTCCACCAGGTGAAGCTGGATCAGGTTGCCCAGTGTCTCATCTGCATATACATTTTTGGATCATCCCAGTACTTGCATCAAGAACAACCAGTTCCAGTCATGAATGGGAGCTAATTAGCACATGGATCCTTTGTGCTACATACACATACTGAGCAATGCTGAGCTGTGCTGAGCTGTGTGGCCAACATGGAGCGTGGGGTCACATTAATCAGAAGTGCCAGGCTGAAGGAGTGGTGGACAGGAATTTTGCAATGTTGTGGTTCACTATAGATGGAAATGCTGATGATTCTTATGGGGCCCAGTCTAGTGAATTATATGGTAAATCATGAGCCTTTTGGCTTTAGACTAATACAACGCATAGTGTATACTAGATATAAGTAGGTGCCAAATTGCTGTTCAAAATTGTGTTTGTGAACATGTGTGCCAAAACCTTTGTCAGTTTCAAAAAAAGGTGAGGTGCAACAATTCTCAATGAATTAAATGTATGGGTATTGTATGCGAGCTGCTATAGCCATATTTAATTTAAAGGTTGTTGTTCTCACATTTGCTTCTCACAGTAAGGCATCAGGGATGGGACTGCTAGGCGAAAAAGTTGTGGGGAGCAAAAGGGCTACTTGAGCAAGCAAAAGGGCTATATGAACCCTGAGATTTATTTTCCCTGCTGTAGTGTGGGAGGGGGACAAATTCAAAGTAAGCCTCCAATAATTAGATTCTGTATCTGGAAAAATTATTTAAAAATATAAATTTTCCAAAGATAGAATCAAATTATTAGGGTGTTATTTTATTATCAGGGTCATCTCCTCTTTGAGTAACTGCGGCGTTTTATTTCTTAATCTTCCCACCAAGATTGTATCTGTATTGAAATTGATTCTAATATTGTTCAGCAACATCATGTTTTATTTAGTTAGTATGGAAATCTCAGCAGATTCTAGACTGATGCTATATTTGTTTGCAACCTCACCATCCAGTATTATTTTATATTATAGAAGCTAATCTTCTTGCTTAGTTCCTGCTGGTAATTGCCAAAGGAATAATGACTGCAAAACCAATGGAATGAACAAAAAATCCATATTGTTATTAACATGCTAAGGATAATATATGGGTCCCATAGTGTATATAAGTCTATAACTCATCTGAAAGGCTACACTGTTGTCATAACCCGTGAGGGAACAGCTTGACTCATTTGTATAAATGGCAGTAGGACCCCAAGAGACTGAGTTCAGCTTGGAGTCATAAACAATGAAGGACATCAATTGTTATATGTGTAGGTTTAAATGTTTTTTCTAGCACTGGAAAATACGTTGTTTGATGCCATTACACTAACTAGTACATTTTTAATGTGCTACACAGGGATTTAGCTCCCCAGCCAGCTTTTAAGTCAGTGGGAGTTGCATATATAAATGTCTACCTGTGGCTTAGAATATTCTAGGATAAATTCAAAATCAAACTTTTCTTCGAAATGATTTCAATGAATCTCTGCTTTTATTGATACCAATGTGGAATATTATTACTTTCACCATAGCAAGTAATGGAATATTATTACTTTCACACTTGGGCCCAAATTATATTCCATTTACTAGGCAGACAAGGTTCTTTAGGTCAAGGAGATATATTTTATTAGACCAACTAAATAGGTGGAAAAAATATTCTTTACAAGCTTTTGGGCTTTTTCAGACATGCAGAAGGGTGTTTGTACCTGAAAGCTTGCAAAGAACAATTTTTCCAACTATTTATTTGATCTAATAAAAGATATAACATTTACCCAAAGAACCTACCTTGTCTCTATGTCTTTAGACCAACACCGTTACAACCAACAATCCTGCTTCCATTTATTAGATGTTTAAGGACAAATAGCAATATTTTTTCATATACTAGGGGTCATATTGTATTCCTTTCTGGTCATCCAGAAGATTGTTTCTGTTATTGCTGTCTACACAGAATTTTTACCTCACATGCATGTAGAAATTCTGTTCCTTGTTGAGTAGCGCTGCATGAAGAGAAGACTATATCTTCATGCAGACTATGTAGTAGGCTACTGCTGACCTCAGAGTCATTCTGGGAACCAAGAAAGGTTCAAAGAGACAAACTGTATACTCACAAACATAAATGTAAATACTGTAATGGCATTTTAATGGCAAATTTAATAAAGAAATGCAGGTAAGATGTAAATGACCAAATAACACAGTATGGCATATCAAGCAAATGCTAACATTTGTAAAAATGTGCCTTTATCTAAAGAAATAATAATTGTAAAATTAATTTCTGTAAGTCCTTAAGTCTTAAGAAGGCAGTAACTGTGGCCATCCTGTTAGGGAAAAGGGCTTCTCATCTAAGCTTCAAATTACATTTTATAAGAGCATTATAAGTATATAAGGGGTATACATCAGGATCTGGAGGTGTTGTCCTGAGGGGCCAGGCCAGCTCTCAGGATCTCAAAATTGCGCTGTTAGATGGGAGGGTGTGACACAATTGCACATACACACACTCAAAAATCAATTAGGTGCATACATACACATTATGTGCATACACCCCCCACCAGGTGCGCGCGTGCATGTGCACATGCACACACACACACACACACACACACACACACACAACACCAACTCAGGCACATGCATGTCCAAAATTACCAGCCTAGGTATATGCAGAGCTATCACCAATTCAAGCACCTACACACACTATACAGACCAAAAGAAATTAGACCAGAATCAATACCTGCACACCCAATACACATACACAGATCACTAATTTATATATCATGCACACAGTGACATACATGTATATCAGTTCACATACATATCACTCACCTATACATACACATAGGTGAGTTCCTAACTTGGGTGTTGTGGTGTATATGTATGTGCTTGGGGTACCTGGGGGAAGGTTAAGGTAAGAAAGAGAGTGACAGTATAGGGGGTGAAAGTTGCTGGGACTGGGATTAGAACCAGTAGACTAGAGAGAGAGAGCTGGGCTGAGGAGCTGAGGCTTGGGTTTACTTTAGGTTACTACTAGTGGAGACTGAGACTAAAGTTGCTGCTGCCAGGATTAGAACTGGCAGATTGGAGGGGAGTTGGTATAGCTTAAGGTTAATTGGTGTTAATTGAAAGAACAAAGCTGGCAGAACCAAAAAGTGATACTAGGGAGAAGCCCGGAAGCTGAAGCCGGAACAAGAAGGCTACAGGGGAGCCAAGACGTATGTGAAGAGAGGGAAACTGGGAGTGGGGCTGCGGGGGGAGGCTGGAGAACACAGAGAGAGAGAGGCAGGAAGAGAAGGCAGAGAGAGATAGGAAGAGGCAGCAGGAGGCAAAAAGCAGCGGGAGTGGGACTGAAGGCGGCAGAAAGCAGCAGGTCCAAGAAGCTACAGAAGGGGAACAGAGAAGGGACAGAGAGGAGCTGAGAGTTGGCAGGAAAGGGGAGACAGAACTGAGAGATCAGGAAAACGGGGGGCGGGGGGAGGGGGCTGGAGCCGAGAGAGACAGGGACAGAGACAGAGACTAGAATTTAAGATAGGGAAGGGACCGGGGCTTGTTAAAACACAACCCAACTCAGGTTACAAATGATGGTGGTTTTATTGAACAGGGGAGATGGTGACATGATATCTTACTGGTTCCTTTGCACATACACAGACACACACACACAATGGCAGCAGGGGTTAAAGAGGCTTGGTTCAGGGGCTGAAGTCTGGGAGGACAGAGATAGAGTCCAAATTGGAGGAGGAAATGTACAGGTGATATCTACCTATCCCAAGGTGAAAGTGGGTCCTCGATGGCGAGTTGGGGTCTCCTTCAGTTTGATGTTGTCCAGAGGGGGTTGCTGGTAGGGCCTCTGGGGTAGATAGGTGGTGTGATGTGGAGCTGGTCTGGTCCAGATGGAAATAGCATTCCCAAGGAGTCAGTCTTCACTACCCCTTTTAATGGGGCAGACTACCTATGATCTCCTATGGAAGGGCCTGTCCAGGCAATGTCAGTCTGGTTCCAGAGGGTTCCAGGTGTTCTTAATGAGCATGTGCAGCCTTAGCACAATGGTGGGTTGCCTTATCTTTTGTTTCTTGAATGCTGAGGGTGGTTCCAAGGGCTGGGTCATTGGTCCAGGTATTGGTGTTGATGGTTCGGTCATTCAGAGGGAGCTATTTTTAGACCTACTGCCATTGTCTCTCAAGCACCCTCATTCATCCCCATTCATTCAGGAACCAAGTTACATAGGAGGGGTAGGTATGAGACATAGGTTACATGACAGGGCATGGGGAACAAGATGGAAACTTGACAAACAAAATGGAAACTTGACGTGACTTATGCTAACTTACATACGTAGGCCTAAAATAGTAATCACACAATATAGAAGCAGTAAAAAAAACATCAATACAGACATAATAATTATCACTTATAAAACAGTGGATATCTATATCAAAGTAGCAGGGCCCTTATTTGCAAAGAGGGGAGAGAAAAATAAAACATTACCTAAAATAAAATGTTAAAGCGTATCCTACATCTTAGCTTACTTATAATTATCTATCAGGAATAGAGAGGGAGATGAAAAGTCAGAAATAGCTGGGGAAGGGAATGCATCTCTCTCTATATATATAATAAAGAAAGAGGAAAAAAAAATTAAAAAATGAGGGTTGGGTTACAGGCGAATGCCTGTTCACCAGAGTGCCTCATGGGATGACAAGATCAACCAGTCACAAACTCCTCCAAAACCATTTCAGGCTGGACATAAGGAAAAAATTCTTTACTGTCCGAGCCCCCAAGGCCTGGAACAGACTGCCACCAGAGGTGCTGCACCAGGTTACCCAAAATACCCGCTAGTGTTCACACACAGCCACAGAAGTGTGTGTTTTCATGTTTGTATATGTGTATGCGAACTCAGAGTGGTGTGTGTGTGTGTGTGTTTGTGTGTGTGTGTGTAATTTTGTATCATGCCCTCCTAACAGCACAGTATTGAGATCCTGAGTGCATGTCAAGTCAACAGTATTGTGATCTGGAGTGTGTCAAGTCAACAATAGATTCAACCCCTATTGGTGAGAGGGCCTTAGAACCCACTCTCAGATACTCCATCTTCCTGAATGCCCCCAACTAAGCATCCAGATATTCTTCATTTTCTAAGTGGCAAAAATGGCCTCTTAAGGATGACTAGAATAGAATATCATGCCCTATGCTTAAGTGGCATATATGTGCCCCCTAGCCATATTGCCATCCTTTTGAAATTCTACTGGCCCCTCCTAGGATTATGGAATTGCCCCTTATGTATCTATACAATACATCTGTAGATTAGGATGCTGTTATAGATTACCTTTAAAACCTTTAAATTTTAAATCTGTGTAATATTATGCTGTTGGGTACAGACAGAAATGCAACTCCCAGCTGTAACTCAGAAGTTTTCTGCAAAGTACTCTTGAGTTACAACGTTATCCTTGATCAAATAGAAATTCCCAGTTGGTTCCAAGGGGAAGGGGAATCTAGTTGCAGGCTGGGAGCCTGCAGCCAGGTCACATAGCAACAGCCAGGCTCTTTGCCAGTGCTCACTTTTTTCAGAATGGGAAGGAAGGGAAAGGCAGCGGAGGGAGCTTTTTCTTCAGGCTCCCCAGTTGGTGCTGAATGGTGGGGTGGGTGAATTGGAGTCCCACCCTCCAACATGTTGGGGGGGATGGGACTCCAGTATACCAGCCCCACCCTCTGAGTGGGGAGGGGGGCTGTAAAAATCCCAAACCGAACTACCTCTACTCCCTTTCTCCCCTCTCATTCTGAAAACAGCTCCAGGCTGGGAGCTCCTCAGATAAAAGTTGTAGAAGATATTACATTTTGAAACCTCTTTATCTGATAACTCATGGAATGAGGGGTCAGATTTTCAGCCAATTGACCATTTCCAAGCTGTTTGCAGGTGTGCACTTGTGTTTGTTTACAGCTATAGACAGTTTTCTGTGGCCAGATCGGGTGAAAATTGTCACTTCTGTTTGCACCAAAAGTTAGAACAGTTTTGGAGTAGTCACAGGTTAAGAATTAATGCCATTTCAGACCTTCACAATTGTGCCTTGTTGCTAAAGGGTCTGGCAAACAAGGTTGTGGACA
This sequence comes from Alligator mississippiensis, assembly GCF_030867095.1. Classification (NCBI taxonomy): domain Eukaryota; kingdom Metazoa; phylum Chordata; order Crocodylia; family Alligatoridae; genus Alligator; species Alligator mississippiensis. The sequence continues at coordinate 382,616,017 of NC_081824.1, forward strand.
GAAGCCAGAATTAGTTCTCCCCTGGGGTCAGAGGAGAGGGAAGGTGTGGAGCTCAGAGGTGGAGAAAACAAAATGGGGTCTGTGGCTTCCCTCCCTCCACAGAAAGAACTGAGCCAGAGTGGAGGATGTTTGAGAATTTTTTTAAAACTGAAGTGAATCATAGGGTGGAGGGAGGGAGGCATAAGGAGAGAGGAGTGAAAAAAAGAATTAAAAAAATGAAATGAGGAAAGTATTGCATGTGTCTCAATGAATTTTGATTGAGTGGCTAGGGTCAGGGGGTTTAGGTTAGAGGCAGGAGGGGTCAGGTTGGATGGGCTAGGGAAGCTATCCCAGCTAGGAGGACTGGGGGTGAAGAGGAATATCTAGGACATAGGGCTGCAAACCAGTATACTCACTGCATGACACATAAAATATACCAGGGGAAAGCTGAGAACCAGTGATTTACAGGATCAGGGATCTGAGGCATTGTGAAGTGGTGGTGACTGGGGAGCTCTCTGGAACGGATGAAGGGAGGCCACAGGGAAGACCACAGCCTAGCTGCTTCAAAAGGATTGCCAGGGATGGGGCTGTGTAGTGGCCAATCTGTGGTATGGTGGCATGGTTGGAGGGCTGTGCTGAGAAGTCAGAAGGGTTGGAGTCACCAGATTCAAAGCTTTCTTGGATGACAGGAGGCACAACCCACCTTGGTCTGCTTAAATCATTTAAGAACTTGTAAAGAATTGTTATGTAATTATTTAAAGACTTTTTAAATTTGAAATATAACAAAAGAACTTATAAAACAAAGACTCTCATGTGTAAAGGAATCATGGGTGGTGTTTATAGGGATGGGTCCTAGAGAGGACCCATTTGAGCCCAGCCACTAGCTCTGCACCAGCCCAGATGAGCTCTGTGGTGCTGCCCTCTCTAGGGAAGGTTTTGGGGGTTGAGATTAAGTCAGAGGTAGGAGAGTCATTTAGGCTGGGAGAGGGGTTGCTGAGGTATGGGGGAAGCATTTATTCTTGTCCTGGCTGTATGGGTGAGAGGGACAGCAAGTGCTAGTGACCTGCAACAAATCCTTCTGAACTCCCCAGAGTCTGGTACCAGGTGCAGGGTGTTTCTGGGGGCTCCAACTTTCCCACCACCCCCAGGTCCTCCACAGTCCTGTCCCAGCCTAGGAGGGAAGGGGGTGGTGTGCAAAGCTCAGGTGGCTAGCTTCATGTCAGCTGCCTGCAAAAATCCCTGCCAAACCAGACATCAGGCCCCCAGACCTTATTTAGTGTTGCTTGCACCTTTAAGACTGGCACAAGGCATGGGAAAACTTCACTTAAGCTCACTTTACCTGAGCTTCATTTTACTGAATTTTTCCTACACCCACCCCAGTCCCTTTCCCCTGTTCTCCCCTAGTCAGGTGATTAGTGGGGGAGACCAGTTTTATTTCAAGCCCCCACAAGGACAGTCCTAGGCAAGGGGGGGCCATGGAAGGCTGGAGTATGGTGGCCAGGGAGGCATGCCTATCATCACAGCAAATAAACCCAGAAGTGGGTGGGGCATGGAGATGTTGGGTGATGAGATAATGATGCTTCTGGATGGCTAGACCATGGAGCTGGATAAAATATGCTTTCCCTGACTCCAGAGTCTTGATACACTTAAGCAGCTGAAAGCAGCTGATCTCAGCGTGGTGCTGCAGGGGAGGGAGAGGGAGGGGGCAGGGAGACAACTAGAGGTTTGGAGGGTGAAAGAGGGTATATTGGCTAGGAGCTGCACAACCTGGGATTCTGGAGGCCTGCCAAGTAATCACTTGATTGAAATTCATCAAGGGAACTGAATAACAATACCCTGAAACTACCTAGGCAAAACATATGAAAGGCAAACCTCACCCAAGTGGCAAAACTCTAAAATGTTTAAAAGGTACTTAGGATGGGTTAACACCCTTTTATGGGTGAATGCTCCCATTTTAACAGACTTCATTACAGTTAAAGGTAACCTATAACATCAACCTTAGCTGTGGGCCTAATGCCTACAGTCTCTGAATGTGCTCCATACTGATTCAAAATGCCCCACAGGTACACAGAGGATTCTTACAGCTCACATTGATTCAGATGTCAATCTCCAGTTGTCCTGACTATTCAAAGTCCTAGCCAGCTACATCTCAAATTGTGGCTTGCCCTCTGAAATGTCTCCCTGCATACCCATGTGATACTCTTGCACTCTTCCCTAGTACTATGACCAAGTTTCTAATTTTTATAGGATTCGTTTTTTAGTTCAGTTTCTTGATGAGAACGTTTCTAGCCAGGCTGGTTTCCTGTTCCACTTTGCATTCTTCTATCTCAATAGGATAGCTTGCTACTGTAACCTTAACAGAGCCTCAGTAAAGTGTAGCCAGCTTTTCTGGACTCCTTTTCCCCACAGACTTGTCTCCCAAGGGATCATGCCCAACAGATCCCTGAGCTTGTTAAAGTTTGATTTTCTGAAGTTCAGTGTCCTTATTCTGGTGCTCTCCTTCTTTCCTCTGTTTAGGATCTTGAACTCTATCATTTTTTGGTGACTACCACCCAAGTTACTTTCCATCTTGACATTCTCAGTCAATGCCTCCCTGGTTTTGAGCTGTAAGTTGAAAACAGATTCTCCTCTCATTGGTTTTTCTGCCATCTTAATCAAAAAGTTGTGCCCAACACACTTTAGGAACCTGCCAGAGTGTTTGTTAGCTGCAGTGTTTCCCTCCCAGGAGATATGGTGATAATTAAAGTCCCCCATGTGAATCAAGTAATGTGATTTGGAAGCTTTCATAACTTGTTTTAAAAAGGCCTTATTCACTTACTCCTCTTGGCTGGGAGGCCTGTAGCAGATGCCCACCATGATGTTTCCCCAGCTGCTCTGCCCTCTGAACTTAACCCAAAGGCTTTCATAGAGTCATGGATAAGTAGGGATGAAAGGAATCTCCATAGGCTGAAGCAGGATCATCCCTATCCAAAACACCCTATACAAATCCATAATTAAACTCTTAGTAAAACTACCAGCAAACCTGACGCAACACAAAACATAACACCTTAACCTGCCACAGATAAAGAAGAGGGATCATGTCAACCAACATCCTACTTTTGTAAAAGGTTGTTTATATATGCTTGAGAGATCCCAAGAAGAGAGCCATCCCCCTTGCTACAGAGGAAGGCAATACCCCTCCCTAGCCCTCCCCCCACACACCCCAGTCCATACCAATCTCACCACGGGATCAAATTCATTCCTGACATCAAATATGATGATTGGTTTCACCCTGAGTGGAGAGGAAGACCCTCTAGCCAGAAACCTTTGGCTTTAAGTCCCAGCAGGCACATTGGCACACTGCAGTTAAAATGTTAAACCATGGGTACAGCCAAAACCCAGTGCCTCTGAGGAAGGCCTAAAAAAGGCCTACTGACATACATAACAGCAAGAGATAGGAATTCACTCCCAGCCTCATGCAGAAACCAGCAAAGTCCAGAAGGATAGGAAATACAGTAAAACATTTTCCTTCTGAAATATGCTCCCATTCTCTAAAGTATTTGTAATCCTTCCCAGTTTCATGTCATCTTCAACTTTCAACAGGCCTACTTTCCGCTTCATACTGCATCTCTGAACATGTGTATGCTGCCTTTATATATAGAGAGGTACATCTCCTTTTTCCCATGACTATCTTTCCTGAACAAACTATATCCATCTATGACTGAATGGTAAGTCATGTGATCTATCCTACCACAACTCCATAATCCCAATGACATTATCAGTCTGTGATTGTAGTAGGACATCCAATTCTTCCTGTATGTTCACCATATTTCTCACCTTAGTGTATAAACATTTCAAGTATCTAACTGGCTGTCCTATCCTCTCCCTGAGAAGATTGGTAAGGTTTCCATTATTTCCTTCACCTGCTAAAGTTTTATTCAGATTGCCAGGCTTTTTACTTACTATAATTTATGCCAGTGTTAACCAGTGACAAATCTTCTGAAGTGACTGGAAATATACTACTCTAAAACTGAACTGCGAGAACTAAATTATCTTGTTTTATCTTTTCAATGGGTACACTTTCAATATAAACTCCTGAAACCCAGAATCAAGATGATTTGAAGCTTTAAAATCCTCACCTTTGTTTTGATGCACAGATTTCTTTTTTTTTTCTTGTATCATTTTTTGGAAACTTCCTAATAAACCTGCAAAAGAAAAACCTAAACTTATATTTCTGTAGAACATATTAAAGCAGTATATAACTAATACTACCCTCTTCACTGCTCTCTGTTCATCTCATTCTTTCTGTGACCTTGGAGAGGAAATAGGATCTTTGGTTTTCTTTTCCTTTCTTTTATTTATTTTTTTGTTACCTTTTCTTGAAGTTAAATGGGAACTAACTTATCAAAATATGGAGGGATCAATGCATATCACTCTTCTGCAGTTCTAATTTACCACCACCTCAAGTAGCATTTTCCTGACCAAAACGTAATTGCATTTACTGTGGATACACCTTTGTATTATGGGTCTTAAGCTAATGAATTAAGCTGCAGATCCAAAAACAGACTTAAAGATGTGCATAAATTTAAGCATGTGAATCATCTTGGTGACCTCAGTCACGAAGTGAATAACTTTTTAACTTCATTGTTTTTCCCTGTACGTTTAAAATCAAAGGCATGCTGAAATCTTGTGCTGAATTATAATATAAGTCAAATTATTCAGTGCCAGTGGCAACACACAATGAATGCTGCTTTGGCATGAACATTTTTAACATATTGCTGTAAAAAAGGAACAGGCTAACAATTACAAGCACTCCCTAGTAGATTCTCTGGAGTCTGCCATCCATTCCTATTCAAATTGGCAATGAAATTGTAAATGAATGAAATTACATTAACTTTCATATTTTTTCAAACTATTTTCTCTTCTCCCCAAGTGTGAAAGCATTTGGTTCCATGGTTTTGGTAGAAGCCAATCTCTAGTTACTAGTTAAACACATGAAAACCAACAAATACATTATTTACAGCTTTTCACATTTCAGGTGAGGCATAGTTTGGCAGCAAATGACAGTAGACAATTGCCCTTTCAAGAGGGATTTCTTGTTGGCATTCCTGTGCCATCATTAGTTCATCTGTTACCTTCCCTGCATACGTCAGGTAACACGAGAACTGAAAAGAAAAAGTACACCTGTAGAAGAGGAAATGGAGCTCAGCTATACCAAACTGGCATAGGCTCTATTAAGGATTCTGCACCAGTGGCATAATCCATGGTAGCCCTTGTCTGCTAGTAAATGTCACTAAGGTTGGAAAAGACACAGGATAGCTATTAGAATCACTGTTATTGCTGTATCAGATTCCCTGACAAAAATAGCATTTTGCTTTCCCAGGATAAAAAGGATATCCCAGGATATCCTTTCCCAAGGATAAAAAAATGTCTGAATGTGTCCTTGACCTTCACATTGTTTACAAAATGTGGTTTCATGTAGTTAATGATTTAGATGTAATAACATAATTTAATTAAAGAATGAATTAATTACTATTACCATGATTCCATCAGAAGAGCTAAACACATTAACAGAAAAAACCCTATTGCATATATTCTAATGCCATATGCAACATTTTTTACAAATGCTACTACAGATATTAATCTAGTAACATAAATATACAAATGACATAGCTTCCATTCTCATGCATCACTGTACTTTTTATAAAACCATTGACTTAGAAAAAAGATTTGATATAATAGTTGGACAAAATGAAACCCTAAAATGAAACTGAATTGAAATCAACACAGGATGGATTATTACACATGAACTACTATTTTTCTATCTAAAACATAGGTGCATTCTGATACATTCAGAGCTATACTGGCAATGCTTTTAAATAGACATACTACATTTTTTGTTATCAACATAGTTTCATAGTTTCTAGGGTTGGAAGGGACCTGAACAGATCATCAAGTCCGACCCCCTGCCCTGGGAAGGAATGAGTGCTGGGATCATAATACCCAACAATACCTTTGATGACAAGAGGGATAGTATTTATATTCAGACACCATCAATAATAAGGAGCCATGTTAAGACTTAAATGAGGTTAATAAATCTGATATGTAAAACTAAATATACTGCAGTATAACATCATAAAGTCAGCATCCTTGGGACCTAGCACCTGTTGGGAATTTGAAAATTCCAAATTTTCTGACCTGGACAGGTTGGATCAATGGGCAAAGAGAAATAGGATGCAACTTAATAAAGATATATGTAAAGTACTCCACCTGGGAAGGAGGAACCCCCAGCATGCCTATAGGTTGGGGAGTGTCCTTCTCAGCAGCTCAGAGGCAGAGAGGGATCTTGGAGTCATAATTGACTCCAAGATGAACATGAGCCAGCAGTGTAACGAGGCCATCAACAAGGCCAATTGCACCTTGTTGTGCATTAGCAGGTGCATGACTAGTAGATCAAAGGAGGTGATGCTCCCCCTCTATGCGGCACTGGTCAGGCCGCAGTTGGAGTACTGTGTCCAGTTTTGGGCGCCACACTTCAAGAGGGACGCGGGGAATCTCAAGAGGTTCCAGAGGAGGGCTACTTGCATGATTAGTGGCTTTCATGATAGATCCTATGGGGGGAGGCTGAGAGAGCTGCATCTCTTCAGCCTTCACAAGAGACGGCTGAGGGGACATCTTGTGGCCGTCTATGAATTTATTAGGGGAGGTCAACAGGGAGAAGGGGAAGCGCTGTTCACTAAGGCACTCCAGGGAGTGACTAGGAATAATGGGTGTAAACTAGTTAAGAGTGAATTTAGGTTAGATATTAGGAAGAAATTTTTCACAGAAAGGGTGGCCAGGATCTGGAATGGGCTTCCAAGAGAGGTGGTGCTATCACCTAGCTTGGAGGTCTTCAAGAGGAAGCTAGATAGTCACCTGGCTGGGGTCATCTGATCTTGGTCCTCTTTCTTGCCGGGGCAGGGAGTCGGACACGATGATCCATTGTGGTCCCTCCGACTCTACAATCTATGAACATTTTTCAAACACTGTCAGCTGCTAATCCCCCTCCATTCCCCTTCCCCCTTGCTCTGCGACCACCTGCCACTACCCTCCTTCTGAACGCAGAGGGGGAAGCTTGCACATGGTGACTGCTGCCACCATCCACCACCTCGTGCCACTACTCCATGTGTGGCTGCTGGTCTGGGACCAGCTGCTGCTACTCCCCAGTGTATTTTATTGTTTTTAAGTGCTGGATTTTTGAGAATTCTGGAATTTTGAGAACCAGATTTGTGAGGTTATACTGTCTAGAAATGAATACCAAAGGCCTGAACAGCTTCAAAGATCAACAGGGAACCTGGTTTTGTCTGATAAAAAAATCCCCAATTTTGGATTAAAAAAAGGAACCCCAAATCCACACTTTTCCATGATCAAAATGAAATGCCACTACATATATATTTATCTATTAGTGATGTTTCCTTTTAATTATGGAAAATGTGGATTTTGGGTTACTTTTTTTAAATCCAAAAATTGGGGATTTTTTTATCAGAGAAAACCAGGTTCCCTGAAGATCAGTTTCATCAACAAGATATGCTGGCCCTACCTAATCTGAAAGGTCCCTTTCTGAGAGATAATATTAAATGTTTTTCATAGATGCCTTCACTTAGCCATAGTTGGTGTGTTGCCATAGGTGGGCTATGCAAATAGATAAAGATTAAGCACTAGGTTCCCCTAAACCTATAAACCTATTATAGGTTCCCTATAAATGAGGAAAAATGAGGTTCTTCAAAAGAAAACCCAGAGCACCCCAGTGTTCAGCAGGCAGATGATAGTAGGCAGCTAATTGGTATGTCTAAACTCCTTCTTGGAATCTCATTCAGCCCTCTCATTAGATGACTTCAGCATCTTGGGATTCACAGTTCCCAGAAAAAGGTGCCTAACTGAATGGGATGGAATGTGTGTAACACACAGTGTACTGAATTCAGTATAAAGTGATACAGCCATGGTAATTCACAAACATGGCTGCTGCTAAGATCTATCACTTAATAGTTTAATATAGGTTTTATTGAACAGGGTTAAAACAGTTCACTAGGAAAGACTCCTGAGGAGTTGGTATGCGAGATTGGTTGGGTGATTTGCATCAGTATAGCAGGCATAGCTGTTATATGTGACTAGGAAATTTCACACATGGGTGGGAAGAATTGGGAGATTTGGAGTAGTGCTAAGCCATATCATCCTCATTCCCCAGTTCTAGACAGGAAAACAGAATTATAATAAACACACTAAAATTATAATGCACTAAAATTTAGGGAATAAAGATATGTTATGTACCAGATATCTACTAATTAGGAGAAGAGGTATGGTGCATGATTAGAATTCTGACTAGTCAGGAAAAGCACAATCAGGTAATGTACCTGTGTAATTAACTGTGGCCATGTACAGGTGTTATGTTTGCACTGGGAGAATCACCGTTCTTTCACTAAGAACATATATAAGCAGTCATTCAATTTCTCTGGAGGAAATATGCCCCTTTCAGGAGAAAAATCTTCCAAATTGCCACATGGAAAATCTCCTCTATGAGATACTTTTTCTCACAAGAATGGTCATGCTTGTAAGACAAGCACACTGCTTGTATTAGCTAATGGTTGGACTAATTATTATCCATGTATGTATAAAGGATGCATAATCATGGAAAATTTTGAATCTCTGTACCCTTTCACCTGTCTCCTCTGTTGGTCAGCCTCAGCATCTGTCTGACAATGGTTGACACTGAATAAACCTAATTTGGTTATACTCAATGGGCACATCCCATACACATGAGCATACGCATGCGGTATGTGGCACTGCAGACCTGTCTGTGGTGCTGCACACTACACACACCACACATACAGGCATTCCCATTGCTGTTAATTTTCAGTGGGGGGGGGGGGTTTACACTGGGAGATCCTAGTGTCAGAAAAACCCACACTTGAAAAAAGTGTTGCAGTGCACATGGCAGCAGCATGCACCACCCGAAACCAGAGCCTGGCTGGCCAAAGCCACAGTCTGGCTGCCAGCCAGGCTCTCCCTTGCTGGATTGCCACCACTGGAGCCCCAGAAGGCCCTTAGGTAAGGCTTCTGGGACCAGCTCAGGTGCTGGCCCCAACATCTCGTATCCCACCCAGGGCAACTTGCCATGCACCAGAGCGTGGATGCATAGGCCTTCCCATGAACCAGAGCGCATTTGCATAGAGACACATAGCAGCAACACAACTATATATCACTGCTACTTGTGCCCACAGAAACATATGTGCATGCTCATCTGGATACACCCAATGTGCCTCTCTGTTCAGTTTGTGATACCACCACAGCAGCTGATAGCTCCTAGGAAGCAGCAAAGCTTACATGTAAGAGGACTTATCCAGGAAGTGGAAGATGTGGATTCTAAGTTATCTGCCATTAGAGGGAATTTAAACCCACATCATCTTCCTCCTGGTAGAGAATCCTAGGACTGGAATACAAGATAGGTTGGGTAGGAGAATCCTCCACCCTTCCTGTTGAAGCAGGGCCACTGGTCAGGCAAGAATACAAGAAAAACAGGGATAGAAGGAAAATGAGCAAGTACAAACAAACTGCAGAAAAGTACTGATCATAATTCCTTGGAGAGATGGGAAACTTGTGTTCTGGTCCCTTCTTTCAGAACTGTTGAAATATTTTTACATTAGACTGTCATTAGATAAAACATATACAAATGACCACAGTTATTTATCATTCTGGTAAATAACTCTGACTACAGCAACCAGAATTCTGGACTCTCCCTTCACACAAGAAAATACTTTTCATTGAGCTTATCAAGTTATTTGGGGTATTTGTGGGGAGGAGGGGTGCATTGCTTAGCTCATTCTCCTGACCCAATTAATCTTGCTTTCTTGGCTGTCCAGAGACCCAGATTCAAGAGGGATTTACATTGTTCCTATGCAGCCTATTCTATAGTTTGACAAATAGGGCTCTTTCCTGTAGAGCGAAGGATGTGGGTTAAATGTTCTTAAAGTTGTCTCCTTAAAGTCCTCACCTATAACCCTGCCTAATACCCCGATGTCACATTTCCTGTCTGAGGATTACATTTAGAGGTCTACTGTGCAAACAGTGGGCACTAAGCATCTGCCTTTTAAAGTTACTGTGGATGATGTGATTTGTACTGGGTTCTTGATGTGCCCTGTGAATTTCTAACAGATCAATAGGGATCCTGGTTTTCTCTGATTTTAAAAAAATCCCCAATTTTTGGATTAAAAAAGTAACCCCAAATCCACGTTTCCATGATTAAAATGAAACACCACTCTATATATATATATATATAGCTATATATTGCAGCGTTTAATTTTAATCACAGAAAAATGTGTTTTTGTAGTTACTTCTTTCAATCAAAAAAATTGGGGAGTTTTTTAAATTAGAGAAAACCAGGATCCTGACAGATCAGGAGATTTAGGCATATTTTAGATACCTCCCAACCATGATCTGCAACCCAATAGAATGTAGGAGCTAAATTTGATTTGTTTCTGAAAATATTCAGTTGCCTAAGTGCAAGTGCCTAGGGAAATTCTAAGAAAAAGTGTAACTGCCTAATCATTTTAGATCCCTAAGTAGTATGAATCTAATAAAGCATCTCAGTCCTGTTTATGTACCTACAGAAGCAATTTGAATTTACTGTGAATCAGTAATGAAAACTGGATTTTCAGTTGCAAGAACAATATGCAAAACTACTAAAGTAGCTAAAATTAACAAAGAAATGGATAGAAATTGCCCTGAGGTCCTTGGAATCAGAGAGAACAGATGGACATGTTCAAACAAATACAGCTCAGAGAAACAAATAAGATCATCTTCTACTTCAGAAAAAAATGGACAGACATGAAGCAGAGAAAACAGCCACTAAGGAACCAGATTGTCCTGTAGGCATATATGCAATAAGTAAAATGGAGGAGGAGGAGACAAAGCTTCCCTTATCCCACTTTTAGCCCAATAACTGAGCAGTAAGAGCACTTGCTAAAAGAGCAGCCTGTGTTCCAGGCCCAGGGAGGGTTTTAACCTACTTCTTCCTAGCAAAGTGTCATGGGCTAAGCAGGGAAAGGAGAGGTCTCTACATCCTCCTGTTCAAGCCAAACCACTAGGTATCCAAGAAGGAAAATCATGTGGATGGGAAGGAAATAAAAAAAGAAGGTTGTTTCAATGAAATGGAAGCTGCCCTGGATGGAGGGGCTTCTAAGTTCTAAAATCAGCTCCTGTTCCTCTTGGGGTAGAAACTATGCAATGCTGTCTATCTTATCTTATCTATCTTACATTAAAAATAGGGTTGGATTGGACATCAGGAGGTCCTTTAGTTCAGGCTCCTGCTTAAGGCAGTATCACCTATGTCTAAACCACTCAGTCAAGTGTTTGTCTAATAAGCTCTAAAAAACTTCCACAACCTCTCTTGGTAATCAGTTCGAATTTTGATCACCCTTCACATTCAGAATGCCCTTCCCAGTACCCAGCCTAAATTTCCTTTGGTGCACTTTAAGACCATTATTTCTTTCCATGTGTCCTGTAGCCATAGAGCATAATGTATCATTGTCATGTTTGTTAGTATCCCTCAGGTATTTGCAAACTGCTTTCAAATCCCCCTCAGCCTTCTCTTGTTCAGACTAAGTAATCCCAACACTTCCAAGCTTTTATCATAAATCATGTTTCCTAATCATTTTTGGTCCTCTCAGCTTGAGTCATTCTAATTGGTCCACATTTTTCTTGAAGTATCCAATAAACCCAATTAGTATTAAATGCCTGGTGCAATGGTCTATCTTGAAAGGAAATCACTCTGGGCAATGCAAAGCTGGTATAGTAATGTGTGTGTTTTGCTGAGAAGAAAGAAACACAAGATTAAACCCCCTTGGGAAGGGGGAAGACCTAAAACTCTGGCAAGTGCCCTAATCCCTAGGCTAAAAGATAAGGGGTATTTAACACCTGCTAGTCATGGTTTCTCTGTAAATAAAGTTTCAGGACTTACCTGATATTATGCATGTACCTGGGCAATTCTGTTGCTTTTGAGAGCTATGTGGCCATGGTGCAGCCAATAGGATGCTCAGTATGGAGGCACAGCATGAGTGCAACTGCACTGAATTCTAAACAGTGAGTATTTGTAGAGATTATAGTTATTCAATCAGGTAAGTACCACTGAGGCAAGAGAAAGAAAAATTATTCCTGGCCCTGAAGGACAAATTCTGTGTTTTGATGGAGTCGCATGATAATAACTAGACATTTATACTTGTGAAAAACTTCAGAGAGTTTTACCTAGCAAGTGTAAAGAAGTTCTAAAATCTAAGGAAAAAAATATCGATTAGCACCACTATTTCAAGAGAGGGGAAAGCAAGAACTGCACAGCATGATTCTATAACTGCTTAACCCAGTAAGAAAAAAACACCACTGGAATAAATAATATCAAACAACAGCCAAAGAAGTTAAAAGGATTGACAAAAAATTTGAAAAGTCATAATTAAAAATGTCAAGAGGAAGATGTCAACTTAAAGTCAAAGAACTAACCTTATAAATTTGTATAAGTTAATAGAAAATGTTAGCAATGCTAGAGGCTCTATCAAAGATGCAAGTAGGAAGACACTTAGTACAGAAAAAGAACAACTACAAAAATGGCAGGCACAATTTTTTTCAGGATATCTTAAATTTGCTAAACTTAAGCGGGCACATTTACACAAAACATTTACTGCAGTTGGCTAATTAGCTCCACAGTAAAATATTAGCATCTACATGTGCAGCTCTATTAGGCTGCAGTAAACAAATTAACTCTGCTACAAATTAATACTTGTAAACACAAGTACTATCTTGTGACAGCTTTATTTAGTGTGCCACAATGAATGTGTAGATGCTGATGCAGCTGGCTGGGGCATGAGTGTGCTTCACTGCAGGGGCTGCCTACTGGCTAGTAACATGCTGAAATATTCTTGTGCCCCAGCTAGCCCCTCCACAGCATATTGAATCAGTCAGAGCAGCCCCAGGCTGACAGGCTGACCCCCTGGGCCCTCTGCCAGCCAGGGCTCTTCTAACTTGGTTCAATGTGCTACAGTCCCAGGCACATGTGTAAATACATCACCTAGGAGCAATAAACCCTGGTGCGAAGTGCCCTGGAATTTATTCATTCACATTAATAGCACGTGTAGATGAACCCAGTGAGATGTTGGGAACATATGGCAAAGAGATATCATCCTAAACTGACAGTGAATTAGGAGGCATTAACATGGCAGAAGTTAGAAAAGGAATTATTAATCCTAAAAATATGAAAGCAATTGGAGAGAATACCATGCTGGAAAAATGCTCTAAAAAAATAATGAAACAGCTTTGCAGTCCTTCCTTGTGCTTTTAAACAGAATGTAGTATGAAGAAGACAGTCCAGCTCAATTGGAAAAAAGCAGGTTTTATAGTAAAGTTGCCAAGAAAGGGTGACCTTACTAAGTGCAATAATGAGAAAGGAATCAGAGTGCTGTCAGTGCCTTTCAAAAGAAACACTTGAAAAAGAATTGGCTAATGCTTAGGCCATGGCCCAGTGTTTAGAGGTCTGTGAATAAAAGTCAAGGAGATGTACATTCAAATTTACTCTGGGCTAGGTCCAAGGTCTCTTGCTTCCTCCTGAAGTGCCTAAATTATTCCACCACTATGGCTAAAAGATGAGATGATCCCCTACTTTTTTCCAGGACTAACAGATAGATGCACATTTATACAGGCAAAAAAAAAGTTAAAACATACTTTGTGGGCCTTAGTCTTCTTCATGGCATTGTCCTGCTCACTTTGCTATATCATTCAATGGGGCAAAAAGAGCTGTTTTGGCCAACACAGAAAAAACTATTTTTTGTTCATTACTTTTCAAAAGGAAAATCTTAATGAAGGGAAGCAGAGAAGTTAGAAGCTCTATGTCAGTCTATCATTCTCAGGAGTGATGTGTATAGCAATGTTGACATGCTGGATGTCCAAAAAAAAAAGAGCAAATTGCTATTATATTTTTTGAAGTGCTAAAAATATGCTAATAAATAGCATAAAATATGCTAATAAATAGTACTAATAAATTTGAAGTATTAAAAATATGATTATTAAATGCCAACATTATGTTAATCTGCCTTTATGAAACAGTCATACAATCCCATAAAATTAATTGATATGATCAACTCATTTCAACATGATTAGAATGATAGGAGCATAGAAGATTAGGGTTGGAAGGGACCACAGGAGGTTGTCTAGTCCAAACCCCTGCTTAAAGCAGGACCATCCCCAGCTAGATCATCCTACCCAAGTCTTTGTCTCACCAGGTCTTAAAAAACTCCAGGGATGAAGATTTCACTACCTATTTGGGTCACCTGTTCCAGTGCTTTACTCTGAGTGAGAAAGTTCTTCCTAATATCTAAACTAAACTTTTCTTCCCGTAAACTGAGACCATTACTCATTGTTCTGTTAGCTGCCTGAAATTCCTGAAGATGATCCCCTGAGTCCATTAGAAAGTTTCTTATAGCCTCATTAATTCAAAGTAGAGCACACCAACCAAAAGCATCATACATGCGATAAGATGGCAAAGGTCACAAGCTTTAAGAATTTCCTCAGCACGGTCTCAGTGTTAGTGATAACATAGTCACAACCAGAAGAAGAAGAGGGTGACTGAAATATTATGTAGAATGTAAAAGGAGCTGTCTATCAACTCTCAAAAGGCTCTGCAGACCTTAATAAATCTTAGCTGGTGGATGACCTATGCACTAGAGAATGTGAATGGATAAAGACAAAAAAAAAATGACTTTTGGGTACCAACAGTGAGCTTGTTGATGCACAAACCATAGGAAATATGGTTCAAGATTCTGTTCTGTTAAACTAGTGAAAATCAGAAAATAATCCATCACATTTTGTCTGGATATATGCTGGAAAACTGGAATCATAATCTGTGTCAGGATGCCTGCACCTGGATCCTCAATTAGGGGGAAATTTTCCAGTGTTCCTAAGTCATTTGGAAGTGCAAATTACGTTTTCAAAAGTAATTAGACATGAAAGACAGGCCTTCATTGAAAGACAGTACCTAAGTCTAATTCAAAACGTTGTCATTGTAACTGATTTTGGAGCCTCTGACAATATTAACTATAAGGGTAGCTGTTATCCTCAGTTGAATTCAGCAGAGTAATTCTGGGCATTCGTCATTATAGATGATAGCAAACTGATAATTTCTTTTTCTGAGGCAGCTAGTGTAATTCATTATTTAATTTAATCCTATGCAATTTCATATATCCAATCCTTTGTATCTCTCTCTATCTCTTTCTTTTCCTGCATTTCCTTCTGCTTCTCTTCTCTCTCCCTCAGATTTATGGCATAATTCACTGTTACTAATATTTTTGCTAATATTATAACTCTTTTGTATTATATGTATCATTTACTATTTTATGTTTGTAATCAATGGAAACAATAGTATTAAATGAATGGATTGTAATATTTAAGACATCATAGTTTTGTCATGGCCATTCAATAATGTATGTTGAAAGACTTTACAGTAGGAAAAAACAGTACAATCAAACTGTATGTTTTATAGAATTAAGCAGTATTGCTTTGAAGCTTTATCAAAAAACTATGCATGAGGCAACACAATTCTTATATATAGGGCTGGTTATATGATCTACTGTAAGTGTTCTAAAACTTGCATACCCCAATTTGGTTTAAAAGGTTAAGAACCTGTTTGTGCCCTCCTTGATTTGTGCCTTTGAAAAATAAATGTAAGGGTCCAAAGGGAGGCAAAGCTTCCTTGACATTTTTTTCCCATTTGGAAAGCACACATGATCTGTGGGAGGCATTTATGCAGGGATCACTGGCAAGTCAGTGTTCACTATAACCTGACTACTAGTAGTAGTATTTGAAAGAGAGAGAGACCCCAGAGCACCCAAGGAGATTTCAGACCAGAGTCATCCTTTGAGGGCATTCTCACAAGACTGGTAACACTCTTACTAGTAAAAGATAGCTAGAGCTATCTTACTGATGAGAATAGCTGAAATCCAAGAAGGGGAGCCCTCAGCAGTGACCCCAAGCTGCAAGAGGGAGCAGGGACCCCAGCAGTACTTATAAAGTGGCAGAAAGTAATGAGGCCGCAGGTGGCACACCTTAGCAGCAACCTAAGCATGGCTCATGAAGCAGTGGCAATGATCCCAAGTGGCAAGAGGTGGCAGAGATGAAAGGGCCATTCCCAGAGCAGTGGATGCAGCCCCCTGCTTGGAGAACCAGTAATCCCAAGTGACAAGAAGCGGGGAAACCTCGGTGGTGCTCTCAAAAACAACAGTAGCAACCTCAGAACAGCTTAATGGTATTCACATAATAGTATTGGGTGATACAACCTCTGCAGTGACAGTCAGTGACAAATCCTCTCCTAGAGATCCAAAGGGAAATAATTCTTTACCTCCCACCCCTGAACTGAGCAAGGTAGCAATTTTGCAGGGTGAGATGTTTTCAGGTAAAACTGCAGCCAAAAATCCAGAGAGTTTTGTATTTTAATTTTTATCAATATTTTAGGGTACCTGATATTTGTGGAATTAAATTTGGTGGGTAATTAACATTTGAGGTAATTTATATTTTGAAGTGGTGTTGATAGTTGGGATGTCATTTGATATTTGCGGCATTGTTTAATAATATGGGTGTTTTACCAGTTTGGTATCCATATTGCTTTGAGAGGGGAATTTGTTCTTTCAGAAGTCTCAGTAAAGGTTGATATTCCCAGGTTTCTGGTTAAGGACTTGATCCAATACCCCTCTCCCCTACATTTGAACCTGGCCCTTTTATTGCCACCAGTGCATGACCGAAAGACTACCTCTCCAGGGCCGCATCTGCACGAGACACTACTGTGCAGTAGCAGTGAGCTACTGTGCTGAGGGCAGTAACTGTGATGCAACACTACTGTGCAATAGTAACTGTGCTACTGTGCAGTAGCATCAGGAAAAAAAAAATACACAAGGGGATGCTAGTGCACTGTAATGCCAGTTACTGAATAGTCATTTAGTACTTTGTTATGCAGGTACTAAATAACTGCGTAGTAACAACTGCACAGTCTGCCACTTGTGTCGACACGGCCTAGGAAGAGCTGGCTTTGGGCTTAATCCTTTTATATAGAACAAAAGGTTATTTAAAAGATCTGAGAAAATCAGATTATGTAAATGATAAAAGGTATTAAAACCTACCTAATTCTTAGCATCCACTTGACTTACCTGTATAAGCTGAAACCATTGGGGTTTTAAAAGTAAAAAGATATAAAACTCACATCTTGGGGTATAACTTCTTACATCCCAAAATTTGCTTTTGGCCATATTTCTGTCTCAAATATAAAGTTAAGTCATAATGACCACCCTTTTATCCTGGAGGCTTCTTGCTTTTACTTTCCATGTTCTTCTGATGTATCCAAAGCTCATAATAGCTAATGCAAACTGAACCACTTTTAAAATGAAGTAACACAGCAAGCCTCGTCTTGAGAAGTACTTAGACTGAAAAGTGCTTGATGCCTTCAACCTCCATTCAGTTCAATGGGAGTTGCAGGTGTTATTACCACCCATATTTGATGCCACATATTGCCTACACATAACTAAGGTCATCACTAGAGATGACAGCAATTTCAAATAATGTCTATATTATGCACACATTAACAGCTACATTGAAACAAATGTAAACTGTGATTAGTTTTATAGGAGCCATGTGCCATTTTATTCTGAGTAGCATGAAGAAGAATATTATTCATAACATTATTAATTATAAAAATATACAACCACTTCTCATTATCCTGAATTTAGTTCATTTTTTTACAGTACTGTATTAACTTTGCACGGTCAAAACAAATTAAGACTATGAAGACTCTTGTAAACCATTTTGTAATGTAGTTATTGAAAATGAGATTCTTAGGCAGCTCTATAACTTGTCATTAAAGATAAATGCAGATGGTGTTTTCACTTTTAAATCTCCTTTCCATCTGTGGTCTGTATGTATGCAAATCGATGAACTAATTTCAGATAAGAGGATTCTGTTCAAGTGCAAAATCTCAACTAGTTTCACAGAAAATGGAACTTTTTATGAGTGTATTTTCTGAGACAATTGCTCTTTCATTAAAACAGTTTGAATCCAGAGACTATGAATTTATTTACCCGATGGAAAAAGCATTGCTTTAAAATTGTTGCATTAGGAGAGCACTTTGTCCTAGATGAAATTTCATCATTATAGATTTAATAGCTATTCATTTTTTGAAGACAATTAGCCTGTCAGAGAATGCAGTTTTATTTACCCTTACCACATTCAGTTACTGGCCATAATCTCAGAAAAGATGTCCGTATGAGATAGAACAGGATATCTAAATTAATAGCTTTCAACATATAACAAAATGAAAGACGAAGCTCTCAGTGCTTAGCTCCCACTCATGTATGCAATGGGAAAATAAAAGGAATCTTTTTCTTTCCACTACTACGTTCCCCAGCCCTTCACTTGTACTGCTTATGTGCAAATGCTGCTTAGGTAAGAACCAGGCAAAATTTCTTTGGAGACTAGAAGGATGGAATCCTGTTTAGTTTTCTGAGAATCACTGTCCAAGTACTTCCAGTGTCAAAGTAATTCTGGTGTCCACTTTGTCAAAAGTGTCAGAGTACTTCTAGGTCTGCCTCTAAGCATGTGGGGGACCCTTCCCAAGTCTCTCCAGCTTGGTGATCGGCCACAGGGGGACCCCAGGTGCCCCCCCAGACCCAGGAGGCACCAGCCACTGAACCAGGGGGCAGAGGGGGGTCCCCGGTGCTCTCCACTGCAGACCCTCCTGCACTCCCATGGGATGCTTCATCCACTCCACCATCTCAGCAATCACGAACTGCCTGGTACTTTTAGATAAGTAGAAAAAACATATAAACCTGTGTCTATGTGCATGGTTGTCATGGGAGATTTCAACTACTCCGACATCTCATGAGAAGAGCACTTGGCCATATCTGAATGGTCGCAAAGCTTCCTCATGTGTGTGGATGAGCTCTATCTGACTCAAGAAGTCTATGAACCAACAAGAGGCAAAGTGCTGCTCGACCTGGTACTGGCAATGGGGGATGACATAATCAGTGATGATTAATGATTGAAGGGAAGCTGGGTGACAGTGACCATGAGCTGATCACCTTCACCATCTTCTGTAAAGCAGGCAATTCAGTCAGCAAAGCAGAAGTCCTCAACTTCAGGAAAGCTGACTTCAACAAACTCAGGAGGCTTGTTGGCAAGGCTCTAAAGGACCATGACCCAAAGGGGAAGGGAGTTCAGGAAGAGTGGTTGCTCCTCAAGGGAGTGATCCTGAAAGCCTAAGCAATGTCTGTCCCTTCTCGGAAGAAAAGCAGGAAAAGGGCACAGCAGCCCCCTAGACTCTTCAGGGAACTAGTGGACCTCCTGCATCTAAAAAGAAAGGCCTATAATGGACGGAAGGCTGGATCCACCCCAAAGGAGGAGTACTTTGCACTGAGCTGGACCTATAGGAAGTGAACTAGGAAAGCCAAGGCTACAACTGAACTTCAACTGGCTACACAGATCAAGGACAACAAAAAATCCTTTTTTTAGATATGTGGGGAGCTGGATGAAAAGCAAGGATAACATATGGGACCCCTGCTAAACCATATGGGTCAACTGACAACCGATGCCAAGGAAAAAGCCAACCTGCTCAACAGGTATTTTGCATCGGTTTTTCATCAGCCCCAAGGGACAGCTCTGCTCAATACGGTATGGGACAGCCAGGGAAGGGAGAACTATTACCTTACATCAATGTTGATCATGTTAAGGAACACCTTGAGAGTTTGGACACTTTCAAGTCAGCTGGCCCAGACAGCTTACACCCCAGGGTACGTAAGGAGCTAGCAAGCATCATAGCTCAGCCACTGGCATGGATCTTCGAGAACTCGTGGCTCTCAGGCAAAGTGCCAGAGGACTGGAAGAAGGCCATTGTTGTTCCTATCTTCAAGAAAGGGGGGAAAGTAGATCCAGGGAACTACAGGTTCATCAGCCTGACCTCCCTCCCCAGGAAGATCTTGGAGAAAATCATCAAAGAGACCATTCTTGAAAAACTGGCTGAAGACAATTTCTTGAGGGAAAGCCAGCACAGGTTTGTTGCACGTAGGTCTTGCCTGAACAATCTCATCTCCTTTTAAGACCAGGTGACATATCACCTGGACAAGGGAGAAGAGATTGACATCATATATCTCGACTTTAAAAAAGCCTTCTATCTGGTATCCCATGATCGTCTTATAGAAAAACTGTCCAACTGCAGCCTGGCTACATTGCAATCTGCTGACTGGGGAGTTGGCTTCATGGTTGGACCCAGAGAGTGGTAGTTGATGGAAGTCAATCATTGTGGTGTGCTGTAACCAATGGGGGGACCCCAAGGCTACATTATTGGGCCTATCCTTTTCAACATCTTCATTAACAATGTGGACATTTGTGTCAGGAGTGGACTGGCCAAGTTCGCTAATGACACCAAACTTTGGAGTAAAGGAGCCATAACCGAGGACAGGATGGTGATCCAGGCTGACCTTGACAGGCTCGGAAAATGGGTGGATGCAAACCTGATGGCCTTCAACTCTGAAAAATGCAAGGTACTCCACCTTGGGGAGAAAAACCTGCAGCATGCTTATAGGCTTGGCAGTGCTACACTTTCTTGCACCACAGGCAAAAGGGACTTGGGGGTCATGATTGATCACAAGATGAATATGAGCCACCAATGTAATGTTGCAGCCAGCAAAGAGAACAGAACTCTGGCTTGCATCCATAGATACTTCTCTAGCAAATCCCAGAATGTCATCCTCCTGCTGTACTCAGCCTTGGTGACGCTGCAGCTGGAGTACTGTAACCAATTCTGGGCTCCACAATTTAAAAAGGATGTGGAGAAACTTGAGAGAGTCCACAGAGAGCCACGTGCATGATCAGAGGGCAGGAAAACAGGCCTTATGATGAGAGGCTGATAGCTATGGGACTCTTCAGCCTGGAAAAGCACAGGCTTAGGGGGGGACCTGGTGGTTGCCTATAAGTATATAAGGCGTGTACACCAGGATCTGGGGGAATGCCTGTTCACCAGAGCACCCCATGGGATGGAGAAGTTTGTGACCTTTTGACCTTGTCAAGACAGTTTCAGGCTGGACATAAGGAAGAACTTCTTTACAGTCTGTGCCCCCAAGACCTGGAACAGACTGCTGTCAGAGGTGGTGCAAGCACCTACTTTGTATTCCTTTAAGAGTCAATTGGACGTTTATCTTGCTGGGATCCTATGACCCCAGCTGACTTCCTGCCCCTGGGGCAGAGGGCTGGACTCAATGATCTTCCAAGGTCCCTTCGAGCCCTTATGTCTGTGTCTATGTCTAAATCATTGAATCTCTCCAAATCAATTTTGAGGGTTCCAATTCAGTTTGGAGAGATTAAAGGGTCTCCTGATTAGATTTGGATTTGGAGATTCGGCCACCGCAGTGAGCCGAATCTCTGATGAATTGAACCAGTGATTGAATCTTCGCATGGCCCTATACATTAGACTTGTATGTAACATTGCTAATATTTATGGTTGACCCTGTGATAGAGCTACTTCATGGGTTCTAATATTTTCAGTGATCTTATTTGAGATGCAGGTTCAAAAGATTAAGCATTTCTTTTTCATATTCCCCGATTTGTGCGTTAAAAAAAAGTAAATGTAAGGGGACAAGCAGAGCCATAACTTCCTGTTGCTGGCCATATATTTTTATCTCTTGGCCTTCTTCCTGATTTTTTCATTTGTAGAGACAGATGTATAGGGATTACTTTGACCTGGGCCAAGGCCAGCAGTGGGTGGCTTTCAGATTGTTGTTTGTTTGTTTGTTTTTGTTATTAGTTTTTGAAAGCCCAAAGCTCCCAAAGAGACTCTAGACCAAAGTTGCCCTTTGAGGGCATTCTCACTGAGGCTGATTAAAACCCCCAGTAGTAGAAACACCTAAAGCTATATCAACCAAAGTGGTGACAACACTGAGTAGTGGTCTCATGAGGCAACAGAGACATTTTACTGGCAGCATACGGCACAGTCCATCAGCAACCCAAGGAGGTGGAATAGCAGGATGGCTCCGACTCATGGCCCTAGAGTGGTAGCAGCATCCCACGTGGATATCTTAAACAGTAATCTGTAGACCTATTTGATGACTTGGCCCATGGGCTTTATCCCACCAGTTTACTGGGGGCTGCCACTGCTGGGCAGCGATGGGGAACCAAGAAATAAACCATTACGGGGGACAAAAAATGACAAAAGGGAGCAACAGTGGATGAGAGGGTCAAAACTAATGCACCATTAAGGAACAACAAGCAGAGCACCCCAGTCAACACCAACTAACTCTCAAAGGCATCCAGAGAGCCGGCAGCTACTGCCCAGTGGTATTAAAATATGTTCTTGTATGCCTCTGTACTGGGGGAGTGGGGAGGAGAAGGGGTCTAGGCTACATCTAAGTTTGAATTTACAGGCTTTATACCCAGCAGGCAAACCCCTAAGCCAGAGATCTACAGAGGTGATTGAGTGCCAGTGGTGCTTGTAGAGTGGTTGCAGGTGAAGCACATCACCGTGGATCCAGAATCATATAGTGACAGTGATATTTGAGTGCTGGTGACCCTGAGTGGCGCTTCCACAGGCATGACAGGTAGTGCATGCTCCATGTTTCAAGCCCAGTATTGGTGACTTTAAACAGTGACCCGAAGAGGTGGCAAGCAGCACATCCAAGTCAGGGAGACTCACCTTCTCCCCCTTAGACTGGACAAGTAGCAACTCCTAGAGTGGGGTAATTCAGATAAAGAATGCAACCAAAACACTCTGGGATACTGATATTTAAGGTGAATAAAGTGAGAAGTGATTGATGTTTAGGATATTTAATAGCTGAGAGGTTTAAAAGTTCTTGTGTATAAGGTGTAGTTATTTCTTCTTAATGAACTTTCATATTGTTTGTGATAAAATTGCTTGTGAGGAAGTTGTTCTTTCAGGACCCCCAGTAAAGATTGGGGCTGGAGCCAAAACCCCCCAAATTTGAACCAAGCCCTTGTATTCCCAGTACCTGGGAGCATTATATAATTATATTATATATATGTGTGTGTGTGTGTGTAAGTATAAAATATACACAAGTATATTTTACAAAAAGTACAAAAATGTAAGTTATATATACAAGATCAACTTCTTGTAACTTTACTACAAGATGTTCCCACAGAGAAAGCTCCAGATACTAGACTAGCCCCAGCCTTCAGATATTACAATGAGAACTTTACAAAAGAAATTTCTTAACTAATTCACCAATAAATTTTCAGATAATTTTATTATTTGGATGATGTAAGAAGAAAAAAAAACAATTTAAAAAATGATGTAAATTTCAACAATCACTTAAAATAAAAAATAGACTGCCCCTTAAGAGGGCATGGGGGGAAGGGACAGGTTTTAGATACCATATAAGCATAATAAAAAAGGCAAACTACAAACATCAGTATAAAATATGTCCTACAGTCTACAGACATATGTAGCTATATTCATAAATCAGACAACCCATTTTAGAAGCTCAAAAACATCCATCAGATGTCTACATGAAATCTTATAACATGTACATCTGTTGCAGTGCATCTACTATCTAGATCTCATTAAATTATATTTTCCAGAAGTTAGAACGTAATAATGAACAGTATCTCTATAGAGGACAATTAAACCATATAAATAGTTTAATTTATGATTAAATTATTTATTCCATGTTATTAATAACTGTTTTCAGTTATACATAATGTTGAATTAAGTTATGGTGTTTTACTGTGCTGATTTGATTCTAAAGCATCTCTCAGCATTATAGTATGGGCCCAAATTGACCCTGTGGCACCCTTGCATGTTTGGTTTGTTTTCAGCAATCTTCTAAATACAGATTGTAAAAATAAAAAGCTCTGAATGTTTATAGAGAGTGTCTAACAACATGAAACTGTCAAGAATTAATTACTTGACTTCAGTTTGTCATATTGTATCATTGTGGTAATATAGAGTTTATGGCAATATAGTGTTTATGATTCAGCACATCAAAGCCCATTCAAAGTTTTTTATTAGGTTCTAGTTATAAATGGTAAAAATGGAAGACAATATTTCCCCCAAATTTATTTGTTAAACTATCAATTATCATCTTCATTTGGTCATTTTCTTCCAGCTAAGGATTATATTAACTAATACTAATTGTATCTTATGAGGTAATTAAGAATTAAGTGGATCTTAACCTTTTTAGATTCAAGACAACCCTTGATATGTTCCTGGCTCTGCACAATAAGCTTAAGACATCCCTCAGAAAATGCCAGCTTTTAGTTTTCCCTTGTTTGTTGACTACAGAAAAAGGATGGACCTCAATAGGTCTGCGATAGACCACAAGTCAGAACATTTTTAACACTGTGGATTCTTATTTGAATTTTGAATTTGAAATCTCTGCAAATGCCTAAAAGTATAACAGATGTGGTACCCCTCAGCACCCTTGAAACAAACTCAAGGCATCTCAGGGTACTGCAGCACCCAGTCTGAGAATCATTGAGCTACACCATTAGAGTAATGTCTTGTCTGTGAATCAACATAGTTCTACAATACAATAAACATAAACTTGATTCAATTAATTTAAAATATAGAATTTTATAAACATGTATAAAGCAGTAAAAATGTCCTTACTCTATCAGATTTTATAATTTTATTTTCTTATATACAAATAGAACTGCTGTCAATTTAATTAACCCTCCTTTCCTCCCCCACCATGTTCCCTTGTGTCTAGTATTTGGAAAAAATGTCATGGACAGAAACAAATAGTGTTTATATAATGACAACACTTTTTCATAATTTGCAGGTTAGGAGGGGAAATTAATACCGAGATCAAAGCGCTTTCCACTCAAAACAGAAAGAAACTCCTGCTTATAACAAATACAGAAGTGAAGACATTCTACCCTTTTTTGTACCTTGATTTCACTTGGCTTTCTGGCCTTCAAGTATACCTGAAAAAGTTTTAAATTCAGTCCGACATGGTGTTTTTCCAGATAGTTAACAGATGTTTACAAGAAGCACCCTTGATTCACCTGAAGAAAAGAAACAGAAATTAGAAGCTTGTCAGACTCCAATTTTGGACACTGATTATTCCTTAAAGCAGAGCTCCTTGATTTATTGCTCACAGCCAATGAGTTTCTCACAAGACCTTCTAATGGGGTTTGTGGCCACAGGAAATTAAAAAGTTTAAATTGAGGTTAAAAGGAGAGCAAAGTATAATGTGCTCAAGTACGTTAGTCACTTTTTTGCCATATACCAGGAAAGTTTGGTGACCACTGCTTTAGAGTATGACTTGAGCTTCTGCAGATATAAAAGAACTGGGAAATAGGGGGAGGGCGGGGGAAGGAAGTGCCTTTTACATACTGGAAATATTTAATTTTCTTGTTCTCAGCTGATTGATATTCCCACATATCATTCTATCAGCTCTTATTTTAAAAAGAATTGAGTCTGGAAATGTAGAAAATGACAGGAGAGTAGAAGGTAGTCTTCAAGAAATGCTATAAAGTTATAAGGTAGCATTTTCTATCATAGCACCTTACCCTTACCAGCTGCTTTGAAGCCACTGACCAAAAAAAAAAAAACACACCTTACCAACTCTACTCCTTTAGCATCTGAGTTTAGATGCTAACTTGTTGGCCTTTACAACCAGGCAACTGCGAGATTACTGACTCAGTGGGTGCATCAACACATGTGCTTTAGTGTGACAAACTAATTAGCTCTGCAGTAAAGCATCAGTCTACCTATGTGCCAGTATTAGGGAACAGTCAATTAATTAACTCCACTGTAGGATAGTACTGTCAGGGACAGTACTGTCTTGCAGCAGAGAACTTTACTGCACCGAAATGCATGTGTAGACAGTGATTGGGGGCATACATTGCACCTAGTCAGCAGAGCCACCCATGTCCTGCTCTGCCTTTGCTCCACACCAGCTCTTGGCACAAAGTAAACAGCTCCAAGCAGTGGCAAGACACTTATTGCCACATTAAAGCTGAGAACCAGAAGAAAAGTTTAGAGTGAAGGAACAACTGGTGGGAGAGCAAAGCAAAAGAGATTCAAAAGGTTGCCAAAGCCATGACATATATAGTTTCTTCAGGACAACCAAAGCTATCTATAGGCCAGGCACACAAAGAATGATCCCTCTCTTGATCCAAGGAACAACATTCCTTAAGAACATCTCCACCATCAGTGCACAATGGAAGGAGCACTTGCACAAGTTCCTGAACTGAGGTTCTAAAATCAAAGACAAGGCCATCTCAAACACCCATTAAAAACTACCTTGCAGTTCCATCAAGTTATCAAGAGACCTTGAAAGCCATTAATCAGATGAAGAATAACCAAGCATGTGGTTCTGATAGAATGCCAGCTGAAATATATAAGCAAGGTAGAAAAATGCTCTTTTACCAATGACACATCATTATCATGAAAGTCTGAAAAGATGAACAGATTGCCAGTGACTTGAGAGATACCAGAGTCATTACTCTGCCAAGAAAGGTTATAGGGCAGATTGAAGCAATTATTGTGGTTTAGCATTCCTGTTCATGGGCAGGAAGATCCTCACCTGCATTCCCCTCAATACATTCACTTTCCTTTTTGAGGAGTTTATACCCAAGTCCCTATGTAATTTTAGACCACTCTGAGGGACAATAGATGAAATCTTTCTTGCTAGACAACTGCAGAAGTGCTGCAAACATTGAAACCCTTACACAGCCTTCATTGACCAAATTAAAGGCCTTGATTTAATGAACAGAGAGGCCTTATGAAAGATTCTGATGAGCTAATTCTGGGATTGATGTTTTCTCTGATAAAAAAAAAAAATACCCAGTTTTCAGATTTAAAAAAGTAATCCAAAATCCACATTCTTCCTTGATTAAAATGAAACACCACTTTTATACATACACGTGCACACACACACACGTGTGTGTATAAAAGTATAAAAATGGTGTTGAGAGGTCTTTATATATATATATATATATATATATATATATTTTAAGTAACTCAAAATCTACCTGTTTCCCTGATCAAAATGAAAGAGCACTATATATATAGTGGTCTTTTATTTTGATCAGGGAAACATGTAGTTTTTGAGTTACTTTTTTAAATTAAAAAAACAGGATCACTGTTTATAAGGATGCCTGATATCTGACTCTTAAACCAGGGTCTATGCTCCCAACTCACTGATGATCATGGTTCTTGAGGAAAGCAAAAGAAGAGATTCAGGGACACAACGAAGGCCAATCTTTAGAAATGTGATGTTAACACCAATGTGATATTAACACCAATACCTGTGAGACTCAAGCAATGAATTGTCTCCAGTAACACTGTGATATGTGACAACCATCAATTATTTCCAGCAAATCCATCTCATTATGGTGTGGATAGATGAAAGACAAAGGGAAAGAACTGTGACCTAACATCGTCAGGATCTACTTCTTCCTCCCATGTCTGCATTCGAAAATGAGGAACTTGTGTTGGCCTCCTCCATCATCTACAGACTCATCAATGAGTTCCCTATTTACTGGAAGACTGTCATCCTTGTTGTAAGACATGGCTTATGATGACAGCACTTCTAACGTCAAAATGGGTGCCTCTGTTACTGATTGAGTACCTCTAGCACACCAACTCAGCACCTCTGTCTTGGGTGAGCAGTTATCATGGTACTGTCTTTTTTGAGTTTATTGTCTGAGCAATTTCATTTCTTTCCTTATGTCAATGTATGGCCTTCTGTGAAGTTCCAGCATCAACATTTCTCTAACTCCATACTAAGCCCAGACCACCACAAGCTTAGAAGCAAATATTGTCTCATGTTCTGCATTGATGTCAAGACACAGGGTTGTGTAATGGTACTGGTGCCACACTTCTTGCCTACTTGGCATACATCAAGACACTGCTCTGGCTCTCTGGACACTGTTTTTATGGGCATGTCCTTACATTCTAAGTAAATAAGTACTCTTTCCTTCTAAAGAGCAAATAATTTAGAACCTACTGTTCTTGATTTTTAGGATGCTGTATTGGCCAGCTTTCAGTCCACTACCTATTCCACCATAGGTAGAGATAAGAAGTGCTGCCGTGATTTTAAGTTGCATATCCTTTGGCAAAAGATAAGTTTAGAGATAACTAGGACATTAAGGGTAAATTAGGTGAGTCACACCCTGCTTTCAGAATCAGAAATCCCTGCTTTAGTGCTCTGACAGAGCTCACAATGCTGCCCTAAGGCAGCTACACTATTTCTGATTTGGAGGTTGTCCACAAAGAGAAAGCACAGCATAACTTAGTACAGTGCTGTCACTGCCATAACTGTGTGGTATAAACATACTTCAAGTGGTGAAAGTTGAAAGCAACCATCTTTTACTGAAAGACACAAAAATAAAAAGTCCCTGAAATTCAAAATTTTTACATCACCAGTTTAATATTCTCCCTTATGTAACTTTTTTTGTTCTGATGAGGCTTTGAGTTCAACAAAACGAAGAAATATTGCCATTTTGTCCTCTGGTGAGTTTATGCCCTTTCATAGATCAGTTTAGTAGCTCTTACATTTAAGAGAAATGTGAAGGAGTTTGAAAAAAAAAAAAGAACAATAAAAAGATTGCCATTGAGATTCTGTGCCTTAGGGGCTATTGTAAAGGTCAGAGTCACTCTGAGGTCACAGAATCTGCACCATTAAATGCTGGATTGGGATCAAGACCCAGGTAATGGTGGGGTTATGGACTCAGCACCTGATGCTTGTTTATCTGATGTCAAGACCCAGGTTTCTGTGACCTTTACTGACTCCAAATCTCAGGCTTTCTAAGTAAATGTCCAGGCTTCACCCAGATGAAATTCTTGTTTGTGTTAATTTGTCCTGAACAGAGACTATAATGATGTAACCCTTGCTGAATTGTAAGGAACTATGCCAGATCCATCAACAAATACAGATATTTCAGATGTGACATAAATGTGTTAACAGCTGCACTACATAAAACTGTCTTCTGAATAGTTTTGAATACCATTTGTTAAAAAGATATCACAAAAAGAAACTGAAACAGAAAGTGAATTCTAGCAAAAAGTGAAGGTTAGATATTTCTGTGGCTGCTAAGGTGAAAATACAAAACATTACCTGTTCTAATATGAGTATCTAACTTGTCTTTAAAAAGATAAGGAAGTGAGTTGTTGTGTTGTTTTAGACTATTAAATAGCAAAGTCAGGGTGAAACAAAATGTTACAATGGGACCATGTTATGTGCACTTAAAACTTGAACAATTGCAAGTTAAGGCTCTTTAACAGATGCTGAATTCCCTCCAGGCATCCTAGTTACACCACTTCAAGCTAGGATTATTTTTTAACTCTGCTACCTGACTCGAGTTAAATTAACTTCTGAGTGTTCACCTGAGGTAAAACCACCAACTGGAAGTCTTCCAGTATCCCAGAAGGCACTGTTTCCAGGTGAACTACTTATTACTGGAGACCCTACAACCCTGGACTGAGAGCTGGGTATCAGATGAGTGAGAAGGTAGTCAGTAGGGAGGGGAAGGGGTGAAAGAAGACAAGGGGGCCAGGGGAAGGTTGCATGTGAAATGGGGGAAGGAGGGGAAGAAGTGGAGGGGGAAAGAAGGAAGGGGCAAGAGGAGCTGGGAGTTCCTTCTTCCCCTCCAGAATTGTTCCCTTTGACCTCCAAATTTTCCCTTGAACACCTCTATCATCCCATGACACCAGATCCCCTACCACCACCCAGATTGTTTCGCTACCACCTCTTCCACTCCCCATTGGACACTGAATCACCCTCCTACCCTGAATCACCCCCTCTTCCCCTGGATCACCCTCCTGAAACCTGGATTGCTCCTCCAATAGTTCCCTTTATCCCCCATCACCCCTCCACCTCCATTTTTGCCCTGGAGCCCCAATCAACCCAATAGCAGCAGCAGGTGGGAGCGGGCCTGGGTTTGGCCACCATCCTTCCACATACTAACTGCTGCCCAGAGCAGTGTAGTGGAGTGCTGTGGGCAGCCATGGAGTGCTGTGGGCAGAATCAATTGATAGATGGCAATACATCCCTTCTCCTAGCTCTGAGCTTGCCAAAATTGTGAACCCTTCCCAGTGCAAGGGAGATGCACCCTAATGCAGCTGAGAACCGTGGGATGCACAGCTTGCAAGATGTGTGTGTGTTCCCCATGGCAGCGACCTAGGTGCAGAGCTGCTGCTCCAACAGTCACTTGCTGTTTAATGCCTTCTTTGGATAAATCATCAGTAAGAACTGAAAAAAAACAGAAAATCACCCAGCAGAGACAAAGTGTGCTCACTCTCTTTCATGAAGTTTTTTTGCAAAAATCTTGTTGGTGTAATAAAAGATACCATCTCCAATTGATTGAAATGAAAGGGAGGCACTGTGGCCGGCATGGGACACTTACTGAAGGTAAGCTCCTTGGTCCTCATGTGGGGCAGACAGTGGCTCCTCCCTGAGGTGAGGCAAGGCAGGGCTGGGGGCTGGCCCGGGCTCTTCCAGCTGTGTGGAACTGCTCCGCAGGATCCACCAGCTCCGGAGAAGTGCTCCACTTCCCAGCCCTGATGCCATGTGCCTCCTTGCTCCCCAAGGTGATACAGGGGTGCAGAACAGTTCCCTTAGCTGACGCAGCCCACACCCAGCCTTGTCCTCAGCCCTGTCCCCACCCCGACCCCTGCCTCACCTCACCTCAGAAAGGAGCTGCTTCCTGCCCTGCATGGGAAGTGAGGAGCTTACCTTTGGTAAGTGTCCCACGCTGGCCCTGGTGCCTCCACCGCACTCCATGCTCAGTTCCTCTGCAGGCAGGCGCGCAGCATTAAAAAGTTGGTGTGCAGCAAGATTTTTAATTGTGCATGGCCGCACACAAATGCAGCTTATAGGGAACTTTTGTTCCTGCTAGGGCTGTGTGAAATGGTACCATTCCATTTTGACTTGCATTTTAAGGTTTTGATGGAACAGCGTTTTGACTGGAATTTTGTTTTGATTCGAAACTGCTGTTCTGTTTCATTTTGTCGAAACAGTAATGCTGCTTCAAGGCTGTTTTGATGTTTTGTCCATAGTTTATAATGGGGAAGCTCGAAAAAGCCATTCTCATCTGGCAGTCAGATGGAGGCCCAACCTTGGGAGGGCTGCAGGGGCTGTGCCAGTCCTCTCAGGGTTGTGGGTCCCCATCTGCCTGCCAGATAAGGGAGGGATGCCCCATCACTCAGTTACCCTCCCCAGCACTGGGATAAATCAGGGAAGGGAACTGGAGCTGAGCTGAGCACTACCATCAGGCTGGGGAAAGGAACTCAGCCCAGCTGACCTGAGTTCCTCTCCCCAGCATGACCATCAAGCTTGTTCATTCATTTCCTCAGCCCCATTGTAGTGCTGGGGAGGGGAACTCAGCTCAGCTGGGCTGAGTTGCCTTCCCCCAGCCTGGTGGTAGGACTGGAAAGGGGAAATGAGTGATTGGGCTCAGTTCCCTTCTTCAGCCTGATTGTAGCACTGGAGAGGGGAACTGAGCCGGGGCTTAGTTCTCTTCCCCTGCACTGTGATCAGCTTTCTGCAGCCTGATCCAGGGAGGGCCAGGGTTGCACTTCCTAACTGTCTGAAGCTGGAACTGCTAGGAGTGCAGCTCTGGTTCTCCCCTGTCTCTCACCACCTGGCTGCTGGCTGCTTTGAAATGCGAAACGTTTTGAAACTTTTGAAACATTTTTACTAGCTTCATTTTGTTTTCAGGTTGTTTCAAAGCCCTTTCATTTTGATTTTGCTGTTTCAAGCTCAAAATGAGTCAAAACAGTGTTGAAATGAAACAGCTGATGAAATTTTGCACAACCTTAGTTCCTACCTCCCTGTTTGCTCCTGGGCTCCCTTCAGTTTACGGTGCCTCTGCATACCTAGGTCCACCACTACCAGGCCCCATGGTTGCCCAACAACTCCTCACTCCCCACCTCACCTCCCTAGAGGCTCTGGCTCTAGTGGGAGGGTGATTGCAGCGGGGACAGCAATCAGTCTGGCAGGGCAGTGATCTGGGCAGTGAGAGGGATTGGGGTGGCAGGGGGAGACTGCGGGGGTGGAGAGGTTGATGGGGTGTGCAGTTTGAGTTGTGGCGGGGTTATCTGGGGGCAGGGTGAGCAATCCAATTGAGTTGGAGGGGCCCTTCTTCCCTTCCACCCCCAGCCTATAGACAGCCAGCAAGCAGGGCAGGCATAGGTCAGGGGACCCACAGCCCCTAGCCACACCCCTGCTCACCAGCCCTCTAACCCTTAACGTGCAACTGCTCACAGAACATACTAACTTTAACATAATCTAACATTCCTTAGAGTTACCATGTGCTAATTGTACAGTGTAATCATCTTTGGCTCCACCCAGATTTTTCCATTGCTCAGTTTATTGGTACTTTGATTAGGTTTGGTTGCAGAAAAGCATAAACTTTGCCTGACCTTGAAGTGATGCAAACTTCAAAATGCTAAATACATTTCCTGTGCTTGTTGCCTTGTTCTTTGGCTGCTCAAACTTCATTCCTACATTTTCATGTATCAAATAGCCCTCCTTAAAGTTTCATGTCTTTTAGGGAAAAAAAAAAGTATCATTCCTTCTAGTAAATGGGTTTGTTGTGGTGGTGGTTGTAGTATTCAGTCATCCGTTAGAGGTGGCTGCTTCACCACCAAGTAATTGATTTTTATTTACCTCATGTTCTAACATATTGGAATACACTATATGTTTATAACTTCCACTTACAGGAGTTATGTGTGGGTCAACAACACGAACATTGAGATTAATAGACTCCTAGAACTGCTCCCTTAACAAATAATTAGCTCAGTCTTACTACTTCTCTTTACCTCAAACTTTTAAATTGCCCATTAATAACACAAAATTACTTTAGGTAGCTTTTTAAAAAGAAAAACACACACTTTAAAACAGCTCCAATATCCTGCCTTCTGGGATGGAAAATAGACAAATAGCAACTATTACACTTGAGTACAGGCAGTTTGTGAACCCAGTGATATCAAATGTGTTTCCTAGCATCTAAAAATTGAAAGATTTATTCCTGAATGAAAATCATTTTACGTTTGAATTCACTAATTCGCTGCTGAATATAATTTAAATGTTAACCTTTTATCATTTTCATAATAGATAAATGCAGAAGAACATTTGAGATAAAATGGACTCTCTTTTCTGCTTTCTGAGAGTTGTCAGGCTGAGCATATATTCAAATTTGTCCTTCTAGGAAGCACGGATCAGGTAAAGTATGCTTTAAATTATGCAATAAAATACATTTTTGTGAGATCTTGATTTTTGATTTTTTTTTATCCCTTATTGAATAAAAACATATATATATGACCTTTGACCTCTTTAACAAATTCTTTGCCTCCATTTTTCTGAGCAGGGACTGGGACATCCCCCCCAACCAGGATCCTGAACGGACCCAGGGGAGGTGCAGCCGGACCCAGGGGAGGTGCAGCCAGGCCCAGGGTCAGTGAGGAGCTAGTCAGGGAACTTTGGGAGGGACTAGATGTGTTCAAATCAGCAGGTCTAGCCAATCTCCACCCCAGAGTGCTGAGGGAATTGGCAGAGGTTATTGCATGACCCCTGGTACAGCTTTATGAGCACTCATGGAGCTCTGGCGAGATGCCAGAGGACTGGAAAAGGGCCAATGTGGTCCCCATTTTCAGAAAAGGGAGGAAGGAGGATCCAGGAAACTATAGGCCTGTTAGTCTTACCTCAGTCCTGGGAAAGCTCTTTGAGAACATTATCTAGGATCACATCTACGAGGGACCAGCAGGGGAGATTATGCTTAGGGGCAATCAAAAAGGGTTCATTAGAGGCAGATCCTGTCAGACCAACCTGGTTGCCTTCTATGACCAGGTCACAAAATCCTTGGATGCAGGTGTTGCAGTGGACATAGTCTTTCTGGACTTTAGGAAGGCCTTCAACACTGTTTTTCACTCCATTCTCATCATAAAATTAGGTGACTGTGGTGTTGATGCCTACACAGTCAGATGGGTCGCAAATTGGCTAGAGGGCCACACCCAGAGAATGGTGGTGGATGGGTCATTTTCGACCTGGAGGGATGTGGGCAGTGAGGTTCCCCAGGGCTCGGGCCCACACTGTTCAATATCTTCATCGGTGACTTGGACAAGGGGATGAAAAGCACCTTGTTCAAGTTTGCAGATGACACTAAGTCGTGGGGAAAAGTGAGCATGCTAGAAGAGAGGGACAGGCTACAACTAGATCTGGATAGGTTACAGAGGTGGGCGGATGAGAATAGGATGAATTTCAATATGGACAAGTGCAAGGTATTGCATCTGGGGAGGAAGAACCAGCAGCAAACCTACAGGCTGGGGAACTCCCTTCTCATCAGCACAAAGGCAAAAAAGGAACATGGGCCTCCAATGTGAGGATGCAGTCAGGAAGGTTAACCACACCTTGTCAGGCATCCACAGATGCATCATGAGCAGGTCCAAGGAGGTGATCCTCCCCCTCTATGTGACATTGGTCAGGCTGCAGTTGGAGTACTGTGTCCAGTTTTCGGTGCTGCACTTCAGGAAGGATGTGGACAGCATTGAGAGGGTCCAAAAGAGAGCCACTTGCATGATCAGGGGGCAGCAGGGCAGGCCGTACGAGGAGAGGCTATGGGACCTGAACCTGTTCAGCCTCCACAAGAAAAGGCTGAGAGGGGATCTGGTGGATGTCTATAAACTTGCTAAGGGGGACCCTCAGGCATTGGGAGACTCTGTGTTCCCCCAAGCTCTACCAGAATAACAAGGAATAATGGCCATAAGTTGACTGAGAGTAGGTTCAGGCTAGACATCAGGAGGCACTACTTCACAGTCAGGGAGGCTAGGATCTGGAACCAACTTCCAAGGGAAGTGGTGCTCGCTCCTACCCTGGGGGTCTTCAAAAGGAGGCTAGATAATCACCTAGCCAGGGTCGTTTGACCCCAGCATTCTTTCCTGCCCATGGCAGGGGGTCAGACTTGATGATCTACTCAGGTCCTTCCGATCCTACCAAATATGCAACTGTGAAACTATGATATTTGTTGGGATACTATTTCCCTGAAGTTGTCTAAATGGACATTTCTTAATCATCTAAGTGGCATTTTGGACACAAGTAACACTTTCATTCCCAGACATGCAATCCTAGGTGCAGGTCCTGGAAACAAAATGGAGAAGAAGATAGAGGTGGAGGATTACCCTTTTTTCTTAGCCCCAAAAGCTGAATGGTGAAGGCACTTGCCTGGGAAGGTGGATGTCACAATTCTAGGACTTTTCTTGCCCATAGAAGGTGCAAAATTGCATATTTCTAACTCCTTTGGAAGCTAAACCACTGCTCCTTACACTTGATAGACATTCCATGAAATGCATAGGGAGTTTTTTTCTCATTGAGTGTGCCTACATGTGCAATTAATCTGACTGAATAAACTGTGGAGCAATTTTCTCTGCAGTAAACTCCTCCCAGGCATAACATCTACACACGCAACCAAGAAAGCAGCAAATTGACCCAGGAAGAAGTTTAGGACAGGACTGCTCCTGCCCTGCCCTGCAACATCCAGGGGGATCTCCAGGCTCTGGGTGCAGCTGCCCAGGTGCCAGTCGCAGGCTGGCAGGGGGCATAGAGGTCAGCCCCAGGCTCTGGCTGGTGGTAGGAGTGTGGCCCAGGGTTGGGGAAGATATATGTAGGGATGCAGGAGATTTGCTGCTCATGGTGTAATATGCTCCTTCCCCAGCGGTCCCTGCACCAGCCCCCTGCAGGAGTCAGGGGGAGATGGAGCTGCTGGCCACAGCTGCCTGTGATTGATGGCCATCTTTAAAAAACAGCCCTGCATGCTGCTCCCAAGCAACCTGCTTTCCTGACCCAGAGTAGTATGCACAACATGGTGGCAGCATATGGTGGCTCTGCCATTGCACCCTCTACTCACTATGCCATGGCTGCTCCACCCCCAGCCCTGGAATCAATGTCTACTGCCCCAGGCCCCAAGATCCTGCTTGCCACTGTGCTCACTCTGATGACCTGTCACAGGGACTGCCACATGGCCCAGATCAGTCTCAGCCCTGGCAGTCCTGCTGTGCAGCACAGCTTCCTAGCCTGGATCACTATGCTGTGCCAGGCCCCCTGCTGTCATGCTGTTGCTGCCCACACTCTGTGCTGCAGGGATGCCAGCAATGCACTCCTAGATGGCACCACCTGGGCCATCCATATACTCCTAGGTCTCCCGCCTCACTGTCTGTGGGCCCACCCAGCAAGCTAGGACTGGTGGCTGCACATCATCCAGACTATGTGGGATGATCAGAAGTGCCTGGAGTCCTTTTGGATGACCTAAGCCACCTTCCAGGACCTCTTTGAACACCTCTACCCACACCTACAGTGGCAAGATACTACTATGTGGTGGTATCTCCCCAGGGACACCTGGCTGGCCACACTCCATGTGGGTGGAATTGCCCTAGTCCCTCCTTTCTCCCTTTCACAACAGTTGATTTCAGTTTTGTTTGGGCCAGCTTTAACCCATTTTGATTCAATATGCTTCACTAAACACAGAACACAAATCTCAAGTGTGCAGCCATTTGATTTTATGCATTAGGCAAGCAGAGGTAATATTTCTAAGGTATTATTCAAATGTAAAGAGCAAATGTCCTTTATATGCCTGCCTATACCTAAATCAATATCAATACATGGTAGAT
This sequence comes from Alligator mississippiensis, assembly GCF_030867095.1. NCBI lineage: Eukaryota > Metazoa > Chordata > Crocodylia > Alligatoridae > Alligator > Alligator mississippiensis. The sequence goes on from NC_081824.1 coordinate 382,652,645, forward strand.
AGATTGGTATAGAAATGTATTTTTGTCTGCTACATTTTTCATGTTCCTGCTATATGAAAAAAAAGAACTGGGAACTCAAAAAATGTCACTTCATTAGGTATTTTATTCAAAGAGAACTTACTTTTGTTCAAATTTCAGTGTGAAATTATTATTAATATGTCTTTTTTTTAAAAAAGGAAGCAAATAACACAAATAGTAATTCACTTCTCATTCATATACACACACACTCAGATAGAGTTTCCATACCCCACTCTGAATCTTAAAGGTAATAAATGTAAAGCCATCAGATAACAGATGTGGCAACAAATACCAAACTACCACACAGTCATATATATCTCAGATTTTTGCATGCATTCACAAAGATAGAACAGGAGCATTCTGCTCTCACCTTTGTATGCAATCTTCTTGCTAGGTATCAAATAAAAGAATAACTTTATCTGGGATTCAAGAGTATTCACATATCCTTAACCTTCCTATTGTTGCTTTTTTTTTCTTACACTGTAATGTTATCAAGGCAGGACTAAACATGATTAGTTTTTAGGTGCTGTTTTAAACAAACACACAATAAAAAATACATTAGGTCATTTGATAGCTGTATGTTATTAGACAGGTCTGTTCTCATTTCTATGCATGCAACTTTCCCCAACCCCATTTTCATGAAATAGAATGTAGGAAACATAAGTTGCCTGTTGAGAGAGACTGCCAGTTTTTTAGGAGACCTCACAGTTCTGTGCCACAGTTTTTCTTTCTCAAAACTTTCCTTTATGGTTTCAATTGCCAAAGAGACTGAAGAAAATAAAATACAGCAAAATCTCTTTTAAGAGGAAGGAGCTTGTTTAATGCTCAACAGCATTATATCCTTGGCATTAAGCACTTGAAATCTTTCGGTTTTACTTTCTTCTTTGAAGGAGATTGCATATTTTACAGCCTACATTTCCATTTGATTAATTTCATGTATATTCTTCTGTGACAAGTCATGAGTCACTTAGGAGACTTCTTAAAGAAGTATTTTGGGTTGCTGCCATTTTAATAGTGGCTGTTAAGCACAAGTAGTGTTTAACATGACTCTTTAACTCTCACGGTTTATAATGCCAATCAAAACTCTTTAAAAAGCTTCTTATTCGGGTCTGGTTCAGAAAAATATATATATATAAGTAGAAAAAATAGATTCTTAAGATAAAATTTTCAACTTGATGTGGCCAGTGATAAGATCATAAAATGACGCAGTTTTTAAGTAGTTATATGAAGTCATCTTATTGTCAGGAAGTTTGAAATTGTAGAGCTACAAAACACTTCAATATTAGTTGAGTGTCTCTTGCACCAATAATAATCAGACCATGTATTCAAATGTCTAAATATAGAGTTGGAAGTTCAGTTGAAATCAATGGGATTTAGTTGTTTGGAGACTATGACAAATCTTATGAGCAGGGATCCTGGTTTTCTCTGATTTAAAAAAAAAATTTCGGTTTAAAAAAATTAAACCAAAATCCACATTTTTCTATGATTAAAATGAAACACCACTAGTTATAGGGTCTTTTCAGGGTCTTATCATATCTTATCCACTTTTTAGGGTCTTATCATTCAAATGTCTGTACCTGTGTCTCTGGGAAAGTTTTTGTATCAGAATAACAAATTTAAAAGAATTTTTCCAGATTATTTGAATTTGTGTACATAACTATAATGTGTGATCATTGTTTCTTGATGCCTTTCATGTTTGGCTTGACTTGCTGTAGAGGATAAGGTACACATGAGAAGCACAATGATTACTATGCCTAGTGTTTAACAACTATTGTTGGAAAATTCATAAATTATTAGCTGCTCATTTAAAATATTAGCTTACATAAAATTCTGTATCATTACTGTTTCCCTGTTGCCTTGGGTTAAATACTCCATCTTTGCATGACAGGTTTTAATATATAATGTATCTACATAAACATAGCATGTTTATTAAGTAAATGTTATTGCTTTCAGAGAAATAAAGCAGCAATAGAATTAAGAATGATATTCTTTATCAGGTGTTGGCAGCAGTTTTATCATTGCTGTAAATAAACTCTAAATTTAAAAGCTGCATCACATTAGATTATTCAGAGCATATTTTCAAAATAATGTGTAGTCATAAATCTTACTGTATGCAGGAGATGCACATGGACCAATGGATGTGGCCAGAGCTTGTGAAGATAATGGGTGCATAGCAGATAGCATAACTGTCAAAGTTGCCCATGAGTAGAATTACGTCCCGATAGGTTTCTGGAAGATGGATTCCAGAAGATTCAACTAAAAGTCTTCAGACAACTCTGTTAATTAAAAAAGGTAGTAGCTGGATGGCTTTGGCTATGGGGAAAGAAAAAAAAAAGCTGGAATGGTTATAGAGAAACAAGAGGCAGATGCCATTTTGGACCCACTAGGACTATTCTAATTCAGCACATCTAAAATATTATTTTCTTCTTATCTCTCTATTTTGGTGTATTCCTACTTGTGTTTTCACTTACATTTCTTCATTTTCAGTCATTCTAAGAACAAAAAACAGAAGAGGAATTGATATCTGAACTCATTCCAAGTAATATGAATTACAAATATGGGTACTTGATATTCTCCCCCTCAAAAAAAGAAAAAAGTTAATAGCATGAATTATAGAAATCAATAGTTAACACAATCTTTAAGTAAAGTTGCCCACAGTTGCCTCAGTTTTCAGGCCTTGAAAATCCTAACAAACTATAACCACTTAGGTTGAAATTTTCCACGCTTGCAGCACATCTACAGATTGCCCTGTGGTGTTGTAGCAATGTGTTACGTCACTTCACAGTGTGCTACGGTGACATAGCAATCACATGTTTCTACATGTGATCACCACCTACATTGCTGTAGCAGTGCGTTCTCCAGGTATAGCTCACTGCTATGTTGACATAGCAGCAAGATTTAACTACGTGCCATGTGCATGACACAGTAACCACCCATATTGCGCCATGCTCTAGCACTTTCGGAAGCAATTACTAAAGCACAGTGCCATAGCAATGTCAATGTATGGTGAGGTGTACGTGCACCCAAGGTTTCAGCCAAAGGTTCTGTGTAACTGTAGCCAAGCAACAAATTCAATGTGCTGACCCTGTAGTGTGGTGGAACCTGGAGGCTCCGCAGGGATGCTGAACAACTGCATGTTTTCCCCAGTAAGGGCAGGAAAGGGCCAGATCTTACCAACAGGTACAAAGCCGGTGAGAGCTGAGTGGCACGTGGTGCCAGTGCTGTTGTTTGTGAGTGTGTAAACTCTCTGACTTAAGAATTGGGTGGTCTGTGATGTCACATGCCTGCACACATCACTGGAGTTAAAAAGGCAAGAGAAGCTGGTCAGCGAGGAGAAGAGAGCAGCATGCCTGTGTCGACCGCTTCAGCCAGTACCAGGGTAAGCAGTTGGGCCAGTTTTACAGACTGGAAACCCGGAGGGGTCTCCAGCCATCCAGTGGTGCAGGGCAGTGGAGAAGAGAGGACTGTGTGGAATCCCATGCCCTGATATCTGAAGATGGAAACCCTGGAACAAGACACCGGGGAAGCCTCATGCCAAAGTCTGGTAGGTGAATGCTCTACAAAGTGTAAAGTGTGAGGCATGAAATTCAGAGAAGGGGTCCTGACTGAGTGTGAGTGGAACTCCCTGTAGCAGATTAAGTACACACAAGTGATCAAACTCAGGAAGGTGGGATAGCCAAGAACTACATGTGTATATGATGTGGGGTGAAGTTTTTAATGAATTAATAATGAAATTGAAAAGAATGAAGAGAAGCACAATGAATTAATAGTTTATTTAATGTATGGGATCATTGTTTATTTTCTTATCTATGAAGTGATTTATCTATATTTACATGCCCTCAAATTAATTAAGAGAATTGGGTGATTCAGGATTATGATAGAACCATGCTGAACTGAGTTGTCAGGTCAAAAAGGAACACCAGACCAATTTATAGGGGAGTCCCTATCCTTACTGAAGGGATAAGACAAAACTAAGGATAAAGAAAGATCTATCTACATCTTACTAAAATTTGTAATATCTGGAGCCATCAAGACTTGGTTGGTGAGTGGATGGGGTATAGGGAAGGGAGAGCCCCAAGAAGCACCAACAGTAGGAGCATGCTTACAGGTACCCTATACTATCAAAGCAACCTCTCTTTCCTTTTTCTTTTGATACCAAGACATGGTAGGTGAGTTAAGGGAGATTTACCATGAACAGGTAGCCCAAAGTACCCTGATGTCATCAGAAGAAGGGTGCCAAAACATAACATCTCAATCCAGGAGCACCAGACACTTTTTATTTTGGTTCAACTGGGTACAGTATTAATATGAGACAATGTAATTAAATGATGCCTTGTAATGTATACACTCAAGGAAGCCAAAATTAAGTTGTATAGATAATCTTAATTCTTGCATTTCCTAATATTTGAGTGCTTCCTTTAGCATTCTCTTAATTCTTATTTGTATAGTATAATAAACCTCCTATGGGTGGTATTGAACAGATCAGTTTAAAAGAGATTCAAAAATATTGTTTGTCAGTTACAAATACAAAACAAATTTAATAGAGAAAAACAAAGTCTGACTGCGGATAATATGCAGGCAGAAAAATTATTAAATGTACATAAAATATTTACTACAGTCATTTTGATCACTTGTTTTATACTTTAACTGACCCTATGAAACATTTCTTCTTACACAATTCAGGGAGGGTACTTTATGGGATACTGAATGTAATATTTCTAATACCTGTAGATGGAATGTATGTAGAAAAGAGCAGGTCTCTAACAGTTATATTCTCTTCCAATATTGTGCATATTCAAAGGGTGATCCTATTATCCTAGTGGGGGCACTTTTGCACTGAGGGATGGTAATATGATCACTCCTAAACAATAGTTTGATAAATCAAAGTTGTCTTCAGCTACAGTTTGATCATCTAGTGGGAAGAAAATAGAATTCTGCCTTAAATTCAAATTTAGTAATTTCCTGAGAGAAAACAAATTTATTAAGCAATTACTGATTCATGATAGTATCACAGAAACATAGAAAGTTACGGTTGGAAGGGACCTCAGGAGGTCATCTAGTCCAGCCCCCTGCTCAAAGCAAGACTGTCTCCAACTACATCATCCCAGCCAAGGCTTTGTCTAGCTGGGTTTCGAAAACCTCCAAGAGTGGAGCTTCTACCAGCTCTCTGTGTAACCTGTTCCAGTATTTTACTACCCTCCTAGTGAGAAAATCCGTGGTAATATCTAACCTAAACTTCTCTTGCTGCAACTAGAGACCGTTGCTCCTTGTTCTGTCATCTACCACCACTCAGAACATTCTAGCTCTTGTAATGCCCACGTCAGGTACTTGAAGACTGCTATTAAATCCCCTCTCAGTCTTCTCTTCTCTAGATTAAATAAACCCAGTTCTCTTAGTCTTTCCTTACAAGTCATGTCCTCCAGGACCCTCCCCATTTTTATTGCCCTCTGATGGACTGTCTCCAATTTGTCCACATCCTTTCTGTAGTGGGGGCCCAAAACTGAACACAGTATTGCAGATGTGGCCTCACCAGTGTGGAATGGAGGGGAATAATCACTTCCCTTGACCTCCTGGCAACACACCTACCAGTGCAGCTTAGGATGCTGTTAGCCTTCTTGGCAACAAGGGCATACTGCTGTCTTATATTCAACCTATTGTCCACTGTAACCCCCATCTCCTTTTCTGTAGAGCTGCATCCCAGCCAGTCAGTCCCCAGACTCTACTGGTACATGGGATTGTTCCAGTCTCAGTGTAGGACTTTGCACTTGTCCTTGTTGAACCTCATGATATTTCTTTAGGCCCAATCCTCCAATTTGTCTAAATCACTCTTAATTCTAGTCCTACCCTCAAGCGTATCTTCTACTCTTTCCAGTCTGGTGTCATCTGCAGACTTCCTGAGGGTGCACTCTATGCCATCTTCCAGGTAATTGATAAAGACATTAAACAAAACCAGCCACAGGACCGACCCCTGGGGCACTCCACTTGTTACCAGCTGCCAAATAGACATCAAGCCACTGATTAGTACTCTCTGAGCACAATATTCTAGACAGTTTTCTATCCACTTTGCAGTCCATTCAGCCTATACTTCCTTAGCTCGCCTGTAAGAATGTTGCGGGAAACTGTATCAAAAGCCTTGCCAAAATCAAGTTACACCACATCCGCTGGTCTCCCCACATCCACAGAGGCAGTCACCTCATCATAGAAGGCAATCAGGTTGGTCACACATGACTTACCCCTAGTGAATCCATGGTGACTGTTCCTAATCACCTTTTTCTCCTCCAAGTGCTTAGAAATGGATTCCTTGAGGATTTTCTCTATGATTTTTTTCCAGGGATTAAGGTCAGGCAGACTGGCCAGTAGTTCCTTGGATCTTACTTCTTCACTTCTTTAAATATGGGCACTATGTTTGCCTTTTTCCAATCATCCAGGACCTCCCCTAATTGCCATAAGGGGCAATGGCTCTGCAATCACATCAGCCAATTCCCTCAGCACCCTCAGGTGTTTCCCATCCAGCCCCATGGACTTGTACATGTACAGCTTTTCTAAGTAGTCTCTAACCTGTTCTTTCACCATGGAGGGCTGCTCACCTCCTCCCCAAACTGTGCTGCCCAGTAAAGTAGTCTGAAAGAACCTTGTCTGTAAAGATGGAGGCAAAAAAGGCATTGAGCAATCCGCCTTTTCTACATCATCTGTCACAAGTTTGCCTCCTGCATTTGATAAAGGACTCACAATTTTCCTGATCTTCCTCTTGCTACTGACATATTTGTAGAAACACTTCTTGTTACCCTTCACATCCCTTGCTAGCTGCAACTCCAACTGTGCTTTCGCCTTCCTTACTTCATCCCTGGATGCCCAAGCAATGCTCTTATATTATTCCCTAGATAGATTCAGCACAGTCAGCTACATTAGATTTTGTTCTTCTAAATATTTCAAGTATGCGTGTGACATGATCCATTTTGAAAACTTAATCTCTGAATGCATCATTTCCTATATTTAATTTTCTCTATCATTTGTGAAGCCTTCAGGTTTTATAACATATGTCATAGTGAAAATAAATTTTATAAAGAAAACTTAAAGATAAAAAAGATACAGAGATGAAGAAAGTCTGAGAAACTCATATCTACAAATCAAGTGAAGGACCTGCAATACATCAATACTAACTTCCTGATTCTACACTAACTAATTGGCTGCTTTAGAACAGTGCCTAGTTAATATTTCAATGCTCCAGATTGTGATTATTAAAACAGTAAGAAATTATAATAGTTATTGTGAAGGAGATATTTATTGAATAAAGGCCACTCACATATGGCTTCAGAAGACAGTTATTCTCAATCACAGCTAAACTGGCTATGAGTCTGTGTTCCAGATATAAAAATCAAATGCCCCAAGCCCTATTATGTGGAACTGCATGCTTCAGTGTCATGCTAATTCATACTTACACACTCACTTTTCTAAATCTAGATAATAATGTTTCACTGGGTCTATGCCATGGATTACATTTCATGATAAACAATTGTATATACCTTTTGAGATGTGTATTATTATATTGACCATATCTTTTATTGGACTAACTATGGCTGGAAAAGACATCTCTCCCAATGACAGAGTTGGTCCAATGAAAGATATCACTAAGATAATCTTTGCCTCTTTTGTATTTCCTGGACTACCAGAGCTACAATAACAATACAGCCCTACTATTATTCTATCAACACTGAAAATGCCATTGTATTGTGGCATAGGACTGAAGGTGAAGAGTTGGCATTTATTTTGGCTGGTGGGACACTTAATGAATTTTGGTGAGCTGTTGAGCGCTGCACACATAAAGTCTTTCAGAAGATATTATTTAAACAAAGTATTGCTAAAAAAGAAATCATATACTAAAAATCAAAATTGGCTATAACATATTTTAACTTTATATCAAAAAATATTTTTGTCCTGATTTATGGGTTTGGTTTTGGTTTTTGGGTAGTGCATATAGAGGTGATTGCATAATAACTCAAAATAAAGTCTTATTCTTGTATATTATGTGTAGGAGAGTGAGTGGGCGAGTGTGGGTATACATGTAGAGGGTGGGTGTGTGTGGGTATGGAGTGTGTGGGGGGTGGGGGATACATGTTGGGCACATATGTAGAGGGTTGCCTGCACACTAAGTCCCAATAGCCACCCAGGGGTTGGGGAGGGAGAGAAGGTGGGGGACACTTACAGTGGAGCTTGCCTGGGAGGTGCAGGTGCAGTCCTCCCCTCCCATCCAGCCCATGGCTGCTCCCATAGTGCTCTGCATGAGCCTGAGGCATAAGCCTGAGCACTGCCTGCTCCCACCCAATGCAGCTCACACATTGCTCCCACCTGCACCCACCTGACACCTGCCAGACAGCACCACTCCAGCCCCAGCCAACATGCACAGCTTCCTGGCAGAGCTGCTGCCACAGCTGACTGGGTACTGCTCAGCTCCTCCACCTTCAGTGGCTCCTCCTGCTATGCTACTGTGGCAGCAGGTAGCTCAGGGAAGCCACGGGGATGTGTGCTGGGCACGACACACCTAGCCAAGTCAAGGGGAAACTGCAGCTAGGCAGCTCCTTCCCAGTGAATGGGGCTCCTGCTCCAGCTTCTGGCTGTCTTCCACCTACTCAGCCACTTGTAGGTGGCTGCTCATTACACCAGGCATGTGGAGTGGCTGGAAGGTGGCCAGGAGCTGGAGTTGCAGCTATAGTCCTCTATGCTGGGGCAGGAGCCACCTGGATGCAGCTCCTCCCACACCTGGCTGGGTCCTCATGGCTTCCCCACATTAGCTGCTGCCCAGAGTGACACAGCAGGGGCAGGAGGAAGAACCACTTGAGGTTGGGTGGGGAGCTAAGCAGTACTTGGGCAGTTGAAGCAGCAGCCCCATTAGGAAGCTGTGCATGTTGGCTCGGACCAGAGCTGTGCTGTCTGGTGGGTGCAGGGTGGGAGCATGGCACTGACTGCCCTGAGTGGGAGCAAGTGGGGCTCAGACCTATGAGGATCACCACAGGGTGGCAACAGGCCAGATGCAGTCAGTTGGTGGGCCTGATCCAGCCTTCAGGCCATATTTTGCCTACCCCTGGTATAGCACATGTTAGAAAACAACCCAACAACTGAAATCAATAATACTGTGTACTTGTATCACTACTCTAAAATTATCATTTAATTTTTAATTTTTTTTTACTTCAGGGATTTTGCTATAAGAAACATCCTTTTTGTGCCTAACTTTGTTTATGTTTTCAGTTGCTTAGCTAATATGATCCTAAGTAGAAATCCATAATATTCCACAAATGAGATGCATAGTATTAGGTTAATTATATCTAAGAGCAATGAAAGTAATCAGAAAACCATTTTTTTTCAGCTCCACTTTGTGCTTTTGGTCATGTGCCAAAAATATAGAATAAAAGCTATTTAAACATATTTAATCTACTAAGGGTTGTATTTCTCCCCACATCTTTGTCTATTTACTTTTCTCACCTTGCACAACAGAAATGTATGGACATTCCACCTTAAATAATGGAGGTGAAGTTAATAATTGAGTTGCAGGCCAAAGAGATGCTTTCACAATTCTATACATCTTAAGTGTGGCAGTTATTACAGAAAGACCAGCAATCTTTTAAAACCCAGCTATTAAGAGGTGCAATAAGATAAATATCACTGGCACTTACAACAATGTAAAAGTGAATCTATAGCAAAAATGGAAGGATATAGCCAAATCATCAATCTCAGGCTTGATTTTCTCTGTAACTATATTTCATTAGTTGTCACTAACTACTTTGCAAATATAAATTTAATAGGATTCCTATATTAATGTTCAACTGAAAATCCATCTGTTCCAAGTGATCTGTGCTATGACTGGTACCTAAAATTAAAAGGTAATTCTTTGTCATCTCAAAATGAAATGATTGGTGAGATGAAGGGAAAGTTTAATTAATCAATACACATTTATTAATGAAATTAAGGTATTTCATATTTAATATATATCCTTTCAACTGAACATTAATACATTTTCAATAGCAATTCAGATATAACTAAACTGGAATTAACACTTTTGAATTAGGTGCACATGTATGCATCAGAAAAATATTAAGCAACGTTTTTGGTTTCCTTTATTTCATAACAACGTATCACTTGCTTCAAGAAATTTAATATTGAAACTATATTGTTAGCATTGGGCACAAGATACAAATCTCAGGTCCATTCTGAGCACTCAGGTTCTGAATTGTTTAGATATGGAGTTTTATATCCTCTTTGGTTCCATATCCTCTCTAAATAAGATTACTGTATGTCTTATTAAATGAGAGGCAGCACCATATTCTACATGTTTTGCAGACAACATGGTGGAAAGCCAGATTACTTAAATTGCCAGATGTACTTCCAGATGTACTGTATGCTCTTGTTCAGCACTTATTATAGTATAAATCCTGAAGCATTTTAAGGGAATGGTATAATCTTTCCGTTGTAGTTAGCATTTCATTTCATTGCCTACTCTGAAAGAATCATAAAAAGGTAACTTAACTCACAAGCAATGAGATTTGAGTTCAAACTTTCTGCCTAAAATATTTGAGTTTTATTGTACTACTAAGATCCTAGAAGTTTGTTCCAAGAAGCAGTAAACTGTGAAGTAAAATTCCTATATAAGATCTATGCTATTCTGTTCTAGCTCATTATGAGGGTTTTTTTCCCGTTCTTTCTTTTTTTAAAAAGCCTCTACATTTCACTGTAAACTGTTTTGTTATTCATCAAAAAGTCCAGAAAAATATTTCCATTTACCATAGTTCCAACCATCCTTTTGACCTACTATGACAGTGACATTTGCTTTGTTTAGAAATAGCCATAACTATATCCTTCCACCCGTAGCAACCCATGACTCCATGACTCGTTAGTTAATAACAGTATATATATATATATATATATTTGATTTCTTGTATGTTTTCTTGCCCTTTTATTAATGATAAGCAGAATGTGGGAGTGAGTAATGCATGTTCTAGAACAAAATTCTTAATGGTTGTGCAGTTCTTCACTAACAATTTCCAAATGTGACAAAGTAACCTATTATTAACTTTTGTTTATTGTAATGTGAGTGTGAACAGATAAAAGAACAAATGGTGAAGTGTACGATGCTATATTTATTCCCCTGAATACAGAGCAGGGGTAGAAAGAAAGACTGTTTTTATTCCATAAATTATTTTACAATTTTAGATTTCTAGTCAGGCTACATAAAGGAATTAACTAATGATATTTCTTTTAAACAGCATATTTTGGCAAAAACAGTTAAAAAGAAAAAAAACAAAACAAGACAACTATACATAAATCTACCTCACTTGCTTATTTAGATGTTGGTTCTACTCCATTAGCAAGAAGACAGTTAAAAATTACAGTTAGTTATAATGTTTAGGACCACAATCCCAAAGAAACTGTACTTTCCCTTAGAGAAAATTTGATTCTATAATTTCTGATTCTGATTTTTTTTCCAAATGCATTGCATAAGTCAGAACTCTAAAAAACCACCACAATGATATGTTTAGCCTACTTTCCTTCCTCAAGCAGGGACTTGGACTAGATGATCTGTGAAGGTCCCTTCCAGCCTTACACTTCTATTATCTTGACATTTCTTGAATCCAGTAGCATAACTGAGGAGAGGGAGAGTGGGGCAGGTGACCAGGACAGCACAATCCCAAGTACCACCTTTTTAAGAGGGGCAAAAATACCCACAACCACAGCTGACAGCTGGCCATTCCACCACCACCAGCAGTGCAGCAACCAGTGCTGGCCCATGCACTATTGGTACCCAGGGCACAGAGCTGCCTTTGCTTGGATCTCCTTGTGATCTCCTGATAAAAGATTAGTAGCCATCCTAATATCAGTGTTGATTCTTTCCCTCCATCTCTCCCTGAGGGCTGGCTTCACACTCTACAGTTTGAGTAATAATGGCCATGTACCCAGGATCTCATGGTGTGCCCAAGACACCAGTTAGGGGCAGTGGGTCAGCTTCAAAAGAGTGCTAAAAAGGTTTCTGGATAATACTTGAACTGTGGTGTGGTACCTAGAAGCCTCAATACTACAGGGCCAAGTCCCTTCTAGACCTACAACCCAAGTCTCTGGCTTCCTGGGCAAGTGTCCTAGCCACTCAGTTACTAAGGATAAAATATAGGAGACAGGTCTACCTTTCAACCCCATCATTTTTTCCAGAACTTGTGTGCCTATATAACCATGTGCATGTGAAAACTTTGTCCACAGCCTTATGTGCCCAAAACATGCAGCATGGACTGAAAATGGTGAAGGAGACACCTAGAAAACTGCTTAGATGTGGAAAGAAACAGAGAATTTCACCCTTGAGTGTAATCAGATACAACAATGGGACAAAGGGGTGTACGACAATTTATTAATATATATATATATATATATATATATATATATTTCTCAAGTGTGTGTGTATGTGTGTATCTATCTATTCATTTGATGCATAGATAACAATATTGATGAGAGGGGGTGATGGAGGAGGATGGTCAATAGTTAAGAGAACTCTGAGCCTGAACTTTTGAAAATCAGAGACCTATAAAACTTTCCAAGCAATAGTAATCCCCAGCTAGCAATGTTAGGCAATAGATGAGCAGAGGCTCAGCATTACTATAGCTTCCCTCATGATTATTGTAATAAAGTGTAATATGTGAGAAAGCTGGTAAGAGAGAGGTTTAAATTGAACTTTGCTGACTATGGCCACATCCAGATGAGTGTAGATGTGCAGTATGCAGTGTTGCAGACTCAGCTGAGGTGCCACACACAGCACATGCAGGTATTCCATGCCCTGCTATCTTGCAGCATGGGGGAAGGGAGGAGGGAGGTTTGATCCTGGGAGACCCTGGGTTAAAAAAACCCATGTGAAAAAAAAGTGGGGAGGCACACATAGTGGCAACATGTGCAACCTAATCTGGAGCCTGACCAGCCAGAGCCACACTCCAGCCAGGTTCCCAGCTGCAGGAGTGCCACAGGTGCAGTTCCCCCAGGAACCCAGGTAAGGCTGCTGAGGCCAGCACAGTTGCACCTGGGGTAACCTGCCATGTCCCAAAGCATGCATGGCATAGGTGTTCCCTGGGGACAAGTAGCAGTGGCACAAGATGCTACTGTTCCCAGGGAAACAAACGTTTGTGCTTGTCTAGATGCAGCCTAAATGTCTAACACATCTGCAAGCAATGTTTCAGTTTACAGGATCAGTCAGAAGGACATTCTCCATTTGTGCAGCATATACCTGGCATTCTACTTAACCATGACCATCTACACCTTACAGGCTGTGTCTATGCAAGACACTGACTGCACAGTAGCCTATGACAGTAGAAGAACGTGGCAGCAAGCATCGCAGTAGCATTGCATGGCAGCAAGTGTGAAGTGACACTACTGCACAGTAGTCCTGGGCTACTGAGCTGTCAGCATCACAAAAAAAGCCATTTGGCACTGCTACTGCACAGGAAGTACTAAATGAACTAAATAACTGGTCAGTAACAACTGTGTGGTCAGCATCTAATATAGACATGGCCACAGAGAAACAAGCCCTTATTTTTCTAAGGACTGATCTTCAGCTACTGAGGAGGTTCATGATTCTTATTTAATTTTAGTGGCTATTTTAAACTTGGGTGAAACACCTGGAAAATGCTAAATGTGATTTATTTGCCTTAGCAAGAAGGCAGAATTCTTCCCCAAGCCTTATTTCTTGTCCTCAGTCATGTGACACTGGTCAATCTATCACTATCACTAGAGCCAGGTTTAAATCGCAATATTCCAGCTCACTGGTATCGTGGCCTGATCATGGTAGGGGCTGCCATTTTCATGCCCAGATCATGGTTCCCCACCATGACCCCTGATTGAATAAGGGGCAGGTTAGGGCCACCTGGCTGGCTGAACCTGAGCAGTGGCAGCCTGAAACCTGCAGACAACAAAGGGTTCAAAGTGGACAGGGGGCGCTGGAGCAGAAGAAGCATTGCTCACACATGGGGAGCTGCTGCCCCTTAGCTTCACCTGCCACTGCCCCCACCACTTCCCATGGTTCTGCTCTGCATTCAGGAGCCCCATTGGGGCAGCAGCAAGCACTTCCTTCCCACTGCCCACCTGATCCTGCACAACGATGACTGCTGGGTGCTGCACAGCGGCACAGGTGCCCTTCTAGCTTGTGGCAACAAAATTCCAAGATACGGCAACTTGCTGAGGAGCTCCTCAACAAGCAGCCATATCATGGTATGTCATTGCAAATCACAGTTTTTGTAAAAATCACTTAATCTTATGATTTTCGCAAAAAACGCAAAACCACAATTTAAATCAGGCCCTAACTATCATAATCCAGAGCTCAGTGTCCGCTGCAGGTAACTTAAATATAGAAGACATTTACTAGCAATTGCTAAAGTACTTTCTTGGGATAATGATAGATGTGTTACCATAAAGATTTTTTTTTTATTTAATGTAAACTGCTTCAGTGATGTGACATTTTCAAGAATCTTGTTTAGACATGTGAGAATTTCTCTTTTTGAGACTACTGATGTAGAAATATCTGACGATAAGAACGAGGCACTATTCACTTTTAATGATATCCTGTAGCAGTTGCTGCTGTGTATGTGTAACTGTATTCTCCTCATAGCTACATGATTTAAATCTCAATGTAAATATTTAGTATTTTATTTATAGAAAGTATTTGCTGTTATTGACAGCCAAAGTACCGTATATATTGGAGGTGATCAACCCCCAGCCTGCAGGCCAGATCTGGCCTGTGGAGCCATGTCATCCAGCCTTCTGAACTCCCCCAGGGTTCAAAAATGTGGCAGAGGGGGAGCAGGACAGCCTTAATTGCTGCTTCCATGCTGCTGAATTTCCAGACCTGGTGGGGAGCCTTGCAGGCATGGTCCTATATGCTATATCAAGTACACAAAGGTTGAGGTTGTGCAGAGTCTGACCTGGTCACATGAAACCAGGCTGAGGAGTACAGGGCCCAATTTGACTACATGCAGCTTGATGTGGCCATGCAGGGTGCCATCCAGCAGCACAGGGTTGGGCAGAAGCAGAGCAGGGCCCAATCTAGACACCTCAGACCAAGGTGTCACAGGTCATGATTTGGCTGAAAAGAGTATGATCCAAGCACTGACTCTACAATCCCCTTCCATTGACTAGCCCTGTGCCACTCATCTAGCCCACGGGGCCAAAAGGTTGAGCATCACTGCTATATACTATATAGGAATTGGCTTACCACCACTGATCCTGTTTTTTTCTGATTAAAAAAAAAAACCTCCCCAATTTTTGGATCTAAAAAAGTAACCCAAAATCCAAATTTTTTTGTGATTAAAATGAAACACCACTAATATATACATAAACATATCCATATACACAGCGCCATATGTAACTATAACATATAGAAGGGATTTATAGGCAGCCTATAGTTATCTAAGTGGAATTAGGCCTGAAGAGTTTAGCTTCTCTATTGTTTTACAAGTGACCTTGGATCTTTAGTGCCAGAGACATCATTACTCGTTTCCCTGAGAAATATAACAACCAAAGAAGGGAAGTTAGTGAGTATTCTGTTTTATTCATACTGCAATATCAATCAATATAAACCTATTTTTATCCATTTTGTCTTGGTGTTGATATTGTGAAATTCTTCCTTAGCACTATACAGAACTAAAATGCCAAACCCTCCTGAAAAAAATTTAGGACCTGCTTAGAAATTTACGTACAGCATACTTCTATATGCACATAGCACCAGTTAAAAGGATTTCAAACACTAATGAATTTATTCATTAAAGTAAACTGACATCAGCCAAATCATGCAGCATGATTGGCAGGTAATGTATCTAAAAACCCAACTACCATAGTATTCAGCTAGATCAAAGCAAGCAGCTGTTTTTGTAAGATATGCAGTTAAATTGTCAATGTGTGCAACTGAATTAATAGATTATGTAAATCCTTCAGTATAGGAATAAGCAACAAAAATGTTGATTTTGGTGATACAGTTCAATCAAAAATATATATACAAATTAAATGAACAAAATATAAAACATTCATCTTGAAAATATGCAGCTACAGAACTAGCAAAGCATGCAACACCACTAGCGAACCGATATTAGATCTACACTATTAACATCCTCAGCACATTTAGAAAAATCTTGTGTGTTAATAGAGACTTATTTATGAAGTGTTCTCTACACATTTTTTGTTTACTATTCTTTTTAATTTGTTTTCTTTTATGAATGTATAAAGTTTATCAGACAGTTCTAATTTGTACTGTACTCCAATTTAACTTTAATAATAATTTGCTGGACTCACGCCTAAAGAGTAAGGCTTAGGTTTTTTTGTTTAATACACTAGGGGCATGTCTATATTTGAAATTAGTGCAAAGCAATAAACTGAGTAGCTTATTGTTCCACAGTTTATTTCTCTTGGGAAGCTCCCAGACACACCGTTCACATGTGTGCCCTGACTGTATCACAAGGAGCCAGGTCACAGCAGCCCTGGTTGGCAGGAATAGATAAAGTTGATAGCTATTTAAGAAGGGATTTGAAATTTGTGACACCAGATTATAACAGTAGAGAGTATCAGAGATGGCAAATAGTTGAACAACCAGATTCAGGGAACATCATCATCCCAGGTTCAAGTATAAAAGGAATGGGCTATCAAGAAACCAGAATGATTAGCAACTAGAAAGAAATCTTGGAACCAGGCACAAGAGGACAAGATATAATTTTACATGGTTAGAAGTAGATTGTGATGGGAAGATTGTAATACTTCAAATCCAGAATTTTTTAGAATGAAGAAAATGATGTAGCTTGAAGAATACTGCCCATTGCCATGTGTTCAATTTAAAGAAGTGTCTGAAGAACAAGTTGTTCAATTGAAATGAAGACCTGTATGATTGTAACTATGAATGGCTGCTTATTTCAGTTTGCAAGCTTGCCTACGAAGAGATTTGCAACCAATGCAGGAAGATGGATTGCTCTGGTTGGGGATACTATACCAAGAAGAATAGAAAATATATTTTGCAAAGGATTGGGAGAAACCAATGGCTTTCTGTCTTCCTATACCCAAAGGCAAGTTGTAATTCTAAGATTAGATAGGCAAGAGTTGACTGATTATAAGTCATTTAGGCACTCTTGATGTAGCTTAGTGTATACTTCATAAATTATAGATGATGTTAGGGAAGTGAGGATGCTGAAAGAAAATCACCAGATGGTGTTCTGGGACAGCTTTCTGTTTCTATGAATGAAGAAAAAGAAAATATAAAAGGTTCTCAAAGGGAACCTTTGGCTGGTAACTGGTATTGATCAGAAGAGTTGTCAATTACTGGGACTATAGAGTTTGGATGGACTCTCTGAAATATTGAATGTATTATTTCAATGTACACATCAGAATCTAAGCTTAATTTTTGTTTACTGAATCTGTTGATGACAGCAAATTCATATGTTCAAAATATATTCAGTGTTGGCAAAATGGCAGCACTCTTATCCACAACAGTGGCTTACATCATTTTTATTTACAATTGTACTTGGACAAATACAACCCTAGGAAGGTGTGTCTTAAATCAGCCAGAAGAATTTGCTTTAACTGTGAGTACCAAAAGACTGCTGGAACCATAATATTTACCTATGACTGGGACACTTGGAGCCTGTAATAATACCCTGGAAGACTAGGGACTAAGACATATATACTGCTGCTGGAGCAGTTTTTGAACAGCATGAGATTCTTCTATGGAAATGTAGCCACATTACTGAATTTCATTGAAGGAAAAACATAGGAGCAACCTGATCACTAGGCATCCTGGTTTTCTCTGATTTAAAAAAAAAATATATATTAAAAAAAGTAACCCAACAATCTACACTTTCCATGATTAAAATGAAACACCATTATATATATAAATATATCTATATATTAGCAGCATTTCATTTTAATCATGGAAAAATGTGGGTTTTGGGTTACTTTTTTAATCCCAAAATTGGGGATTTTTTTTTTTAATCAGGGGAAACCAGGATCTGAGCTGTTCACCCCAGAAAGCGAGCAAGAAAGACAGATTGAAAACTCATAAGAGCATCTTGACTTGGCATCCAGGCCATTGATCTTTGTAGAGAGTCAGGTTGCACAAGTGAAACCAACTTTAAAGTTAATCTATTTTCTCTTTTGCAACAGAGTACAGAAAATATCAGAATACTGCAATTTTTAAGGATAGACTTAATGGGTCCCTCAGGGACAGACTTGTATGTAGGCTACTTATAAAACCATACAGAAGACCTGTAACAGTGGAAGACTTCACTTCTAAATGTGCTGTTGCAATAGGAATAGCTATGGAAACTTCAGCAACTGATGCCACAGAATTATATGGGGAATTTCCTATGGATATAGAAATGAATGCATTATTAAATATGGGAAAATATGGAAAAGCCAGGTCATGCGGCAGGCATGTGTGTGCTACTATTGTGGGAAAGGGTCTTAAACCCCAGCTAATTGATGGTTTAAGGAACTCTACTGCCAAAGTTGCAATAAAAATAGGCATCTCAAGGCAATGTGTAGTACTGAAAGATACAAGGAAGAGACCAAAGTAGGGTATAGAAAAAGGAACAATAATGTGTATGTAATATATAGGAGCTGTGTAACTGGCCTCACATTCCCCACAGCATTTTTAAACCTCTAGCAGTCAGTTGGGACCTATTAAGTGCTCTGGCTCTTCATTAGGTTACCTTCCTCATTTTGCCTGTCATACCTTCATTGGTAATTAGTATAAATTTGGATGGTGGCTCTCATAGAGACAGTCACACCAATTGCCTCTCCCTTCCCTAAACATTACAGGGTACCCTTAGCTGACCCAGTCATTGGTATAGCCCTGTTTAGGACATTACCTGCCTGCCAATTAAGTCTCCTTCATTTGCATGCCAATTAAGTCCCCCAGGACTGGCTATCTTCAAATATGTCAACTAGATCTCGGAGTGCTGTCCAAATCAAGGCTGCTCAGGGCTGTAATCCTCCTTGAGTCTTTTACTGCAGGGTATGCTAATTAGCTCTGTGCCAGATTTGCCCTGTCTTGTAGACTTCTTCCTGCCTTGCCTTTTGGCCTACTTATTACCTCCCTCATTGATAGGTCAATGAGGGTCTGAAACAAACAGAGGCCTCAGGCAGCCTATGACATGTCCAATGGCCTATGTCATTTGCATCCTGATCACTTGCAGCAGCAGAATGAAAATATGTACAAATAAAAAAAAGCTTTAAGTTTAATAAGGATAGGGTAGGGTGAAGAAATTTAACCAATATCATTATGGGAAAAAGCTTACACTGGTCATACATGACCCACCCTTAATATCAATTCTTCATCTTAGGAAAAGAGTGTCATAGATAAAGGAATTACTTTTGTAACAGTAGGCTGTCTTTTAGTGGCTTTCACTTATGACACTGAATCTCCCCCTTCCCCCCCAACATTTGTTGGCTACAAAGTTATCCCTGACAGACTTCTCTTCTCATTTAACAAGCCACAGAGGGTGTTGAACCTACTAACTACTAGCATAGCTAGTGATATCTACTACTTCAAGGATGCATCTACACATGCAATTAATTCAAATAAACTCCAGTGCAGTTTGCTCCAGAGTTCACGCTCCTGGGCACTATATTTGCATGTGCACCCAGGACTGCAGCACATTGAGCTGGGTTGGAGTGGCCCCAGCTGGCAGGGGACCCCATGGATTAGCTCAGCATCCTGCAGAGAGGATGGCTGGGACACAAGGGTGCTCCATTGTGGGGCTAGCCTTCAGGCAATCCCTGCACTGAAGCACCCTCATGCCTCAACCAGCCCTATCAGCATCAGTACGTGCATTGTGATACACTAAATAATGCTGCTGCAGGATAGTACTTGTGTTTACAAGTACTAACCTACAGTGATGTTTATTAGTTTCATGGGGCCTAACAGGACCACACTTGGAGAAGCTGAGACATTACTGAGGAACTAATTAGGCAACTCCACAAAGCGACAGGATGCATCTTGTACATGTGCCCCAAGAGTCTTTTGAACAGGGTCAGTTGGCAAACTTGTGTCCTCCAGAATTAACTAGCTCCCTCAGCTTTCTACATCTCTCAGCATCTGGGTGCACAATATACCTAGCAGAAAGATAAACCCAGGTTGAACATGTTAGCCTGTTTAGGTTGCTAAGTACCAAAGAAATAAATAGGCAGCTTTTAGCTAAATAAGCCCTTTTTGTCACCCAAATAAAATAACTAAAAGGATTTTTTTTCTCACATTTAACAAATAAGCAGATAAACCCTTATCCACTTTGTATTATAAACACACACTCTCTCTCTCTCTCCCTGCCAGCGCACACACACACACACACACACACACACACACACACACAATTTGGCAGTGACTAACCGTAGCTAACATCCCAAAAGGGGAATGTTACAGGCACCTAAAAACACTATGTGATAATGGTTTGCATTCTTAATTCTAACAGCTGCTATTAAGATCTCATGCGATAGACTATGATTAACATTATTCTGAAAAGGTTAAATTGAAGTTAATAATTTTGCTAGAGAACCATGCCCCAGTCACTCACTAGATAATGGGAGTAGGAAGGTGAATACCTATCCTAACATATCAGTAGGAGTTAACTAGATTACTTTGTCAAAGCTGCCCAGTTGCTGCTAATATCTATGAAACATTGGCAGCAGAAATATATATTTTTTTTCTTTCTCGGTAATGTATTCCTTTTCTGTTGTCTTGTATACTAATGTACTTCATTTGCATGCTGAGGATTAGGTGACCACTCTCACAATTAATGGTCTAATGATTAACAACAGAAGATGCTTTTACAGTGAAATGAATTGGAATAATTGTTTCAGTGAATTTTTTGAACACTAATTTTTTTAATTGCTGTTCAATGTGCTGGAACACTTCCAATGTCATAAGTGAAGGCAGAGCACCATCCATGTGGTTCCATGAATAAGAGAAATTATGTTTGGAAGAATTGCAGAAGGTAGACTATTTCTTACTGAGTGCATATTATTCTAAATTAAACAAAATAATACTCTTGTCCTGCAGAGACAGGGGAGCATATATTAGGGATATAACCTGTACGGGGAAAAAAAGGAGTAATTGCCTCTGAAGGAACCCCTGAAAACTGGAAGTGAACTGAAAATATGATTTAATAACTCCACTGTCATTAGGGGTATTCATAATGACTGATGCTCATATTCAAAAATATATTTTGGAGGCCACTTTGAAGAATCTAAAAGCTTAATACGTAGAGGTAATCTATATATATTCTTTAAAAGTATGTGAATGAAAAATCTGCAATTAGTAGTATACTTTCATCTTTTCAAAGAAAATTGTGATATTTTTATATTTGCTTTCATTTTTAATGAAATATGAAATCCTTTTTTTTTAATTTCATTTTATCTCTGATGCATAATCAGAGTGAATACTTTGAAAGTCACTGCCACTTATGATAAGTTAATAAGAAAATCCCATGCTGTTATTTCTGTTACCTCATTCTTACCTGAATGGATATGGGTACAAATACACTTCTAATTTTAAAGTATGGTTTTCATTAAAAAAATCGTAATTTTTAGATTAGTTTCTCATGGACAGACAGTTATGTCACTACCACTGAAAAGCACAGAGATTTGCATAAAGCAAACACTGAGTGGAGGAGAGAATGACTGAAGTGAATATATTAAAAATTCATGTCAATATTTGTTGAATTTTGTATGTGAAAGTATACTATTTACCACATCTGAACTGCTGAAAAAAATAATATAAGTAAATTCAGAATCATGTTGGTTTTGCAAACTGACAGCAAAATCAACATATGTTTTGTAGGTTCTAGTATTATTATATCACAAGAAAAGGCTATGCACTGAAAAGGTTGGGACACCAGTAGATAATGGTTGCCTATTAACGTATTTACTTAAAAATTAACCATTCTTCTTGGACCTGTTTTTTAGATCAGGGGTATCAAACTCATCCATCTCTGTGGGCTGGATAAGGGTCGCTGAGTTGATCTGTGGCCTGGCCCAGGACTGACTCCCAGTGCAGCATCCACAATACCAAGTGCAACCTTCATACCACACACAGTGTCCATGAATGCAGCCCATGCTCTGGATCTCCTGTGTTAATGCAGTGGTGGGTCCATGTAGTGCAAACAGCATGCACCTCTTGCCAGTCCCACAAGCCACGTACACAATGAGCCCTATGGCCAGAGCATGCTACACATAAGGTGCAGGGCAGGGATGGCCATACATGGTACATGCCATACAGAGGCATATACTGCATGTGGTGCCCTGCTGAACCAGCTCTTTACATTGATTCCATCATGGCCTGATCCAGACTGGCTCTGGAGCCAGCATGCAAGGCCAGTGCAGTGGGGAGCTGCATGAAGCACGTACCACCGACTGAACCCCTGTTCTGTGTGCAGGGAGCACAGTGCCAGCTCCAACCTGTGTACTGCATGCAGCGTGTGTGGCTAGGGCCGGCTCATAGTGTCAATCCAGCAAACCACAGGCCATATCATAAGGCTCCATAGGTCATATGCTTGATATCCTTGTTATAGACTAGCTTTGAAAAAAATACCCACAGAAGGACAAATATTTCAATAAGTTATCTTACTTTAATAAATGTCCTAATCCAGCTTCTAACCACAATGCTTAAGCATAAGTGTTACCATTTTGTCTGTGGTAAAAACTGGATCTGCAAAAAAATCGTTGCTTTATTAGTCCTAATGTCTACTACAGTTATCTACATTTAGAGTTTGATAAATAAGCTATAAAATGAAATATGCACTTATATTGATATCCAGGGGCATATTTTTCAAGTATGCCATCTTTACCATCACACAATTCATATTTCTATAAAGGATATGGAAATATTCTTATTAAAAATCTGATAGCCTATGGTGGGTGCACTGAACATAAATGTAGATTTTGTGTGTACAACTTATGTATACTATGTTTGACAAATTCTCACAAAAGATTTTAGAACACAGCAGTGATGCATAAGAAAAGAGTATTTGCAAAAAAATACCCAAACTGCAGTATGATTTTAGCTTCAAGTTCAGCAGCAAAAAATAAAAATAAAAAGCAATAAGAAGTAAATCTTTATTCAACACTATTTACTCATCACTTGGTTTACATGAGTGATACCGGTGACTATCCAATAAGTTTATCATGAGCTTTGGAGATGAACTAATGAATGCCATAAAAATGTATCTCTGGCAAAATAGAAATAAAAAAGCAAATACTCATATTGAATTAAATATCAAGGGCTAATTGATATTATTTGCAGTATGGTGATTTTTGCATTATAAGGAATGTTACCCCAACAGTAAGGATCCTAGTTTTCTCTGATAAAAAAACCCTCAATTTTCAGATTAAAAAAAACCCCCAAATCCGCATTTTTCTGTGATCACAATGAAACACCACTATTATCTATATCTACATCTATATCTAGATAGATAGATAGATTTATATATCTATATATATAAAAATAGTGGTGTTTCATTGTAATCACAGAAAAATGTGGATTTGGGGTTATTTTTTTAAATAAAAAAATTGGGGATTTTTTTTATCAGAGAAAACCACGATCCTTGCCTATCAGGTAATGTTAATTACACTAAGAGGATATATATATATGTTTTAGAATAGTATAGAACTGAATGTTAATCTAAAAATCCAAAGACCCTGAACACCAGATTAGTTCTATAATAAGGACTATGAATTTAAGTGCAGAAGGACTATAACACTGGAAGCAACTCAAAATTTACTATTTTTTACTAATGTGACTATTCAGTTCAGAATTACATGGAACCTATAGTAGGCATAATACTTTTTGGAGTAATGTAAGATGGGAAATCTTAATTATGTTTCTGAAGAAGGTTCTGATATTTAGAGGGTATTTTTCTTTTTGCTTGCAGTGACATGTTATCTAATCATCAATGCATGCTGGAGTCTGACTAATCCTTGTTTATGGGTTGTTTTTTTTTTCCATAAATTACTGAATAAATAGCATTAGCAATAAGAGATTAGAATATAATCTTTCATCAGTTCAGGGTAATGCCTAACTCCATGAACAAGAGACCAGATTCACTTCTGCTTCTGGTCCCAGGACTTTTGTATTTCTTCTACCCAGTGTTACAGCTACAAGAACAATAGTGGAGAATGTTATCAGTCCTGCTTAGTCTGTGGCCTGGTGGTTAGGACCATTCCTTACAAAGCAGAAAATCCTCCTTTTGGGAAAAAAGTGGGTCCAAACTCCTTAAGGGTGAGGAAGGCCTAGAGACCAAGGGCAGAATTGTTTTACTTAGTGGGCACCCACTTAATGGGTTACTAAAGCATAGGAACAATTTTATTTTCCCCACTCTGGACACATAAATGCATCCATTGTAAGAATATGAGAAGTGCAGACATCTTTGTGTTGCTACAATAGGGGCATTCCTGTACTCCGAAAGAGTAAAATCTCTCATACACTTTACTCAGATAACTCAAGAGTTGGTTACAAACTGCACTTCAGTCATCCACTAGGTGGAACAGAATTCTCTGCTGGAGTCCTACTTTCTTGGCAACTAGCTTAACCATAATGTTTTTTGTCAAAAAAGGAGGCACTGTGTCAAACAGTTGCTGAGTTCAAGTTTTTCTCAAAATATGGATTCAGGGATTTATGTTGAATCCATACACTTTCCCAGATAGAATTGGATCACAAGAGTGTAAGAGACCAACCAACCAATAATAAATGATTTTATTGGATCAGTTTAGAGCATGTTCAATATGCAAAGTCTAGTTGCCAAGGGAAATTTTTTTAGGTCAAGATCAATTTGTGTAAAGAATCCATGTCTTAGCAGAATTTTTGCTGCTAAGTGAGATAGCATAGCATCAAGTTTTGTGACTTGCTATTAAGTCCCAGGTCAGCTTGGCATGGACTCTGAAATGTTTGTTTGTTTGGTCTTCCTCTGTAGTGCAGGGCATGGCTCACTTAGGATCATCTGAGCAAGTTTTTATCTTCTAATTTCCTGCTGATGCCCCTTTTCTGTATTTTTTTTATTTCTGGCACGTTGTAGGATTTTACGTACATACGTATATAAGTAGGGTACTTTGTGTTTGGCCTATGCAGGAGTACTTTGAGTACCAATTCTCGTGGACCCTTTTCAGAATATTGATAGCCCAAAAATGGGAGATAGTGGGCTTGGTGGCCTGGAAGGCCCCTTTGAATCCTATATTTCTAGGTATTCCTTAGACATCTTAGAGGCTGAATTATGTCTTGGCTGTCAGATTCAAGTTTTTCCCCAAAAAATTACATTGGAGATATGAAAGATCTGTGGATGTGGTAGGATTTGAATGAAATCATGCTTAAATATAGGTGTCACATAGTTTGTACAAGTCTGCTGGTCTTAGAGGAAGGAGGTATTTTTTGGACCAACACTATTTTTTTTCAATTGTTCGCTATTAAGCTTTATATAGAAATTCAATTTTTAAGGTGGATGTTTTTAAGAGACAAATGGCAGCCTAATTGCTATTTGTGCTTTTAAAAATTTTTCCCCTATATTGATTGAAAAAGCATTACTTTTACGGTGTCCAAAACTTTCAATATGCCTACATGAAATGAATTTTTGGGGACATTATTTTTAAACCTTCTTTTCATGAATAAAAAATAATGAAACATGATGTCAAATTCCATGATCCATTAACACGGTATTACGATAACCTTTTACTCATAGTTTCAGGGCATCTAGAGTATGTCAAATTATGTCCAAACTATACAGGCTAAATCCTGTATTAAAATGCATAGAGAAATGTATATGGTTGATTATATTGAGTGAATTATTCACCTAAAAGTGAAAAATGGAAGTTCACTAACATTATATTAAATAAAACCAGAATGTTGAGCACTTCTTAGATCTTGTCAAAAATATGTATTTAATTAATTTACATGAGCATAAGAGATCTAGGAAAGGACATTTTTCCATGAAAACTTCACATAAAACATTGACTCATACTTAAACCACAAAGTAGTTTAAGTTGGCAGAAAACACATGAAATCAGCAAAACTGAAGAGAACATAGTAGCATTTTGGGAATTTCAAAAATGCTGCTTATCCAGCATCATTGCTGTGGCTGCCTGGAGGCTAGTTTAATTAGGCTACAATTCATATGCCAGAAAGCAGTTTAGTAATTACCTTCAAATGACCAAATCTATGTTGAAACCTAGGGAGGATTACGTATTCCCAGGAATGAGCCCTGCTGAAATTGTCTGAGATTTGTTATCTAAAGCATTTATTTGGCAAAAAATCTTTACAATGTATAGTAAAATGACTGTGTTTTCATATAATAGATATTTTTAAATAATATGTCCAGCATAA
The DNA here is from genome assembly GCF_030867095.1 of Alligator mississippiensis. NCBI lineage: Eukaryota > Metazoa > Chordata > Crocodylia > Alligatoridae > Alligator > Alligator mississippiensis. The sequence goes on from NC_081824.1 coordinate 382,679,019, forward strand.
TGAAACAGAATCTTTAGAGATAGGGTATGTGCGTATATTTAAAAGTCTTACTAAAGAATGATACCATACATCTGGTGATATGAAACTTTAGCCACCAATCTAATTTAAATAAGCATATGTACTAACTTGTTTTAAAGTGGTTTAATGTATACGATCCAGGACTAAAGCTTACTACAGTATGTAACTGTTATTTGTAGGGGTCTTTTTCTTTTCTTTTTTTTTCCCTAAATGCAATAATCCCATTTCCAGAACATCTGTTAGAGTGACTTGACTGAAATTTTAGATATCTCCCTATCATTTCTTCAAACTTTAGCCACTTAGCTTCATGTTTTAAAGAGTACATTTTTATTTAGAAAAATGATAAACGAAATTCTGCTTTTTAAATAAAAAAGTGAGTCTTTTAAAACAAATAAAGCAGAAATCTACATTATTCCTTTGAATAAGATACATTTTGAGGCCTAGTACCATTGTACATAGAGTTGAATTATTTTTCTGATACATATGATCAGCACAAATTCAAGTGCTTCAAAAATTTATGAAAAGAGGGTGATGCTTGCACAATAATTAGGAAGCTATTTTCTCATTTTGGAAACAATATTAAGCAATGAAAGGATCTCCAAGGAACCATATTTAAAATAAAATGTTTACTTGCAGCCAGCTAATGAAAATAAGCTAGAGAGATCATTTTGATTAGACTACATGGGAAATAGGCAACATGAAACAGTTAAAATTCCAGATTATTATTATCTTCCCAGTGTTGGAGCAGGCTCCCCACCTGTCTATAGGAGCCCCTAATTCCACCTACGTTTCAATGTATACTCCTAGGAACCCATGTCTGGAATATCAAGTGTCCTACATTTTTACCCGTAGTTTTCTGGAAAGAGTGTTGGTGTTGCACCTAACCAGAACTGCCAACATTTTGATGGAGATAAAAACCTTGGTTCCTACCTTACACTTTGATTCCTACCTTACACCTACAATTAAGGTCTAAGAAATAGAATATACACATGTTTGGAGGTGAGAGTGTGAGGCATTTTGATTAGACCTAAGGAAAGGGGAGGGGAGAGGGGAAACAGGAGAGACATTGTCCAGCTCTCCCTTAAAACTAGGCAATGGTGCAACAAAGAATAAATGAGTCATGGAGGTATGTGGTAGCCATGTTGGTCTGAGACAAAAAGAAACGCAAAAATCTAGAACTCTTGCTTGCAAAATGATAGCTTTTATTAAACCAACTGAGAAATTGCAACAAAAAAAAAATCTTTTTCTGCAAGCTTCCTGGACTTTTTACTATCTTGAACTTTCCTGAACTTGAGAAAGGGTGCATGAGCCCAAAAGCTTGCAGAAAAAGATTTTTTTTTTCCAATTTCTCAGTTGGTCTGATAGAAAGTATCATTTTCAAACCAAGAGTTCTAAATTTTTGCATTTCTAAATGAGCCAGGTGATTCAAGGGAAGGTTCAAGAGAGATCATAGCTATTTTGGTGGCTTAGCTATTGTCTGAGAAAGGGGAGTTTTGGTGTTGGTCCAAATTCCCACTTCCAGGTGTTATTCAACCGAGGATTCTTTATAGCAAGTTCATGAATTGCCCTGGAAACAGGGGCCTTGACCAGACACTATAGTGCTTAAGTTGTAGCTACCTAAATCTTTCACTGGTCCTATCGCTGCTCAAGTTGTCAGTATAAGCCTGTGGTAGGAGAGAGACTTAATTAATCCCTTAATTTCCTTTTAGTTTAAGTATTGGACTATCCTTCATTTTATGTAATGGAAAAGCAGTGTTAGTCATAATGAACATACATGTCCTTAGTAAAACTGCCCAATTCTGAAGAAGAGGAGTGGGTAGCTTTACAATAAGGAGGGAAAGAGAAAAAAAAAACAAACCCAAGAAACAACAAAATATCTCGCTTGATAAAATATTTCATAGTTTCATAGTAGCTGGGGTCAGGAGGGACCTGAACAGATCATCTAGCCTGACCCCCTGCCACAGGCAGGAATGAATGCTGGGTTCACAAGACCACAGACAGGTGATCGTCTGACCTCCTCTTGAATATGCCCAAGGTAGGGTTGAGGACCACTTCCCGGGGAAGTTGGTTCCAAATTTTGGCCACCCTAACTGTAAAGTATTGCCTTCTGATCTCTAACCTAAACCTATTCTCCATCAGCATATTACCATTGTTCCTATTTGTTTACTTGGATTGGCTAACACCTCTGACTGAATGAAATAACTTCCTACTTTATATGGATATGAGAATTGTTTTTTCTCCCTCATTCAGGTGAGTAATTGAAATTGCAGAGAAACTGTAACACATTGTGGCATTTTTTAAAAACCAGTTACATGGATCCTTAATTCTAAAATTCCTGAATTTATAGAGTTTTGATTAAATATTTATAATCTAGAAATATGAAAATTAACACTTACTTAACTAATAATTAAAATAATTAGAAAATGAGACACTTGCCAATGAAAATTGTCAATTACAGCTAATCATTTAACTAGCATAATGTGTCAAATAGCCAATAAAATAGCAGAAAGGACAGAGAGAATAAGCCTTAATTACAAATTGCCATTCACGTTACTTCAGTTCAATGGCTTGCTTTATCTGTTACCACATGGAAAAATCTGTTCATGGATGTCTGATAATCTATTATGAGCTACAAGGAAACAGAATCAGTCAGCCATGAATTTCTTGTCCATTTGCAGAAAGGGCTCTTTTTGACTTCCTAATATCAGAGATAATATGCATAATTGTAGCAGGTTGCTGCTTCAGGGCCTTTTCAGCTAGGGTTTTGCCCTTTCCCTGAGCATCTATCAGTTAGCCATAGTAGTATTCAGTCTTTAAACCTGCTGGACTTTGCTGTCTGGAGCACCACCAAGCCTTCCCCAGTCCTATATAGTCTTTCATCACATATAGTAAGCAAAAACAAACAAACAAACAAAAAACTTATTGCATTGGATCTTGGGATGGAGCCGCTGAAGTCTCGGTTTTCCTTTCCCAGGCTCATCCGCCTCCTTGCCCAGAGGCAGTGTTCCCTCTAAGCTGTGCATGTGCATGGCCATGCACAGGTAAAAATCCTGCCATGCACAAATGTTTTAATTCTGAGCCCCTGCCCAGAGAGAAGCTGGCCACAGAGTGTGATGGAGGCACTGGGTCTGGTGTGGGACACTTACCGAAGGTAAGCTCCTCACTCCTCATACAGGGCAGGCAGTGGCTCCTCCCTGAGGTGAGATAAGGCAGGGATGGGGCCTGGGACAGGACCGGGGCTGGGGGCTGGGGGATGGCATGGGCTCTGCCTGCTCCAGGGAACTGCTTCGCACCCCCACATCACCTTGGGGAGTGAGGAGGCACATGGCATCAGGGTTAGAGAGTGGAGCAGTTCCCCAGAGCTGGCAGAGTCCATGGAGCAGTACCCAAGAGCTAGCGGAGCCCGCGCCAGCCCCCAGCCCTGCCTTGCCTTACCTCGGGGAGTAAATTTGGATAGACTGCTTTTGCCCAAACTTTAAAAAGAATGAAACCATTGAACTGGTAAAACTTTGTTGGTAAAAATATGGAACCAGAGTTGTATGAAGTTCTCAAGCAACTTTTGGCAATAGTAACCTCTTTTGCAGTGCAGAGAGAGATTTTCTGTACTTTACTTGATTCAGATAGTTCTGATCAATTATTACTTCATTTAATGTTTAAACAGAATAGGATTAAAAAACTTGTTTTTTCATCTTTCAATCTAGAAATAAAGCTAGATACATGAGGATGAGATACATTAATTCTAAAATCTTGATGAGTATAGCAATAACAAACAATTTATGAATTATGGATAATACTTTTTAATAAAGCATTTAGTTTCAAATGCAAAACATAATTATTTTTTCTTTGGTATCCAGAAATTATAAGAAATTTTCTTTAATGAAGAAAATTAAATAGTTTTACGCTTTTAAATAGCTTTGAATTTTCATTCAAAATCACCTTGACAAAACTATAGTAATATATTCAGCATCTAGTAAATCAGAAATAGTTTTCTCAGTTATGATCATGATAAAATCTTATATTTTAAGTTTTTAGGTGCTAAGCTACAATTGGTTATGTCCGGCCCATGGCTGCCCCACAGCACTCCACTGCACTGCTCTGGGAAGCAGTTAACATGGAGAAGGGTGGTGGCTGAAGCCTGCCCGCTCCCACCTGGACACTTACTTTGGGACATTTACCGGAGCACCATGCCCCAAGGAGGAGGTGGGATCGAAGCAGCGCGCTCACAGACCAAAGCAGCTCACTCACAGAACAAGGCGGCATGCTCACGAACTGCTACTCTTTAGAGGGAACATTGCCCAAGGGTCTCCTGCCTCTGGTGCTTCTCCTCCATCTCTCCCACTGGTTCTGACTGCAGGAGTTTTTCTTTCCAAGTGAGCAAAGTCCTCATTAACCTTTTCTCTAGCTGCCTTCCCTTAAGGGGCCAGGCCATCCTATTAAAATAATGTAATGTTAGACCAGATGCAGAAGAAATCTCTATCACCAACAAGATTAATAAAACCATTTTATGTAAATTAAATTTTAAATTAAAGAGTTAAATGAAATTAATTTAATCTTTTAAAATTAAATAGTCATGATTGGTTGCTCAATAACAATAGTTACTATTGTAATTTCCAGTTAATAATGCATGTATAACCCTGCTTGTGTGTGTGTGTGTGTATGTGTGTGTGTGTGTGTGTGTGTAGATCTAGATAGATAGATAGATAGATAGATAGATAGATAGATAGATAGATAGATAGATAGATACGTCTTTGATCATACACTAGAGCTATCTATGCTCCACTGTGGATTTGCAGGTTCTCATTTGGTATGTAGGGTAAAAAGACTGTGGGATTATATGCACTTACAATCACACCCTGGTTTAAATCTCAAGGGATAACTTGTGTAGGGTACCAGAGGGTTCTGTGCCAGTGGGAAGCTGAGAAAGAAAGCATCAAGAATGGGACTGAAAAGCCTGGAGAACTCAGGGAGACGTTAGTATGGAGCTCCCCTTCTCACTGAAGCTGGTGAAAGATAGCTGAAGCTTTCTTACTAGCGAGCCCCAGAGGTGACATCACAGAGGGATGCATTCAGTGCTGACCTCAAGTGCCAGACAGCAGAGATCCAAGTGACCCACCTCAGCAGTGATTCAGTGTCAAGTACAGAGACGTGATGGTGATTCTAAGCCACATTATTTAACCAGGCAGCAGAAACCTGAGTGGCGCTCATCAAAGCGGCCACAGGCAGCGACAAAAATCTTCCTTGCTACTGAGGAATAAACTCCTCTTTCCATCCTGGGCTGGCCAAGGCCACCCTGGGCCCCTCCCAGGTTGGGGAGTGACCAAAAATGTCACAGAAATTTAAGGTTTTAAGGTGTTTGGTATTTATGGTGTTTGCTGCTCTGGGACTATAATAATTGGGGAGTTTAATAGTTGAAAGGGGATTACATATGAGTTAGTTTTCATATTCATTACCTTTAATAAATCATTCTATTTGTACAAATTGCTTGCAAGTAGCAAGGCTGATCTTTTAGGAGTACCGGTAGGGTATGTCTTCCCAGGTTGCTGGGTAGGGGCTCAAGCCAACCCCTCCCCCCCCCCAAATTTGAATCCAGCCTTTTTACTGCCCCCAGGGACTGGCAGAAGTGTTATGCTTGGTATTTAGAATGGGCTTGGAAATTATTATGAATATTCTGGCTTCTATAACTGTAAACTGGGTCACTGTTTGGGAGTGCTTACCTGCTTTCTTGACATGACATTTCCAGTGACACCAATATCAACCATATTGGGCTGTCACAGCTCACTATCCTCTATACCTCCTGCTAGATTGGGTCATGAACATTACATCCCCACCTCCCTTCCCCAGTCCACTATGCCACTATCCTCTTCATATTTCTGTCAGTAGCCATCTCCCAACACTCCTGTCAGCTGTCCTCCCACCATTGCCAATGAACATCCCCCCCCCAACAGTTACCCCCCATCGACCACCCTCACCACTCTAGCCTTCTCTTCTCCAGCACCCAGGACCAAGGTGATTAGAAACATAAATAACATAAATGACTGTCCAGCCACCTGGTAAGTTTTAGTGGTCCAGCATGGTGACAAAAGTGGTTTTGTTTTGTTTTTCCCACCAGATCCCTAGCATCTATAGTTGTTTCACACCAGAGAGTATGAGGTCTGAATTGTCACTGAACAAGTACATAGGCAAGCCTGAGTGTGCCATCTGTGGGGTGTGTAGTCTTCCGCTGTGACTATTTCACTAATGAATTGTGACAAGAGGGGGAGTAATTTAGCCAAGTATTTGGGGTGATGATAGGGTTCTTCCTTCTGCCCATTCCAGAATCCTCTATTGACTTAAATGACAGTTGTTAGGTAATTCACTACTGGACAGCTTTCACTCCTTAAGGGGTCATAGGCGACTGGTAGGGGGTACACAGAGGTGCACATGCTCCCTCTGATGGGGCTGGTGCCCCCCCAGAGGGCCGACACTGATGCTGTTAATAGGTCTGGTGCACCCCCCCCCCCCGGGCTGCCGCCATCGGCAGCTTCTGCAGGTACCACCCCAGATTCAGGAGGCACCAGTCACTCATGTAAGGGGTTAATGAAAAACATTCCCTTCCCCTGTGTCAGGTGGTGAGAAAACAGAAGCAATTTTCTTCCCATTATCTCCCTCCTCATTCAGATGCTGTCCAGAGACAATTACAGTGGGTGGCAACATCACTTTAAGCACTCAAATATCCACCCACAGCTATTTAGTTGGTCTAATAAAATATATCACATCTACCCAAAAAACCTCACCTTCCTTTTAACATAAACACATATATCCCCAAACTATTACAAACCCCATAGTCTATTACATCTCCAAATTTGACAAGATTTATATTGGAGCAGTATTTCAAGTGCTTTCAAAATAACTTCTGTCCATACCCTGCACAAAGTTATTTTTAATGCAATATTTAATTAGTTTGGGGGTAGAAAAGTATACTGCACCACTCATGATCCTTCTTATACTGGTTCTATCTCTATGACTGAAATTAAAACTGACCCATGCAAATTTGTTTTTATGTGTTTTGTAATCTCATTTGCTTCAATGGAAACCATGTGAAGAAGCTAAAATAGGCTCTTTAATTGATAGTCAACGATGTGTATTATAGAAAAAAATATTCTCTTCTTCCATCTGGACCTTAAGCCAAGGCTTGAAGGTGAAAATAATTATTTAGGGCTAGAGTCTGCTCTGACTACTAAGTGCCTATCACAGAATCCATCAGGGGAAGCACTTACTCAGGATCCCCAGCTTTGGCTTGGATCTTTTGAGTACCTCCTGATGCCAACCCAAGCATGTCTTCTAAAGTAGTTAATAACCCTCTTAGACCTCTGGTCCCTGATCCTCCCTTGTTAACTATGCCCCTGCTGCCCAACCCCACCCTGAGCTTCAAACTACAGATAGACATGGGGACAGCTCTGTCCTCTGCACGTGCTCCGTGTCCCCAGGCACTAGAGCCAAGCTGTGCCCCCACACCCTCCAAGACCCCATCATTAAGCACCTCACAACCTACATGCAGACACAAACACTAGGAACAAAAAACCCACCAGGACTCAGGTACAACACCACAGCCCCAAAACCCAATACTCACACGCAGTGCTCAAAAGCCCCCATGCCTCACCAAAGGCATTCAGGATCACATGAAAGCTAAAAAGGAGGCAAACACTCAATGGAAGGGAGGGGCCATCACCAAGGAGGATTATACCTCCATTGCTTGAGACTGTAGGGGAGCTGTTAGGAAGGCTAAGGTGGAGTCAGAACTGGGACTAGTGACCCAGATCAAAGATAAGAAGAAATCCTTTTTTAAATGCATAGGGAGAAAAAAGAAGGCACCAGGTAACGTGGGAACCCTGCAGGACATGCTCAGCAATCTGGTAGTTGCACCAGATGATAAAGTTTACCTCTTTAGCAAATTCTTTGCCTCCATATTTCTGAGCAGGGACCAGGACATTCCCCCCACCGGGATCCCAGATGAACTCAGGAGAGGCACAGCCAGGGTCAGAGAGGACCTAGTCAGGGAACTTCTGGTGAAACTAGACATCTTAAAATCAGCAGGTCCAGATGATCTCCACCCAAGGGTGCTGAGGTAATTGGCAGAGGCCATTGCGCAACTCCTGGAATAGCTCTACAAGCACTCGTGGTGCTCTGGTGAGGATCCAGAGGAGTAAAAAAGGGCCAATGTGGTCCCCATTTTCAAAAAAGGGAGGAAGGAGGACCCAGGAAACTATAGGCCCATTAACCTTACCTCAGTCCTGGGGAAGCTCTTTGAGAAAATTATCCAAAAACACATCTGTGAGGGACAAGCAGGGGCAATTATGCTTAGGGGCAACCAACATGGGTTCATTAGAGGCAGGTCCTGTCAGACCAACCTGGTGGCTTTCTATGACCAGGTCACAAAATCCTTAGACACAGGTGTCGTGGTGGATGTAGTCTTTCTGGACTTCAGGAAGGCCTTCGACGCTGTCTCTCACCCTATTCTCATAAAAAAAAAATAAGTGACTGTGGCATCAATGACTACACAGTCAGATGGGTCACAAATTGGCTGGAGGGCTGCACCAAGAGAGTGATGGTGGATGGGTTATTTTCAAATTGGAGAGATGTGGGCAGTGGTGTTCCCCAGGGCTTCGTCCTGTGGTCTGCATTGTTCAACATCTTCATCAGTAACTTGGATGAGGGGGTGAAAAGCACCTTGTTCAAGTTCACAGATAACACTAAGATACGGGGAGAAGTGGGCATGTTAGAAGGGAGGGACAGGTTACAACCAGATCTGGACAGGTTATAGAAGTGGGTGGATGAGAATAGGATGGGTTTCAATACTGACAAGTGCAAGGTACTGGATCTGGGGAGGAAGAACCAGCAGCATACCTATAGGGTGGGGAACTCCTTTCTCATTAGCACAGAGGCAGAAAAGGATCTTGGAGTCATTACTGATTCCAAGATGAACATGGGCCGCCAATGTGAGGACGTGGTCAGTAAGGCCAACCACACCTTGTCATGCATCCACAGATGAATCACGAGCAGATCCAAGGAGGTGATCCTCCTCCTCTATGCAACATTGGTCAGGCTGCAGTTGGAGTACTGCATCCAGTTCTGGGTACCGCACTTCAAGAGGGATGTGGACAGCATTGAGAGGGTTCAAAGGAGGGCCACACACATGATCAGGGGGCAGCAGAGCAGGCCCTATGAGGGGAGGCTACAGGACCTGAACCTGTTCAGCCTCCACAAGAGGAGGCTGAGAGGGGATCTGGTGGCCATCTATAAACTTACCAAAGGGGACCAGCGAGGAACGGGAGAGACCCTGTTCCCCTGAGCACTACCAGGAGTAACTAGGAATAATGACCATAAATTGACTGAAAGGAGGTTCAGGCTGGACATCAGGAAGCACTACTTCACAGTCAGGGCAGCTAGGATCTGGAACCAACTTACAAGGGAAGTGGTGCTTGCTCCTACCCTGGGGGGTCTTCAAAGGGAGGCTAGACAATCACCTAGCCAGGGTCATTTTTCCTCAGCATTCTTTCCTGGCCATGGCAGGGGGTTGGACTTGATGATCTGCTAAGGTCCTTTCTGATTCTAACAACTATGAAGCACAGCAAGCTAGAAACTCCAAGTCCCAGGATTCTGGCACAGCCATACAGATGACACATGCAAGGCCAGATACAGGCACCCCTCTAACCAGACCCCAGAATAAACCAACCCATCATGAGTGGGAGCTGCTGTGAGAACTTTGCCTCTGGCCAATTCCCAGAACCTCAGGTCTAGTCTAGTATTGAGAGAACCCTCCTGCATCTAGGGCTTGGCCACTGCTTGCAGGTTCTTGTGCTGTGTTAACCTGTAATGTTCATGGGAGGTTTCTGCTGATAGGTACATGTCCCTGGAGTACTCATGTCCAGCAGGGGCATGTAGTTGGGAATTTTTATCGCTATTACATAGCAAGGGGTCCTGTACCTTTAAGAGAACCATGCCTTCTTTTGGCTAGGCAGTTGAATACAAGACTTCTTGGTGGTAGGAGCTCTGCCAAGCGTAAAATTTGGATGGTCAGAGTTCAGATAGGCTCAGTTCAGTCTTGCCTTGCAGGCAAGATAGGCCTGAGAAAACAGTCAGGCCTGTTGTGCAGGTTAGCCAGGCCCAGGACAGAGACTACTGTATGGTCTGGCCTGGCCCAGAAATATTATTGGTGAGAGAGATGGTGGGTAATTTAGAGAAGGCTTTGAAGGCAAGCAATAAGACTGCAAAAAAGACTGTAGTCAGGCCAGCCTAAGCTGGGCCTACACTGGTGTGAGGCTACTGTTAATGTCCTAGGATGCAGAAAGAGAAAGCAATAACAATACCGCCCCAACTGAACCAAAGGCTCTTAACTGGGAATCCTGGTTTTAACTGATATATATAGTGGTGTTTCATTTTGATCACAGAAAAATGTGGATTTTGGGTTACTTTTTTAAATCCAAAGATTGGGTTTGGTTTTGTTTATCAGAGAAAACCAGGATCCCTGGTTACCACACAAAGAATATGAAATATTACCAGCAATTTGTGTGTGAGAAGCTTGAAATAACACCTGGTACACAGTGCATGCTTGAAATAAGTGATCTCTTAAGACAGAGCAGCATTGAAGATCAAGTTAAGTTTGTGGCTGAAAATGTGATCCGGAGCTTATAATGTAGCTTGAACCATGAGCAGGCTTTGATCCACCAAGCACACAACAAGCTGATGGATTTGATTTAGTTGTGTCAAAGACATGGCATCACAACAACTTTCAAGCTGTCAGCATGAAAACCAGCAGAGACAGGAACTGTTCCAGGCAATGGCTGCAAAGTTGAATCAGTACTATAAGTACAATCAGTCATTACCACTGTGCTTTAAAGAACCAGCTGCCTCTTTTTTTTAAGTGCTGTTCACATTTTTAACCCCAATCAGGTGCTTTTTTGTGTTTTGACCCTCAGCTACTGAAATCAATTCCTGGATGACAGAAAAAGCCTGACAAGGAACATGCTGCTTACATGAACTTTGTCAAAGAGTGCCAGATTCTTTTGACTGTGACTGTATTTTGGAAGTCTGTTTCTGATCAGTTTCTACATCTCTACAAATTGGCAAAATACTGCCTTACCATTTCAAACAATTCAGTGGATGCACAACATGAAATCTCAGTGGTGTCTACATTACAGAGACAGAGGATGTTAGCTACAACTACCGGTGGATACTGCATGCTAGCGTTTAACAACTAATGTGAATTGTTTCTATGAATGTTAGCATTATTTAGTATTACTAAGATTTTTGTAAAATGCTAATAATAAATTATGACAATATTATTTACAACACATAACACGTATGAATTCATATTCATAATATATTTCAATTTAAATGTAAATTAAATACTTGAATTTATAATAATACAGTAATTTTATAATAACGCAGTAATTCAGACACTAAGGGTAGGGACAGACATTACACACAAACCAGTTTAAGTGATCAGAAACCAGTTTAAACCTGTAATAGAACTGACATTCGGTGCACATAAATCAGTTTCAAAATGGCTGAAATTAGTTTGAGATAAACCTGGTTGAATGCACTATCAGACTTAACTGATTGAGCTCAAACCAGTTTATGGAATGTCTGTCCCAGAACCTTTCCTGGTTTAAGTAAAACCAGAGTCCCCCAGGTTCCCAGGATGCTCTCTGGTCTGTGCTCTCTGCTCCAGTGGAGCAGGGCTGGCCCCACTGCTCTGCTCCTCAGCCAGAACAGGGACAAGCAGAGTCAGACAGGGTCAGAGGTCTGGCCAGATGCTGGCCCAGAGTGGAAAGATAGTTTATTCCCTCCCTCCCTCCCCTGTCCCACCAGCATGGACCTCCACGTCTTTGTGTTTGCTGCTCCAGGTTTATCTCAAACTGGTTTGGGTCATTTTGAAACTGGCTTATGTACACTGAATGTATGTTCTATTACAGGTTTAAACCAGTTTCTGGTCACTTAAATGAGTTTATGTATAATGTCTATCCCTAGCCTTGGTGTTTGAGTCCCTGCCATGGCTGCTTAGTGCAGGGCTGAGCCTTAACTTCCCAGTAGTGGGTGCTGGCTGCTCAGTATGAGAAACAGCACTGGAGTTCAGCAAACGGGTGAGTATGGGTGCTGTGCAGCTCCTCACACTGGGACCAAAAGGACTAGTTGGTGGTCTTGTCATATGTGATAGGTTCACTGAGGAGATGTCAGAGGGGCAGGAGCAGAACATCCAGGGCCCTGACCCAGGAAATGGTGTCCTGGGGTATATAGATTCATAGATTCATAGATGTTAGGGTCGGAAGGGACCTCAATAGATCATCGAGTCTGACCCCCTGCATAAGCAGGAAAGAGTGCTGGGTCTAGATGACCCCAGCTAGATGCTCATCTAACCTCCTCTTGAAGACCCCCAGGGTAGGGGAAAGCACCACCTCCCTTCGGAGCCCGTTCCAGACCCTGGCCACTCTAACTGTGAAGAAGTTCCTCCTAATGTCCAATCTAAATCTGCTCTGTGCTAGCTTGTGGCCATTGTTTCTTGTAACCCCCGGGGGCGCCTTGGTGAATAAATACTCACCAATTCCCTTCTGTGCCCCCGTGATGAACTTAAAGGCAGCCACAAGGTTGCCTCTCAACCTTCTCTTGCGGAGGCTGAAAAGGTCCAGTTTCTCTAGTCTCTCCTCGTAGGGCTTGGTCTGCAGGCCCTTGACCATACGAGTTGCCCTTCTCTGGACCCTCTCCAGGTTATCCGCATCCTTCTTGAGGTGTGGCACCCAGAATTGCACGCAGTACTCCAACTGCGGTCTGACCAGCGCCCGATAGAGCGGAAGTATCACCTCCTTGGACCTATTCGTCATGCATCTGCTGATGCACGATAAAGTGCCACTGGCTTTTTTGATGGCTTCGTCACATTGCCGGCTCATGTTCATCTTGGAGTCCACTAGGACTCCAAGATCCCTTTCCACCTCTGTGCCACCCAGCAGGTCATTTCCTAGGCTGTAGGTGTGCTGGACATTTTTCCTCCCTAGGTGCAGCCCTTTGCATTTCTCCTTGTTGAACTGCATTCTGTTGTTTTCTGCCCACTTGTCCAACCTATCCAGGTCTGCGGGCAGCTGTTCCCTGCCCTCCGGCGTGTCCACTTCTCCCCATAGCTTTGTGTCATCTGCAGACTTGGACAGAGTACATTTGACTCCCTCGTCCAAGTCACTGAGGAAGACATTAAAGAGTATCGGTCCAAAGACCGAGCCCTGCGGGACCCCACTGCCCACACCCTTCCAGGTCGAGACCGACCCATCCACCACGACTCTCTGGGTGCGGCCCTCTAGCCAATTCGCCACCCACTGGACTGTGTAGTCATCCACGTCACAGCCTCTTAACTTGTTCACCAGTATGGGGTGGGATACCGTATCGAAGGCCTTCCTGAAGTCTAAGTATACGACATCCACCCCTCCTCCTGTGTCCAGGCATTTCGTAACCTGGACATAGAAAGAGACTAGATTGGTCAGGCACAATCTGCCCGCCATAAACCCGTGCTGGTTTCCCCTCAGCATAATTTGCCCTGCTGGGCTCTCACAAATATGAGCCTTGATAATTTTTTCAAAGACTTTACCAATGATGGAGGTGAGACTGACTGGCCTATAGTTGCCCAGGTCCTCCTTCCTCCCCTTTTTGAAAATGGGGACCACGTTAGCCCTTTTCCAGTCCTCCGGGACTTGGCCCGTGCGCTGTGAGCGTTCGAATATTCCCGCCAGTGGCTCTGCAATGATGTCGGCCAGTGCCTTCAGCACCCTCGGATGGAGCTCATCCGGGCCTGCCGACTTAAAGGCATCCAGTTCTTCCAAGTGATTCTGCACCACCTCAGGATCTACATATGGAAGTCTGGCGCCTTGCTGCTGCCTCTCTACAACCCCAGTGAGAGACTTGTCTTGCCCCTCTCTTAGGATCACTGAGGCAAAGACCTCGTTGAGGAGTTCAGCCTTGTCCCCCCTGTCTGTCACCAATTGTTTCTGCCCATTTAGCAGGGTCCTATTCCTCCCTGGGCCTTCCTTTTACTCCCTATACATCTAAAAAACAATTTCTTGTTGTCTTTTACTTGGGTTGCCATCCTCAGCTCCATGGTAGCTTTGGCCTGTCTAACTGCCTCCCTACAAGCACGAGCAGAGGAGGTATATTCATCTTTAGTGATCTCACCTTGTTTCCACTTTTTATGTGCTCCCCTTTTGGCCCTTAGGCTTCCCTGGATTTCTCTGGTCAGCCATGGAAGCCTCCTGGCCCCTTTCCCTCTTTGCATCCCTCTTTCCCTGCAGGGGCTAGGGAAAAGAGAGTGGATACTCACCACAGGGATGCTTGTAAAGAAGATGGGTCCTTTCTAAAGGCCTAAATTTCTGTCCAGAAAAATACCCTAATAAAATACTTCAATGTGGAGAACTAGAAGAATTCTTCCAACGCCTGTGCCTCAAAGAACATTTCCACAACCAAACTGAACCCACTCCCAACAACAACTCATCCTCTGACAACATTCAGAAAAGTATCAATGCCAACAAGCCTAAAAAAAATCAGATTGGACACCTCACAGTGGACGAAACCCTAACCTTGACCGCTACATTGACTACTTCAGGGAAAGAATGAACAAAGAAATAATCAGCAACACACGCCACCACAACAACCTCTTTCTACCAGAGAAAAAGGCCATAGAATCTCTAAGATCTAACCAACAAATATTAATAAAACCAGCAGATAAAGGAGGAGCCATAGTCATCCTAAACCATGAGGATTACATAAATTAAGCCAAGAGACAGCTCTCTGACACCACCTACTACAAAGAACTGCAGGAAGATCCTACTCCCCTGTTCACCAAAAAACTCAACAATACCATCAAATCATTTCCATCAAGACTACAAGAAAAACGACAGATCTTGATCCCCCCGCTACTTAACCCGGGGACTTTTTACATGCTCCCTAAAATCCACAAACAAGGGAACCGTGGCAGACCTATCATATCCAACCGTGGGACCCTAACTGAGGAAATATCAGGTTTCGTTGAATCAATCCTAAAACCGCTTGTCACCCACAGAGCAAGTTTTGTACAAGACACTACAGACTTTCTACGGAAACTTAAAAACATAGACCACCTTCCCAGCAACACACTCCTAGCCACCATGGACATTACCAGCCTATATACCAACATCCCACACCAGGATGGCATCCAAGCCTACCTTACATACCTACAGGAACAAGATTACAACTCAGAATACAGACCCAAAGATATTACTGACCTTATAGACTTCATCCTCACACACAACAATTTCACTTATAATAATCAACACTTCTTCCAGATGATGGGAACAGCTATGGGCACTAAAATGGCCTCACAGTATGCCAACCATTTTATGAGCCACCTGGAAGAAGACTTCCTCAAGAACTGCACCATCAAACCCTTGCTATACTTAAGATACATCAATGACATCTTCATCATTTGGATTGAGAACCTGCAATCTCTGACTGAGTTCCATCAGAAATTCAACAGTCACCATCCCTCCATCTGATTTTCTTTAGAATACTCCAGCACCAACATTTCCTTTTTAGACACAATGATTAGTATCCAGAAGGGTAAAATACAGACCACAGTATACAAGAAACCCACAGACCAACATACATATCTGCACAGAACCAGCAATCACCCTAAACACACCAAAAAAGCTCTGATATACAGTCAAGCCCTCAGATACCACCGCATTTGTAATGAAGAGAACACCCGGGATTGCCACCTCATCAATCTTAACCCAACAAGGACACTCCTCCAGAGAGGTAGATCGCATGTTTGAAAAAGCCACCTGGATACCACGTGAAGAACTGCTGCAGTACAGAAGAAAACCCCCCACAAATTGCACACTGCTGGTTATGACGTATCACCCCTCCCTTGAACCTGTACGGAAAATCCTCAAAAAATTTTAACCCATACTAGACAGAGACCCTATTCTTAAAAAGATCTTCCCAGAGCCACCCATCCTAGCCTTCAAACAAGCACTGAACTTTGCCAACCTCATCATCAGAAGCAAACTTCCTCAAGCCCAGAACACACCAAAAGGATCCAGACCGTGCCATGACAAGAAATGCAAAACCTGCTAACACATCTCCACCACCCCCACAATTACTACACCCACAACAGAGCAATCAGCATCCCAGTATCTCATAACTGCACCTCCAGAAATGTAATATACCTCATCCAATGCACCAAATGCCCTGATGGAAAATATGTAGGAGACACCAAACAACAACTGCGCACCAGAATGAACACACACTGGAAATCTATCAAAGACAGAAATACCCAATTACTGGTAGGGGCATATTTCTCACAGGAGGGCCACTCTCTCTCCAATCTCTCAGTCCTGATCCTCAAGGGAAACTTACACAACACTTCCCAGAGACGAGCCTATGAGCTCCATTTCATCAACCTCCTGGATACTAGAGATCCTGGACTAAACATAGACATTGGATTTTTGATACATTATAATCTGCCTGACAAATGACTCCCCAGCCCAGCCCCTGGCTTGTTTACTTTTCATTCCATCCAGGAAAAGCACACACCAACTGCTGAAACTTCCTTAGCCTGACGAGGGGTTTTTGAACCCGAAAGCTTGCTTAATAATTTTTCTCCAACTATTTGGGTTGGTCTAATAAAAGATATCAAATTCACCCAAGGAACCTTGTCTGTAAAGAAGATGGCACTGGTCCCAATCCCAGTCCTGGGTTGTGCCTTCATAGCTGTCTCCTGGGTCATCCATGGCTGGGCACATGGACTCATGTCCTGGGAGGAGATTGAGTCAAGCTCCACCTGCACCTCCAGCCCTGGTTTCCCTGTTTCACCAGTGACTAGTATTAGTGATCCTAGTCCTCTGGAACCTTGTGCCCCAGAATTTCAGGATCTATTCCTGAACAGAGGATCCTCCCATCTTCTGGCATTTTCCTGAATCACTTGCCATGGGGGGCCTTTTGATGGTGACTGCTTCTCCTCCTCCCCAGTAGTGCCAAAGGTGTGTAGGGTGGCAATATCTTTATTGCTTAAAAGGAAGTGAGACAGCTCCTCATAGAAGAGCATGGTGTGTCTCCTACCAATGGACATTTTGCTACATCTGCACTGTTTGGAAATCTGCTTGAACATCTCCCAGTTAGTGCCCACTTTGGAGCTGCTTCTGAGTATTCTGGGAACCCCAGAAAGAGATGATATCCTTCATTTCCACAACACCTCAGTTTTGTTCCCAGACTTGGGTAGTGGAACAGGATGGAAGGGTAGGATGAGCTCTGAAATGGTGTGTTGTGGTGCCCATGGGGTCTCAGTGTCTGTGGGTAGGTGAGGTTCTGGTTGTGAGGATGTAGGTGGGTGAGCATGGATGCAGGTCCTAGTATATAGCTCTCCCTTCCCTGCAGTATAGGGTGTGCTCTAGTGCCCCCTGGACCTGGCCTGAGCAACTGCAGACATGTGTCAGCATCTCCTCAGTCTAGAGGGAATGTCTGTACAGTTGCAAATTGGTTCAACCTAGGCAGAGTAGACTAACCTGCAAAGACTGAATCAGTTTAGGCTCCAGATTTTTGAATGGCTTTCCCTATCCCAAGGGAAATGCAACCCCTCCTGGGGGTGGTGATGACCAAGAGTGGGCTGCAGTCATGACTATCTCATCTGGGAAATAGCAGGACATTGTTGTCCCACCTGCCCCAGACCTTTTGTAGAAGTCCATCTCCAGAAGGAACTTCCCAGGAACACTCCCCACTCCTACACACCTGTGGGGCAAGTGGTCTCAACAGCCCATACCCTTGGTCAAAATCTGTATCCAGGCCATTGTGGCAAAACCCCCAAAAGTGGGGTCCCAGTGCAAGGATAGAGGAGTGTGAGGAACAGTGTATAGGCCCTACTCTGTCTGCTTAAAGCACAAGGACCATGATGCTAATTCTTATTGAAGAATTTCTCCTGTCCCCTTCCTCCATTCTTCATGCACCGACCAAAGGCACCCAGTTTATAACCTTGGCCATTTTGTACTTCATCGGTAGGGATCCTAGTTTTTTCTGATTAAAAAATCCCCAATGTTTGGTTTTAAAAAAGTAACCCAAAATCCACATTTTTCCATGATTAAAATGAAAGGCCACTATCTCTCTCTCTCTCTCTCTCTCTCTCTCTCTAGATAGATAGATAGATAGATAGATAGATAGATAGATAGGTTACTTATTTTAATCCAAAAAGTGGGGATATTTTTTATCAGAGAAAACCAGGATCCCTGATCATCAGTCATCAGTCAACATGTGGAAGCATAAACCTGTGTTAGTCACACTGCTCTCCTTATCTTTTAGGGCTATCCTCAGCTACTGAGAGTAGCTGACTACTCTTCCCACCCATCCCAAACATCTAGCTAGGCTCATCTAGCTAGGAGCTGCAGAATTCTGCCCAATTCCACCAGGCAAAGAACACAGGTAACCTAGCTCCCTTTCCAACCTCCTTCTCCCAACCTCCCTTATGACTCAGGTTTTGGGATCCATGACATCACCCCAGCCTGTTGTGCAGCAGGGCAGCCATGGGGACCTGCTTCCCCAGTGTGACTCATGGAAAATTACCAAAAAGGCTTATTTAATTCTGCAAGAAAAGTGTAAGAAACAGTTGGATGTGATGGGATTCTATGCACTGTGCCCAACCCCACTCCACAGCACAGTGAGGATGGGTGAAGGATAGGACATTCAGATCAGGGATATATAAAAACACACAGTTCTCAGAACCACTGGAATTGCATTACATTAGGAGACAGAAAGGATGTCTCCTCTACCAATTTCTCTTCCTAGGTCAAGTATCTGGAGAGGCTGGCAGTGCTTGCATGTGGTACTCAAGCAGTCCTGCCTCTGATCCCAGAAGAATGTCTAATGGAGTGAGGTAACTGAGTGTCCTGGCTCTACCAGTCACTGTGCTAAATGCTTAACCCCTGTGTTTCCAGACATTTCCCTCACTGACACTGCAAAACAACCTCCCCACAAGAAACTTGTAAGCAGATGAACACATCATGAAAGTAATGGGCAATATGTGGCACGGCTGCATTCCAGTAGTTAAGGTGGTACACAGGGATTATACTCAGGCTGGTCATCATGGGTTGAGTCTCGCATCAATAGTCTCCGTGATCGAGAAGGCATACTTGGACATCAGGTGCAATGTTTTACCTGACTATTTTCAGAGACAACACTGGTACATGGCAAGCAGATGGTGGAGGGCATAATGGCAGCTCAAGGACAGCTGCTAAGTGCATAAGAGATACCTGTGGGAGGCAGCAAAGGAACAAGGAGGGGACACTGCAATCCCTGGCACCTCTGAGTCTCAGACAGATTTCTGGTGCTGATTGCTAAGGCACTAGCATGAAGAAACACTTCAGATGTGGTGGGGAGACATCCAGAGGACTATATCCAATGTGCTTAGGTACAGGAAAAGGCACTCAAAATGTCCACTCAAAATTTTGTGGAAGCTACCTATTCCTTGATATAGCTGGCAGAGCCCCAGCACCAATCAGGGAATTCATGAACAAGGTCCTGGACAGCTTTGCAGGATCTTACAGTGCTTTTCAGAAACCTATGACATTGCCAACTGGCAACAACATTGTCTCCCCATCAAATCCTGAGCCAAATGTGGTGGGAGGGAGTGTCACCAATTCCCCCATTGGTGAGAGGAATAGGGGTCCCAGGGATGGGAATGTTAGATGCAATTTTGGGGGAGAGGGGCCTCTGTAGCAAGGGGAGTGGGAGGTGGACTTGGGACAGGAGGAATGAGATGAAGGAGTCAGTGACTCAGGGGCCAGAGAGATGGGAAATCTTTGGACATGATAGCTCTGGCAGGTGGAAATGGACAAAGGAAAAGGAACTGGGGTACCTGAGGCCCAAGAACAGAGACACCCTGGAGGTACCAGAAACATGGTCTAAGTAAGTTGGCACAAGGGGAGAGGTTGACAGGATCAGGGGGCTAGGAGTTCTGCGGGGGGGGGTTGGCAGGAACTAGAGGGAATGGTGATTCCTTGAGGGGGTTTGTCCGTACAGGGGTTTGGTTGGGATACAAGTATAGCCCAGTGGAAGGTTTGGTTTTTCATCTTTACTGTGCCTTAAGCAAATGGTTAGCATGAAGCAGAGAAGTGAAGTTATTCAAGGTTGTTGTTTGATTTCAGAGTCAACCTGGCCTACCAGTTTTATGCTTAGACCAATAAGAATGAAGATAGCCCCCTTACACTTGTTGTTATTACGTGGCTATTTACTTCTGACTCTAAGATAAATTCATCCTCAAAATGGAAAACAGCAAGATATTTAAGGCAATTATTACCTCAGTCCTAATGCTGTTGAAGAATATGGTGCAAAATCTGACAACTAGAACATTCTTTCTAGTTTTAGAGATTTTAACAGTTCCTGTAATAGTATCTCTACTTTAAAAAAAAAGGACTATGGTCAGAACTGATAGGAACCTTAAAATCAGAATGAACTATTTGACTATCATTGCTTCAGGTTACCATTCATTTCTTGGGTTGTGCTGGAATCTAAAATTATGCTACTGTAAGAGTTGTAAAAAAGGCCATGGTGTGATACTATTTATATTAAAGCTGATTTTCATATATACAAAGAAACCTGACATCCACTTAACCAAACAAAGAGTTCTATAAATCGCTATATCCAATTTAAAGGCTCTCCTAAAAAAAAGCCTTGTAAATAAGAATTAGGGCCACTTTTCCCTATACAACTATTGCCAATAGAATAGAAACAAATGGTAATTAGAATAAATCAATAATGTACCTGCCAGAGATGAAAATATTAGCAGAAGATGATCTCCACAGTGTGGCATGTTGTATCATGCTATTAATCCATTGGCATTTGAACAGTGTGCATTCAGCAGATGACATCATAAATATCTTATACAGTCTCAAAAATCACTAACAAAACAGCAAAACCCTTAAGTTCTCACATAAATAAATAAAAAAAAAGATATCAGAGCCAAAGTCATTTATTTATTACCAAAGTAGCCTTTTCCCCATTTTTTCTTTCTTTTTAGAGGACCCCTGTGGAATCTAAACTGGAATCATGGTTTCAACTTTTTCTTTCACTCTCCCATACTGTTTTATTAATCACATTTTTTTCTTAGCTTTTACAGTCTCTGGTGCTCTCTCCTTTAATCTCTTTACAACTAGGTTACTTCTTTGTCATGCAATGTCTTTTCATAAACTATTATTTTCTTTTTAAAATGCTATCATTTATTGGTTCATTGTATATATCTGTCATCCTTTCCTTCTATCATTTCTTGCCTATGTTACACGATGATTTTAAAACAGCATACTTATGTAACATTCTTCTCTAAAGGATTTTTTGCTAGTATTTGTCATGTAAGGACATAGCAGGTGGCAATGAAAATGGGATCTAACACAGGAATATGGTGGCATGGAGGGAGACAAAAAGTGCTTCACACACAGAGGGCATATTTCAATATAAACATTAGCATAAAGAATAGGATCCCTCTGTTAGGCACCAAGTGATTAACCAAGTATCAGAAGGCATTCCTGGTATTTGTTGTGTGCATCTACATGCTTTACTGTGAAGTTGACTAATTAGTTCCACTGTAAAGTGTCACAGTCTATACATGCACTGGTACTAGGGTGCAGTAAAATAAGTAACTCCACAATAAAATAATACTGTCCCCGACAATGCCACCACCTGGAGCTGGGGCTGACCCTTCATTTCCCCTCCCAGTCCAGGGCTGCTCTCCCCTAGCTCAAAGTGCTGTAATCCTGGGCACACATGCAGATGCTGCACCTGGGAGCAGCTGACTCTGGTGCAAAGTGTGCTGGAGTTTATCATTTTGCTTTAATAGCACATATAGATACACCCGTTGTTACTTAGATGGCTAGAAAATCTCTCAGAATGGGTGCATCTAAACATGATTTTACCCTGATGCAATAAACTCCAGTGCAGTTTATACCAGAATCAGCTGCTCCTGGACACAGCATTTACACATGCACCTGGGACCGCAGCAGTCTGAGCCCAGGCAGAGCAGCTCCAAACTCCTTGGGTCCAAGGGACCTTGTAGAAATAATGCATGCATGATTTGAGGAAAGTATTCCTACAGTGATTGAATGGATGAAGAGATAGAACCAACTCCTGGGAGCAAAAGACAGAGAGAGAAAGACCCAGAAAAGTTCTGTCCAACACCCATGCAGCACAGTGACCATCTACCTGAGAAGAAAGGGGCAGGGTAAAGGGAAGGTTGGAGCCCTGCAGAAGATCTGTGAGGAGACCACATGGATCATCAAGCCAGACCATCCATCCTCCTGAACATATTTACCATCAAAGCATGGCAGGTGAGTGTGGGGAATATATACAGTGAGGTCCAATTTACTCAATGCAGATTCAAAGCAAGAAACTACAATTCACTCATATGCATGTGTAGATGCACCCAATGTGGAATACAGAATGTCAGCTAGAAAAATATCTGGCCACATTTTCTATTTGATCTTAAAAAAGAAGAGAAAAAAAAGCTTGTTTGGCATTATATTGGGGTGGGCAAAATGCAGCCTGTGGGCCAGATTTGGCCTGCCACACCATTCCATCTGGCCTACAGGGCACGTAAAAAATTTAGAAAATTAATATTTATCTCCCCCTGGCTGCCTGTCATGTGGCCTTCAATGGCTTGCCAAAACTCAGTAAGCGGCCCTCCACCTGAAATAATTGCCCACCCCTGCATTATATTGACTGTGAATAATTGCATTTCTAGCTTTTAATTCATTGTGTATATAATTTTGAATAAACCGTTTCATTATTTGTCCTGGAACTGACATCATGTCAGCTGTGGTTTATGGCCTCCAGGGCCATCTCTTTTAAAGCTATTTGAAGATTGGAATTAGGTTGACAGCCTTTAAATCTTTTGGAATCTCCTATATTTTCAATTTATTGATTAAATTTAACATTAGCAGTAAGTTATCCTTGTCTTCTGATTTGAAATTAGTTAATACATTAGTAGGTGCTGACTCCATTACTTATATTTGGGCATACTCCTGATGATAATTCCCTTGCATATGCATCCATCTAAAACTATGTGCCATTATACAATTATACAATACAATTAAACAATGAATGATGTGCATACAGTGCATTATATCCCACCATTATTCTTAAAAGAAATCAAATAAATTCAAGTATCAGATACCCATCCTTTTTTTTAGTTTATCACAAAATGTAGTTTTGCTGAAGTACTGAAAATAAGATAAGATTCTGATTTTCTCCAGGGCAGTGTTTATCTTTAGTCTGTTGTTAAACTGGTAAATAAATAGGTTTCTACCTTCAATTTCTCACTGTTTTAAAGCAGAATATAATTCAAAATATGGTCCCTGAACATTTATCTGTTACAAAAATCCTCAGCACTCTTCTTCATCGTCCGTTTTATTAAAGTAGAGCTATTATTGCACCACTAGCACTAATCAAGATACTGGTTCATTCCTAGATATGACTTGGACTATGGAAAAAAAAAATGCTTTCTTTAAATGGATCCACTACATCTATTTTATTATTTTAAATTTTTGACTTTGTCGTAAAGAGTTAGTATTGAGAGGAAACCCACTTCTCCTCAACCTTTCTAGAGAGAAAAACTACACTTAAACTGACTTCTTTCCAAAACTTTAAGTGGCTATTTTAGAGCCCCAAAATGGTCCATCTGAAAGATTCTGTTGCCTGACTATGAATAGATCTTAACATCAATAATAGAGTGCAAGGCACTATTTATGTTTTAAAATATATATTTTAAGACAATTGAATTTTGAAAATAACAGTAGGATTGGTCCCACACTCGGAGAGTACACGGGCTATGGTTTTAATGGAAGTCAGGATGTGGTGTACATAAGAAGGTTTGTCCAGATGGGGAGAGACAAAACCATTCCTTTTATGAATTCAGAGTTTTTGCTTTCTCTTTTCTCCTCTTCTTTTTCCCTCCTTCCCCTTGGCTAGGTCTTCCCCTCCCACTTATATTTGCTTCCCTAGATCCCACAGTGTTTCTACAAAACCAACATGTTTCATCATTTCTACCATTGTTCCTTTCTCTCTTCCCTTGCTTCCTCTGAGTCATTAGTTACAGTATCCCTTAATGCCAAAGCCCTGTCAATCATCCAACAACCGCTCCCACCCCCCAAAAATCTGTCACCAAATTATGAGCTTTTAAGACTAAACAAAGTTTTTATATATTTAATCTCCCCTGCCAACTCCCAGCATGTGAACAGTACCAATTAATCAGTAGCAGTACATCCCTGACCACAGCACTCCTATATATTAGCTTTGTGTCCTTCAAACCCTACATTTACCCTATTTATTCCAAGCAACTCCATTTACCAAGCCACACAAATTTCTGCTTCCATCTTTATGGACCTTTGTCATCCACATCTGCCCCATTCCCCTAGCACAACTGCACTTCCTATATTGTGAAGCTTCTTCACTCACTCCCAGATCTGAGGAAGTATAAGAGGAAAGCTGCAAGGCGTGCTCTCTTCTCCATGTTTACAATTCTGGTGTTGTAACATTAGATAGCACGCACACACATGCAGGCACATGCACTTGCAGCAGCTCAAATACAAGCGGTGCAAATTTGAGTCAGGACTTTTTGCCGCAGCGCACATGACTGGACATGCATTTTGGTGTGGGGCAAATTGTGCCACTTTGGGCAAAATAACCCTGGCTGGCTCCTCCTGGATCTGAAGCCAGGGGGAGCTAGAGCCTGGGACCAGCACCTGTGCTGGCCCCAGCAGTATAAAAAGCTTCCCTAGCAAGCAGTTCTGGGCTACTCCTTCTCAGGAGCTTCTGCTCTGATACAACTGGCAGTGCCTTGGTCTGCGGGTCTTCTCCCTACAGGACCTGTGAGGGCTGACAGAGTTCTACCAGGACCTCCTCTGGGATCAGAAGCTGGTGTCCACCTCCAGGTCCATTGCATCACTTGCCACAAGTGCTGACCTGCTCATCAAGCCCCTCCTCTGCAACCCCCAGCTGGAGTTGCCAACAGCAGAGGCGCCCCGGTTGTGACAGAGGTTGATCCTGGCTGGTGTCATGCATATTGGAGACCTCTTGGACTATGAAAGGCAGAAGTGAGTGGATCCCACTGTGCTGGCCTGGCACACGGGTCTACCCATGACACGTGTGACCTGCTGTCCGGTCCAGGTGGTGAAAAATCTTCCCTACCTCCCGACGCCCTTGCCTTGGTTGATCAGATCCTGTGCAGTGGTGATCCCCACCTGCCCACATCCTCCATCCCACTGGAGTTTGTAGTGGGGTCAGCATCTCACCCAGCCTCATGGCACTCCCCGTTCCACCACCTGAGCTGGCTGGAGGACACCAGACTGGTTCACTTTTCCACCGCCCATCACCACCACCTCTACACACTCATGTGCCACACAATCCATCATGCCACCCACGTGTCCCACCCATACACCAAGTGGCAGGACATGCTCAGTGTGGGCGTGGCTGGGGCACCCCAGTGGGTGCTTTCCTCTCACTTGTCTGAGCATGTTTCTGGGCAGAGCACCAGTGGGCGGTATCCACCGGTTCCTTGGATGCCTGAGGGAGTCTGCTCAGTGTCCCCCTCTGGAGAACTTATTTTTTACATTTTGACCCTTTAATCCTGACGTCACTCGTATCCTGTTTTTGCTTTTGTTGTCCCAAGAAATTAGTTGTATATTTCACCCTTTATCTCCACAAAGTGGCTATTAGTTAGCTGGGTGGGCCTTAAGGCCCACATTAATATGGAAGTTACAAACAGACAGCAGCTTCTGGAGTCTGTCCAACTGTATCTTGGGACAATAGCCCCTTGTTTCAGCTGGACTGCTGAAGCAGCATCCCAAACCCATTTTTTAAAACACCCCAAAATCCATGTTCTTCCACAATTATAACAAAAGACCACTCTCTCTCTCTCTCTCTCTCTCTCTCTCTCTCTCTCTCTCTATATATATATATATATACACACACACACACACACACACACAAAGAGAGAGAGAGAGAGAGAGAGATCAGTTGGGCAAAATTTTATTGATATATTTACAGTGTTAAAGCAATATGGAAGCCTAACAGTGTCTCTATCATAATAATAAAATACATTCTAAATATCTATATGCATTGATATGTGCTTGTAGTTTTCTTCTCACATGATGGGTGTGTCATGGGGGGACGTGGGGTTTGCAGGAGGGGGTGGAAAGAGGTGTGGGGGAAGGTGGGCGGGTGTCTGGGTGGGTATGGAGGGATGTGGGGGGCTGCAAGTCAATGTGTGGCTGGGTGTGGGGTGATTGTGAGGGGACTGTGGGTATGGGGGGGAGCTTGTAGGGGGGATGCTCAGGAGGGGTGTGTCCCCCAGCCCCCACAGGGTGTAGCCCCTCCACACAGCACATGGGCTGCCCCCCCCACAGGGTCCCAGGTTCACACTGGAAGTCCACAGCCCCCCCTCCCCCCGACAGGATCCCAGGCACCCTGCAGGGCCACAGCCCACCCATGCAGGGGCCACAGCTTACACTCTGCAGCAGCAGTGGGAGTGGGTCACTTAGAGCCCACTGCTGCTAGCCCCCCCCCATGGTGCAGTGTTACCCCTAGCAACTCAGTGGTGCTGCATGTGCCGCTCATCTGGGACCGGCACCATTCACAGGTGTCATTCGGGGGCTGGTGCCACTCATGGGGACTCTGTGTTGTGCCAAGCCAGGTCCTGGCAGCACTGGGGTGACTCACACCACTAGGCCAGGCCAGTTCCAAGGCAGCAGGACCTGGCACAGCATACAGGGACCGTGCGCTGAGCCAAGCTGGGCCCTGCCAGCACTGGGGCTGCTTGCACCCACATGCCTGCTCCCCAAGTGGGGCTGTGTAAGGCTGTGGCTCTGCTGGGGGCAAGTGGGTGGCAATGTGGTGCTGTGACTCAGGCTCCATACATTCTGCATGGACCCAGACTGGCCTGGCCCATTCAAGGTTGTGCACTAGCAGGCTGGGCCAGGTCCATTCCGCATGTATGGAGCCCAGTTCTCATAGCACTGCACCTGCTGTGCCTGCCGCAGAGCCACAGCCCTGCTGCCACTAGTGTCCCAGGTGCGGGGTGGGGGGTCAGGCATGTGGCAGTCCCCACTAGAGCTCCTCCATGAACCCACCCACTGGGATATCCACCCCCGCCACTCCCCATACCCCCTGACATCCCCCTCCACTTCCCATAGCCCCTAACAACCCCTCCACTCCCGACACCACCCCAACATCCCCTGCTACTCCTCATAGCCCCAACATCCCCGTCCACTCCTGACACCCCCCTGACATCCCTGTGCCACTCCTCACACCCACCCACACCCATAACTACCCCCACCCCATATCCCTAACTTACCTTTGACAGTGCTGGGGGCAGTAAGAGCACCAGAGAGATGCTGTGGCCAGAAACCAGAGTTTCTCTTCTGGAGGGCTGACTCCCAGGCTGCCTCCAGGCATGATCAGGGATCATGCCTTGCCCTGCAAGGGGTTTGAGATGCTGCAAAACACATGCATGCTTGTCTGGATGTGCTCAGGGACAGAGAGGGGGAAGAGCCAGATGGGAGGAAGGGAGACATGAAGAAGCAGAGCTTCTCTGAGCTTCTGTGCTCTTTCTGCTTCTTTTTCCACTCACTTTTGTAAAATTATCTTTGGTTGTTCTGATTCCTGCCTATTACTCCTCTTGCTCAGAAGGGAGTGAAGAGAACTTCCTTGTTTCTGCAACATGAATGGTTTCTCCTTTTCTGGGTGCAAACTATAGTGCCTCATGACTTATGTCCCCATTCCACTCTATAAG
The DNA here is from genome assembly GCF_030867095.1 of Alligator mississippiensis. Lineage (NCBI taxonomy): Eukaryota > Metazoa > Chordata > Crocodylia > Alligatoridae > Alligator > Alligator mississippiensis. The sequence goes on from NC_081824.1 coordinate 382,706,851, forward strand.
CCTGGCTCTCCAGATGAACTTCATTTCCCACAATGCATTGCTGTAATGCAAGTCCTATGTTTCACACCATATCACCGTTATAATATAAGTGTATAAGAACAACAGTAATGGTTCACTGAAAATAGCTTCAGCTTTGTTCTGGGTAGTGCTGGGGAAGCATTATCTTGTTAAAAGAGTATTGTAGCAGACACAGCAGGCTTGCTGTGAAAGTACTTCTCCATGCCATTTTATTATTTCCCCTGAGTGGTGTTAGGGATTATTCTGAAAGAAAATCTACACAGTTTATAGCAGAGCTTCTCAAACTTTCCTTTGTGTAGATCATATATTTCACAGGGAGGTCGTCTCATACAGCACCTCCAATCCCATTAATGATTGTACGGATCACTTCACCTTGCACTACTTACTGACTCACCCACCATCCCTCTCACTGGCAACTGCGTGATGTTGCTTTGGGAGAACTATGTTAGTGGTGAGCCTGCTGAGGACCAGGGTGGACACAAATGATGATATAAAGCTACCTTAATTCCCTGTCACAGGCTTACCCATATGCAAATATATCTTGTTACTTCATTCAGTGTAATTACATAGCATTTATTATACATGTAATTAGGAATGAAAAAGTCTAAAGTCTTTCTTTTAAAAATGCTATGATTAGCAGTATGTAAGCACTGAATTTTATTGCTTTCTACAGCAACCTTTTATTTGCATGCATGATCATGTTTGGATTTTTATTCTAATTTATCAAATAGGATATTTTTGTTTACAAAAAGGATTTTGAATAAATTTCAAGAAGAGCCTACTGCTAAATGTATGCCATCTGCTAACACGTCAGTTTTTAAGATGAAACTCTAATTTTAGGTTTCATATTCTCTTTTAGCTATTTAGAAATTAGTTTATAGTTCATCTGGTTTATCTCCAAGCACTCTGAACTCCCCAGTTAAGAGGGCTTCACTGAAAATGTCAGGATTGGGAATGTGTATGTTTTGAAGCTTTAATTTTATTGTTTAGCAATTGGAAAGGGTAAAATGCAATCACTGCATGACACATGATGCATGGATTTCAGCTATGTCCAAAACTGAACTCTCTCCTGAATAAATTCAGGGTTTTTTTTTTCCAAACATCAACATTATTTGTCTCTAAAACAGAGAACTTTCTTAATTCAGCACTCAGCAGTACTGTGAAAATATTGATCTGCAATCAACTGCTGACACAGTTATTTTGCTTAAGCTGTACATTTACTGAACTGCAAACACAGCATTATGAAAGGCATATATAAGAATGTTTTTTAACCCACAAAAATATCATTGCAAACACTCCATCTAATTGGTATTTTGTCTTTGATTTCTAGAGTAAATGGGATGTAAAGGAGGTTGGTTAGGGGTGTGTGTATGTTTTCTTTTTTATTGGTAGAGAATAATAAAATGCCATGAGGGATTTTCCTCTGTTGAACTCAATCTAATTTCTCCATAAGCAGGGAAAGCAGATTAATAAATATGAAATTTCTCTGAAGAGTTATTCATATTGTCTTGTAAGCATCCTTCATACATAGGCATTTTCTACATTGGAAGAACACAATTTGCAGAAGAACTCCTTAAAACCTTCTGCTAACAGGGGTCTTGGGGAACTGGCCAAATCCTTTGTCGCCAACAAGTTCTGCTCCATTTCATTTGAAATATTACATGATTAAGGGACAAATTTAGCAAAAGAGTAACTCTAACTGAAATTAATGGATGTTGTTCCTGGTTATACGAGAGCTGAATTAAATTTGATCTTAGGAAGAGCTGGACAAACCCCTTATGGAAAATTCTGAAGAATGTAATAGGATTAAATCACAAGGTTTTTAGAAAATAAAATTTTCCAAATTAGTAATGAAAACAATGTAATCTATTTAAATGAATACATATACAAAAGGGTACTTATGCTTCAATGGGGACATTTAGTATGGGAGTAAGGAGTATTGTTCATTGTTTCATTCATCCCAGGAGGTGCTCATACCATGAAACTTAGCTCACAATGAGCAGAGGTAGGTAGTTATAGCCGTGTAGTCCCCAGATCAACTTTAGCTTCCTGGCTGCAAGCTTCTCTGCTCTATTGTACTACTCAGGTAGCCTGGGTTGAAGACTGTGATGCTCTGCACCCACCCTGCCCTCTAGGACAGAGGCAGGGGCAGGGACAAGAAGCTGGATGGAGGGGGAGCCTAAAGCCCCTGTCTGCTTCTGTAGTTAGAGTAGTCAGAAGGGCTTCAATTTAACCCCTTATTTGTCTCATTTAGTCCATAGGTCACCATTTGAACAGGCCTGGACTAACTGAATCAGAGATACATAAGCTTCTGTGAGCAAGAGCTCATTTCACAATAAGTAGCTAAAGACAAAGTTAACGCTAATGATTTTCAAAGCATCAAGGAATTTGTTTGGGGGGGGGCATTGATTGTTTTAGTTTTTGATAATAGCTTTTATTAGACCAACCATATAGTTGGGGAGACAATTAGTTATTCTTTCATACACAGAGTATCTTTGCTCTGGGAATGAATTAGAGCCTATGCTAAATATTTGATTTAAAACAAACATGACTATTGTTTAAAACCATTGTGCAAATGAAAATAGTTACTTAAAGAAGTGGAAGAGAGCTGTAACACTGTGGAGAAGAGAAAACATTTTGAAAGTAATTGTAAAACAAGGAAAGGGCAGTTGAAAATAATATCCTAATTATTATTTTTTAAATGACCGTTCAAAAGTGGTAGATTACATGTTGAGTACAAAAGTTAGTAGCTAGAACAGGTACATTGTGATGAGCAGAGATCCTGGATTTTCTTTGACAAAAAAAAAAAAAAAATCCTCAATTTTTGGTTTAAAAAAAGGAACCTAAAATCCACATTTTTCCATGATTAAGATGAAACACCACTAATATATAGAGAGAGATATAGTGGTGTTACATTTTAATCATGGGAAAATGTGGATTTTGGGTTTCTTTTTTTAAAGTTAAAATTGGGGATTTTTTTTATTTATCAGAGAAAACCAGGATCCCTGGTAATGATACACAAAACCATTATCTGTGTTTAGTCCATAGTTTTAATATTCAATGAAGTTATGAAATACTGTTTTCAGACCAAACTTTTGAATGCATTTTGTAGTTTTCTCTTGAGTACAAGTACTATGAGATCAGACATGAAGTGTTTATTCTACACAAGTGTTCTTCCATTGGTAATCAGGTGTTTCTTGTCCTTTATCATCATTCTGAGAGTTCATACTCAGACATAATAGATTTTTAGCTTTACCTACATCATTTCTATTATGACATTCTGTGTATTGGATAAGAGATTGTATTTTGTGACAGAAAAAATGTAGGATCCATGGATTCCGATAGATTCATTGTGGAACATGTTGATTACAGTGATAGCAAAGACGTGTTGTTAAGGTTTTCATTTGCTGTTCAGGAAAGGCACTGTACTTCACGTTTATCAACAGGAAGTTTGTTTCTGATAAAGAACTGGGTGAGTTTAAGAAGTCAAAAATGTGGGAGAGGCTTGGGAATATTTTTTTTAAGGTCCAGTTCTTTTCAAGAACTGTTTGATGACCTTTCTTATAAGTAAAGAGAGGTAGTTCGCATATTAGTCTGAAGGCACAGCAGATACATACCTTTATAAACCAACTAATAAGATATATAGAGAGAGCTAAGGCTTTTGTGAACTCAAGTTCACATTGTCAGATGCTGTGAAAAGACATGCAGAAAGTATGAGAAGGAGAGAGAAATTAGAATACAAAAGAGGGGTCAAAGAGAAGGAGAGATGGGAGAGGGGCAGGAGGGGGACAAGCAAAGAATCAGAAAACCATAGGAACAAAAAGGGTCACAAAAGCTAATCCAGGTAATAAAATAATACTGCATAGTCATTGTTTAAACCATACTTAACAAAGTCCAGTTTGTGGATGATTTGAAATCATCCACAAACTAGTTGAGAAATCATTGACTGACCAATAAGAAATCATTGATTTCTGTAATTTCCTGTTCAAACTCGGGGTTTGGGGGGGTTTTTTATTTGTTTGTTTGGGGGTTTTTGTCTGAGAACAGCAATACTGAGGTCAGAAACAGTGTGTTCAGGGAGGCTGAAGTGTTCTGCCACAGGCTTTTGTATCTTTTTACAGCTTATGTCATATCAGTATTCATTTGTTCTTACATGCCATGCCTGTCCAACGTAGACAGAAGAGGAGCACTATAAGCAGGTGATGGCATAGATGATGTTGGTAGCATGTAGGTCAGGGGTGGGCAAAATGCAGCCTGTGGGCTGGATATGGTGTGCTAGGCCATTCTGTCTGGCCCACAGGGCCCCTAAAATATTAAGAAAATTAATACTTATCTGTCCCTGGCTGCTTGTCATGTGGCCCTCGATGGCTTGACAAAGCTCAGCAAGCAGCCCTCTGCCCAAATTAATTGCCTGCCCCTGGTGTAGGTGAATGAAACTTGGATGTTGTACTCCTTGTTATTAGGTGCATATCTACCCTGCCTTCTTATAATTTCCAGTGTTACATGCTAGTTAATATGGATTTAAGTTACCAAAAGTTTTCTTGTTGTACTGTAGTAGGCTTTGAGTGTCTCATTCAAAGATATAGTGCTGTTTTGTCTTTGTTGGGTAAACAGAGTTTTCAGGTTGGCATGGTGAGTATGATGAGTTTTTTCTCAGAGCAGATGCAGTGGTATTTCATTGATTTTAAACAAGAGTTAGGCATCTAAATGCCATCTGTGCTTTTGAAAATCTCCCCCAAAGCCAAAAGTTTGTAAACAACCCATTTATTTTCATTAACTGTTTCAACACTTATGAAAAATAATTCTATTCATTCACTCCCCATACGTTCCCAGTGGTGCATAAGTCATCTCAATTGGCTGTCTTCATGCAAAAATGGCTAGAGTCATAATTCCAATATTTCCCCTAACTAAAGTTCAATTAACACATAGATAGATACCTTTCATTCCAGTATGGTTGGCCCATAAGGAGCTATAACCTAAACTCAAATATGTAAAACTCAACTACTGCCAGCAAAACAACTCTACTAATGTGGACACAGGCCAGCTTCACTAAGATGCTACTAGTCATCCAATGCTTTCCCTCAATTTCGTTGGTTCACTTCACTGTCATGCTCAGCACCAAAGAAGTATTAGGCCCATGTATGTTTCATAGTTTCATTGTGCTTAGGGTCGGAAGGGACCTAAACAGATTGTCAGGTCCAACCCCCTGCCCTGGGCAGAAACGAGTGCCGGGATCATATCATCCCAGCCAAATATCTGTCCAGCCTCCTCTTGAAGACCCCCAAGGTAGGAGAGAACACCACCTCGCTTAGGAGTCCATTCCAGAGCCTGGCAGCCCTAACTGTAAAGTAATGTCGCCTGAACCTTCTCTCTAACAATTTGTGGCCGTTAAAAGTGGGAGAACAGGGCCCAGACCCAGGCTTAAACTTAAAGCCTTCTGGCTCAGTACCTATTAGCCAAACCCCTAAACTAAAGAGCTCGACCCAATGTATGTATTCAATCATTGTTAATTTGGAAATACCCATTTGAGCTAATTGTTCTGTGACTAGACTATATCAAGAGGAGTAACTGGAGGTACATCATCACTAAAATTAACTCTGTAATAAAAGTATTCAAAAGAGCTAGGGGAGGGACAGACTGAAACTCTGCCATTCTCCAAATTTGGAACCATCACTTACAGAATACAACAGGTATATGGTATATTCCATAAAAAAAGAGTTTAGCAAAACTCCCAGTTGTTCTTTTTTTTATTATTATTTAAAAATACATTCCCTCCCCTTCCCCAACCATTTCTGACTTTTTCTCTCCCTCTCTATTCCCTATTGATAAGTATAAGTGAGCTAAGACATAGGATAAGCTTCAGCATTTTATTTTGGTAGCAAGTTGTATTTGTTTTGGGGGTTTTTTTCTCCTTCTTTTCAAATAAGTGTCCTGTTATGGATATCCACTGTTTTATATTGTATAATTATTATGTTTATATTGTTTTTTAATGTTCTATACTACTGTTTTACTGATACTATATGATTTAGGCCTACATATGTAAGTTAGCATAAGTCATGTCAAGTTTCCATTTTGTTTGTCAAGTCGCCATCTTGCGTCCCCTGCCCAGGCATACCCTATTGTAACTCTGTTGTAACTGTGTGACTCATACCTACCCATCCTATGTAACTTGGTTGGTGAATGAATGGGGATCAGTGAGGGTGCTTGAGAGACAATGGCAGTAGGTCTAAAAATAGCTCCCTCTGAATGACCAAACTATCAACTCTGTGACCTCTGGGTTGGTAGGCCAGACCTACAGTGATCAACTGGTGAGGTCAGACCCCACTGCTCATGCATGTGGTGATAGAAGTTATAATTTAAAGATGATCCCTAACTAAGTAGTCAAAGGATCATCACATGGGCTCCTGGTTTTCTCTAATAAAAAAAAAATCCCAATTTTAGGGTTAAAAAAGAAGCCCAAAATCCACATTCTTCCATGATTAAAATGAAACACCACTAATATATATCTATACATTTAGTGGTGTTTCATTCTAATCACAGAAAAATGTGGATTTTGGGTTCCTTTTTTTAATCCAAAAATTGGGGATTTTTCTTTTTATCAGAGAAAACCAGGATCCCTGATCATCACTCACTACAAAGAAATGAGTTCCAGCAAAAGCCTACCTGGTGAGCTCACCAGGTGATGAGCTCAGAGCTCATTGTACAGGCACGACACATCCAATCTGGGAGGCGCACTTCCTTGATCTGTTCTTCAATCTGCTACTGGAGTTCATGTCTCTCATCCCCAGCAAGAGTACTTTAACCACTAGGGTATAACATGAATGTGCATAGTGTTCCTCCTCCAGCCATATTTTGAATTAATGTAGCTGTGATTGCATGTTTTTCTTAAATTTACTGCTACAGATATGTGTTAGGCATGCTCAGTACTTACCCATCCAACTGGCTGAACATGTGACATAGGTACTGAACTGCTCAGCTCAGCCAAGATACCACAAATTCTCAGCATGGACAGTAGTTGCATGAATTTATGAACTCCAGAGGCAACTAAATGTTGGATTACAGTGCTACTGAATCTAGTCCTTAGTTTATATGGGCTTGAGCTGTACATCAGTGAAAAGGGTGCAGGTTACTCCAAAAATATAATTATTTTAAATATATCCCACTCATATATGAGGCAATACCCTGTTCCTCCCCCACAAACACAAGAGAATAAGTGGAAGGCAGACAGTTAATGATAAAGAAGATCTAAAATGAGACTAGGCAAAGTAGAAAGGACTCAAAATAGTAAGGACCAGAGCACCTTTGAGTATAAATGAAGTTCATTCAGATTAATACTGAATTTATTCCCAAACTGTCCACCGCATTGGTTCTTCAACTTTTGTGAAAAATGAAAGGTAGTGATTCTTAACCTATTTACCCTCAAGACACCCCTTATTAGACTTAAGGCACCCTCATTAAACTCAAAGCATTCCTTGGGAACTGCCAGCTCTTAGTTTTCACTTTTTCATTTTTTGTTACAGAAAAATAATAGCAGTTGTTCTGTTGCAAAGAATTATAGATTCCCATTTGAAATCTCTAGGTTTATCTTGTGAATCATGCTTGAACACCAGTGATAACAGTGGTAACATTGCATGGCACCCTGTGGCCTCCTTAAAAGGATATCAAGGCATCCCAGTGTGCAGCAGCACTCTGGTTGAGAATCACTGCTGTATGGATTAAAAATGTTCTTTGTGGGTACATCTACATGAGATGCTACTGTGCAGTTATTACTGTGCATTTATTTAGTATTTGCTAATACAATTTGTGAATGCCAGTGGCAACTAAATATTGGATTATGGCGGTATTGAATCCAGCCCTTAGTTCTTGTGGGCTTGAGCTCTAAGTCAGTAAAAAGGGAGGAGAGTAGTATGAGGGAAATATAATAAAAATGTAACAGGGTGCAGATTACTCAAAAAATATAATTATTTTAAAGATATCCCATTCATATATGCATCTGCTAGCAGTAAATGAGTTTTACATATTTGAGTTTGGCTTATAGTTCCTCATGGGCCAGCCATACTAGAATGAAAGGTATACTTGCTAATACAAGTACTAAAGTATTGCACAGTAACCTGAGTTACTGTGCAGTAGCATCAGTGAAAGTCTTTTAGGTAACACTACTGCACAGTAGCTTAATAATTCTGTGCAGTAGCATATTAGTATTGTCCATGCTGTGATATGCTACTAAGCAGTATTTTTCAGCTACTGTGAAGTCAGCATCTCTTGTAGATGTGCCCTGTTTCTCTTATCAAGTTTGTTGATATATCTCCTTAAACTATGATTTCTATAGTCCCACCTTCTATTATGCTTATCCAATCAAGGAAAAAATTATTACCATTTGATTTGTGGCATCATACCTTGCTAATCAACACAACTTATATTTCACATATCAAGAATCAAAGTGCTCTTCTCATCTATCAATAGTGTTTAATAAAAGCAAATAGATAAATATATTTGAACTATGAATTATTTCAAAGATACAGTGATCTGCCTGTGAATAATGTGGTCCAAAACCAATACACATCAGGTGTGACAGCCAGAACCAGAGGGATTAATAAGCAATAATGTGTGCTTCTTGGAGGCATTTGGTATTTTGCCTAAATAGGTAATATTAGTTAATATAAGCTTGTAAGTTTGCAAATGTAACTTGTCTGTCATAAGTTTAACCAGACTGATAAATTAACTGTTCATGGAACTGACTGAGCCCCAGAGGCAAAGCTGTAGCTGTGAGATTAGCTGGCCTAATGGTTTTTTGCTCAGGGTTCAGCCTTAGTGATAAAACCTAGATCTAACTGCTAGGCACACCCAAACACATTCCAGGAAGAGGTATCCCAAGAAAGCATATTCAACTGAAGCCTAAAAGGGGTTGGGATTTAGGCGGAGCGATGTCAATTTCAAACCTAAATGTGCTGCATCATAATTTGCTTATTGGATAAACCTGAGTCTGGGTAGTAACCTTTTGTAATAATTTTGACACCTTTCAATCCCATAGGGTAACAGCTATAGGGCAAGATTGTGAGTGGCCCTGAGGCCAACAGATTAGCATAAAACTAGGTATAAAAAAGACATGCATCAGGTAACCAGCAGGAAGGAGGGAACAGAACGCTCATTTCTGTCCCACGACTGGACCCCGGACTCCCGTTGTGAGTGGGGATCGGATCCTGAGCAAGGGCCCTTCCCTGGTAAGCCCTCTGACAGCGTTGATCTTCAGGGACGCCTGACTTCGCTGGAACCACTTGGCGCGCACCTGGCATTGAGGGACTATCGATAAGTTGCCAACCCATGTCTGTCTATTTGTTGTTTTGAACACCCCAGTGTCGCTAATGCCCTCACAGTGCCCAGTTGGCCTGTGACAGATTGATCTATCTATCTATCTGTTATTATTATCTGTTGTTATTATTTTACTATTAGCTCTTTTGTATTGCCTTATCTGCTTATTGCATTTATCTTTCTGTTAACTGTTGTGTGTGTGTAAGCTATAATAAATTTGCCTTTATTCCACTCCCAACTTTGCCTCCTCGATCCAAAATTGATACACTCACAGTGCCCAGCTGGCCTGTGACAATCAGGGCATGCCTAATCTTAAATATATTAGTAATCCCATTGTTGCCAGTGTGCTTAAATTAAATAAAAATATAAGTGCTTTATTATATTAATTGTTCTCAGAGTTGCAAAACAAAGTGTGTTAATAAACTATTTGGTGTGATTTATTCATTCCATACTACTAAATTTACTAAAACTAACCTGTATTAGGCATTACATAGAAAAATAACTCTTCTAATCAAGACTATTTTTGGATGGTACCTTTATCCCTCCTCCCCTCACTAGCCCTCAGCCCCCAAAACTGGTTGGCAGAATGCAATACCAGCAGGAGAATTAAACCAACCAAGTGTCAAGTATGGTTGCAAATTTTGAGCCACTGTGTGTATTAGCAGATTTGTCTCCTAATCTCTGTCATATTCCTATGCTAAAACAGAGGCTATTATTTGCAGATACAGAGATACATTTAGTAATAAAGAATGCAAGAAACATGAAGAATCGTAACTGAGATCAAGAGTGGCCAACTCTTGTTTAGCATAGTAGTATTAGGAAAGGCTTGGGTAAGTAGAAAAAGTGACAGAAACGTCACAAGCAGAAAACAAAGTTCAGCTAGTGGCATTAGTTCTTAGGAAGGCTAATACATGTCTGAGTGCAGCTACTACCCTTATAGATATTATCCGTAGTTATATCATAGTCTGCCTGTGCCTCCTCAGAAAACAGTCCATTTTCTATCAGTTTGATGTTTTATGAGAAAAGAAGCCAGACTCATACTGAGGCAGAAAAGGTTCTTTGGGTAAATCAGATTTAGTTGGTTTAGATTAAATCAATTAAGTTTAAATCAATTTAGTTGGTTTAGACCAACTAAAATAGTTGGAAAATTTCTTCTTTGCAAGATTTCAGGTACAAACACCTTTCTTCAGGCCTTAGACTTTTTCAGACTTATACTGATATGTTAATCTTAGCTTAGGCTAATTCCTACATTTTTGTGTGCGGTCAGTGTACCATCTGTTTTTTAACATGATTTTTTGCTCATACTGTGCTGTCTCAAAGACAAGATTAACCTCTATCCACATCCACAACAGATGGATATAGGTCCTCCTCTTGTTACAATTCTGTGAGGGAAAAAAATAACGTGAATCCTGATTTATGTTTTTACATTAACATTTATAAGATAGCATGACAGTAATATAAGGGACACTAAGTGTCAAGTCAAGCTGCCATCAGGTTTAACTCTACACTTGAAGTAAGGTATTTTTGTTGTTAAAGCTCCTGCCATAAAATTGAAAAGATGATTTGACACAGTGTGTTGAAAGGTCCTAACATAAATCTCATCTAAAAAATCATTTGACCTATTCATATTTAATCTTTGGGCTATGGATTTCATATCTACTTTCTGATATTTGAAACAGATCAGAATAAATACTATCTCATAAAAATCATCTCTAAAATTTGCTGTGACAAATACTTCTTCATGTCAAACTCACTTCACTCCAAGCTTCACATTATATTCAGAAAATAATAAACCCAGAAGCTGATTAGGTAGATTTGAATTATAGATTTGAAAAGCACTGTCAGACTGGTCCCTACAGTGAAAATTTTACTGGAGATCTGTAGACAACGAAACCCTATTACTGGCATGGTTGAAAATGATTAACCATATTTTAAGTTAGGTAATGATGGGATTTCAAATACTGAAAGGAAACAAAAGCAGGTTGTTAAAAATGAAGACAGCATTGCATGGCTGGGGAACAACTGACAACGGTATGTTCAATAACTTAAAAGAACAAAACAAATAACAGATAAACCAAATTAGACCTGAAGTATCAAATTACTTCAATTAGCAGCAAAGAATGAGTAGTAAAGTTAAAAGCATTTAGTGAAATAATGAGATGACAAACAATATACACAGACTTGAAGTGAATACAGTTGCACAGATGAAATTTATCATTACCAAGATAAGATACTGCAACACAATCACAATACTGACAAATTAGAAGAGGACAATGGATTCACAGAAGTTGCAACAAATTGAAGCTCAGTCTATTCATTAGGGTTTTGGCTTGATCCTGGAAATATCCATGTACAAAACTTGGAACAGCTCTTTCTTACAAATGGGCCTGACGTGCAAACTTGGGTCTTAGATTTCAACTTTTGCAAAGCTGTAAAGTTGGGTTATAGCAGTGGTTTTCAACATTTTTTCTTTTGCAGACTCCTAAAAATTTTGAATGGAGGTGCAGACCCCTTTGATTTGCAAGTGTGGGTATTCACATACTTTTGATTGATAGTGGTCATCTTTTTTGGACCCTTTAGACATAGTCTGCAGACCCCCATGGTTATGCAGACCACAAGTTGAAAACCACCAGGCTAGAGGAGGTAGCAGGGTCCCTTAATCCCTGCCTCTTTGACAATAAGAAGACAGCATTGGAAGGTTGCAATTTGATGTGGGCAGCTAAAGTAGGGAGTTTTAAATAAAGCTTTACTTTCTTTAAACATTAAAAAATTTAAAACTTTATGATTTGGATTGCTTTCCGCATTGCAAATGTAATTTGATTTGTACTTAGTTTACTCTTTTTGTTCATATGAAAGCTTCCCTAACACTTTTTTAAAGCAAGACTCCTGCAATATTGCTATCAATTGGCAGATGGCACCCACTTCTTTCTACCTCAGATATACTGGGCCATTAACATCCCCAGGTAGGATCAAAAATCATTTATTTTTTGTGGAATAGCTATTTTAAGTCCATTTTAGGTGGAAAGATATGAAATATATTTGTAAAAAAAAAACCCCAAAGCTAATAAAACATTCATCTATTACAATGATGAGTACAGTATAAAAGGAAAGATACATCAGGAGTTATATGTTCCTATTCCAAAAATATGTTGGTATCTTTGGAACTCTGATCTTTGACACTGACACTTGAAATCTCAAGCTTTGCTCTTAGGATGTTTGCTTTTCTTTTTCTTTTTTTTTTGTTTTTTTGGTCCTGAAAATCAACATTGCTTTGCCATTGTGTAATCAGCCTCACTTTGGGGGTTATTATAGAGGTATAACATGGAAGAAGACTGTAATGATAGTGCGTACAAGTAGGCAATATAGATTGGGAATGAAAACTGCTTCTAAGAGTGTGAAAAAGAAAAAAAAAAGAAAAAAAAAAGAAACACAAGGAATAGTTAATGTTTACTTGTTAAAATATAATGCATGCCTTCATACTTGATAGTTTATTGCTTACCCTTATAAAAATACTGCAGCGTACTACTATAAGGGCATGGCTACTGTTAGACCCCGACTCCATGCGGCACCCAACGTCTAGGGAGACGATGATCCAATTACTCATGGATCCTGTTACTCATTAGCCAGAACAAGCACGGAGCAAACACCAGCACACATTGCTCACAACAGCTTTATTCAGAATGGAGACAGCTTTGGACAAGGATCCCTCACAGACACACAGCCCATGAACCAGCGGATCTGCCTTGAACATTAGTTGTTTTCACATTTTATGTACCTTGGTTCATACATATTAACATTCATTCCACCCATGTCCTTTCTTGGGTTTCATCCATCTCTCCTCCTATCTCAAGCTCCACCTCTGTTTACTTTTTTTTTTTTGCTTCATTAGCATAGGATTGCCTATGCATTTCCTTCATTTGCATGCCTCTTTGCTAAGAGAACCCAGCTACTCTTGGTCAACTGCTGGTTGTTTCTAGTTTTCTGCTGACTCCAGCACCCTCTCCAAGGTCTGACCTCTGTCTTATCTCCTAACAATAGCTGGTTTGCATTCTGTTTCCTTTTGCCCAGTGATTTATTTTATCCTGCATACTATTCCTTTTGTTAAAGAACCGGCTGCCTAAGCATCTGCAAGGTTATTTTGATACACTATTTTGCTTTGTGGTGAGCAGCTTTTCACTGAGACACAGATTAAAGCCTTGCTCCAGGTGCATATCTAATGCTCCCCAATAATTCAGATTATTGTCACCCTAACAGCTACGTGTGCTTTTACACGCACCTAAACTTAATGTGCATTAAGGTAATTTGCATGTGCGTCCACATATGCATGTACTAAGGCACATTGGTGTAGTGTGTGGACTAATTTGGGACTAAAGTCAGTTGACATATACAGCATTAAGGCACCCTAGTGTGTCTACATATGTGTACATGAATAGTCTAAAATCACAATTTTTAAGTACATTAAGGGTGCACACACGTAGACTTGCACCTCTTATGTGCCTTAAAAATGGCTAAGGTTCATTAAACCAGCACATGTAGATGTGTCCTAAGAGTCTTAAAACACTGCAGCAACCCTTCTGTAAGTGTGGCATTTCAGAACATTGCTTTAGAACCTTGTATTGATTTTTAGGTGAAAATAATGTTAGTTACATCAAAACTTCAGAAAATACTTCATCCCTGGTCTCCAGATTTTCTCATAGACTATTTTATACTCTACAGTATAAAAACAGCCTGTAGAGACTATTCTACAGAAATAGACCACAACAGTTTCAGTATTGCAAAGCTGCCATATTTGGAACTGAAGAGTATATAGTGTCTTTTATTTGGCAAGGAGGCTTCCTAAATTATGACTAAAAAATGAATGCAGTTTCAGTTTGTAACTATTGATTCTAAACTATAGATCTATTACCAGAATGCTGAAAATGTAGATGGAAAGTTAAATCTGTTCTGAATTGTAAAAATTGTATTGTTCACTAAAAAATGATTTAGACTCTCTCTCACTGTAAAGAGAAGAAATGATACAAAAAAATAAGTTGGACAGAAATCCCTTGTATTATACTAGTGCTCAAATATTATACCATATATTAGGATCCAGATTCTATTTGACCTATTAAGTGGATTTAGCAGCTGAAGCGTGACTCTATTACACCCTGTTCAAGTCCTGAAATTCCATTAATACATATACTTTTGTAACACACCATCATCTTATCCTTAAGACTGAGCTATGAATAAGTAGCAAAGAGGAAGAGGAACCACCTGCTTTTATATTAATAGTTTTTCCAAGTACTTGAGCAGGTTCATGCTTAAGCACCTAAATTCAATTACATATGTATAAGGTGGAATGGAATATAGCTCAAACACTGAAATCATCAATTTATTAAACTAATCAACTTGAACTCATTGACAGATTCATCACTACTTCAGTCATTCTTGTGATTCTTCTGTGAATCCTCTCTGATCATCAGGGATCCTGGTTTTCTGTGATAAAAAAAAATCCCCAATTTTTGGATTAAAAAAACAATGACCCCAAATTCACATTTTCTGTGATTAAAATGAAACACCACTAATATAGAGATAGAGATAGAGCTTTATCTATCTATAGCTATCTCTATATTAGTGGTGTTTCATTTTAAATCACAGAAAAATGTGGATTTTGGGTTATCTATCTATCTATCTATCTATCTATCTATCTATCTATCTATCTATCTATCTATCTATCTATCTATCTACAGTATAACCTCACACATCTGGTACGCTTGGGACTGAGCACCTGGCGGATATTTGAAAATGCCAAATTTTTGAAACCCAAGCAACTGGTCGCAGAGCCGGGGGCAGTGGGGTGGGGGGGAATGGCAACTGGTCCCGGAGTAGTGGCCGCATGCAGAACAGTAGCATGGGGTGGTGGATGGCAGCGGCAGCTGCCACATGCAAGCTTCCTCCTTCACATCTAGCGAGGGGCAGGGGACAGCGGTGGCCAGTCCCGGCACAGTGCCGAATTTTTAAGAATTCCTTATTTTTGAGATCTGGATTCATGAGGTTATACTGTATAGTGGTGTTTCATTTTAATCACGGGAAAATGTGGATGTCAGGTTACTTTTTTTAATTGGAAAATTGGGGATTTTTTTTTTTTGTCAGAGAAAACCAGGATCCCTGCCAATCACCTGTTCTGCTACAGACACACTAACCTGTGATGGCCTTTGGCCTCCCAGGTTCTCCATACACACACAACCATACACTGAAGCTTATAGACTCAAGGATGGATGCACATGCAGGGAGAGGGACCCAGATCTCTTAAGATCTGTCCCTCTTATACCACTCACAGACAGTCAGCTGTCACTCAGACATGAGGCACCAATCAAACACACGGGTGTGGACACTTGACTGTGCACTCATCACTCTCCAGTGCACTTGGCCCTTTACCTGTCCTTCAAAAGTATCGATTTGGAGTCTCTTAAAACATTTCAGAGACTTCCCATCAAAATGTTGCTCCAACTGAGCATGCCAACAGAACAATACCTAGTCACTGATTCAAAAGTTCACCACCCAGGCCACTGGTACTGCAACTCACGGTTCAACGCTTGCACTTAGACTTTAGGTTCCGAGCATGGACAGAAGCATCCCACTCTAAATGGGTAGGTATCTAATTCTCACCTGAACTATGTTGCAATCCAAAATGTATCTAGGATGGCACTTAAACCTATCCTAAGTCTCCAGATAGGTCTGTTTCATACCTGAGCATTAATTGTGCTCAGAATATGTCTTCTCTCTCATTGACAGCTTTATGTTTAGTACATAGTACCAAACCCATGGCCACTGTCCATGTATCCAGAAGTGGTTGCCATTAATGTTTGCTTATCCAGCTGGTTCTTTTATGCTCCTGAAGAAGTTTTAGCTTCCTAAAATTTCCTGTGTAATATAAATTGTAGCTGCTGCTTTGGGGACAGCCCTAGTGGTCCACAGACCAGAAAAATTATGTTCACTTATTTTGTTGATATATCATCATTGTCAGCAAAATCTTGCCAAGTAAACACAGGGGAAATGTCAATGAAACTTGAACAAAATTTCATGGGATAAAGAAAAGCCACTTTTCTAACTTCAGGGATTTCTCTCTGTCAAATTTAAATGCATACTACAAACGCTAGATCCATTACAGGATTTCAGTAAACAGTCAAGAAACTTTTATAATAGAATGCTTTTCTATGTAATAACCCTAATTTATGGGTTTCTAACAGTTCTCTCCATGGCTGCTATCATTGCAAAATTATCAGTTTGGTGCTGGTGAACCGAGTAAAGTCAAAGTACTTAACCTTCATGACAGCTAAAGAAGCAAAGTCTAGTTTCACCAGTAAAAGGAGACTGAATACACCGTAAAATGAGCACCTAAGGTTGAACTGCAGCAAAGGGCTGGAGGGACATCAGTTACTTTATATAGAAGCTCCTTTGACAGAATTAACTCATATGAATACTCTTAGAAAACCTCTGAGGTGAAAGGTCCACTCAAGGCTCGTTGAACCAGCCTGATTAAGGCTAGCCAGTTTCTTTTAGCTATTTTCATACAATGGAGTAATGTAGCTGACATTCGGTCAAAATCTCCTTTACTCCCCCGTCTTAATAACCAGGTAATGATTTAGAGCAGGATCTACATGGGCAACCTTTGGCAGAGTCTAGAGCAATGCTCAAACTTAATGTGTCTGGTACCATAGCAAGATGTCTTAACCACTGTGTCATGACTCAACCTCTGAAGTACTTGCGAGGAACACATCCATTGTAGGGCAGTTTTTTTAAAGCTAACCTCACTTTTCAAGAATCCTGGTAGCTCAAAAGACCAAAATATTCAGTTAGAATATTCCCCCTTTTTGTCAAAATAATTTCATAGATTTTCCTCTACAAATTAAAGCAGACAAGAAATTGAAAAAAATATTTATTTTATTTGTCTTTATTTGGAGAGAAGGAATGAAAGAGTTGCAGCAATCCACAAACAATAAACATGTTAAGATTTTTTTTTTCTTTGAGACCAAAGTAAATCAAATAGTGTCTTGCTTCCCTGCAGGGTTGAAAGTGGGATGCGAATAGCGATTGTGTTATTTTCTACTCACTCCTGGAACCTTTAAAATTTCATCCTCCAGAAGGGGATTTCATATCTTGCAGGGTGAATTCCAATAGATAAGACAAATTTCCTGTGAAATTACATCCCTTTCCCAATAGGCAGGGAGAATTTAAAGTCTGCAGGTATATGAATTATTTTAATACTGTTTAAACAATTGTATTATCGCTCTGACTCCATTTTAGTTTCCCTCTGATAAACTCTGGTAAAATCTTTAATCCCCTTCAGCTTCAATATATTTAAAGATAATATCTTTCACTACAGGAAATTCTGACTTTGAATGTTAAGGTAAGTGGATATAAACGAATGGAAAATATCCTACAGCATTACAAAATTATCAAGCATGTATGCTTTACCTAATAGCTTATAATGTGCAAGTTGAAAAATTCCAAAGTTCTACCTGAAATGAATATTTTTTTAATTAAGAGAGAGGGTTGTTTCAAAAGACTAGCTATAGCTTTTGAAGGATATTGACTCTAAAAAGACTTTGGACAGAAGAACTGAGGGAACTATTAAGACAGAATCTAATTCCTTGATCTTCATACTGCAACCTCCCTGGCATACATCTTGCGAGTCATGATCAAAAAGCTATAGATAAAACTGAACTGGATGATACGATTCAAAAATTCAATATAACAAGGATTTTTAAAAAACTTTTATTGCAGATGTCAGCAAGCTTTCTAGCCAGCAAGGTTTATAATTCTATTTATTAGAGTAGAACATCTATGACATCTTCGGTCAGCCTGAAGAGGCATTTAGTTAAGATTTTGAAAGCAGATACTTTTATTGCTTCTATGACCTAATTTTTCCAAGAGCTAGGGTTTTAGGTTATAGTGCATGACAGGTGATGTAAATCTGAAATAAAATTAAACAAAGCTCGGAGTCAGAGAGTTCTTTGAAATAATTGTGCTTTCACAATGACCCCATGCCCTGTATAGATATAAACAGTTCAGCCAGTTTTATGTTACACTTTTAGTGTAACTTGGTAAATATAAAACTGGTTATGCTGTTGTTTGCCTCAATTTTTCAAAAAGGCAGAGCAGATAAAGTACTTCTATTACTGTTTAAGTGGTCCTATTTTCGCTGAGCCTTCTGGAGCATAAGTTTTGTTTGTTCCCTAAAATGTTATAATGCAAAAAAAAAAAAAAAAAAAAAAAAAAAAAAAAAAAAAAAGATTAGAGGGATAGTGACAAAAATTGGTAATGCTAAAAAAAAAATTAAGTAATACATTTAAATATAAGTGTCTATTGATGATTAAAATAAATTATATATGGTGATTGGGAGGAATTTTTTTCCCTCATCTTCTGTTCTTGAGCAGATAGTTTCCACCTTCCCGCTCCTGCCATAAAATGTGGTTGCTAGCATTTTCAGTTTGTGGTTTCAAATTCTCAGGTAAATTAAAATAAATAAGTTTTGCCTCTATGCTTATCTAAGGGGATTTCTCTGCATTCTGCTTCTTCTGTTTTAGATGATTGTAAAAGGTTTCTTTCTTTCTTTCTGCTCTCTTCTTTTATTGCATGTGACTTGCATTTGCTTTTAGATTCAATTTAGTCCTTGTTTGAATGTAAATTAAAATGGTGCTGACACCATTTAAGGATCAATCCAGTTCTGAGATTCAGAACTGCAATTATGTAGGGTTTTGTTTTGTTTTGTTTTGATTTGATTTTCAGGGTTTTTTTTTTCCCCTCATGTGCAGAAATCTAAGAGCTGAATAATTTCATAGAAGTGCCCACCTGATTTGAGGTCTATAATAGATTAAATCAAAGAACTGAGAGAAGCAGTTAGCTATATTAGTCTGAAGTCAGGCAGAAGGCAGGGTAGAGAAGTTCCTTATAAACTAACTAAATAAGAGATGTATAAACCACAGAGAATAGATCTACTGTAGGCCTCAGCTAGACCTGCTGGCTATTGCAGTGGAGTTTACTGTTTAACTGTTGTCAAACAAGGCAACAACAGGAACTTGAAATTTCTGATGCCTTTTTTGGAATCAAATTGTAACATATGAAAATGTCTTCTAAAATAAATTGTAACTTTTAAATATACACATCTAAAGAGTATAAATCTCTATCCCACAGGAAATTCTGGTAGGGCAACATGTATTTTGTCCCAACTGAAATGAAAGGTTGAATAATTTAAATTTTAAAAGTGATTTGGAACATAACTGACTAGGAGAAGATTGAAATAGGGGAGGAAAAAAGGCAATCCTGAACAAATGTTGAAAAACAACTTACTAGAAGTCCATAAAGCCAGAATTCTAAATAGGAAAAATGTATAAAAAAGTTGTAGTGGGCAAGGGAAAAAAAGTTTAGGTCAAGGATAAGTCCAAATGCTGAATGATTGCTAAATGATAAGTTGTAATATAAACATGAAGAAATCATTCTATTTTGTATGTATGTAAAAGAAAGCAGAAGGTTGTCTCTTATCCCATAAATGCATAGATGGATAGAAAATGTACCAACTTTTACAAAGGAGAGGGGCAGCATTTGAAAAAATTAAATACTTTTAAAACATAGCCCTATGTAACTTACATCCAGGAGTTTTACATCAAAAGAACTAGATGAGGAGCTTTCTGAATTACTAAACCCCTCAAAATAAGAAAGACAAATTTTAAAATACTGCCAGTTGAATTTTAATATATAAAGATGAAAGCTGCTGTTGGATATTCATTTAAAGGTGTGTGCATAGCAGGACACATGATTTTGGGATCAGGAATCAGATCCCCAATGCTCCCTACTTGTCAGTTTGGGGACAACTCAGGATTGCAATCCTGACCAGCAAATTGAAAGCAGGACGCTTGACAATCAGCTTATTATTGTCTGACTCCAGGACTGCAGTGGGGCTCAAAAAAGCCTCAGTTTGGTCCCTAGAACTGGTTGATAATCAACTCATTGTCAGTTGGGTCAGGGTTGCTTTAGGGTTCAGACCAGCCCTGGTGCAGTCCCTGGAGATGGCCAACAATCAGCTGATTGTTAGCCAACAGGTTTGAAACTCGGTGCAGTCCAAGAGCACCTGATTATCTTCCAGTGGGGAATTGCACTGGGGCTGACTACAGCCTTAGTACAGTCCAGGATCCAACTGACAATCAGCTGATTACTGGATAGCAGGGACCACATCTAGGTTGATTTGAGCCCTGGGGTGGCCCTGGACCCAGCAAACTGTCAGCTGATTGCTAGCATGCAGGGCCTGCTAGTAATTTCGGTGTGGTGCTAATCCTGGCTCATGTTCAGATCGAAATCAGCCAGAATGTAATATTTTTGTGACTGGTTTTGCATTTGCCACACAATTCATTGCCTAAACCTGTGGCCAGGTTACTCTTTAAGACTCCATTAACAGACTAATTGCACCATAAGTGTAATGCCTGCCTGGCACCTAAAGTAACTATGGGATGGTTAGCATTACTTTGATTCTGAGCAAAATAATGAAATAATTAGTCCAGAACTCTTGGAAAGACCTGGAGATTGAAAATATAATTAATGCTGGTAAATACATTTTAATCAAAAATAGATGTAGTCAAACAAACTAAGTATGGGTGTATCTGATAAAGGCAATTATGCTGATATACTTGGATTTCTCAAAGACATATGGCTCACTACTATATGATATTTATATGGAATTATTGAGTTCACATTAGATGGATATAAAATTGGTTCACTCCCAGATTTCAAAAAGTAGTTGTTAATATAGGGGACTTAATAATGGGATATCCTATGTATTGAGTCTTAGTCTAAAATTATTATACTGCACACGCACATATTCAAGTCTTTACTGATTAAATGTTCAGAGGACACAAAAAGCGGTGGGATAGTAAACAATGAGAAGGTTGTTGTAACAGCCTGATCTCAATTTCCTGGTGAAAAATACACCAAAATCCATTTTACCACACTCAAATATAAGGTAAGACATCTGGGAACACAGAATGCAAATTACATTTACCGACTAGAAAGTAGTATCTTTGAGAAGAACCTGGGGATTATCATATGTTCTTAAACTTCATAAATGCATTAATGTGACCTTATATTTTAGGTAAAAGGAGAATGTAAATAAGTAACTGGTAGTATCACTTTTTTATAGCATTGGTGTTCTCAGACTGTATAAGAAACTAAAATGATACACAATTAATACAGGATTAAAAACTGTAACAGGATTATCATAAATGGTTAAAACTGCTGAATGTGTGTATTTTTTGTGGGATCCCACAAGGAACAATTCTTGGCTGTATGATATTTAAAAGTTTTAATAATGATGCAGCTGAAAAATATGCAGCAATAAAGTATAAAAATGACATGAAATTTGAGTGGTAGATAATGAAATAAACAGTGAAGATGATAGATCAATGATACATAGTGATCTGAGTTAAATTAGGATCAAATTAAAGAAAACAAAGCATTTCAATACATCCCATGATAACATATAATGATTTTAACAGTCCATAAATATTTACATGGCAAAAAAAACAACTTAGATTTAATCTAGAAAACAAATGTGTAACAGCAATCCAGTGAATAGAAAGTACAGAAAGCCATACAATTCAGACAAAAAGTAAGATGCAAAATAAACAGTAAGAGAAATTAATGATTGGAACAGTTTACTAGGAGAGGAAGGAGACAATCAATCGGTTTTTAATACGTGATATTTTTTTCCTAAAAGGCATTATATCATCATGCAGGGGTTTAGGTTGTAGCCGTGTTATATCATCATGTAATAATGCTGGTGACGTAGCCATAACGATTCAGAAAGAAAGCTAGTTTATATCCCTCCAACTATTCAGTTGATCCAATAAAAGCTATTACCCGCAAAAATTCTTGCCTCTTGCATTATATCATTTTGCATCTGGAAAATATTATATGGTCTGTGTATATAGAAGGTCCCTTTTGGTGCTCCCTTCTGCCTGTATAATGTATGAAGGTATGAATCTATGATCTATGATCAAAATATTATGTAATTCCCAAAATGAAACATTGTGTGATCAAGAAATCGACAGTTGCTCAATATTCCTGATTAAAAATTCAGCTAGTATCTATTACATTGCATACCTTAAAATAATTTCAATAAAACCTCATTTTTTAGCAGAAAAAGTTTGTTGTTGTTGTTGGTTTTTTTTTTAACCAGCTGTCTCCAGAACTGTTCAAGCTGTCCTTGATAAAGTGTGAACACCTAGGTTCTGGTTCCTAATCTGAATACTGCTTCAGTAGTTTATCCAATGGCTCTTCAAAGCAAAATACATACAGTCCCTAGATTAGGTATCAGAGCCCAAGCATATTCTCTCTCAGAATAGTCCTTCTTCATTGGGCTACAAAGTATGTTCCCACCTTCTTGATGTTTCTCTGGGCCTGTAAATTTTTTAATCCTTTTTTACACAGTCATACTGTCTGGAACAGGAAGAACAGAAACTGTTCCCATCCAAATGTATCCTCTAACTAGGTGATGAAGTGACGTTTCTAGAAGATGGAAGACCTATGAATCCAATCCATTTTAGACAGAACTAAAATCCACATCTCCCACTCCCGTTAGACAAGTTCTCTGATCACCAGGTTATTCTGTATACTTACAAATACATTTCTTGTAATAGATTTAAAAGAGGTACACCTGAAGAATTAATTAGCAAATTATCTGGCCTTCAGAAAAGCATCTCAATTTGGAAAGCCATAAAGAAGAAAAGACCATCTTCTTTCTAAAAGCATATCAAAATATATTCTGCAACAGCTAATCAATTTGTGGTTTATTGTGATACAAAATATAATTAGCGTTGGTTGACAAAGTAGATATCAGTTGTCATTTTTTGGCCAAAATAGTCTTTGAACTACTTGACTGTGACTTTTATAGATTTCAAATCAAATCAAGTCTAGCAGCAACTGCTGGTGCTTAATTTACCAGACTTGGAACTTTGCTCTAAGGTTGTTTTGGATGTTTCATTGTTTGTTACACTCTTACTCAGCACATCTGTCTCTCCTCCCTGACTGGCAGTTGAATGCTGTTACGCCTGATGTCACTTTGCGTTACTAAATCTTCCACGTTGTTTGTCTGGTGAACAAGGAGCTCATATGTTTTGGATACTTTCTATGTGTCCTGAAATTCTTAGCAATAGGATTTTTCAGTCTGATGTACATCAAAATCAGCTATAAAGGAGGGAAAAAGTAAGAATAAACCCTATTTGGTAATTATCCAATGAATTTCCAAGGGAAGAATCTCCACGGTCCAAGATGGAGATCTTACATTTAAGCTACACATTTAAGCTTACATTTAAGCTAACAGTTGCTGAACAATGAATGTTGCTTCTTGTGTTATTATTATCCTGATTTTAAGACCCTCACCTACATTCCATATGGGAAACTCAAGGAGATTTGGGCTTTTACAAGAGAATAGTAGCACAAGAAGTTCATGACAACAGGGCATCGTACAGGTCATGGCTATGAAAATAACGTTGAAAACTCCTCAGACCTTTCACTTTAAATCTATTCACTACTCTTAATGTGCTTGCTCCAAAAAGATTTATTTCACAAGATACATGTTGCTGACAGAAGTCAGGGACCTGAAAGGAGCCAATGCAGTTCTGAAATAAAGCTAGACCTAGGGTTTCCTGAGATCTATGGTGATCCTATAGCAGAGAAGAAATGTGATTTTGGAAACTATCTTCAAATGCTACCCTCTGGGAATACTAAAAAATCCTCAAACATGTGTAACAACCTCAGCTGAGTTTTTATTTCTCTCTCACTTTAAATACTTGCAAGAATACTTAATGTTGTTCCTATCAAATATGCCCTTGTCAGTTGTTTATTTTATAAACAAACAAGTTGGGATGGCAAAGAAGAAACAATTAAAATATTTAACGAAATGCTATTTTGCGGGGAAGGTTTTGGATGAAAAATGATATGATAAGAAATCCACTGAAATGAGATTCTTGGTTCAGATTTTGACTCCATGCAATGTAACATTTTGTTCATTTATATATATCATCATGGCAGCCTGTTCTCATTTTTGGCATGAACAAGCATTTGCTACCCCCAGTCTAGGTCTAGGCAGTTTATTTTAAGCTGCCTAAATCTCAACTGAGAGTAAGGCACTCAGAAATTTGCCACTGCCAGGAACAGTCTGGGCACAGACAGACATGAAAATTTCACCCAATCTAGCCACAGAAAGCAGTTTATAGCTGTGGGACAGAATTCTGCCCTAAACACAAGTGCATGGCTGTAAACAACTTAAAAAACAGCTGAGAAAATCTGACACCTCTTTGCATGAGGTATGTGGTAAAGACATTTCAAAATGTAGCATCTGCTGTAACTTGTATCTTCAGAGCTCCCAACCTGTCACTGTTTTCAAAATGGAGAGGGGGAAAGGCAGCAGAGGGAGTGGATGTGGACAACATGGAGAGGGTCCAGAGGAGGGCCACCTGCATGATCAGGGGTCAGCAGGGCAGGCCCTATGAGGAGAGGCTGAGGGACCTGAACCTGTTCAGCCGCCACAAGAGAAGGCTGAGGGGGGGATCTAGTGGCCATTTACAAACTAGTCAAAGGGAACCAGCAGGAATTGGGGAAGTCCCTGTTCCCCAAAGTGCTACCAGGAGTGACTAGAAATAATGGTCACAAGCTGGCAGAGGGTAGATTCAGACTAAAAATCAGGAGGCGCTACTTCACATTCAAGGTGGCTAGGATCTGGAACCAACTTCCAAGAGAAGTGGTGCTGGCTCCTACCCTGGGGGTTTAAGAAGAGGCTAGATGAACACCTTGCTGGGGTTGTTTGACCCCAGTGCTCTTTCCTGCCAGGTCAGGGGGTTGGACTTGATGATCTGCTCAGGTCCCTTCTGACCCTACAAGCTATGAAACTGTGAATTCAGTCTGGGGGGTTTTCAGTCCCCCTTGGAGGGTGGGGAGGGTATATTGGATCCTCCCCCAAGCTGGGGGCAGGACTCCAATTCCCCTTCAGCACCATCTGGGGAGCCCCAAGAATGAGCTCCCTCCACTGCCTTTCCCCCCTCCCAGTCTGAAAACAGGGAGCACTGGCAGAGAGCTGGCACGTGTCCCTTCTGACACCAGTCGGTGACCGGGGTGGTCCCCCGGCAGCCAATTCCATTGACCAGCAAGTAATCCCACTGACCAGAGGGGGTCCCCCAGTGGCCAATTGCATTGATGGGGGGGTCCAGCAATCCCACTGGCTAGGGGGTGGCAGTCCCCCAGCAGCCAATTGCACTGCCTGGGAGGTTCCTTGCCCCAATCTCACTGACCAAAAAGTGGCCACTCACTTCCAGAAGCAGCATGGTTGCTTTTCCTGGCAGCCCCACTCCCCAGCCAGTGCGTGCAGTGGGGGCACTGGTGCCCCCCCTGCCCCCCTGTCCGCCAGCTAAACGGGGAGCATAGCCTGACAGGGGGTGCACTGGCACTCTCAGGGGGTGCACATGCATTCCCATGTACCCCTACGCACTGCCACTGGTTTCTCTTTCCCTGGAACCAAGAGTGAACTTCTGTTTGGTCTGGGATAACATTGTAACTCAAAACACTTTGCAGAAATTGTTCTACTGGGAGAGGGGGGGAGAAGGGTCTGAAGTGTTGCCTTGTTGTGGGGGAAATCAGGGGGCTAAAAATATCAAGAGTTGGTGGGGGGGTGGGAATGCAGAGCCCTGGTGCTGGGACAAGCAACTAAGCTTTCGCAGCCCCAGGACTGCCCTGCAAATGCATACAGACATTTGTGAAATGGGGTTAACCCTTTCTTAGATCAGGTTAAAGAGTTTTGATCTAAGTTAGTGCACCTACTCGGGTGAATTAACTTAGAGTGGGCACACCATTTTGGGGCCAATTTATGTCCTTTGCACATCTATATGATTGGACATTTAAATTGGCCTCACTCTGGTTAGGTTGATCTAAATGTAATACCGCTATGTACCATTCTTCTTTACATGACGGATGGCATTCCAACTAGACATCAACTGCAATGCAAAACTTTTTCAAAATTTTTTTCAGAAGAGGCTCTTAAAGAAGAATAGACCTGTTTATGTGCTACCCTATTTCTTTCCCCTTCCCTCCTTCTAGTTTATATCCTAAATTGGCAGCTGCTTAACTTGCAGAAAGAATATGTCATTATCTCTTTATAAGAGCAATTAAAGCAACAGAAGTAATTTGTTAACAGGTCTTCAAAAGATCTTTTGAAGTGTTATTATTATTCTGCTCTTCCCTGACCTCTACCCACTCACTGTTTGTGGAATTCTGTCCTTCAATATTCCCCAACCCCTAGAAATATTGCATTTAGATCTTACAAAAAGCGCTTAGATATTACTATCAGGATGTGTTTAATAAAGTTGTTGGAGACTTGAAGTGTTGGAAATTCAAATCTCCCATTTATCTATGGCAAAGAGGATTAACATTTATGGGGGTCAGTGGCCATTTATTCCTTGCTCATTTTGGCCATGCACAGGAGTTACATTTGTCCTCGAAGAAAAGCCTTTCTTTTGAACAAAAAGAGTATGAATAGCCATTTAAGAGATTTTTGTGGAAGAGAATTTACTTTTTTGGAAAAAGTTATATCAGACACCCAGCCAAGGGTGAGCTCTCATGGATCCCTAGTGGGGACCTGCCTTGAAAAAGATTCCCCCCCACCCCCAATTTGGCAATCAGTTGATTGTCATGCAGGGAAGGAGTATTCTTCCACAGGGGAAAGCCTCTGGGAAGGGGCTCCCATCGAGATGGAATGCCCCTGCCTTGCCCCCCACTATTCTGAGCTGAGCTGAGCTGGAGCAGTGAAGGGTAAGGCAGACTGTCATGCCATAGCAGCAATGCTACATGCATCTTGATGCCCTAATCAAATGCTCACCCCCTTCCCACCCTAACACACTCTTCTGTGTCTGCCTGGATGAGTTCAAGGAGTGAGGGCTATTCTCCTTCAGCAGGAGCAGGAGGGATATCAATGTGTGATAATGCCCCCCTCATCCTCCCTCACCAGTCAGTTGTTTGATAGGATTGGTGGGGGTGCATTTCTCCAGGGCTTAAATCAACCCTGGGCTGTCTCTGGCAGCTCCTGCTTTTCAAGTAGGAGTGAGGGAAGGTTGCCAGTTAAGGGAATCCTCTAAGGGTGGGGGTGATACAGGGAGCAGCCCTCTAGTCCCCCCCTCCCCCACTTCCAGGTAGAGAGCTCGCTTGTGTAGCCCTGAAGCTACGGGACTAGAATGCATGCATACTTCAGCTTCTGGTCTATTTTTCTCTGGCATTTGTACTGGCACAAATGACAAATGAACACCTATCTGTAGCCTTTGGTAAGATCAATAATCAATGTTGGCTGCACTGTTTAGATAGATAGATAGATAGATAGATAGATAGATAGATAGATACCTTTCTAATAGGAACTCATATGAGACTGATATCTCAACCACATGTAGCCTAAAGATTGCAATGACTTCTGGTTGCTGTGACTTAGGCTTAGTTTTAACAAGTAGTTTTCAAACTTTAAACTTTGCAATTAACAGCAGAGAAGGATGTCTAGGCTGCCGCCACTTTTCACACAAACCCTGATGAACACCAAAGATGCACACCTCTAATTAAGAAGAACAAACTGATTGTATCTTGTATTTTACTATAATTAAATCCTTGAAGACTCCAGACTGAATATGTGAGATCATGCTTGGTCTTCCTTTCATTTATGTCTTTATTTTCATTCTCCTGATTTTTTAGCAGCTTTCATTCTGCTTGGAAAGCTACAGATAAGGATAGATCTACATTATCATTTTAGACTCAGCTCAGATTTGGACTTCTACAGACTAAAAATAAAAGAAATAAAAAGCTACCTTTCCCCCCAGAAGTTTAGGTCATTTCCTGAAAACTTTTGCTACTTACTTTTGAAAAAACAAATAGGCACATCTATAGCAAACTCTCTTGTTAAATTGCTATGAAGATTTATCAGCCCAGGTACCCAAATGTACTCAACCTTTTGTACTATTATTTAATTATGAATCAATTAATTGTATCTTACTTGCCATTAAAATTTAAACCGCTGTAATGTAAACATTTGATTTTGTATAGGAATAAATAAGTTGCTTGTGTCCAACAATTTCTTCATATTATTTATTTGATATATAATACTTATTACATTTACTGTACAAGTTATGTCCTTCAAATAAGTGAGTAGGAAGCTGACTCTGAAAAGAATGGAACAAAGTACATATTAGCCATAAAAATGCATAAGGTGAAAC
This sequence comes from Alligator mississippiensis, assembly GCF_030867095.1. Taxonomy (NCBI): domain Eukaryota; kingdom Metazoa; phylum Chordata; order Crocodylia; family Alligatoridae; genus Alligator; species Alligator mississippiensis. The sequence continues at coordinate 382,735,449 of NC_081824.1, forward strand.
AGATGGATATGATAAACATTTATCATATTTGGCAAAATAACAGGCTTTAACTTACCCAAATGTTTGAGCTGCTCTCATAGATTCATCAAAGGAAAAGAAAGAAAACACCCACTAACATTATGTAAATTCTAAATATTTTGTACTGTTCTGGTTTTAATATCTTTTAAGGGAGGAAACAGAAATAGTAAAAAAATACAGAGCCTGATCCGGTGGTTTGCAATAATTAAATATGCTTTCTTGTCTGTAAGGGTCATTTAATTTGCACAAATGTTACCTAAAAATATAGTTCTAATACAGAATTCCAATACTGTGTCATGCAGCAGCTGGCTTCAAACTTGAAATTAAGTTGGCAAAGAAAGCTACTCTGTTGCTGCAGTTATTTAAGGAACTTCATTCAGGGCCAGAATTCTGTGAGGCTGTGATCTCATTTCCATCTTCCAGAACTTCACAGAATTGGGTCTTTTGTTAATAAAGGTTTGTCCCCTCCCTCTGCACCCTGTGATTTTCAATGCCTTCCAGAACATTGTAATTACAGCAGTTGTTAAAAGCAAGAATCTGAGAGTTAGCAATTGAAGTGTAAGATAATGGATTTAAATTAGTTAGCTTTTCTTTGATTGTTCCTCATCAATATGTATAATCCAAAGTGGCTACAAGTTACTTCATTTTCAGTCAGTCTTATCTGAATTTGTGAATCAGTTTTCATGTTGTTCAGGCTCTTTTTGCCACAACCCAGTCTCATCACTTAGCCTAGAACTCCATGCCAGCATGCTTTTTTTATGTAGTATTGGCTGCTCCTAATACACATTATTTTTATGTTCATTTTGGCAACCTTGACTTTAATTCTCAGGCCACGTCCACACGCAATGTGGGTGTTTGGTTTCCTGGGGACAAGTGGGGGTTGCACACCTTGCACTGCCATGATTTGTCCCCAGGGAATGCTGGAGCCATGCACACTTTGGTGCATGGCAAGTTACCCTGGGTGGGATAGGGGAGGCTGTGGTCAGCACTGGGTTGGCCCCAGGAGCTTTACCTAGGATCCTGGGGGCCTCCTGGGGCTGTAGCAGCAGTGATTCAGGCACACAGAGCCTGGCTGGCAGCCATAGCGTGACTTCAGGTGACTTGGTTTTGCTTTTGAGCACCGCACACTGCCCATGCATGAGCTGCTCCACTTAATTTTCCCCACAGGATATCCAGGGGTTAAAAAAACCTGTGGTAATAAAAGCAGAGGAGTGTACATATGGGCAATGCTCGCTTGCAGCATGGAAACAACTGAATGTGTGATATACAGTGGCACAGATGTGTTTATGTGGTGTTACAGATATGGCTGCATGACAATGTTTATCTGGACATGACCTCAATGGAGAAGAGAATAGACTATGCAGATACAGATTCTGTTTGGCTGTTAATTAATTAATATAGATTTAACAACTGGACTATCTTCCCAGACTCATTATGGGCTTCATCTCTTCAGCCAACATAACTACCTTTAACTGTTCAGTCTACATAGATATTTTCACTAGTGATGTTATGTTTCATTTACAGCTGTTTACCATGTTTGATGTTTTTATCTGAGATTTAAGACATGACAGGGGATCTTTAACACTCAATTTTCCAGCTGCAATATATTTCTTTCCCCTTCAGGATATTTTTTTCTTATTGATACTTACTCTTCTTAGCAATTTTTCTTCTCTTTCTTTAGATAGGAGAATCTTTATCAGTTTACCTCGTCAGGGTAATTTTGTTAGGGTAACAATCACAGCATGTGAGTAATAACAGGCAAGCATCTATGCACTATCCTATAATGTTGTTTCTCTACTCTAAAAAGTATTTTCCCTCCACCCAAAAGTAAAACAGTGTTCTATCCAGGCCATGGATTAAGCAATATTATTAATAATTTAAAACTATTCTTTTTATTTTATTCATTCTGAACTGTGGGACAATGTAAAATCTGGACATTCGCCGATTACTAGTGACATGGTTTTGACTGTGTAAAGAATAAACAACTATCTTGGTCTTCTGAACAAAGTAGTAAAATATATATTGTACAAATAACAAACTGGATTCCAATTTTTTTGTTAAAAATCAGCAGTCCTTTACCATTTCTGAAGTCCAATGGAAGAAAAAAAGAGGGACTACTTCTAGAATAATTTATCTGCCCAAAAGTAGTCTTAACATGCTTCTCATAAATTAGATGCTTAAGTGTGCACTCTGGGATTTGAATGAGGACTGTGTTTTCTAGTGGGACAGATAGTAATACCATAACTTACATTGGATACCACTTTACACTTGTCTCTAATTTCAATGAAGCCAATGAAATATTCTAGGAAAAAAGATGCTATTTCCCTTGAGTAAGGGTGCCACAGGAAAGATGTCACTTGTTTGAGAAGGTCTTAGTCAAATTTGGACACCCCTGCAATAGTATAAAGTACTTTGTGTTTGCAGTGCCCACACAGACTGCTTTCCACTCTTCTTTAGCCTTTTTCTGGGTCAGTGATTAATACTGGATGTTTCAGAGTTCAAGTTTTCAATTATTACTCATGCCAAGAAGTATGTCAGAGAAGCCAAATGACTTCAGTTGGACCAATTTCTAGATGAACTTCAGAATAAATGGGCCACAGGGACGTACTGCTTCACCAGTGTGAATAAGGTTTGAAGCCTAGTTCTCAGAAAGGAAAGTAAACCCCTCTCCTTGATCCTTCCAGTCAAAAATAAGGGCTAGAGAATGACTCTCTGTGACCTTGACCCAGCAGATAGTTATCATATGCTCTGGTGCCTGAAATGTTCTTATTTTGACATTTGCTTATAAAGATAGAAACTTGATTAGTGGTCATAAAATGATCTCGCCAGGAATGCTTCATACACCATATGTGTGTGCAATTTTATACTGAATGTTCAATAGTTTGGAAAACAACTACCTTTGGCATGTTAACATTGTATCTAAACTTTGCACATGAAGGTGTGCCCAGATGAGCGTGCACATGACTCTTCCACAAATACCCTACATGTGCTTTTCTGCTTCTGTAGACTCATCATTATGGATCCTGGTTTTCTCTAATGAAAAAATCCCCAATTTTCAAATTTTAAAAGTAACCCAAAATCCACAATTTTCATGATTAAAATGAAACACCACTAAGTATCTATCTATATACCAGTGACATTTCATCTTAATCATGGAAAAATGTGGATTTGGGGTTGCTTTTTTTCAATTGAAAAACTGGGTTGTTATATTTTTAATCAAAGAAAACCAGGATCCCTGGTTAACATTCTGAAGCTGTCTATGGGCTCAGGTAAGAGGTTTCCAAAGGATACATCATCTTTCTTCTATAGCACATGACTTCTGCTTTCTCTTTAAATCATAGATTCTCTCTCTCTTCCTGCCCAAAACAGAATTTGCTGACCTTTGCTGATCCTGCAGTTAAAGGGGAACCCCAACTCTGAATGCTTTTAGCTTCCTTCTCTTGATAAAAGCCTCCCATCTTGATTCATGAAACCTTGAGCCCTCATGTTGCAACAAGTGGGTTTTTTTCCCCAGATGTAAATTTTCATAGCTTCAAACCCCCATCCTGTGGACAAACTCAGTCACTTCTTTTCCTAACTCAAGCACTCTTTTACACACACACTTTGCTTGATGGTCAGAGAACAGCCACTAAGGCTAATGACTCCCCATTGTCTTTGAAATAAGGAGCACTGTGCAAAAGCAAATAAACTCAGCAGCAGCACTAGTAACTCGCCTTACTAATTATATGGCCACTAGGGAGTTCTGTACACAGAACTTTCACCCCATCCCCAGATCCACAAGTGGATGTGACTGAGCCCTCTATTTCAGGATCAATCTATTTATGCTACTCTATTAATGGCTTCTATTTTATTTCTCTAAATGTATTGTGATTTTTCATGAATTCCTTAGCACATCTTAAAAAGTAATTTCTAACAGAAACACGTTAACAAGAACCTTCAGAATTCCCTAAGAATAATGTTATTCTCCCCAGCTTTCCCAAATGAAGTGCAATTGGAAAATACAATTTTCTTTTCTATTGTTAAGGCATAGCAGTAAAAAGGAAGACAGCTTTGACATTTCTTTTTCTTTCTTTTTTTTTAAGCAATCCATACTGCAGTGCTGAGGGAAGTCATAAAGGGCAACAATGAATAGTGAAACTGTAAAACTGAGCTATGATGAAATCATCCACATTATAACAGGTTCTATCATTTTGTCTCACCTGACATCATTTTAAGATCCTGGTATAACTAAATCAATGAAAAATCTAATTGAAGATATGATCATGCTGTAGAAAAAGAACTCCAAAAGATGTGGAAAAGAATCTCCAAGTAGTCATTATTTCAGCACTGAAAATTCAGTGAACACATAGCAGTTTTTTTAAATGAAAACATTATGTTATCAAAATAATTTAACCTGATAATCATTATACATAGAAAAAAATATGCTCATAGAATGGGGAACAAGGTAAAGTGTAGGGGTTTTTTTGGTTTTTGTTTTTTACAGTGGAACAATTGCAATATATATAATTGTAAATATATCTTATTATGACATATAATTAATTATAATTGTAATTATATATTGCAATTTTTCCACTGTTTGTGGCACATAGTGACAATGTGCCAAACTGTAATCTGCAACATTGTATTTAGATCCTTTCCCCCCAATGTGTTAGCAATCATGTACAAATGCACACACACACACACACACACACACACACACGCACAAACAAATATACATGATTTGTACCTGACCGGCTATATATATAGCCAATCATGTACAAATCATGTGTAGAGAGAAAGAATGAGAGAATAAGAGAGAGAGAGAGATTTCTATAGGTATCTATCTATTTGTCTATCTAACCACGATTGCTCTATTTGTACATGATTTCTCTAACACTGAAGGAAAAGAGCTTATGTGTGTGTATAAATTAACTTGACAGTCATTGCACATAGAAAGCATTAGCTTCTTTATAGTTACACTGGGGAGTGATTCTCTAATTCAAATGAGATTTTCCCCACTTTAAAGGATTTTAACCCTTTTCCTTTCTTTCTCTTGTCCTTTTGTATACCATTGCTCTAACACACTGGGAGAAAAGGATTAAATACAATGTTGCAGATTACAACTTGGCACATTGTTACTATGTGTGAATAAATGAATGAATAAACCACAGATTCTGATAGGTAATGAAAGAAAGATTCTGTATTTAAAACTCCTAAACATGCCATTTGCAATAGCACAGTCTCTAAGAAAATACATTATTTAAAGATTAAAATCATAGACTATCTTGGCAATCAGAAAACTCCACTGATTGCAGCATCCATTTTTCTAACTTACTAAAAGATTCAGATATAAATCAAAAGTTACTACATTGATTGCTGAGAATTCTCTCTCTAATTTAAATGAATCCCTGTCCCACCTTAATTTAAAGGATTTTAACCCTTTTCTTTTCTTTCTCTTGACTAATACACATGAACAATGCTTGCTGTCAGCAGAATATAATAAACATGGCATATAATAATCTTATTAGATTGTAGAATTTAATTGCTATACATACATCAGGGTAAATTCTACTTATTTTATTCACATTAATTATTTTCATTTAATAAAATGGAACTACTTGCAGGAATGTGGTGAGAGAAACTCTATTTTTGACATGGTTGTTAGTATAGTGAAGAGAGCATGCAGAATCATATCAAGATATAGTCCTTTATAAAAAAGAAAAGAAAAAATTAGATATGCAGAAAAAAAAAGAATAAAAAAGCAGTTCTTCCAGTTAAAATAGGGGTCAGCTTACTTTGTGTGTGTGTGTGTGTGTGTGTGTGTGTGTGTGTGTGTGTGTGTGTGTATAAGAGAGAGAGAGAGAGCTGGGGGGGGCAGGAGGGTTGCTTGTTTGTTTTGGTTTTAATGTTTATCCTACACTTACTTTTTGCAATTTAATTTACATGTACTGAAGATGCAACACAACTGTTGGACAAAATTTGTTAATCTGTGCCAGATTTCATGTTCCATCCACTATTGAACTTAAGAACATAAAGCCCTTCAGGAAGACTATGGAAAGGGCTATACTGTAGTAGCCCAAACTGGACCAAACTTTTGTCCAAAATGTAAGTATTGGTTGAGTTTCTAATGAGTTAATCAGTTTTAGTAGGAAAAATGTTAATGCACTTTTAATATTGACATTACTTTTCACATAGTGAACTGAAGTCAACTACATTGATGCAAGTAAAGAGGTGAGTGACCTCATTTATATGGGATTGCCTTTTGTTTAACATTCAATTTTGAACAATGGCCATTCGTGATTTGAATAATGATATTTCCTCAGTCCCAGGATGACAGATTACTTTCACCACATACAGATGTTCCCCAGTCCCAATCTACAATCACACATCTTGGTTTAAGTGGTGTGATTGTAGATCAGGTGCCAGCCTTACAGATATGTGCTGGTTCCAGGAGCCCAATGTAAATAAGTCAAGGTGGAGGGACCGGTGGATGGGATTGAGGGGGCTAATGGGTCTACAAGAAGTTTGGTGGGGTCTGTAGGGGTTTAGTGTGTCCATGGTTTGTCAGGGTGTTGAAAATTTTGGTTAGGTCTAGGGTGGGATTGGTAGGAGTGGAAATCCTAGTGGATATGCAATGGGAGGGGTTAGCAGGATTGGGGGATTTGGTGGAGTCGGAGGGGTGGTTGAGGGGTTTGGAGAGGCTAGAGGGACTACAGAGTGGTTAGCAGGTCCATGGGAATGGGAAAATGATGGGGAGGTTGTCCATCAGGAGTTGTGTTTGTACACATGTTGGGGTTAGACTGGGCAAAGGTTAGACTGTTAGACATAATTCACCTCCTAAGTGAACTACAGTTAGATAGGGCCTGCCATTTTTTACTCAATCTAACTTCTAAAACTTGTGTACAGTTAGATTGACTTAAGTGTAAAGACTGTACATACATTCTGTTTGTCTGCAGGCAGCCAATGGTGATGAGTCACACTATGTGGAAACTTAGCTCCTGTTAGTTAAAGGATTAACTGAAACTGCATTTGCCCCAATATGCTTTGGGACTATTAAGGTTGTCCTTGTTGAATGCATAGGTTCAAGGTACATGAAAAGGTTGCAACATGTTCGGTTTGTTTCTATACAGCAGGTGGCAAGTCTTCAGTGTCTTTAGTACACTATGGGCTAGCTTTATCTACCCCACAGACTTACGCTTTTGGTGCAAATTAGAAGGATTCCATTCTGTGAGTGGCTTTTAGTAAGGGAAGCTCCTAAGAAGTGCCCTAGGGGGATAAATGCAAGATAAAGAACAGATGTCCCACAACTAGTAAGATTTTTCCAGGGTTATTGGATTGTGAGTTACCCAAAATATGCAGCTGTAGAAAAGAGGTGATTCTTTTAGTACTGTTTTTAAAGTAGCCTTTTTCAGTGGATTTGGGATTAGTAAACCAGCACCCCATGCAGCTGGGGACAAATGCAAGTAAACATTAGAATTATTCATGTAGAAATGTATTTTTTATATGATGTGTTCAAAAATTGATCACAGGGGACCTGATGAACTGGTATTTTGAAAAGAATGACCAGATACCAAATACCACTACAGCCATTCAAATTAGACATAAACATTCAAATTAAATTATTTCAAGGCCTATGTTTACCCTGAGTTGAGAAATCCCTTTCACTAAACCCATCCTTTTGTGAATGCAGGAAACTTTCCATACAAGGCTGATCAATAGTTATTGCCCCAGTGTCCTGATTATTCACCTTGGTGGAAATGGTCTCAGAACCTGCCTTGAAGTCAGTTTATGAAACTGGATCCAGAAGAATTATGCAAACCATAAGGAGACATAAGATAGGATGCATCAGGAATATCTCAAGGGTTTGGTTCAGTTGGTTTGGGAGCTATCAAGCTTGCCCACATAGATACAGCATGAACCAGACACCTTCCAAATTTTTATAGAGACTGGGGTTCTATATTCAAACAAAAGGACTTCCCATACTACCAAACCTGAGATTTTCAGTTATGCTGGTCTGCACCTGTTGGGCACTGGGGTGGATAACTAGTTTTCAGATGTTACGTATTGGAATAGGCAGGAATCAGGAGCCAAGTAGTAAGAGTATTGGTATAACCAGCTTAATTACTGGCATGGTTTATAAGGAGGAAAAAAGGACAAAAGAAAGGACAAAAAAAAATAGTCTTTGGATTTCACAATTGTACTTTGTGCCTAAGGGAGAAGATGACTTTTAGCAGCTTTGCAAACTTTTAATATTCCTTGTCTTTTTTGCAGGGAAAAGAGGTGGGGAAATTCAGGATTTAATTAAATTCTATGGGCTGGCTAGGACAGTTCTACACTGAATTACACATTGTAGAAGCCCCGAGACCCCTGCACTCAACTCACTTGAAAAATGCCAGATATAGTAACTTAATAAAGGTTCAGTCTGCCACATAAAACTATCCAGGAGTCTGTCTTTAAACAACTGTGTGTCCTGATCAAAGCATCCATAGAAAAAGAATCATTTCATAATAACAGCCACTTGAACTTTTGAACTTCTTTTTAGTTGGACACATCTTAAAAACGCTTGTCTTGAAATACCTAAGGTATTAGTTTCGATTTCTGCAGCATACATGAAGATTAATTTATATGCCACATACTTCCTTTTATGTTTTAAAAATGTGATTTACATTTTGTCAATACATTGCTATATCTTCTTCTGCACTATACAATGCTGCCACTGTAAACTAGGTATATGCAAATCCAAATTCTGAAGCACAACCTGAGTTGTGTTTAATATACCTCCAATAATTGACTGTTAAGCAGTATATATTCTGAAATTTCAATGAGAATGACAACGTAAAAGCTCATAATAATACATACTAGAGTTGCAATTATTGTGACAACCCAGGATATAATAGAAAGGAATTATTACACTCTCTTCTGTATCCCCGATAGTAACCATTTTTGTAAAAATGTCAATGGAAATTTGAACTGCTGCAAGCTTGATTATTTGTTCTTTATTTTGCTTATTGTATTTCTGTTGTTCAACATGAAATATGTTTATGATTTTCTGTTTTATCTGATCTTATAAAGCACCATGAAGACTAGTTATGTGACGGATGCCATATAAATGAGATGTTGTTGCACTAAAGAACAATGATTCATACCTATTTATAGTGGAGACCCTTGATGTGTAATTTGTTTCTCACACAACGATAAGCCTGTTGAAACTAAAGTAGTACTATCTGAAAAGGTTCCATTTTAGTCTCATACAAGAAATATGCAGCTGAACACAAAAGAAATGAAGCCTATAAACTGATTTATTGATATGTTCCTTGGTGCAGAGCAATAGCACGTTAAAATATGCTTCCTTTGTTTTGTTTTAATTGGGATATAAAAAATATTTATGATGCTAAATATGTAATAACTAGCTATAAATAGTGCAAATGTATTTCTGTGAAAATATGCAAATAAAATATTGGAACTAAATGAGGTGGTAAACACAAAATGCATTTTTCTAGTAATGAATGGTTTAAGGAATATTCATTTAAGTAATAAAAATATGAACACTGCATTTCACAATACAAATTGAGCATGGTAGCTGAAAGAGATGATTAGGAAAGCTTAGCTTCCCTCTAAAATAGATATGAAATGTTCTTCAGTGTAAAGGGAAAGTGAGGAGGAGCCTAATATTAATGCAATTCAAGATATATTGTTTATTAATATGAAACATAATTTATTTATAGAAAATGAGAAACTAATATGTTAAATTTACCACTTTTACCTTGAGAGTATTTGGGTTGCTCATTTCTATCTAGAGAAGAAAATGATGATAGAATGCGGAATGACGCAATTCTGTTCTTTAACAGAAAGATAATGCGAAGTCCTAATTTTAACACCATAGAAATCATACAGTATGAGACAGCAGCTTTTGTCACTGTTCAAAGCTTCTTTCCATCCAGTTCTCTGCCCAAGAAGCATTTCCTTCCTTGACTATGTGATATTATCTTGCTTTCTCCTTTGGTTTTTGATGCCTTCTCTGTAGCTTCTTCAACCAGACAATAAAACACACCCCTCACCCCTCCCCCATGTTTGTAGTCAGATATCAGCAAGGATTCTGTTTTTTTCTGATTTCAAAAAAATAAAATTAAAATTAAACTTCACTAATATAGATCTATATATAGTGGTGTTTCGTTTAAATTACAGAAAAATGTGGATTAGGGGTTACTTATTTTTTAAACTGAAAATTGGGGATTTTTTTTTTTGAATCAGAGAAAAACAGGATCCCTAGATATCTGAGAAAAGTCCTGAAACTGAAAAGCTTAACTCTTATTCCAGTCTTGCCATGAAAACTGTGTTTTAAGTAGTGACTTCTCGTTTCAGTATTTTTAGGTGGACATTTTACTGATTTGCACAACACCAAGCCTAGATCACAGATTCACCATCTGAGAGTAGCAGGTAAGTATATTATTTTCAAATTCTCCTTAACTCTAAGAAGTCAAGAATTAAAGCTTTGCTCCATTTACAAAAAACAAAACAAAACACGCAAACAAAAAGAATGTGTTAAAATTTAGAGGGCATTCTAAATTATTGTATTATATGAGCTGTGAGTCAGAAGGAGGTATAGGTTACATCAATTTAGATTCCCTGGCTCATGCATATTTACCATCATATAACTTACAACCACATCTGAGCACTGCCCACAGATCTTAGTGTAATTTCAGTATTGTCAACATGAGGGACTATATCACAAGTTTTATATTGTGGAACTCGGGCTTTCACAAACATAACCTCATTTCCATGAAAAAAAAAAAAAAGTAAAGAAAAGAAAAGAAATTCTAGCTCTTCTGGTTGTGATAAGCAGGGATCCTGGTTCTCTCTGATTTAAAAAAAATCCCCAATTTTTGGATTAAAAAAGTAACTGCAAAATCCACATTTTTTCTGTGATTAAAATGAAACACTGCTACACATGCACACACGCACAAATGCACACAAAGTGGTTTTTTCCATGATTAAAATGAAACGTGGATTGTGGGTTACTTACTTTAATCCAAAAATGGGGATTTTTTTCTTTAGCAGAGAAAGCCAGGATTCTGGTGATAAGGACATGAAAACAAAACCTAAATATATAATATAAACTTAAAAAACAAATAAAAAAAAAGGGGTCAAACTCATTTGTAACATTTGTGATTGGTAATACTGTAACTTAGGGCCTTGTTATAAATCACACTGAGCTGCTCAAATATGGATCAATGTTAATGCTAACTCAAGTTCAAAGCAGTCGCACCTTATGGCTAAAAATCTCTGACTGTCCTCCACCTGCTCAGCTGTGACTTGCCACTAGAGAGCTGATGAGCAGGGATCTGACTAGGATCTATAGCTATGAGTTGCCAGTATGGGACTAGTGAGCCAGGACCAGCTTTTATCTCTGCTCTGGCGGGGGGGAGGGGTGAAAGATGAGTTGTGTAGGGGTTGGGTAGAGGAAGAGCATGAAGCTGGGAGGTGGAGAATAAAGGGAATGGAGTAGGTAATAAAAAGGAAGGTGGAAAAGAAATAGGGTGGAGGATGGGTGGTGAGATGAAGGACGTCAGCCACTGAAGGATAAAATAAAAAAAGGTGTAAAAAAACAAAAAACAAAAAGAAAGAGGAAATAAATTAAACAAGGTCTTACATTTAAATAAATTTTAATTTAGGATTGGGGTGTAGGGGATGGTGGTCATACTTCCCAGGGTGTCTAGAAGGTGGGAGCAGTGAGGGAAGGAGCTTTTGGGGGAGCTGCTGTCCCTGCATGTGGAAAGAAGGCCTGCCATGAGGACCCGATCTGGTCCCACCTACCTTGTTCCCCTCCACACATCCTCTTAGACCCCACTTCTAGACCCAACTGTACCGGGTGACCTGGCATATAGTCTACAGGCTGTTTGTGTGGGTGTAGCACCCCTGAGGGTGGGAAGGTCACACCCTCAGGGGAGGGAGAGGAAGTTGTCTTGGTGCCAGAACTGCCCCCTGGGTGGTAGAGTTCACAGGCTGGAAATTTTGTCCACACAGAACAGGAGGACAGAGGAGGAGACACTGCATCCTTGAATGCTGGAGAACTGCAGCTTGGTGACTTGTGGGGAGTAGCCACACATTAATGGAACACAAGCTCTGTAACACAGATCAGAATTAAACCTGCTCTGAAGTGGTGTAACTTTAAGCCACAAGATGTGCTTAAGACTGATTTTAGGTATTAATGTGTAGGCTCAGGCCCTTGTACCACCAACCAAATGTTTAATTCTTTCTGTACTCCTTTTTTCTAGCCAGTTCTGGAAAAAACAAAAAAACAAAAAAAAAAACCCCCAACAATGATTCTCCCAAACCTACAGATATTCTCTCTTGCTGCTACATGCAACTGGATAATCCAGGGGTTAAGAGCTGCAGAAACTGCCTAAAACGTATATGTAACAAGGCCCTTGTCCTCCTTTTTTAAGCTCTCTCCACATATTAGGAAACTTTTATAGAATAAGAACTGATCACAAGAATCAGATAGCTTAAATTTTTATTACGTCTGAACTTCTTGGCTGCTTAGGTTGTGTGCACTGCAGTAGAGACCCAACATACATTACAGAAGTTTACCAGTTTAACTAAGTAGATCCTAAAATTGATCTAATTAAACAGGTGCAAAATGTAATTTAGATAAATAGTTTTTAATCATTCTGCTTACACTTGAGTAATTAATTCATTTTTAAGTCAATTTCAATTGTACACATTTATAGAAAAGGCTCTTTTTAAAGGCTGAGTTACATGTGCTTACATCCATCCTATATGTAATGTGTGGTACTGCTTTTAAACACACCTCTCAATGTGGTTTTGGAAAATTCATTTTTTCCTGTGGGGAGGAAGGGAGGGGAGGAGGGGCTACAAACTGCAATAATTTTTTAGTAGAGTGCTAATCCCTCCCCCTCAGAATTTGTTACACAATTTAAAAATAACACACACAAAATTATACACCCCGCCAACAAATTCCCCAGAATGTAAACCACCTCAGGCTCTGCACCACCACCCAACTATTTAATTATTCCTCTCCTCTCTTCTAATCACTTCTCAAAAACAATGATTCTTCCTAGACTACAAATATTCTTTACCCTTCCTGCTACATGCAACTGGGGATGTTTAATTCAACTTGTCTCCCCTCAATCAAATGTAATCTATCCTTTTGACATCACACAGCTTCAAGTAATTATTCAATTTATTGGCATGTCTCATTATCTGGACAGACTCCACATTTACACTTTTTTCCCCCAAGGACACTTTAGTGCTTAGTTGCTCTTTGACTGAACTCCAGGGCTTGGCACAGACATTATACTTTTACTGGTATAAGTGATTGGAAACCAGTCTACACCCATAATAGCACAGAAGTTCATCCCACATAGACTGGTTCAAAAATGGCAGATCCCCTTCTATGACTTGCTCCTTCCCCCACCCCCCTACCAAAGAGTGAATGTGTGTTCTGTTTGCTACGCCGCTTATAGAAACCCATGTAATTCCGCCTAGGACTTTTTGAATGTCTGTACCCAGCCTAGGTTCTTTATTAAAAAAAACAAAACAAAAAACACTCAGACTCATGTTGACCTGGTTAGAATATTATTATTCCATGATATTTTAGTTAACGCCCCCACCCTGCAACACACACACGCTTTTACCCTGAGAAACAGCTCTAATAGAGTTAGCTGGAGAACTGATAACACTAAATTTCTTTTGATGCATGTACATCAAACTGTCAACCACCACCCCTCTCAGAACACCATTATACCTCATTACCATCTGCTATTCCAAGAAGAATATTTGGGGTGTTTATGGGGATAAAGATCTATTATCCTTCTAATGCCCACTGAATGTCTCAGGATGAGGAATACAGTATACCTATGGAAAACAGGTTCATGAAAGCAAAATTCATTAGAAAATTAAAAATATTTAAGCTTGAGGAACTATTGAATCTAAAGGGTCTGAATTAGGAGTTTATAACTAACTGTTTAAATGTTTAAATTATTAAAAATGCTATAATTAAAGGATTAATGCAAGTGAAAATTAGGCCTTTAAGCAAAAAAAAAAAAATACAAGTAAAAAAAATGTACAAAAAGTAAAAAAAAAACCCCAACAACCCTGAATAAATAAGAATGCTGTACAAGATTTTTCCTCCAAAGAAATAGGAAAACTAGAAGTAAAAACTATTCACATATAGACTTGCCTGTTGATACATTTATTTAATACAATCCTAGGGCTTTATAAAGAGGGTTTTAAATTGGAAATGCAGCTGATTTATATCTTTGAGTTATTGCTGAAATAGAATGGGGCATGTGATTTACAATAACACAATTGTTTTAATACCCAGTTTTAAATTATTCACACTTTAATACATGACAGGTACTGGTCTATATGTTAGAAGTAGCACATAAAATATATACTAGTCAGACATTTCTCAAAAATATATAAAATCTCAATAAGAGTGTGTTAACAATGTTAATATGTTGGTAGAACAATTATATATCACTGAATCAAATCACCGTCCTCTGAATTGGCCGAATCTGAATCCAAAGCAAATACTAGCCACTTTACACAGGCCTTCTGTTTATGATAAGCAGGGATCTTGGTTTTCTCTGATTTAAAAAATCCCCAATTTTTGTTTAAAAAAGGTAACCCCAAATCCACATTTTTTCATGTTAAAATGAAACACCACCAATATATATTCATATATTGACGGCATTTAAATCACAGAAAAAATGTGGATTTGGGGTTACTTTTTTTTAAACCAACCAAAAATTGGGGATTTTTTTTTAAATCAGAGAAAACCAGGATCCCTGATGATAAGTAAACAACATCCACAAGTGTACAGGGATTTGGTTTGCAAACTATGTATAAATGCAAAAAATACCAGTTATGCAGCTAGAAAACTGCCATTTGGGTCTATGAAGTGGAAAAGGATTCTGTCAATTGCTCTTCTCTTTGCAGCAACCTTTTACATATTTGAGTACTGATATCTTTCTGAAATATTTCTTCTCTAAATTAAAAAAAAAATACATTTCTTTGTCAACCTGTTTTTGGGGTGGGGGGTGGTTGGTGGGGTTTGTTTGTTTGTTAAATATTTGATCATACAACATATTTTATATCCATCTGATTATTTTAATTTTTCTTCACTCAGCTTTCCAACTGGTCCAAAACAGGACACTAAATTCCCTCTGGGGCCTTAATAGTGTTAGAAGCATATAAGGATTACTTAATATTTCTAATGTTAGCCCTACTAATTATACATACTGGTAAAAATGCTCCCCCCCCCCCCCGAAATATAACCATATTAACTCATGTTCAGTTTGTGACCTCACAATCTTTGTTCTTAAAAGATGTCGCCTAGATTTCCATTCCTTATCTTGTATGTTTGCTGTTGATTATTCCTACCTAAGCATGATTTACACCTGAACGTATTGAATTGCTCCCTATTGATTTCAGGCATTATATCTAGTTCATTGAGATCATTTTGAATTCTCATCTTCTCCTTCAAGGTGTTTGTATCCAACTAGGCAAATGTATTAAGAACATTTTTCCATCATCCAGGTGTAACAGAACCAGGTCCTTTTACTATGGATGACCGAATGGCCCTGCACCTAGGTGTAGGGAATGAGGAGAAGTCAGCTGACATGGGTCAGAAGGGGAATATAAAAAGCACCCATAGCAGACTCTCAGGGTATCTGCAGTGGCAGCAAAGCAGGGAATGCTGCTGTACTGAGCTTGAGGCCAGCAGGAGTCATGTAGTTGCCAGGAGGGGCCGTGAGCAGGGCTCTTTGGCTTTATGTTTATTTTGTTTGAATGGAAATGATGCAGACTTCCTTCAAAGCCCCTGAGGGACAACCAGTGACTAGGAAAGAGTGAAGCTTCCTGGGACTGCCCGATAAGCCAGGGACGCGTTGCGCCAGCAAGGAACCCATCAAAAAACTAAGGGACAATTTATTCACTGGATTTTATTTTTCTTTTTGCAGTTCTTACAAATCCAGGTTCGCCTTGTGGTGCTATAACCTGGCTCAGTTGCAGCAAAAGCAAGGACCCTGAATAGTGACCCTTAGCTAATGCTAGCAGTGAAAGTAAAAGTGGTCAGCTCTGGCTGCCTGGCCAAACATGCCTAGCTCTACCCTGTCTCAAAATGATCAGGAGCAGCATACACCAAGCTATTCAATAAAAATTTTGAATAGTAGCTTACACTAGGTTTCCTTCAGACTTTATTTCCCTAACTTGCTTATGAGAACTTCTGCTACTGCAAGTGTTGCTGCACTGTCCAAAAGTAGACTTGAATTTGGGCCATTGGACATAAATAGCTTAAGCAACATTCCTATTGTGACAACAGCTTAAGTAGAACTCTGAGGGAACATATATTTCATAGATTTCATAGACATTAGGTCGGGAAGGGTCCTCGGAAGATCATCGAGTCCAGCCCCCTGCCCAAAGGGCAGGAAGTCAGCTGGGGTCATAGGATCCCAGCAAGATAAGCATCCAGTTTGCTCTTGAAGGTGTTTAATGTAGGCGCTTGAACCACCTCCGGCGGCAGGCTGTTCCAAACCTTGGGGGCTCGGACAGTAAAGAAATTCTTCCTTATGTCCAGCCTGAAACGGTCTTGTAGTAGTTTATGACCATTCGACCTAGTCGTCATCCCTTGGGGCACTCTGGTGAACAAATGTTCCCCCAGATACTGGTGGTCACTCCTGATAAACTTATAGGTGGCCATCAGATCACCCCTGAGCCTTCGCTTTTCCAGGCTAAAGAGCCCCAGGGCTCTCAGCCTGTCATCGTAGGGTCTGCTTCCCTGACCTCTGATCATGTGCGTGGCTCTTCTCTGGACTCTCTCAAGCTTCTCCACATCCTTTTTGAATTGTGGAGCCCAAAACTGGACGCAGTACTCCAGCTGCAGCCTCACTAAGGCCAAGTACAAGGGGACAATGACGTCCCGGGATTTGCTTGAGAAGCGTCTATGGATGCAAGCCAGCGTTTTGGTCGCTTTACTAGCCGCAGCATCGCACTGCAGGCTCATGTTCATCTTGTGGTCAATGATGACCCCCAAGTCTCTTTCTTGCATAGTGCTAGCCAACATAGCACTGCCAAGCCTATAAGGATGCTGCGGGTTTTTCTTCCCAAGGTGGAGAACCTTGCATTTATCGGCGTTGAACACCATCAGATTCTCATCCGCCCACTTGCTGAGCCTGTCCAGGTCAGTCTGGATCACCCGCCTGTCTTCTGGTGTGGATGCTTTGCCCCAAAGTTTGGTGTCATCAGCGAACTTGGCCAGTCCACTTCTGACTCCAGGGTCCACATCATTAATGAAGATGTTGAACAGTATGGGTCCAAGGACAGAGCCCTGGGGGACCCCACTGGTCACAGGACACCATGATGTGTGACTTCCATCAATTACTACCCTCTGGGTCCGACCCCAGAGCCAATTTTCCAGCCAGTGGATGGTGGAGGACCCAAGGCGACAATTGGCCAGTTTCTCCAAGAGGTGATCATGGGAAGCCAGATCAAAGGCTTTTTTGAAGTCAAGATATATGATATCAATCTCTTCTCCCTTGTCCAGGTGATAGGTCACCTGGTCGTAGAAGGAAATGAGATTGGTCAAGCAAGACCTACCCGCAACAAACCCATGCTGGCTATCCCTTAAGATGTTGGCGTCGGCCAGTCCATTAAGGATGGCCTCTTTAATAAACTGTTCTAAGATCTTCCCCGGGATAGAAGTCAGGTTCATGGGCCTATAGTTAGCTGGATCCACTTTCCTCCCTTTCTTGAAGATAGGCACCACATTGGCCTTCTTCCAGTCTTCGGGCACTACACCAGAGCGCCAAGAGTTTTCAAAGATCCGTGCTAGAGGCTGGGCTATGATGCTCACCAGCTCCTTGAGTACCCTGGGGTGAAGATTGTCAGGGCCGGCTGACTTGAAGGTATCCAGCTTCTCAAGATGTTCCTTCATGAGTTCAGCATTAATGGAGGGCAGGGGATCACCCTCACCTGGACTTCCCTGTCCCGTAGCGGGCATGGGCGTCCCATGGGACTGATGAAAGACCAACACAAAGTACCTATTTAATAGGTTGGCTTTTTCCTGGGAGTCAGTTGTCAGTTGCCCCATCTGGTTCAGCAGGGGTCCAATGTTGCCCCTGCTTTTCCTCCGGCTCCCCACATATCTGAAAAAGGACTTTTTATTGTCCTTGATGCTCAAAGCTAGTTGGAGTTTCCTTGGCTTTCCTGGTCTGCTCCCTACAGGACCGGACCAGTGCAGAATAATCCTCCTTGGAGGTGACTCCCATCCTCCATCCTTTGTAGGCCTTTCTTTTTAGCCTCAGGAGGTCTGCTAGGTCCCTGGAGAGCCAGCGGGGCTGCTGTGCCCTCTTGCTGCCTTTCCTCCGAGATGGAATAGACTTAGCTTGTGCATTGAGGATCGCTCCCTTGAGGAGCAACCACTCTTCTTGAACTCCCCTATCCCCATGGTCATGGTCCCTTAGGGCCTCAAGGACAAGCCTCCTGAGTTTGTCAAAGGTGGCTTTCCTGAAGTCAAGGACTTGCGTGTTGCTGACTGACTTGCCAGCTTTTCGGCAGATGGTGAAGGTGATTAGCTCCTGGTCGCTGTCACCCAACTTCCCATCGATCACTAGGTCACCGACTAGGTCATCCCCAGTAGCCAGTACCAGGTCGAGCAGCGCTTTGCCTCTCGTTGGCCCATAGACTTCTTGAGTCAGGTAGAGGTCATTCACGCACGAGAGGAAGCTTTGTGACCGCTCAGATTTTGCTGAGCGATCCTCCCATGAGATGTCCGGGTAATTGAAGTCACCCATGATAACCATGGTCCTGGAGCATGCTGCCTCAGCCAGTTCCTGGGCAAACTCCTGGTCAAGCTCAGGACTTTGGGTGGGAGGTCTGTAGTAGACTCCCACCATTGTGTCCCCTGTGCCGTGTTGCCCACGGATTTTAACCCACAGGGTCTCCAGTCCTCCACCCTGGCCACCAATATTGGCTTGCAGGGACGTGTAGCTTTCCTTAACATAGAGAGCTACACCCCCGCCCCTTTTCTCTACATGATCCCTCCTGTACAGGGTATAGCCATCTTATTATATTATGATATGATGATATTAATCATTAGGACAATGGGATTTGGAAACAAATTTCTGAATGCAATGTGGCATGCTGCACATTCAAAGGAAGAGTACAGGCAAGAGGTCAGTGTCAAAAAAATGTGTCCAAGGGACCACAGAACTAATACCAGTTACAAACTCTGCATATACCTACATGGTTTAGAATCAGGTGGCACCCAAAACTGGAAAAACTGCTACCATTCTACAGGGATATTATATGAGGCTATAAAAGTATGGAATCTTAAGAATTGTGGCCACTAAGGGTCTGTTTCCAAAATCTCTGAAATGACTGCAAATATTTCCTCAGGTTTGGATGGGCGTGTAATACCCATTTGAAAAAGATAAATATAGTCAAAAATAATGAAATGAACTTAAAATATTTTTGACTTCATATACTAAGATAATTATTTTGGGAAATTCATTGTTTTATTAGAAAGCTGTTGCTTTCCTTCAAACAAACTTCCCTGTTGAACAACTGCAGTGAGCATTTCGTCAAATACCTTTTCTTTTAGGATTTGTTTAAAATGTATTTGATTGTTTAATGGAACAGTTTGACAAATCTAGTCTATTTATTTTAGGACTAAAGAAAAGTAGATGAAGCTTCAGTCATAGCCACATGAAGTATTTTTACATGAAAGAACAATAAAGAGCTAAATTATTTTCATTTGAGCTTGTGTTGTACGGCCAGAAGGACAGATGTAGAAGAGAGACTTGTACATGACATATTCAGCAAAAAGCACAAAGCTATAGATTTTTCAAGGTTTTTTGCCTGAAGAAACTGCTATTGAAAGTATTTTTGTTCTTTTCAAGTGTCCATTGGACAATGAGGCAGAAAAGAAAAATATCTTCAATAAAACAAGGACTTGGACTTCTGAAAAAGCAACTATACTTATTAAAAGCACAAAGATTTCATATGTACATACATATACATACATAGATTCTATTTCTAGCTTAATAATAGTGAGCTAATAATAGTGTGTTGGTGCTACATTGTTTTTTAAAAAAACCTTTAGCAGTCTAGAATTTTAAAAAAGCAAAAACCTAATCACAATGAATCTGTAAAGTGACATTCTTTTACCCTTCCATTTCCAACTTTGCTGGGTTCTTGTTGGCATTTAACTATAGGTCCGTGCTGGAAACTATGCAGTTGCATACCATCCAAGGGAACATCAATAGGCATGGAAGGAAATGTGAAGACAATGGACAAAGAACTCAAAGCTAGCAGACTAGAAGGGATGGGGAAGATCAGTGATGATGATCTGGGGAGAATTTGAGAGAGTATGTTATCATACTTTAGAAAACTCCCCTCTATATGTATCTCATTCTGTACATGAAGTTTATGTTCTCATTGATTGGTAGTTCTTACATTTGGAATGAAGTTTGTGAGCAATGTGTTGTTGCTCATTTTGACTATGTTAGTGCATCTCCATGTGTGGCAGACTGCACAGTAACCAGCTTTACTGTGCAGTCCCACACAGTTAATTTTAGCTGCTACTGCACACTAGTGTCAGCATCATGGTTCATGCCTGGCAATGCCACGTCATTGTAGCAACAAACTATGGCACAGTAGTTCATTGCTACAGCAACATAGCATCTCATGTAGATGTGCCCAGTGAGTAATTAATATTTAGGCCTCACCAGGCTGCTTCCATCAGGAGGAGAAGTTGCTTACATAAAAAGAGGTACTGCTTTGGTGCATAATATATTTATAAAGAATATACACAAAGTCCTGTTTCTGTGACACATCAGAAACACAAAACAGTAGTATTTTTGCTCACTGGTTTTAAGCTGACTGTTCTAGGTAGTCAGATGTCCAAAGAAGCTTGGTCCATCTCTTCCCTCCAGGACTATTTTGAACTTTGCTTTCTGTCTACTACTTTTCTGTGCTAGCTCTCAGTCAGCTTGCCCAAACATTTGCAATTAATCCCAAGGAAAACTATCTTACTCTCTCTGGTTCAGTTCTTGCTCAAAATGTATTGTGTGGGTCAGTGTCTTTGGCTATGGACTGATTCTGATTTTTGGTACATAAAAGACACATCTGCACATGCAATTAATGCTATTTCACTTCACTGCACAGTAAATTTACTACCTACCTATGCAGATAGTAAATTTACCTCACAGTAGACTAATTTAGTGTGCAGAAAGTACATGCACATGTAAATGGTGACACTTTACTGCACAGTAGATTAGTTTAATGAGCATTAAAACATCACGTGTAGAGACAGACAAAGGGACTTAATGACTTCTTCGATTTATCCTGAATGAAGTGTGGTTAGCGCACACATCAGTTTTGACCAATTCTGCAACTGATGAAAGTCATTTATACTTAAAAACATATAAAATATTCACACTGTGCCTAATCATAAAAAGGAGATTGGAGGAATTAAAAGAATGAAAGTAAAGTTTAATACATTGTTGTGTACAGTTAGTGATTATATATTTCTTTAATAGCTTATTGGTTCTTTTCTCTCCCATTAAGTACTGTTTTCTAGGCATCTCTTTACTGGAAGCTTAGTCTGGGAAAGCTTTAAGCTACAAAAACAGTCATGTAGATTTAGTAATAACTGACAATCTGAATCAATACAGAACCACAGCTCTAATGTGATAACATGACCTTTCTTTGGCTTCACCCTTCATATGACTTGTAAAACAAAGGTCCTGACAAGTTATGCTCAAGAATGATTTCATGACACATTTAGCAATAGCAGCATTAGTCTTTTTGCCTTGACAGATTTCAGTCAGGAAACTACAATGTGTGTACTGTACCTAAAGTCACCGTTTCAATTGGATGAATTTTTCACTTCCTATCTCAACTGCTGAGAGTGTTACTATACTGTAAAGAGGATTAAATAGTCACCATGTCATAATGCAGAAGCTGTTACATTCCAGTAGTGGAACAAATCCAGAGTGTAGAGAAAGTCTCTGCATCCTGGCTGTGAAAATCGTGGTGCAGGATTTCCTAGACCTTGATGGCCGGGAAAGCGGGGATTTGTCAGTGCTCTGGCTTTGGGGCATAAGGAATATCAGAGAAGCTATGGTCAGAAACCCAGCGTCTAGGTTACTTCTCATTCTATCATGGCTGTTTGTTGGCACTATGAAGAAAAATGACTGATTACTAGGGAGAGAAAGATCGAATTTGATGTTTTCTTTATGCTTCTGGCTCAGTAAGTGTATTTGCATTCTTTATACCAATCATAACTAACAGTTTTCTGTACAGAACATAAAGCAACATATTCTGTTCCTCCTTTTTCCTGACCTAGCCTCCACCCTGCCCTCTGCAATTAAGGACACAATGAACATTTTCCAATTGTAATGTGCTCATTTTCTATTTTAAGAACATATGTATTTTGATTTGACGACTTTTATTCATCATAGTTGGAGACTACAGTGCCAAGGACATGCATTTAAAACGGATGATTACCATGGGAAGAAAGATTAGATTGGGTGCCTTTTCTTTTTCAGCAAGCTTAGTGAGGGGACTAGGAGGCAAAATCCTAGTGCACTGGGAACACAAGAATTCATAGTTTGTCAATCAGTCATACATACTACAGGTTTTAAAGTGTCCTAGGATCAAAAGTATTAAATAAACTGAGGCTTAAATGTACAAATGTGCCCAATAATTTGGATGCCTCATGTTTAGGTTTACTCCTGGGAATTTACCATAGTCTACACACCATTACTTTTATTCAGGTCAGAATTTTATAGGGTTCTTTCCAAGGGTTATCCAGACTACGGCTTGCTCCTTTGCTTCCTCTGGCTATAAAACCAAGACCAGGTTTTCTTCCATGAACTTTTATGTACCAGATATTGTCCTAAATTATTCCTTGGCAGAGGAGTATTTTTCTCCCTGTTTTGAATTGTTGAGCTTCTATGTAATCCACATGGTCTAAATTTATTTGTCCTTCTTCATAAACAAGACATTTTCTAACATCCTTACTTCATGTTGAAACATAAGGGTAAATATCTATACATTCTTACTGACTTCCCCTTTCTAAGCCATTAAAAGGAGCAAAATATGCTGGTCTCAGTCTGTTCAGTACTATTCTACACAGATTGCCAACTGTTGCTTCAACAACTGATTGAACTCCTTCATTGTCCCAATAGACTTAAGGTATCAAAGGGTGATATGGCTCTTGTGGATCCCTACTAGAATCTCGCCAACTTGCAGAAAAAAAAAAAAAAAATTGGTCTCTGTGGGTGCATCTACACATGCACTTTACTGTGGAGTAGACTAATTAGTTTTGCAGTAAAGTGTCACCATCTACACATGAGCTGGTATTGGGGTGCAGTAAATTAATTAACTCTGCTGTATGATAGTACTGTCAGGGACACATGTGCCCCAGCAAGCCCTTCTGCTGCCCAATGCCTCTATCTGGAGCCTGGAGCTGGCTCTCTACATTTCTTGGCAGCCTGGGGCTGCTCCACTCCTGTTCAAAGTGCTGGAGTCCCAGGTATACATGTAGATGCCACACTTGGGAGCAGATGACTGGCACAACCTGCCCCAAGTTCATTGCTTTGTTTTAATTGCAAGTGTAGATGCACCATGTGTAAATCATCCAAAACTGCATTTATTTCCAAAACCATCCTTCTGCTCACTAAAACCATTTTATTCCTTACTCTGAAAATTTCAGGCAATTTTATAAAACAGTCCCTAACTACTTAGAAATATTGATTGCCAGTCTCAGTTTCAGCCAGACATTCTAGCTTATTAAGAACAATACATTTAATAGGCTCACCTTTCAAATAGAAGTACACCAGTTTCTTGGGGTAGGGGTAAGAACTGTGAAATGCACACAAGTATCACATTTACTGTACCCATTTCCTTCAGTGAGTCTGAATGCCCTCAACAGGAATCATCTATTTGCTAGGTAAAGATTTCTGTTTTGCAAGAAAATCACTTTGTCTTCTGTACATATTCACCAGTTTCAAAATCATGCCACAACCTCTCAGAGAATCCTTTAGCCATTTATCTGGTCCAGTCTCTGCAGTAGGAACCCTAACCCAAGACTCCAACTCCTAGTTGGGCATCCACATCACTAGGTCAGTGACATTCTTCCTCTCCCTCTCTCCAGTTCTAATATCCTTGTGTTCTTGTGGAGTACCACAGCTTCCACAGAAAATTAAGAAGGATGTCTCCATTCTATCATGGCAATTAGGAAACTCTGAAAAGGTGAGAGATGTGTATGTGAACTTCTTTAATTCTAGGACAATATTATACCTTAGTCTTCCACTTCTGGACCCCAGAAGGCTGCAGAGGATCCCCACCCCCTAGTGCCTAATCTGGAAAGTGCAGGGAGGCTCAGCTTCCCCCCACCTCCCACACCAAATACTGCACTTCTGTCATGTTTAACAGTACTGTAACTTTATCGTGCTATAAAAAGTGCTCTAAATTACAGTGCTTTAAAATGTGCAGAGAGTACTTCTGTATACACCCTAATGCTTTCATCATTAGGCTATTATACAAAAGGTTAAGGGGTTTAGGTCCTCCTCTGGTTGTCTTAAAAAAAATAAGCAAGCCAGACCCCCATTTCTGAAGAAAAGACTTAGACACAACATGCCAGGGTATAGTTTCAGAAAATGAATCCCAGTTTCACAGAAGCCCTTAAGCCAGGATGTCAAACAAACCCCTTTAAGTGTTTCTATTGGCTGGTTTAGAAGTTTTCCCATTACTGCCATTCAGGATGCTTGCTTAGGTGAATCCATTACTTAGGGTCCCAATTCTCTCTGTTTACTATATAGTGAACTAAGTGCTGCATGTAACATGTTTAAATCCCTTTTTGGATGTTAGATTTGCTGTAACAACCTACCACCTTCTCAATTCCTTTGTGTTCTTGTGTCAATACAACCCTCAAACTATAAGCACTGTGTCACGGCGGGGTCCTACAGGAGGGCCGTAATCTCCTCAAGGCCCCCTTCCCTTGCCAAGTTGGCCCAAGGGCACCCTCAGATTCTCACCTGCCATGTCTTTGATGTTCCAATATATATTAGGGAGGCTGCCTCATGTCTCCTTGGACACGGTTACTTCTGGCCCCGTGAACTCCCAGACTCTTCGTGGGTCTCACTCTACGATGGGTGCTTTCAGGGGCACCCTAGCCTTCAGGGCTATGCATGGCTCCAACCACCCCTTATACCACGCCCCAAGCCTCACAGCTGGAATAGACTTTGTTCAATCTCTCTCTTTCTCTCTGTTTCCACACTCTCCTCTCATGGCCTTCTCAGTCAAGCCACCTTCCTCTCGGGGGCTCTCCTATAATACCACCCTCTCTCGGGGGCTCTCCTATAATGCCACCCTCTCTCGGGGGCTTGCCAGTAAGCTGTCCCCTTCTCTAGGGCTTGCCATGCCCGCTCTGGGGCTTTTCCACAACACCCCCTTCTCTGGGGCTTCTCAACTGCCCCTCTCTGGGGCTGGGGTCTATGCACCCTGAAAGCTGCGCCCTCACTGGCACTGGGGTCCTCACACTCTGCTGTGAGTCTCCTATGAGGCCTCCTCCAACCCCTAATAGCCTCACCCGAACCACCGGTGATAAACAACAACACAACACAAGCCTCTTGGCTATAATGTAAACATAAGCCACCCGACTATAACAACTTTCAGTCCTATCAGTGACTCTAACTCTCAACAGTGTTAGGTGATGCTCCTGAATCAGACTTCACCTCTCTCCCATAGCAGAGAGCTCCTTCCTCTTTGGTGACTGGCAAGGAACTGCCTCTGGCCTCCTGCCTATGATTTATATAGGAGCCAGGCCCTGCCCTTTTCAGTCAGCTGACCTCCTGGTTGCCCTGGCAACCCACAGCTGGGCTCCTTATTCCCTGCTAGGGCTCTTTCCCTGGCAGTTTCCCCCCTTTAGGAGCAGGGCATCTCAGTGCCCTGTGACACACTGGCATCCATTTCAAGTAGCAGAGTGGCTTTGGAACACAAACTAAATACAAGCAGTGAGAAAAGGTATTGTCAGTTTTGAAAATGCTAAGTCACCTGGTTTCCCTTTCTTTCCCTATCCAAGCAATGCTTTCACAAAGCTGGCAAGCCACCTGTGCTAGGACAGAGTCCTGCTGTAGCACGATGGAGGCCCCAGGGGCAGCCATGACACCCTCTGGTGGCTAAACACCTCTAGTCTCACTCCAGCTCCTTGGGGTACTCATTTATTTAACCTCAGCTGCCACACCTTGCTTTAGCTAATAATAGTTAGGGAGGCTGCCCCAGGAATCTAAAGTGAGCCTCAGACCCTCTGCTCCTATCTGTTATTTCATGTGCCTGACTGGCATCCATTTCCTCTCTGACCCTTAAATTGTGGTCCTCCTGGCCCTATGCCCTTAGGGCACAAGCTGCTTTAAGGGTGATAATCGTGGCATCCAACCCCGCCTCCCCCCCATGTCTCACAGACGTTATTCTGAAAATGTTCTGGGTCTTCCTGCAGATGCCTCTTACCTCTTGGCTTTAGCCTACTGTTATTCTGGCTGTAGGCCTCCAGCCATGGCCCATTTGTTCTCGCCCAGATTGTTGGCTGTAGCCCTCTATGTCTGCTGGGCTCTGGACCCTTGTCTCTGGTCTTGTCCTTCTTGGACTCTTCAGTCCCCTGGGGTCCAAGACCCAGGCAAGGCCTCTCAGCCCCCTGGGGTCCCTGACTCAGGGGAGGTTGACCGTGGCCACTCAGCCCCCTGGGTCCCTGACTCAGGTGAGGCCCCTCTTGTGCCACACAGCAGCCTTATGGTTCCTGACCACTACAGGGCTCTATGCAGGGTACCAGTCAGGTGCCCCTATGGCCTCCATGCCACAATCCAGTGCTCTAATTTCAATTTAAATGCAATGCAAATACAAAAAAAATGCTTCCAACAAAATATCCCCCACTGTTGGTTTATGCTATCCTTCAAGCCCGGTCTCAGCCGTGGCTCCCTGTTGCATGACTTTGTATAGCTTATTGTATCTGCTATTTCTGCTCGTCAGAAACATTTTGAGAAAAAGTACGATTCATTTATGCTATAGACAAACAAAATTTTTCACAAATAAGCTTCTCTTGAGTCTAAATGCAACTTTCAATGCTTACCCCCATCTCTTTTGCTGCAATGCTACCACTGAAGGTGGCAATAATCACAGTCTTTTTGCCCCTGGGGTCCAGACAACTTGTTCAAAGTAACCCATTCTCACCTTGCCACTAGGACCAAAGCTTTAAAGGCAAACTCAAGTCTCAATTTTTAGGACTCCTTTCCTGGCATTAATTATACCTTTATTTACTATATTTTAATACAAAATTATTAATAGCTGTTCAAGCTTCCTGATCTAAATCCAAGGTCCACATCTCATAGAATCATAGAATCAGCAGGTCCAGATGCTCTCCACCCCAGGGTGTTGAGGGAGCTAGCAGGGGTTATTTCAGGGCCCTTGGCAGGGCTTTACAAGTGCTCGTGGTGCTCAGGCCAGGTGCCAGATGATTGGAAGATAGCCAATGTGGTCCCTATCTTTAAAAAAGGGAGGAGGGAGGACCCGGGCAACTATAGGCCCATCAGTCTTACCTCAATCCTGAGGAAATTCTTTGAGAAGATCATCAAGGAGCATCAAGCATGGTTTCATTAAGGGCAGGTCATGTCAGACCAACCTGATTGCCTTTTACAATCAGGTCACAAAAGCATTGGATGCAGGTGTCGCCGTGGATGTAGTCTTTCTGAACTTCAGCAAGGCCTTTGACACTGTCGACCACCCCATCCTCATTAAAAAACTAGGTGACTGTGGCATCAATGCCTACATAGTCAGATGGATTGTGAATTGGCTGAAGGGTCAGACTCAGAGGGTGGTGGTGGACGGGTCATATTCGACCTGGGGTAAAGTGGTCAGTGGAGTCCCCCAGGGCTCATTCCTTGGTCCCGCGCTGTTCAATTCCTTTATCAGCGATTTGGAAGACGGGGTGAAAAGCAACTTGTTCAAATTTGCTGATGATATCAAAATATGGGGAGAGTTGGGCACATTAGTGGGGAGGGAGAGACTGCAGCAAACCTGGATAGGTTGCAGGGGTGGGCTAACAAAAACAGGATGAGTTTCAATACTGACAAGTGCAGGGTGCTGCACTTGGGCAGTAGTAACCAGCAGCACACTTATAAGATGGGAAACTCCCTTCTTGAGAGCACGGAGGCAGAAAGGGGTCTTGGAGTCATTATTGACTCCAAGATGAACATGGGCCAACAATGCAAGGTCACGGTCAGCAGGGCTAACCGGACCCTATCGTACATCCACAGGTGCATCTCAAGTAGGGCCAAGGAGCTGGGAGTTGAGTCTGCAAGGAGAATCCAAAGCCAAAATCCAGTAACAAGCTCAAAGCAGGGTCAGGAACCAGGGAAGCCAAAGACGTTGCTAGAATCTGAGTTACTCAGGGACTGAAGACCAATGTCTTGTACAGCAAAGTTTAGATGCTGGAAAATCTCCTTAAAAGCAGCTCTAGAACCAATGGGAGGGAAGGGGCTGGGTGTTGGCTGGTCTTGATTATTGTAACTGGGTTAGCTGCACTTAACAAGGGTTGCAGGGCAGGAGCCTACCTGAGCTTTACAGAACTGGCCCAAGCTCCAGTGCAGGAGCTTTATAGCAGAGACTCTGGAGGGCAGGGCTAGGATCCAGAATGATTTGGATAGACTGGAAAACTGGTCCACAGTCAATCAGATGAGATTCAACAAAGACAAATACGAAGTCCTTTATTTGACACAGAATAACCTCATGCACTAATACTGTCACCTGAAGTGTGTGTGTGTGCTTGAAAAGGAGAAGTCTCTCTAACACCATACACTGCTGTTCTTGAGAAGCTGGAAGAAACAGGTAGTCTCCCTTCAAGTATTGCGCTAAGAACATTGCAACCCGAGTGCTTTGGACTAGTGAGATCCCAGCTCTCGCTCTCTCTTTTCTTTCTAGGCATAGATTTCTGAACCTGAACTGTATTAGTTAAGCTTGAGCTAAGTTTCCCCAAATACTTAGTGAAACCAGGGTAACACTGCAATTGTTTGTGTTTGTTTTTTCGTTTGCATGTCTGTTACTACTAGTGCCATTATATATTTCATATATGTAGCAATAAATAACTTTTGTAGTCAAACTGGTAGTAACTGGGTATATTTTTTCCTTCTCTACTTCTCCTTCCCCACTTGCTCTGCAGCAATGTTTCTTTTACCTAAGCTAAAGATCCCTGTGAAGCCCAAAAATACTGTGGGGCCTGTTCATCAAGAGGCTAAAGATTGGGATGTTCTGAGTTTGAAACACATAAGGGGATCAGCTTGTACAGGCTGATTGACCCAGTTTGGCTCAGATGTGACCTAATGAACTGAATGCTGGCCCATGAGGGTGTCAGCTGGACACCCAGCTGGATTCAGAGGGATTCTGTTTACCTGTGTGCTTGTGTCTGACTGCAGTTTATTGTTGCTCTGATGAACTGATTCTTGGCATATGAGGGTGTCAGCCTGTCCGTGCTGATCAACCCTGCCGGATCAAGCGGCCAAGTTAATCTGTGTGTGTTTGTGTGTGTATGACTGATTTGGTGACTGGAGAAACCCAGCCCCATTGAAACTGAGTCCTGCAAGATAGCTCCTTTGGGGGTGAGGACTTGCAGAAGCGGGATATACAGCTCCATATAGAAACACAAGTAACACAAGCAGCACATTAATAGAATTACCCAAACCCTAGAAACGTATCCCCAATAAATGAGCACACCCCAAGGTGATGGGCAAATCTGGTAACAATACAGACAGGGGAATGAATGGCTTGTCTGCAGAAGTGTGAACTTGGAGTACTGCAGAAAAGGACATGGAGTTATTGTGAACCATTAGCTAAGCCAACAGTGTGCTATTGTTGCATAAAAGGCTCAGCATACTGGGCTGTATTAACAGGAGTGTCACTTGCAAATCAAGTGAAGTGATTCTCACATTTTATTCAACACTGCTGAGGATTCGCCTGGAATACTATATCTAGTTCTTGGTCCCCACACTTCAAGAAGGACATGGATAGTTGCAAAGAGTATGGTCAGGGGCTTGGGAAATAAGACCTGGACTTTTTGTGGTCTCCATTTGTCAATCTTGATATACAAGTCCAACACAAAAAAAGTCAGTCACCAATTTATACTACAAATCCTCACTGGTATTTGAGTGTATCAGGTACATATCCTGCAGGTCCTCAGCAATTCAAGTGAAGTTCCTTCCTTTCCTGTCCTAGGTCTCATCTATGTCCTGACCAGATTAAATTAATTCCTAGCTTTAAATCACATATTGAGGGCTTGTACCTGGTCTGTATAACCCATTCTTTGTTTTGGGAGTAAATTCTGCAGCATCATCAAATCTAGGTCTGTCAAAGTTAAAATTCTATTCTTTGTTCAGTTTTTATTCCATTTACCTGGACTATGCTATTGAATTGAGGCAAATACATTTCCTTGGGAATTCTTTCTTTAATAAGGTAAATATGTCCATTATTTGAAGAGGGGCTTCATTTTATTTCTTCCCTTTTAACTTATGTAGGTTAGAAAGTTCATACTGATTTTGCACAACCATTGTATGAGTTGAACATAAATATCACTCTTCATTTAAGATATTAAACAAACTGGGACCTTCATGTGCCAATGTGTTCACTAAGAAGGCTTCCTCATGTTTTGGGGTCCACCATGCGACAAGAGATGTCTTAAGTTATTCCTTCATGAAACAATGTATCTTAAACTCAATAGAATTCAACAGAATAATTCCCTGTGCAAATAATCTGTGAAGTTTAGTGCAGACCCTGCCCCTCCCCTATTCTCCAAATCACTTCATTATCATTCAATATGAATTAATCGTGGTGAGTGGATCTTGAGAATATTTGGAATGTTTTGAAAGTTTTATGGGGTGCTTTAATAATAATGCTTTCTGTTTCAGCTTTATGAATAATGCAGATATTTTAAAGCTAAGACTTAAATATCAAAAGTGAATAACTTTCTAGTATAGAAAAAATATTAGAGTTTGCATTTCAGATAAACTACATTGTCATCAATTTAGACAAATGAAAGGTAACAGTTTCTCTATACTGTTCTAAAAAGATTTTTTTTTTAATAGTAAGCTTTCATGTGCAGCACAATTATTCAGATGTAGATTGTATTTTTACCTCAAAAAAATATTATATCGCTTGTACCGGGATGTAATTTGGCACAGAAAGCCTTTATATTGTCAATGCCAAAGAAATTAAGAGATTTGCATTGTATCATAATTTATAAGACCATCTAATAATTATAACTGTCAAAAAATAAAAGAGATTTCTTATTGGTTTCATTCGCACCAATCTTAGATCAACACTGAATTTACTATATGATATGAACTATTATGACAACTATCTCATTTTTGACAACATGAATAACCTGCTAAAGTAGTAGTTAGTTAGCAAAAATAAAACTATGTTATTCATGTTGTCATTTTTATAACATTTTCTCTAAGCCCTTAGCAGTTTTTTATTACTGTTTGTTCTCAGAAAAAAAACTGATGATACATGTGAATCACCTTTAGAATGGTCTTTTTTGTTGTTGTTGTTGTTGTGGTGGTGTTGGGTTTTTTTTAATTGACTATTGGTAAAGTCACAAATGCTGCTCAAAGTAGGGATCAGAAACTTAAGGTTGAGAGGAAAATAAAGCTTTGGGATGGGAGGAAAATTAGGTTCATGGGATGCCTTGCATGACTTCTTGAATTGTATTTACTGATGTGGCATATATAGTCTTTGTGTAAAAGTACCACCATTCAGAGATTCACACAGATTCACAGAAGTTTAGGGGTGGAAGGGATCATGAGATCATTGGGTCAGCATCCCTGCTCTGGGCAGGAAAGACTGCTGAGGTCAGATAAGCCCAACCAGGTATTATGCTTCTGTGCATTGTAGCATTTAATATAAATGTAATTTTGAGATTATCCTAATATTATAACTGAGGCTGTTTTAGTAAGGCAGCGATTAACTTTAAGTGAGGATGACTTTTTACACTTAGAATTATTGAGAATTCTTATATGACAGGGGTTTGTTGACTCATCACACTTGCTTAAGTTCTCTGAGGCTTGGGAGCCAGGCCTCAACCAGGCAATTGTGAATTTAATTTTTAAAAGAAAAGGTCTAGCATGAAGTAACACCTTAAAACAGGTAGAATATTTCCCACTGAGGAGAAATTAGGAAAGAGGTTGTATATTGTATCAGTGAATCTCCATGTCTGAAAAGATTCAGATATATTAATTAGATCCAGAAAGATTTCTGCTCTAGCAAACTTGCACTTTTTGGGAGCAGGAAGTTATTAGCCTCTAGTTTCAGTCTCAGAATCAAAGAGGTGACTAGCCAGATAAGCAAGTGTACTTAATCCTGCCTCAAGAGCATGTCTTTTGTCTTTGTGGATACAGAAGAGGGGGTAGATCTGATGTAATCTTCTTATGTAATCTTTTTTATGGTATATCTAGCTTTTGCAAACTATATCTAACTGAATACTTAAGGCAACTTACTGGTGCTGGGAGGGGTATGGTATGTGTGTGTTAAGAGATGCTTGCAGAGCACAGTGTGTGGGATGCGGAGGATTCCTGAAATGTCTCCCTAACACCAGCAGGATAATGTCTCCCTGACACCTGTAAGATAGCAAGAAGTTCAGAAAAAGGTCTCATTATAATGCTAAAAATCACACCCCTGGGCAGAGCAAAAGTATGTTAATGAAACATATATGTATGTAAATGAAATACATGGCTAAAACATAGGTATAGAGACATGCTCAGTAGAGAACGTCTTATGTCAGTGGCTTGTAACCAATCACTCAGCGATACACTTGCAAACATGTATAAAAGGTACCCAAAGGTAGAAACTGGTGTGCTTGTTTTGCGAACGATCGCCAAGCACCCCTCTCTGAGCAGACTTGAAACAATAAAGATTAAGTTGGATCCTCCACCCCTGTGTGTTTATTTGCAAAAGCGCACCGGGCACGAACTCACACTGTCCTTTGGAGACAACAGATCCACAGCCAAACCAGGCTGAGAAAGGTCAGCTGACAGGAAATCTTGAAGGAGACCCTGACAGAAAGGTTAGAGGCAGGGTCTGCTTTTACCCTGTTGAATCTGGCAAGGGGATGCATCTTTGCATTTAAGATGCAGCATAAACTCAGGTTATTCCTCTGATATTTTGTTTTGTATTTTTACCCTTGTATCTCTGTACCCAGTTATTGATTTCTTATGCCTGTTCTTGCTCTTTAAAAAACTCTTTTTTTGTTACCTTTACAAACCATTTGCTGTCAGTATCACCTGTAATTCCAGAGTATCTGGATATTCTATGGAAAGGAGGGAACCATTGTTTCTGAGTGCATGGCCAGGCAAGAGCGTAATCCTTCTAGATGGCAAAATCCTGCTGCTAAGTCCTGGCAAGCTCTGAGCAAGACAGGTAGGACTGAGGCACCACAGGTTAAAGATTTGGCCTATGGCAGACCTCAGCTGACTCAGTAGTCAAGCAACAAACAGCAGAGAGGAGTTTGGGGCAAAAGGGCGCCTTAAATAGGGTTACCTTATTTCAAGTTCCAAAAAAGAGGACACCTGGGAAGGTGCCCCTCACTCCCAACCCACAGCTCCCTGCCTCACCAGTGCCCTTGATTCCCAAGCCGCAGCCCACCTCAGACCTGTTGGTGCCCTTCACTCCCAACCCACAGCACCGTGCTCCCCCCAGCTCTAGTGGAGGGGGCCTTGGCTGGCTCATACAGGTGGCAGTGCTGAGAGTCTAGTCCTGTAATGGGCTGGAGGGAGGAGGAGGAGAGGCCTGTGGCCCTATTTGGGCTGGGGCTCCCATGCCACACCAGGTGCTCTGGCTATGCTCTCACCGGGGCAGCATCTTCCAGGTGCCCTGTGCCTACAATCATGGGCACCAGCCCCAGAGCCACTGGCTGAGACATGCAGCTCCCCCTACCTCTGAAGGCTCCCCCTTCCCTCTTCCCCCGATCCCTGATAAATATGCATGCTGCTAGGGCAAGCCAGGAAATGCAGTTCTTCCAGCAAAATCCTAGACATTTGTTAAAATTAAAAAAAAAAAACAGCCCAGATGGAGATTGGAGGATCCAAAAAGAGGACATGTGCAGGAAAACCCAAATATATGGTAACTCTAACTTTAAAGATGTAGAAGCACCCCAGGAGTGTGTCTCAAAGGTGCATCCAACTGCATCCAGGGCAAAGGAATGCAACACCAAAAATTAAGTATTTTAGTGGAAAATGTCAAGAAAAATTATCAAGCTGCAAAAAGAATCTAAAAGATATATGATACCAATAGAATGATACCCACTCTCTCATCAATGATTACAAATAACTCCTCTTGTAAAGGCTCATAGTCAGATCCTCAGCTTGTGTGAGTCATTTTTGCTTGGCTGAACTTTGGCAGTTAGCTCCATATGTATAAGAGCCAGTTCTTTCTTCTTATTTTTAATGCATGAGTGTAGAATTTCATCCATGTTTCATTGCACAAGACCTACTGTAATTACATTGACAAAATTAACAAAAACAATTATTTCCAATTTCCTCCAGGAAGTTATTTGCCATGTCTGTCATTCCATTCTGAATGTCAGAATCCCTTCACCTCAGTGTGGATTTGGGAACATAGTGTATTTATCTTCTAACAAAACATCCCTTGTGGTAGTCTGGATGAGGAATTTTTGTGGTGTACACCTTGAAAAGATGACTAGAAGGTTTGGACTAGTCATTAGGAAAAGAAAAAAAAAATCAGTGTGAGCATTCTGTGTGTGTCTTTTGAGGAAACCACAACTATTGTCCATCCTGAAAATATGAAGGAGACATGCAATGATAACATGCCTTGTTTTTTTTTTCTATTTTGAACTTTGTCTGTGACATTTCTATGGTCCAACTTTTAATCTTAAAACATGTCTTATGGAATCACTTTGGGATTCTTTAATTTATGGAAATTTCAGTTTGGCACCCTATTATCTTGGTTCCCTACAAGACTTGAATATCCCAGAATGAAATATTGCTTTCCCCCTAGGTGAACTGAGTAGTGTGCTATGCGAATCATATGACTGATGGGGTATTGTGGGAGATGTAGGTTGGTCAAGGTAAACCAGCAGTGTCCCTTTTTCTAAGCTGCACTACACATACACTATAATGAACCCTAAGACATGTTACTCCCGTTGTGCACCACTCAGCTCATTCATAGAGAAATGCATATTACAGTGTACGCTATGTAAATCCTTTAGGTTTCCCAGCCTGTAGGAGTCAGAGGGAACCCAAACTACATTTCTCTGCAGTCAAGACACAAGAAAATGAACTAGGAAAATATTTTAATTCAGTAAAATGAAATATTATGATCCAGGTCAAATTACATGCCATTTCTTTTTAACAACAACAGCTTTCCCAACAGAAAGTCTTGATGCTATGCAAACTGAATTTGCTAAGAAAAAAAAAAATATTGCAGAAGAATTTTCCCACCAGGTTATAATAGAGCCATTTTTTCCCCTTGACACATTTTACTGTATGACTCATTTCGTAACTGCACTTTGAAAGGACCAAACTTTGCACTTTTTCCAGGAAAGGCAACTTCTTCAATACCTAATCAATAAGAACAACATAGCAAAAACTTTCACTGTAGATTTATAAACCTCTACAAAAAGGTAGCATGAGGACTTACAAGCATAGTTAAGTTATAAAAACTGCATTTTCTAAGTTTACTCTTTTTCATGTTCATATAGAAAATCATAGTACAGGAACCCACCTCCCCTCAGCTAGCAGGAAGTTTTCAGCAAATTATACAGGCAGTTTTGAAGATAATACTAATAGGGACTCCCATATCTTAATGGTCCATAATAAACAGTCTCATCCTAGAAATTACGCAGGGCATTCAATTCTTTTCTGGTAGAAATTATGGGGGGCATTCAATTCTTTCCTGGTCATTTTGCCACTTATATATTGAAGGGTCTTCTATTGCTGGATGTGCTGCCTTGAAAATCTGGACGATTATTTATGTGTACAACAAAACAAGAGAGATATCCCTCTATATTTCTCTGGAAAATAACTGATGGGCAAGGGCACCAGGAAAGCTGGATGTTCAGGGATCTGGGCCCCCTCATCCTGAGGGGGCCTTTGAAACTAGGCCTCTCTCAGTTCCTCACAGGTGAGCCATTACTCAGCTACTTTTCCAATGGTCCTTTTGAAGATGGACCCATAAAAGGGAGGTCTGTGGGACCAGAAGGAAAGCAGCAAAGCAGATGTTATGTGGCTCACACACACACACACACTTTACACTCATTATTCTGAATTTGGTGCTCATGGGTTTTGGATTACTTCATTTCTGGGTATCTAAGGCCAGTACACATCCACAGGGGCCATGCATGCAGGCCCTGGCTGCCATTGTGCATGGTCACTCAGCATGCTTACACAGTTATCCAGTCACAAGGGTTATGTATAGCAATATAATACCTCAAGATGTATAAGTGCCAAAATGCCCTGTAGATGTTCAAATCTGGACATTTAGATAACCAAGGAAGAAATAGAGAGGAGCAGCGGCAGCTGCAGGGTGTAGCAAGGAATGACAGTGGAGCAGCTGCAGCATGGTGGAGCAGAGCTCAGTGAAAGGGAGTGGCAGCAGCACCACTGAGCAGCAGCAGCAATGTCAACTGGTGGCAGTGTAGCCACCATGTGTGAGTTTTCCCCTGTCCCGCTTCCCTGTATCCGGCCACTGGAGCAGGAGAGCATGAGGGAGTGTGACAGTGGTCACACGCAGAGCGACAGCCTCACAGAGTTGTGGGTGGCAGCAACTGCAGCTGCATATGAGTTTTTCCCACCCCCTTTCTGTGTCTGGCTGGCTGGCCAGAAATTCCAGTTAGTGATGTATTCCGGTTATTTAAATGCTGGATAGTGGAGATTTTACTGTATATAGGGGTGCTTCATTTTAATCATGGAAAAATGTGGACTAGGGTTACTTTTTTAAATCCAAAAATTGGGGATTTTTTTTTTATCAGAGAAAACCAGGATCCCTGCCCATGACTCTTCATCTTCAAATGAATAACAGCCAACATGAAATAGTCATTGGCGCATATACCCCAACCCTTGCTGAAGATGATGAAACAAAAAAAGAATTCTGCTCTAAACTTGACCAAGTCACCAAAGAAGATAACATCATTTTTCAGTGATTTCAGTGCTAGACTGGGCAGGGACTGTGAGCTATGGAAAACAACACTTGGAAAGGAAGCACTAAAGAAACTCCATTTCACTGGAATTGTTTGCTTGAACATGGCTTCATCATCACAAAGTCCTTATTTTGCCAAGCAATAAAATGGAAGACATCATGGACATACCCTCCACTCAAAACACTGGCACTTCATTGACAGAGTGCATGCCTGGGACTGTTACAACACTCATATTACCAGAGCTATGATAGGCATAGAGTACTCCTAGACAAATCATGGTTTGATAAAGCAGCTAAGGACGAGGTTCAATACAAAGTGTTTAAGCAAGTTGAAAAAACCTCTCACCCACTGCACACTGTTATTTGGAAAATCTGGAAAATAAGAACAGATTCCTACTGACTTGTGAGATGCTAGAATTGTTACCATATACAAGAAAAGATATAGCTTGGATTATTTTTTTTTTATGGTATTGTACTCCTCACTCACTGGGAAGATCCTTATCGACATTCTCTTCAATAGACTCACTTTCTATGCTGAGGAGTTTCTATCTGGGTCCCAATGTGGTTGCAGAGCATTCAGAAATACAATAGATATAATCTTTGTTGCTAGACAGCTGCAGTAGAAGTACCATGAACAACACTGAGCTCTTCATAGGGTGTGCATTGACCTGAATAAAGCATTTGATTCAACCAACAGAAAGTACCTATGGAAGATCCTGATGATATTTTAATGCCTTCCAAAATGTATTACTGTTATCAAACTTTCATGATGGCCAGGGATACTGGTTTTTTTCTAAGAAAAAAGAAATTGGGATAAAAGAAGATAACCCAAAACCCATATTTTTCTGTGATAAAAATGAACACCACTATATTATATGCGCGTGCACACATGCACACACACGTGCGCACGCACACACACACACACACACACATTAGGCCTGTGTTAAATAGCTAGCATTTGCTTCAGATTTGGATTCACCATGATATGCTCCCTGCCTCCTCCAGCCTCCCCTCCCCTGGTCCCTACTTACCAGCATGGAGTCCAGGTGCAGCTCCCTGCTGCAGTGGGCAGGGACTGCCCAAATCAATGAAGCTCTCTGAATCTTTTCCAAATTGATTCAGAGAGCTTCAGATCAATACAGACCTTTTCATTGGTCTCCTGATTTGATTCAGGTTCAGAGATTTGGCCACCGAATCTGGCTGAATCTCCTTCAAATCGAATCAGCACCTGAAGCTTCAATTTGTTTTTTAAATGCTGATGGTACAGATGTTGGTGTGCTCTTGGCAGCTTCAAAGGCCTCACATTTCAGAGCCTATGAAAAACATTGTAAATGTTGTTAGAACTCTATTTTCCCCCTTTTAGCAGAGCATAAAAAGTATCTGATTTGCAGAAGATTTAGCCCACTTGGCTCCCAAATATAAATTACATATCAAAGAGGATAGAAAATAAATATTTTCAAGCAGCAAAGAGAAAAATAGTGATATGAATGCAAGGGTTAGAATTCTATGTGATTGAGTTTGGGATAAGTGAGAGAATTAAAAATACTCATATTAGATTCTCATTTGGTGTAAAATTAAACTAGTGCTAATAAGTCAATGGAGATACACTGGTCCACACTCCTCAACGATCATACCTACAGTTAGTAAATTGCCTCCATAGCAAATGGCTGCCTATCAGGTGTTCTATCAGAAAAATGTAACAAGTACAACTTCCTCAGGATATTCCTCCACTGATGGGGAACCACAATATGATTATAAATATTGCACTTTGGGGGCCTTTGCAACTGTACATATAATTCTAAGTGGACATTGTCTGATGAAAACCATATTGTATAGTCCATTTATGAAGATGCCAAGTCCTGCCTGCATTTATGAACCATTCCTGACTATTTAAATTGGATTATGCCAATCCAGAGATTAGAGGAAGTCTTTGGAGAGCCCAGACAACATATGTTCAGGAAACCTGTTTGGTTTAGTGCATGGACAAGCAATTATTTTGGGCAGAGGGCTGCTTACCCAGTTTTGGCAAGCTGTTGAGGGCTGCATGGGTAGCCCCGCTCCTTGACAGGCACTCCGTGTCCTGGTCACTATCTTGGGATGAATGTCCCAATGTTTTGGGACCAAAGTCTCAGGGACAGCACCACTGGAGCCCAGAGTGGGGCGCAGGCTGGCAGGGGTCTGTGGAGCTAGGTTGGGCGACACCAGCTGGGAGAGGGGGAGCTAGCCCAGCTCCATAGAACCCCTGCTGGCCAGGACCCTGTACTCCTGTCACTCTGCTCTGGGCCCTGCTGGCGCTGGCCCTGGGACACTGGTGTGGGCCTCGTGCACCCGCTCACTCCCAGTGCCCCCCACCCCTATGGTACAGGCAGGGGACAGTGTACAGCCCTGACCCCCTTTACCCTGGCAAGGAACGAGCTGGTGCTGAGTATGGGAAAAAGCAGTCCCTTGCCTGCCCTGTGGCTGGCTCTCTCTGCTGTAGCCGCTTGCAGCCCGCATGGGGCTGTTTTGAGCAGGCATAGGCAGCCCTGCCTGGGCTGTGAGTGGCTGCAGCAGGGAGTGCCAGCCATGGGGCGAGGGAGGGCCACTTTTCCCTGAGCTCCTTCCCTGCCTGGGGTCCTCCCCTGCCCTTCCCCCGCCCCTTACCTGAGTTTCCAGCACTGGTGCAGCCACATGGTCCCAGGCCAGAATCCCCTGCATGGGGCTTCCAGCTGGGGGGGATGGGGCTGGGGGAGCCCTGCTGTTGCGGGAGCCTGCTGGGCTTCCCATGGGTCCTACTGCACCTGGTTTCTGTCATTTCTACAGGAATCAAAAACAGATAAATATAAATGTTCTAAAATTTTTAGGGGCCCCGTGGGCCAGATAGAATAGCCCCGTGGGCCAGATAGAATGGCCCAATGGGCCAGATTTGGCCCATGGGCCATTTTTTGCCCAACCCTGGTTTAGTGTGTATAAACCTGTTACAGGCAATGGCACAACAAAACAAAATGTGAGTTTAACCAAAGTAAATCTCATCATTTTGAAAATTTTATAGCGCTTGATCCTGCCTCCTTTGAAGTGAGAATTCACAATGTCTTTAACTGAAATGTGGTTAAGCAAATGGAATGTGCTGGAGATCTTTCTCATGCAATACTAGTGGTGGCTACATTGTGATGGGGTTTCTTGTTACATTTTGGTGTTAACTGTGTTCCTATTGTCATAATATGCATTATTCAGTTACCTATAAATCTAGCACACAAAAAAAGGCATAAAGATCCTGCTAACTGCCACAATTGCTTATATGTGATGTGAGACAATATCCCCATTCTTGAATAGCTTTGTTGATATATAAACAAAAATGAGAGGCCCTTTTCTTAGGAATCTGTGGAGTTGGAGGTGGAGGAGAGGGAAGATTTGCCTAAAACAGGAGAGAGGAGTATAAACAGAGGGTTGTCAACTCCTTGCAAGGAAATTGTGGAGAGTTAGAGAGCAATAGAGTTCTGGTCCTCAAGGGGCTGGAAAGAATAAAAGGAACAGCAGGGGGTGCTCTGGGCTGTGAGGCATAGATTGGGATCAGACGAATAGCTTTGCCCTTTGGAGGGGGCAGGGAAACTCTGGCTGGGTGTCCCTTGCTCCAACAAATGCTTTTACTAAAATGCTTTGCTGCTAAGAGCTCCAGTTTCACTCAGTCTCCCTAGCAAGAGGCAAAGTCCCCTTCTCAGGAGAAAAAGTGAATTCTAGCTCCTTGAGTCAGGGCCATGGAGTATCAGAGAAGGTGAGGGACATAAAGGTTCCCCTTGGCTCTAGAAGCCATGCCTGTGCTGTCTTTGGGCTCTCCCTCAGGCTAGAAATAGACATCAACAATTGAAACATATCAGCTGTGCAAGGATATGCCTCAGTACAGCTGATCTGCTTTACTGGATGAAACACATGTTGCCTATTGAAGCTGTGGGACAATGGGCAACATGTTCTCCTGGGAATTGAAAAGCCTAATCCTGTGTACCCAAGGTGTTACTGTGGAGAATCAGGCCTTTCAGTCCCTAGGAATACCTCCCCAGCTTTCCCACTTACCCAAAAACATCCCAGAGATGCTAGCAAGTAGTGTCTGAATAGGCAGGGAAAGTCAGACTTTCTCCCAGATGTCCTTCAGGGTACATCTTAGTAAGAGGAAAAAAAATTGGGCAGACTCTCCCAGGCCTTGAGGGGCTCAGTTCTGCACAGGAATTCCTAAGCTGCACACTATAAGGCCAATCAAGCCCCCAAGCCTCTGCCCAAGGCAGCTGGAGAGCATGGACAGATCCAGGATGACCACATTCTCCCACTACGAAGCAAATAGACTTCCTCCACAATAAAACAGCCCTATTTAATATTACCTTTTGTTGTGCCATTTATGGGGTGTGAGAAAGGGTAAAGATGTCTATTTGCTTACAATTTGTTTTGCCATAAATATTTTATGGTGACATAAATGGGGCATCAGGCAATCCTATAACCCTACAGTGGTCCCAAGCAGGTACATCCTGAAGGGAAAATTATCTTATGATGTAACATCTACTGAAAAAAAAATGTCACTGGAACTCCTAGAGAACTCTAGGGGACATGTATTTTGTGTACCTGTAATGAAAGATATTGGCTGGTTTGGACATTAGACTTTTTTCTTGTGATTTTTACTGTAAAAAAAACAGTCAATCTTTCTGGAACATCAGAATACAGTTGCTAATTTTACCTGTTCATCTGTGTGTATAACATAAATCTGCTACACTTGTGCTGCATCTTCCAGCCTAGAATCTTAATGTGCTTTATAAAAGTTAAGACATTGTTTCTGGTAGTTTCCCTATGAGCTAGATAAACAATATTATAGATTTATAGATGAAGTAACTGAGCCACAGACTCACTTGATGCCTAGAGATAGACTGCAGAGTTAAACTTCAGGCATCAGCTCTGAAAACAAGTGACTTGTCCATCAAGAGATGGAAACTGGCCAAGCAAGTAATAGAAATCCAGGAACCCTACATGTTAGTCCCATAGTTTAGTCATAATACCATAATTTCTTCCTTAACAAAATAAAAAATATATAGTTAACTTAAAAAAAAATTGGGATGAAGTCAAGCCATACCCAAGCTTAGCTGAGTGATGCTTGTTTCTTGCGCATACATCTCCTTATGTGTAGCTCTTCTGCTGTGTCCATGTCTTGTGATGTGATAGTTGCTTATGACAATCTGATGGTCCTCTGGTCAGTAGTACCATTATAGGAACATCACTATAAAACCACAAAAAATGTAAAATAATCTAACACAAACTATAGTGATTAACACGTTTGTTTTTTTCCTAAGCATCGTCTCTAGTAATCTTGCTCATGCTGGTGAACACTTCTATAAATAGTCTCACTGAAATAAATTGAACCATTAGACCAAGTGCATACTCACAGATAGGATGCTAATCTATAGTAGCTGTAGTCAGGTATAAATTCAAGTAAGTAAATTGCAACATTTGCTTCATTGGACTCATATATGAACACAAGAAAGCATTCATTCAAGCTTTGATCTTTTCCTTATAAGTTTCAATTATTTCAACATATCTGAACCTCAGACATTCATTCATAGTGGTTCCAGCATTTCTTTAAAGCCTAATTTCCCTGTTGTTGCATCAAAGATAATTTCATTATTTTGGTAGCTGAACATTTGAGCATGAATAAATCATCTTAGTGGGAGGATGACAAGTTTGTCAGTCTTCCACCTAATTTACAGATTTTCTTATTATCTCCATTTAGATCAATATGTTTGGATATGTATGTCTGACCACGGTGCTCACATACCCCCTGTGCTTATTCTTGA
Organism: Alligator mississippiensis; assembly: GCF_030867095.1. Classification (NCBI taxonomy): domain Eukaryota; kingdom Metazoa; phylum Chordata; order Crocodylia; family Alligatoridae; genus Alligator; species Alligator mississippiensis. Next base: position 382,778,477 of record NC_081824.1, read on the forward strand.
ACTGTCATCTGATTTGTGTGTAGGGCACTAATATTCAAATCAAGATTCACAATGTATCCCATAACCTTAACTCTCAGAAAGCTAGGAAGATCTAATGTGGAGCTGGATCCAATAAAGGACTTATGTGCCCACAAGGCAGACATTAAAATCCCTGACTAATAGATTTCTATCTCCTAGGATGAAACCCAGCAGTTTCTTATACAGGATGGGCAGAATTCTATTTCATCTAATGAATGGCTAACATGCAAGCTTGTAACCAAGTCATTAACCAACTAAAGCGATTCTATTACCCACTCTTCCCAGGTAACTTTCCCCATTGTAGGAACAGATTTGCTCTCCAGAAACACACAACTTCGCATTTTCCTATAATAGAGATACTTACTCAGAGACAGTAAGATAATTGTTCACATATAATAGCCAAGTAACTCAGATTTTGCCAGTAAATAAAATTAATTTTTGCACAGAGAAATGATTAAAACACAATACAAAAACATTGCAGAGAAAGGGTGGGAACCACCTAAAATTAGCCAGCAAGAAGTACAAAGCTTAGGGGTGTATCTGAACTTTTATCCATCTTGGAATGTAGACACCCAGTTCAGGGATGCAGGAAGGTGACTTTCCATTTGGTCTCCAGACTTCTAAATGATGTCCTGAAGGTAGGTATCTATGACTGTTCTTAGGAAGCATTACCACTTATCATATAATAACTTAATGGTTAGAGAACTATCTCAAGAAGTGGAAGATCTGGGTCTCATGCCCTGTAGGTCTTCAGACTGAGTAGGTACAAAACTGCAAAATCAACTTCCCAAGAGAATCCTCTAGGAACCAGGTTATGGACTAGTCACGCCCTATGCCTCCTGTGAAAGCTAGGTCTCTCTAGAGAAGGAGAAACACAATTCATAGGGCTCAGAAGATGGAACCTGAATGTAACCTGGTGAGTAAAGCACTCTGGAGGGAAGGAAGGACCCCACTCCTTCCCAGTCCCTGCTCCTTACCCTATTTATGCCTTTAATCTAATAATTCTTTAATGCAACACACACAAAAAATCTTGATGCAAGGAATGAAATATCACTCATTGGCAACCAAGTCCTACTTCTTCTTTGGAAGCCACAAATCTTGCATTCCTTTGATGCAGAGTGATATAACTCCAACAGTAGGAATAGAGATGCCCCCGTACCAGTATGACTTTTGTTCTGGTGATTAAAAGTGGGCACATCTATATGTGCAATTAATGCGACTAAATATACTCCAGCTCAATTTGAGCCAGAGTAAACTAATCCCAACATCATTGTCTACACGTGCATTTAAGCACACTAATTTACTGTGCTGCCACTTTTACCTGATGTAACTATCTGTCAGCTCAGTAAACTAGTCTACAGTGCCCTAATTGCTGCACATGTTGACAGTGATGCTTTACTGTGTAGCAAATTAGTTGCTGCACAGTAAAGCATCTTATGTAGATACATGTAGATGCTTATGTAGATCTTATGTACATAGATCTTATGTAGATCTTATGTAGATACACCGAGTCCCTCCAAGATGAGAGTTGCAATTTTAAATCCCCTTGTGTTACAGAATGCTTAAAATGCAAATCTAATTTATGTTTGGTGAATGCTTTAACACTAGTTGTTATTAAAAAGGTGTGCAAGCTTCCCCTCTTCCCTTTTTAAAAAGAAAGCACCCAGAGCTATATTTTGAGGGGCTTGATCCTGTGTGTTAGACAAGGTCCAACTACAGGTACTAGATTGGGCCCTTCAATAGATTTAGAGATCACACTGCCTAATTTTTGGATCTCAGTAAATCTTAGTTGGGAAGTAGGTGCTTCATGGACTAAGGCAGTTCAGGGTATAAACAGAAATAGAACTGTAGGCGCCTATATTACTAGTGAATTTATGTACCCCAGGCTTAGTCAGGCACTGAACAAGGTATTTTTTAGATTACAGTTTTGGGATTGATCACCTGAAAAGAAAAGACATCCAGTAAGATGTGCTTTAGGGACTCCTCTTTCTATTTTATTTTTTTATTTATCAGGGTCACGATGACTAGCAGCTTTTGTAGGAACACTTCTTACATGAATGCCACAAGAGTTATATCCCTTCTACGTAATTATTTAGGAAAGTTCAAAAATGTATTGTAGGGATGGACATACTCTTAAATTCTATAGATTTATTTTATAGGATGCTAGGGAAAGTATATCAACATGTATCAGATTCATAGCTCTTGAAATAAATAGGATTTTCTATAAAGAAGATATATAGAAAACCTTATCTTTGACCTAACATGCAGATGCTGGCATAGGAATGTGGCTTCTTAAAGCTGAGAGCCAGTAACACATTGAAAGCCATGAAAAATTTATTTTAGTGATGAATCCACTGAGTCTGAAGTATCAGACATGTTTCCAGCACCATAATAATTGAGCTTTCAGGAGCAGACAGAATATATATCCATCAACCATCTAAATGCCTATTCCATTTCTATGGTGACTTTGTTGTTTCTCTAAAATAGATGTAGCATATTTACATGCTGAATTGTTCTTTCTCCAATTTAGGATGCTTGTTTTAAGTATAAGTGAAATAGTGAAATGTTCAGGATCAGATATAACCATTTTGCCAGCTTCCTGTATAGTAGGCCTTAAATAGGACAATGTAGAGACCAAATAAGTGTTTATGTCTAGTCTTCAGGTTCTTCTCTAAGTGCTGGTGTACCCAAAAAGAGTACATATAAATAAATTGAACCCATTTTTGCTCAGGGTGTTCCATGGGAACAGATGTAGGTCTTGCTATACAGTGGTGGCATGTCCTAGAGAGAATGAGTCTAACCATATCCTGAACAATTGACTGACTCCATAGCTGGATGTTTGCTGGTAAGGCTGCCCCAGTGTAATCCCCAACACTTGTTTTCAAGAGCAGGCACTAGGAATGAGCCTGAAGCAGCAGTAGCAACCTTCCATAGCAGTCAGTAGACTTGAGTAGGCAAATCCATTTTGCCCAGGGTAGGTGGGGTAAATGTTAATGAGCATAAGCCGAGGTGTATAAATATGGAAAGAACTAATGTTCATGGTGGCTCCCCAGTTTGTTGGAACTAGTCCAAAGCTGTCTCCATTTTGAATAAAGTTGTTGATGAGCAATGTGTGTAGGTGATGCGTGATGACATTGATCCGTTGTCTCCCTAGTCGTTGGGCATTGCATGGAGTTGAGGTCTAACAGGAATGTCTCCACATGTTCTCTTAAACATGTTACAATTCTATACATACCCCAAAGGTGAAGACCCTCTACCTTAATAGGACAAAAATATCTCCCCACCTATCCAGCATGTGTGTGTGTGTGTGTGTACATCTTTTCTATGTAAGCAAAATTTGAGTAAAACTGCACACTGTGAAAGAATAAATAAAGTATGAAAGATTTTAATGACTGTTTTGAATTTTAATATATTTACAAAGCGATAATGATTCTGAACAAATGAGCCATATGTTAAAAGAAACTATGTGTATTGGAAAATATGCCAGTGCAACTTTGATCATTAGAATTAGAAAGCATAAATTAGAAAAGATTAAGAGAAGTTTGTGGAGACAGTAGGTGGCTTTGGTACATTTAAAAGACAAAGATTACAAGTCAAGTTTGTAGGTTATAATGAAGGCATAGAATAAGAGTCTTACACTGCAGCTGTTTCAAAGTCAGTAGATGTGCTATGCATAGGGCTTTACTCTTCTGGGGTTTACATCCCCTTCAATTTTGCATTGAGCTTCAGGTCTGAGCAAAATCTTGCAGTGAAAATCATGGGAACTTACTTATTTTTATATCAGAAATCAAAACTTCACACTCCAGCCCAAGTTTCTTCAAAAGTTTAGATAGCCTTAGGAAACTTTATAGCAAACTTGCTTTGTGGTAAACGAAATTATGATTTTGTAATTCAGTCCCAAACAGGAATGTTCTGAAGTTTTGGCTGGAAATATTTTGCATATATCTAGGTATACAGTGGGCAGATACCATACTTCATCTCATATACCACCATACTTCATTGTGGAGAAGGCTTAAATTCAAAAGTAGTCAGGAAGTACTCAGAGCCTTGTTACACCTTACACTGTGAGCCACACAAATATTGATCAGTGTTAGTGCCAGCTTGAGTTTGGAGCAGTTACACTTCAGGTCAGTAGGGGCCTAGAAGATGAAAAAATATCACTCTCCCCTGTCCCATTCTGGGATTCCCCCTAATACCTAGTCCCCAGAGTTCCTCCAGTCCCCCCCGCCCTGGCTCCCCAGTCCCCTCTGCTGCTTAATTGTGGATGCTTGCACTGTCTGTCCCAGGGGAACAGGCAGGGAAGAGTTCACATGTTTGCCAGCTATGGTAGCCACTGCCAGGCTGTTGCTCTTTTCTGGCCTGTGCCTGCCCAGAAAGCAGCAAGGTGGGCAACAGTGGCAAGGCAGGTAGGTTAACCCATCCCTGCCTGCTCCTGGGAGAGGCAGCCAAGTAAGCAATGCAGGGTGGCAGGGGCCAGCAGGGGAGCAGTGAAGGGGCAGCAAGTAGGGTGAGGCAAGTGAGATGTTTTCACTATGGGAGTGCCCACAACATGAGCTGAGTAGTGCAGATCCTGGTCTGGAGTAGAGACAATCCTGCCCTGGAGTTGCATAATTCTGAGCTGTGCTTTAATGAGTGCTTAAAATTAGTTTCAGGTGTTATTGTGTGGACAATCCAGGCATTAAGAGCTCCCAGAGCCACCCAGGACCTCAGATTCTGCAGCGATAGCCACATAGAAAATCTTAGGAAGGGTATTAATTGTTCTGTATGCAGAAGGGAATTTGAAAACTATGCAGTAATGCATGAGGCCATAATTTGAACAGTGAGGATGAAATTCTTCTTTAGCTTTTCATTTAGTGAGCACTGAATGAGGAAGGACCCCCGTAAAAAAAAAAAAAAAAAAAAAAAAAAAAAAAAAAAAGAGCAGTAACTGATTGTGTAATTAAACCTTATCAAAACGTACATTCACAGGGAGATTGGATAAAGTTTCAGGGACACTCTTCATTCTGGCATTTACTACCTTTTAAATATTTGACTTGGCAATCTAAATAGCCTTTACTTTAAATAAAGATTTAAAATATAGATGATGCATGCTATTTAAATCACTGAACATTACTGCCTCCAAAATTCATGACTTAACATCAGAGCCCATTATCCAATTTAATGATTGCCTATGCTTTAATAAATGTCTATAATTAATTTTATTAAGTGAAAAAGGGATTATTTTATTCTATTTTCTTGGCAAATTCAATATTTTTTGCATAGTTTAATGCAAAACTCAATCTTAATATAAACAGAGCCATTCTAGGGTGGACCTATCAAATACAGAGACTAAACATAATATTATAAGCATTCCTATTTTATATCATATCATAAGGATCTGAACTATTTAGTTTTTTGCCAAGCTGCTAAAAACAACCAGCTCACATGACATTATTCCACAAAAAGGCCATCTTCCTGTTAATTTTTGCCTAACAATTTTACTTCCCCACCCCAATGTCTAGATTTAACATTATATTTTCTCTGAAAAAAACCCAACTTGGAGTCATTACTGATCCTCCTTTATCATCATCATCATCATACGAAAGTAAATTGAACTGAGAGGTGGTGCAAGGCAAGTTTTTAGTGTTTTTCTATTTCTTTTTTTCCCTGTTTTTCTTTTTTTGTGTTGCCCTTTTAGGAAACCAGAAAAAAAAAGAACCTCATAATAGCAGAAAAAATGGCCTGGAAAACTGCTTAGTGGACAGCCTTTGAATGAACATTGTGATACAGTTACCTAGGGTTCCCATAATTTTATCTCAAGTCTCATGATATTTGATATTTTTCTTTAAGCCCTATCTCTAAGAGTCAAGTGATCATATAAGAAATCTCAGCATTCATTTTTTTTCTTAGGAGATTATGGCTGCAAGACTGTGGAGAAAAGTTTGAATATGTTATCAAAGTGCATCCTCAAGACTCAGAAACAAGAAGGCAAAGAAAAAAACCCCCAAAATGTATTTTAAAAAAATCTCATGTTTTAAGGTTAATTTTATGTTTTTTTAAATGCTTATTAAGCTTATTTGTCTGTATTAACCCATGAAAGAGTATAATTCCACCTTTGTGGACTTGAAATATCAGTACAACTATTCTCCTAAAGCACCATGCCAAAGTAGGTTATGCTCCTGTGTAGCTTAAGCATAGGAAATGTAGGAAGGTACTTGCCATAGAGTGTTTCTAAGCTATTCAAGAGTGAGACTTTATTATCATGGCTTAGGTTCTGTTTATCACTTTAAATTGTGTTCCATGTGGCACACCTCCTTACTGCAAAGTGAAACCCATGAGGATCTTTACAACATTATATGAGAGCTGCCTATTTTTGTGAACATCTCCTTCCCACGTACCAACTCAACTCTTTTTAGGTTTTGTTGCAAGTTTCACTTACCTAGTCTCAGTCCTATAATCCAAAAAATGTTCCAGTTAAGCAGTTATTCAATCCAGCAATGTGGGATTGGTACTTCTACACAGTTCAAAAAAATGAAAAGTTTTCATTACATCATTTAATAGTTGGTAGGGTTGGAAGGGACCTGAGAAGATCATCAAGTCTGACCCCCTGCCCTGGGCAGGAAAGAATGCTGGGGTCAAATGACCGCGGCTAGCTGGTTATCTAGCCTCCTTTTAAAGACCCCCAGGGTAGGTGTGAGCATCACTTCCCTTGGAAGTTGGTTCCAGATCCTAGCCACCCTGACTGTGGAGTAGTGCCTCCTGATGTCTAGCCTGAACCTACTCTCAATCAATTTGTGGCCATTATTCCTAGTTATTCCTGGTAGTGCCTGGGGGAACAGGGACACTTCCGTTCCCCACAGGTCCCCCATGGTAAGTTTATAGATGGCCACCAGATCCCCTCTCAGCCTTCTCTAGCAATGTAGTCATGAAGCTTTAGAATCTTTTCATTATACTCAGAGGTTATTAAATGCAAAAAACATGGAGGATTGGGCAAAAAAGGAATCTCATGAGTTTCAACAAATCAAGTGCAAAGTCTTGCACTTAGGACAGAGCAATCCCATGCACGTTCAGTACACTGAACAATCCCATGTCAGGTTGGGGGATGACTGCTGGGGCAGCAGCTCTGCAAAAAAGGACTTTGGGGTTACAGTGGACAATAAATTGAATATGAGCTAACAGTGTGCCCTTGTTGTCAAGAAGGTTAATAGTATACTGGGCTGCACTGGTAGGAGTGTTGCCAGCAGGTCAAAGGAAGTGATTATTCCTCTCTATTCGGAACTGGTGAGACTACATCTGGAACACTCTGTTGAGTTTTGGGGCCCCCGCTACACAAAGGATGTGGAGAGAGTCCAGCCAAGGGCACTGAAAATGGTGAGGGTACATGACCTCTGAGGAGAGGCTGAGGAAAGTGGACTTGTTTAGTCAAGAGAAGAGAAGAAAAGAGGGGAGGAGGTTTTAATAGCAACCTTAACTCCCTTTAGGGGGCGGTGTTGAAAGAGGATGGAGCTAGATTGTTCTCAGTGGTGGCAGATGACAGAACAAGGAGCAACAGTGTCAAGTTTCAGCAAGGGAAGTTTAGTTTGGATATTAGGATAAATTTCTTCACTAGAAGGGTAGTAAAGAACTGGAAGAGGTTATCCAGAGAGATTGTGGAATCTCCATCCTTGGAGGTTTTTAAGACCCGGCTAGAGGAAGCCCTGGCTGGGATGATCTAGTTGGGGATGGTCCTGATTTGAGCAGAGGATTGGACTAAATGACTTCCTGAGTTCCTTCCAACTGTTATTTTCTATGATTCTATGAGAGGTAGAACAACCTCAGATATTTTCTCTCCTTCCTTTCAGGCTCCTTTTCTTGACACCCCCCCCCCCCCACACACACACACACGTGTCTGTCTCTGTCTCTCTCCCCACTCCTTCCCACTCTTGTTCTCCAGCATCTGTTTTTCAAGAAACCTTGCTTTCAAGTTCCTGTCTGGTGCCAAAAGTAGTAGGGAGTCTCTTCAGGTGCTAAGTCTGGAATCCATTTTGTGCTGTCCTGGATCTTCAAATGCAACTCAGCCAATTCCCCAGTAAAAAAATCACTTCTGTAGGTTCCCTACAAGTCTACCTCTTTAACCCCTTCTTTCCCTATGTACAAGCTAAATCAGGGAAAATGAGGTGTATAACATTATTATAGTAACATACCAATTTAAATAAATCAATGAATGAATTAAATCAGATATAGTATAACAAAACTAGTCTGTCCCATTAGGCTATATGCTATTCTGAATGTCTCCTGCTGAAACCATTCTGTTTACACATTCATTATAGGAGATCTCCTCTATCCTGGTGAGTTCCTTACCAGGGCCACAGCCATCCTAGTGCTCTCTCCCCACTCCCCTACCCTCCCTCATAAGTCCAATAAACACTTGTTTATTCCATGAAAATTAAGTCTTTTGAACAGAAAAGTGTGAAAGTGCCTCATCCCCACATAATCATCAAGGGATAGGCTATAATGGTCTTGTGGGAAATGTGAGTTCAAGTGACCTCAGGAAGAAGAATAATTAGATCTCAGATCACCCACATTGTGAGTAAACTATTGAGTAAAAGAGGGAAGAGTGCTAGCACCATCACCATTGCTGAGTTTTTGCAAAAGGGCTGTTCTTAGTGCCAATTATAGGGGAAAGTTCATGGCTTTGAATGTCAAGCGGGGAGAAGATTCTTTCAGTAGGCCAAGGTTAGGGCATGGGCATCCTGAATAGGTTTCTGTGAAGTAAAAGAAGGTAGGTATTTATGCTGTATATTTTTGTAATAATTGTCTGTGTACTTGTCCTAATCCCACAATAAATGAAATCTAACCCACAGTAGCTTAACTTAATCCTCTTGAAGTATTATTATCCCTCTCCTTAATATTTCTCACAGGTTAGATTAGGCAGGACCATGCTCATCTAACTATTTTTTTTTCTTTTGTGTTTTTTTTTTTTGTTGAGTCTATTCTTAGGCATCTAAATCTCCTCACATTGCACAGGAAAGTAATTGACTTGGGACCATGGATTCATCAATGTGACTAAGTCCTTTGGTTGAGTTTAGTTCCTTTGTGCCTCTGTTCTCTATCTGTAAAATGGAGATAACGTCTCTCTTCACAAAAAAAAAAAAAAAAAAATTATGTTGCAAAAATGAATATATTGAAATGAGTTAGATGCCTGACACTATAGTAATTAGAGCTGCATGAATACCCTTTAGTATTCAGGTTCCCTTTTCTTTCTTCAACATTTCTAAACAAATTACCATCCTATCATCTCTGTACTACATGGTACTCAAAGGAGGAAAATGTTCTGAGGACAAATTTGTGGGTCTGTTCAAAGGAAAGTGAGTGATAAAAGTATCTGAGAAAAGAGACAGTCAGGTATCCCAAAGTTTGTTATAGTGCCCCCACAAGCCAACAACAGAAAGCAAGATGGATCCTTGGCTGGTGTCCCTAGAACTATGTTAGGTAAATTCTGCAAAGGTAGTTCCCTCAGAGGGATTTAAAGTACAGAGACTAGGAAATCTATGAAATGTGTTTAATAGACTCAGGAATTTACAGGACAGAACTTTTCATACTTCACTATTTTATATATGATGAAAAGAAGAAATGACATGAAATAAGGTCATATCCCAAGTTGAGATGATTATGGTATATATGAGTTTAGCATATATATAAATTGGCATATACATGGTATTTACCCTTATTCCAAACCCATTAAAAGCAATGCAAAGGCTTCCATTAAGATGGCAAGACACGGGATCAGAACATAAAGCTATAGCTTTTATGATGATGGTTGTTTCTTTTTGGTACCTGTGATCTTCTTAAGATACTTTAAGACTGCAGTGCAGCACTGTTTGTAGTTTAACGTGATTTGTATCACTATTTCCTTAGAAGCTTCAGTAAAACCTGCATTAAACCTTCTTTTTTGTGTGTCAGAAAAATATTTATTATTAAAGAACATTAAATATATATGCTTGCCTTACTTTTTCTGTTTCCCTCAATCTCTTCAGATATACCTATTCATCTCTTTACTTAGTCTGGTATTATATAATATCCTATTCCACCATTTTTCCATATTCAGGACTCAGCCTATTAGTTAACACTTAACCCATTTTTGTTTCAGTCATTAAGCAATTTTCTGCAATCCCTCTTAAATCATTCCCTTCAAAGAGATAATATTTACTCTGAGATTTCAACCACTTATGTATTCTCTTGTACCCTTAAGCTTTCAATCAGACTACCTGCAATTATCTGCAAATATTTGGATACACAAAAGTGAGTCTGTCCCTATACAAGACTTTTAAGATCAAAAAGCTGTCATTCAGCCCTTGAGAGTTGGAACTTCAAAGCTTACATTAATAATAAAAAGGATGTCTTTTCAACATGGCTGGCTTAAAAAAAAAAAACATAACCTTTTTCACAAAAAATATAATAAAACCAAGAACAACATTTTATATTAAAAGTATATTTTAACCTGCCAAGAACTGAAATGCTTAGCTCTCTAATATAAGGACAGAAATAGTGTCCAATTGAATTCCATGGCCTTGCCAGGAAGATAATTCTAAACAGTGAATGGGAACCTGCATTTTGGTAAAGATTACTCTTCCTTACAGGATGGTAATATTTGTAAATAACATTGACAGATTAAACCATAAAAATTGGGTGTCTTCTCTTATTAGAGCTATTGTGTCTTCTAAAATTCTTCTAACAGTTCTTATTTGGCAAGAGTTCTTGGTGTAGTAATGGAAAAAAAGGAAGTCTTCATTGATCAAAATACCAATCTCAAGGGCTACAGAGCACAACAAAGCTCTAAGACAATTATAGCTAAAATGTTTCCCATTTAAATATTATACTTCTGCCCTTGTATTACTAGTGTACTAAAAGTACTTAGTGAGAAGAGAATATTTACAATATGTTCAGTTTTGACTGCCAGGTGAGCCATTATATCAAAAAGATACAAAGACTAACATAAGAATATCATAAATGCCATAGTAGGTGCATCCCCCACATCCAGGGACATGTTCTTGCAATAGCAAAAAATTGTGTTGTTACTTTTTGCCACTGTGCAAAATTCCCCACATTGGGCAAACTACCTTTTCCACACTTCTCCTGGCTTCCAGCATGTGGGAGGAGCTGGGGCAGAAATAAAGGAGGGGAGATGCTCTGGCCAGCAGCTAGAGCAGAGGTGGGCAAAGTTTGGCCAGCTGGCTGGATCTGGCCAGCAGTGGACTCCATTTCCCAGAAGCCCCTGCCTGCATGACTGGAGCTGGTTTCCATGCAGACCCCAGCTGCAGCTGCACTGTGATACCACAAGGTTGGGGTTGCCATAGAAACCAGCCCCAGCTGCGCTGGCAGAACACATGGCAGGGCAGGGCAGGGGGTTGCTCTGGAGCTGCTGGGATCTTGCGGTAGGGGCAGCTTGGTCAGCACCAGGGCAGAGCCGCAATCTGCAGTACTGTGCAGATTGAGACCGTGTGGTCCCAAGCCAGAGCAGGGCCAGGGCAGAACCACAATCTGCAGCCTGCATGCTCTGGGCAGGGATGCACAGGCAGTGGATCATGGCCCTGCTCCGTCTTCGGACCACACGGTCATCTCTGCCAGGAGCAGGGGCAGAGCCATAATCTGCTGTCTGTGCACCTCTGTTTGAAGCATGCAAGATGCTAATTGTGGCTCTGCCCTGGGCCTGACCAAGCTGCCCCCACTGCAAGATCCCAGGGGCTCCAGAGCAGCTGGGGTTATCATAGTACAGCTGTGGCTGGGGTCTCCATGGAGACTGTCCACAGCCATGAGGGCAAGGTTTGCTGGGAAATGGAGTCTGGCTGCCAGCTGAATCTGCCATTTTGCCTACCCAACCTAAAGCATCTCCCTGGAGGACTGAGCTCTCATGTCTCTTGGTGCATGCTCCTGTATGCTGTACCACTTTTTTGCAGCATTGTTTTGCTATTAGGACTTCCTGGTAGAAGATTTGGCCCCCACACTGCAAATTTGCAGTGTGGAACACATTTTAACATGCCAGGTGTGCAGTTTGTAGCACAGCAAAGAGGTTTACAGCACTACAAACTGCACATGCCAGCATATCTGAATCTGGCCAGTGGGTCAGATGACAGATCCCATCATGCCTTATTGCCAGTGCAGGGGGACACCTGCACCAGCAATAAGCAACCTCTAAAAGCTGGGAGTATCCTCAGTTGTGGGACTTCCAGCTGCAGGGGCATCCTACACACCCCCACATCTGGAAGGCATAGCTGCAGTGATCTCTTCACCCTAGGGGTGGCACCCTACAGTTACTTGGAACACAGCTGTGAATGCTGGGTCCTCATAGCATACTTTCCAGTGCCTGAACCCAGATGGAGCCACAGTTGCAGGGTGTGGCTATGATTTCCCAGCCTTGGGGGTTCATGAAACATAGGTGAGTGGATAAAGTTAGTACTGTGGATATAGTGTTTCTAGACTTCAGTAAGGTTTTTCAAAAGGTCCCAGATGACCTTCTCATAAACAAATTAGAAAAATGTGCGCTGGACAAAACTACAATAAGGTGGATAGACAACTGGCTCAATAGCTTCAAGAAAAGGGTAATAGTAGCACTGCCATGTCAGAGTGGCAGCGTTACTTTTAACTTTACAGTACATGCTGTGAACTAGAAATAGAGAAAAATCTGTTTAAATGAAGAGCATAGGAACATAGGGCTTAAAGGGACCTTACCAGGTCATCTAGTCCAGACCCCTGTTCATGCCAGGATCATCCTTGAGTAAACCATCCTAGTCAAGTGTCTGCTTAACCTGTTCTTGAAAGCTTCCAAGGATGGAGATTCTATCATTTTTCTAGGTAGTATCTTCCAATGTTTGACCACCTTCATAGACAGAAAGTTCCAACCTACATTTTTCATGTTCCTAGTTCTGTTCCCTTCAGGCACAGAGAAAAGCCTATCTCCATCTTCTCTATAATCGCCCCTCAGGTATTTGAAGATTGCTATCAAATCCTCCCTCAGTCTTCTCTTCTTCAGACTAAATAACTCTAAATAACTTCTTTCAGCCTTTCATCTTAAACGTAGGACCCAAAACTGGACACAGTATTTCAGGCAGGGCTGCACCAGTGCTGAATAGCATGGAAGAGTCATTTGATTTGCAAGTGACACACTGTTGGCTCATATTCAGCTTATGGTCCACCATAACCCCCAGGACATTCTCTGCAGTACTGGAGCCTAGCCAGTCATTCCTTAATTTGTATTTGTGCATGCAGGCATTACGTCCCAAGTGCAGGGCTTTGCACTTGTCCTTGTTGAATCTCATCTGATTTATCATGGACTATTTCTCCGGTCTATCCAGGTCATTCTGGATCCTAAAAGTTATGGCTCTAAACCCATGAAGGCAACATTTTCAAACCTTATCCACTTTGAGTGAGTGCACTGATTAAGGTTTGCAGAGTCTTACCTAGGACAGTTTAAGAAACTGCAGCTACAGCTACTTCTATTAATTTATGTAGCATAATGTAATACAATGGTATTGCTGTCTATCTGTTTTAATGGAACTGTAAAGCCCATTTTGATCAAATGAATTTGTTGTTAAAGGTCTTATTTGTTCTTATCAAATCTCAGAGCCTCACCATAATGTACCTTGATCGATCCCATAATGTACCTTGATTCTCCCATGAGAATATAGTATCCCTAAATTAATGCTTACCAATGTGATTAATAATAATAACAGACATGTTTACTGATAAGATGCCAGAGACAAACAAGGTAAATCAAATTAATGATGTTTTATCTGAACATATTAGACTTTTTTTTTCTTAATGCCTTTAACAAGAAAAATAAGCAGTATGCATAATTAGAAATTAATGAAGACTTTGTCAGCACAGTTGTTGATAAAATCAGGTAAGGAAATATTGGAGAATCTGAGTGTGCAAGTCAGCAGGTCAGTATGCTATGAATCCTACAGTGTTAAGGGAATTAACTAATGGACTTGATGAACCACTAACAATTACACTGCAAGCCTCATGGAGAGATAAAAAAATAACAAAGACTTGTGTGGAGAAATGGGGGTGGGGAGGCGAGGCAAATGCAATTACTAGTGAGACTTCTAATTAGACTCAGGCACAGTGTCTGGAGAGGTGGTAGAAATACCAGTTTTTAAATAATTTAAGCATAGACTGGACACAACACTTAAGAACTTAGGGTCCTGGTGTCCTTGGTGTGACTTCAGTGTACTTTGTTTCAGGCTACTGCTATTAAAAACAAAAACAAAACAACCAACAAAATGAAACAAACCCCTGTATTTGCAAGAAGACAGGTAGGGCGCAACATATTTTTAAAAAATGTCTGTAACTAAAGAATAAACTTTTTACAGCAAACCAATGACTACTTCCAGTTTCCTGATCTTTTCATGCAAAAACAGATGCAGATTTCAGTTATAGGCTTCAGTTTGTACCATACTTTAAATAATTAATAACAAGCAAAAGTCATTGCAACTGGCTTACAAAGCTACTCTTGTAAACCTATGAGGTCAGATACCTTAGATAAGCACTGAATTAGTAATTCAATAATACTGAATAATACTGAAATTCAGTATTACTGGAAAAAGTAACTGAAATAAAAGAGTGATGCCCTAAGGATCTATGGTGGGTTGAATGGAAGTTGCTTTAAGCTTTCCCTAAAGACGTGTCTACGTGTACGCCCATCAGGAGCAAATTTGATTTAGCAGAGACTAAAAGTGATTCTGAAGTCTTTACCATTACTAAAGAAATAGGAAGTATGTATTTTTTTTTTCTTCTTCAACTCCTGGAGTAGCAACAAACAGCATTAGAGTATCATGGATTAGAATTATCTATATTATTATGCGTATTGCATGCCATCTCCATTAAACTTTGAAGCCACACTGCAATAGATTAAGTTGTTCAGGAGGGAGTTGGGTGAGAGATCCTTACATATTTGTATTCTCATGCCTTGCTCTGGGAAGATGCTGCATGGAGCAAGGCTGCACAGGGCATACGTATTCTCATGCCTTGTTCATTCTTGGAAGACATCCCCACTCAATGACTGTCAAACGCATTAGCAGAGAAGCTGTACTATAAGCAGCAGGAGCAATGCCAAATTGTTCAAGATCCACTGCCATGTATGCTTCCAGCTCAGTGACAAATGGTGGATGTATTCTTGAAAGCAGTGGAGAATCAAGAGCCAATTTGTAAATTTGTTGATGCATCTGGTGGTATGGGAAAAAAACATTTTGCTTCAACACAATCCTTTCAGCAGTGTGCGGGGAAGGGAAGATTGCATTGGCTGTGGCATCCAGTGGAATTGCTGCTACCGTGCTTACAGGAAGCAGGACTGTGCACTCAAAGTTCAAGGTACCTCTGAATGTGTTGAAAACCAGCACCTTCAGCATATCAGCACAATCTGACCTTGCTGAGCTGATTTGAGAAGCAGCTATCATCATCTAGGATGAAGCACCAGTTGCTCATCAGTACATGCTGGAGGCTGTAGAATGGATGCTGCGAGATTTACTGCAGAGCAATTTACCTTTTGGTGGCAATGTGATAGTGCTTGGGGGTGATTTTTGGCAAATCCTGCCTGTTGTGAAAAATGCCTCACGGCCACAAATAGTAGAGGCATGCTTGAAGTGATCTGAGTTGTGGAACCACTTCCAGATTTTCCAACTTTTTGAGAATATATAAATGTGTAAGGTAGGTTTTGATGCACAAAGAGCAAAATATGCTCAATGGCTTTTGGATCTAGGAAATGGCCAAGTTTCAAATATTGATGAAATCATTACCCTGCCTCCTGAGCTCTGCATGCCCCTGGATCTCTCAGCAATGATAGAATGAACATTTCCAAATCTATTGGATAATTATCAAAATCCAGGATGGACATCTGAAACAGCTATTTTGGCACCACATTACTCCATTGTACAGGTGGTTAACAACGTTATTGTGTCAAAATTTCCAAGCCAGGAATGGATTTGTACAAGTGCAGATGCTCTTTCAGAAGATGAAAGTGTTAAGGCTGTTACAACTGAGTACCTGAATTCCATGGAGGTGTCAGGTTTGCCTCCACATCAGCTCCACCTTAAACCTGGGATGCTCATCATGCTTCTGCAACACCTTGCACCTAAGGATGGTGCAGTGGAACAGCTATTGGTGCAATCCGTCATCAACAGCAGACTACTTGAGGCAAAAATTGTTGGATCAGAAAAAATAGTACTGATTCCTTGGATAGCATTGAAACCATCTGACGACACATTTCCATTCACATGGACAAATCAACAGTTCCCTGTGCAGGTGGCATTCAGCATGACCATCAATAAAGCCCATGGACAAACATTAAAATGAGTAGGAGTGTTCCTTGGGGATCCAATTTGCAGTGACTGCTGACTTGAGTAATAAAACCAGGAATGTTGTGTATATGGAATTGTTTTAAAGCTCTTATAGTAAGGAAGTGTGATATGTTTGAGGATTTTGTGTTTGCAGAAGTGTTGTGAAGCTGTTGAACTGCAATAAAATGTGATCTCAAGCAAAAATTGTAGCATTGGATTTTCATGCAAGCAACAGGGCATCTAGCAGGGAATTTAATAGCTTCAACTAAACACTTACTCTACAAAGGTTGATGCAAATATTTTAGTTTCATTGTAACCTCTTTTTTCCCCCTCACTTTTCATTCCAGTTTCAAATGTACTCAAAATCTTACAGCCAATCAAGACCAACCACCACCTATTTCTTGCTTGTTTCTCGTTATGATTTCGACAATTCAAACAATAGGAGGCTATAATACAACTAGAAACAGACTTTCATGTTCTATAACTCATTTCCACTCCTTAACTTTGGGGACCAGTTGTTGGATTGAGTATAAATTTGAGGGAAGTTGTTTTTTGGGGGAAAGGGGGTTGCTTTTTAAAAATGTGTTTTACTGGCTACTTGTATGACTTCACTAGGCATTAATGGATGATTACCCTGAGGATACACCTGCTGACCAAGAAATGCTTTAGTATTTTGCCATAACACTAAAAAGAACACCAGGAATGACAAGACATAGATAAAATGCTGCTAAGACCTGTTTTGAGAGCTGCCAACCAGCCAGAAACTCTTAGGGAAGTCATCATGCCACGGACTCCACAAGCCTCAGATCTTCGTGACTGACTTGTTAAAGATTATACAAAATTCTCAAGAGAGATCATAAAGAAACTTAACCTCCCCCCACCCGCCACATGACAGTACTTGCATACAGTCTATGCTTCTTATAGTGCAAGTGGGTAATAAAAGCTTGTTCCAAACAAATCAATAAAAACAGATGAAAATAAGAGCACCATCAGTATTTTAAAATCTTATGTAATAGAGAGAAAACTTGATAAATTTGATATTTGGCCCCCCACAACCTCTGCATTAAGTTATACCAGGACTCTGATGCCAGATGAAGGAACAGAAACAGCAAGTAGGTCTTTTCAGCTATTTTCATAGAGGGTTTTGTTTTCAAGGCACTCTTTGCCTTAAAAAAAAAAAACAAAAAACAAACCATACTTTAAAAGTATGTGTGTAAGTGCACTGGAATTTGTGTCAAAATATTGCAGTTTTATCTTAAAAACATGTTCAACTGATTTTTTCATAAACTTAACCTAAATGTTTAAAATAAACTAATTGCTTAAAAGGTGATTAAAGAATAATTTATCAAGGTAAAAACTGCAAGTTTGAACTGCTTATAACTCCTATGTTAGTGGCCAATTAAAAGTTGTCCCTTGAAGGCAAATTACTCATGAGTGTAAATAGTTTCAGGATCAACCTTGAAAAAGTCTGTAAAGGGAACGTACTCAAATTTTCCTGAACCATTATAACCAGTCTACTTAAAAGCTAGTGTAATTCAGTTGGGCCAACAGTCCAATTTAAAATGCAAAGCTCTTAGAAGATCCCACTTGCTATTAAATAACTTCTTAAAAACTAGATTTTGTGGTTGGGATTTTTTTCCAGGGGGGGGGGAGGTGTGGAACAGAGGACTGGATGTTTAAAAACAAATGTTTTGTGCTCCCTCTACTGGCCCTGGCACTGTAGTTAGAGCTGAATATTTTATCAACTGCTGAAGATTACAAGGGGAAAAATTCAAATTTTTTTAAAGAAAAGTTTTATTATACAATATTTTGTAAAAACAGATATTGAACATGTTCATTTCTAACTCACTCACAACCCAGGAACATACTTGCTAATTAGAGGAGCACAGCAAAATATAGCAAAAATCAGTATCACTAAAAGTCATGGCTTTGAACTCTTAAAGTTGTTAGTTTTGTGAACTCACAAAATCGGCACTATATTTGTGCAATACATTGTGTTGTCGTTCTTGTTCTTATCTATCAACCACTCATGTGTTTTGAGGAATATCTCTTTAAACAAGATTGTTATGAAAGCAATGCAGTAGAAAGATATAGCTGCCATCTAACATTCTTATTCTTGTGTTTACTTCTAGGAACTACAGTAAATTCTGACAACTTGTATTAACTTCTGCAAAGAAAAAAATGTTGACATCTTGTTCATCCAAAGTTTTCTGATGCTACAGCAACTCAACATACCTCACTGTATGGGGCTAGATTATTTCACAGAGGAAAACAAAAATAAAATAAGTATATTTCATATCAGTAGGAGAGGAGAAGAGGTGAAGAGACTCAGATATTCATTCTTAAGGCACTTCAAACTACAGATTATTGCACCCAGGGGGTAGTTTAGTTATACAGGCATTTTTGAACAAATACAGGCAAACAGAAGATGCTTCTATATCACTCAGATGGTAACTTTAAAATCTACAAACTTTATAATCTAGACTCTAAGTAGACCAGAATCTCTCTCATATATATTCCTTACTGAGAATCTGGAATGTTATGGGCCTCTTAAAGATACCATAAACTGCCTTATTTTGAATCTGAAAGCAATAATCTAGCTGGCTCCATCTTGCATATACAGGGATAATTACTCTTCACAACAGAGTTGTGCAAGACCAGGAGCAGATAGAATACCCTTTAGACATTTTGCTTATGTAAAGATAGGTGTTTTGAGAGTGTAAATGGCCATGAAGTAGTATTAGTGGTATCCTGCTACACTTAGGGAAGAAGTGTATCCTGGCTATTCTGACATCGTATGCTCCAGAGCCACTCTGTTTCATCACTAGGTAACAGCAGGGCTCGTCAATAAGTCATTTCTCTTGAAGACAGTATGCTCTATTTCCACCATTGATACTGGACTTGAAACAAAAATAATTTATGGAAGACCTATAGCATGTGTGCTACATATTACATTAGATTGTCACAATGGTCTCTTTAGGCTTTAAAATCAACAGATCTAGGTGCATATGTTTGCTTTTTGGATGTGCTTGGGGTGATGGACTCAGGAGGCACATCCAGACGAGCATGCACATGCCTCTTGCAGCATCTCAAAGGCAAAAAAGGACGCTCTGGCTAGGAAGTTCCCAGAGACTGTGGGGCTACTTTCCCCTCACTTGTCCGTGCACATTTCCTGGCAGAGCACCAGTGGGCGATGTCCACTGGCTCCTTGGATGCCTTTGAAGACTGGTGGGTATGGCCCAGGTGGCCCTGCTCAGTGTCCCCCTCAGGCACATTCATATTCATATTTTGACCCTTTGACTGTCACATCACTCTTCTCCTGGTTTTTTTGCCTTCTTTGTCCCAAGTGTTTTGTTGTAGCATTCACTCACTAGCCCCCATAAAATAGGGGCCACTAGTTAG
Source organism: Alligator mississippiensis (assembly GCF_030867095.1). Classification (NCBI taxonomy): domain Eukaryota; kingdom Metazoa; phylum Chordata; order Crocodylia; family Alligatoridae; genus Alligator; species Alligator mississippiensis. The sequence goes on from NC_081824.1 coordinate 382,798,189, forward strand.
CCAGGTGGGATTTAGGGCCCAAGGTATTTGAATGTTACAAATAGACAGTATTTTCCGGAGCCTAGCCCATTTGTACCTGGGGACACTACCCCTTGTGCCAGCTGGACTGCTGAAGCAGCCCTGAGAGTTCCCTGCACCCTCTACCCGCTACAGCTGTCTGGCAGTGGGGGCTGCTGCCTGGCTGTAACCTGTTGCACACCTGTCAGACCTGGATGGGGACTGCACAGCCAGTAGAGGCATCTGCCCCTCTGGGCCAGCAGCCAGTGGACTGTGGTTGCAGGGTTGGCTTCTTTGTGGCACTAGTGCCAGGTGTGCCGCCTGCCTGGCTATCTGGACAGCTATCGTCAGGAAGATGTTCTGGATGTGGTGGCATGCTTTGAACTGTCACAGCATGTCACAGCCAGGTGGGTCCAAGATGCCAGCTCTGAACAGGCAGGATCCTGCCACGTAGCATGAATTCTGGTGTTCCCTATTGGAAAACTGAAAAACCCCTGATAAAAAAAATCCCAAAGCCACTCTGTAAAATATCCTGAAATCCATGTTCTTCCACAAGTAAAACAAAACACCACTATAAAGAGAGAGTGTGAGACAGAGACAGTGATCAGTCGGACAATGTTTTATCGGTATATCTACAGTATTAAAGGAAGTCTCTTATCATAATAATAAAGTGAACTTCAGATACATGTTTCATAATTTTTTGAATACAAGAATATATTTTGCTGCCCTTCCACAGGGGATTCCCCCCCCCCCACAAGGGCTACAGCCCCCCAACAGGGAATTTGGCCCACACACAAGGGCTACCGTCCCCCAAAAGGGGGTTTGGCCTCCCTACAAGAAACAAATGGCCCCCGCAGGAGCTACTCCCCCCTGCAAGGCCTAGATGCCCCACCCCAGACCCGCAATTGCTGCCTCACATGGCCCCATCCCCTGCCAGCTGCTGGAGCCCCCCCTGCCGATGGTTGCCCCACTCAGCCTCACCCCCCGCTCCCCCAGACCTCCCAATGGCTGCCCCACCCAGTCCAACACCCCACTTGCACCCCCAGGCCCCCATGGCTGCCCCCACAACCCCAGGCACTGTCACTTAAAAAAAAAAAAACACACAGGAAAAAAAAAACCCTGAAAAAAAGAAAAAGCCTCTTCTTACCTTAGAGGCAGGAGTGGGGGGGGGGGCTCCAGGGCCTCCAGGCAGAGCCCCCCCAGGCAGCATAGGACAGCAGGGGGGCAGGAGAGCCTGGGTTGGGGCTGCTGGGGCTGTCCCTCTGCTCCACAGTGTGCGGGGGGAGGGGGCAGACAGCGAGACAGCAGTTGGAGCTGCCGGTAAGTGCTGGGTTTTTTACATTTTTTTTTTTAACTATGGGGAGGGAGGGAGGATTGGGGGCCTTGGGGGGCTGGCAGGGAGTGAGGCTGGGCAGGGCAGGGGTTGGGGGCCTCAGAGGGGCTGGCGGGAGTTGGAGTCAGCCAGGGCAGGGGTTGGGGGACTGGGGGACTGGGAGGGGCTGGTGGGGGTCCCCCCATGGTCTGCTCCCCCTCCTCCAGCCCTCCTGACCCCTTACTCACCAGCACTGGAGCCCTGGTGCTGAACACGTGGCCTGGACAGCCACGTGTTTCTGCACCATGGCAAGGGTCCAACCACAGAGATGCTGTGGCAGCCAGAATGTCTCTGTGGAGAACCCAGCCTCTGGTTGCCTTAGGGCACAGTCCTGGGCCGTGCCCTGCTATGCTTTTTTAAACTTTAATTTTTTTAGACCCCTGGATATCCAGGGGTCTAATTTTCTCCCTGCACTGCAAACTTGCACCATGGGGAACATTTTTTTCATTCGTGCACATGCCTGTTGTCCCATCTCAAAGGGGTTTGAGATAGGGCAAGAGGCATGTGTGTGCTTGTTTGGACACACCATCAGTGTCCTCTCTCAGCATTAATGGATACAAAACACAGCTTTATTTTAGGCTTTAGCTTTTGAATTCCTAATTTATTCACCAAAAAATCCCCCTTCTGTGGTAAGAATAATTACTTTATAAAGCAATGCTAAAGAAGGGCCTATTATCTAAAAGTGCTGTAAAATACTGTTTAAGAGAACTGTCCTGTAGCTATGCTCATCTTTTCAAAGAAAATCCTTTTCTCCCCTCTTCTGATTGGTTTATAGTTTTTAAATCTTTAGTCTACACAGGGACCCCACAAAGGATTTAATAAATAAAAGAGTCTGGAACTCTCCAGATTAGTTAACCTGTTGTATACTATGTAAGAGAATCACTTGGTTTATTTCTACATTTCACCTGAGTGGGCATCAGGCTTGTTAACTGAAGCAGCACTTGCTGCATTAAGAATATAAAGCCATGCGTGAAATGCAATTTATCTGGAAATCTGCTGTGAAACTGACATAGACACTTAACTGGGGAGGGGAATAGTAAGGCAAGAACAGATTGAATTTTATTCGTAGATGTTTAGGATTGTGAATCCAAAAAAATGACAAAAGCCAGTAGAGAAATACAAATCGCCTGAGTGAGGGACTAACATTAGAGGGATGGGAGTGAGGAAGAGAATGCAACTAGGTTACAGAAAATACGATGTTTATAGATTCATAAATGTTAGGGTCGGAAGGGGCCTCAATAGATCATCGAGTCCGACTCCCTGCATAGGCATGAAACAGTGCTGGGTTTAGATGACCCCAGCTAGAAGCCTATCTAACCTCCTCTTGAAGACCCCCAGGGTAGGAGAGAGCACCACCTCCCTTGGGAGCCCATTTCAGACCTTGGCCACTCGAACTGTGAAGAAGTTCTTCCTAATGTCCAGTCTAAATCTGCTCTCTGCTAGCTTGTGGCCATTATTTCTTGTAACCCCCAGGAGCGCCTTGGTGAATAAAGCCTCACCAATTCCCTTCTGTGCCCCCATGATAAACTTATAGGCAATCACAAGATTACCTCTCAACCTTCTCTTGCGGAGGCTGAAGAGGTCCACGTGCCCTAGTCTCTCCTCATAGGGCTTGGCCTGCAAGCCCTTAACCATATGAGTGGCCCTTGTCTGGACCCTCTCCAGGTTATCCACATCCCTCTTGAAATGCGGGACCCAAAACTGCATGCAGTATTCCAACTGCGGTCTGACCAGTGCTCGATAGAGGGGAAGTATCACCTCCTTGGTTCTGTTCATCATGCATCTGCTGATGCACGATAAAGTGCCATTAGCTTTTCTGATGACTTCATCACACTGATGACTCATGTTCATCCTGGAGTCCATTAGGACTCCAAACATGCATATTAGCCAACTAAGCATGGGGGTGGGGGAGGTAGGTTGGGGAAGTGGGGGAGGGGGTTCACAACGCTGAGGGAGAAAGGAGATAGATACACACAAACCCATACAATGGTCCTGTGACAGGGGGCCTCCTCAGGGCCGAACTCCGTGGCCTGCCCACCTGTCTCTGGGCAACCGCCCGCCTATCTCGCCCGCCACGCCTTTGATGTTAATTCATTCAATTAAGATGTCAATTAAGTGGGAGGCTACCCATTTAGTGCCCCGATGCCAGGGGGCGCTCTCTGCGGTTCCTATCTCCCCAATACCGCAGCCCAAGCCTCGCAGATGGCATCATGGTGTTCACATAGTCACCGGCCCCACACTGGGCCCCAGAATCATCCATACAGGACCCCTCTATGATCCCTTCCTATCAGGCGGCCTCTCCGCCCTCATCCAGGCTACCTAGCCCCCCCGAAGCTACTTTCCCCTCTCGGGTGTGGTCCCCCCAGGACCTTTGGCCTCTTGCCCTGGCCCACCTCAAGGCCAGTCGGAACCCCAGGCCCCCGGCTCTTGGGCCAGTCGAGGGTACTCTCTCCTTCGGGCTGGGTCTCTAGCCCCTCACTCTTTATCCAGGCCTCACCATGCCACTACTCCCCTTCTCCCAGGGGCAACCACAGCACCACGCCCGGTACTCATTCACTCTCTCAGGGTCCGCCCTCTGGGCCCCTCCACAAACACAGGGTTATCCACCCGGTGGTGGGAGCTAGGGGTTAAGGTGCCCTGACCTGCCTTTCACCGGGGTGATAACTGGCCTGGCATTTCCTGGGGGCTCCCGCGCCACTGAGAGCCCCACCAGGCCACCCACTCCCGGCAGGGTGCAGTTTTACCTCAAAATGGCTGCCCTCACCAGGCACCTGGAGGCTGCCAGCTCCAGGCCCTTAAAGTGGCAGGCACACAAAGTGCACTGCCACAGGTCCATAAGGGTGAGGGAAGTAGGCTGATGAAAGTGTCTCAGTCCATATAGAGTCTCATTGCGGGGGTCCTCTTTGGGTGGGGTGGGGTGGTGCATTGCTGAAGATTTCTCTTGAAGTGAAATCCATCAGGTGCAGGGAGGGGTTCAGGTTGTCCCCTCTGGGTCTAGCGGCAGTCAGTCTGGTGGGGTCGGAATACTGGAGGTGGCCCATGATGTGCTCCACGTAGGTTTCATGGGACCAGCAGATCGTGTCGGACACCATGAGGCAGAACATCAGCTTGGCATAGAAGCAGGAGATGACCTCTTTGGAAGGCATGCAGGATGCTCTCGTTGCTGGGGTCCCAGGCTCTGAGTGTTCTCACGATGAGCACGTCCACCATCACGTCATAGCCATGGCCCCTCAGGATGTTGGCCAGTGGGGCATACTTCTCCTGCTTGTGAGCCCAGGTGTCGGTGAAGCCTTGGTGCCAGTTCTTGAAGGCTATGGTCACATCCATGATCACGATCTTCTTTGCCTCTTCATTTGTGATCATGATGTTGAGGCACATCTGGCTCTCACAGCCTGAGATGATGCAGTTCATGGAGATCTCCCACACTGCAGCCAGGATGGCCTTCTTGAGGTGGTCCTGGACATTGTTGTGGCCAAGCTGCCGGGCTCTGGCATGTGGCCTGCAGCTGCACAGCATGTGTGAGAGTGTCTCTGCTGTGTAGCCACAGAGTCGGCACCTCTTATCCTGGTGACTGAAGTGGATGGTCCTATTCAGAGGCAGGCAGTTGAGGCGGGTGCGGTGAAGGAAGTGCCAGTCCATTAAGCGTGTGAAGCTCCCACTGGGCATGAAGTGGTTGCTGGAGTTCCACTTTGAGGTGATATCGAGGACCATGCCCTGATTGGGTTTGGCCCTCAGGTCACTGGTGTAATTGTTTTGGACGGCGTCCTTCAGGAACCACTAATTGTTTCAAGTGATCACATACCAGTTCTACGGTAATAGTAGGAAGGCAGCCATTCCTACCCTACTCATTCTGTACCCATTCTGGCATGATTTTGGCCCTGGTCCTACAGCCCTTTCCCTACTAGTGACCTGAGTTGGCTGAAATTTGCATTTTTGAATTGCAAAACTTCAGTCCTGCTTTATAATTTGTCTGCTTTGTGATGGACAGTGAACATGATGATTTAATGGTTGCTGTAACCCAGGCTACCTTCTATTTTTAAGTTGGTCACCAGGTCCTCCCCCTTGGCTAGTAGTAAGTCTAGAATAGCATTACCTATGGTTGGTTCATGTACCTCCTGAGTCAGGAAAAGCTCTTTGATGCAGGTCAGGAAAGGAATGTGACCAATCCGATGTGGCCAAGAGATATCTGGATAATTGAAGTTGCCCATGATGTCCATGTCCATGTCCTGTGCTTGTGCAGCCTCTGCCAGTTCTCAGGCACACACTAGATTGAATTCCTCCTCCTGGTTTGGTGGTCTGTAGTATATACCTACAGTTAGATCTCTCTTGCCATGCTCCCCCCTCCAACCCCCCCCCCCCTTTTTGACCCAGAGGATTTCAGGCCGTCCTCCTTTTTCCTGCACATCTATTAACTGATTAAGTATGATAAACAGAGTACAATAAACAGTTGGGCTACATTCTCTGTGGCATGTGTACTCCTACTAAAATTTTGGTAGCTTAGCAGCCAGTTAATACTTCCTTTACCATCATAGAATATATGCTGATAACTAGAGTAGCCACAGTATAAACTGTTTGCCCTTCCAGAATCAAAGCTGAGAAGCTAAATTCTATTACTTTGCATCTTTTGATTTTTGTTAGAGCATTACAGAGAGCTGCTGAACTATCTTAGATGCTTCATCATGGAGCTTCCAGCTATCTGTGGATAATGTTTAGTTTAATTGGCTGGAACAGCTATTTTAAGATGATACAACCAGTCTTAGAAAAGTTAGTCTTAAAGGTGGAAGTTTTCAAAAGGTAGCTTCAATGCATCAATAACTCTAATGGCAATCATTTTCATTCACAGTTATGCTGAGTAACACTTGCATATACTTCATTTAATGATAGTAGTGTTTTGTTGTAGTAGGTAAAAAATATGCTTAGAAATAGAAGCCAAGTTTAGTCCCAAGAGGGCTCCGGGTTCAGTCTGTCTAATTAGACACTTGTTGATATTTTTCATCATTATTTCTAATACTTGTAATTGTTCTATTTTAACTCTTTGACAGTTAGGGCCAGGTTGCTTCTGGCCTTTGTGTCAATGCCTGCAGATATGGAAGGAAAGAGGAGCAAGTATACAATCTGTGTAACAGCCATGAATGAATATAAGGGGCCACTTCTTTTAGGAATGTACATGGACTAGCACGTAAGTGCAATACTACTTCTGAAACATTGTTAATGCAAAAACTAGGTGGGTCCTTCTCTTTCTCACTGATTATTCATACTTAATCCTAAGACTATGATAAGTTTTTTACAAAAGTAGACATGCTGACTTTTTTCTAGAAACTTGAACAGGGTAAGATAGACACCTTAGTAATATATATGGATGTCCTAGTAAATGGTGCGACTCTTAAACTATTTTTTTTTTCTCCTGTGCATCATGTGGGTGAAATTAAGGTCCCTGTAAAGAGCCAGCCCAAGGCCTTACGCCTTCAAAGATCACTTCCTAAGGAAAAAAAAAGAGATACAATGAACACCTGGAAAGTTAGCTGTAGGTTTGAGAGTCCACTGTCAATACCGTTTAGAAAGAAGTTTGGAATAGAATCAACAACTATATAGTATAATTGTATAGTAAGAGTTATCTTGAATCTGCTTTTCCTGTACATTATTATTAATAAAGAGATGCATAGTTAAACACCCTAGTTCATGGAGCCATCAGGTTTAAAGCCAATATATTTGGGGTGTGTAGAGAAGAAAGAGCTTGGCATATGTTCCATTTTTATACATAAACTGGTCAAATGCTAATCACCTAGTTCATTATTAGACAAATTTTGCCTTTTCTAAATAATTTGACAAATTTTATTTTTCCTCATTCAATCAGTAATCATTGGTACAATTTAATGTATTATTGATATAAGAAGCTTAAGGCAACCATCTCAAATTAGCATGATTTTGGTCTATTTATACAGCTATAACAGTAAGACATCTTTAAGCTCTGCAAAGAGTTGATTAGGAATTTTGAAACAAAATCTTTTTCATCAGGAAGTACAAATTTCACAAAACTAAACTTTTAGTGGCAAAGTACTAATTTTGGTTATATTTCATTGGGTATATCTCATCTCCAAGCAAAATAGAACAAGAAAAAGAGAAAGAGAGAAAAGCAGAGGAATTAAAAAATGGATCTGGGGAGTTGGAATCATATATTCTAGCATATTTCACTCTCTCTCTCATTTTCCTGAATAAATTTGAGAAGCCTTAGTTTAATTTCAAAATACAAAAGGGAACATTTTTAAATCTTGAAAACATTCACAGGATGAGTAAGCAGCTTCCCATCTAAGTTTAGTACTGACCTTGTTTTACAAAGCAATGAGAGTATTATTGTGTCACACTGGGTTAAATGTTTCAATGATTCATTTTGCTAAAGAGTAAACACGCTGGTAAGAGGAAGCTATACAAATTTTTAAATCTTACTGCTTTTAAGACAGATGAAGCTTAACACAACTTCTATCCCCAGGCAGGAAAAATTGACATGCTAACGAGGATCAATTCACTTTAACACTTTGGATAGCTAAAGTAAAGGCATGATAAAAGTGGAAACTGAAACACTAGGTTCTGAGAGAGGGAATTATAAAATCTATTTGGAGTCACACAGGGAATGGGGATGTAAGATACAAGGCAGGGGAGAGAATTTTATGGAGAAGAGAGAATATTCTTTCCCCAAATGGCTTCTTTCCAGCGATGATTCTCCAGATCAAACACTACATTGCCAAAGTACTTTTATAACCCAGACTTCCATGCTTGACATGCAAATGAATTCTGATACATGTTTGAACATTAAAAATGTCCACATATTCTAAAGGAGTGAAATTCAAGGATTATGGGGAACCTACAATATTTGAAGGGGAAGGGATGTGATTGGTAAGCTTCTTAGTCAAGTGCATGAGACGAAAGAAAGAAGAAATAATTTTAAATACAAAATACTTTTGTATGGACTGAACTTCAACTAGGAGGACCCTAGCTAGATGAAATATTGGATTAGATATACTATGCAGATCATTTGTGGTATTTTGTTTTAATCTAATTATCACTCTATTTTAATATATATTTATTTTAACTAGCTATCTTATTTGTGATTTCTAGATCACTTCTTAGATGGTGTAAATTGGTAGTTCCATTTATTTCAATAAAGATTTACACCAACTGAAAAATCTGGCTTAATATGAAATCTCATAAAACTTTTCCAGCCCTCAAAATAGAAAAAGGTACTAACTAGTCCTCTCCAGTAAAATATGTGGCTTGCAGGGCTACAGCCTGATGGATGCATGTAAACAACAAACAGTAAATACTATTTTACCCTTACATACTTGGGCTAGGGCCAGACATTTAAAAAGCCTGAATCTGAATTGATTCAATCTTTGCAGGTTAGTCTAACCTGGCTAGGCTGAACCGGTTTGTAACTATACAGACATCCCCTCTGGACTGAAAAAAAATCAGGCACATGCCTGCAGTGGCTCAGGCTAGAAGCCGGGGGGTGCTAGAGCAGCTCTTCCTTCCCTTAAAAAGGGCAGAGCTGAGGGAGGCAGGGCCAGGCCATAGCAGGACACTCTGATTTCCATCCCCACTCCTTCTGAGCAGCCTAGCAGGGAATGTTTATCACCCCTAACTCAGTGTTTATCAACCCATTAAGAAAACAGAGCATCTCTCCATTAATTCAAGCACTTCTTAAACAGTTTTTCCAAGGAAGGACATTACCAGCTACCTGTTGATTAGTTCCAAAAAGCCTGTCTGCCTTTGTTGTCTCCCACAGCATGGACTGTCACCAGCATGCGGTCTGCTAGCTAATGCTGAGGGGTTTAAGGCAGAGGGGTGGGGGGAATAATCCCTGTTTAGCAGGGAGAAACCAGGCAGATGTCTGCAGTCTCTGCTGGAGCCCTAGTGAGGGAGCATCGAGGAGGGGGGAAATTCCTGCTTAGCAGGGAGTGGGGAGGGGGAGGAGCAGCCACAGTCTCTCCCAAAGCTGCAGCCAGGGAGCAGAGGGGAGGGTCCAGCCCTGCTGTCAAACAGAGAGCCTCACCCAGCCCAAAGAACATGCCAGGATGCTGGGGTGTCTGGTTTATCTTAAATCAGCAACAGGTCTGGGATAGACATTACATAATCTGGTCTGACCTAAATCAGTTAAGTCTGATACTACATTCAACCAGTTCTATCTCAAACCAGTTTCAGACATTTTCAAACTGCTTTATGTGCACTGAACATTCTTTCTGTTACAGGTTTAAACAAGTTTCTGATCATTTAAAGTGGCTTATGTGCAATATTTATCCCTAACCCTAAGGTTGCAAATAGCTATCACCCTTGTGCTGCCACAAAAAAGTTTTATGGAAGCAGAAAACTTGAGCAAACAGATGTCCTATTCCCCTTACTGTGCAACATATGCTCAAAATTGCAGTGTCAACAATGTGTAGTAATAGTTTGTACCACCTTTTCACAACAGTTCTCTATTTGTTTATAGCACAAAAGCATGGGCAGCTTGTGGCTGCCTATGCTCTCCAGCCAACAGCATGGGCTTCCTTGCTCCATGCTTGCAGATGCATGCCAAGTCCATTCCTGTGCAGGTGCAGAGTCAGGAATCCCAATTCTCCACTCTGCACATTCAGAGGAATTCCCAGGGAACATGCCTGTAGGCATGCAGGGGCCCAATCCAGTGGGGGAGTTTCTAGGGCATGTGTTGTATGCTGCTGCACCCTGGGAATCCCCCTGCAGGGGATTCTTATGGCACATGTATTACTTTTCCACACCCCAATTCAGGGCACATGTCTACAAGCAGGGGAATTTTCCTAGTGTTCGCTGGTTCCCACTTGCAGGTACATGATCTGGAACTGTTGCCATGCTGGTTCAGGCTTCTGAAGCCCAGGGAGCAGCAGTAGCCCAACTCTGCAGAAGAGTGGCCCTGGGCAACATCTGTAGATAACAATGATTAGGACATAGCCCAGCACAGGTGATCCTGCTTCAAACATGACATCTGTATGTAGCCTTAAGGTCCCTCTATCATGATCCCAGTCATCCCCTGCACCAGCTCTCATGGCTGTGAACCCCTCAGCTGAAGGAATTCAGTGGGGCTCAGAGCAGGGGCAGCATTCCCTACACTGCCCTCTACTGTGACCCCCACAGCTGGTGTGGGCTGTGGGGCTCACAGCCAGGGTAGCAGGGAGAATGCTGTCTCTGCTGAAAGCCTTCATGGAGGTGCAGGGGTCACAGCAGCAGCAGCACAGGGAATGCTATGACTAGTGAGCCCCACACCTTATGAGTCCCAGTCATGGCAGTACTCTCCCCACTGCCCCCATTGTGAGCCCTGCAGCTGAAGATGCTTCCCATGCTGTGAGCCCACAGCCAAGGAGTCTTGAAAAGGGAGCAGCATTCTGCTTACTGCAAGCCCTGCAGCTGAGACTGTTGCCATCACTTTGAGCCTTGTCAGCTGTGGTACTGGCAGTGGGTGGTGTAACCTTGTGGCTGGGAGCCCTCTCAGTTGAGGGTCCCAGCCACAGGGGAGCATTAGGCCACATGCTCAATTCATGGCATGATTAGAACAACCTACAAAGTTGTTACCCTTTTTTTTTGTGAAATTACTTTGTAGCTTATTGCTCATGTTATCATACCATTAACTGGTTGAATTTGTAGCTGGGTCACAAATTAAGGTGTGATTAACTGGTTAATCACCAGGGATTCTGGTTTTCTATGATAAAGAAAAAATCCCCAATTTTCAGATTTAAAAAAGTAAATAAAACCACATTTTTCCATGATCAAAATGAAATGAAACACCACTAATATATAGATATATAACATATATCATATAACATATGTCTATATATTAGTGGTGTTTCATTTTGATCATGGAAAAATGTGGATTTTATATTACTTTTTTAAATCTGAAAATTGGGGATTTTTTTTTTTTATCAGAGAAAACTGGGATCCTTGTTAATCACATCTTAAGTGTAATGTGCTGAGAGGGCCTAAGTGACACATATAGAAGCATAATGTCAGATTTTGGCACTTGCAGACAGTTTGGCTTTTATTTCCACCCATGGTAGAATAGACTTGCCCTGGAAGCATATCTGATTAACTAAGAGGGAGTAGGTTGGCCCTCCCAACTTTTATCCCAATAGTCTAGTCTCTTGGGTACTTGCCCAGGGACCTGTAGACCTGGGTTTGAGGCTTTGTTGAAAAGGGGTGGGGGGAGGGAGGGAGGGAGAGGGCAAGAAGGAGGGTTTACTTGTCTTTCCAGCTCTCTAGCAAAGTGTTTAATCAGCATGCTACAGGCTAGGCATAGATCATACTTGCAATACACCTTGCATGTAATTTTTATTGGATAAACACTACTAAAAGAATCTCTTACTTGGGTATATTGAGGGATTGAGGTTATAATTAAGAATCTCTCTGAAGTTCAGAGTAACATCCATCTTACTGATATATACTCCCTCTACCTAGAGCTCTTGCCTTTGTCTTCACTTTTCTTCTTCTCCTGGCTACTGTGTAACCAGCTTCAAAACCATGGGAAGTATTCAGAGGCATAACAGGATGGTTGAGTACTTTGCTGGCTGTGGCTCATGGGGGACTGTTGGTAATTGTGTAGCTGGTGGCATAGCCATATCATCAGTGCAACACAGGAAAGAAAGAAAAAGAAAGGAAGAAAAGCAATGCAAGGAAATGTTGATTAATTATGTCCTCAGATAACTGGAATGCTTCAGTTAAAGGCCATCAGGACAAGGTCATTGTTGTTTTAAAACACAGAGCTTAGAAAGAGAGAAAAGTATTGTTGACTTGACACATGCCAGATCAATGTTTGGGATCTCAATATCATATTGTTAGGTGGGAGGGCATGTCACAAAATTATATACATGCACACACACTGCACATACAAAACTATGGGTCCATACACATACCCATACACACAAACAAACACACACTTCAGTGCACTTGGGGGCATACTAGGGGGCACTTGGGGGTAATTGAGGTGCTTGGTGACTAGGGGACACTTGTGGGTACTTGGTGCTCTGGGCCAAGTGAGGGAGAAAGATGGGGTTGGGAGGTGGTGAAGCAGAGGATGAAAGTTGGGGCTGTAGGCAGCAGAGTGGGGGAAAGCTGGGGGCAGGGAGAGCCAAGAGGTGGTGAAGACGGTGGAGATGGGGCTGGGAGACCACGGTCAGGGAGCCAGGATAGATGTCAGAGAATGGCAGGGATGGCAGAGAAAGGGGGTATTGGAGGCAGCAGAGAGGGAGCCAAGATGACAGGGAGAAAGAGAGATGGGATGAAGGTCAGAGAGGTGGGGAGCAGAGATTGGAGCAGGGCCAGGACCTCAGTAGGGAAAAACCCAACTTGGGGTTCCAAATAGCAGTTTTATTAAACAGGCAAGGCAATACACAGACCACAAAGTTATTGGTCCACACACACACACTCTCTCACACACTCACACAATGGCAGCAGGAAGGGAAAAGGCTTTAATAGAGGGATTAAAGTCAAGGTGTAAAGAAACAGAACTCAGGTCCCTTGCTTGGAGGTAAGATATGGGTGATAGCTACCTATCCCAGGCTAGAGTTGATCCTCAATGGCCAGTCAGGGTCTTCTCCAGTGAGGTGTTGTCCAGAGGGGGTCACTGGCAGGACCTCTGGGTGGATAGGTGATATGGTATAGTGCTGGTCTGGATGGAGAGGGCGTCCCAAGGAGGTCACACTCTGCCACCCCTTTTATAGGGGTGGACTACCTGTGACTCCAATGGAGAAGACATGCCCAGGCAAGGGCCAGGCCTGCTCAGATGAAGATGTGCAGTTCCAGGTGTCCTCATTGTCCGGCAGGATACAATGGTGTGTTGAGATATTACCATGTATGGGCGTGGGCCTGTGCATCCTGTTGGCATTCACTGGCTTTTCCCTCACCAGGCCAGCATCAGTCAGTACAGCTGGGTTGGTCTTCCTCTCTGCTTTCTTGTCTGCCATGACTTTGATGACTCGATTAATTGGGGAGGGGTGATGACTCCCCGACCCAGAGCTGACTGACACTGGCCAAAAGGCCTGACTGGGCAAAAAAAAAGAAAAACAACAGAAAAGAAAAACCTCTCTGCAAAGGAAAAATAAAAGAAACCTGTTGTCCATTCAGCAATCTTCCCCTCGCTGCAGGTGTTTCTGGCGCTGAATGTCTCCTCCTTGTCTTCAATCTTTACACACTTGATCGCTGAAGCCACGATGAAGCATTTTGTTGTTTTGGGATTTTTTTCCCAGTAATTAGTGTCCCACCAGCTCAACTGAGCACCCGCAGTGCCCAATTAACATGGTACGGTTTGTTTTTGTTTTTCTTTCTCCTCTCTCTAACGTCCTCCAAGCTCTGAAGACCTTGTGGGTCTATAGACCCATTCCTGGGGACTTCAGTCCTGGGTGGCAGATGGTCCTTTACCAATGCTGCCGGTCCCATCTCGTCCCTTTACCTCCTGTCCTTGTCCCGGCATCCAGAGCTGGAAATACCCCCCGGTGGCTTAACCCAATCCAATTCACCCAGAGAGCTGATAAGGCTATGCTGGAGTGGATTGGGAGGTCTCTCTGGAGTGTGGCCATGCTGCTGCAGCTGAACAGATTCCTCTGGCCAGGGGTCTTTTCAGAGTATGTATTCTTGATCCCTTCACATGGTGGAGTTGCTGGTTTCTATTCTGTTCTTTGTTTCCATGCTGCTGGTTTCTTGGAGAGTCTTTATCTTTCAAATATTGGGTTTTTTCTCTGGTTCTAGGAGTAGGTATGTGGTTTCAGGAAGAGTCAACGCAAGGCAGTGGTAGGGTCGGTAAGATGATGATGGTCTATTCATTCAGTATGAGCTATTTTTAGGTGTTCTACCATTATTTCACAAGTACTCTCCTTCACTCTTATTCATCTAGGAACCAATTTACATATGAGGAGTAGGTATGAGTCACAGTTACAGCACAATTGCAATAGGGTATGCCTGGGCAGGGGACATAAAATGGAGACTTGACAAGACAAGATAGAGACTTGACATTAGTTTGGCTAACTTATAGAAACAGGCCTAAAACATACAATATCAATATAAAACAGGAAAAATCAATACAAACATAATAGGAATACAAGATAAACCAATAAAAATCAGTACCAAAATAACAGGGCACTATTTACAATGATACATGGACAATATAAAAGGGGCTTGTTACAGTAATGGAGAGCTTATCCTGTGTTCTTAACTATGACTTATCACAACTACATATAAAGAATAGAGGGGGCAAAGAGAAAGTCAGAAATAGTTGGAGAAGGGAGGGAATGTATTTTTAAGTAAAAAAAGAAAAAAAATGGGGGGGGGTTGCTTCAATATTAAACTAATTTGAAAGGCTAATAATTAGAAAGCTGACTATGTCCTCCTTGAACTTCTCTTCTAGGGCATGTCACCCTCAACTCCCCCCCCTTCCCCCCCCCTTTTTTGTAATCTACTCATTTCTTAGGTCCTTTCATAAACCTATCCCACTACAGTGTCTTGGATGACTAATCAGAGGCCTGAGTGGTATTTGCAAACCAAGATTTTCAAGAAACAGGTCTCTTAAGACCTTTTAGCAGCTTAAATAAGTGGCCTGATTTTCAAAAATGCTGAGTATCCAGCAGTGTCTACTCAAGTAGATAAAAACTTCTAGCTGTTCAACAATTTGTAAAATTTGACGACCAATCCTTCCCCCTGTTCATGTCAACCTAAATTGTAAGTGTCATTTCCTGTTTCCCAGTCTTTCATCAGCTGTATTTAGGCTCTCTAGGCTTCTCTTGGCTCTCTACTTTTCATTGCATTTTGGTACTTCAAAGTTTCTAGTGGAAATTTGCACAGCTCCACACCATATAATCTGCTGCATTTTATATCTTCTTTTGCCCTCTATTCCCTTCTCTTTGTTTGGTTGTATTTTTTTTTTAAGTTTGAATAACTGCAAATAACACAAGATTTTGCATACTTATCTTAGTTCTTTCAGGAAACTAAATCAAGAAGTGGATTTGTGCAAAGCAGAACAAATTGCTATTATTCTGAATGCTTGTCTTTTTTCATAAATACCTAGGCTGGAAATTATCTGGGGACTGAGCTTTCTCTGTAGAGTGGTACCAAATTATTGGAGCAATTTATTTTCTTTAGGAGAACTGTAGTCTTCCAAATTAAAGTATTTTACCTAAAATGTTCCAATAAGGGGAATCTACTTATATTGTACACACACAAAAAACGTTTTGGATATTTTTCTAGTTCTTGACAGTCCATTTCTCTCTAGAAGTATTACTCAAAAACGGCATTTTAGAAATATTTTACATAAGGTAGTTTTAAATCTTGTGGTTAATCAATTTCAATGTAAATGCATTTTCTTACATACTGTATATACTGGTCCTGGATATTGTCAATATATTTTGTCCATTACTTTCTATTCTATATTTATAGGTGAATTATTTACCAATAGTGATAAATTAATATATTTTCTTTTTACTGGTAGATGGTTCAACTTTAACCTGTCAATAACACATGTAGATTTGAAATAACATTAACAGAATTACTGAAAAAGTAACACCTTAATTCAGGGATATTAAAATTACAGGAGAATTTTTTTTTTTCAAACAGCTGATAGTCATCCTGAGAACATGCAAATACTAGTGTGTGCTGATAATTGTGGGAATAATTACTGTGGCAATACACTTTTAAAGGATTTTTGTATAAATAGGAAACACGTGAAAAACAGAAACCCCACACTCTTTACTTAAGGATAGTGATTACTATAGTGAATGATTCTGAATAGACCCAAGGGGTAGATCCAGAGGTGCAGGCACATGCAGTGTGTGGCACTGCAAACCTCTTTGCAGTTCCACTAATGGCACAAATTTCACATTAATCCATGTACAACACTCCTAATTTGCAGTGCCAGGGCAAAACTTGAAACTAGGATTCCCTGGTAGCAAAAAAAAAAAAAAAAAATCCTGAAAAATAGGTGGAACAAATGAAGCCAAAGTGGCATGTGCTGAGACAAACACAGAAATGGTGAGCAGGGTGCCTCGTGATGGGGGAGCGGGCAGCCCTAGGCTGGCTGCTCCCCTGCCTCTCTATGCCTCAGCTACATGCAGAGCAACCATGCAGAGTAACCATGTGGAACAGCTGGCAGGCATGCAGTTTGCTTCAAGACAAGGGAGTATCCAGTCCATGGCTGGATGCCATCTCATCTCCATGAACTTTAGCATGGGGGCTCTGCTTCTTTATGTGCTGTGGTGAGGGGGAGGACAGCCTGGCCGGGGCACAGGGTGTCTCAGTGTGGGTCTAGCCAGCATGCAACTCCCAGGCTAAGGCACCCTGTGCACTGGGCAGCTGGGGAGTGGCATGTGGAGATAAGGGAGCAGGCAGCCCAGGGTGCTCCCCCATCTCCATGTGCTGCGGAGCCCCCATGCTGAGGCAGTTTGCACTCCAGACAGCTGTTCCCTGGCTGGCTGGGGAGCAGCGTGCCTCAAGCTGGGGAAGTAGGCAGCTCTGGACTGCCTGCTCCCCTGTCTCTATGTGCTGCTCCCTGGCTGGCTGAGGCATAGGGTGCTTCAGCCCAGGGGCTGCCTGTTGGGTAGCCCTGCATTGAGGCACCCTGTGCCTTAGCCCTCCCTCCCCTGGAGTACATGAGGCAATGGGACAATATGTCCCGCTGCAAACCACACAAGCAGAGGCATGCACTGTGTCACAAAGTAGTGGCAAAATTTGTGCCGCTACTATTTGTGCTGCTGCAAACCCATGCCCCTGCTTGTGTAGATGTGGACAAGGGGTGCATGTACACATGCTGTTAAGCCAAAGGAATAAACTCCTACACAGTACAGAGACTTGTGCCTAGGGGACAGACGGGGTCTGGCCCCCTTCTGCCTTTGCTGACTGGGCCCAATTTATGCCTGGATCAACATTTACACCATGCATTTCACAACAGTTAATTACTCCGCCATATGATAGTACTGTCCTGGACAGTACTATTTTATGGCAGAGTGAATTAATTTACTGTGCCCTAATACCAATCAGCACTTATGTAGAGAGTGATACTTTACTGCAGAACTAATTAGTGAACTCCATAGTAAAACATGTGTGTAGATACAACGAGGAGATACTATATGTTACTGCCAGGCCAGGAAGGGATGTCTCTGTAAATACTTCTAAAAAAAGATGAGCAAAGGTAGGCATATTGAAGAAACCTGAAATAGAAAATTGGTTGAAGCTCAGAATTTCCATTCATGAGAATGTTTTACTTTTTCATTCTATTCATTGGGAAATGAGTATTTCATTTCAAAACAGAATCATAACTATTTTCAAAATCTCCTGTCAAAAAGATTTTTTTTTAATGTTTTGGGGTGTAGGTTGTAGCCGTGTTGGTCTAAGGACATAGGCAGACAAGGTTCTTTGGGTGAATCTGCTATCTTTTATTAGACCAACATAAATAGTTGGAAAACAATTATTTAGCTAGCTTTCGTGTTCAAAAACCCTTCGTCAAGCTGAGGAAGTTTCTGCAGTTGATGTGTGCTCTTCCTGGATGGAACGAAAAGTAAAGCCAGAGGCTGGTCTGGTATGCATACAAGACAGGTAGTCAGTGAAACGGTATATTGAGGAGTCAATGGGTGAGAAGCAGGCTGTGGAGTGGGGGAAGAGAGAGAAGGGGGATGAATAGTGGAGAGATACCTGGGGAGTCAAATGTCTGGCAGGTTATGATGTGTCATAAATCCAATGTCTTTAAATGTTTTGAATATTTTTCACAATATTTGGAAATTTGATCTCATACTTTGATTTGTTTTCCTGCATTTTTATGTTATTTTGTAATGTAATATGATTCTATCATATTATTTAAATGTGATTTTTTTAAAAATCACTGAGAGCTCAGTTAGTTCCAATTAAAGTATATTATTGGAATATTGCATCTTCTATCTTAACTTACAATCTTTTTTCCTATCTTTGCCTTACCAGAGCAAAACAAGACTGTTTTTCCAATGAAAATGTTCTGACCATCTCTATTTCAGAGTCCATTATTTCAACTTATAACATCCCAGTGTCATATTTTAAAATAAAAATCTAATTACCTCTATAATCAGTCCAATCAGGCATTAAAAGGGATATAAGCAATGAGCCAAGATTTTTATAAATTCTGATTGATTCCCATGAATATTACATTGAATGGAAAAGAACCATCACCACATTGAAAGTTGTGGGCCACTGCAGGAAAAGAAGTAGCCATATAATATTTATACAAGTGAAAATTTTACTCTCAAAAAGTAGCTGTTGGTTGTAAAAGCATGAGTAGTTAGAATCCTGTGTAAAAGATGGTGAGTGATTAAGAGAATGGGAGCTAAGGGCTGTTCTGGGAAAACAGGAGCTTTTGTGAGAGATATTTGGAGTGCTATATTTTGTGGACAGCTGCTAACATGAATATTCAATGAAAACTGATACAAAGGGGGTTTAATCACAGTCAAAGCAAAGCTATTTAAAATTGATTGCAGTTCATTTTCTTATACATATGAAAAATGTGGGGACATAGAACCTGTCAAAATGGATCAGACTACTGGAAGTAGCCCATTGTCTATATCAGTGGCTAATACCAGGATATACAGGAAAGTTCAAGGTTTCCTGTAATGAACAGTTAAAGAATAACCTGCCAAGTGTTCTTCTTAATACCATACTTGAATAAATACTTGATCATGTCAGAAAGATGTTTTGTTGGGTTTCTAAAACTGTTACTTTTAGATGTTCTCAGCCCTCCTACGTACCTTTATTCTTCAACCTGTCTTCCCATGGCAGCATGCTTAATAACTTCTTGAGTCATTTGAAATCCATGTTTTTGAAATCTAGAGTCCTAGTGTTGCTGATCTCATGTTTTCCCCATTACAGGATCTGGAATTATATCATATCATTATTGCTTCCTCCCAAGCTTCCCATCACCTTCACATCCTCCACCAGTTCTTCCCTATTGGTCAGGACAAGATCCAAGGTAGGTGGTCCTCTGGTTTCTTCTTCAATCTTCTACGGTAGAAAGTTGTCCTCCATACTATTTAGGAACTCGCTTGACATTTTATGTTTAACTGTAGTGTTGTTACAGGAGATGTCTGACAGACACAAAATTAAAGTGTTTCATCAGTGCCATCCAATTACACTGGGATACATATCTTGAAGAATGCTTCATCCACCTCCTCTTCCTGGCCTATAATAAATCCCCACCCAAATATCAGTGCTGCACACTTACAGCTTTGATCTTCACCCAGATACATTTCGCTCAGTTTTCTTCCTCTTGAATCAGGGAATAAGTGTGTGTGTTTTTGACGTACAAGTACCACCTTTTCTCCTAACCCTGCTGTCACAGAGCACTGAGGTGCCCTGCTCCTAAAGAGGGGAAACTGCTAGGGAGGAAGCCCTAGCAGTTTCTAGGGCAGTTTCTAGCCCTAGCAGGGAATAGGGAGCCCAGTTGTGGGTTGCCAGGGCAACCAGAGAAGTTCAGTTGACCAGAAGGGGGAGGGCCTGGCTCCCTTATAAACCCTAGGGGCTAGGGCCAGAGGCAGTTCCCTGCCAGCTGCCAAAGAGGAAGGAACTCTCTGCCATGGGAGGGAGGAGAAGCTTGACACAGGAGTGGTATCTAACTTTGCTGAGAGATAAAGGGTCTCTCGTAGGAGTGAACGTTGTTATAGCCGGGCGGCTTATGTTTACATTATAGCCAAGAGGCTTGAGTTGTGTTGTTGTTTGTAACTGGTGGTTTGGGTGAGGCTATTAGGGGTTGGAGAAGGCCTCATAGGGGACTCACAGAGGAGTGTGAGGACCCCAGTGCCACTGAGGGCTCAGTGTTCGGGGTGCATAGACCCCAGCCCTAGAGAAGGGCAGTTGAGAATCTCCAGAGAGGGGGCATTACTGAGAAGCCCCAGTGTGGGCACGGTGAACCCCAGAGAGGGGGCAGCCTTATTGAAAAGCCCAGTCTGGGCATGGTGACCCCCGAGAGAGGGTGGCTTGACAGAGAAGACCCTGAGAGAGGTGGCTTGACAGAGAAGACCCTGAGAGAGGGTGGCTTGACAGAGGAGGCCCCGAGAGAGGGCAGCAGTATTGAGGAGCACCCTGAGAAAGGGCAAAAACCCCAGAGAAGGGGGCAGTTACTAAGAAGCCCCAGTGCGGGCATAGTGAGCCCCAGAAAGGGCATGGCACTACTGGGGCACCCCAGAGAGGGGGCAGTTGCCGAGGAGCCCCAGAAGAGGGGGCATTATTGCGGAGCCCCAGAGAGGAGGTGGTGTGACTGAGGAGGCCCAGAGAGGACAAAAAAAAAGGGGTCAGATCGTAATTAGAATGAGACATAACATCTATTCCATCGGTGAGGTGTACACTGCGGTGTAGGGGAGGAAACGGAGCCGCAGATAGCACCCCCTGGCAGTGGGGCAGTACAAGGGCAGCCTCCCGCTAATTAACACCAATTAATCAATTAACAACAAGGCATGGCAGGAGAGTAGGCGGGCGGTTGCCCCAGGGACAGGTGTGCGGGCCAAGTTTAGATCGGCCTAGATCGGGTACCTGTTACACCTGCCCTTCAAAAACAAAGGGTTACACTCATTGTTGACTTTCCAGTCATAAGAGCTGTCCAATCAGGTCTTAGTGATACCAATTAGGTCATAGTTCTTTTCACAGGCTGCAACTTCAAGCTAATCTTGTTTACTACTATACTTCTTGCATTTATATACATTTGTTGGACATATTTTGCATTTTGACATACTTGCTTGCCTTTTATCCCACTTGTTGCTGTCCTGTGCCTCTTTGGCTCTTTCCCAGAGTTGCTTCTTCTAGTCCCTCTAGTTTGCCCTGTTGCTGCAGAATCTTTTTCACTATCCCCCATAGAACCTAATTTAAAGTCCTCCTTACTAGGTGAGGTCCTTACTAGGTTCTGTCAGGTAGAAGTCCTTGATAGAAGTCCTCCCCCCCACCATAATAAATAGCTATCTGTACATAGGTGGCAACTGTCAATCTTCCTGGATCATGGTGTATGCATGAAGGCCACCATGGGCAGAAACTTTTTTGGAGGAGTGGAGGCTGTCCAGATCTTCCATCCTGCCTTTAGGCCACTGAGACAGGATCCAAAAACCAGAATGAGTCCAGATGCTTCAGGCCACCATGGCTGTAGTTGTATAACTGTCTGGGAATCAAACCCAGGTCTCCTGTGTGGTAGACAAGAATTCTATCATTCTGTACATACATTCTATTAATCTGTACATAAGAGTATTTGGTATTTACATGGGAAAAAATAGCAATTTAAACCAAAAAGGGGGAAATTCCATCCAATATGTTTTATAAAATATGTATTATGCACTGTTTACCTGCAAACTATATTTCTTTGACCTGAGTAACTTTAAATGACTTGGTATTTCCATATATTGTGGTGCAATATAATAGCAAAATATTACCTGCTCCTCTGCACAGATCAGTGCATAATTTTGGTCCATGTTATGTGTAGGACTGAGCATTAGCCTAACCTATGCTATTCTAAAAGATTAGGCCCAGGTGCTAGAATTCATCATTAGTGATCTGAATTAGGTAAATACAAAATTATGACATTTTAAAATAATGGTGTTATGACTGAATAATCTTAACTAAAATGGAGACAGTTATGCAAATATAGACTGGCTTTAATTATTATACCCTTCATTAGCATGAAAAAAATCTCTTGGATCAGTATAAAATTATGCTTTACTGAGAAAAAAATAGGCTAAAAATATTTAAGAAAGATTTAATTTTGACAGGATTATCTGTGGAGTATGTCACTTTTAGGAACTAGGTTTATGCAGATTCACTGAACTTTGTATGTATACAACCAAGAAACAATATTTGCTTCCATCACATCTCCACCACACTCAGAGGACATATGCAGAGAATCTATGACCTGTGTATGCAAACATTAATACACAAAAAAACCACACACAAAATGTGAGGCAGCATTGAAAACCCCAGTCAGGTACTTATAATCAATACAGAAACAGTTTACAGGATTCTTTATTTTCCTGTGCATAATTACTGTATGTCAGCTTATTCCTAATCATCATCTTGCATGATATATGATGGTTAAATACAGTTCTGATGTCAATATATTGACTTTGATCAGCAGGGATTCTGGTTTTCCTCTGATTTAAAAAACAAAAAAACTACCCTAATTTTCAGATTTTTAAAAAGTAACTCAAAATCCACATTTTCCTACTATTAATATGAACCATCACTAATAGATAGATAGATAGTGGTATTTGATTTTAATCACATAAAAATGTGGCTTTGGGGTTATTTTCTTAAATCCAAAAATTGGGGATTTTTTTTTTTTTTATCAGAGAGAACCAGGTTCCCTGTTGATCAGTTGCTTTCTTTTACACTAGAGATGAATTTGGACTCCAGTAGAGAATTCCAGGCCTAATATTATACTCTTCAGCTTTCTGTTAATAGAATATGTCAGTATTGTGACAGAATTAGTATCCACAATTCCTAGTAACCTGAAAGAAAAATAAGAAAATAAAAAAAAAGTTACTTGCCTGATTACATCAGTTTTATTTCTTCTTTTTCTCTTGATCTTGAGATCATTTAGATCCCAGATAATATTAGATGACTAGTGAGAGCTGATTGCACAAGAAAACAGGGCAATTCTATTTAGCGTGTCATAAAAAGCTTGGAAAATCATCTCAGTTATTCCAAAAATGCTCTTCTCTTCATTTATAGAAAGGTAACAATCATGGTTTCTTTTATTTAAATTCTAGACTTTTCCATTGAAATTATAGTGTTATTGGAAGGATAATTAAAAGAAGGGATGAAACAGGTGAATTCAGTAAGACTACAAGGTTGTTAACCAATTTTTCTTACTTCCTATGGCCACTTTGGGAATACCTAGAAATATTTTGCCTCAAGCAAACACATTTCCAAGCAGAACAAAGTTAATGTAGCTGTTACTGTTTATACCCTGGCAAAATTAAACCCCTAACTGCATCTCTTCAAAACAATGTCAGTATAACACTGAGTTTGGCCCTACAATTAAGACATAAGATGGAGATAAACTTAATAGATATATACAAATGTAATGTATTTCTTATTAGTGACTCTTTCATGTGCATTCTCTAATCTCATTTTTTTTTTTTTTTTTCAGAATGGAGTCAGTGCTTGTGCAGAAGAAGCATTTTTTCTATCAAGGCCACCTAACTATGTATTTAATTTCTCACTTTTCTTGATGCAGAACAAAACCATGGTATTTATCACCAGGAATCCTGTTTTTTTTCTGATTAAAAAAAAATCTCCAGTTTTTGGCTTAAAAGAGCTATCCAAAATCCACATTTTTCTCTGATCAAAATTTTCTCTCCCAATGTCTCTCTCTCCCCCCCCCCCATGTGTGTGTGTCTCTGTCTTTCTCTTCCCCCGTTCCTTGTCCCCTCCCCTTGAGGAGGCAGTGGCGATGGTTCCTCCCTCCCTCCCTCCCACCTGCCTGCCTCCTCCTGTGGTGCAGTGGGGCTCCTGCCTCCCTCCCTGAGGTGGCAGTGGCTTCCTTTCTGCCTCAGGAGGCAAAGCCCCCACAGCCATCACTACTGGCCCTTTGAAAAGCACATGTGCAGTTGCCCAAAAGTGTTATGGATAGACAGACACAGACCAACAGACTACGCCCTTCATTATGTTAGAATTAGCAGATAATTAGTGTGTGATATGTTAGTGAAACATCACTAATATAGTTTCTTTTGGATCATGGGAAAATGTGGATTTTGGGTTACTTCTTTTAAACTGAAAATTGAGGATTTTTTTTTTAAATCAGAGAAAACCAGGATCTCTGTTTATCACATTTTTTGAAGAAACACCACAATATTTAAAACCATCTCTTTCTTCTTGTTTTGTTGTTGTTGTTGTTGACAACTGCTGTAGATTTAGAAATTCATTTCAACAAGACACTCTTGTAGATAAGCCCTAATCCTGTGACTATAATATCAGCACACTTGTCATTGGCTTAATGGTTACAGAATTAACCTACAAAATTGACCATATCTTGGATAGTTGGGACTATAGGCGAATAAGGAGGTACATAATCATTGGGGATAAGGAGGGGGTGAATGCAGATGCATGTGTACCCCATGAGATTGGCCATCACCAATGCTGCCAGTGATGTCTGCGGGCAGTTGCCTCTTGCCACTCCCTCCCCCCTCCCACTGCTGACACTGCCAGTGGTGTCTGCAGGCAGTTACTTATTGCCACTCGGCACTCGCCACCTTCCCCCTCCCCCCCCCATCACCACCAACGTTGCTGCGGCCGCCTGCAGGTAGTCCCCGCTCGCTACCACCACACTCCCGCCACCTCCTTCACCTGCAGGTGGTTGCCATGTACCCCCAGCCTCAGGAGGCATGAGGTTTTCATGTACATAATAAATGAGGAACTGTCCAAGATGAGAGTAGGTGAATATTGAGTGACCTGTACACAAAATGGATTAATATTTTGCCTCTGGGAGAAGATAAAACAACTGTGTTTATAGCCTGGTAACAGCAGAATATATTTACAAGGTTATATAGCATTTCAACAAAATCTTTGTTAATGCAGTACAATACAACTTGAAAAAAGTCATTTGAGATATATATATATATATATATATATATATATATATATATATATATATATACACTGTTAGACCCCAACTCTATGCGGTGCCCAATGACTAGGGAGATGATGATCCAATTGCTCATGGATCCTGTTACTCATTAGCCAGAGCAAGCAGGGAGCAAACACCAGCACACATTGCTTGCAACAGCTTTATTCAGAATGCAGACTGCTTTGGGCCAGGTCCCAAAAAAAACAACAAACTGGGGACCTGAAATGAACATTTTTTTTTCCACATTTATACACCTTGGCTCATACTCATTAACATTTACTCCACCCTCGCTCCTCCTTCATTCTGTCAATATTCCCTCTTATTTCAAGCTCCATCTCTGTTTATTGTTTGTTTCATTAGCATGGAATTACCTATGCATTTCACTTATTTACATGTCTTTTTGCTATAAGCGCATGTCTAAGACCCTGACTCCACTTCTTTGGTCACTGGGCAGACTTTGATCAAAACCTGGAAGCTTCTGGAGGCCTCTTCACCAATCACCAATCAACTTTTCACATGTTTATTTTAGATTCTTTTACCAATTACGTGTTGTTTTTCACATTCCAGTCTGCTTTTCAGGCCCACATTGTACCATCTTCCACATTCCTAAGGTTTTGCCTCATTCACAGTGCACAGACTCACACAAACTCACTTGCAAATGGTTGACATACTTAAGATGGTTACTTAGCATAAGCAAATGGCTGTCTTAGCATAAACATTCATAAGCAAAATTTGCTTTATCTTCTAACAATACGTAATGAGCTATATATATATATATCTTATAACACTACTATATTTTTAGAAAAAGGCTTGCCTAAGCATCTTGCAATTGTACTTTTAATATATCATTCTGCCTTGTGGTTAGCAGCTTTGCTAAACTTTTTATTCAGCTGCAAATCCAGTGCTCCTCAAAATCCAAATATTGTCACCCTAACCTAAATTAGGATTGGAAGAGACCTCAAGAAGTCATCTAGTACAACCCGCTAGCCCTACCCTCCAGTGTATTGACTACTCCCCCATCTTGGTGTCATTTGCAAACTTGCTGAGAGGCATTGTCACCCTAAAACATGCATTGCCATGAAAATACTAAAAATGTAGACCTTTTCAAGATGTTATTAGTATAATTTAAGGAATCAACACAGTTATTTTGTATTAGGTAATGGAAATTGGCATGATAAATTTAAGAACACTCGTGGTTATGAAATGGTATTATTAAATTAGAATTTGAACTACAATTAAAAGGTATAGTGATTAAAGTTTCATTAGTTGTAGAGTCTGCAACATCACATAATAGCTTTGATAGCCCATAATTTTCCATGCTTTCACAATTCAACACAATCACATCTCTCTTTAAAAATAGGTATGTTTTGTCAATAGAGGCAAGGGTTAGGTATAATCTAACTGAAGTTGGGGATCATTCCTGCTAACCTTCATACAATCTAGGAAATGATGAAGTTCAGCTGTACAACAAGCGAGTTTCCACACTAGGAGCCACCACCTAAAACACAAGTATATGGCTATGCTTGTGTAGAAGTGAAATCATGTATCCAAGGCTGTGTTTGGGAGATAAGTAGACTGTAAGCTGGATTGAAAACTGGCTGGAACATTTGGCTCAGAGGGTAGCAATCAATGGCTTGATGTCTAGTTGGCAGCTGATATCAGGTGGAGTGCCCCAGTGGTCGGTCCTGGGGCTGGTTTTGTTCAATGTCTTCAACAATTAGCTGGAGGATGGCATAGAGTGCACTCTCAGCAAGTTTGCAGATGACACCAAGCTGGAGGGAGTAGTAGATACACTGGAGGGTAGGGCTAGGGGGTTGTACTAGATGACTTCTTGAGGTCGCTTCCAATCCTAATTTTCTATAATTCTATGATTCTAAGTGGCAGAAACACAGGAAAGGATTGTGAGAAAATATGAACAGCCCAGACCTATCCAGAAAGCTGGCTGTGATACTGATGAACTAAACAACTAAAAGAGACTGTTTGGGGCTATAGGCTAAGTGACTGAAACATTAAACTGTGAATAAAGAAGCTACCTCCTGTTGTTTGATTCTATTATGTTCAGTGAAATGGCATGTTTTATATTTTCATAAATAAACAGATTTCATCCAAGAAATATATGACTCCCAATAGATACAATACAATAGATGCTTATCCCCACCTCCCTCCCCTCCCTCCCCACATTGAAGGGGAGTAAATTAAGTATTTTTAAATGCAGAAGGTTTTATTTAAAGGTAAATTTCAAAGCCAGAATTACAGTGTAAAGAAGTCTAAACATATGCTGCGACTAGAAATCTTAGGGCCATTCAACATATTCATGTTTAAACTTACTTTTTTCACAGAATATGTTGTTATACATTATGTCACACTGCTGATACAGTTCACCTCAGGCAACCTCAGACAACACACACAGCCTAATTTTTATTTCTCCGTGAATTGTTTGTCTCACCCATCACTTGTTCTCGTTGTACCATCAAGACCTGTACCCATTAAATAATCTGTCAGCTCTACTAGATACAGGAAAAAAAAAAACAGACAAACCTACATAAGATGACTTTGTATATCATCTTTTGATTTACTTTCACTAATATATTAATTAATGTCTACCTGGACATGTCTACACATGCATATTAATGTGAAGCAATAAACTATGGAGTTTATTGCCCTGGGTCTGCCATCTGCACATGTGTCCGGGACCTCAGAACATTGAGCTGGGTCAGAGCAGCCTCAGCTGGCAGGGAACCCTGGGGGTCAGCCTACCAAGCCAGAGCTGCTCCCCCTGGCTCAACATGCTGCAGAGGGGGTGACTGGGGCAACACGTGTCCTTCAGTGCAGGACTAAATCACAAGCAGCATCTATGTGTGTGCTGCTGTGAAGTAAAACTCTACTCAGCAGGATAGTTTTTATGGGTGTGTAGCTGAAACGGAGACCTTAAATTGAAGTGGTAGGTTTTATAATGCACCGCTTCAATTTAGGGCTGATTAAACCCCTGTGTTGCACACCCCGCTGACTTGCCTGCCTCTCTGGTGGGCAAGTGGTCCCTGGGCTGGTGGGGGGAGGTGGCTAATGTTTCTCTCCATGGCAGCGGCAGCCCCCCCCCTCAGGCAGCACCCACCCACAGGCCCCTGGTTCAGGTGGTCCTGGGGGACACTTCAGCCATGGAGGGAAGCACCAGGCCCCCGTGCAGCTCAGGCAGGCAGGCTCTGGGGGGCAGAAGGGCAAGATCAGGCTCACTGCTTTTCTTGGGTGGAGTCTGCTTTCCTGGGCTGCTGCCAGGCTTCCTGCAGGACTTCCTACAGAGCCACAGAGCTGCATGGAGCCCAGTGCTTCACTACACAGCTGTAGGGGCAGCAAATTTTAGTTTGCTGTCCCCTAAGTCATTTAAGGTGCATTATGCCATGACATTACCTACAGCAGCTGGAATTAATGCACAATACACCACCGAGGTGTGGAAACACTGACACCGCTAAAGCAGTGCAAAAGCATTTAGCCCACTTTAAAGTGTCATTCACACATGCCTCTTGTTTTGTCTACACACAGCATACAAGTACTACCCTGCTGCAGAGTAAATTACTTTACTCCAGACTAATAGGGGAGCACATTTAGATGTGCAATGCTTACTGTGCAGCTAATTAGTATACTGTGCAATGAATGTTTTATGTAGATGTGCTCCCAAGTACTTAAATTAGCACTCATTTGTGGAGCTCCTATCTTCATAGAAACAGTAAAGCAAAAGATTTTCACACACACAAAAATAGTAAAGTTTTGGAGTGCCTTGATATGGGGGAGAAGAAATATTCTGGAGGAGGCCCACTGAGGCATCTATAATAATAATAATACGCTCATTCTATCTGGCTGGAGCACTCTGATTGGTTGTCTCAGCAGCCAATCACAATGCTTACTGAAATGATCAATAAAAGTGCTCCAGACAGACAGAATAAGTGTGTTATTATTATAGATCCTGAGGCATTTCAAACAGATATGCAGGCAAGTCAGAGCTAGAATGAAGCACTGGGGCCCTCCCACTGTGAAACAGGTAGGCTTGGTCCTTTTTCTTTTTTTTTTCCTGGAGCCTGCCCACCTCTCCCATGGTCAGGGGGCAAGCTGCCAGCAGGCCCTGAATGGCAGGGGATCCCAGTACTTCCCTCTGCGGCAGCAGCACCCTCCCCCCCGCCCCCCCAGGACTGCCTGGATTGGGTATCAGTGGGTGGATGCTGCCCAGGGGGTGCCACCACCATGGAAGGGAAGCACCGGGGTCCCCCATAGTTCAGGGACTGTGCAACCTGCCAGAAGCTCATTCTCCAGCTGTGGAAGATGTAGGCAGGCTCCAGAAGAAAAGAAAAAAAAAAAGATCAGGTCTCTCACCACTTTTGTTTTCCCTTGGTGGAGCCTGCCCATGTGAGCTGCCAACAGGTCACACAGCCCCTGAGCTGTGTGGAGGCCCAGTGCTTCCCTATGCAGTAGTGGTATCCCCTGGGGACCACCTGGACAGGGCGCTAGCTGTGCACAGCTCCAGCTTGCAGACAGCACCCATCAGATCCAATGGTGCACAGGGCACTGGAAGCATGGGTGTGCTCAGGGAAACTTGGGCTTGGTGTGCTTCCAGCACCCCTTGCACTGTCCCTGCCACCTTCCCACCATATGAGATAACCCAGGAGTGGACTGGTTGCCCCAGAAAGGCATCAGGAGGGTGCCTGGATGTGTTGGCAGCCATAGAAGGTAGTGGGGATGGTGCACAGGATACTGGAAGCATGCCAAGCCCAAGCTTCCCCAAGCACTTCCAGGCTCTAGCATTCCCTGTGTCATCCCTGCCACTTTCTCTGGATAGGGCCACCATACACATGAGGAATAACACTATAATTTGTTACATAGCAAACTAAAATACATGGGCTGTGTTTTAGTTTGCTACGTAAATTGAAATATACCACTGGACGTGTACACTGTTACAAAATTTAATCATTATATGCTGTCGAATGTGTACACTGTTACTCAATTAAATCATTAAAATGGGCAATTAAACCACTAAAGGTGGCATTTTCCTTATGTGTACAAGGGCCCTTAGTCATGTGTACAAGGATCCTCTTATTCTATGACTATAAACAAATCACAGTCAGACTTTTGACAAAATATGTATTTATATTCCTAAGCCTGTGTTTACACATGGACAGCTTTATGCAGCCTTTGCAAGGGTGAGAAGTTTTGATTCTGTTAAAGTATTCATTCAAAGGATAACTAAAAATCTTGTATTTAAATAAATACTCTTGCAATCAAAAATTAATCACAAATGTTTTGTGGGTTTCAGTTAGTTGAGATATCTATCTTTCATGCACTATGTTCCTACGTTAAGCTATGTGTCAAACATAAAATAAAAGTTACAAGAATTTAATGACTATCAGCTCAATAAAGGAAATTTAGTTCAGTTATAGTTACCTAGTTGACTAAGAACTGTCTAAGGTCACAAAACTTTTCTTATTTCTAGAGATGATCTGACAGACTCCTTTGAGTTTCGCTTTATCAATAAGTTGGAATTTTTTTAGTAATCCTCTTCTCTTTCCCAGTGAAACAAATATGCCTGATATTATTCAGCAAATGAGTTATCCAACAGTGAGTTAATAACTCATGCAGATTTCTTTGCATCTCTCTCTCTCTCATAAACAGACTTTTAGCATAATGGTTCTATTTTTGTCCAAGAACAGCTGCGTTTTGTTGATATATTGTCATAAAGAAAATGAAAAGTCTTTGTGAGTCCTTTGTGAAATCCAAAAGTCATCTCAACCAGTATCTTCCAATATCTTTTTTTAATTCTTACAAAATATTTAAGGGTTAAAGAAATAATTCAGGGACAAGCAAATCTGAATAAATCCATTTTCTAGGGTCAAGGGTTCTAAATTATTTTTTGGGTCATCCAAAAGTTGGAAGCAGAGGCAGTATACAGATTTCTATTTCAAAGCATCTTATTGGAAGTTCACTAGTTACCATGATCTGCTTTATTTCTTACATTTTTTTCACCCTTATGGCTTCAATATTCTCCATATATCTTTTTAAAACTTGGTTATTTACCATTAAGAGTAAAACTTCTCAGTTTCTTTCACCCTGATATTTTTAGTGTTCTTCATGTCTTTATGACAAAGTTGGATTCCTTTACATTTGCCCCAGATGCATCAAAGTACTGAATCAAACAGGATATGTTGCATGAGGAAATAGAATTACTTAAGAACCCAGCATAAGCTTGGGTAAGTCTCAAAAATTTAATCATACAAAAATCATGACTAATGGATGCTAGATGCCAGAGAAGGGAAAGGATGACCCTGCCAACTTTTAGTTCATTAGCCATGGGAGATGATGGTTCTAGAACGCATTCCTTCAGAGGAGACTTAAATCTGCAACTCCTACTTTCCAGCAAAGGACTCTAAGTAACAAGTCACTGATAGGCATTAACCAGGCCCCTCTCCTTCAAAACCCCTCTTGAAGCTGATGTGCTGGGTAGGCAAGGAGATATGTGGGGCCAGAAGGAAAAACAAGCTAGAGAGGATGTGGTTCAGTTGGTTAGATTTTTTTTTTCTAGACAGGAACCTAATGTTCTAGACTTGGCCCCTCCTCTCAATGGGATAGAAATGTTTCCATTGCTTCCTAGCCAATTAACCTTAAATGCAAAGTGTAATGGGCCAGGTTGAGGAGGAAGCTTGGGTAATGCTTGGCCTATGGCCCAGTGCTTAAGGTGCTTTGGTGGATGCAGAAGGGGCTTAGAGTCCGGAGGTTAGAGGAGCTTAGAATCTGAAATTCCTTCTGCCTGGGAAAGTGACCTATAACTCACCATGATATTGTGTTAACGGTGAGAAGACACTTCTCACTTAGTGCTATGCTCACCTATTTCTGGCAGGGCCGTGCTTGGGAAGAATCTGTTTTGCCAGAGGTTATCTTGCCATTTAGGCAGCCATTGTGAAATAGAATTAAGTCTTAAACTATTATTTTCACCTTTCAATTTATTTTTAAACTTTATATTAATAATATTGTATATTTTCTTCTGCCAGCTTTTTGATTAGTATAAATTAGTATAATTCAGATGACTTGAAGAAAGGTATTTCACTTTACCCTGGCTAAATATCTAGCACTTTATTGCCAACACCTGGGGTTTCTAATAACAACAACTAGTAGTTCTAATTATACACAATCTCATCTTCTCATATATTGTATGATTCTGTGATTTTCAAGTGAAAAAGGGAAATTTACTCTGTTTTGAATGTTGACATTATTGATAAATAAATAAATTGCAAAATGAGCTATAATTGCAATATGTATATGTCTTCTACTACTAATGCAGTCATTTTAATAATCTAGTCGCATCCTCTTCTGGACCCCACTTCAGGTAGTTGAAGGCTGCTATTAAATCCCTGGGGGTGCAATCTATGCCATCTTCTAGGTCATTGATGAAGACGTTGTACAAAACCAGCCCCAGGACCAACCACTGGGGCATTCCACTTGATATTGGCTGCTAACTAGACATCAAGCCATTGATTACAACCCTCTGAGCCCAATTCTCCAGCCAGTTTTCAATCCACCTTACAGTCCACTTCTCTCACAAACAGAGCCTTGGAAACATGGTTTCATTTCTACACAAGAAGTGAAACCATGTAGTTGTGTTTTAGGTGGTAGCTTCTAGTATAGAAACTCTCTTGTTGTACAGCTGAACTTCATCATTTCCTAGATTGTATGAAGGTTAGCAGGAATGCTTACCAACTTCAACAGTCATTTTAACATGAACATTAATGCCCATGCTGAGGCACCATAAACCCCAGCAAGCTGCTCCCCAAATGGCCACGCACAGGGTGCCTCAGCTCAGGGGCTCCACAGCTTGCGAAGATGGTGTCTGTATTTGTCCTGGCACACTGAAACTTGGTGTGCTTTGTGTAATTTTTTTAAAGGGATTTTTTGGTTTGTTTGTTTGTTTTGGTATTTTTTGCTACCGGGGAATCCCAGTAACAAATGTTGCCCCATCATTGAAATGCAAAGTGCTGCACCTAGGGAGGAAAAATGTCCAGCACGCCTACAGCCTAGGGAATGACCTGCTGGGTGGCACGGAGGTGGAAAGGGATCTTGGAGTCCTAGTGGACTCCAAGTTGAACATGAGCCGGCAGTGTGACGAAGCCATCAGAAAAGCCAATGGCACTTTATCGTGCATCAGCAGATGCATGACAAATAGGTCCAGGGAGGTGATACTTCCCCTCTATCGGGCGCTGGTCAGACCGCAGTTGGAGTACTGCGTGCAATTCTGGGCGCCGCACTTCAAGAAGGATGCGGATAACCTGGAGAGGGTACAGCGAAGGGCAACTCGTATGGTCAAGGGCCTGCAGACCAAGCCCTACGAGGAGAGACTAGTGAAACTGGACCTTTTCAGCCTCCGCAAGAGAAGGTTGAGAGGCGACCTAGTGGCTGCCTATAAGTTCATCACGGGGGCACAGAAGGGAATTGGTGAGGATTTATTCACCAAGGCGCCCCCGGGGGTTACAAGAAACAATGGCCACAAGCTAGCAGAGAGCAGATTTAGACTGGACATTAGGAAGAACTTCTTCACAGTTCGAGTGGCCAAGGTCTGGAACGGGCTCCCAAGGGAGGTGGTGCTCTCCCCTACCCTGGGGGTCTTCAAGAGGAGGTTAGACGAGTATCTAGCTGGGGTCATTTAGACCCAACACTCTTTCCTGCTTATGCAGGGGGTCGGACTTGATGATCTATTGAGGTCCCTTCCGACCCTAACATCTATGAATATGAATCTATGAATTGGTAATTAGCAGCATGGTAAATGGTTTAATGTGCAACACGTGCAGTTTGTGATGCCACAAAGAGGTTTGCGGCACCACAAACCTCACCTGCTTACATGTCTGGATCCAGCAAAACTGTAACTAAAACAAACAAACAAACAAAAATCATTCAAAGCAAAGTGTGGGTAAAGTAACTAGTGGGGCCAAGGTGTTGGACTTCAGAAGGGCCAACTTTAGCAAGCTTAGAAGGCTAGTTAGTGAGAGGATGCAACTCAAGAACATAGAGCAAATGGGGGTCCAGGAGGGTTGGAGGTATCTCAGGGAGTGATCCTTGGGGCTCAAAAGGAGTCTATCCCATTATGTAGGAAGGGAGGTAAGGGGGCAAAAAAGCCCCCTTGGCTGAACAGGGAACTCCAGGAGAGTCTGGGGGCAAAGAAAGAGATGTATAGGCAATGAAAGCAGAAAGCAGCCACCAAGGAGGAATATATCTTCCTGGCGTGCTATTGCAGGGAATCAGTTAGACAGGACAAGGCAGGGCTTGAGCTCAGGCTGACTTCAACAATCAAGGACAATAAAAAGTCCTTCGTCAGGTTTATAGCGGGCAAAAGGAAAGCGCAGAGCAACATAGGGCCCCTGCAGGACAAATCAGGACAGTTAGTGGTTGAAGCGGGGAAAAAAGCAGAGCTCTTCAATGAGTTCTTTGCTTCAGTATTTCTATGTACTGACCAAGCCAATTCCCCCACCTCTATCATTGATTAGAATGGCTAGTTCTGATATAGTTAAGGAGCTCCTGGAGGAGCTGGATGGGTACAAGTCAGCAGGCCTGGATGACCACCATCCATGGCTGCTGAAAGAATTGGCCAGTGTCATAGCTGAGCTGCTGGCACAGCTGTTTCAGCACTCATGATGCTCCGGCCAGGTCCCTGAGGACTGGAGAAGGGCCAATGTGGTGCTCATTTTCAAGAAAGGGAGAAAGGATGAGCCAGGTAACTTTAGACCAGTCAGTCTTACCTCTATTCCTGGGAAAATGCTAGAGAAAATAATCAAAGAACACATTTGTGCAGGCCCAGCAGGGGAAACGATGCTGAGGGGAAATGAGCATGGGTTTGTCACAGGTAGATCCTGCCTGACAAACCTTGTAGCCTTCTATGACCAGGTCACGCACTGCCTGGACGCGGGAGCTGAGGCTCATGTCATTTTCCTGGACTTTAGGAAGGCCTTTGACACAGTTTTGCACCCTATCCTCATTGGGAAGCTAGCAGACTGTGGAGTGGATGCCTACACGGTCAGGTGGGTAGCCAACTTGCTTAGGGACCGCACCCAGAGAGTGGTGGTGGATGGTTCCTTCTCCACCTGGAGGCAGGTGGGGAGTGGGGTCCCGCAGGGTTCGGTCCTTGGACCTATATTATTTAATATCTTCATCAGAGATTTGGATAAGGGTGTGGAGAGCACCCTCTCCAAGTTCGCTGATGATACCAAGTTATGGGGCAAAGTTAGTACACCGGAGGGCAGGGAACAGATTCAGGCTGACCTGGGCAGGTTGAATCAATGGGCAGAGAGAAATAGGATGCAATTTAATAGAGATAAATGTAAGGTACTCCACCTGGGAAGGAGCACACCTATAGGTTGGGGAGTGTCCTTCTCAGCAGCTCAGAGGCAGAGAGGGATCTTGGAGTCATAACTGACTCCAAGATGAACATGAGCCAGCAGTGTAATGAGGCCATCAACAAGGCCAATTGCACCTTGTTGTGCATTAGCAGGTGCATGACTAGTAGATCAAAGGAGGTGATGCTCCCCCTCTATGCGGCACTGGTCAGGCCGCAGTTGGAGTACTGTGTCCAGTTTTGGGCGCCACACTTCAAGAGGGACGCGGGGAATCTCAAGAGGTTCCAGAGGAGGGCTACTCGCATGATTAGTGGCTTTCATGATAGATCCTATGGGGGGAGGCTGAGAGAGCTGCATCTCTTCAGCCTTCACAAGAGACGGCTGAGGGGACATCTTGTGGCCGTCTATGAATTTATTAGGGGAGGTCAACAGGGAGAAGGGGAAGCGCTGTTCACTAAGGCACCCCAGGGAGTGACTAGGAATAATGGGTGTAAACTAGTTGAGAATGGATTTAGGTTAGATATTAGGAAGAAATTTTTCACAGTAAGGTTGGCCAGAATCTGGAATGGGCTTCCAAGAGAGGTGGTGCTATCACCTAGCTTGGAGTTCTTCAAGAGGAGGCTAGATAATCACCTGGCTGGAGTCATCTGACCTCGGTCCTCTTTCCTGCCAGGGGCAGGGGGTCGGACACAATGATCCATTGTGGTCCCTTCTGACTCTACAATCTATGAATCTATGAAAGGAAACCTAACATTGGAAACACCATTTTTACTGGCAACTTCCCCAGGATTTTGTTATTCTGCTTTTGTTCATGCCTAGAAATTGCCCCAACCTAAATAGCAAAGCTTGAAGCTCCAAACAGAATCCATCTAGGTTCTAAAAAGTAGGCAGAATGAAGCCTAAGTATACTGCAAGACATGATATGGCAGGTGTCCTCTGAGAAGCCAGAACATATACTCATACTGTAAGGCTTCACACAGAATGCATTCATAACTGCTTTCTTTTAAGAGCAGGGCTGAAATGATCACAACAGTCAGCTATTGTATACTAGGCTACTAGTTAGGTAGGTAACCAGAAAGTGAGACTTTTTACTTATAGGCCCCCAGCAGCATGAGGGGATAAAATACTTTCCTGGAGAGTGCCATATAATTAAATTTGAATATTCTGAGTAGGACTCTTCCCACTTCTGGGCTACTGAGTTTGCAAGAATCACGGAGTACCTATACACATGATGGACCTCTGCTCTGACACATGCTAATTAGCATGCATTAGAGCAGACTTGATTAATCTAGTCTGCTGGAAGGCTGATGGAATGTGCTAATTAGCACTCTCTGGTAGCCTCTGTGTCATGTATTCAGCATCCCCATGTCTCAAAATGGTGGCAGGGATGCTTTAACTAAAGCTAGTTGAACGAGATTTAATTACAGTACCCCCACTGCCATTTGGAAGTGTGGGATGCTGTGTACATAGTCTCAGAGATGCTGTAATTAAATCCCCCCCACACACACCCTGGAGCATGTGTATAGATACCCATGAAGCTTGAATGAGAGCAAGCCAGATTCTGTAGCCTACTGATTAAGATACTCAGCCAGAGAGAGAGACATGGGTTATACTTCCTATTCTCTACATCTTCTGTTTTTATTGTTGAACCAATGGTTTTCCAATACTAGCTATGTGAATAATCTTTTTTGGGGATGAGAAACCAGAACCCATGTCTCCCCTTCTCCTGGCTAATATTAGTGTCATAACTAATCATCTCCAGAATCATGATTCCTCTTATTTATTCTCCTGGTTTATATCTGATGCATTCTTGGCTGCACAATGGTTTAGCTGCTTTAGTAGAAGGGATTGAGGGCAATTCTATAGCCTGTGGTTAAGGTGGTCTCCTGGCAAGTTGGAAATACGAACTTTCTCATGCTGAGGAGATCCCAGAACCTCAGTTTCCCACTTCCTGGGTAAATGCTGTCAGTATGCTAGGCTATAATAGAAAATGTGGATAGCACCATTGTCTTCTTATGAAAAATGAGCCCTACTCAGTTAGGCTTCTGGCCTCAGAAAAAAAGTCTTCAGACTATTGATCTTAGTGGAGAGATGCACCTAAGCTCCTCACAGAGGTAAGAATTTAGACATATCTCTGTGCCCAGTGTTTTCCAATGTATAGCTCTAGGAAGCACCCACATATATTGTCAGATTTTTTAAAATTATCATTAAAGCTCCATAATCTCTTCATGTGCCAAATAACATAGGGACCTAACTCTGTTTTTTGGATTCCAGGCAGGAGGGGCAGGATCTAAAACAGGGGCAGACAAAGTCCATCCCACAGGCCAGATTGGGCCAGTGGCAAACTCCATTTCCCAGCAGCTCGTGCTTATGTTGCTGAAGCTGATTTCCTTGGAGACCCCAGCAGCGGTGGTGCCGTGACAGCACGGGGCTAGGGTTTCTATGGAGACCAACGCCAGCAGTGCTGGTAGGGCATACAGCTGGCTGGGGAGCTGTTCCAGGGCTGGGATCTTTCAGGGATGACACACAATTCCCTGCCTGTACACCCCAGACAGGAGCATGCAAGCAGTAGATCATACCTCTGCCCTGGCTCTGGACCATGCTGTCACCCTGCATGGGGTGACAGCCCTGGCTGCACAGCAGCTCCCTACCCAGCTGTGCACCCTGCCAACGCTGCTGGGGCTGGTCTCCATAGAAACCCTGGCCCTGTGCTATCAGGGTGCCACTGCTGCTGGGTTATCCATGGAAACTGGCCACAGCAATGTGGGCAGGGGCTGCTGGGAAAGTGGTGGCCTGATACACCACTTTGCTCACCCCTGATTTAAAAGTAGCCAGCTAAGTGCCTAACTGATAGGCACCTAAATCCCTTAGATCTGTCCCAGTGTTCCCCAATGCTACTGCTCTATTTAACAGCATGTGTGAATGATCACCTTGTTGTCCCCAAAGGACAGTGAGTTCGTGCCCGGTGCACTTGTGCCAATAAACACACAGGGGTGAAGGATCCAACTTAATCTTTATTTCTGCGAAGAAAGTGGTGCTTGGCAATCGTTCGCAAAGCAAGCACACACACCCCAGTGGGTGTCTGCCTTATATAGCTACGTAACAGGTTAAACTTGCTGATGTGATGAGATGTATAGCAAGCCCAGCAAGTAACCCCCCTTCCAGCTCCGGACTTTGTTGATACCGCTTTCCTTCTAGCGAGACCAGCAATTAAGCAACTAAGCAACAAGCGATCTCCCCCAGCCTAAACAACCAACTCTATGCCCTTGGTTAGATAAAATACTTTTTCAAAACATACAAAGCTGTTCCCTGGTTAAAATTAAGTGAAAGTCCAGGGGTGCTTCATCAAATCCCCCCTTCGAGGCTATGGCCTTTATGGAAAAAGCCCATAGTCCTCGACTATTTTTTTTATTTCCAGAAATCTCTTCGCTTCCTCCCGATTATTTTGGATCGGGTTTGTAACTGATGATTTTATAAACATCACATGGTGAACGGGGGAAGAAATTGATTTCTTGAGTACCTCACAACACAGTGGCACGCACTGTACCCCACAACAGATCATCAAGAAAATACACATACTTGCCACAATTAATAGGAAAATTTGCTTAAGCCATGAAAAATTAGGGAGCCAAGAAGTAAGCTATGAGAAGTCGAACCCTTCCCCTTGCTTAATGTGGGACAGACCCTTTTTTAACTTCTGCACTTTTGACTCTATTAACTTGGAGTTATCTGTCAAATTAAAACAACACATTTCCTCGAACTCTTC
Organism: Alligator mississippiensis; assembly: GCF_030867095.1. Taxonomy (NCBI): domain Eukaryota; kingdom Metazoa; phylum Chordata; order Crocodylia; family Alligatoridae; genus Alligator; species Alligator mississippiensis. Next base: position 382,837,281 of record NC_081824.1, read on the forward strand.
ACATCCGTAGTTATGCCTCAGCAACAGGTAATCTATGGCTGCTCTATTTTGCAGAGTAGCTCCTCTTAGTTCTTTTATTTCAATATTGATGGCAGCTAGGGCCTGTGAAGTTGTACTTAGGCCCTTTGCCAGGGCACAGGCCACCTTACCAAGCTGCCTCTCAGCATACACTACTAGGCCTGGCACCCTTACTAGGAAAACTGCTAAGGACACTACCTCGGCCTCACTCAGGAGGTTTATGTCACTATCACAGGATTTATCTAGCACCTTTGAACCTCTCCGGTGACGCTTACTAGAGGTCTTAGGCATACCTGGTAGCTAGACAGTCAACCGGCCTAGAGCACAAGGGCCTCCTGTGGCATTGGCTGGGATATATGAATAGGCAGTCTTCCCACAAGGAGGAGCCACCCCCAGGGTAATATAACATGAACGTAGTTATAAGATACATTAGTCATGTCTGAGCAATTGAAAATTTTCGGGGGGGTTTTTGTTTGTTTGTTTGTTTTTGTTTTTGTTTAGACTTTTGTAAGCTTGGGTACAGTTCACAAAATTGGCACAGCTGGTGTTACCAGGGGAGGTGACTGTCAACAAATCTATTTTAAAGGTACTAGCGTTTCTTTCTGTAGTAATGGTTCCCCACATGGAGTTGTTAGTGTAATTGATTGGACCTCCTATTCCCCGAGATGCGAACCAAGTCTGATTCCGGAGTGCTTCCATTGGAGTGGGCACCCCTATAAGGTATGACGTGAAAATATCATTAACCGATATTTCACCTGCCAAACAAAAATGAGTGACATTTAATATGTCCTTTGTCAAATGGACCCACACATTTTGACTCTTATCGAACTTTTGATGCACCAACCCCTTAGACTCTAGAAACATTATACCTACGCAAAGAACTATTTTTCACATGGTTGACGTTTAAACAGAAATTTAAGTCCTTTTACTGGCTCTGCTATCCAACGGTGTCCGTTTGTGTCGGCTTCCGGTGCGACACTCTCAGCAACTTCTCCTGCAGGTGGTACTTCTGGTGCGGCCTTCACCCGAGTGTAGTGTATTCATGGTTTTACCCCCTGAACCTTCACTGCAGTGTGAGTGGTGAGAATCACAGGATATGGTCCTTTTCACCTGGGCTGAAGAGGCTCGTCTTTTCACGTCCGGACCAGCACTTCGTCTTCGATCTGGAACTTGTGGACTGGTGTATCTAGAGGGAGTGGAAGTTGTTCCTGGACATACCTGTGGAGAGAAGACAATACAGCAGACAAGAATACAAATAATCTTTTACCCAACCTTCCCCTTTTACATGTATTTGATTCCCATGCGTCACCACTGGATTCTTAGGATATGGCTTGCCATACATTAATTCAAATGGACTAACTCCCAATTTAGCTCTAGGGGCAATGCGCACTCTAAGCAAGGCAAGAGGCAGAGCTTTGGGCCATTTCAACTGAGTCTCCTGGCAAAGTTTAGCCAGCTGTCTTTTTAGAGTCTGATTCATTCGTTCCACCTGTCCACTTGACTGCGGTCTCCATGCTGTGTGAAGGTCCCATTGTATCCCCAGAGCCCGGGAAACTGCCTGGGTCACTTCTGACACAAAGTGTGGCCCTCGATTCTAGGCTAATCCCTCTGGGATTCCGAATCGTGGAATCATTTCTCTTAGCATCACCCGGACCACTTCTTTTGCTTGGTTGGTTCGGCACGGGAAGGCCTCGGTCCATCCAGTCAGAGTGTCCACGAGCACTAACAGGTATTTGTAGTGTCCCTTCTTGGGAACTTCAGAGAAATCTATCTGTCAATATTCTCCTGCTAATAGTCCTTGCCTTCCTGCTCCTGGAGGAGGTTTGGGGGAAATCTTAGGATTGTTGGCACAACAGACAGGGCATCTGCGCACTATTTGTTCTGCTGTTTTTTCCATCTTAGGCCCCATTACAATTCTTTGGAGACCTTGGGTCATGGCGTTAGCTCCCATATGGGTGCTCTGGTGGTACTCTTGGAGCACTTTGCTAAGAATCAGTTTTGGCATCAGGACTTGTCCCTTAGGCAAAACCCACCATCCATCTTGTTGTTCTTTGCTTCCCAATTTCTCTGCGAGTTGGTTCTCTTTTTCAGTATATTTGGGAAGTTCCTCAGGCAACATTACCTGAGGCATCAATGCCAACATTTGAGTCTCTTGAACTTGTCCTCTAGCTGCCTTCTTCGCCGCAGCATCTGCTCATCGATTTCCTTTAATAACATCAGCATCTCCCTTTTGATGGGCCTTACAGTGCACCACAGCTACCTCTAGTGGTTCCATCATGGCTTCAAGTAATTTCAGGATCTCTGTTCCATGCTTTACTGGGCTTTTACTTGCCGTTAAGAGTCCTCTCTCTTTCCATATAGCTCCGTGGGCATGTAAAACTCCAAAGGCGTACTTCGAATCCGTGTATATAGTGGCTATCTTTCCTTTTGCCAAATGGAGAGCTCGGGTCAGCGCAATAAGCTCAGCTCTCTGTGCAGAGGTATTTGGAGGCAAGGCGTTTGCTTCCACAGTATCCCATGATGTAACCACGGCGTATCCCGCCTTTCAGGTTCCATTGTCCATGAAGCTGCTTTCATCTGTGTAGAATTCAAGGTCTGCATTAGGTAGTGGGGCATCTTTAAGATCCGGCCGGCTAGCGTACACACTCTCAATAGTTTCAATGCAATCATGCTGTAATCCTTTGTCTTGTTCCAATGGCATCAACGTAACTGGGTTCAGGGTACTAGAGGTGTGCAACTGGATATCTCCTTGATCCAGGAGAGTCGCCTGGTACTTAGCCATTCGTCCAGGGGAAAGCCAGGTTCCCCCCTTTGCATTCATCACCGTCAGCACTGAATGTGGTGTATACACAGTCATTGGTTGTCTTAAAATAAGTTTCTTAGTTTCCTTTACCAGCATTACATAAAGTTGATGATTGACACTCCCGAAGTAAACCATATTTAAGGAATCTCTTTATTAATGGTTCCAGGCCTTTCCAAGCTTCTATTTTCAATCGATACTGTGGCACCCTGGGCGGGGTAATTCCAGGCTTTAAATCAATGCTTACAGGGGTGGCCAGTTTGGCTCTTTCTGGCTTCTCTCCCGCCCATACCCATGGTACTACAGCGTCTTCTACTTCGGGGGGGATTCTCCCTTCCTCCCCTTCCTGCAATAGGAGACACACCTGAGCCTTCTAGGCTTCCTCAGTTGGTATCTTCATAGTAATTTTCCCCTCCAAAAAGATCAATTGGGCCTGCAATTTGCACAGCAAATCCCTCCCAAACAAAGGTATGGGGCACTCAGGCATATACAGGAATTGATGAGACACTTTCTTTCCTCCCAATTTGCATTCCATGGGTGGCACCAAAGGACGATACATCCACTGGCCGGTGGCTCCAATTATGGGGATCTTGGTTTTTGATAAGGGTCCTTTAAAATTGGTTACAACTGAATGCGTGGCTCCACTATCTACTAGAAAGTCAATAAGTTTTCCCCCTACTTGCATTTTAACCAGGGGCTCGTTGGGGGAGATAGAGATTACTTCAGTGTTAGCCCCCGGTCCCCGTCACTCCTGGTCAGAACCATCCAACATCAACAATCTTTCTTCCTCCTCTCGTCTCTTCTTCCCCCTCTTGGGGCACTCATTTTTCCAATGCCCTTCCTGCTTGCAAATAGCACACTGATTAGGTTCCAGCCTGGGACCCTGGCCGTAGCCTCCCGGAGCATAGCCCACACCTCCTCTATGCCCTCTACTTCCCCTGCCTCGTCCCCGACTCCTCTGATCTACAATTGCCGCTGCCAACAACGATGCTTATAATGACGCCTGTGCCTTTATTCTTTTATCTTCCTTTTTCTCCTTAACCTGATCTCTGTTGGAGTATAATTTATAAGCAATCTCAATCATTTGGCTGATGCTCATTCCAGCTGCTCCTTCAGTCTTCTGTAGTTTTTTCTAATATCTGGGGCTGACTGTCCTATAAACAGTGTGTTAAACATCTTGGCATTTTCTGGCAGCTCTAGATCTAAATCCGTCCACTGTCTGGCTGCCTCGCATAACCTCTTATAAAAACTGGATGGATCCTCCTCTGGACCCTGCTGCACTTCGTACAATTTAGACAATTTTTTCTGCTTGGGGATAGCCTCCCGGAGAGCAGCCAGCACAAACTCCTGATACAGCTCTAACTCCCTCTGGCCCCCTTGGGTGTTGGGATCCCAGTCTTGATTTTCCTTAGGGCAAAGTTCATCTACCTCACCGGCTGGGTGAAGCTGCTGTGCTATCGTGCGTGCTTTCTCTAAGACCAACCTTTTTTCTTCTGGAGTCAGAAGAGCGGCCAGTAAGGCCTGAATATCTATCCAGTTTGGTTGGTGGGTGAGGAAAATAGTAGAGAACAACCGTGCCCTTGCCTCCGGATTCTGGTGATATTGGCCCACAGACTGTTTTCAATTTATCAAGTCTGCTGTGATGAATGGCACATGGACAAAAACTGGTTCACCCTCAGGACCCACCGCTTGTTGTAAAGGGACCTGAACTACTGGTTGGGCCCCTGATCCTACACTCCCTTCTACCACCAGATTGCTACCACCCACATCCACCGGACCCGGGGACGGCAACCCAAGACTGTCAGGGGAGGTGGGGGATGACGGACTGGACGAGCCAGCCGGGAGTCCCTGACAAGCCATTACAAGTGCAGTGGAAGTCCTCTGTGGTGATGCAGGGCTCACAGGATAAGATGGGGGAGCCGTGGGAGCAATTAGCAACTGCACGTCTCCCTCCTCCGGCTCCTCCGGACATACTGTGGTGACCCCCTGCAAAGCCATTACCCCACTTCCCCTAAATATCCCACACAGCTTCTGTGTAACCCCATCCCCATTCAAAGTCATATATACCTCTACATAAAGCATCTCATCCCACTTCCCTTGTACTACCAAAACAACTGTAACTGCAAGATTGTGTTATAATCCAAAGACCCATTCTCCGGCCAGGCTGCACCATCCGCAAGTTGGTACTGTGGCCAACATGTATTGCAATACCGAATCATCTGTTGTTTTGTCATAGCGTCACTTCCAAACTTTGGCCAGTTTTTCAAAATGCACCCTAAGGGACTGCAGGGTGGAATCTTAGACTGGTTACTTCCCATTATCCAACTACCGGACGACGACCGCCGCTCAGCCTCAGAACCAAACTGATTAACGGGAGTTCACGGGGCTGCCACCTGATCTCACTCGCCTAGGGCATCTATACAGTCGGAACTTTCAAAGCCGTCTCTTTCCCAACCTGCTCAAAATATGGAAAGAAGTACTCACCAGTCCATTGAAACCTCCCTTGCCCCACCTGATTAAGTTGGTCCTTCGAGCGTTGCGCCGTTGTGCCCCTCCCCGACTCCGTCAGGCAACCAGGAGACGGTCAGACCTCCGATGAATAAGGTCGGTGGTGCCTGGCCCTTGCGCCATCCACAGTTGTTGCCGGAGCCGAAGTGGTGGACCGGGCAAGGCAGTCAGCTAGGGTCCCATCTGGGTCACCAGAAATTGTTGTCCCCAAAGGACAGTGAGTTCGTGCCCGGTGCGCTTGTGCCAATAAACACACAGGGGTGAAGGATCCAACTTAATCTTTATTTCTGCGCAGAAAGTGGTGCTTGGCAATCGTTCGCAAAGAAAGCACACACACCCCAGTGGGTGTCTGCCTTATATAGCTACGTAACAGGTTAAACTTGCTGATGTGATGAAATGTATAGCAAGCCCAGCAAGTAACCCCCCTTCCAGCTCCGGACTTTGTTGATACAGTTTTCCTTCTAGCGAGACCAGCAATTAAGCAACTAAGCAACAAGCGATCTCCCCCAGCCTAAACAACCAACTCTATGCCCTTGGTTAGATAAAATACTTTTTCAAAACATACAAAGCTGTTCCCTGGTTAAAATTAAATGAAAGTCCAGGGGTGCTTCATCAACCCCTTATAGTAAAGGGATAGTTTGTGTTTTATGCATATGTTTACACTGAACACTTAGGTAGTACAAGTCTAGCTTCTATAGCATGGAGGTTTATGCAGACTAATTTGCCCCAGTGGAAGAGTAAAGTGTGACACATCCTATAACTATTCCAAACCTGCCATCCATGCTGAGATTGCTGATAGTTCCATTATACAATGCAGTTATTGTGTTTACTTGGAAATGTACTGAGATGAAACAATGTATTTCACAGAGAGCTCAAAATGTCAATGGCTCTTGGTCTGGAACATATTTTTTTTATTCCCAAAGGACAGTAACAGGATTCAGAAGGCACTTCTGTTTCATCTTCAAGGTCTGTTTGCAAAAAGATATATAGGAAGAAGTAGATAAAACCACTTTTATTTTACCATCCTTGTGACTGTTCTTATCCTTGGCAGTTTGTTTTCTTTGCGCATTGAGATGAATGTATATCTGCTTTGAGTATTGACTAGTATTATTTGCCTATTCAAATACTAAACACCACTCAACATTCTAGACACTCAGAAAAGACCTTGAAACAATCTAAAGATGTGGTGAGACTATTACTACAATACCTGCATATCAGGGTTTGGCAAGTAAACAACTGTGTACAGAAATTTAATAAGTGAATGTTGAGACACCAGTGTTTCTCTCCCCCACACCTCCTCCAGATTGATTAAATGTTTTCAGCTAGCATTTATTTACTACACAGCCCTGGTCTCCATAGTATAAAAACTCTGCCAGTTGACTGCATTTCCACAACAAAAACAAATGGTGGCAGAGAAGAGAAGTGACATATCATAAACACTCAGGCTGCCCTTGTAGCTACTGCACCCCATATCCACTCTGAATTATCTTTCAGCTGCTTTGCTTTTCAGACAATTTACTTTATACAAGGGAGAGACAGAACTTAAAATGTCCTGTCTACTCTACAAATATGAATAACAGCCTGATCCTGCAAGGTACAATATATATTCCAGTAACTAGGGCCTCAGGTTGCATACTATTTTCAGGTTTGGGCTCCATGAATATGGCAGCTTCTAGAAATATTCACCAAATATTCTAGTTAGTCTCTGAATGCTTGATTCTGAATACTTCTAACCATCAATTTATTTCTTTACCCAAGCACAGATTATTATATATAATAAATATATCACCAATTCTTGCATCTTACTTTTTTCCGTACCATCACAGCTAAAACAAAACAACCACAGAACTTTTTTTTGTTTGTTTGTTATTGTTATGCTCAACATTTACAGTAAGTTTTAACAGTAGGTGAGTTCTATCTTTAGTTCAGATAATGGAAATAATACTATTCTAAAATTTATTCATTGATTTTCAAAGGTGATGAACACATTTGATGCTCAGCATATTTAGCTTTCCAAGTCACTCCCCCACACTATGTTAGACACCTACCCTGTGGAAGAGGAATTCAGGTTCTGGATTCTGAATGGATGGAGACATTTAAAGGATAAATACAAATTAACTTTTGCTTAATCTGCATAGTAGGGCTGTGAAAAGCTTTGGTCACTGGTTTAATTCGAAGGAGATTTGGCCTGATTCAATAGCCGAATCTCTGAATCCAAATTGAATCAGGAGATCATTTCATCACTCCAAATCAAATTGGAACCTTCCAAATTGATTCGAAGAGATTTGACAATTTGGCCATAGGCACAGCTTTATATGTTTTTTTCTATGTACCTCAAGGTACCAGGTGTGGCTTGTGAACAAGATGGTGAGGCGAATGGAGCATCCCATGGGAATACAGGGCGGTCCTCCATGCGCTTGGCAGCAGACCCAGAAGTGGACCAGAAGTACTTCCAGTCTGCTTCTGGGTCTGCCTCCAAACACATGGGGGAGCCCCCCCTCCCTTCCTCCTGGCTTGGTGACTGGTGCCTCCTGGGTCTGGAGGGTCACCTGGGATCCCCCTGCAGCTGAATGCTGAACCAGAGGGACACAGGGAGGTCCCTGCATGCTCAGCGGTAGACCCAGAAGTGGACCAGAAATATTTCAGGGTCCACCACTGAGTGCACGGGGGACCCCGCCCCCCCTGCATTCTCATGGCATGCTCCATCTGCCCACCATCTCAGCATTCACAGGCTGCACTCGGTACTTCAAGGTATGTAGAAAAAACATATAAAGCTGTGTCTATGGCCAAATCACTGATTCTTCAAATCAGAATAGAATCTTCAGATTTGGCCAAATCAAATAGGGACAGTGATCCAAATTGATGAATCAATCACTGTCCCCCAAATTGGGCCGAATTCGAATAGAATACTGCCTGCTTCACACACTCCTACTACAATATAGCTGTGTAGTTGCAATTTTTGACACCTATACACATATTGAATTCCATGTAATTATGTTCACGCTTCACTTCTGAATATGCACCATGGGCTGCATTTTGCTGTGTAGACAACCATAAGGAATAAAGAATTTGCTTAACAAGGTGAGTCCTGAAAATTTAGTTGCAAAATACTACAACTACCAGGTATTTACCAGAAGAGGAATAGCCTTCCCACCCTTTCCTACTTTTTATCTCAATACCCGGTGGTTACATACATGGCCAGGAAACTGGACATCCAGGTTCTGGGCTGTTCTTGCCCAGAGGGAAGTTAGAACCTGAATCTCTGGCTTCCCAGCAAAGTAGAAATGCGTTAACTATGAGGGAAAATTATTGGGGACCAGGAGGAGAGGAGGAAGGCAAAACAATGTGTGGCTCCGAGAACTAGATGCCACTTTTGAAGCATGCATTTATTTTTGATGTATTGCAACTAATTTATTATTTAAAATGCACTCCAGGCTGGTTGGGAATTTTAAATTGTGCAATAGACATTTTGTCAATGAATGTCAAGTGGAACTTGAAGTGAGCCAGCTTTAAGGCAAGGGTTGGAGAATACAGGGGCATTGCCTACCCTTGTGGCTTGATGATTAATCTCAGTTGGCTGGGAAAGAGAAGGCACAGATTTCAGCACTTGCTGGGTGAGGGGCACTTAGTAACTGCATTCCCTGATGCAGAAAGCAGAGCAGCATACCAGACAAAGGTTAGGGATCGGAATAGCACTCAGAAAGGGTGTGAGGCTAATTTATGGCATGCGTGTTAAAAAGATTGGTCCCCATTGTCCCAAGTTATTAGGTTAAAATGTGATGAGCAGGAATCCTGGTTTTCTCTGATTTAAAAAGAAATCCCCAAATCCACATCCATTGATAGATAGATAGATAGATAGATAGATAGATAGATAGATAGATAGATAGATAGATAGATAGATAGATAGATAGATAGATAGATAGATCCACATCCATCTATCCATCCATCCCTTCATCTATCTACACAGATAGATAGATTAATATAGGTAGATATAGATATATGACTGACATGTGGAGGCACCTATATATATATCTCCTATGGGAGATATATATATGTGTGGATTTGGAGTTACTATTACATTTTTCTGTGATTTAAATGAAACACCACTAATATATAAATATATATTATCTATCTATCTATCTATCTATCTATCTATCTATCTATCTATCTATCTATCTATCTATGTATTAGTGGTGTTTTATTTTAATCATGGAAAAATGTGGATTTGTGGTTACTTTTTTAACCAAAATTTGGGGATTTGTTTAAATCAGAGAAAAACAGAATCCCTGGTGATAAGGCCCTTTCTCTCTATTTTACTTCTGGGTATGTGCCCAACCTGTTCAGCTGCAGGTAGAACTGTGTTTAAGTGCAAAATTGCCGTTCTGTGGATTTAGTTCTTAAGGTCCAAGAAAGGTTACTGATATTTTCCTTATTAGCTAGCTTTAGGGAATTCTGTGCTAGGTAGTGTTTGTGGTCTGACATGTGAAGGCATCCAGCTGTCTATCTGTAATGAACCCAAGTACCTAACCCATTCTGTAGGGGTTGTAGCCATGTTGGTCTATGGTTGTAGCCATGTTGGTCTAAGGACATAGGCAAACAAGGTTCTTTGGGTAAATCTAATATTGTGTATTAGACTAACTCAAATAGTTGGAAAAATTCTTCTTTGCAAGCTTTCGTGTATAAATACCCTTAGTTAGGCTGAGGAAGCATCTGCAGTTGGTGTGTGCTCTTTCTGGATGGAATGAATAGTAAAGAATCCAGAGGCTGGTATGTATGCAAGAAAGCCAATTAGTGAATCTCCATCTTAAGCTTAGGTGCCAAATTCTTTAAAAAATTCTTAACTTAAAGTTGATGTGACTAAGAAATCAACCTTAATCCTTAATTAATCAAAAAAAAATTCTGATTAACTAGAAAATTGGGATGAATTTGCATCATTACCCATTCCTCATAATAATGACAAGGCAAGGGTTCATCCAATCATTTATTGTTTCATTAATTTTCATTACTGTCATTAAAATTTGCCACTTTTTGTAACAATCACTTCTATATAATTTTTTTCAATTAAAAACCAGAAAAAATTATGAGTGTTTGATTTATTACTACCAATGTATTATTAAAAACGTACCTCACATGGATTGAGATTTTTCAAACTGCAATAAATGCTGCCAGTAACATGTATGTCAAAAAGTAGATAAGGTTCCAGTCCATCAAATCTTTCCTATTCAACCGAATATTGAGTTTCATTGTTAATTTCCATTCCCATATATGCTTAATTCCCTCCAGAATATTTAGAGTTTCATGCAAAAATATAAAGTACTAATAACCCCTATCAAAATTAATGAACAGGATTTGTAGGCTTAAATTAAATGACAGGATCTAGTATTTTGGACCTAAGGCTTTGGACACTACATTTATTCCAGTTCAATTAAAGTAAGTGAAGCTTTTAGAAGTGGATTGTTGGCTCCAGTGCACTGAGCTAAGGTATTCTCTACTAGCTCAGCCAGAATTTATGGGCTTCACAGAGGAATTGGTAGGTGTAATTTTATAACCTATTCAGGCCATATGAGATGATCATAATGATCCCTTCTGTTCTTAACATTTTATTAATGTAAAACTGTGGGGTCACAGGCTTGGAATCTCAAGCTTTTGCTGACTGAAAAGGCCAATTCATGTTTGTATTTACTTTCAAGTTTTTGGAAACCAAAGCTTTGTGCATGGCAGAAATAATACATTTTAAGGACATGAGGGACAATTATAATTCTCTACTTTGGCTTTCTGCATAGTGAAATGCATTGAAAAGATTTTCATCCAGCTCATAATTTCTGGTTGAGTAAGTGCAGAGGTGCCAACCTGAAACACAACTGCCACAAATTGCATTGACAGGCTTTGCATGTGGTGTACAGCTGATCACGGAGGGAGCAGGTGGCATAGTGACTTATAGAGTAGGAAGCAGAAAGCAGAGCAGCAGATGTTGCAGAGGAAGGGGATCAGAATGGTACTCATAGATGGTATGGGGCTAAATGGCTGCTAAAAGGTTTGACCTTCATGGAACTAAAGCATGAGTATCAAGCTCATTTCGCCTGGTGGGCCAGATTTAGATCACAAAACTCCTTGTGGGCTAGTTCAGATCCATGGGTCTACTCACAGGCCAGATTCAAACAAAAAAGATTCTAGCTGCTGATGCAAGCACTGCTGTGTCAGCACCAGCAGCCCAACTGATCAATCCACTCATGGCTGCCAGAGCTGTAGTGTCATGTTGGCTGGCACCCAAAGTGGGTAAATGCCACTAATTTGAATTGCCAGCAGTGCCTGTAAACAGTACATTTTCCAGCAGCATTCACCCCTGGGCACTGGCCAGGCTTACACTGTATCTCCAGCAGCCATGGAAATAGGAATTGTCAGTGTTAACTCTTTAGCTTTTGGTAGCTTCAGTGCAAAGCCACACAAAACAGATAACCCACCTCCATGGGCCCTATATGGCCTGTGACCTGTATGTTTGACACACCTGAACTACAGCATAATTTTGAGTAAGACATCTCATCTTGATTTAAAGACCCAAACTCATGGAAAATTTAATACATTTCTTAAATTATGCCATTGGCTAATCATCAGGGATCCTCGTTTAAAAAAATCCTCAATTTTTGGTTTAAAAAAAGTAACTCTAAATGCAAACTTTCCATGATTTAAATGAAACACTACTAATAGATTGTTCGAGTTATAGTGATGTTTCATTTTAATCATGGAAAAATGTGGATTTGGGGTTACTTTCATTAGCCAAAAATTTGGGATTTTTTTAAATCAGAGAAAACCAGGTTCCTTGCTAATCACCCTGCAAATATTACTGCCAATGGCTAATCACCCTGTTAAAAATACTATTTTAAATGAATTTGTCAAATATCAATCTCAAGCTATTGGGTATTGTTAGACATTGTTTGCTAGACTAAAAGGCCCTCTATTTTTAGAGTGAAGACAAAAATAACATTCGAACCATTCCAAGAATGTCACTGATTGGGAACCTGTCCACAACAGCAGTGGTTTAGAGGTCTTTCACATACATTGCCAAGGATTCTAAGTGCAAGTCACCTTTTAGGTAATGAATACCCAGTCCAGCATGCCTCCCAGTGGTGAGTTCTCCACTTCCTTTATTATTCCTGGAGCATGAGAGGAAGACCACCAATGGGTAGATGCCAGTGAAGAGGAAGAAGATGTCAACTGGCTACAGTTACAATATTCTGATTACCTTTCTCACTAACATTGGGTTCAATAAAGATCATTCCTGCACTTCACCAAAATCTGTATGATGGTACCCTAACTGAGGGTGCCCACGTGTCTGTGTTGGGTGGGCTGCCCAGACTCCTGATTCTGGACTATCAGAATTTTCATGGCTTTTATTGAGCACTTTCCCTCAAGCCACTCATTAATTTATTTCTGTTCCTGGCAATGTACCAGGGCTTAGAACATCACAGGATGATTTGGGAGTAAAGGGGTGGCCAGGACAACTGTTCAAGGTCTCTGGCTTAGGCTACTACCTTAAGAAGACTTTCTTTAGGGGCTGCCAGATGAGAGGTTGCTTGGACCCCTGCTTCTGCATTCCTGGGGATGTGGGTATTCTAGGGGCTGTGCAAGGTCTCCATCACTTTTAAACAGTATTTTCCCCTAAGCTGTTTATCCAGTTCATTCCATTCATTGAGAGTGACCAAGTTTTGGGACATTCCAGGGTGATTTGGGGTGGGAAGGCAGGGAGACCACATGGGTAAAGTGGTTACCCCTGCTTCTGGGTTCCAGTGGGCTGGGTATTCTGAGGGACTGTCAAAGGTCTCCATGTCAAATTCCAGAAATGGAATGAAATTGAACAGTGGCTTGCATAAAAGTGCTGTTCAAATGCTACAGATACCTTGGGCCAGGGGTGACCAATTTGTGGCTCTGGAGCCTCCTGACCACCTCTGTCTTGGGCAGACCCCAGGAAGGTAGAAGTGGGGGTACCCCCTTTAGACATCTAGCCACCCCTCCCAGCACAATCTGGGATGCCCTGAAGTCTGGTCAGTTGCCACCAATTAAATGAAACTGATAAGCAATTTTGGGGAAAGTGGTTTAAGAGCTACATCAGCAACTCCTCAGACTACCCAGCACCCTGGAAATCCAGAAGCAGGAGTGCCACCTCTATGTACCTAACCTTCCCCCAAACCAAATAAGCCTGGGACAACATGGACTGCGTCAATTGCAGACAATAACGTTTGTAAAGTTCTGGGTGTGTATCAGAGTAGCCGGTTTCTGTGCAGTGACTGGGGAGGGGGGGGTGACGATTGGAAAAGTGTGGGATGCTTGGAGGACTGACTAGTTACAGCAAGCTTGGTGTCTTCACATAACACTGAAATGATTCAGTCAAGGAGGACAATTTCAAAACAATACCTGATTGTCTAAGCATACTTTTGAAATATTCCAGAAGGTTTAAACTATTATAAATTGGCTCTGAAATCTAGATGCTTACAGTTTAAACAGTATTTAAAATAGTGTTATGTCTGTCCACACCCTCAATGAAGTTTTATGAAAATAATTAGCCTCCTTTAATTTATTTTCATAAGGTTTGCAGTAGAGGAGTATAATATAACCCCCTTAAAAACAAGTTTGTTTTGCTCTTCTTTATTTACTCTCATTTTCTAGAAATTGTTTTATTCTCAGGGCCAGTGTCTTCATTTACATTCTCAGAGTAAAGTTTTCTTCTTCTTCACTTTTTTGTAGCTATCTTGACTTTTTAAACTCTTACTCTTTTAAGTAATTAAGATGTAGATTCTCATTTTTGTTAGTTTAAAGAAAATTTTGGCTATACCCATACTATATCTAGGATAAATCCCATCTAGTATTGGATCTAATCTGGCAAAAAAAAAGTTTGTGGACTGCTCATCTCTTTGGATTCAAAACTTTTTTTCCCTGAAATTTGCATAGAATAGGATACTCCAATATTGGACAAAATTATGTGTTCAGGACCTCATCCATCTTCCTTTCCCATTTTATGCATTATTTTGTTGATTTTCCCATGATTCCAGTGCTTCAAGGCAAGAGTATTATAGAAGTAGGGTCGGAAGGGACCTTGTAGATCTTCAGGTCCAACCCCCTGCCTGGGCAGGAGGAAAACTGGGCTTAAATGATCCCAGCCAGGTAGGCATCAAGCCACTTCTTATAGACCCCCAGGGTAGGAGCCAGCACCACTTCCCTTGGAAGTCGGTTCCAGATCCTAGCCGCCCTAACTGTGAAGTAGTTCTTACGGATGTCTAATCTAAACCTACTCTCCAACAACTTGTGGCCGTTATTCCTTGTTATCCCGGGGGATGCTAGGGGAAACAAGGTCTCCCCCAACCCCTTCTGGTCCCCCCTAGTGAGTTTATAGATGGTCACCAGGTCCCCCCTCAGCCTTCTCTTGTGAAGGCTGAACAGGTTCAGGTCCCGTAGCCTCTCATTGTAGGGTCTGCCCTGCTGTGCCTGGATCATGTGGGTGGCCCTCCTCTGGACCCTCTCAATGTTGTCCACAATCCCTCTTGAAGTGGGACTGAAGTAAATTGCCTAGTGTACAATTTAAGGAGAGAGGATTCCAATGACCATGTTTAGACTTTTGAAAACTTAGAATGAGTTTGAAGTCTAGCTACTTATGTAATTATTTGAATTCATTCTTCTGTTCCTAATATTTTTTGTGCAGTTGACTGAATTTGACACCGTTGTTTCCCAAATTCTTATTGATCAAAGTTGTCTTATGAATGATTGAGTTGTTTTTCTATCTAAGCCAAGATTGGTCCAGAGATATTAATCACGAGTGCAATTGACTTGAATACTTAAGAACAAATACATCATTTATAATAATTGGAAATCAATTAATGAATGATCTACTGTGCTAATCATACAGCATTTCTTTGGAAATGATTAAGTTAACTATTTAATACTCTCTTAAAATGTTTGCTGGAATAAGAGATGGGTAAGGTGAATGATGTCTTTTAAAATGCCTTAAAATCATTTTTTGGAGTGCAACCATTTAATTTTTATATATATATATATATATATATATATATATATATATATATATATATATATATATCTCCTTAAATCCAATTCCACTTAAAGAAGTGAACTTAAACTAAAGCATTTGGTATTTAAATATTTTTGGATGAAACTGTACAAAGTAATTCAATGAGCAGAGCACAACTAAGGGAATGCAAATTGAAACCATGAATGTATTGTACAGTAAACCCTTAACTTGTTCCCTATTAATGTAAGCTGAGGAAAAAATAGCACTTGTTATACATCATCATTGCAAAACAAAGCAGTCCAGGCCACACCTTTAGATACACTAGGATATAATTATTCCCTTTGTCTAAATTCAGTTATCCCATATCTCTCTACCGTTGTTGTTGTTGTTGTTGTTCAAAATGAAAAATTATCAATGATGGACTGAGAAGCCTTGAAGGGCTATTTTTAAATAAAAGTATGTTAATTAGGCAACCCTATGCCACCAAGTAAGTAATATGTTTTAACAAAATGGGAAACTTCAGTCGTCTAGGGCCTAAATATTACAAAGTCCAATAATTTTAGGTTTCTCCAGATTTGGATATCCATTCTAAAGGCACTAATTCAGGAAAACATTTAAGCATGTGTAGATTTCAAGCACTGGTGGCCGTGAGATTGGCTGTGCCCCCTCCTGAGAGAGGTGCTGGTGGCACTTCTGGGTTTGCTGCTGGCACTTCTGCTGGTGGTGATGATCAACCACTGGGGGACCCCTCCTCCCCCCGTTGTTGATTGGCCACTGGTGCCAACCCCCAGGTTTAGGAGGTACCAATCACCCATTACTTCAAGTATATGCTTTAGTTCCATTGACTTAATATACTTAAGAATACTTTACAAAAATGGCTATTTTCCACAATCTGAATTTGATGGCTATAGGGTCAAGGCACTTGAAGTCCCTATTATCTATCACTAGATTTCTCTACATGTGTTTCCTGAAAATCAAAATCTAAGAATTCTGATAATAATTCTGATAATTATAACCTAGAATATATATTTATGGACCATAAAAAATTGAGAGCATATGGGAAAGATGATTTAGAGATGATGGAGAATAAAGGGACAGTGTCACAGAAGGCAAGATTTCAAGAACATTGTTTATGATATTGAACAGGTAACAGTTCAAACAGGTAAGGATGGAAAGCTGCTTATAATATTTGCTAGGAGGAAGTCATTAGAAATTTTGGCAAGAGTGAATTCAATGGAGTAAAAGGGGTGGAATAGAATGTAGGTAATATTTTCCTGTAAAATCACTTCTAGGATTATACTTTTAGCCCTCTATTAATATATCATGGGTAAAAAAAAATCTCTCTAGCTAGCTTTTCTTGTACATCATTCAAACTAAGTACTAATAATTTAAGGGTGACATTTACTCTTGTATATAAGGACCATTGAAAAAGTGGCCATACTATTTAACATGAGAATAGTCTCAACTCAAGATTAGCAATGTGCATATGTCTACTGGAAAATTACACCATAAATATAAATGGATTTTTTTGTAAAAATGTTTAGTAATTATTTAGGAAGGAAAAATCCAACCAAATATTTTGGTACAGTTGTCTGACTTCTCTTCTTGGTATACGCTGCTCTTTACATGCTTTAGATACTCTGACAAAAAAAATAGCTTACATAAAGAAAATGGGAGACCAAGTCTTAATATGTGATATGAAATGCATACTGATTCACATTTAGTCACTCACGTATGTTTAATTGTTTGAACTGGGCAATGTTTTATTCCAAGTATATGCCACCTAAGAGCCTATTCGAATCTGCTTCAGTCCTTGAAAAATCTATTAATGCACCTACTTTTGTAAGACTGTCATCTTATCTTTAAAGCTGAGTCACACAAGAGGTGAGGATTAGAAGAACCGACAAACATTTTTATATTATGTTTTTTAGGGATTCAAGCTGGATGGAATAGGATCACATATACTACTGGCTGGAATAACATATTTACTCACATCCAAGATGAGCCCCCCCCCCCCCTTTTAACTTGGGTGAAAGCCCCTTATCTTAGATTTGAGTGCTAGTCAGTAGTGAAACAAGCAGCTGCTTCAGATCTGGATTTGGTCCTGACCCAGGGTTGGGGCTGGAGCTGCCGCTGCCACTGCCACTACCACTGCCATCACTGTTACCAAGCCATGAGTATTTATAAATTTCCCATGTGTAGATGGTATTAGTTACTGGGGGGTCATCTTAAATTCTTGTTATGTTGCATTTGGGTTAGTACAGTAGTGTGTTGCTCACTATGTTTAAATGAAAGTAATAAAAGGATTAGGCGATAGTGAGTCTAATAGATACATAATTTGGAAAACTTTTGAAATGTGTGCTTATTCAGGAAAATACTACTTAACTTTATGCTTATACTTTGTTATTTTTGAAGTGCTGGCTGATTTCTTGAATCACTGCTTGACAGTGGGGAGTTAGTTTAACCTAAACAAATCATATTTTAGTTGTTCAATCAATATGATGGATCTTCTTTCTTGGATAAAGCTGAAATGGAATACATTTCAGTGCTTTACATAACAATGTTTACAACAAATCAGGTGTAATTCTACCTCTTGTTAAAATATCCTTATTTCTAAAAAAAATATGCTAACTGGGAACTGAATTCTTGAACACCCTTAACATGAGAATTAAACAATGCAGACCTTGTAGATAAATTTCATTTTTAGTGTCCTCAAGTGATTGTAAAAGATGCCTATAATGTATTTTAGCAATATTATGTCAGCCAGAACTTTACCATTATACAATATATACAGAAGTTGAGGAAAGGCAAAGTTTTCCTTAGATTAGTTGTAGGATTATTTAGCAGACATATTTTTACATTGGATTTACTACTAGGGAATAACTTTTTTAGACTCAGATTTCCTTTACTTTTGTTTTCATACTCTTGCTTTGGACACAAAGTATAGGCAGTCTCTACGTTCTTGTCTAAAAGCCTAGCGAAAACTGTGGTCATACCCACAAACACACTGTGAAGAATAATGCCAAGTCTAATTGTGGCATTTACTATCCATAAAAGCTATTGCTTTCATGGCAGCTCAAGTAACATGGCTCAAAAAATATTGTGAGTAAATGGATTTATGTTATTTTTTTCCTACAGCATCTCTTTCCTACAGCCACACAATATCATCCCATTATTTCATCCAGACCTTCAATGAAAACACTCATATCTGGTAAAATTAATTAAAATGTACTTTCTGTAACTGCAAGGAAACCCTAGATGTTGTGGTTGTAGATCTTTTCCCACCTCAGCATTTTGGAGTTTGCAGAGCTCTTTCACCTACCTTCTGTCTTACACTCTGTCTTTTCCCTATTTCTATAACTTGCTAATTAATGGAGTAACAAATGCTTAATTAAAATTAATAAAAATGAATTGTAGAGTTCAGTAGTAAAGTAGTAAAGAGGTTAGCATTGTGTGTTTGACAGGTCGACTTACATAAAAATCTGATTAAACAGACTTAACCCATTCTTTCTCATTTGCTATCTCTGCATGATATAAATAACAAGGGATCAGATCCAATAAAGGTCTTTAGTTAAAACTACAAGCCTATTTTTAGGCTCCTGTTCCCCAGAGTGGAATCTGGAACCCAGCCAGAATTGCCTAGACTCCCCATATGCTATATACAGACAACTGGCTGCCCAAGAATTACAAAGCTGGAGTTGGTACCAGCCCTTTACCAAAGTGTTAGAGTACTTATCTTACTTAAAGAAGAAACTGGAAGCCTTGACATACCTCATCCTAAAGGGAATCACACCCCCATGTGGAACAAGACTACCTTAACCACTTGTGCATATACATACATACATACACATAGATAGATAGATAGATAGATAGATAGATAGATAGATAGATAGATAGATAGATAGATAGATAGATAGATAGATTTATTCATTCTGTACAGATTTGGGATCTTGACAACATTAAAGAAGCTATCTGCTATATGATAATTCTGGGTATGGGTAGTTTACTATATGAGGAAGTTTATTCCTAACTACCCTTTCATTATTTAGGAGTGTTTAAAATTAAATCTTTTATTTCACATTAAAGTTTTATCACAGAAACTTAACATGAGAAGGAAATGTTTGATACACAAACTTTTTCAGACAGTCTTGGAATTCTGTGCTACCCATAGCTGTACATAACATCTACAGCTGTGTGAGGAACTTAAAGAAAAAAAAAAATTACAGATCAATTTTTGCTGACTTTGTGCTTCATAGCCATTTGCTGTGTGTGTATGTGTGACCACGTGTATAAGTATGTGTGTGTTTGTGTGTGCATACACATATCTATCTATCTTTCTATCTATATTGAGTTGGCAAGGATGTTTCCAAAAAAAGTAAAAACTACTTGTAGAAAGCAAACTTTTAAACACAAGCAATTTCCCAGGAGCCCTACATGAAATACTGGCTCCCTTGAAATTAATGGCAGTTTTCAGTCATTTCAGTGGGAGAGTCTATATAAAATGTAAAATGTCACTGTCTAAACATGCAACCCTGTTAGACTGCAGTAGATAAATAAACACCACCATAGGGGAGTCCAGCTAAATACAAGTACTATCCTGTGGGGCGTTCTTTAATGAGCTGCAGCATCCTTGTAGTCAGTGACAGGGCTGCAGCATAAGGGTGCTTCAGTGTGGGGCTAGCCAGGAGGCAGAAGACCCTTCATGCCCCATCCAGCCCCTGTAGGATGTGATGCCTGGTCGGAGCAGCTCAGACTGGCAGGAGACCCTGGGATCAGACTTCCAGCTGAGGGATGCTCAGAGTGGGCTTTACATACTGTGCAGTGGCTGTCTGAGGCACAAGCAGCTCCCACACTGAATCACTCTCATGAAGCACACCTGAAGCACCCTCAGCCCCTTCCACCCCTGCACATGGAGCTTGACTGGTTGCTCAGACCAGGCATCACAAGCTGCAGAGGGGCTGCCTGGGGCATGAGGGGACATCAGTGCAGGGGCTGCAGCAGGCTGACTCTCTGGGTCTACTGCCAGCCTGAGCTGCTTTAACTAGGCTCTGTATGCTGTGTGCAAATAACCTCCACAGCAATATGCTCTGGAGTTTTTTGCTCCTAGACAAACACTCAAATGGTGTGCCTGGGTGCAAAAAACTCCAGAGCAATAAGCTCCAAAGTTTATTTGTGCACATTGGGCACATCCAGATGAGCATGGCTGTGAAGTATGTGACCATATGTCTTTAATTAGTACTGTATATTGAGGTGGAGAGCTGAGAGCAACATTTCCTGATGGGGACCACTTCAGCTCCAGTTCAGTACACTAATAGATTCACTGAGTTTTTTAATTGACTTCTGTTAAACTACTTATGAACAATAAGTAGTTTAACACCTGGCTAAGTGCTTTGCGGGATCAGTCCTTGAACTGTTTTTGCCAGGACAATTCATTTGCAGAGGGGGCACTTTCCTTGTTTATGGGGTATTTTGAAAGCATAGCTAGGATTTAAGAGTGTTGTAACCTAGTTTGGTTCCAGGCACAATAATGAAGTCTATTCTATGTCACTGATCACTGAAAAGACTCCCAATTATTTCAATGACCTTTGTATCAGTACTTATATGGGTGAAGGGAAATTAGTCTTCCATATAAAATATCTTTAAAATGCTGGTTATATAGAATCACCCTGGCCTACTCTTTGTAGGATCAGCTTTCAGATAAATTACAATAAATGTTTCATTATTTTAAAGAGGCACCAGAGTACAATTTTGTAATTTTAATATCAGCACAGCTATGCAGTGTTGATAAAACCGCAGGTTATCATTTTGTTGCTGACACTGATTTTTTTTCTTTCAAATCAGTTTTCAGCTGCATTTCCTTCAGTAATTTTACTAAGCAATTTTTAAAGTGCACTCTAAGCAAGCATGCCTTGCTTAGTTTGCTAAAAGAAAATATAGTTAACATACCCTAGCAATATTGAAAAGGTATTGGCTTTATACATGGCTTTATACAGGCGGGGATAAACACAGATCCTTGCTGTAATGCATCAAACCACTTCTGCCTATTGCAGTAGATCTTGCACTTCTGCCTATTGTAGTAGAAAACCACATCCAGCAGAATTGCCCATAGGAGGGGACTGGGGGTAAAACATTATCCTAAGTTGCCCTAACTTGAAAAGGGCCATCATTAGAATCCTGCACCAAACAGATGCTTTTGGCAGCTAAGTCCTTATGGCTATCCTATATAGTAATGGTACCAGCCACTGATTTGATTTTTTTTTAATTAAATTAATCCTTTTGGAGCCTAAACAACAGTATCTTTATTATTCCACTCTGAGCCTGCAAACCACTAGTCTATGTTCTTACATTTTCATATGTAATTATTGTTTGCAGATTCAATGTTTTATGTTATTGCTTTGTAAAAAATAACCAAATTTAGTCAATGACTATTCTTAGCCTGCTATCTTATTGTCATAGCTGAACCTTCTTTTGATCATTATTTTTAATGAATATGATGTACTTTCTGTATTGATTGAGATTTTTTTTTGATGGTATAATATTTCAATGCCAGAATAGGCATTAAAATGAAATGTGAAGAGATCACATACACAACCTCTTAACAGCCATAGGTTTTATTTGCCTCAAGTGAAGCAGCAGAAACATTGCTATTGAAAAGAGAACAGTCTGTGTAAAGAATTAGCTGAGGGGAAAGAGTCAAAGAAATACAAAAGGAACAACTCCTTGAGGCATCTATGAACAATTTGGCTTATGAAAAGAAGCACTGCAGCTGAGAGCTAAAGTAATCATCTTTTTGTTTTTCCCGTCTTTTCTCATATTAACTTTCTAGGATCCGATGATTCTAAAGGTAACCCTTATATGTTAGCTTTATTTGTATATTGCTTATAATTCTGATTTGTACACATCATGATTCTTTTATTTTTGGGGAGAATCAACATGTTATGACAACAAAGATGTTTTAATTTTTTCACTGTGCTAACTTCAGACATGTCTGTATTTTATGCTTCCTGCTAACTGAAAGATGTCCATTTCCTGCTTTCTTGAAACATTTCTAAGCCTTACTAAACAGGAGAAATACACCTCACCCACAAGAGCATTTCAGCATTGCTTAAATTGATTCTTCTATATTTTTTTGTACAGCCCTTTACCAATCCCTAGAATTGTAGGTACTACATAGTCATAAGAGATTAGTACATTCAGGCATCTTCACAATGTTTCTCTACAATATAACTTTGGTCATTAAGGGTTGAGATTTTACCTGATTTGTGTAAGAGTATATTAAGAGCAGAGAAGAGACCAGGAAACTGTATAAATGCTAAAGCCATATAAGGTTCATATAAACTCATGAGGTCATCTAATACAGCCCCCTGCCCAAGTCAGAGACACTGACAGAAGTTGACAGAGGCATTCAAAACTGGACTAACCTGTGAGCCAATGTACATTTCTGTAGTCAATGACACAAAAGGAAATGGTGTGACTAGCACATACAGCCTTTTTTTCTGTCACAACCCAAACAACCATTCCCTATCTACAGTTGGACTGACTGAAGACAGCTTTCATCATGAGTCTGAAGAAGGCTTGAACTCACACCTAATCTATAGCAAGTTCTGCTCACTGCTCTACTACTGCACCCCTTCAGTGGAAACATTAGACACCTTAAAACAATGAGTGTTGGTGGGCAAAAAGAATATAATGCACCCCCATTCACCTTCAACATTCAAGAGGATCATATACTGCAAATACAGGTTTCCCTCGCTTTATGCGGGTTCACCATGTGCAAATTCATTCTTATCGAATGACCCTTTTTATACCAAAAAAATGTTATATGCAAGGCAAATTCACTCTTATGTGATTGGTGTAGTGGAAGCCCGCAGTCAGCTGCTTTGTGTGGTGCATTGTGGGAGTGACGCACACCAAAATAGTCTCCTGTGTGGATCTGTGCTCCTTGCTTGTTGTCTGCTGTGACGTGTTTCTGTAGTTGCCATTATGATAGTGCCCTGTGCTTGTGTGCACTGTCTGCTGTTGGCGAGTACCAAAATTGTCTTGTAAAAGTGGTAGAAATGGGCCTGGGGGTCAGTACAGTTAAGGTCTTGGAATATATCCCTATATCTTCCTTGAGAGTGCCAGCACCTCCAGTCGCAATACTCTTGTTTGGATTTACTTCTTCCCTTTACATATATACAAACAGAGCATTTCTCATGCAGAGCAATGCGATTCTTATTTCTACTGGAGGGAATAATGTATAAAAGGATAATAAAATTAGAAATTAGCAGAAATAACTTGCAAACTAAAAACAAACATAAAAGTGTTTTTTGTTATTTGTACTGATTCTTTTTTAATTTTTTTGTCTTTTTTGCAGAATCTAAGGCAGCGGTTCCCAATGAAGTGCCCGCTGGTGCCATGGCACTTCCCAAGGTTTAGTCAGGTGCCCTCATACATTTTCACAATCAGTAAAAATCATTATTCCAATGAAGAATGCTGTCACTGTTGTTTGAACTCAGGTTGCATGCAATGGTCTCCAAAATGAGACTGAGTCAGTCTGACTGACGTAGTGATGAAGTGGCACTTACTACTCCCTCCCCAAATGAAACGATGTGCGTACGCACATCCAGATATTCATATTGGTGCTCACTGCTTTTTCTTTTAAATTTGAATGTGCCCTTGGGCACATAAAGGTTGGGAAATCGTGACCTAAGGTATGTATATTTTACAGACCTGACCCATAGCACATAAAGTTATAGGAAAAGTTTTTAATCAAGGCATATCTCAAAGAACACTTTGAGATTCTGCCCACTTGTACCGAGGATTTGTTAAAGGAGAAATCTGCTTTCCCATTGCATCTCTTATCAACATAAAGTAAATCAGTGATTCCCAAATGGTGTGCCATGACACAGTAGTGTGCTACAAGGGTGACAGAAGTGTGCTGTGACATCTCCCTGTGTGAGGAGGTAAAAGCTCTCCTCCCCCATCTGGTGCTTTTTTCCTGCCCCATCTACTCCAATGATACCTGCAACTGATTCTCTGGGTACTGCCCCTTCTACGGCTGCCGTTTCCTGCCCTTCTTCATCCCAGGCAACCCCTGTGATGCCTTCAACCCTTATACTCAGCAGTAATCTGCCATGAATGGGCAGGGGCAGATGCACAGATCCACCCACACTTTGCAGCCTGGCCTTTCCCTTCCACTCCTCCCATACT
The DNA here is from genome assembly GCF_030867095.1 of Alligator mississippiensis. Lineage (NCBI taxonomy): Eukaryota > Metazoa > Chordata > Crocodylia > Alligatoridae > Alligator > Alligator mississippiensis. The sequence goes on from NC_081824.1 coordinate 382,861,814, forward strand.
CCCAAGACTGGCAGAAGGGGCAGCGGGAATGGTCACCCATACGTGAGCCACGTCAGCCCCACGAGCTTGCTCCCTGAGGTACAGACCAGAGGTTTGGAAGGGGGCAGACAGTGGAAAGAGCAAGGCACAGCAGGGTGAATACCTGGCCCTGTTGCACTTTTCACAGATTCATAGATTCATTAATTCTAGGGTCAGAAGGGACCTCAGTGGGGCATCTAGTCCATGCCCCTGCCCCTGCCAGGCAAGAAAAGGGTCCCCAAACCTGGGGTCAGGTGAACCCAGCCAGGTGCCTGTCCAGTCTCCTCTTGAAGACCCCCGAGGATGGGGCAAGCACTTAGGTAGCGCCAGTTGATCATGGATGCTCAACTTTTTGTATCTTTAAAGCCACCCCCTCATGTGCTTTCTAAATAGAGATCTATCTCAGTGATTTTCATCTGAGTTGCTACAGAATTCAGAAAAAAACTTACGGAACCTGCCTTGAGGCTAAGAAGATTAATAACCATTGATAAAAGTTTATATACAATCCTTTGCTCACAGAAATATGTATTTGATGTTATATTTTGACAGCATATACAGTGCTGGAATGATTTCCTCTGGTAGGGACATGGAATATGTTATGTGTTTAAAAAAAAAAATGTACACACACACACACACACACACACATTTTTGGGTATAAGAGTGAAGTGCGCCATCAAGTTTAATTCAGAAAAAATATGCTGTACATATCAAAAGTCTGGGAAACACTAAAGTAGATAATACTTTGTTTTCCCAAGGAACTTTTTAGCTAAGAATCAAAGTGTTTTACTAACATAAATGAACTACATTTCACAGTATTTAAGGTCAAATATCCCTCTCTGCTCAGAATGCACAAGAGGCCATTGTACCACTTCAGTCCCATTGAAGACATATTTGATACAACTTAATAGGTGCCTGGAACCTGTTTAAGACAGCTTTAGATGTGTAATTTTCTACCCATGTGAAGCAAGTAAATGTGTTCATGTCAGACAAATATCATAAGACTTTAAGATATTTTTATTCTGAACAGGGAAGTGTAAATGTGAGCCATTATGCGTGATAACAGAACAACTCCTTCAACCACTGTGCCTCATACTTGAAAAGTCATAACTAAATTCCAACCCCAACTTTGCTGATAAGCATTACTCAAGTTCTTTGTTGTGTTTGTTGCTACGGACTATAAGACAAGCTGATTTTTGCAGGAAATAAATACCTACTAACTGCAATTTAGGAGGAAATGGTACATTGATAAAGTAATGCCAAGTATATTTAGCAAACAAATTTAACAAAGCATAAAAATTGCATCTTTGAAAATACAGCAAGCAACCTTTTTAATCAGTAATATCCTTCTATATTCAATATATTATGTAGTAATAGATACACTGCTTGTTCTTTCTAGTGATCCATTTATAATTCCTTCCTTGACATTTCATATTCTGGTTTTCATAAATTCTGACTTTTGAATTTTAACGTCTTATGGATGCACCTTCTTATGTTACAAATCATAAACCTTAATTCCTATACAAAAGACCTTCACAGAACATTAATCCTTGTTTGCCTGGCCTGTTCTCAGATTGTTTTCATTTTAATCTTTGCACATAATTCTAGATAATCAATATCACGATGTATTCCATGTACAAGCTCCAATACTGTACCCTAAACAATTTACTTATGGAGATAGAGAAGACTGCCACCCAATGACAGAGAAGACATAAAATGTGATTAATAGCTGAATAACTGCTTCAAAATTGGAAGGAAAAAAAAAAAATTGCTTATACATCTATTTTTATAGGTCTGGGTAACTACAACCAACCTCCTATATAGCACTATCTTTTAGAGCCAAGAATATTTTTATAAATAATTTGTGTGAAGCAGTGAAAAGTATATTAAGATTTAACACAGGTATTATTATAGTGCTGCAGCATGTAAGGTGGAAGAAACATGCTGTAGAGAGATTGTCAACCAGCTTGAACTTTTTTATTTAAATATTTTCTACAAGACCAGGTTAAAAACAAGTTCTTACAAACATAAGTAGTGTTTAAAATATTTGTGTCGGCATATGTGAATATAAGAACAGAGAGTGATAGTATTGTAAGTAAAAGGGTACAATCAGGGCAGCAGCCCCAGGCACCAACTCTATTTGGAGGACACGAAAATAGTCTCAGCAGTGCCTGATCCCACTGCTGTGATTGGCACCAGGATGATGGCATTACCCATGGTATCACATGACTGTCAGAAAGCAGAGCTGCTCTGTTAAATGTAGCTACCTAACTGGGGAGCAGGGATTCTGGTATTCTCTGATAAAAATAATCCCCAATTTTCGGTTTAAAAAAAGTAACCCAACATCCACATTTTTTCATGATCTAAATGAAACACCACTATCTATCTATCTATCTATCTATCTATCTATCTATCTATCTATCTATCAGTTAAGTTTCATTTTAATCATGGAAAAATGTGGATTTTGGGTTACTTTTTAAAAATTGAATATTGGGGATTTTTTTTTTTTTTTATCAAAGAAAACTGGGATCCCTGCTGGGGAGTGATAGTATTTCTATGGAGGAGTACTATGGAGGGCTGGTAGAAAAGAGTGAGAAGCCTGTAAAAGGGAAACTGAAAGCCAGGTCATATTCAACCTCTAAAGCTTGTAAACCAGACTCAAATGGAATTTTGGTCAGAAGCACAATCCAAATCAACCCCAAATAAGAACAGAAAAAGTTAGTACCTAGGGTCATTAATCAACTCCATTTTGGCTTGAAAAGAACTTTAGTTGCCTAGACTTGAGTTACTGTTGAAGCTCATAAGCAATCCAGCTCAGGCATCCAAGCACTGCCTCCTTATAAAGTTCTGTTGTAATCCAAAATAGCTCATTACAAAATGGGTTTTATACAATAGCCTAGAGACTTTTACCCAGGAAGCACATTCTAGGTCATCCTCAGGCTGAGGAGTTTGAACCCAAATACCTCACTTCCTGGGCTGTAAAGTAGGATGCCTAAGGTGTCCTTAAGGAACAGCCATTCCTCGTGGACTCCCTTTTCAAAGGGCCCATGGTCTCCTAGTGCCTGACTGACCAGTCTCCTGGGTTTGTGAAAGTCAGCCTTACCAAAGTTGAGGATGTCTGTTTTAGACTATTTTGGACTTTGTGGCCTCAAATGAAAGTCAGATGGTTTTTAGATTGTTAAATCCTTTTGATCCTTATAGAATAGTTTATGCACAGGAAAGCTTTTTTCTCAAATAAAATTCTTGGAAGCTGAATGAATTCTGAAACATGGCAGTGAGATATATTCCTGGGGTATATCCTTTCCATTTTAAATTTTACCATTATAATTTAATTATTTCTTAAGTTCACCCAATTACTTTTCTTAGTCACCTATGAAAATTCTAAAATATTTTCTATAGTGTTTGCTAAGCTAATTTTGTGTCATCTGTAAATCTATCTGAACTTTTCTTCTCCTTCGTAGATTTATAATAAAAATATAAAATAGCACAAGATCTTCACAGGATAAAAAGAGATGATGGATTTTTCCCCAGACAAAACCTTTTATTTAGGAACACTACATGCTACAAGCCTGTTATCCCACCTTGAGTTCCTGTGAAGTATTGAGATAACACTTTTTTTCCTCCGACAATCAGGGCCAATTCAAGTCAATTGCCATTCAAGCTATAAATGACTGTTTTATATCATCTTACTAGAGTCCAAACCTGAGACAATCAGACTGTTGCTAAACCTGGCATCTGTTTTTAGCCTGCTTTTACACTTCCAAAACATTATTTTTGTTATCTAAAAATGTTGCTTGTAGAACAAGGTGAGGTGTTTCCTCAACATTCCTGGTTAAGAAGATTAATGCACCAAAATCATTCAACTTTTCATCAGCTTCTCACCAACTTAACACCATCATCTTAAATTGCTTCTAGTATACCCTAGGGATCCAGCTGTATCAAACCCCATAACCACAGGAACTGACACAGAAAGCTGGCAAAGGAAATTCCCATTTTGTATAAAGGATGCTGGGGATTAGGGTAACAAGAACAACAGGCTAGGGAAAAAGGGACAGGCACAAGTGAATAAACATTAATATTAAGGTATCAGGTAATAAACAGGTACACTGTGGTGAAGTCACCCATACAGATAACATGTATGAAACATTAATAACGCAGTATATATGCTTGAGAAACCTTAAACCCTCCCACAACTCTGAAGGGACTCTCACCCAGCCTCTCATCTCAAAAACTTTTAGTTGCTATCTGCCAGGGCTCCCATGTTTGAGCTCTCAAGCCTGGCTCTGCTGCTTCTTTTGAATCTCTGACCTTGTGTCTCTGTCAGCTTCAGCATCCCATGCTCCATCACTACTTTTCTGCTTCCCATCCCTTGCAGCCTTCTGGAAATTGTAGTGCACATTGCAGTTCATTCCTCCAATCCTCTAGAGGCTTCTGGGAGTTGCAATTCACACAAGAGCAGTTGTTCTCAACCTTTTTCCTACTGAGACCCATTTGCAAAGGTTCATGGCCTGTCCTGACCCACGTCCCCCTGTCCCTGCCAGTGCATGACCCACAGTCATCCCCCCCCCCTCCCAGACCATGATGGTGTCCCTCACTCCTGACCCACAGGCCCTACCCCCCCCGCCCCAGCCCTGCTCAGGCTGCAGCACAGTGGCTGCAATGGCTCTGGCTCATGCAGGCAGCAGTGGAGTGACTCCAACCCTGGCACAGGCTGGAGGGAGGAGGAGGGGAGGCCTATGGCAGCCCCTACCTTGGGCTGGGGCTGTTGTGCTGTGCCAAGCAGCTTGGTCACAGCCTCTTCTTCCCCCCAAGCAGTGTCTCCTGGCTGCACTGACCCTGCAGGCACCCAGCCCAACCTCACAGCTTTCCCCCACCCCTTTCCCTTGCAGCCTTCTTGCTGCCACTCTGCCTTGCTGCAGTCTAGCACTTACACAGGATAAGCATTTCTCAAACTGTGGCTTATGACCCTCTGGAATCTTCTTGCGACCCACTTTTGGGTCATGACTCATGAGTGGAGAAATGCTGCACTAGAGCTCTTTTATCCAGTCCCTGAAGGCTTCTGGAAGCTGTAGTTTATGTTACAACATTACAGTATGTGATATTAAATATTATAGTCCATTACTCAGTAAACCTACAGATTTTTCAACTGCCTGACTTACTCTGGTCTGCTTAAAAAATGTTTGGTTTGTTTTATTTTGTTTTACCTCTTTAAAATTTGGGAGTTTTTGCTTTTTAATTCTGCCTTAACCTTCTTAATTTCCTTTTTTTCCCACTATGTGGCAGAGCTGATATTAATTTTCAATAGTTTTACCCAATCTGTTTCTATTTTTCCAAGGATCTGCTTTGACTGCAAATGATTTAAACATTTCCTCGTTGCTATGTTAGTTTCATTTACTTGTTATTTTTTTATCGGACATATTCCTTTTCAGACTCTTATTTTATCATTATTTAGTCTTTGACAAATTTAAGAATGTTATAGTGTCTTGACTTAAATGAATAAACTTTTGATTTGCTTCCTATTTCAATAAAAGGTTCTTTTCGTGAGTTTAGGGTCATTGTTTTAGTGTTTGGTACCTTTCCTATCTCAGATATATTGCATTTAATATGTTATGAAGTATATTACTTAGGGTATGTCTGCACTGAAGAATTCTGGGAACTTTATTGATGGTCATTCTAGCTTTAAACAACTAGCTTCTGTAAGAGAAGCAGTGAGGCAATGGCAGCATGAGCTCCAAATATTTACCCTGTTTTTCTTACCTTTTATGAGATTCTACATTTTTTTTTTTAATTTCAAATATGACTTTTCACCAGACAGAATGCTGTTATAGATAGACATTTGCTCTGATCTGATCTGATCTAGTATTATGAGTTCTGTGGTCTAGTTCTGCTCAGTGATTCTACCCATCCTGAATAAGGGAAGGGGACTGAGATGAATTTGTAGGCTGACATCCACAAGCTGGCAACTGACTTTCTCAGCATTTATACAAAATTAATAGCTAAATAAGAGCTGAAATGAACTGGAAACAGAGTTCTAGGGGTAGGAGGTAGGGATGGGCATTAGATGTGGATAAGAACACTTAAATTCTCTGAAACTTTGCGTATTATTAAACTACATGAACTATATGAAATTTAGGTTTCTGGAGGCTACCACTGTACATTTATAACATAATATATTCAACTTTATTTGTCCAGCAGTCTGAAAAATGACAGTCTAAGGATTAATGGCACTTAAAATTATTTTGTGTATGAAAAGAAATAACAATACATAGAGTCCTCAGCAGAATGAAAAGGTAGTAATTAAATCTTCAGGGTTTTGCTGCTGTTCATAAATCACTCATACCTCATTCTTTAAACTCATGGTGCCAGCAAATGCAATTTGACTGAACTGTAGCCTTCTAATTAATCTGAGATTGTGTCATTCATATATTAAAATTCTATACAATACTAATTAGAAATGTTATCAGTTTATTGTGCTGTACAAAGAAGCTGTCTTGAGAAATTGGTCCCAAATGGGCTGATTACATCGTGCCCACATTCTGTAGCATTTACAGATACCATAGAAACAGCAATATTGTCTTCATCTCACTATGGTATTTCATGAATTCAATTCTCCCTGGAGAATTATCTAAAGAAGGATGTGGGGTCATGCACTGTTAACTACCTTTTTTTCCTCCTCCCAAATATTATAGTATATTTGACTGCAAAAAAATTGTATTTTTTCTTCATGAACAATTGCTGAAAAGAACAAAAATATAGAAATTATAAACAATTTAGGAATATAGTTGAATAATTATTTATTATTGTATAACAATGTACTCTATTTGGTGGAAGTTTTGATTTCTATATCAGACTAGAAATGGTTCAGGCATAGATTTAAATGTGAGTATGTGCATCAAAAAGGAAAGGTTGGAACCACAAACCAACGATAAGTGGCAAATATTTGTAGATATAAAGTTGTCTAGGTTCTGTGATGAATTCAATAGCATTCCAAAACTGAGCATGTGAAGTAAATATCAATATTAAAACTCAATAAAAGCGGAAGTCATCTTTAGTCATTATTATTGTTGTTATCATTATTATAATTTAAGGCTGTAATCTTGCAAGTATGGTTACCCACAGCCATAATTATTTATAGCTGTACATTGTAGGCCGATATCCCTCATATCAGATCTACGCATAGATCTAACTACTATTATCCCTCATTCCATACATGCACGCACTCATGCACGCTCATACACACACGCAAATGTTCAAAGGAAAAGGCCAAGTTCAGGAAGACTATAAAAGAGACAACTACATCAGATTTTTAGACTCCTGAAATTTTCAATAGACAGAGAACCTGTCTAATAATAATCAACATTTAAGTTAAATTTTTGCCACTTCAAATTAACAGATTTTTAATTGTACTTTTGGAAAAAAAAATAGAAGACAAAGAAGAAAAAGAAATAGAAGAAGAAAAAAAAGACGATGACTTTTCCAGGATTTCTTGGTACTCACAGATTTGTTATTAATTACTCCTACTCCTGTTCACTACCTATTGATTTTAAATACTGGTATGACTTTTGCCCTATTGTCTGAGAAGAATTAGAGTTTATGAGAGCTGTTCTTTCTTTCTTTATTCCATTATACCTACCAATTCTCAAAAGCTTAGTTAAGATTAGAGAGTCTACTTTTTGTTGTAAATAATATTATCATAGATAGATAGATAGATAGATAGATAGATAGATAGATAGATAGATAGCTATAGCTATAGATATATATATAGATATATATATAATTATAATTTGCTGTTTATTACATGTCTTTGAAGTTCAGTATGTCTATGACTGACATATTCTCTAGTTCACAGAAAAAGCAGGGAAACTGCAACAATCATTTCTTCCTATAATGGGATAATGTGTCTTGTTGATAGGGGGCAAAACAGTGATTGTGACACACTTCGATTTTAATATGTCTTTTATTACTATTCCATTACATTCTTATAGTTAAGGAAATACAATCTAGGTAAAACTACTATAAGGTTCCCTGTACATGTTTCAGTTATTATGCAATCAATTGGTTAATTGGGCAATTAACTGAGACTACCTACACATGCAAAGTACCTATCATGTCATAAAAAGGTCCAGCTAGCTATAAAGCTAAACTTTGAAAATGTGTATTAACCTAATAGCTGGTTTCTATCCATCTTTAATTTGTACATGTAGCAAGGTCTGCCCCTGGAACTGGGAGCCCTGTCAGCTAACAGGGCTCCAGCTACAGGAGCCATGGGGCACTGCTGCAATTTCCCAGACCTGGGGGTACCTGGGAGAGAACAGCAATGGGGATGCACCATGAACCCCTAGAACTGGGAGATCCCAGTGGACTGCCCCCATAGCTGGGAGATCACAGCAGCTGTGCTTTCCCAGCCATAGGGGTGCATGGGGTAACCCCGCAGCTGGGAGCCCCTATATCTATCTATCTATCTATCTATCTATCTATCTATCTATCTATCTATGTGTGTGGGTGTATGTGTGTGTGTGTATGTGTGTATATATATATATATATATATATATATATATACATATACATACACACACACGTGTGTGTGTATATATATATATATATATATATATATATATATATACACACACACACCAAGGTGTACTTGGTAGCCATGTTGGTCTGAGACAAAAAGACATACAAAAAACTAGAACTCTTGTTTTTTTGTGTGTCTTTTTGTCTCAGACCAAAACGGCTACCAAGTACACCCCTGAAACATGGAAGGTGCCGAATTTCAGCTGATTTTGGATTTTAAACTTCATTGCAGAACAACAAGGAATTTTTTTTTTGCCCCCCTGCCTCCCATCTGACACTTCCAGGGAAGGAATTCTACCTGATCAATACATCAAAGAGCTACTCAACACAGCTTGCAAAGACATTCTCATGGACCCAGAGGGACAGACTTCCCTCTTCTGCTCCCTCTGTGCAAAAATGAAGTTTATTTCCGACCTATGGGGACTTCTTACCATCTTGTACCATCTATATTTTTCCCAGATCCTAACGAAGGGACTTTGATTCCTGAAAGCTTTCAGAAAAGGACAATTTTCTTGCCATTTTCCAGTTGATCTAATAAAAGGTATAATTTTGGAACCAAGAGTTCTAGTTTTTTGTATATACTTTCTCTTGTGGTTTTCTCCCAGTGATTTGCCATCCCAACAATTGGGGTGGGCGGGGAGTGTGGGTGGAAAGAATGTTGTTGTTTTTTTAATTCATGATTCATAGCAAGGTTGTTATAATTATCAATAACTCAGGCTTCTCCATGGGGATCAACTTAAATACAAATAACAGCATAAAGAATAATGAACAACATCATTACTTGTAGATAGTATCAAGTAACAGATGGAACATATTTTATTGCCAGAGGTTGCCCTGCAGATATATAGGTGATTGCAGTATAATTCTCGATAAGGACAAATTTTCTCACTGTTACTGCAGTGCTTACTTGTCTGTCATGTTCTTATTCATTAAGAAAATGCAGGAAAACCTTGAAACAATCAGTTAAGGCTTTATCTTATAAGAAAAAAAGATAACTTTTTACATCTCTACAGCCTGAATTTTGGTGTGGGTGCAATTATGACAGCATCATTTTTATTCTGTGGTATTTTTTTTTTTTAACAAGGTGATCAGGGCAGAACATAAACTTTAAATAACATTTCATTTTACAGCTGTATCTCTTGTTCTTGTCTGCAAAATCCTAGTTAGGAGATATATATTGTTATTTAAAACTACTTAATAAATAGAGGACTAATTATCCTCGATTTATAGATTGTTGACAAGCAGCTGATTGCAAATATTTTGTATTAAAAATTGAACCATGTTAGCTATTATTAATTGGTGACAAGTCATATAGTTTAATTCTTCCTGTACTGAACTTCTAAAGATATAACCAAACTGCAACCACAGCAATGACACAGCTTTTCATGTTTCTGTATGCAACTCGGTGCTAGTTTTTCAGCACCTTAACCTATGTTTGAAATTCCTCTTGGGTAAGAACCAACTGGCGTGTAAAGTTTCTGTCCCTGGGCAAAAGTAAAATGCAGTATTTCATTTTACTAAATTCTTCCATGATCATATCCAGGACATACCTATATCACTAGATCACAAGATTTGCCATGCCAGAATTAAATTGTAAAACATGTATTTGTGCAGTTTCTGTGCATTTGTGCATTACTTCTATTTTAGATTAAAATAAACAAAGGGGAAAAAAACAGAAGTATAGTGTCCAGGATAAAGCAGATGTGTTCATTTTCAATGTATAAGGGGCAGAAATTGATTCCATATATAATAAATCTGGTAGTCTTTACTGATGCTTTCAAAGAAGTGACTGGGAAGGAGTGGAATACAAAACATTTGCTTGATTATATAGTATGTAATAAATCATAATTGGTAAATTCTTCCAAACTACAGGAACTAGATAATGACTACTGTTCCCGATATTATTCTTGTGTTTGTTAATGGAGAATGTGGAATCAATAGACATCAACCAGAGTCCAGTGTAATGAAATTGCCCCTTTCTCAGCCACATTGAATATCAGAGATCTTGGTTTTCTCTGATAAAAAACAAAATCCCCAATTTTCAGACTAAAAGTAGTAACCCAAAATCCACATTTTTCTGTTTTGAAAATGGAACACCAATCTCTCTATATATAGTGGTGTTCATGGAAAAATGTGGATTTTGGGTTACCTTTTTAATCCAAAAATTGGGGATTTTTTTTTTTTTTTTTATCAGAGAAAACCAGGATCCCTAGTCATAAGTCAAGGTAAGGATCTTCACTAACCTAAATTTTGGGGTATGCCACCAACACTATGCCATCAGAGCACACCATTGTTGTGTATGCCAATAAAAAGAGTTTTTCTGCTGCACCACCTCTCCAGCAGCGTAAGATAAGCCAATTCTTCTGTTGGAAGAAATGAGTTTAGAGGTTTTACTGGCCCACAAGCACCAGTCAGGGAAAGTCATCTTTTTACATTCCTAGGCGACTTAAGCTAACACAACATTGTCACGTTAACTAAGCCTCATTTTATAGGCTTAAGGGTCACATGTTAAATAATATAGAAGATTTCATCCTGTTTTTTTAACATTATTCCTTCAAAGGATGGGAAAGAAAAAAAAAAAAGAAAATAAACTTAGGTGTAGGAAAAGGTGTAGGAATGTTAGTGTGTATATGCATATATGTATGTGCATGTAGACAAACACATCTTTACACACCTTTATTTAAATGGAACAGGAATGGTTTCCAATACAACAAATGACAATCCACACATCCATCTCATATTAACTTATTGCATGGTTGCAATATTTTTTCTTATCCATCAATTGTTCTTTATATTCAGAAAAATGCAGTCAAATAAACTGTAGATTTCAATATACCATTCCCAATATTTTTATTAAAAAAAATATGGTCAGAAACCTGGAGACAATCTACAGGAGTCATTTACTGAGGATCTGCCTAATTAGCTTTGGAGTAAAGTCTCCAGGTCTGCATGGGCAGCCCTATTAGGTCTCAGTAAATTAATGAATGCCACTGTAGTTTAGTGCTTCTAAATACAAATACTATCCTACGCTGGTGTCATTATCTGCACAGCAGTGTATGTGTAGGTGCTGGCTAGCTCATGAAGGTGCTTCAGTGCAGGGGCTACCTGCTGGCTAGCCCCACTCTGAAGTCTCCTCATGTCCCAGCCAGCCTTGCTGCAGCATGTTGAGCTGTGACGCAGCAGCCCTGGGCTGGCAAGCTGACCCGCCAAGCTCCCTGCCAGCTGAGGCTTCTGTGCGTGTGCGCGCGTACACACACACACACACACACACACACACAAGCCGTGTTATCCAGCACCTTACAAACTGGCATGCCCTATTAACCGGCATGCCAGTCGATGCAGCAAAAGTGAAACCGGAAGTGCCCCCTCCCCCTTTCCCATGGCTGTTGGATAACAAAGCTTTTGCTGTATATAGCCTTCAAAAGTGATTTTGTGTACTCTGATATAATTCTAATCAATTAAAAAAGTTCCCTGATGAGCCTTTAGCAACATGATGTTTTCCTCATTTGTTTTTGTGCTAGGAAATTATTAATTGGGGTAAATAAAATATGAAATAGTGCATCAAAAGATGTCCTCTGGCAACATGAGTATAACACACCAAAAAAAATTGCTATTTTGAGAGAAACTTTGCCCTTTTTCACAAGGATTTTGGATTCTTTATTTATTAAAAAAAAATAAAAACATATTTTCCAGGAAAAAAATGAACATATAAATTCACAAAATTATATTTACAAATATCGAATATCAAATTCATTTCAACTCATTTGTCATCTACAAGAATGTCAATTTACAATAACCACCAAAGGAACTACAGCTTTAAATTGCTTCATAAAGCATGAGACTCAGAATTAAGATATAAATCATAGCTCATGTATGTTTGCTCTTGAAAGGCAAATGGTCATGGTAGAAGCTTTGTTAGGATAACTGAAATAAGTAGGCAAATAGTCATGTCCTATTTGCAAAATTGGAACCAAATTTATCCTTCCTATAACTACTTTGACTTCAGTGAATCTTTATCAGAAATTAAATTGACCTTTGTTTTTATAATGTGGCATGCACAGACTTATTTCTTTGAAAATTACTTTTAGCTCATTGGTGTTAATTGTGTTTCTAACGTATTCTATTTATCTATCTATAAACAGTGTTTAGATTTAATATCTCTCAGTATACCCATTTGCAGACTAATACAAGACAATAGCAACAAAGAGATTCATTGATAGGAACTACAGTCAGGGTATAGTGAAGAACAAACAGCACTCCATGAAGCAAGGGTTTAAACCAAGAAGTTATACTTTCATTGAATGTGGAAAAGATGCTAACACAATTCGTACTTAGAAATGAAATCACAGCATATATTGCAAACAGCTGGCTTGTCTGGTGACGCGGTACCATTACACCAGTATAAAACTGTCAGAGTTCTCATCAAATTCTATAAAGGGCACATACCATTAGGGAAGTACACATATGATTGAGTTTTTACATAAACTGTTAACTTTAAAGAATTAAATATATACTAAGGGAATTTACTATCAGAAATATCTTTACAAATTGGACCAAGACTTCAGCCGAGATGATATGATGTCATTAAGAGATCTAAGGGCATGATTACCCATTGCAATTAGCTATTGTTAACAGTGCTTAAAACTCAAAAGATTGCATGTTCAGGTTTGTTAACTAGTGCTGTGTCCTTTAGGTAACTTACAGTTATGCCACTTCAGGGGAGGCTTATCATTGATTAGTGTTAACAACTTAGTTTAAAGTTAATTTCTAAGGATTCCACTAATATAAAACAACCAATTTGGACTCCTCTAGCATTTCATAATCAGGGAACCTATTTTTCTCTGATTAAAAAAAATCCCAAATTTTCCGATATAAAAAAACCCAAATCCACATTTCTCGAATACACACACACACACACACACACACACACACACACATATATATATATATATATATATATATATATATATATATATATATATATATATATATATATTCCCCCCCCCCCCCACTCTCCTGATCCAAGGACAAACTTTCTACCCTCCTTAACTCTATGGCAGCTGGTGAGCCCCAGGAGGTAACTGTGGTGTGCTGGGGGGCTTCTCAAAGACCCACCCACTCCTAGAAGTCTTCACTGCATGCACCCCATCCCATTCCCCTGAAAAAACTGCAGCCTCTCAGCTGATGTGGGGAAAGACACTGTTCTTTTAAATTTAAAGCAACTTCTGGAAATATCATAGGAGGAGGAGGAGTGCTACCAGTCCTGGTCAAGGCTTGAATCCTGTTCCCTGCAGCAGGGAGTGGGGTGTGTCAGCTAACAAATATTGCGGGGTCTCACTCAGTTCACCAGCCCCCCTCCTCCTCAGCTTCCCCAGAGTGGCCAGGGAGCTATGCAGCTGGCTAAAATGGCTTTCTGGTATGTAGCCAACCAGCAGTGTCAGTTACAGGGGCTCAGGTTGCCAAAACCAACCTCCCGCTCCCACTGCCACCACAAGGAAACCGTGGATAGGCTCCTCAATCCATCCTTGCAGCCCGTCCGAAGAACCTATGCCAAACACCCCAATGGACAGTCTTTCCTGCAGCCTAGTCTGGCCTCACCCAGCCTCAGGCAAAGGGGCTGGCGGCACTGAGGGCTGAGGTAGCCCCCCCTCATCTCCCACCAGGGCCCAAACCCTATCCAACCACCAACAATTTATTGAGACAAGTGACAGTCCTTATTTTTTTCTTGCATTTTTCAATCAAATAAACTTTTAAAATAAATAAACTTTACATAACGTCCCCTCCCCATGTCATGTTTTATGTCCGTGTTTTCCCACTTCCTGACACAGTGCTCCATATTGCTCCACTTCCAGATATTTTGCTTCCCCTCATGCCCATAGCAGGGAAAGCCTATGCATCCAGGCACAGACCTGCATCTACACAACAGACCTCTAATGGCAAGTCTGAGCAGTATACATTAGAGAGGGTATTAACCCTTCACTGATCACTTACAATTATCACTTGCAAACTCAGCCATGTAGTCTCACCTGAAGTGGCTGCTGAATTAGAAGAGAGGCAGATTTGATTTAAGGCAGAATTACATTTTTCCTAGTAGAAAAACAAAATGAAGCTTGAGACCAACTGGGTTTCCTGCCCAAAATGTAGGAGCAATTCTGTTACCCTCTTCAGGCATATAAATTATGTGATCAGAAACTGGATTAAACCTGTAACAGAACATAATTTCAGTGTACATAAACCAGTTTCAAAATGGCTGAAACTAGTTTAAGATAAATCTGGTTGAATGCATTATCGGACTTAACTGATCTGGGCCAAACCAGTTTATGAAACTTCTGTCCAAGACTCCTTCCAAGGCTTAAATTAAATCAGAGTCCCCCACCATCCCAGCATGCTTTTCAGACCTGGGGTTGACTGTGCCATCTGAGCCATCAGGGCTCTGCTCTCTAGCTGGAGCAGGTGCAGGGGCATGGCCAGACACCGGCAGGCATGGCTCCCTAAGGCAAAGGGGTAAAGAGCTGGGGTCTGACTGGCTGGGGTGCAGAAGCCCCTGTCAGGATCCCCCCACTCCCCACTCCAGTGTTAGGGATGGGGACATGGCCAAATTCCAGCTGGCATGGTCCCTCCATCTGCCCGCCTCGCCTGTGAAGCTGCAGCTGCAGGGCAGAGCTGGGCCAGCCCATGGGTATGTTAAGGGCAGGCACAGAGGGGCCATCCTGGGCTGGGATGCAGGAGTAGGGCCCTTCCCAGCCAGCTGCAACTCAGGCTGAGGCTGTGGGAGCTGTAAGCTTGGTTTACTCCTGGCTCCCATGTCCAAGCTAAGCCTGGCATGGGAAGGGCCCTGCCTCCATGGCCCAGCCTGGTCTGGGCTGGCCCTTCCATGCCCACCTTCAGCATCACCCACAGCTTGCCTGGTTCAGCCCTGCAACCCCAGCCTTTTCACCTAGCAAGGCAGGTGAATGGTGGGGCTATGCTGGCTGGCTCTGGCCATGGACCCCTGCTGCACAAGCAGCCACTGGGGCAGAAAGTTGGGCAGACCCCAGCTGAGGTCCCCATTCCTGAGGGGAGACAAGGGAATTTAATTACCCTCCCTGCCCCTCTTTGCCAGAGGCACTGCCTGCACTTGTGTCTGGCCATGCCACCCACCTTGGGGACAAGCCTGGCAATGGCTGCTTCCCCCTTTCACTTCCAGGCACACACCAGCTGGGGTCCTTGCAGGCCAGGGTGGAGATTTAAACCCCTCCCCAATCATACTTAGTGGCCTGCCAGGGCCTAGCCACACCCCATCCAGGTCAGCTTCCCTCCAGTCTTGTGGCTGCTGTGGAAGGGTAGGGAAGGCTTGTTCTAGCACTCTCTGGCTTATAGCCTGAGCCACTGCAATCCAAAGTAAATCATCAGAATCAAAAGTGAAGATCTATTTACTTACAAATTGGTTCAATCTATGCAGGTTAAATTAACCTGCAAAGTTTGAATCAATTGGGTGCGTCCACACATGCAAACATGTATGCTTGCAGCAGCTCAAATATAAGTAGTGCTAATCTGAGCTGGGGCTTTTTGCCTCAGTGCACATGCTCAGACATGAACTTTGTTGTGGAGCAAATTGTGCCACTTGAAGCAAAATAACCCAGCCTGGCTCCTCCTAGATCTGTAGCCAGGGGGAGCTAGAGCCCTGGGCCAGCACCTGTGCTGTCCCCAGCAGTATAGAAAGCTGCCCTGGCTTGGCCCCATCAGTACAAAAAGCTGCCATGGCAAGTAGCTCAGGGCTACTTGCTTTCAGGAGTTTCTGGGCCCAGCCAATTGGTACCTTGTTCCAGCCAGACTGCTGAAGCAGCTCTGAGAGCTCCCTGCACCCTTTACCCACTGCAGCAGTCTGGCAGTAGGGACTGCTGCCTGGCTGTGACCTGCTGCACACCTGCCAGACCCAGATGAGGCATTGGGCCAGCTGCCAGGCCATCTGGGCAGCTATCACCTAGAAGATGTTCCAGGTGTGGTGGCTTGCTTTAAACTGTCAAAGCATGTCCTCCTGGCCCTAATTGACCAGGAGGTCAGCCACAGCCAGATGGGTCCAAGGTGCCAGCTCTGAGCAGACAGGGTCCTGCCACTGGCCTCCCTAGCAGGAATTCTGGTGTTCCCTATTGGAAAATTGAAAAATCCCTGATAAAAAAAATCTCAAAGTCACTCTGTAAAATACCCCAAAATCAATGTTCCTCCACAATTCAAACAAAAGACCACAATAAAGAGAGAGAGAGAGAAAGAGAGAAAGAGAGAGAGAGAGTTCAACTCAGCAATGTTTTATTGATATATCTATACTGTCAAAGCCATTTGGAAGACTATCAGCGTCTCTATCATAATAATAAAGTGACTTCTAAATACATGTTTCATGAATTCATGAATACATGAATATATGTGTTGCTGTCCCCCTCAGGGGTTACAGCCCCCTTGAGGGGTAACAGCCCCCCCCGCAAGGGGCCAAATGGGCGCTGCAGGGGCTACCACCCAGGGCCCACATGCCCCACCCCAGCCCCCCAATTGTTGCCCCCACTTGCACCCCCAGACCCCATGGCTGCCCCCTCAACCCCATGCAGGGGGCTGGGTGGGCTCCAGGACCTTCTGGCAGAGGCTCCCCAGCAGCACAGGGCAGCAGGGCCCAGGCTGGGGATTCTAAGGCTGTCAGCCACCCCGCACTGTGTGGGCAAGGCCCCAGTGACACAGACAGCAGGTGGAACTGCCGATAAGTGCTGGGGGTGGGGGGGTTGTGGGGATGCTGGGTTGTGGGAGCAGGAATCGGGGGACTTGGGGCATTGGAGCAGCGGAATGGGGCTGAGCCAGGATCAGAGGGGCTTGGGGGCCAGGCAGGTTGTGGGGTCTGGCACAGAAGGGATCAGAGGGGTTCAGGGGGCAGACAGGTCTGGGGGCCAGGTGGGAAAGGGATCAAGAGGTTTGGGTGGCAGGCAGGGGGTGTGGCCATGCAAGGAAGGGATTGGGGGGCTGGCAGGGAGAGAGGTTATCTGGGGAAGAGAACTGGAGGGGCTGGGAGGCAGCCGGGGGATGAGGCCAGGTGGGGAAGGGATCAGGGGGCTGAGGGGGGTAGGTGGGGGTTGAGGTCAGGCAAGGAAGGGATTAGGGCACTGGGCGAGTGGATGGGGCCAGCAGGGGTCCCCCCATAGTCCCTTCCCCCCTCCTCCAACCCCCGAACCCCTTACTTACTGGTACTGGAGCCCTTCTGCTGGCTCTCTGCCTGCCCTGCATGGTCAGGCAGTGTGCTTCAGCACCAGCGCAAGGGCCAACCAGAGAGACGCTCTGGCAGCCAGACCATCTCTATGGAGGACCCAGCCTCGAGTTGCCTTGGGGCAAAGTCTGGGACCATGCCTTGCCATACTTTTTTTAGCTCTGGTTTTGTTTTTTGACTCCTGGATATTCCAGGGGTCTAATTTTGCCCCCGTGCTGCAAACTTGCAGTGAGGCAAACCTTTTCCCATTTCTGCACGTGCCCCTTGCAGCGTCTCAAAGGGGTTTGAGATGCTGCAAGAGGCATGTGCAGGCTCATCTGGATGCTTCCATTCAGGTTTTTTAATGTCTGTACTTAGCCATAGAGAGTAATAGAATTGCATAACTTCGCTGCTCAAACGTTGCTAGTGGTTATTGTCAGAATTTGGGAACTTTCTTATCAGGCAGATAAATAGCTATTTATTATTTCTTTTTCTTAAGTGGTTCTTCAGCAGGACTTACACTTACACTTAACAGGACTCATATGAAGTAAATGTATGTAAGATTTTGAGAGCCAATAGATAATTTTACCTAATTAGAGACATACCATATCTATGGTACTACCTTCATATGCTAATGTTTTGATTTGTTTCTTCAAATCAAGTTTGTCTATCATGACTTTTGTTTTTTAAAACAACAACAACAACAACAACAACAACAACACAGGATGCTTATTTCATGTGCACTGTCAAAACAAGAAAAGTGATTAAGGAAAAGAAATTCAGAAATTCTAGACATTCTGCAATAACGTGTATTTACCTGTATTAGCCATAATCAGTTTTCTATTCTTTAAGCAAAGTCTCCAAAGTTAGTTATGATTGAAGTTTGTGCCAGTAGATGGTTGGAAATTCTGTAGGTTTCATTTAGGATAGTCATTGTATTAGGGAGAACTCATCCCTAAGTACAAAGGGTTTGGAGGGAACAAAATCACATACAATTACCTCCTAGAAGTTTTTTTTTGTTTGTTTGTTTTTTTGCTTTTGGAATTGGAATATGAGGTCTGAATAAATTAGTAGTTTAGGAATTCTGAAGAATCAGAAGAACAAGGAAAAGGCTAACTAAGAGAAAATGTTTTTCCATTACACCAAATGTGAATCCATAAATACTTCTTTTTAAAATAAATATTCTGATTTCCAGGTTCAGATTGACTATGAACATTTGATTTTTTGAGATTCACTCAGCCATATTCATACTATAATCCCCAGTTCTTTGAAAAAAATATATCAAGCAAAATAATGTATTCAACAGTGCAAGGGCACTGTCTTTTTTAGCAGTATTCTATTTTAAAACCAAACTGTAATACATATCTGGCTTGATGAATATATTTGTACTCAAATCTATTAATGCAAGTTGGGTAAGAATGATGTTATGAAAACTAACTACAATTTTAATATTCTTGACCAAGAAATGCATTGTATACCATTGGAATGTGGTGAGTTGTAGGTAGATGAACAATGTATTTCAAGATAATTGAGAAGTTCTTCCTAACAATCATATGTGACACCCAATTACTAGAAGGGTTGCTGGTTGTAGCTGTGTTGGTCTAAGGACATATGGAGGCAGGTTCTTTGGGTAGATGTGATATATTTTATTAGACCAATTAAATAATTGGCAAAAAGTTCTTTGCAAGCTTTTGGGCACAAGCACCCTTCTTCAGGCATTGAGAGACTCTGCTGCTCTTATGAGTTCTCCAAGGCACAAAAGAAGCTATGTATGTTGGCCTCTAAAGAGGTTTCCTACCTTTTATAATATACTGCTTAGAATCAAATTCTTTATAATAGAAAAATTGTCACATGAAGTGCAGGATTTACAATCCATCAAAATTTGGCAGTGGGTTATAAAATTTCTCTTATACTTAATTATATAATTTCACTCTCTACAGCACGTCAAAAACATAATAAACATAATAAAAAGCTTTTTCCTACTAACTCGGCAAATATTACCATTCTATTTTTAAATTAGATTGACTTGGTTTCATAAGTCTGGATCCATTCACAAAAATATAGTTTTAATTTATAGTGTTTTCTTTCTGCATTCTCACTTCTGACTTAATTAAAGTAATTCAGAGCCAATGTTCTCTTATATTATATTCCATTGTTTTTCCATATTTTTTCAGTTATTTCAAAAAGAGTATTTCTGATTCTTTAGCTGCTATATATCTCTATATATGCTGTAACACAAGTTTAATTTTTTCTGTTAAGTTCATTTCCATCACTGTTGTTTATGTCTTTAAACACTCTTTTTATTTCTTTTGACAGTCTGTCTCTCAGACAAGTCTGCCTTACCCGTAGTTAATATCTGAATCAGTGTAGCTAAACTTAGGATTCCTGCAAATAGAGCCTTCTGTACTATTTGTCTAAGTTCCTTTCTACAATTCTGTTTGCCAAAGACCATCATTTTTTAATGGATGTGACCTTGAATATTCCTAACATCTTTGTAAAGATACATAGGAAACCTTTATTTAGTAAGTATAAAGCAGTATGGGTATGCAAACATTCCATTGTTTAAACATAGTGCAACATAATCTTCTACTAAGGTTGTGGGCGAGCACAGAATTTCATAATCCTTAAAAGAATTTAGGGGAGAAAACTGATTCATTTATCAAATTACTACCTGTCTCTTTTTGCCCAGTATGCTAATGAGTTTTCAAGCTTAGCTGCATTTGGCTTCCAGGGTTCAAAAGAAAAAAAAAAAAATTAGCTCACTAAAAGCAAATCTCACTATTAAAAACTCTCATTCTGTCACTCTTGACTTTATGCCATTAAATTGCTGTAGTTTAAAGTCAATTTATCACTCTTAGAAAGATCAGTGTACAGAGCTTTGAATATGTGGCAGGTATTATATATATAGCTGTGTGTGTATGTATGTGTGTATGTATGTATACAAACACACACACATATATATGTATACATATAGACACACACAGCTATATATAATACCTGCCACGTATGCAAAGCTCTGTACACTGATCTTTCTAAGAGTGATAAGCTGACTTTAAACTACAGCAATTTTCATAGATTTCATAGATCTCATAGACATTAGGGCTGGAAGGGACCTCAGAAGATCATCAAGTCCAGCCCCCTGCCCAAGGGGCAGGAAGTCAGCTGGGGTCATAGGATCCCAGCAAGATAAGCATCTACATTTCTCTTGAAGGCGTTCAATGTGGGTGCTTGAACAACCTCCGATGGCAGGCTATTCCAGACCTTGGGGGCTCAGACAGTAAAGAAATGTTTCCTTATGTCCAGCCTGAAACAGTCTTGCAGTAGTTTATAACCATTCAACCTTGTCATCCCTTGGGGTGCTCTGGTGAACAATCATTCCCCCAGATCCTGGTGAACACCCCTAATAAACTTATAGGTGGCCATCAGATTGCCCCTGAGCCTGCACTTTTCCAGGCTAAAGAGCCCCATAGCTCTTAGCCTGTCGTCGTAAGGTCTGTTTTCCTGACCTCTGATCATGCATGTGGCCCTTCTCTGGACTCTCTCAAGCTTCTCCATATCCTTTTTGAATTGTGGAGGCCAAAACTGGATGCAGTACTCCAGCTGAAGCCTCACCAAGGCTGTGTACAATGGGAGAATGACATCCTGGGATTTACTTGAGAAGCATCTATGGATGCAAGCCAATGTTTTGCTCGCTTTACTTACCGCAGCCTCACACTGAAGGCTCATGTTCATCTTGTGGTCAAATGATGACCCCCAAGTCCCTTTCATCCATAGTGCTAGCCAGCGTAGCACTGCCGAGCCTATAAGCATGCTGCAGGTTTTTCCTCCCAAGGTGGAGAAACTTGCATTTTTTGGCATTAAACACCATCAGGTTCTCATCCACCCATTTCCTGAGCCTGTCAAGGTCAGCCTGGATCACTCTCCTGCCCTCAGGTGTGGATGCTTTACCCCAGAGTTTGGTATCATCAGCAAACTTGGCCAGTCCACTTCTGACTCCAATGTCGACATCATTAATTAAGATGTTGAATAATATAGGTCCAAGGACAGAGCCTTAAGGGACCCCACTGGTCACAGCACACCACAACAATTGACTTCCATCAACCACCACCCTCTGGTTCCGACCATGGAGCTAATTCCCCAGCCAGAGGATCGTGGTGGACCCGAGGCCTCAGTTGACCAGTTTTGCCAAGAGGTGATCATGGAATACCACATCGAAGGCTTTTCTGAAGTCAAGATATATGACATCAAGCTCCTTTCCCTTGTCCAGGTAATAAGTCACCTGGTCGTAAAAGGAAATAAGATTGGCCAAGCAAGACCTACCTGTAACAAACCCATGCTGGCTATCCCTCAGGATGTTGCCATCAGTCAGTCCTTTAAGAATGGCCTCTTTAATAATCTTTTCTAAGTCCTTGCCCAGGACAGAGGTCAGGCTGATGGGTCTGTAGTTTGCTGGATCCACTTTCCTCCCTTTCTTGAAGACAGCCACCACATTGGCCTTCTTCCAGTCTTTGGATGCTTCACCAGAGTGCCAGGAGTTCTCAAAGATCCATGCCAGAGGCTGGGCTATGATGCTAGCCAGCTCCTTGAGTACCCTGGGGTGTAGATTGTTGGGACCAGCTGACTTGAAGCTGTCCAGCCTCTCAAGGTGTTCTTTCATGAGGTCAGCAGTGATGGAGGGTAGGAGATTTCCCTCACCTGGGCCTCCCTGTCCCGTAATGGCCATGGGACTGATGAAAGACTGATGCAAAGTACCCATTTAATAGGTTGGCTTTTTCCTGGGCATCGGTTGTCAGTTGCCCCATCTGGTTTAGCAGGGGTCCAGTGTTGCCCTTGCTTTTCCTCTGGCTCCCCACATATCTGAAAAATGACTTTTTATTGTTCTTGATACTTGTAGCTAGCTGGAGCTCCGTCGCAGCCTTGGCTTTCCTGGTTCACTCCCTGAAGGACTGGACCAGTGTGGAATATTCCTCCTTGGAGATGGATCCCATCCTCCATTCTTTGTAGGTCTTTCTTTTTAGCTGCAGGAGGTCTGCTAGTTCCCTGGAGAGCCAAGGGGGCTGCTGTGCCCTTTAGCTGCCTTTCCTTTAAGATGGAATAGCCTCAGCTTGTGTATTGAGGATCACTCCCTTAAGGAGCAACCACTCTTCCTGAACTCCCCTCCCCTTGGAGTTGTGGTCCCTTAGGGCCTCACCGACAAGCCTCCTGAGCTTGTGAAAGTCAGCTTTCCTAAAGTCAAGGACTTCAGTGTTGCTGACTGACTTGCCAGCTTTATGGAGGATAGTGAAGGTGATCAGCTCATCGTCGCTGTCACCCAGCTTCCCATTGATCATTAGGTCACTGATTAGGTTGTCTCTGGTTACCAGTACCAGGTTGAGCAGAGTTTTACCTCTCGTTGGCCCGTAGACTTCTTGAGTCACATAGAAGTCATCCACGCATGAGAGGAAGCTTTGCAACTGCTCAGATTTAGCCGAGCGCTCTTCCCATGAGATGTCAGGGTAGTTGAAGTCTCCCATGACAACCATGGACCGGGAGCATGCAGCCTCAGTCAATTCCCTGGCAAACTCCTGGTAAAACTCCTGACTTTGGGTGGGAGGTCTGTAGTAGACTCCCACCATTGTGTTCCCTGTGCCATGTTCCCCATGGATTTTAACCAAGAGGGTCTCCAGTCATCCACCCTGGTCACCAATATTGGCTTGCAGGGATGTGTAGCTCTCCTTGAAATAGAAAACTACACCCCCGCCACTTTTGGCTACTCAATCTCTCCTGTACAGGGTATAGCCTTCAATACCCATGGTCCAGTCATGGATGGAGTCCCACCACATCTCTGTTAACCTTAAATTGTCATAGTTATTTATGTTAAGCAGGAGGACAAGTTCCTCCTGCTTGTTCCCCAAGCTCCTCGTATTTGTGTACAGGCAGGCAAGTGTCCCCTTGAGGGTCCTTGCCTTGACCACAGATTGTTCCAGGGCTGGGGCAGGGGTGGGTTCCCTTAAGTGCCTTGGCCTGCTGGCTTTGCAAGGGTTGCTCAGTGGGCCAGCAGTGACAGTAATCCCCCCATCCCCCGATGGGCTTAGTTTAAAGCCTGGTGGAGCAGGTCAGCTAGTCTGGCTGAGAAGAGCCTCCTCCCCAGTGGAGAGAGGTGGAGGCTATCGCTGCCTCTCTCACCAAAGAGCTGACTGTGGTCATGGAAGCCAATCTATTTTATAGATCTCTCTCTCTCTCTCTCTCTCTCTCTATATATATATATATATATTTATACACACACACACACACACACACACACACACACACACACATATTCATAGATTCATAGATGTTAGGATTGGAAGGGACCTCAGTAGGTCATCATGTCTGACCCCCTGCCCTGGGCTGGACATAGCATTGGGGTCAGATGACCCCAGATAATTGCTTGTCCAGTCTCCTCTTGATGACCCCCAGGGTAGGGGAGAGCACCACCTCCCTTGGAAGCCCATTCCAGATTCTGGCAACTCTTACTGTGAGGAAGTTCTTTCTAATGTCCAACCTAAATCTGCTTTCTGCCAATTTGTGGCCATTGTTCCTAGTTACTCCAGGGGGTGCCATAGTAAATAGAGCATCTCCTATTCCCTGCTGCCTTCCCCTGATGAATTTATAGGCAGCCACAGGATCACCTCCCAGCCTTCTCTTGTGAAGGCTGAAGAGATCTAGGTCCCTCAGTCTCTCCTCATAGGGCCTTGCCTGCAAGCTTCAGACCATACAAGATTTTCCACATCCCTGCCAACCCTCTCAAGATTCTCTGCATCTCGTCTGAAGTGTGGCACCTAAAACTGAACACAGTACTCCAACTTCTGCCTGACCAGTGCCACATAGAGGGGAAGCATCACCTCCCTGGACCTGTTCGTCATGCATCTGCTAATGTATGATAAAGTGTGGTTAGCTTTGTTGATCGCTTCATCACATTGACAATTCATGTTCATGTTGGAGTCAGCTATGACTCCAAGATCCCTTTCCACTGATGTGCTGCTGAGAAGGTCCTCCCCCTGCCTGTAAGTGTGTTGGTGGTTCTTTTTGCCCAGGTGAAGCATTTTCCACTTGTCTTTGTTGAACTGCATCCTATTTCATTCTGCCCATTTTTTCAACCGGTCCAGATCCCCCTGGATTCATTCCCTACCCTCTGGTGTGTTAACTTTACCCCATAATTTGGTATAATTTGTGAACTTGGACAGGGTGCTCTCCATGCCCTTGTCCAAATCACTGATGAAGACATTGAATAGCACCCATCAAAGGAGCGAAACTTGCGGGACTCCACTGCCCACATCTTTCCAGGTCCATATTGAACTGTCCACCAGCACTCTCTGGGTGCAACCCCTAAGCCAATTTGCCACTCACCTGACCATGTAAGCATCTATATCACAGCCTGTCAGTTTACTTACAAGAACAGAATGAGATACTGTATCAAAGACCTTCTTAAAGTCTAGGTAGATGACATCTACCTCAACTCCTGCATCTAAGCATGTTGTGACTTGGTCATAAAAAGAAACAAGGTTAGTCAGGCAGGATCTAACTGCAATGAATCCATGCTGATTTCCTTTCAGTATTATTTCCCATTATATTATCCACACACACACAAATATATAGATCAGCACTCTTCAAATACTGCATTTCAAAAGGAAAAAAAAAACAGGATCTAGAATGTAACGTTTTACATTGATATATTTGAAGGTTGGAATGGATATTACATGTAAGCAATAATATGGAGAAAAAGAGATATTTATTTAAAAGATTAATATGTAAAGATTTTCTAAATATATAGATATACAAAAACACTACTGCCTCTGCAAGCCTAAATCTAAAATGAAAACCCAATCACAAGATGTTTAAGATTAAGCAAAACAGAAATTCTACTGATATTCTTGTGACTTCTCATGTTCAAAGTTAGGCATATTTTTAGTGTTTTCTGGACAAGTGCTTTGAACAGTTAGGTATACAATACAAGACAATATTTCCTAGGTTTCTTTAATAAGTGGATATGGACAGGATTACAAAATGGCACATGGTAAAATATTTTTATTTGATTTCTTACCCTCCCCCTTTTCCAAGAAAATAAATGTCTCTTTATGATAGAGCTAGACCATGATTCATGATAGATTAATCGCAAAGTTTGGGAGAGGGACAAGGACAGTTTTGCAAAAAAACCCCTCTAGATTTAAATTCAGAGCTTAAGGAATATAATATTCTACAACTGAATTTTACTGCCTCCCAATGCTCACATTATAACCTATTTTGGAAGATACACCAACTTGAATATATTACTCCCATGTTTTTGCTGAAGTACTTTGTGGAGTGGAATACACAGTAAAATTCTCCATTTAAAGGGAATAATTAACCGAGCCAAAAAAAAAAAAAAATAATCTTCCAATGTGGTTAAATTAACACAAATGATAAAACGTGGCACACACAAAACATGCAAATGTATCAAATGAAAAAATGTATTTATTTCAACCATGTTGAGGATTTTCCTCCTTCCCCCAATTACTTTTCAGCAAACAATTTTAAAATTCTATTTTCTCTAAATAACTGATATCACAAGGCAGTGGAATTTCTGCCTAATTCTTTCCTTTGAAGAGATGGAGCTTGAATGTAGTCCAGTAAGTAAACATACATAGTGATACATCCAGATAAAACTGTGCTAATAATCTTTCAGTTCTCTGTCAAAAAAAAAAAAATCATTTTGAGGCCATCCTGAAATTATTTATTTTATTTGTTTGTTTTCCTGATGAAACAAAAACCTGGGAAAACAAAAAAAGGAAGGATGTGATGCAAGACTGAATAAAACATGTTGCTTCCAAACCTGAACATGTTATAGGTTTTTATTTATTAAAATTAGGGAAATTTCTAAACTAAAGGTTGGTTTGAAATGAAAAGAACTGAAAAGTTGCTTTTTGAACCTGTTGAAATAAAACACTTCATCTCATCTTTTATATTATTTTTCCCCTTCATTTTCTCTCATTCAAAACATTTTCATGTTCCCAAAAGGAGTAGGCATATGACCTAGGGCTACCACTGTGTATGCTCAGTGTGAGCAACTACGTAGTTGTGCATAACCATCCATGCATGCATGGCTATGTGGCCAACACTAGAATTTCTCTGGGCATATAAGTGCCAAAAATATCCTATAGACAGTAAACAACCATACAATGGCCACTTAGTTACTAGGAAATGTCACCCCTAGCTCCCACAAATTGTTTTTGGTTTTTTTTTTCAGAAACTTTGACACATCTAAGTAATGCACTCAAGGCCTGCAACTATCTGCTTCTTTCTGAGAAAGTAGAAAGTACAGGAAGCATAGGACCTTTCTCTCTACCCCCAGCAACACTGCATACTATCTATTCTTAATACTCTCCTCTCCCATATTTTGATTCCAGATTTCTCTGACTGAAGTGAATGGGGTTGCATCAGTATGAACTGACAGGCTTTCATAGATTATTTTGCACTTCAGATAATAGCATATTTTTAGATAAAAGTAGTCTGAAAATGCCCAACCCTGACCTTTATTGCTGAAAACTATTTTTCAGCATATTAGGCATCAAGTCATAAGTGTGTTGAATGGTTTCCTAATGACTGTAGCTAGAATTTATACTGATTATGTAATCAGGGTTTTTTTTTCCCCACCGCTTATTTTATGTTTCATTTTATGATAATACAAACATTGAAGCAATTTTGAGAACACTGAAGTATGTGGGGAAGCTGTTACATGGGTAGGGTCATAGTCCTTCATAACATAAATGAACTACTGGGAACTACAGATCTCTGAGCATGTCTACACATGCATTTACTGTACAGAAAGTTATTGCGCAGTAAGCAATTTTTATGCCCATGTCTACACATACAGGCATTACAGCACAGTAATGCTGTATATGGATTGACTTGGGACTAAAGTTAGCCCCAAGTCAATCCACATACAGAATTACTAAAGTTAGTCCCAAGTCAGTCCACACATACAGGGTTAGTATGCAGTAAGCTGTCTACAAGTGCTTTACTGCACAGTAACTAGTTGGCTGTAAATTTGCTACCTGCATCATGCAGGTGGCAAATTTATGCCCAAGTTGGCATACGATGCCATAGTTATTGTGCAGTACAGGTGCACACTTGTAGACATGCACCTGTACCGTGCAGTAATTTCCAGTGCAGATGTGCCAAGTGAGTCTCACTTCTACCCATCGCAAGTTGGTAAAATCTAAAAGAAAGAATAAATTGGCAGTCATATTGACAAATACAATCTGCTGGGGAAGGGCCAGCAGGGATTTTGTAAAGGAGAATCCTGGTTTACCAATCAGCTGGAGTTCTCTGAGAGAGTTTACAAGCACATGGACAAGGGAGATCCTTTTGACATAATATATTTGGACTTTCAAAAATCTTTTGATAAGGTTCCTCACCCAAGGCTTTAAAAAAACAAACCCAAAAAACCTTCATTGCCACAGGATTGGATGAAAGGGGTTTTTGTGTGGATTTAGAGCTTCTTAAAAGATAGGAAGCAAAAGGTATGGATGAGTGCTCAATATTTATGATGGAGGGAGGTCAAAAGTGGAGTACCACTGGGATCGTTGCTGAGCCCAATTTTGTTCAACATTTTCATCAATGAGTCAGAAATGGGGGTGCACAGTGAAATCTTCATGTTTTCATGACACCAAATTATTCTAGGTAGTCAAGTCCCAAGCTGACAGAAAGAAACTGCAAAATGATTGCACCAGTCTAAGTGAGTGGGCAAAAAAAAAATGACAGATGGACTTCATTGTTGATAAGCTCAAGGTAATGAACCTGGGGAAAAATACCCTCTAATATCTATACACTATAATGGGTTTTAAACTAGCTGTTACAACTCAGGAAAGATACCATGGGAAAAACAAAAACAAAACCTTGGAATCATTGTAAAGGACAACAAGAAATTGTTAAAGGAAAACAAGAAATTGTTTTTTAGATATATAGGGAGTAAAAGGAAGGCCCTGGGAGGAATAGGACCCCTGCTAAATGGGCAGAAACAATTGGTGACGGACAGGAGGGACAAGGCTGAACTCCTTAACGAGTTCTTTGCCGCAGTGTTCCTAAGCGAGGGGCACGACAAGTCTCTCACTGGGGTTGTAGAGAGGCAGCAGCAAGGCACCAGACTACCATGCGTAGACCCTGAGATGGTGCAGAGTCACTTGGAAGAACTGGATGCCTTTAAGTCGGCAGGCCCAGATGAGCTCCATCCAAGGGTGCTGAAGGCACTGGCCGACATCATTGCACAGCCACTGGTGGGAATATTGAACACTCGTAGTGCATGGGCCAAGTCCTGGAGGACTGGAAAAGGGCCAATGTGGTCCCCATTTTCAAGAAGAGGAGGAAGGAGGACCTGGGCAACTATAGACCAGTCAGTCTCACCTCCATCCTTGGCAAAATCTTTGAAAAAATTATCAAGGCTCACATTTGCGAGAGCCCGGCAGGACAAATTATGCTGAGGGGAAACCAGCACGGGTTCATAGCAGGCAGATCATGCCTGACTAATCTAGTCTCTTTTTATGACCAGGTTACGAAACACCTGGACACAGGAGGAGGGGTGGATGTTGTATAGTTAGACTTCAGGATGGCCTTCGATACGGTATCCCACCCCATACTGGTGAACAAGTTAAGAGGCTGGGACTTGGATGATTACACAGTCTGGTGGGTGATGAATTGGCTAGAGGGTCGCACCCAGAGAGTCTTGGTGGATGGGTCGGTTTCGACCTGGAAGGGTGTGGGCAGTGGGGTCCCGCAGGGCTCGGTCCTTGGACCGATACTCTTTAATGTCTTCATCAGCGACTTGGACGAGGGAGTGAAGTGTACTCTGTCCAAGTTTGCAGATGACACAAAGCTATGGGGAGAAGTAGGCATGCCAGAAGGCAGGGAACAGCTACAAGCAGACCTGGACAGGTTGGACAAGTGGGCAGAAAACAACAGAATGCAATTCAACAAGGAGAAATGCAAAGTGCTGCACCTAGGGAGGAAAAATGTCCAGCACACCTACTGCCTAAGGAATGACCTGCTTGGTGGCAGGGAAGCGGAAAGGGATCTTGGAGTCCTAGTGGACTCCAAGATGAACATGAGTCGGCAGTGTGACGAAGCCATCAGAAAAGCTAATGGCACTTTATCGTGCATCAGCAAATGCATGACGAATAGATCCAAGGAGGTGATACTTCCCCTCTATCGGGCGCTGGTCAGACCGCAGTTGGAGTACTGCATGCAATTCTAGGTGCCGCATTTCAAGAGGGATGCGGATAACCTGGAGAGGGTCCAGAGAAGGGCCACTCTTATGGTTATTGGCTTGCAGACCAAGCCCTATGAGGACAGACTAGAGAACCTGGACCTTTTCAGTCTCTACAAGAGAAGGTTGAGAGGCGACCTTGTGGCTGCCTATAAGTTCATCACGGGGACACAGAAGGGAATTGGTGAGGTTTTATTCACCAAGGCGCCCCCAGGGGTTACAAGAAACAATGGCCACAAGCTAGCACAGAGCAGATTTAGGTTGGACATTAGGAAGAACTTCTTCACAGTTAGAGTGGCCAAAGTCTGGAACGGGCTCCCAAGGGAGGTGGTGCTCTCCCCTACCCTGGGGGTCTTCAAGAGGAGGTTGGATATGCATCTAGCTGGGGTCATCTAGACCCATCACTCTTTCCTGCTTATGCAAGGGGTCAGACTTGATGATCTATTGAGGTCCCTTCCGACCCTAACATCTATGAATCTATGGATCTATCTATGAATCTATGTAGGTCATCAGCAAAATGTGCAGCAACAACCAAAAAATCCAATAAAATACCAGGCATCTTTAAGAAAGAAATAGAAAACAAAATGGGGATCATTATCTGGTTATGTACCCATGGTACCA
Source organism: Alligator mississippiensis (assembly GCF_030867095.1). NCBI lineage: Eukaryota > Metazoa > Chordata > Crocodylia > Alligatoridae > Alligator > Alligator mississippiensis. The sequence continues at coordinate 382,892,485 of NC_081824.1, forward strand.
AAGAATCGTTAAAGTATAATCAACCCAGAATGAACATGGAATACACCTCACACCATTCAACTTAAGTAAAACCTAACTTTATTAGCACATTAAGTGTATTAACAGTTTATAAATAGAGAAAAGCTCTTAGTTCAATGGCCTCACCCAATCCTAAATGTTACTCCACTTTACAGAAAAGGTGGCCAATCAGTTCCTGAAAGTAGAGGTGGCTGTCTGTGGGTAAATGCTGTTTTTCAGTCCAGAAGATTTTGGACAACAACAGACAGTTGTCCCCTCTTTATGCTTTTTCTTTAACTTTACTCCTCTGATGACCAGGGATCCTGTTTTTTTTGAATTTTTTTTTTCCAAATTTAAAAGAGTAGCCCCAAATCCACATTTTTCTGTGATTAAAATGAAACACCACTAATATATGTGTATTAGACATATATTAGTGGTGTTTCATTTTAATCACGGAAAAATGTGGGTTTGGGGTTACTATTTTTTATCTGAATATTGGGAATTATTTTTTATCAGAGAAAACCAGGATCCCTGCATATAACTCTTCAGTTCTGGGTACCATGATTGGTTTTCCTGTGATTATCATTTTCTTCATGTTTTTTTTTTCCTGTCAGCATATTCCTTTGTTCCAACAAACCCATGAAATGCACATAATCTTAATTTACTCTTTTATTGCTGTCTTAATTTGGGTATACCCCAGACTCTCAATTTGATTTGTCCATTAAAACTGGAAATTCCAAGGGTTCTGCAGTTGGACACTGTTCAGTAGGTCCCCTCTTACCACTTTTCATTAAAATATCCAATCATGTCATCCCTCTGATTCAATCAGTTAGTGCCAAATTCAGTTAATTTGAGCTAGTAACATGGCTCACTATACTGGCTCACTATGGTGATAACACTAGAATATAAGCTCCCTATGAAAGGGAGCTCAAGGCTATTAGATGATAATGCAGACACAAGCAAAATTAAAAAAAGAAGTTCTTATACAAAATCTTAAGCAAAAGTTAAATAAGGCTGAATATAAAATAAAGGTTTAAATAAAACTAGAATTCACCACTGAAGCAGGTACAGCTAAAGTTAAATGTGCCAAGCTACCCTACAATCCAACCATTATACAAATTCAGGGTGCACCTATATCTTGAATACTGTGCATAATTCTGGTTGTTGCATCTCAAAAAGAATGTAGTAGAATTAGAAAAGGTAAAGAGAAGGACAACCAAAATGATCACAAGTATGGAAGGGTTACCAAACCAGGAGAAGCTAAAACAGCTAGGATTCTTCAGTTTGGAAAGGAGAAGGTTGAGGGGAGATATAATAGAGGTCTATAAAATCATGAATGCTGTGGACCAAGTGAACAGGGAACGGTTGTTAACCAAGTGCAGGACCAAACCATCCCAATGTGCAGAAAGACTAGCAAGTATGAGACTCCCTGTGGTATATTCTGACTCTCGCCAGCTACATCTTGATTTTTCTATGGTGTTATTAGTCAGGAGGTGTTACTTGCTTTCTACCAGTCAGACCCCAGCCACCTACGTGGGGATTTTCTTGGGGCTACAACCTCCCTTGTATCCCTTCCAAGCGCCACCCAAAGGTTAAGTCATTGATTAAAATCACAGTCTTATTTCCATTAAACAATTTTCTTTATTATTCGTTTCTCCATTTTGTCTTTTTTTTTACTTTGCAGGATTTATTTTTACATCTACAATCAAACCAGAATTTGAAGGACCATTGGTACTTCATGTCACATCAGGTAAGTCTTAATTTTAACTTTGAGAGTATTCAGCTTGCCCCAGTCTCATTGTGGTGCAATTTGTTGTAATCATAACTTAACAGTCCAAACAAAAACAGGGAATTCCCACTTTGTCTCATCTCAAGTCTTTTCTGACAGGTCACACTGCCTCCTGGTAAGGTCCTGCCTCAACAGAGCTCGCAAGGCACTCCTCCCTCTTTAAGGGTTTGAGAGAGTTATGGTTGCTCAGGCTCTCTCATTCCTGAGTTTCTCTAAAGCCCAATTGGCTCAACTCAAAGTTCAAACAAAATAAAAAAAACAACAAAACCAGATTTTGTCATAACCTGAATGACAGTTGCTTTCCTCACAGTGTGATTGTCTTGGCTAGAGTTCCTTTGCCACTTGGGTTACTGTATATAAAAGAATGTGCTTTGTCAGTGGCTCCCAGTTTAACAGGATACAGTCAAGCTCTGCTCCCCGCTCCAAACTCATCCTAGGGGATTCCCCCTTTCACCCTGCGCTGTCAGACATTTTTTTTTTAGATATCTCCCACCCTTTCTCTCCTGGTGCCACCCCCATCCCTTCTTGGGGCTGTTCTATCTTAATGGAGCAGCTGTTCTGGAAGCATTGCTCTGCCTCCTCCGTATCATCTCTCCTCTGTGCCGTCTTGTTCCCTGCAGTGAGTAAAAAAATATAGGTTTAAAGTGACATTCTATTTCTCATTCTATCTCCAATGAGCCTCACAAAAATTATTCCTAGCTCCAAACAAACATGATGGAGAAAGTGATCCTGAAACTTGCAGATCAATGTTAACACAGTTAATAATTTACCAAGTTATTACTGTGAAGTAACTAGAAAAACTTATTTCCTTTTCTTGTGTATTTAATTTCATCATATTCTATTATTCAGATGTTCATCAACGTTTAGTGTAATGATACAATTGATAAATATGCTAAGCCCTTTCTAGTGAAGGCATTTGTTCTTTACAAATGTTTCAGTGGCTAGCTTTCGCTTCCCTGGAATCCAGTACCTTTCTAGACATTGCATTCCTTTTCCCTCAAGTACAAAGTCTCTATTTTCCTGCATAACTTACTGAAACCTCTAGGGTCCACATAGTTTTCCTGCCCCTCCTTCCCCCTGCCACTATGATGTTTGTGTTTAATGATAGGAGGACAGCATATTGCAAGTGTCACTTGTTTTAACTGCTAATCATTTTGTTTGCTAGACGATTAAAATAATATCAGTGGATGAAAGAGGGGAAACTTTAAATTTAGGTCTTTCCTATTTAATGTATGTTCCTTGAGGAAAAACTCTCACCTCACGGTTTATTTTATTCATTTTGCCACTCTATCCCACCTTTACTCAAAATGTCATTATGCTTCTCAGGAGTTCTTAATTGTTCTGCCAAATGTAAGATCAAAGGTACAATCAAACTGTTCTTTTGGCAACCATTGTTCCTTTGGATCATGGTGTTTTCATCAGAGGTCTATTCAGGTGCCTGATGAATCCACTTGTGACTGACAAGCCCAATTCAAATGTGACATGGCTTATTACAGGTTTCACAGACCCATGTGTTGTCTGAGTTGGAGTTCATGTTTTCAGTATGCTGCTTCCTTCTTTCTCGCTTTGCTTCCATCCTCTTGATCAAAGCCACTTCATGTTGAGTTTCACCCAGTTCCAGATTTTGTACAGTGAAATTTGAGACAGCTCTAGAAAGTGGAGCCACACTCTATGCCAGTACCATGATGTGTGCAAAAATGATACAATGTCATTCTACATCAATATGGAAAGTTGGGAGGAGTGTGCAGAATCCCATCTGATCTGGAGGCAACATCTGGCACTGGGTACAGCTCAACATGAAGTGGCTTTGTACCAGATGATGAAAGCAAAGTGAGAAAGAAGGAAGCAGGCTGCAAACTTGGACTCCAAACTCAAACAACATATGAAATGTGTAACGATCTATGTATCTTCAAATTTAGTAGCCCATAGTGTCCAACTAGTTATGACATAGTAATTTGCATAGGCAGTCATGTCCATACACTATAACTCCCCAGGCTAGATAACCAGGAACCCATTTACAATTGGGGCAACTGGAGGCAACCTTTGATATTATCCTGAAGTGGGGCAGAAACTAATGTCTGTGGGACCATTGCAAAGTCTTGTAACAGCTTTGTCCTTTACTGTCCAGTAGAGATTAAGTCAAATGCCTTTTTCTGGCTTGACAAGTAAAGAACAAGTAAAAATGTAGGAATCAATACAGTTACTTCATTGTATTTCTTCCATACACTTACTGTACAATATGCACAGAAGTCATGGTTTATGCTTTGAATTGGGTATTCATGTGATGAAGCTAGGCATAACATATTTGCATGAGGATCTGCATAAGCATTATGAGGATTTGGTCTAATATTATATAGGATCTTTGTTTCCTGATTTCAAAATGCTAACTGAAGAAAAGTAATATTTAAGCCACATTAATCCTCTTTTACCACCAGCTTATTTTTGAATGCTTGCTCTCTCAGACCCTATAAAGTGTATCTAATCTAACATTTTACATGAAATAAAAGAAAAAAAGGTGAGGGGGAGGAGAGGGAGAAATTCAACAATAAAGATGTTCCATCCTGACTACATTGGAAAGTGTTTGTTGTTTAAAAGATCAAATTAACCACAACTGATACAGGCTTCTTTCCCTCTCTCTGAGTTCTCTATATTACGTTATGGGTATAATCAGGGCAAGCCTATTGAAATAAGTATATTCTATATATATATGTCAATTAGGTATAAATGATGAGCAGGTTTCTCTGATTTAAAAAAAAAAAATCCCCAATAATGATGTTTCATTTTAATCATGGAAAAATGTGGATTTGGTGTTACTTCTTTATACTAAAAAAATGTGGATTTTTTTTTAATCAGAGAAAATCTAGGTCCCTGATGATGAGTTTATACAAAAGATATAAACACAGGGAAGTATATAGCTTCATGTATAGTATAGTACTAGCCAATTGCCCATCATGAATGACAGAGCATTTCAGGGAGTTTTTACATGCCCCACCCCCACTCACCCTTTGGGGCCAGCCAGGGGCGAACAAGTATTTTGGGTGGAGGGCTGCTTACCAAGTTTTGGCAAGCTGTTGAGGGTGACATGGGTAGCCCGCACCCCTTGGCAGGTGTCCCACCCCCTGGTTGCCATCTTGTGACCCAAAGTCCCACTCCCTAACCCCTGATGGGATGGGGGGATGGGACACCTACTGCCCCTGACTCCTGTGAGTTTTGACAGGCATCTGGGGCAAGTAAATATTAAACTCTAATGGGTCCCTCCACCTCTGCCTTTGTCTCCCTGCCTGAGGAGGCAGAGCCTGCCCAGCCAATCACTGCTGGCCCTCTTGAGGGAGCATGCGCACTTGATCAAAAGCATTATAGACAGACAGACAGACTAAGCCCTTCTTTATATTAGTATAGTATAGTATAGTATAGTATAGTATAGTATATAGTAACACAGTGAGTGTGTCTGCACATGCATTTACACTGGCTTAAATGAACTGTGCAGTAAACAGTATGCATATTTACTGTACAGTAACCTATGTCACTTTGCATTAACTTAAAATTACTGCACAGTACAGGTGCACATCTACATGTGCAGGCCCATACTGTGCTTTAACTGTGGTGACTTGGGTGTAACTTTGATACCTGCATGATGCAGGTATCTAATTTATGCTTTCTTAATTACTGAACAATAATGCACCTGTAGATGCCTTACTGCACAGTAATGTAGGAGCTTCCCAGCTGAGTCTGCCCAGCCACTAGGGAACCAGCCAGAGCTCAGACCCAAGGTTCTTGCCTGGCCCCATCTCCTGCTGCTGGCCTGAGCTGCTCTCTGGAAGCCCCTAGTTGCAGGGTGTAAAAGCCTGCAGGCATTTTGTGCCTTGGGGCATATACTCCAGGGAGTCGGCAGGAACTGCTTGTGGCTGCAGCACCCCAGCAGGCCCTGTGTGCCCCCCTGGGCAGCCTTCAGGCTGTATTTGCCAAGTCTGTCCCACTCCAGAGCTGCTGCCTGGCCACAGGTGAGTGCTGCAAAGGGTTGCAGTTTGCTGCACCCCTTGCTCAGCCCTGTGATCCCACTAGGGCCAGCACCTGCTCCTCACTGCTGCTTACCCTGCCACCTCTCTCTCTTTGCATGACTGTGGTGAAGCACCTCAGCCTCACAGTTGCAACTAGATGGCCATGCCCCTGTTGGGGGTACTGCTCCCAGCCCTCCAGGGATGACATTACAGGGCCAGCTGTGTGGGGGACCAGTCAGCTGGCATGGGACATTACAACCTTCTCCTTCCCTCTCTCCAACCCTAGCTCTGTCTGTGTGCCTGCACATCAAAGAGTGCCAGAAATGCCAACTGGACCCAGGAAGAGGTGTGCACTCTTGTGCCACTGTAGGGCAAGGAAGATGTCCTGACACAGTTCACCCAGGGTGAGTATTCAAACGCCAACATTTATGAGGCCCTGGTGGCTGGGATGCATGCACAGGGCCACTCACAGTTGGTGCGGCAGTGCTTCATGAAGGCCAAGGATCTGCAGGCCCAATGGGTAGCTGTAACTAGCCACAATCATTGGTTCGGTGGGGTTCCCAGGACCATGGCCTTCATGTGGGAGCTGACCCACATTTTGGCATCCTGGGAGCCCAAACCTATGCCCCATCTCTGGTGACACATCACTGGAGGAGGGGCCCTCAGGCCTTCAGCACCCCACCCTGCACTCCTCCCCAGCTGCTGCACCCACTGGCAGCCTAAGGAGCCCTGGCCAGTGGCTGCCTTGGCCCCACCTCACAACCACCCATGAGGAGCAGCCAGCCACACCACTGCTGGCCACCAGCCACACCAATGCCTCCCCAGGGATGACCCTGCCCCCCCATGCTCGCCTGGCCAGCCTACACTCCCATGGCCCCAGGTTCCCCACTACAGCATTCAGAGATGCAGGACACAGGTCAGTCCTTTATTGAGCAGCAGACTGGGTGGGCATGGTGTCTCATGTGCTGAGGAAGATGCTGATTCTGGTGGCAATCCCCTTCTTAGCATCCAGGGGCAAAAATATGTAGCAGTGCAACAGGTAGCCCTCCAGGTAGCAGTGGAGGTTGCAGGCCAGGCTGGGCTTGCCCCTCATGCCGTCATAGCTCAGTGCTCTGATTCAGAAGCTCATGTGTGCCCAGGACACCAGCAGAATCATCATCAGCAGGGCATAATGGCTGAGGCAGCCCTTCACCTGCATAAACAGCCCATTGTGCATTGTCCATGGCATGCACAGCAGGAGCATGCACTCAAAGTGCAGTGGTGGCATGGTGGGGGGCCAGCCCTGGGGCACCTCCCCAGAGAGGCCCCCAGTGGGGAGGGCAGGAGCATGGCCAGCTCCTCAACCCAGTTGTGCAGGAGCCCCATGTGCCCCAAGCCTGGGTGCTGGAAAGCAGTGCAGTAGACAAGTGGCCCTTAAGGGACAGGTGGTGGGGTGGGGTCAGTGGGGGCTGGAGCTGCAACAGCAGATGTTGCCAGCAGCCTGGCCTGGACCACCCTGGGAAGAGGGCAAAGGAGGCAGGCAGCCTATGGCCAGCCCCCAAGGAGCAAGCAGGGAAGGAGGGGGGCTTGGGTAGGACCTACCTAGGCCCAGGCCTGCCCAGCCAGCTTACCATGGTCCCTGGGCACCCACATACAGCCGACCTCCAATCTGAGGCCAGGCAGTGCGGGGCTTCTGAAGCAGAGCATCTTATCTCGTGAATGTTGCAAACTCTCACAAAAACCTGTTGTCTCTTTTCTCTGCAGGGCCAACATCTCAACACAGGGGAGAGACCACAGGGGTCCGCAAGACTGCTGCTGCAAGCTTGCCACCACTCACTGCTGGAGATGCCTACCCACTGGCTGCATTCAACTGCTCTGGTGGCTGGTTGTCACAATTCAGTGCTGGGTGGCAGACCAGCAGGCATGACAGGTGGAGGACCTTACCCAGGAGGCCACCTGGGAGAAGGTGCAGCTGTGGGCATCCCATGTCCACTGGGTCGAGGTGGAGGCCCTGGAGAAGCAGTGCATGGAGCTGCTGGAGCAGCAGCTGGTTACCCAGGGCCACTCAAGGCTGGTTGTACCCATGCTCCTATTATGCCTGGCCCTCTGCTCCAAGCTATCTGCATGTGTAGATGCTGGCCTATTCATGTGCATTACAGTGCACTAACTAATCACATGCAAATCTGATACCTACATGATGCTCAAGTCAGCGTAAGTCACCATATTTACTAAGCTATACAGGCATGCACATATAGATGCTTGCCTGTACTGCGTTGTCATTTCGGTTACTGTGTAGTAAATGTGCACCTGTACAAGCACCCATGAAGGAAATGAGATTCTCATTGAGTATTCTCTCCCCATCTCCAGGAAAGACCTACAACTAACCTATAAAACTAAAATAAACTTTCACCTTCTACACCAACTTAGCTGTAATGGTATATAATGCCAGGAATCCCCCTTTATTCTTGCCCCAATGTGACCAAAAAGTTTCCATCTGTGCAGTGAAAAAGGCATCAGAAATCTCATGCTCACAGCCATCCATGCTCTAGCCACTCAAGAATCATTTAAACTTGCATTTTCTGCTTCCTAGCAAAGTGTTCCAACCACCTGGCCAAGGGCAAGGAAATGTTCAGACAACTTTCTTTGATAAATTAAAGATTAGGCAGAAGCACTGTGACAATAAAGAGTACCTAATACCATTCTATTTTGGATAAAGTATGAGCTCTAAAATTTATCCCAATGTGAAAATTGGATGATTGCCTCATGAAACATAACATTATTATTATTGCTATGTACGTGAAAAATGTTTATGTGCCTCTAAATCTTTTTTCTGCCAGTCTACTGTTTTACATAGTCTAGTGAATGTTGAGTTAAATTTATTATTTTGTAGCTGTTATAATTAAAAATATACCTATATTCTGAAAGACACCATAATAAAGGCATAAACAACTATAATTCAGCAAAAATGAATAATGCAAAGCAATGACCTATCTGGTTTCCTGGAGTTCTTGCTTATGGGCAAAAAGGAAGGAAAAGCCAACAATGTCTGCACTTAAAAGAGAAGCAAAGCAATCAGGCAGTATACTCAGCAAGGAAGAGTTTGCAAGGGAAAGTAAAAAACAGATATACAGATAGAAAATTATTGTGACCCAGTATGTAGGGTGATGTTTTAGGATTCAAGAAAATATGTTTTCAAGCCATGTGCAGGGCAAGTTGGATTAGAAGGCAATATGAGGGTTTTTACGTCCTGTGTCCTCGTATTGTTTACAACTTCATCAGATATTTCCATTTATAAATTTATCAAGTTCCATTTTGAAATCAGTTAGGCTTCTGTCCCATCTCACTGGAAGGCTGTTCTAAGATTAACAGTGCCTGCACTTAAAAAAAGCAGCAAAGCAATCAAACAATATACTCATTGAGGAAGAGAGAGTTTGCAAGGGATAGTTAAGAACAGATATACAGATAGAAAATTATCATGATCCAATTTGTAGGTGATATTTTAGGATTTAAGAAGATATACTTTCAAGCTTTCACTTCAGTTCTGTATCTCTAAGGCCCCCTCTATATTTAGAGGTAAAATCACATTGGGATCTAAAGCACAATTCACACAATTGTGCCTTTTATTATGCCACAAATGTGTTGGAGGCATGATTCTTGGATTGTACATTAGATCCCATCATGCCTTACTGCCTGCGCAGGGGAAGCCTAGGATCATGGCTGAGATCAAGCTCCTGTGGCTATGATCTCAGCCACGATCTCCCAGCTTCTCCCTTGTGGCTAAATATCAGGGTTTTTGTTTTCCCCCATGGCTGGGACATTGTGGCAGCTCTGATTCCCAGCCCCAGGGTCTCTACGCACCCCCAAGGATGGGTTCCAGCACCAGGAGGCACGCTGCAGGAATCTAGCATCTGCAGCTGTGGGATGCTGGGTCCCTGCAGCTCTAGGGTGCTGCCAGGATCCAGAGTGAGAAGTTGCTGAGGCTGAGTCTCATCAGTTGTGGGACTCCCAGCCCTGGCAGGGCATGATACAGCCCCGTGGGTGGGGAAACAGTCAGCTGATGGGGCTCCCAATACAGAGAAGACCTTGCTACACATGCAAATTAAAGCTCAATAGTAACCGGCTATGTAGTACACATTTTCAAAGTCCAACTTTATAGCTGGTTTGGAGCTTTTTATGGTGTGATAGCTACTTTGCATGGTCTCAAGGTAATTGCACAATTAACCTTTAATTGCATGATACCTGTAACATGTAGACAGCACATCAAATGAGGATTGCAGCACTTCCCTGTTGCACAGGGAAAATACACAAAATACAGTTGTTACAAATGCTGAGATATTTACCTTGGAATAGGAAAATCAAAATGAGTTAACTTAGCCAGAGAGAATAAGAAGAGTGTTTATAATATTAGAGTTAAAATATATGGGAATCCATCTAACTACCTCTGTCCCCATCCACTTTACCCTCTCAACAATCTAATGCATCAACTTTCCTTCTTCAGAGAATATAAGAAATACAGAAAGACCTAAATTCCTGTGATTTTTTTCATTGGTCAGACAGATTTTGGCTAGAGTGTAAATAATAATAATCCTGTTTTGAGGATGAATTTCAGTGCAGTCTTGACTATGTAGCTGACAGGGCAAATCCATAATGTCTTCCGTAAGAGATAATCACATTTCAACCAATATTACACTGAAAGACAGATGGTCAACAGTGCTAGAACTTGATGTTTTATGCCATAGCCTTGCTTAAAAGGTAGAACTGAGTATTTAAGAGTTAATCATTTATATTTTGCTTTCAGTTAAAACTGAATTAAGAGACTGACAGATTGAAGTCACATAAATTGGACCTTCAACCGTTTTGCAAAATCTTTATTTTTAAGTGACTAAATTGCCTTTGTAGCTCTTCAGTTCAGTGGTAATTTCCATTGACTTCTGTTAACCTACAATGAGGAAAAGGACCAATCAACTTCATAACAAGATACAGTTCAGAAACTGAAATATCTGTCTACAGAGCTGAATATAATGCAGAGTGCTATACCAGACAGATTTTTGAAACAGCAGGTGGATACGTAATTTGTGATAGGTTTTTATAATGCCCAGTGCAAAAAAATGGATTTTTCATTAACTTGGTAGCTTACTATAAGTCTCACCTGGTTTCTAGCACATTATGTGAGAAATGATCAAGCACTATGACAAACACTGACAGGACATAAATGTCTTAAAAACTACTAGAAAATATCAGTTTGATCAATACATTTTATATTTATCAAGTGTATTGAATGTATTGTAAGCAGGGCAGTTTGCAAGCAGTTTACAAGTCAGTTCACAGGTCAGTTTGCCACTTTCAAGTCTGTACACTTTGAAGTAGCAAACCCCTGTTTGAAGAGGAGCCTTTAAAGTAAGTTCTTTCTTTAATTAAGTGTAACTATAGCCTACATATATTTAGTGTAAGCAGCTAAAACTCTGCATAGAGCAATAATTAAGCCCCTTGCTTAACTAGAGTCCAGAGTGAGAGCAAGTTCACTAGGGCGTTTGCTCACCGACATTTTCTTATTTTCCTTCATTATAAGCTTGGTGAGTGGAAACAGTTTAGCAGAGAAAAGGGAACCTTTCAGGACCAAGGATCAGCAAACAGGCCAGCTTATTAGGGAGGGTTTGCTAGGAAAGGTCTGCTTGGAAAGAGGGGCACGTAGGGAGAGGCATCAGATTTGCCCTGAATTGATTTGGAGGGTTCTGATTTGACCCAGGAAAATAGCTGGAGGACATTGCAATGCCAGACCCACTGCCACTGCCACTGTCTCTGCCACTGGCTGGACCTGTGAGGTGTCTTTCCAGGTAGTCAAGGCTTCCATACAGGTCCTGGTTTGGCACTGTGGAGACTGTGGATTGCAGTTTTTTCCAATGACAGTCAGATGGGGGGCTGCCTGAGATGTGAGCAGTGCCTCCTGGTGGTGCCCTTCAGGGAGCAGGCAAAAGAGCTAACAAAGGAGATGTCAAGGTTGCAAAAGCATCCTCCATCATGAGGACTTCATTGATATAATGCTAGAGGAAACCTTTAGCACTGCAGGGGGAAGACTGCTAGAGACAGCACTAGAGAAGGAAGAGGACATGGACTCCAAGGAAGGTGAAAGCTGGAGGCTTGAGACCTCTGGCAGCAAGCAAAAGTCTTCATCTTCACCTACAGTGCTTTGCCTAGAAAACAGATATTCAGCCAAAACAACAGAGGAGGAGAAGCATGTTCTATTGGTAGAAGAGGCCAGTCCAGGCATCCCCAAAGTTGGAAGATAGAGACTGGTGGTAACTGGTGGTTGTGGTTGGAGATTCCCTTCTGTGGGGGATGAATGCATCCATATACAAGTGTGACCTGTGAAGGGGATGGAAGCTCAGGTAATGTTCTCCTTCATCCTTCCAGTCAAGAGAAAGGGCCCAGGCAGGAGCAGGTGCATCCTGAAGATCAATGAATGGCTGTACAGATGGTGTCACCAGCAGAGCTTTGGCTTCTTTGATCATGAAATGTTGCTGCAAGAAGAAGGATTGCTAAGAAGAGATGGGATCCACTTTATGAAGACAGGAAAGAGCATCTTTGTAGACGGGCTCAGTAACCTAGTGGTGAGGGATTTAAATTAGGTTTGCTGGGAGATGGAAACCAAATCCCTGAGGTAAGTGGGGAAGAGGGTGAACTGGAGGAATCACAAGCAGTAGTGGGTAACAGGAGGGCATTCTCATTCTTTCTAAGAAAGTGAGGCAATTGGCTAGTTACCTCAGGTGTCTGTATACAAATGCATAGAGGCTGGGGATCAAACAGAAAGAATGGAAAGTCCTCATACAGTAACAGAACTATGACAGGACTGGAATAATAGAGACTTGGTGGGATAGCTTGCATGACTGGAATACTGTGTGGATGGGTACTAGGGGTGAGTGAAGTGGGCAATATTTGATTCAGATTTGGATTTGGCCCAATTCAGGGGACAGTGATTTAATTAGTTGATTCGGAGCACTGTCCTGATTCAATTCGGCTGAATACAAATCTGAAGATTTTATGCTGATTCAGAGAATCAGTGATTCAGCCATAGACATAACTTTAAATATTTTTTCTACATACCTCAAGGTACCAGGAGCAGCTCATGAATGCTGAGATGGTGGGGTGAATGGAGTGTCGCACAGGAGCGTGTCCCCCCTCCCCCCGCATGCTTGGCGGCAGACACAGAAGTGGACCAGAAGTGGAACAGGAGACCCCCCAACACATGCCTCTAGCTCAGCGATTGGCTATGGGGGGACCCTGGGTCCTCCCCCAGACCCAGAAGGCACCAGTCGCCAAGCTGGGGGCTGGTGGGAGGGTCCTCCGCATGCTCTGCGGCAGACCTGAAAGTGGCCTGGAAGTGCTCCTTGTCCACTTCTGGGTCCACTGCTGAGTGCGCTGGGGACCTACCGCCCCCAGCGCTCCCTTGGGATGCTCCATCTGCCCCACCATCTCAGCCTTCATGAGCTGCCTTGTACCTTTAGGTATGTAGAAAAAAAAATAACGCTGTGTCTATGGTCAAATCATCAGATCTCTCCAAATCTCTCTGAATTGATTTGGAGGGTTCTGATTTGATTCAGAGAGATTAAAGGGTCTCCTGGTTTGATTCAGATTTAGAGATTCAGCCACCAAATTGGGCCAAATCTCTGCTGAATTGAATCAGCAACCAAAGCTTTGCACACCCCTAATGGGTACAAACTGTTCAGGAGGGACAGGCAGGGGGGAAGAGGAGTTGATCTTTAAGTAAAAGACGTGTAAGATTGCTCAGAGCTCCAGTATGAAATTGGAGATAGGCATGTTGAAAGTATCTGGGTTAGGGTCAGAGGGGAGAGCAAAAAGGATGATGCCATAATGGGGGTCTGATATAAAGCAGGAGGATGAGGCTTTCTTCAAACAGCTAGTGCAGGGGTTCTCAAACTTTCTGATACCATGGCAAGGGGGTTGCATACTTCTCTTCCATCCCTAAAAGTGGTGGCGTGGGGGTCAGGGCTACAGCCGCCACTGAGCACTCTGTGCTGCTGCCGCATGCTGCGCATCACTTCCCCATGCTCAAGTCCAGCCATTCGACGAGCTGGAGGGAGGGGGGTCCCTGGCAGCTGGCCAGCTGGATTTGGTTGCAGGAAAGTGGTGTGCAGAGCGCGATGGAGACATGGAGCTCTCGATGGTGGTAGTGACCCCGCACCCTATACCACCACTTCTAGGGAGGGAGGAGAATTTGCAATCCCCTTTTAAATTGCTGGGGGGTCGTGACCCACAGGTTGAGAACACCTGAGCTAATGAAAATTTTCTGATCACAGACCCGGGTTCTCAGTCACCCTGATTTCTGCTGGGAGGGCAATACAGAACTGCACAGACTATCCAGGATGTTTTTGGAGAGTTTTGAGGGCAACTTCCTGATACAAATATTAGATACGCCAACTAGGGGCCATGTTCTTTCTGACCTGCTGCTCACAAACAAGGAAGAATTAGTGGAGAATGTAGAAGTGGATGGCAACTTGAGCAGCTGCAACCATGAAAAGATGATTGAGTTCAGGATCCTGAGGAAAGGAAGGAAGTAAAGCAGAAGAGCAATGACCTTAGATTTCAGAAGAAAAAAAAAAAATCAGGGCAAGTATGGGTCCCTTACTGAATGGAGGAGGCAACTTAGTGACAGAAGATGGGGAAAAGACTGAAGTACTCAATGCCTTTTTTACCTCAGTCTTTACAGGAAAGGTCAGCTCCCAGACTACTGCGCCTGGAAGTGCAGTCTGGGGAAGATGTAAGCAGGCAATTATTGTGGCTAAAGATCAGGTTAGGGACTATTTAGAAAAAATGGATATATACAAGCCCATGGGGCCAGATGGGATGCACCTGAGGATGCTGAGGGAATTGGCTGATGTGATTTCAGAGCAGCTGGCCATTACCTTTGAAAACTCAAAGCAGCTGATGGCTTACAAATGGTATTTAAAGGCTGGCTTTTTGGAAATTGGCTTATAGGGGTGTATATATATATGTATATTAGAATGGTTTGAAATGGGCAACAGGTGTTAATTGATTTCTGGAAACTTGGGTCTCATACAGTTTCACACAGCCTTCAAAGCAGATAGGCTAAGACCAACGGATACAAACACAGCTTGGGAAAGGAGGGACATGTACAATATTGTTCCATGACATGAGATAAGGGTGGCACCAGTTAACAAGGCCCCAGAGCAAGGGTGGTGGGGGGAACTGAGTCCCATTTTTGAGGTACAGAGTAAATTAAGAGAAGGCCCAGAAAAAACAAATTTGTATGTGTGCATGTAATGAGGTATGTGGATGTATGACAACCATACAGAGAAACAAACCAGTGACAGCCACAGATCAAGAGTCATTAGGAGTCATCAGGAGTCATCAGGAGGGAGGGAGAATACAAAAGCACTGACTTTACAGTAACAAAGTATCCTCCACCCATCCCTTCTCCCAGTACCTCCTCCTCCTCATCCCTTCTTCCCAGTCCCTCCCTGTCCTTCCCAGGTCTTCCGAGAGGGATCCCCATCCCATCCCCTGTGAGGGTCCCTGAGGCCACCATGGGCAGATGACACACCACCAACCCATCTCATCTATCTGCATTGGGGTGGGGGGGTCTCAGTAACCCATCTCCAGGCTGCTGACTTGCTGACATCTGACACCTAAGAGAAAGCATCAGAGTGAAGACTATGTCCTGGCCAGATGTACTTTGAATCTTATGACAGCCCTAAAATTGGTAGATATATAGAAATGTTTGTTTGTATTGTTTCTTTTCTGTTATCACTGTGTATCAATATATTCACCTATTATTTCATGGAAAGGTCATGGTCAGTCTGAGGGTAGGTTCCCCCCCTGCCAGAACGAGGCTTCTGCATCCTAAATCCAGAGCCAACACAAGGACCATACCAATCTAAGCCATCCTGGACAAGTACTTATCTAACCTATTCTTAAAAACTTCAGGAACAATATTGCACACAACTGTCAGGCATAATGTCCAAACATCAAAAACACCCCTTAACTTGTCACAAGTAAAGCAGGGGGAGAAGAACACTGTCAAAGTTCTGCCACTTAAGGGACATTATCTGCTAAAACACACTGAAGCATTCCATTGTTTACAGACAGTGCTTAAAAGTCTATAAAAGCAAATAAAACTCCCACCTGTTAACATAAAAGCTGCTGCCTAAGATGCAATTCATTCTCTAAAAGCTAACATACAGTTCTTGCACCTAAAAATATTCCCATCTTCTCCTTGCAATGATGCTGCAATGATTTAAAAATTAATAGGCCCTTTCTGCAGGATATGGGAAATTTTTAGGGGCCAAGAGTGTGAAATGTGATATAATTTATTGCAAAACACTAAAACTAAACACAACAAAAATTATAGGTTAGTGCTAACACTGAAGACTATAAGAAGATTAAGGTAACAAGTTCCAAAGGTAAAATAGCAAAGCTTCTGAAACTGAGAGAAAAAGTTCAACCTTAGTGTACTAGTATATAATCCTTATTGGAGTATGTATTTATATCACTAATGATATAACTAGAGGTAGGAACTAGTGTTTAGTTGTCCACTTGTATAGGCATTAGTAAGGTATTAAGAATGATTTTTTTTTTTTTTACATACAATGTATAATTCTCATTCCTTTTGTGTGTTTAAATGTCTTTCTTGTCACATAGGGTTTTTTGGGTTATTGTTGTTTGTTTGCTGTCTCTGATTCTATTCCCCTAATTCTGTGGGTTTTTACGTATATGCACATAGCCTGAGAATGCCCAGTAAACTGTACACTGGCCAGACACATGTAAAGTAAGTGCAAATCCCCCAGCAGTAACCAGCCAGACACCCATGACTAAGAGATCATGGAGAAGGAGGGCTATCCCAGGTCTTAGCCCCAAGAGTTGAATGGGTGTGGGCACTTGCTCAGGGAGCAGAAAACCCACATTATAAACTCTCCTAATCCTAGGTGAGGCTTGTGCCTGTGTCTCCCTGACTTCCTAGTATCGTACTTGAGCAACCATAGCACAGGTCAAGCATTATTCAATCTTTTCCCTAGTGCTCCTTTGGAATGTTGTCATGTGGGGTCAGGAAGAAAAGAACAAATTAAAAGATGTGTATCTTTGCTCCCTGTTGGGTAAAAACCACGGCATCCATGGTATCTAGTGACTATTAAATTAAAAGAAAAGTGGATCAGACTGAAATGGAGAGTAGAGGACAAGCTCAGTTGCATTTAAACTGTGGCATGGTGGTTAGAAAACTGTTCTGGGAAGCCAAAGTGCAACTGGTTCAAGTTCCCTCTGTGAATGATGGCTCTAAGACTTGCATATTGTGACCTACTATTTAATCTTTTTTGGGTAAAATGAAGGAAGACTTTTTCCCTCCCTGTTCCTTTTTCCAGGGATACCCACTTTTCAGATATGTGCCCAGCCAATGCATAGCCTACTTATATGTAAGAATACTTGTACATCCACAATATATATGTGAGCCAAAGGGGCCAAAAAGGCCAGACACATATCTTGAAAACTGCCATTTTGGCACATGAAGGGATATAGCATTCTGCCCATAAACTACAGATATGCTCAATAACTCTACCTCCTTTTCACTGTCAGAAGCAGAATCAGTGACTTGCAATGGGGATTAGACTACATGCCTTAAATCATAAGGGCTGGGACTATCTTCCCAAAATGTGGAAATCAAACACCAATGTTATGATTAAACATTATGGAGTTATGTAATTAAAAGGGGGGGGGCAGAGGTGGGGGGGAGGGGTAGACAGCCCTTTATTTAACATATGCCCTATATTTCCCAAAAGGAAAACAAGCTTTATTTTCACAATATCTCATTAGCTCCCAGATAGGAATGATCATGTCAAAGTCAGATCCATTCTATAATATGAGGTTTCCCCAGCTGGATAAATGGGGTTGCAGGGGTGGGGGGCCTTGAGCAGCACCAAGGCAGTATGAGTACTGACTGAGAGGAATGTAGAGTAGGAATGAAAATAATTCACTGGCATCATATGTTCCTCCTTCTCTCATTTCACACAATGAAAGTCACAAATTGTAACAGAAATGGATACATTGTTTTAGCAACTGAAGAGATATAATGATAGTTTAAGAAACCAATCCTTGCCTCCACTTCCATATTATGATAATTTTGTTTGACTTTCTGTATAACACAAGCTATATGATTTCAATCAACTAATTCATGTTTGAACTGGAACACAGCTTTTAGAAAAAAACATCTAAACTTGATATATAAAATGCTCAGTGATTGGAGTGCTACCATAATCTTTGATATTTTTTCTGTATGCTAAAAATTTACACTTGATATCTATTTGTCCAGCTTCAGCTTCCTGCTATAGGATTTTGCTATCTGCTAGATTGAATAATACCCCTCATGGTAGACTCCTTCAAGGGCTAATACTTCAGTGCAGATGTAAAGTTCCATTCCTATTGCTCTGACTCATGCACAGTATTCTATTTTCCTCCATAATCCCACATATTCCTGCTCAATCTACTGACAATCTGACTTCCCCTTACTGTGACTTGCCACTTAAGGCCTGGTGAGCAAGGAGATCCTTTTCAACCCTACTTCTTTATGGTTATGCTTCTCAGACTTAGGCTGTTCTTACAAACAGCTCTAGGGCTGTGGTTCCAGCAGTGCCATGCTCCATGCAGAGGAATAAAGGGGGAAGCCTGCTGCCAGGGAAGCTGCTTCTCCAAGGTGGGATAGCTGTAGATATTCAGGCTGCTTGTGTGGGGCAGGACTAGGATCTGCAGGTGGAAAGTTTCAAGTTTGCTTCTGTGAGCATGAAGTTTGACCTCTGTCACACACACACACACACACACACACACACACACACCCCCCCCCACGGGTGACAAACTCTTAAAAATGGAAAGTCACATCACATCCCCCTCCACACCCTGGCAGCACAGCTCTCCAATTTTTCAACATCCTTTTTGCAGTGTAGACACATGAACTGGACAAAGTACTCATGAAGCAGTTACACTATTAACAAATAAAAGTGTACTACAATTTATCTGTTCTCTTTTGATATTACCCTCATTATGCCCTCAAGGATTTCATTAGCCTTTTTTAGTTAAGCTGTCACATTGGGAACTCATATGCAGCTGATTATCTACTGTGATGCTCAAAACCCCTCATTGCTTCCCAAAATATAGTCATTTGTCTTGAAAATAAGTTAAGTAAACAGAGTGTTACACCTGGTGAACCCAATGTAAAAGTAAGGTGATTTGCAGTATTCTGTTCAGATATATGTACAAGTCTTTTGTCTGACAATAAAGAAAAGTACCACCAGAGGCTGGCAAGGTTTCAAAGGTACAGGTTATACTAAACACATATGAAATCTTACCTATAAAATAGTCCTACTTCCAAAACAGTGCTCACTAAACAATGTGCATTTGGTGTTGTGGGAAAAGGGAAAATGAGTTTGGACCAGTCTTCCTCAATTTGCCATTCTGCAGAAGATAATGGAATTTAAGATATTGTGAAAAGAAGGCATAAACAGTTGGTTTTTCCCTCCCCCCCACTTTTTTTTTTTTTTTTACAATAGGAATAGGGTCATGTTTGGAGTTGAGTTTATGCTTGGAGTTTTTTTGTTTGGTTGGTTTGGTTGTTCTTGTGTTTTGAATAGCAGACAAAGATAGCCATTGGTTTTAGCTTTTCCATTTGGGAAAAAATAAGCCCAAAAACAACTTTAAAAGTCAAGTTATAAGAAAGACATATAAGAAAACTATATGAATAACAGATTTTCTGAAGCATCAATGTCTGAGCCACCTATAAGGTTGTGATACATTTCATATATATGATTTTGAATCTGATGCCTTTTCCTCTCTCTGCTTCAAAGCCATGAGAAAATAACTTATTCTACAGCAAAATTCAGAAGATATAACCATTTTAGCATGTGTTTGCACATCAGGACAAGTTGATAGAGGAAGTATGACATGAGCTCACACTTTAAGATATATTCTGGTTATCAATATTTTCCATGTTTGTTGAGCTCTACAAATCCTGATTATTTCTTTATGTTAGAAAGATTAAATTTTGAGCATGAGTCAATGAAATAGGCAAAGAACATATTATAATAGATGTTCACATCACGGTCTTAATGAGACAGAACTGATGGAGCTCAGGAAAATTTCCTTGCGGTGCAAGTGATGCTTTAAAAATGGAAAATATAAATATACCAATTTAGCTGGATTAAGTCATATTTTGAAGAAAGGAACCCAACATGGTTGGAATTTATAACACCAAGACATTTAACTCTAATCTGTAATGTGTCTGTAATAATTAGTTGCCTTCATAATTATAGCTGAAGTTTTTAAATGCTGTTTAAATGCTGCAAATAAATTAGCCAATAGAAATCTTGGTAAAAAGATGTTCCTTCTTAAATACTCTAGGAAGCTAAGCAAGTACTTTAGCTCTGGTTAACACATAGGTGAAGAAAAAGGCATAACTACACAGCCACATGCCAGTGCAACTGCAACACAGAGAGGCAGCAGTAATTTCAGCTTTTCCATTTTTCTAAAACAACTGTATGGTTACAGAAGCAGCAGGTTTTTTTTATTACCTGCCCCTCGTTCCTTCAAGCTAGTAACTGGGGCAGCTGCCCCGCTCATCTCACTCTGGTTATGTTGCTGCATGTATAACTTTTTTCATCTAAGATGTCCCTGACTTTTCTGCCACTTGTTCCAAGCTAATACAACTGAATTCAGAGGACACACAGAGGTTGTGTCTACATATTCATCAATATGTGGTGCCTACTGTACATTAGTATTTGAAAAAGAAAGTACTAAATAAATGTGCAGTAGGCTGCCCTAGTGCACATTAGCATGATCACACACTTTTTTGTAATGGTTAATGCCTAGTAGACTAATACTACTGAGCATTAGCATAATAACACAGTTTTTGCCATGTTGCTGTAATGTGCAGTCAATTAGTCTACTGCACATTAAGCACCTCATATAGATGCACCTCAAGAGGATAACTCTCAATGGGAAGTCTCTGTCCCATTGCTTTACAACTCAACTCTGAAAACTATAGGGAAGATACCTAGTTTAGATTTAGAACTTGAGTGTGGAGATATCCACCAGGGCTTCTATCTAAGAAACAGTTGCATTAACTTCAATGTATAGAAGAGGTCAAACAGTAGAAACAGAAAATATGGGAGAACTGGGGTCTAAGCCAACACGCTCTGAGGAGGTTTGAACTTACCTCTTCTATTTACTAGAACAACGCCATAAGTAAAAGGATATGAATGACAGTACTTCCCTGTTGAAGCTGGTTCACTAGACAGCCAAGAGGGAAAGACGGGGATAGCACAAAAATAAAGAAGAGAACATCCTTGAAGACCTAATGTTTTAGCAGAGTTCCTTTCCTCTAGTTCACCACATTATGCTAATAGCACTCTTCCAAAAGATTTGGATAGTAATGTTTGAAGGAAATGTCTACATCTTAATAATTTTTCTCCAGAAATTGCCTTTCTTCTCTTGTCTAATTACTATGAAGAAATACCTTATCAGAATAACTGAATCTTTTGCTACAGATGCAGCTGTCAGATCTACTGTACCTTTGTGTTGAAAATACTGTAATGTCAGATTTAGTACTCTGAAATTGTGAGCTATTTACAAGTATTATAATAGAAAGAAAAATATATAATTTATGAAACAGAGCAGGCTAACATCTAGGAAGAAAGTTTTAATTAGATCCCAGAATTGTTTTAGCACAAGGAGTTTGATGTAAATTAAAAGTTTTCCAAGTTTTGAGTTGATGCTAATGCTTTGTTTAAGTATATAAATGAGATGTATACCCACTCTGGACAAGATTTCTTGCTCGTATAAATTAATTTCAATTGATTTAAGTGGAATTATACCAATATACATTGTCTGAAGATCTGCTCTGATTCTTTTTTTTTTTTAATACTGCTTTGATATGCAAAGTGAATGTGTAATTTATTTAGAGTCAAATACTTAGATATGTGCTCCAGTTTACTATTTTATTTAAAATCAAGGACCTGATTTCCATACCTTCACTACAGTAATCCATTGAATTTAGTCAAGTTTTTACACATTTATATGTGGGGCCAGATCAAAAATTGTTCCCGTAGGAACTCCAACTTAAATGTTGCATCCCCTCCAAACTAAATGTCTTATTTCAGCAACCTGACCCAAATATTGTATTTTAGCCCATCCACCACCTTGGGTGAAAGGAACATGGGCTTTAACATAAATTGGGTGCATCTACATGTGCATTTGCTGCAGCACCAGCCACTGAGGGGAGCTCCAGGTGCTAGCTGAAACCAGAAGCCCTCTTCAAAAGCCAGCCCCACTCGCTGCTCTCTGGCCAGTCACTTCCTTGGCCAGGAGCAGCATGCCCAGTGCAGGGACAGTATACAGAAGTGTTCTCCTCCCTGTCTGTGCCTCCACACTGGCCTTGCTGGTCATGCTGATTGCCACCTGGTCCATGGCTGTCTCACTCCTCCCAGCTCCCCCACATGCAGTGACTACTTGCCAGTCCACCACGTGCAGTCCCAGGGCCGCCGCCACATACCTTCTGCCTCCACCCTGTCTGCCTGGCCAGACCCCGGCAGGGATGATGACAACAGGCTCCAGGATGCCATCACTGGGGCTGCCATTGCCCTTCTGGGCCTAAAGACCTGCCGTATCTGGGCCCACTGGGCCAGCAAGGACTTGTGACTGCATATCATCCAGACCACCTGGGAAAACAAGCAGTGGCTGAAGTCCTTCCACATGACCTGGGGCACCTTCTAGGACCTTCTGGAGCAGCTCCAGCCCCATCTGGGGTGGCAGCATACTGGCATGCAGCCACCCCTACCCATACATGTGGTATGTTGGCCACCTGTTTGGTGTGGGCAAGGCCACCACTGGAAGGCCATCCTGGAGGTGTGTGGCATCCTCCAGGATATACATGATGACTTGGTGGTGGTGGCATGGTTCCATGCCCTGGGATTCCTCCAGTGATGCATGGCCCTCAACAGGACCCACATCATCATCACCTAACAGCCCCACAGAGACAGCCCTTACTACAGCCAGAGGGGCTTTCACTCTGTGGTGCTCCAGGACATCATGGACCACTGCAGGGTCTTCACACATGTGAGTACTGGCTGGGTGGGCAGTGCCCACAACACCCACATCTTCCAGAACTCTAATCTGCCCAGCCTAGTAGAAAGTAGGTGCTTCACAGTGGAGGTGCTGGACCTGTAGCTGAGTGCTCTGGCCACCCCATCCCTTCTCATCAGCAGGGATACTGGTTTTCTCTGATAAAAAAAATCCCTAATTTTTAGATTAAAAAAAGTAACACAAAATCCATGTTTTCCTGTTATTAAAACAAAATGCCACTAATATATCTATATATAGAATGCCCCCAAATCCATATCCATATTTTTCCATAATTAAAACTAAATGCTACTCTCTCTCTCTCTCTCTCTCTCTCTCTCCCTCTCTCTCTCTCTATATATATATCAGACTGTATTTCTTTACTCAGAAGAGGTACACAATCTTGTCTAAAAAAATATTGTCTTTAAAGTTCTCTATATTGTCATCCTAAATTACATTACTGTCTCTCTATAGGAATACTATCACACATTTGGGAATTCTAGGACTTGAACTTTATTGTTCAAGTCACTCTTTCATATGTTCTCTTTACTTTTGTATATAGAAAGTTTTGAAGTGTTATATGAATAAAAGTTAGAAAAAATAACAAAAGATGAGTAGCCATAGAAATATTGGGTGTAAAAAATTACTTAATAGATCATTTAGTTTCAGGATTTGATTCATTGACATTATTAGTGACCTCTATAGTGGTTATTGATAGACTAAAATCAATGAGGTTTGGGTTGATTTCTATGTGTCCTTAAACATGAAGTCAGGCATAAAAGTCTCAATTTTATTTTCATTAGATTTCTAGCCTTATTTCACATGATATATTTGGTCTTCCTTTTCCCCCCAATACCTCAAGGAATTAAAATTAAATTATTTATACTGAACCATTAATGCTATCTATTTTCATATTTTTTTTGTATTCTATATTTTATAGTAAAATATTTGATAATATGTCTTAGGGGCCTGATATAACAACTCTTCCTTTCAATGAGTAATGGAGTCTAAGTTCATTAGTAGTTCTTTTGCAATCAATGGAACTGTTCTAGTGAATAACTTTTCACCAATACATTCACCAAGATGTTAAACAAGACTGACTGAAATATATTTGAGTATTCTCAAAATCTTTTTTTTTAATGATAAATTGGTAAACACAACTTGTCACTGTTTTTGACAAACCCATGTAAGAGAGCACATTAAAATTAAGGGATAAGATTCTTCCTCTAATGTAACAACATAAGATGTGCCATATTGGGTCAGACCAATGGACCATTTAGCCCAGTATTCTGTTTCCAACAGTGGCAGGAGTGGATGCTTTAGAAGGAGTTAATTGAACCAAGCACATCTAGAATGAGCCATTCCCTACTCATTAACCCTCCCTAGCAACCACCAATATTGGTTTAGAATGTCAGAGGAAGCATCTCCAACCATTTTGTTTAACTGCTAGTAATAGATATAACATTCATGATTTTGTTTAGTCAGTTTTTGAATCAGGCTATGCTATCTGCCTCCACCACCTTCTATGGCAATGAACTCCATAGGGACATCCAGCTGAGTGCACATGTGCCTGTTATGGTGCAAAAATGTCCCCTGCACTGCATATTTGAAGTGCAGGCTCTGAATTTGATACCTGGAAATCCAGGTATCAAAAGAAAACCCAAACACACACCTACAGAAAAAAAAAAAATCTCAGGGCAAAATGTGTCTGAGAAATTAACTTGCAATTAAGTCATTGAATCAATGGCAGATAAGTAGCAGTGTATTCAGTCACTCATGATCAGGGATCCTGGTTTTCTCTGATTTAAAAAATCCCCAATCTTTGGATTAAAAAAGGTAACCACAAGTTCACATTTTTCCATGATTAAAATGAAATGGCACTATACATATATACCTATATATCATTGGCATTTTATTAATTCACAGAAAAATGTGGGTTTGGGGTTACTTTTTTTAAATAAAAAATGGAGATTTTTTTTTTTAATTGGAGAAAACTAGTATCCCTGTCATGAGATAAAATCAGGGCCAGCTCAAAAAAATTTGGTGCCCCCTGCAAGATATAGTTTTGAGGCCCCCTGATCCATCAGCAGAGATGAATGTAGCAGGGTGTGGGGTCCAGGGTAAATCTTTCCCAACCCATGGGACACTTATGCCGATAAATGAACATCCCGGCACTCCAGACATGAGGCTAGGGGTGGTGGCCAGGATTTCTGCCCAGAACAGTTAAACAAACATCCAAACCGCCAGGCAGGTGGGCAGGCAACACTACAAACATGGCAGCCACCACCAAGCATGGGAGGGGCCATGACCTCTCCGCCCAGCTCTGCAGGGCCACTTGTCTCGAGGCCCCCCTGAGGCCACAGGTTCCATAGGATAGGATGGGTCAGACCTGGATAACATGTTTTATCCTGGGATAATAGTGACATCTGTTTGTAGCCTTAGAGATTCAGGAACATGCTAACTATCAACCTGTTTCTGGGACCCAAAACTTTCTTAGCTGGTAAGAGCCTGAAGAGCTACTCCAGGACAATTGTTAGCTGAAATTGCCAGTAACTACCTAGAAAATGGCAGGAAAATGAAAAAGGATGAGAGGAGAAGGAAACAAAAATAAGAAAAGTGTAATTGAACATTGCATTTGAAAGTGAGGAGATTGAATCAGATGCAGACCTGAAGGTAAAGCCAATGAAAATAGGCATTCAGAGATGTTGAAGCCAAATCCAAGAAAGGAAAAGCAATTTTAACAATGGTATTTTGAGTGAGCAGAAGAAAGATGCATGGATGTCCATTAAAAAGTAGGTTTTCATAATTAAATGGCCACATATGCAGTGGTATTTCAGCAGAAAAGATGTGGAAAAGGCAGCTATTACAGCTTTTTAGACACTATGGATTTAATGAGAGTTTGGATATGCAGCAAAAGAAAATACTATTTACAATTGATCTAAAAAATGTGCAAAGCTATTTCATAAAATTGTTTATTACTACTCTATTGCACTAACCAACATTTCATATAGTTAAAAAAGTCTAAGAAGATATTGCACTTATATTTTACATTTCTTTTTTATTACAGGTTTCTGATATTTAATAAATAGATAGATAAAGAAATGTGTCAATAAACTAAAATATGCCTTGTAAATAATCCTCAGATTTGAAAAAATAACAACTATAAGTGGCCGGTGTAATAATTCAGAAAAGTTAGTTTTCATTACTGTTTTAAGGACAAATGAAAAGGTTTTTGTTTCCCCCACCAAACATACACTTCACTGGGAAAAAAGCAAAGTTTAGAGGAAAAGAAATATTAAAGAATAAGAAAGCAGGAAAAATTATGCTGAGGGGAAACCAACATGGGTAGCAGGTAGATCATGCCTGACTAATCTAGTCTCTTTCTATGACCAGGTTACAAAACGCCTGGATGCAGGAGTAGGGGTTGATGTCGTATACTTAGACTTCAGGAAGGCCTTTGATACGGTATCCCACCCCATACTGGTGAACAAATTAAGAGGCTGTGACTTAGATGACTACACAGTCCGGTGGGTGGTGAATTGGCTAGAGGGTCGTACCCAGAGAGTCGTAGTGGATGGGTCGGTATTGACCTGGAAGGGTGTGGGCAGTGGGGTCCCGCAGGGCTCGGTCCTTGGACCGATACTCTTCAATATCTTCATCAGCGACTTGGACGAGGGAGTGAAGTGTACTCTGTCCAAGTTTGCAGATGACACAAAACTGTGGGGAGAAGTGGACACACTGGAAGGCAGGGAACAACTACAAGCAGACCTGGACAGGTTGGACATATGGGCGGAAAACAACAGAATGCAATTCAACAAGGAGAAATGCAAAGTGCTGCATCTAGGGAGGAAAAATGTCCAGCACACCTACTGCCTAGGAAATGACCTGCTTGGAGGCACGGAAGCGGAAAGAGATCTTGGAGTCCTAGTGGACTCCAAGATGAACATGAGTCGGCAGTGTGATGAAGTTATCAGAAAAGCCAATGGCATTTTATCGTGCATCAGCAAATGCATGATGAATAGATCCAAGGAGGTGATACTTGCCCTCTATCGGGCGCTGGTCAGAAAGCAGTTGGAGTACTGCGTGCAATTTTGGACACCGCACTTCAAGAGGAATGTGGATAACCTGGAGAGGGTCCAGAGAAGGGCTGCACGTATGGTTAAGGGCTTGCAGGCCAAGCCCTATGAGGAGAGACTGGGGCACCTGGACCTTTTCAGCCTTCGCAAGAGAAGGTTGAGAGGTGACCTTGTGGCTGCCTATAAGTTCATCCTGGCGGTACAAAAGGGAATCGGTGAGGCTTTACTCACCAAGGCCCCCCTAGGGGTTACAAGAAATAATGGCCACAAGCTAGCAGAGAGCAGATTTAGACTGGACATTAGGAAGAACTTCTTCACTGTTAAAGTGGCCAAGGTCTGGAATGGGCTCCCAAGGGAGGTGGTGCTCTCCCCTACCCTGGGGGTCTTCAAGAGGAGATTAGATAGGCATCTAGCTGGGGTCATCTAAACCCAGCACTCTTTCCTGCCTATGTGGGGGGTTGGACTCGATGATCTATTGAGGTCCCTTCTGACCCTAACATCTATGAATCTATAAATCTATGAAATACAGAGTTATTTTCATATTGTCCTGTGTAAAACATTAAGTAGTTTTAATAACATTTTTTAACTCTAGCAAACCATAGAGAGTCCATAGAACACTGTTCTCATGATCTTAATATGTCCATGTGGTAGCTGGGTAGCTACATCCTTTACTGACCATTTTATTGATCAATAATATTGCCCAGAAAGAACACAACGCAGTAGACTTAGGAGGGTTTGACTTCAAAGGGAGAAGAATTAGGCTGATATGCAGTATTTTTTTATTTTAAAAATACCTTTGCTGAGGCTGTGATTTTGTGCTGTTCCTCTGAATGTGACAGTTCAAAATAATAATTGTGGTAGAGCTACATCCAAGCTTGTGGCCAAGAAATAATGGCCACAAGCTAGCAGAGAGCAGATTTAGATTGGACATTAGGAAGAACTTCTTCACAGTTAGGTGGCCAAGGTCTGGAACGGACTCCCAAGGGAGGTGGTGCTCTCCCCTACTCTGGGGGTTTTCAAGAGGAGGTTAGATGAGCATCTAGCTGGGGTCATCTAGACCCAGCGCTTTTTCCTGCTTATGCAGGGGTTCAGACTCGATGATCTATCGAGGTCCCTTCCGACCCTAACATCTATGAATCTATGAATCCAATAGATAGGCAGCTACAATTTGGGTGGTATAGTACCTACATTTTATGGGCACCTAGGTACTTACACACATGCAAGGAGCCTGCTCTGATGTGCTGCACATCCAGTGTGTCAGACCAGACTTGATTAATTGAGTCTGCTGGAGCATGTACATTGACATGCTCTTGCAGCCTTGCACATATTGTGTACAGTGTGTATCATGTTGAGAAAATGGCAGTGGTGAGCTTTGAACTAAAACATGTTCAATGTGCTTTATTCAAAGCACACCACCACCATTTTCTCAGTGTGGAGGCTCATTGTACTGCTGATACATGTGCTCCTGATGTGGGGCTGGACGCTTTTAATTAGCATGGTTCGCTAATTAAACGGGCCCAGTGCCACATTGGGAGCACATGTAAAAATGCCCCTAACTCCTAGAATTTAACTCTGCAATTGGAGTCAAGTTTCCATTTAAATCAAGTGGGGAGAGTTATTGACTCAGAAGGATAATTCACAAAACCAACATGATGATCTGGGAGCCACCTAAAAGATATGTCCAAAAAGAAATGGTAAGCATAGGGAACTGATAAATATGACATGCCTTCCCTGCCTTCCCAGGCACTGAAAGCCATCTGCACTACGTTCTGTGATCACAGGTTGGTTCAGTGCTCCTCAGAGACAATTAATCTATCCAAGCTAGATGGAAAGAGCACTTTGAGGCACTCCTGAGCTGTGCATTGACTGTGGTGGATGCCACCACTGAGCATGTCTAGATGAGCCTGCATGTGCCTCTTGCAGCATCTGAAAGCAGTTTGAGATGCTGCAAGGGCGCACTGGGAACAAAATTCTCAGTGTTGCATATTTGCAGCACAGGCTCAAAATTTAATACCTGGAAATCCAGGGATCAAAAACAAAAAACAAAAAAACAGAAAAAAAAAGTGGGGCAAGGCACGGTCCAGAATCATGGCCTGAGGCAAACAGCAGCTGGGATCCTCCAAAGAGATGCTCTGGTAGCTGGCCAGAGCATCTCCATGGCTGCTTCTTGCCCTGGAGCTGCAACATACTGCCTCTGATTACAGGGCAAGGAGTGCTGCAGGCTGCATGGACCCAGGCTCCATTCCCAGGGAAGTAGGGACTGGGAGCAGGTGGGGGGACTGGAGCAGGGGGCTGTGTGGGTGTGGGGGACTGGGTGTGTGTAGGGGAGGGATTGTGTGTGTGTGGGAGCTTTTGGGGAGGGGTGGGTCCCCCACCTGCCCCCCACATGGCCCACAGCTCCTCCCCCCCCGCCCCACAGCAGCAGCAGCCATCAGGGCCCTCAGGGCTCTCCTGGCACAGCCCTCCTGTGTGATTCAGCCCCGACTGCCTAGCACATGGTGCTGTCTGTGCCACATCATGCAGGGGTGTCCTGGCTTGATGTGAGGTTGTGTGCCTTTGGGTAGCTCCAGGCCACTCAGGCTGTCACCCAGGGCCCAGTGTAACTCACAGGTACCATGTGTCATGACAGGCCAGGTCCTGCCTCCATGGATGCTAACATTATAACTTATCTTCAAAAAAGAAGATAAGTCTGTGTTCGCTAACTATCGAGACATTGCCCTTCTTTCTACAGCATGGAAAACCTTTAACTGTATCCTCTTGAACTGTCTTCTACCTTTTGCTGAGGAAGTCATGATCTTTGTTGCCTTTCTCCTTTCAAGTTCAGGAAAAGTGTCAGGAAAAAAACATTAGGGCCTGTACATGACCTTCATAAACTTTATTAAGGCCTTTGACTATCAGTCACAAAACCTGTGGACAGTGCTGGCCAGATCTGGATGTCATGTAAAATACATCAAGGTCCTGGTACTTCCCAACAACCAAATGACTGAAACTATCCTTTGTAATACTCTGGAGGCAGATACATTTGTCACCCAAACTGGGGTCAAGCAAGGATTCATCATTGTATCAATTCTATTCTTCATTTTTTGACTCTCAACCTGGTTCTTGTTAAGGGCTGTCTCCCTTCTGGAATTGACTTCTAATACCAAATTGATAAATCTGGGACATTTTCACTTGAAGACCAGGGAATCAAAACATCCATCCTTGATCTTCAACATACTGACACACAGGGATCCTGGTTTTCTCTGATTCCCAAATTTTTGGGAAGAGTTTGGATATGCAGCAAAAAACTAACCCAAAATACACATTTTTCCTTGATTAAAATGAAACATTACTAATATAGATGTATATATAGTGGTGTTTCATTTTGATTACAGAAAAATGTGGAGTTTGGGTTACTTTTTTAAATCTGAAATTGGGGATTTTTTAAATCAGAGGAAACCAGTTTCCCTGCTGATGATGAGAGATCCTCATTTCCTCTGATTAAAAAAAAATCCCCCATTTTTGGTTTAAAAGAAGTAACCTAAAATCCACATTTTTCCAGGATTAAAATGAAACACCACTAATTTATATAGGGAGATATATAGTAGTGTTTCATATTAATGATGGAACAATGTGGAATTTGGGTTACTCTTTTAAATCTGAAAATTGTGGATTTTTTAAAATCAGATGACTCCTTTGATCAGGCCTAGCCACACCTGCCAGACCCCGGGATCAGCTGACTCAGCCATTAGACCTGACTCTCACCTGCCCATAGCTCAACAGGCTCCCTGACCTCTTAAAGCGGTAAGCACATTTTGTGCCCTGCCACAAGTACTAAGAAAAATGTCAACTGGTTTAACGACAATTCGGAGATACTGCTGCCACTCACTGAGAGAAGAACCACCCTGATTCACTCTGATTCACTATGGATTCATTCAAACTAAGAGAAGCTTGTAAGGCTGTTAAAAAAGTTTCCAGGAGGTGTGCTCAAGAATTTTGGCTGGGTCTCTGTGACAGGATCCAACAGGCAGCTAATGAGGTGATAGTAGATGGTTGTAGAGGGTATTAGAAAAGGAATTGTGCTGACAAAGTACAAGACAGCTCCACTGAAAGACATGAATGGCAATATCATAACTGATAAGGGGAAGCAACTGGAGAAGGGGGCTGAGCACTATGGATTGATATACTCAAGGGAGTCTGTAGTAGACCAGTGTGTGCTACATGAATTGCCAAGGTTTCAAGTTATGACTTTGCTGGATGCCAAACCTGTACTAAAGGAACTCGAACAATGTATTAAAAAGATACCCAGTAACAAAGCTTCAATATCTGACTGTTTACCTGCTGGAATTTACAAATATGCAAACAAAGATTTGCTGCAAAGATTGCATGAGATACTGCTATTCTGTTGGAAAGAAGAAACTGTTCTGCAAGATTTCAAGGATGCTCATTTCATCCAACTCTATAAAAATAAAGGAGACAGAACTGACTGTAAGAACCACAGAGATATTACTTTTCTCAACATCACAGAAACCATCTTAAGCCATATTCTTTTACCTAGACTTCAAGTTTTAGGTGAGAGAATCTATCCTGAGAGTCAGTATGGTTTCTGCTCAGAAAGATCTGCCATAGATATGGTCCTCTCTGTGAGACAACTGCAGGAAAAGTGCAAAGAGAAGCGTATCCCACTGTATATTGCTTTTATAGATTTAACAAAAGCCTTTGACATGGATAGTCAGTCAGGACTTTACACTGTTCTGAAGAAGCTTGGTTGTCCACCTATACTGCTAAAACTTGTAAAATCCTTACACGGTAACATGAAGATAACTGTAATGTATGAAAAATCAGGAGTCTGACTCACTCAACATCAACAGTGGAGTGAAGCAGGGATGCATAATGGCTCTCACATTGTTTAACATTTACTTCTCATTCTTTCTTCAATATGCATTCCACAAGGTTTAAGAGGGTGTGTGTCTCAGAACTAGACATGATGGAGGATGGTTTAACATCGCAAGGTTCACAGTTAAGATGAAGGTGTAGGACATCATTATAAGGGACTTGTTGTTTGCAGATGATGCAGCCCTTGGGGCTCACAGTGTTAATGTCCTACAACATCTCATTACCAAGTTCTCTGACTCATGTAAAATCTCTGGGCTAGCCATAAGCTTGAAGAAGACTGTTATCATGCACCAGAGCTCTTCAGAACCAGCTGCAGATGTCACCTTGTATGGTACTCATCTGGATGTTGTTGACCAATTTTTCTGCCTTGGCTCTACTGTTACCAGCAATGTTGTTCTTGATGCTGCGTTCTCTAGTAGAATCAGCAAAGCATCAAGGAACTTTGGTTTTTTGTAAGACAGAGCCTGGAACAATAACAAACTGTCAACTAAAGTGAAAATCCATATTTATGAGATGTGTTTTATCCACTCTTCTATATGGCTCCCACTCTTCTATATGGCTCAGAAACATGGATGTCCTACACCAAATGTACCAAAAAACTAAACAGCTTTCGTATCAGATGCCTGTATAAAACTCTTCAAATAAGATGGAAAGGCAGGTTGACAAATGCGGATGTGCTAGACTATGCTGGTATGTCATTCATGGGAACATTGATTAGTAAGAAAAGATTGAGGTAGCTTTGTCATGTCAAGTGAATGATGGATCACAGGATCCTGAAGAATGTGCTCTACTCTGAAGCTTGTGAAGGGTCTAGAAAGAGAGGCAGACTGCAGCACAGATTTCAGGATGCTTGCAAAGATGACTTAGCATCCTTTGAAATCTCTGTGGATGATTGGGAAAGGAGTGCAGAATGCCTCTCTGGTTGGTGGAGTCAGTTTTCAAATGAAGCGAGGTACTGTGAGGTGGACTGGATCAAGTTTTCTGATGATCAGAGGAGGAAAGAATCTGCTCCTGTGATTCAGAACATTGCAAGTGCATAGGTGTGCCCTACCTGTGTGCAGGACTGTCACTCATGCATTGGACTCAGCAGCCATCAAAGAACTCATCGGCTCATACACTATGCTCTGTAAAAAATGATGGTGTCAATTGAATGAATTGAATTGGAAGGAAAAAACCTAAAAAAAGCTTATCATTCTTAATCTGTACTATACACTCTGAATTTCCTTTATATTATTATTATTATGTAGGATTTGGTTAAAGTATTAACACTGTAAGAATATTACAAAGAATAATGCTGTTTAAGCAGTCTCTAAAGTTTCTAGTTATTTCATGTCTTAATCTCTTGATTTAAGAGCCTTGTCACCAGGGAACCTAGTTTTCTCTGACAAAAAATCCCCAATTTTCAGATATAAAAAAGTAACCCAAAATCCACATTCTTCCCTGATTAAAACAGCAATATAGATTAAATAGATAGATAATGGTGTTCCATTTTAATCACATAAAAATGTGGATTTTGGATTACTTTTTTAATCCAAAAATTGGGGATTTTTTTTTTTTTAATCAGCGAAAACCAGGATCCTTGATGATGAGATGGTAACAGGGGCCTGGGCCTCATCATTGTTACCAGGAAGTAAAAAAGCAATGCAAAACAGGGACAGCCAAGCCAAGCAGCTTGTAAAAAGCAGAAGGTAGGAATAGCCCAACTAAGTAGACTGCAAGCAGCAGCATGCTGGGTTGATGATTAGGGAATCAGCAGCACCTGGGTCTTTTAACAGGGAGCTGGGTTAGGTGACCAGAAGAGGGCAGGGCTAGGATGGATATAAGCCCAGCTTCTGGGTTTGTGTAAGTAGTTTGCCATTGGCTTCTATTTGGAAAGAATGCTGGACAAAACTGGCTGTCAGGAGGCTGAGAAGGGGATAGCTACTTAGGAAAGGCTTGGCAGTTTGAACCTTTTCTACTTTATAATGGTTTGTTCTTTTGTGATTACTTTTGGCTAGAGGACTGGGTTATTGTTGCAATAGTGGTGTTTTGGAGGCCATGCGGCATGTTCTTGGGGGGGCACCCTGCAGATGAGACTTGTTCTGAGCAAGACTGCAAGGGCTTGAGGCTAAGTATGCAAGGTCTGAAGTGGTGAACCTGGGCTGAGGGGCTCAGCTATAGAAAAAGCTCCAAAGCCAGGGAAGCTGAAGCCCAGACAAGGCTTTTGAGGCCAAGAGTTTTTGTCACTGTCAGGCTGCAACAGGCCTCCAAATGTGCAGTGTACAGTGTGGTGAAGAATGATGGCATGGTCCATCACAAGGATCCTCAGCAGCCCCTTACAGTAAGGGACCATGGTCTCCAAGGTGTTGAAGACCTTATTGGCCTCCTTGTTTTAAACATATTTCATAGACTTGATTTTAGTGTTGGTCCTCTGACAGTGATACAGGTGTCCTGAGCACACAGAATCATATAGAACTAGGACTGAAACAGACCTCTAGAGGTTATCTAGTCCAACTCCTTGCTTCAGGCAGGGTCATACCTATCCAAACCATCCTATAAAATCCATAAGCTGTCTGTAAAACTACTATCAACCCTAACACAAGATGAGTCGCAACATACTAACCTTCCACAGGTAAAGCAGGAAAACCAAGGTGGCCAATATCCTACATCTATAGAAGGCTGTAAATGTAAGCTCAAGAGATCCCAGGCAGTTTATCTCAGGGCTTGAGACCTCTGTTTTCTCCTCTTTCCCTTTTTGCTTTTGTTTATTTGTTTTTTTTCCCCCTAGGTTTTGAGTGGGATGATACCATGGGGAGTATCAATCCCTGCAGTAAACAAGCCAAGGAATGAAGCTTGGCAGGTTTGCTGGTGTGCTCTATGTCTAAGCTGGGAGCCTGGCATGTTTAGCTGCTATTGCAACTTCTTTTGAGTTCAGCATAGCTGTGTTGCCGAAGCCCAGAGGAGTGTCTTGCTGGCAGTTTTGGCCATGTAAGCCTTGAGTGGGATGATGCCATGAATGTATTAGCGCAGTGGCAGTATCGTAGCCAATGAGGTTAATCCGAGGCGCGATTATTGCTAATTGAAAACTTTTCCCTAGTGCAAACTGACCAGGAACAGGGTCCTGTCAACTACTGCCCCCTATGTTGTGGATTGTCGTGTCTCAGCGTGGTGGTATAGTTGAGACTGGATTCCCAGGCTGCAGCCATAAGCCTGGGCCCTTTTTGCTGTTTCACAACTGTTGTATTTCAGCCCACCTGTGTGGGGCTCACCCCAGCCATATGTTGACTGGTGAATTTGGGGCAGGATGAAGCCTTGGTGCTTGTTGTTCATCTAGGCCTCAGTGTTGTATAGGCCTGGCTGGCTTTTTGCTGCCCAGTCCAGGCCCAGTGAAATAGGCCTGGGCCACCTTTTGTCCCTTTTGCAACTTATGCCCCAACCAAGCAGTGTGGTTGGGCACTAGTTGTAGTTCAGGCCCAAGCCAACAGAGGCCTGTCCCCAACCTTTTGTTTTTTTTCATAGCTGCTAGGTCTCAGCATAGCAGTGTAGCTGAGACTAAATGTCCAGGCTGTAGCTAAATAGGCTTGGCAGACTTTCATTGTATGTTAAGGCCTGTCCTGCACCAGGCCTTAACATACGAGTCCCCCTCTTATTGTTTTCCAGCTGTTGTGCCTCAGCATAGCTGTATCACTGAGCCCCACTGCATATTTGCTGCATGCCTGGATCTGTCTTGGGGCCTGGCATGTTTTGGGCCTGGCACATGTTGTTGCTTTTGTAACTCTGTTTCCTAACCCAGCAGCATGGTTGATGCTGGTTGCAGTTCAGGCTCTCTTTCTGTTTGGCTAGCTTTTCTTTTATTCTTGTGCAGTTTCCTGCCCCAGAAGAGCTGGGATTAGGACTAGAAACGTGTCCCCTGTTCAGCACCTTTTCTGAAAGCTGAATGTCCCTTGCTCCTCCAGCCTCTCCTCATATGACTTGCTTTCCAAGTCCTTTACCATCTTTGTCATCTGCTTGTGAACCCTCTTTAGCTTTTCCACATGCTTTGTTTAAAATGTGCAGCCCAGAAATGCGCATAATACTCTAGGTGAAGTCTAACCACTGTCAAGTAGAGGCACTATCATCTCCCATGTCTTGCACCTAATGTTTCTTTTGGTGCATCCCAAAACCACATTTGCCTTTTGTGTGGCTGTATCACACTTCAGATTCATATCAAGTCTTTGATCTACCAAGACTCTAGGACCCTTCTCCCTAGCGTTGCCATGCAGCTAGGTATCACCCATTTTGAATTTGTGTTTTTGATCTGGGCCATGATTCATTTGTAGACTGCCTCATTTCGTTGGCTGCCTTTCCCACCCTTGGCTGGGGTGGCAATGGTTTCTCCCTGCCCCAGATCATGATTAGGTCCAGTACCTCATCACAAGTCCATTTCATGGGTTTCCTGAAGTGGCCCAAGGAGGACCTTCTCTGGTTAAGTTTGCTTCACAAAATTAGGTGTTGGCTCTTTACACTGGAGTGTCCATGCAAAGGTGGCAGACTTTTTTCAGTGCGTGATGCCATATGGGCCAGGGTCAGAGTTCTAGTCCCCTCCCTCCCCCCCCCCCCCTTTTTAGGGACCTACAAGAGTGTCCTAATCATCATGTTATATATTAAATTGAGAATAAAATTCTTTACCCTTCCTGCTGAAGCTAGGCCACGGGGCAGACCAGAGGTATGGAGTCAGGAATAGAACATGGAGAAGTCAGCCTGCCTCTGTAGCCCAATGGTTGGGGTCTTTGCTCTGCTTATTATATACACAAACTATTTCTGAGGCTAAGGGCCGAAACCTAGGGCTTCTCTTCGTAAGGGATTGCTCTGAGAATTAAGCAGTGACAATGACCAGTGGTACTGCCAGCTTTTATATACATTAGTGGTTTCATTTTAATCATGGAAAAATGTGGATTTTGGGTTACCGTTTTTTTGCATTTAAAAAAATTCGTGGTTGTTTTTGAATCTGAGAGAACCAGGATCCCTGATTATGAGCCAATTCAGCTTCTAACTTCAGCAACTAATGAGTCTGACCCTTCTGTTTTTATTTTTCTTACACTTTTTTCACATCAGGCTCATTATTTAATTTGCTTTTTAGAGGCAATTATTTTCTTTCTTTATATAATGCAACACTGTTGCTGTTGTTGTTGTAATACAACATGGCTCTGTCCCTGATCCCTCACCATCTCTACAGAGGCAGACTGGTCTTTAAGCCGATGTTGATCTTCAGTGAGCAAGATACTGCCTTCAGAGCCCCTATCAAAAGTTACAGTGAGTGAAATGAAAGGCATCAGATACTACTCGTATACACAGGGGACCACGCGTTCATACCATTAAATATACCTCCAAAGAATATGTGTGGTTTCTTAGAAGGCAAGATACCAAGCCAGTGAATCAAGAATTATAGAAATAATGTAATTAGAATATAAGTAATGTATCTTTACCGTCTGTTTTTAGCTTAATGAAGGGAGAATATAGTTGATGTCTTTTTAGGACGAGGAATATAGGTCCAAATTCTCTTTGAAGTTATTCCAGCAATGTGTTTTTAATAAGGTTCAGCCAACTGCTCAAAATGTAATGGAGCTTTCAGGAGATAAAAAATATCAAACTTTCTTCTGCCTATCTTGACCTCCCCATTAGTATATAAGGAGTATATATAGGGTGAGAGGGTTGGGGGTAAATTGTGTTAGATATGCCAGCATTTTCTCTCCTTTTAAACTAATGCTGAACAAAGATATCAAGAAGCTGGCTTATTTTTTTATTATTTAAGAGGCATTACTTATGCATTATTAAAATACAGAATATTGAAGTAGGATAGAGAAATATTTGCTGCTTATGCATGTATGCTCTCTAGTGGCTTACGATGAAACATAATCAATTTCAGATCCTTTTCCCTAAAATTAGCTAGCTGCTTTTTCCCTCCTGAATATAAAGAACCAGTAACACAGGATACTTTGTTTTATATGCAAAAGTGTTAATAAGCCAAACATTAGCAATATAATGAAGAATTTACTGTGGCAGTTTCCCATGGTAAAATCTCATTGTTATTATCCAGACAAACTGTCATTGAAATAAATACGTTTGTTTGAATAAGGCTATAGAATTTGACCTTGTGTTTTACTTTGACTTTCGCAGCTAAGTAATATGATTGTTCAATTAATTTCCAATTTGAATTTATATTAACTGATTTTTATATATATTTCCCTTTCAAACAGAATTTAAAAAATGCACAATTACCATGCAAGTAGTCAACAATAATGACTAAGCAGATTAACTGAGTGCATAGTGCCATCACCTGACACAAACCTTGATTATGTTAGTGATTAAAGATTACTTCAGGATCAAATGTAAGTGCCATTTTTGCTCCTTACAGTTTACAGATCTGTTTAGCCCTCTGGCATCCAACAGCTGCTAGACATTAGGTTTTGCCCCGATCCAATTTCAGGACTCATGCAAACAGTTAGATAAGCATATAGTAATGTAGACCTACCAGATCAAACTGCAGCCCAACTGAGCGTGTTCCATAGCCCCATGGACACTTGTGGGTCCACACTGTGCCCAGAGTAGAGTTGTAAATTGCTTAAATGCCAGAAACAGCACCTGTAAGCCAGATAAGTACCATTTTGCTGTGTAAGAGGGAACCCTAGACCTGTTACTATTCAAAAGACTGACAGCCCCCTTCCCCTTCTCCCCCTCCAACTTTTTGAACAGGGCTTGTTCTGGGTCTTAAAAGCCTTGCCATGAGAAAGCTGTGTGATAAACAACTCCAAATACCAAGGCTATTTGAAGTGCAGAGATGCTGTTTTGGAGAGGGTGGTAATGCAGGTAATTGGCATAGGCCGAGAGGAGTGTTGGATGGCAGACAAGGTTCATTGGCCTATGCAAAGGAGCTCATTGGAGGCCTTGCAGGACTGAGTTGAGAGAGGCATTGGAATGAGTGTGGTGGGCTGATGCAATTAGTAGACTGTAGGAACCAACAAGCAGTTGCTTGGAGTTGTTTATCACACAGTCATGTTGACTACCTATATACATGACCAGGGGTGGGGAGGGGGCATTTTAATTAGACCAGTTTCTGGATAGCTGCTGAAATTAAAATGCCACAGTGCCACATGTATTAAGCCCCCATACATTTAAAATGGCCATGGGATGCTTTATCTGAACTTCATTTGATGATGTTTAGATAAAGCATTCTTCAGCCGTTTTTAAATATGAGGGGGCTTAACACATGTGACACTGCAGGAATCCTGGAGAGTTCTAATTACAATGCTAAGGAGCATGTGTATAAGCAGCCTTTGGCCAGGAAATACTCATGCAGCTTAGTGATAAACACTGAGACACGACTGACTCCCAACTTAAAATATGAGAACAAAGACATGTCAGCTGAGATCAGGGAGGGAAATCAGGCTGAAATTAAATACTAAGGGTATCAGATCATTCTGTATAACACCAATCCTGATACAGGGTGTATTAAATGAAGTAGGAGCTAGCCCTAAATGGTACTACTAAAGTGACACCTAGACACCTCAATTGACCTTGTGGCTACCTTATGAAAGGCACTACAGAAATGCAAACAAAAGGCCTTCCTTATCCCAGAGAAATTATGATCAAGAAATAAGTGCATTGGGTGAAAGGAAGCCTTAGACCATTTTACGTCGGTGCTACTTTCTTCATTTTACCTGAAAATTTACATTGGCACATGATGATTTGTACTAAAATAATGGCATTTTAATTCTACTTGGAATCAATTTAAACAACAGAACACAAAATCTAAGTATTTTTTTCAGAATTGCACACTGTAGAATACATCATGAGTGTCTCTATCATACAATTTACTAGGGATAAAAAGTGAATTTGTTCTGGAGTTGTGAAATGTTTCTTTTTCAGTTGTCCAAATTCCATTGTATAGTAGGCCTGTGTGAATAGGGAAGTATTCAGTTCAGATTTAGCTGATTCAGAGGT
This sequence comes from Alligator mississippiensis, assembly GCF_030867095.1. Classification (NCBI taxonomy): domain Eukaryota; kingdom Metazoa; phylum Chordata; order Crocodylia; family Alligatoridae; genus Alligator; species Alligator mississippiensis. Next base: position 382,932,288 of record NC_081824.1, read on the forward strand.
CAGTGATTTAATTTGGTCTTTTGAATCACTGTCCCCATTTGATTTGGCCAAATCAGAATCAGAGATTCGGCACTGATTCGGAGATTCAGCTCAGCCAGGGAGAGGCAGGCACATCTGGGTGGCTCCTGTAGATCCTCCTATGGTGCGGGTGCAGTGTGGCTCAGCAGGGTACTGCACACTGTCTGAGAGGGGGGGCCACAGGGACTGAGTGTTGCCAGGCTCCAGGTGACTGCTGGAGCTGTCCCAGCTCCTAGACCATGTGCAGCACCCTGCTGAGCTGTGGTAAAAGCATGCAATGCGACAGCTGCTGTGCAGGTGCCAGGCAGGGAGCGGGGTGATCCCTGTTGCCCCGTGCCCTCAGAGGCCCTGTTCACCGCTGCCAGAACCGGTGAGTGCAGGGCTTTTTTTGTTTTTAAGTGCCAGGCTTAGGCTAGGGTCAGGTAGGGGAGCCATTGGGGGTGGGGCTGGGCAGGGGGGGAAGATCAGGGAGTGGGGGCTGTGCAGGAGGGCTCTGCCATGTGGCCCCAGGGCCCCACAGTCTCATGGCTGCCCTGCCTGGCCTTATCCACTGCCCAGCTGAGCTGGCACGGGGGGAAGGGAGGGGGTCAGGATGCAGGTGCAGCTTCCCCAGCCCGAACAGACTTGGCAGCTGACACAGCTGCCTCCAGCTGGCTGTTTAGTCTATGGCCGAATATCCAAAGTGGCCAAATATTTTCCAAAGCTTTTTCTGATTCAATGCAGTCCCCAAATCAGGCTGAATTTCCTCCAAATTGACTTGGCTACCAAAGCTTCATACAGCCCTATTGTATAGTACCCTGAATTTTACTGCTTATTCTGTTGATTCTACATCTCTGATTTTTTCCTACATAATTTAGAATTAGTATCTACTATACAGACAAGGTTCTTTGGGTGAATGTGATATCTTTTATTAGACCACCCACACTTATATCTATATCTGGTGGTAGGAGGTCCCCAGCAACAGGGTGTGCAGCAGGGACCCAGGGATAACTGCCTAGGAACAACTCCCCAGAGACCCTGGGGTACAAGGTGCTTTGTTGCTGGTTCCTGAGGCCACAGGGGATCTTGGTTCACTGGTGGTAGTCTCCATTGACATGGCAACTAGGGGCAGAGTATAGCTAGAGCTATATTTCAGCTCCCTTTACCTCTTCCATAGCCATGAGTTCATGGATCCCGCCACGGAGGACCCAGGGGACAGCTCCAATAGCACCTCTGTCCTGGGAATGGGGCAACTTTGTCTCACAGCAGAAGCAGTCACTGTACTGAATGCTCAAGACTGCTCTGTGCCCTACCCTTCCTTTTCCTTTTGGGGGACACGAGGATGCTCTGGGAAAATGGCCAGGGCTAGAGCAGACCTCAGAGGGTGCTCTGGGGACCCTGTCTTGGCCTCTCCTGAATGGGTAATCCAGGCAGATTCCAACATTACTGTGGTGGCCTGGATAAACTCATCCAAATTGTTCAGGTACTGACTCAACCTTCCCAGCAAAGTAAGAGCAAAACACATCACTAGAAAAGAGACAGATCATCATGGCTACCTTTGTTTGTCAGAGGAGAAGCTCTGGACACATGCGATAAAATTTCTCAAGGACTGCCATCAAAGTACTAAGAGGTGCTTGTAGCTCATAGGGAATTTGAAAGGCTCATGCTAAGTAGGTATTATAAGCAGCAGCTTGGGGCCTTAGGGGATCCTATCTTCACCCATGGGCAACTATATGCGGCTGCTTCTGGAATCTCCCACCCACAAATGTTTGATTTGCAGTGACTCTTAAGTTGAGTAACAAAACCAGGAATGTTGTGTATACGGAAGTATTGTAAAGCTCTTACAGTAAGGAAGTGTGATTATGTTTCAGGATTGTGTGTATGCAGAAGAGTTGTGAAGCTGTTGAAGTGCAATAAAATGTTATCTCAAGCAAAAATTGGCTCATTGGATTTTCATGCAAGCAATGCTGCACAGGGCATCTAGTATGTTATAATGGTCTGGTGTTAAATAGTATCAATACTCGTAGCATAGCTAAAGAAACCTTAATTTTCCTATACCTACTTTTTTAAGATCTAGATTGAAAAAATATGAAATTAAGCATTGGTTTATCTACCCCAGATTCTTACATAGCAATTGACTTTTTAGACCAGAAATGTGCATCTAATAATTAAGCAATTAAGTCCCAACAGTGCATGAATTATCCTTAGATAACACCACATCTTGAAGGCATTGTGAGAGATGAAGCAAAGCAGAATTTCCACTACTCGCATCTAGGATTATCAATCTCTGTGGAGGTTCTCAGTATAATTACAAAATAAAATTATTGTAATTAATGTAAACAACAAATTAATCTATTCTTTAACACTCTGTGAAATACAGAGATAATTACAAGTGTACACACAGACACTTAGACGAGTGATTCTCAACCAAGTTGCCAAGAAACCCTGGGGTGTCTTGAGATCCTTTCAAGGGTTCCACAGAATATTAGCACTGTTAAGTGTGCAAATGTGATTCACAAGATAAACAAGGAGGAGTGGAGGGGGTGGTGTTGCTTTAATTAGAGCAGCTCTTAGAGCCAAACGAATTAAAACACCTGCAGTATCACGTGTATTCAGTATCCCACACTTCAAAATAGAGGTGGGGCACTTTAACTAAAGCTCATTTAATAACTTTTCACATTTCACAAACATTTTCTTGTGTGTATTTATCTTCTCTCTCTCTCCCTGTTTCTGTATGCATGTGTATATGTATATAATGTGACGTGCCTTCTTTCTTCTTTTAAAGAAGTATTCATAAACTGAAGGATCCAAATGGACATGCTGGGATCTTCATACACACATATGTGTGTATGTGTCTTATGTATATAGATGTTATTTAAATCAATTACAATAATTTTATTTTGTAAATTTAATATATTAACTATATAATAAAAGCATCTTTCCTGGTACCATCCTAAATTTTGGATTGAAAATTTTCCTATACAACTTCATTCTTGAGGAAGCCTAAGTTCTGAAATCCCCTGGTCTGAGGAACTGGATGTCTAACTCTCACCTTAGCTCTGTTGCAATCCATATATGAGGCAGTGCAATGATTTAACTCTGCCTCGTTCCCCAAAAAGAGCCAATTCCAATACATTTGATTAGGATACACCAAAAATACATAAACATCACTAACTCCAGCACAAAACATAGCTGTCTCAGGCACTTTCATTTAAAAAGAGAGTAGGAAGTTGACCTGCAGCCTAACGCTTGAATAGCTTGGGGCATTTCTACACATACATTTTTTGTGCAGGGATGTACCACAGATCTGGTGTGACCTGATGTGTACTGTGCTGTGGCACATACAGTTGTATAAGCGGCAAAATGCGTGTCAGTACACAGAAAATGACTGTGGTGTGCTTTTGAACTAAAGCTCCTCTGATTGTGTTTTGGTTCAAAAGCTCGTCACTGCCATTTTCTCAGCACTGACACACATTTTACCACTTATACTGCACTTATCAAATGCTTGCTGCTGCCCTACAAATACCCTTAGCAGTTAGACTACTCAGGAATCTTGGTTTCTAGGTAGGGTGACCACACATCCTGGTTTGACTGGGACAGTCCAGGATTTCATAGGCTATCCTTACATCTCAGCTGGTTGATAAAAATTGAACCAAAATTCCTGGAATTAGTCACCTAACATGTTTCCTCCTTTTTCTACTGACTGTACTGCTGATGAGTATCCAGCAGCTGAGCCAGCATTAGGGAAAATGGTACCCTGGGAGAACTTGTATTTTGGCATCCCCCCCTTCCCTGCTAAGTCAGTGGAGCTGCTGCAGCCGGAGGCAGGTGGGCAGGGGTTCAAGGTACTGTCTGGTGGGGAGGTAGAGCAGCATGGTGTGCCAGGCAGGCGCACACCACTTCTACTGGCCAGGAGCAAGGTAGGTGGACTGGAGCAGGTGTCACCTTGCCTGCACATGCCCAGCCTGTCTCTTCTTGAACAGCAGCTGGAGGTAGGGGTGGGCTGGGCACCATCCCAGTCCAGCTTCCTTTCACAAAGGAGATGTGGTGCCTGCTCACCTGCCTGCCTGGTGCACCATGCCTCTTTGCCTTCACTTGAAACACAATGGTTGCATCTACATGTGCACTTCACTGAATAGACTAATTAGCTGCATAGTAAAAATTGAACCAATTTCTTGGGAGAAAAAACCTGCAACATTCAGGAGAAAAATGCCACAGCATGCTTATAAGCTCAGCAGTGCTATGCTTGCTAGCACCATAGCTGAGACTTGGGGGTCATGTTTGACCACAAGATAAACATGAGCCACCAATGTGATGTTACAGCTGACAAAACAAACAATACTCTGTCTTGCATCCATAGATGCTTCTCAAGTAAATCTCAGGATGTCTTCCTCCTGCTGCACTCAGCCTTGGTGAGGCTGCAGCTGGAGTACTGCATCCAGTTCTGGGCTCCACAATTCAAGAAGGATGTGGAGAAGCTTGGGAGAGTCCAGAGGAGAGCCATGTGCATGATCAGAGGGCAAGAGAATAGGTCATATGAAGAGAGGCTGAGAGCCATGGGACTCTTCATCCTGGAAAAGTGCAGGCTCAGGGTTGACCTGGTGGCTGCTTATAAGTATATAAAGGGTGTACATCAGAATTTGGGAGAACATCTGTTCACCAGAGCACCCCAAGCAAAAACAAGGACCACAGTCATAAACTCCTTCAAGACCATTTTAGGCTGGACATAAGGAAAAATGTCTTTACTGTCCAAGCCCTCAAGACCTGGAATAGACTCCCTCCAGAAGTGGTGCAGGCACCTACTCTGGACTCATTCAAGAAGCATTTGGATGTTTATCTTGCTGGGATCCTTTGACCCCAGCTGACTTTCTGCCTCTGGGGCAGGGGGCTGGACTTGATGATCTTTGAGGTCCCTTCCAGCCCTCATGTCTATGAAATCTATAAAGCATCACTGTCTACATGTGCACTAGTATTAGGGCACAGTAAACTAACTCTGCAATAAGATAGTACTGTCTCTGATGGTGCTATCTTAAGATGGAATAATTTACTGCACTGAAATACACATGTAGATGCTGACCAGAGGCATCAATTGCACCTGGTCAATCCAGCAAGCCAGGGACCTGTTCTTCCCTGCTTCAAATTGCTCTGGTCCTGGGCACATGTGTAAATGCTGTCCCTGGGATCAGTTTACTCTGGCTCAAACTGCTCCAGTGTTTGTTGCTGCACATTAATTGCATGCGTCATACCCAGTGTCTCAGATTTCCTTAATAATATGGTCACCATATTTCTAGCCCATCTAAAGCCTAATTCTTGGGTTCTAATGGCTGTTTTAACCAGGTTGTTATAGAATAGGTAAGTGGCTTGTGAGTCCTGCAAAATCAGTATCTACTCCATGTGGAAAAGGTGGCAAAATCTTACCTTGATGTCCTTCGAACACCATTTTAGAGGTCTATCTTGCTTTGATGTGTATAAATAGGGAAAATGCATTACTGCAGCACCTAAAAGTGTGCAGTTTGTTCTTTCAAGGACCTGGCCAAGATAAAGTGGAGTAAAAGTTTCACTTGTTCCATCTACTTCTCTGTGCTTCTACCTGTTTGCTTGCATGGAAAGGGAGCATCTGGAAACCAGAGGCTCTGTACACACAAGAAATGTACTGGTCTCGATAACTCTTGTCTGAAGAGGGCATATAAAACCTTTATCCTCTGCTCAGCTAAGTAGGACAAGAACACAACATGGTTCTCTATGAAATATTTCATTTTTCCATACATGCTTTTAAATTAAGTCTACATTTAACAGAAGGTAATAAAGATGCAGAAAGGAGGAATGCATCATTATACAAAATATCTTGTTCTAAGACAGAACAAAATGAAAGTTTAGTAAAGGCATTGCAAAAATCACTAAATACCAAAAAAAAGGTCAAACCATAGTTTTCCAGAGGCAAAGTTTGCATAGACCCATGTATTCTTTGAGACTTAATTAAACATGAAAAATTTCCCCACTTTCCACTGGGAACATAGTCTAGCATAATAAGCATTTTCAGGATCTGACTTTAATATTCATTTTCATTTTCTTAATGCATGCCCTTCATTTCAGTAATATATCATAGACCATAATACTGCAAATGCAAGTTATTGACATTTGCAGAAGAATGCTTGCCTGATATATATTTTAAATAATTCTTTAGAATACTCAGAATAGCAAAGGATATATGTTCTTCACTGTAAAGATCTTGTTTTCTTTCTTTCTTTGGCTTTTTGTATGTTTCCTGTCTAACAACAGAATGAATATTCTAGGTATACACTTTCTATTATGCATTTACATCTTCCTCTGTTGTCATGGAAATATTTTATGTTCACTCCGTTCTAAAGGGCCCTCTCCTTTTTCCACTGAAGTCAATGAGCTTATTTATTTGTATTTTTTAAATTTCGGCCTATCCAAAAAGCTCAGAGCAGCTTACAATAAACAAAGATCTCCCCCCACCCCCCGGCCCACAAGAAACAGCAGTTGATTCCCCAAACACTGCTCTTCTTGAATTCCAGCTCTCTCCCCCACCATGTACCTGATGCTGCTTTCCTGCGTAAAACTCCATATGAGCGAACCCTCTAACCATCCTTGCCAACCACCATTTATAGCCAGACATAGGCAACCTCTTCATACTTCTCCCTACCTCCTGCCCATTCATTCCCACTCACTTGGGCCACTTCCTGTAGCCTCCCCCAGTGTCTCTTCTAAGTCTTCACCCTCTCTCCTAGACAAGGGCTTTAGCAGTTCCTCCCTCCCCCTCCCCCACAAACCCCCAAAACATACAAAAGCATACATACACAAAACTGCTCCCCTCGCAACAAACACAACATTAAAATTGGAAAAGCCTTAACAAAAATAAAAGAAAAAGACTCTCTCTCCCTATTTTTGCTACTAATTTTTATGAACTTTGAATGGGATCCTTGGAAAAGATTTTTTCATCAGTTAAAGCTGCTCAGTTGAGTTTACTGTCTTATTCTAATGCAAAGCACATGAATTAATGTGTTTGTGTGTGTATACACACACACACACACACACACACACACATATACGTACATGTAATGTTTGCATATATTTATGCCCTGGTGAGTATTTCTATATCACACCACACAATGTTGTGAGACAGACTTCTGTTAGCTCCAAATAAACTATTTCAGGTAACAGAAACAATATATTTTCGTGTTGTATATCTATGTTAAGTCAGTGCACCACCTTAGGCTAAATACCCCAGGTCTCACCATAATCACGTTTGCCAAAGTCTAATTGTGAAACAAAGTCCTCACATGAGAACGTGTAATTTAGATGCTTCACTGCTTTTGCACTTATTTATTTTAATTCAAATAACATTTATGATAACATCGTAACAAACAATTCTGACATTAACAATAGACAATAATAGAAGTGAGGTAAAACCAGAAGATCATAGTATGCAAAATACATATTCTCCAAATAACACAATATAATTCATTTACTGTTGTAAAAATAAAGCCAGTAAAAAAGCTAATTTTTCTAAAAGTGCAACCAAACAGTGAAACAGTTAAGACTTGACTTACCTTATATTATGACAGCATAGCTACAGTTTCTGTCAGCTACCTCTGTGTTATATGAAGCTTAGTAAGACCTTTGAGTATGCCTGTCTCCAGATTACCCCCACTTCAAGGTATATAATTGCCTTGTAATTATGTCATACTCGAGTGTAAACTCCAGGCTTAAATTCAAGTACTACTGAGATCATCAAGAAAATATCTTTTCATGTTATTCATCAAGTGATATCAAGCCCTCAAACAGTCAACCGCATCTGTATTGTTCTAGTTGAGGGTTACACAATTAAATATATCACCGCATCTTCTGGTGGATGTTGTGTAGACTTACATGTTCAAGAACTACCATTACTGTAACTTTTATTTGCTTCCTTTGTTGCATAGAGATAAGGGCAATTACTGCTACTTGTGTCAAACAGAGAACTTTTTTGATTTCGCTAAATGTTGCACTGACTGGGAGTGACATAGATACTTAAAGTAGGATAAGATTGACTTTATAGACCTTTCTAACTTGGAATTTTTCCGGTATCATTTTTCATTCCCTTAATTGTACTAGCCCTTTTTTCTAGCAGAGCATTTTGATCTAGCATAAGAATTCTTTGCCATCATTTGTGACCTGCAGTAGTTTGAGCCTGGTTAAAAAAAAGTACTTAGTATTCTTTTATGTTTTTTTCTCAATGCAGACCTGTATAAAGCTTTTGCAAACCATTTTACAGGACACCTGAAGAGTGCTAAGGAGGGAAGCAGTAATGTGGCACTTTGAAGGTAGTAAAGGGGGAAATAAGGCCACTACTCTTCTCTTCTATCCTAAACCTGACATTTACAATAATCTAAATGTGTGTACTTTGCTATACTGTATCGGTAATTGTTCTCTTAGTAGAATTAAACAATTTGTGATCACCAGGGATCCTGGTTTTCTCTGATTAAAAAAAAATCCCCAATTATCAGATTAAAAAAAGTAACCCCAAATGCACATTTCCCCATGATTAAAATGAAACAACATAGTGCTTTTTCATTTTAATGATGAGATAATAAGGATTTGGGATTACTTTATTTAATCTGAAAATTGGGGATTTTTTTTTTTTATCAGAGAAAACCAGGATCCCTGATGATCACAAAAAAATACACCACTATTGATTTTAAGTAATCTTCCTTGTCAAAATTAAATTTCTACTAATTTACATGTTAATTACATCAAAGTTATTTTAACAGTATTTTTGGAATCCATATCAAAGCCGCTATCACCTCCCTTCTCTGCTAGTTTAGTTGTTCCTATAACTACCTCCCTCATATTACCTAGTTAAAGAACCAGACTCAGTGACCTGAAGTCATGGTTTAATTAACCCTATACACTTTAACATTAGTCTTATCTTACAATTAAGACCTTCTTATCAGCTGTAGCACTAATAGTAGCATAACTGCAACAGTTGCACACAGCTGCGGCCTAACCACCAAAATATTTACCTTGCCTATCAGGCTGGTTTTCTGAGACTCACACTTTCTCAACATGACTGCTACTGGTACAAAAAAAAAAAAGTGGTGGGGAGGGGGGAAGAGTTGCAGCACAGAGTCCAAAGTTTCTCCCCACTGTGTTGCCACTTGACCCAAGAAACAAATTGAGATTGGCCTGGTATAATTCCTTACCCCATGAAGCCTCAGCTCACTGCCTTTACATTGGGCTCTGCAACCAAAATACACATTTTTCCGTGATTAAAATCTCTCTCTCTCTCTCTCTCTCTCATTTTAATCATAGAAAAATGTGGACTTTGGTTTCAGAGTAACCTAAAATCCACATTTTCCATGATTAAAATGAAACACTGATTGGTAGGTAGGTAGGTTTGTTTTACTTTAGTCATGGAGAAATGTGGATGTTAAGTTCCTTTTTTAAACCAAAATTGGGGATTTTTTTATCAGACAAAGCCAGGATCTTTGCTGATCTCTAAAAACCCTGGCAGGACTCTCGGGAGAACTAGGATATAACCAGATGAGAGGGTAAAAAGCTTAGTGTATGCCTATGGAAAGAATGATTGCTGAGTGAGTGATATTCCAGGCTTGCCCTTTCTAATGAAAAGAGGACCAATAATTTCCTTTTGCATTATTTTGTTTATATGTGAAAATTTGGGATTTTTTTATCAGAGAAAGCCAGGATCCCTGGTAAAAATCAAGAAATTATATAATTATTAGGGCATCTCATTGACATTATCCTATCTTATTTTACTTTCTGGCAGATGTCCTATTTCTTAGGCTATGTAGTGGGTTATTCTGAAGATAAAACTAATCGCAAATAAATAAATGCAGACAAAGGCAGAACACTATTATCCAGGAGCACATCTGCAAGGGACCAGCAGGGGAGATTATGCTTAGGGGCAATCAACATGGGTTCATTAGAGGCAGGCCCTGTCAGACCAACCTGTTTGCCTTCTACGACCAGGTCACAAAAGACTTGGATGCAGGTCTCATGGTGGATGTAGTCTTATGGACTTTAGGAAGGCCTTCAAACTATCTCTCACCCCATCCTCATTAAAAAATGAGGCGACTGTAGTATCGATGCCTACACAGTCAGATGGGTTGCAAATTGGCTGGAGGGTCACACCCAGAGAGTGGTGGTGGATGGCTCATTTTCAACCTGGAGGGATGTGGGCAGTGGGGTTCCCCAGGGCTTGGTCCTCAGGCCTGCCCTGTTCAATATCTTCATTGGCAACTTGGACGAGGGGGTGAAAAGCACCTTGTTCAAGTTTGCAGATGACACTAAGATGTGGGGAGAAGTGAGCACACTAAAAGAGAGGGACAGGCTACAGAGGTGGGTGGATGAGAATAGGATGGGTTTCAATACAGACAAGTGCAAGGTATTGCACCTGGGGAGGAAGAGCCAGCAGCATACCTACTGGCTGGGGAATTCCCTTCTCATCAGCACAGAGGCAGAAAAGGATCTTGAAGTCACTATTGATTCCAAGATGAACATGGGCCACCAATGTAGGGATGCAGTCAGGAAGGCTAACCACACCTTGTCATGCATCCATAGATGCATCACAAGCAGGTCCAGGGAGGTGATCCTCCCCTTCTATGCAACATTGGTCAGGACACAGTTGGAGTACTGTGTCCAGTTCTGGGTGCTGCACTTCAGGAGGGATGTGGATAGCATTGAGAGGGTCCAGAGGAGGGCCATTCACATGATCAGGGGGCAGCAGGGCAGGCCCTACGAGGGGAGGCTATGGGACCTGAACCTGTTCAGCCTCCACAAAAGAAGGCTGAGAGAGGATCTGGTGGCCGCCTATAAACTTGCCAAGGGGGACCAGCAGGCAATGGGAGAATCCCTGTTCCCCCAAGCACTACCGGGAGTAACTAGGAATAATAGCCATGAGTTGACTGACAGTAGATTCAGGCTAGACATCAGGAGGCACTACATCACAGTCAGGGTGGCTAGGAGCTGGAACCAACTTCCAAGGGAAGTGGTGCTCACCTCTACCCTGGGAGTCTTCCAAAGGAGGCTAGACAATCACCTAACTGGGGTCATTTGACCCCAGCATTCTTTCCTGCCCATGGCAGGGGTTCGGACTTGATGATCTGTTTAGGTCCCTCTGACCCTACCAACTATGAAAATATTTTCTGCTCCAAATTGTGCCCCCATGAAACATTTAGCCTAGAGAAAAATCAGATGACACCTATCAACAGAGGAAGTGCTACTTTTCTGACTTCACTAGAAAACTGTACCTTGTTTTAGAAATTATGGCAGCTGTTCACTAGTCCCAAAATATGCAACTCTCTTCATTTCACCCATGCAGAGGAGTCAGGTAGCAACCTGAAGATCTTCTTGCATACATTAGGTATCATGTTAGTTTGAAAGTTTGACATGTCTGCAGTGGCATATATTGAGGTGTTCTCTGCACTTCAAGGTAGAAATGCACGGGGGGGAGAGAAAGGTTTGACCCTGGGAGATCCTGGGGTCAAAAACCAGCATGAAAAAAAATGGAGTGGTACGCATGGGAGCAACACATGCCACCCAAAACCAGCCACAGTCCGGATGCCAGCCAGGTTTGAAGCAGCAGAATCACTGTGACTACAGCTCCCTGAGGCCCCTGGGATCCCAGGTGAGGCTGCTGGAGCTAGCATAGTACTGTATCCAGCCTTCCCTAACCCACTTGGGGTAACCTGCAGTGCACCAGAGGGTGTGTGGGGCAGGTGTTCCCTGGGGACAAGTAGCAGCAGCACAAGGTATGCCACTGTTTCTTGTCCCCAAGGAAACAAATGTCCACACTCATGTGGACTGGGTGTCTTAAATTATGCCATCTGAAGTAAGGGTTTTCTTGAGCTATACTAACCAACTTAAGTTTGCCTAACTTCTAATTGTTCAGGGACAATCAAATGAGAAATTCACAGTTCTCCAGTATCCCAAGTGGATTATCCTAGGCACCACCCCCACCAATGCCAGTCTGCACAGCAGATCATTAGCAGGTGAGTGGGGAGGGGATTTGCTGGGCTTCAGGGGAAATGGGGTAGTGGGGTCAAGTGGGAGAGGAAGGTGGGAAACTGCTAGGCTGCTGGGATGGGGCTGCACACACATCACTGAATCATAGAAGATAAGGGTCAGAAGGGACCTCAGGAGCTCATGTAGTCCAACCCTCTGCTCAAGGTAAGGCCATCCCCAACTAAACCATCCCAGACAAAACTTTGTCTAGTCTGGTCATAACAACCTGCAAGGATAGAGATTCCACCACCTCTCTGGGCAACCTGGTCCAGCAGTTTACTACCCTCCTAGTAAGAAAATTCTTCCTAACATCTAACCTAAACTTCCCACACCCATTTCACAGCACAATACAATACAACACAATGTAACATATATGTGCATGCACACACACACACGTGCGCACACGCGCGCACACACACACGCGCATGCACAGCTGTTGGCTGCAGCCTGCACATTCAGAAATGGCCCCTCCTCTGCTGTTGCCTCCATGTCCCAGCTGTGCTGCTCAGTGGCAGCCTGGGGATGGGGGTATGTGTGCTAAGGGCTGTGCATGGGTGTGTGTGCTGTGCTATGCTGATGGGGGCAAGCATGCTATGATGGAGGTGTGGTTGCTGCTAGAAAGCCAGCAAGCAGGGCAGACAAAGAGTAGACTTGTCAGCTCCTAACCATGCCCCTGCTTACCGGCCCTCTAAAGGCGGCTCAGAGCTGTGCACATTAGGGCTAAATACATGTGGACCCAATCTGCTCCCTACCCTCCAAGACCTGAGCCAGCAGGCGGGGAAGGGGGGGAGGAGAGAAGGGCTGTGCAGCGGGGGGAGGAGGGGCTGCACAGCAGGGTGGGCTCCACCCCTGCCCACCTAGTCATGCAGGGAGAAAACAGTATTTTCTGTCTTCGTTCTGTGACAGCCTAAGGGTGGGTTTGGGCTGGTGCTCACCCACAGCAGACAAGCACCAGCTGAGACCAACAGGCCACCCAACAAGGGGTGAATGTGACCTAACTTGAGTTGCGATGGGATCTGGTACAGACGTTTGATTAAGTGCTATTACCTAAGGTGATTTAGTCTGATACTACATCCACCCAAGTCTATTTTAGAGCAAGATCTGACATTTTTAAAGCACTCTATGTGTACCATTTTTAAAGTGTTCTATGAGTTCAGTTTCAGCTGTAGAGTGCTTTCTGAGCACTTATCGCACAATAAGTGTAATGTCTGTACCTAGCTTAGAAGGTTTAACCCTGAACATACCACTGCTCCCAGCATGTACTAACTTTAACAAGATTTAACATTTCTTAATGTGAGCAGGTGATAATTGTAATGTGTTAAGTGCACCCTATGTAAAACTTAATTATCTAAGAGTAATTGCATGACTCTTAGTTTTCTCTATGATAACCTTAAAGAACAATATAGTATTATTGTATTGTAATTTTCTTCCAGTGAAATACTATAGTGTTCTTCCTTTTCCTGTGTTAATACTTTGTCTTCCAGGATGAGAAACAGCACGATAGAAAGTCTTCAATTTCCTACAGCTCAGGAGACTATGATTTCCATCTCAAACATACATAAAATAAACCATTTTGTACATATCAGGTATATCTCAATATAAACCACCATCTGCCATAAGACTGTATTGTTTGTTGTTCTATTTAGGGCCACATCCATAGTTCTGTATAGTTCTGCAATATGAAAAGGAACATCTGTATTAATAAGCAGTACATAAAGTCAGATATGCAGTTTTTTATGTGCAATGTCATTAAACAAATGTAGGTGAAACTAATTTAAATAATGTGTTAAACACCTGCAGGGTGGAAGCAGCTATCTACAAACTACATTGAATGAGTTTGACCCTACTTATCCCCCCTTTCACAACAGTATCTGCATGGAACTAATCAGAGAGGTAAAATATTCAGGTCTGTTTTGGTTTTGAACATTTTTGAGTGTATTCCTTCTTCCAGAAAAGGAGAAATAATTAAAAAGAGTTCAGGGTAAAACAATTTATAGCCAAAAGTACCAAATATCCTATATTTTGTTAAATACAAATATGAATATGGCAGGAAATTAGCAATTAAAATGCACATTACCCCTTACCACGCAGTCCTGAAACACATAGGGCATGTCTATATGTGCAATTAGTGCACATGAATAAACTCCAAAGCTGAGCTTATTGCTCTGGAGTTTTTAGCTCCTAGGCATGCTGTTTGAACACATGCCCAGGAGCAATTAGCTGCACAGCAATCAGCTTTAGAGTTTATGTGCAGTACATGAAGCCCAGTTAGAGCATCCCTGCCTGGCAAGGAGCCCCAGGGGTCAGCCTGCCAGCCCAGGGCTGCTCTGGCTAGGCTCAATGTGCTGCAGAGGGCCTGGCTGGGACATCAGGGTGCTTCAGTGCTGGGCTAGCTGGCAGGCAGTCCCTGCTCTGAAGTACTCTTCTGCTTTAGCCAGCCAAAGCAGCATCTACATGTGCACTGCTGTGCAAAAAAACCTCCATAACTCCACAGCAGGGTAGTACTTTTATTTATGTGTACTACCCTGCTGCAGAATTTATTAATTTCATGCATTGTAATAGGGCCACATGTGTAAACCCTGAGACTTTTACTACATAGCTATTTAGTCAGATCTACAAGAAACATCTTGTGTAGATGTGCCCAGTTACTTGCCCAAATTATATCACTGGTCCAAACTTAATGTTACCACCTTAAATCTGGAAGTCCAGAGTAAATGGAGGAAGAATATGCAGTGAAACAAGAAAGCAGCCTGTCTAAAGAGCAAACCCTTAATTTGAAAATTAAATTAGTTTAAAATTAAATGGAATATTACAAAGAATGGAAACAAGATCATATTACTAAGCATGAGTATCAGAGGGTGACACAGGTATGAAAGGAGGATATCAGAAAAGCAAAGGCCTAGACAAAAACATCTAAAAAGGAATGTAAATAGCAATACAAAGAGCATTCTACAAGTATATTAGAAGATAGAGGAAAGCAAACGGAAGTCTAGGCCCCTAATGAGGAGAGCATTCTAATAATGAATGATGTGGAGAAGGCTGACATATTTTTTAAATATCTTTTTTATTTGATTCTTCATGAATAAGATCAGCTGTCAAATTATGATTACAAGTGTCAATAGGGGATTCTAAGAAATAATAAGCCTAGAGTAGGTAAAGAATAGGTTGGAGATGACTTAGAGAATCTGGATGTTTTTAAGTCAACAGAACTGGAATACTCATAAAGTACTTAAGGAATTAGCTGAGATAGTCGAAGAGCCGTTAGATATTTTTACGGTGAATGCCTAATAGAAGATGAGGCCTCTGGAGACTTAAAAAGGGAAAGTATAGTACCAGTACTCTTTTCTTACATATGCCCAAAAGGGAATTTAAAGAATTCTAGGAATGTAAGTGACATTTTTAGCACATACTCGAAGTTCAGGTTTCTATTCCTCAAGTTGTATGGGGAATCCATACTGATTAGCAGGGATCCTGTTATTCTCTGATTTAAAATAAAATCATCAATTTTCAGTTTAAAAAAGTAACCCCAAATCCACATTTTTCTGTGATCAAAATGAAATGCCACTACATATATATCTGCTATTCCCTGCTCCCCCCCCCCCCCCCCCGCCTTCCCCCTATGACCCAGCATGGCAAGAAGCAGAGGAGCCATGCAGAAAACCTCCTTGCTGCTTCTGCCCTCCCCCCGTCCCAGTGACGTGGCTGCAGTGAGGGCAGTGACATGGGGATGCACCCCCCAAAGCACTGGCAAGTGCTAGAGGCACATTGACTCGACAGCGGGGGGAGCTCACACCAGCAAGGAACCCCCGTGTGGCCCCGCTGTCCCCAGCTTTGATGAGTCATGTCCACTGCCTCCAGAGGCCCCAGGGAAACAGGGTGGGAGCTTGAGACCGCAGTCTGTCCCTGCCCCAAGTACAGATCTAGGGGGTGTGGGTCTCCTCTGCCCCCCAGGAGTGCAAGCAGCAGTGGGGAAGCAGCCCTCCTTCTCCCCTGAATGAGCCACCCATGGCCCTATCCTGCTCCCCGGTGAGGGCCTGCAGCTGTGCATTGCAGCCCCAGGCCCCAAGCCCAAAGTCCAACCCAGCTGGGAAGCAGCCTCAGACTGTGCCTGCCCTGGGTACAGATCTGGGGGGGCATGGGTGCCCCTTGCCCCCTGGGAGTGCACACAGCAGTGGGGAGCTGCCCCACCGAAGCACGCAGCATGGGGGGAGTGGAGGCAGGGGTCTGTGGACCTGGGTCCATACCCCTGGCAGTTGGGGGCCCTCTCCAGCAGGACTGGGGGAGCAGGGGCTGTGGATGTGGGCAGCAACAGGGCTGGGGGGAGGGTGAGGGGAGGGTTAATTTTAATCATGGATTTTGGGGGTTTTAGCAGAGAATTTGAGATTTTTTTTTATCAGGGAAAACCAGGATCCCTGATTATGACCCTCACTTTAGATTTTTTTTTCTCCAAGTGATATAATTTTTGTGCAGTGAAGAGAGCTAAATATTTTATTCCAATCTTTCATTGAATGCATTATTTGAAAATTTAGTCAGCCTGTCCTATTCAACTTTTTAAACTTGGTGAATAATGGGAGAAAAGTTGATTAATTTATTTTAAAACCCACAAAAATCATTAAATATGTTATTTTATGAATACTATAATCACCTTAGACATTTTTTTCAGGCTTTGAGGCATTAAAATAAATTTCTTGCTCTTGTCATGTTTCATAGTACTATGAATGAGTTCAGCGCAATCACCAGTACCAGTATTTTCTGAATGTTTCAAAGCTCAGGCATAGCCACTATACCAATATTTAAATATTTATTTTTAAAGATTTAGCAGTGTCCACTTCAACAGTATTTTCACTTTGATATAGTGGAGTGGCTTGTGTGTCTCTGTAACCCTGAGAGCTATGTCAGTGGTAGCTTGATATAGCTCCCAGAAAGACTTCCTGTGCTGAATAGGTCTAAAGGTAGAAACCAGACAAAGAATAATACTCTGGTCCTTCAGGTTGGTAGTTGGGAATAAGGCTAGGAACCTCATTTCAAGCATATTAACAATCTTATTAATTCATAAGAACCTGCAAGTCAAGTATGCATGGAATTTTTGCCTGAGTAAGGAAGATATCCTAATTTCCCCGCACATATGAATTAGGAGATAAAGATGGAAAATCCTGTCTCCTACAAGATAAATCCAAAATAAATAGTATCAAACATCCATTACATTCCAATCTTGTCACCCAACTTACTGAGACTACTTAATGAACCTCCAATGAGTTTCCATGGACTCTTTCTAGTTCATTTGCCTGTTCTTTTAGTTTTCTGGATTACATTGAAAATTATGCCCATCAGTGGGTTACTTAAAACACCCTTGCATTATACAAATCATATTAAATAAATCTACTAGGGATCTAGCTAACAGAACGCTTATTTCATCTGATCTGCAATGGCTGGCAAACCTTAACCATTTATATATGGAAATGCTAACTACTATTAATGGGGAAAAATCCTAAAGCACAAATTCTCTTTCTCTAGGCTCTCTTATCTTCCAGAGGTTAATATCAAGTGAGATCTTAAAGATTTCCTCAGATCTTACAGCATGACAGTTAGGCGTAAAGCTAGCAACCTCATCGTATGAAAAAAACCCTAACATTATAGAACCAAAATTAGACCCTCAGACAAATGTGCCATTTGGAACTTGGAATGTTATCAATCTGTATACCACTGGAGATTTAAGGTGTTTATTAGCAGAAATGGTGATAAACTATCCAAGAAGTAAGATGGTCTTCTAAGATGGCAGAGATGCTAGGCCAGGAAACTATACACTGTAGTGTAATAGATACACAACAATTGAGTACAGGGTTTATAATGGAGAACAAATACCTCACTTCAATCAAGAAGATGGAATTTATAAAAACAAAACAAAACCCAAAAAACCCTATCACATCTGCAATTATCAGGAAGATAGTGTGACATCCAGTAGGCTAATGTCTATGTCCCTGCAGAAGGTAAAGAGGAAGACATCAAGAGTGATTTTAGAAAAAATTATAGTTCCTAAAATCTAGCATCCTTGTGTTGCTGAAATTCATCCACTTTTGTAACACAATGGGTGCATCTATGCGAGACACTTAACTTTGCATTAGCAAAGTAATGATGTGTATCTACACGTGCATACGCTTACTTCACAGTAAACCTCCCTAACGCAGAGTAAATTTGCTACCTGCTGCAAATGCAAGAAGCAAATTTATTCAGCATTAGTAACAGCACCATAGTACTTGTGTAGATGCCTAACCGGGAGCAAAATCTTCATGTTCAATTGCAAACATGCCAAGCAGTTCCAGGAAGAAGGAATGGAATTCCTTTCTCTTTGTCTCTCTCATCTATCTGCCTCTATACAGACATGAGATTGTCTGAAATAGTCAATGCTTGTCTTATGCCACAGCACTACTGTGGGTGATTCAGTGCTCAAGTCTCCCAGGTTTTGATGTTAATATCATATTTCTTCAGACTGGCTTCAGGATGTCCTTCAATCACTTCTGCCTGCCTATAGAGTAATGGACCTTTCATGAGAGTATATAACCTGTTTTGGGAGCTGGCTGTCTGGCATCCTTATAACATATCCTGTCCAATAGAGCTAGTGCTGTGGCTTTAATGCTGGTGTTGTTTGCTTGAGCCGGAACACTGGCAATTGCTTTTCCGTTTTTCTATGTAATAAGCAGGAATCCTGGTTTTCTCCAATTAAAAAAAAAAATCCCCGATTTTTGGATTTAAAAATGTAAACCAAAATCCATATTTTTCCATGATCAAAATGAAACACCATTATCTATCTATCTATCTATCTATCTATCTATCTATCTATCTAGTAGTGATGTTTCATTTTAATTATGGAAAAATGTGGATTTTGGGTTCCTTTTTTAAATCTGAAAATTGGGGATTTTTTCTTCTTTTTTAACAGAGAAAACCAGGATCCCTGGTGATTAAGGAAGATATTCCAAAGACATTGCTGAGGGTACATTCCAAATCTTTCAGATCTTTCTGATACATTCTTTAGGTTTCATAACTGTACAACAGGATAGGGATGACAACAGCCTAGTATATGTGATGTTTGTTTTGGGTCCTGAGATCATGACCAGTGAAGACACAAAGTCAGACTATATTTCACCTTCTGTACAAGAAATATCACAGAACTGTTTGCTCTTACAAGGTTTGCCTATAACACAAAAGGAAATTAATAATGTAAACACAACTTAAAAAAAATATATTTAATAGTAATTTAAGTAAAAGCTACAAGGTATAAAATCCACTAATATTTTCTTGTTGGAAAACTTTCTCAGTCTCTGTTGTGTATACAATGCAAATTAATAGAGTAGAAGAATGATTTATTGTATCTGCATCATAATATTATGCTAAACCTTTTTTTTTTGCTCATTATAGAACACATCTGCATTCTCTTTCCTGTAATCTTCTTAGATATTATTTATGTTTCAGTAGCATCTACAGCCCCAGTTATAAACAAGACTCTTGTTATTTTAGGAGATCCACAAATATGGAAAAAAGGCTGTTTCTTGATGCAAAAAAGTTTGAAATATAACTTATCTGTTCTGTGGCTCAAAATACATAAATGTTATCTATGTTCTTTAACCTGGGACAATGTTATTCAAATACAAAACCTTCAGTCATGTCAACAAATAGAATGCTTAGTCTATGTCTTCTACCTAACAAGACTAGCTTCCCTTACTTTATAGGCATCACTGCATACACAAATCAGACCTATAGATTACTGTAAGACACTTATGTTTGTGAAGCAAGTTTGTTCAACCTTATGCTGGCCAGATATGACCTCTGGTGGCTTATTATCTGTCCCAATGAGACTTGCAATGTGTTTATGAGGAGGTCCACAGACCATGGCCCTGCATACCATATCTGTCAGGGAGGTTCAGGGCCTAATTCTAGTGCCCAGAGCCAGGCAGAGGTGTTATGGGATCCGAGAACCTAATCCCTACATGTGGGACTGGGCAGAGGTGGCACAAAGTCCTGGGGCAAAATCCTAGTGTGCAGAATCTAGCAGAGATGATACAGTCATGGGGCTCCACGTCCTAGCATATGGGGCTAGTAGAAGCAGCATAGGTCTTGGGGCGATGGTTGCAGAGCATGGGGTGAGTTAGAGGTGGTGTGGGGCCCTGGGACCCCAACCCCCATACACTGGGCTGAGAAGAGGCAATGAAAGGTCCAAGAGCCCTGATCCTGGTGTGCAGGACCAGGAGGGAGCAATGCACTCCAGATCTCCACATCTGGGGCCAACCCTAGGATTCAGGGTCTGATCAGGCCCACAGACCAGCCTCATACCACTCACGGGACAATGCACTGCATGGCCAAAAGGTTGAACCACCACTGTTATAGAACAATAGTCTTTCTCCCACCTGAGTTAGAATTTGCAAACATTTATTCATTTGAATGTTTTCATTCTCCCATTAATTGTGGTATAATCTCAATGCAAAAGGATTAATCAGTAGGTAAATGTTGTATTGTCTTGGTTTAGACTGCTCAGGGGAATAGTGATCCAAACAGGTTAGGATAAAATAAATAGGTGTTTTATTAGCATGCTTTTCAAACACACACATTTCCAGGAAGAACAGAATAAACACAAAACAGCACTTTATATCATCTCTACTAACTCCTTCCACTAGTTGTGTAATGAGTTATTGCACACCCATTCCACCTGTTCTACTGCCCAGAATATAGAACATGGTTGTCCATAGCATGGTGCTATAGCTGTAGGGTGGCAGGCTGGGATAAGTGACTGTGCTGCTCAGGCCAACAACCCAGATTTGAGGTTGTGGCCTGACATCACCCCCTACCTAATGGGAATCCCTGGGTGGGGCTCTGGTTCAGATTTATCTTGGTGGTCTTCAACCAGTAATGATAGATACCAGGGAGGGTATTGAATAAGGGACAGAGAATATTCATTCAATATTCTTCCACTAAAGTATCAACCCTTGCCACTCTCACATACAGTCTACTGGGCTAGATGAACCATTGGTCTGACCCAGTATGGAACTTATGTTCTTACTGGCAGTGCAGGAATACACACACTTGAGACAGAGTTTGAAAGGGATCTGTATTACATTTCTGCAATGTAGTGTATTTAGCTAAGGGCATGTCATGTGGCATGTCTCTTCAGCACAGACAGGAGGTTGTATATGCATGTCCTTCAACTCTTTCCCCGTTTGGATGCTACTTCAGTTACATTCCTGAATACAGGGCCATAACAACAAACTTTTTCCCCAGTTCATTATTGCTCTCCCCTCCTTTACATTTATAAGATGTTGTATAGATATATAAAATGTTGTAGTAGAAAGACATGAAGAATGTACAGTACAGCATAAAATGTCTTATAGTGATTTCAATTAAATTATTTACAATTTTCCTTTACAGGAAAATAATAAATAGATAATTTTCCTGCTTAGGAAAGCTACAGTAATGTTGGATCATGAAATATAGTTAAATTAAGGGATGTTTTAAATTGTCCCATATATTTCATCAGTCATCTGGTATGAAATCAACATTGAGTTGCTTCATTCCTCTTACTAACAAAAGCAAATCCTCTTCATTCCTTTCTCTTTCTCCCTCTCTCTCTCAAAAAAAACAAAAACAAAAGGTTTGGCAGATTTTTTCTTTGTAAACACAGGCTGCTTTTGTTCATGGTTTTGGTGCCCTCCTGAAATTTGTGATCGTTTGTAGAAGTGGAAGAAGAACATTTTTATGTTCTTCAAATTAATGAGACATTGGAGACAGCTAGTGAGAATTCTTGAAATACTTGCAAAGCAGTTACTGGAGGAGATATAAAAACAAGAGAAAAAATAAGATTCTGGACAAATTGCTGCACTACAGAACTACATTGTATTGTTAATTTTCAATTATGTTTGGAATCTTTTCCTACAAACCTTCAAGTTTTAGTTTAAGGCTGAATGTGATCTTTATTTTTTTCCCAAAAGTATACCAAGTATTCACTATTGTACATGAAAATGTGCTAATATGAGCAAAAAAGCACAGGTAGTAAGTAATTTTCTTGAAAGGATCCAAGAGTTGCACT
Source organism: Alligator mississippiensis (assembly GCF_030867095.1). NCBI lineage: Eukaryota > Metazoa > Chordata > Crocodylia > Alligatoridae > Alligator > Alligator mississippiensis. The sequence continues at coordinate 382,954,384 of NC_081824.1, forward strand.
AGGACCATATTCTTTGATTTTATGTCTTAAACATGGGGGTTGAAGATAACAGAAAAATAAAAATACTTGAGATGTTTCTCACAGAAATTTATATTTCTGTGAAAATTGCACTTCTGCAAAGGAGGATTGCTTATCTCCTTCCTTCACCATCATGAAATATTGCTTGCTACTATCCTGTTTTACTTTTCTCCTAAATGGTTTTCCACAAACAAGGCTGCTTTATTTTTCTAATTTATCTAGAAATGTAACAAAAAATATAACAAAACGAATTAATACATTTTGTTACATCAATTACTACTATGACTATTTTAACATAATATGATGATATATTATGTTTGGATTAAAGAACTGTCTTCCCATCCTCTTCCCTGGGTTCAGCACCACCCAGCCCCCCAACCTGGGCCTAGCCCTGCTGCTTGCCCTGGCTCCATGTGGGCGTGGAACCGCAGCTGCCTGCAGGGGGCCCAGGACCATAAACCAGCCCTGGACACCACTGGCCAGAGAAGGAGCCAGCTGCTGTCTCCCCTGGGCTAGCCCCTCCCTACCACCCCCGCAACTACCATATTCACCATGGCATGTGTACCCATGAGGGAGTGGCCAGAGGCCGGGGTGCTGGATGCCTGTCCCTGGGCTCTGCCTCATAGTTGCCCCACCCCATGGCCTCCCACCTCAGGATGGCATACAAAGGACCTTATGCAAACTTTTCACAAGAAAGGCGGTGTTTTATTGTTGGTGGGTGGGGTAGGTGGTGGAGGGACTCTGTTTGTTGGGGAGAGAGAGAGGAGGGGGTCTCTCTTTGATGGGAGGGGAATAAAAACTTGATCTTTTGAGATGTGTCTGCAGTGAACATGGTGCTGGGGCTAGGCAGAGGGATGGGGGATCCATGGGCAGCAGTACAAGTGGGCTAGAGTGGGGAATGCTATAGGAGATGGTCAGCTAGCACCTCCTACACCTGGTGCCCTGGACCCTGCTGGTGGGTGTGTGGCTCTCCTGGAATCTTAGTGGGGTGGGCTGTTGCTGCCACTACTGCTGCAGGTGGCACTCCTGCTGTCAGGTGTCCACTGTGCTCTGTACCTCCTCCACCCAGGTCTTTGAAGAGCTCTCTCCGGGCCTCACAGGTGTTATACAGCACACAGGCTGTAATGATGATCCAGGGGAGGTTGTTTTTGGCAAACAAAAGATAGATGTGAGGGTGCCCCAGCATCCGTTCAGATAGCCAAAGGCACACCCCACCAGTGCATGAGTCCAGCCCAGGAAGTGATTAACGTGTGCCTGGCAGGGGTCCAGGTAGCCAGTGTAGGGCAACATGAGCCAAGGCAGGAGCAGGTAGGTGAGTTCCTTACTGAGCAGAGGTCCTGATAAAAAAAAAAATCTCAAATTTTCAGTTATAAACCCCGCCATCCACATTTTTCCATGATTAAAATGAAACAACACTTATATCTATATATACTAGTTAAACCCACATTCACTCTTGAAGATTATTTTGAATTTTTAAATTTTTTTTTATAAACTTTTGCCATAATCATCATCATCTTCACTTTGTGGTTTATGCCTCATTTCCTGTTCCAACTTCAAAAGCTTTCAGACCATCATTTCCATCTAGTTCCTTCTCAGTTGTAGACTGTAATTGAAATGTATTATATGGGTGAGCTACCAACACCCTGCACTACCCCCAGCCTGGAGGACCAGACCAGAGGCCCTTTAGCCAATATTTTCACAGTTCCCTGGAAACCTTCATGGCACTTTAACAACATGGTGAACATTATTAGATGCACTGTTACTGGTATCAAGCCAACAATGAACCTTGAGCAAAGCGTTTACTGAATGGCTCTTCATCGTTATATCACTATGAATTGTACGTAGGCCAGGGCAGGCAAAATATGGCCCACTGGCCAGATTCAGCCTGAAAAGCATCTGGCCCGTGGGGCCCACCAGCAAATCGTGCCCTACTTAGCCCTTCCACCCATGAGGGAGGGAGCCAGGCAACCGTGTGTACATGCAGCCCCAAAAATGTACCGTATTGCCTGGCTCCCATCTTCATGGGAAGAAGGGTTCATCTGGCCAGCATGCAACTTTTATCTGTGGCTGCTGCTGCCACAGCCCCTGGGACCTGCTTGCTTCCCCAGTCTCCTGTTGGCTCTGGGCAGCAGGTAGGGAAGCAGCAGGGGTAGGGCTGCAGCTGGGAGAGAGCCCAGAGTGTGAGGCTGGGGCTGGTGGCAGCACAGAGCCCATACCAAGGGGGACAGCGGGTGGCAGCACCATGGAGCTGGGGTGGGCAGCATGTAGGTTTGAGGGGGGGTGGGGTGTGTGGGGACCCCTCACATAACCCCCATAGCATGTAGCCCCAGCAGGCAGTGGCAGCAGCAGCAGGTGGGGCACCACTCGGGGTGCAGGCACCCAACAGAGCACATCTCCAGCCAGCAGTGCAGATTGCAGTGAAGGGCATAGCCTCTACATGGCTGCCTGTATTGCCAGCATTCCCTGCCAGTCGTGCAGAGCCCCTGCACTCACACAGCAAGGAGGGAAGCCCCACATACTGGAGCCAGGTGTCTTACCTGCCAGGGCTGCACAGCACTAGAGAGAAACTTCTTTGAGGCTTTGAGGCTCCAAAGCTAGGTGCCTTTCCTGCCTGGAGCTTCCCTCCCCTGCAGCGGGGAAGGCAGCCAGCTCCAGCACCTGAGGCTTCTCTGGTGCTGCGCAGCCCCAGCAGAGAAGACATCTGACTCCAACACATGGGGCTTCCCTCCCTGCTGTGCTAGTCCAGGGGCTGCATGTGAGTGGCAGGGAGTGCTGGCAATACAGGCAGCCACATGGAGACTGAGCCTTTTGCTGCAATGTGCAGCACTGGTTGGAGCCGCAACCCACTGGGCACCTGTGCACTGAGCACCCCACCTGCTGCTGCACCATGAGGGGAGTATGGAGGGGGGGTCCCTACACCCTCTCAAACCTTTCTTACACCCACACCCTTCCCCCACAATCTCTCACATATACACAACTCCCTAACATACCTCATGCCCCGCCACACACAGCCACACCCTCTCACAACTTCCCACATCCTACCATACCCCTGCATCCCACCATACACACCACACATATCACTCACACCACTCACAACACACCACAAAGAGATAAGGGAAGGATTTCTGGTGGCAAGGGTCAGGGGTTAGGGGGTGGGACTTCTGATCCCAAGATGGCAACAAGGTGGTGGGACAACTGTCAAGGGGTGGAGCAACTCATGCGGCCCTCAACAGCTCACCTACTTGTTAAGCGGCCCTCCACCCAAAATAATTGCCTGATCCTGGTATAGGCCAACAGATCTGGCTTCCAGAATAAAAGATTCAGTTTATATAGATTATATATTAGTGGCATTTCATTTTAATCATGGGAAAATGTGGATTTTGTGTTGTTTTCTAACCAAAAATTTTGGATACTATTTTTTTTTTTTAATCAGAGAAAACAAGGATACCTGCTGATGAGGAGGGGTGGGAATATTACAGTGCCTAGTGGCAGGCCTGGAACCCCCATCATGAATTACCCACTCTCCACCATGTCCAGCAGTCCACGGTTTTAGAAGATGCGGGCCTCATGGGCACTGCTCACTCATCTGGTGCTCATGTGCATGAAGGCCCTGCAGTAGTCCACAATGGCCTGGAGCACCATAGAGTGAAATCCCCTCTGGCTGTAGTAGGGGTGGTCTTGGTGAAGCAGGCATGTGACCAGGATGTGGGTTTCACCCAGGGCCCTGATTCACTGGGGGAATCCCAAGCTACAGAATGCTTCCACCACCACCAGGGAGCATGGTGTCTGCTAGCACATCCTGAACGGTATCACACACCTCCAGGATGGCTTCCCCAGTAAGGATTTGCCCACACCAAACAGTTAGCCTAGATACCACAGTCTGGTGGTCATGGGCAGCTTCAGCAGTGCAAGGACCATGCAGGTGTCCACAGGGAGAAGAGGCCAGGTGGGGCCCAAACTGCTCAAAGAAGTCGCAGAAGGTGGCTTGGGTCATGCAGAAAGCCTCCAGTCACTGCTCATTGTCACAGGTGTGCTAGGCAATATGCCATCACCAATCCTGGCTGCCTCAGAGGGCCCCAAAGCAGAAGGCCCGGAGGCCCAGGAGGGCAATGGCAGCCCTTGCGGTGGCATCCTGGAGCCTGGAGGTGTTGCCCCTGCTGGCCTGGCCAGGCAGACAAAGTGGAGGTCACGAGTGCAGCAGGGGCCCTGGAATGGTATGTGGTAGCCTGGCAGGTGGTCACTGTGCATGGGGGAGTCAGGAGGGGTGAGATAGCAGGGTTAGTGTGGGGATAGCAGGGCTAGTGTAACATCCAGCATGAGCCCAGGGCACTGGTTGTTACTGTCAGGGGCAGGGTCTAGAGCAGCTAGATCACGGGGAGGCACAGGTGGGGAGGAGAGCACTGCCATGTGCTGTCTGCACCGGGCATGCTGCTTTTGGCCAGGGAAGTGGGTGGCCAGACAGCAGAGAGCAGTGCTGCCTTTTGGAGAGAGCTGCCAGCAGCTGGTAGCTGAAGCCAGAGCCTGGAGCTCTCCCTGGTGGCAGTAGAAAACTATTGTAGGGTCCCAGCAAGTGTGAGCAGATTGGCAGCAAATCTGCCCCCACTTTTCTGCATGTGTAGATGCTTGCCCAGCATCATTTACTTGCAAGAAATTTACTTATAAGTAAACTGGTGCTGCATCAAATGCACATGTAGACACTCTTGCTAGCTGTTAACTAACTCCAGTGGTGCCACAATCTTAACCAAGTGGCAGCCCATTTCAAGGTAAAGCATGTTGCAGTTGAAGCAGAGAATAGAGAACAGAGGTAGGAAAAGGAGAGGAATCCCAGCCTACAGTTTACTTTCCACTGCAGATTTGTAACATTTGTAGACTGATCTGTGGTTCAAGGATTGGTTGCTTGGGTCACCACAAGACCCATCAGTGAACAGTTGTAGAGATTATCCTCAAATTAAGGAATTATTAACAAAATGATGAATTGCATGAATTTTTTATTTCCACTAGAGCTGGTTACAAGTTTTTAATTTTTTTTAAATTGTAATATAACGATGATAAAAAATGGAAAATCTTTTTTTAAAAAGGGTTGTTTTTTATTTTTTTTAAATGATTTTGAAATATATAGTGTCATTTTATAAAATCTTTTCAAGTTATGTAATGTTGAAAAATTATTCTAGAGTATCAAAATATTACAAATGATTGTTCCTCAAATCAGTATACTGGTGTTTATCATCTTTTCTTTTTCAAAGTATCAGAGCATTTTCATTACAATTTATCAGGAGACACCAATCAAGATAAAATGTTTCAATCAGTACCAAGCAGCTGTTGCAGTTTCCCCTACTGAATGTAAATATTCTATTAAGGTATTATATTTTTTAATATCTCACAATATGAGTTGTTAATTGTACTAAATAATGGGACATGTCATATCATACATGATTACTAATTGTGTCATGGATTACTGTTGAAACACAAAAATGGATTCAAGCAAAAATAAAATTTCAAAATGAAATCTTGAAAAACTTTTTTCAATACCAGATAAATAACATGAATATGATCCACAGTTATTTTAGAAGCTTTTGCTTATTTTAACAAAGAGCAGAATTTATATAAAATGTGTATATATATTTTTAATGGGTTAACAAGTTCAATGCCCATTAATAAAACAGAAGAAATATACCTTTTTAGAGTGGACTGGGATTATAATCTTGAAGTTAGATGTGTACTCTTTTGTTCTACTCATGGGAAAGACTTAGAGGTGAAATAGGATTTCACCAGTAGAACTAAATAATTTACAAACAAAGAACATAAAATAATTCCTGACATTTGACATGCCAGAGCAATGTTGTTCTTGGCATGAAGCATTGGTCACTTCCTTAATTACCCCCCTTGGAAATTTAGTTTACCTCTCTAACTAAAATAAGTTTTCAGCCCTTGCAGTGTAGTGGAAATCCAAATTCAAATAAATAATGTTTTGTCAATGTCCTAGCCTAGATCATATACCCACCTATATACAATTTCTAGATTTTCAAAAGTGATTGTGAGCTTGCAACTCCTCTTGAAAATGATAGTACCTTTTGGACAATGAACACATTGGAAAATCTGGCTGCTTCATAAGGTAGATTCCTACATCCTTCAGTTGATTAATATGAAGGAGAATTGGGTGACTTAAATGAAAAAAAGCTTGAAAAGCTAGCCATACAAGGAGAGGTTAAAGGAAATAGGTATGTTCAGCTTATGGAAAAGGCACTTAAGTGGGTATATGATAGCAGTCTGCAATTATCTAAAGGGTTGATAGAAAGATGAGGGAACACCTCTGAGGTGCAGAAAGCAGGTCAGAGACCAATGACTTGAGGTTCAAGCAAAATAAGGTTAGATTTGATATTTGGAAAAAAAAAAAAAAAATCACTGTTAGAACAGTAAGACAATAGAATAGAATGTTTAGGAAAGCTGTGGTATCTCTATCCTTAAAGATATTCAAGAAGAGGTTGGATAGGCATTGGTCAGGGATGACCAAGCTATGCCTATACTATACTATAGGTATTCCCCATGCTACTGGGATTTTCTGCTTTTTGCATGGCACCAAGAAGGATTTTTCCCCTCCTGTTACTACACATTTTTTCCTTCCTCAGACAGAGGGAACAGAAAAAGGCTGTTGACTTCAATGGAAACTGGAGATCTTGACAGGGTGTGTCAACGCTCCTGCAGGGACTAAAATCTGGAAATTCCTGGTGAGAGGAAACTTCCACCCTCTCCACTCAGAGTCAGATTGGCTTGGGGTCAGGGAGGAATTTTACCCTATGGTCAGATTGGTATGGACCGTGTAGTTGTTTGCCTCCTGTAGCAGTGGTCATGGCCTTCTTTGGACCTCTTCCACACATCCTAACAATACTTGCATCAACAGGTCATTGGCTACCATTCTCCCCTTGCTTTATCTATGACATGTTAGGGTGCTATGCGTGTGGTTGTATGACAGGGTTACCCGTGTAGCTTTAGTTATAGGTTATACATGGATTTGTTTGTGATGGTTTGCATATAGATGATCTTGTCTCAGGCAGGAGGGTAAACTATATTACCTTCAGTCCTACTTTTCCATGATTCTAAGAAGCAGCAGCAGCAGCAAAAACTAAGGATTTGTTTATTCTTTTCTTTTCTATAAGTGATAATGGCTACTGAGGTAGCAATTGAAAGTTACCTCAACAAGGGAAAAACTGGATTCAAAAGTTAATGGATGGATCTTTGACTGGATAGCTCATGAAAGCTATTTCTGTATTCAGCATCATCTCAAGTAGCTCACATAACCTAAGATCCAAGTATCTGATCTACAGCTGGAGACAATGATGGTATTTAGCTAGAGATTTGAAGGCATGATGGAAGTAAAGAAGTGAGAAGACTGAACAGATATCTGCTGAACAAGTGGTTTAGGACCTGTAAACAGTTACCATACCAAGTCAAGGACAAACTGGGCTGCAGTGGGTAACATGGAGGAGAAACAGGAAGAATCATAAAGGTATCAAGAAAGAGAAGAAGAAAAAAATAAGAAGATAACACTAAAGAAGAATGAGAGGGTATGTAAGAGACAATGGAAAAGATCAAAATATAGTGTGATTTGTAGAAAGCAGGCAGAACAGAAGGGAAGCTGTCACTAGGAAAAGGCAGCACTCTATGACTGAAGACTAATTAAGAAAAATTGATAGGCCTGTCACCTAAGCTGATCCAGAGAATATATAAATTCCAGCAGCAAAGATAAAATGTGGAGCTTACACTAAAAGAGATATTGACAGGAGCAAGGAAAAGCCACTGACTATCTTACATATGTGACACTGCAATAAAATAAGTATTCCAAAAAAGATGTTTAAAAAGTGGGGATCTTTAATAGAATCCTTTTTCATTCCTAGAAAGAAAGTGTAGGCATGACAAGATAAAGAGCTTAATTAGAGATGGAAGTTGGGAAAGATTTACATAATCTCTGTTGCCTGATTTTATACATGGGAAGAGAGAAAAGTAAGGTAAATGAGGATATTCTATAGAGTTTAAGAAGATGGACAGCAAGAATACTGGAACTCTAATTGTTGATGAGTTCATTACTAGCCAGGCAATAATGTAGAGAAAGGGCTGTACTAAATTACTTTAGGAAACAAGGTGCAGCCAGTGAGAACCAACTGGGACTTCTTAAAGTATGCAAACCTATGCAAAAATTATTTTCCAAGCAAAGAAAAAACTTGTAGGAATGGATAAAAAAAAAAAAAATCTGACATCACCTCAAAAAAATGAAAAAAAAAATATATATATAATTTGGGAACAGGTTTAGCTCCCCAGCTGTTTCTACTTACCCAAGATCAGATTTTTTACAGATTATATATATGTCACGGCGGGGTCCTCACGGAGGGCCGTGATCTCCTTGAGGCCCTCTCACCGCGCTATTTCGGCCCGAGGGCACCCTCCATTCTCGCCCGCCACGTCTTGATGGAATATATAATAGGGAGGCTGCCTTGTGTTTCCTCGGGCCTGTCAACTCCTGGACCCCTCGTGGGTCTCCCCGCACAATGGGCGCTACCCAAGCACCCTAGCCTTATGGGCTATGCGTGGCTCCTACCTCCCCTGATACCACGCCCCAAGCCTCGCAGATGTAATGGACGTTGTCCGGTCTATATGCCCGTTTCCCAGGCCTCCTCTCTAATGTGGCCCACTTTGGGCTCCCTCTCTTGTGCCCAGCTTCTTGCTGGGACTCCCGTTTAGCCCACTCTGGGCCTCCCCTGCTGGTGCGGTTCCGCTTCGGGACCCTCTAGCGGGCCTCCGGTCCTATGGGCCAACCGCACGGATACCCTCCCTGACTCTGGCTCACCGCGCTGCTACTCCCTGCCTTCTCAGGGGCAACCGCAGCGCCCTGCCTTGGTCTGAGGGGTATTACCGCACTAGCCTACGGCCGGGCTCGCTATGCCCGTGCGCCCACACTGGGCTACTCAACAAAGCACAATGGCGTTCCCCCTCTCTGGGGCTCGCCGCGCCCACACTGGGCTACTCAATGATACACAATGGCGTTCCCCCTCTCTGGGGCTCACCACACCCACACTGGGCTACTCAATACTGTACAAGGGCGTTCCCCCCTCTCTGGGGCTCGCCGTGCCCGCACTGGGCTACTCAGTAATACCGCCCCTTTCCTGGGGCCGGGGGCTATGTTCCCCCACACGCAATCTGGGGTCTCAGTCCCCGTCCGCAACCTATGGGTTGCGCCCGCGACCCACTGGCCGCGCTTCTCGCCGCCAGTTGCTCACGCACTGGCATGCGAGCTGCGCCTTCCCTGGCGCTATGACAAATAATGCGCCCTCTTGGCGCTAGGGCACCCCACACTCTCTGGGGTCCCTATAGTTGAGGCCTCCTCCAACCCCTACAGCCTCACCCAAGTCTCCAGGTGTAATAATACAAACACAAAGCAAAACCACAAGCCCCTAGGCTGTAACACAAATGCAAGCTGCTTGGCCATAGCTCCTCATCATAGCTCAAGCCTCCAGGGCTATCATGAGCTGTACTTGTGACTTAGGCTCCTTCCCATATCTCAGCCGAGAGAGCTCCTTCCTCTCCCACTGCTGGCAGAGAACTGCCAGCCTGGCCTCAGCCCTGAGCTTTATAAGGGGCCAGGCCCTGCCACCTACAGGCAGCTGGCTCCGCTTGGTTGCTCCGGCAACCCGCAGCTGCGCTCATTACCTGAGCAAGCCTCAGCTGGGCTCGTTATGTCAGGCCAGGGCGCGCTCACTCGCTCCCTGGCAGTTCCTCCTTTTTAGGAGCAGGGGTACCGAGGTACCCTGCAACAATATATAATCAGTTTTCCTTTAGAAAAATGATGTTGAAATGGAGCACATGCAGTAAATGTACTGGGAAATGATCACACGGAAGGAAGACACAAGGGATGAATGTAATAAATTTCCATGGAAAAAGAATGGGTCTTGAATGCTGAAAAAATAAGAACTTGAAATCACAGTATCAGGCTTAACAATTTTTTTTAATACAAAAACAGTTTGAGGGGTTGATGGAGTGTAACAAATATCATTATAACCTGAGAATAGCAAGTATAATGTCTCTATTTCAGAAAAGGGAAAACTGTAATCCTAGCACTGACAGGCCTTGCTGTCTTTGTTGTATGATAGACTTTAAAACTAATTTTGAAGGAAAGAATAAGTAGGGATGTGTTTGGAAAGGGAGTTTACAATGAACAATGGAATAACACACAACATGCTTTTTTTAAAATTTGTTTTGTTTTATGTTTTTTTTTCCTGAATATGAAAATAACCTGGTATCTTTCTTGATTAGATAACTACTTTTCTGGATATTTTCCCCGCTATTCCGTATTTTCTTGTATATAACTTGCTACTGAATATAACACACATTATGTTTTTGAAAGGTAGGATGAAAAAAAATCTGGTCTTGGGTAAGTAGAAACAGCTGGGGAGCTAAACCTGTTCCCAATCTTGCTGCCAGTCCCACACTGTAGATGGGGTCTGCAAACTAGCCCCCACATGCTAACTTGATCCAGAGCACCTGGCCCAGGACCATTTGCCAGATCTGGGGCTATATTGCAAGTCTAGCCATGGACTGGTCGCATGCATAGCTCAATTCAGCCTGTGAGGCCATGTCATCTAGCTGAGGGGCTCCCTCCTGAGTCTGGAAATTTGATAGCAGGGGATTTCAGTAAAGTATTTGATACAGTACCACAGAAATAACTATTAAACTGGAAAAATTGTCCACCAGTACATAAATCATAAAAAAAAAACCTTAAAAGGAAACAATGAAATCTTGAATAAAGAAGAGAATTGATAGTGTTTAAAGGTGAAATGTAGGAGGGAGGATAGTAGTGAAGTTCATCAATGACTGATTTGAAGACTTCTCTTGCTTAATTAATTCATTACTGTCCTTGATATAAAAATAGGAGTGTGTTGATGGAATTTGTCTGGAAATTAGATGAAGAATAAGTTTGTGCAGAAGATTTATAATAGTAGCAAAGGGTAAACTACTTCTACCTGATTAACTGATAAAACTTGGTATGTTTACAGTGGCCTGAAAGAGCAGGGGTCTTGATACAGGAAGTTGCTTTCAATCCTACAGTGTTACAGTGTTACAGAGAGACAGGAAGTTGTTTTCAATCCTATTGCATATATGAAAAGCTTATTTGTATCAAACTGTTCTTACTTCAGGTCACAATATCAATAGCAGGCATTCCCCAGGGTATATGACATTAGCAGGGGTATATCTTGCTCACCATCATCCAACAACTTCACCCTTGGGTCCTAGACCTACCTGTTAACTCTTTCTTGAAGACTACTTTCTTCATTACGGTATAGTCTGGAACCTGGCTTTTACAAACTTTATAATCATGTTCATCAATGGTATATTAGCCAGGACACTAGTTATTATTTTAGATTTATGATTCCTAGAATAATTCTGTCACTGTTTAGGAATAGAAACAATACAGTACTAACTCATAGACCATCCTGTAAAGCCCCCTAAACTTTATTAAACAGTCTAATTTTATATGCAGAGGTAAACATTCAAACTGATATTGGTGTATGCAATGTCTCTTGTTTTTAAAAAGAATAAGTTGACCTTGGACCAGAATTGGTATTTAGTTCTTTTTTTTTCTTCTCTCTTTTAAGTATACTGCATTTAATATGGACCACAAACTCCCCCCACCCCCCCATTTTGATACATTTATTTTGAGAAGACAAGCATAGACATGTTTTGACAGTTCTCTGTTGATTACTTCAATTTTGTCTATAACAGTAGATATTTCTTCTTTTCCAGGTGTTTTGCCTCTCCTCATTATGGGTATCTTCACTTTTTCAAAAAGATGCTTGGTGCCTCAAATAATTTTTTACATTTTTCTACTCAAACAACGCTTCTAACTTGATTATAGTGCTTTGCAAAATTCTGAAATCCATTTATTTCAGCATAATGTCAATGTTTGTATAATTTACAAGCAGTAAAATATTTTTTGTGCTTGTACATGCTGGGTGCATTTACACATGCACTTTATTGCAGAGTAGACTAATTTTCTGTGCAGTAAAGTGTTACCGTCTACATGTGCATGGCAAGACTCTTGTAAACTAATTCACTGCACCATCAGATAATCCCATCAGACACAAGTTCTATCTGATGGCACAGTAAATTACTGTGCTTAAATGCACTTGTAGGCTGACTGGAACATTAGGGTGCTTCAGTGGAGGGCTAGCCAGCAGGTGGCTCTGCAGTAATTAGAGCCCCAGGGCTATGGGGCTTCATATGTTGTCGAGGGACTGGCTGATGCTCTAGGGTGCTTCAGGGTGGGGCTAATTGGCAGGGAGCTCCCATGCTGAAGCACGCTTGAGCCCTGTTGGAGCAGCCCTGGGCTAGCTGTTCCAATGGGGTTTCACGTGCTGACTTAGGCATGAGCAGCCCACATGCTGAAGCATCCTCATGCCTCAACCAGCTCCTCCACAGCACATGGAGCCCAGCCAAAGCAGTCCTGGGTTGGCAGTCTGACACCCTGGGTCCCCTGCCAGCCTAGGATGCTCCCACCAGGCTTTATGTGGTGCACATGAATAAATTCTGGATTTTTTTGCTCCCGGGTGCACATTTAAATGGTGTGTTGAGAAGCAAAAATCTCTGGAGCAATAAGTTCTGGAGTTTATTCATTCACATGAATTGCACATGTAAACGCACCCACTGAGATGCTTTATTTCTCTCTAACTTAGTCTTTTAGATTCCTTTCCTCTTCCTCTGATGAGCTACTAAATTTCTTTCCTTATTACTGTTTGGAATTTCATCCCCATTTCAGTTTACCATTCCTTTACTTTTCAAGTGGATTTATGCTTTTTTCTTGGTAATATTTCCTAAACACCTGTAAGAATGTTAAGATACTTTAATAAAGCAGAGAAGGGCATAACCCACTTGTGTGAGGACAGCAATGAAGGCTAATTTAGCTTCAGTTAAATTTTCTCTTCATTAACATGTAATTTTTAAGAACAGCTGGGGAATCACAGAAGGTAACAGAAACAAAATGTACCCATGACCTTTAGTTAGTCCAGATTACATATAAAACAGGGAAATAAATGTAGCATAAATTGCAATTATTTAACATTACCTAACATTAAAAATATTCTTACTCAAAACTTAGAATAAACTTCAGAAGCCAAAGGACCAAACAGATTTTTAAAAACAACAACAAAAAATCCCCTTGCTAAACCAAACTTCAGGCATGGATCTTTACCATTTATTTTCACATTTTATTAATAAGGGATATTTATTTTCATAAAATAAATGAATGATTTTCATCCTTATCCTAAGAGATGATTTTAACTTTACTTTCAAGAAAGGCTTGGCCAGAGCCCTATCCACCCTCTGCTTGACAGCTGCGACACTTTCCTTTTAAGCCTCCTGATCAGAAACCCCACTCTGATCTAATTAATTAACATAATTCGTCAATAACACCACCCTTTACCACTTTTATTGTAAAAGGTATTTGCTATATAACTTATTTAAAAATATATATTGGTAATTAAAATGTTTTTGTATTAATTCCTACAGAGAGAAAAAGGACATGTTTCCATATGGCAGACAACAAATTAGGCTTCCCAAGGCCAAAAAGATGGGTCTTCATTTTGAGTAGAATACTTCTAAAGCACTGGGACATATTCAAGACATGCTGAGTACCTACTGCCACGTGATTTAGTGTCCTCAGTAATGCTTAAAGTTAATGGTAGGCAAAGATGACAGTCTTCTTGCAGAACTACACCATTCCCTTACCCATCTGTCTTCTCCAGCACTCATACCCCAATCCTAGGGTATGAACAGCTGTGCTACCAAACATTTCCTAATGAAATGGTCATGAAATGCATAGTAAACAATTGTGAATGTGAAAGTCTGTTTTTTAATTGCATGTTATCCCTTATTCATAAAGTATAGACTTATTAAAGTTAAATTCTGACCTTTAGAAAAGTATTTGGGCAGTCTTCCACTCTGGGAAAAAGACAGTATCTGCCATGCTCTTTCTGAGTCTTTTACAGGTGTGGTACATGTGGCAAGCCTATCTGATTTGTGGCAAACCTCCATCCTAGCACAAGGCAATGTACCTGAGTGAAAGTAAGTACAAACATGGCTAGGGTGATCATACACCCCAGTTTGTCGGGACAGTCCCAGATTTTAGAGGCCAGTCCTGGCCAGGCAGTGAAAATTAAAATGAGCATCCTGGGACCAGGACATGAGGTAGGTGGTAGAACAGTACAAGCTGTGAAATAGGAAACCTTAGACAACAGCAAATTTTCCCTAAAATAAGTTAGCTTGACTAGTGGAATGACCATTAAAAAGGGGAGGTGATTGTGAAGTAAAGAACAATGGGTCATTAACAGGTCATCAACTCCCTTAGCTACTTGAATAGTAATACCAGAGCTGCACCATGCCATCCTGCCACTGCTTGTCCCTGCAGCATCACCACTTACTTGAGGAGTTTGAGAAAGACATTGTGGAGACTGTAGCTTCCATGAGCAGAGATGACACAAGCAGGGTATGGGGCCTGGGACAAATCAGCCTGTGCGGGGCCCAGCCCCCAGAAGCAAGGAAGCTGGTGGTGGATTCAGCAGTGGAGTTGCCAAGCAGTCAGACATGAAGCTGGTGGCAGCACGAAGTCACTGCGGCCCCTCCACCCAGCTCCACAGGGCCCCCCAAAGCACGGAGCCTGGGGAAGTTGCCCCGGTTCCCCTCCCCGAGGATGGCCCTGTCTATGAAGGATGCTGGTAATGGCCATGGGCTGTACAAGGACCTCAGCATCCAGGATAAGCACTTGAAAGAACTGGTAGAGGGCATGGTCCACAGCACTAGAACTTGAGTCTGCTTCCAAAAACTCACAGATGCTGATGCCCTGTCCCAGGTATTCTGAAACAAAGAAAAGCACATGAAACAAAAGAATATCAAGCACATTAACAGCTGAAACCACCTGCCCATGTACCATTCAACACCTGCATGAAGACTTCTTCAGGCTCTCCATATCTGAGGTTGATGAGCTTGGACAGAATCTATCCTTGGGAAAGCTGACCACTGCTGTTGGGGGACTCACCATGGGAAAGGTGTCAGGCTTCAACAGATTACCATCTAATTCTACAAGACTTTTTGGCCCCTCCTTGTCCTAGACCTCCTGAACATCTTCCAGGAAAGCCTCAAGATCGGATCGTACCAGCCAGGTGCTAGAGAGCAGTCCTCATGCTACTGCCCATGAAAGGGGATCTCAGTAACTGACCTCTTCTTCACATTAAGAACTGGTGGCTGTGGTGATGCTAGCACCTTCCCAGCCTTTCCTACTGAAATTGGGTTATCAGTGACCTGGTAGCTGTTACTTTGTAGCATAGGTGTGCTGGACCTGTCAATGACCTTCCTCAAAAGACACTAGAAGCTCTTTGCGGACTTATTTTGGAATGGGCACCAGTGGCTCCAGTGGGCTGTCCTCTAGCTGCCCACCAATGAGGGACTGATGGATCTGGTGAGCAGGGTAGTTGCCTTCCTCCTGCAAGCCTTTCAATACCTGCTATTTGCTGGTGAACTTACCATCCACTTTTCCTGGCAACAGCTGGCTTTGCTTTCCTCCTTCGAGCTGGGGAACCTCAACTTTTATAGGGAACTTTTTCTTTTGGTCCTTGATCACCTCAGCTGGGACATCTTCTTGCCCTTCTACCACAGCCTGACCTAAGCCTGCCAGACCGATTTCTGACAGAGATCCTCAGAGCAGGTCCCTGTGATTTCTGAACTTCTGCAAGATTTTTCTGTCCATAACTTGGCCTTGTAGCAAGGGGCACCAGCCTCACTTCCAGAATTCTCATTGCTTTCTCACTCTACTTGCACACCATCAAGCTGACCAACCTCTTCAACTCAGCTCAGTCTGTCTGGCTTTCAGTTAAAGCCCCAGTTGAACAGCTGGGCCTGCACTTTGTCCACCACTTTAATTCACACCTCTTGGCTGAACTGAAAGCTTCCTTCCCTGTAGATGTACTTACTGCCATGCAGGTTCCTCTGGTGCCATCCACACACATATCAACAATGTCTCCCAATTCCCCAATGGCAGCTTGCTAGAGAGACTACCTACACTGTGTATTTATTTGGTGATGGACACCAATGAGAGTGGTGGGCCTGGTATTCTAATGTACCTCCCCATGGCCAACAAGAACAGTGGTAGGATCTGCTTAAATGTCCTGTCTGGGAAGGCACTAGACACATGGAAAGCCAAGTGTCTCATGTTTATTTGTTTATGCCCTACTATGACTTGACTGGGAGGTGGCATCTAGTGGCAGCAATAGCAGAGCAAGCTGACCTGGCCTGGCATACCTCATACATGATCCCTATCACCAAGAGAAATGGTAACTTCTAGTGGCAGCAGTTGCAGGGGAACCTAGTCATAGGTTTCTGTCTGCACTTAGACCTAGTAGCATCAGCAGCCTGCCCTTTCCGTGAGGACAAGGTAGAAGGGACTCCCTACTGTGCCTTCTCAGACTCCTCCAGCTGCAGCTGCCCTAGGCTGCCCTCAACATACTCTTTACTTTACTGGACTTTGACTTCTTCCAGACTGCATAATCTGCTCTTTTCTCTACCAAATGGCTAAGGGGACCATGATCTGCCTGGCCAATTTTCCCCCGGGCAGGCCAAGATGGCAACTCTGAAACTGGCTTGCAAGGGTTTGAACACAGATACCCTCAAACTCTTCCACTTCTTGGTTTGGGCATGTATCACATTTGAATTTGAACACTTCACTTTGCAACAAAATGAGGAACAGTTCATGTCACGCTGTGCCATTGAGGGAACACTCTGAAAGGTGGAAGATGGACAGCAGATCCTTAATGTGTAACCCCATAAGGGAGAGAAGGGGTTTAAATCTATGGTGATATAGAACTTTTTGTCACTGCCAAGATTTTTATGCTCAGCCCCTGAGAGAACCATGTACCTTTGCATTTTCACCATTTATTTTTAATATTTTTTTATAATAAAGGTTAACTCAAAAATCTCTGTCAATTCTTCTTATGAGGTCACACACATACTTTTTATTAAAGACAATACACACTATTACAACTAGATATTTTTTTTTAAATCTGGGCCTAGGTGCCTAAATACATTTATGGATTTTAGTGTTAGCCTTAAGTCCTCTGTTTTTAATCATCACACTTTAAAATACATTTTATAAAACAAAGTCTAATAAATCATTTATAGAACAGGTAATCTGAGTTGTTAATATATATGAAGTTTAATTTTATAAGCTGCAAATTATTTTTAAAGGCATTTTTCTCATCAATTACTATACTATTTGTGGGCTTCATGATGCTTTGATTATGGTTCTTTCAGATGATGAAAAAAGAAGAATACAGACCCCTGCCGTTTTTCTTTTTTTTACGTATTCCTTAATTCATGTTCACTATCAAATTTGTAAGGGAAGATGCATTTTAATTATATTTGAAAAATGTAAAACTTCTAATGATAACCTTCCTCATATCCCTCTACTTTTGCAGACCAGATCACAAGAATATAAAATGCACCATGATTTTGTCTGCAATTGAAAAATCCCTTTTTATGAGTTTCGAACATTATATTGTCCTAGAATTACTATTTTTCTTGTTATATTAGTTGCATTGGCAGTGGAATCTCTCATTTATAATAATTAAATAAATTATGGTTTTAGTTCCATTCCTTGTAGAAGCGTTGTATTTTACTAATGGCTTAAAGTAAAAGTCTGTGATGCTAACAGTATCTCTTGACCATCTTCATTACTAGCTAAGTCAATATTTATGCCATTTTTTCTTGCATATAAAATGCCACCAAATTAAATAAGCACCTCATTCTATGGAAGGAAGAAAAAGGGTTTTTTTCCAGAGTTATGGCCAACTGTGTGACAGTGTACGTCCTCCTGAGATCACAGAATATCCAGGAACTATGGTATCCCAGGAGATAGCCTAAGTGAGGCAACAGGCTGTGAGAACTTCCAAGATGCTACATTTCCAGGACACACTGTATTTCCAGGAGGACCTAATTCTGTCTCACACAGTTATGCCCCAGATCTTTTCAAGGGTAATAGTGAGATGATTAGTTCTTTAAGCAGTTCTTTAGCTAAATTTCTGTAAATAAAGAACATTTTGACATCACAAGCCTCATAAAGCTACTACCAGTAGCTCACTTTTGCCTCAGGCACAAGCTACGGTGCTTATCCAATAGCTATAGATGTGAGAGGATTAACAAAACCCCTTCAGCTGTTAGAGCTAGAGAAAAGCAGTATCCATTTTGGCAGCCGCATGACATACACAGTGTTTCAAGGAGTGCTTCTTTTCCAGGAAAGAAAACAGCTTCATTACTTAAGATATGCATCCAAATTTTGGAGGGGGTGGTGTTTTTGGGTACTTGTTGTATAACAGAAAATACGGCATAGTAAATGATATTTTAAAATGTGCTTGGCACTGTTAAAAAATGTCTCCCATTAAGAGTCAATGGCAGTTTGCACATTTAAAACAAAACAAAAAAAGAAGAAAGTGCAAATACAGCATTGCCATTTTGTAGGTCCGAATTCCATTAGTGACTTAAGTAAACTCCAAATTCTTGTCATCCTGTAGTTCCTGTCCAATCATAATGGAGAATGGGATGATTTGTTTAATAAAAAACTTTAATAAACAACTGTTGTTGTTATTATATACCATACCAGACAACTATTAATTTGTTCTCCAGCGTCCCTTAGTGATTGAACATCAGTATAAGCCTTGGAAGAACTGAGAGCACTAGAATGTTAGCAGACATTAGGTTTTTCATATATACTTCTATCTCCTCACTATTCTGCCCATTAAATTGCATGGTTTGGTATCCTGATATAGACCTCCATTCTGCTCTTATCATCTAAAATAATCTGATCAACAGTTATAGGAAATTCAGGCATACAATTCAGTTGTTTGTAATATGTGAGTTAAACTAAATGAGGCACAAAAAAGTGGACAAGCTGGAAATTAACTCTCTGTCCATGTTTGGTGATATTAAAATGATTTCTGAGCCATTAAACATATTTCTATTTTCAATTGTACCTCATTATTTTAAAAAGATTTAAAGTTTATATCCAAATGTTCTTTCATTTCACCTAGACCTAGTATTGTTCTGCTTTCTGTTAATCATAATATGTTAACACCTCAAGCATGAAATTATGAAGCTAAATGTAAAGGAAACCTTCTATATGCTAAATATTTTTTTTCCTCTGGCATGGCTTGCCCTTTACTATTACTTTTTGTTTTGTTATTTACTTTCTCAGTGGTGTAATGAATGGGTCACTTACTGTACATTTTGAATTCTCTAAAGAATGGTGGTTTAAGATTGAATCAATTGACACTGAATGAATCAATTTGATTATCTCAAGAGACTATTACTTTTTTTTTAAGTTCTCACTTGGGTAAGGCAGTCAGATGTGGTTATCCAGAGACAGCCTGAGCAGAAAGTCCATTAGGAGTTCAGTGAAAAAAAATGTGCCTTCCCTCAAGCAACTAAACTCTTCTATATTTAAAGTAGTGGTCTGTTGCAAATAGAATAACTATTGAGTGGCTCTTCAAAAGACCTGGGGTCTAATAAATTCCTGTTTTTACTAACCTAATTTACTTAACTCCTAGTATGCTTTACCATTTTCTCCATAAATCCATAATTCTCAGTCAGAGTGCTGTGGTACCCTCTGATGAATGTTGACAACCATTCAGGGTTACCACAGAATGCAATATGATGTACTCTTAAGTGTGCAAACATGGTTCACATGATAAATCCAACAATTTCAAATAAGAAACCATAATTCTAAAACTATTCTGATCTATTATGGTCTTTCTAAGTTCTTTACAACAGAAAAAATGTTCTATTGTTTTTTCCATAGACAAATATGGAAAATTATGGGACTCAAGTTCACATCTCCCATCTCTCAGAAGAGTGTTTTAACAATAGGTTGCAGGCTAGGTTGGGTTGTTGTAGGGGTGGATATCCTGTGTCTTCTCTTAGAGCTGTGCTGATATATAACAAAAAATGTAACGTTGGTTGTGGAAGTGGAAAAGATAGTGAAAGCAGACAAAGAAGAACCTGACTCTATAGCCCAGTGGTTAAGTAACTCCCTGGAAGGGAGAAATCTTAGATTCCAGTCTCTATTCCATGAATATGTCCTGTGTTTTACATTCAACCATCAGTGGGTAAAAAAGAAAACCAGTCTAAGAATTAGAATGCAGAACTTCTAAATCCTTTCTCCAGATGAACATTCAAGTATTTTCCACAAATTGAAACAGTTTCTTAAAGTAGGAAAAAGACTGCAACCCCTTCTCCACCCCCCCCCCACCCCCCGACACACACACACACATAGATTCCAAATTGGTGTTTCAGATACTGTCTTCAGAGAAAAATGTTGTGGATGAATCTCTTTCGGCACCTTTCAATATTAAACCAAGGGACAGATTATTTTTCACCTGTTAGTTGTGTAAGTACACACAGGCTGTGTACAGACATTTGGGAAGGTTAGGGGGAGGTTAGATCTCATTAAAAATGGCCACCTGATCTAACTTAGTTTGCCCAGATGTGAATGCTACTCTAGTTAGGGCGATCTATGTGCAAACTTTACAGAAGTTCAAAAAAATGGCAGGCCCCATATAAGTTAACTGTACCTCTGAGGCAGTCTAACTTAGCTTGGGTCCCATGAGACTGATCTAATTGAACTTCTATACAGTTCCCAGTGCAGCCCCACAGCTGAGAAAGCCCAACTTCTGGCCCAAGCCCTGGGGCTGCATTTTTCCTACCCCTCCCCAGCACCAGGTTATTTTTAGCTCCCCTCCCCTCCTCCCTGCACCCCCAAATGGACACTGCACACAAACCAACCAGCTCTGCTTCCACAACTTGCCATCCCATAAACTGCTCCTAATGCCCATTTTAACAGTATTCACCAAAGCTGGGAGTAAGTTGGGGTGGGGAGAGAGGTAGGAGGAATAGGGGGGTAGGTTCACTGGGGGTGTTATTTGTCTGGGGGTGGGAGGAAAATGGAGGACTTAAAATAGATTCTGGTCCTGGAGGGTGGGGGAGAGAGCACCCCATCCCCACCCCCCTGTGGAGTCCATGAGCTCCCCCCCGATCCCACCAAAGCCTCTCAGACCCCATCAATCCCCCCAAAGACCTCATCTGCCCCCCCCAACCTCCTGATCCTCCCCACAGAATCGTCCTGCCCCACAAAGCTCTCTGTGGACCCCCCTGGTTCACTCCTGGAGATTGCTTGCCACCCTGATCCCCTCCACAACCCCCCTCATTCTGATTTATCATGTATTGGGTAGCTATTTTTAATGCAGTCTAACCTCCCTGGGTGTCTGTGCACACCTTTAGTCATCTACGTGGGATTCTAATTCAAACTGCTCAAATCCCTGAGGGTCATCCTTCTATTTGGTGACTCAGTCTTAAGGGTCACATGATGGTACATTAAAAAGGTAAATTCAATATGGATTTCAAGTCTGATTTCAAGTAGACTTGAATAGGGTAGAATATAATCATATTTAAGTACCTTAGTCTATTTTGACACCCAATAGGTAGAAAATAATATGGCCTTTTCTTTAGTGTAAATTACTTCTGATCTTACTGTTTGTTATGATGAATGAGTAGAAAACTTTTTTCTTTTCTTTTTTTTTTTAGTTTAAGAGAAAATGACTAAATAGAAGGGTATTGCTTAATCAGGAGTCTCGGTACTCATACTTATGACTGGTTTGATGTCAACAAGAAATTGCAGGGATAGAGGGAAATCAAATCTTTCCTATGTTTCTTAATCCATTTTCTTTTGGGGTTACACTTTTTTTCATAAAATAATCTTTGTTGTAAACAAGTATGATTAAGCAGAGGCAAAAGTTCACATTCCTATTATCTTTCTTATCCATTATATTTCATAGAATCATAGAAAAGTAGGGTTTCTCAGGATGTCCTCTAGTCCAACCCTTTACTTAAGGAAAGATCATCACTACCTAAATCAACCTATACAACTACATGGACGGATTCAGGATTTTGTAAAGAGGGCTATGAAAACAGTGACTGGTGGTGCAGGGACAGCTACACCTCTGCTCCCTGCCTCAAGCCACCCACTGCATTGGGAAGATCATGTCATGTGAAAAACAGCAGGGCACTTTTTTTGTAAGTCCATATAGCAGGTAAGAACCTCAACTCCCTCCCTGCTCCAGCAGCCACTTACCTCCCCTCCATGCTAGGTAGCACCTCCTCTTCGATCTCCTCCACTTCCCCATCATTCAGTGCTGTCCCTGGATGCTGCAGGGGTAGAGGAAGGTCCAGAGATGCTGCTTCCCCACTCCAGCATGAGGAGCACAGTTCAACTGGGAAAAGTGAAAGCAGCAGTGGCAGAATTGGTTGGCAGGTTCCCCCACTCTAAGCCTGTATGTGGGCTGGTGGGGAGCCTACAAGGGAATCAGACAGAGAGGAGGACCCCATCTGCTGCTGCTGCCTCTGCAACTGCTGTCTCTGTCTGAGTCTGACTCCCCAAGAAGCCCATAGGAACATAGTTGGACTGGCTCTGGAGCTTCCTGCACTGTCAGGGCCTCTGATCAAGCATACCTTGTTGGGCCAAGCACCTGAGCTACCATACCTGCCCGTGATCCCTGTTTAATGCAACTGCCTCAGTTCCCTGAAGCTGAATTGGTTTACAAAAGTGCCACTCACATGTTATAAGCACACCTTGGCAGAGCCTCAGGCTGTTCTAAGAAGCCTCGCATTTACAAATCTCCTGACTTCTGACCCTGGCTTTGGCTTTCCTGACCCTGATCTTAGATCTTCCCTTGAATTTAACACTGGTTTTGCTTGTTCTGGATTCACTGTCTTCTTGACACAGCTTGGCTTCCTTGACCTTGACCTTGGATTCTCCCTGGAACTTGGCACCAGGTCTCTGATTCCTTGCTGCTGACCTTGGCTTTCATTTTGGACTATGTCTCTTGTATCTCCCCTCTCAGCTCCCCTGGAACTGAGTCCTGCACTCCCTCCTCCACCAACCCAGGCCCTGACCCAATAATCTGGTAATCTATGCTCCTGTCCTGCTGACCCCCTTGTTGTCCCCCAGTGGGTATCTGCAGGCTCAGCAGCCTATGTCCTAGCTGAACCCTCACACTCACCCTCAGGTCAGCCAGAAATAGTGGCAGCACTGGGAGGGGAAGGGAGGAAATATGCTGCTGAGCACAAGTGAGAAGGGAGGAAGTGCTGGGGGGATATTCTTAACGGCTTTAGGGGAAAAAGTCCCCAGCTGTTGTTCTAGAAAGTGGATTGAGACTGCCACTGTACTCCCTCTGGACAGACCTCTGCAAAAGTGCCCAAGCACACTTAGCTTGTTCTAAAAATAACCCTCAGTTATCTTGTGCAATTACCAAGCACACTGATGTAAAACATCAGGAACTTCGTAACATGTTACAGGTAAAACAGGGGGATACAGGAACTGAATATCCTTCAATTGTAAGGACACAACGTTTGTTAAAAGAGATCCATTAAAGGAGACTGTGCTTCCCACTATCCTACAGAGAAATGTGAAGCACTAATTAAAAATAGTAGCACATTATCAAAATACAAGTCTAAAACAACTGTTATAACCTACATGCTCATTCTGTAAATTATTCTATGGTTCAAATTAGACAGAGAGTATATCATGTTATATTCCAAAGCAGGGTAAAGGCAGGAAGAATCTATAGAAGGAACCTAGACAAATCCTTTAAAGAGAATGAATAGATGCTAAATACACGGACTCCCTGCTGAGCAAGTGTGGTTCCTCATCTTAGAAGTGGAAGAGATAAGACATTTTCTGGATATTAACTGAAATTATCTTCTTTACATTGTTGGAAAAGAGATGTTATAGGTGTTATCTACATCTGTGTTTATATAAGCAGTTGTAGATAAAGTGTAAGTAGCTATTACCCAATAATATATTATCTAAATCTTGTGTTTTGTAGGACTAATACAATGTTGATGTGAATTGAAACTGGGTTGCTGTGGTAACTCATAATAATCTGTATCCCAGTGGCTAGACTACTTACCTGAGAGGTGGAACAGGTAGTTTTCAGGCCCTGTGTTAGTGATGCTCAATTATTTTTATGCAGTAAAACAGAAAAAATCAATAGGAAAAATTGAGACTGTCTTATCCACCAGCCAAAAAATACCTTATAAGCTTGTCATCAGGTTGCTTCCATGAGAAATAGGAAATATAGATTCAAATCTTCTCACACAGAAAACAGAAATGAACCTAAATTTCCTATGGGATTTCTAATCACTAAGCCAATGGCCAGCAACCTGCAGCCCGCAGGTAGGATGCAGCCCATAGAGCTATTTCATTCAGCCCATGGAGCTGGGTGGATTTTGTAATGTTTCAGTGGTAGTGAACTTCTCCAGGAGTCTTCAGCAGTGTGAAGCTTAAGTGGGGAGCACGGTGTTGGGGGAAGGGGGCCTACAGCCACATATTATACAGTAGGGCTGTGCAAAGCTTCGGTAGATGATTTGATTCAGAGGATATCTGGCCCAATTCGGCAGCTGAATTTCCAAATCTAAATCAAATTGGGAGACCAATTAGAAGGTCTGAATTGAACCTGAAGCCTCTGAATCTATTTGGAAAAGATTTGGTGCTGTTTTGGAAATTCAGTCATAGACTAAACAGACTGCAGTCCTCACCACACTGAAGACAGCTGCCTCCAGCTGGTAAGTCTATTGTATTGGATGGAGTGGGGAGGGAAGAGGTGTTGGGGAGGGAGAGATTGGGGCTGGGACAAGCTGCCCAGCCAGGGTTGGGGGGTGTGAGACTTATGGAGAGGGGTGGGAAGGGTGTGGGATGCAGGTGCGGCAGTGCTGGGAGCAGTGTTTCATAGTTTCATAGTTCATAGTTGATAGGGTCAGAAGAGACCTGAGCAGATCATCAAGTCTGACCCCCTGCTATGGCAGGAAAAAGTACTGGGCTCAAATGACCCCAACGAGGTATTCGTCTAACCTCCTCTTAAAGACCCCCACGGTAGAAGCCAGCACCACTTCGCTTGGAAGTTGGTTGCAGATCATAGCCACCCTGACTGTGAAGTAGCGCCTCCTGATGTCTAGTCCGAATCTAGACTAGATGTCTAGTCTGAATCTAAACCGTTATTTCTAGTCACTCCTGGTAGTGCTCGGGGGAACAGGGACTCCCCCAGGGACTGCTGGTCCCCTCTGACTAGTTTGTAACAGGCCACTAGATCCTCCCTCAGCTTTCTCTTGTGGAGGCTGAACAGGTTCAGGTCCCTTAGCTTCTCCTCATAGGGCTTGCCCTGCTGTCCCCGGATCATGTGGGTGGCCCTCATCAGAATCCTCTCAATGCTGTCCACATCTCTCCTGAAGTGCGGCACCCAGAACTGGATGCAGTACTCCAACTGCAGCCTGACCAGTGCTGCACAGAGGGGGAGGATCACCTCCTTGGACCTGCTCGAGATAAATCTGTGGATGCATGACAAGGTGTCCAATTGCGGGGTCCAATTGCAGCCTATTCCTCCCTTCTAGCATGCCCACATCTCCCAACATCTTAGTGTCATCAGAAAATTTTAATAGGCTGCTTTTTATCCCCTCATCCAAGTCACTAATGAAGATGTTGAACAGCGCGGGTCCAAGGAACGAGCCCTGGGGGACCCCACTGCCCACATCCCTCCAGGTCGAAAATGACCCATCCACCACCACTCTCTGGGTGCGGCCCTCCAGGCAGCTAGTGACCCATTTGACTGTGTAGGTGTCGATGCCACAGTCACCTAGTTTTTTAATGAGGATGGGGTGAGAGACAGTGTCGAAGGCATTCCTGAAGTCCATAAATACATCCACTGCTACACCTGCGTCTAAGGATTTTGTGACCTGGTCCTAGAAGGCCACCAGGTTGGTCTGACAGGACCTGTCTCTAATGAACCCATGTTAGTTACCCCTAAGCATAATCTCCCCTGCTGGCCCCTCGAGGACATGCGCCAGGATAATTCTCTCAAAAATCTTACCCAGGATCGAGGTACGACTAACTTACCTATCATTTCCTGGGTCCTCCTTCCTCCCTTTTTTGAAAATGGGAACCACATTGGCCCTTTTCCAGTCCTCTGGCACCACACCTTGCTGCTGCTTGCCGAGCCAGGGCAGGGGTGTAATGCAGGCACGGCTCACTCCAGGTGGTAGGGGGCAAGTGGCAGCAGGGCATAACCCCCAGTCCCAGGGCTGCTGAGTCCACATCCCACCCCCCCGCCCCACTTCCTGAGTCCACCCCCCCACACCAACTGGGCAGCTTGTCCAATCCCCAGCCCCATTCCATCTCACACTCCTTCCCTCCACCTCCACCTCCACCTCCACCCACCACAACAGACTTACCAGCTGGAGGAGGTTGTGTCCAGTGTGGTGAGGACTGCTGCCTGTTTAGACTATGCCTGAATCTCTGAAGCAGTGCCAGATCTTCAGATCTGATTCAGCTGAATCGAATTGGGACAGTGATTTGAATCTCTGAATCGAATCACTGTCCCTCCAAATTGACCAAATCTGAAGCAAATACTTGCTGCTTCACACAGGCTTAGTAGCCAGGTGATGAGAAGTGGCAACAATGTTGTGGGGAGTGGTGGCAATGGCCAGGTAGGTAGTGGCAGTGCTCCTCCTCAGCAGGGATCCTTGTTTTCTCTGATTAAAAAAAAAAATCCCCAATTTTCAGATATAAAAACATAACCCAAAGGACCATGCTTGAACCTAAGCTCCATTAAAGCAACCCCCTACTCCAAAACACTTCTGACCCCTCACTAAGCCATCGCAGAAAAGGACCATTGCTACCAGTTTCTATTGCTTTGGGAATTCTGAAGTTTTTCCCCAGATGAAACCATAAGGCAAACTCTGGCTGATTTATGAAAATGTAGTAAACTTTCACTTCTCCTTACCCAAGCTTTACTATGAGCTTGGGGGAAAAAAGCAAAAAACAAAACAAAACAAAACAAAAAACCCTATCTCAGCCTGACAGAATTTAGGAAGTGTAGTGATTTCTTAGATAATTGTAGACTCTGACAAATTGGCAGCAATACGCTTTAATGGATTTTGAGGTAAAATTTAATTTTTTTTTTTTAACAGTAAAATGTACTGACCAGTATCCCAATTGAAGCTTTCTGGTTCTGCATAATACAATCCACAAATTGCATAATCTTCAGGATAATTATCTTGATGCATGGTTTACTGTTGTAAAGCATGCATCAGAGATTAAGGGCTTCATCTGATGGCACTGATTAAAAATGCATTATATGACATATTTTGTCTTGGAAAATGAGACCTGAAATCTGTTGTAACCAGCGTGCTTATAAAACATAAAAAAAAAAAAAAAAAAAAAAAGAATTGGAAACCAATGGTCATAGGTTTCTAATAAATTATGAGTTCAGCAGCCCAGCTCAATTTAACCAGTATCGTCTCTTTTATCTTGCTTCTGATAAGCCAATTCACAGCTATCTGTATTTGTACAACTTCCAAACCCTAAGGCTAGGGACAGACATTTATAGTTAAACTGGTTTAAGTAATCAGAAACTGATTTAAACCTGTAACAGAACATAAGTTCAGTGTACATAAACCAGTTTCAAAATGGCTGAAACTGGTTTAACATAAACCTGATTGAATGTAGTATCAGACTTCACTGATTTGGGTCAAATGGGTTTATGCATTATCTTTCCCAGGCCCCTTCCTGGTATAAGTTAAACCAGAGTCCCCCCACATCCCAGATGCTTTGCAGCCCTGGGTTGGACTGGGCTATGCTGCATGCTCCAGAGAACAGTGCTCACCCTGCCCCTCTGCTCCCTAGCCAGAGCTCCTGTTGAGACTGCTGGCACAGCATGGTCTGCCTGGCTTCCCCCTGCCCCACCCCCCGCCTCCTGCACTGCTTGCTGCTCAAGCAGGGATCCCCATCCCCTCCTTCCCTCCCTCCCATCTCCCACAGCATGGATCCCAGCCCCATGGGCCCTAGGCATGTGGTATGCTAGCTAATGCTCAGAAGTGTCTGTGTGTCTCCAGTTTCACTGTGACAGGCAGACAGAATAGTGCCCACTTGGGGCTTTTTGGAGCTCATCAACAGGTCAGTTGGTAATGTCCCTCCATTCCTTCCTAGGAAAAAGCTGTTTAAGAAGAGCTTGAACTAATGAGAGAGGCTTTTGCTTTGTTGATGGGCTGAAAAATGCTGTAGAGCTGTGTGATGCTTTGGGTGCTGATTTGATTCGGAGGAGATTTGGCCCAATTCAATAGCTGAATCTCCAAATCCAAATCGAATCAGGGGACCAATTAAAAGGTCCAAATTGATTCAAAGCTCTCCAAATCTAGGAAAGGATTTGGGGATCTTTGATGATTCAGGCAGTCCCCAGTGGCTGCAGCAGGGAGCTGCAGCTGACTCCAAGCTGGTAAGTACTAGGGGTCGGGGAGTGGGGGCTGGGGGAGGGGGAAGGAGACCATGGGGGGACCCCTGCTATCCCTGACCCCTGACTGCTTCCCCAGCCACCCCATGGCTTCCCCACCTGCCCCAACTCCCGGCCCTTTAAAGAAAAGCCCTAATGCTCACTGGGTGCTGCTGGGTGGGGGGGGGGCAATCCCTGTTTCTCCCCACTGCCCCACACTGCATGGGGGGTTCTGCATGAGCCCCAAACCACCCTCACTCCCCCAGCCCCCTACTCCCACCCCACAGCTGCCCTGCCTGAGATGGCTCTAGCCCTTTAAAAAAAAAAAATGAGTAAAGCCCCGGGACTCACTGCTCCAGTAGCGGCCTTGGGGATTTGGTGGGCTCATGTAGAGCCCCCCACATGGCATGGGGCACTGTGAGGGGTGGGCAGTGGGGATCACCCCTCACTGGGCAGGAATGGTGATTCCATGGGTTTTTTTGTTTTTTGTTTTTTTCTTAAAGGGCCAGAGCTAGGGCGGGCGGGGCAGTTTCATGCTGGCTCACTTGCCTGTCAGGTTTTCTATAGACAGTATGAAGAAGCAGGGAGAGGGAGACTGAAAAGCTCAGAATATCAAGAGATGTATGCACCTCCTGCTCCCTTTGCCTCAGAGTACTAGCTGGGGGTTGGGGGCTGGCAACATTCCCACCCCTTGAGCAGCGAGCAGGGAAAAGCCCGGGACTGTGCAGGCCAGGGTGCGTATTTAACCCCCTCCTCTAAATAATGAAGAGTTTAACAAGTAACATGTAACAATATTTTATCACATTAAAAAAAAATTATGCAAAGTTCAATTTGGATTTGAAATGAAATTATAATATTAAGCAAACTAACAAAACTATTAAGCAACTAACAAAAACCTCACAAACACATAAAATCAAGCAGATCAAGCAGACTGGAGCAGATCCATATTCACTTTATAAGGGTGCCTGAATTGGGAGGGTATAGTGTGGGCAGTAGGTGGCAAGGCTATTGAAACTATCAAACTATTTTTTAGTAATGTGTCTACCTGTTTCCATGTCATATATTTGAATTTCTGCTTTCCTTACTGTATGTTAGCTGCTAGAGATTGGACAAATTGTTGTACAAAAGCTCTTTCTGTTGGTCTCCAAACAAATGGAAAGTAATAATGCAATATCAATTTCACCTCAGGCCTTCTGAATAACCAAGGAAGTATTCAGGCCTTCTGAATAACTAAGTGGCAGAGTGAAAGGATAGTTATTTTTTGTAAAGCTCGGGGAGATTATTGTTATTTTTATTAGATTATAATGATCCAGAAATAGTAGTAAGACCAGATTTTTTACTATCCTATAGGGTTTTGAACACCTATGCTCAGGCCCATATTCTGGAAGAGTTTTGTAAATTTGCTTTGAACATTATAATTGTGAGATCAGAGAGGGAACGATTGTTCTATGAAAACTTGTTCCTGCTGGTGGTCATGTGTCTGTGCCCTATATATATATAGCTTTTGCCATATATATATATATATATATATATATATATATATATGAGAGAGAGAGAGAGAGAGTCTGCAGAAATTGAAGATCTTTCCACAGGGAAAAGTAGGTCATAGACTGCTTTACTCTTCTTTTTCTTTGTCCACTTTCTCTTCTCTGCTTCAAGGGCAAGACATTATTACCGTGCAGCCATTTTTTAACTTATCCGCTCGCTCATAGACCTTCCAGGTAGCCTTACCATTCTCAATGTATTACACAACAATCCTATGGTTAATTTCACTATGTGGCACACCTTCAGTCTCCCAAAAAAGAATGACAGAAAGTTGCTGTGCTTTGGTCCATGATGACAATTGTGTATCCATGCTGTTTAGGTGCTTGTGTTACATGTTCAGCACAAAACAATGGGTGCATTTTACAAAGCCACCATCAGTGTTCCTCACTGCTGTACAGTTTCCTACTTTGTCACAGACATAGAGTGACAGATATAGGATTTGTGGATTCTTATGGTTTTCTTTTGAGAGTAGTTGCTTATTATGGCACTGGAGACACGATGACAGGTTTTGCAAAAAATCCCCAATTTTTGGATAAAAAAGTAACCCCATGATTAATATGAAACACCACTACCTATCTATCTATCTATCAGTGGTGTGTGACAGGGAGCCATCCCTGGGCTTGTCCGATGTGGGCCTGACCCTGTTTCTGGGCTAACCACCAACGTTTCTCTCCTGCCATGCCTTGACAGAACAATAATTATGATGTTACTCAGGTGGGAAGCTGCCCATTTACTACCCTGACACCAGGGGTAGCTATCCACCACTCCAAACCTCCCTTACATGGTGGCCCATGTCTTGCAGATAGTATGTAAAGTATAGCACTCTAACGTTGGGGTCTCTGTAGTCCTACCTCCACACCCTCTCTGGCACTGGGCTCTCTGCAGTCCTAGCTCTACACCCTCTCTGATGTAGAGTTCTCTGCAGTCCTATCTCTGTGCCCTCCCTGGCTCTGGGCTCTCCATAGTCCTATCTCCATGCACTCTGTGGTTCTGGAGTATGTACTGTAGTGTGCCCCTATGAGGCTGCCCCCTCCTTCCTAATTAGCCTCATCACAGTCCACTGCTTTAAAATACAACAAAGGAATGAGTCCCTGGGCTATAACATAACACAACAATCCAATCTTCACTTTGTATCTGAAAAAACCTAAACTTTCCCCTTAGCACTGAGTGGCTTCCCAGTCCTGAATACCTTCAGGGCTCCTAGATACCTAATATTCCATACAGACAGCAAAACAGGAAAACAAACATCTCCAAGGCACTTGTCTTTTCAAGCTCCTTCCCTCCTGGCTGCTGCCAGAGGACTAACTCCTTCCAGCCTCATCCCTGGGGCTTATATATGTCCAGAGCCCTAGCTCCTTCTAGTCAGCTGACTGGCCTGTGTGGTTGGCCTTTTAACTATTGCCCTTTTGGTACTTGGTGTTTCTAAAGACTCTGATCTTAAAGGGGGCACCCCGCCTCCTAGTAACAGGGCTAGTGTTCCGTTACATGATGTTTCATTTTAATCACAGGGAAATGTGGATTTGGGGTTACTTTTTTTAATCTGAAAATTGGGTATTTTTTTTATCAGCAAAAAATAAGATCCCTGCTGATGAGTTAGGCCAGATATAGAGGTCACTTAACGGCCAGGAGTGGTGGAGTTGGGAATACTTCCCTCAAGTTGTAATTTTTTTTTTCAGTTTTAGGTTGTAATTATTTGATGATAATGAGCAACTTCTTTGTGGCTGATACATCATTTTTAACCAGAGAGAAATTGATTTAACTTCTGGTATGTCATGATTTGTCACTCAATGCTTACATATCATATATAACAAATATAACATCTAACTGGGGCCAAAGATAACACTGGGAACAACTACATCAAAATATAACAACCACCTGAAATGATTGTACTTTGTACAGTTGCTGAAGCAACCATGTATGGAGGGGTGGGGAGCATGACTGAAAAAATAAAATTATTTATATAAATATAAATATTTATATATATATATATATATATATATATATATATATATATAGTGGTAAAGAGATCACTCCTGATATGCTAAATATATTTAATTCATGGTTAGACTAAAGATGCCTGTGAATGCTCCATGAATTTAAAGAGAATATTTAGCTATTTTAAGGGTGAATTGTTTTAGTACTCTCATAGGAATAATTCTAGTCACAAAGTTACTGCACATTAAATGAAATTAACTTTATGGCTGACATACAAGATAGCAAAAAAAATCATAGTCAGGAGTGAAATGTACAGCATGTCCAATGCCTAGGCACCTATGTGTTAACATTAAAAATGCAGTTAGGAAACTATACCTTTAGCCCAATGGGCAGTGTCTGGTACATTTCATACTTTGCAATAAATCTCCTTTCTTTTATTGTCACACCTTTAATGATTCCTAATGATGCAGAATCACATAAAAACAGACTATTATTAGCTACTTGATTAATGGGAAAATGTGAGATAATTATTATAATCTATGCTAAAGGTGATAATAAATAATAGTCCCCAGAACAAGATATCCTACCCTGCTAGTGAAAAGAAAATGTAGGACTGGGAAAAGAAGCCAAAAAGTGCAAGAACCAGAAGTTAATGTATTTGTGGCACATTGTAATGGATGGCCTAGGATAGAGGAAAACTTATCAGTAGCACGTGTTGGATAGTTCAGGAAAGCTCTGGACCCTGGGATTGCTTATGCATTTTTCATCAAATAGCTAATGAATAAACAACTAAGAATATAGGACAGAAGCCAGGGCTTAGTCCCAGTGCAGTACCTTCCTTAATGGGCCTCATAGCCAGGTTCCCTTTTGCTCTATGTCCTTCTGACCCCATACGTCTTGCACTTGTGGATGCCCAGTGGCCCAACTTCAACAGGACATGATGCCTTTGACTCTGCATAGCCCATAGCCTAATGGTTAGGGCACTTTCCTATGAAAAAGAGGAGATTTAGATTCAAACCCTCTTTAAGTTGAGGTGGGCCTCAGACTAACATCTCCCACTTCCTGCCCATTAAGCTATTAGACAAAAAGTGGATAAGCTCTAATCCTTTTCTGGGCAAATGGTGGGTTAGCCTTTTCCCCTATTTCTGATTCAATAAAAACTTCTTTTTTCTTGGCTATTGAGACCAAAAGGGGAAGGGGGCAGAGCAGACATGTTGCTTAATGGTCTGGGACAGCCTTTGCATAAAGCAGTTTGAGCCAAAATAAGTCTGATAACTACATTCAACCAGGTTTATCTCAAACCGGTTCAGCCATTTCCAAACTGGTTATGTGCACTGAATGTTTGTTCCATTACAGTTTTAAGCCAGTTTCTGACCACTTAAACCAGTTTATGTGTAATGTCTGTCCCTAGCCAATGAGTTAATTTTATCTTGTGTCCTTTCATTACTTACTGCCTTATTTCTACATGCATATTTTATGATTACATTATTAATATGCTAATTAAGGGGAAATAAAGCAAATAATATATCAAGCAGAAACTGCTTGATCACATGTTGTGATGTCATTTAGATTTCCATGTTTTATATATACCCCTAGGATAACCTTTAAAAAGGTTAGAGAAAATAATGAAGAGTTTAACAAGTAACATGTAACAATATTTTATCACATTTAAAAAAATTATGCAAAGTTCAATTTGGATTTGAAATGAAATTATAATATTAAGCAAACTATGAAAGATTGATTTGATTTACACATGGAATTGCTAACATAATTCAGTTATTTCATACACACATGTCACAGGGGAAGCTGTGGACCACCAAACCATGTGGCACCCACAAGGACAGACCAGCCTGAAGAAAGAGAGCATTGGAAACCTGAAAGCCATGGGGAGACCAGCACTACAGAACAGGTAAGAATCAAGAAGGTAAGAAACAATGGGCCCCTTGGGACTTGGAGCGGGGGGGCAGCAAAGGCACCAGTCGCAGGGCTCAAGTGCTTATATACTAATACTAGGAGCATGGGGAACAAGCAGGATGAACTAGCGCTCCTGCTTGCACTAAACACCTATGACTTAGTGGGGCTAACAGAAACCTGTTGGGATTCATCCCACGACTGGGCGGTACATATTGAGGGCTATAGATTGTACAGGAAGGACAGGTCGGGGAAGAAAGGGGGGGGGGGTTGCACTTTATGTCAGTGAGCAATATACATCAACCCTCATCAAGACAGAATCCAAGGTTGAGGAAGTAGAAGGATTGTGGGTTAGGCTACATGGGGGGCAAGGGGAAAAGGATTTGGTGGTAGGGGTCTGCTACAGACCCCCACACCAAGGGGAAGAAATGGATGTGGGGCTCCTGAGGCAACTCTCGGAGACCATAAAAGCTAAAGAGGCGGTAGTCATGGGGGACCTAAACTACCCGGACATCTGCTGGGAGACGCAAACAGCAAAGTCCCACCGCTCACGCAGGTTTCTAACCTGTGTACAGGACCTCCACCTGACACAGGAGGTACATGGTCCCACTAGGGGGAATGCCATACTGGATCTGGTATTGGCAACAGGGGATGACATGATAGGGGACCTCTAGATCGGTAGCCATTTAGGAGACAGTGATCACCTAATAATAGAATTCAACATAAGACGTCGAGTGGGTAAGGTAACTAGTAGGGTGAAAGTGCTAGACTTTAGGAAAGCTGATCTCAATGAACTCAGGCGATTAGTCAAGGACGCACTGCAGAGTAGGAGTTTTGAAGGGATGGGAGCCCAAGAAGGGTGGCTGTGCCTTAAGGAAACGATCCCTCGGGCACAAAGCAAAACGATCCCCGAGCGAGGCAAAAGAGGGAAAGGGGCCAGGAGGCTTCCATGGCTGACCAGAGAAATCCAGGGCAGCCTAAGGGCCAAAAGGGGAACACATAAAAAGTGGAAACAACGTGAGATCACTAAAGATGAATATACCTCCTCTGCTCGTGCTTGTAGGGAGGCAGTTAGACGGGCCAAAGCTGCCATGGAGCTGAGGATGGCAACCCAAGTAAAAGACAACAAGAAATTGTTTTTTAGATATATTGGGAGTAAAAGGAAGGCCCAGGGAGGAATAGGACCCCTTCCAAATGGGCAGAAACAATTGGTGACAGACAGGGGGGACAAGGCTGAACTCCTCAACGAGTTCTTTGCCTCAGTGTTCCTAAGTGAGGGACACGACAAGT
The DNA here is from genome assembly GCF_030867095.1 of Alligator mississippiensis. Lineage (NCBI taxonomy): Eukaryota > Metazoa > Chordata > Crocodylia > Alligatoridae > Alligator > Alligator mississippiensis. Next base: position 382,989,480 of record NC_081824.1, read on the forward strand.
CTCTCACTAGGGTTGTAGAGAGGCAGCAGCAAGGCACCAGACTTCCATACGTAGATCCTGAGGTGGTGCAGAGTCACTTGGAAGAACTGGATGCCTTTAAGTCGGCAGGCCTGGATGAGCTCCATCCAAGGGTGCAGAAGGCACTGGCTGACATCATTGCAGAGCCACTGGCGGGAATATTTGAACGCTCGTGGCGCACGGGCCAAGTCCCAGAGGACTGGAAAAGGGCTAACGTGGTCCCCATTTTCAAAAAGGGGACGAAGGAGGACCCGGGCAACTATAGGCCAGTCAGTCTCACCTCCATCCTTGGTAAAGTCTTTGAAAAAATTATCAAGGCTCACATTTGTGAGAGCCCGGCAGGGCAAATTATGCTGAGGGGAAACCAGCACGGGTTTGTGGCGGGCAGATCGTGCCTGACCAATCTCGTCTCTTTCTATGACCAGGTTACGAAATGCCTGGACACAGGAGGAGGGCTGGATGTCGTATACTTAGACTTCAGGAAGGCCTTCGATACGGTATCCCACCCCATACTGGTGAACAAGAGAAGAGGCTGTGACGTGGATGACTGCACAGTCTGGTGGGTGGCAAATTGGCTAGAGGGCTGCACCCAGAGAGTCGTGGTGGATGGGTCGGTCTCGACCTGGAAGGGTGTGGGCAGTGGGGTCCCGCAGGGCTCGGTCCTTGGACCGATACTCTTTAATGTCTTCATCAGTGACTTGGACGAGGGAGTCAAATGTACTCTGTCCAAGTTTGCAGGTGACACAAAGCTATGGGGAGAAGTGGACATGCCGGAGGGCAGGGAACAGCTGCCCGCACACCTGGATAGGTTGGACAAGTGGGCAGAAAACAACAGGATGCAGTTCAACAAGGAGAAATGCAAAGTGCTGCACCTAGGGAGGAAAAATGTCCAGCACACCTACAGCCTAGGGAATGACCTGCTGGGTGGCACAGAGGTGGAAAGGGATCTTGGAGTCCTAGTGGACTCCAAGATGAACATGAGCCAGCGGTGTGACGAAGCCATCAAAAAAGCCAATGGCACTTTATCGTGCATCATCAGATGCATGACGAATAGGTCCAAGGAGGTGATACTTCCCCTCTATCGGGCGCTGGTCAGACCGCAGTTGGAGTACTGCGTGTAATTCTGGGCGCCACACTTCAAGAAGGATGTGGATAACCTGGAGAGGGTCCAGAGAAGGGCCACTCGTATGGTCAAGGGCCTGCAGACCAAGCCCTACGAGGAGAGACTAGAGAAACTGGACCTTTTCAGCCTCCGCAAGAGAAGGTTGAGAGGCGACCTTGTGGCTGCCTATAAGTTCATCACGGGGGCACAGAAGGGAATTGGTGAGTATTTATTCACCAAGGCGCCCCCGGGGGTTACAAGAAACAATGGCCACAAGCTAGGAGAGAGCAGATTTAGATTGGACATTAGGAAGAACTTCTTCACAGTTCGAGTGGCCAAGGTCTGGAACGGGCTCCCAAGGGAGGTGGTGCTCTCCCCTACCCTGGGGGTCTTCAAGAGGAGGTTAGATAAGTATCTAGCTGGGGTCATCTAGACCCAGCACTCTTTCCTGCTTATGCAGGGGGTCGGACTCGATGATCTATTGAGGTCCTTTCCGACCCTAACATCTATGAATCTATATGAATGGTATACCGAACAAATATTCATTTTTCATGTAAATCATAGAATCATAGAAGTAGGGTCGGAAGGGACCTCGTATATCTTCAAGTCCGACCCCCTGCCTGGGCAGTAGGAAAACTGGGCTCAAATGACCCCAGCCAGGTAGGCATCAAGCCTCTTCTTAAAGACCCCCAGGGTAGGAGCCAGCACCACTTCCCTTGGAAGTTGGTTCCAGATCCTAGCCACCCTAACTGTGAAGTAGTTCTTAGAGATGTCTAATCTAAACCTACTCTCCAAAAACTTCTGGCCATTATTCCTTGTTATCCCGGGAGGCGCTAGGGGAAACAAGGTCTCCCCCAAACCCTTCTGGTTCCCCCTAGTGAGTTTATAGATGGTCACCAGGTCCCCTCTCAGCCTTCTCTTGTGAAGGCTGAACAAGTTCAGGTCCCATAGCCTCTCATTGTAGGGTCTGCCCTGCTGTCCCTGGATCATGTGGGTGGCCCTTCTCTGGACCCTCTCAATGTTGTCCACATCCCTCTTGAAGTGGGGTGCCCAGAACTGGACACAGTACTCCAACTGACCAGTGTCGCATAGAGGGGGAGGATCACCTCCTTGGCCCTACTTGAGATGCACCTGAGTATGCACGATAAGGTCCGGTTAGCCCTGCCGACCGTGACCTCGCATTGTCGGCCCATGTTCACCTTGAAGTCAATAATGACTCCAAGATCCCTTTCTGCCTCCGTGCTCTTAACAAGGGAGTTTCCCATCTTATAAGTGTCCTGCTTGTTACTACTGCCCAAGTGCAGCACCCTGCACTTGTCCGTATTGAAACACATCCTATTTTTGTTAGCCCACCCCTGAAACCTATCCAGGTCTTGCTACAGTCTTTCCCTCCCTACTAGCGTACCCACCTCACTCCAAATTTTGGTATCATCAGCAAATTTGAACAGGTTGCTTTTCACCCCGTCATCCAAATCGCTGATAAAGAAATTGAACAGTGCGGGCCCAAGGACCAAAACCTGGGGGACTCCACTGCCCACTTCCCCCCAGGTCAAATATGACCCATTCACCACTACCCTCTGAGTATGACCCTTCAGCCAATTTGCAATCCATCTGACTGTGTAGGCATCAATGCCACAGTCTCCTAGTTTTTTAATGAGGATGGGGACTGGGAGACAGTGTCAAAAGCCTTGCTGAAGTCCAGAAAGACTACATCCATGGTGACACCTGAAGCCAATGCTTTTGTGACCTGATTATAAAAGGCAATCAGGTTGGTCTGACATGACCTGCCCCTAATAAAACTGTGCTGGTTGCCCTTGAACATTATCCCTGATGCCTGCCCATCACAGATGTGCTCCTTGATGATCTTCTCAGAGAGTTTCCCCAGGATGGAGGTAAGACTGACAGGCCTATACTTGCCCAGGTCCTCCCTCCTCACTTTTTTAAAGATGGGGACCACATTGGCTATCTTCCAATCATCTGGCACCTGGCCTGAGCACCATAAGCACTCCTAAAGCCATGCCAAGGGCCCTGCAATAACCCCTGCTAGCTCCCTCAACACCCTGGGGTGGAGCGCATCTGGACCTGCTGATTTGGACACGTCCAGCCCCTCCAGAAGCTCTCTAACCTGGTCCTCCTCAGCCTTAGGTGTGGAGGCGTTCCCCTCCAGTCCATCTTGAATCACGGTGGGGGAGTCCCGGTCTCTGCACAAGAAAACGGAGGTGAATAATTTGCTGAAGAGGTCTGCTTTCTCCTCTGGTGCAACCACCAGATTGCCCAATGTATCTTGCAGGGGCCCCACGTTTCCCAGTGCCTTCTTTATCCTCCCTATATATTTGAAAAAGGAATTTTTATTATCTTTGATCTTGCACGCTAGTCCTAGCTCTATGTCCACCTTAGCTTTCCTAATAGCCCCCCTACAGGCCCGAGCAGTAGAGGTATACTTCTCTTTGGAAATAGCTCCCCCCTTCCACTGGGTGTACGCCGCCTTTTTGGCAACCAGGCATTCCTGGATGTCCTTGGTGAGCCAGGGGGGCTTTTGGGCACTTTTGCCCGCCTTTCTTCTTGTTGGGATTGTCACCCTTTGTGACAAGTAAATACTTGTTTCAAACATCTGTTCCATATAAACAGAACCAATGTGCTCAATTATGACTGCCTGTTTTTAAAACTATATCTAAAATTACATTTGTAACAGATACATATTTGTTCTCCATTATCCATGGACACTGATTTTCACAAAGGCCTAAGTGTAAGGAACTGGGGCATAGGCAGACTGGTGGTCTAATCATTAGACCAAAGGAAAGCAGGGGCCTTGTGCTGGATCACAGAGTGGGAGCCATATTACCAAAACCAGAGAGAAATCCAGAAGCAGAGTGTACTACACAGTCCCAGGTCAGAATCCAGGAATCAGATGCCAAGTACCGATACAAGGTGCAATCCACAGGACAAAGTCCAAAAACAGAGGATTAGGAGCCAGGAAACAGATCTGCAGGGAAATCCAAAGCTGAAGTCCAGAAAAAGCCAAAAACCAGGTTCAGGAACCAGATGACTTGCTACAGCAAAACTGTTAAAAGACCTGCAACCCAGGCCCTAGCTGGTGTTAAATAGCTAGGCAGTACTCTCAGGCAATCAGGAGACTTGCTGCTCCTGAACTGGGGCACAGTTCATGAGCTGAGGCTGGCTGGCATGTGTGCTCAGAGTTCCTAACAGTACATGGCTCAGGGTGGTCTGCCTGATCAGATTCCCTGTCATTAAGGGAGTATTGCAAACATATCCCATTCAAAGTAATGTTTGTTTAAGTAGTTTAGGGACAAGTTCAAATCATTAGTGAGAGTGGGATCTTTAAGCAGGTGTGTTGTTCTGTCATAGTCAGCAGTAAATAGAGAAGCCATCAGTGAGTCCATACAGGATTGAAGAGGCCAATCTGAGGTCCACATGTTCAACTGCAGATGTGGCAAATAGATCTGGAAGGAAGGAGCAAGTCCTGGTGACGTCAGGTCACAGCTCTTTCCTTTTGTCTCTCTCATCTATCATCCCTTCATAGGTAAGTTTGCTTGAAATGTTTGTTGCTTTGTTCTACATCATAGACACATCCAGACAAATACAGATGTGTGGTATATGGTGCCATAGACTCATGTGTGGTGCCATGCACCGCACATGCAGGAGTTCAATAGTTCGGGATGGTCCTGACTTGAGCAGGGGGTTGGACTAGATGACATCTGGAGGTCCCTTCCAACCCTCATTTTTTATAATTCTATGATCCAATACAAACCATATTTGTCCAACAGAGTAGTTATATGGGATGAATTCTTAAATGTGGACAGTTGCAATATCAACAGAAATCTTCCCAGAATTGTAATGGATGACAAAACCACTGTTAAATTGTAAAAATAGGGATGTAGTTTTACAGTATTGCTTTCATTGAACTAGCTTACAAACTACAAATACATCCTGGGTATTCTAGGACTTATGATTTTGCACAGCAGGAAATAGAAATGAATTATACTTCACTATAACTGAGAGAGAAGACTCACAAATAATATCAGATAATTAATTTTGTGGATATTTACGCACACTACATTTCCAATCAAGTCTGCCATTCAGAGTTTTAAGCATAAGAGTTGGCCCTGTGTTTGAAAAGGACAGGAACAAAATATCCAGTAGCAAAAGTTAATGCTTTTTTTCTTAGAGATGTAGGGCCTTATTTCCAGATCATACAATAAATCCATTCACTCCTGGTGAGGAGGGATTGCTCAGCACTTCATTAGAGTCAATGGGAATTTTGTTGTTGAGTTTATCAGGTTCAGGAGGATGGGAATACATTTAAAGCATTTGAGACCACATTCAGCCTTCTGTTTTCCCTTCTGTACATATTTCTAGCATAATTTCTACATTTGTTTTTTTTTATAAAATAATGTAAATGAAATTTAAAAACCAAACTTGCTTATTCAGACCCACTATTCTGTGTGATATATATGAAATCACATAAGGAAAAAAATACTTGCTTTTGCCATGGAAATGGTTAGGAAATAATACCCAACTGCTGTTTGAAATTAGTTAGCATTTAACAACAAATATTTAATTCAATGCAAATGAAATATATTCAAGCAAAATGCTTCCAAACTACTTTCATTATTAATTTATAGAATATTAATCCCATGTAATATGACCCTTTACAATAATAGGATGAAATGAAGAATCCATAAATAATACATGGAGAGTGAGATATTTTAAGCATAACAGTAAGCAATATGTGTAATTAGAAATGAATTTATAGTCTACTACAAAGTATACTTATTTAGAATAATTCTATATATGATTTTGAAGTACAACACCCAGACTTTGAGTGAATGCTTTCACAGAGGTTTTGCTAAAGTGGCATTGTTAATCATGTCCTCTTTTTTATTCTAGCCCAAATAGTAGCCCCTTATATGTTTTTTCTTTCTCTTCATAACTCTGAAATATACTGATAAGAGCTTTGCACTTTGAGCAATTTAAATTGAGATAATATTTAATGTATTTATGTATATCCATGTTCAAAGGGCTGCTTATATATTTTATATTATATAGCCTTTGGATAAAATAGATAAGCCGTTCTTGGAGCATGGATCAGAACTCTGTTCTCCTAAGATGTGAGTTTACCCAGTAGGCTACAATCATTCCTCTCTTACTCTGTCTCACTAGCATTATTCATCTGGTATTCTCTTCTACACAGTGAAAATGTTCCAATAGGAGGACTAACAATTTCATCCTTTGTAGACTATCCTCTGCCCAGTGGTTAGAATATTAATGGAAAGGGCAAGATGTAGGCAGGAATTCCTTCAGGCTAAGGAAGATATATAACCCAGGTGTCCTATTTCCTGATTGAATATTCTAACCAACAGCAGTGTATAAAAGATGGGCAGCATGGCCTCTGGTCACAGTTTTGAATAATATTGGCTTTTATGGTTTGTACAGAATTCAGTTCTGTTGGTACATTAGACATTCTGAACACTGCTGCTGATCAGCTGAGTGGCCCCAGAGGCCCTGCCACTTGCTGCTGATCAGCCAGGAAGGAAAAACTGGGGCATCTTTAAAACCACAGTTTTTGTCTTCTAGCCATTCAGGAGCAATTGGCAAGCATCAGACCCACCAGGGTTCCTCAGCTGACCAGGGGTGGAGGGGAAAGATCAAGATTAAAGTAGTTGCTGCACTGTGCACTTCCAGAGTGATTTTAGTTAGATCCCTAGACAGGCATAGGAGATAGACCAGTGGTTCCCAACCTCAGGTCGCAACGCAAATGTGGGTCATGGGGGCAATGCTGGTGGCACCGCACACAAATGACGAGCCTTGCTGTGTTCCAGGAGATCCCCTGCCCTGGGCTGCTACCGCTGCTGCACTTCACTTCTGGCAGTGGGTCGTGGCAAAAAAAGGTTGGGAACCACTGATATAGACAGAGACATGCCTAGCTGGATGATTACAGACAGGTTTAGGCCTGAGAAAATTGCCAAGCAAAAAGGAGTCCTAAGTCTTGACTCTTCTGCTCATAGCATTTTCTTGCAGGTTGCTTTTAATAATCATTTGATAAGTAGAGATGGGATGGCTTTTGCCTAATTGTAATGAGATCCATAATCCTGGACCATACTCAACTCACTGAACCCCACTTCATATGACCTAATTTCCTCCTTGCTCCATATATATCACCCTTTCAATTGTTTTCAGTTGAAGTCCCCAATTGATATCTTTTTCAACTTAGTCTTCACAGGCAAGGTCATCTCCCAGACTATTGCATCTGGCAGCACAGTTTGGGGAGAACGTGAACAGCCAAGAGTGGTGAAAGAGCAGGCTAGTGATTATTTAGAAAATTATTTAGAAAAGCTGGATGTGTACAAGTCCATGGGGCCAGATGGGATACACTAAAGAGTGCTGAGAGTTGGCGGATGTGCTTGCAGAGCCCTAGCTATTATCTTTGAAGCCTCATGGCCATAGGGAGAGGTTTCAGGTGACTAGAAAACGACAAATATAGTGTCTATGTTTAAGGAAGGGCAGAAAGAGGATCCAGGGAACTACAGGCCAGTCAGCCTTACCTGAATTCCTGGAAAAAAATCATGGAGTAGGTCCTCAAGGAATCCATTTCTAAGCATTTGGAGGAAAAGAAGGTGATTAGGACCAGTCAGCATGGATTCACCAAGGGCAAGTCATGCCTGACCATCCTGATTGCTTGTATGATGATATGACTGGCTCTGTGAATGTGGAGAGACTAGTGGATGTTATATACCTTAACTTTAGGAAGGTTTTTGATATGGTCTCCCACAACATTCTTTCAAGCAAGCTAAGAAAGTAGGGGTTGGATGAATGGACTGTAAAGTGGATAGAAAACTGGTTGGATCACCAGGCTCAGAGGGTGGATGACCTCCTGAGGTCCCTTCCAAACCTAATTTTCTAATATTCTGTGATTCTATAATTGTCATCAATGACTTAGAAAATGGGAAAATGTGCACCCTCAGCAAGTTTGCAGATAATGCCAACCTGGGGGAGTAGTAGATAAGCTGGAGGGTAGGTCTAGGATTCAGAGACACCTCAACACATTGGAGTATTGTACCAAAAGTAATAGCATGAGATTTAGTAAGGAGAAGTGCTAAGTCCAGCACATAGGACAGAACATTTCTATGCACTGGTACAGGCTGGGGACCAATTGGCAAAGCAACCATTCTGCAGAAAAGGCCCTGGGGGTTACAGTGAACAGTACAGCTAAAAGTATGCCCTTGTTGCCAAAAAAAGGTAACATCATACTGGGCTGCATTAGTAGGAGCCTTGCCAGCAGATCAAGGGAAGTTATTCTTCTATTCGGTCTATACTATGTGGTTTGGTGAGGCCACACCTACAGTACTGTGTCCAGTTTTGGGACCCCACTACACAAAGGATGTGGACAAATTGGATGGAGTTGAGCAGAGAACAGTACCAGTGGTAAGGGGGCTGAAGTACATAACTTCTGTAGAGAAGCTGAAGGAACTTATTTAGTTTGGAGAAGAGAAGACTGAGGTTGGATTTAATAGCAGCCTTCAACTACCTGAAGAGTTATTCCAAAGAGGATGGAACTAAACTATTCACAGTGGTCACAGAGAACAAAACAAGGAGCAATGGTCTCAAGTTGCAGCAAAGAAAATTTAGGTTAGGTATTAGGAAAAACTTTCTCACTAGAAGAGTAGTAAAACATTGGAACACGTTACCCAGAGAGGTTGTGGACTCTCCATCCTTGGAGGTTTTTATGATTAGCCAGCTGGCCAAAGCCTTGGCTGAGATGATCTAGTTAGTGATGGTTCTTCTTTGAGCAGGGGGATGGACTAGATGGCCTCCTGTGTCCCTTCCAACCCTAATTTTCTATGGTTATGTGATACCCAGTGTGCCAGATTTAGGGGGAGGACTGAATGAACAAGTAGCTGTAGCCACTGAATTGTATCTATAAACCTAATTCTTTGCCTAAATTAACTTAACCTATGTTAAGTTAGATGTTGTTAATTTCTGGTGATGGAGCTTACACTACCCAACTTTCCCTTGATGGGTAGTGTGAGTGAATGAAGTATTGTTGAAATTCAACAAACTAGAATACCTTAAGCAGGAGGGGTTTCCCATACAATTCCCAGGTTTACTTTTTTTTTTTTTTTAAGGATCCTAGTTTTCTCTGATAAAAAAAGAAAAAATCCCCAATTTTCAGATTTAAAAAAGTTACTTTTTTAAATCTGAAAATTGGGAATTTTATTTTAATCACAGAAAAATGTGGATTTGGGGTTTTTTTTTTTAATCTGAAAATTGGGGTTTTTTTAACAGAGAAAACCAGGATCCCTGGTGACCACACACCCAGTCACATTGCTGGTAAAAAGAAAGAAACAGTGTGCATAGGTGCTTGGCTGCCTGTGACTGACAAATTCCGTGTATGTGCATGTGTGTATGTGTACTGTCCTTTGCATAAAAAACATGTACCCAAGAACAAAAATATTACATTTGTGAACGGATACCAGAACACTGAGAAATGAGTATCAGAGAAACCCAGATATGTTGTGAGTCTACTCCTATTCTGGGATCAAGGCGATGTAGAGAGCAGGCTCTCATTTTTATTTTTGCCAGGGTGGCCTTAGAAGATGAACATGAGGAAAGTTGTATGCATGCCCTCTTCCCAAGGGAGGGTCTTTTATCAAGGGAGGCCAAGATCCTCAGGCCTCCATGTACCCAGCTCCTCTGGTAGGAACAAGGCAAGATGATGGGTAGTTGTTCTCTGCAATTCAGGGGTGTTTTTTTGTTTTGTTTTGTCTTTTTTATAAGTAGGTGGCCTGACGATAAGAGCCTTCAGTTGTTATAAAGATGTTTCACATAGTAAGATTAGTCAGTTAAGGACTGTGGTCAGGCCCATGAAAATGTGATTCCCTTCGCAAGACAGAAACATCTATTTAAGATTGTATTCAGCAATCTGTCACTTTTCTTGGGGCTATTTGATCTCTGAATGTAGCATACCTCAGATTTTGCTACTCTGTATGTAGTATACCCCAGCTACCACTGCCATTGCTACTTTAATTTTTTTCCTTTATACATTCATTTATAAAGGCATTAAATTTTAAATTTAAAAAGCTATCTTGTTAATATGAATATACTATATGGTAGTGCTTTACTCTGTTGAGTCCATTTCTATGGTTCTCATGTATTTGAATGTTTGATCAGTTATGAGCAAGGATCCTGGTTTTCTCTGATTTAAAAAAAATCCCCAATTTTCAGTTAAAAAAAAGTAACACCAAATCCACATTTTTCCACGATTTAAATGAAACACCATATATATATGTATGTATGTATGTATGTATACACACACACACACACACACACACACACACACATATATATGTATACATACACATGTGTGCATGTACACACACACGCACACACACACACACAAATAAATAAATATAAATATATCACACCCATTTATAGAGAAACTATTCTGGTATCTGTCTCATAACAAGGGATCCTGGTTTTCTCTGATAAAAAAATAATCAATTTTTGGATTAAAAAAAGTCCGTGTTCTTTCATGATTTAAATGAAACGCCACTAAAATATATACAAGCTCCCAGACAGTGTGCAGCACCCTGCAAAGCCATGCTGCACCTGTGTGATGCAATGGCTGCTGTGTGGGTGCCAAGTGGGGGGGCTGATCCCCACTGCCCTGCGCTGCATGGGGGGCTCTGCCACAGGCCCTCAGAGGCCCTTATCCCTGGTGCTATAGCTGTTGAGTGCTAGGGCCAGGTGGGGAGTGCGGCTAGGCAGGGCAGCCACAGGGGCTTTTCCTGCATCTCACCCCACCCAGGGAGAGGCAGGAACAGCCGGAGAAGCCACAGGAGAACCTGCAGCTGCCTGGCTGTGCCTGCCTCTCCCCAGCGGATTCAAAACTCTAAATCTCTCTGAATCTTTTCTGAATCAATTTGGAGGCTATTGATTCAATTCAAACCTTTTAATAGGTTTCCCAATTCGATTAGGATTCCAAGTTTTGGCTGTCGAATCGGGCAGAATCTCCTCCGAATTGAATCAGTGACCAAAGCTTCACACAGCCTTAATATCTATATATCTATAACTATATCTATGAATGCCTAGGACTTCCAATATACCTAACTGTTTATAGATATAGAGATAGGTATAGATATATAGTGAGGTTTCATTTCAATCATGGAAGGATGTCAATTTTTTTAAAATCCAAAAAATGTTTGCTTTTTTTAATCAGGGAAAACTAGGATCCCTGGTTATAAGACAGATACCAGAATAGTTTCTCTATAAATGGGTATGATTTATAGAGTTAGAGATGTTTACAGAGTGGGAAGTACCATGCAGATGCAACACAAAAGGCTATAAGGAAAAAGGTAATTTTGTAGGACTGAGTAGGTGTGTTGTGAATCTCTGATAGGGATTCTGATCCAGATTTTTAAAAGTGATTTAGCTTTCTGTTTTGTTAGAGTTCACATGGCTTTCCTCTAATGGGACATTTAACATAGTGCTACCTAAACAGTTAGGCATGTTTGAAATCCTAGGCATTCTAGTACAGTTCCCTTGTATATGGTCAGTAAGCCTACTATCTTGAATGTTAGTATTTAGATCCTTGTGTTGTTGAGAATTCACAAACTAGTCATTTCTATCTATTAGTTCAGCCCAGTCCTTACAACAGTGGTTAGAATATTTTCTTGGGAAATAGATGTGGGTTTGAATTGTCTCAGGTTTAGGTGGACCTAAAGCCCATGGTTGTCATTCCTGTATGGGAGTACCCAGACTACAGGCCATTGGGCAAAAGGTCGAGGGTAGCTGCAGTTAAACAAAGGCTGTGGTTTTAGGTAATTATGTCTGTTGTGGGGAGGGGTGGGTGTTCAGATTGAGAAGTCCACATAAACAGAAAAGTTAACTACAGGAATATACCGTACCAAAGCTAGGAGACAAATGAGAGTTCAGAAAGACTTTATTCTTCTTCACCTCCTGTTGACTACCTTAGACATCCCCTTGCTTTGTTTGCTGCATGTTGTGAATCCTAAAGCAAAGTGCTTAAGTCTTCTCATTCAAGACATAGGGTATCTAGTCTGCATTTTTAACTTTTTGATGCACATGTGAGACAATTCATAGAATGGTCTCAACTAAATATCTTTGTTGGATCTGGACTTGTAGGGATATGTGCATGCATAATGCCACATGGGGGCAGTCTATTTGTATGATATCTATATTGTTGCTAGATTATTTGACCTTGGAAACAATGATTGACAGGTCTGTTTTCTTATTATTTTCAAAGCTTCTTGTGAGTGCCATAAATGCCATAAAGTTTGGCATTTATGCTAAATGTTGGTTTGAGGAATAAATGTTGGTTTGAGGAATATATAAAAGACTGCTATCCCCATTTTTTAACATTCTTCATATAATATCTTTTTATTGGTATTACTGTATTGTTGTAAAGCTCTATTTCAAGTTCAATTTTGCTAATTTATTTATTTATTTTGGTTGAATAACACAGCATGACTGTGGTATGACATCACTAAGATAGCTGACTAAGTGGTAAAAGTGTTTTATCTCTTTGTATCCATTTGCTAAGAACTTCAAGCATGCATTTTAATGGTCAGTCGATGCTTTGTCACATTATTTTTCTCATTATGAAGACATCGCTATTTTGGTCAGTAATCTCAAACTGTTGACAAGTACAATAAAGAAACATGTTTTTTCTTGTCACATAAAACATCTTCATTGCATCAGCTGTCAATTACCCTTCAAACTTCGGTCAAAATTAGCTGACACTACAGAGTAGTTTTCGTAAGTGAATACCTAAAGGATAACAGATATTTTCCTGTAATGGAAGTTTTTATAGTGTTTTAGAGTCTTCTGGTTTCATTATATGCATGATAATATGCCTATCCTCGAACAAAGATAATTTTCTCCTAATGTCTGCTAGAAGTTCATGTAAAATATTAATTTAAATTTTATTATCATCATTAACATATGACTTTATACTATGTCATTATGTAAATTATTGAATCTTAATTGTTCATTTAATAATATTAATACCTTCTTTGCCTTCCTGTCTACAGGAATTACCAGCTTTACAGGGGTATATTTCTCATTTGTGTTTTTTTACACAGACCACTTTTTCTGTCAACATCAATAACACTTTCATCAATCTAGCATTTTAAGAAGCCTGTCACGTTCTTGACAGCAGATTTCTCCATCATATTCCTCATGCTGTCAAGTTCTGAAGAAACCATTTTGTACATATTTTACATTCTGTGTATTTCTTCATTTTGATAGGACAACAATCCTGTTTGTGATCTAATATCTCAATTTCTGCAATCCTTTTTATAATGGTCTCCTCAAATTCTCTGCAGTATCTCCAATCAGTACATATCATTTAATTTCATATGTTTTTTTTTTCCTTTTCTTTCCTTTCTTTTTCTTTGTCTGCCTTTCCTGCTTATTTCCTCATTGTATTGACTTCCATGCACAAATGCTATACCTCATATTCTGTCTGCAGCAAATTTAAACCACCCTTTTATTCTAATGTTCTTAGAAACAGAAAACCATGGTGTTTTCCACAAATATTATTAGAGAAGAAAGACTCATCCAGCTAAATACTATCTCACTTTTTGTTCCATAGGTAGCATATATGTAGCAATGTGACTGCAGTTTTTGTCAGTGTGCATGTGCCTATGAGAAACAAAATGATGGCAGATGTACAGGGGAACAGCTTCAACAAGAGTTCTGGAAAGGAGTCTGAGAGATGGCTAGCGACTTTGTTGAAAAGCAAGTTAAAACCCAGTCTGGCTGAGAGACGTTTATAATTTGGATCTCATGGTCGTTGAGAACGTAACTAAGAATAAACAATTGGATGACAATGGAAGGACACAGGTGGTGAAAGAAGATCTAGAGCTCATTTTGTTCAATATCTTCATCAAGACCTGGAAGATCAGTTGGAGTGCACCATCATCAAGTCTGCAGATGACACCAAGCTGGGGAGAGTAGTAGAAATGCTGGACTAGGATTAAGAGAGACCTCAACAAATTGGAGGATTAGACCAAAAGAATTCTCATGAGCAGGGATCCTTGTTTTCTCTGATTTAAAAAAAAAAATCCCCAATTTTCAGATTAAAAATCCACATTTTTCCATGATTAAAGTGAAACACCACAACTTTTTTTTTTTTAATCAGAGAAAACAAGGGTCTCTGCTCATAAGGTTTAATAAACACAAGTGCTAAGTCTTGCACACAGGTTGGAACAATCCCAGGCTAGGGCCTGACTGGCTAAGCAGCAGCTATGCAGAAAAGGACTTGGGGGTTACAGTGGACAATAAGCTGAACAGCAAGTCCTCCTTGCAAAGAAGGCTAACAACATACTGGGCTGCATTAGTAGGACCTTCTCCAGCAGATGGAGGGAAGAGATTATTCTCCTCTATACAGCACTGGTGAGGTCCCCTCTGAAGTACTGTGTCCAGTTTTGCCCCATCCCCCCACTATAGAAAGGATGTCGACAAATTGGATAGAGTCCAGTGGAGGGCAACAAAAATGTTTAGGCTGGGGCACATGACTGCTGAGGAGAGGCTGAAGGCCCTGGGGTTATTTCATTTGGAGAAAGAAGACTGAGGGGGAATTTAATAACAACCTACCTGAAATGTGGTTACATCCTTAAGTTTCAACTATTTGAAGACCGGTTCCAAAGAGGATGGAGCTAGATTGTTCTCAGTGGTGGCAGATGGCAGAACAAGGAGCACTACGTTCCTTGTTTGTAGCAAGGGAAGTTTAGCTCAGATATTAGGAAGGACTTTCTCACAACTAAGTTAATTTCTACATGTGAAATTAACACACTTGACTCTAGTGCAGTTCACGCCATAGCTTATTGTCCCCAGGCACCATATTTACATGTACACTCGGTACTGCAGCATGTTGAGCCAGTTTGGAGTAGCCCCAGCTGGCAGGGAGCCCAGCCACCTCTGTTTTCAGTATTTCCTATTAAGTAGCTTAGGTGGCTTACTCCTCAGATATTTGGGGGTTGTTGGTATAAGGAGATAAGCAGGCATGGTTCTTTGGGTAAACATTTTCCCAAAAAACTTCCCTGCCTTCCTCAGATTTACTCAAAACTAAATTTGAAGCCAAAACTTTGTGCTTAAAAACTAGGTGCTGCAACATAGACCACCAAGAGTAGTCTGGTACTTTTTTCTGGATTCCACATACGTGCCAGATCCAATAATGGACTTAGGTGCCTTTACATCAGGTGCTGTCACATCTACTCAAATAATGGAAGCTCAGCCTCCTATGTAAGTTACCTAGACTCCTAATACATTGAAAGGAGAGAATTAGTTGCTTCAAAATGGACTCCATGAAGAGCAGCGAACTTCCTGGAATCAAAATGTCCTGTGTATAACTGTATAAGAGTTGTACAAATTGTACAAGAGTTGCCAACAGGAAAGTGTTGAAAAGACCAGTGTTTCATAATTACTATCTCTCTTTGGGATCTAGGCATCTCACACTGTATACCAGATGTTCCTCTACCTGCTTTGAGCCACAGGTCAGAACCCTCATCTTAAAGAAGTTTCCTACATACTTTCTTTCAAGGGAACTGAACACAGTATTCACTCTTCAAAAATGGCAGTGCTATCTCACTTTTATATAGGCATCCAGGTACATGAAGACTTTCACAATGAAGTGGGAAACCCACATTCAGTGCTTTCTTTAGCTTGAGAACATTCAAACTACATGTCCACCTCCCAAGAGAGCATCCTATTCCACAGGCTGTTGGCTATCTGAGGTGACAGAGAAGGAGAACAGTTTATGTTCCTCTTGTTGAAGTGGGAAATAATACAAGAAAGAATTCAGAATCACTATGGGATACCTAAAATGAATGACAACATATATATTAAAAACATTCTTGATTCTGTACCAAGGGGTTAGTGTTCCCTTGGGAATGAGCAATCGGAGCGGGGCCATGGCTTGAGACCCTACTCTAAAGGCTGTTTTTGTGTGTTTATATATGTTTTTATTTTATATTACATTGTAAAAAATACAGAATTAGTCCTAGGAGCAGGTACCACAACACATGCTTCCCCCTTCCCAGACAGGTGCTCTAATCACTGGACTCCAGAGTCCACCTTCTCTTTCTATCTTCCCAATAATTCTTCCCAACACTTTGTTCATACTAAGCAATACTTTCATACTGAAACACTTTTAACAGGTTGGGTGGAGACTTATAATAGCTCATGATCCTATAAAAACAGATTATGCTAGAAAGCTTCCAGGAGTAAAGGCAGTATAAATACATATGCTGGGAGGGAAACACAGCAATATGTAAGCAGTCCAGAAAATTTTTGGTGTGTTGTTGGGGATAAGTTTTCAATATAGGTAGAGAGGCCAATTAGTGTGGGGGAACTGTTCTCAACTTATAATTAGGGAGGGATGGTTTGAGAACGTGAAAGTGGAGAAATAACATGGATGACAGTTAACACAACAAGACAGGAATTCAAGATCCTAATGGAAGATCTTAGAAACAGAAGAGGAAAGAGAAGAAAAAACAGCAGGATAAAGACACTGAACTTCAGAAAATCAGATTTTAATAAACTTGGAGAATTGGTGGGTAGGATCCCTTGTAAGGCAAGTCTGAGTGGGAAAGGAGCCCAGAAAAGCTGGTTGTACTTTAAGGAGGTCCTCTTAAGAGCATATGAGCAAACTTTGCTGTTGCAATGGAATAACGAAATGTAACAGGAACAACCTGTCTAGACAGCAAGGAGTTGAAACTCAAAACGGAAGTGTATAAAAAGTGGAAATGTGGTCAAAATTTAAGAGTATTGCACAGGCAGCAAATTAGAAAGACCAAGGCACAATTTCAGTTGCAGCTGACAACTGACATAAAAGGCAGCAAAAAGGGATTCTCCAAGTATGTCACAACTACAAGGAAGAACAGAGAAACCATAGGTCCCTTACTCAGTGTGTGTGTGTGTGTATCTATAGCTATATAACTATATGTTGATCTAGCTATAGATAGATATATACACCTAGATCTAGATCTATCTAGATCTAGATTTAGATCTAGATATATTTTAAAACATGGAACAATGTGGATTTGGGGTTACATTTTTTAACCAAAAATTGGGGATTTTTTTAAATGAGAAAAAACCAAGATCCCTGCTTATAAGGCCCTGAAGTTTAGCATTGTTTAGAGGCTGCACATCTGCATGTGTCTTCCATGTTTTTACAAGATTTCTGTAACAGACACTGCCTGGACCTACATGTTTTATTCCATTGCATGCTATTAATTTAGATTCTTACAGTTTTGTCAACCCCAGGCTATCTGAGCATTTAGTCAACACCAAACCTTTTAAGTGCAACCCCCTCCTACAGCCCAACTCATTCCTACCCTCATTCCTGTCCTATATACTCTACAATGCTGTGGGGCTTCTTTGGGCAGTAGAAGTTGCTTTGCACAAGGCCTGCACTAAAACAAATTCTCCTATGGCCAGCTCTTTTTCCAGCAACTCTTTGCTGCTTTTCCAGCAGCAAGGAGAAGTCAAAACTAAAGAAAAAAATCCTTATACCTCCATCTATGCAATAGTGCCAGGCGTGTCCCCAGTGAGGCTAGGAACAGACATTCAAAAAGCCTGAGGCAGAATTGATCTAAGTTATGTGATTTTCTGTAAGCAGTGTAGTTTACATTGGAGAGAACAGAACACCCATTTGCCCTTTGGTGATGGTGGTGGGGCAATCTTAGACTATATTCTGTCATTTTTAAACCAGTCTATGTCTCCCAAACTTCTGTTCTGTTGTGGTCATAGACCGGTTTCTGATTGCTTATATCAGTAAAAGCATGTCTGTACTTAGCCTAAAAGTCTACAATATGATGAAGAAATAGCTGTACAGTTTCTTATTTATAATCTATAGGGAAGTGGAATATGCTAGCTAGGATTCAAAATTGTTAATGCCCTGATCCATGGCGGGTAAAGTCCCATTTCCCATCAGCCCCTGCCCACGTCACTGTGGCCAGTTTCCATGGAGACTCCAGGAGGTGTGAGGCTGTGACAGCTTGAGGCCAGGGTTTCCATGGAGACTGGCCCAAGCAGTGCTGGCAGGGCATGTGGCTGGGCAGGGAGCTGCTCCAGGGTTGGGCCTGAGATTTTGTGATGGAGACAGCATGGTCCCGAGCCAGGGCAGAGCTGAAATCCACTGCCTGCTCACCTCTGCTTGGGGCATGCAAGCAGCAGACTGTGGCTCTGTCCCAATTCTGGATGCTGCTGTCACTGCTGCAGAATCCCAGCTCCAACCCCAGCCCCAGTCTCGGAGTAGCTCCCCACCCAGCTGCACGCCTTGCCAGCACTGCTTGGAAAGGGGGCAGGAGCTGCTAGGAAATGGAGTCTGGCTAGTGGCCAGATCCTCCATTTTGCCCACCCCTGGCCTAGATGCCCTGAAATGACTATGGGCATCATTAGTACCCTAACATTATCAGGCTCTTTAATTCAAATGAGTACTATCATTAGTAAATATGGTCACATCTGTCTTAGATAAATTAAACAATTATTGTTGGAACCAAATATGTGTCAAAATTTAATCCTGCAAATCAAAAGGAGCATAAGGATTAAAAAACTTCAGATAATAACTCACTGAGAATCTGATACCATGGGAAAAGACAACTGTTCTTAAAATGTCACAAGAATGCACCTCCAGGCAATGCTTGCTCAGTGTTACAGAAAGAATCTATTTCTATTTGGTCCATGACAAGAAACTTCAGAGGGGCAGTCAGCCAAGCATAGCATGTATGATGCTGAAAGATTTTAAGAGCAAACTATTGCAGGTGGGTGACACACTTATTAATTCTGCCTTCAATTGTGTGCTCAATTCTTAAAGTTATTTAAGAAATTCTCGACACAATAAAAAGATCACTGAAACTCCATTCTTATATTTGGGCAAGAACTGGAAAAAGGAAATTAAACTATCCATGTGTGCCCTGTATTTTGCAACTATGGTGCCTCACTCACTGCAAGTCCTTCTTATCCTGTTCACCTTTGTTTTGCTCTTGAGGGCTGCTATTGAACCAGAGAAACTGAACATGGCATAGTGTAGTGAATTTTGACAATGTCCCTGACACATCTCTGATTTACCCCTCCACTGGGGGCTAAGATGGCTGTCAGCAGTTCTAAGCATTAAAAGGAGACCCTTGTGCAGTAGATGATTTTGGGGGTCTGGTTCACAGCACTAAGATGCTGCTAGAGTAGTACTTGATATAACTGAGACTGGAATCTCTTGTGATGTGATTAAAATTCAAGACTACACGTAAAGTATATGTTTGCAACAACTATATGATTAAAGAAAGAAAGAAAACTCTTTATCCAGTGTTAAAAAGTCAAATAAATGATCTCTGTTTGTTTGGGAAAGAATCATTCAAATATTTGATTTGATGAACTCAGAGAAGACAATAGCTTATACTGCAACTTATGTAATGGTTGATATACTAAGTTAAATTCATACTTAGGGCCATAAATAACTAGCATCAGGTACATTTTTCATTTGATTACATTAATCAGGAATAGAAGAGTATAAGAACAATGTTTATAAAGCATTATAGGAAATCATTTTCTATTTTAACTTATTCTCATTTTTAGTGGAATAAGAACATTTGAAGAATTGAGACAATAAATAAGTTCAATTTATATAAAGACAATGTATGTTTTAAATATTATAGTCACGATTTTATGTATGCACACATTAAGACTAGGGACAAATATTCAAAAAGCCAAAGGTGGAATTGATCTAAGTTATGCAGTTTTCTGTAAGCAGCATAGTTTAGATTGGTAGTGAACAGAGCATGCATTCACTCTTGGTTGGGGAGAATGGGAGGGGCAAATCTTGGATCAGGTTCCACCATTTTTAAACTAGTCTATATGTGCCAAACTTCTGTTCTATTATGGATTACTGGTTTCCAATCACTTATACTAGTAAAAATGAAATGTCTGTACCTGGCCTAAAAAACAGCTTTTGCTCTCTCAGCAAAGGCAACTAAATCCTTTTTATTTCAATATAGTTCTCTAAAAGGATCCAATCTAAAAATTGCTAAAGTCACTGAAAAATCTTAATTTGTCTTCCAAGGGCTTTTAATTCAGACTGTGTTGTGTATCCTATTTTTGAAGTGCACAATATAAATTTGACAACATGCTGTTTCCTTTTTCATGGAAGTGTAGTTGGACTGTTTGAATTAGTGAGGGAAACCAGCTTGACCAGATTGGTTAATTAATACTTACAGCACTGCTGTGAAATAGATAAATGTTATTTTCTCCATTTAATGTATCTGGCAAATGAACTAGAAAGAATCTATGGTTTCAAAAGTAGATTCTAATTTGGTGTGTGTCAGTTTTTGTTTGCCCAATATAACATTTGGAATGTTTGATTTACAGAGGTGTTCAACCATGCCAGCATTCACTACTCCAGGAGAAGTCAATGAGAACTGCTAGTACTCCACACTTTTTAACATTAAGTCCTCTCTGTCTCAAGCAGCGCATCTGAAACTGAGACAATTAAGATTACATTTAAAAAAAAAATCATAGCTGATTTGTCTGAGCCAGTGCAAGGCAACACAGGTGACACTAAGTTAAGATAGAAAAGTGCCTGGTCTAATCTAGCGTTACATTGTTGGTAAGTAACTGAACAACTTCAAGTATATAACAAATATCTTTGTATACAGGCACTTTTGTTTCCTGAGTTTAATGAACTTATTTACTTCAGTGAGTCCAGGAGTAGATCATTCAGCCCTATATAGGATGCCTTAATATCTATATACATTAAATCTCTTATTCTGGAGGCCGGATATGTCACCCTACACCAGGGGCGGGCAATTATTTTGTGTGGAGGGCCAATTAATGAGCTTTGGTGAGCTGTTGAGGGCCACATGGGTAGTCCCGCCCCTTGACAGTTGCCCCACCCCCTTGTCGCCATCTTGGAACCAGAAGTCTCACCCCCTAGCTCCTGACCTTTGACTTTTAGTGTAGGATTTGTTTTTTTTTCTGGTTCCAAAATGGCAACCCCCTCCCAAAAGGGGTATTTCCAGGGGACAAAGGGAAGGACTTCTGGTGGCAAACACCTACTATAATATATTTTAATTTTATTAGAAAAAAATTTTGTCATGCTTTGTGTTTGCGTAGTATATATAGAGGTGATTGTATAATCACTTACATTTTTAATTTTGTATATTGTGGGGAGGTGTTGTGTGAGGAGTATGTGGTGTGTACATGGTACGTGCGTGTGTGGTATGTATGGTGTACACGGTATGTGTGCATGGTATACAGTATGTGTATGTGTGAGTGTGGTGTGTGGGGCATATGTGGGGTGTGTGTTTTGGATGTGTTTGGTATGGGGGTGTCTGGTGTGTGTGGTATATGTGATGTGTGTGTGTATAGTGGATGTGTATGGTGGACTGTGGGGGTGTGTGGGGGGAGTTGTGAGGGGGTGTGGCTGTGCGGGGGGCATAGGGTATGTTGGATGGTTGTGTATATATGGGGAGTTGTGGGGGCAGGGTATGGGTGTGAAGGAGGTTGGGGGTTTGGGGACCCACCCACACTGCCCCATGCTACAGCAGCAGGTGGGGCTTTCATGGTGCAGGAGCATGGCAGGATGTGGCTCCCACCAGCACCGCACATTGCAGTGAAGGGCTCAGCCTCCACATGACTGCCTGTATTGCCAGTGCTCCCTGTCACTCACACACAGCCCCTGCACTCACACAGCAGGGAGGGGAGCCCCACATGCTGGAACCAGGTGCCTTCCCTGCCGGGGCTGCACAGCACCAGAGTGGGGCATCAGGTGCTGGAGTTGGCTTCCTTCTCTGCAGGGTCTGCGCTGCAGGGAAGGGAAGCTCCAGACAGGGAAGGCAACTAAGTCCAGAGCCTGAAGTTTTTCTCTGGGGATGTGCAGCCCCAGCTGCAAATGCGCTGGCTCCAGCACATGGGGCTTCCCTCCCTGCTGTGTGTGTACAGGGGGCTGCATGTGAATGACAGGGAGCACCAGCAATACAGGCAGCTGTATTGGAGCACTGCACCCCTCACTGTGATGTGCAGCGCTGGCCGGATCCACACCCCACCAGGCACCTGCACCCTGAGTGTTCCACCTGCTGCTGCTGCAACCGCCTGTTGAGACTGTGCGCTATGAAGGGAATGTGGGGGGTCCCCACACCCCCCACTCTCCCTCACACCCACACACTGCTCACCCCAACTCTGCTCTGTCATCACCCCCTGCCACCCAGGTGCTGACTCTGTGCTGCCATCAGCTGTAGCCTACCCCTGATGCTTCCCTACCTGCTGCCCAGAACAAGTAGGAGATTGGGGAAGTGACCAGGTCTCAGGGACTGCAGCAGCAGAAGCCTCACATGGAAGCTGCACACTGGCTGGCTGGGCAATAGGGTACGTTTTTGGGGCTGTGTGTACACGTGGGTGCCTTGCTCCCACCCTCGTGGGTGGAAGGGCTGGGTGGGGCACAATGAGTTATGAGGGCCAGTGAGCCAGATGAGAATGCTTGGTAGGCTGAATCTGGCCCACAGTCCATGTTTTGTTTACACATGGCCTACATGCAATTCATAGTGATATAACTATGAAGGGCCGTTCAGAAAAATCTTCACTCAGGAGTCAATGTTGTCTTGATACCAGTTAGAGTGCATCAAGAGAAGGCTGAGGGGGGACCTGGTGGTTGCCTACAAACTCATCAGGGGAGATCAACAGCAAATAGGTAACGCCCTTTTCTCCCCAGCACCACCTGGGGTGACAAGGAAAAATGGTAATACACTGATGGAGAATAGGTTTAGGTTAGAGATCAGAAGGCAATATTTTACAGTTAGGGTGGACAAAATCTGGAACCAGCTTCCCAGGGAAGAGGTCCTCACCCCTACCTTAGGCAAATTCAAGAGGAGGTTGGATGATCACCTGTCTGGGGTCTTGTGAACCCAGCATTCATTCCTGCCTGTGGCAGGGGGCCAGGCTAGATGATCTGTTCAGGACCCTCCTGACCCTAGCTACTATGAAACTACGAAACTATAACAATGTTTACTACATTGTTAAAGTGCCATGAAGGTCTTTAGGGAACTGTGAAAATGTCAGATAAAGGGGCTCTGGTCTGGTCCTCCATACTGAAGGTAGTGCAGAGGGTTGGTAGATCACCCATGTCAAAATTTCAATTACAGTCTACAAGACGAGAAGAAACCATATAGAAACGATGGTCTGAAAGCTTTTGAACTTGGAACATGCAATGATGCATAAACCACAAAGTCAAGATGATGATGATGATAATGACAAACGCTTATAAAAAATGTAAAAATCAAATTAATCTTCCGCAGGCAAGCGCAGGTTCAACTTCTTAAATTTAAATACATTTACATTGTTGTTCATATTCTGTATATGTTGATGTGTAAGAGAATCTCATATTTTTGAACAAGCATTACTCATATTACTTTGAATTGAATAGATTACACAAATATGTATTTATTTCTTAATAGAAATACAAATATGTACAAACCAAATAACCAGGCAGTGCATGTCCCAACTTACAAAGATTTATATATTTAAAAAATAGCCTGTGCTTTACTGAAGAAATTATAAGTATCAAGAGCAATTTGGAAAAAATAAATCAGAGGATGACAGCCATCTTTTCCCATGCTCTGAAAAATCAAGAATATCCTTTTTATTTCTAACAAATTTTATTAACATTGTGCTTAACATTTATTTTATTATTGAGGATATTAACATGCTACTCATCTGTGTGTGTTGTATTGCCCTTAAGATGATGTTGCTTTGATTCATAAACATTTTTCAAGTAGAGAGAAGCTGAAAGCCTACAGCTCCCCATAGTAAAATAAACATAATGAATAAGAAGATATATAGATATATATATAGATATATATATATATCTATATATATATGAAGTTAGCAATCTCTCTTGGGCTAAATCCTAAATAGCCTTGATTAGCTAAATCATCATCTATTGCAAGTCACAATTATTTAAAAAACAAGAATGGGAAAAATGATTTTTGATTATCACATCACATAAATAATTTTGGGCAGGGAAAAAGGAATCTAGCATGGAAAAAGGAGAGTTCTGCTCCCTGCCAGAACTGACAATACAAAATTACCTATCATCACCCATGATTGAGGTTGATTGACTTGATTCATCCATACATATTCATGATCTACCTTATACCTTACTGATGTCCATCTTCTTTCTATGAAAAAAACAAAACAAAACTAAGTGTTTACACCAGGTTAATAGCTTTTGAAGATTGGTTTGTGGTATTATTTATAATGCTAAATGCTCACGCTATTTTCATTATTGCTCTAATTCTAAGAAACATGAATTATGTAAAAGCTGAAACTAAAGCAAGCAGCAGATCATTTCAGATAAACTTCTATTAACCAAAAGAAGGGAGCGGGGGAAGCATTAGCTTTTAATTTTCAGATCCAATGATTGTTTGCAAATCAAAATTGTTGATATTTGTGAGATTGATTTGATGCAGGAAGAAGTTTCTTTTTTATTTGTTTGGAGATAAGATTTACCAGGTGAATTGCAATTAATTCATAATTTGTTCTTCAGGTATCAATTGCATTTTATCTGGCTTCTTTACTCATATTTCAAAGTTTATAATCCTTGATTATATTTACAGTTTTTAATGTTCTAAACTTAAAAGTATATATATATATATATATATATATATATATTTCCAATATAAATATATTCCAATACACATTTTCTGCTTACAAATGTGGATCTTAGCATTTTTCTCTCTTAGCTTGTGGGGAAAACACCCTTTCAAAATATGTAATAATGGAATTATTGCATACAAGACAATAGAATTCATATTTCTATCACATTGCAATAATGCAACAAGAAAACAATTGAGAAAGCTGATAACAAAGGGCCAGATTCTATTCCTCCTACAAAGTTTGTAAGTGTGGTAAGTGTGGTATTCCTTCCTGGTCATCTAAGTTTCCATTTTTTGGTTGTCTACATGTCATGTTTTGCTCTTACACAAAGATAGGAATTCTATGCCTTAATATGTACCCGTGTGTATGTAGGAAACTATATGCACATGCAGATAACTCAATAAATGGGGACAAAAAAAATCTGAAAGGAGGACCAAAATCAGAAATAAGTGTGCATGTATACAAGAAGCAAGAATTTATCAGAATGATGTCTGTTATTGGTTAAACTGCAAACTTGGTATACAGTTAGACAAGCTTTTGAATGAAAGCAAGATATTATTCATCAGGTCTGACCAGAACAAGCCAAGCACAGAATAGGAAGAAAAAACAAAACAAAACAGTGGGGAGGGCTAAATTCCAGAGGTAGAAGACAATTAGGAGAATAAAAGAAGCTGAGTACTAGGAGGTCAAGGCCTATCAAAAGGGAGAAGGGTCATTATCACCTTTCATATGTTGAAAGAATACAGGACTTAGGTAGATTATAATGTTCCATAAAAACAAATATCCATAATAAATCCTTCCTTCTTGCTTCTAATGTCCACCAAATTTTTGAACTTTTGTTCCCAAGTACACCTTGTAATGGTGTTAAATAGGTTTTCCTTGAGTATGAGGCTAGTAATGTCAGGGAGGCTGGGGGTGTTCTGTGAGAAATGTGTTAATGGTGTGTATGTGTGTCTTCATTTTTCCTGTGAATTCATTCTGATGTATAGTTGCCATGAGGGCATTTAGTGCATTGGATCACATTTTTGGGAAATGCATGTGTAGGGTTCTGATAGTTTTATTACAGTAGGTGTTGATTGTAGTTGCAATAGAGATGTGTTGACAGGTTAAGTATTACCTGCAAAGGCAATGTCTGTTAGAAAGCTGTGAAAGTTGTGATGTCATAAAATGATGGTGTTTTTAAAGCAATCTTAGGTGAAGGCTTTGTGTTATTTCAGACCTGCATGACTGACTTGTTATTTGAGGGCTGGCAAACAGGGGCATGGACAGAAGCTCAGATTCTATCATTCCCTTGTGGTGGGAGAGGATGGGGAGGGTAGCATGTAGCTTGGAGGAGGAGAAACCAGCATGGCATCTGTGGCTTTCCTCCCTCCACAGCCAGCAGGAGCCCAGCCAGAGCAGATGGTGGGAGGGGTGAAATCTTGGAAAACTGTTTGAAGTGAGGTGTGGCGTGGGGGTGTAAAGAGAAAGGAGTAGGGAAAAAAAGACTAAAATTTTGCATGTATCTCAGTGAATTGGGTTAGGTGCAGCAGGGGTTGTGCTGGCTAGAATGGGGGAGCTGTTCTGGCCCAGGAGCCTGGGGAAGGAGAGGAATAGCCAGGGCACCAGGCTGAGAATGAGCATGCTCACTGCATGGCATAGAACACGTACCAGAGCAGAGCTGTGAAATAGGGGGTTCGCAGGAACTGAGGTGCAATGAAGTGGCCATACAGTAGTAGTGGGAGGTTTGGTTGGCATGGAGGGTGGAAGACACAGTCACGGAAAGAGACCCCTTGGCATCAGTTCACCTTAGTCTGCATAAAACCTACAAGGTTATGTAAAGTGTACTTATGTAATTATTTAAAGCATTTTGATTTGAAATGAAATAAAAGAACTGAAAACTAGACTGTTTTATGTCATATGATAATGAATTGTGGATAGTGGAAAGCTGGGCCCTGAGGAACCCCCTAGCTGAGCTCTGGCTCATTCCAGCCCCATGTTCCAATAGTGCCCTAGCACTGCCCTCTCCAGAAAAGCTGGGGAGGCCAGGATTTGGTCAGAGGTTAGGGATCATGCAAAATGGAATGGGGTTGCTGAGGGGTACCTGTGTGTGTGTGGGGGGGGGATGTTCCTGTCCTCACTGAGTGAATGGGAGGAGGCTGGCATAGGCAACTGGTGCCACCTTGGTCAGGGGGGCCATGTGCCCTCCCAGTGACCAGTCAGCAATCTGGGGAGTCCCCCCGTAGCCAATCTCACTGACTGGGGGTGGTCCCCCATGGCCAGTCTTGCTGACCAGGGAGAGATCCCCCCGCAGGCAATCACAAAATGACCATGGCACTCCCACTTCCTGGGCAGCGTTCACAGGGGAGGCACCAGTACTCTCATCTTTCCCCCCCTGCCTGTCACTTAAGCGGCAAGCATGGCCTGTCACTGATGGCCAGGAGAGGGTCATTTTCTTCGAGACCTTGTCCGCCCTCCTGCATGATGCTAGTGAGGATGATGAGCAGCTCCTTGTAGGCAAGGACTTTGCTTGCACCATTGCTGCCTCACTTGAGCACATGGGGCCTGAGCCTCACCTGCCCTCAGCTCACAAGCTGCAGTCTGCCCTGGAGACTGCAGGCCTTGTTAACATCTGGTGAGCCCTGCATCCTAACACGCACCAGTACACCTGGGCCAGGATGAGTGCTGGTGGTCTCACCATAGCCCACCTTGACCACCTTTATGTCATCAAGCACCATCTCACAGTGGCTGTATTGTTCCCTTGGTCCTAATCTGACCTGTCCTTCTGCAAACTGAGCCTGCCAGGGAAATCCTGTGTGTAGGTGCCCTATTGGTGCTTCAACATCAGTCTGCTTTAAGACTCCTACTTCTGGGACTGCTTTGCCCACTTTTGGAGGGCCTGGGAGGCTGCAAATCTGAGCTACTCCTCCTGGAAGCTATGGTAGGACATAGGCAAGGTACAGATTTGGGCTTTTTGCCAGCAGGATATCCAGCTGGCCACAAATGAACAGCACCACCATATTCAAGAGCTGGAAGAAGATGTGGCAGAGCTCAAGGCTGCCCTTCTGGCTGCCAGCAGTGATGCGGTGCTGCGCGAGAGCCTCTGGTTCCACAGGAAATGCCTGCATGACTTGGCTGAGAGTGCTGCCTGTGGAGCAAGGATCCATGCCCGCTACCAAGAGCTGGCAGAACCTGACGCCCCAACTCTCTTCTTCAACCTGGAGCAACAGCAGGCAGTGAGCAAAGTCTTAGATCATCTCAAGACCCCCAAGGGCCGGGTAATCATGGGCCCGGGTGAAGTACATAAGCACACTGTCGCCTTCTATTGTGACGTGTTTGCAGCTGAGCCATCCTGCCCCGAGGCCACATGGGAACTCCACGAGGGCCTGCCATGTCTCTGTGCCCTGGAGGCCAGTGAGCTTGAGTAGGAATTGTCTCAAGGAGCTGGCAGCCGCCACGGCTGGCCTTGCCTCTGGCAAAGCCCCAGGCCTCAATGGGTTACCTGCCACGTTCTACGTGACCTTCTGGCCTCTCCTTGGCCCCTGTCTCCTGCACATTTTTCAGGAGAGCCTTGCCGACAAGACCCTGCCGGTTAGCTTGCACTGAGTGGTGCTCATGCTGCTGCCTAGGAAGGGAGACCTTGGCTACATTAAGAACTGGTGGCCAGTCTCCCTGCTGTGCATGGACTACAAGATTCTGGCCAAAGCAATGGCAACCTGTTTCCACACCATCATGCTTTCTGTCACTGGGCCTGAGCAGAGCTACTGCGTACCGGGCAGGACCATCCAAAACAACCTGTTCCTGCCGCGTGACCGACTCACAGTCAGTGAACTCTTTGGCCTAGACATCAGTCTCATCTCTCTGGATCAGGAGAAGGCCTTCAATCGGGTGGGCCATGCTACCTTTTCCAGGCCCTGAAGGCCTTTGGCTTTGGGCCCCTCTTCACCGGGGCCCTCCAGGTCTTGTATCAAGACACCTCCAGCCTCCTCAAGGTGAATGGCGTGATCTGTGCCCTGTTCTCTGCATGCAGGGACATCCATCAGGGCTTCCCCCTGTCAGGCATACTCTATGCCCTGGCCATTGAATCGCTGATGCATGTGCTGCTGTGCCGCCTGAGTGGTGTGGCCTTGCCGTCGGCCATGGGTCCATCCATTGGCCCTCCACTCCAGCTGTCGGCATATGCAGATGATGTGACCATCTTCCTTAACACCCAGGAAGATGTGTGGGCCCTGACAGATTGCCATCAAGCATATGAATGCCCTTCCTTGGCCCTTATCAACTGAGCCAAGAGTGATACCCTGCTGCTTAGCATGTGGATCAGCATGACCCCCCAAGTTTTGCCATGGGGCCTAATTTGGCACCGCAAGGGCCTCAAGATTCTGGGCATGTTCCCTCGGCCACCAACCTTCATGGCACATAACTGGGATGCCTTGAGGAGGGGGTGGAGGCCAGCCTGCAATGGTGGCACTGGCACCTACCTAGCCTCTCCTACCATGAATATGTCCTCATCACCAACAACCTGGAGGCGGTGATGCTGTGAAACCAGTGTGCCATCCTTGACCCACAACAGGATCTACTCAAGAGGCTCCTGGTAGATTTTTTCTGGGATGGATGCCACTGGCTCCCATGAGCTGTCTTTTACCTACCTATCACTAGGGGAGGCCATAGCCTGGTTGATCAGGTGAGCAAAATGGCCACCTTCCACCTGCAAGCCTTTCAGCACTTATCCTGGCAACAACTGGCATGCCAGTTCCTTCAGAGGGTGGGGGCCCTTGGCTTCTACTGGAAACTCTTCCTCCTGGACCTCATGCTCCTGAACTGGGCAGTGCTTCCGGCCTTGTACTTTGGCATGATACAGGCCTGGCAGGCCACCCTCTGCCTCCAGCCCTGGGCCCTGAATCTGCGTTTCCCACAGCTGCTGAGGGAGCCCCTGGAGCACAATCCAGCCCTGAGATGTCCCATGCCAAGCCTGGCCTCCACCAGCCTCATGGCTGCCGTTATCTAGGTGTGTGTCTTCTGCCTGAGCCATCTCTTTGAGCCCGCTCGGTTGGCCTGGCTCTCACCCGAGGCCCTGACCACCCAGCTAGGCATGCACTCTGTCCACAGCATGGGCTGTCTCCTGCATGACATAAAAGCTGCCCTCCTACCAGAGGCAGCAACCACCCTGGATGACCATCTCCAGGCATACCAGGTCCCCTGTGCCATGGATGCCCCAAGTGAGACTTTCCCCACGCTGCCAGCACTCTGGCTGTGGCCAGTGAGCTAGCCGGCAGGCCTGGCACACTGCTGACACTCCCTGTGCCTCCTAACAGTGATAGAGATTGCCCCTTTGCTTTTCTGTCACAAAGAAGCCTTTATGCCTGGGTAGCTCATATCCGCCATGCCCAAGTACTGGCGGGCTGCCCTGATACACCGTGGTGATGGCACCAGGGGCTGCCAGATTCCCCACTGGCCCACCCAGTTTGGTGCACATTGTATAAGCCATCAATCACCAAGAAGACTGGCAACCTGCAGTGGCGGTTGCTGCACGGCATCCTAACCATTGGCACGTTGGCATCCCATCTTGACCCAGCCACCTCGATGGCTTGCCCCTGCTGCCCCAGGGACATTTAGGAGGACTTCGTTCACACCTTCCTTGACTGTCCCTGCCTGCGGACACTCTTTGTCGCCCTCAAGTCGCCACTGCAGGCACTGGAAAGTAGCCTCTTGGAAACTGCCTATGTGTACTCCTACCCATACTGGGCAGCTGAGCGGGGCACCATCTGCCTGGCGAACTTTCTACTGGGTCAAGCCAAGATGGCTGTCCTCAAGAGCCACCACAACCAGCTTGCCGGGAATGGCTCAGACAATGCCCTGTGGCTTTTTGGCCTCCTGGTGCAGGCATGCTTCTTGCTGGAATTTGAGCATGTTGTAGTCCACGGGCGGTGCCAAACTTTGAGGCACACTGGGCCCTTGAGGAAGCTCTGTGCTACATGGAGGATGGCCATCTTCAATACACACTCTGATATCATGACCAGTCTGGGCAACTGGGCAGGCTCGATGTCGAACTGTGACTTCCAGCTTGTGCCGCACCCAGGGCCCTCACCAGGCTGCTTTTTGCTTTTTTCTTCATGTGGGCAGATGAAGGTGTGTATGATTAGATAGAGCAGGGTAGGAATTATTTGTTTATAGAGGGCTTTGTTCTGCATGACTGTGTGGCCAATGTCCCAACCACATAACGGCATGCTAGGCACAATGTGTAATACAGCGAAGGTGTCTGTCACAATATGATGTTATGTATGTAATGACATAGTGCTCTTGGTTTGATGGTAATTTGTTTGTCTTTGCCAGTATGTTGGACCTGGACCCCAGAGGGGCCAACTTTTTTTACCCGAACCCCTGAATAAAATAGTTAAAATTCCCTAGCTTCCTTCCTCGGTATTTTTACAATATATAGTATGTATTCACTATAAGTTATCTCACAGACTCAAATAAGGACATAAAATTATGGTCCTGATTCTCTACTTTTTTGTTTTTCTCATGTTTTTTTTTTTCCAAATTGAACAGCAGCCTGTCAAGAGACTCCTCCTACTTTGCCAATATGTGGCTCAGTATAGTTATTTATTTTGTTTGTTTCTTCATTTGTTTTAAATCTGGAACATACAGAGCAAAATGCAGTGTATTTAATTACAACTGTGTAATCCCAGTGAAATCAGTTAAAAGGCACTGTTGTTCTTGAGGGCAAGACTGACCAGTGTATTCTCTAGTGTCATTCTGTTGATTTCAGAGTAATACTAAGAATAGTCTAGCTTTTGCCAGAGTTTGAAAATTCTATCAGGTGTCTTAGTTGCTAAGCAACTTGGTGTTAAGGGGAGGGGGGAGACATTCTCCCTCTTATGTAACAAATTTACCTTTCAATAGCGTAATTGTAGAAATTTTATGCATTTAAGTTCTAAAGCAGTTAGTACACTGATGGATTCTTTCTTCATGAGCAAGGAAATGATTTATAACTTACATGGCTGGCCTGAAATACAGAATGGACATAATATTCTTCAGATTGTCTTTCACTGAGCATCCCTTCTATCCTCTTCCTTCTGGCAATATTTTCCTTCAGTGTGTTTCTCCTTTGTAAGACGTTACTCGGGTAAAATAATTATGTTGTTGTTTTGTTTTGTTTTTCTTATGGCTTTAATTTCTTGGTCCTTAGGTCTTTTTCTCAGGCAGTTTGGGGATGATGATGGAAAATTTGATTCAGTGCTGCCTTGACATGAGCAAATAGCATTCTGGAGCAAAAGGTGGTTGCACCCTGGCTCCCAGCCTCCACCCCTCTACACCAGAGTGGGTAGACTCTGTCACAGGAACAGCAGAAGAGTACTTCATCTTAAATTCCTCAAGCAGGTAAGAATCTTCCCTCCCCACTCCTTCTCCTCCCATTCTCCCCTCCCCTTCCCACTGCTGCTGCTGCCACTGTCCTCAGCAGTCTCCAACTTCAAGAGGGATGTGGATAACTTTGAGAGGGTCCAGAGAAGGGCCACTCGTATGGTTAAGGGCTTGCAGGCCAAGTCTTATGAGGAGAGACTAGGGCACCTGGACCTCTTCAGCCTCCGCAAGAGAAGGTTGAGAGGCGACCTTGTGGCTGACTATAAATTCATCATGGGGGCACAGAGGGAATTGGTGAAACTGTACTCACCAGGCGCCCCTGGGGGGTCACAAGAAATAATAGCCATAAGCTAGCAGAGAGCAGATTTAGACTGGACATTAGGAAGAACTTCGCAGTTAGAGTGGCCAGTATCTGGAATGGGCTCCCAAGGGAGGTGGTGCTCTCCCCTACCATGGGGGTCTTCAAGAGGAGGTTAGATAGGCATTTGGCTGGAGTCATCTGAACCCAGCACTCTTTCCTGCCTGTGCAGGGGGTCAGACTCAATGATCTGTTGAGGTCCCTTCCAACCCTAACATCTATGAATCCATGAACTGTTGATCCCATAGTGTGGTCAAGTGAAAGGATATGTGCATCTGCATTAGTGCCCCCTCCCCTCCCAGATCCACCTCTGCCTGTATAACTGTTCATTTGAGGTTTCCTAGGAAGAAGCTGACTTTGTCATATTAGGGATTTATTGAACTACTTAGCAGAGATCCTGAGATATATCATGATACATCAGGTTACTAAGGGGCTAGTAAGTTTATCTTTTCTGGCTTAATGCAAGGCGTGAACAGAAAAGACACAGAGACAGTTTTTCAGCTGGTGTAAACTGGCATAACTCCACTGTAGCCAATAAAGCTCTGCCATGGTGTACATGCTGTGGAGATGTCCCATGATAAATAGTGACAGATAAGAGAGGAATCTAGAAAAATGAAAATACTAACAGGGGATATTTCAGCAGTGAGGGCAACACTTTTTCTATGGCCTATAACTCACCTGCTACACAGTAATTGCTGTGCACATATAGATGGTGATGCTTTACTGCACATTAGTCTAATGCTATATTAATCTACTGCATGCATTTCAGATAGATGCATGCAGTGATTCTCAACGATGGTGCCACAGCATTCTGGGGTGCTTTCAGAGCCTTTCAGTAACACAACAAGGTACCATACAATGTTAGCACTGTTAGGATTACAAACATGATTTACAACATAAACCCAAAAGGATGCCTGCTGAGCTGGGACAGCTCCCCATGCCTCTGTCCACCACCCCACTCAGAGCTGAACAGCTAGGGGGTTTTTCCCCCTGGGGGAGCCTGGAGCCCCCACTGGCTGCTGTATGGGGGCAGAGGAGGGCAGGAGCAGCATTGGACTGGGCTACTTCTGCCTGTCAGAAGCAATTTGCTCCTGACATGGATTCAGTTGTAGATGTGCACCAAGGAGTACCTTGCAGAGAAAATACAGGCACATTAACTGCACATGTAGATGTGCCCACTGGGCAGAAACATCTCCTTCAGTTGACCCATTTGGCTAAGAGAGAATCCTGGAGAGTCTCAGCACAACGAATAATGGTGTATGCTGAGTGTAGAAACAATGAGAACATAGGAATGTTTCTAGAGCTTTGATATGGAAATTCTTGTACTTCCATTTACCTACCGTGGATAAACAAGTTATGTGCCAATGACCTGGTTTAAATGTTCATTGTAGATGTACCAGCATGATTATTATTAAGAGGTGATCATTCTATTATAGTGGGACTCATATAGCTACTTAAGATCTAGATGATTATTAGGGATCCTGGTTTTCTCTGATAAAAAAATCCCCAATTTTCGGATTAAAAAAGTAACCCAAAATCCCCATTTTTCATGCTTAAAATGAAACACCACTGCGTGTGTGTGCCTATATATTAATGGCATATCATTTTAATCATTGGGAAGTGTGGATTTTGGGTTACTTTTTTTAATCTGAAAATTGTGGATTTTTTTAATCAGAGAAAACCAGGATCCCTAGTGATTATGAGTATAGACAATTTGCAGCAGCTAGCTGTGAATCAACCATAAATGATTTACTTGGATATTCAGGATCCCGATTAAAGACAGCAATAGCAATTCATGTGTTTCATTGACAGGTCACATACGTTAGAGATTTTTTATTGTCATTATAAAAAGCATTTTTTGTTGTTATTAAAAAGCATTTTTATTACAGAGACATATTAAAAGGAAAATTGACAAAATACATTTCATGTTATCATTGATCTTTATGAAATCAGCACTAGGTTCAACATTAAGAAGGTAGTTTCATCTGTTTCTAATTATTAACTTTTTAAACATTATTAA
Source organism: Alligator mississippiensis (assembly GCF_030867095.1). Taxonomy (NCBI): domain Eukaryota; kingdom Metazoa; phylum Chordata; order Crocodylia; family Alligatoridae; genus Alligator; species Alligator mississippiensis. Next base: position 383,024,001 of record NC_081824.1, read on the forward strand.
AATTAATGAGACTGATGCTTTTCTTTTAAAGATGAGTGCAGCATTGTTAAATTTATAGCTGTGGAAGATGTGAGTTCAAAGAAATGAAATTTACAAGAGGGTCTTTAATATCCCCAGGTATTTGAGTTAGCATATTTATGAGCTTAAGTCTCATCAACACTAAGACATGAAAAGCTTAAAATGCAAAACACAAACAAAGAAAATAAATAGCTAAAAATAATGAGAGGAACACCTATTATAGTAGAAAAATGAAATGAGAGAGACAACATTGAAATTAGGACAAAACACAAAGTCATAGCATGATATAAATAAAAAATAGTGCATAAACTCCTTGTATAAAAAGGAAGAAAAAAAAAAGGAAAAAAAAAGAATATGTTATGAGCTCAGAATTTCTCCTTACATAAGAGCTGCCTTATTTGCTTTTTCTATGGATATTTTAAAGAAATAAAAAGGATGCCTATCACCGTATGTAATTAATTATTTTTTTATATAGACAATGCAAATTTAGCATTCATGGTATCATGTAATTTGCTTTCTGTGGACACACACACACACCTCTATATATATTTTTATTATGTTGCGGTAGCCATGATTCTAGATTTTCTATAAAACACAATTTATCTGCTGGTACAGAGTTGGAGAGATCCAAGCAGCTTCCCAATTCAGTAAGGTATTTAAATACCCACTTAAACTTGAAGTATTCCCACCAAAGACAAGGCTTAATTGCATGATCAAAATTAAGTGTGATTCTCCTCTTTCCTGAATTGGTGCCTAAGTCACAGAATGACCTTTCAACCACTTTTTGTCTTCTACCACTAAATAGTTCTTTGAAGCAGTATTTCTACCCAGCTTTTCACAACTACATCACACTCTTACCCAATCTTCATTTTATTTGGGGTTTTTTTCTTAATGTGCTGGGCTTTAAGTGCACTCAGGGGTCACATCCCCACAAGAGTGCACACGCATTTCCCTGGGGACAAATAGCAGCAGCACATATTTGTGCTACCTCTAGTTGTTCCTGGAGAATGCCCCTGCAGACAAGCTCTGGCACATGGAAAATTGTCCCAGGTGGGGTATGGGAGGCTTGGGGCAGCATCTGGATTGGCCCCAGCAGCCTAACCTGGGATCCTGGGGGTCTCCCAGGGCTGCAGTGGCAGCAGTCCAGGTGAGTAGAACCTGGATGGCAGCTGGAGTGTAGCTCTGGCCAGCCAGACTCTAGTTTTGAGTGGTACATGCTTCAGCTACGTGTGCCACGCCACTTTTTTTTTCTCCACACTTGTTTTAGATACATACCTGGATTTCCTGGTGTCTAATTTTGACACCACACTGCAAATATGTAGTGCAGGAAACCAATTCACATGCTCCATGTGCATTTTGCAGTGCCTCAAAAGCCTATGAGGTGTCGCACAGGCACATTCCCACCCACTGCTTCATTGCTAGTTACAGAAGATCTGTAAGAAGAGTAGGAGCGTGTGTTCGGGTCTGTAGCCTAGACACCTCCATGCTGGGTGCCTTATTAATAGCCCAGAAGTCACAAATTCAAGGCCACAGTAGAAGCACTCATATTGCAACATTCAACTAATCTGAGTTCTGCTAAATACCATGCCACATGAAAAAAGAAAGGAACTGGACACCTATTGCATTAGGTACCCAGATGGTACTCTTCCCTGTGTGTCCTCTTGTGCTTTCAGTTGCTGAATGGCCCCCAGGACATCAATTGTTTTACTTACACTCAGAATTTAATAGCTGTGTGGAGTTCAAGTGATTTTAATGGATCACAAACTGGAAAAAAAAAAAAGTATTTGATCACATAGAACAGTTTGCAAGACTGAAGCCATAGTCAGCATCTTACCATGCAGGGTGGGGGTGGGAACCTTTCTCCTGAAAAGCTGTGGGAACAGAAAGAACCCACATCTGCTATTGCTGTTGTTGTTACATTTTTAATGAACTAAGATTGATCTACTCTACATGAAAATGCTCACGCTCTCTACTGTGTCTCTTCTTTTAAAATCTCATAAAAGAGTTTGTAGTTAGGATAAGTATGAAAAACTCAGCTATACAGATCCATAGCCAAGCTGTCTCACATAGAATGGAGTGGGAGGACATACCTTGGTCACCATGGAAACCCATGGACTACAGTAGTAAGTAATTTTTCTCCAAAACTGATCATCAATAATCCCTTTTTCCATAGTCTGAGACCTTTTTCCTTTAACTTTGGAATGAGGTGAGGTTTACGCCCCAGAATCAAATTTGAAACTCAATCTGCATTTGACATATACATATTTAAGGTGTATTTACCATACTTTCTCATATACAACACACCCCAAAATAAGATACACCTGACTTTTGAAGGGCAAAATTAAGAAAAAAAATTGTTCCTTGTAGTAACTGGATGCATCTACATGAGACACTAAAACCATTTACACGCATACTCCAGGAGTGGGGGTGGGGAAAGGGGTGCTTTAATTAGAGAGGGGCCAAGAGCTGCTCTAATTAAAGCACCCAGAACATCAGCATCCCTGCACTGCAAAATGGCAATAAGGGCACTTTAACTAAAGCTCGTCGAATAAGCTTTAGTTACAGAGCCTCCGCTGCCATTTTTCAGTGCAGAGGTGCATTTCTGACACTGGAATCTGCTGGAGCACAGTAATTACCACACTCCAGCCTACTTGATTAATCAAATCTGCTCTGAAGCACTGTAATTACAGCATGTTGGAGCAGCCTCACTGCATATGTATAGGTGTCCTAAATATGCAGTAGACTAATTCTACTACACATTTAACATAATGGCAAAAGACATACTAATGCGTTAATGCACAGTAGAATTAGCCTATTGTGCATTAGCATCACTAAAAGTCTTTCATTGGTGCTATTGCATGGTAGTGCTGGCTGCTGCACATTGAGTTAGTACCTGTTATTATAGTTACTAAACTTAATATACAGTAATGAAGGTGCATCAATGCACATGTACACATGCCCACTGGGTAGCATTAGTTAGGGAGTCTAGCCTGCTCATTTTCTGGTCCCTGTGGATTGTTTGTAAACTCTACTTTTGCTTCCCTTAGGCTGAAGCAGCAGAAACTTCTGTTACCATATTTCCTGGCATGTAGCACATATTTCACTTTCAGGAAGCTTTTTGGGGCAAAAAGGTATATGTTGTATGTGAATAAATATGACATATTAATTTAAAATGTATGGTAACATATATCTCAAAATTACAAAGGACCTCAAACACTGTGAGTGCATCAACATGTGCAATTATTGTGCCTGAATAGACTCTGACATGCATCAGAGTTTATTGCTCCCAAACCAGTGTTTACACATGCACCCAGGACTGCAGCATGTTTAATTAATGTGGTGCTACCCTGACTGGCAGCGAGCCCTGGGGGTCAGCCTGCCACCCAGAGCTGCTCTGTCACAAGTCAACATGCTGCCAGAGAGGCTGGTTGGGGCAGAAGGATTTTACACTGCAGGGATGGCTGGCAGGCAGTCCTGACACTTTAGCACCCTCAGGCCCCAGCCAGACCCAGTTACCATCTGCACATGCTTTGTGGTGGAGTAAATAACTCTGCTGTAGGATAGTGCTTGTGTTGGGCAGTACTAACCTATGGCAAAGTTAATTAGTTTACTTGGGTCTAATAGCTCTGCACATGTAGATAGTAACACTTTACTGTATAGCTAATTAGGCCACTCCACAGTAAGCATCTCATATAGATGCCCCCTTTATGAACTATATTTATATAGTTGAATTCTAGTATAACAGAAGAACTCTGAGGAATATTACAGCAACCCACTGACTTACAGCACAATGAACAATTAGTGTGGGAAGTGTAATGTTTCACCCCTACCTTTTATAAAGATAGCTCTTGTCGTAAAAGAAAACTTGCATGCTCTACCAATATCTTAGGCACACCAAAACTACACCAAAATTATGCTATTTAAAAGGGGGGGGGGGGAAATGCCTGGAGAATTTTACCATTCTTCTTAAGCATGGCCAATTTAGGATGTAAACATTTCCTCAGTAAGATCCATACATATTAAATCATACATCATCAAATACTTTACCTTGAAATGCTAAAAATGGCATCACTTCTATCATCTTTTAAACCTATTGTCCCAGAATCTAATTGTTTTACTCCTGAAGTTCAGATCATTGATCCATTCATCGTATTTAGGTACTCATCAAAACTAAAAAGTCATCACATTTCAAAAACAATTTTAAAATTAAATAGGGCTGTCCGAAATTTTGCTGGCTGTTTTGTTTCAATGCTATTTCGACTTGTTTCAAGCTTGAAATAGTGAAATCAAAATGAAACAAAGGGCTTTGAAACAGCCTCAAAATGAAATGAGGGCAGTCAAAATGTTTCAAAACTTTTAAAACATTTCAAGTTTTGAAGCTGAACCTGGGCTTGCCTGCAGGGAAGCAGAAAATAAGGAGAGGGAGGGAGGACAGAGGGGAAGGACTTTTCTGATATTGACTGTAACTGTTTGGCTGCCTAAGATGTTGCTGGTGCTACTGTGCTGCTTACCAAGTTATTACCTGTTGTCATTTAAAGTGGTGGACCTGACTGAGCCTGTAGGGGAGGAGGAGACCTCATTGGGGTACACTACCATGTTGTGTAGAGGCCCCAGCACCAGTGGTGCACCTTAACACACACAGTGAATTCCATGGGCAGATCTAGGATTTTGGAAGAAGCTAAAACCAGTTCTCAGAGCTGTGAAATAGGAGGAGAGAGACTAGCAGTAGCTAACTCACAGCAAAACTGTGGAAGAAAGGGTAGCTTGATTAGTGGCATATCGATACCATTTAAAAAGAGACATGATTATTAACAGATGTGGAGTAAAGAACAATCAAAAGTAATCAGGTGGATTTTAGTGAGCTATAAAATCAATTGATATCCCCAGTTGTGTGTGAATAGAAATACCACTGCTGCTGTTAGGCAGTTGGTTTCAAACTTTGGGTGGAAGAGGAGTCAAAATGAGTTACTACAGAACCACTCCACTCCCTCCCCACCAGATCTTCCCCTGATGGACTCCACTCCTCCTCCTATGTGGATAATAGATATAGATCTTACTCAGGAAGTGTTTACATCTTAAATCCAGTATGCTTAGGAAGGGTGGTAAAATTCTCCAGGTATTTTTTTTTTCCTTTTAATAGCAAATTTTTGGTGTAGTTTTGGTGTGCCTCAGGTAATAGTAGAGCATGAAAGTTTTCTTTTATGACAAGAAATATCTTTATAAAGGTAGTGAGAACTATCTTTATAACCACTTCACTCCCTCCGTACCAGATCTTACCCTGCTGGACTCCATTCCTCCTCCTATATAGATGCTGGAGGGAAGAGAAGGAAAAGAAGCAAAAACTATCCGACAGCATCTTTATGCTTCTAGTCGGAGCAGAAGTCAGCCAACACAACACAAAAAAATCTGTAAAAGAGCTGGAAATAAAACCCCAAATTTGAAATCTTGTTCCAATGACAATGTGAAAGAGAAGGAAGAACGGCCTAGTGCTTATCTTTACAGTACATAAAAGAATACTTTTTCTATGTAGTAATATTATTCATTATATAAACAACATCTTATAGTTCCTTATTCTTTCTTTCTTTATATTTTATATACTCTATACATTTTTTTTACAATAAACAAGTATCTTTTTTTTCTAGATCCAAAAACTTCTGTTAAAGGAACTGGAAATTCTAAACAATCCATTATCAAAATATTCCTGCCACAGACTAAACTTTTAATATTTCGAAGTAACCAAATACCACACATGCTAATAACCAGAAGATACAAATATTCGTATATTTTTATATACCCTGAGATATATTGGTAGCAAATTATTTTATCTTCATAATAATAGCATTGCATGCGATAAAGTAATTTGCTGCTTACAAAAGTTTATGCATCTCTGATTTAGTTAGTCTATAATGTACAACTCTACCCTGATTTCTGCTTGACATCACTCTAACTCTGTCTGTGGAATGTCTATGCTTCACAACGACCTTATATGATGTGCTGAAAGTTGTTTTTTTTTTTATTTCAATACATATTTTTTTCTAATAGCCAACATTTAAATTAAAGATATCAAAGTTAATGTTAATTTCTTCCATTTCTGAGATGAAGAATTCCATGAATTACTGATGATTTAAAGGCCAGGAGCCAGGGTTTAAACTCCCTTTTTATCTTAATCACAGTACACAGCTGAGCTGTTACCATCCAGCTGTACCTTAGCAGGCACCCTGAAGAAATAAAAGGGTACAATATCTGTAAAATAACGTATTTTACTCTTCTTCACAAGTCTAATAAGGATTCATACTGAGGAACCATTCATTTAAGTAATTTTACAGCCAGTAACTTCTACAGACTTCTGACTAGTCAAGGCTGAAAGAATCTCAGAGATGAAACTAAATAAAGGCAGGTTTACTGGCTTTGGTAGATAGTCACTCTGGGGAAAGAAGTTGGAGGACATATTACTCCAGGAAATGTTTAATTTGGGTTTTAAAGTCAAAGAAGGCTCAACTGATGGAATTCAAAATCAAATTAAACTTTTAAAATGATGTTTGCATATCAGAATTGAAATGTGATAATGAGAACCTTGAGGTTGGAGGATGCTAATTTTCCTGCATGCTAATTTTCTCTCATTATTGGAAGACTTGTGGAATTTACGCATAAAAAAAATCCTCCCAAATGACATGTCTGCATGTTCAATTAATGCAACTGAATTTACTCCAGTGCAGTTTTCACCAGACTAAACGCATCTGGATGCAGTGTCTGCATGTGTGCTCAGTGATGGGAGCAATTTGAGCCTGGGTGAAGCAGGTTAGGCCAGGAGATATTCCTGACCTGCACTGGCCTACTGCTGCAGCCAGGGGGATCTCCAGACTTCAGCTAAAGCAGGGGTGGGCAAAATATGGTTGGCAGGCTGGATCCAAGTCACCAGGCAATTCCTTCTGGCCTGCAGGGCCTCTCCATAAGCCTTCTATAAACCCTAGCCCTTAGTGCACCTCTGTAAGCCAGCACATCCATGCAGGAGGTGCAGCTCCGGTTGCTAAGCAACCAAACCCCACCCCAGCCTGGCTTGACCCACTCCAGCTACAAGGTGGTAAAGACAAGAAGCCTCTGTCTGGCAGAGCTTTGAGCTGGCCACCTCAAGGCTGTTTCCAGCTCTCCCTGCCTGCAGATGTGGGAATTCAGGCACTCTCTGAACAGCTCTTCCTCCACCCCCTACAGTAGGGCACCTGGGTGGGTGCCCCCAAACCCCAGCCCCCCAGTGTAACCTCAAAAACATGCATGCTGTGGACAGTTTGCAACATACATCAAACTTTAATTCCTTCCCCAAAAACAGACCCCTCTACTTCCCTCCCTCCCTAACCAAGACCCCCTTCCTTTCCTCCCTTCCCAAAAAAAGACTCCCCTGCACACCACACTCCCATTGCATGAAACTATGTGAAGGGTCCCTTTCCAACTGCCAAGGGGAATAGTGGAGAGGAGATGCCTAGGATATTAACCCTGGATGGAAGCCTCCATCTCAGATCCAGAAGTCTTGGCAAGCGGTTGTCCAGCCTGTTCAAGCCACTCCCCCTCCTCTTCCATGGGGCCAGGGCCAGCACAGCCCAAATGGGAAGCTGCCCAGCTCCTGCTCAGGGGATGCATGGAGGCAGGATGAGTGGCAGATGGTGGGTGAAGTGGGGGCTGCCAGGAGGCTAGGATATGGAGCAGGGGCTGGTGGTCCTGCCTGCTGCAGGTCGTGCTGTGTAGCATGAACTTAACTAATGTAGCTCATTTTAACATAGATTGTGATAATAGTGAAATAGTATATTTGTAACCATGTTAATCTCATTGTTCTATCCTATAAGTAACTTGAAAACTCCATTTTGTATTGTCTTGCTTGACACAAGTGAATTAACTTTGTATGCCCTTTTGTGTATGAATGTATGTGATAGGGTGAATGGTGAGAGAATGGCATAGAGACAGGAAATGAAGACTTAACTGTTTCTATAAGCAACAAGGTGCCAAATGTGTAAGTTACCAGTCAGTAAACTAATTAATAGATGGCTGAAGAATCCCTCGGAGGCCGAGGGCACAAAGGAGATAATGAAGAGGAGGAATGCGCATATCCTGCCAGATGGGTAGCAAGGACACTTCAAGGCTGAGATACAAACTTTTACAACCAAACTGACCTCAGGCTGAGATAAGCAGAAGATGCATAAGAAACAACTGCAAAAACAGAAATTGGGTATGGAAAAACTCCAAAGTGCTGAACAAAGGATGCCAATCCCTATAAAAGTGGACTCTGAAAAATGCCAGGTTGGGTAAGCCTCTATCTCAACTGCTGCTTTCTTTGGAGTACAGATGCACTTGTTCATCCTGCTCCAGCTGTTATCTTCATCTTCTCCTCAATAGGCCTGGGCTAGCCACCCAGTGCCACTATTGAGCAACTGCTGCTGGTAACTATAACATCTGAATGGACTGATTGTTTTGTGTCTGTGTGTGTCTGTGTGTGATGCTGTGTATGATGATTTGTGTATGTCTGTATGAATGCTGTGTTCGAACTTCTCTGTCTGATTCATGTAATCATTAAATGTGACATTTTGCCTTATCCCCCTTTATAGTGTCTCACTCTTGATTTGACTAATTAAAATTATAAGTAACAGCTGCACCTCCTCCCACACCTGCAGGTGGCTTCTAGGGCTAGGGTCTATGTGATAGGCAGGACAAAAGACACCACCACAGCCAGCACCATATCAGCATCAGTCATCCTCAATGGCCTCCACTGCCCACCACACTATGGCGGACTACTCCTCCTGGGCTTCCACCTGCCTTTGCCAGTCCTGAGTCTCCTCAAACCACTTCTCAGAGATGGTAATCAGTCACTCGAGGAGAACTGTTCAATCCTGACTCCAGCACTGATGGAGATGGCACATGTGGAATGTGCCTGCAGAGGGTGGCAGCAACCTTGGGGCTCCATCTCCTCTGGCAGCAGGTGGATCTCCTTGACATCCAGTAGCTGGTTCTGAAAATCAGCTCTTTGTGAAGCTGTTTGTGAGAGTATGCAACATTTCAGAGATAATATGCAGTGTATGGAGGGACTGCACCGCCCACCCTTAGTTCAGGGGTCGTGTGTGCACAGGTGCCCAGGTCATGTGCTAAGTTGCCCAGGTAGGTCCTTCCATAGGTAGCTGCTGGATGAGTCATTCCTTCCCACTTATACAGCTGGGGCAGGCAGGCTGCTTGCTGCTTGCTGAAGGCAGTCTCTCTTCTACTTATCATATGCAGGCTGAGCCACAGCTATCCCCTGCCAACAGCTGCTGCAGTGGCTCCAAAACAACTCCCCCTCTTCTCTCCCTACATGCTAGGCACTTTGCTTCCATGCCACCAGGCCTACAGGTTCTGGGAATGAGGGGCTCCCACCCAGCTGGGATGTAGACCTGGTAATGCTTCCTTCTCCCCCCAGTAGGCCTGTCAGAGTGGTGCCCCAAGCCAAGGCACCTCCACACATGGGATGTTCCCCAAGCATGCCCCCAGTCAGAGTCACCTGGGTGCACTGTGATAAGCTGTTTGAGCACACTGAGGAGTGCCCAACCCACTACATCCTGCTGATGATGATTATGATGGTACCCTGGGTCCAGGTGAGAACATAGCATGGGGCCCTAAGCTTTGAGGGAGCCCCAGGCAATCTGGCAGTTCTCTGCAATGCAACCTGCCTGGAGGGGTACCTCTCCCTGGCCCCTGTGACAAAGGAGGAGATTGCCACTGCCATCAATGAGTTTCTCCATGTGTGATGGGCCCCTATCTGCCTAGCTAGGAGTCTGTGGGGTGCTCAATAACATTCCTGAACTGCTTCTCACTTCCCTGCATGTTGGGGGAGGAGGGCGGGGGGGAAACTTTGGCTGACAGGCAGGGGAGCTTGGCCAGGCAGAGTGAGAAGGAGAGGGGAGGAGAGGGCCTCCCACCCTTCTATGTGAGGCCCCTCACTCTAGGCCTAGGAGTGGGTAGGTGATCTGACCTTAGAATGGGTGTCTTCAAAACCCCCTCCCACTGTGGCCCTCCTCCCTGTGTGGAGCTTATCAGATGGGTGTGTCAGATGCTCTCAGAGTGCAAATGATGCAGATGGTGTCCCTGGCTGCAGAGATGAGGTCTGGTTGGCTGATGCATCCTGGGGCAGGGAGGCTCAGTGTGTGGCTACTCATGCAGTGGCTCCTTCTGGTGATGAGCCGGAGCTGACATGTGCAGGGGCCATCCTCACCCTGCCCTCAATAGAGGTGGCCTGCTGCCAGAGTAGGCAGGGCTGGTGGTGGTCAAAGCTGCTGGGTGATGCTGAGGGTGGAGAGCATGCTGGAACCTGGTGTGGGAGCCTCAAGGTATCCTCCCCTGGACAGTCCTCCTGGCCCACAGCCACTGGCTCGGACTTCAGCAGCCTGCCTGTATTGTAAAACACATGCCAGGCCTTGTCAGGTTCTGCAGGAAGGGTATGCGTTTTCAGGTGGTTCTGAACCACATGTTGTGGCCCCAGACATGGACCAACTGTGCCCTCAGGGCCTTGGCTTTGACCTGTCACTGCTGCCCAGACTGCTTGTGTCCATGCTACTATATCCACTGGATTATGTCCTTGTAGATGTGGGCATTGGCCCTTATCACGTAGCCAAACTGCTGCTGGTCCTCAATGTCTCCCCAGATGGACTATGAGATCCACCATCTTTTCCTAGCTCCTGTTGGGTCCCTACCCTGTGTGTCAATGGGTGCAGGGCCTGGAATGGCAGCAGCTGGCACAGGCCTCAGTGAGTCAGAACTGGGTTCTGAGTGGTGGCAGCAGGTGGCAGGTGCACGTAGTGGTGGGGCACAGTGCCTGAGGGGCTGGCCTGAGCTGCCAGGGAACTTGGTGGGGAAGCTCCAGGATCCAGGTGGAAGTATCCAGGGACAGGTGTCTGCAGTGGTGAGGCACAGTGCCTGGGGGCAGGCCCATGCTGGCAGGGCCCTCAGCAGTGCAACCCTGGAGTCCAGGGTCAGCTCCAGGCTGGCGCAGAGCGGTCAGGTCTGGGCTCCAGGTACCCCCATCAGGCAGTGGAGGAACTGGGTGTGTCACAGGGCTCCTGCAGCTAGCTGCTGCACCACATGGCTTGGGAGCAGGCAGGAGTCTGGCTCCCTGCTGGCTTGGCTCACTGGGCACAATTTGAGCCCGCATCACCATCTACACGAGTGTTTAAGTGTAGTTATTTACTCCAGCGTAGGATAGCACTTGTGTCTTATGGGACTACCCTATTAGTGTACTGCACCCTAATTGTGGCACAGGTGTAGGCAGTGATGCTTTACTGAGGAGCAAATTAGTCTACTCCACACTAAAGTACCTATGTAGATGAACCCAAAGAAATAGAAAAACATGGAAGCAAAAGTTCATGTTGTTTCTATGTATTTTATCCCAGATTAAAATTTTCCCTCCCATGGAGTAGAAAAAAATCCCTCCCATGGCACAGAGTAGTCCAGTGGTTCTCAAACTTTTTGACCTAAGTATCCCTTATTAGAATCAAGACACCTCTCAGAAAATGCCAGCTGTTACCTTTCACTTCTTATCAAGCTAAGGAAAAATAATAGAGTAAGTCTTCTGTTGCAAAGAGCTCAGGAAGGCAATAACAGGTCAGAATGTTTTTGGTACTAAAGGTTTCTATTTGAAATATATGGGTTTATGTTGTGATTCATGTTTGCATACATGTTTGCATACTTAATAGTGCTAATATTGCACAGCACCAATAAAAAAAAATAATTTTACAGCAACCCTGGGGTCCTGAGCAGGAATCCTAGTTTTCTCTGATTAAAAAAAAAAAAATCTTCAATATTCAGATTTAAAAATGTAACCCAAAATCTACATTTTTCCGTGATTAAAATGAAACACCACTATATGTATATCACCACTATATTAGTGGTGTTTCATTTTAATCAAGGAAAAATGTGGATTTGGGTTACTTTTTAAAATCTGTAAATTGGGTTGTTGTTGTTTTTTTTTTAAATCAGAGAACACCAGGTTCCCTGGTTATAAGGCATCCTTGCTGGGAATCATTGGGATTGGCAGCAATCCTTGTAGTACCATGTTACCTTCACATTAAAAATGACCTCCTATCCAAGCCTCATAGTGGATTACAGTGTTCAGTTAAGAGGTGAGGTGAACAAATATCAAGATAGAACAGAAATGGTCTTGCCTTTCAAGAATTCTGAATCATCATCAGGTTGCCAGACATAAATGGAGATAAGATCAAAGTAGTAAGACACTCATAAACAGAAAGGAAAAACAGCCAGTTTAAGTAATTAAGCAATATAATTTGAGCAAGTACAGTATGGGAAAAAACAGTGCCTGATGCTAATCCTTTCTAATCCAACTGCCAAAATCCTTTTCCTTGTTCAGACCTGCCTTCCTTATACCTATGCTTCAACCTTCTCCCCTATGTCTTCCTATGGAACCAATTTGTCCGCCTTTTATTTTTTTTTATATATAGAAATGACATGAAACTTTCTGAACTTGTGGAAGCAGGTAAAGATATATTCAGAGCCGCAAGTGGTCCAAAATATATGGAACTAATAACACATATGCTTATCTTTATTGTTAATTCTCATTGTTTTTATTGCTCTGTAAGATTTGTAGGGACAGAACTCAAATTTAATTTTGCTTATATAACCCCTAGCTCTACTGCAAACTAATAAGAAGTAGCAACAATTAAAAATTAAAAAAATATATCTGTATAAGAAGAGACATTCTTTTCATAAGGATGTTATCTCCAAAATGTTGGTTGAAAACAAACTGGTTACTTAGAGAATGTAAGACAATTTTGTAAGTACATTCAGGCTTTTACTAGCATACTTGCAAAACCACTTCTCTATATACCATATTTTCCTGAATCCAAGATGTCCCTGAATTTAAGGATCACTGTCCCCCAATAATTAGATTCTATATACGGAAAATTTATTACATTGTTTTTGGAAACAACAATATAATGAAAAAAATGTGGATGTGGATTTTGAGTTCCTTTTTTTAAACCAAAAATTGAGGATTTTTTTTTTTTTTTCAGAGAAAACCAGGATTCCTGTTATGGCCCAGACCCTGGGTAGGGGCTGGAGCTGGAACCACAGCAGTTATGGGCCCCCTCAATACCTCCATGCCAAGATAAGGGTCTTTTTTCCTATTTAAAATATGTGGAAAGAACTAGTGAATAACAAATAAGCATAATATAATGCTTCTACTGCTCTTGGACCTTTTTCAGTTTAACCGTTAGAAAAGCATACAACGGGAAGACTCCAGGGGTAGATTCATCTCTTAAGCAATGTGTATGAAAATAGAGAAGAATTCAAACTGCAGGCAAGGTAGGTTTCATGGTTGAGGGAAAAGAAAAAAAGGTAAATTCAAAACACACAAATTCTACCCAGATATCCAGTCTAGTGCCTCTATCTTTGGGAAAAGTACCACAAAATTTCTGAATGCCAAAAGGTGGTATTACATTTAGCGAACATAATTTTAATCAAATATGTCTCTCTCTAATTGTCAGCCTCATCTATTAATACATATGGAGCTTCCCAGAGAGACTGAGAGGTTTATTTAAGACGTCTTCTCACTTTCACTTATTTTACAATATTCCATTTCACAGAGGCATATTGGTATGTGGAAGAAGAAAATGAGACATTTTTAGTATCCCTTTTCCTGTTTCCAAATATACAATTATTTAAAATTCGAAACTATCATTTTAACTACCAAAAATTAGAGAGCAAGAAGTATACTTAACAAAAAAAGTATGAATGATGAATTGTCAGTTAAAATGCTGACAATGATGAATCCTATTTATTTTGGTTCTTTACACATCTAAGAAGCTCCTTTCAGAAACACGAGTAGGGGATGCTGTGCAAGCACCTCATGTATCATCTTCATAAAATAGGATAGGCAACTGTCTTGAGTCAGGGGAATGCAAACCCTGTACTTATATCAATTCTGAATAATTACTTCTGCTTCCCAATGCTTGTTTTAATATATAGAACATGTTTCTAAAATATATGTAACATATACATAATACATAAGAGTATTTATGTATGAAGAGATGTGCACATTTTAAAAACATTTTCAAAGACAATATTCTGCAAACACCAGTGTATAATTGTGACAGTCTTACTTACAGAAGTAAAATTAATTTCCTTTTTCTGACCAGACACCTAATGTAGGAATGTCTTTACAACATAAAGTTTCTCATACAAAGGTTAAAAATTTAACTGAAAAAATAGAAAAATCAAACATCCTGCCATACTCCTAAGCATTAGGAATCAGAACTATTTAAATGTTAAATATTGATTCCCCCCCCCCCCCCTGCCAATTTTGGTGAAAACCTTGTGAAGGTATAGATGACAAATATTCCTGCAATATTTATGTATAACATGTTACCATAGTTTTCTCTTTTCTCACCTAATGACAGGGCAATCCTCTTCCTTTCTTAATTACAACCTAGATGGGAATGATACACTGGATTTTTTTTTACTACGTGTACAGCAACTAAACTATATCAAATTGATGCACATTCATGCTTCTTTGTTTTACTGGGTTAAGATACTTTCCTTGTTAATCATTCCATTCATATAATTCTGTGGCAGTCTGAATTAAATGCTTGGTGTGCTAGGCAGATATCAAATAATTCAATATTGTACTACTCTGCTCTATATTTTGTGATTTTTCTTATGGTGTATTAGGGGATGACTAATGGAAATTACAGGGATCCTGAGACTGGAATAAAACTAACAAAATCACTTGATTCTTGACCTGACCTCCATTATTTTTTCTAGTGCCACTTGAACTTCTGTCAGGCAACATGGCACAAATTATGCTAAGCATGGCACACATTATGCTAAGTGCCAAGACTATGACTGCCATTAACATGAAAAAGATGATGCACCTGAATTTTCAGTCATATAGATGAACGGATGCATGTTGGCCATCTCAGAAGAAATATATGAATATAGGACTAGAAGGGACTGTCTGGATTTTTTAGTCTATTTCTCAAAGTGTTCTGGATACCCTTGTGGTAGAACTTATCAAACATAAGGTACTCAGGAAGGCAAAACAGAGCAGTTACTTTTTTCTGCTCATTTTTCATATGAAGCAGATTTTCTCCAAAGAGTTTCACCTGGTAGCAGTGACTAATGAGAAGGGTAGTTGTGCAGAAAACTGGGATGACCAGCAATGGTGGAAGAACTTCAGGATGAGAAGGGTCATTTTCCTAGATATCTGTGCAGTGCTCACTCCAGAGCATCTACAAATGAGTTTCCTATGTCATAAAGAATCATGTTGCCATCATTATATGGCAGCTTCAACTGCTACAAGTAAATAGCTAATCAGTTTGCTGTTGATAGATTAGTTGACAAGGGTATTGTCATGGAGATTTGTGGTGCTATGAAGAGAATACTGTGCATTGTCTCATGAAGCTTTGAACTGTAAAGGAGGTTGTTGACAGCTTTGCATGGACCAGTATTGGCCACACATGACTATTTATTACCATTTGCACAAGGACCTGCACAATGACTTTTATAAAGAGAAAATGCTATTACACTGTGGTGCTGAAAAATTTTATTGAGCACTAAGACAAATTCACCAGTATTAATGTGGAGTGCTTTGGAAAGATTACTGATGCCAGAATCTTTAAAAATGTAGATTTGCTTACTGTAATGAACAAGGAAATGTTTGTTCCCCAGTTTCAAATGAAGTTATGATCCTTATTGCCATGCTAGGAAACACAATTTACTCTCCACTTCCCTGGCTTAATGACTCCTTTTAATAGATATTTAGACAAGAGAAAGGAGCAGTTCGGCATTATGCAGTGTAGCAGCCAAATATTAGGAGATTCACTGCAAGATAGGTAGTAGTGCTTTACAAAAAATACTGAATGTTTCTCATCAATACAAGTCTCATGTCATAAATTACTGGTGTATATTCCACAACAGCTATGAGTTTAAAGGAGAGATCCTGAAGGATTACTGGAAGCAGGGGCAACTTTCTAAACATAAAGAGAGGGAGAGGGGATCAGATCCAATTTGGTCTTGGAGGTAACTACTGCTAGGTATTCAGAAGTTTTGTCTCAAGGGAATAACTAATTTGTCATTGGGTACATGCCTAGAAACCCTTAACAGTCAACAGGGAGATCTAGGTGCTAGGGTTAAGTACTCTATACAGATGAGAATAGATTTGAAACTGTAGACCTCACAGAGGCAGCAGCTGGCAAAAAGATATATATATGCGTGAATGACTAGAGGCTGCCTTTCTGTTGCTGGATGTTACCCTGAGATTATTCACCAGAAGACACTGAACAAACCATGAAGATATGCATCACTCCAGTATATCAAGTTGATGTTCCCATAGGTAGTACAGGACTAGAAAGGAAATGCTACTTATAAGTTATATGGGCTGCCTCAAGAGACCTCTTTTGTCTTGTAATATATGTGCGACTATAAACCAGTATCTTTGCCTTTTCGTTTCTTTCCTTTTCTTTTCTTTCCTGGGACTCTGGCAGGCATAGCAGCTGAGCTAGTCTATTCCACCCCAGTTCCTCTGTAATTCCAGTGTCTCCCCATACCAGGTCTGGAGAGAATAAATCACCCTGTGGGAGGAAAACAGAGCTCTAGAGTGATATTGTTCTTCATGCTATCTTGATCCCGGCTTACTTTGCTGAAATTTTGCTGTTTTAGCTATCTCATTCAGCCCAGTTATGGCATGGCTGGTGCTAATTCACCCGAAGGTTTTATTTGTGGCCGACAGTCTCTCCCATGGGTATCAATCAGTCATGATAACTTGTTAGAGGGATTATAGCTCAAGAGGTCAGGCTTATTTACTCTTGCTCCTGTCTTTAACCTAGGCCCTTTTATGCTGGTTTTGGCTGTTGTGGCAGGAGCCATTGATCTGGGGCTCTAAACCCCAGCCTAGTTTCCCTCTGGGCCCCTTGCCCCCATGTGATCCATATTACTCTTCCCTGGTTTTCAGCTGTCAGCTGGACTAAACTTCTTGTGCTGTAACTTTTGGGTCATGGAGAAGCTACACACTCTACAACTGGGCTCTTCTGATCCTTGAAAAAATGATTGCCCCTTCACTGGCCTTCCAACACCACAGGAGATTAAAACCTCCCTCACAGGGCACTTCAAAGTGCCTGTGACACCTTCAAGCCTTTAAGTCTCCCTTAACATCCACTCTCATTCCTTTGTTTGTTATTATTCCAATCACAACAGAAAAATGGAGCCCATTAGGATACATACAACACAACAAATAACTTAAACCAAAAACTGGGTGAACTGAGAACACAGAAAAGAGGCTTCTTCACCTTTGCAGGACAGGGCTCCCCTTACCATAACTCTATAGCAGCCTACCTGGGAGCTCTTCATCATTTCCCAGCCAGGATAGAGTGAATCTGTTGGCATGAGGGTGAGTCTCTTATACCCATAAGTCCCTGTCCTTCTAGCCAGCCTGACCTATCACTTGGTGCAAGCACAGTGGTCCTTCATTAGTCCTTCCATCTTTGTTTGGTTTCATTACACCTGGAGCAGGGCTGTTGGTGACTGCTGATAGTCTTTCTCCTTTTCCCCTCTGACTGTTTGCCTCCAGGGACTTTTCTCTAGTGGCATTATAGTCTGCATTCTTATCCCTTTGGGTCATGAAGACCCTACTCCTAAAAGGCCCTTACAGGTTTTAGTTGTTCCCCAGATTTCTTTCAGTAGTAGGGCAAGGGTTCCTGGTTAAAGGCACCTTGTGATCAACATAACATATTCTAAACTATTTCAGCATGTTCTGTAAAATTTACCTAAGAAGAATGATCTAGACTCTGCTGTGCTTGTGCTGAAGAGTACAGAGTGACACTGGTATCTGACCTAAATCTTTTAAAACTAGCACAGCTATCTTTACACTGTACTACAGCCTATAGAATTATCCTTTGCTTTAACATCAGGGCTAGGGACAGACATTACACATAAACCAGTTTAAGTGATCAGAAACTGGTTTAAACCTGTAGCAGAACAGATGTTCAGTGCACATAAAACTGTTTGAAAATGGCTTAACCAGTTTGAGATAAACCTGGTTGAATATAAGATCAGACATAACCGATTTGGCTCAAACCGGTTTATGCACTGTCTGTCCCAGACTCCTTTCTGGTTTAAGTTAAATCAGAGTCCCCCAGCATCCCGGCATGCTCTCTGAGCTGGGAGGGACTCTCTGCTCCACATCAGGGCGGGCTCCTCCCCTCTGCTCCCTGGCTGGAGCTTGGCACAGACTTGCAGGCACAGCAGGGTCTTCTGGATTCCCCATGCCCTCCTAGCCCCCTCTCCCCACCAATCCCTGCTTGAGTAGCGATCCCTCCCTCTTCCCTGCCACAGCAGGGACTATAGCCAGCATGTAGTATGCTAGCTAATGCTGAGAGGTATCTGTGCATGTGTCTCTCTTCATTTTCACTAAGATAGGCAGACAGAACAGTAACCACTTAGGGCGTTTGGAGCTAATCAACAGGTCAGCCAATAAGCTGTTTAAGAAGTTTGATGTAATGTGGAGCGAGGCTATTGTTTTGCTAATTGGGTAATAAAGACTGTTGTCAGCCCTCCCACCGCTGACTTGCTCACCTGTCAGTTTGCTGCAGATGGTATGAGAAAGCAGGGAGAGAGATTGAAAAGCTCTATATCATCAACAGATTTATGCACAGCACACCCCTCCTTGCATCAGAGTGCTAGCCTGGGGCTGGGGGCTGGCAACACTCCCACCCCTTGAGCAGCCAACAGGGAAAAGCCTGTGACTGTGCAGGCAGACCTCCCTAATGACAGAGTCTTTCTAGGGCCTGGCCATGTCCACCTTAGCTCAGCTCCCTGGAGAAGGGAAGAGAGGGCTGCTCTAGTGCCCCTGGGCTTCTAGCTTGAGCCACTGAAGGCATGTGCCTGAATTTCCTGAGTTCAGAGAGAATGCTTGTTCAGTTTCAAACCAGTTCAGCCTAGTCAAATTAGTCCAACTTGTAAAGATTGAATCAATTCAGGCTTTTTGAATGTCTGTCCCTAGCCCAGGGGCTACCTGCTTGTTCAAAGTAGGTGCAGGTTGTTATTCACTTGAAAGGGCAACAGTTAAAGACCTTGTCCTTGCAAATAATTGGGATCTTGACAGTGGTTCATCTTGGGCCAGGCCAAACTTATTCAGTGCAAGACCCATTTTATTTACTCTTTTCCAACATTGGAGGATTTTTAGCTCTATTTAGTTGAAGGATTGTGTTCCTCTGTTTTTTGGCATTACTGACATCATCAACTGGAATTTTATGCCTTTTGCAAAATTATGTGTGTTTGGGTGTCTATATCTCTCATTATTCTCTCTTTTTTTTTTTTTTTCCTTTTTCAGGTAATAAAATCTATGTCATTATAGAGTGCTGTTATAATTTAGAAAGAAAATAAACTAATTCCTAGTCCACATCTTCTCAAATATGTAAACAAACTTCCATGAGTTTGTACTATTCTCAGGTTTAGGAAGGAGTTGCCATTTAAAGAAAAAAAAGCCTAGAAAAAAAAGAAGTCATCTGTATTTCCCAGTAATTGTGGCTATCTCCTGGAATGTGGGAAACTAAAATTTAGAACCTGCTGTGACTGAGGCAATCTAGGAAACACTTGAACCTGGCTCTTCTACATCAGGATATAAGACCTACAACAAAGATACTGGTTAGTAAGTTAGTTAGTTAGTTAATCAGTTTCTTCACCGTGTTTTTTTCTATGAAAAAATATTAAAAGTCTCAATTTCATCTTCTTTCTGAAATCTGAGGAATTTTCACGAACCATTTCCCATTCAACTCTGTTCTGTAACCTGAATTCTGCATCAAAATCTTTCATATTATAGCTGGCTAAAAACCAATGTTTCTTATTAGCCAGAAATGTATGTATTTTTCCAATTTGTTCTTGCACTTATTGAACTGGAACCAAGATTCTTCAAAATGGCCTGCAAACAGTAAACACACAAATCATCACATTCATGGAACTTCAATTCCAAGGCAGGTTTTCCAGTTGGGTCTTTCAATGACTGGATACCTCATTGCTTCTAGCATCCCTGGCCCTTGAGTGGATGTGCTATGAAACTAGGGTATATTCCTATAGATATCTGCCTTGAAAATGGCTAAAGTGTTGGGCTTACAAAGGCTTTTCCAGTTAAATTGTTTTTACCAGAAAACTTCCAGCCAGCTCTGTTCCAGATAGGTCTTTTTAAACATAATACATTTATAATAAATCTTCTCTGAAGTAAATGACATAGGTAAGTTGAAGAGACCTATAACCATGATATTTTGACCAGACTGGGTGTTTGACTTACAGTAGATATCAAGGTACCTAGCATCTTGCTGATATATGGCATGGCACATACATATGGCATACATACATGGGACACAACAAATGTAAAAGCAAAGACCAATAAGAAAGGAGTGGCTTGTACTTCAAGACCACTGGATCACATAATCCACTCATTTTGCCTTCAAAACTTGTCAATACATTCTATTGCTTCATTGTTCTCCTCAGCAAATCTACTTCTGTGTTCATGATCTATTATGAAGCAGTGACTGGGAAAGAAGCCAGGGCATCAGCATCCAGCAGTGTTCTTTAGAGGAGAATCAGTAGGAAATTTTATGAGATAAATGTACTTATGTATTTCATACTGAGGCAAAAGTCTGTAGCCTAGCAGGCACGGTTTTATTTATTTTTTAACAATGATGCTTACCCTTGCTCTACATGTAACTCTCATTGGTATACTTTGTTTGCACCAGCAAGCATCAATGAGATAGTGTAGGTGTCTGCATATTTACTTTATAAATGTCATCAACAAAACAGTAGGATGAACCATTTTTCCCCCTATCTACACTGTGGAAAAATCTTGAAAATAACTGCCTGTTGTTTTCAGTTGCATATCTGCATATACAGTATTTCTTCTCAGGCCCGCTCCCCCATTTTTGTTATTCAAATACAGCTACATAATTGAGAAACGGAGTTTAATTCTTAAAAGAATCATAAATGAGTCTTTCCTCATGGCCTGAATCTTGAGGGTGTAATTGGTTGCACAGAGGAAAACATTTAAACATCTATAACTTCTTTATTTTAGATGTGGTTGGGTAATTAAGAAGGGCATTTTTTAATGCAAACATACATACACAGTAGTATATCAATATATCATATAGAATTGTTTTCAGTTTAACTCTTTCATCAGCAGGGATCCTGGTTTACTCTGATAAAAAAATATCCTCAATTTTCAGATATAAAAAAGTAACCCTAAATCCACATTTTTACATGGAAAAATGTGGATTTGGAGTTACTTTTTAATATCTGAAAACTGCTTTTTTGTTTGTTTGTTTTTTAAATCAAAGAAAACCAGGATCCCTGTTTATTGGGTATAAAACCAATGCAATAATGAAGTCATTTGCATTTCTCTAATGGTGGCCTTGAGTCTAAGATGTACTGACCAAGCTCAGATGCAGCTACTGGAATATCTAGGGCTACACACAGAAGCAATGGAGTATCCATGTGCAACAAATGTCATGGTTGATGAGTAAATTGAAGGACGGTCATATTTCAGGCCAGACCTTATAAAGGATGACATCAGGGCCTCAGTAGTGCAAACCAAGGGAAGGCTGCTGTCTCATTCTCCAGTCTCAGCATGATCTATTTGCTACAGTTCTGCATCTCTCATTGCTAATGAACACAGCAGGATTTAACTCTAAGTTCTGTCACTATTCTTATGTCTGCAGAAAATCAGACACAATAAAGATCTTCCTACATTCTGCCTATAACTCATATACTTCCTCCGAGTGGAAGGGGAGGAAATCGTTTCTGTCACAACCCAAGGGTGTGATTTTTTGTTTGTGTGCGCTTCGGCACTGCTAAATTATTTTCCCGCCGTTTGTAGCTTTCTTTGCAGGGTGCATTTCTTTGTTGCAGCACAGAAATGCACGTTGCAAGGAGTTCCCGCCATTCGTATGCAGATTCGTGCCCCACTATTGGTCAGTTCTAAATTATTCCTACGTGGTGGCTAGCGATTGGCTTGCTAGCTGTATAAGAGGCTTGAGTGGTTTCCGCCCAAGTTGGAGGACTCCACGAACATCAGGAGGAGGAGACTTCACGTCTCGTGAAGATCTCTAAGTGCTGCGGAGCCTATTGGACCCAGCGTGAATATCAAGAAGGCTATAGGGGTCTGATCAGCCTCTAGCCTCTCCCCGTCGCCGAGCGCAATCCTCAACGTACCCTTTCCCTGCGCGCACAAGTTCCACAGAGCCTAGCAAACTTCATGTGAGTGAATCCAGAGCTCTGTCCAAGTCCTTAAACTGGGACTTAAGCGAAGTTTTCCTGGAAGTTTTCCAGCCTACACCGCGACCATCTACGGTGTAAGTAAACAATCTTAAATCAACCATTAAGCGTCCGTGCCTAATTCTAGCGTGCCGCCTGCCTTCCCTGACCCGGCGTGTCCGGGCTGCTAGCCACAGCCCGCCGCACGAAAAAAGGGCCTCGGACTGCTCCCGGCCTGCACAGTTTCTACTGATACATAAGATAAATTCACCACCAATTCTCTCTTACTGTTGTAAGACCATATGGCCTTAGGAAATCAGAAAATCTATCCTGCAGCTTCCTCTTGCATTCAGATTGCCCTAACTCCAGAAATAAAGGATCACTTTCCTTTTGGCATATGACAAGATAAACAGTATTACATACGACACAAAATAAAGTATTATATATGATGCAAACTGCATCTCTACTGTTAACCAAGTTTTTCATTACCACTCTTCAATGTATATCGGAGCTTGGTGGATATTTGACGTCCAACTTCTTTCAGGACTTTCATAACATGATTTGGTGTGGACTGCTCAAAATTGTTGAAATAATTGTTCATTTGTCTGTTTGGCGTGATTTTAATTTTTCCTAACTTAAAAAGTGTGTGTTTACTTTTCTTTTTCCTTTGCCGAGAATTTGCATTGAAATGTAAATATTATACATACAGCAACGTTCTGTGACACTGAAGTACTACATCATTCTAATTTTTAGTATAGTTTGGATGAAAATTTATAATCTGCTTGAAGGTAATTTAAGCATGAAAATAAAAATAATATAGTGAGCCTAGTTTATTCATGAAAGTCTGGTGTGTTGATTTTTCTGCACATCTAGTTTTGTGTTGCTTTATAACTAGAGAAACAACAACAAAAACAAAACAAAAACAACCAACCAAAAATCCTTGACTCAACTACTTGAACATGCTCAAAATAAATATTAACATTTTTATATGACTGGGAAATTACTCACAGAAGGAAGGAACAGGCTGAAAGTAATGAAGCTTTTCCTCCCAACTCAAAATAACTAGACCATCATGAACAGCTCATAGACAGGTACAATCTAGGTTAGGAAAGATGCTTGAAGGAGTCATTTTTGTCCTGTCTTGCCCTAAATGCTTTGCTCCTATGGGTTAATTTTTTTTTTCAAGTTGTTTTTTAATTCCCTTTAATTATCTGCTGTCACAGATGCCAAAAAAAACTCTCGTTGGAACCTCAGCCCAACTTGCTGAAACAGTCATGGTTATTGGTCCAAAGATCTGTACTCCATGTCTCGATCTAGTTATACCATGATTCAATGTAAAAGGAAACAACCAAAAATTTTCAACAAAACCATTCCCCTTCCAACAACCAACCAACATTTTTTTTCTTTTTATTGCAGGTGCTTTAATTTCTGCAATGGGTGCATGTTTTTTCTCAAGCCAACCACTCTCTCTCCAATCTCTCAGTTATAATCCTCAAAGGGAATTTACAAAACACATAGATGAGCTTACAAATTTCACTTCATAAATTGACTGGATACAAAAAATCATGTACTAAAATATAGACATTGGATTTATGGCACATTATAACCTGCCTGACATCTGGTAACTTCTCTACATTTTACCACCTACATTCTAAAACCAGGTCAACATTCCCCCCTTCCCCTCCACCCCTCACCTACCTGTCTCACACCTTTAACTCACATTATCTCTGCTCTTCCCTGCCACGTTTGCATTTCCATAGAACTGCATTTTGCATGTTGGCTTAAGCTTCTATTCCACCCAGGAAAGCATACAAACATTAGCAGACTCTCCCTATGCCTGAAGAAGGGTGTTTGTGCCTGAAAGCTTGTAAAGAACAATTTTGCCTCCTATTTAGTTTGATCTAATAGAAGATACCACATTTAGCCAAAAACCTTGTCTGTTAATTTCTCCTAGTCATGTATCTGCCATAACTTCCCATAGTCATATAGTTATTTGTCTGATTAACCATACATAGCGTGGTTGATACAATATCATTACACTTTTCTTTTTGCCTAGTGAACTATATAACTATACGATATTGTTGATGATATCCCTTATTTGTAAAAGAGAAATATTGTAGTGATATGAACCAAGAGTAAGTCATTGAAAGGAGAAAAAAAATGTCCCATAAATGAAAAAAAGATATATATATACAAGCTAGTATATCACCGCTTAATCAGAAACCTATGCAGTGACAAGACTACACATACCCCTGACTGTCCATTTGGTACTTGCCTTAGCAGTGGTGCATGGTTATTTTTAGACACTATGTGAGAATAGTGAAGACCTATGGTGATGTAGCTCATTGCTAGAGCAATGTAGCGCTGGTGTCACAGTTTGTGGCCAATATACGTTATATCACCATTGCAATGAATTGCATCACCATAACTCTTTGCTACAGTGATGTAGTATCTCATGTAGATATGCCCACTATGCCTATAGTTCTGACTATAATGTGTTGCTATTAACAGTTTAGTTATTTTAGAAGGATCTAGCATTATGTGGCATTAAATAGTATAAAATCAGGAATCATAACCCTAGAAATGATACAGTCTTTCTGATAATATACAATAGGGTACTAGCTGTCAAATACTTTTTTTTTAATACTTAATTTATTAGCTCCACTGTGTGCTCCACCAGGAATAGGGCATCCAGAGGGGAGTATAACAGTTCAATACTGACATTTAAACTCTCCATCAGCGTTTGTTGTTGTTGTGCCCATATTTTTGTGAAATGCATCCCTCATCTGAAAGAAAAAATGTAATGGCCACAATAATTCTCATGGTGAATCTGATTCACCCTCATCACTGGCCCAGAAATACGTTCCTAGACAAAATAGGGAATAAGACACATCCTATAGTGAAGGTTTTCCATAGAGTTACAGTGATTTTGAAGATGACATATTTTCCACAGAAACACACATCCATCACTGAAATTACTTTTATTTTTTTAAATCACATGTTTTGGCAGGACTGAAAGCAATGGGGTGATGAAAATTAATAAAAAACAAGAGACATAAAGAAAAACAAAGGTCATGGCCCCTCCTGTTATATTTCCCCAGATGGGATCTATTATTCCTTGAATGATCCTAGCATTTCTAACTCAGCATCCTTGAACAAGAGTTAGTTTTGCCCACTTATTCTTTAGGCAGAACAGTACTTTTAAGATCTATTCTGAATTTATTTTTCTTTCATTTCTACTTATGGTCAATGATCCTGTCAGCTGAAATCAGCTGGAAATAGTTACTGGGGCTGCTATTATCCACTCCATTTAACATTGTGAGTATTTTAATGTGGTCTTACTCTTTTTCAAGCCATCTTACCTATTTAAGAGTATATAGAGGTCACTTTTAAAATCTTTATAATCACCATTTGCAGTGAGTTAATGTCCCTGTGATATTCTTATTCTGTGAATAGGGACTACTATGAATACTGTTGTATGGTTAATTGTGCAAAAAAGGTAAAGGTGCAAAGATATTGTAGTAACCACTTTACATGTTTAATCAGGAAAATGACTGACAAATAAGAAAAAAATAAGGCACCCTTACAAAAGAAAATAAATTTGTGTTGTTTGTTGGAAGGGGAATTAACAGTCATGGTCTAACTAGAAACATATAGCCTGGAAACATAAACCATTTTGGAGATAATGGCTTAATCAAAATACTCAGAAAAGGGCAAAGTATTTTAAGCTGAAGCTCTTTCCCCTTCCTTTTGCAGATAACAGGTATGTAACATTTGGACCTCAAAGGCAAAATAACAGAGGAAATGGACTGTTATTTATAAAGATTAAGAAGGAAAAAATGAAAAGGCAAAATCTAGGAGATCTGAAATAAAATTAAAAGGAACTGAAGCTCTATAACTCTCAGGGATTTTCTTTTTCCAATGAAGAATAATTATATAGTGAGAAACAGATTCATGGGAGAAGAGTGAGAACAGTTTGGTCAATGTCAACAGCTTATTAAGTCTTGTGAACAGTTCAAAGAGGATCAAATGTCAGCTATAATCATTAACAAGAAGGGATGAATGGAGTACATAATAATTCATTAGCATTGGAACAATTCAGGATTAAGTGGAAAGGTTTGTAGCTGTTGAAAGGAGAGTAGTCATGAAATCTTGGCCCTATTGAAGACCATGTGTGTTTTGCCATTCACTTCACTAGAGCCACAATTTTGCTGTCTGCTGCCCATATGCCAACAAGGTAGCTGATGAAAAGGTGCAGAATTTGTCATAGTTGCTTGAAGAAAAATGGAGTTTTAGCAGGATTGCATAGGACTTGAAATCACAGGTTGTCAGATCTTGCCATCAATAGAGGGAGGTTTGCATTCTGTATAATCTTATAACAAGAGGCAAATTAACAGGGGAGTCAGCTAGTTGTGGGGGAGGCTTTGGGTCCAGGGAAAAAAAGTTGCTAGTGGTGACTGTTCCCAATGTACACTTTGTATCTCCATCCCTGCCTCATGCACACATATGTGAACACCAGGAATCCTGGTTTTCTCTGATAAAAAACAATTCTCAATTTCAGATATAAAAAGTAACCTCAAACCCACATTTTCCCATGATTAAAATGACATGCCACTAATATATAGATGCATATATAGTTGTGTCTCATTTTGATATCAGAAAAATGTGGACTTTGGGATGCTTTTTATATCTGAAAATTGGGGATTGTTTTTTATCAGAGAAAATTAGGATCCCTGGTGAACGCATACTACCCCCCCCCCCCCCACACACACACATGCCCATAGCTGGCCTCCACTATTCTCTGCCTTCAACTTACAGAAACAAATAGTTTGGGTTAAGGGAGAAATCACTCCAATTACTTATAGTATCTCTGCCTGGGGCAACCAACCCCTCTGGATCCACTCATACCTGGCCATATGCCACTCTAATTGTGCTGTTGGTTCAGCCTCTGCCATCTGATGCAATGAATAACTTCAGAGAGGGTCACTAAAGTATCTTACCACTTTCCCCACCTTTGCAACTCTCTCCTACCTCCAGCCTTGGAGCCACTGCAGAGCTCATCCTGCCTTTAGCCCTGTCCCTTTCTTTCCCATCTCTGACTTGTTGTAGATAGGAACTCAGTACAGCACAGGCACTGGGCACTGGGCAGGTTGAGGGATGGATGAAGAGAAGAACATTAACAGGAGTAGATAGCAGATAGGGTAATTGTAGAAGAAAGGATATCTTGATGAGTGAAAGATCAATGGTCATTATAGCCTATGTAATAAAGAGATTATCAAGAATTAAATAGATAATAGTAATCCTTGAAGTCAGTTGACTCCCTCAGATCTGCCTAAATGGAAATGCAGCTGTTCCTGCCTAGCAGTTTGCTTTAAATTTTCAGTGGATCATTACCAGCCCCCTGGATCCTTCCCTGGACCCTGGAAATTTCAGATCAGTGTAGTCTTGATACCTGAAAACATCCTGAAACATATTATCAAAAAATCAGTTTGTCAGGACAGAACGATGGGTAACAGCCAACGTGGTGTCGCAGTGGATGTAGTCTTTCTGGATTTTAGGAAGGTCTTCGACACTGGCTCTCACCCCATTCTCGTTAAAAAATTAGGAGATTGTGGTGTCGATGCCTACACAGTCAAATGGGTTGCCAATTGGCTGGAGGGTTGCACCCAGAGAGTGGTGGTGGATGAGTCATTTTTGACCTGGAGGAATATGGGCAGTGACGTCCCGAAGGGCTTGGTCCTCAGGCCCGCACTGTTCAACATCTTCATCAGCAACTTGGATGAGGGCATGAAAAGTACCTTGTTCAAATTTGCAGATGACACTAAGCTGTGGAGAGAAGTGGGCACGCTAGAAGGGAGGGACAGGGTACAATTGGATCTGGACAGGTTACAGGGGTGGGCGGATGAGAATAAGATGGGATTCAATACTGAGAGAGTCCCTGTTCCCCCAAGCACTACTGGGAGTAACAAGGAATAACGGCCATAAATTGATGGAGAGTAGATTCAAGCTAGACATCAGGAGGCAGTACCTCACAGTCAGGGTGCCTAGGATCTGCAACCAACTTCCAAGAGAAGTGGTGCTCACTCCTACCCTGGGGGTCTTTAAAAGGAGGCTAGATAGACACCTTGCTGGGGTCTTTTGACCCCAGCAGTCTTTTCTGCCCATGGCAGGGGGTCGGACTTGATGATCTGCTCAGGTATCTTCTGACTACACCAACTATGAAACTATGGATTTGTCAAGAGTGGGTCATATGTAACCTAAAATCTAAGGCGTTTTTAGCACTTAATGTGTATTTTAGATCTTATTTTGACTTATGCTTCAGCTATACTTGCCCTGTTGAATATTCTCAGGAAGCTCTACTGTGGCCACATGTGTTTTGATGAGCCTATACCATGTTAATACACACACAGTTCATGAAAATGCAGTTGGGAAAAAAATACAAAAAGTGCCTAGGGAGCCTGGGAAGTCTCTGGACATCTTAGGATGCAGACTAGACAACATTTGTTGGAAATGGTTTAGACAGGAATGATTTTGCCTGAAGAAGAGGCTTGGACTACAAAACTTCCTAAAGTCCTTTTTAGCACTATTTTTCTAGGATTCTGTGACACTTAAAAGTAAATTCAAGGTAAAAAAAAATGATGTGCATGTGTGACTGTATTTTTAAAGATTTTAGTCTTGGTCCCCCCTGCTGATCATCCAAGACAGTAACATATAATGATGAAATCCTGACTCTGTTCAAGTGAATGGCAAAACTCCCACTGGTTTCACTGAGGCCATTACATTACCCACAGTGCATGAAATATAGCTTTTATATCGACATTCAGACTTTATTTAAAATATAGCAGTTCACCCTACTGTTTGCCATTGAACACATTGAAGTGCTATGTCTCTAAATCTAGCAAGCTCTCTGTGAGAACAATAGCAGTGAAATTCTTGAAGATTCTTGTGCTTGTAGAGAGATAAATAGCACAGTTCTACAGAACATAATAAGCATTTAGATTGTTAATGCTACAGCATAGGGATTATGCCTCCTAGTCCCTAGTTATATTTTGGAATCAAACAAAAAATCTACTGAGTCAATTTCTTGACTCCTTGATAGGAGGAGGGAAGGAAGTTATCAGGAAAGAGGGCTGGTACACATCTTTTTAACCTTATGACAAACCTGAGACTACCAAATTACTCTATATGCTATAACTTTACTTCTGTTAATAATGTCTGTTAATTATATTCTGGACTTGTCTACACAAGATGCTATGTCACCATAGTGATAAGCTATGGTGATGTAATCCATTGTTATGGTGATGTAGCATCAGTGAGCACGAACTGTGATGCCAATGCTACTGCACAGTAGCATTGGAAAGGACCTGTTCAGAGCTGGGACTGCTCAGTAATGGCAGTTACTGTGCAGTCATTTAGTACTTGCTTGAGCGAGCACCAAATGACTGCATAGTACAACTGCACCATGTACCACATGTGTAGACATGCCCTCTGGGGATGAAAACTATTCAAAGGACCAGCTCTCTTTCTAACCCCTTAAACCATGCTCCAAATAGTTGGTTCTGTGGACAACCATGACGAGGCTGGTCCTCAGACTATATTTTGATAATTTAGTGATGATTCAGCTCAGTTTTCTCTACAGTTCACTTATTCCTTTGTATTTTGTGACATCTATCTAAAACCAAAATCTTCCTCAAAAACAAGAACATAGTCAATATACCTTGCTACGACAGCAAGGGAAACACCCCCTTTTTTTTTTACTTTTACATGCCTAATTGGTATTTAGGGTTGTTGGTTGTAGCTGTGTTGGTCTAAGGACATAGGAAGACAAGGTTCTTTGGGTAGATGTGGTATCTTTTATTAGACCAACTAAATAGTTGTAAAAATTGTTCTTTGTAAGCTTTCAGGCACAACCACCCTTCTTTAGGCATAGGGAGAGTCTGTTGGTCTTTGTGAGTCCTCATATGTAGAATAGAAGCCAACATGCAAAATACAGGTCCATAAAAATACAAATGTATAGCAGTGAGCATATTTTCCATCAGGGCATTTAGTGTACTGGATGAGATATATTTCTGGAGGCAGAAGTGTAAGATCCAGGAAATGGTGATGGCTCTATTGTGGGGTGTAGTTATTGTGGGAGTGTTGGAGATGGGTTAGCAGATTTTACATTTTTTGTCTCGGCATGGTCTGGATTCATTCAGTGTGCTACATCCAGCTCTCCTTGACTCTTCTCCCTATCAGACTGGCTTCCCAGGAGATCCTGTCCATGAGTTCCCCAAGCGAGTCAAAGTTTGCTTTAATGAACTCCAGGGTCCTTACTCTGCTGTTCTCCATCCTTCCTTTCCTCAGGATCCTGAACTGAATCATCTCATGCTCACTGCTGCCCAACTGGCCCTCCACTACTACTTTCCCCACCAATTTATCCCTGACTGTGAGCATCCAATTAAGAAGAGCATGGCCCCAATTTGGCCACTCCAGCACTTGCAGCAGGAAGGTGTCCCCCACTACTCTCCAAAAACTTCCTGTATTGCCTGAGCACTGCTGTATTGCCATCACACCAGATGTCGGGGTGATGAAGTCCCACACAAATGGCAGTTATAGGACTGAGTAATGGTTATTTGCATGCATAAAATGATAAAGGATTTTGCCCAAAGTGCAATGTGGTACACAATCTGGTTCTGACTGATTAAATCTAAAGGTTTTTATACATTTTGACTGCTAAGACACAAACAGTACACACAGTAGAATAAAAGAAAATCTGTACAAAGACTCAAATATCTACTTTTTGTTCTATTATATCATGTTTGTGGTATTTCTTTTCCCTTGGTTGAGAGGTTTGATTTTTTTGTACACCAGTCAATTTTCATTTAACATAATCTGATAACTGGCAGTGTGAATAGAAACCATAGGACATGAGGATATGGAGATTTGTATTGTAGAGCTTTGCATTATGATTGTCAAATAATTCACCACATACAACTCTGTGCAAAACTGCATAAATAATATCAGATAAAAGAAATAAGCGCTTTTGTCTGGACAGTGTGCTCCAGAATATATGAAGCACCAATGTACTCTGCACTTTTTGCAAAATTACCATAATGAATTTTCAATATGAAATAATGTTAAATGCCATTAGTACAGGGAACACAGGTGCAATTCATGAAGTTTGGTTTTAATCATGATAACTGTCAAATTAAAATGCAAATTAGGACTAATTTACAAAACACTTTAATGGGTTTCAAATCCTAATGTAAGCCATATACAGAAATATTAGCAATGCTTCCATACAGCATATATCTTAAGGTTCACAGGAAAGGAAAGGAAAGGAAAGGAATCTAACAAAATGTGTTGTGTATCTTGTCTCCACTTTATGTAATTCATTTGAAATCTAGGTGGCAAATGGTTGTTGCAAATGTCAGCTGGTATTCATGGTGTTACAGAGAATCTTCAAAGGCATCTTGGGAGGAGGGAGAATTTAGTTTTAATGATTCAATCTCTTTTTCTGTTTGGTGTGCTTTAGCTTCTGTGCTATGTTCTTAATGGTTACTGCCTGAATGGCCTAATTTGGCAAGCTTCACTAAAATGTTCAGTGGGAAAGTTTTGCAACTGAGTAATTGCCTGTCATTAGAAAATTGTAACTATCTCAACAACAACAAATTGGATGCATAATACCATTTTACATCATCCAATTGAATTTTGATCCAGGTTATATAAATACTGGGCATAAAGGAAAATATGTATTACATCAATGGAGGATCTGAGCTAATCCAATCTCTTGTTTTTGACACTGGCTGAGAACAGACCTTCAAGAAACCCTGTAACAGATGAATAGAGCATGACTTGTTTCAGAGGAGAACATCAATGTCTTATTTGTCAACATAATTTTCGTACTGTTATCATACAAAAGCTTTACATTTTCCCAGTTTAAAAAAGACGCGTCTAGGTCTAGGTCTTGAAATGCCTATAGCTATAGATATAAGGTGCATGCAAATGTTTGCCACACCCTGGCTACGATCACATGTCTGGCTTTAAGACACATGATCAAATATGGTGAGCAGCACATACAGACATTTGCCACTACTGGGAACTGTATAGGGAACCTGGTGTAAATGACTCAGAGTGGGGAGAGGAGGGGGTGGGATCAGGGGACTAGTGGATCCAGAATGAGCTGGAAGATCTGGGAGTGGGCTGACAGGATTGGGAGGGGCTGGCAGGGTTATGGGGGCAGGGGTTGGCTGTCCAGGGTTTGGATCTTAAGACAGTGGGGGTGGAGGGATGTTGGAAGTTAAAAATAGCTCAGTCTAGGTCCAGGTGAGGGTCAGGAAGAGAACAGCCCTGAGATTGAGGCTGGGACAAGCAGCTGGGTTTTCTCAGCCCTGGGGCTATACTCCGAACCCATGTAGACAGTTGCTGGATCAGGTTACCCACATCCCAGTCTAAGTTAGTTCACGTATTCAGGCCTGCCATTTCTGGCCCGATTTAAACTCCCTGAACATCTGTAGAGATGGGCATTTAGATCAACCTAACCCTAGTTTGGTCAATCTAAATGTAGCATCTGTATGTACTCTAGATATAGATATAGCCCAAGTGACATTTGTCCCTATAGTAAAGCTGACATTCATTTCAATTCACCCATTACCCAAATAAATTAATTCACCCTTTTGAATATTAGTTTTACTCTGTTAAAAAGCAATTTGTTTTCAGTGAAACTGTATGATAAGATGTTACTCAATATAAGTGAGAGCAGCAGAATTAGGGTAACCAGCAATAATACTTCTCATTTTTTTAACTTTGTTGTATTGTTATATTTATGGGACAGTATAAAAGTGCTTAATGTACTAATAGAACTACTGAAATGTAATTACTAAATACAACTTAGTAAACTGAGGAGGCTTGCAGTAAATAATATTCATTTAATCGGGCTTTAATAATCTCCCCATTTTATGTCTCATTTTTCAGTTTTCTGCACCATGCTTACTTAAAAAAAAACCCTGGGTTCTTTCATGCTAATGACTGTTTCTCAGCATGCATACAGCATACACTGAGTCACTGACTTAAGCATTACAGAAAAAAAAAATCCATAGTCGTCACTGAAGAGAATAACTCTTAAACCACCTAGGCTTAAAAGTCACCCTGATCTAAGACAAAGTTAATTGAGTGAAAATTCAATACTTTCTTTCTTTGACCGATTTAAAACAAGGCAAGTTTACCCTGTTCTGTGCCTGAAATCAAAAAATGTTTTTATGTTAATGCTATTGCAATATCAACAGCACCAGGTAGTCTTTGTTTACTTGTTTAGTTACCTGTGGGTTGACACATGATTTAATCCCCCTCGTAATTGAATATTTGTAACCAAATTTCTGCATTACATGGGATTAGGCTGAGCTCAAGAAGACCTCCAGTATCTGTAAAATTATCAAAAAAATGTTCAGAAATTAATACGTGAATATATTCAACAGACCCAAATTGTTTGGATACATTATTTGTAACTGTAAACTAGTACGCATATGTTTTCACAAATAGACTACCATTTACATTTACAACTACAACTCAAATTCTGTCTCGGAAGATTTATGACTGATTACCTGTTTACAACATAAATTGAACTAATCGTCTCTAAACTGTTTCATAGACAGTAGCTGCAATATTTCATATGTGACAGTCTTGCATTGAAGAAAAAAATATATAAGGTCTTGTCTGGATCACTTGTCTGATTGGATCAATGAGTTAGCAAATGAATTACTTCAGACAACAAAAGAATGTTGAACTACCTGCAATATATTATTATGGGTTTGCTCATTTCAATTACTTCGAATATGGCATTTTGTACCTGGATATTTTAAGGATTACAGACATACTTGTGAGGTATCCAGTATCTCTTTAACAGGGTTTTTAGCTAAGCATTTGCCATATCATGTACTATGCCAAAAAAACTGTTCAATGACATGGGAAACTATTTTTAAGAGTCTTTGGCTTGAATCAATTGGATTCAGGTATTAAGTTGTGAAAAGGCGCATGTTGACTATGTTGGTCAGTTAGAACACAGACTTCACCCTAACCTTGCTACAATACTGATACAAGAAAAATATAAACCCTCTGATTGTCACCTACAGCTCTCAGTTTGAACACCTAAGATGCATGGACTCCAACCCCCTGGGAATGGATGACAACCTTAAGGTAGACTGGGGACAAACCTGTCCTGTCTTACAGACAGCCTCCTCGCCCCCTGGCTCCAATGGTATCTCTTAAACAATGGACTAAAATCTCTTGTTCTCCCCAAGGCACCAGACTTTGCAATGGACCTAAAAGCCTGCTGTGTCCCCACATCAATACAGACTACATCATTGCTGTGTAAAAGAGTTCCAGTCATGCTAGACAGTTATACCAAGCTATAGCTAGGGCACTATAAAGGAGTTTGGGAGTATCTGGCTTCACTGACCACTGAATGACCTGATAAAAGACACAATAAGCAAAAATGCTAATTCAAGAAGAACCGGGGGCAGGGGAGGGAGGGGAGTGGGAGAGGGCAGGAACAGTAGTTGAACAACTTGAAGACTGTAAAGTAAGTACTTGCTAGAAAAGTAGAGAAAACAAGAGGCTAGATATATTCAGCAGGGAGTGAGCTGGAGATACCTGAATTCATCCTGGAGTGACCTGAACATAACCAAACTCATCAGGGAATGAGCTCTAAATGCCCAAACTTGGCAGGGGCTGCCTGTAATTGCCAAAGGATGAACTGCAGGTGTTTCTGCTTAGCAAGAAGAAAAGTAAAAATAGGACATCTTGACAGAGAGGTAAAAAGTGGAAAAGGACAGCATCCTGGCTCTAAATACAGCTGCTATGACACTGGCCCTCTCATAGTGACTTAGGGGGCACAGGCTGCATGCAGTGCATTGCTCACCAGTGTCCTGGGCAGTTTCAGGAAGCTGGGCTGGTTACTATGTAGACCCACAATCACGTTGTCATAAGAGAAAATAAACCTCTCCGGGCTTTCACCACTGAACATGAATTTGAATCATTCTTTCTGCGTCACACCTGGGCTCCAACAGGAGGCTGGTTGCAGGAAGCAGCCCCTGAGAGCAGACAGACCTGAGAAGGCTAAACACCAAGTACGACAGCAGGTAGGAAGCCAGGCTGGAACACTTCATCTCCATACTCCAGAGAGCAACATCCAGTACCTAATAACTAGGGATCCTGGTTTTCTCTGATAAAAAAAAAAAAACACAACAATTTTTGGATTTAAAAAAGTAACCCAAATTTACATTTTTCCATGATCAGAATGATATACCACACACACATATATATATGTGTGTGTGTGAATGATATATGAATGATTTATGAATGATATACCACTAATATATATATATGGTAGAATGGTATAATTTCATATATATAATGAAATGAAACACCACTATATATATAAAATGAAATGAAACTTATATAAAATGAAACACCACTCTATATATATATATAGCGAGAGAAAGAGAGAGAGAGAAAGTGGTGTTTCATTTTGATCACAGAAAAATGTGGATTTTGGGTTACTTCTTTGGATTAATAACAAG
This sequence comes from Alligator mississippiensis, assembly GCF_030867095.1. NCBI lineage: Eukaryota > Metazoa > Chordata > Crocodylia > Alligatoridae > Alligator > Alligator mississippiensis. Next base: position 383,059,838 of record NC_081824.1, read on the forward strand.
TACAAGATCCAAGGTTCATTCATCTGAAATTTTACTGAAGTCACATATGCCATCACTGGCTTACAATGCCCCTTTGCTGTCTACATAGGACAGACAAAGCCATCTTTATATGCAAGAAGGAATGAACACCAATCTGACATCAGCTGCCTTGCTGAAGTTCAGATAAACTATCCACAGAATTCCCTTCATCTGCCCAAGTAGCTACTTTGTCAAAGAAGATTACATTTATTTGACATGATTTGTTTTTCATAAATTAATGCTGACTGTTTGTGATCAGCCTTTGCAGTAACTTCTTTACTGCCCAAGCCCCCAAAGCCTGGAACAGACTCCCCACAGAAGTTTTACAACCACCTATCCTGGATACTTTAAAGAAACATTTGGATACTTATCTTGCTGGGTACAGTCTAGTAAGTTTCTGGGTACTGAAGGGAGGTTACCAGTTTGTAGTTCCGTGTCCTTTTTTTAAAGATGGACACTACGCTTGCTCTTTTCCAGTGCTCTGGTACCTGGCCTGTCTCCCACAATTTCATGAACATCATTGCCAAGGGCTCCAAGATCTCTGTCAGTTCCTTCAGGACCCTGACACGAAGCTCATCTCACCCTGCTGACTTGAATTCATTCAGAGCCAAGAAAAGCTCTCCGACTCTCTCTTTTGTTATTTCTTCACTTCTCTTGCCCCCTTCCTTATCCAGATAATCCTTCTTAGGTGCCTGGTTGCAGTTTATTTTTTCCATGAAGACTGAGGCAAGTTAGCTGTTGAGTATATCCATGTTCTTTGCATCTTTGGATAGAAGTTCCCCCAGGCCTGTTAACAGAGGACCCACAGTTTCCTTTGTCCTTCTTTTCTGGCCAACATACTTATAAAATCTCTTTGTGTTATCCTTAACTTCCTTTTCCAGGTTCAGCTCAAGTATGTTCTTTATCTTTGCCTTCCTGTTTTGTCATTGGAGGCTCTTGCTATTTCCTGGTATGCTTCCTTAATAACCTGCTTATTCTTCCATTGCCTGTATGCTTTCTTTTTGTATGTAAAGCATTTTGGGACATGTGCACATGAAACAGGGGCCCTAAAATAAAGCAGTGGGTTTTAAAAAACACCACTTCAATTTAGGGCTGATTAAACCCCTGTGTTGTGCACACACTCTGCTGACTTATTTGACTCTCCAGCAGGGAGGGGAGGGCAAGCTGCAAGCAGGTGAAGCAGTCCCTGGGCTGACAGGGTGGGGGCTGGTGCTTCCCTCTGCAGCAGCTGAGGGAAGCACAAGCCCACCCCTGCCAGATGGCACCTGTCCATAGGCACTGGGCTCAGGCAGTCCCAGGGGGCACCGCAGTCTCAGAGGTAAACACTGGGCCCCTGTGCAGCTCAGGCAGGTAGGCAGGCTCTGGGGATGGGGGGGAGATCAAGATTGTCACTTTTCTTGGGCAGAGCTGCTTTCCTGGGCTGCTGTCAGGCTGCCTGCAGGGCTTCCTGCAGAGCCATGTTGCTGCACAGAGCCCGGTGCTTCGCTCCATGGCTGTAGGGAGCCCCAAGTCATTTAAGGTGCATTACACCACTGATTTTCCTACAGCAGCTATAATGAATGAGCAATATGCCGTGGAGGTATGCAAACATCAATAGCATTAAAGTGGTGCAAAAACATTTAGCCCGCTTTGAAGTGTTGTGCAAACATGCCTCTCGTGTCATCTACACATGGCCTTATAAGGTCCTTGTGTAGTCACATTGGTCTCTTACCATTCTTATTGTATGGCATTGTGTAGGGACAGGTTCTTGCTGGACTTCCAATATTTAGAAGCTCCTAGGCTTCCTGGCCACCTTTGTCCTTCAATCTAACCTCCCATGACACTGTGCTTATTAACTCCTTCAATCAGATGAAATCTGACTTTTTGAAACCTAGCATCCTAATTTTGCTGATCTCATACTTCTCTTGTTTCAGGATCTGGAATTTTATTATATTGTGATTGTTTCCTCCCAAGTTACTCATCACCTTCACATCCTCCACCAATTCTTCCCTGTTGGCCAGGACAAGATCCAAGACAGATGATCCTTTCATTTTATCCTCCACTTTCTGGAACAGAAAATTGTCCTCCACACAAGTTAGGAACTGGCTTGACATTTTATGTTTGGCTGCATTGTTCTTCCAGCGGATGTCCAGAAAATTGAAGTCTCCTTTCAGTATCATCCCACAGCTTTTGGATAGATTTGTCATCTGCTTGAGGAGTGTTTCATCCACTTCCTCTTCTTGATTTGGTGGCCTATAATCAATCCCCACCATTATATCGGTGCTGCATCTTTCACCTTTCATCCTTATCCAAATGTATTTTACTTTGCTGTCTTCTTCGTTTTGAACCAGGGAAAAAGTGTGTGGGTTTTTGACATGCAAAGCAACACCTTTTCTCCCATTCCTGTCTTTCTGAAATAGAGTGTAACAAGACAGAGGTGCTAAGAAGGTATATTCTGAGTCTTTTTTTGTTTTTGGATATCAGCCCAGTGAGCAACTTAAGGAACTTATACCATAGACCTGTACAGACTAACAATAAATAACAAAGTAATTTCATAAACCTATTCTTATTAATTGTGACAATTTTTATACTATGTGGGTTATACCCCAGCTACTCAGGTGGAGTCAGTTGGGAAGAGTCGTCTATTTGTTAATGTCTACCACTAAAAAGCACCCTCTAACCACCAATCATTAAGTCACCTCTTCCATTTCATTTTTCATCACACTTTCACAGTCCTTTAGACCATAAAAATGTAATTGGAGAGTACTTGAGTCTTCATTATTTTGAATGGCTCCCTTTTCCTGGCATAATCATCCTTGACTCATTTTAGCAGGAATTTGGCCTTCAAGATGGTCAGTACATTTTTCTCTCCTGCCACCAAAAGTCTTTTCAGCCTCAGGTACACATCTTGTGTTTTTGCTTCCAGCAGACAGAACACTGTTCTATTGCTTCTGTGGAGGTGGCTGCTCTCCTCTTCTTATTTTACACTCCATCTTCTTCTTCTACCTATTTTTCCACCGTATCTTCCAATGTAGTTAATTTGTTCCTTAGCTATATTTCACATTTAATAGTTATCCTCTTCCATTGCCTTCTCTTTGTGCTCACATGGTTACCCTCCTCCTCCAAGTGTCTTTCTTAGTGTTCCTGGTATTTGCATATCTGAAGCTGTAAATGCAGTTTTCTCTTCATAGATTCATAGAAGTTAGGGCCGGAAGGGACCTCAATAGATCATCGAATCCGACCCCCTGAATAGGCAGGAAAGAGTGCTGGGTCTAGATGACCCCAGCTAGATGGTTATCTAACCTCCTCTTGAAGACCCTTCCTCCTCTTCCATAATACTTTCATGGCCCTCTCTTAATTCCATTACTCTTTCATCAGCATTTTACATGCTTAGAACTTCTATGGGATCTATGAGGAAATTATTTTTGCCTAACTTGTGTCCATTCAAGAACTCAGACCCCCAAGGATTTACAGGAAGCCAACCATATATGCAAATCTTATATACAACCCGATATACAGAGTCCTAATAGCTCTCTGTCACATGTATGTCCCTGAGTAATCCCACCATTTTCATGATAATATGGCTTTCACCAGAATCCCCCATAGTCTGGGGGCCTTTGAACCCAAACCTCCTTCAAAAAAAGTTCTCCTTATAGAGTTATCACAAAAGGAACTTCAAAAGAAAGGGAAGTACTATCTGGCACACAGGCTTGCTCTTTTCTGATCCTGAATCCTATAACTAAGGAGAATTAATATACTGAGAAGGTGCTGTGAGGTTTGGAGAATTTAAGAAGAATCTGATGGATTGACTTCTCCTATGCTATAGCTTTGGTTCTGACCTGGGGCATTTTGCTGTTCACAGTAAAGAGTAATATGTGACCCTGTATAATATGTGTCAAATTTTATTGTGAATTAAAATGACTAAGACAATGAATCCTATGGACCAAGAGGAATACAGATACTTTTAAGTAGAGGTAGAATTTAAAAAAAGAAGAAAGAAAAAGAAAGAAAGAAAGAAAGAAAGAAAGAAAGAAACTGAAAATTACTTTTCCTGGAGCCTCTTCAGAATCTTTACTAATCAAGTTCTTCAACACATCCTCATTTCTGTCTTTTATTTTTCTCTAGGCATGCTAATTATCTTCTGTTACATATGTAAATCAAGATTATGGCACTGGAGTATACTTAACATGTTGCATATACATGAATTGCAATACTTTATCAAGGATGCACCTAAAAATAATCTGTATGTGGCATTTCAGATTTTTTTCTGGCATTTTAAAGATACATCCTGAGGTGGTTCAATAGTAACCTGTGGTGAAAGGAAATCACCTGAGGAGGGGAGGTGATCCTTTCCATTTATCACAATATGCAGCATTTGATTGCCCATTTTGCTATCCATGGGATCCATTGAGTGCCAGAGAACAGTAGAGAATAAAAGTATGTTACAGCTTTAAGGCATTTATATTCCCTTCTATAGAGCATCAAAGACTGGAAACTTCCTCAGGTTCTTTATAAAAGGAATTTAAGTGTATATATGCATTTCAAAATATAACACCTAAGTTCAAGACAGTTCTCTTGAGCTTTGCATGTATATTTTTCTTAATGGCCCTGAAAAGCAGTATAGAATGTTCCCTGTCATAACTTCATACACATTTTGTTGTATAAAGATTTGATCTTTTCCCAGTGGAGTCAATGAGAGCTTTGCAATTGACTTTAGTAGGAGAAAGAACACACTCAACAAGCACAATACCTTTTTTAAGTGAATCTACTATATTTAGTCAAGCGTTTGGTATACCTTTAATTTCTTTAATAATGTAAAATGGTGTTTAATTGTTTTTTTAATGCATATAGAGGTATGCCTTAATGGTCTTGTTTAGCACAGGTTACTCTCAGAAGTACTTTATTCTGCCCTCCGTTCTGATACAAAAAAACCCACATTTCCTAAGATGCTCCTATTTTGACTTCTTATTATCTTTTTCGTATCAAATGCATTTATTAAAAAATGGGGTTCCTCTTCCTTCATTTCTTTTCAATATTTATGCCTATAGGGTGATCATATTCTGCTACAGGTGTAAATAGAATCTAAAATGTTTAAGTGCCTAACTGCCTTTACACAGAAATGCCACTTTCAATGCATGAAGGTAATATCAGATTTAGCCCTCAGTCTGTTAAAGTACCATATTATTCCTAAAGTAGGGCCAATAACAATGTCCCTGAACCTCAGAGGAGAATAGATATATTGCTTGTGATGGTTAGGCTTCAGCTGATGGCCTCAGCATCATACTTTAAGAAAGAGGTATAAAAATTGGAAAGGATACAGAGGAACATGACAAAATAATAAAGGGGTTGGAGTGTAAGTTTTATGAATAAGTGTTGAAGGAACTAGGTATATTTGGTTTGGAACAAAGGAAATTAAGAGGGAGAATAACAGTTTTCAAGAATATGATTAGCTGGCATAAAGAAAACCGAAGAGCCTTGTTCACCCATGCCATAGAGGGCAGGATATGTACTGATGAGTTTAAACTACAGGAAAGGAAATTTAGATCAGCTCTTAATGGGTAGAATTAATAAGCACAAAAAGAATAAGATAATGGGCCAAGCAGCCAAAGAAAGCTGTAAAATCTCCTTCACTGTAAATTTTTAAGAGGAGGATAGATAGTCCTCCTTTAGCGATTGTTTAGACTGGACAGATGTAATTATCTATGTTAGTCTGAAGTCAGGCAGAAGGAAGGGCAGGGTGGACCTTAGAAACATGCTGGCTCATAGGGGTATAAGGTTTTCTAGGCAACAGCCTACCATGAATGACATGTGCCTCCAGAGGCTGGGTGGAGGAGGCATAGTGACTGCCTGCAGGTGGAGGTGCCAGTGGTGGTAGCAGGGGCTTAGCAGCAGTAAGCGGGGAGCTCCCGTAGGTGGACAAGGAGATATCAGCGGGAGCAGGGGGGAGCAGGGTGGTGAGTGCCGACCAGTGGTTGGCGACCACTTGCAGGCATCACCGGTGGTGTTGGCAGCAGTGAGGGGTGTCAAATGGCAACTGCCTGCAGGCACTGGCAGTAGCATCAGTGGTGCTTCTTTCAGGGGATGCACTGCCAGTCTCAAGGGGTGCGCATACACCCATGTGCACCCCCTCTGCGTCATTAGTGCAGCCTACTTTAACGACTGTTATTGAGAATGCTGTCGCATACAAAAGCTCACGCCTCCCTGAACCAGTTTGTCTCTAAGCTATCTTCTGCCTGGGATAGTTTAGGAACAAATCCTGCATTTTGTGCAGAGTTTTGGATTAGATCAGTGGTGTTCAATTTATAGCCAGCAGGCTGAATCTAGCCCTGAAGGTTAAATACAAAGATTCAAAAAGCCCAAGCCTAAATCAATTCTACTTTTTTTAGGTCAGTCTAACATGTGTTGATTGAACCAGCAAGCAAGTGAATAGGTATTCACTTTTGATTCCAGAAATGCAGCCACATGCCTGCAGTGGCTCAAGCCAGAAGCCAGGGGGCACTAGAGTGAGTCCTTGATTGGAGGGAAGCTGGGTTGAGGTGGGGATGTAGCCAGGCCCCAGAAGGCGGCGTATGATTGAGGAGGGTTTTAAACCCCTACTGTAGGCTGCATGGTCCCCAGTAGGGGTGCTTTCCTACCCTACCCCCCTCACTGTTCAAGCAGGGCAAAATGCCTGACAGTGGCTTCTGTACCCCTGCCTGGCAGATCCCAGGTCAGCTCTGCTCTCTGGAGCAAGTAGCACTGCCCAGCCCAGGGCTACAAAACATGTTGGGATGCTGGGGGACTCTGATTTAACTTAAACCAGTAAGGAGTCTGGGACAGAAGTTCTATAAACCAATTTGACCTCAATCAGTTAAGTCTGATACTACATTCAGTTTCTTAGTTTCATAGTGGTTAGGGACTGAAAGGGACATTACAGATTGTTGGGTCCAGCCCTGCTGCACTTGGGCAGGAAAGACTGCTGGGATCAGATGACACCAGCAAGGAGGTGTCAAGACATTTTTTAAGATCGCCAGGGTGGATGATTGTATCACCTCTGGAGGGAGCCTGTTCCAAATCCTTGACACTCGGTTTGTAAGCAAGTTTTTCTTCACATCTAGCCTGAAGCAATCTTCAGTTTATGTCCATTATTTCTTATAGATTCATAGATTCATAGATGTTAGGGTTGGAAGGGACCTCAATAGATCATCGAGTCTGACCCCCTGCATAAGCAGGAAAGAGTGCTGGGTCTAGATGACCCCAGCTAGATACTCATCTAACCTCCTCTTGAAGACCCCCAGGGTAGGGGAGAGCACCACCTCCCTTGGGAGCCCGTTCCAGACCTTGGCCACTCGAACTGTGAAGAAGTTCTTCCTAATGTCCAATCTAAATCTGCTCTCTGCTAGCTTGTGGCCATTGTTTCTTGTAACCCCCGGGGGTGCCTTGGTGAACAAATACTCACCAATTCCCTTCTGTGCCCTCGTGATGAACTTAAAGGCACCACAAGGTCACCTCTCAACCTTCTCTTGCGGAGGCTGAAAAGGTCCAGTTTCTCTAGTCTCTCCTCGTAGGGCTTGGTCTGCAGGCCCTTGACCATACGAGTTGCCCTTCTATGGACCCTCTCCAGGTTATCCGCATCCTTTTTGAAGTGTGGCGCCCAGAATTGCACGCAGTACTCCAACTGCGGTCTGACCAGCGCCCTATAGAGGGGAAGTATCACCTCCTTGGACCTATTCGTCATGCATCTGCTGATGCACGATAAAGTGCCATTGGCTTTTCTGATGGCTTCGTCACACTGCCGGCTCATGTTCATCTTGGAGTCCACTAGGACTCCAAGATCCCTTTCCACCTCTGTGCCACCCAGCAGGTCATTCCCTAGGCTGTAGGTGTGCTGGACATTTTTCCTCCCTAGGTGCAGCACTTTGCATTTCTCCTTGTTGAACTGCAATCTGTTGTTTTCTGCCCACTTGTCCAACCTGTCCAGGTCTGCCTGCAGCTGTTCCCTGCCCTCCGGCATGTCCACCTCTCCCCATAGCTTTGTGTCATCTGCAAACTTGGACAGAGTACATTTGACTCCCACGTCCAAGTCTCTGATGAAGACATTAAAGAGTATCGGTCCAAGGACCGAGCCCTGCGGGACCCCACTGCCCACACCCTTCCAGGTTGAGACCGACCCATCTACCACGACTCTTTGGGTGCAACCCTCTATCCAATTCGCCACCCACCGGACTGTGCAGTCATCCACGTCACAGCCTCTTAACTTGTTCACCAGTATGGGGTGGGATACTGTATCGAAGGCCTTCCTGAAGTCTAAGTATACAACATCCACCCCTCCTCCTGTGTCCAGGAGTTTCGTAACCTGGTCATAGAAAGAGACTAGGTTGGTCAGGCACAATCTGCCCGCCACAAACCCGTGCTGGTTTCCCCTCAGCATAATCTGCCCTGCCGGGCTCTCACAAATGTGAGCCTTGATAATTTTTTCAAAGACTTTACCAAGGATGGAGGTGAGACTGTCTGGCCTATAGTTGCCCAGGTCCTCCTTCGTCCCCTTTTTGAAAATGGGGACCACGTTAGCCCTTTTCCAGTCCTCCGGGACTTGGCCCGTGCGCCACGAGCGTTCAAATACTTCCACCAGTGGCTCTGCAATGATGTCGGCCAGTGCCTTCAGCACCCTTGGATGGAGCCCATCCGGGCCTGCCGATTTAAAGGCATCCAGTTCTTCCAAATGACTCTGCACCACCTCAGGATCTACGCATGGAAGTCTGGCGCCTTGCTGCTGCCTCTCTACAACCCCAGTGAGAGACTTGTCGTGCCCCTCACTTAGGAACACTGAGGCAAAGAACTCATTGAGGAGTTCAGCCTTGTCCCCCCTATCTGTCACCAATTGTTTCTGCCCATTTAGCAGTGGTCCTATTCCTCCCTGGGCCTTCCTTTTACTCCCAATATATCTAAAAAACAATTTCTTGTTGTCTTTTACTTGGGTTGCCATCCTCAGCTCCATGGTAGCTTTGGCCCGCCTAACTGCCTCCTTACAAGCACGAGCAGAGGAGGTATATTCATCTTTAGTGATCTCACCCTGTTTCCACTTTTTATGTGCTCCCCTTTTGGCCCTTAGGCTGCCCTGGATTTCTCTGGTCAGCCATGGAAGCCTTCTGGCCCCTTTCCCTCTTTTGCCTTGCTCGGGGATCGTCTTGCTTTTTGCCCGAAGGATTGTTTCCTTTAGGCACAACCACCCTTCTTGGGCTCCCATCCCTTCAAAACTCCTACTCTGCAGTGCTTCCTTGACTAATCGCCTGAGTGCATTGAGATCAGCTTTCCTAAAGTCTAGCACTTTCACCCTACTAGTTACCTTACCCACTCGCCATCTTATGTTGAATTCTATTATAAGGTGATCACTGTCTCCCAAATGGCTACCAATCTGGAGGTCCCCTATCATGTCATCTCCTGTTGCCAATACCAGATCCAGTATGGCATTCCCCCTAGTGGGACCATGCACCTCCTGTGTCAGGTGGAGGTCCTGTATACAGGTTAGAAACCTGCGTGAGCGATGGGACCTTGCTGTCTGCGTCTCCCAGCAGATGTCTGGGTAGTTTAGGTCCCCCATGACTACCACCTCTTTAGCTTTTATGGTCTCCAAGAGTTGCCTCAGGAGCCCCGCATCTATTTCTTCCCCTTGGTGTGGGGGTCTGTAGCAGACCCCTACCACCAAATCCCTTTTTCCTTGCCCCCCATGTAGCCTAACCCACAATCCTTCTACTTCCTCAACCTCGGATTCTGTCTTGATGAGGGTTGATGTATATTGCTCACTGACATAAAGTGCAACCCCCCACCCTTTCTTCCCCGACCTGTCCTTTCTGTACAATCTATAGCCCTCAATATGTACCGCCCAGTCATGGGATGAATCCCACCAGGTCTCTGTTAGCCCCACTAAGTCATAGGTGTTTAGTGCAAGCAGGAGCGCTAGTTCATCCTGCTTGTTCCCCATGCTTCTAGCATTAGTATATAGGCACTTGAGCCCTGCGACTGGTGCCTTTGCTGCCCCCCCACTCCGAGTCCCAAGGGGCCCATTGTTTCTTACCTTCTTGTTTCTTACCTGTTCTGTAGTGCTGGTCTCCCCATGGCTTTCAGGTTCCCAATGCTCTCTTTCTTCAGGCTGGGCTGTCCTTGTGGGTGCCACATGGTTTGATGGTCCACAGCTTCCCCTGCCCTCGTACTCCCCTCCCCCCGACAAGCCTAGTTTAAAGCCCGCCGGAGGAGATCCGCCAACCTAGTAGAAAACACACGCTTACCTTTGGGGGACAGGTGAAGCCCATCCCAGCTTGTCCTCTCCTGGGGAGCCTTGGTGAACAGATGCTCCCCCAAGCCCTGACATAAACCCCTGATATACTTATAGGTTGCCACCAAGTCCTCCCTGAGTCTTCTCTTCTCCAGGCTGAACAATCCCAAATCCCTCAGCCTCTCCTCAGGCATCTTGGTGTCCAGGCCTCTAATCATGTGGGTGGCCCTCCTTTGGACTCTCTCGAGCTTCTCTACATCCTTTTTGAAGTGCGGCACTCAGAACTGGATGCAGTACTGGATCCAGTTGTGGTTTTATCAAGGCCAAGTAGAGCAGGAGGATGGCATCCTTTGCCTTGCTCGAGATGCCTTGGTGGATGCTATGGCATTGCATTGGTGACTCATGTTCATTTTGTTGTCAATCATAACACTCAGGTCTTGTGGGTTCAACCAGGTTTATCTTAAACCAGTTTTGGCCATTTTGAAACTGGTTTATGTGCACTGAATTTCTGTTCTGTTACAGTTTTAAACCAGTTTCTGATCACTTAAAATGATTTATGTGCAACTTCTGTCCCTAGCCAAAATGACTGGATCCAACCTACAGTGTGTGTGTGTGTGTGTGTGTGTGTGTGTGGGAGGGCAGGTGGAGGGGGGGAGTTATCAGTAGCAAGCAGCTTGATTTGGCACGTCCTGTTCTTCTATGCCCTTCTTATCCACTCCACTGTCCTCTCTGCTGTCTCCCTTTCCCTTACCTTATGTCAGGTGCTGCTTATTCTCTTCATCCCTGTCTTCCTCCTTCCACTGCTAGACAGGCATTGCTTATGAGAGGTAAGCTCTATCCCTCCTTCTTCCCCGACTATGGCAGGCGGCTTACTGGAAGTGAGCTCTCTTTCTATCTCTCTCTCCCACCTTTTTCTTGTCCTCTTCCCAAGTGGGGTGGTAACTCCTGGTGCAGCAGGGTTTCAGGCAGCTGGCCCACTGTTTTAAAAGCTTAAGCACCACTGGATTAATTAAGTATTGAAGCCCTACAAATTCTTTGATGCTATGATTATACAAAATGTAAGGTGATCATAGATTCTGTAAAGGAAGCCATAAGGGTACTTTAGGGCATAGGGGTACTTATTATGCCAACAGAAGCTCACTCAAATATATCCTGCTGTTCTGCTGGCTCTACCTCTTGAACCAAAAGCTGTATCAGTATGTTTGTGTGATGCTTATAGCAGACTAATTAACATTCTTAACCATACTTATTAACCCACCTGCAGTGAATGAGCCTCCCTTCTACTTCAGGAGATAACAGGCACAGAAAAGTGATGTGTGTCTAAACACACTGCTGCCTGCCATGGCAATTTTTTTGTGTAAGTATCTCCTTAGATATATCATCTCTTGTGGCAAAATCTAGGTTAAATCCTTTAAGTGTCTCCAATATAAGCTTCAGCATGACTAAAAATCTCCAAGATGTTGATTCAAAAAGTCAAAGTCTTCAAAGGTTTCAAAAAACCATAGATAGTTTCCTCACGTGAAAAGGAGACATCCAAAGATAGACTCAGAGAACCCATGTGTTAGATGCTGAGCTGCTTTGAATGAGACAATGAGAAACATTAAAATGGAAATAAGAATCAATGAAGTTGGTCATACGAATCAATGAAGTTGATTTTTTGTGGTTTTAGGATTTTCTGGATCACTTTGTGACTGAGGTGCCTAAATCCTACTTGAGATGTGTTTAGGTAATTTTTTTTTCTTCCAGCTGTTTAGATTTCATCAGAGGTACATTTGGATATATAATGTACTGATCCCACAAGTTGATCTGCACAGACAGACTCCTATCTTCAGTGAACATCTGGATGGGTCTGGTTGTTGCCTGTACAAAGTAGCTTCTTCTTCAAGATCAGATGTAAAAAGCTTTCAGATTTTCCTCAAGAATTCACCTCGGGTCATGTGAGCCTGAGCCTCATGAAGCACAAACAGTTCTATTAATTAAAATTCACTACTGAGGATATAGTTCATTTAAAACCCTCAGAAAATTATGCACAGTTGTTTCATGTCCATAGATTTCTAGGAACTCCTTTCTTATATATTGAAGCTGTTATTTCAGTTTCTCCATTCTGTGATTTACTTCATAATAAACTGTTGCTTTCTAAGCAGTTTGATAAAAATGTCAGCGGTGAAATGACTGTAGCCCTCATAGAATGCAGTAATAACAAACAGAATTGCTGTGAATGATGTTCTGCTATGTACATGATAAAAAGGAATTAAAAACAAGTGCTGCAGTGATTGTAAACAAGCACAAGATCACCACACTACATTCTGCAATTGAGTAGAGGTAGGCATTTCACAATCTTATTATGTCAGCACTGGGGGTTGATAGATATTTTTACATTACTAAATATAAGGTGAATTAGTAATTACATCTCATATGTCAGAAACCAAGCACTAACAGTGAGAAGATAGACGCTCTTGTCATCAAAATTGCCCCTTTCAGTCCTACAGGAGAATTTCCCCATTTCATTGACTATGTAAACCTTTTACTCCTCCCTACTAGCACTTGTGAAATCTACTAAAGACTTTCCTCTGTCCTGGAAATTTCTATACTGTTTCCACATCAGTATACGGAATATGGCTCCTAAACAGTCTTCCTATTTGTTCCTATTTGTTCTCTGCATGCACCAATCCCAGAAATAAGGCAAGGAAGACTCTATGAACAAACACTATTTTTAGGATGCTTGATAGCATCAATGCAGGGTACCCTCTGTGTGGCTTCACTACCTCATTTCTGGGTTTGGTATATACAGAACAGGAATAAAGGGGGGGGGGGTGTTTGAGGGCAGTGTCAGAAAAATACAGGAAAAGTGGTAAGGACATATCCTTTGGGGCTACACCACCAGCCTTCCCCACCTGCTTTCTAAACAACACAGCAGCAGAAAGGGATCTCAGAGTCATAGTTGACTCAAAAATGAACAAGAGTCGACAATGTGACAAAGTGATCAACAGAGCTAATCGCATTCTATCATGCATTAACAGGTGCATTGCGAACAGGTCTAAGGAGGAGATACTTCCCCTCTGTGCAGCATTGGCAAGACTGCAGCTGGAGTGTATCTCAGAGGGTCCAGAGGAGGGCCACTCATATGGTTGGGAGCCTGCAGATAAGGTCCTACGAGGAGAGACTGAGGGACCTGGATCTCTTCAGCCTCCACAAGAGAAGTCTAAGAGGTGATATGGTGGCTGTCTACAAATTTGTCAGGGGGAGGGGGAGGGCAGCAAGGAACAGGAGATACTCTGTTTACCAAGGCACCCCTTGGAGTAACTAGGAGCAACAGCCACAAACTGATGGAGAGCAGATTCAGGTTAGACATCAGAAATAACTTCTTTATGGTAAGAGTTATCAGAAAGTGGAATGGGCTTCCAAGGGAGGTGGTGCTCTCCCCTACCTTGGGGGTCTTTAAGAGGAGACTGGACAAGCACCTGGCTGGGGTCATCTGACCCCAGTGCTCTATTCTGCCCAGGGCAGGGGTTTGGACTCAATGATCTACTGAGGTCCCTTCCAATCCTAAAAATCTATGAAATCTATCAAATTTATGAAAGCATACAATGGGCTTTGCTAGGAGATGGAAACAAGTCAGCCGACTCAGAGGAGGAATACTCTGCATTTGATACAGAATTAGACTGAGAAAATTACAAAGAAATACACTGTGGGCACATCTACATATTCATTAACGTGCAGTAGTTACTGCACATTTAGTTTAGTACTTGCTTAATGAAGTACTAACTAAATGTGAAGTAACTACAGTTACTGTGCAGTAGTGCTGGCACACAGCTTTTAGTAATGCTTACTGTGCAGTAGCTTAATACTACTATTAGGCTTGTTGATTTTGTCCAGCACACTACTGTATAATGTTATTAGCAGGAATCCTGGTTTTCTCTGATTAAAAAATAATCCCCAATTTTCAGATTAAAAAAAAGTAACCTCAAATCCACATTTTTCTGTGATCAAAATGAAACACTGGTAATATATATATATATCTATATTATTAGATGTGCCATACTTGACCATGGGAAAATGTGGATTTGGGGTTACTTTTTTAAATCTGAAAATTGGGGATTTTTTTTTAAATCAGAAAACCAGGATCTCTGTTAATAACTGGTTATTAGGCTACTGCACATTAAGTGTCTCATGTAGACATGCCCTTTATGTAACAATCCTGCATTTACAGAAGGTTGGACTTGATGTTAACACAGGCTTTTCATATCTCCTGATTCTAAGATTCTAGGAAATGAAATAAAAACTCTTAGTATTATTATCCCTAACTTATCAAAATAATCATATTCTATAAGGTATTTTAATAAAATGTACCTCAAATACATTTGATAACATCGTTGATGATGCACATTTTAAATTGGATTTGAAATCAACCTTCATTGTTTATGAAGAAACACATGCAATTCTCTGTGCCTGGTACGAATTGTGCAAATTTTCCCTTGTGGAACATTCATGGTAGAATGCACAGTATCATTAGTACTGACTCTAGTGCTGACAGAAACTGTGCGTTCAATTTTAAAGTACAGGTAAATGTAGCAGACTATTTCATAATGTTGCAGGATTAATTTAAAAATACATTTTGTCTCTTACAATCAGTCATTCACCTTGGTCAATTATGTTTATCACACTATGGGCAAAATACTATGAGCAAAGCAGTTTTCATTAGACTAAACAGGAAACAAAACATACACCCCAGATTTAACTATTATTGATAAATTATAGAAGTGTTCGTCTTAAAACAGTATACCTTGAATCCAACAACTGGTCTACTTTTACTTATAGAAAAAGGTTGTGCTCCCTCTGTTTGTTTATTTGTTTCTTTCATTTTTAAATTAAGATTTACCATGGTTTATTCATATAGAGTTTTTTGACAAGATTTTGTTAGAAAAAACTTAAGTAGATTTTGCTTTGTAAATGACATAAAGGCAGAGGAAAACATTTATAACATGAGGTACAATGTTCATTATTAATATTAAATTAAGCAATAGTAAGACAATGGCATCGTTTTGCAAGGTAGTGATCCCTTTCCTTGGCAGCCAAATTATAAGGCCTCAGGTCAAAACGTTAATCTTTATTAGGAAACAGGATGATTATTGCCTTGTAAAACTTTGGCATGCTTGCTATTGTTATTAGACTACAAGTTTCTTAAAAATGCATTGCCACATAAATAAACACGTCTCTATTCTTCTGCATTTAAGACTGTATGACAAGGAAGCAAGAATTCAGTGTCCTATGCTTAATATCTGTAGAGCATAATCCTATTTTTACTTTATGCAAACAAATGGCAGTTTCACAGCTATATAACTGCACATCATACAGTTTGAAATCTTACTCCATGTGCAGCGTGGATGCAGGAACATCCATATGACAGCTGACCATTCACAGGAGGCTGCTCTCTAGCCAGGCAAGTACACAACTCCTCCATATAAATGAAGTTGAGTGTAACTCTTAAAATCATCGCCCACTGTCTTTCTATGTTTTATCTGAGTGGTTAGGACACTCACCAAAGAAGTAAAGAGATCTTCCTTACCAGGAGCGGCTTGAACCTGAAGAACACAGGTGGTTAGGATATTTCCAGTTCTCTTGAACTGGGTCACGACACCTCATATTTAATAGTCATTAACTAAAAGGATGGAAAGTCTCTTTCCAACTGGAAAGTCTCTGTCCAACTGTGGGAGAGGGGACCCAGGCTCAAAGCCAATGTGCCCTCTTTCATATATTTCTTATATTTATAGGCCACCCTTTCCAACAAAGGCCTGACAAAGGCTCAGGGTGGTTTACAATGAGAGAAAAAAAAACGATAAAACCAGATAAGATAAAATAAGAAATGTAACAAAATCTCCTGAAACACTACCCCAATTTAGCATTTCACTGAGCCACACACCCATTACCTTGTTTATTTACCTTCAGAAGGTTCAAATATCATTACAGGAGGTGAATCTACATGTGTATATCAATGCACAGCAATAAATTCTGATGCATATTGCACCTGAGTTTATTGCTCCTAGACACTGAGTTTACATGTGTTCCAGCACTGCAGCACATTGAGCCAGGTCAGAGCAGTAGGCCCAGGGAAGGTGAGGTGTCAGTCTGCTAGCCCAGGGCTGCTCTGACCCAGCTCCGTGTTCTGCAGAGGGCCTGGCTGGGCAGTGTCTATATACGTCTTGCTGAGCATGCAAAAACTCCACAGCAGGATCATACTTGTATTTACAAATGCTAACCTGCTGCAGAGTTTATTAGTTCCCTGCAGCCTAATAAGATGTTTATTATTTGGGATGTGGAACTAATTAGGCAACTCCACAGTAAATGTCTTGTGTAGACATACCCAGTATGTTGGTTTCTAAAGTGGCATAAGATGTAAAGAATTAAGCAGAATTTCTTCCCCATCTTCCCTATATGTCAATGACTACATCTAATATACCTAAGATAATTGGACATCCATTCAGAAAGAGGAGAAAAAGGTTTATATTTAAGGCTTATACAAAGAATTTAAAAAGAGGAAATGTTCATCATGTTTTACTCTCCGTATAGAAAATAGCTTAGCAATAGTTGGAAGAAGACAGATGTATAGCTGCTGAGGGAAGAATACTGGAAAAGAATCAGTGCTTTATGTATGCACGCGTGTGCCTTAAATTCGATAAGGCTGCATTTTACCTTAAAGTCACAGGTTTACACTAGAACTAGCATGAAACAGTCCAATCCTCTGGGGACCTTCTAAATCTAAAGATATTCCATTTGGCATAGGACAGTCTTTACCTTCCACTACAATCAGTCAGCATCTTGGACTTGTCAAGAAAATGTAAGAAGAGCTACAGTCCTTCTTCATGATCCTCTGGTGCTCATAATTGGCTGATACCTATGATGCCTACTTGTGAGGGTGATTTGAGGAAACTGTTGTGTATTTCACTGAGCATATGGTTGTGCTCTTCTTGGTACCTCCAAGGGACTGAGGAGCTTCTGATACCTCCCTTTGTGCATATGTGCATGAACAGGTAGTATGGGGCCCCAGTGACTATAGAAAAGCCATTAATTTTATATTACTGAATGCAAAGTTTTATTGAAACAGACTATATAATTTAGTGCTAATTACCTGCAGATATTCTCATCTCTATTACCATTTGTTCAAAACCATCTTGAGATGATTACTGACTAAAATATATTACTATTTCATGGCCTTCTGAGAGCTCTTTAAAGGGAGATACTGGTCAGTCTATTTTCTAAAGGACTCTCTACAGTGCACAACTGAAGTAACTGCACTCTTGTCACCAACCATGTATTCTCCTTAAGTCAAAGAAAAAGGCACCATTTGGGAAGCTTGCAAAGCTTTGGTGGTTGCTGTACATTTGTTTTATTTTCTTTTAAATAAAGCTGGACAACAGTGGAAGAAACTTTTCAGAGATACTAAAAAATACTTTACAAAGAGAAGCTTTATAGATTGCAAGTTCCACACTCTTGTTCTGCCTTGGCTGCATCTGTGTGTGGTTTATATTAAATTCTTTGACAACTTAATTATCCTTTGAGTATAGGGACTTTTCAGAGACTGTTTGAAGTGCATCACTCAGTGAACCAACACCTTTCCCAGGCATTAGCAACTGTTAGCAGCAGCTATCAAGTAGACATTTAAGCTGACATTGAGCAAGTTTGCCTAAGTGTGGTTGGTCAGGGGCTTCATGGTTTAAGGTCAGTAAGGACTACTAAACTGACATAATAGGGAGGGAAAAAACCTTTTAAAAATATGGTATATGCAATATCATCAGTATTTTATCAATGAAATAAACTAATAAACACAAGCATTAACTGGGAGGTCTCATGACTCTAGAGTCGCAAATAGGAAGATCCAATTTTTCCTTTATGTGTCTAAGACTCCTGCCACACTTTACACTTATGATATATGTCATGGTGGGGTCCTGCAGGAGGGCCGTGATCTCCTTATGGCCCCCTCACCATACCAAGTCGGCCCAAGGGCACCCTCAAATTCTCGTCCGCCACATCTTTGATGGTTAGATGAAGTTGGGAGGCTGCCTTACGACTCCCTGGGCACAGTTAGCTAGGACCTCTGTCCCCGTGTGTTCCCGGACCCCCTGGGGGTCTCCCGGTATGATGGGTGCTCCCCAGGCACCCTAGCCTTATGGGCTACGCGTGGCTCCTACCAGCCCCTAATACCACGCCCCAAGCCTCACATATGGGACAGATGTTGTCCAGTCAAAATACACACTCACTTTCTCAGGTCCTCCTCTGTAATCTAGCCCGCTCTAGGGCCTTCTCCATGTCTCTATGCTAGTGCCCCTTCCTGGGCTCTCACTGTGCCCACTCCGGGCTCTCTCTAATACAGTGCCCCTCACTGGGACTCTTAGTAACACCGCCCCTCTCTTGGGACTCTTGAGGCCCACTCTGGGCCTTCTCTAAAATAATCTAGTCCACTTTGGGATGTCCTCTTGAGCCACCGGTCTTTTAGGCCCACCGCACTGCTAACCTCTCGTTTGCCAGACGCACTGTGCTGCTATCCCCTTTTCCTGGGGACCACCGCAGCACCGCCCTTCTCCTGGGGCGCTGTACTGCTAACCCCTTTCATCTGGGTCCACCGCAGCACCCTGCCCCTGTCCTGGGTTTTCCATAGTGCTAGCCTGTTACTGGGCTCGCTACGCCCGTCCTGGGCTTCTCAATCTTGCCCCCCTGGGGCCTCTCACATATTCCCCCTCTCTCTGGGACCTTCCAGGCACCCGCTGGGCTCCTTAATAATACCACCCCCTGTTTGGGGCTATCTATGCCCACCCTTGGCTTCCTAATAAAAATCACCCCTCTCTCTGGGACTTGTTGTGCCCACACTGGGCTCTTTAAATGAGCTTCTCTGGGCTGGGGTCTACACACCCCGCAAGTTGCACCCTTACTGGTGTCGGGGTCCTTCCACTCCTGTGAGCCCCCCCTACGAGTACTGCGCCCTCACTGGCGCTAGGGCCCCCACACCACTGTGAGTCCCTTTATGAGGATAACACGCCCTCTTGGCTCTAGGGCCCCACCCCTCTGGGGTCCCTATGAGGCCTCCTCCAACCCCTATAGCCTCACCCAAACCACCGGTGTAATATCAACGCCGAACATAAACTCAAGCCTCCTAGCTATAACTCAAACATAAAGCCTCCTGGCAGAACCATGGTGCTCAAACCTCTCTGAGCTGCTATCCTTCACCCAGCTAGAGCAGTTCCTGAGATTCTCGCCTCCTAACTCCAGGAGCTCCTGCTCCTCTGACTGCTGGCAGGGAACTGCCAGTCTGACCTTAGCCCTGGGCTTTATAAGGGCCAGGCCCTGCCTCCTACAGGCAGCTGGCTCTCCTTAGTTGCCCCGGCAACCTGCAGCTGGGCTCGTTATATCCTGCCAGGGCTCTCTCTCTCTCTCTCCCTGGCAGTTTCCACTCTCTAGGAGCGGGGCAGCGAGGTGCGCTGTGACAATATGATTAACCAACCAGACATTATAGCAATTAATTACAGCAGCATAAAACAAGGCATACGACACAACACCATTCCACAAAAAGTGTGAAACAACTTTGTGCTTGCTTCGTACTGAAGCCATTAATTGAATATGTGGCTAGGTGTACGTGACGGTTGGGAGCCAGCTAAGGAGAAGACTGTGCACTCCTGTGGCTGGAAATCCCACCAGCTGATGGGGCTTCAAGCAGTAGGGGTGCGTCACGTGCTCCTGAGACTGCGAGCCCTGAGAGTCCTGTGGCTGCAGGCAATGGGAGTTCACGGTGCACCTGTACACCTGTAAGCCCCTTTTAGCTGCAGGTTCCCAGCTTTGGGGGCACATGGTGCATCTCCACAGCTAGCAAACCACATCACCTGGTGGGACTCCCAGCATGGGAGTGAATGGTGTTCCCCTGCAGCTGGGTGCCCCATAAACTGTAGGCTCCCAGCCACAAAATATTGTTCTTTGCTGATGCAGGGTAAGCCCAGGATTGTAATCTTGAGCTCCCCCTGCACCAGTAATAAGACATGATGAGATCTGATGCTGAATCCCATAGTCTTGCCTCCTGACATCCATGCATGGCATAGCAGGAGGTGTGATTTTGTGGATCATACACCAGTTGATATTGTGCCTTTACCTTCATACAATAGCTGAGTAACTGCAGTTTTTGGCACTTATTCAGTTTGGCATTCCATTTCACCTGGTGAGGAAATAGAATAACCTCTCTGGAATGCAAATGATGCGGGTAGAGGCCTTCCAACTTTCTATCCCAATAGCACAATGTTCTGATTTGATGTCACACTTGTCTAGATGATGTTAGCCTGCATATCCTGCTTTTCTGCAAAATAATAGAACCACCAGGCCTCTCTGGCCCGCCTCTTGAATCTCACTGATTTTTGCATTTACTTTTGGATGAAATGGATAAACTTAACTGGAAAATATTCTGCCCCCAATGGAAGAAAGGACCCAGAATAGAGCTCAGGGCATATTCCCTTGTAGGCCCATTGCCAATACATTTTGTCTGATATATACTCTTCCCCCTGGGCCCAGATATCACCTCCCCTCCAGGCTATGCCAGGTTTGAGATAACTGCTACAGAGTCCATTTGACTAATGTCAGAGGAGGGAGATGTCAATTTAAATGTCTACAGTTAGAGAAAAAAGACATACAAAAAACTAGAAAGAACTCTTGGTTCCAAAATGATTCCTTTTATTAGACCAACTGGAAAATGGCAAGAGAATTGTCCTTTTCTGCAAGCATTTGGGATCAAAGTACCTTCGTCAGGCTCTGGGAAAAGTGTAGATGGTACAAGATGGTAAAAAGTCCCCATAGGTAGGAAATAAACTTCATTTTTGCACAGAGGGAACTGAAGATGGAAGGCTGTCCCTCTGGGTCCATAAGAGTGTCTTTGTGAGCTGTGTTAAGTAGCTCTTTGACGTGTTGATCAGGTAGAGTTCCTTCCCTGAAGGTGTCAGATAGCAGGCAGGGAGGTAAAAAAAAAATTCCTTGTTGTTCTGCAATGAAGTTTAAAATCCAAAATTGGCTAAAATTTGGCATCTTCCATGCTTCAGGGGTGTACTTGGTAGCTGTGTTGGTCTTAGACAAAAAGACATACAAAAAACTAGAACTCTTGGTTCCAAAGTGATACCTTTTATTAGACCAACTGGAAAATGGCAAGAAAATTAGAGAAGGTATTTAACCCAGGACAGCCACAAGCAAGGATGGCACCACAGCTGTATTCCTATTCTTCCTCTTCTCCTGATCCCTCCTCAGTCATAAAGAAAGAACATAAAAAACTACCTACAAGAAACAGCTTGAGGCTAAGGGCTGTAAATCACTCAGATGTTTTCATTTGTATCTTATCTTGCTTCCTGCTCAGAGTGTTAACTGTTGCCATCCAATTCTGAGGTGCCTAACACCCCCTAAGTAATGCACTAGGCACTAAACCCAGGACTGTGGATTCTGTTATGAAGGCAATACCTGACAATCCAGCACCACAAGTCCTAAATTCCTTTGTAAATCAGGTCCTGTATGCCTTAATCCATCCCTGTCTGTTAAATTATTTAGGGTAGCCTACATAATTTTGAATACTAGTGGTCCAGAACTATTTTGTAGTTTAGGAATTAGCAGTTCTCTTTCTTAATGGCTGAAAGTCTTTTAAGAGGAACAGATATATAATTAGCAACTTTTGTGCCCTGGGCAGGATGCTAGAGATTGGGGAAAGACAGAGGTGCTGCTGGGCATGAAAGTGTTGGGGGAAAATTGAGACCAGAGGAGGGGGACATTTTGCCTGACCCTGGAGACTCAAAAACCTCATCACTGCTGCTGAGGTGCTGCCTCTGCAGGGACCCACCATTCTGATATACCTTCTAAATCAGCACCTGCACCTAGTGCTTCACTTGCCCACCCTCCTACTCTCCCCAGTTATAGTACTAAAGAGCAGTATGGACAAGTTTACAACTGACATAAAAAGACCATCTGTAAGGCAGCTAGATTAAGATCACTCAGGTTGTTATGCAGTGCATGAAACAAATTATTTAAAGTTTGGGGTGTTGCCTGGAAATCTCTTCACACACACACACACATACACCCTTTCAGGTATGAGTGTGACAATGTGAAATTTGTCCATAAACCCTCCAAATGATGACAATTTAATTTTGCCACTGACTTTTATAGGAGGATTAGGCCCCAAAAGTATATCTTTTCCCAAATGCTTCAATAGAAAGGAATTAGCCTTTGACATTTTCATAGTTAACCAATAGTGAGTTGGTATTTGACACTGGGTTATCTTACAGATGTCAAAAAGTTTTAAAAAAGCCTGTTCCCCACCCAGCTCTCAAGGAGCTGAGCAGGGAATAGGCTCCTCAGCCCCCAACCAGCAGGGAGCATGCAGAGCCAGCTCCACAACTGCAGGGCTGGCACTGGGAGATCCTTATCTCCCAGCTTGAGCTCCTTGGTCACAGGGCTTGGGTTGGCAGACCCTTATCTCCTAGCACCAGTCCTGTGGTCACAGAGCTGGCACTGGGAAATAAGGATCTCCCAGGCCCACACCCAATCATGATCTCAGAGCAGGGGGCTTGCAGTTCCCTGCTACTAGGGCAGGGGTATATGGCCTCTGCCCAGACTCTGGTGGCAGAGCCCACCCCAGCAGCAGCCTGTTTCTGGGGGCAGGGAGCAATTTTCCACTCCCTGGTGGGTGGCTGACCAGGAGCAGGTGTCTACATGAAGGCTACTGCACCATTACTAATTGAAAGTCAATTTGCCACTTGCATTTGCAGGTAGCAAATTTACTTACAATTAGTGAGGTTTAATGTGCAGTAACCATATGCATGTGTAGACACAAATGCTTACTGCACAATAAACTATGCTACTGCGCAGTAAGTATCTTCTGTAGATGCACCTACTCTCAAGCATATGTTACAAGGCAATCATTCTGCCATAAGTCTTCAACATAAATTGGAAAATTACTTACTCATTTATTGGAACATACCCCATGCTACTACACAAGAATTACCTGCTACTTTTATTGAAAATACCATGGCATACTGTTTTGACCTTTTGTTGCCCTGTGGGGTCAGGTCAACTCTCAGGATCTCAATATTGTGCTGTTAGACAGGAGGATGTGACACAATTGCACATATACAAACACACAAATCAATTAGGTGTGCATGCACACACACACACACACACACACACACACACTACCAACTCAGGCACATACACATCCAAACCAGCGTAGGCACATGCATACCTATCACCAATGAAAGCACATACACTATACACCCCAAAAGTTAGACAAAAATTAATTGTCCATACCCAGACAAGGTTCCTTGGGTGAATCTGATATCTTTTATTAGATCAACCCATGTAGCTGGAGAATAGTTATTAAGCAAGCTTTCGGGTTCAAAAACCCTTTGTCAAGGCTAAGGAAGTTTCAGCAGTTGGTGTGTGCTCTTCCTGGATGGAATGAAAAGTAAAGAAGCCAGAGGCTGGGCTAAGGGGGTCAGTTGTCAGGCAGATTATAATGTGTCATAAATCCAATGTCTATATTTAGTCCATGATTTTTAGTATCCAGGAGGTTGATGAAGTGAGTTCCTAGGCTCATCTCTTGGGAAGTGTGTAAGTTTCCTTTGAGTATCAGGACTGTGAGATTGGAGAGAGAGTGGTTTTCTTGTGAGAAATGTGCCCCCACAGGTAATTGGGTATTTTTGTCTTTGATAGATTTCCGGTGTGCGTTTATTCTGGTGCGCAGTTGTTGTTTGGTCTCTTCTCTGTATTTTCCATCAGGGCATTTGGTGCATTGGATGAGGTATATTACATTTCTGGAAGTGCAGCTGTAAGATCCAGGAATGCTGATGGCTCTGTTGTGGGTATAGTAATAGTGGGAGTGGTGGAGATGTGTTGGCAGATTTTGCATTTCTTGTCCTGGCACGGTCTGGATCCTTTTGGTGTGTTCTGGGCTTGAGGAAGTTTGCTTCTGGTGATGAGGTTAGCAAGGTTCAGTGCTTGTTTGAAGGCTAGGATGGGTGGCTCTGGGAAGATCTTTTTAAGAATAGGGTCTCTTTCTAGTATGGGTTGCAATTGTTTGAGGATTTTCTGTACAGGTTCAAGGGAGGGGCGATATGTCATAACCAGCGGTGTGCTATTTGTGGGGGTGGAGGGCAGTGTTTCTGTACTGCAGCAGTTCTTCACGTGGTATCTGGGTGGCTCTTTCAAACGTGCGATCTCTCTCTCTCTGGAGGAGTGTCCTTGCTGGGTGAAAGCCTTTTTAAGATTGGTGAGGTGGCAATCCCAGGTGTTCTCTTCAGTACAAATGTGGTGGTATCTGAGGGCTTGGCTGAATATCACAGCTTTTTTGGTGTGTTTAGGGTGATTGCTGGTTCTGTGCAGATATGTATGTTGGTCTGTGGGTTTCTTATATAACGTGGTCTGTATTTTATCACTCTGGATACTGATCATCATTTCTAAAAAGGAGATGTTGGTGCTGGAGTATTCTAGAGAAAGCTGGATGGAGGGATGGTGATTTTGAATTTCTGATGGAACTCAATCAGAGATTGTAGGTTTTCAGTCCAAATGATGAAGATGTCATCGATATATCTTAAGTATAGCAAGGGTTTGATGGTGCAGTTCTTGAGGAAGTCTTCTTCCAACTATTTGGGTTGGTCTAATAAAAGATATCACATTCACCCAAGGAACCTTGTCTTCCTATGTCCTTAGACCAACACGGCTACAACCTACACCCTTGTCCATAGCCACACATTCAGTATACATACACAGATCACTAATTTGTATATCGAGCATACAATGACATATATATATATATATATACACATACACACACAGACTATTCCACACACATACAACCCACCTAAACATACATACAAGTAAGTTCCTAACTTGGATGGTACAATGTGTATGTGTGTGCTTGGGGTACCTGGGAAAAGGTTAAGTTGGGAGAGAGAGTTAATGCGTAAGGAGTGAAAGTTGCCAGAACCAGGCTTAGAACCAGTGGACTAGAGAGAAGCTGGCTGAAGGAACTGAGGCTTGGGTTTACTTAAGATCAAGTGGCCCCAGCATTATGACAGGTCACTGGTACAAGGGAAAAAAAGCCTGGTGGCAAGAAGGAGACAGCCAGGAAAGAAACGGGCAGAAACCTGGGAGCTCATGGGAAAAGGCAGTGGGGATAAGACAGTGGCAAAGAAACAGGGGGTTTGCAGGCAGAGAGGAGCTCAGGACAGGTGTTTGGATGTGGTAGTGAGCCAGAAGCAGGAGAGGGAGAAATGAGACGAGGTTAGAGGGGCAAGGAGTAGAGATTGGAGCAGGGCCGGACTGTAGTAAAGCAAACCCAACTCAGGGGTCCAAATAGCAGTTTTATTAAGCAGACAACACACTACACAGCCCCATGAAGTTATTAATTCACACACACATGCACACACACACACACCCACACACAAGCACTCACAATGGTAGCAGGAGAAAGAGATTCAGTGGAAGGGTTGGAGTCCAGGTAGGGAAAAGAAGCAGAGTCCAAGTCCTTGGTTGAAGAGAGGGTAGGGGTGATAGCTACCTATTCAGGCTAGAAGTGGGGTCTTTGTCCAGAAGGTGTTGTCCAGAGGGGGGTCACCAGCAAGGCCTCTGGGTGGATAGGTGGTGTGGCATGGTGCTGGTCCAGATGGAGAGGGTGTCCCAAGGAGTCAGTCTTCACTGACCCTTTTTTGGGGGGCAGACTACCTCTGATCTCCAATGGGGAGGGCCTGTCCAGGCAATGTCAGTCCTGTTCCAGAGGGTTCCAGGTGTTCCATGTAGGGGACTTGGCCTGGGCTTGTAATTACTCGGATTCCTTACCACCAGGGGATGCTTTAATATAGAGCAATATCACTTTTCCCTCACCACATTATCCTAAAATGGTATGGAAACTTGTGGCGCACCTCAACCTTTAAATTGTCTAGCTGGTATGCTACAAGGAAGAGTTGATTTTTTTGTTGTTGTTTTGCATGCATTATTATTACTTAAAAAATAGTATTTTTAAGGTGGGATGGAGGAATGTGATGTACTATGCATTAGACATTATATATAGCACCATTTCTTTAAATGTGGTTAAACTGGTTGGCTTCTTAGGAATCATGTTTTATTTTCAGTTTTGGTTTCTGTTCAGAACAAAACAAATTTAACAGCCATGTGAGTTCTGTGGTGCTTTCTCTGCTAGTTCTATCTCTCCAGTTTGTAGAGCTACAAGACGTTACACAGGTCAGTAAATAAAGTTTTCATCAGTTTTAATTTGAATGTGGATACAACCTTTATTTTTGGCTTATGTAAATGATTGGGTAGCTGATGCTAGTTGATCTTCCTTAGTCCATTTCATTTGGATCAGGGTATTTGTCCAAATGTGAGAAAATAGATGGGGAACAATTTCATGAAGAAAAGAAGAGAAGAGAAAAGAAGAGAAGGAGTGCCCACCTCTGCTCCACTAGGTATTCTCAAGCAGCTTTTGCCTGGGCAGTTGACCAGGTTTGCCCTGGGACTGCAGTAGGATGCCAGAGGGTGCCTCAGATGATGTTGGAAGAACCCCTAAACTCACCTGCCATGACTTTGAATGGATCCTCAGTGGAGGGGGTCCCCTTCAAGGCAGCCTCCAGGGTCATCACGCCCTCGGCAGGCACTCACGGGGTTCCAACCTCCTCTGCTCCCCGGCCAAATGCCACCTTCTGCCGTGGGTCTCCCAGTCTTCTTTTCTTACTGGCCCCTCCTCATCTCTTCCCTTGGACTTCCTGTAGACCCAGATCAGCAGGACCTGGTGGCCTAGGCTGGGCTCCAGTGTGAGGGCTAAGAGGCCCTTGATACCTGCAGACCCTACCCTATTCCAACACCCGTTGTGTCACCACATGTAAAAACAAAAACCCCACCACCGTGCCTGAAGGCCCCCAAGGAAAGTAGCAAGCCCTAGCCCAAGGAGCCCTGCAACTGCTTGGTGCCTCAAAGCCCCCTAGGCAGCTCCCACCTGGGGATGCTGCTACAGCCCCCTGAAGTCCTGTAGCCCCAACCAGCTCCTCCGCCGGCTCCTTTGTCAGTTTCTCCACCAGTACTTCTGTCGGCTCCTTTGCCGGCTCCTTCACCGGTTTTTCTCCTGACTTCCCTGCCGGTTCCTTCACCGGCTTCTCTGCCAGCTTTTTCCCAGGCTCCTCTGCCGGTTCCTTCAACAGCTTCTCTGCTGGCTCTTTCGCCTGTTTCTCCCCCGGCTCCTCTGTCGGCTCCTTTGTAATTGCGGCTCTTGCCGCTTCCGCAGCTGCAGCAACTCTCACCGCCTCAGGCAGACAGACCCCACAGGTGCAAGCTCCCAACCTCGGGTTTCCCCGCGGGCTCTCTGGTCTTCTGCCCACCACCTGTGCCCCTGGGGCTGCACTTTATTCCTGCTGGGTGGCGTCTCTCGCTGACGTGACCCGGCCCCAGCTGAATATGAGCGTGGCTAATGAATCGCGCAGGTGGTTTTCTAGCGTGCGCTCCTCTGCTACCTCCGGCTCCTGTGAGGGGTAAGTAGGGGCTTTCTTCCCATTTGGTTTTGGCCCGGGGTTTCCCCATAGCCCCAGCATCCCTGGGATGAAAAGGAAAGGAAAGGAAAGGAGTATTGACTTTGTTGGTATCCTACAATTCCTGTAGAGGAACTAAAGTGGGATTAAAGTGCTTTTGTTTACAGTATATTTGGGCACATTTATACAAGACATTTATAGCACACTAGCCTAATAACACTGCACAGTAGCATGATGGTGAAAAAACATGTTAATACACTACTGCACAGTGTTATAAGGTTACTGTGCAGTAAGCATAAAAAAACCGAAACAACAAAAAACAAAATGTGTGCTGGTGCTACTGCACAGTAGTGTGTTACTGCACACTAATTAGTACTCGCTTAACCAAGTACTAAATGCACAGTAACTAGGTTGCATTAATAAACATGTAGATGTGCCCTGTTATGCCCAAACTTTCCTGCATTAAATGAATTTATGCCCACACTGTCCTAGGAAGACTCCAGTGTCAACACAAATGATGTATCTAAATTGACTCTAGACTTTACCCTGACTATTAGATGTAAACTGAAATCAACTGTGCGATGATCTCCTCTTATGTTTGTATGTGGGGTGCATAATTAATTTTGAATTGGACACTTAGGATAATGTAGTGACAATATAATTAAATATTATTATGAGGTGAAACTATAATACTTCAAGTAAACATTATTGAAACCATTCTATGGACTCTGACACTGAACTTAAGTCTTGGTTCACCACCAAGCACTACTATTTTCTGTTTCTTTTTAAAAGCAATTGATAATAATTCTGAATGTTTCTATTTTCAAACTGTACAAAAAAAAAAAAAAAGACTCAGGCAAGCTTTTACACTTTCATTTCCACAACTGAAAAAACAAGTACATTAAATTATTGATAATTTTTTCAATCCTGAGCTATTCAACTCAATACTTAACTATTGTGTTACGGCATACTTGGCACATGAAAGACCACATAAAAAATCAAGTAGCACCTATTTTATAAGATAATAGAAATTGCAATAGCGTAGATGAGTTATAGTTATTGGATGATAATAAAGAATTTAACTTAATTTTAAAATACAAATATATATTTGTCAGTTTCCTGGGATTCCTGATTTTTGCAACATTTTCTAAATTTATGCATTTTGAGTGCAAATATTTTAATGTCTTCTGAGCAGCCCTATATGCTTCTTAGCTTCAGTTATAAAAGTCAAACATTTCTGAACTCTAAAATATTTTATTTATAAAAGTCTGAGATATTTACTTGACTGAATCTTTTTTGAAAATGAATATTTTTTGCCTTATCACAAGGAGTTGAGATAGCTCAAAGTCTAATATCTTGGTGAATTTTCCTTTTATGTTCTATAACTTGCAGACCAAAGACTTATCCTGAAAGTTGCTAAGAGTCCTTAGCTTCCTTTGGAGTCGAAAGAAGCTCAGAGCAATCAATGCATTGCAGTATTGGTCCCAAATACAACTTTGAAATATGCTATCATATAAAAGACAGGGTTGAATCTCATTTTCCATTAAAATTACTTTGCATTTAAAATGGCTGGGATAATTGTTTTACAGCTGAACTCCTGGCATATGCTGGGCATTCAAAGGAACCAACAGAAGACTGGGCATTTGTGAGTATTATTTATTTATGAAATAATTTCTGAGTTTTCTCTTTGGCTAAAATTACTCTAATTTGACCAATACCTTGTAGAAAATTCAGCACCTAAAAACATTACAATGCATGTCTCACAGATGTCTGGTTATAAATATTGAAACAGGTCACAGCTTCTATTTTTGCATAATAAATATTGTAGTTTTCTGTAGAAAAGGTACACTAATGAAAACAAAACTTTAAAGGTGTTGCAGGGAATTGTTGAACTCAAAAACTTAATGATGGTCTTGAAAACACAATAGAATTGTTTAAAACTGACTAAGCCTTTACTTTTTTTAAGTTATAGCAGTTATGGCATTAGTGAATTTCACTTTCTAGAAGACTTTTACTGTCTCACATCGACTTTCAATTATAGCTACATATAAAAAATTAAATATAACCCTGAAATGAGAAAATATCAGAATATCTGATGAGTACAGAAGGATTTCACAAATAAAAGAGAAATTAAACATTTATTTAGAAATGTTTATTGCAGTTTTAATTTAACTTTTTTAGAAAGGAAATGGGGTACAATAGATGGGGCACAGGACTGAATATAAAGAGACAACCTGTGGGTGCATCTATTTGTGCAGTAAACTCTGGTGCATATTTTTTCTGTGATGAAAATGAAACACCAATAATATATAGATGTAATAGATATGGATAGTATATAGATATGTATAGTAGTGTTGTTTTGTTTAAATCACAGAAAAAATGTGGATTTGGGCTTACTTTTTTTTAACTGAAAATTGGATTTTATTTTTAATCAGACAAAACTAGTATCCCTGTTGATCAGACATTTGTTGACTTCAACTGGCTTTCAAAAAGGTCTTCACTGTAATACTGAGTATTTTAGAAATGGCTTTAAATTCATTAATTTTAGCACCTTAATTTAACAGCCTTCCTGAGACCAATATAGTACCCAAATTTTTAGTCTAAGTTTATATAGACAAAAATACTAGGAAAACTTTGTATTTTGTTTCTTCAACAGAAAAATGTATTATGCAATTATGTAGACCAAAATGTTATTAACATGTTGGAAAGGAGATTAGATACTATCTTTTGTAAAATTATTATTACTTATTTTTGGCAAATTCCTCAGTTTAGGAGAGACCAAAATCACAAATATATAAATAAAACCATATATGGACACCTTTTAAGGACAAAGTATTAGTACACAGGACATAAATCAGAGTTCTCTGGTACACTAAGGGCTCATACAGTCTGAACCTAGTTACCACAATGTACGAGTTGAGTGTTCAATTCTGAAATTATATAATTTCTGAATGAACCTTCAAGAAATTATTAAAGGCTCCCTAAATTTGCTTATACTTTGTATGTTGTATTATATCACACAATCACTTCTTAACAGCCAACAAGAGAATTGGCACCCAGACAAAAACCCACAAGAAAGCATCTTCTGTCACAAACAACTAGTTAGATGAACAATACACAAGAAGACCCAGAAGTCCAATTCCAGAGAATCAATTTACTTGCTATTGGAATGCCTGAGCAATGTCACTTTTGCTGATGGGGGCTGGAATATGTGTTTTTTGTACCAGTAGAAGTTTTGATATAGGATTTTAAGGTAGAGATAAACGAGACTATATACAATGGAAAATGGGCAGACCTTTCTACTTGTCATAAACAGGGACCCTGGCTTTCTCTGATTTAAAAAAAAATCCCCAATTTTTAGATTTAAAAAACTAATCCTGAATTCACATTTTTCTGTGATTAAAATGAAATAGCACTTACATACATATTAGGGCTGTGCAAAGCTTCAGATTGTAATTCAGAGATGATTCGGATGATTCAGAGACTGAATCTATGAATCCAAATTGAATCACTAGAAGCTTTAGGCTTTCTGAATTGATTCAGATCTTCCAAATTGATTCAAAAAAGATTTGGAACAGATTTGGAGATTCGGAGATTCGGCCATAGGTTATAATGAGAAATCAATAAAATATCTATAACTTTGTTGTTTTCTGGTTGACTCATATGGAACTTGCATGGATAGTATCTGCTAGTGAGGGTATGAAGTCTAAGATTCAAGGTGATAGATATAGGGGTTCCTGGGAAAATGCACCTCAAATCCTGAAAGCAAAATTCATGTCACGTGTGTGTGTTAAACCACAGTGGGATAAAAACTGCAGGGGTGGTAGCTCCTGCTGAGGCCACAAAGCATGCCATGTTTCCAAGAGATAGGTGCAGGGATTTCTGGGAAATTGCACCTCAAGCTGCTGACAAGCAAAACTCATGGCATAGGTGACATTGTGTGTGTGTTAAGGCACTGAGGGAGGGGTGAAAACTTCAGGGGGAATCTGGGATCTGGGGCCCTGCACCTCTGGCCACAGGCAGGATTTGGGGTTACTTGTTTTAATCTGAAAATTGGGGATTTTTTTCTAAATCAGAGAAAACCAGGATCCCAGGTTGTATAATATATATTTTAAAGGAAGCCTTAAGTGATTGGATAAGTAATTCTAGATTATTTGAAGTAAGAATAGAGATTTAGGAATTAGGCAGGAAGTTTGCACATAAGGTTACATTCTACTGCCTTTTTTTGTTGTCTAAGCATCCAGATTTGGTCATCTACATGGCATTTTTGGTGGCAAAAATGCCACTTATGCACAGGTTGGCAGTCTGTTCCTTCCTTAACAAGTATGTAAGTGTGACTCTATTGCACCCTACTTGAGTCTCTGAAAAACATTTAATGCAAAAAGGTAAGTAAGCCCTACCCCTCCTTCTTGCTTTGTTGTGACTCAGGTCTTCAGGGGAAGATGAGGGGGTGTATTACAAAATTAGATGCATTTAATGGTTTTCCAGAACTTGAACACGGTGAAATGAAATTGCAAATAAGATGCCTTACCCCACTTAGATGTCTAGTAGGTGGAATCAAATCTGGCCCTAAGGAATTCCTATTTCCACTGACATGAGAAAACAGCACATGAGCCCTGGGCACAGGTGATGGAAGTCAGAGAAGGTTGGAGGATCAGACACTAGTGCCTTCAACAGTGGGAGGGTCACTTTGGTTTGTGCCCAAGGCACAAATCTGCCAGTTATGTCTTTAACTATTTTGTTAATGTTTTCAGATATAGTAAATAATATTTACCACTGCAGTCACAGTGTGAATTAAAATCATTCATGTGCAGAAAGCAAGCAAATAGCCAATAAAACATTTAATTTCTGTTTAAGGTCTTAAAATGGGGCTTAAGTGGAACATAAGTAGTACAAAGGCCACTACATTATGATGGCTTTTACTCAAAGTGCTGAATTACACTCATTGAATCCAGTCACAAGAATCTGTTAGGATGAATAACATATATATAATTTTAAGAGAGCATGGGAATTTAAAACAAAGGGTAAGTGAAGTGCTGAGCTGTCATTATTAATTTATCAATTGTTGCTGAAGTATTAATATAGCAGCAATTATTTCACATGTACATATAATAGGCATAACACACCAACAATCTATTTTCTTCACCAATAATTCAGCTGACTTATTAGAACAAACTATGTGGCCCTTGGTATCACAATTTATCCACCTGGGAGCCAATTATTGCAACACCCCCTTCCAATATACTTTAAATAATTCATATTCTAAATTCATACATATGCATCAAACTGCATCAAGCCTATTCGTAAATATTAATGAATTGTACAGGATTTGCTCTATAATAGCATACCTCATAGAAATTATCAGGTTTTCATTCCATCTCCATTTGTCAGCTTTTAAATACATTTTATGAATAGTGTTGAACATGGGTCATTGGTTTTTCAGCCTTTATTTCTTGCTTACTATTTTTATGCAGTGCAGTGGATGGGAATGTTTTAAAACCCTACATAAATTGCAAAACTTTTTATATTCCTGTTCAGCATAAAGAGTGAGAGTAGATGAGTCAGAATTTTGATAAGCATTAATAAATCTTCATGTACATTTCAAACCATGGAATTGTCCATGATTATTCAGTAGCTGTGCATGAATGCTCATGTATAGTGGTGAAAGACTGTAATTATCAGTAAAGATTTTATATCCACTTCATCTATCCCCTGCATGAATCATGCTTCTCACAAATATTCTGAATGTTAAAACTGATCATTTGGTTAAAAACAACCTAGATTACCATTTTTAAAAAAAAAACAAGAATTCCCTAAGCACACACTTTTCTTTACATTACATAATTTTTTGGGGGGGGGAGGAGGGAGGAGGACGGGAGGGGGCAAGTCAAGGGAACTTTGAAAAAATTAATTTTGCTCCCACCCTGATGGGTGCTCATGATAATTCCATATCCACCATTGCAAATTCAAATCTGCTCATGTCCAATATTCTTATATAATGTTATTTTGCAATATTTGGATACATGAACCAGATTTCCCCTGTATCAATATGAAACCTTACAGAGGGTGTAAAACTTCACAAGTTTTTCTTAGTACACACTCCTCTACTAGGCATGGAGAGTCTATTTAGTCTCAGAACCTGACTGATCTTGTGTGATATGCCAGAAAACATGGTCAACTACCCAGGACTCTGTACCACAAGTCTCTGTGGCTTTGGACACTACCCCTCAACACCATAAAAGTATTACATCTATGTAATTATGCTGCCAAAGATCTTCACTTTTTAGGTGATTTAAATACATGGAAAGCCCCACTTTGTAGTAATTTAGGGACTGATGCATACTGATAAGCTAGGCATCTAAATAGGATGTAGGTAGAATTTTCACAAGAAGTATTCCAGATTCCTATGCTTAGGTGTTTTTATTTTTTACTGCAAAGATTCCTGGGTACATAAATTAGGCTTCCATGAATGTTTAGAAGTAGTTCAATCTCAGAAATATAGGGATATATATTATTCTTACCTGGTTGACTATGTGGTTGTCTAAGTGCCAAAAATGGATTGGTAGGCATTCTATTCCTATGATGTAGAAATCAAACATAGGATTAAATATGCCAGAATATCCTTTGGAAAGCTGCTTTGCCATACCCACCAAGACCTGCATATGGAAACTAAAACCCTGGTCTACAATGCAGTGGTTATCCCCATGTTCCTCTATGGGTGCGAGACATGGATGGCTTATCAAAGCCATCTTAAGCACATGGAATGGTTCCATCAGCATTGCCTCAGGAACATTCTTCACATTAGATGAGAAGACCACTGTGCCAATGCCAGCATCCTCTATGCAGATAACCTAACCAGCATTGAGGAAAAGATCATGTAACATCAACTCTCTGCTGGGCTGGCCACTGTGTGTGGTTGGCTGACACTTGTCTCCTGAAACAAGTCCTCTTCTCTTAACTTAGTCATGGTAACAGGACCCATGGAGGACAGAGGAAGTGCTAAAAGGACAACCTGAAAGCATACCTTAAGAACGGTGGCATTAACCTTACAAACTAGGAAGTGCTTGCTGGTAACAGGTCTCAATGGCACTGCACCATACATTAAGCTACATTCCACTTCAAAGAGAGCTATCTTACTCAGGAAGCCTAGAAATGGCAGAGGAGGAAGGAAAGGATACAACATCCTGGCCAACAGCTGTACCCCCTGCTCCCCTCCGCCCAAGGCATCACCTGCCATATCTGTAGAAATAATTGCAGAACGAGGATTGGATGCTTCAGACATCTTAAAACTCACCAATAATCCCCACCAGGAGGCATCATTTTTGTATTGAGGGGTAGCCAAAGGATTCCTATCCAAGTAGCCTACCTGTATTAATGACTACACACCTGCCCAGACTGGAGATAGATGCCCATTTTGTCACTAGTGCCTATGGTTGCTCCACAGCCACCAGGGGTGCATCTCCATGAGCATGCACATGTTGTTTGTGGTGCCACAGACCCATTTGTGGTTCCACAGGTTGCATGCACAGCCCTTGCAGGTATCCACCACACTGGTAATTTGTGGCGCGGTGTGTTTTTTTGACACCAGGAGATCCTGGTGTAAAAAAAAAAAAACAGTGCCAGAAAAAAGCAGGGTGGCACACATGGCAGCAGTGTACTGTGTATGCTCATTCTGCATGATTGGATAGCTGGGCATAATTGTTTGCATGTACCCAGGAGCAGACTGCCAGCCTGTGTATAAGAAGTAATTTGGGCATTTAGCACGTGTACATATGAACCAACTCAAGTACAACTGGCTGAAGCTCAACCAGTTTATTTTCAAACTCCATAAGTGCAAGAGACTGTCTTCATGCTTTTCAGACATCCCACCCCAATGGGACCTGAAACCCTGCACACACGTTTCTGCACAGACATGGCCCAGTGCTCCAGGTAGGGTCATTTAGAGAAGGTAGATCAGATGGAGGACAAGGAATGTGCAGAAGAGGGGGAATCAGGGTTTAAGTGCGTTCATGGATGGCAGACTCTGTGCCATGGGGTTTAAAGTGGCCAGTGATGGGCTGGGGTTCATGTGGGAAGGATCTAGGGATTAAAGGGGTTTTAGCACGGTGGGTGGGTGGGTAGGCAAGGGTCCAGTGCTAACAGTGGCTTTCCCCCACCAGCACCAGTTGGGGATTGACAGCTTCACAACTTCTGAGCTGTGAAACAGGTTAGGGTTTTATTTCACCTTGGAGAGAAGACAAGACCAACACTCTATCCCTATAACTGAAGGGCACCTGTACCTGAAAGCTTACAAAGAACAATTTTTCCAAGTATGCAGTTGGTCTAATACAAGATATCATATTTACCCAAATAACCTTTTCTGTCTATGTTCTTAGAGCAAGATGGCTACAACCAACAGCACCCATCCATATAGCACAGCGCACTTGAATGCTGTAGAGCGCCACTCGATCTCCAATTGATTGGGTGGTGTCCAAGCGTTGATTCAAATGCTTGCTCCTTAATGAATTAACACTCTAACCTCATCTAGTGCAGTGGAAATTGCCTCCACACTGGTCATTTTTTAACCAGTTGAAGTGTTGAAGTGAGCACTTGTGAACACTTGCACATGGTGCATGTCAACTGGTAGAACTATGATTCCACAGTTGAAATGAAAGTTTGTATGTGCCCCTAGATGACCAAAAATGCTATGTAGATGACCAAATCTGGATACTTAGACAATTAAAAAGGAAATGGAATGTCATCTTAAGTGCCTAACTCTTGTCTAATTAAATTACAACCTGGAAATACACACATAAATGTTTAATTTTATGAGGTTGAAAATAGGTAGGGTGATTCAGGGATATAGATTTACTTACAATGGAAGACAGAAATAGTAAAATATGTGTTATTTCTAACAGCTTTTAAAATTAAGACTGAATATGGATCACAAAGGGGTATAATACAGCAGTTTGAACATATAAAATAGAAAAAAAGAGAAAAGGAAACTGGAATAAAAGGACACTTACACATGCTCTAAGGATGGGGGGGAGGGGCAGTGCTTAATTAGAGCAGCTCCAAAAGCCACTATAATTAAAGCAACGCAGTGTCTGAGGTATCAGCATACTTCAAAATGCTTCTAAATGGCAGCAGCGGCACTTGAACTAAAGCTTGTTTCATGAGCTTTACTTGAAGCACCACCAATGCCATTTTGAAGCATGGGGACATTGATACACAAAACATGGGAGGCTTCTTGAGTGTGGTAATTGCTTGATTAATCGAGTCTGCTCCTACACTCAGGTACAGGGACCCAGCAATATAGAAAGAAGGTTTTAAAAATGCTATTCAAACTTATTATGTGAAAGGAACATAGGAGGAGTTCAGTACTGAAAAAAATGAAGGAAAATAGTCTTGGGAAAGCAAGCAAGCTATGATGGCAGCCAGAGAACTGCACAGGAAAATCATATGTTTATTTCTACTATATTTCAAAAGGTATTATTTGAAAGATCAGGAAAAGGTGAAAAGGAGCAGCTTGGTAGTAGGGAAAGGCACATGAGTGTGGCATGTGTGTCCATTTACATTCTCATGCTCACTCAGACACATAAACCAATATATCACTGTTCCTGGAATGTACGTATAAAGAAAATCTTCAAAACAGTTTTTTTTTTTTATGATAACACACAGGGAGAATTGACACTGAGTAATCAGGGGAAATCAAATGGTGTCAGGTATCTGAATATAAATGAGAAAAATGGGACATAAGCCTGGAACATTTAAACCCAAAGAATATATATATTCTGTATAAATGAAGATGTGAAATAAGGAGTGGGGGAGTGGTAATGCTAATTTGATATAACAGAATTTATGAGGAAATGATTGCTTTCAAGTACTGCTTAATTAAACCTCAAGTGGTTATGAAATCTGCTGAGACTTAGAACACATTCCTCATTGGATTCATCTGGGCACACAAGAAGAAGTTCACTGATTAAAAGATGGTGCACTCTTTACATCCTAGATTACACATAAATTAGTCTGGACTACAATTTACTTTTCAAGGTCTTAATAAAGGATGGGAAGAGATATGTTCAGGATGGGGTCACTGTTGATTATCAGTTACACTGAAAATTGATATTTCCATCCATAATGTGATCTCATTGTATCTGCATCTCCTACTGTTCAACAAAACCTGTGAACCCATCTCCAC
The DNA here is from genome assembly GCF_030867095.1 of Alligator mississippiensis. Classification (NCBI taxonomy): domain Eukaryota; kingdom Metazoa; phylum Chordata; order Crocodylia; family Alligatoridae; genus Alligator; species Alligator mississippiensis. The sequence goes on from NC_081824.1 coordinate 383,097,786, forward strand.
TGCTATAACAATCAATACCCCACTACAATGAAACCATTAGAATCCATGGATCCTACACGTGTCTTACCCAAAAATGTGATAAAGCTGATAGAATGAACCAAATACCCTCATGGTAACCATGTAGGTGAAAGTAGACAGAAACTAAACATCACACACCAGAATGAACTCTCAAAGAAAAAATATAAAGGAAAAAGATTAAAAATGGCAGCAGGATCCCATTTTTCACTAGACAACTACTTCCTTTTCTGGCCGCTATACGTGTGCTCAAGGGAAAACTACCAAACACCTTTAAGGCTAAATACAGACAGCCTGGTACCCCTGCAAATCTCTCTCTCCTTCAATTTCACAGTCCTACACACTGGTTTTAATAATCTCTGTGCCTGCTTCTTCCCTGTAAAGGGTCACCAGGGAAGCTCCCCAGTCCCTATGCAATGACTTACTCAGTCACTCTCACTGATCTGGGAATTCACATAGCTTTACTCCTTGGAGGATGTCTAACCAGGAGCCAGTTTTAGCCGGCGCTGAGAATCCTCCCTCCTCTGAGCCTGACTTCTCTCTTCCATACCACTCATTGGCTGCAAGCATACCAGAGCAGGGCCATCTCAGCCCAACCCATCAGCTCTCTGGCTTGCCCTCACCAGCAACTAGCCAGGCCACCCCATCACATTTCCATGAGACCTGAAAAGAATGGCTTGCATTCAAAACCTTGTCTAGTTTTATCCAGTCATGTAGTTTGTCTAATAAGATATCACCCATGAAAATTCTTGTCTTCATATAATTCCTGGACCATCATGGCTATAATATCATTCCAACCGCCAGGTGCTTAAGGGGCAAGTTTGGATGTTGCCATTAGTTTTTGTGTATATCCAGAGACATGACACAGGAATATTGTGAGTTTAGACCAGGGATATGTAAAGGTAGGTCTGAACCTGGAAGTCCTACAGAGTCTAACTTCCCTGGAGTCAGTGCAAACCTAAGAGCATATATTGGGAAAATGGAACGTGGAAGAAATGACTGAAAAACGATGATGATGGGGGGAAGTGTCCAGAAAATAGGTATAAAGTGAAGGAAGGTTCAAAGGGAGATGTAAGGTTTGGTAGGCCTTGGATAGAGAGTTAATTTGTCCATAATTTTTTCAGAAGTTTTGTGTACCATAAAACATTAGTTTGCTCAACACTAAACTGCTTTTACTTATAAATTAGAGAACAATATTAATCTTCTTTTTACTCTACTATACTTACTAGTAATAAATATATTAAATATAATATTTAATATTCAAGTTCTGAATTTTTGCAGAAAGAGAAGTTTCCACACTCAATCCAAATATATTTGTTCAATCATTTTCCATATTCCCATTTCCATGATTTATGTTGGGAGCAGTTTGCAATCCATTTAAGTGAAAGAGTTTGAAATGAAAAAAAAGTTTTTGATCTAGAATCAGAATGATGCCCATAAAGCCCATTCAGTTTGAAAGTCATGCAATTAATTTTGATAGACCTTGATTTGTTTGACATTTCAAATTTCTATATGATAAATTGTAATGCAAAAATAAGAAAATAAAAAGTAAAAAATTATATTTTTCACTATCAGATATCCACTCTATATTTCTTTAAAAAAAAGAAAAAATCCACACCATTTAGAATGGTCATGCTCAAGTATCAACAAGCTAAATTTTTTTTAAGTTGTCCCAAACAGCTTTATTTGTATACCTTCTTTTCTACCCTGTAGGGGAAGTCACACTTCTGTATTTGTAACTTCACAAGCCTTCTCCTGAAATACATGTAATATGCCAAATTTGGTATTTATAGAGCAAAGATGGCAGCTCCAAAATAGAGAATGCTTGATTTAATGAAAATATAAGCAAAAGCAGAATGAATATATCTGAAAAACTAGTGAAAAATGAAGGAATTTTACTTTCAAAGTGTGTATGCCTACCTCAAGTTTGAAAGTCATTCTTTAATACAGTCCCAAAGAATATTTGATGATATTTGATGAGTCATTCATGAACATTCATCAGTACTTGTAAATGAATAATTCTCATTATCCTGGAAATATGAATAACCATGTACTCCTCTAGATATGTAAATTAAGGATGTTTGGATTACACATGAAATTAATGTGCCTTAAGGTTACTGCACATTAAAATAAAGTACAATGGACTGCGTCTGAGAATGCATCTACGTGTGTGCCTGCATTGGGAACAAATTTGCTACCAATGGGAGCAGTTGAATCCAAGGATGCTCCCCTCCCCCCCCACTCTGCCACCCTGCAGCACCCAGGGGGAGCTCCAAGCTCCCCCAGTGCCAGCCCCAGGCTGTCAGGGTGCAGCAGGGTCAGTCCGGGCTCAAGGGAGTGGGAGGGAGCTGTCTCAGAGTGGGGGACAGCTGGAGCTCAGGATTATAGCTCCTCTTGGTTGCACTGGTATAGGGCAATGCCCCATGGCCAAGTGGCAGCAGTGCCCTGAGCACTTGCCTCCCTTTGCTTCCTGAGAGGATGGGGAAGTTCTCTGTCCCTGGTCCTGGCACTGCTCAAGTCCCAGCTCCCCTCAGGAACTGGGAGCTGAGCAGCACTGTGATGGGGGAGCTATCTGCCCCTGCAGCACTGGGCCAGGAACAGAGAGCTTCCCCATTCCCTCAGCCCTGCTGCTGGTCATGCAATGCATACCACAGTTGCCCCCCACGCCCCCATGCCTGGGGAGAGCTGCGAGATGAACAGCACCAGGACTGGAGGGAGCTGCAGTGTTGGGGTGGGGAATAAGCAGCACTGGGACCAGGGGGCCTGTGGGAGAAGTAAGCAGCACCAAGACCAGGGGGATGTTTACCCCCTCCCATGGCTCCCTTTGGTCCTAGTGTGGCTTACCCAGCCATGAATCCTCCTTGTCTCCATGATGCTTAACCCTCACACCTCCCCCCAGTCCCAGCACTGCTTAGCTCCTGGCTTCCCCAGGAATGGGATGGGGGTGTGAGCTGACTGGAGTGTGCACTGTATGGGCAGTGGCAGGCCTGAGGAAATGGGTAAGTTCCCTTGGGGGAGCCAGGAGTTGAGCAGAGCCAGGTCCAGGGACAGAGAACTCCCCTATGCCCTCAGCAAACAAAGCAAGAGGAGAGACCAGAGCAGGGTGCTCTGTCACTTGGCTATAGGGCATCACCCCAAGCCAGTGCTGTCAAGCCAGTCTGTGATCCTGACCTCTATACCAGATCTATGGACGGCTCCCCCCCTCCCATCTCTTGTGGTACCCTGCTGCCTGACTGGGAGCATATTTAGTTAGTGGTCTCAAGTCTTGTTGTCTGTTACACAAAACCTACCATAGGTAAAAACAATGTATGAACTTAATAACACTTTTAACAGACAGGACAATCATAAGTGAACTTTAATGAGGATGTTTGATTTCTTTTTCAGCTTCTTTCCCCAGAGCTTTGAATGGAGATGAGGTTTTGAAGATAAAGGCCAAAATGTGCCATTCAGTTATCTATTATGCCAGCCATCTCTAGGCACACAGCACAATTACTGTTATTAATATTTAAAGCTTTGTAACCAAAGGTAACTTCAGTGTCAGATGAATCAAAGGTAACCTCAGAATATCAGTATTAGATCCAGTGTATTGGTTCAAGATGGTACTCTAATACAGAAAACCTCTTGATATATCAGTATGCCCCCACCATAGCTTAATAAAGTCAGTGCAAGAAGAAATGTTCAACAGGGAAATGTTAAGTAGTTCTCTGAGCTTTCACAATAGCCTTAATGTTGTCATTTTGTAGGGATTTTGCAATGGATAGTACACAACCCCTCTGAGTTCACTATATCAATCAGAAATACCCATTTATAGAATCATAGACATTAAGGGCTGGAAGGGAACTTGAAAGATCAACAAGTCCAACCCCGCTACTCTGGATAGGAATACTGTTGAGATCAAATGATCCCAGCAAGATGTCTCTCTAGTCTCCTCTTGAAGACTTCCAAGGTTGGGGACTGCACCACCTCCTTGGGAGGTCTATTCCAGTTTCTGGTCACTCTCACCATAATTCTTCCTTGCATCCAACCTGAAACCATCTTCTAACAGGTTACGGCCATTGCTCCTTGTCCTTCCCTAGGGTGCCCTAGTGAACAGTTCTTTCTCCCAGCTCCTAATATTCACCCCTTACATGTTTATAGATGCTACTAAGTCCCCCCTCAGTCTTCTCTTCCCCAGGCTGTGTTACCAAATTTGCCCATTGCTTTGGGGTGTGCTCATTTATTAGGGATAGTTTCTAGGGTCTTAGTGATTCTGTCAATGTGCTGCTTGTGTTACTATACGGAGCTGTATTTCTCCCTTCTGCAAGCCCTCACACCCAGTGGAGCTATCTTGCAGGACTCAATCTCAATGGGACTGGGTTCCTCCAGTCACCAAATCAGTCATACACACAAACACACACAAATTAACGTGACACGCCTGATCTGGCCGGGCTGATCAGCATGGACAGGCTGACACCCTCAGATGCCAAGAATCAGTTCATAAGAGCAACAATAAAATAGACACAAGCACACAGGTAAACAGAATCCCTCTGAATCCGGCTGAGTGTCCAGCTGACACCCTCATGGGCCAGCATTCAGTTCATAAGGGCACGTCTGAGTCAAACTGGGTCAATCAGCCTGTACAAGCTGATCCCCTTATGTGTTTCAAACTCAGCACGTCCCAATCTTTGGCCTCTTGATGAGCAGACCCCACAATAATTTGGGCTTCACAGGGATCTTTAGCATAGGTAAAAGAAGCGTTGCTGCAGAGCACAGGAGGAAAAAGAAGCAGAGAAGGAAAAATATACCCAATTACTACCAGTTTGCCTATAAAAGTTATTTATTGCTAAGCATATGAAATGTATAATAGTACTAGTAGTAATAGACATGCAAAAGAAAAACAAACACAAACAATGACAATACTACCCTGGTTTCACTAAGTATTTGGGGAAACTTAGCTCAAGCTTAACTGATACAGTTCAGGTTCAGAAGTTTATGCCTAGAAAGAAGAGAGAACGCTGGGAATCTCACCGAGTCCACGGTACCCAGGCTGCAAAGCTGACAGGCACAGTCTGTAGCACAGTCCTTGAAGAGAGAGACGATCTGTTCTTCCAGCGTCCCAAGAACGACAGGGGATGGTGTCAGCACAGGAGTTTTCTTCTTCTTCTTTCTTTCTCCTTTTCTTTCTTTTTCTTTTAAGCACACACACTTACAGATTTTTATACCCTCAGTTCAGCTGCTTCGAAGCACCCTCAGTAGTGTAAATCATTGTCTTTTCTATTGACAAGGGGTTATCTGGTTTGGACCATCTCAGGAAACTGATTGATAATCAGGAAACACTTAAGATTAGGGAGTAACCCAAATACTTGGGAGCCAGCTTGAGATTCCTATGGATGGCAGATATCCTGATGGGATATCTCATGGTTTCTTCAGGAACAATAGATAGCTTGCAGCATCAGGATTTTGGATTTTTACTTGTTGTGCACAAGCCTCAGCTTAGCATGACTTTTCCAGATTTTACTATAGTCTTTTAACAGACTTAAAGCAATTATTGGGGTGCTCATAACCTTTTGTGGAGAGGACTCCCACCAGTCGTCTCGGGAAAGATATGACAACACCTGGGATTAGGGCTCCAGCAGGCTGGATGCTGTGATGAACCCTTAACCATTGTTCAAATGTTGCCTGTACCCCCTCGGACTCGGTCTCTTGCCTCAGCATTCCCTAACCCTGCAACCGAGTTTTAGTCAATCAAGTTTAAATAGGCCTCCCATACTGGGACCGGGGAATGTACGGCCCGAGATGCCTATTAAACTTAGAGCTGTGTGTGTGTGTCTGGGGGGGGGGGGGAAAGTCCTTAGCAAATCCAGATTAGAACTGGTCTGATAAATGCTGAGCTGGGTGTGTGTGAACATGGGTTAATTAACATTGGAAGCACAGATTCCCCATCATGCAGTGCTCTCCTGCTTCTCTGATCCCAGAATTCACTGCAGTCTCTGCTTCAGGCTTTCTGTTTTCCATCTCTCATGTAAATGAATGGTCATCTGGTTCCATCTCAGATGCAGATGAGACCGAGGGCAGTTGTTCACTCTTATCACCCTTATCTGGAGAGTTTTAGGTGCGTCTCTCACTGCATCTTAATCAGTTTCGTTTAGGTAGAGGAGGGGAGGGAGGGGGGGGGGGAGTCCTTTGTGAGTCAGACAGACTGCATCCTGTGCCAGGGTTGCCCAAGAATACAGAGCTGAGGCGTAACAGCTGAACAGTCTCTGATTCCTTAGTCTTGCCTCATAAGGTTTGTCTTCCAGGCCCTTAATCATTCTTGTGGGCCTTCTCCGGACCCTTTCAAGATTCTCCACATCTTTGTTTGAAGTGCAGCACCAAGAACTATAAACAATACTCCAGCTGTGGTCTTACCAATGCTGAGAAGAGAGGAAGTATCACTTCCTTAGCCCTGCTCATGATGCATTGGCTAATGCATCTCAGTATGTTATTAGCTCTGTTGACTACAGTGTCACACTGGTAGCTCATGTTCATCCTGTGATCATCCTGAACCCCAAGGTCCCTTTCAGCCATCATGCTGGCCAGGACATCACCTCCTAACTTATATTGATGTTGCTGGTTACTTCTGCCCAGATGAAGCACTCTTAATTTATCCTTATTGAACTGAATCTGGTTCTACTCTGCCCACCTTTCCAGCTTGTCCAGGTCCACTTGGATCCACATCCTATCCCCTAGCATGACTGCTTTTCTCCATAACTTAGTATTGTCTACAAACTTGGCCAGCATGCTTTCCAAATCCTCATCTAAATTCCTTCATTGTGGAGCACTTGAGCACTTGTCATTTAAGTTGCTTCAGTGATTAAAAATGAAACAATAAAGTATCTAAAATTATGAACTTTTACTCTAACAACAGTTGAGTGACAGGTAATAGATGAAAACTGTACAATAAAAAATATTGTGAATCTATCTATCTATCTATCTATCTATCTATCTATCTATCTATCTATCTAATCATACAAATCCTAGATTCATAGAAAATTAGAGTTGGAAGGGACCTCAGGAGGTTATCTAGTCTATATAAGAGAATTAATAGGGTTCACAGAGTTCACAGAAGTAGGGTCAGAAGGGACCTTGTTGATGATCAAGTACGACCCCCTGCCCTGGGCAGGAGAGAAAACTGGGCTCAAAAGACCCCAGCCAGGTAGAGGTCAAGCCTCCTCTTAAAGACCCCCAGGGTAGGAGCCATCACCACTTCCCTTGAAAGTTGGTTCCAGATCCTAGCCGCCCTGACTGTGAAGTAGTGCCTTCAGATGTCTAGTCTAAGCCTACTCTCTAACAATTTGTGGCTGTTATTCCTTGTTACCCCGGGGGCTGCTAGGGGGAACAGGGTCCCTCCCAAACCCTGCTGGTCCCCCCTAGTGAGTTTATAGATGGCCACCAGGTTCCCCCTCAGCCTTCTCTTGTGAAAGCTGAACAGGTTAAGGTCCCATAGCCTCTCTTCGTAGGGTCTGCCCTGTTGTCCCTGAATCATGCAGGTAGCCCTCCTCTGGACCCTCTCAATGCTGTCCACATCCCTCCTGAAGCGCGGCGCCCAGAACTAAACACAATACTCCAGCTGCAGCCTGACTAGTGTCACATACAGGGGGAGGATCACCTCCTTGGCCCTGCTTGAGATGCATCTGTGGATACACGACAAGGTACAGTTAGCCCTACTGACTGTGACCTCACATTGTAGGCCCATGTTCATCTTGGAGTCAATAATGACTCCAAGATCTCTTTCTGCCACCATGCTCTTGAGAAGGGAATTTCCCAGATTATAAGTGTGCTGCTGGTTCCTATTGCCCAAGTGCAGCACCCTGCACTTGCCAGTATTGAAAACCATCCTATTTTCTTTAGCCCACCCCTGTAACCTGTCCAGGTCCTGATGTAATCTGTCCTTCCCTACTAGCATGCCAACCTCACCCCAAATCTTGGTATCATCAGCAAATTTAAACAGGCTGCTTTTTTTTTTTTATGAGTGTCTTTGTAGATAGGCTCACTAACCTAGTGAGGAGGGTTTTAAACTAGGTTCTCCATGGGATGAAGACCAAAGCCCTGAGTTAAGTGGGGAAGCAGGAGACCTGGAGGAAGACCAAGCAGGAGAGGCCAACAAGGGAGGTGCTCTCATACTTCCTGAGAGATAAAGCCAATCGACTAGTTAGCTCACGTGCCTGTACATGAATGCACAGAGCCTGGGAAACAAGCAGGAAGAAATGGAAGTCCTTGCACCATCACAGAACTATGCCATGAACATGATTGCAGCACTGTCATGGTACAAGCTGTTCAGGAAGGACAAGCAGGGGAGAAGAGGAGGAGGAGTTGCATTTATGTAAAAGAGCCATATGATTGCTCAGAGTTCCAGTACAAAACCAGAGATAGGCCTGTTGACAGTCTCTGTGTTAGGGTCAGAGGGGAGAGCAACATGGGTGATGTCATGGTGCAGGTCTGCTATAGACCACCAGATCAGGAGGAAGTGGTGGTTGAGGCTTTCTTCAAACAGCTAATGGAAGTTTCTGGATCACAGGCCCTGGTTCTCATGGGGGACTTCAATCACCCTGACATGTGCTGGGAGGGCAATACACCACTGCACAAGCAACCCAGGAAATCTTTGGAGGCTCCTGGGGACAACTTTCTGGAGACAACTTCCTGGTACAAGTGCTGGAGTGGCCAAATAGTGGCCATGCTCTTCTTGACCTGTTGCTCACAAGCAGGGATGCATTGGTGGGGAATGTAGTAGTGGATGGCAACTTGGGCAGTGACCATGAGATGATTCAGTTCAGGAGGAAAAGAAGGATGGAGAGCAGCACAGTAAGAACCCTGAACTACAGAAAAGCAGACTTTGACTAAGGGAACTCCTGGGCAGGATTCCCTGATAAGCCAGACTGAGGGGAGAGGAGTCCAGGACAGCTTGCTGTACTTTAAAGAAGCCTTAGTGAGAGTGCAGGAACAAACCATCCTGATGTGAAGGAAGACTAACAGGTAGGACAGAAGACCAGTTTGGCTTAGCAGGGAAAACTTCAGTAAACTAAATCACAAAAAGGAAGCTTATAAGAAGTGGAAATTTGGACAAATAACTAGGGAAGAATATCAGAGCATTGCTCGGGCATGCAAGGATGAAGTCAGGAAGACCAAAGTCCAATTGAAGTTACAGCTAGGAAGGGATGTGACAGGTAACAAGAAGGGTTTCTACAAGTATGTTGTTAGCAAGAGGAGGATCAAGGAAAGTGTGGGTCCCTTGCTAAATGACGGAGGCAACCTTGTGACAAAGGAAGCAGAAAAAGCTGAAGTGCTCAATGCCTTCAGCCTTTGCCTCAGTTTTCAACACCTTCGGTGCTGAATGCTTTTGCCTCAGTTTTCACAGTCAAGCTCAGCTCCCAGACTACTGCATGCAACAGCACAGTTTGGGGAGGAGGTGAGCAGCCCTCAGTGGTGGAAGAACAGATTAGGGATTACTTAGAAACGATGAATGTGTACAAGTCCATGGCTCTGATATGATTGCAGAGCCATTGGCCATCATCTTTAAAAACTCATGGTGATCAGGAGAGGTCCTGGATGATTGGAAAAGGGCAAACATAGTGCCCATATTTATGAAAGAGAAAAAGGAAGATACAGGGAACTACAGACCAGTCAGCCTCACCTCAGTCCCTGGAAAAATCATGGAGCAGATCCTCAAGGAATCCATTTCTAAGCACCTGGAAGAGAGTAAGGTGTTTAGGAGCAGTCAGCATGGATTCACCAGGGGCAAGTCATGCCTGATCAACCTGATTGCCTTCTATGATGAGATGTCTGGCTCTATGGATGTGGGGAGACCGGTGGATATGATATAACTTGATTTTAGCAAGGCTTTTGTTACAGTCTCCCACAACATTGTCACAGGCAAGCTAAGGAAGTATGGGCTGGATGAATAGACTGTAAGGTGGATAGAAAACTGGCTGGAGCTCAGAGACTAGTAATCAAAGGCCAAATGTCTAGCTGGCAGCCGGTATCAAGTGGAGTGGCCCAGGAGTTCAGTCCTGGGTCTGGTTTTGTTCAATGTCTTCATCAATGACCTGGAAGATGGCATAGAGTTCACCCCTGGAAAGTTTGCAGATGACACCAAACTGAGGAGAGTAGTATATGTTTAACAAGGACAAGTGCCAAGTCCTGCACTTAGGACAGAATAACCCTATGCACCAGTACAGGCTGGGGGCTAACTGGCTGGGCAGCAGCTCTGCAGGAAAGGACCTGGGGTTACAGTGGACAATAAGCTGAATATAAGCCAGAATTGTGCCTTTGTTGCCAGGAAGGCTAACAGCATACTGGGCTGCACTGGTAGGTGTGTTGCCAGTAGGTGAAGGGAAGGGTTAGTCCCCTCTATTCAATACTGGTGAGACCACATCTGGAGCATTGTGTTCAGTTTTGGGGGCCCACTACAAAAAGGATGTGGACAAACGAGAAAGTCCTGTGTAGGGTCATAAAAATGGTGAAGGGCCTGAGGGACATGACTTATGAGAAAAGAATGAGGGAACTGAGCTTATTTAGTTTAGAGGAGGGTGAGAGGGGATTTAATAGCAACCTTCAACTACCTGAAGGGAGATTCAAAGAGGATAGAGCTAAACTGTTCTCAATGGTGGCAGATGACAGAACAAGGAGCAATGGTCTCAAGGTGCAGCAAGGGAAGCTTAGGTTATACATTGGGAAGAATTTTCTCACTAGGAGGGTAATAAAACACTGGAACAGGTTACCCAGAGAGGTGATGGAGGCTCCATCCTTGAAGGTTTTTAAAACCTGGCTAGACAAAACTACGGCTGGGGTGATCTAGTTGAGAATGGTCCTGCTTTGAGCAGGTGGTTGGACTAGATGACCTCCTGAGGTCTCTTCCAATCCTACCTTTCTATGAGTCTATGATTTCTATGATTATATAGATAGATTCACAGTATTTTATTGTAGTTTTCATTTATTATAGGTTGTTCAATTGTTGTTAGAGTAAAAATTTATAATTATAAACACAGATACATACATACACACATATTTTATTTATTTATATGTGTGTATATATACATATATATACCCATACATATCATACATATGTATATGCATATATATGTATACACACACATATATATACATATATCTATATTTATATATAGATATATATCTGTGTGTATGTGTGTGTGTGTTTGTGTGTGTGTGTGTCTGTGTGTGTGTGTCTGTGTGGGAGTGTGTTTGTGTTATACCATTCCTTTATAGGAAATGCACCCTAAACCAGTAATGCACAGTCCCAGAGAACCCCTTATATTCTGGGTCTATGAAAAGAAAACATGAAAAACATCAGCTGCTTCTAATCACTTCTACAGTTGTTTCAGGTCTTCATGCTGTATGAACAGAACAGGTAAGCTTCCTGCTATGGTCATTCCCTGGCAGAAAGTTGCTCCTATCTTCAAAAAGGTGTCTAGTAGAATTGAAGTCTGTGGCTCCCAACTGCTGGTTGCTAGGGTCATTTTCCTTCACTGGGCATATGTGGTACACTTAACATGCCTACCAGCTATCACCATTTCCCTACTAAGCATGTTCAAAAGAGTCTCACTACCCTTCCTAAGATGGATAAAATATCTATCTGTCACTCCACAGATGTAAGCTCAGGTTGCATTTTGAAAACTACAGTACAAGGTAAGAGTGGCGATGGGGAGAGAGGAGGGATTCCTTTACTCCTGTTTGCCTTCCTAGTGACAAATTATTTCATCCTGTTGTTTCCTTAAGGTGAATATGTAGTAATGCCTGGTATGTCAGAAAGGTGATTTGACCTTCTCTCTTTCCTGGACACATGTGAGAGCAATATTATGAGAGGCACAACACAGAAGATAACAAAGGTGACTTAAAATGCACTGGCCCTAGTGCTTCAGCAATAAACCAGTAAAACAGCATCAATTTCCATGGATACAATCCATTCTAGAAAAGATCTTTCTCAACTACAGACCATTAAAAGAGCACCTTTGGACCCAGCTACACCATAATAATTCACTTCATCAAATATAAAGCAAAATAAAACAAGATCGTCAGGATGTACTGGAAGCAGATTTAATGGACTACAGCAATTAAATCAATGGAGCAATAGCAGTTTACACCAGCAGATGATTTGTCTCAGAGCCCTCTTCTGTTCATTATAAACAGTAAAAATCTAGCATGTTTTCATACAGTATTTTCTACAGGAAGATACTTCAAACACTTAAATGTATGTTTTGACCTTGGGGAGGAACTGTATGCAGAATACTGTTAGATTACACTAAATCTGTCTCATTTCCAGAGGAATTTTACCACCATTTTGGTATGCACCCAGATATTTTTGATGTTTCTTTGAACTAATCTTCTGTAGATCCAAGAAACAAGCTTTTCCAGGGAGGGAAACAAATGGCAGAAAGGAAGAAAATTTTGATTTCAGTTGTCTCACATCCCCATGCAGGAAAGTGCAGTTTTAGCCCAAGCATTTTTAATTTTCACAATCTCAAATCAAAGGAGAGACAAGAAGGCTACTTTAGATAAGGAATTATCCAAACCTCTTAAGGAGAAATGGGCATGTCAAGAGAAAGTTGTTCCATCTCATACTAGAAGAATTTTAAAAACTGTCAGAGCAGAGCTTAGTGGTTGAGTGCCTTGGCACAGTGGAACTTTCTAGCACAAGGCACGTTGAGATTTTGTATGAGGGAATTTCTCGGCACGGTGGAGAACCCCGGCATGGAAAGGTTCCCGCCATTCATATGCAAATTCACAAATTATTATTGGCCGGTTGTAAATTATTCCTATGTGGCGACTAGCAATTGGCTCGCTAGCTGTATAAAAGGTTGGAGCAGTTTCCGCCCAAGTTGGAGAACTCCGCGCCCATCTTGGAGTGAACGTGGCGGACTGATCAACCGCTGACGACTCCCCGTCGCCAACCGACCCCGACGTACCCCCGTGTCCTGCATGCTTGTGTTTAGAAAGATATCTTGTCTTATCAGATCTCCTCGGTTAAACTGTAACTGAAGTTTGAAGTTAACTTTCTTCCTATGCTGTACATCTCGACAGTGTAAGTAAAGCCATCTTTGTTTGAACCAGTATGCGTTTGTGCCCCATTCTACTCCAGCAGTCGAAAGTAGCCATCTGTACGTGCCGGGTTTGTGGCCACAACCCAGCCGACCCTTTCCCGGATCCCCCTCAGCCTCCACAAAAGCAAGGATACATAGAAAGATATATTCTTTGATTTGATTTCACAGGTATATGTATTTGTGCATATATACATGCTATGTAAACGCATGCACTATAGGTCACAATATAGAATTATGGTAAACAATAACAGTCTTTGAAAATGAAAGGAACTGAGATTTCAATCTTCTTTTAGAACATTTGTCTTATGGATCCCTAAAAGAAAATTATTTATACTTTTCATGGTAGTGTGAGTCAGGATGTCGCTGTGATGGTACAAGAATTCTGGTAGAAGCAAGGATATTTGAAAATGATCTTTTATTGGACTGCTTCCATGGTTGAAAAAAAGTTAGACAAGCTTTCAGATGCAAGAGATTCTTCAACAGGTCTTGCATTTGAAAACTTATTTAACTTTATTCCAAACACACAGTTGGTCCAATGAAACACACCAACCCCAAAAAATCCTTGCCTCTCATTAAACTTCAAGTGGTCCAAAATTAATCCAGACATGATAGAAAATAGCTTATTTTTAAAACATATTATATGATTTTCTATTTCATGACAACAAATCTAAGGAGAAAGATAATAGAAAAAAGAAATGCTGAGGTAGGCTTATTATTCTTTGGTTTATTTTTGTTCTTACTATGCTTTCCATTGTACCTCAGCTAATCTTTTGGAGGTAATGTAATGGAGTTCTACCCTTTCCAAAAGTACAGCTGCAGAGGAAGTGATTAGTCACACTTGAACATAGCCTAGCTTCAGGGAAGATTAATTATTTTTTCTTTAAGAACATGTCATAAAAACTCTTTAAACACATTTAGGTTCTAAAAGAAGCTGATAATGTATTTTCCTTCTGTGTGAAAGCTCTGGGTGTGATGGACAAAACATCAAAAAGAATGAAAGGAAAAAGGATGAAGAATAGTTTCCCAGTTAAGAAGAGGTTAAGCTATTTAATATCTTGATACTAAACTTATACGAGCTCGAGCATTTTACAAAGAGAAAACCTTTGAAAATTGTTTCAGTGGTAACTTTTTATCTACAATTCATTGCTTTGGTATGATTTTTAGTTTTGTTATCCAGCTACTCATGGGAGGCACCATGAGAAGGCAGTCACTCTGACGCTATGCAAAAGAGAGAACACTATAATTCATATTTCAAACAGTCTTCCTTAAAGGTAAAATTTGAAGACAGTCAGTGCTTCAGCAGGGCATTGGTACCTAGAGATGGTAAAAACACTTACAAGGAAACATTTCCCATTAAAAGAGGCAGTTTCATCAAATTAGAAATGTTTGAAAAGTGCCAGTTTTGAAATGTATGCAACATTTAAAAATGTTGTGATGTTGGAAGACTAAGTTTTGTCCATGACAAAATGTTTCATTTTGACTTTTATACTATATTAAATATTAAATTTGGTATTATATTTTTATTTTATGACACATGCTACACTGTTCAGGTTGCTATTAAATATGCATTATATTGTGATGTTTCCATATCATGAACATTAGCATCAATATTAAAACAATTATTTGACTTTATGGAAACAAAATATGTAGGTGTTTCAGGGCGGTTGTTTTTTCTTTTTTTGTATTGTTGTTCCATGAAAAAACAAGGTTTTTTTGTTCAACAGAATTAAAAAAGTGAATTTTAAATTGCCATAATACCCAGTGGAACATTTCTAATTTAAATGAATTCTATTCAATAGAAGCTTTATCCACTTAGCCACAAACTCTAAAACCGTTTCCTTCCTCTGTTGCTGTTATCATCTCAGGGATACCTATTTGTTTCTACTTATTTCTGAGTCTAAACTTCTTTGATTTTTAAAATACTAAACAAATGCATAATCTTCACCCACACATTTTAAAAGTGAAAAAATATTACTATTTACTGAGGATATTCTTCTGTACACTTGCTATTTAATCAGTTTTGGTTTTTGTTTGTTTTTTCCTTTTCAGATTTCTTCTTAAGGTTGCTGAAAATTCTCCCTTATGAAAAGCTGGAAGCAAAGACCTTTCCATGTGGCCAAATCATGGAGAAAGAAAAAATGAAGCTTGTTAAAAATTGTTGAATGATTTAGGTGAGGATCAGTTACTTGTTTTGCTTTTGCCAAAGTTCGCAGGTTTCTGACTAAAGCCCAGTTTGGGGCATTGAAGCTCTATAATTTGGGATGCATTTGTATAGTATTTCTATTATATTGGAGGAAGTACAATTTTGGAGGGTTTTGAAGGCTTTCTTGTTTTACATGTTAGCCTGATTTAATTGGAAGTTGCCTTGTGTAGAGAACAGCTTGAGTTTAGGTTGGTGCATCTATACATGTGATTAGTAGACATGAATAAATTCCAAAGCGCATTGCTCCATAGTTCTTTGCTCCTGGGTGTGCCATTTAATCGTGCATAGCTTGTGGAGCTCAGTCTGAGCAGCCCCAGTTGGCAGGGAGCCCTGGGGGTCATTCTGCCAGCCTGGGGCTGCTCCAACCAGAATCAACGTACGGTTGAGAGACTGGCTTGGGCATGAGGGTGCTTCACTGTGAGACTAGCCAGCAGGCAACCACTTCACTGAATCATTCTCATGCCCCAGCCAGCCAGGTCAGCATCTACAAGTGTGCTGTGATGCACAAAATAAAAAACAACTGCAGCAGAGTTGTACTTGTGCAAGTGCTATCCTGCTGTGGAATTTATTAATTTCTTGTGCCCTAATAGGGCCACACACGGAGATGCTGAGATGTTTACTGAAAAGCTAATTAGTTATCCTGGCAATAAACATCTCGTGCAGATGCACATAGTATCCATTACTCTTTTGTATTGAAATCTTGCCATTCAGGAAGTAGAATGCTCCTCTCACCATTCATAGTATGACACATCCTTAAAGGGGACTGACAAGGGACTTTCTGGGCTACACAGAGATATATCTTCCATTTGCCAGCAGCATGTAGCAGACCCTGGGACGAGACATTCCCTTCACTGGACTTGAACATACTGCTTTTATGTCACAGCCAGATCCCATTAGCTCCACAGTGAAGCACAAAACAAAGGACAAGAATCTAATTCCAATGATGATCGTGCAGTATAGTAACTCTAAATAATTGGATCACTAACCAGTTATTGCATACTTCTTCACTCATGATCAAATAAGAATAACAATAAAGGACTTAGCTAGTATCGAAAGCATTGAAAGTGCCAGGCTCAGGTCTCCAGGGAAAGAAAACATTTTTAAAATCCTAAAAAATATAATTTTCTGTCACGTTTCCTTCTGTCACATTCCTTCCTTTCCAGTCCTTTATTTTATATTTCCTTATATGTAATTTTTTTTTATTTTAAAGATACTGTGAGCACATCTACATATGCCTATTAATGTGCAGCAATAAGCTCTAGGGCTTATTGCTCCAAAGCTTATTGCTGCCGGGCCTGTGTCTGCACATACACCCAGGATCACAGCACATTGAACCAGGGTGGAACAGCCTCTACTGGCAGGGGCACCCAGGGTTCAGCCTGCCAGCCCAGGGCTACTCCCCCTAGCTCAGTGTGCTGTGGAGGGGCTGGCTGGGGCATGAGGGTGCTTCAGTATGGAGCTAGCCAGCAGGGAGCCCCCACTAAAGCACCCTCATGGCCCAGGCAGCCAGGGCAGTGTTTACACATGTGCTGCTGTGGAGTATTTTACTCCACAGCAAGATAGTACTTGTAGTTACTAGTACCATCCTGTTGTGGAGTAAATTAGTTTACTCCAGCCTAATAGGGATGAACATGTAGATGCTGAGACATTTACAGCACATATAATTAGTCTACTGTGCAATAAATGTCACATGTAGAAGTTTCTTATCCTGTTTTGAGAAGAATTAATAACTACAATTTCTAAAATAGCTACATAAATTTAAAATAACAACTAGAAAAAATAATATGAAATAAATTAAAAGAAAGATTTGAGAAATCTTGATTTTAAATTGTGCACCCAACCTTTGAAATTCAATGCACATGCTTTATGAGTAATTAATATTTGTAATGAATATCAAAAACAGCACTATAGTTATGGTAAGGCTGGCATTTAAACTGAAATGCTTATGTAGAGATTTTTCTTTTTTTTTTCTGGTGAGTGAATTACAAACCTGTTCAGAGGACAAGTGCAATACCTTATACCATGTAATGAATTTTCATTAAAAAGTGCATAGCCCTTTTTTCAGTCCATTACACATGGGTCAGTGTCAACTAATAAAGACATATGATTGCTTATCATTAAACTCCCTAAATTGTACAGTAGCTTTACAGATAAATACATGTGACTGATGTCACAACCCAATTAAGTAAGTGCCCATGTCACAAGCAAGAGATACCATTTAAAGCATTTTCCTTTTACACTCAGTTAACTAAGGGTTAACAGAAATTCTTGCCAGTAACCGCCTTTTCGCTGTGCATGCCAACAAGAGATTTATTGCTGCGCCACTAACAAAAATGAAACTTAGCTTTCTGTGCTTTATATAAATCATTATAATTGGTCAAAGTAAAACAGGGAGTAGCCCTAAAATAAAACCCTAGTGAAAACCGCTATATAATTGGCGATTCTAATTAAATTTATGACATGGCGAAAAGCAATTGGCTATTATACAAATAAAACCCACATACACTTCCGCAAAGGAGAAGAAGAAGGGGGACCTCCGTACGCACCTTGGAGACCTCTGATCACACGTATCAGAGTAACTGGCAATTTGATCACTTGTCAGTCCCCCCCCACCCCCCGTCTCGACCCAATCTCAGACGTAAATCAAACGACTGCCAGCCCGACCATTTCTGCCCGAACATTTCCGAATACTTATGCAGACCGACCTACGAACTCTTAAGCTGTAACTAACCAAGTACCTCTGACCTCCGTTGTTCACCACCTTGACGGCGTGAGTAAATAATCTTACTTTGCAACCGATAAGTGTCCGCCTAATTAATTCCACTCCAAGCATCACAAGTACCCGCCTGATGGCCTTCTAAGGCCCCGGACCCCCCCCCCCCCGCTGCAGTGCACGGCAGTGACATGGCATCACGAACAGGATCAAGGGGAAATGTGATAAAGGTGGAATTAATTAAGAACTGCCCCTGGTGTAGTGGGGGGCGCCGCATAGATAACGCGGATGAATTATGGGCCCACATTGCTTATCACCAAGCGAGCGGAGCGGAGACAGGGTGCGTCAGCGGCTACTTCTCGCTGAGAGAAGAGGAGGGAGTCGGAAAGGAGTGGAGAAGCTCCGAGTGGGACAAAGGGAAGATGATTAACGTAATGTCACTCGTACTGTGTGAAAATGCAAACTTAAAAACCCAGTTAGCTACGGTCAGCAAAGCTGCTGCGGAGATGGCAGCGTGCCAAAACCCTCCGTCGCCACCAGAAAATGGCACCAAGAAAAATATGAGCTGCTCGGAGGACCCAGAAAAGAAGGGCAGAGCCACAAAAGAACAGGCGGGACTCCACCCAGCAAGCCTGCCCCCTGAGATGACATCGTTCCCAACGGCCCCACCTCCGTACCACAGGGTGGGGACAATGAGCAAGAATCTGATCCTCCCACCAGACACAGTAACAACTACAGCTGCCGCTCACCCTGTAACAATAACCAAGCAAGTAACCAACCCAGAGGGTGCAACCACCACCACCACCCTTGACGTCATCGAAGCATGCATGGAGATTTATGGAGGAGAGGACACCATCACCCTTCTCCTCCTCCTCAACCTGCTCGTTACTCAGCCAACAGGAAATCTTTTAAGTCAACTTCCACGATTGCAAGCCCTTGTGAAGTCAGTAGCTGCAAACCCAGCCGGCATATCAAGCCACCTTACTGCATATCCAGTTGAATACCAAGGGCCAAGACATTCCCAATTCAACTCATGAAAGGAATCAAGACTGCCACCCCAGTGGACGCCGGAGGAAAGAGCCATGTTTGGGTTCCTCCTAAACCACTTCACACTTACCAAACAACGGCTACATGTCCTAGGAGATGCGGGACAATGACAACTGGCACATATACTAGGCTACCAACCTTGACCGATACCGCCAACCGGTCTGGGCCCTGGAGGCACCCATGCCTAGCAGCGCACTCCGGATAACACTGCAGCCTGCCCCAACAAGCAACTACTCGAAGGGGGCATCTATGAACTATTCCAACCACTACGACATTACGCTCGTAGATGTAGAAAAGACAATTTTATTGTTTTTTAGTTTTCTTTGTTTGTCTGTTTGTTTGTTTTGTCCCCTTACAGGCCCAGTGGTGATGAAGTGGCAATCTGTGACTGCCCGATTGCGAGAATCACCGAGCACCAACCTGCAATGCACCCGGTTCGATGCCACAATGGCCGCCTACTCATATGTCGCAAGCAGGGCCGTTGCTCTATTCCTGCTGTTACCAACAGGTTCCTTGGCGAACGGAGCTGACTTCAAAACCTCCAACTCGGTCCTGAACCTTTTGTCATTTTAGGCCAAAGACATAACTAACGACTCATTTTATGGTTTTTCTTTTCCTGTTAATGATCTTGTACATACTTGTTATGTTTTTATTTTTTTTTAACCCTGTTTGAGACTTTACACAGTGAAGCCAAGTCATAATGTTTTGAGTGGAAAGCTCTGAATTATTGAGAGAGAACAGCATTGGTAGTCTGAAGGTTTGGGGGATGTCGCAGAAAGATCGAGTGTGGACAGAAGCATTGATTAAGGAAACGTGAGGAAAGAGATGAGGGAGATGATGATGGAAGGGGGCAAGTAGTCAAGGTTCTAAAGGAACCTGTACATTAAAAGAAGAGAAAAAGGAACGATTTGGGAAGAGAGGTGACAGTAAAAAAAAATGAAGAAAGGCCGCTAATGACGGTACGGAAAATTGGTGTTTTCAGAGCTACAATTTAACTCAAGTATAATAAGCCACAATTATAAAAACCCTCCGTACAGCGTGCATTAATCTGATACCGCACTCTCAGTTACCTTAAAAAATCGAATTAGAGAAGATTGCATAAAATCAAGGATAACAGTTGACTGTGTTTAAGTTAATTCATGTGTCGGCGTCTTTGATTATCTTGTGTTTACCATTGATCATAATAGCCATTGTTGTATTTGTGTGTTTTAGTTGTTAGATTTTACGGTATCTCAAAACAAAGTTAACCACGCTTTCTGCTTTTGTATACACCCGCTTGCCAAACTCTAACAATGATGAACCAAACGGTCCATATAGGTACATGATGTAACTTGCTGTGCCATGGGCAAGGGTGCATGTCACAACCCAATTAAGTAAGTGCCCATGCCACAAGCAAGAGATACCATTTAAAGCATTTTCCTTTTACACTCAGTTAACTAAGGGTTAACAGAAATTCTTGCCAGTAACCGCCTTTTCGCTGTACATGCCAACAAGAGATTTATTGCTGTGCCACTAACAAAAATGAAACTTAGCCTTCTGTGCTTTATATAAATCATTATAATTGGTCAAAGTAAAACAGGGAGTAGCCCTAAAATAACACCCTAGCGAAAACCGCTATATAATTAGCGAGTCTAATTAAATTTATGACGTGGCAAAAACCAATTGGCTATTACACAAATAAAACCCATTTTTCACTTCCGTGAAGTCGGGGACCTCCGCACACACCTTGGAGACCTCTGAACGTACGTGTCAGAGTAACTGACAGTTTAATCAATTGTCAGTTCCCCCGTCTTCGATCCAAATTAAGACGTAAATCAACGACTGCCGGCCCGACCATTTCTGCCCGACCATTTCCGAACACTTATGCAGACCGACCTACGAACCCTAAGCTGTAACTAACCAAGTACCTCTGACCTCCGTTATTCACCACCTTGACGGCGTGAGTAAACAATCTTGCTTTACAACCGATAAGTGTCCGCCTAATTAATTCCACTCCAAGCATCACAAGTACCCACCTGACGGCCTTCTAAGGCCCCGGATCCCCCCCCCCCCCTGCAGTGCACGGCAGCGACAACTGATAGCAATATTAACATTAGATACTGGTACATTCAAGCCACAATATTTAAGCATTGATCGATTTTTCTACTAATTTTGGTACTGTATGGATCTGGGATCACAATTCCTATGCACTATTACAAGCCAAGGCTCTAAATACCACAATCCACAGAGTTCACAGCTTCTTGATCACAGTGTTTCTTTGAATTATGACCCTGACTTCCAGTTCTTGCTCAGTCAAAATCTATAAGTTTAACCCTTTTATAGCTTCTGTTCAAACCAGCCAGAACTTCTGACAACTTTTAATCCAGTTCAACAGCATTGCAGACAGGGTTAAAGCTACACCTTTTGGCTGGGCAGCAGACTCCACCCCTCTTCCATGTGGACTAAAGGAAGCCAACCCCTGGCAGACATTCCAACATCCCATAACTCCATTCCAACATGGAAATCAGTTTACTCATTTAAAATAGACACCTTAATTTTGCTGTTTTTAGGAGGGAAAGGTACATATGGTATATGAGTAAATGTGGCACTTTGGTTAATGTTTTATGACTTTTCAGATTATTATATCATCAAGACATTGGAAAGTTAGTACAGTGATACCTGTATCATTCCATTTAGGTGTTTTGGAAGAGAGGTAAAAAATCATTCTGTAACTCTAAGATCACAAAAGCCCTGGCCCCACCCCCCAACATATCTGAACAACCCATTTTAGGTATGCATGCATATTTGTTTTACTCTGCATTATTGAAGACGCTTCAGTTTCCTCCTTGTGCAAATGAAGGCAATATCCCCAGTTGTTTTAAATGTACAAATTCTATTGATTTCTGGGAACTATATCTGAAGATCTGTGCTATAAAGTTTAACCATCAGCTCCAAACAATGTTGTTTCTAATTTTTAATTTTTGATCAATTCTAGTCCTAGGATGTTGCAAGACCTATTTCCTTCTGTTTTGCAATACTACACCAAAGCCCTGCTGTAAAAAGTTCTTCTATGCATATCTGCCATGAACAGCAATGACACATGTGAAAAAGGGACTTCAGACATTCTATTTCTTTCCTCTGTTCCATGCAAAATTGACACTATTGTTATAAAAGGCAAACCACCTCTTCATCATCATCGGCAATCACTCAATTCAAGTAGGTTCTCTACCATGACTCATTGATGGATCTTGATGTGATCATGAGCCCAATCCTTGAGCCACAGATCTGCCCACAGAAGTTACAGGTCTTACCACAGGGGAGAGAAGACTGTAGGCTGGCATTCCTCTCGTTGTTCTTCTTCTGCTCTCTCTTCTCTGCTTTGAAGGCAAGATGCTTTACCTCAAAATGGGCTGCTGCTTGGTTTAGGTTGTGTCAATATTGGAATCTGTTAACAGCCAACTCCTCCTACCTCTTGATGTCAGCATCCATTTTCTTGAGGCACACCCATGATGTGTCTTTTTAGCATTTCCTCTGGCTACTGTGAGATCTCAGGCTTTAACTAAGCTGGGAGTAGAGCACTTGTTTGGGGAGTCAAGAGTCAGGCATCCACAATCCGTGTCTAGTCCAGTGAAGTTGGTGCTTGGGCATGACCAACTCAATGATGGTAATATTGTTTTCAACAAGGATTCATAGATTCATAGATTCATAGATGTTAGGGTCGGAAGGGACCTCAATAGATCATCGAGTCCGACCCCCTGCATAAGCAGGAAAGAGTGCTGGGTCTAGATGACCCCAGCTAGATACTCATCTAACCTCCTCTTGAAGACCCCCAGGGTAGGAGAGAGCACCACCTCCCTTAGGAGCCCGTTCCAGACCTTGGCCACTCGAACTGTGAAGAAGTTCTTCCTAATGTCCAATCTAAATCTGCTCTCTCCTAGCTTGTGCCCATTGTTTCTTGTAACCCCCGGGGGCGCCTTGGTGAATAAATACTCACCAATTCCCTTCTGTGCCCCCGTGATGAACTTAAAGGCAGCCACAAGGTCGCCTCTCAACCTTCTCTTGCGGAGGCTGAAAAGGTCCAGTTTCTCTAGTCTCTCCTCGTAGGGCTTGGTCTGCAGGCCCTTGACCATACGAGTTGCCCTTCTCTGGACCCTCTCTAGGTTATCCGCATCCTTCTTGAAGTGTGGCGCCCAGAATTGCATGCAGTACTCCAACTGCGGTCTGACCAGCGCCCGATAGAGGGGAAGTATCACCTCCTTGGACCTATTCGTCATGCATCTGCTGATGCACGATAAAGTGCCATTGGCTTTTTTGATGGCTTCGTCACACTGCTGGCTCATGTTCATCTTGGAGTCCACTAGGACTCCAAGATCCCTTTCCACCTCTGTGCCACCCAGCAGGTCATTCCCTAGGCTGTAGGTGTGCTGGACATTTTTCCTCCCTAGGTGCAGCACTTTGCATTTCTCCTTGTTGAACTGCATCCTGTTGTTTTCTGCCCACTTGTCCAACCTATCCAGGTCTGCCTGCAGCTGTTCCCTGCCCTCTGGCGTGTCCACCTCTCCCCATAGCTTTGTGTCATCTGCAAACTTGGACAGAGTACATTTGACTCCCTCATCCAAGTCGCTGATGAAGACATTAAAGAGTATCGGTCCAAGGACCAAGCCCTGCGGGACCCCACTGCCCACACCCTTCCAGGTCGAGACCGACCCATCCACCACGACTCTCTGGGTGCGGCCCTCTAGCCAATTCGCCACCCACCGGACTGTGTAGTCATCCACGTCACAGCCTCTTAACTTCTTCACCAGTATGGGGTGGGATACCGTATTGAAGGCCTTCCTAAAGTCTAAGTATACGACATCCACCCCTCCTCCTGTGTCCAGGCGTTTCGTAACCTGGTCATAGAAAGAGACGAGATTGGTCAGGCACGATCTGCCCGCCACAAACCCATGCTGGTTTCCCCTCAGCATAATTTGCCCTGCTGGGCTCTCACAAATGTGAGCCTTGATAATTTTTTCAAAGACTTTACCAAGGATGGAGGTGAGACTGACTGGCCTATAGTTGCCCGGGTCCTCCTTCCTCCCCTTTTTGAAAATGGGGACCACGTTAGCCCTTTTCCAGTCCTCCAGGACTTGGCCCGTACGCCACGAGCATTGGAATATTCCCGCCAGTGGCTCTGCAATGATGTCAGCCAGTGCCTTCAGCACCCTCAGATGGAGCTCATCCGGGCCTGCCAACTTAAAGGCATCCAGTTCCTTCAAGTGACTCTGCACCATCTCAGGGTCTACGCACAGCAGTCTGGCGCCTTGCTGCTGCCTCTCTACAACCCCAGTGAGAGACTTGTCATGTCCCTCACTTAGGAACACTGAGGCAAAGAACTTGTTGAGGAGTTCAGCCTTGTCCCTCCTGTCTGTCACCAATTGTTTCTGCCCATTTAGCAGGGGTCCTATTCCTCCCTGGGCCTTCCTTTTACTCCCAATATATCTAAAAAACAATTTCTTGTTGTCTTTTACTTGGGTTGCCATCCTCAGCTCCATGGTAGCTTTGACCCGTCTAACTGCCTCCCTACAAGCACGAGCAGAGGAGGTATATTCATCTTTAGTGATCTCACCCTGTTTCCACTTTTTATGTGCTCCCCTTTTGGCCCTTAGGCTGCCCTGGATTTCTCTGGTCAGCCATGGAAGCCTCCTGGCCCCTTTCCCTCTTTTGCCTTGCTCGGGGATCGTCTTGCTTTGTGCCCGAAGGATTGTTTCCTTAAGGCACAGCCACCCTTCTTGGACTCCCATCCCTTCAAAACTCCTACTCTGCAGTGCGTCCTTGACTAATCACCTGAGTTCATTGAGATCAGCTTTCCTAAAGTCTAGCACTTTCACCCTACTAGTTACCTTACCCACTGAACGTCTTATGTTGAATTCTATTATTAGGTGATCACTGTCTCCCAAATGGCTACCGATCTGGAGGTCCCCTACCATGTCATCCCCTGTTGCCAATACCAGATCCAGTATGGCATTCCCCCTAGTGGGACCATGTACCTCCTGTGTCAGGTGGAGGTCCTGTACACAGGTTAGAAACCTGCGTGAGCGGTGGGACTTTGCTGTCTGCGTCTCCCAGCAGATGTCCGGGTAGTTTAGGTCCCCCATGTCTACCGCCTCTTTAGCTTTTATGGTCTCCGAGAGTTGCCTCAGGAGCCCCGTATCTATTTCTTCCCCTTGGTATGGGGGTCTGTAGCAGACCCCTACCACCAAATTCCTTTCTCCTTGCCCCCCATGTAGCCTAACCCACAATCCTTCTACTTCCTCAACCTTGGATTCTGTCTTGATGAGGGTTGATGTATATTGCTCACTGACATAAAGTGCAACCCCCCCCCCTTTCTTCCCCGACCTGTCCTTCCTGTACAATCTATAGCCCTCAATATGTACCGCCCAGTCGTGGGATGAATCCCAACAGGTTTCTGTTAGCCCCACTAAGTCATAGGTGTTTAGTGCAAGCAGGAGCGCTAGTTCATCCTGCTTGTTCCCCATGCTCCTAGCATTAGTATATAGGCACTTGAGCCCTGCGACTGGTGCCTTTGCTGCCCCCCGCTCTGAGTCCCAAGGGGCCCATTGTTTCTTACCTTCTTGCTTCTTACCTGTTCTGTAGTGCTGGTCTCCCCATGGCTTTCAGGTTTCCAATGCTCTCTTTCTTCAAGCTGGTCTGTCCTTGTGGGTGCCACATGGTTTGGTGGTCCACAGCTTCCCCTGCCCTCGTACTCCCCTCCCCCAGACGAGCCTAGTTTAAAGCCCGCCGGAGGAGATCCGCCAACCTAGAAGAAAACACACTCTTACCTTTGGGGGATAAATGCTGATGATGCTGTCTGTGTGGTGATCTTCCCATTTGATTCAGAGGATTTTCAAGAAGCCTCATTGGTGATACCTCTCCAGGTTCTTGAGATGATGACATGGAATGAGCCACATATGACATTCATGGAGGAGAGTGGGGATTATGACTGCATTATAGATCTGGATCTTGGTGTCTTTCTGGAGATCATGGTCAATAAAACATGCCAAAGCAGTTTCCCAAAGGAAGCACTTGTGCACCAGATCTCCCCATCAATGTCCACTCTGAGAGGAGTAACTAATGAGATAGGATAAATGCTCAAATTCTTTCTGGGTCTTTATGGTTATTTGGGGAGGGAGGTCACATTTATGGCCCAGTGAAGGATGATAGAGCATTTTAATCTTCTTGAAGTTAAGAAGGAGGATCAAAGTTCGGTAGGCTTCTGAGAAGAGATCCATTGTGGTCTGGAAGTTTTCTTCAGCATGCACAAGGAGGGTGCAGTTATCAGCATAATGAAGGCCAAAGATACTTGTTTTGAATACTTGGGTTTTCAAGCAAAAAAGTCCTAGATTGAAGAGCCCTCCATATTTTTGATATCCATATATCAATTCTGGGAGGAAGGCAGTCCTTAACAACAGCCAGGATGACTGCCAAAAATATGGAGAATGGAGTTGAGACAATGACACATCTTTCCTTGACCCCATTTTGGATGACAAATGGATCATTTTCCTACATGCTACAAGAATGAGTCACAGTCATCTGGTCAAGGAGAAACCTCAGAGCCTTGATATACTTTTTCACGACATCCAAACCTGGCCAGTACTTTCCACAAGGCTTTGTGACTGATGGAGTCAAAGGCCTTAGTAAGGTCAGTTAAGCCCATGTACAGGTCCTGATGCTATTCACAATACTCTTTTTGGACTTAGCAGGCAACCAAGATCATGTCAGTTGTCCCTTGGGATGGTCTTAAACCGTACTGAGAATCCAGCAGTACCACCTCAGCAAAAGGTCTAAGATGGTTTGAAAGGATATAGCAAGGATTTTCTCCAGTGTTAAAAGGAAGGCAATACCTTGATAATTCTCAAACACAAACTTATACCTTTTCTTGAAGATAGTTACAATGTTGATATTTATTTAGGTCCCCTGTATTGTTCCAAAACTAAAGAATAAATTTATGGAATCTCAGTATTAGTTTTTCACTGCCATACTTGTAGATTCAGCAGCTTTGCCATCCAGTCCAGTAGCCTTATTGTTCTTGGTTTCCTTGATGGCACCAAACTTCTGCTAGGATAGGAGGATTGACAACAGATCTCCTTTCAAGGTATTCAGGGATGGACTTGATGGTAATATCTGTCACAGTCAACTCATAGTTCAGGAGTACCTCAAAGTGCTTTTTCCACATAGCTTCAAAAGATTGTCTTTGAGGAGTGTCAAGCTATTCTGTGATTGAAGGAAAGTGGGACCATGGGAAGTTGTTGCCAGGTAAAATCTGTGCATGTCATTTTTGACAGCATAGAACTCATTCTCCTTGGCTTTGTCCTGCCACCACTGATTTTTGATTTCCTGAATCCTCTTTTGAGCCTCAGCTTTGAAGAGTTGTGTAACAGGGTGCACTTCCAGGGATGGTCATGTTTCCCCCTGATGTCTGTGTGGCACCTGTCTACCCATTTCAGCCTCTTATCTGGAACCTCTCTCCCACTTACCATGCCTTGATGTTATAGTTTGTATGATGTTTAGGAGGCTGCCTCTAGGTGACTAGAGTCTAGCTAAGGGTGTCTGGCCTCCCCTCCTCCTTCCCTGACTAGTGACCCACCTGGGTAGTGAGAAGCAGCCCTTATTTCCCTTGCTTTCTCCCTCTATCTTTGACTGGGGCTCCAACCCTGTTGGGTTCCAGCCTGTCTAACTTCAGTCAGGGTGTCTCTGGGACTCTGTCTGGTGGAGGCTGTTGCCTACTTCTCTCTCCAAGATTACCACAGAATATTAGGAAAGGGTTAACCATAACAGCAATAACAAAACACAGGGGAAAATGTGCTTGGTGCTGAACACTGCTCTACGGCTGCCTCAGTTCACCAGGTATTACCAAGAAATGAACAGAATAAACAAAAGAAAAGCAAACCCCTTTCAGGTCAACATAAACGTTCTGCAGTGTGCATCCACTCCCTTAGATCCCTCCCCAACATAAGCAGCCCGCAATCATCTGGGCGTACTCGCTCTTCAGGAATCCTCCTGTGTTAACACACACAGTCCTCAATTTTCTGTGTGTGCTCAATCCCCCAGGATTGTTCCTCAATTAATATAAAAAGTCCACAGTGTTTCCCATGCACTCACTCACACCCTTTCCCTCATCAGAGGCTCCTCCTCTTGGGCTACAGTACATCTTACTGGGCTTGCAGTCATCATGTCTCCCTGGATGGCTCACTTTCTCTTTCTCAAACATGCTGCAGAAGCTGGTATTCTAAGCGGAGTTGAGCCCAGGGGCCCAGGGCAGAAGCTGCTCCTGAATCAGTTGGATGGGACCTCAGCTGACTCTGCAGGTGCAACTGGCTGCCCACCCAGGTCAGCTTGAGAAAAAAAGAGAGCCTGGATATTTTGGTTTAGTCACTTTTACCTGCAGCATCCTGCAGGGCAGCGGTTAACAGAACAGTCACAATATTTGCTCCCTGCTTCAGCACTTGCCTGTGTTTCCCCTGGAAAAAATACCATATTTTGCTGTAAAATGTATAAACATTCATTGGTGTAGGATGGGTATACCAGGTCTGCTCCCCCCTCCTCCTGGCCCTGCAAGTGAGTGCTCTAAGTAACAGACTACATTCCTATTCATGTACTCCTTTTGGCCTAATGAATTTATTAAGCCATGTGAGGTAGAAAAGCTTCACAGGAAAGATTAAGACCTTTCCGTCTCTGCTCCACCATCCAAAAAGTAACTTACTGCCAGCTGATTAAAGAACTCTTGCTAGGGAGACAAATGTGAACATTTCTAATTCTGCATTCAGAATCCATACCTGAGTTTTAGATCTGGCTCTAAGAATGCATTGTTTATTTTTGGAAGAAAGACAGTGTTTCATGTCATCATTTTTCTCCAGAATATTATGTTGTACAGAGTAATACAATGTGACACACCTACATGACAAAATGCTAACTACTTGCCAAAATGCATGCAACAAAAATCTGTTTACAGTTCAGGGAAGCTGCTATCACTTCATACATTCAAACTGTGGATACCATGGGACTTTTATTGGCATACAAATTTTTTTCACCTGTTCTTAGAAGAGATACAGATGAGAACAGTAGGAGGTTGGCTCTGTAATGCTGAGCAGAAGGTATTTACCTTAGAACTGTGCAAGTAACAAACTACTATCATGAGTGAACAGCTAAGGCAGAACTTAAAATACCTACTTGTACAGTAATACATTTCTGTTAAAGAAGGCTTTTATTTTAGCCTAGTGTATGCTCCTTTTTCTCCTAATACTGTCACATATACATGATGTAGCTTTGCGTTTTTACTCAATATTTTCTCAACTTGACAAATGATACAGTGCAATGTGCACAGTTTACTGCCACTCAATTAACATAAGGGTATACAAACGAATCGGAATATGTGAATTGTGGGTACATTTGAAGCAGAATTTCAGTCAGAGTATTTCCTAAATATACAAAACTTTTACCTTGAGATACAGAAATTTAACTTCCATTGAGGAAACTGTGGGTTTAACAACAGATGTAATAATGGATCTTGGGACAGAATTTTAATAGTTAATCAGTCATGTGGATGTAGAATATCATATGTGTCTTGTGTCTGTGTAGCCTATGTTATAACACAAAAAGTCAATTCTGTGTAAAAACATGTATTTGGTTTGTGTGAAAATGTGAAAACTAAAATCAAGTACAAGGAACTGGGCTCAGATTAAAGGAAAGGAAAGGAAGGATGCACACTAACTCCTTTGCAGTCAGAATTAATGTGCCCTTTCTCTAATGTGCAATTATGCAAAGTCCTGCCTACATATTTATGCTTTACTAGTCTACACAGCCACAGTATTGAAGCAAACCTAAGTCTCCTAGTTCTTGCTAGGATGCTTTGTGCAAGTTTCCTAACACTAGGCTATTGGGGAAAAGGCAAGTAATTCAATAGGGCCCTGACCTGGCTTGAGTAGACTTAGGCAGGAGTTTAGGATTGTGAAACACAAATTAGCAAAAACAGTTAACACAGTCCACTGGAAACTCAACACAGCTTCAGATTTGGAGCAGGCTACCACTCACATTCCTTTCCAACACTTGTACTTTTCCTATGACTGACTTGCATCCTCTTGCATATAAGGTTGGCTCTTGCAAATCCTCACCAAAAAGTGCTAAGTGGTCTCCACTCAAGGTTTGGAGGGCCAGGATATATGGACCTTTGTACTTGCCACAAAATTGGCCTTTACAGTACCTTAAGCATCCTTTTGCACCACTTTAATGGTGTGGCTGTTTACACTGTTGGTGGCATATTGTGAGTTTCATAGACTCATAGATTCATAGATTGTAAGGCCGAAAGAGACCTTGGAAGATCATCGGGTCCAGCCCCCTGCACCAAGCAGGAAAGATAACTGGGGGTCAGGTGACCCCAGCAAGGTGACTATCTAGTCTCCTCTTGAAGATTTCCAGGGTAGGTGATTGCACCACCTCTGGAGCTTATTCCACTGTCTAGACACTCTGATTGTGAAGAAGTTTTTTTCTAATGTTGAGCCTGAATCGATCTTCCAGGAGTTTGTGGCCATTACTCCTGGTTTTTCCCTTGGGTGTCCTGGTGAACAGTTGCTCACTGACCCCTTAATGTACTACCCTAGTGTAGCAGTAAGCTGCTAGCAGGTCCCCTCTCAGCTTTTTTTCCTCAGGTTGAAGAGTCCCAGAACCCTCAGCCTTTACTCTGATCATACAGGTGGCTCTTCTTTGGACTCTCTCAAGCTTGTCCGTGTCCTCATTAAGGTGCGATGCCCAGAACTGGATGCAGCACTCCAGCTGTGGTCTCACCAGTGCAGAGTAGAGCAAAAGAGTCACCTCCTTGGCTTTGCTGGAGATGCATCGATTGATGCATGCCAGAGAATTATTTGCCCTACTGGCTACAGCGTTGCACTGCCAGCTCATATTCATACTGTGGTCTATGACTTTGGGATGCAGCAAAATAAACATGTCCAAGGTGTTTTAGTTTGCTACCTTACAGTCATGGAGGGAAGCACCAGGTCCTGTGAAGCTCAGGGGCTGTGCAAGCAGCCCATGAAGACAGCCCAGCCACAGCCTGTATCAGGCAGGCTCCACTGAAGGGGGGAAAAAAAACAGTGAGCCTGATCTTTTTTTTATTTTTTTTCCCCTGGAGCCTGCCTCCCTAGCTGAGCTGCATGGGGGCATGGTGCTTCCCCCCATGGCTGGGGGCGTGGAGCTTCCCTCCATGGCTCTGATGCCTCCTGGGACCCCCCAGGCTGGATGCCTGTAGGTGGGTGCCGCTGGGGCAGGAGGGCACTGCTGCCACCACAGAGGAAAGCACCACCTCTCTGCCCCACTCAGGAACTGCTTGGCCTGCTGACAGCTCATCCTCCCCTTCCTCCCCAGCCCCCCCTCCCCCTCCCCCACTGGAGAACCATGCAAGGATCGGGCCCAACCCTTGTGTATACACCATAAGGGTTTGCTTTGCCCTAAATTGAAGCCATGTTTTTAAACACCCACCACTTCAAATTAGGGAGAATTAAACCTAAGTAAACCCCACAGGCCTATGGCTCTTAGTATTTTGTCTAAGGGTGTCCATACCTAAAATTAGATGCAACAATGCATAGCATTATCCCAATTAGAAAAGGTAAACTTAAACTCTACTTTTGACATTTTGGCCTGTAGTTTTACTTCCGGTGTTGAATTTAAAAGAGATATCAGTTATAGAAGGGCACTATACCATTAATATATAACTTCTCATACCAATTTTCATTTTACAGTGGTTGCCATTAAATAGTCAATATTCACTGAAAGGTACTACAGAGGAATATCATAAATATAGTATTCTATACATCATATATGGCACCTCAGATATCCTCTTAGGTAACTATCAGTAAATATTAACTATTTAGTGGAGACCCTGTATTTTAGAAATATTTAATGTGCCACAATTTTGGATTGTATAGAAATCTTTTCTTTGTGTTATTTTCTCCTGTTTGTGTGACCAGGCCTACACTAATAAAAACACAACAACCAAAAAGGACCTACCTTATAATCCTTGGGAAAAATCCGAAAATTCCAGAAAAAGCCAAAAAGTCCTGAGACATTATTTTAACATCCTTAGATCATGCTTATACAAGGTTTTTCACTGTTTAATGATATACATCATAAAAACCAAATTTCTAAAACTTTCCTAATCATCCCCTTTGAGTGTCCTTAAACATAAAGCAAATTCATCTTGGAGATGTAGTTGATTATTTTGAATCCAATAAGTTAACTTACTCCTGAGATTGCTTTAAGGCTCATAGAATTTTAACTCCCTCATTACTAAAACATACATTTTTTTTTCTAACAGAATTTTTGCTATATTCTGTAAATTTATACTTGTGGTTCTTTTCTCTATTAATATTGTACCATTATTTTTGGTCTGAATAGATAGAGAAATATATTAGAAATTCATCTCTGGATTTCATCAGGAATCATCAAATGCTTAAATATAAAATCTATGATTAGAGGAAATTTATTACTCTTGTAATCAATGTCAATAGCTGCTGTAAACAGCTGAAGAAACACTTCCAAAATAATTTGTTGAATAAATATAGCTCTTTTTTTTTTTAATTTTCCTGTTGCCAGACAACAGTTTTCAAAATATGTTTGCCATGGTCAAACAAATGCTTTGTGTGGGAAATAAACAGAAATGAGCCTGTGCCTTGCTTGTTAAGTATTGAATTTAGGTTTTCAATATTCATGATTTGATATTCCAAATGTATAACTGATCACCTCTTTCCACCTGAAATGAATGTAATTAAATGAACCTCGGTTACATGCTTGACATTTCATATGAATAAACCCTTGTTTTTACAAATACTTGCAACTGGGAATAAAAAGGGTTGCAATACAGTCAAAAGGAAAATCAGTTTAGGTGACATCACACTGTATGGAGAACTAAAGAGGCCACATAATGGTACAAGGCATGGCTGCAGTTGGAGGTTCTCCAGGCCATTGAATAAGATATTTTCTGCAGTAGGATGCAGAAGCTGTATAAATGTATCCCTAATTCCATTTTCTCCCCTGTTATAATGAATGTACTAGGTTCAGTATATTCATCTTCTTTCACTAAAGCGTTAGGGATCAGCAGGAAGTAGAAGAGTCAAGCATCTAAAAGAATGGTGTCTGAGTAGCATGGGAATGATATGTCATTTGGAGGAAGAAGAGAATGGTTAGTGGGTCCTACAGAGTTCTACAGCTGTGGTCTCTGACCTTTGTTGTCCTATAGACAACAACACTGAGCAGGTAACACGCTGCACACAATATCATACTTTGTTTTTCCATATAAACCTCATTTTTAACCTTTTATTTTTCTGAAACTTTGAACAACTTAAGAGAGTTTTGGTATGAGACATGGTCCGGGGAACTGCTCTACAGCCTATAGCAATTAACAGGGATGCCACGACACCCTGGAGAGCTTTCTAGGGTATTGTAACATGGGTCACTGCTGCAGTGGCCAGGTAGAATTGTCCTGCATCTAATGCATAGCCATATCAGAAAGGTCTGTGGCACAAGCACATACACTTACCTACATTAGCATAAAGCTAAAACAGGCAGGAGCACCTGCTCCTGCCACAACTCATCCTGGGATGATCCCCCATGCTCCTGCCAGAAACAGAGGCACTGTTCCACATGCCTCTGTTTCTGAGGTGAGCACTGGAAGGCTGGACAGGGAAAGGTTGCAGCAAAAGCAGATGCTCCTGTCCACTTTAGGGTTATCTGACTGTGCACAAGGCATGATGGCAGTTCCACCTGATCATAATGGCAGAAACAGTAACACCAGTATCCTGGCTGAGAACCACTGTGGCACTCATGTAAGCTGAGGTAGCACATCACCACCAGGGTCCTGCCAAATTAAAAAAAAAAAAAAGTTTTTGGGGTGTGCCATTACCTAAAAAGAATTCAGAACCACTGGCCTATAGGGAGTATGCAGAGCATTTTAGAAGCAACAGACACATCACAGCAGTGAAACAAACCCATAAAAGGTAATATCTGCACCATTCTTCATCCCATTCTTCCTCTCCTTCCCAAATTCTTATGAAAATAGGAACTCCCTAGCTATATATGGAATGTAATTTATTTCAAGTTCCCATGGAACATACAAAATATATCAAACATACATTATGAGCAGGTCACAAAATGCTTGGATGAAGGAATACAGGTAGATGTTATTTACTTAGATTTTAAAAAGGCCTTTGACACAGTGCCACACCCAATTCTTATAAATAAACTAAACAGTTGCAATATAGATTATTACACAGTCCGGTGGGTAGAAAATTGTCTTATGGGACACACCCAGAGAGTGGTGGTGGATGGGTCAGTTTCTACCTGGAGAAATGTAGGCAGCGGAGTCCCCCAAGGCTCTGTCCTGGGACCAGTGCTGTTCAATAACTTCATTAGTGACTTAGATGAGGGGGTAGAAAGCACCCTGTCCAAATTTGCAGATGACACCAAACTATGGGGGAAGGTACACATACTAGATGGCAAGGAGTGAATCCAGGCTGATTTGGACAGGCTGGGGAAATAGGCCGAACAGAATAGGATACAGTTTAACAAGGATAAATGTCATGTGTTGCACCTGGGGAGGAAAAATCATCAACACTCCTATAGCCTGGGAGGTACCATTCTAAGTAGCAAAACTGTGGAAACGGATCTTGGAGTCATAGTCGACTCCAAAATGAACATGAGTCACCAGTGTGATGAGGTAATAAGTAAAGCTAACAGTACTCTTTCTTGCATAAGTAGGTGCATCACAAACAGGTCTAGGGAGGAGATACTTCCCCTTTATGTGGCATTGGTCAGGCCACAGCTGGAATACTGCATCCAGTTTTGGGCACTGCACTTCAGGAGGGATGTGGATGACCCCAAGAGGGTTCAGAGGACAGCCACTCATCTGGTTAAAGGCCTACAGAAAAAAACCCTATGTGGACAGATTGGGAGACCTGAACCTCTTCAGCCTCCTCAAGAGGAGGCTGACAGCTGATCTAGTGGCCATCTACAAACTCATCAGTGGGGCGGGGGCAGCAAGAAATAGGGGATACAATGATTACCAGGGTGCCTGTTGGGGTAACTAGAAATAATGGCCACAAACTGGAAGAGAGCAAATTCAGATTGGACATCAGGAAAAAATTCTTTACAGTGAGGGTTGCCAAAATATGGAATAAGCTTCCAAGGGAGGTGGTGCTGCCCCCTTCCTTGGAGGTATTTAAAAGGAGATTAGACAGCCACCTGGCTGGGGTCATCTGACCCCAGAACTCATTCCTGCCCAAGGCAGGGAGTCAGACTCGGTGATCTAATAGGTCCCTTCCAACCCTAATATCATTGAAACTATGGGGTTAAGGGCAACAATCACTCTGGAAAAAACAAAACAAAACAAAACAAAAATAACAGTCAATTAAATCAAAGGGAACAATTTGAAAGAGAGAAGAATAAGAAAGAACCTGAAAAATAGAATTATTTACAAATGGTGAGATCTCAGTACTGACAAGTATGCTATACAATTGGGTACTTAAATGTCAAACATCATTAACCAGATTGATAGATGCATGGAGAGATATTAGTTTAAGTTAGGCAGAAAACAAGGAAAGGTGACACTTTATAACATCTGACAAAATAGTTTGTAGCCTACTAAATCTTATACCTCTCTGAACAAGTTAATCTATGAGGTGTTCCCCTGACCTGCTTTCTGATTTTTAACACTAAGCAATGAAAATGTTGTTTGGATCTTGTGATAGGTCAATTTAGCATTTCAGTCAGACCTATTACTGGGTAGAGGGAACTAAAATAGAATGTAAGTTTTCATATGATATGGGACGATCAGAAAACAGAAAGGCAGTAAATCAATTATTTGCATCATGTGACTGATACAGAAACATAATAGATGAAGAATTCCTTGTAGTACACATATCATTCTCAAAAATAGGGAAGGCTAATTTGAAAATGTACAAAAATTATGAGCTTCATAGAATGATGAAGCAAATTAGATTCCCAATAATGAAAGGAAAATGCTGTATTTATTTATGTATCATACATTAGGTAAAGGGTATACATTGGAATTTTAATATTTTTACTATTAGCAAAAGCAAGCCTTATGAATATCAAATGCATAATTTGTTCTTTTGACAGTTTGGCTCCAGGTTATTCTTGATGGTAGGTATTTAATGTATGCAAGTGAGGGGATATTACATGAAACAGGAATTTTGTTTTGCAGCTCACTAAGCAAACTAATTAGAATCTAATTTGATTCTAAATGATTATGCGTATCATTCTTCATTAAATATGGAAGCAGCTGAATACCTATTTTCTTATTGAAAACTTGTTATAAAATTAAGTGCTGATTCATCATGGTGATGGACAAGACAAACTGAGAGGTTTGACAGGAGCCTTCTCCAACAGAAGCCTTCTCAGTAGGGAAAAATGGGCACATTGGAGGAGGCAAGTCTGTTCCAGCTGGTCCCATTCCATATTTGTGCCATCACAATCTAACAAGAATCCTCTGACTCCAATCTGGGTACTTACCATTCACAATTGGTCAGTTCTCAGGCTGTAGGTGTGTCCTGGCTATGAATGTAACTTATTAAGGGTGATTGGACAAGTACAGGCTCTAGTATATTATAGACAAGTATCATCTTTTCTGTTTTTTTCAGAAAAGTTTGAATTACCTCTTTCTCCACACATTCCTTATCACTGTCTTTTCTGCGTAGTCTCTGGGTAGAAAAAAAAACACAACACCATATAATTATTTTCCTAGACATGTTGTAATCTTTTAAGTGAATCACTATAGGTTAAGAAGATGTCACATAACTCATTTGTTTTGGTGCAAAAATATAACAAGACTTTTTCAAGTGATTGTCAGAGTGCATAGGCTATCTTCATCCTACTTCAGGTATCTGTGCTTTCAGTCATCTAAATTAATCATTGCAAAGCCACCGTTTCACTTTAAAACTCTACTAAGTTAAAGCCTAGACTAGTAATTATGCATCAAAGAAGTGAATTTGTTCACCCATGTGAGCAGTTACTTAGGTAATTAA
Source organism: Alligator mississippiensis (assembly GCF_030867095.1). NCBI lineage: Eukaryota > Metazoa > Chordata > Crocodylia > Alligatoridae > Alligator > Alligator mississippiensis. The sequence continues at coordinate 383,134,884 of NC_081824.1, forward strand.
AGGTTTGCAGGGTTGGAATTTAAGAGCACAAGAAATGTTATAAATAAAATGTACCTTGCTTCTCAGATGGAGGGAATTTGGGTCAATTTGGTCAGAAGATGGCCATCTCTTGGCTGACAGAGGTGAGGGGACAGTTCATGTCTATAGATATTGGATCCTCCCCTCTCCTTGTGACATAGGACACTTGGGAATGTGTATGTAGAAGGGGTTTCTCTGTTTCACTGTGACCCCCCCCCCCCAAGTGGGAAAGTTTATGGGGACTGATTGGTTCTCACAATCTGTTTTATTAACATAAAATCTTTTCAGCAGTCCTCTAAATAGTTTTATTCTGTCTTCTAGCTGTAAGCGTGTGTGTGTGTGTGTGTGTGTGTGCGCGCACACTTGCACCCATGTGGAATGAGTCCTATCACTCCATAGAAGAACCAATTGGGGGTCTGGTATATCACGTTCTAGGTTCATCATATTAAGGCAGAAGCCACTTTTACAAGGAGGGTTCTTTACTCATCCTGCTGATGCCTAGACAGTAGAGCTGTGCGAAGCTTCAGTTGCTGATTCGATTCAGTGGAGATTTGGCCTGATTCAGTGGCTAAATCTTCAAATCTGAATTGAATCAAGAGACCTTTTAATCTCTCCAAATTGAATCAGAACCCTCTGAATCGATTCGGAGAGATTCTATAATTCGGACATAGACACAGCTTTAAATGTTTTTTTTCTACATACCTCAAGGTTCCAGGTGGCCCATGAGCACTGAGATGGTGGGGTAGATGGAGTGTCCCACGTGAGTGCAATGGGGTCCCCAGTGCACTTGGCTGCAGACCCAGAAGTGGACCAAAAGCACTTTCAATCCACTACTGGGTCTGTTGAGGAGTGCACAGGGGACCCCCTCCCAGCTCAGCAACTGATGCCTACTGGGTCTGGGGGGGGCACCCAGGGTCCCTCTGCAGTCAATCACTGAGCTGGGGGGGGTGTGAGGGTCCTCTGAATGCTTGGTGTTGGACCCAGAACTGGACCAGAAATACTTCTGTTCTGCTTCCTGGTCTGCTGATCAGTGCACGGGGGGCCCCCCATGCTCCTGTGGGATGCTCCATCCACCCCACCATCTCAGCCTTCACAAGTCGCACCTGATACCTCAAGGTATGTAGAAAAACATTTAAAGCTGTGTCTATGGATGAATTGCTGATTCTCCCAATCAGCATTGAAACTTCAGATTCAGATTCAGCCAAATTGAACTGGGGACAGTGATCCAAATCAATGAATCAAATCACTGTCCCCCGAATCAGGCTGAATCTGAATCCAAATCAAATATGGCACGCTTCACACACCCCTACTAGACAGCCAGGAGACTCTCTTTTCTGCCTAGCTCTTAATGGCATACAATCCTCATATCTCTCCTTTCCAAGTGAAAGCATAGACCAGTTTAACCAATAACAATATATATACACAATAATACATTTTTAAATAAAGTAACAATTTTCAACCAGTCCTTGAAGTGCCCTTCTCAGTCTTGTGCATCCTCAAGGCATGTATTTGGTAGCTGTGTTGGTCTGAGGCAAAATGAAATGCAAAATTCTAGAACTCTTGGTTCAGAGATGATATATTTAATTAGAACAACTAAGAAGTCACCAAACAAATATTTGTCTGCAAGCTTTCAGGTACACACTCTCTTCCTCATGCTCAGGGAAAATTAAAGATTAAAGTTCCATAGGGGACTTTTTACCATCTTTAATTTGGCTGAGGAAGGGCATGTATGCACAAAAACTTGCAGAAAATTATAATGTTTTTGGGATTTCTTAGTTGGTCCTATAAAAGATATCATCTCTGAACCAAGAGATTTAGAGTTTTGCATTTCTGCAAGACATCATGTTCATCTCTGCATTGTCTTGATCAGTCTGTGCTCTATAGTCTCTGCATTGTCTCACTTGGTCTACGCTCCAGTCTCTTCCATGTCCTCCGATATAGACACTGCTTGTTCCTCTCCTGTCTTTCCTGGATGTGCTGTAGGTATTTATTGTTGCTTCTGTATGCATTTCCTTTACTTGTCTCCACTTCATAAGATCTAGGAGCTGCCTCAGAAGTGACAACTGACTCTTTCATCAGTGTTTTCCATTGTGAATGCATGCCCTGTTTTGGTGTGACATAGATTGTCATTCTCATGCCCCGTTATCATAATAAGGCTTTAGGTTGTATTTATCATGGATCTTGTAAACATTTTTGGTGATCTGTTGTTTCTTATCAGTGGTTACCCAATTAGAGAGTCTTTTCCTAAGTTTCCTGTTAAATAAGAGCTTAGCTGGCAAAAGGTGTTACCTGTCAGCTCTGTGTTCCTGAGGGAGGCCTGGCACCCAGCTTGTTGGACTTACAAATTACTTTTTCTAATCCCCCCTCCCCCACCACCCCACACCATCTAACCAGAACTAAGCAGAAGTAAAGTTTAATAGGCATCTCGGGCCATACATTCCCCGGTCCCACTATGGGAGACCTAATTAAACTTGAATTACTAAAACTTGGTTGCCAGGTTAAGGAATGCTGAGGCAAGAGACTGAGTCAGAGGGGGTACAGGCAACATTTGAACAATGGTTAAGGGTTTATCACAGCATCCAGCCCGTTAGAGCTTTGACCACAAATGTTGTCATACTTTTCCCAGGATGACTGGTGGAAGTCTTTTCCACAAAGTTTATGAACAGTCATGCTAAACGGAGGCTTATTCACTGCAGGTAAAAATACAAAACCCTGATGCTGCAAGCTATCTGAGAAGAAACAATGAGGTGTTCCATCCAGTATATCTGCTATCCATAAGAATTTCAAGCTCTTCTAAGTGCCTGGTTACTCCTTAACCTTATGTTTTTCCTGGTTATTGATCAGTTTCTTGAGATGTTCCAAACCAGATAACCCCTTGTCAATAGAAAAGACAAATATTTACACAATTAAAAGAATGCTTTGAATAAGCTGAACTGAGGGTATAAAAATCTGTAAAAGCAGCAAACAGCGTGCTTCAAGAGAGAAATCTATCTGACACCATCCGCTATTGTTCTCGAGAAGCTGGAAGAAACAGATCATTTCCCCTCAAGGATTGTGCTAAGAACTTTACCTGCCAGCATTGGAACCTGAGTGCCTTGGACTGGTGAGACCCCAGCTCTCTCGTTCTCTCTTTCTCTTCTTTTCTCTAGGCATAGATTTCTGAACCTGAATTCTATTAGTTAAGCTTGAGCTAAGTTTCCCCAAATAATTAATGAAACCAGGAAGTATTGTAATTGTTTTGATAGTTTTCCTTTGCATGTCTATTATCACCAGTGCCATTCAGCAATAAATAACTTTTATAGTCAAACTGGTAGTAATTGGGTATATTTTTCCTTCTACTTCCCCTTCCCAGCAACACTTCTTTTACCTAAGCTAAAGATCCCTGTGAAGCCCAGAAATACTGTGGGGTCTGCTCATCAAGAGGCTAAAGATTGGGACGTGCTGAGTTTGAAACACATAAGGGGATCAGCTTGTACAGGCTGATTGACCCAGTTTGGCTCAGACGTGCCCTTATGAACTAAACGCTGGCCCATGATGGACACCCAGCTGGATTCAGAGGCATTCTGTTTACCTGTGTGCTTGTGCCTGACTGCATTTTATTGTTACCTTAATGAACTGATTCCTGGCATATGAGGGTGTCAGCCTGTCCATGCTGATCAACCCGGCCAGGTCAGGCGTGTCACGTTAATCTGTGTGTGTTTGTGTGCATGACTGATTTGGTGGCTGGAAGAACCCAGCCCCATTGAAATTGAGTCCTGCAAGATAGCTCCATTGAGGGTGAGGACTTGCAGAAGGGAGATACACAACTCCGTATAGAAACACAAGTAACACAAGCAGCACATTGATAGAATTACAAAGACCCTAGAAATGTATCCCTAATAAATGAGTGCACCCCAAAGTAATGGGCAAATCTGGTAACAAAGGAGATGTTTCAAAAATCAATCAAAGGTCTTTAATTTAGTAGTGCCGATTAGGAGATTCCTCTATATTTTTAGCAGCCTTTTTATAATTTTGAAACTATTTTCCACAAGTCCATTAGACTGGATATCTTTGGTGATAGGTATACATATAAACCCATATTCCATTGCAAAGTCCTTGAACACATACCTTCAAATCGTGGTCCACTGTCAGACCTTACCACAACAAGTTTAGCAAAGATAGGTTTTGTGTATGCTATTAAATGCTTTGCAGTACTGTTCTCAAGTCTTGCCATTTCCCTTTAGTGAGAGTAATAGTCTAAAACCAATATACATTTTTTTCCAGAATGACTGAATAGATCTATGGATACTTTGGACCATAGGAGCAGTTCTTCCTCAGTCACTTTCAGTGGCTGTTTTGTTTGACTCTCTCTGTATTTTTGACTCATTGAACACTCATTAATATACTTTTCTATGTCCATATTTACTTATGGCCAGCATGAGAGTTTTTTCTCACCTTTCTTTTGCATTTCTATACACCCATGTATTTGTCCTCTGTGCCCTTCTTGTAGCCTATGTAACATTTCCTGATACAGTACTTTGGGAACAACTGGTCTGTTATTTCTAAACAATAGTCCATCTATTACTGATGGCTTTACTTCAGACTGGTGATAAGGAGTGGGAATGTGATTTGCTGGCTATAAGCACATAACTGCTGCCAGTGAGGAGGGAGCACAACTCAGCGCTGACAGCACCACAACTGCCATCCCCACTGCTTTGAGTCTAGCTGGGCTGCAGCCCCATGCCCTGCTGTTGGTGCAGAAATTGGACTGCTGCTGCCACCCCCATTGCTACCGGGCCCTGGTTCTGGCCAGGCTGCAGCCCTGTGCCTCACACTCTGCAGAAATGCGGGGATGGGGGGCAAGCTTCCCATGCTCCCCTGATGCATCACTAATGATGCAGGCTGTCCTGCATTCATGACTTGTATTATTAAGTGTAAAATCCAATCCTGTGCTCTGGCATCAGTGAATGCACTCCACATTTTATCAGAAATGGGGAAAAATTCCTTAAACAAAATTGACATGAACAATGCCTAACTCTGAGTTTGGTTCTGCTTCTTTCTCTCAAAAACTCTAGACAGTATCCATCACCACTAACTCTTTCCATGATTTATATTATAATCTTAAAACATAACTACAATTGCATATTAATGCAATTGAAATAATAGTCTCTGTATTTTCAGAGGTATGTCAACAAGCACCCTTTTTCCTATTGCTATCAGTGGCTTGTGATCTTTTTTCATGAATACTGATCTCCCATACAGGAAGACATGGCCTTTTTTTACATTCATTCAGCTCTTCTTCAATTCGTGCATAGTGATACTCAGTTTTATTTAAAGCCCTGGGAGGTATAAGATGTGGGTCTCTAATGCTTCCCATACTGCTGTATGAGTACTGAAGTATTAAGTTTTAACTCTGCTGACTGAGACCTTTCCAGAGCTCTCTGCAGCCTCTGGTCATGTTCCTCCAGTGTACATCCCCTTATTAAAATATCATCTAAATATACTTTGGCACCTTCAGTGCCATCAAATAGTTGTATTTATTTCTGAAACATTTCTGGTTCTGTATGTAAACCAAAAGGCAATCTGCAAGAGCAGACTCTTTTGTATAGAGTGTTATGTATGGACAAATGTTTTTCTCAAACAAACCCTGCCAAAACTCAGATGATGCATCAAATACGGAGAAATATGTTGCTTGTGCCATCTCTCCAAAGACTTCTCCCCTGGTGGAAATGAGAAAATGTTCCCTTTTTACATACATATTTATTAAGTTATTTTGTGTCTAGGCAAAAGTGAAGTCTTCCATGTATTTTTTTTTTTTTTTTTTTTTTTTTTTTTTGCAGTATTACTAAAGAATGAACCCTCTGCTGGTTCCTCTGCTTTCTCAATAACATCCTAAGCAACCAGTTTCTCTATTTCTGCTTCCAGGCTTTGTCTTAAAGCTAATGGAATTTTTATGTGAACATGTATTGTAGGAGCATAGGGTTCAGACAGCTCAAAATTAAGTTTTTTGTTCAGATGCCCAAGCCCCTAAAATACATCCTAAAATGTTTATTCCATTTTAGTAATTTGGTCTTATTCAGACCTAGTGCATAATAGGTCTTTAGCCCTGAAATATAGGTACATGTTCTCTTCACACAAACAAAAACTGATTTTTTTCATTACCATTTTTAAATCTTTCTCTCCACTCACTGTGCCAATAGCTCATATGAGTCAAATCCCCATTGTAACCTGGGAGACACATCTGCTTGCTATGAATACTTGCATTTTTGTTTCAAGCCCTTTAAAATATAGTCTGGTATAACATTGGCTTGTGCACCAGTGTCCAGCTTAAAAGTCACACGAGTTTCACGTGTTTCTGATGAAACTGTATCATGTATTCCTACATACAGCTCCTCTTCATTGCTTCTTGTAATGTTGCACTTCACCTTGCCATGCAGTTTTTACATACACTGTTCCTTTCTGTGCCTGCAATCCTGCATACTCCATCAAAATGGTTTAGTCTTCTGTACTTTTTGCAACTCTGTCCAAAAGCAGGACATGGCTCTGGTCTGTTTGTTACCACACCATGTACAGATCTTTTTGCTGCTTTTCCTAAGCTCTCCCTGATTGCATTTTTCAGACCTTCATTTTCAATTTCTGTTTTGTCTGTTTTTTGGGAGTCTTTATTATTCCATCAACAATTTCAGCATCTCATTCTCCTTATAGACACATCATTCAAGTCTGAGTGATCTCAGCTTCTTTGTACATACTGATTTATTTTTTGAGCTGGAGATCAGGATCCTCCAGCAGTCTGTTCCTGCATGTCCCTCATCCCTATTACTATTTGACCTCTAATCACAGAGTCTGAGTGCCCCAAAATTGCAGACTTGATTGAGCAGTTGGAGATTCTTTTCAAATTCCCCAAAGAATTCTCCCTCTTTTTTTGTGACCTCATGAGGATTTGATAACTTTCAGAAGTCTCATTTTGATCTGAAATGCAGTATTCCTTACACTTTCTTAGTACTGTCTCATAAACAGCCTGCTTTGCTTTGGCTCAGTTGCAGACTGTTAGGGTCTTGTTGTACATTGCACTTTGAGCTGTTCAAATGCTAATCAGTGCTAGTACTAGCTCGAGTTTGGTGCAGTCACACTGGGAGCATCTACACAAGACACTTCAAGGGCAGGAGATTAATTGTACTATACATTAGTGTGGCAGGCAAAACCCATGCTTAAGTGCTAATGTGTAATAGAATAAGTCTAGTGCACATTCGTGTCACAAAAAAGAGTGCACCATTGCTAATAGGCAGTAGAGCCAATTATGGTACATTAAGTTAATATGTGTAATTACAGATAATAAGCTTAATGCACCATAATAAAGGCATATTAATGAACATGTAGATGCACCCACCTTAAGGATAAAAACCTTCTCTGATTGTCCCCCACCTACACAGCTATGACTCGTCACTAGAGGGCTGGTGGGCAGGGCCCAAACTAGGAGCTAAGCTATGAGTTGCCACTAGAGAGCTGATAAACCAGGACAGGCTTCTATCTCTGCTCTAGGTGGGATATGTGAGATATGAGTTGGGGGGGGGTGAGGTAGGAACATGAAGCTGGGAGGCAAAGAGTTAATGGGATGCGGGGTGAGTAATGAAATGGGAGGTAGAAAGGAAATGGGGATGGCAGATGGGTGGTAAAATGAAGAGAATCAACCCTTGAAGGATAAAATCAAAGTAGTTAAAAAATAATTTAAAAAGAAATAAAGAAGTAGTAAATTAGGTCTCATGTTTTTAAAAATTGAGATTGGGATTGGGGTGCAGGGGGGTGCTTCCCAGGGTGGTTGAGAGCTGGAAGTGGTGAAGGAAGGTGCTTTTGGAGGAGCTATTGCCTTTGCCCTGGGAAGTCCCAGCTCATGGGGACCTGATCTTCCCCACTACCTTATTTTGTCCCTATCTGCCCTAGACCTCCCTCCCAGACCCATCTCTACCCTGTGATCCAGCTAGCTGGAATATGCTCTGAAGGCTGTTTACACAGGGTTGCCTTCCTGGGAGTGGAAGGTTGAAACCTCCAAGGGCAGGGGGGAGTTGGCTTGTTACAAGAACCCCCTCCCCCACCCTGGCAGCAGTAGAGTTCAGGGCATGGAAAGTTTGCCCACACAGAACAGGAGGGTGTGGGAGGGGACACTACATCATGGGATGCTGAAGGACTGAAATTTGGGCTGCTCATCTGAGAGGAGTGGCCATACATTAAAGGAAAATGAGCTGAATGTACTGCCTAACACCTAACATGTGTTTAAAATTAGTTTCAGGTGTTAATGTCTGGACCATTGTGGGTTTAAGAGCTTCAAGAGCTGCCTAAAATTAATGTGTAACAAGCCTCTTATATATATGCAGCAGCTCAGCACACAGTATATTCAGAATTCAGAAAAATAGCTACCATTTGCTCACTTGGCTTCTCAGTGGCTCCAGTTGCTGTGTTCACAGGACGTACAGTGTGAATTAAAAACAACGCCACATATATTGGAACATAAAACATAAAACATGCAACATGAAAATAATAAAGAACAGTAAGGCTATCTGCTTCATTCATTCATTCATTCATTCATTCATTCATTCATTCATACAAAAGAAGCAAGCACACAGAGATAGTTAGACAGTCCTGCAAAGGTTAAAGTGTTACCAAGTTCTAAAGTTGCTCAGGTTAGTCTGGTGACCAGCCAGACTGACCACGAGAGATGGAGTCAGGTCTTGTTGAATGTGCCCTAAACTCCTTCTTGGTGGAAGGAGGAAAAGATGCAAAGCCTTGTCTTTCTGTTAAATTTTTATAGTGATAGCTGTCCATGTAAGCCTCTGGATTCCACTGAGTTGGACACAAAGGTCATCCTCCTTACCCTGTTGGCAGTCTGGGATTGGTAGGACATGATTGTCTGGCTTTGTGGTCTGCAATCTTCGGGGTGGGGGGGTCATTGTTTGCAGTCTTCAGCTGTCAGGGTGAAGCATGATCTAGTATTTAATCATCCTTAACTGCTGACTCGATGTCACTGCAGCCTTTAAACGTTAAACCAAATAAGGCTATTTTCACCAGCTGCAAGAGGACTGTCTTCCTTCATGTCATCACATACATACATCATTCACTTTTTCATTACCTCTTTCCACATACATCAGACATACCTCAAACCCTTACACAAGCATTTTCCTTATACTAAATTTAAGTTCTGAAGTCATGAGACCAATAGGTCAAATATATCTAAAATCATGAGACCAATATGTCAAATATATTTATGTTAAGGAGTAAAAAAATTAAAATAAATGGTTAATTTCAGAACACTAATAATGATTTAGTTACAACTAGATTGACTGGAGGCAGCATGAGGTCAAATTTGGACTCCAAATAATGGCTCTGAAGCTGAAGAAAGATGCATCAAAAATCAATCACCAGAGCTCACTAAGGAATGATGTGTATCAACATTATTTTACAGGTATCTGATAGGGTTGTGAGAAACAGTGCCATTTCGTTTCAACTTCCATTTTGCTGTTTCAAAGGGAAAGTGTTTTGTTTCAATGTTTTGTTTTGTTTTGAAACACTGTTCCATTTAATTTCATTGAAACTGTTTTGCTGTTTCAACAATGTTTCGCCGTTTTGCCTATAGGCTATAATGGGGAATCACCAAACTGCTTATAACTTTGTCATTTATTGTCTGATTCAAATGAAAACAGCGGGAAGGGTAGCCCCTACTAAGGCCACAAAGCCTGTTAAGGTTCAAGGAGATAAGCACAGAGGTTTCTGGGAAACTGCACCTCAAAGTCTTGAAAGCAAAACAAATGTCACTTGTAAGTGTGAAGGCACAGGGGGTGAAAACAGCAGGCATGCTAGCTCCTCCTTAGGCTATGAAGCCTGCCAGGTTTCAAGGAAATAGGGTGTAGGGGTTTCTGGAAAACTGCACCTCAAGCTGCTCACAAATAGAACTCATGACATGTGTGACTGTGTCTGTGTTAAGGCACCCTCACTGGTGCTGGGGCCCCTACACAACATGATAGTATGCCCCAGTGAGGCCTCCTGTTCCTGTACAACTTCAGCCCAGTCCATGACTTTAAATAACAACAGGTAAGTAAGCAGCACAGTGGCACTAGCATCTCAGGCAGCCAAACTTTCACAGAGCCTTTCTTTCCTTTCCTGCAGGAACTTCTAAGTGACCTGATGGAAAATATATAGGAGACACCAAGTAACAACTGTGCACCAGAATGAGTGCACACTGAAAATCTATGAAAGACAAGAACACTCAACTACCTGTCTCTAATCTCTCAGGCCTGATCCTCAAGGGGAATTTATAAGCCACTTTTCACAAATAAGCCTGTGAACTGCACTTCATCAACCTCCTTGGTACAGAAACTCATAGACTCAATATAGACATTGGAATTCTGACACACTACAACCTGCCGGACATCTGACTTCCCAGGTACCTTGATACTTTTACCTGCACTGTTATACCCTCTTCCCCTCCCCCGCAACCCAACCTGTCCCTCACCCCATGACACCTTCATTTCCATTTTCGCTGACTGACTTTCTTGCTTGTGTTGTATGCCAGCCTCTGGCTTCTTTACTATTCCTTCCATCCAGGAACAGCACACACACACACGCACACACACACACACACACACACACACACACACACACACACACACACACACACACCAACTGCAGGTGCTTCCTCAGCCTGACGAAGGGTTTTTCAACCTGAAAGCTGGCATCCCAGGCAGCTAAGTTGAGCTCACTTGGAGCCTCACAACTCCACTGCAACCAGCAAGCCTCAGGCCTGTCAAAGATGTGATAGGTCTGGGCTTTCTCCAGCCAGGACTGTGTGCATGTGTATGATGGCTGAAGGTTATGGTGCCTACTACCCACCTTTCACCAGGGACATCCTAGGTCAATTTCCTGGGGCTGCTGCACCACTGGCAATCTCACCAAGCCTCCTGACCATGGCAGAGTGCAGTATTAGTGGTCAGGACCTGGGGCCCCCTCCTTCCACACAGCCCCAGCCCATACCTCCAAGTTTATCCTGGCATGGGAGCTCAGCAGGGAAATGTTCTTCCCCTGCTGGTTGGTGTTGCAGTGAGTGCTGCCTCCAGCTCTGAGAGTGAGGAATTAAATAGTTTTTAAAAACTGAAAAAAGGAAATAGGTGCAAATGGAATGAGGAGGGTGTCACTCACTCCATCTGCACCTGGAGCTTGGGGAACCCCAGCAGTGGTAGGCTGTCTTTAAGGAACACCAGCTGCTCCACCAAACCAGGATCCAAGGAGGTGTGGTGGGGTGTCACTACATCTCCAGCAATGCTGAACCCCCCTCTTACTTGGAACACTGGTCAGTAGACAGGACAGGTGTTCCTGGGAAACCATGGCCAGATCCTGCCACATGTGGCTGCAGCTTGCCCAGTAGGGCAAGGGGTCGCACAGCAGTGACTCCATGTCCTCGGTGAGATAGGCAGCCACCACAGCCTGAGCACTATCTGCCTGATGGTGGGGTCTGGTGCCTCTGGACCCCACCATGGAAGTCATGCCCTTGGCCCACATTGGCAGCACCTGTCATGGAGGAGGAGACTAGATGGTGGATGGCATGCTGGCACAGGACAATGAATCCCCCTCTTCCATGTCCCCTCACTTCTACCATTCTGAGTCCTTGATTCTTTTCACCAGCATGTCTGTCCACTGATCCAGACTTTGGCTGCTGCATATGCTCCCCTTCACCCTCTAGTCACACATGGTGGCCAGCATATGGACTGTACTGGACTGCAAGGGATCATGCCATTTCCTGATGCCCTCCTTCAGCTGCCTCACTAGTGCCTGCACATCTGGTGACAGCGCCTTTCCCAAGCCAAGAACATTGACCCTCTGTAACTTTTCCATTTGGTTCTGAAGTTCTCTCACTACAGGGATCACCTGGCTAAGGAGGACATTGCCAGCACTGAGGGCCTTGGTTGTATCAAGGAAGATCTTGAGAACCACTAAGATCTGGGAGATGGTATCTCACTCACCTCTGTTAGGGGGGCTGCTGATACCAATTTCCCTGAACAAGGCCATCTCATGGATGGCCTTCTGTTTCTCCACCAGCCTCTTGAGCATCAGGTATGTGGAATTCCACAGAGTCTCCACATTCTGCATGATTTTTTGCTGTTGGATATTCAGCTCTGCCTGTTTGTCCTGCAGCATCTTGCCCAACTTGATGCTCTGGTGGAAGTAGCCTGCCACATTCCTGCATTTGAAAATGACATTGCTGGTGGTGCTGGTACTGTCACCAACATTCCGGGCCCCCTCCAAGGCATCCCTGATAATGAGATGGAACTTGTGTGCCACACAGAAGATGCCAACAAAGTTGGAATCATGGACTACCTTGACCATATTGGCCCCATTGCTGGTGACCATGAACCTGCGGGTGAGTTTGTCTTGCCCAACGAGCCACCCCTACACCAAGCGGTTCATGGTCCCTATGATCTCCCTTGCTGTGTGGGACTCATCCATCATCTCAGCTTGAAGGAGAGCCCACTGACACCCTAAGTGGTTGCACCAGTGCCCTGTGAGGGAGAGGTATGTATGATCTCCACCCTGGCTGCTCCAGATGTCTGAGGTGAATTGTAAGGCCAACTGCAGACCTGCCTTGTGAAGCTCCTCCCTAAAGTACTCTCTGCATGCCTCATATAGGGAGGGCATCATTGCCCTGCTAAAGGTGGTGCATGCAGGCACTGTGTAAGATGAGGCCATGAGCATCATGAGCCACCTGAACCCTGGCCACTCAACTAAGGAGAAGGGCTGGCTATCCAGAGCAAGCATCTCCCCAATGCTCTGGGTGATCTCACTCACCTTGGGAATGAGCTCAGCTTTGTCTGTGGCTTTCCTCCACTGTTCCAGGGTGGCCTGCCTCTACTTCAGGGGGACAGGGCTTTGAAGTGAAAGGGGGACTTCTTTTTGGGCACAATCCCACTGGTGTCAGGCTGAGGAGGAGCAAGGGCAAGGGGGTGGTGCCTGCAGAGATGCATCAGCATCCCCATGGTGCTCATGTGTTTTGTTCCCTTGCCACAGCTGGTTTTGGCTCAGCAGTGCAGGCAGATTGCATATGTGGGATCATTTGCCAGCTCAAAATGATCCCAGACCACACTGCCCTCTCACTTCTGGGGTGTGGGTGCATGTGTGGATGCTGCCTTTTCCCCCTCCTCAGCAGGAAGAGGCACAGCAACAGGAGGAGTGGACTCAGCTGAGCCACTTGCCTCCAGATCCTCTACCTCAATCTCCTCCAATGTGCCTTCCGGGGAAGGAGACCTGGCTCTAGGGGAAACTTGAGCAGTGTGGAGCGCACACTGAGATGATTCTTCCTCCTTCCCCTTGCTATGGCACTCAGATTTGGATCCAGCTCCAGCTTTTCCTTTGGCACTGGAAGGCTTATCATGGGAAGTGAAATGGGTTTCAAGGAAACTGTCATGCTGGTGCTCCTGCTTGTTGTCATGGTGATGATGGTGGGGGTTATGGCTGGGGCTCTTGGAGGGATGCAGACTCAGGCATAGGCAGTGGCACTAGCACTGCTCCCCTCTCCTTGCTGCCTCTAGAACTAGTGGAAGCCTCATGCCTGCTAGTTGTAGGAAAGAAGCTGTGTCTCAGTTTGGGGGAGGAGGGGAACTTACAGCTCTTCCTCTACCCCCTCTTCTGTGCCTCCCTGAAGGCTTGCCAGCTGCCTTTCCAGCATGCTTCATGGTGTGTCTCATATTGTCTTTGCCATGGTGTGCTGGAAAATCTGTGTTCTTCTGTAATGTAATCTCATTTATGTAATATATGTGGATAATTGTATATGTATGTGTAATTATGTAATGTATGTATGTATTTATGTAATAACTAAAATATATAAATTTATGTGTCTGTTCCTGTATAAATTATATATTATAATATGCATACATACTGTGCTTCCCTGGACAGTGAATGGAATACACATTGTGAGAGAAAGAACAGATTTCTTTTCAGGGGGAGGGGGAGAGGAGGCCTGCACGCATCACCTTTAGCAGGACAATGGTGCCTTCCCTATATGAGGCATGCAGAGAGTACCTGAACCTGTTCAGCCTTCACAAGAGAAGGCTGAGGGGGGACCATGTGACCGTCTATAAACTCACTAGGGGGGACCAGAAGGGTTTGGGGGAGACCTTGTTTCCCCTAGTGCCCCCCGGGATAACAAGGAATAATGGCCACAAGTTGTTGGAGAGTAGGTTCAGATTAGACATCTGTGGGAACTACTTCACAGTTAGGGTGGCTAGGATCTGGAACCAACTTCCAAGAGAAGTGGTGCTGGCTCCTACCCTGGGGGTCTTTAAGAAGTGGCTCGATGCCTGCCTGGCTGGGGTCACTTGAGCCCAGTTTCCCTCCTGCCCAGGCAGGGGGTCAGATTTGAAGATCTACAAGGTCCCTTCAGACCCTACTTCTATGATTCTATGAGGCACAGATTCAAAATAGACTAACAAAAGCAAAAAAGAGGATTTGAGGGGAGGAATAAATTAAAAGGAATGAATGAGAACAATAATAAAAGAAAAGGGTATAGAAAGCAAAAGGTATTGATGAATCCCACTTGCTAGGCTAGCAAGTAGGAAATGAATGATAGCTTTTGCTGTCTAATGCTGCTGAGCTGCTGGAAGACACAGCTTAGTAACTGACCCCAAGACAGAAAGCAATGAAGCTTTTAATGCTGTTTTTCCATCCCTCCCCCAGAGCACTGGGATTGGAAGGGACCTCAGGGAAGGACCACAGTCACTGGCCAGCTACACAGTCAATATCAGAGCAGCCCTTCCCCACTCTTAGCCCTACCTCTCCTTACTTTCTGTTTCCCTGCAAGCACGCCCAGCTTCAGCTTCAAAACTTAAAATATTTTGAAACTTTTGAAATGTTTCAACTGCCTTCATTTCATTTTGAGGCTGTTTCAAAGTCTTCCATTTTGTTTCAATTTCATTGTTTTGAGCTCAAAATGACTCAAAACAGCATTGAAATGAAACAGCTGACAAAATTTCACACAGCCCTAGTATCTGGTGTTTTGTACAAAATATGTCTTCAGCATACTGAAGCAGTCAGTTATTCTTAGAAATATGGTTTAGAAATAAGAAAAAAATAAGAAAAATACAGTATTCTTTAAAAAAATACAGGTATTCTTGAAAACAATGTAGGTGAAAGTGTTTTTATGTAAAATAAGGATGTGAAATAGACCCATAAGCATACTGCAATTAAACACAGAACCTGTATCTCAAGGTTTGACCCTGCATATTATAATAATTTTATTAACTTCTATTCTATTTAATCTAAAAATAATTTGAAGTGCTGGCATTACAAAACAGCTGAATTAAGAATGAAGTCATAATTTAAACTTCAACCTTTTCTTTCCAAAGATTATGTCTCTGGTTTGAAAGTAGTATAACAGAAATGTCAATGCAATTATTTTTGGCATAATGAGCTTCATTATATAAGAAAAAATACACAGAGGTATGAAACTTAGCTCCCTGATCAGTGATGCTGAAAGAGAAATCAAAGAAAGGATTTCAAAATTCATTCCCCTTCCTTCTGAAACTCTTGTTCATTCAGGATCATATAAGTATCAAAATAGGAAGTATTTCCTATTCAGGATCATATAAATATCAAATATGGCAGAATTAATTAGTTTACTTCACCCTAAAGGCAGTGCATGTGTAGCTGGCAACACTTTACTGTGCAGCTAAATACTCAGCTCCATGGTAAAATGTACACGTAGATGCACCCAGTGGTAGCAAACAGTTGGAAGGTGGCAGGTGAAAAAATGCAAAATTCTGAATAGGTTATGTTAAGCCCAAGCTGATCTATGCAAGCCTATCTGTTTCATAAAATCCATAATGGCAACAAAGCTTATAACATGCTCCTGGGAAAGTGTATCTGACTCAGATAAAAAACGTGGTTAGATTGACTTCAAAATTACCAAGAGTAGACAACATCATTGTAAGATTGATCCAGTGGATGGCATAGGCATTTCTGTTTACCATGAAAAGCTCCTAATGCTATTAACGCATTTATATCCAAAGATAGAAAAATCGTAAACTTTAGCAAACAGAAATGTTTATTGCAGCCAAGGAGTCAAAGTACTTCTTTTAATTACTGTATAATAGGAGTCAGCAACCTACAGATCACTGGCGGCACAAAGAGGTATCAAGAGGCCTGTGAAGGTCTGATCTGGCACAGGGGGTGGCAGCACAGAGCTGCACTGTGCTGCACCTGTGCCTTCCACATCACTCCCCTGTGCTTCAGAACCTTCCATCCCACCATGTCTCTGCTTCCCTCATTAAAGAAAGGTCGGATATCTACAGTGAGCATCAGTGCAGCCAGCTACCTGCTGGGGGTAAGGAGGGGTAGAGACTTCTGGCCCTCAGCCGCACACAGGTCACAAGCTGTGGCCCATGCTGGCAAAAGGTTGCTGAGTGCTGACCCCTGCTGTACATGATACCAGTCCTTTTCAGATGCCCTCAGCAGAATAGTACTAAATTTGTTTATAAAAATATGAATTCTGATCAGCTTACACAAAGAGCAGCATCCACATATAGAAGTTTTTAATAGCATATTGTGCCACTGGGCTACATCTGGATTTGTCACATTATTATTATTTTTTTTTTACAAAGGACAAATATGCATATTGCTGCCAGGATATCTTTAAGAAATGAAACACTTTATTTGATTGATTAAAATAACCAATTGATCAAATTATACTGGAAATCTTGCTGGAGGATTAGTTTGATACTTATTACAATTTCCCTCCAAGAATAAATGAACCTGAAGATATAAGTCAAGGTGCCTTTGTTAGTTCTAAGTTTCTAGTTTCTTTATTTTCAAGAGTATCCCAAGACAGGTATGTAAGTCTTACTTGGATTATTTCTCCTAATGTTTATGAAGAATAAAGCAATGGCTTTTCAGTTGAAATTTAATTCATAGAGTCATAGACATTAGGGGCTGGAAGAAACCTCATGAGATTGAGTTCAGCCCCGCTGCTATAGGCAGGAAGTCTGCTGGGGTCAAATGATCTCAGCAAGATGAACATCCAGACACCTTTTAAATGAGTCCAGAGTAGGTGCTTGCACCACCTCCTGGGGTGAGTCTGTTCCAGACCCTGGACACACGGACTATAAGGAAGTTTTTTCTTATGTCCAGTCTAAATCAGCCTTCCAGGAGTTTGTGGTCATTAGACCTTGTTATTCCTTGGGGAGCCCTGGTGAATAACTGTTCTCCCAAGTCCTGATGTGCCCTCCTCATATACTTGTAGGCAGCCATCAAGTCCCTCCTGAGCCTTCTCTTCTCCAGGGTGAAGAGTCCCAAGTTCCTCAGCCTCTCCTCATAGGGCTTGCCCTCTTGGCCTTTGATCATATGGGTGGCTCTCCTTTGGACTCTCTCAAGCTCATCCATGTCCCTCCTGAAGTGGAAGGCCCAGAACTGGACACAGTACTCCAGTTGTGGCCTCATTAAGGCTGAGTAAAGTGGGAGGATGATGTCCCTGGTTTTGCTTGAGATGCATCGGTGGATGAATGACAATGTTTGGTTTGCTTTGCCGGCCATAGCATCTCACTGGTGGCTTATATTCATCTTGTGGCCAATTAAGACCCCTAAGTCTCTTTCAGTCATGGTGCTAGCAAGTGTAGCACTTCCGATCCTATAAGCATGTATTTATACCAACTACAGAACTAGCCCTAATAATGAGCAGAACTCCAGTTTCTTCTGAATTGTCTTCCTCTCCAATGCCCCCCCCCCAAAAAAACCCAAACCCAAAACAAAACCTTACATATCAAAACACTGTATACAAATGTTCATGAAAAATAGTATATAAACAAACAAAAAAACCAACATTCCTTAGCAATGCACAGAATAAAAGAAAATATTTTCATAAGTTATTTTAGTGATTTGATCTCAAGTTTCAATTAATTTGATCTTTATGGAAATCATACAGAAGTAGGACTGGAAGGGACCTCCAGAGATCTTCTAATCTAACTCCCTGCCTGAGGCAAGATCATCCCTATCCAAACCATCTCATACAATCAAACAGGGAAGGATCATCCCTATTCGAAGAAATCCATAATAACACTTCTTAGTAAAACTATCATCAATCCTGACACAAAGCAAGACAAAAATCACGGAGCAGATCCTCAAAGAATCCATTTCTAAGCAGTTAGGAGGAGGCAGTTAGGAGCAGTCAGAATGGACTCACCAAGCGCAAGTCATGCCTGACCAGCCTGATTGCATTCTATGATTAGGTGCATGGGTCTGTGGATGTGGGGAGACCAGTGGATGTGGTATACCTTGATTTTAGCAAGGTTTTTGATACTGTCTCCCACAACATTCTCTCAGGCAAGCTAGGGAAGTATGGTCTGGATGAATGGACTATATGGTGGATAGAAAACTGGCGGAAACATCAGTCTCAGAGGGTAGTAATCAATGGCTCAATGTCTAGTTGGCAGCTGGTATCAAATGCAGTGCAGTAAAATCAGAATATGAAATAGTATAATTAATCTTATTTAGGGAAGATTGAATTCATTGTTGTTTCCTCACTTTTTTCTATGGTTAAGACCTCATTTATATCTAAAAGTGATTACAAGAGATCCATAATCTAATTAAATCAGTAAAGCAACACCTTTTAATCATACTTAAGTAATAAAATCTGGCAGGAAACATCTGGTATGAAAAACTCAAAGTCTGAAATCTGATCTTAAAACAAGACAATTTTTCCTTCACAACAGTCTTCTCTGTCTTTTGCTGGGGGCAAGAAGGTTTGCAGGATGGGCAGGTGGAGGACGGGGGCAGAGAGCTTGGTGGGATGGTCTGCTGACCCTCCCTACACACTGCTGGCACTCCCCTAGTGATGCATCACCATGGGTTCCAGGCCAGAGCTCAGGCAGGCCACCCATGCTTTAGTACACAGCACAGCTGCAGTCTAGGTCCTGGGAACCGAGGATGGCATCCAGTTGCTACATAAAGGGCATGCACTTGTGGGCACTCCCTGACCAATGGTTATTGTTGGTGATGGTAACTCACTGTGCCCGCAAGGCCTTGGCCATTTTACACCACTGTCATGCTAACTGGTCATGGCCACGCTCCCACATCCAGCCTGATAGCCCCTCATAAATGTAGGTGTTGGAATGCCCAACCCACGTGAACTGCTGCTGCACCTCTACTGCACCCCACAGAGCCATGAGGTTGCCAGCCATCTCCTGTGACCAGCTGAGACCCTGGGAGGCAGCGTGTGGCATCAGTGATGATGCCACTGGGGCTCCCACACCAGCTCCTTAGGCCTCTGCATGGCTGTCCTGCTGCTGCTGGGCCTGGGCAGCTGCCTGCAGGACCCAGCATTGGGGTATGGTGTGGGATTAGCATCCACATGGATGCAGAACCTACAGGGTCCAGGAAGGCTGCTGGGGGTTGGCTGAGGCCAACTGGACCTGGCCCTGGTGGCCAGGAGATGGTTGCAGCTGGTTTGCCTGGCAGGAGCCTGAAACACTCTGCATGCCTGGCCAGCACAGCCCTGGCAGCCACATGGCACTGTGGTATCAGGGAGTGACGCTGGGATGCAGGCAGGCTGGCACAGCTGGCCTGCCACCTATGCAGGGGCAGCCATGGCCAGCAGTCACCCCAGGCTCTCTGCTTTTGTGTCCCAGGGCTCAAACTGCCTGCAGGCTTTTAAGGGTCTGTGGCTGGGGCACATCAAATTGAATTTTGTTTGAATATTGATTTGCGTTAAATATATCTTGAGAAATCTTAAAGGCATCTCTGCTAATGCAAGAATTTTTGTTTCAAGTTTGCTCCTGGTTGGCATCTACGTATGTGTTACAGCACGGTAAATACTCATGAGTAAATTTGCTACTTGTATTTGCAGTTAGCAAATTTACTCACAAGTAGCAAAGTTTACTATGCGGTAAGCGCATGCATGTGTAGACGTGCATGCTTACTGTGATGGTAAATTGCACTTCTGTTTAGTAAAGTGTCTCTTGTAGATACACACCATGGATATTTCAGGCACAAAGTTCCCTCCTACTTGCACACAGTGCAACACTGTGAGGACAGATGCCCCGTAATTTGTTTGCTTTCCATCTGGCCTCATAACGCTTTTCCTTTAAGTTGCCCAGTGAACCAGCTTCAATATTTAGGAATGAAGGAACTCTCAGCCATACCTATCTCATATGTTACCTCTCAACTCCTTGTTCTTGGGGAACCCTGGCACAGGATGCAGCCTGTCTGACTCACAAAGAACTCTCCCTGTCCCCACCTATGCCCGAACAAGAACTGAATACAGGAAGGACTTATAGAAGACAAAAAAGATGCAGTGGCACACACATCTAAACCCCTCCAGACAAGGGTGACAAGAGTGAAGCAACTCCCCTGATCTCATTTGCATCCAAGGTAGAACCAGATCACAACTCATTTAAATGGGAGATGGGACAGGAATGCACCTTCATTAGCATTCAGGATGGAGAACAGAGATTCCAAAGCAAGGGCTGCACTGAATTCTGGGATCAGAAAAGCAGGGGAGCACTGCATGATGGGGAATCCTTGCTCCAAATGCTAATCAACCCACATCTACACACACCCAGCTCAGCATTTATCAGATCAATTCTAGTAATGACTTCTCTATTAATATCCAAAACACTGAATTTTCCTGTCTGTATTGTGAGCTCCCTCAAAGTAATGCCACCTATAGCCAGCAGTGATCAGTTCCTATTATTCAGCATATGAAACACTGTTTACCCCTAAACCAACCTAGTCTTCTCCCTTGAGTCATTGCTAGTTCTCTACAAAAACCCCTACCCAAGCTCAAGTTTCTGTGTTGGTGCTTGGATTCAAAGATGCATCAGTTCCACTCCTTTTCTGCCTGGAATCTCTCCACTGATCATGCTGAGGTCTCTGCCTGTCTGTCAGATCCAACAACCCCTGGGAACCTCGACTGGTTCAAACTTTGTTGAGTGGTGAGACCCCAACTCTCTCTTTCTCTCTCTCTCTCTCTCTCTCTCTCTGACTCTGGGAACCTGACTCTTATTCTCTTACTCCAGGCACAGCTTCCTAAACCTGACTTTTGCTAATCAAACTCAAGCTAGACTTCCCTACAACCCTAATTGAAACTATGTAATATTGTAACTGTTTAGTTGTCTCTCTCTTTTATGGCTATTGTTACTGGTATCATCATAAGTTCATATTACTTGCAATAAATAACTTTTATGGTCAAGCTGGTTGCTACACTTTTTCTATGAACTTCACCTATTCTTTCTTCCCCTCGACCTCCCTGTTTGCTCTGCAGCAACACTTCTTTTACCTATGCCAAAGATCCCTGTAATGCCCAAAACCACAGTGGGTTCTGCTTATCAAGGGGGTTACTACTAGGACAGTTAGGGCAAAAGATTGGGACGTGCTGAGTTTGAGACACTTAAGGGGATCATCTTGTACAGGCTGAATGACCCAGTTTGGCTCAGACATGCCCTTATGAACTGAATGCTGACCCATGAGGGTGTCAGCTGAACACCCAGCTGGATTCAGAGGTATTCTGTTCACCTGTGTGCTTGTGTCTGACTGCATTTTGCTGTTACCTTAATGAACTGATTCCTGGCATATGAGCGTGTCAGCCTGTCCATGCTGATCAACCCGGCCAGGGCAGGCATGTCATGTTAATCTTTGTGTGTGTGTGTATTTGACTGATTTGGTGTCTGGAGGAACCCAGCCCCATTGAAACTGAGTCCTGCAAGGTAGCTCCATTGGGGGTGGGACTTGCAGAAGGGAGAGATACAGATCCATATAGAAACACAAGTAATACAAGCAGCACATTGACAGAATTACAGAGACCCCCAGAAACATACCCCTAATAAATGAGTAGACCCCAAAGTGACAGGCAAATCTGGTAACACAAAGCTTGGTGACTTGGGCACTTTGCTGGGACATTGGGGGGCATGCCTGCAGGTGTCCCTATGATGCCTTTGTTACTGTGCTGTCATTGGAAGTAGTAAATGATGGTACAGTAACAGCCCTTTACTGCACCAAGTGTGTTGTGCATGGTTATTTTTAGCTGCTA
This sequence comes from Alligator mississippiensis, assembly GCF_030867095.1. NCBI lineage: Eukaryota > Metazoa > Chordata > Crocodylia > Alligatoridae > Alligator > Alligator mississippiensis. The sequence continues at coordinate 383,156,932 of NC_081824.1, forward strand.
TGTTGCCTCATATATAGCACCTCACTATAATGACAGAGTGCATTGCTACAGCAACGTATTTGTGGCATCACAGTTTGTGACCGCCAATGCTACGTCACTGTGTCACATTGCTTTGGTGACATAGTGTCATGGGCAGACGCACCCTGGAGGTATCAAATTCCCAGAGGTAGAGGATGAGAGATAGAAACCAGATATTCAACGTCCTTTGCAAATGTTTTAAATACTAGGTTATTTAAATAGAAGGAGAATTTTGGTAAGCAGATGTCTCAGCTCAAGTCAGATGTCTTGCTAAGATGTGTATGCCTTATGTAGTTAGGGGGAAGTGGAATTATGACCAGACACATATGTTTTAGCAGAGGTTAAAATTCTTCATTGAAATGCCTGAATATTCATACATCTCCTTGAATAACTGAATATTCATCTCTGGAGAAACCTATGGGAATTAATGGAAGCAATGTGCAGTTCTGAATGTAAAAATATAGGGGTTCACTAGCTGTGGATAAATAAGGGTACACATCTATGCAGTTAGAAAAGAATGCCTTCTTCATGCTGAATGCAGAATCCAGGACTTTGCTAGCAGCTCTTTGTTAGGTGTTACCAGGGCAAAAAGAATTTAGACTTATAAGTGTGCACATTTCCATTATCACCATCAAGAATATTAAGTAACCCTAAAATGATTAATGTTAAGTAACCCTGCAATAGTTTTCCAAACATAAAGTTTTCTATGTTGAATTATATTATAATTCATACTTAGTGATTTATGCATTCAGTTTAAGACTCTGGGTCCAGCACTGTTATCTTAGTGAAATTTATCCATACAACCAACACCTTGTTCCAAAGTTGTCATTTTAAATGCAACAGCATCTAACATAGAATTGAATTTTGTTTGAATATTGATTTGCATTAAATATAATATCTTGAGAAATCTTAAAAGCAGCTCTGCTAATATAAACATTTTTGTTTCAATTAATTATGTCTAATTATGCAAATATGCTTTAACTGAGATAGAAAGAGGTGTATATGTATGGATCTGTAATGAAAGCAAGCCTCCTTATCAGTCTCTGTTTTTCCCTTCAGAATGTCAGTATTCATTTTTAATTTGTCCAATGTCTTATTATCACTTTTCTCCATGCATGCAATTAACACAATTATTTTGTGATTCACAATGAAGGAAATTATAAATGAGTTTCTTAAATCTATTTTTTCATTGAAGCACATTAAGGGAAAAAAAAAGATGATCAAATGACCTGCTAAAGCTCTTTTCTTTTCTTGCACATAATGCCATGTTTTACCTAATCTCCGTCTTATTTCAACAAAGCTTATTTTTCCCTGTATTGGGGTTGAAAAGTGTACGCAATCATGCCTACTTCTATGCTCACAGAGTTAATAAAAAAGGTCAAAAAAGAGTTCTACTGCTTCCACAAATGTTCACAATGACTCTTCAGTGTTTCAGCTGTTAATTTGAAGTGAAAGTGCAGCATTCAAAGTCACTTAAGCACAGTATTTTTTTGTAATTCATGCATTAAATCCTACATCTGTGTCATATAGTGAAACATAAAATGGAGCACTATTGAAAAGACCTTTTTTTTTTTCTTTCTGATTTGGTTAATGAAAACAAAAAATATATCTACAACTAACCTTTTCTTTCCATCTTAAAATGTTCTGCTCAAATACTTTGGATGGATGATAGAAGTATGATGATAAAAAATGCACATTTCCTTCATATCTGGTGATAGTGAACTAAGGAGTTCTGGATCAGGGATTTAAGTGAATAGATTGTATTATAAGACGTCTGTGAACTCTTTTTGTTAAAGTAATACATCTGCCTGAAAAAGAGATTTCTTTATTAAACATGTGAAGACATATTTGATATTTTTAGGATAGTTTAGATGTTAGAAAAAAGAACATTACAAGCAAAAGAACATAGATAGAAATAGTTTAGAACTCTGTTTCTTAAACAGTGCTACATGAGCCACTACTCATTCACAGAGAGCTGGCTCACCAGATGTGTTTGCTTTCCTTCTTGTGTTCAGATGTTAACTTGCTTTATAATGATAAAAATATGTTTCCATATTGCTTTGTATATAAGCAACAGCTGTATTTAAAACAGTGATATCATATAATTATGAAAGGAAGAAAAATATTTTCAGTAAATGGAAAGGAGGATCTGGCCTGTGCCATGATATTATTTTAACAGGTGGGCTAAATTACTACATTTTTAGAGACTATAGTTTAAAAAATATGAGTATCATTTAATTGTAGGAAACCTCACAAGCAACTGCAGAGTAGAATCTAATGATTTTTGCTAAGTTTTACATCCCTATTTAAAATACAAGAATATGAATATTGCGAAATTCCCGAAAAACAAACTAATGAAACATATTCCTTATATGATACGGTTTCATATAATTTTACCTCCTTTTATATGGGCCTATCAATATTTTGTAGCTAATGTTTTGACTATGTATAGTCTTTTCAACTTAGTTTAGTAAAAGACAAACTTCATTGCACCATTAACTCAGAACTTCCTTAATTTAATTTGTTCTTTTAATACATATACAAAATGCATTTTTAAAAAGCCACAAGATATAGTTTAGGTCATATCATGATTTAGGAAGACCTTATAGATTCTAAGTTCAAATCCAATCACTTTTTAATGAAGAAGTCCTTTTCATATGAAGCCTTATGGTTATTGTTTATGAGAAACAGGTCGCATCAAGTTCCACTAAAGATGGACGTGCTTCACAGTTGGCAATTATTTGGAGGTAACCTCCAAACAAAGGCCAAATCCTGTAAGTGGTAGAAGTTGATGTGGATCTACACAACAACAGAGCACACCAGGTTTATTAGAGGTTACTGAGACATCAAATACCTCTATTCTCTAATGTAGGTTCTCAGCTGTAACCTATACAGACAAGGTTGCCAATTGGAAGGGGAGGTCTACAAGCAGCTTGGTCTGGACAAGACAAGGACACAAATGTAGCAGAAGTTCTTTCAGCCCAAGTTCTCAGGAATTCCTCCATGTTAACAACAAAAAACAGAAGCTATCTACATACCTATGGACAAGGCAGAGACTCAGCACCGCAATATGGGTACTATAGCCTTCCACACAGGCAGCTCCACTAGAAAAATATCTGAACTGCGGCCAGTGCCTAATGCCTCCACCTATGAACAGAATCCCTCTTCCATCCCATGATAGGGTCATGCGCTCTTCTATACTTTTATATACTTTCATGTCCATTACTTTTCCTTAGAGCCTGTGTTCTGCCAGCCACAAAGGCACACTTACCTGTGCTTCACAGAGTACTCTTCACATTGTCATAAGTAGGGATCCTGGTTTTCTCTCATAAAAAAACAATCCCCAATTTTTGGTTTGAAAAAAGTAACCCCAAATCCACATTTTTCTATGATTTAAGTGAAACACCACTATATATACAGTAACCCCAAATCCACATTTCCCCATGATATATATATATATGTGTGTGTGTGTGTGTCATATATACATATGTATATATATTTTTATGTATTTATATGTATGTATTTATATATGTGTGTATATATATGTATTTATATTATAACATTATTATTATTATTACTATTAATATATGTATATATATATAATCATGGGAAAAACTTCTTTTAAACCAAAAATTAAGAAAAACCAGGATCTCTGGTTATTAAGGCTCCACATGCTTGCCTCAGTCCTGAGATCTATACACCTGCTGGATTAAGCCATAATCAGTATAAGAATTATATTAATTATACTAAAAGTGGTCCTTCAAAAAATATACTGATAAAAGCAGGGTAAGAAAATGTAGTGTGTCAATTACTATGTTGCATGTACCTGTGAATAAGTGGAGACTGCCGGTTATCAGACCTGTCTAAAAAAAGCATAAGTATTTAAGTAAATGTTTTTAAAGCCATTAAATAGCTTGGCTTTTGTTTACCTGAGAATTTCTCCTCAGGTAGTGTAGCTATGATCCATTAGAGCATTGAAGCTAATCTGGTTTCAGCAGAAAGGAGCCTAGGACAACTGTTATTCTTATTAAGGAAGCTTGATTCAGAAGTGTATTTCTTATTCACTGATCCAGCCAAAACTAAGGGACCTACAAGCTTCCCCTGTCCTAAGCTTTGCAGGGATTTTCAGAGACTGAGTATTAACTAGTAGAGGCTGATAGTCTGGACTCAATATGTTTATGGTGTAACACCCATACACACTTGGGTCATATATGACAAAGTGTGTGCTTTTGGTTGTGTTGTGTTCTATGTGTGTCCATGTGGACAAGATGGCACCTGTTGTTCTGGCCATGTGCTTTGCAGATGGAAGGTTGGGGCCTTGTACCTGGGAAAAATATGTAAAATCCTCTGGCTTGACTGGTCAGGGGGAGAAAAGACTTTTCAGGCAGATTGGTTAAAAGAAAGAGTGGAATATAGCGCTCCCTGACAGGACAAGGCCAATATGATGACATGTAGAGCAATATAAGGTGAGCAAGGATGGTTTGGAGAGGAGGAAAAGCTGCTAGGAGCTACAGAAGAGTGAAGTCTCCTCCAAAGGAGAAGGAATGTTCAGTTAGAGAAAGGAGAAACTCAGGTAGAGGAGACAGAGAGGTAGAGGACAGAGAGAGACAGAATTGTCTCAGTGTCTGGGAACTCCTCCCTCCTCCTTTTCTTCCCCCCTTTCTGAGGTTTTAAGGAATTAATCTCAAAGAAGAGAGTATTGGTTCCTTGGGTTGGCTGGCTAGGGATTAGGCCTGGCAGTTTTAAACAGGGCTGAAACTTGAGAGTTTCTAATCCTACCAGCTTTGGGCCGGGGTCAAGGTTTGCAACTTCCTACTTCCAGTAGATCTGTATGATCCAGACTACCTGCAGCCCAGACCTAGAGAGTAGGCTTGGCTTTTTTCATTTGTTTGTTTTGATGGTCCCTTGCTCCAGTTAAGCTGTGTGGTTGGGCCAATCTAAAAATATCAAATAGGTCTTCCCATGTTTAATAAAGAAATCTTTTTCAGGCAGATGTTTTACTTTAACACTGCAATGCAGTGAACTCAGAGGAACAGCTCAGGGTGCCCGGCAGATGGGCGATTGTATAGAATGTTATTAATATTTTCTAGAGATGTGGAAGGGTAAATTTTAAATAAATGATGGATAGAAAATATATCCTAAGCATGAAGGTATTTTGTGCCATAGAAACAGATAAACATGCTTGCCAATCTCTTTAGAAGCCATACAATTCATAGTTTCATAATTTCTAGGGTTGGAAGTCCGACCCCCTGCCCCAGGCAGGAACAAGTGCTGGGATCATAATACCCCAGCCAGATATCTATCCAACCTCCTCTTGAAGACCCCCAAGGCAAGAGAGAGTATCTCCTCCCTTGGGAGCCCATTCCAGAGCCTGGCAGCCTTAACTGTAAAGTAATGCCTCCTATTATCAAGCCTGAACTTTTACAAATATTCTCTCAAATTAGAATTTTTATATCTCACTTGTGATTAACAAGAGAGAAAAATTATTGTCATTTAAATAACTGTTCTGCAGTCTACCCCTGTTTATACATTTTTAAAGGCACCATTAACACACTGGTGCACCATCTCACTGAATGAACTTCTTTCAAACATTTTCAAATGTTCAAAGACTTAATCATATTAAAGCAAGAAATGTAGGTTTATTTTGCTTACAGTATGACTTTCACCAATGTTGTGTAATAGTTCAAGAGCTCCCTCTTCTGACTAAGTGTGCCACTATAAAATAGCATTTTCAATTGGTTATAATAATAAGAAATATACTTGTAGTGAGAGCCATTCAGTGATCCTGTACCTCTAAATATGTATACCTTCTTGCAATTAATCTTTCATATCCAAATCAAGCCTGAGATTCCCATATACGTGTGCCATTAACAAAGTAACGATATTTCATTAAGTAATATATTTTGTGGTAAAAGCGGGCAGTTGGGCTTCATTGTTTGTCTGTTTCTTCTGGTTTTTTGGCAGGAGGGTTGCTCCAATACCATGATTTCACCATTTATTGTGTGGATAGTTAAGTCACAGGACAAAACTTTAATGTTTCAGCTTCCAAACAAAGCACATGTTAAAATTAATTTAATAATACATAAATGTCCAGGGTCAGTGCCTGAGCTGAAGTAAACAGAGCACAGCTAATAAAAATTCTGCAACATTTGTACTCAACCACTGATAGCAGAATACATATTAGGAAAGGGCAAGTTTTAGTTCTGTGTTCCCAAAGCACACAGTTCTGGCAGTTATAGCCATTTTAAAATATATTGGACTGTAGTGATTTCAGCATTTCTATATGCTTTACATGCTAGAGTCTATTAAACTGATATAATTTATTCCAATGTAACTGTCTCTGATTTAAGTATTTGTAAGGGGGGCATGACTGAAATCCAAGGGTTTTTTGAGATTGGAAATATGCCCAGATTATAATGTAAATTTTCTGTCATTGATGTGGGTTGATGTAATCCAAAATATGAAACTAAAATTGGGTTTCTAACTCCATAGTGTACTACTTAAAGGTATGGAATGGTTTTCAAAAGTGCTGAGCACTCACATTCTCCACATTTTTTCATATAAATAATGATTTACCAACATAAGTTCAGGACTGAGTATCCTTATGTGGTGAAACTCAAAAAAGGCTTGATTTCATTTGGGCCCATCTTATTTTTTTTCCCAGTTATGCAGTAGGAATTTTCTGTATATATAATTTATTCTGTCCCTCATGAGGGGAGAGGGAGGGCATTTATTTTTTTTTTACATTTCTTAAGAAAATATTTCTCCTTTGGCAAGAACTGAGAGTTGACTAATTGTTTTTTTCAGGAGTTAGTCAAATATTTGGGGGGTTTATCGTGTTGCTTGAAATGTTAAAAGACTAGCTATTTTGAGCTATTTCCTTATAAGTTTTTAAAGTCAATTTTAAAATTGAGCTACCTGATTTATAATAAATATCATGCTAAATTATCATGTCTTTGGCATATTATTTTCCAGCTGTTTAAAATACATTCTGAGTAATTTGGACAATATCATGTATATCAAATATAATATGATATATAACTGTAAGGAGTTGTTATGTTTTTCTTTTTATTTATTTTTTGTTTCCATTTGAATGTGACTTACTTCTCTTTGAAAATATTTCTCACCCTGAAAAAGGAATTTTGTTTTCCTGAAAAACTGAAGTATAATTAGCTTAATGGCTGCCAGTTTTCAAGGTAAGGTTCATGTGAAGAGGTCAGGTAAACAATTTTTAATCTTTTTTTTTTTTTAATGTGTACATATTCTGGGTTTTATTACATTGCAATGTTATATTATATACTATTAAATGCATACATTTCTGAATAAAAATGACTATTTAACCTTTTTTTTTGTAGTTCATAATGAAAAATTATATACATCCTGTAAAATAAAATATTTTTTCCACGTGAATTACATTGTGGAATATTTTTCCATATGAAATTATTTAAATGATAAACAATAGATGTGTGCATGTTTTGTGTTTTGCCTGAGATGAGGGTTTTGAGAACCTTTCAAACCTAACTAAAACATTTTTAATGATATTTAAAAATAACTAAGCAGACATGTAAAGAAGCAGATGGTCACTTAGTGACATTTACCAAAGTATCTGTTGATTTAAGCACTGCAACTGTGAATGTGCAACATCTAACTTTAATGAGCCTGGGTCCAAAAGTGGCATCCAGAAGCATGTATATTAGGGACCTAGGCTCCTTATATAGTGCATGAGGACACAGGTTCCTCAAAATGAAATCACAGACAGCCACCCTTCTGAACAGGGGGTGGTCTACAGCTAGATAACAGGAAAACATTTGTAATAGTGCCTACATGTGCTCAAGATGCACAGCCAGAATTCCCTTCAAAATGTAGGTGTCAAAACTTTCCTTTCAAAGGGCAGGAATTTTATTTTTCTTCTAATGGTTGAGGTAAGATGATATGTCATCCACCATTTTTATGCTGTAGTAGAGTAGCAGTTAGAAATGTCATCTGAGATATGGGAGATCCAGGTACAATTCCCTTCTCTGATCAAGTCAATTCCAACTCACACATTTAATTTCCCAAGAGAACATACTAGACACAGTGGGCTTCTATCCATGTGCAGGGAGGCTGCTCTAACACATTGTAATTACAGAGCATGGAAGTAGACTCAATTAATCGACTATGCTGGAGCATGGGAATTACTGTGCTCCAACAGACTCAAGCGTTATGTGTATCAGCATCTCTGCACTGAAACAATGGCAGTGGGGGTGCTTTAACTAAAGCTCATTGAACAAGCTTTAGTGAAAGCACGTCCACTGCCATTTTTCAGTGGGGGGATGCTGATACATGTGATGGTCTGGGTGCTTTAATTACATGGCTCTTGGAGCTGCTGTAATTAGCACCCCACCCCCCTCGGCTCCCAAGCACGTCTATGAATGCCTAATATTGTTAACACAGAATCAGTCCATGTTGGAACTCAGTCACAGCCCCCTTACAAATACTTAAATCAGAGAAAGTTATGTGAATGCTAGTGAATATTTTAGTTGATTTTGTATCCCTCCTGCTGAAGCTCTATCACTGTACAAAAAATAATTCCAGATTTATGCATCAGAAAAAGCTTGATTCTAGTATAATGATGAAAACACTCACCTTTGGAGTAGTATACATATTCTTACCCCAAAGTCATTTTCTCTAATGACTCTTTGATGTAAATAATAATCCTTTCTATAGGTCCACTAAGTGATCATCTTCCTCTAAAAATCTAGTCCATTGTTATTTATAGGGTAAAACTTAACCTAATCTCAAATGTTATGATCTGCCGAATAAACCCTTTTGACTTTTTGCCAAGATTTCATGTTAAAAAATACAAACAAGCATGCAAAAAAATTAATGTGTTTTTTAATTAAATGGGGCTGCCTATTAAGTCAATGGCAGATGCATATGTGTACACAGTGGGAGCATCTACACGAGACACTACTGTGCAGTGGTTACTGCAGATTTCTTTAGTACTTGTATAATCAAATACTAAAAAAAATGCAACAATTGGAGTTCTGGTGAATGCCTTTTTAGTGATGCTACTGCACAGTAGCCTAATAATATTGTGCAGTATCACATTAGCCGTATTGGTAGTGTGAAGTGCTGCTGCACAATATTATCCAGCTACTGTACAGTCAGCATCTCATGTAGAAGCATGCAGTGAGACTCCTAACTAATTATAAAAATCTTTACAGGCAACTCTGGCTTAGCACTCTTAATTGGTTCCTGAAAAAACGAGCATTAAGCAAAACGAGTGTTAAATGAAATCAAAAGTATTTGACGATCCAATATGGCAACCACAAGTGTTTTTAATGGCCCAAGATGGTGACCACAAGCATTATAACAAACTTGTTGAGCACTAGGTAAAATCAGTTATCAATTTAAAATGAGCATTATAGCAAAATAGCACTAAGTGAAACAGCATTAAGCAGGGGGTTGCCTGTACTGTAGAATTCATTCTGAAACTTTTAATTATATCAGTGCCCAAACACAAGGAAAAATAAAAAGGTAATATATTAGAGCCCCCAATGTAAAATAAAAATGTAAGTTCATCTGTTCTCCATTATTCAGAATAGTTTATAGCCTGCCTAGGAACTTGCCAAGTGCTGGGAAATAGGATGCTGTTTTACACAGAAGGAAGGAAATAATACAATAAAGATTGTCTTTTTAGGACACTTTAAATATGGGAAGTTGTTAAGTGCTTTAGTGTGAATGGCAATTCTAAGGTTTCTAAAGGAAAAATCGAAATGTGTAAAATAGTTCAGAGAAAATAAAAGTTCACTATTGAAATAGAATCATTATCATGACTTTTTGCAGCATAGAATGTGGAGGTTTCATACCCTAATACTAATCCAAACCTTTCCCTATACCTTATAAAATCTGATGAGATCAAAGTCAAAGATGGTATGGCTGCAGAATAATGATATTTGTCTAGAAATTTCACTTTTAATAACAGTTGGTTAGCAACAGGATATTTATTAAGAGAGCTGTTCTTGATACTAACTCTGGTATGCTAAAGCAAAATGTTCTGATTTACAGCATTTTTGGTATTAGGAACCACTTTTTGTAAATTTATATGATGTCTTAAGGGTCCTCCTTTTTAAGGCATCTCGTGAAAGCTGGTGAGATTTTTTACTCTACTTGAACTGCCAACAAGATGCCTTCAGGGCATTGTGTAAATTTATTATGAAGCACTATAATGAATAATAAAATAAAACAATTTTATCAAACTGAAAGTTATTAGAGAACATTCATCTCCTTCCTCCATCCAAGAAAAATATAGAACAGTCCAACAGATAACTCACCATCATAGGGCTTCTTAAATGTCAAATCACTGGGTTTAGAATGCATAATTCTGCCATTTAACAGTAGAATTATCAGATGGTCTAAAACCTTCCTAGAGGGTTACATTTTTTAATTGTAAATAGTATGACTGCTGCAGAAAGCACATTTTTGAACCTGAGACTGGAAGTATCCAGTGCTGCAGTGTGTGAAATTCAATTTTGCCCAGGCCACTGTACTATGACCTATGGCTTAGATGCTCAAAAGTATCCATTTCTTAATTTCCATGTGAATTATTTGCATAAACATCTTTGAGAATCTGAGTAAAAGATTATGATGATTTACTTGCATTAACAAGAAATGCAAATACTTTGCAATGAAAAAAACAATGCTTTTATAAATTGTATTATCTTTAATATTTATTCTTCCTTTATACAATAAAGCTGTAGGGTCCCCTGGGTATTACTTCTGAGCAGGGATCTTGGTTTTCCCTGAAAAAAAAAAAAATCCCCTTTTTTGGATTACCCCCCCCCTCCACATTTTTTTTCCATGATTAAACTGAAACAACTTTTTAAATAAGAGAAAACCAGGATCCCTGCTTAAGAGTGATCTACAGGATACAAAAGTCCTTAGTCTGTGACCCCTCTACAAGCTCTTTTTTCAAGTGCAGTTTTAGATGCTTTATTAAACTTATTTTGGTAATTATGCCTGTTCTTACAGAAAACAAAGACTCCCATTTATTATTCTGTTACCTGGGGGCATAAGAATGTTAACTCAGACTGACCCCAAGTTACTCCTGTCAGCCATAATGGCTGACAATAATAAAAATACCTTTATTATTTATCATAGCTATGATGTAGAAGTTTCATTTCAGTCAATCCCTGACCTGGTACTATAAAAGAAAAGCAATACTATAAATTTTTAATAAGAATGTTCTCCTATTTTACATTAGTGGCTATAGCTCAGTTCATTCAAGAACAGGCAACAATATCTTCTACTTCCATCCCCTGTCAAAAGTACATATCTTTTTGTAATGGGGGGGAGAGGGAGGGGGGAGAATGCATCCTGATCCAAATTTGGTAATTATTTCAACTACATGACATGAGCAACCCATACATTAGACAGAACTATTTTATGCACTAAAGCACCTCCCTTTTAATTTTGTGTTCTACTAAGTACAGGGAAGGGGAAATGCCTTGGGAAGTTGGCTACTGTTCCATTCATTCAACTCTAGGCATTAAATTGATCAAACCCCACAGGAAGATCAAGCTTCAAACTATGATATAAAACTGCATGTAAAACTCCTTGTTTGTCTTTGAGACAACCAATGGCACATGACAAAAACAAAGTAGAATCCTTATGCCATAGGATTATTTCCTTGTTACTAAAAACAAGTTTAAAAATGTTAAATTTGTATAGAGGGGTTAAGCCACCATTACTGTACATCTAAACCTCAGGATTTAGGTTGCACATGATATGGAGGAAGACATGAAAGGTATCATATCAGAATTGAATTAAATTATTATCTGCTATATAGTGGAAAATGCAGAGATGTTTTATTTTATGCTGATTGCAAACAGACCTCAGAGGAGATATTCCAGTAGCCAGGGATTACTAGAGGGTAGAACTACCTTGTCCATATCCCTTCTCTTGTGTCTGGCATGGAGGCCCAAGGGATTCTCTGAGGCAGGGGAACCTCAACGTGCCAGCTTTGCTGGCTGCTTGGATACTTTGTGGAGTCAAAGTGGTACAATAGATTGGAAAATACCTTAGGACAGTGGTTTTCAAACTGTGGTCCCCAGACTCCTGGGGGTCTGTAAATTATGTTTAAAGGGTCCACAAAAAATGACTATGATCAATTAAAACTGACACAATTCAATAGGATCTGCACTTCCATTCAAAATTACCAATGGGGTCTGCAAATGAAAAGAAAAGGTTGAAAACCACTGCCTTAGGATATGTCCCTTGTAATTTTTCCACACTGACATGACTAACATGTCCCTGGACACACATAATTTGTTCAACCTTTTTTTTTTAATCCACAGCAAGAGAATGTGTTGCTATGACCCCTAGCTACAACAAGGCCTTTATGTAAAACCCTTGTGAATGGAAGGTTGTCAAGGAAGGTTCATTCTTCTAATTCTGAATGATTTAAAACTATATCTCTCACCTCCCATGTAGATTGGAGTAGCTGGGCAGAGGGGTGGAGAGGGAAGGGAGACACTCTTTATTATTCCTCTGAAGCTGTGCCACAGTATAGAAGAAGAATACCATAATCATAGGAACAGAGTCAGTAAGCAAGAGAATCATGATTATGCAGTCTCCTGTTGAGGGCACTCCTGTGATAGAAGACAGTTCTGGGTTACTACCTTAGCAGGGCTGATGTGTAGGGGGTGCATGTGGGTGCACGTGCACCACCTGAGCATGGTGGTGCAACACTACAAAAAGGTACCACCGACACTGTTGGCGGTGCCCATGGGCAGTCACCACTTGCCACCCCGCCACTGACACTGCCGGCGGCATCTGCAGGTGGTCTGTGATCCTCACTGGCCGCTGCTGCTGGTGGCAGCTGCGGGTGGTCACTGACCCTTGGTCAGCGCTCGCCACCCCCCCCCCCCCGACAGTGCCAGTGGTGTCTGCAGGAGCTTCACTGCTTACCGCTGCCACCACACTGCCACCACTGCTGTCCCCCCCCAGCTGCTGGGGGCACGAGTCATTCATCCATCTTCGCATGTTTCTTAATTTATTAAATTACTGTCTAATAAAGCCTACTTTTGCTTATAGACTGATAGCTTTGACACCTGCCAGAGTGGTAAGACTTGTGCTTTAGAACCTCCTCAGGATCCAGTAGAAATTAAACACAGGTCTGCCATGTTTGAGTAAGTGCTATAACCACTAGATTATTATCTAAAAGATCAGCAGTATCCCTGTATCCACCCCCCCAACCAGTTATTTTTTTAATCAAAATGACCTTTATTTAGGTGTCTAAATGTGGTTAAGATGCCATATATATATATATATATATTTCCCCCCACCCCCCCATTGGCCAAACATAAACATGTAAGCAAAAACAAAAAAACCCATGTAAACCTGGACATAAAAAATAAACAAAACATAAAGCACTATAATTAATATAGTATTAAAAATATATCAACTTTTGTTTAGAATCCAGTTCTACTAAATCACAAAAGCAATACACAATGTATCAAATCAGTCTTAGACCAGTAAAAGATTTGTCTAAATCTGAATCCCATACTTACCCTTTCTAAGAATATGCAATACCAATAACTCAATGAGGCAGGAAATCTTGAGACAGCGCAAAAGCAGAAGCCCTAATATGCGAGTAGATTATTTTTCTCCTTTGTATCACAGTAATGGCATTTTACGCAGGCTTTTGTCCCTAGCCAATATAAAGAAACTGACTTTCTGTAGTTTTATCACAAAGACAGATTATTATGAAAATGTTAGCAAGAACACTGCATTGCTTTCTGTTAGCACCTTTGCTGTTGACCTTCTGCACATATGCTTGGCATTTTCATCCATCTGCCTTTAGAAGTACCACTAACACATTGGTGAATCATAAAAAATGTTCTAAAGCAGCCCACCTGTCAATCTGGTATAAAAGTTTACCCTATTTGCCATTTGCTTCTGACTAGTACACTTTATAGTTGCAAAACATCCTCCTCTCTGAAGCTTTTACCTCCCCCTCCCTTTACCTTTAATTACAGTTCAAAGTGATTTTGTTCTCTAATCCATATTTGATAGATCCCAATGACATGCTTACTATTTCTACAAAAGTCTCTTAAAGTCTCGCTATGACAAGATATGGATTCAAATTTCCAGAAATTTCACATAAAATACCTACTTTAAAATTGACTGAAAATGTTTAAATATTAGAGGAATGATAGCTTGCTTTATGGATAAAATCTATTTCACAACTCTTTTATAAGAAAAATGGGAATACAAATTATATCTTAATTTGAATAATTTAAATAAGTCAAATATTTAAATGGTATTTTTATAATTATAGGTTCAACTTAACTCTACTTTAAAATTTTAAAATGACAGTTCTTACCAGAAGCAGGTTCTGAGTCTTACAATGAGGTGCTTTGTGCTATTACAGTATAGTAACTTGCTACAAAAGTATATGTATGTTTGAAAAATAAGCTTTCCAGATAATCACACGAATAACCTGGTTTCTATAATAACTCAAACTTTACCTTTTAACCCAGTTTAGAGTAAAGGTATATTGTAGTATGTGGTTGTTAGAAATGCTTTGTTTTTATATAATCTATCCTACTGAAATATTACTAATTCAATAAGAGCTATTGCAAAAATACAAAGCAGAAATCTGAAGATATTACAGCAGGAAGACATGAAAAAACAAAGTCTAAGAGTATTTTTTATTTTTAATGAGAATATGGCATAGCCAGTTTTCAATATTCAAAGATCCTCCAAGCTATACTCTGGAAGAATATTTATTTGTATTATATTAACATAGATAGTTCAATGAATCATATAGGGTATGAGAACATAAGTTCACTCTGTCAGTAAAAGAAAAAAAATATTATTTAAAATTACTAATCTTTTAAAGATAAAAAATCTCTTTAAAAATGACAGCCAGTATGTTTCCATAAACATTAATATTTTTGTAATCAGTTTACTGCTATTATTAAAAACATTATTCAGTGTTTGTTGTAGAAATTTTCCAATATTAATATACAAGGGCAAGGCAGAAGCATGTTATTTTTGCTTTTGCCCTGTCCTTGTATTTTTATATTCAACATTCCTTTCTATTTCCATTTCCACCTGAATTTCTCCCTTTCGGAGAGGATAATGGAATATGCTTGTGACAGGGAATAGACTGACATCTTTTGAATAACAGTTCCAGTAGCTTTCAAATAATTGGCAAGTGAAGTTCAATAGTCCTTAAAAAACTGACAGAAACTAGCATAAATATAGACTGTGTCTGTCAAGTTTTATTTTGTAACTGATTTGCCCAATGCAAAGGAAAAAGTTTCCATTGATATTCAACTAAATGTATTTCAAATCATATAGTGGCTTAACAGACGAACTGTGCTTTAGTCTAGTTTCAAGGTAAATGCAACTTGTAAAATGCAAGCAGTAGTGTAACTTGGGGTGAGGGAGGAGGCACCAAATTGGTGGTTCACCTGAAAGTCTATGGTGCTGCAGTAGCACAAGCCCCATGCTGAAGCTACAGTAGTATCACATGAGTGCAGGGACAGTAGCTAATGTTCCCTCTAAGGTGTAGCAATCCATGACTGCGCCGCTTCAGTCTGTAAGCATGCTACTTTGGTCCCACCTCCTTCTTCTGGCACACACCACTTCAGAAACCACAGGTGCCTGAGGGGCACCCTGCGTACAGACCTGTAAGGGTCAGGGACCCTGGGACTGTAGTGGAGGGTGAGCAGCCTTGTCTGGTGTCAGGGACCCCAGGGGACTGGGATGGATGGAGAGGAGCCTTGCTCAGGCCAGGGATGCCAGGGGACTGGGAAGACATGTAGAACAGGGCCAAAGGGCCTGGAGTCCAAAGGGGCTGGGAGTGGAGCAGTTCCCCAGAACTGGCAGAGCCCACGCCAGCCCCTGCCCACCCCTCCCTTGCCTCAGGGAGCGAGGAGGCACATGGTATCGGGACTGAGGAATGGAGCAGTTCCCCGGCACCAGCCCTGAGCCTCAGTCCCTGTCCTGCCTCGCCTCACCTTGGGGAGCGAGGAGGCACATGGCATTGGGACTGGGGAATGAAGCAGTTCTGCAGTGCCAATCCCAAGCCCCAGCCCCCGTTCCCGCCTCACCTTGGGGAGTGAGGAAGCACATGGCGAGGAGGCACTCTGCCCCAGCCCCCGCCCCTGCCTTGACTTGCCTTGGGGAAGAGCCGCTGGCTGAGTTTACCTCTGGTAAGTGTCCCATGCCAGCCCCGGTGCCTCTGCCACGCTCTGTGCCCAGCTCCTCTCTGGGAAACTGCAGCCCAGCTCCTCTCTAGGCGGATGCACAGCATTAAGGAGTTAGTGCATGGTAAGATTTTAAATCATACCTGGCCGCACATGTGCACACCTTGGAGGGAACCTTGGCAGTAGCCAGTGCTAAACCATTTCACACCAACAGCAGCCAAGGACCTTGAGAATCAGAAGTAGATAACATTGCCTAAGGCAGATAACATTTACTCTCTTCCCCACTTTTTTTTCTGTTGCCTCCCAGCAAGGTTTTTTGGGTTTTTTTGTTTTTTTTTCCAAATGCCCCAAACCTGCTAGTTATGCCTCTAAATAGAGACAGCACATTTCTTTCACATAGTTAGTAGACAGTAGTTATTGTGTGATGCTTTACTATTCAAACTGGAAAAAAAAATCATACAAAAAAGCAAAAACACCCACTGACTTGTACTGGAACAAGTATACCAACTGGCATGCCTATTTTCAATGTCAGCAGTAACTTTCACTTAACTCTTGACACTAGACATGCTGAGGAGTTGTCAGGAGGACACTAGAAGTGTTTTGCCTCTTTTGGTATTTGCATATAGGATGAAAAATGATCTTAGTGATGAAAACAATAGACTAGGAGAACTAGTATTCTTTACTAACATTGATTGCTAGCAATCCATATTTTTCTGAGACTAAAATGAAACACAACTAGTGTGTGTGTGTGTGTGTGTGTGTGGTGTTTCAATTTAATCATGGAAAAATATGGATTTGGGGTTATTTTTTAAAATCCAAAAATTGGGGATTTTTTTTTCTTTATCAGAGAAAACCAGGATCCCTGTTAATCATACATACTTTGTATGATCTTAGGTCAATCACTATGCATCAGCCCACTGATAAAATGTAAGAGCTCTTTGTAATGTATCATACAGATAAACTGTTCTTTCATTCCGAATTCATTTTTCCTTTTCATTTTTTCTTGTGTGCTGGAGATAGGTTGGAAGCGTATTTTGTTCTTGCTCCATGTAGATTTTGCAGAAATCTAATTTGACAAAGACAGCAAAAATATTTTAACTTTATCACTTATCTCTGATAATATCAAAAAAAGAATACTATTAATGCAACACAAATTCAGGTTTAATACATTAAGCCACCCATCACTTTCCCCACACATTCTCTGAGGAAACTTGCTGTGTCTTAAAGTATCAGTTTCTGTTACCAGTTCTGGCAGGCATACTCCATGGCAATTTAAGGTTGTGAATGATCACACTGATGGTGATTTAGAATATCTGGGTGGTTTTTAATATGCCATACTGCAAGGTATAGCCACATCATCTTTTCTGTAAATGGTATTTTTATCAAAATGGAAAGGTTTAATTTAGGATTAATTGTGACAGGCAAAGAGAGAGAAAGGCAAAATAACACCAGAAGAGCCACTATGTGGGTAGGACTAGGAACACAAATCTGGGTCTTCCACATCCCAAGTGCTTAGCTGTTTGAGCATGAATATTGAAAACTGGCTGACAACAAACCAAGACCTACTGATTCTTATGCAGGCTCAGGTTCTCACAAGTTTTTGAAAGATTCATTTTTGGTCATTAAAATTTTCCAGTTCTTTTCCACGTATAGTAGGATGGTCTTTTTACTATACTGATTTCCCCATTTGTAAAATAGAGATAGAACAATTTCTGCATCTTTTAGGGAGGTTATTATATTCATTTGTTACTGTATGTGAAGTGCTCAGATACTACCATTCTTATACCTTATACAAAAACCCATAAACAATAAATCCATTGGTAATCTCCATGAGATCAGGGCCACATCTTGAAACAAAATGTGCCACTTCTCCAGATTTTCAAGGGGCACCCATTCTATTACCACTCAGCTCTTTTGAAAGAAACCAGGAAGAGTTACTGCCAACCCAGTTCCTGAAATGTCATTTAGAGAAATGGAGGCCTACATCCTTCTCTGTCTACTTCATGTCTAAGATTTAACATTAATTCACCCAAAAATACATGTCACATCAGAGAAACCAATCTTCTTATGCTCAGGGAGGTTTATAGGTATCCCATTCTCTCCATGGACAGCCTTTTGAGCTTCTACCATGCTATGATCCAGCTCACTGAGAGGGGAGCCATCTTCTTGAACCTTTCTTTTGTGTTGTTATCCAGCATGTTCAGAAATCTTCCTGAATCAGAACATCTTTACTATCAGCAGCACTGTCATAAGGAGGAGTAATCCCCCTCATATTTTGATCAAAACTATAGTGGTCCAGGCACTTGCCCAGGAAGTAGGAAATTAGGTTTGTAGGCTTTTCTCTCCTGTTAGACTTTACAATCACTTTTATTATTTTGTAAGAAAGAGTCCTACCCTCAAATTATGGACTAGTCTTCACTGAGGAAATTATCCCTCATTCCCATTTTACATGAGCCACTCACATGGTTCATAGACAGATAAAAGTGAAAGATCTAAAGGGCCAAATGGGAAGCACCCAAGAAGAAACCTATTTGGATGAGTGCACCCTTAGAAAGGAAGAAGCCTTTCATTCAGGGCCATGCTTCCAATGCTGTTTATGTATTTTTTTGACTACAAAATTCATAAACAACACTTGGAGCAGGGAGAAGAACCCAAACCTTTCCCCTCTTATTAGGCTTCTGATTCAAGCTCCATCCTGTAAGGTCTCTCGTAGTAGATGCCAGATGTGATTATAAATCTTCCTTGGATGAGCATGAACCCAAGTGCCCCATTTCCTGGTGATGGCTCTAATCATGATATTATTATATAAAATAAGGGCCTCTCTATATCTTCCTCCAGCCATGATTATAAAACTGAGCCTTGTTCAGTTATTTGAAAGAAGAATTGTGAGCAAATATCTTTAAGAGAGCTTCCTGGCTCTACATCTCAAGTGCACAGATTTATCTGTCTTCAGCCCTGAGCTTGGTGCTTAAACCTGAGGCAGCCATCAAATGTTTCCAGTTGGCTAGTTTCAGGTGGCCCCCTACTCATTGTGGGGATTTAGGGATTACCATTTTGAAGTGTCTACCTCTGTGTACACTGAACAAAAAGCCTAGTCTAACAAACAAAAAGCACATAACTCAGGACACTGGATCTTATTCTGGGGCCCAGACTTGTGAAAGTTAGGCATTGAAACAAATAATTTATAGGTATATGAGTCCATTGGTTTCTAACCCTTAGGGATTTTCACTCAGGGACATGGGAGCACTTTGTCACATGAAGTCTCAAAACATCCCTGTGAGGCAACATTCTCATATGCCTGTTCAAACTGGGATAATCAAGGTACAAAGAATGTAAGTGACCTGTAAATATCACAGTATATCAGTGTCATAAATGTTATAAAAGAAGAAAATTAAGTTAACCGTAATTTCAAAATACAATCGCTAGACATTACTCTCTCCCATGTTAAACATAGGACCACGTTTTAATGGGTGGTTCAGATTGATAATTCTGTTCAATGTTTGATCATATTTAACATGTTGCCACTGGGATTCTGCTTGTCTGTTTTCTGGTGTTGCTTTGATAGTTCTAGCCCAGATGTCAGAATCCACAAAGTAATCACCATCATTCTAAAACCTACTTCTTCAAAGATAACATTTACTTTTAATCTTAAAATGAATGTTTGCTACCCTTAAAGTTTGGATCTTTAATGTGTGGGCAGAAATGAAAGCTGTGTGTTAAACAGCATTTACCTGTTAAATAAAAGTTAGTAAAGTTGAGCTATATATAATTGCTTTGATCAGTAATATTGAAATGTACTTTGCTTTGGGATATGTATTTGATTAAATGAGATATACATTCTGCTAATCCTACTTTTAAAAAATGCATCTTGCCAGAAAAAAGTCAAAATGTATTTATAGTTCAAATGCTATGGTACCATGAGGCTTCATTCACCAAAGGACACAAACAGTGTAAAAGTTCAAAGTAGAGTCATTTTAAAGATATAATTTCAAGAACTATTAGATTCCCATATTCCATATTTTCAGAACAAATTCTCTAGTTGCCCATAAGACAGAAATTATGTCTATACTATAGACTTAAGACTTATGTAGAAAAAATCTGAGCTACCTGTAATTGTGGGGTATCAGAAACAGTTTAGACATGGCAGTCTAAGGTTCACATAGCAGAAAGTTTACCATGGTTTAATGTCCCTTCTGAGAATGTTATTTTCTCTTAATTTGCATGTCAAAATGGAGTCCACACAGGGGATGTCTACACATGGTTGTACAGCACCCTGGTTACTGTGCCATCATTTAGTTCTCCCACTGATGTAAGTGGTATTTCATCTTAATCATGGGAAAATGTAGATTTTGGATTACTTTTTTAAATCTGAAAATGGGGGGAAGGGGTTCAGAGAAAACCAGGATCCCTGGTAATCAGTGTTTTAGAGCAATTTGCAATAAGGTTGTTTGTGTTGCTTTAGAAATACAAGCAGTTGTATGCAATGTTTTGGCATGGATGATCCTCCTTGAGCAGGTGGCTGGACTAAATGACCTCCAGAGGTCCTCTCCAGGACCAATTTTTTATGATTCTCTCAGTAAATAACTAACACTATTGGTATAGAGAAAAAATATAGTGTTAACTTTTAATAATCATATTAAAGAGAGGTAGTTAGTCATATTAGAACATGGAGAAAGGTAGTTAGTCATATTAGTCTGCAGTCAGGCAGAGTAGTTTTTCACCTTTTTTAGATGATTTAAATCAGAGATATAAGCTTTTGTATAGCATAAGCTTTTATAAGCAGAGGGCTTACTTCATCCAATGCTCTGTAAGGGACTACAGGAAGCAGAGCTTCTAAATAAAAAACAGTGATTATAATACAAATGGTAAGGAAAAGGGAGGAAAAAGGAAAAGTCATGGCTAGCAGAGGCAAGGTGGGTAGAAGAGAGGGGGAAAAAAGCAATTAGCCCACTGAGGGATGTAGCCCTTATACAGGCTGATCCAAGTACTGGGGTCAGAATCAACAGTCTCAGTTTAGCCCAGAGATTCTCAACCCTTTGCCCACAGTCCAGATCCAACCTGCAGCACCATGCCATCCAGCCCATGGGGTTCCCCAAGGATTTGCAGGGAGCCCTACAGGCTGTGGGCCTATGCCCTGTATAGTGGGTACCTGATCCTTGTACATGAGATCCAAGCCAAGGTAGCATGGGACCACAGAGCATAATCCCTACTGGAGGCAGCACAGGTGCCCCAGAACCTGATTCCAGCCACGCAGAGGTGGCACAGGACCCCCAGAGCCCAATCACGGCCATCCAGGTGGTGGGCAGTGTGACAAAAATGCCATCTCAGTATCTTCCCAGACTCTTCTATTAGGTTTCTCCTTGCCATTGTCTCCTCACCTGTCTGTCAATCTGGTTGCCCTGGGTTACAGCTACTATGTGACCTCAATCAGGTACAGGGAGAGTGAACCTAGTCTCTTTTGATTTAGCCCTAACCTCATGGCAGAAGGATAGTGGCTCAAGATATGTCAATCTATGAGTTGACTAGTGATGATTTTAAATTGGGTGGTTAGCCTTAAACACCACCTTCCCTGATTGGACCTGGAAGGAGTGTTCAGAAAAGTTTTGTAAGTGTTCCTTCTTCCTAGAAGGAGGGGAGAGCCATATTGAGGAACATGTCAGTAACTGACCAGGCAGAGAAATGGGGGATCTCTCTTGAAACTCACAGATGCACCATGAACTGCCAGCATCCAGAGGAAAGCTCAGTCAGCCTCTGGATGATACTTGTGAGTAACTTACCTGAAACATATCTAGTAATATAGCTTGCTATAAAGTAAATGCATGTTCAAAGGCTACTTAGCTGACACTGTTTAATCTAAGGTTATTCTTTGATATTTCTCTAAACTATTCCCTTCCCCAAGTCTACTCTCTGTAACCAATAAAGGTCTTCACTGGATCCAATCAGCAGAGCAGAGGATAGTGTAAGCTAGTGATGGTGTATATGACATTGATAGTGATGCAGGCAAATGAACCTCAGATGTTATAATCAGGGTTCTTGGTTTTCTCTTGATAAAAAAAAAAAACAATTTTCAGATTTAAAATATAACCCAAAATCCACATTTTTCTGTGATTAAAATGAAACACCACTAGTATATAAATGTATATATAGTGTCACTTCATTTTAATCATGGAAAAATGTAGATTTCAGGTTACTTTTTTTAAATCTGAAAATTGGGCATTTTTTATCAGAGAAAACCAGGATCCTTAATTATAATCCATGTTATTTGGTCCAGTGTTGATGTGGTCTGTGTTGAGGAGGAGGCACAGCAGGCTGGAACAAGGTCTGTTGCTGTGGTGAGAATAGGAATTAGGTAGTCTGTTTCTGGAGAGGTGCCATTTGAGGTTGGAGGGCTGCTTGTAAACCCGGATGGATTATGGATTTGCTCCCCATGGATAACTTGAGATAGTCATCATTTTTTTTGTGGGGGGAGGGGAGGGTTGGAGGACACTAATGATATGTTTCAGGTGTTCAAGATGGGGCTGAATTCACTGATATCACACAAATTTGAGAATACTATTAAAATGCCAATTAAAATAGGTCAAGATCATTTTGAGGAGAAATACTAAGTGACTAGTGTAATTTGGGAAGGTAATTGTTCACAAAAGTGCAAAGCTAAGTCTGTGTATTATGAAAAGAGCTGAAAGTTACAAGATACTGTATAAACAAAGTGGTGGTCTGATCTTTTAGAGAGGGAAAATGAAAGAGAAGATACAAAGAGTGGAAAAGGGATGATAAAATGAAAAACTAAAGTGACAGGAGAAAGATAATAGGGTTGGCGCTCAGCAGTCAATCAATACAGTATGAAGGAAAGCAAGATGATAGGAGGGAAGGGAAAAACTTACCACAATAGAATCAAAGAACAGTAGAATGATGACAGAAAAGAAAAACTGACATACTGCAAAAATATGGGAACACAGAAGAAAAAAAGAGTGCATGAGTTAGGATGGGCAAAAAGAAAAATGGTTAGGAATATCTTGTAAACAAACTGGTCTTTTAAACATTGTAGAATTCACATTCTGCTTCTCTGAAACCTCAGTCCCACAACAATTATAAACCATTTTGCATAAATACAAACTATTTTTATGGCTGCCAAAGATCAAAGAGTACAAGGTAAGATCTGTTTCTGAACTGGCAAGTGAGCTGTGGTATCTTGGATAGGTTCCACCTATTTAATCTCCTATCATTAGTCATAGAGATAGTAGGCCTAAATTTAAATGCAAAACAGTGTATATTAGTAGTCATGACATGGATTGAGGCAGTATATACATAGTTTAAGTGTTATCTGGAACTGACATAACTGGGTGCCAGTTGTAGGAGTGGAAGAAAGAGGGGTAAGAAGGTGAAAAAAGCAACCATGAAAGCATAATACTAAATATTTTCTAATACATTATAATTATCTGAAAACCAAACTTTGTATATATTTCAGTACAATAAATCAGTTAGTTATGACATGTTGAACAAAACTGTTTACTCCTATTTCTTACTTTTATTTCATCTGCCAAATGCCAAACTTTCTCAACTCTAGTTCCTAAAAAAAAGAGCCAGAAACATGCATTTCCTTTTTTACAAGGGCCTTTGTTAGTTTTCATTTTCTGAAGTATAAATGGAGTCATACCTGATCCTGATACATGAACATAAATTAGAGTTTAAAAATACCATGTTTTGTTATAGAGGGCATCAGCATTTTACAAAGACATCTAAGTACAGATAATTTATTTTTAATTACATATTCCTTAATGGGAAGGTGAGACTGAATATTTAGAAAATACAACATTAGAGTGTTTAATTAACATGTTATTTCTCCTTGAAAATTCATTGACTTGAATTATTCTTGAGATCATTTTTCTTTGTTTTGTTTGTTTTATTATGATGTTTTTAGTTTAAACAAGCTATTACTTTTAGTTAAAAAAAACTACTATGTGGTACATTAATAACACAAAACATTATAAAATCATAATTTGAGTCGTAGTTCTATAAAACATTACAACAAAAGACTTTAGTGAATTTTATATACAGATGATTTGCACATGGTGTTATTCCACATCAGAGATGGTAGTCAATAATTTGCAATTACACACACACCTTGGGTAGAACCAGAATGAAACCTTCATTGCTGGGGCATTTATCACTATCATATACACTGGTTGTGTCTACAAGTGCAAATGATGCAGGAGCAGTTTACTCTCGAGTTTACTTTCAATCTG
Organism: Alligator mississippiensis; assembly: GCF_030867095.1. NCBI lineage: Eukaryota > Metazoa > Chordata > Crocodylia > Alligatoridae > Alligator > Alligator mississippiensis. The sequence goes on from NC_081824.1 coordinate 383,181,395, forward strand.
GGAGCAATTTACTCTTGAGCTCCTGGATATGCATCTGCACATGAAGGGAAATGGGAGCAAGTTGCTGCTTCTAGATTCTAACAGAAAATTGCTCCCACTTCCTGAGGCCCTGCAATGGGTCCCTGCCACCACCACGGGGTGCTGGAGGCTCTGGCCACACCTGCCTGTGGCTGGCAGCCATCTTTAAAAGGCAGCCCCTCTCTCTGCTCCCTGGCTAGCTGCTATTCTGGCCAGGAGGAGTGTGCATACTGTGGGGGCAGCACACAGTGGCTCTTTTGCTGTATCCTCTGCCTCCCCACACCATGGCTGCTCCAGTCCCTGCCCCTGGCAGTGCAGCCAGTGCTGCAGGCTCCTGCTAGCCATAGTGCTGGCCCTAGTGGCCAGCTGTAGTGACTAACGTTTGGCCTAGGGCAGTCTGGGCTGTGCTGGCTCCCTCGCATGCAGCACCCACCTGGCTGGCTTCACCCCACTGCCACAGACTTCCTGCCAGAACACAGATGCTACCTGGACCCCATCCTGCTGTCTGTATCCTGGAAGGGAAGGCAATGATGTGTTCCTGGATGACACTGCCAGGGCCATCCATGCCCTCCTTGGCCTCCAGCCCTACGACCTGTAGGCCCACCTGGCCAGCCAGGACTGGTGGCTGCACATCGTCCACACCACATGGGATGATAAGCAGTGGTGGGGGGCTTTCCAGATGACCTAGGCCACCTTCCAGGACCTCCTGGAGCAGCTCTGCCCACACCTAGAGTGGCAAGAAACCACCATACAGCAGCCCCTCCCTGAGGACACCTGGCTGGCCATCAGCCTGCTGAAGCTTGCCATGCCTGCCAACCTCCACTACATAGGCCACCTCTTCAGTGAAGGTAAAGCCAGCACTGGGGGGCCCTTCCTAGGGGTGTGCAGCAACCTCCAGGATGTGCCGGGGTACAGAGTGCTCTGTGTGCACACCCCCTGGTGGTGGTGGCAAGGTTCCATGCCCTGGGCTTCTCCCCAGTGCATTAGGGCCTTGGATGGGAAAGACATCCCTGTCATCTGCCTCCTCCATGGCTACTGCCCGTATTAAACCTGGCAGGGGCTTCCACTCCATTATGCTCCAGGCTGTCAATGACCACCACTGCAGCACCTTCATAAATGTGAGAGACAGCTAGATGGGCAGTGCCAACGACACCCATATGTTTTGAAGCTCCACCCTGCCAACCCTGTTGCAGACCTAGCACTTCACACTGGGGTGATGGGCCTCCAGCTGGGCACAGTAGTAGTCCCACACCTGCTCACTGAGGACTCCAACTACTCACTCCTTCCCTGGCTCATGCAGTCCTACATCAGCCAGCTGGACCCCAACCAGGCCCACTTCACCTGGTGCCTGGGCCAGACCTGTGCCCTTGTGGAGTGTGCCTTCAGCCAGATGAACAGACACTGGGACATCCTCACCACCCATCTCAAGTTCATCAAGGCCAACATCCCCATAGTCATTGCCTACATGCTCCATAACATATGTGAGGCCCAGATGAAGCTGTTTTGTTATGCCTGGGCAGAGGAGGCACAGCAGGTGGAAGATGCCCAGCAGTCAGAGCACCAGCTGTGGCAGCAGCTACAGTGGTGGGCTCCACCCTCCCAAGGCCACAGGTTAGCTGCACACCCATCAGTGGGGGCCAGGGCACCAGGTGTGAGAGGGCATGCTGACCACCTCCTCCTGCACTCCCTGCTGTAGCCTGCTTGGACAGCTGCCCACAGACCTCTGCCCAACCGCACGGCCCAAGCACCATGCTCACTGTGGACAGTTCTCCAAAAAGCAGTTTATTCCCCTCAAAGAAACAGACCCTCCTCCTCTCTCCCTCCCCATAACAGAGCCCATCCCCACTCCCCACAGCACCCCTCCACCACCAACCCCACCCACCACCAATAAAATGCCCTCTTCCCCATGCTACCTATTTACATGGTTGTGGTTATGTGTGCCGTCCCGGTGTGTAGGGTCATGGGGTAGGAGTGCCTAGTGGGCATATCTTGGGGACAGGCACCCAGCACCCTGGCCTCTGGCCATCTCCCCAAATGGTGCTCATGTTGTGGTGAGTGGGGTCTTGCCCAGGGGCAGCAGCAGCCACTGCTCTCCTGGTGCACTCATTTACCCCTCCTACAGCCAGTGGCTGGGGCTCCCATGAATGCTGCTGGCCCCACTGTGGGCAGCTTCTGCTCTGCAGCTGTGTGAAGCCTAGGTAAACAGTGTGGCAAGGCAGTGAGCTGCACACAGGTGACTGCCAAGGCCAGTACGGTGTTCAGCACCCAGAAGTCCTCCTCCATTGCCTCCACTACCCTGGCTACCAGCACAGCCTGTTGCTCCAGGGCTTTGATGTGGCACCTCTCCAGAGCCAGGAGCCTCACCCTCAGCTCCTTTTCCACCCAGTCCCATGCCTCCTTGAGGGCCAGATCTTCCACTCACCAAGCCTGCAAGTTTGTTGCCCTGTGGGGTCAGGCCAACTCTCAGGATCTCAATATTGCGCTGTTAGACAGGAGGGTGTGACATGATTGCACATATATAAACACAAATCAATTAGGTGCATACACACACACACTACCAGCTCAGGCACATACACATCCAAACCAGCCTAGGCACACGCATACTTATCACCAATTCAAGCACATACACTATATACCCCAAAAGTTAACCACAAATCACTAATTTGTATATCATGCACACAATGCCATATATATATATATATATATATATATACACACACATACACCCCACCTACACATACACGCAGGTAAGTTCCTAACTTGGATGGTACAGCGTGTATGTGTGTGCTTGGAGAACCTGGGATACTTGGGCTAAGGTTCAGGTGAGAGAGAGAAAGAGTTAAAGTGTAGGGAGTGAAAGTTGCCAGAACCAGGATTAGAACCAGTGGACTACAGAAAAGCTGGCTGAGGACTTGAGGCTTGGGTTTACTTAAGGTAGACTGGGGATGGAAAATGAGGCAGACAGCTGAGATATTGGGGGAGGGGTCAGATAAGTGGTGGCAAGGAAGAGACAGCCAGGAAAGAAACTGAGGCAGAAACTTGGTTGCTCAGGGGAAAAGGAAAAGGCAGTGGGAATAAGACAATGGCAAAGAAACAGGGGGTTTGGAGGCAGAGAGGAGCTCAGGATATGTGTTGGAGGTAGCAGTGAGCCAGAAGCAGGAAAGGGAGAAATGAGACATAAGTTAGAGGGACAAGTAGCAGAGATTGGAGCAGGGCCAACCCATAGTAAAGCAAAACCCAACTTAGGGGTCCAAATAACAGTTTTATTACACAGACAACACACTACACAGCCCTATGAAGTTATTGTCGCTCACACACACACACACACACACACACACACAAGCACTCACAATGGCAGCAGGAGAAAGAGACTCAGTGCAAGGGCTGGAGTCCAGGTAGGGAAGAAAAGCAGAGTCCAAGTCCTTGGTTGAAGTGGGGGGGGGGGGGTGATAGCTACCTATCCAGGCTGCAAAGGGGTCCTCGCCCAGTAGGTGTTGTCCAGAGGGGGGTCACCGACACGGCCCCTGGGTGGATAGGTGGTGTGGCATGGTGCTGGTCCAGATGGAGAGGGTGTCCTACTGGGTCTGTCTTCACTGCCCCTTTTTATAGGAGCAGACCTTGTGTGACCCTAGTGACAGGAGGCATACTGAGCATGTGTGCTCCATGCAGGGATGTGCAGTTTCGGGTGTCTGTAATGGTGGGGTACAATGGTAGAGTTGCTGGTTCTACAGGGTCTTTTGTCTTTCAAATGCTGGGTTTTCGTCTCTGTTCCTGGGTGAGGTCCATGGTTCCTGGATGAATCAATGCGAGGTAATGGCCCAGTCATTTCAGGCCATTCAGTAGAGGCCTGCTACCATTGTATTTCAATCATTCCCAATCACTCTTATTCATCTGGGAACCAATTTATATGGGAGGGGTACGTGACTCATACAGTTGAGACATAGGGGATGCCTGGGCAAAGGACACAAGATGGAGACTTGACATACAAAAGGAAACTTGACATGACTTTGGTTCACTTACAAACACAGGCCTAAACCATACAATATCCATTTCAAACAATAACAACCTATACAAAGAATCAATACAAACCTAATAATAATAACATATAAAACAGTGGATATGCAAAACCAAAAACTTGCTACCAAAATAAAAATGGTAAAGCTTATCCTAAGTCTGAGCTTACTTATGCTTGTCTATAGGGAATAGAGAGGGAGAGAAAGAAAAGCCAGAAATAATTGGGGAAGGGAATGTATATCTGTCATACATATACATGTATATATTAAAAAAGAAAAACGGGGGGTTTTGCTACACTCAGACACCATGACCAACTGGTCCAGCAGTAGGGTCCAGTCCTGTGTCCTCTGCCTGAGCTGGCACATCTACAGGGCTCCAGCTGAGGCTGGCAGAAACCCTGAGCCACCATCCGTCTTGCTAACTGGAACCTCTCTCCCATGTGCAGCTTCAGGACCTGCAGAGACAGGAGAAAGAGGCTGTTGCTGAGAGTTTGCAACATTGATCAGACAGGCCCAGGCTCAGATGACTGCCAGCCAAACCCCCACACCCTGTCTGCTCTCCAGAGACTGGTGGGCCACTGGGTACTGGCTGCAGGCAGCCTGCATCCCCCACCTCATTCCAAGGTTAAGACAGGCCTAGCTTCTGATAGCAGCTGGTGCCATGGCTCCAGAGCTAATCCCTTCACTTCTCCTTCTGCAGGCCAGCCTCTCTCCTGTGCTACCACCAAGCCCACAGCGCCTGGAGCCAGGGGGATGAGGCTCCTGGATGACTGGGATACATAGGTGCCAGTACCCCTGCCCTCCTCACAGGGGGCCTTTCTAAGGAGGTGCCTCAGGATCAGTCCCCACCTACAATGGCACTACACCTGAAGCGTGCCCTTGCTGCAAGTGTCCCAGGCACACCATGAGGCACTCTTTGCATGAACTGATGGGTGCACAACCCACTACACCCTGCTGTTAATGATGGGTTTGGTGCCCTGGGTGTGCCTGCACACCTGGCATGGGACCTTGAGCTTCATTGGTTTAGTGGGCGAGCCCACACTTCTCCGCAACCTCTGCCATCACCTGGAGGGCTACCTGTGGGTGTACTACAAGTCCCTGCCCTCCTCATCCAAGGAGTAGATCACTGTGAGCACTGAGGGGGCACAGGCTGCTCAATAAAGTTTTCCACTGTCTTCTGCCTTCCTGCATGTTGTGGGGGAGAGGGGGAACCCAGGGGACAGGAGAGCAGAGGCAGGCCATGCAGGGAGGGAGGGAGGGCGAGGGCTGGGGCAGCAGCAAGGTGTAGGAGGGCCTTCCCCCTAGTGCAGCGCTTACCAGGTAGGTGGATCTGATGTGCCCAGTGGCTCAGGTCAGTCCCCTTTGGCAGCAAGGGTGTGCAGCTCTGGCAGTGTCACAGGGGTGTGGCATCCAGCTGCCCAGACAGGGCCCCCCCTCTGGGGAGGAGCTGGACTTGCTAGTGGCTGGTAGTGCCATGGCCAGTCTGGCATCATAGGTGGGGCTGAGGCTCTGAGCTGGAGAGGCAGGTGCTGGCTCAGGTTCCCAGAGCTGCTGGATGATGCCGGGGGTGGGGAGCTCAGCAGGACAGGCTGCTAGTGGCCCAAGGGGCCCTCCCCCTGTAATGCATCACTATGGGTACCAGGCCATAGCAGAGGTGTGGGCAGGCTACCTGTGCTCTAATACATGGCATGGTTCTGGCCAGGCTTGCAGGGTATGAGAATATCATCCAGTTGCCACATAAAGGGCATGGACTTACTGGCAGTCCCTATCTGATGGTTGTGGTCAGTGATCCACTGTGCCTGTGAGGCCTTGACTTTTATGCAGCACTGGTGTGCTGACCAGTCATGCCCATGTTCCTGCAAATGGCCTGACAGCTCCTCATAAAAGTGGGCATTGGAACGCCTGCCCCTCATGAACTGGCTGAGGACCTCAGCCTTCCCCCACAGCACAATCAGGTCCGCAGTCACTTCCTGCAACCTGTTGGGGCCCTGGAAGGCAGCATGTGGCATCAGAGAGGATGCAAGCATGACTCCCTCAACAGCTAACTGGGCCTCTGCACAGAAATCCCAGTGTTGCTGGGCCTGGGCAGCAGCCTGCAGCACCCAGTGCAGAGGCACAGCATGGGACTGGCAGATGCACAGTGAGGTGGTGCTAGATAGCAGCTGCAGGGTCAGGGCAGGCGGCTGCTAGTCACCAAGAGGCAGATGGAGTTGGCCCAGGTGGCTAGAAGCTGGCTGCAGGTGGGCCCGGGTGCTGCCAGGCCTGACAGTTGCTTGTAGACTCCTGCAGAGATGGATGGTGTGTCCCTGGCAGTTTCACCAGGGAGTGGTGCTGGAGTTCAGGCAGGCTGCTGAAGCTGCCCTGTGGCCTGTGCTGGGAGATGCAGTGGCCAGCTGCATGCCCGCCGGCTTTTAAGGGCCTTGGGCCAGGGGCAGGCTTAGAACTGGCCAGCCCTGGAGCAGGAGAGGCTCCCATCCCCAGGGCTCAGGGGCTATCCTCCTAGTGGCAGGTCTGACTGGGAGCAAATTTGCTCCCAATCAGCGTCTATGCATTTGCTGCCTCTCAGTAATTCATGAGTAAATTTGCTACTTGCATTTCTAGGTAGCATATTTACGTATGATTAGAGTAAGTAATGTGGATGCTTACTGCACAGAAAACTGTTCTACTGTGCAAAAAAAGGGCCTTGTGCACCCACTTTTGCTTTGAAAGAAAGCAAAGGACTAAATCCTAACTGATCCACTAGATGACTTGGGTAGATTTTTTTTCATGTTACACAGCTGAATGACAGTTTTCTTCACCTAACTGGGAATTTGAACTTGTAGTACCCTGCATAGTGCTTTAATTCCCAGGCCGCAGATCAACTGTGACCTCCAAGGAGAAATATGATTCTATGTGGCTGGAGTCAGCTATGCACTAGTTAAAAAGCCCAGTTGCAATGGCTAGAGATGGGACTGGTTGATCTGTGGCCTGGTGTTTAGAGCACTGTGCTGAGAAGAGCAAGTTTGAGCCCCCAGCTATGTGATAGTCTGATCTAACTGCTAGAGATATTTTCTGAAGTGGGAGATATTTCAGGTAGTAAGTTTCCTTAGTGCTGTATTCCATCCATCAGTTGGGGAGATCATACTCCAGAAACTGAGAAAGTAGGTATCAGTTGCTTGTAAGTGTCACATGAATCTCTCACTCAGTACAACAGCATCTCACTTTGCACTCTTTTCTCCTAAATGTGAGCCACTTTTAAGGGTAGATGTGAAAAGGAAAATACCTTTTGAACAACCAAAGGCACTGATGGGGGGGGGGGGGGAGGAGACAACAAGAAGACATCCTCTTGTAGACGCTACCAGTGACAAAGATAGTGGATATACTAAAAAATGGCTTCAAATGTTAACAAGCAGAGCCAACCTTGTCATATTGGATAAATATGAAACGATGTTTTGTCAACATAACCAAAAATATATCCATTTCTCTTCACCATTATCACCAGGGATCCCGGTTTTCTCTGATAATTTTTTTTTAAAAATCCCCAATTTTCAGTTATAAAAAAATAACCCAAAACCCAGATTGTTCTGTGATTAAAATGAACCACCACACCTGTGTGTGTGTGTATTGTGGTGGTTCATTTATATTAGTTGATATAATATTCAATATTATATTAGTGAATCACAGAAAAATATGGATTTGAGGTTTTTTATATATGAAAATTTGGGATTTTTTTTACATCAGAGAAAATCAGGATCTCTGATTATCACACTACTATATCAATCTAGACATACTGTCAAGAATTAATGATTTTATTCTGGATATTCCCCAAATGTAATGGTTTGATATTATCTTAATGATACTTCCATTTGGCCCCATTTTTTTCAGTCCTACCTTCTTTTCAACCTCCTGCTGAGTACTCTTTTCAATCTTCACAATCAAAAGCCATAATTTGTTTTCAATGTTATTTACATACAGAGAAGTAGAATGTATTATATTTAAATTAATACTATATTTAAATTAAGACTAACAGTTTTCTTTAGGGGCACAACATTTTCTGTGTTAACATGAAAACAACACAAGCAACATTTGTGATAAAAACACTTCTATAGCAACTGCATTAAATGTGCTGCATTAGGTTGAGATTTTCATTTTTAGAGCTTGTCCCCAATGACCATGTGTTTAAGTCCTTGCCATCCAATATTTTATTTGTTATAGTTTACAGCTCACACAGTTTTGCTAATTACATTCATTTATAACAATTAACAGGTGTGCATAGAAGTGCTTCATTTTCCACTGGTATCCCTGTTCCTAGAGAGTCTATTGCTTAACATTCTAGATAATATTACACAGATTTCAAAGGAAAGAAAAGAAATAAAAGAGGAGGGGAAATCATCAAGGTAACCATCTACAGTGTGAATCCCTGAAATGCTACAGGGAAGGGATAGTCCCATATAGTTAATTTAGTTGGCTGAAGCCTAACCTAATCTTCAAGTGTTTTGTGTGTACTATTTACTTTTCAGGAGTCAACATTTCTTTGCTTGGCTGAATTCTGGGTTCAGTTTTCCCTTACTGCTTTCCTCAGTGAGCAAAGGCTATTATTATTTTTTATAATGTAATACTTGACTGCTACCCAGCAGCCCCTAACTACCTCAATTCCTCCTGCTTCTCAAGGGATAAGAATGAAAACCCACCTTGCTGCAACTTTCAAAAATTCATTGAACCTGAAAAGCTAAGAAAACATTGGAAAATACCTCAGAAGCACATGAGGAAATATCATATTTATTTTTCAAAAATGTTACACTGAATTCATGATCACATAACCAGCTAAGACAGAAACCAAAGGATAACGCTCAAAGAGTAACAACAGTAATGCAAGGCAACATGTACTGTATACCTTTTACGTATAGAAATCTAAAAATAATGTTTCTGAAGGCTCTAAAATAGAGAAAATTAAGAAATCACGTTTGCTATCTTAAAATTGCCATACTAATGTCAGTATCAGATTGTCTCCTAACTTCTAAATCTGTCCCAACCTCCTTTTTCCATCCAATAATTGTTAGTCTAACCAAAGGAAAATTAATTCCTTTGGGTCTTGTGGGATTAATGTCTCTTTTCAGAACTTCAGCTGTACCTTATAAAAATAGTATCACTCACTGACACCTCTGGATGGGCTGCTGCTCCTGGAATTCATAACTTGGACTTTTGGAACTTTAATTGATAGGCTGCATTTTTGAGATATAACAGAAAAATCTATCAGACATGGCTGTCATAGTCTCATTGCTTCTATCTGGCTTAGCTATCCCTAGACAAAAACATAATGGAACCAAGGAAAACAATCCACTTCACTGTATATGTTCAAATTGTGTTTCTCAGGCCATATAGATACTATGTTTGATACTTAAATAGCTATACACAGTTCTACTCATTTTTCAGTGTAGATATAGAAATGCCACATAGCTACTGAGCATGCTTGTAAACTGTACAAGCAGATACACAGTAGGGCTGTGCAAAGCTTCGGTTGCTGATTTGATTCAGTGGAGATTAAGCCTGATTCGGAGGCTGAATCTCTGAATCCAAATAAAATCAGGAGACCCTTTAATCTCTCTGAATTGAATTGAAACCGTCCGAATCAATTCAGAGAGATTCAGAGAGATTTGATGATTTGGACATAGAGCTTTAAATGTTTTTTCTACATACCTCAAGGTACCAGATGGCTTATGAATGCTGAGATGGTTGGGCAGATGGAGCATCCCACAGGAGCGTGGGGTTGGGGGTGTTCCTTGCGCACTCGGTGGCGGACACAAAAATGGACCAAAAGCACTTCTGGACCACTTCTGGGTCCACCACAGAGCATGCGGGGGACTGTTCCCACCTCCCAGCTCCACAACTGATGCCTTCTGGGTCTGGGGGGGGATACCCAGGGTCCCCCCGTGGCTGATCGCTGAGCTGGAGGGTGTCAGGGTGTCCCCCACATGCCTGGTAGTGGACCAGAAGTACTTCTGGCCCATTTCTGGGTCCACTGCCAAGCTCACGGGGGCCCCCCCATGCTCCTGTGGGACTCTCCATTTGCCTGGCCAACTCAGCATTCACAAGCCATGCCTGTTACCTTGAGGTTTGTAGAAAAAAAAAAATTAAGCTGTGTCTATGGCTGAATTGCTGATTCTCTGAATCAGCATCAAATCTTCAGATTCAGTTTCGGCCAAATTGAATTGGGGGCAGTGACCCGAATCAACAAAGCACATCGCTGTCCCCTGAATCAGCCCAAATCCAAATCCAAATCGAATACAGCCCACTTCACACACCCCTAATATACAGCTATGATTGTGCATGCCTGGGCAAGTGCAAGTCTCAAAAATGTAGCCTGGCAAATACCCATGAAGGCAGCGTGTTAGATGGAATAGAAGAACTATGTTATGTCCTATGTCCTAGTTGTTTAGGTATTCAGGAAGGAAGGAGAAGACCTAGGCTCTATGCTTCCCTATCAAACAAAGGAAGTTTAAGCCTACAGCTGTCTGACATTTGAACACTCTGCTCTGAGTGTCAGACTACAGGGCCACTGTCCAGGGGTCACTGCCTTCCTGAAACTGGCCCCCTGGGTGACCAAGAGAGGGCAATATATGGTTCCAGGAAGAAGCAAACAAGCTACAAAGTGTGTGATTCAGTGAGGTGGATGCTTCTATGGAACAGAAAGGCAGTGGGCTCTAGACAGGGCCCTTATCCCCATTGGGGCAAAATTTTCCCTATTGCTCTCTTTTCTGCATCTTATACAATGAATAATAAATGCACAGTGTAGTAGTTTCACTTCTAGATGAGGGTTTGAGAAAGGACTGTAAAATGTCTAATCAATGGTCTGGTGTTATGAATTTTTGCCAAGCTACATTGTAGGACTTGCACAAGTACATGCCCACATAAACATGCATTATACATGAAATCAGATCTCAAAATGTGTAAGTGCAAAAAAATTGTAGTTACAGGGCTGAGTAAGTGCTATTTGGGTACATAAATGAAATAAGAGTTTGCTCTGAGTGAACATAATTTATATTGCAGAGCCATAATGATACATTGTAGCACTTTTTAAAGCTACAACACTGTTATATTTGTATATGCTTTTTTCCTATAAAAATTACAATTGAATATAGTTATTAAAGGTTACATGCTTTCTAGACCCCAAATTAGATTTCCTGAGATTATAATCACAAATAAGTGGAATATAAGGTGTAGACAGCAATATTCCTTCTTTCTCTGCAAGTATGTTGCCTTGCCACATTGCAGAAGTCAGATGCCCAGCTACCAAATGTATGCATGTAAGCTATGCCTTCTGTTTTAGATATGCTTCCCAAAGTAGACAAGAGTGGGATGGGAGGGTTAAATGTATCTCTGTGGAGACAATACTTTCAAATCTGATCTATATGCATTAACAAAAAAGGTGATTTTAAGTCTATTTAATTTCAAGTGGTCCAATTTAGTGAACTGACAATTTCATGCCAATTTAATGTCTTATATTGGCTAAGCTTGCATTAGTCCCAAACTAAACTGATATAACAGTGCTCACACACAAAGCTGTAAGGTTTTACCTAAATTATTTTTTGTTTTGAAACAAATTCAAGGTAATCTGATACGACTTTTGTGTGTGGACAGGATTCCATAGATAAAGTTATCCCAAATTTACTTAAGATTTCTTACTGCACAGCAGTGCATGTATAGACACCTGACTGGAAGCAAATGTGCTCCCAGTCAATTGGGCAGCAGGGGGTGGGAGATTGTTCCCTGCCCTGGGAGATGACTGCTGCTTGGGTGGGCTTTGCCACCACAGCTGGTTCTGGGCCCTACGATCACAGAGCAGGGTCTGGGAGCTCCCTAGGGTGACATTGTCCCCATCTGGGCTCCAGTGGCATACCCCACCCTGACAACATGCAGCTCAGGGTGGGCAGGGAGCAATGTCTCTGTTTCTGACAGGAGACAGCTGTCTCCTGGACCTTGGGCTAACACTCAGGGGAAGCCTAGAGCTCCCCCTGGCCGCTTCAGGGTCCATCGCAGTGCTGCAGGGAATGGGAGCAGTCTGCTGCTAGGAGCAACAAATCTGCTCCTTCACCCCTGCACAGGTAGACATGTGCCTGGAAGAGTTTACTCTTGAGTAGTTTACTGGAGAGTAAACTGCTCCCGAATTATTTACACCATAGGATGTGCTTATGGTCCCTGAATACTGGTTTGTTTATGCATTTTGCATTGGATCTTCACTGGGTAAAGGAAAAAGAGAGAGAAATAATCCTGATAGCAGGAACCAAAAGCCATTTCCAGTCTGCATGTGTAAATAGTCATCCACACACAGTGACTTAAGCATCCAGGGACAGAATCCTACTTATTAATTAGTGGCATTTTCATCATCTATATGACAAAAATGTTTTGTAAATGACCAAAACTAAACAGTTAGATGACAGGAAAGGGAACAAAATCCTACCCCTAGGCTATAATGTTCTGGCCATAGATTTTATGGGAAGCTGGAGATGAAGGTTTGTATTTCCTCTGATTGGACAGAATCCAGGGCCCACTCCCTTTCAGAAAAATGTCCGTTTCAAAGAGCCACACATTCCTCTGGTTGAGGAAGCCCTAATCAGAATCTCATTGGGTTAAAAGGTGGGAAGGTCCTAGTAACAATATTGTTTTCCTCCCAGCTAAAGTTCCAGGAAATGCATGGCATTGCAAATGTGCCTAGCTGATTGTATTCTTTCCTGAATCCTATGCAGACAGAGTTAAGCCTTCTTAGGAAGGGTATTGAAACTTTAGAAGTGCTTTTCTGTGCTTATGCATGGAGATGTAAGTAACTCTTGGATGTTTAAAGGTGAAAAAGGATTTGAACTTTGCTCTCTGGAAAAAGTTCAAAATGGCTAAAGGCCTCACCACTGCTATCTTCCAGCCTCATTTGAAAACTTGTGTCATTTCTCCTATATCTGAGATTCATTATTTTTCTTCTCTCTACTTTCATTATTTATTTTAACTATAGTTGCTTTTTTAACCCCATGACCCCTTTTAGGGTGCAATATTTATTCTTTAGAGATTAAAGGCTTAATGCCCTACTACATTAGTCCAATTTTATATTGGTGACTCAATTTATTTCAGCTTTCAATGGTATTACATCAGTGTAAGTCTTGAGTAATACAATAATGAATCAAGAGTTGATCATTCAATCTTATTTTATTAGTTTTAAATGCTTCCACATTGAAAGCAATAAAAGTAAAAGTATAATTTTACTTACAGATGCTTCAGAAAATTCCTGAAGCTGCAGACCTGAATATAAAAAAAACCTGAATATGAAATTGTCACAAGTTCTCATAAATCGATTTATAGCCCATGATAGTATTTCATATCAACTTTAGGGTGCCACAAATAAACTCTGGAGAAGACTTTGACATTAGAGAATGAAAATGCTGTTCATTAGTTGTCTGTGTCATTTCAAAGTCTTAAAAGGCCAGGTGTAGACATAGCACTTATCCCAGTCTGAGCAATCGAAAATTAATCTAAACCCATAACCGTACAGAACTTAGGCACACACAGACTGGTCTAAAAATGGTGAAATTCAGTCTAAGATAGACCCAGATTAATGTGCACTTAAATTTAATCAATCTAAATTAGATCAGTGAATAGAACTTCTGTACCAGATACCCTATTGATTCTAGTTAGGTTGCGTTCCAGTCTCCTTTGAGCCTTCCCCTCCCCCCCCCCATATCCCCCTTCACAGAGAGGAGCACTAGCACTCAATCTACACTTGTCTGCTCCAGCCAAATGCCCAGTAGGCCCCATCCCTGAGTTCTCCCAGATCAGAGCCAGAAAAGCCCCTCTCCCCAGCCTTTCTTCTTCACTCCCATAGGCAGGCAACAGAGGGGAATGGCGGGGAGGGGTACAAAGTCTCATTCCCAGCCAGGGAACCCCATGGCCCTGCATACAGACAGAGCCTCACAGAGCCCATTGTAAGCATGTGCATGATGCCAACAAGAAGTCCAGGACCCAGAGGGAGACCATGCCCTTCTATGAGGAGCTGTCCCACTTCATAACCAAGGACAGGGTCATTGAGACTTCACATACCTATGGCACCACTGGGATAGAAGCATTCATTGGAAGGGACTCCACTGGAGGAGGAGGTGCAGGGAGTCCTGGGATAATGGGACAACCGGGTGTCCAGAATCAGGTCTCTGGGGGCCACAGGGCAAGAAGACAGCTGTTGAAGTGAGTCCATGAAGAGTCTGTCCCCTTGTTACCGGTCCCTACATCCTCACAGGATGACCCACAGCTGCTAAAAGCTCATGAGGAGAGAGTCCAGATGTGGAGGGGGGCATGCTCAGCTGAAGGATGCCTATACCCAGGCTGCTTAGGGGCAGGAACAGGAGCTTGAGATGGCAACTAGTGCTGTGTGAAATGGCAGCATTCCATTTTGACCAGTGTTTTGACATTTTGATGGAACAGTGTTCCATTTTGAATTTTGTTTTGAATCAAAACAGATGGTCCATTTTATTCCATTGAAATGTTTCACCGTTTCGACCTTGTTTCGCCGTTTTGCCCATAGGATATAATGGGGAAGGTTGAAACAGCCTATAACTTTGTCATTTCTGCCTTGATTTGGATGAAACTTGCAGGAATTGTAGCCCCTTCTGAGTGCATGAAGTTTACCAAGCTTGAAGGAGATGGGTGCATGGAGTTTGGAGAAAATGCACCCCAAAATCTTGAAAGCAAAACTCATGTCACATGTATGTGTTAAGCCACAGTGGGGTCAAAGCTGCAGGCATGCTAGCCTCCGTGGAGTTCACAAAGCCTAACAAGTTTCAAGGAGCTAGGTGCAGGGGTTTGGGGGAAACTACCTCAAGCTGCGGACAAGGAAAACTCATGACATGGGTGACACTGTGTGTGTGTTAAGGCACATTAGGGTGAAAGCTGCAGGCCTTTTAGCCCCTGCTGAGGCCATGAAACCTGCCAGCTGTCAAAGAGATAGGTGCAGGGGGGTTCTTGGGCCCTGTACCCCCAGCTGCTGACAGGCAAAACTCATGACATGGGTGCTTGTGCAACTGACTGTGTCCATCTTGGGGCATAGGGGGGTGAAAACTTAAAGCCTGCTAGACCGTGCTGCAGCCACAACGTTGGCTACAAAGGACCAAGTCACAGGATCATCCTAAAATTCTAGTTTATTAGATAGATGCAAAAGTCTGATTATAAACCTTGGGGCTGATCCCCTCAACACACACACACACACACACACACACACACACACACACACACACACACACTCTTTCTCTCTCTCTCTCTCAGTCGCTAGCTATGAATACTAAACACCTATTCAAGATATACCTATCCCCAAGCACTGGAGTCCGCTGTCAATGGCCACCTGAGGCTTCTTTCAGTGTGCTGTTGTTTCAGAAGGGGATCGCTGGCTGGTCCTTCTGGCTAGAACGGCAGGGCGCTGGTCAGGTCAAAGAGGGCACCATTGGGGGTCATTCATCGCTGCATTTTGTCCTTCTCTGGCAGACTTTGGTGACTCCCCAATTCTCAACCTTACCCAATCCAGGGGTCATTGACATCATGGGACCTCTCTCGGTGGCTGCTGGATGGCAGCTGCAAGCCCCAGGGGTCACGTTCACTAGTATGTGCAGTCTCGGAAGTCCATTGATGAATTTTGATTCATTCACTGCTGTAATGAATAGGGCTCTGGGAGCGGTTGATCAGGTGGGTATTCAGTCCCAAGAGTCGATCTCCTGCATTCATTAGTTCAAACTGGGCCTTCTGTACCTTTAACAATGAAGTTTGAAGGCTCTGTATTGATTCTTTCTTGTGGCTAGTTTGTGGTTTTGTAGGTGTTAAACCTTGCTTATTAACTCGTTATATTTAGCTACTGTGTTACGCAATCAATCATGATTCACTCAAGGATTCACATGTGCAACTCACAATGGATGCTGCTCACTCTGGGGCTCTCCTGGCCTGGAAGCCTAGGTTTGGGTACAGGGGAGGGACTGCAGTGACACAGAAGGGGGGTAGGGCTATGTTATCCCATGCCTGGCAGCCAATCAAGGGAAGCCCAGGTGCTTGGTTGCACTCAGTAGTCCCCACCAACCCAGGGAGATGAGTGAGCATGCTAGGATGCATGCAGAAGTGCCTCCAACCTGCTGTCCCTCCACCACTGCAGGCAGCCTGCATATAGCCCCTCACCACCAAAGGGTGAACATATGTTCTGTTCACCACCAATCTAACTTAGGCCACTTACAGAAACCTGCATACATTACATTGATTCCTCTTTGGGCTTTTTGAACATCTGTACTTGGCCTTAGTGAATAGTTAAAATCCACATGTATTTCTATGTGATAATTGGCCAGTTTAAGGCTACTGTAAATGTATCCTCCCATCTCCTTCATTCACAGATGAATGGCCACAATTTATAATGGACAAAAAGATCTTAGTTTCTATAGTTTTAGGAAAATCATGTCTGCACGTCTCAGGAATTATTTCACTGAAATGACTTTGTCATGTCCCTGTCTCTAAAGGGAATTTTCATATTACTCTTCATATATTGCGTCACTGCTAGGAATAATTTGTAGAACATGTGAAAATTGCAAATTGCCAAACTGCTTGGACTACAGAATTTTCAGAAGATTAATTCGGTAGATTAATTCCTAGAATGCTCTTGTATGTGATCTTTTAGACATGTTAAAACAAGTCATAGTTTTCTTGAAAGGTAAATGATACACACATATCATAATTTTTATAGCATTGAATCTCTCAGTAAAGGTACTTCACAAATAGTAATTATACTTAAGGACAATTAAGAACTTTTATTTTTAGCATATAGGTCTAAAATTGTCTTTTGGAGTTCAAATGTAATAATAGATGCTCTGTTTTCTTATTTGTAAATTTCTTCTTACTTGGACATTCTTATTTCACTAATATGACAAACTATGCTCAGAATTTCAACAAGCTATTCCAAATAATTGGAATCATGATGATAAAGGGTGCACAATGACCTACATTAAATGATGCATTACTTTAATGTGCTTTTTGTATTTGAATATTCCATTTTAAATGATGCTCTATCATTAACTGGTAGCTACTCTTGATTTGCTATCATTTTCATGATGAAACATAGGGCCATAAACTCTAGAATCAAGGGGTATTAAAATACTTGCCCTAATGCATCCTTTCCAGTGGCCATTAAAATGCAGGTTGTGCAATTGGTAAGAAAGGTTCAAATATAACACAAAAAGAGCTCCTTTTAAAATTAATGAAGTCATTGATACAAAAGGACAAAACTATGGCAACTTTAAGCTTTGACTGATTTAGAGCTACTTAAATAAATTACCAAGCAGCCAATTACTGCCTATAATAATATATACTTAAAACTATGCTAGCATATATAATTAAATAAGAACACTTTTTATCCAAAAGCCTTACAGGGATTGGTTTGCTGTCAGTGGGCGTGTCCACACATGCGAGCACATGTGCTTGCAGCAACTCAAATAGAAATGGTGCAAATTTGAGCTGGGGCTTTTTGCTTCAGTGTACATGCTCAGACATGCACTTTGGTGTGGAGCAAATTGTGCCACTTGGGGCAAAATAGCCCTGATTGGCTCCTCCCGGATCTTCAGTCAGGGAGACCTAGAGCCTAGGGCTAGAATCTGTGCTGTCCCCAGCAGTATAAAAAGCTGCCTTGTCCTGACCTCAGCAGTATAAAAAGCTGCCCTAGCAAGTAGCTCAGGGCTACTAACTCTCAGGAGCTTTTGGGGCCCAAGTCAATTAGTACCCATGGACACTACCCCTTGTGCCAGCTGGACTGCTGAAGCAGCCCTGAGAGTTCCCTGTACCCTTTACCTACTGCAACAGTCTGCAGTGGGCTGGGCTCCAGTGCCAGTAAGGGATTGGGGGGGCTGGAAGAGGGGGAAGGGGACAATGGGGGGAACCCCTGATGGCCCTGCCCACTCCCCCAGCCCCCCCGACCATTGTTCTGGCTGACCCCTCCCCCTACCAGCCCCCCCAAGGCGCCCAACCCCTATCCTGGCCAGCCCCTCCCCCGGTCTAGACATGCCTATTAAGTATTTAAGTGATTGGCATAATTTTGAATACTCAAGAAAATACATGTTTTTCTATTTTCATTTCCTTTCATTTTGTTTCATGTCCTTTCTTTTCCTTGTTTTTTTTTTCTTTCTACAGTAGATAAATGGTAATACATTAATTCTATCATTCAAATTACTGAATTAAAAAAAAAAATCCTGGGTGAGGTGGGGCAAGTTTAAAAAGTTAAAAAAAAAAAGTTTAAAAAAAGTTTTAAAAGTTTTTTAAAACTTCCCCCAACCTGAGGCAACCAGAGGCTGGGTCCTCCACAGAGATGTTCTGGCTGCCAGAGCATCTCTAGGGTTAGCCCTTGCCCTGGTGCTGAAACATGCGGCCGGCCAGGCCATTCCACAGGGCTCCCCACCCCTAGCCTCCTCCAGCCCCTCTGGGAGCCTGGGCCAGCACCTCCCCACCAGCTCTGTGGCCTCAGTCCGGCCCATGAGGCCAGGCTGGCCATGGCCCAGCAGCCCCAGCTCCTCCCCAGAGGGGGCCCTGCTGAGGCATCCAGATTCTATGCTGCTGCACCCCTGGACACTGCTGGGAGCCACACATCCTCACCACCAGCAGGCACCAACTCAGGATGCCAGGCATGCTTGCCACAGCCAAGTGGTAAGCCCTGCAGTGGAGGGAGGGCCCTTCCTGCTGCTGCTCTGGTACTTGCCCGATCATTGGCCCCTTCTGCCCCTCCTTAGCTGGCCACCCATGCTCTCCCAGACCCCTAGAATCCCCCACAACACACAGGGAGGCAGGAGACACTGCAAAACATTATTGAGCAGCCTGTGCCCCCATAGCTTCTAGGTAGGAATGACTCTTTCACATGCTGAAGAACACATCACTGCTGGTGGTGAAGTCCTCCTAGTCTGTGGGGGGGCAGGGATGTGTAGCACTGTCACAGGTAGCCCTCCAGGTTGTGGAAGACCATTGAAGCTCAGTACCTGCCCCTTGCAAGGTTTGCAGGTGTGCCCAGGGCACCATGGCCACCAGCAGCAGCACAGCATAGTGGATCAGGCACCTCACAATCCATGAAAAGAGCTCCTTGCAACATGTCCAGGACACTCCACATTCCAGTTGACCAGAAGACCCTTACCCTCGATGCCTAGGTGCCATGGGCTTGGTGGCAGCACAGGAGATAGGCTGGCCTGCCAGAGGAGAATGTGGGGAGAGTGGCTCTGGAGCTGCAGCAGGAGGTGCTGCCAGGAGCCAGGCCTGTCCCTCTGTGGGGAGGGGAAAGAGGCTCTGTAGGGAGGTGGGCAGGATGGACAGGCTCTGTAGTTGGGGAGAGTGGGGCACAGGCTCTGTTGTGGGGAGAGGGAGTCTGTTTCTGTGGAAGGGAAAATGCTTTTCAGATAACTGCCCACAGTGAACATGGTACTGTGGGTGCCAGGTGGGCTACAGTAGGGAGTGCAGAAGGAGGTGGTCAGCTAGCCCATCTTACACCTGGTACCATTGCTCCCACTGGTAGGTGTGTGACTTGCCCAGGGCCTCGGTAAGAGGGGACCACCACTGTTGCACACTCCACCAGAGTGTGGGTCTGACCCAGGCACTGGTTGAAGGTGGGGGTCCAGCTGACAGCATGCCCAGCTGGAGGTCCGGCACCCTTGGTTAAAGTGCCTGTTCTCCACCAGGGTTCACAGGGCAGAGGTGTGGAACACATCGGTGTCGACGCTGCCTGCCCAGTCAGCATTTACATTCATGAGGGGACTTCAGTAGTTGATGATGGCCTGGAGCATGATGGAGTGGAAGCCCCAGCTGTAGTAGGGGTGGTTGCAAGAGGGTGGGCAGGTGACAGAAATGTGGGACCTGTTGAGGGCTCTGATGCACTGGGGGAAGCCTAGGACATAGAATCCTGCCACCACCACCACCAGGGTGTCAGACACACAGAGCATGGTGTGCCCCAACACATCCTGCAGGGCACTGCACACCTCCAGGGCAGCCTTGCTCAGGTCAAAGAGGTGGCCAATGTATCAGAGGCTGGCAGATGTGACCAACTTAAGCAGGGCAATGGCCAGCCAAGTTTCTGCAGAGAGGGGCCACTGCATGGTGTTATGCTGCTGCTCCAGGTGCAGGAAGAGCTGCTCCAGGGGTTCCTGGAAGGTAGCCTGAGTCATGTGGAATGACTCAAGCCACTGTTTGTTATCCCATGTGGTCTGGACAACATGCAGCCATTAATCCTGGCTGGCCGGGTGGGCCCAGAGGTGGTGGGGTTGGAAGCCCAGGAGAGTGTGGATGCCCCCAATGGTCGAAGCCAGGAGTGCATTGCCAGGGCCTTTGCAATGACTTATGGTGGGTAAAGGAAAACTTGTGCTTTTGGTATTGTTTTAAATGTTTGTAATTTTATCAATTGTTTTGGTGGAAATGTGTAAACCTGATCTAAACTTTCTCCTACCCAGGCATAATGCAATCTCCAAGTATAGACACATATTCTGTTCTTTATGTTTCTCCCATTTAAACATTTCTGACAAAAAAACTATTACTTTACAGTAATAGAGTGATTATATTAATGAAATAACTGAACTGCAGATATTCCTGTCCAAATTTTTCCTGTGTTCTTAAATATTTTAAGCTATCTGAATAAACTCAATAACAAAATTTAAGCACAGTCTTTGGGGGCGAGTGGGGGGGGGGGACAGTTTTCTTTTCTACTATTATTACACTTCTTTTACATTTTCATGATATAGATATATGTACTGCTAAAAACATGACATTTGGAAAATATAAAAGTGAATATGTATGTAACCTTTACTGAATAAGCATTTTCCAAATGTCATGTTTTTAGCACTATATATCTATATCTATATTCATTATTCGGGGCACTGGCAGTGCCATGGGGCTGCAGGGGGCTGGAGTGAGGGGCACCAGCAGGGAGGCAGGGGGCAGGCTACTTCTTTTTGGAAGTGAGGTGCACTGGCAGGGCTGGGATCAGTGGGTTGGGATTGAGGGACAGCAGCAGAGCTGCAGGTTGCAGAGGTGGGGCGGGGGACTGGGCTGTGGCTTGTCAATGAGGGGCAAAAGAATGGGCAGGGGCAGGGCACCGGCATGTCACCACCCCCTCACCATCATATTCCCCCTACCTCGCCCCCCTCAAGGTGTCCTCTTTTTTTAACCTGAAAATATGGTAACTCTAGTAGCACCAGAGGAGCACAAATAGTGCCAGAAAGGCACATGGACAATAGGTGGCAGAGGGATTAAGGGTCATTTTTTGGACCATGGGTTAGCCTCCCTAAGTATTACAAGATACAACAAGGTGTGGCAGAAAAGGTAGAAAAGGGAGGGTACCTCAAGGAGTCAGAGTACAGTAGGAGTCTCTTAGCTACCAGGCAGAATCTTGGCTATTCCTTGACCCTGGTCCCGCTAAAAGTCCCCACACAAGTAGAAAGAAAGCAAACCAGAAGAAAAAGGCTATCTCCTAGGCTGGCATCATGATGACCTGGAGATAGAGACAGAAATACCCTGAGGTTGTTTATATTGCAAGCTGCCTATAACAACAGAGACATGATCTTGTGAATATATCAGTGTTTTTTTAGGAGGATCACTGAAAAATTGAATAAAGACTTAGTAACCTAAGGATACTAATGTAAAGCAAGACATTCCATTTCTCTTGTGCCCAATAAAATCAACAGAAAAAAAAAATGGTTGATTGATTCATATTCATTAGATATTGTGTGAAGACAAGAAGAAAGAGCTTCATATTGACAAGTGCAATATATACATATATATATATATACACACACATATACATATATACACACGCACACATATATCTATCTATATATATACATTTGATTTAATTCCATTTTTATTGTCTGATTTCCAGCTTATGATCAATAGTTAGGACAGGTTGAAAATTCTCATACTTTTTTTTAATTTGCTGATAAAAAAGGAGACACCTATCTTTTGAAAGGTTTATCAACTTTATTTTAAGATAAAGATTATTTTATTGTTATTAAATTAGAATATTTATTTTTTCACCTTATGATTCTTTAATGAAGATTTATTTAATGTGATTATTTTATGAAGATTATTTAATTTTTCACCTTGTGCTAAAATTAATTTAGGGAGCACTTTGTCCATGATACTTAATCAATTACATGGTTTCTTTTCTTAGTTATAGCATATGCCAATTACCTAATTTTAAATGGCAGCAAGGTCAAGCAAAGAAAAAAAAAATCATTTTGACCATCTAAGTAAACATTTTTTTCTACCAAAAAACTTTCCTCATCAGATTTAATCCTGTTCTTAACCCTCTGTCCTCCAGTGCAAAAGACAGTCACTTTCTGGACTTGATTAATATATATTTGTCACTATAATAGTTAGTGAATTGTGGTAGCAGCATATGTATATAGTTAAACCCTTCACACTGGATTTCTCTGACCAGATATTTGCCACACATCCATAGAATAATAATAACAAATTAACCTACTTTCAGTTGGTATCTTTCAATGTATTTTGATTCTTTTCTTTTTCAATATGAAAATTGAGAAGAAATATAAAAACTATCAACAGAAGTCCAACAACAAACCATGCTTTAAACAATCTTCTCAGCATGTTCTGCCTTATAATATATTCCCAGACTGCAGTGTGACCAACCTGTAAGGTGACAACCAAAGTGAAGTCTAGCTAGTCCAGGGCTCTCAACTGAAGCCAGTCTTTGAAGTATGGTTTGCAGAAGACTCAGCTATGGGGTCATATAGTGCAAGACTGGGGAGTTATTAGGAGCCCTGCATGTCAAGTAGCAAATAGTTATGTTGTCCATGACCAGACCACAGGCTGATTCTGTCTTGCTTCAAACAGAAAAAAAATCCTCTATCAGACTTTCCTCAACACAGTTTGCTTCTCTCTCTCTGTCGCAGCTAATCTTCATAGTACTTTGAAGTAGAGGATCAAACCCAGTCCTTGACCCTGCCTGCCAACAGGAATAGTGTGGTATCTTGAAAGTTGCTTTCTTCCCTGTGATGTAACTAATGAAACAAGTAGCAGTCACAAGAAACAAGCGGCTACATGATATTCCTTTACTTTCTTGTATGGTTGCATATTGAAGATTATGGTTTGGCCTACATTGAGGAGAAAGGCACAAATAACTTACAATTATTTCCAACACCATAAACAAACACCACAAAATATCATGTTATAGTAAAACAGTAGTATTACATTCAAGTTGATACCTACAGAGTTCTCTCCCCAAGATCACATTGCAGGGGATCTTGGCACGTACACAGTTTGGAATATGCAAAAGTAAGCCTGTTACCACACACATATGTACTTTCCTATTTCATTGCAGAGTGTATTGTAGTATCTTGAGGCTTGTGACATGGGAACAACTCTTGCTATGTATTTCATATGAAAATTGAGAAGAGATATAAAAACTATCAACTGAAGTCAGGGCCATTCAACTGGCAGCCTGATGGCTGCATGCAGCCTATTATGGTTTAACATTTTGATCACGGGCAAAATGTGGTTTGGGGGTTCCTTTTTTTAATCTGACAATTGGCAATTTTTTTTTTTTAATTCAGCAAAACCAGGATCCCTGGTTAACAAGCAACTCCCTTGCTCCCACCTGGCCACTGCTATCCTTATTGCTTTGGCTTCAGAAGCAGCTGGGAGCTCAAGGCTCCTTCTCCCTCCCTGTGGGGCAGGGCAGCATGACATGACATGGGAAGCCAGCAGCCCGAAGCCTGGAGTGCCTGGTACCAGTAGCATGGTATAACGGGGTGGGGAGTGCAGCTGCCCATCTGCTCTCAGTGCAACAGGGTGGAGGAACAGCTGCTTGCTTGCAAGTTATACAGTAGAGTAAGGGGACGCCTACCAACACATGATGCAGTGAGAAGGTGCCTACCCTCACACGGTGCAACAGGGTAGGGAATCATCCGTCCTTGCATACAGTGACGTGGAGTGAAGAAGGTGCCAGTGCGTGTGCATGGGGTGCAGCCTGGACGGTCCATGTCCCCCATTTGTGTAGCCCCTGCAGTGTGGGCCCTTGGTGCGACCTGTGGAGCATGCAGCCCCTGTCCACTTTGAAGTAGGACAGCCCTGATGTACAGGAATTAAATAAAACTATTTCCACTAAAGAGGAAACAACAGGTTTAATACTACCCTTGCAAGAATTTGGGGCCTAGCCTTACTACTGTTTTGTCACACCAAGAGGTTCCTTCTGACCCCATCCAGACAGTCTCGTGTGGTGCCGCACTTTCTGGACACTCTGTACTCCCAGATGTACTTACTCTGTATCATTTGTTTTTCTATACAAGCTTTTATGAGTATTATTTTCAAAAGGAAAGTCAATGAACTTGAGGGCAAATCAATTTGCTAGCAAAGTCACCTGGTATGCTACAAATATTCAACTAAGGTCAAAAAAGTTTCATTAGACAAATCTTCATATTGACATGACCATAGTCTACATGGTATCTTCCACAAAATTCTATTTTCTACTATATTTTTCCCATAACATATCAATCTAAACATTTTTTAAATAGATTTAGTGAGAGAACCCTCTCCCTTAGTCTGGTGATCATAATACTCCCTTGGAGGAGAAATCTTGGGGTTTTGTTACATGTAACGTTTAGCATGTTTTATCTGTAGGCTAATAAGCATTAATATGACAAAGTTTTCTGAGCAGTTGCATGTTAATTATTACTGTGATCTAAGTATAAATCATAATACTGTTTAACAATGTTCAACATTTTCATCAGTGACCTGGAAACAGAGGTACACAGTGAAATATCTAAGTTTACAGACAATATCAAATTACTTGGATAGTCAAATCCCCAACTGATGGAAAGGATCTGTAGAAAGACATCACCAAGCTTTTAGTGGACAAAAAATGGCAGATGAACTTCATTGGCAACAAGTGCAAGGTAATGCACCTGAGAAAAAATAACCTCAACTATATATACCCACTGCTGGGTTCTGAACCAGCTGTTATGACTCAGGAAGAAAAACATCAAGTCAGCATACAGTGGTAACCAAAACAGCCAATAAAATGTTGGGCATCAAAATTGAAAACAAAAGAAAGAACATCATGATGGCTTTATACAAATATAAATCTTGAATATTGCATACAATTCTTGTCTCTTCATCTCAACAAGGACACAGCAGAATTAGAAAAGGTACAGAGAAGGGCAACCAAAATGATCAGGGGCCTGGAGCAGTTGGCATACCAGGAAAGACTAAAAAGACTAGGATTCCTCAGTTTGGAAAAAAGACTGTAGGGGAGATACAATAGAGGTCTATAAAATCATGAAGGATATGGGCCAAGTGAACAAGAACTGTTGTTCACTAGCTCCCAGAACACTAGAGCTGTGGGGCACCCACTGAATTTAGTAGATGACATGTTTAAAACTTACAAGAGAAAGTATGTTTTTAAGAAATGCATAATTATTTTGTGGAATTCATTGCCACAGGAGGTGGTGGAAACAGATAGCATAGCCAGGTTCAAAAAGAGACTGGATAAATACATGGATGATAGATCTATTAATGACTGCTAAACAGCATGGCTGGAGATGCTTCCTCTATCATCTCTAACCCAGTAAATAGTGGATGCCAAGGTGGGGATACTCTCCCTTCTGTAGCACCCACTCCTGCTATAGAGACAGGATATTGGGCTAGATGAATGATTGGTCTGATCAGCAGGGAACCTGGTTTTCTATGATAAAATAAATCCCCAATTTTCAGTTAAAAAAAGTTACCCAAAATCCACATTTTCCCATGATTAAAAACACCACTAATATATAGATACTAGCCAATTGCCCATTAAGAATGATGGATTTCAAGGGAGTGTTTACATGGTTGGCCCCGAAGGGGGGGGGGGGCATGTAAACACTTCCTCCATCGCTGCTGCAACCTCCTCCAGCCTCTGGAATAGGGACTCCCTCCCCCCACCCACCTCTTCCTCCTTCCCCAAGCAGTGGGGCTTCCCCCAACCTCTGTGCCTCCCCTCCCACCCCCTCCCTGCTCTCCTCCCTCCCTCCTTCCCTGCCACCTTCCCTACCCCTCCCTGCCAGCTGTTGGTAATAAAAGTTGTGGGTGAGTATGTGTGTCGGGCACCCTGCCCACCGGGCATAGGGTGGCATCAGGGTTGGGTGGTGGGGAGGCACTGTCACCGTGACCCCCCCATTCATCTACTCGCGCCTCGAGTCCCCCCCCAGGCCCACACAGCCAATCACTTCTCACTTGGCGGTGCAGGCACAGTTGACAAAGAGCATTATGGACAGACAGACAGACTCATAGACAGACAGACTAAGCCCTGTATATATAAAGAATATATAAATTGTGTTTCATTTTAATCAAGAAAAAGTGTGGATTTTGGGTTTCATAGATTTCATAGACATTTGGGCTAGAAGGGACCCCAGAGTATCATCGAGTCCAGCCCCCTGCCCCAGGGGCAGGAAGTCAGCAGGGATCATAGGATCCCAGCAAGATAAGCATCCAAATGTGTCTTGAAGGCATTCAAAGTGGGTGCTTGAACTGCCTCTGGAGGCAGGCTATTCCAAACCTTGGGGGCTCGAACAGTGAAGAAGTTATTTCTTATGTCCAGCCTGAATTGGTCACGGTGGAGTTTGTGACCATTCAATCTTGATATCCCTTGGGGTGCTCTGGTGAACAGACGTTCCCCCAGATCCTGATGAGCACCCCTGATAAACTTATAGATAGCCACCAGATCACCCCTGAGCCTACGCTTTTCCAGGCTGAAGAGTCCCATGGCTCTCAGCCTCTCATCATAAGGACTGTTTTTCTGACTTCTGATCATGCGTGTGGCTCTCCTCTGCACACTCTCAAGCTTCTCCACATCCTTTTTGAATTGTGGAGCCCAAAATTGGATGTAGTACTACAGCTGTGGCCTCACCAAATCTGAGTACAATGGGAGAATGACATCCCGAGATTTGCTTGAGAAGCATCTATGGATGCAACCCAGTGTTTTGCTTACTTTACTAGCCACAGCATCACACTGAAGGCTTATGTTCATCTTGTCCCCCAAGTCCCTTTCACCTGTAGTGCTAACCAGTGTAGCACTGCCGAGCCTATAAGAATGCTGCAGGTTTTTCCTCCCAAGGTGAAGGTTGCATTTTTCAGAGTTGAATACCATCAGGTTCTCGTCCATCCATTTCATGAGCCTGTCGAGATCTGCCTGAATCACCCTCCTGTCCTCAAGTGTGGATGCTTTACCCCAGAGTTTGGTCATTGGCGAATGTGGCCAGTCCACTTCTGACACCGATGTCCATATCGTTGAAGAAAATGTTAAATAGTATAGGCCCTAGGACAGAGCCTTGAGGGGCCCCACTGGTGACCACACACCAAGATGATTGGCTCCTGTCAACCACCACACTCTGGGTCCTACTGTGGAGCCAATTCCCCAGCCAGTGGATTGTGGTGAGGTTGAGGCCACAGCTAGCCAGTTTAGCCAAGAGGTGATCATGGGATACCAGATCAAAGGCTTTTTTAAAGTCAAGATATACAACGTCAATCTCTTCCCCTTGTGCAGGTAATATTTCCTTTTATGACCAGGTGACTTGAGATTGGTCAAGCAAGACCTACCCGCAACAAACCCCTGGTGGGTATCCCTCACTATATTGCCTTCAGCTAGTCTGTTAAGGATGGCCTCTTTGATAATCTTTTCCAAGACCTTCCCCAGGATAGAGGTCAGGCTGATGGGCCTGTAGTTTGTTGGATCTACTTTCCTCCTTTTCTTGAAGATGGGTGTGACACTGGCCATCTTCCAGTCTTTGGGCACTTCACCAAAGCACCAAGAGCTCTCAAAGATCCATGCCAGGGGCTGAGCTATGATGCTTGCCAGCTCCCTGAGTACCCTTGGGTGTAACCCATCAGGGCCAGATGGCTTGAAGGTATCCAGACAGTCAAAGTGTTCCTTCACAAGTTCAGCTTCGATGGAGGGCAAGGAATCTCCCTCACCTGGGCCTCCCTGACCCACAGCGGGCAGGGCTGTCCCATGGGACTCATGAAAAACTGATGCAAAGTACCCATTTAGCAAGTTCACTTTTTCCTGGGCATCGGTTGTCAGTTGCCCCATCTGGTTTAGCAGAGGTCCAGTGTTGCCCTTGCTTTTCCTCTGGCTCCCCACATATCTAAAAAATTACTTTTTATTGTCATTCATATTTGTAGCTAGCTGGAGTTCCATTGCAGCCTTGGCTTTCCTGGTTTGCTCTCTGCAGGTCCAGACCAGAGCAGAGTATTCCTCGTTGGTGGTGGTTCCAGTCCTCCATCCTTTGTAGGTCTTCGTTTTAAGATGCAGGAGGTCCGTCAGTTCCCTGGAGAGCCAAGGGGGCTGCTGTGCCCTTTTGCTGCCTTTTCTCCGAGATGGGATAGACTTTGCTTGCCCATCCAGGATTGCTCTCTTGAGGAGCAACCACTTGTCCTGAACTCCCCTCTCCTTTGGGTTGTGGCCTTTCAGGGCCTCTCTGACAAACCTCCTTAGCTTGTCGAAGTCAGCTTTCCTGAAGTTGAGGACTTCTGTATTACTGACTGACTTGCCAGCATTACGGCAGATGGTGAAGGTGATCAGCTCATGGTCACTGTCACCCAGCTGCCCTTCAATCATTAGGTCGCTGATTAGGTCATCCCCGGTTGCCAGTATGAGGTCAAGCAGCGCTTTACCTCTTGTCAGCTCGTAGACTTCCTGCATCAGATAGAGGTCATCCACACCCGAGATAAAGCTTTGCGACCACTCAGATTTGGCTGAGCACTCCTCCCACAAGATATCTGGGTAGTTAAAGTCTCCCATGACAACCATACACTGGGAGCATGTAGCCTCAGCCAATTCCCTAGTGAACTCCTGGTCAAGGTCTTGACCCTGGGTAGGGGGTCTGTAGTAGACTCCCACCATAGTATCCCCTGTGCCGTGTTCCCCATGGATTTTAGACCAGAAGGCCTCAAGTCATCCACCATGGGTGCCAATGTTGGCTTGCAGGGGCGTGTAGCTTTCCTTGACATAGAGAGCTACGCCCTCGCCCCTTTTGCCCACTCGATCCCTCCTGTACAGGGTATAACCATCTATACCTGTGGTCCAGTCATGGGTGGAGTCCCACCAGATCTCCGTTATCCCAATGACATCATAGTTGTTTGCATTTAGCAGGAGAACAAGTTTCTCCTGTTTATTCCCCAAGCTCCTTGCATCTGTGTATAGGCACGCACGTGTCCCCTTGGGGGCCCTTTCCCTGCCTACATTTTGTTCCAGGGCTGGGGCTGCAGTGGGATCTTTTAAGTGCCTTGGCCTGTTGGCTTTGCAAGGGCTGCTCTGTGGGCCAGCAGTGGCAGTAGTCCCCACACCCCCTAGGTTACATTTTAAACCAAAAATTGGGGATTTTTTTTTTTTAATCAGAGAAAACCAGGATCCCTGCTGATCACATATAGTACTTACATTCTTACTCACCCAAATCTTGAACCAGCCCTGGTGCAAACTCAGGGCTGAGACTGAAAACGAACTCCTAGTTGGTTCAAGTCTCCAAGGCAGTCTCAGGGTTAAGACCAAAAATCAGTTGATTTTCCATCTTAGCCCAGGGATCCACTGGAGTGGTTACCCAGACTCCCTGCCTCTGTGGGACTCAGCAAGGAGGAAGATGGTATTGCTTGACCCCGGGCCCAGAACAGAGGCAGGGAACTGTGGAACTCAGGTCCCGCATCCCTCCCTGCCTGCATGGCAGGTCTTGTGCTGCTCTCTATGGCAGCTGGACCCAGGCCCAGAGCAGAAGCAGAGTGCCATGGGACCCAGGATTCAACACAGAAGCAGGGAGCAGCAGAACCTGAATTCCACTATTCTCCAAATTTCTGTGCTGGGTTTCAAGACCCAGCATGGAGGCAGAAAGCAGCAGAGTCCCAGTGCTCCCATTGTACTGTTGTGGAATGCTTTGACTGACAAACAGCTGACTGTCAGTTCCAGCCCTCTAGGACAGTGTGAGGACTGGGACTGACAATCAGCTGTTTGTCAGTTGAATCCTTCTACCACATTTGAGTCTTGAACCCTTTTGCGTGCCAAGTGTCAGTCTCAACCCTCCCTACTAGCTTCTGATCCTACTGCCTCTATGGAGTACTCAGACATTAGCTCAACATGTGATATGCAACAGGATCTGAAGATTCTTCTCACCAAAAATGTCCTAACTTTGCTACCCTACTATAGCATTCAGGATGTTTTTAATGCTTGAACTCTACATAGCTAGCAATACAGCTAATATGTGCTAAGTGTAATATGAAATGAACTCCATAGGGCAGTCCCTGCTAACAGGGTTATTTTCATTACCTTGCTGCCATTATATTTTTATTATCATGTATTTTTATGCTTTTAAAATCTTTTTTTTCAGATATCTCGATATTTTCAGAAAAGTACAGGTCAGAACTGTACAACTGCATAAACATTCTGGTGTTGGTAGGAAAACTGATAAATCCTTAATCATTGCTGTTTCATATATGTCTTTTATAATATCCTTTTGTTCTTCAAGCAATTGTGTTTCCAGCTCACTTTTCATTCTCACATTGCTAGTCCCTATTATTGCTACTAATTTCAAACAGTAATGAAAAAATCCAAGGGACATTAAATAAGAAAGACAGTGCTTTATTGCTTTTTCAGCAATATGGAAGGAAAGGAAATCTCATCTATTTCTTGTGTGATATTTAAGGAATACGGATGAAAAATTCCCTTTGGAAAACAGGTTGAGGTCAAAATAACTTTTTTTCATGTGGTGTTTTTGTGTATTTGCTTGTGTGTTTTGGGTTTTTTGGGTAGGGAGGATTGTTGTGGTCTTATTGCATGCACATAGTGCCATACATCTGTGTGAAACATACCTTGTTAAACATAACTCAAATGAAGCTCTGATCACAATTGAAATTATTAATCAGTTTGTTGAGATGTTCCAAACCAGATAACCCCTTGTCAATAGAAAAGAAAATGATTTACACTATTGAGGATGCTTTGAAGCAACTGAACTGAGGGTATAAAAATCTGTAAAAAGTAGCAGTGTGTGTGCTTCAAGAAGAAAACTCGTGTGCTGACACCAGCCCCTGTTGTTCTTGGGACGCTGGAAGAACAGATTGTCTTTCTCTTCAAGGATTGTGCTATGGACTTTGCTTATCAGCTTTGCAGCCTGAGTACCTTGGACTGGTGAGATCGCAACGCTCTCTCTCTCTTTTCACTCTAGGCATAAATTTCTGAACCTGAACTGTATTAGTTAAGCTTGAGCTAAGTTTCCCCAAATACTTAGTGAAACCCGGATAGTACTGTAATTGTTTGTGTTTGTTTGTTTTTTTCCTTTTGCATGTCTAATACTACTAGTACCATTATATATTTCATATGCTTAGCAATAAATAACTTTTATAGTCAGACTGGTAGTAACTGGGTATATTTTTCCTTCTCTGCTTCTCTTTCCTCCCGTGCTCTGCAGTTCTTTTACCTAAACTAAAGATCCCTGTGAAGCCCAAAAATACTGTGGGGTCTGCTCATCAAGAAGCCAAAGACTGGGATGTGCTCAGTTTGAAACACATAAGGGGATCAGCTGGTACACACTGATTGACCCAGGTTGACTCAGATGTGCCCTTATGAACCGAATGCTGGCCCATGAGGGTGTCAGCTGGACACCCAGCCGGATTCAGAGGGATTCTGTTACCTGTGTGCTTGTTTCTGATTGCAGTTTATTGTGGCTCTGATGAACTGATTCTTGGCATATGAGGGTGTCAGCCTGTCCATGCTGATCAACCCGGCCAGGTCAGGCGTGTCACGTTAATTTGTGTGTGTTTGCGTGTATGACTGATTTGGTGACTGGAGGAACCCAGCCCCATTGAAACTGAATCCTGCAAGATAGCTCCACGGGGGGTGAGGACTTGTAGAAGGGAGAGATACAGCTCCGTATAGAAGCACAAGTAACACAAACAGCACATTGACAGAATTACCAAGACCCTAGAAACATATCCCCAATAAATGAGCACACCCCAAAGTAATGGGCAAATCTGGTAACAGCTTTAATGTGCAGCCATTAAAATTGGACATTATGGGCTCATCCAGATGAGTGAGCACGTGCAGTATGCAGCATCACAGACCCCTCTGTGGCACCACAAACTGCACACACTGCATAAGCAGGCATTTGCCGCACTGCTAATTTGCAGCATGGGGTGGGGAGGGGGGTTGACACAGGGAGACCCTGGTGTCAAAAAAATATGAGCCTGAAAAAAGTGGAGGTGTGCACATGGTGGCAGTGAATGCCACCCAAAATTGGAGCCTGGCCAGACAGAGCCACACTACAGCTGCCAGCCAGACTCTGCACTGTGTATCACAACTGTTGGAACCCCAGGAGGCCTCCAGGATTTCAGGTAAGGCTTCTGGAGCCAGCCCAGGTCCCAGCCTCTCCTAACTCACCTGGGGTAACTTGCCATGCATCAAAGCATATGTTCATGAGTGTTCCCTGGGGACAATTTCCTGTTTGTCCCCAGAGAAACACATGTGCATGTCCATCTGGACATGTGCTATGGCTCCGTAAGTGCAGGACACATGTTTTCATATTGTCATAAGCATTTATCTAGCACAAATAATAGAAGGAAAAATGTGGCTTGGAGTATGTGGTAGGTATGAGCCGTTAGAGTTGTTGATAAATATTTTTGTTTGTTTTTTTAATTATCAGGATGTCTTTTTGCTACTGGTTACCCCATTAGATTTAGTCAATTATAGAAGTCAGACTCTCTCTCGCTCTCTCATATATATATATATATATATATATATATATATATATATATATATATATATATATATATAATTAAGTATAGTAAAATTACCAAATGTTACCAAAAACCATAATTAAATATAGTAAATATTGAAGCAGAAGTCATGCCATGCCCCCCAAATTGAAGTAAATATTCCAAATATTGCTAATTGATATAGGATTTAGTAATGGGAGTGAGTTGGATTCACTTTCATACGCTAGTCAATTCTACTATTGATCAAACTGCTGCTTACTTTACAAGTCCTGGCTATAGGTTCATTTTAAATGAGCATTCGTGTTTTGATCCTGAAGACATATTTCAGTAGATAGTTTCCTCAGGTAATGTCTAGACTTACTGAAGCAGCTAGGAGACAAAATAAATTTTCCAGATGATAGAAGGTAGCTGTAAAAACATGAAAAGTATTTGAAAAAGAAAATGTATCAGTAATCCTTAAAGTTGTATTCAGTGTACTGAACCAATAGCCTACAGACACAGTTTCATGGGTGGAATGTAGAATGACTACAGAAGCAATTAATTGTTTCATTCAACTCATAGGGTAAAGTATATTGACTAAAAGTTGAGAAATAGAAGGTAGGAACTTTGGGAGGGGGAGGGAGTATTTATGAGTGCATTTTAAAATTTTTTCAAGAAGAAAAATTATTAGGAGCCCTGGCAATTTATGCGTAAGATGCACACTACAAGCAAACACATACTGTTATTGAAATGTAAGATAAAATGTAGCCTGTTTCCCTGTATAACTGCAAACCTCTCATCAGTCATTGAGTTCTATGGTAAGTTCTTTATGCCCTCATCCTCAAATGGTTATACACATGCCCAGCCAGTAATTTGGTCAGCTTCAACTGACCTATGCCAATGTGTAATAGTAGCTGTGGGCATAGAGGTTTGTGAGATCAAGGCCACAGTTTGCAAGAAGAAAAAAACTGAAATAAACTAAAAAGCTAAATGCAATATTAGGATTGTAATCTTCTATGAAGCAATGACTTGATGTAGATAGTCACAGATATAAGTCCCAGCCTACAAACACATATGTATTTATAATTTTGTTTTGTACATAAAGTTAAATATGTTCTTATGTACTTGCAGAATTGAACTTACATGCATGCCATTGAACAGCACACAAAAAATCATTTAAATTGGATATACATTTGTCAAACTAAAGCAGAAGAGTTATGCTACACACATTTGCTATACATAAAAACCTAAATTAGAACCCAAACTATAACAAGACTTAAATCTACTCAAACTATAAAACAGTGGTCAAAACACTCTACAGATACTAGCCAAGTCTAGGTAACTGTACTAAACATTATACATAGGGGTTAGATCAGACACTTCAATTACATGGCTCGCCTGTTATATTTTTTAACTTTTAAAGGAAATACCCCATAGGGAGCTGAAATGCAGAAGGAATCTCAACCAGAAAGGTCATGACTTAGTATCTGATATCTGGCACTGAAAAAAAATGCACTGCACCTGACAACAGGTATCATATCATGATAAATCTTGCTTTGTGTTTACAAGGGAGAAGGAGTCTTAAGGGTACAAAGCATCTCCCTTACTCATGAATTACAATAACAAAGATCATTTATAATAAAAAATCCTTCCCTCACTGGCAGGAATGTATTCACTAGTCCTGTGGTACAGACCCTGGGATGTATGGTGTCCTAAAAAAAGAAAGGAGATACAGAGAGAAACTAGGGCTGTAGTGTCCCATTTTTTCCTGGACTCATTAGCATGGTAGAATTTTCATTGGAAAGACTTCTACTGATATCAGTAGTCATTTAGTACCTCTGAATACATAGTTATTCTAACAGAGTAATGTAGAGGTACAGATTTACTTACCACTAAAATTTTCCCCATATTATTATTTTAGTAATACTTTACATGCATGTTATAAGATTGTGATAATAAAAACTTTAAAAGAACAACAGGGACAATAGGTACTCTTTTAAACAAATGCCCCACAACCTGACATTTCCCATTACACAAACCTATTTTTTATCTCTTTTTCAATTCCTTCTTTGATAAACGCAATAAAAACTTCAAGTTTTTTAATTTTATTTTCAAGTATTATAGCTGTAGTGATAAAATTACAACCTATTGATGATCCCCAACAGAAGATTGAGGGAGTTGAGAACTAAGAGCTGCTTCCTCAATTAGCTTGTATCTATAATTAGCTAGAGAGAGTCCAAGCATCTTCAGAGGTTGCCTACTGCTCCACAATTAAAGATTTTTGTTTAGTTCTTCTCATTAACTATATGCCGGGATTTATTGAACCTGGTGAATACTACATGGTGTCAGAAATAGTGGATGAGACAGACTTGAAAGAATTCAAGTTCCAAACTAAAAAAGAAGATGGAACCTGAGAGCAAGTCAAACAACACTGTTGTGTGGGCCAGTGTAAGTGATCATCCTGCAGAGTTATAGTTTAAGTAAAAGGACAGTTAGTCATGGAAGTTTTACAGCCTCCACTTGCCCTTCTCAGATCAGGTAATATAACAGTGAACTGGAGAGCGTTCAGACAAAAGTCAGGTACTTTGCAAGCACATGCAGCAGAAAAGAAAAATGAAAAAGTCAAAAACCTAGTCCCATTGTGGGGGAGGAAGCCCCAACTGTTTATAACCATGGCTCCTGGTTTTCTATGTTTTAAAAATATCCCCAATTTTCAGATAGAGAAAAGTAACCCCAAATCCACATTTTTCCATAATTAAAATGACACCACTAATACATAGATATATATCTAAAAAAAAAAGAATCCCTGGTTATAACACCTTTGCCTTTGAAGAAGGCCCAATATGCTGTTAAGTGTAATACTGTCCAAATTTGAGGGTAGGGCATGCCAAATAAGAATGAGGCCCCTAAAAAACCACAGATTTATTAAATGTGCAAACAAACAACAGAACAAAGTTTAGATCATTATGTTATTGAACAAAAGAAACTGAATAAGAACTGTGCTTTTGGGAACTTGACAGAATCTCCAGTTAAAGATAGGATTATTTGTGGCATTGCAAACAATGAATTACAAGAAAGGCTGTCACTTTGTTGTATGTCGAGAAGCATAGATGACAAAAGGACACGTCAACTGGATCCCAGTATAAGGATTCAAGTTTACCAAGACTTGGAGGAAAAGTTTACCATCAAAAACAAATCAGAAACTGAATCTGATATATCATTAGTATGAGAAGAAAATCAAACCACCTGAAAGATTCACAGGCTGCATCCAGATGCATGAGGAAGTTTTGTCCCCAAGGAACACTCGTACCCATGCCACATGCTCTGGCATGCAGCAGCTTACCCTGGTGCATGTCCAGGGGTCAAAAAACCCCTCTGTGCTGCTCCCTCGCAGTGCAGAGAACAACATAACATGCAATATGTGGCACCACAGCCGTGTCTGTGGTACCACATGCCGTACAGCCACACTCATCTGGATGTGGCCACAGAGTACATAAAGCTCTTGTATTTAAATTGACCTAACAAGAGTTAGGTTGATCTAAATGCCTGCCTGTGTTCAGAGGGCTTAAATTGGGTAGTAACTGCATTCAGATGGGTTAAATTAGGCAAAAAAAAATGACAGGTCTGATTTAAATTAGTTCACATTAGGAGGTAACTAACTTAGAGCAGAAATGGGTTAACCCCATCTATCGAATGCCTGTATATACTCAGAGAGCAGCCCTGGGGCTGAGAAAGCCCAGCCTTTCAACCCAGCCTCAAGGCTAGGCTCTTCCAGCACCCCCAACCCTGATTGAGCTATTTTGACTGCTTGCCCTCCCCACCTCTGGATGGATAACACCCCAGTGGACCTACCACTTTCTCCTGTGAACCTGCTATCCCCCCCAGTACCATATTCCCCTCTCCAAGTCTAAGTTACTTACACTGCATTCTCTGCATGGCTCCCACCATTAGTGTAGAGCTGCCACATGCTGCTCGTCATCTACATTCACACGGCTTAAAGTAAGCCATGCTAACGTAGACCAGGTGAGGTGAACAGCTGTACTTACCCACAGAGATGTGTTAAAAGAAGTGAAGAAAAGGGGAAATAGGGAAATAAGTAATAAAACCTTACTATAGAATGATGTGCTAGTAGCCTGTCTTCTGGAGATAGGAGGTAAGTGATTTTTGTAGTTATTATTAAGAGAGAAGATGTAGTGATAAAGTTATAACTTAGAGATGTTCCATAGGAGGAGATTGAGGGAGTTGGGAATTGGCAGCTCATCCCTCAGTTAGGTTGTAGTTGTTGGTTAGTTAGAAAGACACCAAGGGTCTACAGAGGTTGCCTGCTGCTCCACAATTAATGTATGTCATTTAGTCCATCTCATTAATTGTATGCCTGTATTTATCAAACTTGGGTATCACTACAGGAGCACTAGAGGGAATAAAGAGGAGGGCTTTTAGACTTACCAAAGGCTAAAGACCTTTCTAATCTTGGGAGATGTGAGTTACTTTCAATTTGGGGCCAAAGCAGTGAATACATTTGCAAAAGCAAAGTTAGAGAAAATTACATTTTCTATATGCATTCTCAGACAACTCTTAATTTAAAAATCCCATGGTATTTTCCATTGACATCTATAACAGCTGAGCTAAAATAAGCTGATAGCAATAGTTAGATTTTCTTCTTCTTCTATGTGAGCCAACAAAATAGGGGGTGAAACAAAAACTTTATTTAATGGGTTCTACAAATATTTATCTGATCTATTTTGTGTTTGAATATAACTTCTTAATAACATTTATCATAGTTTGTCTATTATTTTAATATTCTGATAAATGCATACCATTTTATCAATTCAAACTTATGGTGCTTGTAGGTCTGTGGCATTATTTTTACATTCCATATTTGATTAAACTGATATTGGTCTCTTGTCTGGTGTTAATCTACTTAGAAACTACTTTTGGGATCAT
This sequence comes from Alligator mississippiensis, assembly GCF_030867095.1. Lineage (NCBI taxonomy): Eukaryota > Metazoa > Chordata > Crocodylia > Alligatoridae > Alligator > Alligator mississippiensis. The sequence goes on from NC_081824.1 coordinate 383,219,095, forward strand.
TCATATACATTTAAGAAAACTTATAAATAGTTGATTCTCTGTGAAGGTTCAATATTCAAATGTCATAGGTGTTAACATTAATGAAATGCTGGCAAATATAGCTGTACAATTCCCCTTTTCCTGTATGACAAAACTGATGTATATCCCATGAATTATTTGAAATGACACTATAATAATCAGTAAGTCAGTCTGGGACCTCAGAGGCATAGGAATGTCAATGAAACTGAAGGTATACAAAGCCATCATTCTCTCAACCCTCCTTTATGCCTGCAAAAACTGGACCATCTACCAGCATCATGCCAAGAAACTAAACCACTTCCACCTGTGCTGTCCATGAAAGATACTAACGATCAAGTGGCAGGACAAGATTCTAGACACCGAGGTGCTTGGAAGATCAGTTGTCCCCGGGATTTACACTTCACTGAAACTGGTACAGCTAAGATGGACCAGCTACCTTTCAAGAATGCCTGACACAAAAACATCTTCTATCATGAACTGTCAAATGGAGTACACTCTCATGGTGCACCAAATAAGTGGTACAAGAACAACCTACAGGTATCCCTAAAGAGTGTTAGCATCACCTAAGGGTTGTAGGAGCAAATTGCTTGTGACCATCCCTCCTGGCTGTCATCAGTCCAGAATACAGCACTCACCTTTGAACAGCAATGCACAGCAGAAGCAATGAAGAAATATGCAGACAGGAAAACAGAAGTTTCTCGTACCCAGTCCTCATTGCTTTCTTGCCCCTGCTGCAGCAGATTGGTCAAGTTTAAGACTGGGCTTATAAATCACCTACATACCCAACCGACCTAGCCTCCACCCCCTTCTTTCTCTTTCCTCTCTCTCTTTTTTCCCTTTTTTTCTCCTTTTCTCCCTGCCTGTTTCTTTCCCATTGCTTTTATCTCTTCTTCCTCCCCCCACCCCATCCCCACTGGATGCAGTCATCTTCACCTGCAAAGGATGAACAGCATAATAATAAGCAGGGATCCTGGTTTTCTCTGATTTAGAAAAAAAAAAATCCCAATTTTTGACCCAGAAAAGTAGCCCAAAATCCATTTTTTTTCCTGTCTGTGATTAGTGGCCTTTCATCTTAATCATGGAAAAATGTGGAACTTGGGTTACTTTTTTAATCCAAAAAATGGTTTGTTTTTTTTAATCAGAGAAAACCTGGATCCTTGATGATCAGGGGAAGCTAAGAAGTGAATTGGCACTAAGTCTGGAAGAGCCAGGTAAGTAGGCAAAATAAGGATAGTCAAACCAGTATGGATAATGCAAGGAACAGTTTCTCTAATACTAATCCTGTGCCTGTGGTGAAGTTACCTGATTTCTTAAAACTGATTTTCATTTTAAACCCAATCTTGAGTCTGTACTGAAAATTGTTCCCAAATCCTACCCATTTTTTATGACTTTTCTAGTGTTATTTTATTTTATGCTTCCTTAAGCCACAAGGCTTTCTGAACATTATATGAACATTCAAAATGAAGCAAAAAGCCCTTTCCTACAATCTTTCTGATTTACTACTATTTATGTTTTTCACGTTCTTAGGGAAAATTTAATTTTGAAGAAGTTCCTCACTTTTTATCATAATTGCAACAATTTTCCTAGGATACATTTAAATATCTCATATCAAATGTGTTTTTATTTACTCATAAGATTCCTAGTTATTGTTTATTATTTCTATTATAATGTCATTTATATGTCCCAGCTCTGATCAGGGCCTGCTATGCCTTGTACTGTACATTCCCGCTAATATCTGATAAAACCTTATTTCACCTTGACATACAAAAAACTAGAACTCTTGGTTCCAAAATGATACCTTTTATTAGACCAACTGGAAAATGGCAAGAAAACTGTCCTTTTCTGCAAGCTTTCGGTATCAAAGTCCCTTCGTCAGGCTCTGGGAAAAGTGTAGATGGTACAAGATGGTAAAAAGTCCCCATAGGTAGGAAATAAACTTCATTTTTGCACAGAGAGAGCTGAAGATGGAAATCTGTCCCTCTGGGTCCATAAGTGTCATTGTGAACTGTGTTGAGTAGCTCTTTGATGTGTTGATTAAGTAGAATTCCTTTCCTGAAGGTGTCAGATGAGAGGCAGGGAGGTAAAAAAACTTCCTTGTAGTTCTGCAATGAAGTTTAAAATCCAAAAATGGCTGAAATTCGTCATTTTCCATGTTTCAGGGGTGTACTTGGTAGCCCTGTTGGTCTGAGAGAAAAAGACATACAAAAAACTAGAAGTCTTGGTTCACCTTGCACACTCAAATGCCAGTTGACCAACAAGGTAAGTACAAATTTTATCACTTATGCAAAGTTCAAGGTCCTATTCCATTCACAGTGTGGATATGCAAGCATCTCAATGGCTACTGTGCGCTATCTAGCCTGGCATCCACAAGTTCTGAAACTGAAGCTAGAAAAAACCTATAAAGGGGATGAATGCCATGTTTTATCCTAACATTCCTAATCTAGTCTATTTAGCTAGAACATGACAGGCCCCTCATTTCTTCTCAGCTACACCAAGCAGGTCTAATACCTATTAGTCATAGGTTTTTGCCCAGCTATGAGTTCAGGATATATGTACACACATGTAACCATGTGCCTGCCCAGATAGACTGCAGACTGCTCAGCATGCTCAGTAGTCATGTGGACAATTACACATCAACTATGAAAGTGGAATAGGATTGTAAACTGTTGGTAAATATCCAAAATGACACATGTAACTAGTACATGCCAGTGGTGTGCATACAGTAACACAGGATTTTGCTCATCATATTACTCTCCAAAGATCTTACAATATATATATATATATGGAAGTCAGGAAATATTAACCCCCATACTCTCTTCATGACCTCCTAGGGATTCAGCCTCCTTATAGGTCTGCAAAAGGGAGAAAGATAATCTTCTTCTGATATTTACTGGTTAGACTCTTCTCTCCCTCCACAGGCCAGGAACCCAGTAGGTAGTCTAGTGTGTAAAATTAAGTATGTGTAAATTTAATAGGTGGCTAGCACATCTTCAACAGGGAATCCAGTTATCTGATGAAATGGAAAAGAAAGTGCACTGAGACAAGAAGGTGGTGAAGTGGAATATGGCTGCTATTGTCTGCTACAAATTTAGTCTTTGCCACATTATTAATATGCCAAAAACGAGGTCAGTGAGGCCTCAGCATTAGGGGCTAAGCTTGATATGTGGAGGAAATGGCAGCATAGCAAGCAAGGTGGTATGGTTTACATCATGGCTAAGTACAGACAGCTAAAAAGCCCAAGACTGAATCAATTCTGTCTTTGAAGGTTAGTCTAAACTGCAGAGATTAAACTGAGAAACAAGTAGACTAAACACATACTTAGTTTTGATTCAGGAAATGGAGCCACATACCTGCAGTGGCTTAAGCCAGAAGTCGCAGGTTGCTAGAGTACACCTCTCTGTGGCACATACCCAGCATGGGTTGTGTGCTTATTTCTTCTTCCTGCTGACTCCAAAGTCTCTGGGATTTGCAGTCCAGAATCGCAATAATGAGACTCTCCAGAAGCTGCTCATCACTTCCTCTTCCTGCTTCCAGGTTCCTCTGGGATTTGTAGTCCACAGTTGCAGCCAGCAGTAAGTATCAGTAAGTTTAGCAGCAGAGTAGCTCTGTACTCAGAGGATGGTGGGTTTAACCCCCCCTCCCTGGCTCCTGACCCCACCTGAGGTTTGTCTGGGGGAAGCAGTCCCTACCTTCCCCCCACAACCCTTCTCTGCTGGAATAGACAGCATAATACAGCCTAGGCCTAGAAAGCATTCTGGAAGACTGTGATTTAACTTGAACCAGAACAGGGTCTGGGACAGAAGTTTCATTAACCGGGTTTGACCCAAATCAGTTAAGTGTGATACTACATTCAGCCAGGTTTATCTTAAACCAGGTTCAGCCATTTTGAAACTGGTTTATCTGCACTGAGCTTCTGATCTGCTACAGATTTAAACCAGTTTCTGATTACTTAAGCTGGTTTATGTGTAACTTCTGTCCCTAGCCCATATGTTTGACTTGCACTAGACAAATAGTTTCCAGGTATGTTACTTAAGAAACATGTGACCCAGTAAACCACATGTCTAGTGAATTTTCTTCCTTCCCCTGAAGCCAGGATAAAGGAACTAGTATTTCTTTTGGGAACAGAGGTGAAGTATCTTATCCAACGTAGCAAAGAAATCTTGTAAGAGGATAGAGAAGGCAGATTTTTTATATCTCCATTTAGTGCTTTAAACCTAAACCAGTAGTCTACCCTCCAGTTGTGATAGTGAATCACTCTGAGGCATATGCTGAATTGCTTAATTCAGGCTTTATCTATGAAAATTTTAGGATTAATCCCACTTTTTCTGAATTCAATGATGATTTGTTTGTTGATTTAATATGGGCATAACTGGCCCTAATATTATTAATCTATATTATCATTATTTCTTTTTTTCTATTAACTGAGCAAAAATTGGCTTTAGTTTCCAAGTCATCATTTTCTTTTGTAGAATTTAGATTTATTTTGACTTATATCATCAATTCTTTTAACGAGGGCCTATAATTTAGAAATTAAGCATTTATAACATTAAATTAATGCAGCAGATCTAGAATATAGTGTTCTATTAATTCTTTTGTAATGTAATATTATGGATTTTTAACAAATGCCTGTGCTTCTAACTAATAGAGTTATTAAATACAGCTAAAGCTCAGCACCAGTCAGACCAGTCAGTTTATACTGATAGGTTATCAAAGTTTCAAAAGCAATAGCTCAATATCCATATAAATCTAATGCGACACTTCATTAAAACTGAAATTATAACATTCCTGATACCAACAAAATTACACTTCACATTAGTGAGGCTATGAGCCTCTTGTTAAAAATTCCTTTTTAAATTGCGGTTTACCCTGACAGTAGCATTGCTTTCATCAGCCATGTAGTTTGGGCATTATTAAGAGGTATTTCTATGCCCAAGGTAATTGTTATTTGCCTAATGATCTAGCTGAAAGCTGTTGTAGCTTGTACATAAAAGTAATTGGCATTCTATAAAACATTCTTTTGTAAAGCAAAAATAGTGAATTGTGGCCCAAGGCTGCCCAACTGCAAACAGTTATGCCTGTGCTTAATTTACGTATGAATAATCCTGCTGTAGTCAAAGGGAAGGTTCTATATGATTATGGGGTTGTTTTTTTAATAGCCAGCCATGATCATAGTAACTGAACATCTATGTAAAATAGATTCTTGAGGTGGTACTACTTATGTCAGAGGTCTTGTTTTATCCCTTATCTCTCAGATTGTCCAGCCTTGTCACTCTTGCGGTATATTCTGACTCTTTCCTGCAACATCTTGATTAATTTGGATGTTATTAGTCGGGAGGTGTTACTTAAATTTATTTTTCTCAGTCGGACGTTGACAATCTACATAGAGATTTATTTGGGTTATCAACTCTCTTGTAACTTTCTTAGCTAATACTCACAAATCACATCACCAGTTGACTCAGAGTTTTATTTGAGTTATGCAGTTTTCTTTATTCTTACCTATTTATTTATTTTTACATCTATAAACAGCTCACAGTTAGACACAGCATGGTTATTTCTCGTTATTGTATGCAACTTTTAATTTTTACTTTAGGAATATTTAGGTGGATCTAGACTCAGATAACATACCGTTTAGGGTAAAGGTAACTGAAAAGTTCAAACACAACCAGGATATTTTTTTCTTTTTTGTATCTGTTGTTTCCTTATAATTCCCTCTATCTCCAGGTGTGATCTGTTCTCCCTAACTCCCTCAGAACACTCCCAGGTTTTGGGGTTTTTTTCGCTTTGTTTTGTTTCGTTGGGGTTTTTTTAAGGGTGAGGGAGTAGCTGTCATTCAGGCTTTGTATCCTCAAACTCCTTAGAGCCCAATTGGCTCAGTTCAATGTCCAAGCACACAAAAAGAAACAAGCTTAACTTTCGCTTGTACCTGAAGGATAGCTGCTGTTCCCTCCTTTTTGCAGCTTCAGTTGACACACTTTTTTTCTACAGGGTATTATTTATTTATTTTTTTAAAGACAAACTTACATCACCGGTGCCTTCTTAATAATATCTGGTCAAATCCTCTCTTCCACCCTGGTCAGGCTTCAGGAATGCTTCACTCCCAGCCATCCTTTCCATTTTTTTTTCTTCTCCATCGTCCCACGCCACCCCTCCAGGGGTTTTTCCATCTTAAAGGAGCAGCAGTTCTGGAAGCATTGTTTTCCTACTCTCGTTGCATCTCCATGCCATTCAATCCCTTTCCCTGTGGTAAATATTTTATTTATGACCTGTCCCTCATCACAATTCTCAATAGCAAAATTCTTAATGGACTTCTTGGTCTCTCTGACACTTCTCCTTTTTCTGGTTTCCAAAAGTCCTGCTAGTGGTAGGTTTCATTTTTTTGGTTTACAGTGACATACTTACTATGATACAAAAGTTTCATCCCAGAGGAAAATTTTTGTACAATTTCCCAGAGAGTCAGACTCTGGATTAATCATATCTCATCTGGATGACATTTTCCATAGTTTGGCCCATCAACTAAGAAGGCTTTAAATCTTTCCCTTAACTATTTTTCATTATATACTATTAATAAGTATAACTTACTAATATATAATATTGGCTATGCCATAATTAAATGTCAGGGTGAAGAAACAAAGTGTATTGATCTTGGAAGTAAAGAATGCCAGGAAAGAAATAATACAGGCAAGATTAACAAAGATAGTGAAGTAGTAGGCAATAGTGAATTTGCCTTTGAAGACTTACACTTAGACAACAACAACAAAAAAAGATATTTCCCCCACCTCAAAAAATCAATAACATTGATTAATTTAGTCTGACATTCTCTTTTCAGTTTACAAATGGCAGATTCAGTTGACAACGTAAAAGACATATGTTTTAGAAGTACACTTTTTTTCAAAATATTGTTTCTGGTTCAGATTAGGAAATGTGCATATTTTGCCATACCTTTTATGAGTTGTATTTCCTGAAGTTAAATATGATTGAAAGAGACAATGTGAACACAACTGTTAGATAAAGCTTTTAGTATTATTTCCTAACACAAAATTGGTGGAGAAATGTAACAATTACTTTCCTATGATTTTCCTAAAAGAATAGAACAGTGATTGAAGTGATGAAAAGAAAGTACTTCATGACCTGATAATTAATACCAAACTATATTAGAGAAACACAAAATTAATACCAGGAATATTGGATAAAATATGCTGGTGGCCAAAACCAGACAGTATTCCCAAGGATTTTAAAAAACTGAAAAAGAACCAAATTAACACCTGCCATTTTTTTTTACAATGCCCAAAACAGAAATGATTAGATAGCCAAAATATATGTTAAAGCTAGATCTAGCATACCAGTTACAGAAAATGAGTATTTTGTTAATTTGCCTACATTCATAAAAGTTTGATATAGTAATTTCAATAAATGTTCATAGATATGTAATGAGTTACAGAAAAAGAATAGGAGAAGTGAGGATAAAAGGACTCTAGAATTCTTTTTTCCATTCTTTCTCCCATCACCAGAAGTACATTATTGAATAGTATCTATCACCAAAAAAGAAAGGAACTTTTTCTTTTTTCTTTCTTTTTCTAAGGTTATTTATATGTTTTCCCCCTTCCAATCATTGCCTAATGTAAAATGCATAGAAAGTCATGGGGTCAGGGACTTGATCCCTTTGCAAGTGACACATCTGGAGTACTGTGTTCCGTTTTGGGTCCCCCACTACAAAAAGGATGTGGACAAATTGGAGAGAATCCAGTGGAGGGCAACAAAAATGGTGAGTGGGCTGGGGTACATCACTTTTGAGGAAAGCATCTGAGGGAACTGGGCTTATTTAGTCTAGAGAAGAGATGACTGAGGGAGAATTTAATAGCAGCCTTCAACTACCTGAAAGGAGGTTCCAAAGAAGATGAAGCTAGACTGTTCTCAGTGGTGGCAGATGAGAGAACAAGCAGCAACAGTCTCAACTTGCAGGAAGGGAAGTTTAGATTAGATATTATGAAGAATTTTCTTACTAGGAGGGTAGTAAATCACTGGAACAGGTTACCCAGAGAGGTGGTAGAAGTTCCATCCTTGGATGTTTTCAAAACCTTGCTAGACAAAGACTTGGCTGGGATGAGCTAGTTGGGGATGGTCCTGCTTTGAGCAGGGAGTTGAACTAGGTGAGCCCTTCCAACCCTAACTTTTTATGATTCTATGACTTCCTCACTGGATTACAGAGTCAGGTTCCTTCCTTCTTGTCCCCCTCTTCTCCCATGAATTGTTTTAGATTAACTGTCCAGTCGTCCAGCTTCAACAAGAAAGGAAGGTGGGGGAGGGGCTCTGTTCAGACTTTTCTGTCACCTGATGGTTTGGGCACTTTGGGGAATGGGAAATTCAAATTTGAATCCCCTTAAACTGAAAAGGATCAAAACCTAGGCCTCTTACCTTCTCGGCATGTGCTGTATTTTCTAGGCTACTGAGCAAAAATTGGCATCACTACATTGTTTATGTTCTAGCCAGTGGGCAAAGGGTACTGAATGTGGAACTGACCTCAGCCCTGTCAGTGTAACTTCGGTGCTCTGGAAGGGGGAGTGGTGTGGAGCAGAGGGCTGTTTCATTAGAGAGGCTCTGAGAGCTGCTGTAATGAAAGTGCCCAGAGCATCTCATGTATCAGTGTCCCTACATTTCAAAATGGTGGTGGAGGCACATTATCTAAAGCTCATTCAATGAGTATGAAATAAAGCACACCCACCACCATTTTTACCCATGAGAATGCTGATACATGGCACACTGGAAATTGCTGGGGTGCAGTAAAAACCATAGATTCATAGATTCTAGGTTCGGAAGGGACCTCAATAGATCATCGAGTCCGACCCCCTGCATAGTCAGGAAAGAGTGCTGGGTCTAGATGACCCCAGCTAGATGCCTGTCTAACCTCCTCTTGAAGACCCCCAGGGTAGGGGAAAGCACCACCTTCTTTGGGAGCCCATTCCAGACCTTAGCCACTCGAACTGTGAAGAAGTTTTTCCTAATGTCCAATCTAAATCTGCTGTCTGCTAGCTTGTGGCCATTATTTCTTATAACCGCTGGGGGTGCCTTGGTGAATAAAATCACACCAATTCCCTTTTGTGCCCCCGTGATGAACTTATAGGCAGCCACAAGGTCGTCTCTCAATCTTCTCTTGCAGAGGCTGAAGAGGTCCAGGTGCCCTAGTCTCTCCTCATAGGGCTTGGCCTGTAAGCCCTTAACCATACAAGTGGCCCTTCTCTGGACCCTTTCCAGGTTATCCATATCCCTCTTGAAGTGTGGCGGCCAGAATTGAACGCAGTATTCCAACTGCAGTCTGACCAGCGCCCGATAGAGGGGGAGTATCCTTGGATCTATTCGTCATGCATCTGCTGATGCACGATAAAGTGCCATTAGCTTTTCTGATGGCTTCATCACACTGCCAACTCATGTTCATCTTGGAGTACACTAGGACTTCAAGATCCCTTTCCGCTTCCGTTCCACCAAGCAGGTCATTTCCTAGGCAGTAGGTGTGCTGGACATTTTTCCTCCCTAGGTGCAGCACTTTGCATTTCTCCTTGTTGAATTGCACTCTGTTGTTTTCTGCCCATTTGTCTAACCTGTCCAGGTCTGCTTGTAGTTGTTCCCTGCTCTCCAGCGTGTCCACTTCTCCCCACATTTTTGTGTCATCTTCAAACTTGGACAGAGTACACGTCACTCCCTCATCCAAGTTCCTGATGAAGACATTGAAGAGTATTGGTCCAAGGACTGAGCCCTGCGGGACCCCACTGCCCACACCCTTCCAGGTCGATACCGACCCATCCACTACGACTCTCTGGGTGCGACCCTCTAGCCAATTCACCACCCACCGGACTGTGTAGTCATCCAAGTCACAGCCTCTTAACTTGTTTACCAGTATGGTGTGGGATACCCTATCGAAGGCCTTGCTGAAGTCTAAGCATACGACATCAATCCCTACTCCTGCTTCCAGGCATTTTGTAACCTGGTCATAAAAAGAAACTAGATTAGTCAGGCATGATCTACCTGCTACGAACCCGTGCTGGTTTCCCCTCAGCATAATTTGTCCTGCCGGGCTCTCGCAAATGTGAGCCTTGATAATTTTTTCAAAGAGTTTGCCAAGGATGGAGGTGAGACTGACTGACTGGCCTATAGTTGCCCGGGTCCTCCTTCCTCCCCTTCTTGAAAATGGGGACCACATTGGCCCTTTTCCAGTCCTCCGGGACCTGGCCCATGCACCACGAGTGTTCAAATATTACCACCAGTGGCTGTGCAATGATGTCAGCCAGTACCTTCAGTACCCTCGGATGAAGCTCATCCGGGCCTGCTGACTGAAACGCATCCAGTTCCTCCAAGTGACTCTGCAGCATCTCAGGGTCTACGCATGGCAGTCTGGTGCCCTGCTGCTGCCTGTCCACAATCCCAGTGAGAGACTTGTCTTGCCCCTCACTTAGGAACACTGAGGCAAAGAATTCATTGAGGAGTTTAGCCTTGTCCCCCCTGTCCATCATCAGTTGCTTCTGCCCATTTAATAGGGGTCCTATTCCACCCTGGGCCTTCCTTTTACTCCCTATATAGCTGAAAAACAATTTCTTGTTATCCTTAACTTGGGATGCCATCCTCAGCTCCATGGTAGCTTTGGCCCATCTAACTGCTTCCCTACAAGTGCAAGGGGAGGAGGTATACTCCTCTTTGGTAATCTCTCCCTGTTTCCACTTTTTATCTGCTCCCCTTTTAGCCCGTAGGCTGCCCTGGATTTCTCTGGTCAGCCAGGGAAGCTTTCTGGCCCCTTTCCCTCTTTTTCCTCGCATCGGGATCATCTCCCTCTGTGCCTGAAGGATCATTTCCTTAAGGCACAGCCACCCTTCCTGGGCTCCCATCTCTACAAAACTCCTACTCTGCAGTGCGTCCTTGACAAATTGTCTGAGTTCATTGAAATCAGCTCTCCTAAAGTCTAGCACTTTCACCCTACTAGTTACCTTACCCACTCGACGTATTATGATGAATTCTATTATTTGGTGATCACTGTCCCCCATGTGACCACCAATCTGTAGGTACCCTACCATGTCATCCCCCGTTGCCAGTACCAGGTCCAGTAAGGCATTCCCCCTAGTGGGACCATGTAGCATGCTCCAGAAGACTTGATTAATTGTGTCTGCTCCAATGCAGTGTAATTACAGTGTGTCATAGCAGCCTTGCTGCTCATGTATTGGCACCCCTTGTTTCTAAATTCTGAGATGACAGGAGGGCTGGATGTGCAGCTGTGAGTTAGGCATCCATGCACTGAAAACAGTCAGGAGTTCTATCTGTGCCTACCGCATCATCTTGGCCAGCTCTAGGTACAATCCTGCTCAGCCTCAGAGCACTCTGAATCATCCTTTGGAGGCATCTTGCCCTCCTTGGGAATGTCCAGATGAGTGTGCATGTATGTTTACCTTGGGACAAGTCACAGTGGTACATAGTGGTCTCAACAGCCTTACCTGGGTTCCTAGGGCCTCCCAGCAGTGTTAATCTGGGTGAAAAGCCTGGCCTGCAGTTGGAGTGTGGCTCTGGCTGATGAACCTCTGGTTTTGGGCAGTGCTCTGGCTGACCATGGCAGTGCTGCCATGTATACCACCCCGCTTTTTTCAGGCATGGGGTTTTTTACATCAGAATCTCCCAGTGCCAACCCCCCCCCCCCACCACCACACTGCTAATTGGCAATGTAGCAAGTTCCTGAATGTCTGGAGTGTGTAGTTTGCCATGCCGCAGATGGGTCTGCAACATCACAGACTACACATCCATGGTCACCTAGGTATGCCATTTTGGCTATAAATGTACCATAGATGCCTAGGTGGATCACACTTCTGGGTTAAGGTATCTATGTTTAAGCACCATAACATCTAAGGGCAAGCACATATTAAAACAGATCTGGCTCTGTTTGCCCAAGGAATTTTGTTTTCTAATTTCACTGAGCTCAGTTCCCGAGAGATTCTGTATACAAGAAAAACTGAATTATTGAAATAAAAGGCTAACAGCTCTGAGCTCTCAAACAACATATGGCGGCTACATTCTTTGCATCCACTGAAACTTGATTTAGCTCAGGTGAAATCAGGTAATTTTGCCCATTCTATCTGCTCTCCAAATACTTATAATCTTAAGTATTACAACTAGATCACCATATCTGTGTTTAGGTAAATCTAACTGGAAGGTTCTGAAAGCATCCACAGGGCTTAGGTCACCCTAAAATAGGATAGTGTTAGTTCTCATCAGATAAGAACTATCTTTAGATTGGCATTGGTTAACCCAAACTAACCTGGGTTACCCAGCCTCGTGAACAATTACCTGTGTCCCCAGAACAGCCCTGAGACTGGATAGCCCAGTCATTTTTCACAGCTCCAGGGCTATGCTCTGTTTAGCCCCGCCCCACAACCCTGGCAAAGCTATTTTTTACCCCCTTGACCAGAACACCCCTGGATTGCAGACCACCAGTCCTCCTACGGAGACCCACCAGCCCATCACCTGCCTTACCCTCCCTCCTCCCATACTGCTGACTTTCCCTTATCCTGCCAGTACCACCTGGATTTGCCTCTGGATGCCTACACAAATTCTTGCCGATGGTGGAGCCTGGCTCAGATTAAGACAACTCAGAGAAAGGTGCTTAACCTGAGCTGGATATTCTGAATGTTTATTTGAAAATTATATTTTGGCTCAGCAGGTCACTTCATCACATACATAAATCTATCCATATTTAGAATGCAAGTAACCATGGGTTTACAAGCCTGCTCACATTAATACTTATTGAGTATAGTCTTTCTTACCTACTGTAATTCCAGTGAACATTGCATTAGCTACTGGGCATGGCTACTGCTTTTTAGGAGCCATGTAAACCAATCCTCTTCCCCCTCTGCTGAAATAAATTCTCTGAGAGCAAATATCTCACTTCTTCCATTTCTTTTTCTTTGTCACAGAAGTCAGCTGTAAAAGAAAGCCTTTTTTGGCATTGAATTAGGATCCTAACACAGCTGAAGCCAAGCCTCATTGGGTTGAATATCACCCCTCACAATATTGCATAACATTACACTTCCTTCAGTAGAGCTTTACCAAATAGTAATAAGATTAAACAGTAATTTTTTTGCAGATAATTAGCAGTTTAAGCAGCCACACAAAATATGGAAATTCTATTATCTACAGGCAGTTTACTTCTACACATAATTTCTAGCTATAAATTCCTTGATTTTAATTAACTTCATTTCAGACAAATGTGAATTCATGAATCTTGCTTCTGAATTACAAATAATGGGCCTGGTACCTGGCTTTGTATTCTGGGCAAATTCCTACAAAGTTCCAAAAATAAATAAGTAAATAAAGGGCTTGGTTGAGTCATCTGAAATCACTCCTAATGCAGACACCAATTAGAGCACTAGAGACAAAGCATATGAATGGTTGAGAATGTGATGATGAAAGGTAACTTGGGTGACAATGACCCACAAAGGGTGCAGACAGAAGTGACAACTTTCTCCTGATCTGGCTAGAATTCAGTTTATAGCATAACCAAACTCCAGTGCACAGTTGCAGACAGCTTAAAAAATAGCTGATTGGGTAAAAATCTGACCCTTCATGAAATGAGGGGTCAGATGAGGACATTTCAAAACAGATCATCTTCTGTAAATTGTGTCTGCATTGCTGGCCATCCTGGAATTGTTTTTAGAATGGGAGGAGGGAAAGGGAGTGGAGGGAGTTCAGTCTGGGGTTTTTTTCAACCCCTGTGCGAGGGTGGGGTAGGTGTATTAGAGCCCCCCGAAGTGGGGGAGGGCTCCAATTCACCCTCTCCCCCCCCCCCCACTCCAGCACTGGCTGGAGAACCCCTAGAATGAGCTCCTTTTGCTCCTTTCCCTCCCTCCCATTCTGAAAACTTTGAAGCCTAGCAGGGACCATTGATAGGGGAAACTGGCCACAGACTGGAAGCCAGCAACTAGATTCCCCTCCCTCCCAGAACCAATAGTGGACTTCTATTTGGTCCAGAGGGATCTTGTATTTCAGAACACTTCCTGAAAAGAATTCTCAGTTACAGCAGGGAGCTGCACTTCTATCTGCACCCAGAATGATAGAGTCCAAGATCCTAAGGGGAGGAAGAAAGTAGAGCACCAGAATAAAAACAGTGGACTTTAGAAAAGCAAACTTTAATAAACTCATGGACTTGATGGACAATATCCCTTGGGAGGCAACTTTGAGGGGAAAAGGTGTATAAGAGTGTTAACTATATTTTAGGGAGGTTATCTTAAGGGCACAGAAACAAACTATTCCAATATGACAGAACAATGGGATGTGGAACAAGAGATCAGCCTGGGTAGGCAACAATCTCTTCAAGGAGTTGAAACTCAAGAAGGGATCCTATAAAAAGTGGAAACTTTGTCATTGGACTAGGGAGGAGTATACAAATATTGCATAGGCATACAGGCAGAACATTAGGAAGCCCAAGGCATAATTTGAGATGCAGCTGGTAAGGGACATACAAATCAATAGAAAAGGATTCTATAAATATGTCAAAAGTAAGAGGAAGATCAGAGATTCCATACATCCTTTACAGAATGCAGAAGGCAATCTGGTGACAGATGATACAGAGAAGGCTGAAGTATTTAATTACTTTTTTTACTTTTCTTTTCACAAATAGGAACAGCTACCAGGTGATGAATGCAGTTGGCAGCAGAGAGAGCGAAGGAGACAAACAGCTTAAAGTAATGGCAGAACAGGTTACGGATTACTTAGAGAAGTTAAATGTTTTCAAGCAGGGACAGATGAGATTAACTTTAGAGTACTGAAGAAATTGGCTCAGGTAATTTTGAAGTTATTGACTATCCTTTTCGAAAACTTATGGAGGTTGGGTGAGGTTCTGGATGATTGGAAAGGGGCAAATACAGTGCCCACCTTTCAGAAGGGGAAGGAGAAGAATCAAGGGGACTATAGACCAGTCAGTTGACCTCTATACCTGATCATAAATATCCTGAAGCAAGCCCTAAAAGAATCCACTGTGAAGCAAGTGGAGAGGAGAACAAGCATGATTTGCTTGTAGTGAATCCATGCTGCCTGTTCCTGATCACAGTTAGAATGAATTCACTGTGAGCAAGTCATGCCTGACCAATCTGAATTCCTTCTATGATAAAGTGGCAGGCTCTGTGGATGAAGGGAAGAGTGGTGGACATGGTATACCTTGATTTAGCAAGGATTGTTGCCCACAATATTCTCATTAACAAGCTAAGGAAATACAGGCTAGATTAACAGGCTAGATACTATAAGGATACATAATTGGTTGAATCATTGTGCATGATGAGTAGTTCTCAATTGGAGTCTAGATTGGAGGAAGTATCAAATGGAGTTTCCCAGAGATCTGTCCTGAGTCCAGCATTGTTCAACATCTTCAATAATTATTTGAATGATGGGATTGAATGCAAACTTAGCAAATTTGCAGATGATACGAAGTTAGGTGGCATTGCAGCCACTCTGGAAGGCAGGGCTAGGATTCAAAATAACCTGGATAGGCAGGAGAAATGGTCTTCAATCCACTAGATGAGACATTTCCCTAATATTTAAAAAAATAAAAAGGTGATATTTTCTCATGTTATATTATTGTTAATACAGGTCTATTTGCTGATAATTATGGTAATTCTGTGATGGTGAAATTAATACCCACTGTTGAAAATGGCTACTGTCCAATTGAATGTTCTTTAAACATGTTTTAAATTTTGTCCCAAAATAAAGTGAAACCATTAATAATTTTTTCCAGGGATTAATTTTCTTAATAGCTGATTCCCACGGTTGTATTGTAATTCAGTTGAACACATTCCAATCTACTAGCATGACATTGGTAAATGAATGCATATCCCTGTGTGAACCATTAAATACATTATCTTCAGTGGCTGAATAAAGCTTGACTAGCTCATTGAAACCATGGTGGAAGAGATGCATAGGGGAACTAATAAAAGTCTAGGTATCTTTTCTTTTCTCTTTCTCTTTTTACATGTGGAAGAGTTTAATTGGGGGTAAAGGATCATGGGTTACTCAAAATGACAAACTGAACACTAAGCCCCAGGTCCTCTTTCACTTTTGGGTTTCTCGGTGCTACTTAGCCATCTAAGTAGATGAGTAAGTAGCACTTAGTGCCACTTACACAGATTGCAGGCCTTATTTCACTATCAGTGGAAAATGGCTGAGAGACTGAATGGCATTGTAATGGAGAAAGAAAAAAAAAACAAAGAACAAGTTTCTATCTCTGGTTGGTTGACTTCTGTAAAAGTTTTGATTTACTGGCAGCATATCTGCAGGAACAAGATTACAACTCAGAATACAGACCCAAAGATATTACTGACCTTATACACTTCATCCTCACACACAACAATTTCACTTTTAATAATCAACACTTCTTCCAGATGATGGGAACAGCTATGGGCACTAAAATGGCCCCACAGTATGCCAACCTTTTTATGAGCCACCTGGAAGAAGACTTCCTCAAGAACTGCACCATCAAACCCTTGCTATACTTAAGATATATCGATGACATCTTCATAATTTGAACTGAAAACCTGCAATTTCTGATTGAGTTCCATCAGAAATTCAACAATCACCATCCCTGCATCCAACTTGCTCTAGAATACTCCAGCACCAACATCTCCTGTTTAGACATGATGATCAGTATCCAGAATGATAAAATACAGACCACGTTATACAAGAAACCCACAGACCAACATACATACCTGCACAGAACCAGCAATCACCCTAAACACACCAAAAAAGCTATGATATACAGCCAAGCCCTCAGATACCACCGAATTTGCACTGAAGAGAACACCCGGGATTGCCACCTCACCAGTCTTAAAAAGGAATTCACCCAACAAGGACATTCCTCCAGAGAGAGAGAGATCGCACATTTGAAAGAGTCACCTGGATACCACGTGAAGAACTGCTGCAGTACAGATGAAAACCCCCCACAAATCGCACACTGCTCGTTATGACATATCACTCCTCCCTCGAACCTGTACTGAAAATCCTCAAACAAATTGTAACCCATACTAGAAAGAGACCCTATTCTTAAAAAGATCTTCCCAGAGCCACCCATCCTAGCCTTCAAACAAGCACCAAACCTCGCTAACCTCATCACCAGAAGCAAACTTCCTCAAGCCCAGAACACACCAAAAGGATCCAGACCGTGCTAGGACAAGAAATGCAAAACCTGCCAACACATCTCCACCACCCCCACTATTACTACACCCCACAACAGAGCCATAAGCATCCCTGCATCTTGCAGCTGCACCTTCAGAAATGTAATATATCTCATCCAATGCACCAAATGCCCTGATGGAAAATACGTAGGAGAGACCAAACAACAACTGCGCACCAGAATGAATGCACACCGAAAATCTATCAAAGACAGAAATACCCAATTACCTGTGGGGGCACATTTCTCACAAGAAAACCACTCTCTCTCCAATCTCGCAGTCCTGATACTCAAAGGAAACTTACACAACACTTCCCAGAGATGAGCCTATGAACTCCACTTCATCAACCTCCTGGATACTAAAAATCGTGGACTAAATATAGACATTGGATTTATGACACATTATAACCTGCCTGACATCTGACTCCCCAGGTATAACTCCACTTTCATCCCTGCCCCCCGCCTTCTCTCTCTCCCCTCCCTGCCCCCCGCCTGTGTCTCGCCCATTGACTCCTCAATCCACATTTTCACTGACTACCTGACCTGTATGCATGCCAGGCCAGCTGCTGGCTTCTTTACTTTTCATTCCATCCAGGAAGAGCACACACCAACTGCTGAAACTTCCTTAGCCTGAAGAAGGGTTTCTGAACCTGAAAGCTTGCTTAATAATTATTTTCCAACTATTTGGGTTGGTCTAATAAAAGATATCAGATTCACACAAGGAACCTTGTCTGCCTATGTCCTTAGACCAACACCGCTACAACCTATACCCTTGATTTACTGGGGCATGCAAATTATTGATATTCATCCTTGAGATGGACATCTCACAATATTTGATTGACCTGCTGTGTAACTGTACAGAAGATGGAAAATGTAGTCAGGATTTCTGCATCAGCAAGGTTTCAAGTATGGAAAGGAGTTTGATAATTCTGCATTCAGTCTCCATTACTCTTTAACATCTATGGAGAAATTGCGATGAGCTTTAACAGCTTGAAGGTTTCTGAAAATCAGAGACAGAACGCTTAATAATTTGAAGTATGTTGATTGCCATTGTTTTGATTATAACTACTCTAGAAAATCTGAAAGATGCAGTGCAAAGATTAGTAACAGCTGGGAAAAGACAGCCTTGTGATTAATATTTCAAAGTTTAACATGTTCAGGACACCTGGAGGAAGAATTAGAGTTGGTATGGATATTAAGCCCTTGCAGCAGGCCTCAAATCTTATATATGTGAATATAATCTTATCATAAGATAATAATAAATGTATAAATAAAGACATAAGCCAGGTAAAAATTATGCAATAGTGAATAATTTGCATAGGATATATTTGAATAGGCAGATTACTAACAAAAGCAAGACAAGGTTGTTAAGAGCATTTCTATAGCTGATAACAAAAGACAGCTGTGGAAGTTGAACACTTATGAATGAGTTATAGAGAAAAATACAAATATTTCAGATGCTGAGCTACAAAAGGATATTGAACATTCCTGGACTGACCCACTCTTTCCCTCTTCCCCCTTCCCTCCCCAACAAAATTGAGAAAAAAATAGTTCTTAATAAGATTGGAACCAATCTTGAATTGATGTAAGCAGTTAAAAAGAGATTGAAATACTATGGACATATGGTAAAAACAAAAGGAGACAACCTAGAAAAGGATATACTAGTAAGTTGTGTGCCAGGAAACAGAAATATGCATTGACCAAAGAAGAGAATGTACAAAGATATAGAAGACAGATTGGATGCTACATAAATAGAGTGGAAAGGCTTACAAGAGCCAGAGCTAACCGGAAAGTATTTGTCTACTTTATTGCTAACCCTCTTAAAAAGGATGGTGCTTGATTGATTGGTTCCAGCTGTGTGATTAGACTTGTCCTTCTCAGCATTGGCAAAATGAATTTACTATGGCCACTTATGCTCTGTTACAATCCTGCTGTACCTGGGAAGTGCAGAATTCTTATTAGTCTCCAAAACTTTAGTTGGAGAAAAAAATATGACTAATGATGAGGAAAGAGGAGGAGAAGGAAGAGAAACCATTTTATCCAAGAATATGGGTACACACAATATTTAATACACAAAATGCAACAAACAGTATTGATGGTTCTGCCCCTCCCAAGACAGTGTCAATCTTACTTGGCTGCAGAGTCAGGCTGTTACTTGCTTATTCCATTTTTGTTCCCACATATCTTTTTCTCTTGACTTCCAGGGGTAAAGTTTCTCTCCCTGGGGTCAATTTTATGGTACTTACTTAATCCCTGTTTGCATGAATAATAATTCTTCTACAATTAACACTCATTAGTCAAGTGAAATATAGGGTCTGCATATCAGAGGTTTTGGATATCAGAACTGAGGTGTATTCCCAGGGCTGTGAGAGAAATCTTGCACATCTTGTATCATAGTTAATGCATGCCAGACTATTAATCTCTTACTTTCAGAAGCACTTAAATTCATTCTAGAGTGGGGTTTTTTTTAATTGACTTTCATTGAAATGAGGAACTACAAAAGGTTCCATAATTAATATTAATAGACTTAGGTTGTAGATAAAGTGAAAGAGTAGTATCTGCTATATTGAGTTCTCAGATCTTGTACAGGTTAGCTATGTTGGCAGGGGGGAAAAAGCTGCTTTTTTCCCCCCATGGACATAATTATTATGTTAAAATGTGCTGCATTTGAAAGTCAGTGATTATTACATTAAAATGTAATTGCATTAACTGTTTTGATCCTGTAATGTTAAGCAATTGAAAAGGATACATACATTTGGATTTTTTTTTTTATTTCTTTCTTTATTTTGCTGTTCAGTATGAACATATTTACTTGAGTATGGCAGTCTTAGTACAACATGGCTAAATTAAAAATGTAATATGTCCATTTATAATGTATATGACCTATTCAGTATAGATAAACATAGCTTATGAGCACCCTTATTTTCATGAACTTGGAAAACTGAACAAATCAGAACAGAACAGGATTTAGATGCATAGCTCATTTATGAAAATCAGCTGTCTCTGAACTCTATCATCAGCAGGGATCCTGTTTTTTTTTAATAAAAACATCTCCGTTTTTCAGATTTAAAAAAGTAACCTAAAATCCACATTTTTCTGTGATTAAAATGAAATGCCACTAATAGATAGATCTATCTGTATATCTAAATATATCTATATCTATATAGATAGAAACATTTGGATTTTGAGTTAATTTTAATCCAAAACATGGGGATTTTTTTAATCAGAGAAAACCAGGATCCCTGATCATCAGAGACCTTTCTGTACAGCTGCAGGTGTGTATGGAATAAGACAAAAAGATCTATAGCCATTTGGATTCATCAGCCAACCCTGTAACTAACAAATGGAGGGGCAGGATGGCAGAGACAGGAAGCCAATCTAGAACTAGGACTGTGGGAACTGAATTACTCCATGATTTTGGACAGAAGGCTTGTTTCCCTGACCTACTCTTATCCCTTCATAGGACAATCCATATTATTGGGCAGTGAACAGAGAAGGGGCATAGTTACATAGTAAATAGTGTTTTTATTAATTTTTATTTTACCCTTGCTTAGCATACCTTCTAGCATCTCTTACTAGATAATGTCTTCCAGAGTAGCATAGACCTGGAAAGACTTTTTGCTAAGAACTCGAATACCACCAGGTAAGAGAATCTCTTCAAAACTTTACTAAAACCCATTCTATGTCTTTTGTTGTAGTACAGAGATTGTTTTGAAAACAAAATACTAGCTATTTGTAGAGATTATTGATAAAAATAAGATTTGTGTTTGAAGGAACTTTCATTTTTTGAGATTTTCTTGATATTGTTGTTCTTTCTCTCCTGAATTGCAATAATAATAAAACAAACTTCAAAATTTACAATAAAAGTAAATAGTTCATTTCAGAAATTAGCAATTTGTTGAAACATTTCATTTTGATATATTAAAATGGTTTTGCCTTGATATTATTGTTCAACTATGATATTAAATAGTATAAATATTTATATTATACATCATATATATATATATATGTATATATATATATATATAATCAAATAAGATATGATATCATATCATATATGTTAACACATTTTTAAAAGAATATATGTGAGAACAAAGTCATAGTGTTTGTATCTCATCATAACAAGTAGGTAGGGTATTTCCCTCATTCCTATAAATTAATTAAATTTGATCTAATCAGCATTTACCAAAGGAAAACTGTTCCATTGAATATTTTTTATTATTTCTAAAAGCTCTACATATTGCTTTATTATTGTAGTTTTCAATTTGGAACAGTTATAGCGAAAACTATAAAACATGGAAACTAGTCAGTTACAGTACTGCTTAAAATATAGTTTTCTTTATCTGTTCACTATATGGCTTTATTGTGTTGGATTAAGGCAGTTTTTTAGTGGAATTCATTGTACTAAGCAAGTAATTAGGCAGAAAAAAAGAAAACTACCATGAATAGCAAGTGCTGCAGGGCAAATCTGTTGTAAAAATCATTCTGGGAGGAAAAAAGAGTAGAGAGAGAAGCCAAAGACAAGATATGCATTAATGTAACTACAAAAATAGGAGACAAGAGAAGCAGTACATTAAAAAGCAACAAAAAAAAAACCAACCAAAACAAAACCAAAAAAAACAAACAAAACCCAAAAACAACAAAAAACTTTGCTATCACTTAAAACCTGGTAGAATAATTCTCTTTCTGACTTGAATCTAAAAAAATGACTCTGCAAATCCTGCATGGAATACTTAACAAAATTACCCATCCACATATGTAGAAACACCTGTGTAATCTAATTAAGTCTATATTATCTAAATAGTGTTCCCCTAAATATATAATTTTTCTTTTCCAGTTATACAATGGTAAATGGTGTGGGGGTGGTTGTTTGTTTTGGTTTGGTTTTGTCTGGCCAGCATGTATGCTACACATAAAATGTCATTCCTCTTTTTCTATACAGTGGGCACATCTATATGTGCACATTTACTTCACAGTAACCAAAATTACTGAACAGTAAGGGGACACATCTACATGTGCACACCCATACTGAACAGTAAATATGCTGAGTTATGCCAACTTGAGTATGAATTTGATACCCGCATCGTGCAGGTATCAAATGTATGCCCAATTAGTTACTATGCAGTAATGCACATGTAGATAGCTTACTGAGCAGTAACACCATGTGTAAGGACTGACTTGGAACTAACTTTAGTCCCAAGTCAGTCCACAGACAACGTTAATGTGTGTTTACTCCCGCACATGCAGATGCTGGCCTATTCCTGCTTACTGTGCAGTAATTTAGTGTGCAGTAAATTTAAGTCAGCATAAATGCACATGTAGACTTGTCCAGTAGAGGCCAGATTCTATCCTCATTCTCTGCACATAGATCAGATACCATTTTGATGGAGACATCTTCAACCTGAGCATGCTCTGAGCAAGCTCCAAAGTCCAGAAAGCCACGCTTCACGACTTCCTCTTCCCTGACAACTGTGAGTTATGCACAGGCTCACAGGCTGACATGAAACAGTCCATGGACCTATTCTTGTCAGCCTGTGAGAACTTGGGACTCACTATCAACACAAAGTTGACTGAAGTGATGTTTCAACCTGTGCCTGGCACAGGACCCCAGGAACCACATGTCTCAATTAAAGGCTGACAATTGTCGATGATCAACAACTTTTCCTATCTAGGCAGTACACTCTCCCGCATAGGCAACATGTGGGGGGGGCACTTGCCCCCCTGAGTCCAGCCAACCAGAACACTGCCCCACCTCCTGCCCCTGCGTGGCCCTTCCCTTCCCCACTCTACCTGCAGACCATGCTCCAATGAATCCAGTCCCCCAGGAGAGGTGCTGTTCCAGAGAAAGGTAAGGCTGGGGCTTGTCAGGGGGTGGCCTAGAGAGGGGTGGCCCAAGGAGTGGCAGGGGGGAGTGGTGTGTTGTGCCTCTCCCCCCCCCCCACCTGGCCCTGAAGCAAAGTTTTTGCTGCACAGTCTGGTGACATGTTGGGGGGCTGGAGGGGTCCAGCCCCACACAGTGTGGTCTCTGGGCCCCAAGAGAACTTTTGACCTGTGCAGGCCCATGGTGGGGATGGGGCACTGAGCTGCAGCATGTGGGGCCAGGCCCCTCCAATTCCCTAGGCAACATTTGGGCCATGCAGGCTCATGTGTGGGGGTGCTGGGCTGTGGCATTGGGGGCTGGGCCCCTCTGGCCCCCAAGGCAGCTTTTGGGCAGTGCAGTCCCATGTGGGGAGGGCCCTGGGTTGCAGTATGTGGGGCTGAGCCCCACTGGCCCTGGAGGGAGTTTTTGGTTTGGCAGTGTGTGGGGGCCCTGGCAGGGCCCAGAGTACAGCTGTGCGTGTGTGTGTGTGGGGGGGGGTGTCACTAGGCCATAGCATGTGGGGCCAGCCTCAAGGGACCTTTTGGGGCATGGGGGGTGGTACTGGGCCCCAACATGTGGGACTAGGCTTCTCGGGCCCCCAAGGGAGTTTTGGGGCTCCATAGGCTCACGGGGGAACAGTGCCAGGCTGCAGTGTGTAAGCCCAGTCCCTGCTGGGCTGCAGAGTGATTTTTGGAGCCAGGCATGGTGTCCAATGGTGAAGAGAATGCCTCCTTGGCTCCCAGCTTTACAGGAAGGCCAGGGACTGGGGTTGAGGACTCCTGGGGTTGGGGGGAACAGGTCCTGAAAGATGTTTTCTCTTTTGAGACCCCATCAGAGGAAAGCATAGGCACTATTTCCAAAACTTACAGGATTGCTCAAGAGGATCTGAGTTCTGAAATCAAAGTGTTTTCCAGACAGTTTGAAATTCATGGCAGTGCTGGCATGAGTAGTGAAGCGGAGCGCCCCCAGCTTGAAAGAAGAGTGAAGTTATTTCATGAAATATCACTGCATGATACCCTTCCAAATCTGGGAAACCTCATAGTACTTTATCTAACTATCCTCATTACTACCGCATTAGCAGAGAGAAACGTTTCTTCATTGTGGCAGCTGAAAACTTACCTGAGGACTATGATCTGCTCATCAGGTCAGTGGAACCAGCCAGTCAAAACAGCTGCTGGGTGATGAGGACCATGCTGCTGCCTCATATTTTTTCTCAGTTTTCCTTATGATTCCTAGGTAGTTTGCTCCCACCCAGTGATGCAGATGAAGAGCACGAAGAAGAGAAGAAAGAAGGTCTTGACAGAGCTTCCTAGGGCATGAAACTCTATATCTCATGCTCTTTATTCAGTTTAGGTTGAATTTCATTTGTGAGTGTGACCCTGCAGTCCAGCTGCCTGGACTCATGGCCTGTCAGCCACAGCAAAGTGGTTAGGGAGAGCCAGGGGAACATCCTTATTCACCTGACCAGCACAAAGATCTTTGCCCCAAGTGGATAGGATGACTTATGTGAATGCTTTCATATGTTGCTGTTACTCAATTTATTGTCACAGAAGTATAGGAGTGGATATGGGGCTTTTGGCCCACCCCGGGCCCTCTGCCAGGCCTGCCCCCAGGCCCGCCCACAAACTGTGCCCCCCACAGACTCAGGAGGCACCAGTCTCCTATGTTGTCCCGTGCTGTCCACATTGATGATGAAGTCAGTGTAAGGCTAGCAAAAGTCAACATGTCTTTGGCAGACTGTAAGCCAGCCTAGGACTGCAGAGACATTGGAATGTTGATGAAACTGAAGGTTTACCAAGCTATCATTCTCCCAGCCCACCTTTATGCCTGCAAAACCTGGACCATTGACCAGCATTGTGCCAAGAAACTAAACCACTTCCACCTGTGCTGCCTGCAAAAAATATTAAAGATCAAGATTCTGGACACTGAAGTTATCAGAAGATCAGCTCTCCCCAATATCCACACCCTACTGAAACTGGCGCAGCTAAGGTGGGTCAGCCACCTTTCAAGAATGCCTGACACTAGCCTGCTGAAGAAAATCTATGGCACACCAAAGAAGCAGTACAAGGACATCCTGAAGATGACCCTAAAGAGTTTCGGCATTGATTTGGAGTTGTGGGAGCAAATCACTTGTGACCATCAGTCCTGGAGGTCATAGGTCCAAAGCGGAGCAATGGCCTTCGAGCAGCAGCACACAGCAGAGGCAGTGAGGAAGCATGTGGCCAGGAAAATGAGGACCTCTCATGTCCAGTCCTCATCACTCTCCTGCCACTGCTGAAGCAGATTGATCAGGGCAAAGATTAGTCTTATAAGTCACCTGTGTACACACGCAACCTAGCTACCACCTCTCTTCTATCTCTTTCCTCTCTCTTCTTTCTCCTTTTTCCTCTTTCTCCCTTTCTCTTTTCTCACTCCCTTTTTCTTTCCCACTTCCTTTCTCTCTTCTCTCTCCCACTCCCCACTGGATTGTCATTTTTGCTTCCAAAGGACTTACAACACTATGCACATAACTTTGTTATCAGTGGAACCTGCACCCTTAAAATAGGAATTAAAGTTATAGCAGTATTGGCAATTTTGTTGTAAAGCTGTCTTTATGTATAGTGTGTAATAAAAGTTATACACTGGTACAGATCTAAGGTATAGATTGGTATTAAAGGTATAGATTCTTCCTAAAGAAAGTTTTTTTGTTATAAACATTCACTGACTTTATTTTCTGTTTTGTTTTGGCTTTACAGTAATACTTTTATGTTTTCCCTGTTCTGCTACATTTATGACTAATTTTTGCACTTCCAATTTCCCTTGCTAGTAGGACAGGTGAGTACAGAATGTTGTTAGTGGCTATGGTACAGGTTATCTAAAGCTAATAATGTTGGTATGGTGCTGTGGTGGGTTGTAAAACTGTTACTCAGTTTCATACGAAGAGTGTGCAATTCAGTGCTGAAAAATATGATGACTATGTATTTTGTACAGTACTTACAGACACTTTGTATGAAAGGAGCTATAGAAATGCCCAGTATTGTAAGTACAATATTTAGAGTAAAAAACTTCCATAATATTTTTCATGTAAGAATCCTAAAATACTTTCTCCCTACTAACTGATCCCTACAAAATCCCTGAGTGGGGGTAGCAGAGAGCCCTAGGCTCTCTGTTACTTAGAGGGAAAGTAGCCCAGCCAAGTAGTTCTGCACATAGGCAGGGTGCTGCAGCTGCAAGTTGCATGGGTAACTGGCTAATGAGATAATTAGTCAGCACCTGCATGTGGTCAGATGACCAGATGCAGGCAGGGCCCAGTCTGCATATAAGTTCAGGGCTGGGGCTAGTAAGGTAGTCTTTCTCTGGCTGCCACCAGGGAAGGAGTTCCTGTCCAGGGGGAGTGCTTCTCAGCCTCTTGTCAGCTCCAATCAAGTGGTGGCTAGGTACAAGTCCAGCTGCCATTCAGTCGGGGCTGTGGGAGGCCGGGAGGATGGCGGAGGCGGAATGAGTGGTGGTAGCTGGCACTTGCAAAGCAATTCCAGAACCAAAACTGAGAAGGAGAATAAGAGAGAAGAAGCAGCAAAACAAGGAAAAAAAAAGATTGATGGTGAGAAACTGGAGTGGGAAAAGGAGGAGAAAGGGATGGAGGGAGAATGGAAGGTTGTCAGAGGGAAGCAGAAGGAAAAGGCGGTGCAGCCACAGGAAAACCAATGGAGGTGGAAGAAGAGGGAAGTATCCCACAGCAAGAAAAATGTGGTGGAAAGTGGAGAGAGAAGGAGGGACCTGGGCCAAGGATGGCCCCGGAAGAAGATGATGACAGGAGGAATGGACAGTGGGACTATGTCCTCGGGGGGAATGACCACAGCAGAATGATAAAATTGTGGGTGAAGTCACTCTGTAGAAAGAGGGCTTGCGAGGAGCCACGGCACTGGGCAGAGCGAGTTTATGGAAAGAGTTCTCTTTGAGTACCTGGAAGTGAATCCAAATGATGTTAGTGTTGTTGTAGCATACAACAACTTCAAGCTGTGGACTGTCTCTTTCTGGAGAAGAGAAGACTGTAAAGCCATCTGGAGAAGGTAGGCAGAAATTGCGGACCAAGAAGAGATGAGTGGATTGTTGTTTGAGACGCAGGAGAAAGCAAGGGAGAGGGTGGTGTTTCTGAAAATGTTCTCCAGTATGTTGGAACTGGAGAACTGAGAAAGATGGTTGGAGAGACGTATACAGAGAGTATTATACATGGAGAGGGTTTTGGATAAACACGGATGGGGGCATAGAGAGTCAGAGTGGTGATGGCAGAGGAGGAGGGAAACCCAGTGGGGGGGATGGGGGGAGGGGGAAACTACAGCACTTGCCCTCTGTGATTCAAGTGAAACCCATAAAGGAAGCATTACGTATTTGGGGCAACTGAAGCTGTGCAGCAATTGTAGGAATGGGGTGGGGGGGCACTTGGCTGCCTTTTGCAAATACACAGTATGTTAACGGCATGGGGGAAGAGGGCACAGGGCAACAAACAGCAAGGTGGAATTGAATTGTATTATCTGTGGAGAAAAGGAGCATCAACTAAGAGTACCTGATTTCATATATAAATCAGGCCAGGCAAAGAGGTTTGGAATATGGGGGTTCAAAAGTGGGAGGGGAGGATGATGAGGAAGACATGGGGATGGAAGTTTATATAATGGAGGAAACTCTGCAGGGGGAGGGGGAGAAAGGAGGAGATGTAACTGAAGCAGCTAGTACAATGAGGGGTGGGGGGGAGAAGAGGAGCAAGCCACACCAGCACAGGACGAGGAAATGAGTGATCAATTAAGTGTGTGTGGGGGGGATGATGATAGACAGGGCAGTAAAGGAGGAAAAAGGTGGGGGTAGATGATGGAGAGAAAGGAACTGAAGTGGGGAGGGAAGAGAGAGAGATGCTGAGGGAAGAAGGGGGGAAACATCAAGAGCTAGGAGTGGGGAGAGGGAGAGGAGGGCTTTTTGAGCCCAATAAAACTATTAACAAACATGACAGGGATGTGGAGGGGAAGCATGTCCTCTCCTGCAGGTTCTACTATAAGCAAAAGCATAAATGAGGGATGGGTCTATTCTTGCAACATACATCTTGGCTTTGACCACTGCATCTTTAAATGTGAGGAGTTTCATGAGAAGGAAATGCTGGGAGTTGAAGAAAGATACACTGGAGGCAGCTGAAGCAGATATCATTTGCATTCAGGAATGTGGGATTACATGAGTGCAGGATTACCAATACCTGGTGAAGAGGTGGGGGTGGGGATCATCATGGTAGAGTGGAACAAGTGCAAACAAAGCAGCAGGGGTGGGAATATTGGTGAAGAAAAGAAAGATTGTAGTTAAAGCAGTACACACATTGGTGGAGTGAAGAGTGCAGAAGATGCTGGTGGAGGTAGGGGGAAGGAGAGTTGAAATCTACAACAATTATGCACCAGTGGAAAAAGTGGAATGACTGAACTTTTTCAAGAAGATGGGGGAGAGGGACTGGGGTTGGGATAATTGTTGGAGATCACAACTGTATTGTGGATCAAGGGGATTGTGAGGGAGGCGTAGGAGGGGGAGAATTGGATAGCATGGGGCTTCAGTTGCGGGGATGGATACAAGGAGAGGGTTTAAAAGATGTGTGGGGAGAGGGTGAGGATGAGACCAAAGGTCTTGTAACATAACCCCCAGTTACTTTTTTTTTTGTATATAAGGAAAAGATATATGCATTCCCTTCCCTTCCCCAACTATTTCTGACTTTTCCTCTCCCTCTCTATTCCCTACAGATAATTATAAGTGAGCTAAGATATAGGATAAGCTTTAACATTTTATTTTAGGTAGTAAGTTTTATTTTTCTCTCCCCTCTTTGCAAATAAGTGCCCTACTATTTTGATATAGATATCCACTGTTTTATAAGGGATAAGCATTATGTTTGTATTGCCTTTTTTTTTTTTTTTTACTGCTTTTATATTGTGTGATTTACTGTTTTGAGCCTATATATGTAATTAGCGTAATTCATGTCAAGTTTCCTTCTTGTAATGTCAAGCCTGCATCTTATCCCCAATGCCCAGTTGTATAACCTATGACTCATACTACCCCTCCTATGTAACTTGGTTCCATATTTTTGCATTTTTTTTTATTTTTTATTTATTTATTTATTTTTTACTGCTTTTATATTTTATGATTACTCTTTTAGGCCTACATATGTACGTTAGCATAAGTCATGTCAGGTTTCCATCTTGCAATGTCAAGCCTCCATCTTGTCTCTCCTGTTGTGCAACCTATGACTCACACCTGCCTCTCCTATGTAACTTGGTTCCTGAATGAATGGGGATGAATGCGGGTGCTTGAGAGACAATGGCAGTAGGTTTAAAAATAGCTCCCTCTGAATGATCGAACCATCAACACCAATACTTGGACCAATGACCCAGCCCTTGGAACCACCCTCAGCATTCAAGGAACAAAAGATGAGGCAACCCACCATTGTGCCAAGGCTGCACATGCTCAGTATGAACATCTGGAACCCTCTGGAACAGGACTGATCTTGCCTGGACAGGCGCTTCCATAGGAGATCAGGGGTAGTCTACCCCATAAAAAGGGGTAGTGAAGACTGACTCCTTGGAAACGCCATTTCCGTCTGGACCAGACTAGCTCCATTTCACACCGCCTATCCACTCCAGAGGCCTTGCCGGCAATCCCCTCTGGACAACAACGAGCTGAAGGAGACCCTGACTGGCCATTGAGGACCCACTTTCAGGCTGGGATAGGTAGATATCACCTGCATATTTCCTCCTCCAATTTGGACTCTCTCTCTCTTCCTGGACTTCAGTCTCTGCACCAAGCCTCTTTAACCCCTGCTGCTAGTATGTGTGTGTGTGTGTGTGTGTATGTGCGCACGCGCACGTGCAAAGGAACCAATGAAATATTGTGTTACCATCTCCCCTGTTCAATAAAACCACTGTCATTTGTAACCCCGAGTTGGGTTGTGTTTTACTGAGCCCCGGTCCCTTCCCTATCTTAAATTACAGTCTCTGTCTCTCTCTCCCTCTCAGCTCCAGCCCCCCATTTTCCTAATCTATCAATTCTGTCTCCCCTTTCCTGCCAGCTCTCAGCTCCTCTCTGTTCCCCTTTTGCAGCCTCTTGGCCCCGTTGCTTTCTGCAGGCTCTTAGCCCTGCTCCCACCACTTTTTGCCTCCTGTCACCTCTCCCCAATCCCTATCTCTCTCTGCCTTCTCTTTCACTCTCTCTGTGTTCTCCAGCCTCCCCCCATAGCCCCACTGCCAGTTTTCCTCTTCCTACTCTCAGCTCCCCTGTAGCCTCCTTGCTCCGGCTCCAGCCTCCGGGCTTCTCTCCAGCATTGCTCCTTTGCTCTGCCAGCTTTCTGCTTTCAGTTCACTCCAGTGAACCTTAATTTACCCCAACTCCCCTCCAGTCTGCTGGTTCTAATCCTGGTCCCAGCAGCTTTCACAACCTACACTTTCACTCTCTCTTACCTTAACATTCCCCCAGGTATCCCAAGTACACCAAGGACGTACATACACACCACAACACCCAAGTTAGGAACTCACCTGTGTGTAGGTGTAGGTGAGTGGTATGTATGTGAACTGATATACATGTATGTCACTGTGTGCATAATATACAAATTAGTGATGTGTACTGGTTGTGCAGGTATTGGTAATTGATTCTGGTCTAATTTCTTTTGCTCTGTATAGTGTATGTAGGTGCTTGAATTGGTGATAGGTGTGGATCTGCCTAGGATGGTAATTTTGGATGTGTATGTGCCTGAATTGTTAGAGTGTGTGTGTGTGTATGTGTGTGTGTGTGTGTGTGTGCGCGCGCGCATGCCTGGTGGGGGTGCATGCACCTACTGTGTGTGTATGCACCTAATTTATATTTGAGTGTGTGTATGTGCAGTTGCAACCCATGCCTTCCTGTCTAACAGCACAATATTGAGATCCTGAGAGTTGAGATTGTTGCCCTGTGGGGTCATCTCACACACTGATTATGTTTTGATTTTGGAAGGAATGGAAGTGGGGGGGGAAGGAAATATTCAATATGGGTTTCTCTGATCACTGATTGCTAAGGGTAGTGTTAAAGGGGAGGTGAAAGTGGGGAAGGAGAGGAAGAGGAATTTGGAAATTAAATATATTTTTGCTGGAAGAGGAATGGCATGCATTTCAAAGGGAATATGAGGGATGGAGAACTTTAAAGAAACATTATAAAACACAATGGAGATGGTGGACAATAGTGAAAAGGATAAAGGAGTGGCTTTTGAGATGGGGTCAGGGGAAAGTGAGGGAGCGGATGAGGAAACTGAAAAGCTTACAAGGAAAGGTCAATAAAGAAGGAAATGGAGGGGAGGAAGTAAAGAGAGAGCTTGATTTGATGACATGAAGAAAGAGGTTGAAAATTGGTTTTGGGGAAAAAGCACGGGGTACAATATTTTTGGTGAAAGCACCATGGGTGGAGGAAGGGGAAGAATGGGGGAAATATTTTGCAACACGGGTATGAAAGGGGAAGTGGGAAAAATCATGATGGGGAGGGAGTGTGGGTAGAGGAACAAGGGGAGGTATTACAGGAAATTGCATGGTTTTACACAGTATTATATATAGGGAAGCAAATGGATAAGAAGGAAATGGAAAGGTTTGTGGGAGAGTTGGAAGTGGAGGTGGAAGAAGGAGATAAGCTCCCACGGCTGCTGATCCCCCCCAGCGGGGGAGCGTAGTGGGAGGAACTGCCGGCAGGCACTTCCGGGTAGACCGGGGCGCCTGATTGGCCGTTGGAGCGGGGCGGGTAATTCAAACCGCGGGCTTTAAAGCCGCAGGGTGACGTAGTTCCCAGCACTCGGCAACCAGCAACGGGAAAGAGAGGAGCTAGGCACACATGTGTCCCGCATGCACGTGTGCCCCTTAACCAACTGATTGACCAGAGGCGGTGGCAGCAGCAGCAGCAGAGGAATCGGCAGCGGGGGCAGCAACAGCTGATCCCCCGAAGGTAAGCGGGGCGGAGGGACCTGGCACAGCTGAGCCGGATCAGGAGGGGAAGCCCCCCGGGTCCCATATAGCTGAGCTGGTAGGGAGCCGCGCTCCTGAGCCACGCAGCGCAAACAGAACACGCGAACAGGCGCACTCTGTAAGAGCGCGCCGGCATTTGCGCAGGCGTTCGCTCTGGCGGGCGGGCCGGGAGGGCCAGGAGTGAGACTCCTGTAGGGGTAGGGAGTAGACACCACACAGGTCTACAAACAGCAGCTCAAAATGGTGTCTATGAGGAGTGCTGCTAGGGCCTCTGCCCAGGGGGACAAGGCTAACCGGGGCTGGTCTGAGGCCTCCACCCAGACTGAGCCCATGGGGGAGCTGATGTCCCCCTACCTCCTGGCCTGTGGGGGATCCCCAGCAGGGCCAGGGGGGGCAGAGATGGGGGGCCCCCACACCTGTCCGGCAGGTGCCCATCTTAGGGCTTTGGAGGCGCAGGTGAGGGAGCTCCAGGAGGAGGTTAGCAGGCTGAGGGGGATCAGGGAGGTGGAGGATGAAATTGATAGATATTTCCTTTCCCTGCAGGACCAGGCACTGAAGGAAGAAGCAGCCCGGGGAATGCCCTCCACAGCAGAGTGGCAGACGGTCACAGCCAGGACCGGAGCAGCTCGCACAGAATCGGTACCAGCTTCTCCAGTTCGACTGGAGAACAGGTACGAGGCCCTGGCGACCCTGCAGGAGATGGAAGAAGAGGAGGAAACCCTTGGGCAGGAAGAAACACCTCATTCTTCACACTCTTAACAGATCAAGAAATCCAAGAGGAGCCAGAGGAGGAGGCGACGAGTGCTCGTCATAGGTGACTCCATCCTGAGAGGCATGGAAGGGTCCATCTGCCGCCAGGACCCCTCAGCACGAGAGGTGTGCTGCCTCCCTGGAGCAAATATTCGGGATGTGACGGAGGTAATCCAGACCAGGATCAAGCCCACCGATTACTACCCCATGGTCCTAGTCCATGTGGGTACTAATGATGTGGCCAGGAGAACCCCGATCACCTGATGGCGGGCTACAGTGCTCTGGGCGGCGTGCTGAAGGAGTTCGGTGCACAGGTGGTATTCTCTTCCATCCTACCAGTGAACGGATGCAGAAGACGGCAGGAGAACTGCATCTGAGAGACCACTGCCGAAGCCGCCAGTTGGTGTCTCGAGGCAGGCTTCGGCTTCCTGGACAACAACCCGCACATCACGACAAGGGACATGCTCAGCTGGGATTGGCTTCACCTGTCCCCCAAAAGTAAGCATGTGTTTTCTTCTAGATTTGGCAGATCTCCTCTGACGGGCTTTAAACTAGGCTCGTCAGGGGGAGGGGAAGATGAGAGCGGGGGAAGCTGTGGACCACCAAACCATGTGGCACCCACAAGGACAGCCCAGCCTGAAGAAAGAGAGCATTGGGAACCTGAAAGGCATGGGGAGGCCAGCACGATGGCACAGGTAAGGAATGAGAAGGTAAGAATCAAAGGGCCCCTTGGGACTCGGAGCGGGGGGGCAGCAAAGGCACCAGTCGCAGGGCTCAAGTGCCTATATACTAATGCTAGGAGCATGGGAAACAAGCAGGATGAACTAGCACTCCTGCTTGCACAAAACATCTATGACTTAGTGGGGCTAACGGAAACCTGGTGGGATTCACCCCATGACTGGGCGGTACATATTGAGGGCTA
This sequence comes from Alligator mississippiensis, assembly GCF_030867095.1. Classification (NCBI taxonomy): domain Eukaryota; kingdom Metazoa; phylum Chordata; order Crocodylia; family Alligatoridae; genus Alligator; species Alligator mississippiensis. The sequence continues at coordinate 383,252,802 of NC_081824.1, forward strand.
TAGATTGTACAGAAAGGACAGGGTGGGGAAGAAAGGGGGAGGGGTTGAGCTCTATGTCAGTGAGCAATATACATCAACCCTCATCAAGACGGAATCCAAGGATGAGGAAGTACAAGGATTGTGGGTTAGGCTACATGGGGGGCAAGGAGAAAGGGATTTGGTGGTAGGGGGCTGCTACAGACCCCCACATCAAGGGGAAGAAATAGATGCGGGGCTCCTGAGGCAACTCTTGGAGACCATAAAAGCTAAAGAGGCGGTAGTCATGGGGGACCTAAACTACCCGGCCACCTGCTGGGAGATGCAGACAGCAAAGTCCCACCGCTCACGCAGGTTTCTAACCTGTGTACAGGACCTCCACCTGACACAGGAGGTACATGGTCCCACTAGGGGGAATGCCATACTGGATCTGGTATTGGCAACAGGAGATGACATGGTAGGGGACCTCCAGATTGGTAGCCATCTGGGGGACAGTGATCACCTAATAATAAAATACACCATAAGATGTCGAGTGGGTAAGGTAACTAGTAGGGTGAAAGTGCTAGACTTTAGGAAAGCTGATCTCAATGAACTCAGGCGATTAGTCAAGGACGCACTGCAGAGTAGGAGACTTGAACAAATGGAAGCCCAAGAAGGGTGGCTGTGCCTTAAGGAAACAATCCTTCGGGCACAAAGCAAGACGATCCCCGAGCGAGGCAAAAGAGGGAAAGGGGCCAGGAGGCTTCCATGGCTGACCAGAGAAATCCAGGGCAGCCTAAGGGCCAAAAGGGGAGCACATAAAAAGTGGAAACAGGGAGAAATCACCAAAGATAAATATACCTCCTCTGCTCGTGACTGCAGGGAGGCAGTTAGACAGGCCAAAGCTACCATGGAGCTGAGGATGGCAACCCAAGTAAAAGACAACAAGAAATTGTTTTGTAGATATATAGGGAGTAAAAGGAAGGCCCAGGGAGGAATAGGACCCCTGCTAAATGGGCAGAAACAATTGGTGACAGACAGGGGGGACAAGGCTGAACTCCTCAACGAGTTCTTTGCCTCAGTGTTCCTAAGTGAGGGGCACGACAAGTCTCTCACTGGGGTTGTAGAGAGGCAGCAGCAAGGCGCCAGACTTCCATGCGTAGACCCTGAGACAGTGCAGAGTCACTTGGAAGAACTGGATGCCTTTAAGTCGGCAGGCCTGGATGAGCTCCATCCGAGGGTGCTGAAGGCACTGGCCGACATCATTGCAGAGCCAATGGCGGGAATATTTGAACACTCGTGGCGCACAGGCCAAGTCCCGGAGGACTGGAAAAGGGCCAACGTGGTTCCCATTTTCAAGAATGGGAGGAAGGAGGACCCGGGCAACTATAGGCCAGTCAGTCTCACCTCCATCCTTGGCAAAGTCTCTGAAAAAATTATCAAGGCTCACATTTGTGAGAGCCCGGCAGGACAAATTATGCTGAGGGGAAACCAGCACGGGTTCGTGGCAGGCAGATCGTGCCTGACCAATCTAGTTTCTTTTTTTGACCAGGTTACAAAACGCCTGGACACAGGAGGAGGGGTGGATGTCGTATACTTAGACTTCAGGAAGGCCTTCGATACGGTATCCCACCCCATACTGGTGAACAAGCTAAGAGGCTGTGACTTGGATGACTACACAGTCCGGTGGGTGGTGAATTGGCTGGAGGGTTGCACCCAGAGTTGTGGTGGATGGGTTGGTTTCGACCTGGAAGGGTGTGGACAGTGGGGTCCCGCAGGGTTTGGTCCTTGGACAGATACTCTTTAATGTCTTCATCAGTGACTTGGACGAGGGAGTCAAATGTACTCTGTCCAAGTTTGCAGATGACACAAAGCTATGGGGAGATGTAAACACGCCGGAAGGCAGGGAACAGCTGCAAGCAGATCTGGACAGGTTGGACAAGTGGGCAGAAAACAACACAATGCAGTTCAACAAGGAGAAATGCAAAGTGCTGCACCTAGGGAGGAAAAATGTCCAGCACACCTACAGCCTAGGGAATGACCTGCTAGGTGGCACAGAGGTGGAAAGGGATCTTGGAGTCCTAGTGGACTTCAAGATGAACATGAGCCAGCGGTGTGACGAAGCCATCAAAAAAGCCAGTGGCACTTTATCGTGCATCAGCAGATGCATGACGAATAGGTCCAAGGAGGTGATACTTCCCCTCTATCGGGCGCTGGTCAGACCGCAGTTGGAGTACTGCGTGCAATTCTGGGTACCGCAATTCAAGAGGGATGCGGATAACCTGGAGAGGGTCCAGAGAAGGGCCACTCGTATGGTTAAGGGCCTGCAGTCCAAGCCCTACGAGGAGAGACTAGAGAAATTGGACCTTTTCAGCCTCTGCAAGAGAAGGTTGAGAGTCGACCTTGTGGCCGCCTATAAGTTCATCACGAGGGCACAGAAGGGAATTGGTGAGTATTTATTCACCAAGGCGCCCCCGAGGGTTACAAGAAATAATTGCCACAAGCTAGCAGACAGCAGATTTAGACTGGACATTAGGAAGAACTTCTTCACAGTTCAAGTGGCCAGGGTCTGGAATGGGCTCCCAGGGGAGGTGGTGCTCTCCCCTACATTGGGGGTCTTCAAGAGGAGGTTAGATGAGCATCTAGCTGGGGTCATCTAGACCCAGCACTCTTTCCTGCTTATGCAGGGGGTCGGCCTCGATGATCTATTGAGGTCCCTTCCGATCCTAACATTATGAATCTATAGAGCTGCCTTCGGAAAAAGACATCACGTAGCAGGAAATAAAAAAAGAAACCTTACAATTTAATGAAGAAAAATGAAACACCAGAATTGGATGAGATACTGGTAGAATTTTACAAGGAGTTTTGTGCACGGGTAGGGAAAGACTTGGTGGAAGTATATAAAGAAATCATGGAAACAGTACAAGCAGGGGAAGATTTTGCATTGAGAGGGGTAATACTGATTTTATAAGGAAGGGAGGAGGGAAGCTCTGAAGACCTATTACACCTTCCAAGGGGGAGGGATAAAATGATGGATATAGGGGAATTATTTTGGGCACAGGTGAGATGGGTGCGGAAGGGGTTAGTGGGGAAACAGTGGGAAGCAAAGCATGAAGATTTAGCACGGAGGGTAGTGTAATGGATATTGCCAGTGAAAGAAACACAGCACCTATGAGGCTTATTTAAATCAGCGAAATGTCCAAGGGAGTTATGTCAGCAGGAGGAGACGGTATATCATGTTTTATGGGAATGCTTCTTCATACAAAAGGTGTGGGGATGGGTGTGTAGTTTTCTTAGGGTGATGGAATGTGCACAGGATATTAGTTTTGAAGATGTAATGTATGGATTGGTTGAAGAAGGGTAAAGGGAATGGGAAGTGAAGGTGATGTTAATGTGTGTTAAAACAGCAATCTGGAAAGTGTGGTGTCTACTTGCTATGAAGGGGTTATGGTTTTTCTGTGAAGGAATGCCTGCAACTTGCATACTCAAAACTACAGTTCTATACGAAGGAAAGGAGTGTAAGCACTAGTGGGGGAAGGCAATGGATATATGGGCACAAATAAATTGGAATCTGTTTTTTTAACCTGGTTGTATTGAATGAAAGGAATAAATGTAGAAAAATGGAGAAAGAGGAAAGGGATAAAAAGAAAATGTAGATATACTGATGCAAAAGTTGAGTACCTAGTATGGAGTGACAAATAAGGAACAGATGAAATAGGTTATGTTTGTGTGAAATATTTGAGATCTGGATTGTATTATAGGTGAAATCTGATGTGAAAGATGTAATATATTTTGGTTGTAAATAGAGTTTCAAAATGTTGTCTTTAAGGTGTATATATGTATAACCTATGTAGAAAGAGGGTAAATAAGAAGTAATGTTACTGTATGGTGGGGGTTGATATCTGTTATCAAAAAGAAAATATGAACTGTTAATGTTTATGCAGATGTATGATGTGTGTTTAATTTAAAAAAAAAAAAAAAATCCTGCCCATGGGAGCCTAGGATGCTGGGTTAGTTAGCATTTATACTTTTGCAGGGGTGGAAGCTTAATTTTGTTATAGGACAGGAGCTTGTATTTATGTTGGATAACTGGTGGTTTGTGGATGAGGCTATAGAGGATGTGGAGGACTCATTTAGTGTCCAGAGGGGCACTTGACTGTCCCTGGCAGTGCTCAAGGCAGTCTCAGGGCTTGAAAACTTAGTGAGCCACAGAGGGGCCAGAGATCTGGCATACAGAAGCCAGGGACTCGGTGCCTAGAAAGGACAAGAGAAGCTAGTGCCTCAAAGCCAGGTCCTATTCAGTGGGCCTAGGCTAGAATGCTAACTACATTAAAGGGGACGAGGCCGAGGCCCCAACAGAAGGAATATTTCAGTAAGACCCGCAAAGCATGGGGTGTGGTAAAGTGGCAGTTTGAAGCTATGCAATTAGCTCATAAGGTTTTGAGTACTCTACTGAGCACAGTCAATTGCAGAGGTCCGGCCAGGGGCCTGAGAATATAGAAGACCAGCAAGGGATCTGGGGACCAGTACAACTGGAGCCAAGCAATAGTCGACCTGCAGCCACCCTTTATGTTCATATATAATCCATCAAAACATAGCAGGCAAGATAGGGGGAGTGCCCTAGGGGCAGAGCAAGGCATGGTCGCGGAGCCACCAGGGGGTTTCATGGCCACCCCTGGAACCCAACTTACTACATTGGGCTATAAGCACACACCTTTATTTTAATTTTATAGATAGAGAAGCAGAAGCACAGAACAGAGAACATTTTCTATCCCATGGACTTAAAATGAGAAACCTCTTTTCACTTTTAAGAAACTAAATGCTCTCATAGTCTGATTTCCAAACACAGTGGTTGTATCTACATGTGCAATTAGCATATACCAAGAATCTCTGGCCCAGCTTGTTGGAGTTTATTGCTCTCAGCTTAGGCAACTGGTAGGGGATGTATGGGGGTTCACATGCCCCCCGCCGGGGTTGGTGCCTCCCCTGATGGCCGACACTGATGCTGTCAGTAGGGCTGGTTTTTCCCCTTCCCCCCCCCCCCCCCGACAGGGACGCTACTGTCGGCAGCTTCTGCAGGTGTCCCCCAGATTCAGGAGGCACCAGTTGCTCATGGCTCTCAGGTTCAATGTTTACACATGCACCTGGGACAGCAGCACATTGAGCCAGAGAGGAGAAACCCCAGCTGGCAGGATGCCAAGAGGCCCAGCCTGCCAGCCAAGGGCTGCTCTTCCCTGGATCATGTACTGCAGAGGTGCTAGCTGGAGCATAAGGATGTTCCAGTATGGAGCTAGCTGGCATGTAGCTCCTGCACTATAGCACTCTTCTGTCCCAGTCAGCCTCAGTCACTGTCTGTTTTACCTCACATAAGTACACTGCTGTACAATAGCACTTGTTCTGGACAGTACTATCCTACAGAATAGTTGATTAATTTACTATAACTGACTATGGTGTATAGAAATCTGATAGTGACACTTTTTACTATAGAGCTAATTAGTCAGCTCCACAGTAAAGCACATGTGTAGATGCATGCAATAAATATTATAAAGCTTTTTCTTCTGGTTGGGGATCAGTTCATCCACATCCCCAAACCCATGCTTCCAAGTGTCCCAGATTTAGGCAGCAGCTAGCCATTGATCTTAACTCTAGGTCCCTGAAGCACATCCCCAGGTTTAAATCTTCTTGATGAATGGGACCTCACATTTCTGCTTCCAGTTCTCCTGGACTATATAATCAGAGCCATATCCTTTATGAGCTCCTAACTAAATAAATGCTTTTTATCTACAGACCACCCTACTGTGGAAGCTTTAGTTTCTAGTTAAGCCTTCAAAATGCAAGGGAACACTGACTAAGTAATGGGATTTTATAAGAATAGCAAGAGCATTTCTTAACTCAGAAGAAATGAGACAGATCGTAATTGACCCCAACAGCATCTAAACGGGGGTCAGGTTGAATTTACATCTCAAAAAATGATACTAATTAACCCTGCCAAGTGGCTGAATAAAATGTGCAGGTACTTAAATTCATTAGAGAGCTCATTTTAGTTTTTAAAAGATCCAGTTTGACCCAGACTTAGGACACAGAGAAACAATTCTCAAAAGGTATCTAAATCAGCAACCTCTTTTCTGTTTAAGCTCTACTGTAATCCAGTTAGTGATGAATGGTGCTTAAACTTCACCTAATCAAGATTCCAATCTTGATTCATCAGGTAACAACAAAGCTAACCTAGTGACGTCTTCTTTTGCATGGCATGCAGCAAGAGCTATCATCACAGTTTTAATTCCCAATTCTCCAACCAGACCAATGCCCTGTTGGAAAGAGTGTAACTCAAGGATGTTGCCGTCAGACTTGTATCTGGGGCAGGATGTTATGATGTGGTCCATGGTTTGGTCAGGGTTTCCACAGTCACAGCCAGGCAAGGTTTTCAGGTGCCACTTGTACATCAGGTGGCCACACTGACCATGTCCAGTGCATATCCTATTAAGTGTTGTCCACATGCTCCGTGGAAGGTTGAAGCCAGGTTGTTGCATTATTGGGTCAGAGACAAGGTATTTATTTGGGAAAGTATTTTCTGCCCAAGCTTTCTAGCAAGGTTCTTCAGTATTGTGGTATAAGAGGTGCACAGTTCATATCCAAAAAAAAGGTTTTGTAAAATTATGTGATAAGTTGGGATATCTTGAAGGTCTCTGTGGATGGGAAGGTCCAGATTACTATTGGTATGCATTGTTTCTCTGTATGTTGCTGCATCCCTTTGAATAGAGAAAGGAGAGTTTGGAAGTACTGGTAGCCACTGCACTGGATTTGATATCAAAGTTCCAGAGGTAGTCCTCATTACTAAATAGAGTTGCATGTCAATGAGTTTGACATATCAACTTAAGGCCCAGATGGGTGCACAGTACTCGGTTGTTGAGAAGACCAAGGCTGTGGCAGAAGTGTGGAGGACAGCGGCTTTTGCACCCCAGCTTGTGCTGGTGAGCTTTTGGGTGATGTTCACTTGTGCCTTAGTTTTTATGGCAGTTGTTCAGAGGTGATAATGGTTGGTTAGGGAGTAGTCAAGGCTCACCCTAAAATAGGTAGAAGTAGGCTCATGGTGCACTTTTTCTCCACAAAAGGTGATGTTGAGGGTGTTATGTGCCTTGTGATTGTCAAGATGGAATGTGGAGACAATAGACTTGGTTGGATCTGGTCATAGTCTCCACTTATGGAAATATTCAGCCATTATTGATAAATCAGAGTTCAATTTAGCTTCAAAATCCTGAAGAGATTTTGCTTACATGGCCAAAGTGATCATCATTGGCATAGATACATAATTGTGGAAATGTATAGTGCATATCATTTATGTAGATGTTAAAAAGTGTCAGTGCCAGAACACTACCCTGTGGGATCTATTGTTAAGTATTCTTGGAGTGATGACCCTATCTCATATATAGACCTCCATCCTTTTGTGCTCATCAAAGTGCACAGAGGCTGGAGTAAGTTTGCATATGGCAGCAGCAGGGACAGTTTGAGTATCAGTTCATATTTCATAGACCAAGAAAAGATCTATGAAGGTGGATCCGGTCTTAACCTTGTGGTGAAAACCAGCTTTGATGTTTGTAATGATGGCAAGGACTTGTTCACAGCAGCTACGATGAGGTCTAAAGCCATCCTGTTCTTGGCGGAGTAATAGTTGATTATAGGGCTGATTCTTAGAAGGATGAGCCATTCTAGGAGCTTATAGGTTGTTCAGAGCAAAGAGATGGGCCTGTAGCTCCCAGGGTCATGTACTGGCTTTCCTAGTTTTGGCAGAGCTATCACCATTATGTCATACCAGATTTGCGGAATATGCCCATTCTCCATTACAGGTGTAAAAAAACAAAAAAACCCACAAAAAACAAACAAAAAAAAATCCAGAAGCCATTGTTTTGCCAATGGGCCAAGATGGTGGAGGAATTCTGGTGGAATATCATCTTTCCCATCAGCTTTGCCCTTCTTTGCAGATGCTAGGCCAGCCTCCAGTTCCATAAGGGTAAATTGGTCTGACAGTCAAAGGGACTCTGGAGAATGTGCCATCGTCTCTCTAAATTTTTTTTCTTAATCTCCTGTTTGTGTTGTTTATCAAGAGATCCATTTGAATTGGCCACCAATTTGGCAGTGACAGCATTTGGGCTGACTCGCAGGTTAGCAGCTTCTGCTGGGTTTTCTCCAAGTTTCCTCAGGTGACTCCAGGCCCAATGGCTTGAATGTGTAACATCAATGGATTCCACACAATCCAACCAGCTTTGTCTACAGATATCCAGCCAAGTAAATGTTTGATGTATACAGTTTAAGAGAAAAGGCAACTATAAAAAGAGGAGCTTACCTTTGCCCAATGGCAGTTCTTTAAGCACATTTTTCGAAGAAATCACAGACCTGGATCCCAGACCCACCTCACCCTCAGCATACTGTAACCCAAATTTCTCGCTCCACCCACAAAAAAAGTGCCCTAACCATCAGAGCATGTGGTAGGCTAGAAAAGGGTCTACTCCTGCTGAAGATGTCCAGTTGGCTACCAGGATTTCAGAATTTATGGACCAGAAAAAGAGTAAGCAAGGTGGAGCCTGGGGCCTAATAATTAATGCAGTCCCTAAAAGGGAAAATCTTGTGTTCTGACTCGTGCTGCCAGAATTATTTAAATTTTTATCAATGACTGTGTAATAAACAATGAACTGGGGATTCCTCCTTTTAGTTAAGTATACTCTTTACAGGATCACAGACTCACAGTTACTTTTGCTTTGTCCCCTTCTGACCCCACACATTTTATATTCTTGACTGCCCCAGTAAGCCACCTTTGCTCAGTGAGGACCATGCCCAGTCTAGGCCTTCTAGTGAAAGTGAAAGACATAAATTTGAATTGCCTCAGGATGAGGTGAGTCTACAGCTCTGATTTCCTTAGCAAGTGTGTATGCCATTCAATTATAATGCACCAGTGCAAAGACCACAATTGGTGTATTTTTTCCAAGTGTAATTAGAGGATATGGTGATTAATTCAGAATTGCGTTGCTGTTAACTACATGTTCTGGTACAAACAGTTGTCTCTGCTCTGAGTGATCTACATGGATCCTGGTTTTCTTTGGTAAATATATATCTCCCCAATTTTGGGATTAAAAAAAAGTAATCCAAAATTCACATTTTTCCATGATCAAAATGAAATGCCACTAATATAGAGGTGTATATATAGTGATATTCCACTCTGATGAGGGAAAAATGTGGATTAGGTTACTTTCTTAAATCTGAAAATTGGGGGGGAGGTTATCAAAGAAAACCAGGATCCCTGAATTACTCTTCTTGGTGTAAGCATCCAAAATTTAGGAGTGAAAATGCCTGAAGGGAGCACCTTGGAGTATTATAGGAACTGGTACTTTATTCTTAACAAAGAGAGAGGTGTGATTTTTTTTTTTTTTTTTTTTGTGTGTGTGTGTGCACTTCGGCACTGCTAAATTTTCCTGCCATTTGTAGCTTTCTTTGCAGGGTGCATTTCTTCGTTGCAGCACAGAAGTGCACGTTGCAAGGAGTTCCTGCTATTTGTATTCAGATTCGTGCCCCACTATTGGTCAGTTCTAAATTATTCCTACATGGTGGCTAGCGATTGGCTTGCTAGCCGTATAAGAGGCTTGAGTGGTTTCTGTCTAAGTTGGAGGACTCCACGAACATCAGGAGGAGGAGACTTCACGTCTCGTGAAGATCTCTAAGCGCTGCAGAGCCTATTGGACCCAGCGTGAATGTCAAGAAGGCAACAGGGGTCTGATCAGCTTCTCGCCTCTCCCCGTCGCTGAACGATCCCTCGACATACCCTTCCCTGCACACAAACTTCCACGGAGCCTAGCAAACTTCGTGTGAGTGAACTGTGAGTGAATCCAGAGCTCTGTCCAAGTCCTTAAACTGGGACTTAAGCGAAGTATTTCTGGAAGTTTTCCAGCCTGCACCGCGACCATCTACAGTGTAAGTAAACAATCTTAAACAACCATTAAGCGTCCGTGTCTAATTCTAGCGTGCCGCCTGCCTTCCCTGACCCGGCATGTCCAGGCTGCTGGCCACAGCCCGCCGCGCAAAAAAAGGGCCTCAGACTGCTCCCGGCCCGCACAGTTAGCTGTGTTAATCTGAAAGGTTCACCTCTACCCTGTCGTCTTAATGAAAAATACTAAATGTATAGATATTGGAAAGAACAGTAAACTCTGAATGCAACCTCTTTAGACTCATATCTTTTATGAGTCTTAGTATAGTCGGCATAGTACAGACAAGTTCTCTGACCTGGTTTTTCATTTACTGGGCATACTGTCCTTTTCTCAGTGAAGTACCCCATGTTCAAACTATCTTTGTCCTTTTTTGCTAGTGCAATTGAGCTGGTAGAATTCCAGGTTTTATCCCTCCCTTCAAATTTGCAGAAAGCCAGTCACTGTGAGTGACCTTACCAAAAAAAAGCAACTATTGTTCCAACGAGGGTGATGTCATTTAGTGTTCATGGTCCTGGATGACTCTCTTGTAGTTGATTCTTTTATGTATGTCTACACTGCATTAGAAAGTGACCAGACCAGCCAGAAAAACACCCCATGCACCTTTTGTCTAACACACAGATATTTAATCTGTCATGGAGGTTACCATACACAATGAATTCACAAAGAAAATGAAAATAAAAACAATCAGGAAATTTTGGGATTTGCCTGATGCAAGCACTTACCATAGAGCTACCTGTACTGCAGTAGCACAGGGGGCAGAGCCTTGCATGGGGGGACAAGATAGGAGCACAGAAGAGACCCACAGTAGTAAGTCATCCTTAGGTTGAGATGGAAAGCTGAATCAGAAAGCCCCTTCAGCAGCTCAGGGAGGCACCTGACCAACAGGGGACAGGGCAAGAGAGGTCTACAAACACACTCCCCAAGCCAGGAGAATCAGTCTGGCCCTGGCAGCTGCAGAGGCAAGAGCTCTAGATCAGGGGGAATGCAGAAGAGCTCCTAGCTGGCACTGGGGCTATCCTGAGAGAACTACAGAGTGTACCTGCCCTATAGGGAAATATTACTGGGGGTAAGGAGAAGTCTTGTTATGCAGGCAGGTAGCCATTGTTATGTTTGGACCCAGAGGGGATTTCATTTGTCTGCCAGAAGGCTTATTCCTTGGTTACAATTTCAACTGGTGGTTTGGACATGGCTGAAAAGGGAGTGAACAGAGGCCACAGCAGGGTGCCTAGGGGGGTCTTAACCCATAATGGGGTGCCAGGGGCACACCAGTGTTCAGACCCCTGCTATGGGCCTTGATTCAGGGATTAGACCCAAGGTGAAGGTTGGAGCCTAGAGGGAGAGAGAGAGTCTGAAGCCCAGCTTGGACAGGAGCTAGATAAGAGGCACAGAGGGATCAGTACCCAGAAGGGTGGAGATAGGGTCAGATGGTTCTGCGCATGAAAGGGACAGAAACAAGGGCAAGGGGACCCAGGAGCCTAAGCAGGCTCAGCATGTATACTGCCCAGGACAGGGCAAAAACAAAGCTGAACAATGGACTAGGTGGTCAAAGGCTAGAACCCTGAAGTCAAGTCTGGCACAGTGGGCATAGGCTAAAGGAATCAGTGAGAGAAAAGGGGCTGATGCTGGTAAGACTGAGTCTCCAACAAGGGTGTAAAGGCCTGAGGTGGCCTGGCATTGGATTGGGGCCAGGTGCCCAATGGAGTCATTAATTGGTAACACTTGTGAGGTTTGGGCATGACTGTATGGGTGGTCAAAGGCTGTCTTTAAGGCTAATAGGTACCCTGGGGAAGGGCACTGATGAGACCAGCAGGAGCCCAGAAGGACTAGCTGGCATCTAGAGGAAATAGGACTCTCTCTATGACCCATTCAGCAGCCTCCCTTCCAATTAAACAATTACATCAAAGCATGGCAGGAAAGTGAGAAGAGGAGCAAACCCTAGAGCTGGAGCCAAGTAAGGGTTGCATGACCACCAGGGGGTGCCACAGTCAGCTCTGGAGCCTAAACTTGTTTACAGTCACCTATAATAAATTAAATGTATTGTGTCTTCAAATAGTCTTCAACAACAACAAGAAAAAAGACCAGAATGTTCTGAAAAGAGAGAGGTCGTTTGATACCTCTAAAATAAATGTATTTATTAGAAGTGTAATTATGTAACAGCCTAGAGATACCTTACCTATTTGATGCATTTCCTTTTTAAAAACTCTCCTCTTTCCCCTATAAAAATGTTCACTGCAGGAGTGACCTTGAGTAGGAAGCAGGTGGAGGCCTGCACACACATGGCTGGTGGTAATCTCCGGAGTGGAGCTGCAGCTGAGGATCCAGGGAGAGGGAGTCCATAAGGCCTGTGATAATCTCTGGAGTGGAGTTTTCAACAGAGGATCTAGAGGAGGGGCCTGAGGGAAACTACAGCTACAGGTAGAGCCTTCCTGCACATGAGGAAGACCCCAAGGAAACTGTGAATGTTCATAGGGGTGCAGGGCAGGCTGGTGCATAACAAAGACTAGACTAAGGGATTTTCTTGATCATTGCGATTGGGATTTTGAGAACCTGATCCCAGGTAAAAGGAGACGTGGACTGAGCCCAACAAGGAGGTTGAGAGCAGCCGGGATTTTCCTTGGGTTTTTTTTTTTTTGCCTTTTCTTTTGATATTTGAGCACAGGCCAAGACCAGCTCTGGAAGGGTGTACTTAATTAAGACCAAAGGTCAGCCTGGGGTAGAGGGCCAAATAATACCACAACAGGCAGCGCTGCAACCTGGCTGCAGAAGAATTTTGTTAGTACCATCTGGAAAGGCTAGGCTGGGGTAAAGGGGATGTTTGGAGCCCCAGAGAAGAAACGGGGATCAAGACCAGGATCACCACGGGCAGTGCCTCCTGGGAATATATTTAATCAAAAGTTATGGCAGAAGAGAAAACATAAGACCAACTTCCTGGCAGACCAGGTGATCCAAAGCTGATGTCCACCCTGTTGCCGCCTGTAGGCAGACGAGCTCAGATCAGTGGTAGCAAGCCCTACAGCACATATAGCCATCACAGATATGTTCCAAGACCTCAACTGTACTGACCCCCAGACCCATTTCTACCACTTTTACAAGACAGTTTTGGTACTCACCAATGGCAGACAGTACACACAAGCACATGACACTATCATAATGAGGATAGCAAATACAGAAACACGTGTCACAGACAAGGAGTGAGGAGCACAGATCCACACAAAAGACTATATTTTGGCGTGTGTCACTCCCACAATGCACTACACAAAGCAACTGACTGAGGGCTTCCACCACACCAATTGCAGAAAGGTGAATTTACCTTGTATATAACAAAATTTTGATATAAAAAGGGTCATTGCATAAGAGCAAATTTACACATACAGAACTCGCATAAAATGAGGGAAACCCGTACATACTGAATGCTAGTAAGTGTATCATCATTTTTCATCACGTGTATATAGGTCCATACCTATCTGTTTGACTGTGCATGTTCAATACCCAGTTTATGCATTGACACAGTACACATAGTAGGAAAAAACTGCTCATAAGTGCCAAAAAATGGCACTTATTTGCAGCTGCTGTTTGTGTATGTAAAATGAAAGGATTCTGTGCTATGTGCACAAATTAGGGCTGGGACTTGATTCACATCTCAAACTGCTTTATTTTCAGTATATTTGTCTTTGTTTTAATGGAATTACTCCATCAAAGGTAAGGGGAAAGTAGAGCCTGGCTTGATATGATCTTCCTTCCCTTTTCCTGATGAGATTTCAAGTTTTGTTTGTGTAAGTATCAGGAAACAGGAAAGCTGTTAAAATCAACTAATATGAATTGCACACAAACATTTATTGATAGAATTTGTCCCTTACAATGAAATATGTGATTTACTGGAAAAGAATCATAAGGGACTTAAAGATTCTATGTGGATGCTCCTTTTTTTCTTCACAAAATCTTTCCCATGTAGTTTATAAAATGTGTTGATTTAGAAAAAGTACATATACAGGATAATCTGTCAAAGAAATGAAACATAGCTGCCCAATCTCTGTACATGGGATTACATTTCAGTATCTTTCACCAGTTTGTTTTTTACTTGGACCTTTCTAGAATAACATTTCCATTGGTTTTAACGATGGTTTTGAATGTGAAGAGTTCATTATTACACCCTGTAGTTAAAGAACAGATACATTTTCTGACAAAGAACTTATGGAAATATCAATATGTGCACCAATACCATTATGTGTAACCAAAAAGAGAAACCAAGTTATTTGTAAAGTGTTTATCCTTTATGCTGGAGCATGGTACTGGGACACAGGGGTAGAGGAATTTTGTGTGCTTCTGCTTGGCTTGGAGTGGCTTTATTTTAACAAATGATTGTTTCTCCATTTCTTAATCACCCTTTCCTAGAATCATCTTTTCCCAGCTCTAGAATGGAGAAAAAATGAAATAACAAAGCCTGAATATAAGTCAAGGGCCAAATTCTGCTCTGATTTACATCACATCAAATATGTGTGAGCCAAGCCACAGTAAAGATTCTGTTGTTAGGCTAGAGAAGTCTTCTCATAGAGCAGGTCAACTTTTAATACACTGACTTGTGGGGTAGAGTCTATCAAGAGCCAAAACAGCTTCTTAGTGTTCATATAAGTGTTACATTTTAGATTCACCTACCTAAGTTTAGGGTGATCTAAATGGCTGGGTGTACAAGTATACACAAGGCTTAGGTTGCTCTGAAAATGGCATGCTCCATGTAAATTTAGTTTCATAGATTTCATAGACATCAGGAGCTGGAAGGGACCTTATGAGATCATTGAGTACAGTCCCCCCACTATAGGCAGGAAGTTAGCTGGGATCAAATGACCTAGTTCTCATCAGATGAGAATTGACTATGGTTTAGCATGGGTTAACCCATGTTAGGTAGGGTTAACCTCACCTAGTGGATGCTTGTACAGTTCCCCAGCACAACTGTAGAGCTGGAAAAACACAGCCTAGGGCTATGCTGTTTTTTACCACCCCCACAGTAACCCTAACTCACCCCAAACCTGACCAGACTATTTTAAGACCACCCCCTACCAGCAAACTCCTAGACTGGACAGCACCCCCTCCTCACCACTGTGGGCTAGCCAACTACCCCCAATCCCACCAGCTCCCGCATCCCAATTGATCCACCAGCTTCCTCCCCTCCCGCCAACTGACTTGCTTCTGGCTGACTGCATGAGCACTTGCAGACAGCAGACCACAACTCAGATTTAGCTGGCTCACAGTAAATCACCTAACCTGAGCCAGATCATCTGAATGCTTTTTCACATCCTTAGGCACTAAGTGCTAGAAATATGATTTTCCTCTTAAAGAGCTCATTGTAGGAATAATCTGGTTGTGGTGACTGCAAAAAAAAAATTCATTGTGCTGTAGAATTTTGTTCTGATGCATTCATAAATTCAGGAGTACCTGTCAGAAAATTTAGTTCTGTGCTATTACAGAAGACACAAAGTCCCACATATATAAGGCTTGAGAGTATATGGGAGTAAATACTGAACCTGAAAACAAGTTATGTATATCTACAAGATAAATAGTCCTCACACTGAATGTCTGTGATTTCAAAGATTGGCAAATAGTCTAAATAATACTACATTTCTTTCTGTATGTCTCATTGGTCTGTCACATTATGCTACAATGATATCATTTATGACAGATTGTGACATGACAAAATGTGTCACATTCTGATCAAAAACAAAAATGACTTCACACAAAGTGTCAGGAATATATATTGTACACATGATTTGTTTGGTACCATCAATTTGAATCTCAAACATCTCATCTGATGCAAATGTGCATTAAAGCCAAAATCTGACCATTGAGCTGTTGAACCAGGAGCCCTAAGGTATCCTGACTATTCAAATGTTTTTTTTTTTGAGAAGTTCAGCATGTTGAGTTATAAATAAAGTATCACCTACCATTGAAGGAAGACTCAGTTACGATTTGCCTGATTTAATAATTATCCATTAAAAATAAAAGATGTAGCTGTCACTTAAAAGTTAGTAAAATCAAAGCTTTGACTTGTTTCTCCTTTACTACTAATTAAGGAGGAAGAAGTATACTGCCTTTTTTTTTTTAATTATTGTTTTCGGGTTTCAAGCTGCCAGAGCTATCTGCTGAAATCATCAACACAAATTACTTGCAGTTGTCATTTCTCTATGTGGTACGAGTGGGGATTGGTTTACTAACAACCAAACAATTTGCCATCATTACAATTTACAACACACAAATAGGGTAAAAGCTGTCAATGTATGAAAAAAAATTGCTGAGCAAATATTTTGCAAAGCTTCTACTGTTGGAAAGTTTTTAACTTTTCATGATAATCCTCTCTACTATTTAAAAAACTATTGAAAAAGTTAAATATATATATAGCTGTTTTACATCATTGTAGCTAAAAGCCAAGGTGAAAGCATAAAGGAACTTAAGGAGTATGTGTAGGTGGCTCAGGTTTTTCTTGCTGAGATCAGGTCTGTCTAATCAATTATAGTGTAAAAGTAAACACAGATCTGAATATTTTTCTGAAGCAGAGAAAACAAGAAGTAGAGACAGAAGTCCTACAGGGAGCCATCTAAAAACAGACAAGCTTGGAGGCAAAGCCTAGGCAGACATTTTTTCCTGTTATTTTTCTTACTCATAAGAAGGAGATAGATATGGACAATACACACAATATGCATTTCCTTTTTAGAGTGGGGTGGGGAAAGGAATTGCTTACAGTATCTCAAAGGGTTCATGTATTAAATTTGCTCTAATCATAGAATAATAAAAAATGAGGGTTGGAAGGGACCTTATGAGGTCATGTAGTCTAACCCCTGCTCACAGCTGCACTCAGCCTACGCTTGTCTACATGGGTCTTAAAAACCTCCAAGGATGGAGATTCCACAACTTCTCTGGGTAGCCTGTTCCAGTGTTTTACAACTGTCCTAGTGAATGTTTTTTTCCTACTCCTATTTTTTTTGTGCTTTTGCCGATTCTTTGTATCATAATTCGGGAAGGCAAAACCAACAAAAATATGTAAAGATTAAAGGAACATCTCCCCTGAATTTGATTAAGCTGGCAGTCAGCAAGAAGTTGACATAAGCATCATTTCTTTCAGTCCACAGATCTTTCAACCACAGCCCATATGCAGTATCCTTGACAGCCAACACAGGGTTGCAGAGGTTTTGACAGGATGCAGAGAAAAGTGCAGCTCAACAGTGTGCAATGAAACTTGTTCAAAAGGGAAAGTGCCACATAAAAAGTCCAGTTCCTTGATTGATCAAGGTACCTACACATCACATTTGTGCTAACACCTCTAGTTGTCAGTACATGACCAGAACTGCTCAGTTCCCTAAGTGATTTGTACAAAGCATCTATTTCTTAGCACGAGGAAAGGAAAAATAAGGCGAGGAAATAAAACCATGACAGTCACCCAGTCAGTTTTAAGATTGTCAGTGTATTTGTTGCACTGACCAACATAAACATGGTTCTTAAATGTTCTGCACAACACACGTGTGCAGAATGCATGCAGATAGCTAACCTTTAAGCATTCTTCACCCTGCACTAGTGAGATGCCCTTCTGCCCTTTTCATTTTAAATCTTGCTTTTGCTATCTCTGTAGATCTGAATAGATAGAAAGTATTTGAGAGGATATGGTATACAAGTGTGACACCTCTGGAAAACTTCATCTGAAATAGCAGATTTAATCAACATTTTTAGCCATGCAGACCTTTTAATACCACAGATAAACAGCAAATGTCCAAAAGGCTTAAAGTGATACTGCTGTGTTAAAAAAGGGAAGATTTTTTTCCCAAACCTTTCATCTCCCCATCCCCACCCCCTGCAAGATCTTTGTCTTACCTGGGTTTTCTTTCAGTTTTAGATAAAGTTGCCTCTAGGGACATTAAAGTTGTGCTTTAAAAGACTCCACATTCTAACACCTCTCCATCTAACACCCCCTTTCCAAAAAGTTGCACAGGTCATTGTCCAGCTGACATCTGATGACCTTGATCACTACATGAAAATTAAATTAGATATGAATCTGACTTGAACTGATTGTATTTTTGAATTTTTCCTTTGAATATTTAAACTTTTAATGCTACCTCTTTGATTCTTCAACCTATTCATCTTCTAGCAAGATTGTCCTTGCTGCTTCTGGAAAAGAAAGAAAATGAATTCTCTTTTTGAATTGGGAGATTATTTCTGATTTTTTTATTTATCATTTCAAAAGACTTGGCAAATGTCTTGTTTCATCTTCATTCTGACTTAAAGCTGACATAATAATCCCATGTAGTTTTAATTGTGCCACAAATGACAAATAGTTTTTTTTTATTGAAATAACATGTGTAGAAATAGCACATATAAACATCAAACAGCTTTCTTTCTCAGAAGTAAATTGGCACAAAAAATAGAGGGAGAGGTGGTTTGTTTTTAACATCTTGGCAAGTGAAAACGTTTAATGCAGGTACCCCTTTATGTTTTCTTAAACAAACCATGTCATTCTGATCATTCTGAGCTTTGCCTTGATGTACCTCTCTCATAGTTCCAATAAAAGAAAGGTGCTGTTTGTTTATTTTGGTTAATCTACGTATCAAACTGCTTTTAGCTCAGTGCATACAAAAACAAATCCATCAGATCAGCTTTTCCACTGGCAAATAATATTACCGATCAAGGAATAAAGTGATGTTAAAGAGTCAATATCCTAGGGTTAATCTATAGACAAGTTATTATTTATACTATTCTACTCTTACCAATGGTATCAGTGTGAGAAATCAGTGTCAGCATATTTATGCTAACAATGTGCTGCTAACTGGTACAGCTATACTCAAGTCTGCGAACCAGCTTTAGAGTAGCTCTACCATGATAATGCCTTCAGACATCTTAGAAGAGGTCCTGATATAAATTGATGAGAAAAATTATTTTTTTCCTTTTTTCCTCTCTTTTTTTTTCTCATCTACCTACATCTAACTCATCAGGTAAAATATTGCTACTGGTCACTGGGTCTGGTACTACTAAATATCTGCATTAATGATATGGAGCATGGGTTAAGCACAGTTAACAAATTTGCAGGTGACACCAACCTAAGTGGAATTCCAGACACTTTGGAGGATAGGATTTGGATTAAGATTGACTTTAATAAACTGGGTAAGTGGTCTAAAGGAAGTAGTCAACTAAAATTCAGTAAGGACAAATATAATATCCTATACATAGGATGGAAAAAAAAAAACACATGGACAAATACAGATTGGAGAACAACAGGTCAGGCTGCAATACTAAACAAAGAGACCTGGAAATTATAGTGGACTATTCAATGAATTTGAGACAACACTGAATACTTGTTGCAAAACAAGCCAATAGCATGCTGAGTCATAGTAACATCATCATTTGCATATGAAGGGAAATAATTTTTCCACATATCAGCACAGAAGAGTCCTCATCTGAAATAATGTATCCTGTTTGGGGCATTGCACTTCAAGAAAGATATGGGCAAGTTAGAAACAGTCCTTCAGAGAGCAACAAAAAATAGTTAGGACCTAGGAAACTTGACTTAAGACAAAAGGTTAGAAGAGCTTGGACTATTTAGTCTGAGGAAGAGATGACTAAGGGGGATTTGATAACAATGTCCAAATATGTGACTGGTAGTTGTTAAGAGGATGGTAATAGATTATTCTTCATGCCTGCAGCAAATAGAATATGGAGGAATAGTTTTAAATCACAGCAAGGATAATTTAAGTTGGATGTTGGGAAGAATTTTCTAACTAAGAGTCATTAAAAATTGGAATAGATTACTTACAGATCCTGTGGAATTTCCATCCTTCCATGTTTTCAAGAGTAGGTTAGACAACCACTTGACTAAACTGGTTTAAACAGAGGTGACTCTGCCTTGAATGGTATTGGACTAGAAGACCCCTTCATGTCTGTCATAACCCAACTTCCTATAATTCTGTAACTAAACACTTTGCCATCTTCTGTTGTATATGCCACTTCCTCCTCCTCACAGTGATGGAGTAGTTGATAGTATTAAACATTTGATGGTAATGTTTTCACAGTGCTTATATTGATAATATAGAATGCAGTAGTGTTTTTATGATGGTTGGGTCTTGATAAGAGATTTTGAACTATGTACTAACAGTCAAAAACATCCTAAAGCTTCAGCACTTCGTACATATAATGAAAAGTAAGAACCACACTCTAAAAAGAAATTTTATTCCTTTGTAGAGGGGTTGTGATAGCAGAGTTTTGAGGGGATTACAAGGGAAGGGAAGACTGCATTTTTTTACCTGACATGTTAAATTACTTTATGCTATGTTGGTCTGGGTCACATTGAAGACATGATGTAATGCAGTATGACATTACTGACAAATATGATTTGACATAGTGCAACATTTGGAATGCAATTCTTTAGAAACTCCTTCAGAACTGCAGCTCAAACTATTTAAGTATGTTATAAACCCACCATGTCACTTTTTTTATTATTGCTTTCCCGTTTACACACTTTTTACATACTTTTCTCTTTGGAATATAAGATTCTGGAACAAGTTATTTAGGCTTTTAAATTCCATTTGCTATGTATTTAAAATTTATATTTTATGTGCTAATATCTACATACCATAATTTAGCATGTATGTGCTCATACCACATATATCATGTGCTAGTATCTGCATACCATAATTTAGCATTTATTATTGCATGTTAATATTTTTATGTCCTATATTTAATCTTGCATTTTTATCCTTGTATTTTTCAAGTGGTCATATTGGAACATATAGCTTTAGAGAGAGTTGCTATAATTGTTATCATATTATAGATCATAATTCTGTATACATTAGACACATCTACACTGCACAGTGTAGGGTAGAAGTTCAGGGTAGAAGTCCTTAGCTAGTTTTAAATGAACTACCTTGAAAATTGGAAGCATTCAAAACATAAAGTATTGAAGCTGCATGTAGCATATTGATACTAAGTTATCCTGCCAAAAAAGCAAGGTAAAATAGATTATGCAGCATTGTCTAGTACCAGACTAGCCAGGCTGCCTCTGGTACCTCAGCTAGATTTTTGCAAAGGTAGCTCAAGTCTTGCTACATTTTACAAAAGCATGCAGCATAGACACAGCCCCTAGTGGCTGGGTTCAATGGAACTGGTCATCTGGCAAAAATTAAGTACACCTTTTTGTGTGAAGAGGCCTGTACCTGGGGGGATGGAAATGATCTGGAATGTTGTAAGGACACATTGACTTATTCATCATGGCAAAGAGGAGTGTGGAGCAGACCCAGGACCTTATTTAAGTAATGATTTTAACTCATTTGAAATGATGCAGTAGGAGGTACGTCACGGAGCAGAGAGTTGCCTGGTCTCCGTGGATTAATGAATTCAGATGGTGTGTGAATTGAGATGGCTACCCTTGTATATTAATGGGGACGACTGATAATGATCCATCCAAGAATATAGTGAGTTTCAAGGTTATTCAGGGAGAATAGCTACATTCTTCTGAAAAGGGAATCAATATGGTTTTGCTGACTTTGGGAATTAATTTAATAACTCAGCTTGGATTAAGGGGAGGCAGACAAACTACCAGTGTGCCTTCTTGTCAGCTATTCAGGACATCCCTTAGAAGTTCATTTTCCTGACAAACCAGATTTAGAAGTAGATTTTCCCCAGAAAATCTCAGAAGTAAGAGTTCCTGAAATCTGGTATAGGCCCTAAGAGGATTCAGAAATGGGTTAGCACAAGGTTTGGAGAGAAGGTTGATCTGATAGCAGCCATCAAACAGCTGTAAATGATTAAGGAAGGAATGTTGATCCATATTATTTAAATGTTTGTCTAAGTTCTTCGGTGAGTTAATAATATGTAGTCTACTTGAGTCTTATTTATTGCATCTTTTTTTCCCCTCCTGTATGGCTAGGGCAAAGAGAATGGTACCACAGAAGTCACTAGCATCTGGAATTGAATCTAGGATATTTTTACAACCAGATAAAATTTAGAGAAACTGCTCTGAAAATATTTAACGCCATAAAAATAGTTTGTTTGATTCAAGCAAAAGCAAGACGATCCCCGAGCGAGGCAAAAGAGGGAAAGGGGCCAGGAGGCTTCCATGGCTGACCAGAGAAATCCAGGGCAGCCTAAGGGCCAAAAGGGGAGCACATAAAAAGTGGAAACAGGGTGAGATCACTAAAGATGAATATACCTCCTCTGCTCGTGCTTGTAGGGAGGCAGTTAGGCGGGCCAAAGCTACCATGGAGCTGAGGATGGCAACCCAAGTAAAAGACAACAAGAAATTGTTTTGTAGATATATAGGGACTAAAAGGAAAGCCCAGGGAGGAATAGGACCCCTGCTAAATGGGCAGAAACAATTGGTGACAGACAGGGGGGACAACGCTGAACTCCTCAACGAGTTCTTTGCCTCAGTGTTCCTAAGTGAGGGGCACGACAAGTCTCTCACTGGGGTTGTAGAGAGGCAGCAGCAAGGTGCCGGACTTCCATATGTAGATCCTGAGGTGGTGCAAAGTCATTTGGAAGAACTGGATGCCTTTAAATCGGCAGGCCCGGATGGGCTCCATCCGAGGGTGCTGAAGGCACTGGCCGACATCATTGCAGAGCCACTGGCGGGAATATTTGAACGCTCGTGGCGCACGGGCCAAGTCCCAGAAGACTGGAAAAGGGCTAACGTGGTCCCCATTTTCAAAAAGGGGAGGAAGGAGGACCCGGGCAACTATAGGCCAGTCAGTCTCACCTCCATCCTTGGTAAAGTCTTTGAAAAAATTATCAAGGCTCACATTTGTGAGAGCCCGGCAGGACAAATTATGCTGAGGGGAAACCAGCATGGGTTTGTGGCGGGCAGATCGTGCCTGACCAATCTAGTCTCTTTCTATGACCAGGTTACGAAACACCTGGACACAGGAGGAGGGGTGGATGTCGTATACTTAGACTTCAGGAAGGCCTTCGATACGGTATCCCACCCCATACTGGTGAACAAGCTAAGAGGCTGTGATGTGGATGACTGCACAGTCCGGTGGGTGGCGAATTGGCTAGAGGGTCGCACCCAAAGAGTCGTGGTAGATGGGTCGGTCTTGACCTGGAAGGGTGTGGACAGTGGGGTCCTGCAGGGTTCGGTCCTTGGACCGATACTTTTTAATGTCTTCATCAGCGACTTGGACGAGGGAGTCAAATGTACTCTGTCCAAGTTTGCAGATGACACAAAGCTATGGGGAGAAGTGGACATGCCGGAGGGCAGGGAACAGCTGCAGGCAGACCTGGATAGGTTGCACAAGTGGGCAGAAAACAACAGGATGCAGTTCAACAAGGAGAAATGCAAAGTGCTGCACCTAGGGAGGAAAAATGTCCAGCACACCTACAGCCTAGGGAATGACCTGCTGGGTGGCACAGAGGTGGAAAGGGATCTTGGAGTCCTAGTGGACTCCAAGATGAACATGAGCCAGCAGTGTGATGAAGCCATCAGAAAAGCCAATGGCACTTTATCGTGCATCAGCAGATGCATGACAAATAGGTCCAGGGAGGTGATACTTCCCCTCTATAGGGCGCTGGTCAGACCGCAGTTGGAGTACTGCGTGCAATTCTGGGCGCCACACTTCAGGAAGGATGCGGATAACCTGGAGAGGGTCCAGAGAAGGGCAACTCGTATGGTCAAGGGCCTGCAGACCAAGCCCTACAAGGAGAGACTAGAGAAACTGGACCTTTTCAGCCTTCGCAAGAGAAGGTTGAGAGGCAACCTTGTGGCTGCCTATAAGTTCATCACGGAGGCACAGAAGGGAACTGGTGAGGATTTATTCACCAAGGCGCCCCTGGGGGTTACAAGAAACAATGGCCACAAGCTAGCAGAGAGCAGATTTAGACTGGACATTAGGAAGAACTTCTTCACAGTTCGAGTGGCCAAGGTCTGGAACGGGCTCCCAAGGGAGGTGGTGCTCTCCCCTACCCTGGGGGTCTTCAAGAGGAGGTTAGACGAGTATCTAGCTGGGGTCATCTAGACCCAGCACTCTTTCCTGCTTATGCAGGGGGTTGGACTTGATGATCTATTGAGGTCCCTTCCGACCCTAACATCTATGAATCTATGAATCTATGAAATGGAATTGGACAATTTCCAAACAATTTGACTATCTTCGGTGAAGATTAATAAAATGTGGTTTTATTTGTTACTCCTGTTGTTGTTTCTCTTTTTTTTTTATTTTCTTTTTTTTTTTTTTTTTCTAATGAGCCTTGACTTTTTACCTGCTATTAAATGGCAGGAAGAAAGAAGAACTATTCAAGAATAGCACTATTTTGGTCACTTGTGTTGAACTGCATTGGATGTACAGCTGTTGTAAGACAGCTACAGAGTAGGGTTGTCCAATTTGTAAAAGGCTGGGGACTGCACATCCTGTGGATGGCATTAGCAGGCTTGCATCAGTGGGGGTAATGAGCCCTCAGGCTGCACACTGCATGGGTGTCCCCCTCCCCATTATACCACATGCTCAACCACCCCCAACCCCCAGTGTAGCATGGTCTCATGGAGGTTGCAGTGACCCTGTGTACATACTTCCTTAGTATGCCATGCACCATGTGGCTCCAGCTTCACTTTGAGCATTATACCACCCCATGCCACTTTGCCCTGCCCCCTTGGCAGGTGCCAAATGTGGTAGCTAGAGAGGGGGAGGAATTGTAGCTGGGCAGGAGGCTGGGGTCTGCAACTTTAACTTGGGGGTTAAGCAACACAAAAATGAAATATATCATTATATAAGACAGATACACCCGGGGCTGTACTGAATGCCACAGGAGCATTGGACTGAGTAAACTTGACCTATTTGGGTAACCGGCCTACTAGCAAGCTCACTTTTCATCATAAATTTAATAAGCAATTTCAAATTCACCATGAAAAGGTAAATGAATGTCATTGAGCTGATTAGCTTAAAAGGCTTGTTGCACATCGCCTAGGGCAAACAGCTCACTTAAGTGCTATTTTATATTATGCCATTTTCAGATGCAATGCATTGTAATATAGCTCCATAAAACACATGGGGCTCAAGAAATGTATTCAGACTTATGGGTATGACTCTCTAACTAGATCACTGACTTCAGTCTAAAGTTTATTAGGTAGGCTAGTCTTCAGGAATACTCATTGGTATTCTGCAACTCAATCATTTATACTTCAGTGGTAACATTAGTTTATGACTATTGCTGAGATGACTGTTGGAAGGCTGACTTTGATTAAGGAGTTCATAAGTTGTTCTACACTGGAAAGTGACTGTATAAAAATGGGAAAAAAATACTAGTATTTCTGCTTCCTAAGACTATTCGGGAGTACATTGATAACACAAAAAATATTGCTGTTTGTACATATTAACCTATATAGCCAAGAGAGCTAGAAATGAGTAATCTGAATATTATTCATCATCACATGATTTA
The DNA here is from genome assembly GCF_030867095.1 of Alligator mississippiensis. Lineage (NCBI taxonomy): Eukaryota > Metazoa > Chordata > Crocodylia > Alligatoridae > Alligator > Alligator mississippiensis. The sequence continues at coordinate 383,278,124 of NC_081824.1, forward strand.
ACTACATGTCAATCAGTTGCACGTCTAAAAACTACTCAAGGTAATGTTGCCTTACAGATGTCACTATGGCTCTCACTGAACATTTTGTCTTCAAATGGTTTCTGAGAATTGATGATCAGGGATCCTGATTTTCTCTGATCTAAAAAAAATCTCCAATTTCTGGTTAAAGAAATGTAACCCCAAATCCACGTTTCCATGATTTAAATGAAACACCTTTCTCTATATATAGATAGGTGTTTCATTTTAATCATAGAGACGTGGATTTTGGGTAATTTTTTTAAAACTAAAAATTGGTGATTTTTTTAATTTTTTTTTTTTTTGTCAGAGAAAACCAGGTTCCCTGCTCATCAGGGGCCTGTTTCCTAGCACTCAAAGCTTAGCTGTGCTTTAGAAATACAACTTCTGCAGCATGAACCTCTTTCAGGGGACAGACTCATTTATACAAGTACTAAGTACTAAGTACTATAGTACTAAGTACTATGTGTCCAGTATTTACCAAATTTATCCCAAATTCAAGAACAGTTTCTTAAATCCCATTTTTAACAAATTTACTATTCACTGAATAACATCATGTCCAGCTCTATATTTTACCTCTTTGATATTGTAGCATCTACTACCATGCTAACTGCCTGGATAATTAGCCAGATGGCAACACACTCTCTGTGTAAGGGCCTTCAGCTGGGAGGCATTTTGCAATAATGAGGAGAAGTGACTGGCTGACCAGAAATAAAATAATAGGAAGAGAAAGAAAGTGGAAGAAGCTGGAGGGGTAAATGTTCAGATAGAGAGGAAGGATTGCTTGAAGGAAGACTGTAAGGTTAGAATTAACCCATGCTGGAAATGTTTATTTTGGGTTGTTTGATATTTGCAACTGAACCCATGGTGCAGATTAACACCAGGGTTTTGAAACCTGTGGGCACATGTACACAAAACAAAATGTCCCATTTACGCCAATGCAACTGTGTTTGTGTTTCCATGACCCCAGTTTCCCTCTGCTTTAAAGTTCATTTTAGCACTGTACACTAATATTGCTCAGAGAGGTTTTAGCACGCATTGCTTTCGTGCTACGGTGCTCCATGTGTTGATTTTCTTCATGCAAACAGGCAGGGACTCCAAAGATTTATAATTATCCCCTTTGCCACAAAGGGACACTGTGTTCCAGCTTTTAGCCAGTAGGTGGTGCTGTGTGATTTTTGGGTTCTTTTTACCCTCCTTCAATCCTCACTCCTCACACCTCCCTCCTGCCTCACCCCTCCCTCCTGTGCATTCAGGTCATGTTGGGACGTGTGTGCTTCCTTGCTTGTTTGTTTGCCTATCCTTAACCTTCAACCTTGCCTATCCTTAACCTTACTTTTATTACTTTCTCAATCAAAAGAAAAATCATGGCTCAGAGAAATGTCATTATCTACCCCCTTTTACTATCATCTGTTGTTGCCTCTCTCTGTTCCCTCCACCTGCTGTGACCTTTTCACACCCTGTTGACTGCCAGTGCAGTGACCATGGCTCCCGACGTATGCGAAGGCGTTGGCAATACCAAGGTAATGGTAATTTTTCTGCGACTATCTATTTTGAAAATTTGTTGGAAGGAGTGAGTGGTTACTTGACTTCCTTTAATATTGAAAACTGAACTTACATCACATTCCATTCCAGAGCCACAAATCCAAAACATTGCCTGCAAGACTTGGCACCCAGGGTATGCAGCATCCCAGATTAAATTTAGGTAATATGTCCCACCGACATATTACCTAATGGGGTAAACATATGGGGACTGCAGACCCAGTAGAGACATCTGCTCCTCTGGGCAGCTGCCAGTGGACTACGGTTGCAGAGTTGGCCTTTGTGCGACACTACTGCCATTTGTGCCCCCTGCTAGGCCATCTGGGCAGCTATCACCTGGAAGATGTTCCGGGTGTGGTGGCCTGCTTTGAATTGTCAAAGCATGTCCTCCTGCCTCCTTTTGGCCAGGATATCAGCCACAGTCAGCTGGGTCCAAGGCGCCAGCTCTGAGCAGACAGGGTCCTGCCACTGGCCTCCCTAGCAGGAATTCTGGTGTTCCCTGTTGGAAACCTGAAAAATCCCTGATAAAAAAGAAATCCCAAAGTCACTCTGTAAAATACCCCCAAATCCATGTTCCTTCACAAGTAAAACAAAAGACCACTATAAAGAGAGAGAGAGACTGACACAGAGAAAGCGATCAGTTGGACAATGTTTTATTGATATATCTTACAGTGTTAAAGCAAATCTCTTATCATAATAATAAAGTGAACTCTAAATACAGGTTTCATGAATTCATGAATACATATTTTGCTGCCCTCCCACAGGATGATGGCCCCTACACAAGGGGTTGGTCCCCCACACAAGGGCTACGGCCCCCCAACAGGGGTTTCAGCCCCCACACAAGGGGTTCATCCTCCCAACAGAGGGTTCGGCCCCCACAGAAAGTGTTCAGCCCCTCAAAAGTGGGTTCAGCCCCCCAAAAGGGGTTCGACCCCCAACAGGGGTTTTGTCCCCCATAAAAAGTGTTCGTTCCCCCAAGAGGGGGTTCATCCCCCACACAAGGGATAAGGCTCCCCAATGGAGGCCAAATGGACCCCACAGGAGCTACCACCCCCCTTGCAAGGCCCACATGCCCCACCCCAGCCCCCCGATTGCTGCCTCACCTGGCCCCATCCTCAACCAGCTGCTGCACCCCCCCAATGGCTGCCCCACCCAGCCCCACCCCCTGCTCCCCCAGACCCCCCCATGGGTGCCTCACCCAGCCCCACCCCCAACTTGCACCCCCAGGCCCTCATGGCTACCCCCACAACCCCAGGCACCATCACTTAAAAAAAAACAAAAAACAGAAAAAAAACAGAAAAAAATGGAACCCCCCCCTGCTTACCTTAGAAGCAGGAGTGGGGGGGGGCTCCAGGGCCTCCTGGCAGAACCCCCCCACCCCCCGGGCAGCACAGGACAGCAGAGGGGCAGGAGGGCCCAGGTTGGGGCTGTCACCCTGCCCCGCACTGTGTGGGTGGGGCCCCAGTCAGCCAGATGGCAGCTTCAGCTGCCAGTAGGTGCTGGGGTTTCTTTTGTTTTTTTTTTAATTATGGGGTGGGGGGCAGGGATGGGGGGGTTGGGGGGATGAGGCCTGCCAGGGCAGGGGTCAGGGGGTTCGGGGGGGCTGGCAGGGAGAGGAGCCACCCCAGCAGTGGTCAAGGGCGTAGGCGGGGCCGGCAGAGGTTCCCCCCACAGCCCCTTTCTCCCTCCTTCAGCCCCCCCCACCACTTACTCATTGGCACTGAAGCCCTGGTTCTGAAACACATGGCCTGGCTGGCCAGGTGTTTCAGCAGGAGAGCTAGGGGTCAACCATAGAGATGCTTTGGCAGCCAGAGCATCTCTATGGAGGACCCAGCCTCTGGTTGCCTCAGGGCACAGTCAAGGACTGCACCCTACCCCACTTTTTTATACTTGGCTTTTTTTAGACCCATGGATATCCAGGGGTTAAATTTTCTCCCCATGCTGCAAGTTTGCAGTGTGGGGAACATTTTTTTTGTTCCTGCACGTGCTTGTTGCCCCACCTCAAAGGGGTTTGAGGTAGGGCAACAAGCATGTGTGCGCTTGTGTGGATGCACCCACAGAGCCTGGCTGGTAGCCAAAGCATGGCTCTGGATGGCCAGGCTCTGTTTCTGGTGGTGTTTGCTGCTGCTGTATGCACCTTACCCCCTTTTTTATTTTATTTTTTGCTGTGTGTGTGTGTGTGTTTTTTTTAACACCAGGATCTTCCAATGTCAATTTTTTTTGTCAATGCCACTCTACTAATTAGCAGCACAGTGAGTAGTTGTATGTGCACTGTGTGAAGTTTGAGGCTCCACAAACCATGTGTGGACACTCATCCTCATGTTCCCAAAGATAGTAATCTAGTATCTTGGCAAAAACACAAGCAATAATTAAGAAGAGATTTATCTGCCTATTTACTGAGGATCATAGACTGCATTAATGACCCATAGAACTCCTACTGACAAAAATGCAACCTTCTGGTGAAAGGCATAATTGAAGACAACATGAGAATTTTGACACCAAAGTCTCAGTCATGGCTTTTGCATTTGCATGCAGAGAAATGTACAATTATCCATTGCCCATTTTGAGGTACAGCCTAGTGTAAGTATCTGTATAATATTTGTATATTTTGTGCATGCAAATATAGGATACATTTGCACAAATAGGTATTTGCATGCATGCATAAATTTAGAACTTGGTTGGCAGCTCACTTAAAATATGACCCTCTGCCTTATTTTCTATGTATATTAATATATATGTTACCTGTGTTATAAAAAAATACGAAATGAGTTGCAAATTCTCATTGAAACAATGGCAAAATAAGTCTTTACATTGTTACTGTGTGCTATATTAAAATATGTTGTATTTCAAATGTAAAATCCACTAACTTATCAACAGTGCACAGGAAAATTTTGGCAATTAATATCCAAAGCTTCATCTATTGCCTTGAACAGCTGTAATCACCTTAGGGCCTCATGAATATTTGGTACATAACTTATTTGGTGCTCTTTGGCTAACAAATAGAAATGGATTTTTTTTTTCATTATACTGCCATTATTAAATGAGTTTGTATATTTAAGACAACATAATGAATAAAAAAAGAATATTATGTAACTGAAAATAAGGTTTGTGTAATAACATTTTTAATTGATTTTGGATCTGAAATGTATTATGTGGTTACCATTTATAACAAAAGTATTATCCCATTGTTAATTGCAATTTTTCTGCTGAGGCTTTTGCAGTATTAATATAGCAAGTTGTGATTTACATTCCAATAAAACAGGTCATAAAAGGTTACTTAAAAAAATCACACAGACAAAATATGCTTCAGACTTATGTATTAAACATTGAATTTTATTATCTAAATACAGCTGTATAATTTGTTAAGTTTTCCCTTACCCCTTTTTGAGGTCTAAGAGCAATGTCTTGGATCCCCAGATGAAAAATAATAATAATAATTTTACCTTTCTTTTATTGCAAACTATGATTTCTAATCCCTCTCAATTATTAAAACATTCATCCTCTCTCTCCTCTCTCTTCATATATGTTACAACTTTCAAACCTCCTTCTCACCTTTTATTATAAAAATAATTGCAGAAACAAAATTTGTTAAGTCATTCAACACATGCTCATGTGTGCGGACACACAGACGCATTGATAATGATGCACATTGGGCACATCTACACATTCATTAATGTGCAGTAGTTACCACACATTTAGTTTAATACTTGCTTCATGAAGTGCTACAGTTACTGCTCAGTAGCACTGGTGCGTGGTTTTTTAGTGATACTTACTGTACAGTAGCCTAATACTTCTGTACAGTAGCATATTAGCATGGTTTTTGCCCAGCATGCTACTGCACAGTGTTATTAGGCTACTGCACATTAAGTGTCTCATGTAGATGCACCCAGTAGCTTCCAGTTTCTGATGATAAATGTAGCATTGATTTTAGTTAATGAAATCTTGTATCAAACAAATTGATTAAATATCTGCTACATTGAAAATCACAGACATAAAACAAACACACAAAAACAAATAAATGCTACATATATTAATTTGTAGGCAGCAAATGCAACTGGAGATTATCTTAAATGCAGTATAAATAGTTAAAGTGAGTATAGTATTTACAGTACAGAGATGACATCTAAAAAAAAGTTTGGACAGTTAAAAGAAGATAAAAGGAGGACTATAAAGGGGACAGATGTCTCATCTTAAGAGTGTCGCACTTTTGTAACAAATTCTAATTTGAGGGCTACAGCGATAGCTGTTCTTAATCAGCAGGGACCCTGGTTTTCTCTGATAAAAAAAAAAAAATCCCCAATTTTTTGTTTAAAAAACTAACCCAAAATCCACATTTTTTCCATGACTAAAATGAAACATCACTAATATATAGATATCTATATGTGCTAAAATAGTATTGAACCTAGAAACAATGATATACTTAAGGTTAATCAGTTTCTAAAATCAGACTCAAATCTAAAGAAATATAAAAGTGAAGGATTAAAAATTGATGACTACATGTAATTGGTGATATAGGAGAAAGGAAAAAAAACACAATGTGAAGAAGAAGAAAAAAAAGGACCACCAAATGGCAACTGCTTACTGAGCTCAGATGATGATAAAAAATTTATCCTAAAATATGGAATTACTCTGGTCATATTAATTCGATATAAGACACCTATATTTTCTCATTGACAGGCAAATTAACTTGTTATTGGTTGCACAGAGAGCTTTTATTATCATATCTTCTAACTTCTGATTGCTTGGATTGCAAGTTTAATAGAGTTAAGTTATCAGAGAATGTCAGCTCTTAATGTTCACTTGTTTGTTTTTTTTCATTACAGAAATAATGCAGCAGTTTTTCTGCCGCAAAGATCTCAGAAAAACCAAAAAAGTCAGAATTTTTTTAACATTATGAATTTCTATTTGAAATCTCTGGGTTTATCTTATAAATCATGTTTGCACACCTAACAGTGCTAACATTACATGGCATCCTGTGTAATCCTTGAAAAGATGTTAAGTCATGTGGGTTTTGCAGCACTTTGGTTGAGAATCACTGCCATGCACTGGCTCTGTTTCAACACAGTTCTCACTGTATTATTATTTAACTCACAGTTGTCAGAAGAGTGTACTTGGTTTCAGTCTATGCAAATTGTGTGGGACTAATTCACTTAGTGTTCAGTAAAACAACAAATAATTCATTCAGAATTCATATAAACTTACGTATTATATGCGTGTCCCCCTCATTCACTGAATATAGATTGAAAGATTTAACAGTGAAAACATATTTAACACTTAGCAGTTTAATTTTACTTCATGGGGAGTGTTTCATCTTTTATAAATGTCTTGGATTTCATTTTATAAGCTTTTCCCACTCCTCCTTAATGTACGAGACAAAGAGCTACTGTTAAATTAATATCTAACATAATGCACTAAACTTGTTTTTACTCTATAAACTGAAAAATCTCATACATGAATTGTAAGATCATATTCAGCAAAAATTAATTGTACAGTGATTTACCTATCATATTATAAAACATATTGTATGATCTTGCAGTCTAGTTGGATACGTAGGAGGGGCACAGAGTAAGAAAGCAAAAGAGGATGTTGTATGTATCAGAAATGACCCTTGCATTAATGAACATCTATGATCAAGTGCAAGCAATTCTACTGTCCCCAGCTGCCATTTCACAACAAAACTCTGAGGCTAGGTACAGACATTCAAAAAGCCAGAGCTGGAATTGATTTAAGTTATATGGTTTTCTGTAAGTGGCATAGTTTAGATTTCATAGTGAACAGAATACACATTTGCCCTTGGGAGGTGAAGGGGGTAGCAAATCTTAAACTGAGTTCTGCCATTTTAAACCAGGCTATGTATGCTGAACTTCTGTTATCAGTATGGAACAGTTTCCGATCACTTTTACCAGTAAAAGTGTAATGTCTATACCTGGCCTGAATCTCCATCTGACAATGTTATTATTTCATGTAGAACTTAAAGCTCTTAGACCAGGGGTGGGAAAATATGACCTGCGGGCTGAATCTGTTGACACTGGATTTATGACCCAGATACCATCTTCTGGGCAGACCCAAACCATTCGATAACAGGCAAATTTTATTGATACACAGTGACAGCAGATAAGAATAATGCAAACACTTCTATATTTACCTTACCTAAGACAGCACAAAGTCAAGGCATGTCTGGCCAGTACACGAACTTCACTTTGAGGTTCTTTCTTGAATGTCGGATGTCAGGCTCCTGGAGGATGCAGGCTGAGCTGCCCCCTATCCCCCCAGTGGGGTGGGTAAAACAGGCTGGTAGTATGCCTTCTGTCCATGGTGGCCTCAGATTTCCTTCTCAGGGACACCTCTGCTTCTATGAAATCTCTCCTTTTGTATCTTTTCCCCTCTGTGATGATGCTTCATCTTTGAGACCTCATTGATTGATTTCTCCATGGTTGTCATACTGTACACATTCTGTCCTGTCAGCATATTTCTTTGTTTCACAAACCCATCACATGCTCACATCCTAATTTGGGCTTTTCTGGTCTTCTAATTTGCTCTGTTCCCCAAAACCAGAAATCTCAAGGGCTGTGCAGCTGGGTACTGTGACCTAATACCACCTTATCTCATGTTATAGAACACCATGGAATATGTCTTTGATTTCTCAGCCTCTGTGTCTGCTTGCTGCTAGCCGCCTGTCAGACACGGTGGGCCTCAGAGGAAACTCTTATCACAAACAGGCTTTTTAGAAATCAATTAACCCTTGCCATTGACCTGAACCATTCTTCTAATGCATGTTTACTTTACCTACAAGCCAATTTCCAAAAGGAAACCTCTCAGAACCATTTTCTAGCCATCAGAATCCAGCCTGCCAGAACATTCTATCTGGCCCATGGATCCCCGCTAAAATTTAGACAATTGTTATCTGCCAGTCACTGCCTGTCTGAAAGCTGAAAAGGAACCAGTAGCAAGAGGCACCAGCTGTAGCAGCAAGCACCTCAGGCTCTGGTTGCTACCAACTCAATCCCAGCCTGACCTTCCTAGCCCTGCCCCAGATGCCCTGCCCCACCCCTAGCCCTCAGAACCTTGTGGAGACCAGAAGCTTCTGTCTAGCAGAGGCTTCTGTCCTGGAAACCTTGTGGCTGTTCCCCAGCTGTCCCTCCATTTGAGAGTGGAAATTCAGGAAAGAAGGGGGCCAGGGGGAGGGCAACCTTTGGCAATCACCCTACTCTGTGAGGCTCATGGGACTCTGACTCTATGACTCCATGTGCCACCATTGGCTAGAGTGCCAGGAGCACCACATGGAGGCATGGAGCTGGCCCAGCTTGATGGCATGGGACTTCCTACAGTCTCTGGCACTCTAGCATGCCACTGGGCTGACTCTGTGCTATACTGTATACCTGGGCAACTGGTGCCTTCTGATCCTGGGGGTCCCCCAGTGGCTGATCACTGACTGGGGGGTCCAGCATGTGCTGCTGGCACTTCTCTTGGTGCTCCCCATTCTTGGGGGGGGGGGGGCACTGGCCATCGCTCCCACTCCCCAGCTGGTGAGGGCAAATCTCAGGGGGGCACATGCCTCTCCTATGCATTGCCTATGACTGTATGTGTCCTGGCTATGGAGCAGGAACTGGGTGCTGCTGGCCTGGGCTGGTTTCATGCCATGCCAAGCCATGTAGGTCTCAGTCTTGTAACTGCTGCCTAGTGGCATGCAGCTACAGCCAGTGCTGCAGATGGTGGCAAGGCCAACAGCCAGGCCAGCCTGCCTCTATAACATAAGCCTCCTCACAGTGTACATGCAGCTCCTAGCACTCGCATGCTACTGGGGGAAGCCCCATGCAATGGAGCTGGCTGCCTTCCCCACTATGTGCAGCTGCTGGGACTCTTCCAGAAGTGGTGGGGAGCCCCACCCCTGCTTCTATGGTGGTAGCCAAATCCATCCTGAGGGGCTTCCCCCAGTGTCACAAGAGTGCCAGGAGCTGCATATGCAGTGCACCATGGGGAGCCCCATGTAACAGAGGCAGCTGGCCTGGCTGCACTCCTTGCCACCATCTGCAGCACTGGCTGAAGCCATGCACCACCAGGCAGGAGTGCCTGCACAAGCCACGAGTGTCCCAAGGGCCCCTGCCTGATGCTGCTGCCAGTGGTGAGGGCTGTGTACCATGGGGGGGGGGGAGTGTGTGTGGGGGGTTCCCACACACCCCATCCTCTGTCACACCCCAAAAACCCCACACACCCATACCCTGCCCTCACAGCCCTCCCATATACACACACTCTACAACTTGCTCTACACACCCAAAACATAAAGCTACACAAACCCCTCATAAACCACACACACACCTATACACCCCTCCAAACAAAATACAAGAGTAAGACTTGCAGTCACCTCTGTATACACTGTGCAAACACAAATCATGACAATTTTTTTTGTAAAAAAATTAAAATATATTATAGCAGATGTTTGACTTTTAGTATATATTTTTCCGGTTCAGATGGCAACCCCCACCCACCAAAGGAGTACTTCTGGGGGCAAGGGGAGGGACTTCTGGTGGCAAAGGTCAGGAGTTAGGGATAGGACTTCTGGTCCCAAGATGGTGACCAGGGGACAGAACTCCTGTCAGGGGGTGCAGCCTTTGACAGCTCACCAAAACTCATTAAGTGGCCTTCCAGCTCAGATAATTGCCCATCCCTATCTTAGACCCAGAACTGACCCAATCTTCCAATTCATTCTAAGACTCTGTGAAGGTATGATTTTGACGTCTTGGTTAGCACCTAGTGATTATGTGTATTTTCAGCCTCAGGAAAACCATTATAGCCAAAATGATACAACATAATTACAATGTTGCAGTATTATTTAGCCTATTAATTTATTTAAGAAAAAAAAAAGAAGTTAGAGCAATACCACTCATTTGATAATTGGTGCAAACTTAATATATATATTGAAATAGTTATTTAAACAAGTATGCATTGGAGCAGGGGCTTGAACCTGATTCTCCCACAGCTGTCCCCATATCACTTAACTATGATCTCTCACTATTTTTTTCTCTCTCCAGTACAATGAATATTTGTTTGTTTATGCAAAATAGAACAGCACTAACTAGAAATTGAGAGAGATCTGTGATACAACCTGGCCCCAAATGTTGTCAGAGTCACTCCTGGGATATTCTTAGCTCAGAGTTATCTGTCAGCCTCAAATCTCTCTCTGCCATCTGCTGCTTGACCTCCAAGGACAAATTACAATGTTACAAAGATTATCTCTCTGACTAAGATCACCTCAGTATTACCTGCCTCATCCAGGTTTTGCCAGCTCTTAGCAGAGGAGATTTTGCCAGTTAGAAAAATCACACACTTGTCTAGTCATGTAGGCAGAAAAGATAGACACCTGTTCCTTGAAAAAGTCCTGCTTGTATGGTCAAATGCTCCTGAATCATAGCTATCACTGGCAACAAGTATGTTATAAAAGATAAAAAAAAAGATTTATTATGAAAAACAAGAAAAAACATAAGAATTCAGTAACTTTATGTTAAGATCCAGAGATATAAGGTAATATATAGCACTGGTGAGGCCACATCTGGAGTAGATTCCTAGATTTATAGATTGTTAGGGGCTGGAGGTGACCTTGCAGATCATCAGGTCCAGTCCCACACCCACTCTAGGAAGGAAGGGAGGTGACTTTCCAGCACTGTATCCAGTTTTGGTCCCCCCATTAGAGGAAGGACATGGACAAATTGGAGACAGTCCAGTGGAGGTCAACAAAAATGTTTAGGGGGCACATGTCTTTTTGGAGAGGCTGAGGGAACTGGGCTTATTTAGTATAGAGAAGAGAAGACTGGGGGATTGTGACAGCTGAAAACTATGTCTGTGTAATAAAGGTGCTTGCTGAAGGCTCTATGAAGATTAGACTAAGTGTTTTTACTGTATTTGTTTAGATATTAAGCTGTATGCTGTTGCTAAGAGCCTAATTAAAGTTTAAGATGTAGTAAGGCCTTGTATAAAGTAAGGCCTAGTAAATTTAGTAAAACCTTGAAGTAGTAAGGCCCTGTGGTATAGTTAAAATGTACCTTATCAAAGGAATGCAAGGCTTGTACTGCTATTGGTCAGTCTAAGGACAGTTGAAGTAAAAAGAATCCGCGTGGTTGTATGTTATCAGTACCATTCAGAAGCTATAAATTAGCTGGAATATCTGGAAATCATTCAGAAGGAAGATACAGCTCTGTGAAAGGATTAGTTAGCTGTTGGCCTGGATCAGTGGGCCCATGGACCTCGAGGAGCCCACAAACTGAATTCCAGGGTCCTTCCCAGTACCTCTTGGACAGCGCTGATCGGGGACTCCTGACTTTGCTGAAATTTGTGGAAAAAGAAATGTGTTGTACATCAGGCATCAGGGGGAACTGCCAATAAGTTGCCAATGCAAATTGTTCTTGTCTGTCATTGTTTGTCTTGTTACTACACGTAGTTGTGTTTTTGTTAAGTCAATAAACCTTTCCTACCTTTCTACCCCCAACCATACTCTCGATCCTGAACCCTCCACAGGCGGCTGGAACAGGGGATAAATCATAGCCCTACCCTCCAGCATATCCTCCCCCAAGCTTGGTGTCATCTGCCGGCTTGCTGAGGGTGCAATCCATCTCATCTTCCAGGTCATTGATGAATATATTGAACGAAGCTGGACCCAGAACCAACCCCTGGGGCACTGCACTTGAGACTGGCTGCCAAATAGACATTGAGCCATTGATTATTACTTTCTGAGCCCAATAATCCAGCCAGTTTTCTAGACACCTTACAGCCAATTCATCCAACCCATACTTCTTTAGCTTGCTTTTCAGAATGTTGTGAGAAACCATATCAAAATCTGTGCTAAAGTCAAGGTATATCATGCTCTGTCCACATCCACAAAGCCAATCATCTCATCATGAAGGGAATCAGGTTGGCCAGTAATGACTTGCCTTTGGTGAATCCATGCTGACTGTTCCTAATCACTTTCTTTTCCTCCAAGTGCTTAGAAATGGATTCCTTGAGGCCCTGCTCCATGTTTTTCCAGAGACTGAGGTCTGAGGCTGACTAGTCTGTAGTTCCCTGGATCCTCCTTCTTTCCCTTTTTAAAGATGGGCACTATATCTTTTGTTCTTCAGTCATCCTCGACCTCCCCTGATTTCCATGAGTTTTCAGAAATAATGACCAGTGGCTCTGCAGTCACATCTGCCAAGTCCCTCAGCACTCTTGGGTGCATCGCATCTGGCTCCATGGGCTTGCACTCATCCAACTTTTCTAAATAGTCTCTAACTTGTTCATACATCACTGATAGTTTCTCACCTTCTCCCCAAATTGTCATGCCAGGTGCAGTAATCTGGGAGCTGACTTTGCCTGTAAAGACGGTGGTAAAAAAGACATTGATTACGTCAGAGTCTGCTTTTCTGAAATCCAGGGGCCTTACAAAGTCCAGGTCCTTTCTTTCCTTTTTTCAAGATCTGGAACTCAGTCATCTAATAGTTGCTGCTGTCAAGGTTGCCATCCACCTCTATATTCCCCATCAATTCTTCCCTGTTTGTGAGTAGCAGGTTAAGAAGAGCATGGCCCCTAGTTGGCCTCTTCAACCCCTATACTGGGAAGTTGCCCCCAACACTTTCCAAGAACTTCCTGGATTGCCTATGCACTGCTGTATTGCCCTCCCAGCAGATTCATAGATTTATAGGTTTTAAGGCTGGAAGGGACCTCAGATGATCATTGGGTCCAGCCCCCTGCAACAAGCAGGAAATACAGGTGAGATCAGGTGATTCCAGCAAGATGACTGTCCAATCTCCTCTTGAACATTTCCAGGGTAGGCGATTGCACCCCCTCTGGCGGGAGCTTATTCCACAGTCTGGACACCTTAACTGTGAAGAAGTCTTTCCTCATATGGCTGGCCATGCAAGCCTCTAATCATATGGGTGGCCCTTCACGTGGCCCTTCTCTGGACTCTCTCAAGTTGTACCACATCCTTGTTAAATTGTGGTGCCCAGAACTGAACACAGTCCTCCAGTTGGGGTCTCACCAGTGCCGAGTAGAGCGGGAGATGTTAGGATGATTGAAGTCCCCCATGAAGTCCCCCATGATCATGAAACTTCAACTACCTGTTTGAAGAAATCCTCAACCGCCTCATCCTCTTTGTCTGGTGGTCTGTAGCAGATCCCTACCACAATACCATGCTTGTTGCTCTCCTCTCTGACCATAATCCAGAGGCTTTCAACAGGCCTCTCTCCATTTTCATACAGGAGTTTTAAACAATCATATAACTCTTTTACATAATGAGCAACTCTTCCTCCTCTTTTCCCCTGTATGTCTTTCCTGAATAGTGTATAACAATCCTTGACAGTATTTCTGTCATGTGAGCTATCCCACCTAGTCGTTGTTGTTCTGATCAAGTCATAGTTCCATGACTGTGCAAGGACCTACAGTCCTTCCAGCTTGTTTCCCAGGCTCTATGCATTCATATGCAGACACCTGAGGTAACCAGCCAATTGCTCTACTTTCTCAGGAAAAATGAGAAGGCCTTCCCTGTTGACCCCTCATGGTTTCACTTCATTCAGGTCACCTGCTTCCCCACTTACCTCAGGGCTTTGGTCTCCATCTCCCAGCAAGATTAATTTAAAGCCCTCCTAGGCCTAGGGTAGCAAGCCTGTTTTGTGAAGATGTTCTTCCCTCTTTTCATCAGGCGGATCCCATCTCTTCGTAGTGATCCTTCTTTTTGGAACAACACCCCATGGCCAAAGAAACCAAAGCCCTCCAGCAACACCATCTGTGCAGCCATTTATTGATCTTCACAATGCATCCACCCCTACCATGGACCCATATTTATAGCACCAGATTTAATATAAGCCCTCAACTACCTAAAGGGTGGTTCCAAAGAGAATGAAGTTGGACTGTTCTCAATGGTAGCAGATGACAGAACAAGAAACAACAGTTTCAAGTTGCACCTAGGGAAGTTTAAGTTAGATATTACTTTCTCACTAGAAGGGTAGTAAAGCAGTCGAACAGGCTTTTGAAAGAGGTTATAGAATATCAATCCTTGGAGGTTTTTAAAACCCAGCTAGACAAAGCCTTGGCTAGGATGATCTATTTGGGGATGGTCCTGTTTTGAGAAGGATGTTGGACTAGATGACCCCCTCCAATTATTTCCATGAAAAGAAAATATCAGAACTGTAATCTGATTTTACCCTGCATAGATTCATAGATTGTAAGGGGCTAGAAGGGACCACACAAGATCATCAGGGCCAGCCTCCCTGCACTAAGTAGGAAAGACAACTGGGGTCATGTGACCCCAGTGAGGTGACTCTTGAACCAAAGAATTCAGTTTTTATTCCCTGCTAGCTGAGGGCCCAAAGAATTTCCCTGTGCCTGGGAAAATTGAAAGAAAAAATATTGCTCTCTTGGCAAGCCTTAAGTATGTTTTCTTATCTGGCCACTTACATAGATTACCCACTGGATTCTTAGAGAGCCCATGCTATGCTTCCTTCCTAAAGGCTGTATGAGTTTTCTGATGTAATTATGACCAGGAGAATATTTGAATCTTTTCAGACATATTCAAAACATACAGTCTTTTACTTAATTTCACCACTCCTCCACAAAGGAGTAATGTCCTTGCTTTGAATAACCTGTTCCCAGGTGATACTCATACAAGGCCTTCCCCTTTTAAAATGTTAATTTGTTATTGTATAGAAGGGCCTGGCTTATATGCCTTAGACCTGGCTTGTCTAACATACGGCCCGTGGGCCACCATGAGGGCCACCAAGCCTTTTTCTGAGGCCCGAGGTGCTGCAATGGAAAACAAAAGTAAACACTGTTTACTTTCATTCCAGCCCTTGTCCCTCCCCCACCCCCTCAGCAGGTGACCAGCGAACATGGACTATCAGGCAGTTGGCTGCCTGGTGACTGCTGACCGTCTCCCCAGGGGGAGCAGGGCCCCTCTCTCAGTTCCCCTGACTGTAGCCATGGAGGCCGGGGCAGGTGAGCTTGCACCAGGCAGCTCCCAAGACATGGGCCAAGGCACCCCTCTGCCCCCTCTGCACCCATCATGCAGATCCTTTAAGCCCCATGCCAGGGGCGGTCCGCACTGCATCAGTGGGGAAGGGGCAGAACGGTCCGGTGTGGGGATGAGCGTGCGAATGTGAAACATGGCTGCCCAGCTGTCAGCGGGGTTGTGTCCCTGGGCAGGATGCTGAGGAGCCTGCGCAGGGGTGACACACGCTTGCGTGCGCTCATGAGAAGGAAGCACAAGGTCACACTCACGCCTTCCTCCTCCTCCTCCTTCTCCTCCTCCTCCATGGGAGCCAGGGGTGAGGCAGGCTGCGTGTGCATGGCCATGTGTGAAGACCGGGCTCCTTGTCCCCATTGGAGCTGAGCAGCATCTTGAGGTGCTGCTTCTCCTCCTCCTCCTCCTCTCCTCGCTGCTGCTGCTGGAGGCCAACAGCTGGCTGCTCCTCCACAGCTTCCTCTACCTGGTGCTATATGCCCAAGTGTCCCAGGGCAAGCCTGCATTATGCTTCTTTCATTCATTGAGAAGTGAGTAGAAGTGAAAGTGTTTATTTTAGTTAAGTGTTTGGTATTATTTCATTGTTGCTTTTATATTGTTTTCATTTTGGATTTTAAACCACATTTTCAGACCCATTTCATTGTCACTTCCTGCAACTTCATTGGTGTCAAAGGTCACATGATATCACTTCCTGATGTGATGCCGCTTCCTGTGAGGTCTTTGAATATGGCTCGCCGGCCCACTGTGTGATAAAAAAGTTCATGATCCGGCCCCACATTCAAAAAGGTTGGACATCCCTGCCTTAGACTATGTCCACAAGTGTCTTTTTGCCGGGCTATTCACCATACCCATGGAAAATGCTAATTTTCAGTGATTACTTCTCTTGAATCATTTAAGAGAAGGAGAACTTAAGGAGTGCTATACTGCATCAAACCAGTGATCCATCTAGGCCAGTATTCTTTTTCCAACAGTGGTAGAAGTGGGTTCTAAAGAGGGAGAGTGTTGCACTAGATATCTCTAGAGTGATCTGTCCCCCATTCAAAATTCTCCCTGGCATCCACAGTTTATTCATTTACGGATACCTAAGGAAACATCTCCAAATGTTTTGTTCAATTGGCATTAATAGATCTATCATCTATAAATTAATCCAGCCACTTTTTGAACCTAGCCATGCTATGTATCTTCACCACCTCTTGTGCCCATGAATTCCACAATTTAATTGTGTTGTGTAAAAAATATACTTTCTCTTGTTAATTTTAAACCTGTCACCTAGTAAACTTAGCAGGTGCCCCCTACTTCTAGTATTCTGGGACTCAGTGAACAACAGTTCCCTATTCACTTGGTTCACACCATTCATGATATAGGCCTCTATTGCATACCTGCTCAGTCTTTTCTTTTCCGGGGACTTGGGTGGTTATATGCAAGTCCACGTGCAGATATTGAGGTAACAAAGTAACTTTTAACAATGATTATTTTACACAAAATGCCATCAAAATAATATAGTAAGAAAAGCTTTTGAAGCATGCTAAACATAACCACATTCAGATATTGACACATTCATCAATTATAAATGTCAGGGCATGGATATTCAACTCCTAGTTAGTTAAAGATGACATTCCTCTCATGAAGTCAATAGTACTGTACATAAAGATAAGACACAAATTAACTCAATTCAAATATACCGGGGAACAAAAACGATGATGTTTCAGTCATTATCAAAATGCCCATTGATATCAGTAGAAACATGGTTTAGTTCATATCCCAGTAAATACTGTATAGAACCAGCATTTGGAATGAACTGTCAATGTGAAAAATAAGGAGATTTCTTCAATTACTTTGAGCAAAATTGATTTTTCAAGATGAAATGAAAAAATGACTTCAGTACAGAAAGAAGCAAGCATGCAAATGAAAGACTGTTCACACTGTTCTCTCATAGCTCATTATACATGCTGCCCATTATAGCATAACTAGTAATTGAAATGACAAACTTCTTTTTTAATACCTGTATCAGCCAGAATATAATGATAGCAGAAAATTGTCACAGGAGACCCATCTAATTGTCCTTTTCCCTGGGATGCAAAGCTAATCATTTAAATGTTCTATAACTTTGGATTATTTAATGCCATTTTTTATATTGATCCTTGTGTGAAAAAGGAGTACATTATTTTCCCTTTGGCTCCCTACAAGAAGTATCCTCAGTGAGTGATTATAATGTGCAGTATGGAAAAGATATGGAGGAAAGAGCCAATTACATTTTTTTCTTGTTTTCAGGGTATGGGTAAATAATACAGATTTGGTACCTACTTTTATTAGGCTTTTATCAATTTGGGGTTAAAACTGATCTTGATTACTGTACATGTACTAGTGGGAAAGGAGGCAAAGGCAGCCTCCTCCTCCTGCACATTCAGGATTCTAGTGGTCTAATATACCTAGAGAAACAAGTTGGCTCTTGTACCAGTAGCCTCCTGCGTGACACACATTAGACCATAAACTGTGAAATAATAGCTTTTTTTTTTTTCCACAAATACATGAAGCAAGTTCATTCTGCTTTTCTTTTATCAGTTAACTCTATTCCTAATATGTGCTTTACTTACATACTTTTCTTAACCACTGATTTCTTCAACAGACTGTAAAATAAAGTGTTATCCACAAACAGCTCCAATACCTCTTTTACTGCACAGTGTAGCAAGGACCTTGGTGCTCCTGCAACTTTAAGGGAAGGGAGACTGCAAGAGAAGCAGGGTTTAGGTAAGGCAGAGGGCAATCAGAGGACCCACAAAAGAGGCTGGGCTTGCAGGATATAATCCCAGGGCCTGAGCCTGGCAGGCTGTCTGACCTGGGATCTATGGAAAGAGGAGCTCCTGAGCAGAGGGGTTGCAGCACAGCTCCTGAATAACATATGAGCTGGGCTAGGCAAGACTCATGGTTTAAGAATTGAGACTGTAGGGGCAGTGGAGGTCTCAACTGGCTTGGGAGTGGGGACAGAGCCCAAGGGATAGGGGCCAAGGCCAAGGAGCAAGGCCACAGCAAAAGACAGATGAGAGCAGGCTACAGGGACCTGTAGCCCATGAGGGATAAGAACCAGGGTCAGAGAGCCATAGCCAGTGAGGGATGAGAACCAGAGCCAGATGCATGTAGCCAGTGAGCAGTGAAAACCAGTTTCAGGGACCCATAGCCTATGAGGGACAAGAACAAGCAGAGCCAGGGGGCCCAGGAAGGGCAGGAGACAGAGGAGAAACCAGGAAAGAGTTGAAGGTACCATTGAAGAGACAGAGGCCTGAGACCAGGAGGTGCACAGAATGCATGCCAAAGCCCAAGAAAGGTTAAGATTGTTTTAGATACAGAAACCCAAGCCCAGGAGGGCTGGAACAATTATAGGCACTGGAGCCAGAGGTCCCAGCAGTGGCAGAGACCATTCCAGGTTCAGGGGCCTGCATTGACTGGAGGTTATTTATGCAATTAAGAGTACAATAGTAATTACTGTCCTTATTTTAGTCCCTGGATTTAGGAAGATGCACAGAAAACTAAGGGTCAGTTCCTAAATGTCATGTACACAGGGTGTAACTTCAGTTTGGGGCACTCACACGTTTGTGATTCAGTTCTGCTTACACAAGTCTGTGCAAGCCCACTGAACATACTCGGTAGGACTGCCCTTTGGCTAGGCAGCTATGTAGCAAAACAAGATTACCCTCATGAATGAGAAATTGACTGGATTGAAAATTGTGGTTTTATGCCCAATGATTGGTAACATCTGTAAAACTTGGGCATAGCTAAAGGAAGAGATGAGGAGGCCACATAATTAGCTCTTAAGGCAATGAGCAGTGACATCTGTGTTTGCAAGAACTTGCTTGGGGAGCCCATGGGAAACCTCCCTCTTTTCTAAAAGCATAATTACATCAAGGCATGGCAGATGAGTAGAAGGGGAGATGCCTAAAGAAAATAAAAGTGACAAGGGCTGAGGGGGGGCTCCAGGGGCATCGTGGCCATCCCTGGGTTAGGACCCTGTTACACATAGTATTTTGCATTATTATGAAACAATTGTGCTTTGGTTTTGTTTCCTTCTCCTCATACCTGTTACATAACTTACATTTCTGTATTTTTTTTCTTTTCACTTATATCTGGGGATATTGAACTGTTATTTTGCTACACAAAAGTAACCTTTTCTTGCTGAAGAACAAATAAATCCAGCAACTGTACCATCCAAATAGCATCTGCCCTTTCCCCCTTCATTTCATGAAAAATGGCTACTGATTAAGTGGGAGGAAAACCTGTAGGTGGAAATCTTATGACACTACCTTTCCTAAGAGTTTTCTGTTACTTGCTATACTCAAGACAAGATTTTTCATGGTATCTTGTTGTTATTTGCTTTCTATTTCAGCTGAAAAAAAAAGGAAGAAGAAATTTTAAAGTGAATTTAACTAGGTCACCCTTTTTCCTGTAACAAATACCTAATTTACAATTCTTAAAGCCTAATTTTTTTTGTTTTTTATTTAATATCTCCTCCCAAATGTTATTCATGGGTAAAAATTGTGAATAAAAAAGGAGTTTACTGCCATTTGTGGTTGTTTGCCATTGAAAAAAGTCTCACATCACTGAAAAAAAATGATTCAGTTAACTTGTTTGAAACTATGCAGTATGCTTGGTTATATTTCAGAAGTAGAAAAAGCTGACATTTTCATTTTGACTAAAGATGATACTTTCTTAATGATTCATTTTCAATTTGTCAACATTGATTGGTGACTGTAACAGAGAGTAAGTCCTCATGGACAAATAGGTCATCCAGGAAGTGTGGCCTCCCACAGGATAATCTGGATGAGATCAGCAGAAGCTTCCTAGGTGGCAGAATGGGAACAAGCCAGCCACAAGACACCTGCAAAGGCAGTAGGAAAATCTGTTACCTTTTACTGTAAATAGTTCTGTATATACATTCCTGTATGTAATAAAAAGTTGTTTCCATATTACAAGCCTCAAGATATTAGTGACCAATCCTAATATTAGTAGGATGCATTACTGCACTTAACTGAGAATATACTTGTAAGGCTTCCTAAACCATGAAGGTACAAGAGTATTCCCTGTTGCTTTAATAAGTGCTTCTTTTATTAAAAGACCACAGCCAAAACCCTTAACAAAGGGCACATCTACACGTGCAAATTCTGCTGGATGGGTTTACTCCCGTCATTTTCTTGGGAATAAACCCAGCCTGGGTAGGGGTCTACACGTGCACCCATTTGGGAGCAGACTTACTGTTCTTGGCAGCAATTTGCTCCTTCCCATACTGGCCCTGCCCTCGCTACCTGCAGCAGCCAGGGAAAGGTCTAGTCTCCTTCTGGGTGCTAGACCAGGGGCTGGCAGAGAGTACAGGGACAGGAGACAGCTAACTTCTGGTGGGGGCTAGGAGATTACTCCCAGCCTGCTGCTGGGGTGGGCTCCAGTGGCTAAACCTCGGTGGGGACAATATCCCCCTGCCCTGGCAGCAGGGAGCTCTCAGTCCCAACTCCCCAGTTGGGGGCAAGGGGCTTGGAAAAAACCGAGGGGGAGGGGCAGGCCCTTGCCCTGATCCACTAATGGGGCAGCTAGCAGTGAGCCCTTGGCTAGGAGGGGGCTAACTCCTAGCTAACCCACCGGCAGGTTAAGGCAGATGTCTGGGACCTGATCCTCCTCCACAGCTCTTTCCAAGCCTTGTGCCTCAATCAGGGCATAGGGCTGGGGAAAAGCCATGGGGTTGGGTCTGGCCTCAGACCAAGACATGTCCCAGCCATCCCTGGGCTGTGCAGAGAAGTCTGCACATACAGCCCAGAGCTAGCTGGGGACTGCCTGAAATGGGACAGTCCCCAGCAAGCTTCACACTCCATGCACAGACTTCCCTGCTCAGCCCAGGGCTCTTTGAGAAGTGTCCCAGTCTGGGGCAGGTACCAGCCAGCTCCAGGTGGGGTGAGGAGCTGTCCCCAAACAGGGAGCTCCCTGCCCCAACTCCATTATCATGATTGTGGAGCAGGGGCTGGGAGCTTCCTGCTGCTGAGGCAGGCGAACGTTATCCCTGTCTGGGCTGTAGTGGCAGAGCCTGACCCAGCAGCAGGCAGCTCCTGGGGGCAGGGAATAATCTCTTTCCCCCTGCTGCCCGGCTCATTGGAAGCAAATTTTCTCCCAGCCAGCTGTCTACACATGCCTTACTGTGCAGTAATTACTCAGCAGCTAATTAGCTACCTGCATTTGCTACCTAGGCAAGAAGCTCATGAGAGAAGGACAAGGATCAAACAAACAAACACAACTAAATATTTTTTTTATACTTGAATGAAATAAAGTATTGGATTTTGTATTGTAACAAAGGGCTCGTAAATTGTGACTTTATTTCCTTGGGTGACAATTCTCGAAATTAATGAACATGAGTCGGCAGTGTGACGAAGCCATCAGAAAAGCTAATGGCACTTTATCATGCATCAGCAGATGCATGATGAATAGATCCAAAGAGGTGATAATTCCCCTCTATCGGGCGCTAGTCAGACCGCAGTTGGAGTACTGTGTGCAATTCTGGGCACCGCACTTCAAGAGGGAGGCGGATAACCTGGAGAGGGTCCAGAGAAGAGCCACTCATATGGTTAAGGGCTTGCAGGCCAAGCCCTATGAGGAGAGACTAGAGAACCTGGACCTTTTCAGCCTCTGCAAGAGAAGGTTGAGAGGCGACCTTGTGGCTGCCTATAAGTTCATCACGGGAGCACAGAAGAGAATTGGTGAGGTTTTATTCACCAAGGCACCCCTGGGGGTTACAAGAAATAATGGCCACAAGCTAGCAGAGAGCAGATTTAGGTTGGACATTAGGAAGAACTTCTTCACAATTAGAGTGGCCAAGGTCTGGAACGGGCTCCTAAGGGAGGTGGTGCTCTCCCCTACCCTGGGGTTCTTCAAGAGGATGTTAGATATGCATCTGGCTGGGGTCATCTAGACCCAGCACTCTTTCCTGCCTATGCAGGGGGTTGGACTCGATGATCTATTGAGGTCCCTTCCGACCCTAACGTCTATGACTCTATGAATCTATGAATCTATGAAATGGTTGACCTACTGCCATTATATTTATCCTTGTACAGCTTTCTTCCTATTTAGTTAGCTCAAACCCTACTTACCTTGTTTACTTGAGTAGGCGTACCAGTGCCAATGGGACTACTTGCAAAAGTAGGTGTGTGAAATTTGACTGTTATGACCAGGAATCCTGGTTTTCTCTGATTCAAAAAAAATGTACACTATTTTCAGATTTAAAAAAGCAAACCAAAATCCACATTTTTCCATGATTAAAATGAAAGCCCACTATATATATCTACCTGTAATTTAGGTTATATTAATGTTGTTGGCAGACAACTATTTACAACTGTATCAACATATTATAAACAGGACACCAAATGTATTAAAAGGTAAAAGTAATACAATCAGCAGAAATCTGTTCATCATGATTGCATTTATCACAAGTAATGCTAGCAAATTATGGGTTGATCTATGGGCTCTAGCAGTCCATCTGTTAGTGTTCATGAATTATTTAAGGGAGTAAAAATATGCTGGAGAAGTTTAACACAAGGATATGCCATCCATTTTATTCTAATATAAACTCTGTTGGGACTTAGGACAGGGTTCTGGATTCTACTGCAGATTCTAATATCTATATTTTAGTGGTGTTTCATTTTAATCACAGAATATGGATTTGGGGTTACTTTTTTTATCTGAAAATTAGGGATCTTTTTATCAGCGAAAACCAGGATCCCTGGTTATGACCCATTCTGCTGTTGTTTCTATAGGTGCCTAAGGGTGAAATCCAAAATAGACACAAGCAGTAAAATCCAGAACCCTGTCCTAAATCCCAAGAAACAGAGTATCTATCTATCTATCTATCTATCTATCTATCTATCTATCTATCTATCTATCTATCTATCTATCTATCTATCTATCTATCTATCTATCTATCTATCTATCTATCTATCTATCTATCAGCTTAGCGTGTCTGTCTGTCTCCCTGTAACACTCTTGGGAAGTGAGGCTCCTGGTGGGGCATGGCTTCAACCAGTGGTGCATCAAGAATGCTCTTCAATAATGATGGGCGGGGTATGGCTCCAGCAGAGTGAGCTAGGCAGAAGCAGAAAGTGGGGCAGGAGCACTAGATGGCATGGGGCTGGACACAGAGTGGTGGAGGGTGGCGTGGAACTGAACGTGGAGTGTGGTGGGGTGCAGGACTGGACATGGAGTGGGGGGCATGGGACAGATGCAGAGCAGGGAGGGGTGGTGCACAGCTGGACATGGAGTGGCAGCGCACGGTAGTGGGTGGTGGCCATGGCCACCGTGTACAAGCTTTTCCCATTCCCTGCTCCTAGGAGGTGCTGATCTGTCCCCACCTGGCCCCACCCAATCATTATTGATGGACAATTCTCTAGTATTAGAATAAAATGAATGGCATGTCCTTGTATTAAACTTCTCCAGGATAATTTTACTTCCTTAATTAATTCAAGAACGCTAACAGATAGAATATTAGACCCCATATATCAGCCCATAGTCTGCTAGCATTACTTATGATAAATCCAATCATGATAAACATATTTCTGCTGATTGTATCAGCTTTACCTTTTAATACATTTGTTGTCCTTTTTATAACATATTGATAAAATTGGCAATATTTGTCTGCCAACAAATTCATGTAACCTAAATTAGAGAAAGCATAAACTTTTCTCTATCCAGGTCAGTTTTACACTCTTCAACTATATAAAGCAGATGCATTATAAGCCATTTATGGAAAATTCAGACTAAAAGAGAATCAATTTGTAACTGAATAAAAAGTTGAAACAACTGGTGCAGGCGTTTAGCATATTTTTTTTTTCTTTCCTACTGAGAATGCAATAAATTTGCTTTCCTTAGCAAGAATTACCATCTTTGTTTTAAATCTTTACTTCTGAAAAGAGAAACTATAATTTACATGACCATTCAGTGCCTTAGGATATCATAATTGTATTTGTGTCTCTACTTCAATTTGTATGAATATATTCATTGCTTAATAATATCGTATCATCACTTGGCTCATTTTACTATAACACAATTACTGCAGAAAACTAATATAGCCAGAAGTCTATTTATATCATTCACAAATGATCATAAATTATTCAAAGTCTTGTTTATTATGTGAATAATTTTCATCAGCTGGTGATGAGTTTTTAATGTACTTCTTAGATGCACCTTTTATTGCTTACAGTGATAGATATGGGGGGGGATAAGTTATTTTATATCGTGAAAAAAATATTAAGGTGATAGGCATTAACCCCCCCCCCCCCCCCAACTTAAATAGCAAAATGCATTGAACTAAATTCTATTGTGTTTTTCACTTTATGGGCAACCTGGTAACAAAGGTTGTAAGTCAAAGCATCCCATGGGATTTTTTTTTTTAATTAAAAATAGGTATAAAAGTTATATTTTTCAAAAGCATGTAAGTTACTTAGGAGCCTGAATCTGTCTTGATAAATCACTTTGACTAGATCTTAGCCCCTGTTGACTGTTAATGAGATTTTGCATTCTATCTGCCTAAGTTACTTTTGAAAATAGACTCAAGGTGAGATCCAGTAAGTTAGCTCAGATGCCTCCAACTCATGTCTTTCAGTGAATAAAGATTAGATGCTTGGCATCAAGATAATAATCCAAAGAACATGATTCCTTATGAAAAGTCAGTCGAACACAATATACAATCATTGCTGAGAATCAGGCACTTTGGAAGGTGACCCACAAAATCCCATACACTAAGTAGCCAATAAGAAATTCTGAGCACAGAAGTTTTATGACCTCTGGTCGCGCTCTAGAGTGTAGGGGTTATATATTCTCTTCCATTCCAGATGGTCTAAATAGCATTTTTTTTAAATATCTACAAGGTATTTGGGGCACCATTCCTCTTCTGAGGGTATATACTAAATTGAGCAGAGTGCATTCTTTTCAAATTACATCTGCTGGATGACAAAGTTGTGGCGGGTCCTTCATTTTATATAGCCTCATGGACAGAACACTCACCCAGAAGACCTTGGCTCTTGGCTCTCCTCTGTCTGAGAGGACTCAAACTCATATTTCATACCTAGCAGTAGAGTGGCATAATCACCAAATTATACACTAGTCTAGAGGAAGATGGGTGAAGGAAATATGGGAGGATACCCTTCATCCCTCTCAAGATGGACCATTATGCTGCCAATAAGCAATAAAGAGAGTAAGGGAGTCTGAGGATAAGCCTCCTACAGATAACAGCTGTCCAGATCATGGCCCACAGCTTACATGCAGCCTGTGAGGGGTTAACTTGCAGCCTATAGGTTCCCTCCCAGCTGCTGCTCCCCACACCACTACTTTTATGGGTGCCAGTGTCTCCAGGCTCTCTCACCCTCTCCAGCTTCCACCTCTTACACGAGTCCCTTGAGGGAGGCAGCATGACTCACAGGAGCCCAGGGACTCCATGCAACCCAGACAGCTGAAACACACATTAACAAATACCAGTTCAGAATTCAAACAAGCCAATAGTAAGGTATCTTAATTGAGATAAGTAATTTTTTGTGGTTTGTTTGTTTGTTTGTTTTTTCATTTTAATTTCCATTAAAAACATGCTCCTAACTTCTTATGCTCTGCCTATGTAAATAAGAGAATAAGTATTTAGGGGCCTTGAGGTTTGCTGCTATACACCATGAAAGACTATACATAATCCAGTATTATCAAATGCGTCAGGCTTAGGATCAGCTTTTAAATTCACATTTTTGTCTTGCAAATAAATGGCCTCATTTACAGAGCTGCTGCCCACAACAGCAGCTTCCTCTGAAGGATCAACTCTTTTCAGACTTAGCATATCTGAAAAAAATATTTTTAGTTTGCTTTCTTCACTGACATGCAGAGCAGATTCCAAAAGAAATTCTGGCACTTCCCATGAAATTAGGGAAAATATGACAAAGTGTGAGTGATATAAAATGTAGGTATGCCACTTGTTTGGGTCCATCCTTATCTTTTCCTTTTCATCCTTTTCCCTTTTTCAGTTCACCAGAGCAGGTAACTGAAATATTTCTGAAACATCAGAACACTTCTGACCACTTCTAATTTATATCTCTGTCCTTCAATACTACTTCCCATTTGTCTGCAAACCTCACAGAAAATTCAATCTTATGAAAGCAGACATCTCATAGGTGTGTACCACATAGCACACTAGTTCTGGATGATCCTTTGCTAGGTCTTTCCATAAAAGTATAATACTATATATATATTTAAATTACCATTGCAGTCCTATTACACAAGTTTGTAATATATAAATAAAAAGCATGTTTTCCAAATGGACTACAGGCTATGCAAAGAATAATAATATATATTTTCTCATGTAATTAGCATTTTTCATCAAAGGTCACTAGAGTGTTTTAAAAATTGAAAGTAAGGGTATATCTATGTGAGACAAGCACTACAAAGAAATATGTCCTGTCCACTGTACTGTGCTCTAGTGGACTACCCTGCCCCAGTGGTGTGGACACTAGGGCAAGTGGCTGGAAGCCTAGAAGTTGAGAATTTGACACCATAGCAGAAGCCATTATGATGTGTCCCAAAGAGCCTGCAAATTCTGCTAAATATCTTGTCAGAAGGACATGAGAAAGGAAAGGAATTCTTGCCCACTTGCACCCACATATGTACTCTAAGCTTAGAAATTGTGCTCTGTAAGTGGCTTACAGAAGCCTTTAGCATGCTCCCTAGATGTCAGAAAGCCTGTGTGTGATGCTGGAGCGCGCAACCACCCCTGCTAGCCCAACTAGTCTGGGTGTTACAGAGTGGTTGTAAATGGGCAAAGCTTATTTCTCAGCAGCACTCCAAGACTTGCCCAGAAAGGTATAGATTCTAGGGAATAAGAAGTTTCCAGACAGGCAAAGTAAAGCACAATTAAGTTACATATTTTTCAAAAGTTCACACAGAACATCAGTAGCACTGCCTAAAGGCTAAATACTTTCTCTCTTCATGCATCAGAATACCATTTATCCAGCTGCACAAGTGCTATTTTTGGCATTGACACAGCTTTGAATTCTATTCCAAGTGCAGCGTGGACACACAAATATAGCTGCATTCTGGTTGGACAAGTACGTAGAGCCAAACACTCACCCACATATGTGCATAAAAGCTAGGTAAGCCCCTGAAACTGTTGCTATATCTAGTGAGTGAGCAGTCTTCTCTCATTTTAGCTCAATAACCTAGAGGGCTGGGCACCCATCCTGGGAGTAGATTCTACACAAGTTAAACCCTTTCTAGGTGCGGTGGGACAGTAACCTGTGTATTTGCCCTAACCACTCACCTATTAGAGGTAAAACATAAGAAGAGTCCCCTTTATTCTGACACTCCCTGGTATGCATGTAGGTGTCTGGGGTAAAATAAAATTTCAAAACCTTTCACTTAATTGCCAAAAGTGAGGCTCTTGGTTAAGTATTGTCTATCTTAATTCTTTATGGACTAATCATTCTCATTATTTACTGAGATATCAATGTTCAGCAAAAGCCTAAGTCACAGTAAGCATACTTGGAGCTAAGAGAGTTGCAAGTGATCATATTTAGTGTTTCTAATCAGAACAAAGCATACAGAATTAAAAGAAAAACTACATGAAGTCAAAATACCGATTTAATGCAGTGCACTTGGATTGACCCACATCTTTCTCCAACTTTATTCAAGCTAACAATATAAATATGGTTACACAAATGAAAAAGATGACTGACATAGTGGTAAATCAGACCTTCACTATGCTGCTGTTTTAGATTTACAAAGCTTTCCAATAGCCAACTCTGCAAAGGACAAGAGGAGCGGAGACAATCAAGGACAGAATTTCATCAATCATAGAAATATATCTTTTTTTTAATTTAAGCATTCATTTCTATATCTGGTGCTTAGGATTCTTTTGTATGGAAAAGGTGTAAGGGCAAGAAAATAAACCATCCTGTTCCTTGTTTTCCCCTATGGAATTGTCTTTCATATTTCTTTTGCGCACTTCAGTATGACAGATTAATACATTCCTTCTTGCATTGGTTTGTCAAAGCTGTCACAATCCTGTTATCTTCTTTTTTTAATAGGAGCCAGAATTAAGGAGCAATGGGAATCAACATGAGATTAACCAAACATATATTAAATTAGTGGGGGTGTGAAGGTAACCTTTTTGGCAGGTGTGCCACAAATTAGCTCTGAATCCTCCCTGAATGCTACTCCAATCCCCTAATCTTGCCTGATCAGATGCTCTGCTTTCTGGTCCCTGTCTGTGCTCCCTGCACAATCTGATGATCTATTTTCTGCTCCCTGCCCAGTTTGCCACAGTGATCCCTGTCCCCTCCCAGGTCCACACAGAGAAATGTCCCATGCCACTTGTAGCACACATGCTGCAGGTTGGCCAATATTAAACAGGCATGACAAAACAAGATAAAACAAATCTTTTTATTAGGTTTTCTTTTCAGTCCTAAAATAAAGTAGAAAATAGTAAAGGAAAACGCTCAAGCTTTCTCTATATGTGGAAATGATTATAATCTGACATTTATCTTTCTGAAGAAGAGGGCACATCAATTCACAAGTGGGAAAACAATGAAGAAATGATTAGTCCCTTCACCTAAAAATACAGCAGACTTGATTCATAGTGAGAGAAATTCACCTGCACAAGGTCTGTATGTATCTTTCAAGTTATACATGTACATATACATGCATTACAATGTATTTATGTTAGAAAGGCAAGGTAGGCAAGGTAAAAAAATGTGCTTTGTACTTAGAGAAAAAAGGCCCTTTTTTTCCTATGGAAACCTTTGTTCAGTCCTCAAGGAAAGCTCTTTTCAAAACACTTAATCTTTGATATAAACTGGGAGTAATACAGTATCTTGAAATCGGTTGAAAGGAACCAATTTATGCCATCCCTCCATCAAGACTAACAGTTTCTCACCTGTACTAGAAACGGAGCTTTGCAGACCATGTCTTCTGCAGAGAAGCTTGTTGTGAAGCGGGGACTCATCCTTTTAACTGCTAATTACAAGCTGTACTTGGCACCTCAGTGATATATCCAATACAATTGGTCTAAATCTGATCTCATGGGAAAAGGACAGAAAGTACACATAATTTGGTATAAGTGATTAGAAATGGGTTCAAATCTGTAACACAAAATTCTAGTGTACATAAACCACTTCCAAAAGGGCTGAAACATGCTGAAGATAAACTTGGATGGATATAGTATCAGACTTCACTGATTTAGGTTAAATCAATTAATTGAACTTCTGTCCCAGATCCCCTCCAGATTCAATTTAACTCACACTCCCCCAGCATCCCAGGATGCTTTGCACCTCCCCTACAAATCTCCCCTCACAGGTTGGGCAGGATAGGTTTGGCCCAAGCTGTCTGCTCCAGCCAAGCAGAGAGGCATGCTCAGGCACCCCCTGGCTTATGGCATGGGCCATAGCAGGCATGTGGCTGCATTTCCAGAATCAAAAGTGAATATCTGTTCATTTGCTTATCAGTTTAATCTACACAGTTTAGACCAACCTGCAAAGATTGAATCTATTCAGCCTCAGGCTTTTTGACTGTCTGTACTTAGCCATGTGGATATAAATCAGCACTAATTCCACTTGTAAAGTCATTGTTCTTACATAAGTTTAAAGCTGGTGTGAGATGAGGGTCAGGCACTGGATTCTGTTTAGGATTTCTTATTTCTAGTGTTACATATGAGCAATGTTGCAGTAATCCCAACATCTAATAATCTAACATTGTTCTCTGGGTGTGAACCCTCATGTAATGGGTACTTTTAAAGCCCTCTGCAGCCAGGCACTTCTGTCAGGCATGGCTGTAGAGCACTTCAGCATACTCATTACATGACAAAACACCATTTTTGTCAGTGTCCACAGTGGCACAACTCAAGTGGAGGTCATGAATTTACACACTCTCCCCCTACCCATCCTCCAGTTTTGCACATAGTCTGGTGGTTAAGGCACAATTAAGATGGGACGTGAATTTGAACCCCTTCAGGATGAAGACTCAGGTAACTCATTTCTCAGTGAGTGTTCTTACTGCTGAATATATATAAAGTGGAAACTACTTTTGAACTCCATTTTAAAAAGAAATTAGATAGTTTGTTAGGGGGGCCTCATTCCACTAATGTATGTAAGATGTGTTCCAGATATGTCTACAGGATCACAGCCACCAAGGAAATTAGGCATTGCTGTTCCATCTAGTTTTTAAATCCAAAAGCAGTGTAGGTCTTCAGGCTGGGGTAGTTCTGTGCATAAATAGAACTGCAACACCAGGCACCTAATAAATTATCAAGTTGACCTGAGAAACAACAATTTTTGGTTCTGGTTTTAAGAAATTCCAGTGTTAGGCAGCCACTGAGGGCCAGATTCCTTTGCACTGATTGCAGGGATCCTGTTTTTTTCCGATAAAAAAAAAAAAAATCCCCAATTTTGAGTTAAAAAAGTAATCCCAAATCCACATACTTCCATGATTGAAATGAATATATGAATACATGTATGTATGTATATATTAGTGGCATTTCATTTTCCTCATGGAAAAATGTGGATTTAGGATTACTTTTTTATATCTGAAAATTGGGGATTTTTTTTAAATCAGAGAAAACCAGGATCCCTCTTGATTAGTAACATAAATAAACTTATACACCTAAGTATATTTTTATTCCACCCTTCTTGCATCCCTGAAAATCCAATAATGACATTATGTTTGCAATAACTGCCGCCTATCCATTAAGATCAAGACACAAAAAAGCATTAAGGAGGCAGAAAATGCATTCACTGTTTTCCTTGGCTGTTTTTCAGGAAGTTGAGAAGGATGGAATAGAATCACACTTACATGTCAACTTACGTGTGTTACAAGTGCAATAGAATCTGGCCTTGACTTTCTTTTTCTTTTTCTTTTTCTGTGGAGGGTAGAAGGCACGTGTCACAATTGTAGCTTTAGGTACCTGAAGTCTACCTAAATGCTGTTTTAGATGTCAGGTCCTTCTTTAAGACCTCTCCCCTACCATCTTGTGCGTTCATATGATATCCATGAATGTTGGGTTATTTACTGTATATTCAGCATCAGCCAGGCAGAAGCAAAATGAAGAACTGGACAATTACACTGGATTCACATTATTGAAAAGAGTGTGTTGGGCATAAATGCAGCATGTCTCTTCCTGCAGATTTCTAATTGCCTTTGCAAAACATTCCAAAGTACTAAATGTTATCTTTGGATACCTCCAGAATCATAGGGCACCTATACACGAGCAGCAAGGTTGCTCCAGCGTGCTGTAATTACAGCACATCAGAGCAGACTTGATTAATTGAGTTTGCTGGAGCATGGTAATTACAGTTCGACAAGCTTTAGTTAAAGTGCCCTGCTGCCATTTTTCAGCATGGGGACGCTGATACACTTGATGCTTATGGCAATTTGGGCATTTTTATATATAACTTTTTGTCTTGCAATGCACCAGAGATCCACTGCTTTGGAGCAGACTTAATTAATTGAGTCTGATCTGTATGTGAGCTGATATAAACTGTGCTGTGCCGCATGCAATTGTATTGAAGTGCACATTAGCACACAGAAAATGGTGGCAGTGCACTTTTGAACTAAAACACCTTCTATGGTTTTTAGTTCAAAAATATACTGTCACCAATTTCTCAGAGCTGATGTGAATTTTGCATCTTATACAACTGGAAGCAACACAGTGCTGGGCACTTTTCAAAGCAGCACTTGCATGTGTAAAAATGCCCCTTAATTAGAGTGGCTCTCAGAGCATGTGTATAAATGTCCATATTTTCTCCTTTGTGGTTCAAAAATCTGTGTAACCAGATAATTGAGGTTGCCTGGTTAATCACAGTGAAGTTAAGAAATTAAAGCTTTCATCTTCATTTAGCCTCATTTGTTTTTATGTTGTGCAGTACTAGCATCCCCAGCATCACCTGGAAAGTCTGCCTGTAGCTGTTCTAAGCTTAGACTTGTGGCCTGAACATCATAGGGATAGGAGTTTTCTGCTGTCATGTGTTCTGAACTGGAGGAAGAAATATTGTGTTGGTGACATCTACAATGGCAGTCCAAATGGGATCGTCTGGTTGAAATTCATTTAAGTGTAGATATTTATGAAATGTAATTGTCATAAAGAGCAATGGAATTGTACTTAGTATGTCTTGCGTGAGGATATCCAAAACCTCTGCCCCAGACAGTGGAATTCTGATATATGTGTGATGAGAGGGGGCTTCCTTGTGCTTTGTAGGGGAGATTTTTTGGTGTTTCTATATTTTAAGAGGAAGTCCTAAATATTGGAACTTGGTCCTTGTTGCTATAAATGACATCTTAAAGAAAAAAATCCAACTTTCTCCCCCCTCCTTTTTTCTGTTAAAGAAACTTCAGGAAAAACTGCAAATCAAACACAACCTCTGTAACCCTAAATACCACCCCTCCACACATACATCCCTAAGTAAAAATCAATAATAACCACAACATAGCTTATTATCCTGCACCTGTAGTGCACAAATTAAAGATTTTCCTAGAACATTTGGTAAAGAATATATTTAAGAATATCTCAGTAATGTAAAATCCTTCTCTCAGGGCATGTCTACATGTGCATTACATTTAGTACCTCCAATGTGAAGTACTAAATTAATGCATATTAGGCTGTGCTAATGCACAGTAATTCATTTGCATGCTTTTTTAGTGTTGTTTAATGCACAGTAGACTATTTTACCATGTATTAGCATAATGGCACTTTTTAACGTGATGCAGTAAAATAATCTACAGTGCATTAAAGAGCACCTGCAGATATATCCTCAGTATCCTCAGTTCTATGTTCAGCATTAACTATTGTGTACTTAAGCTTTTTTAAATTTTACACAGCACTTAAAACCCAATATAATTATTCATTTAAACTGATCTACTACCAAATGGGGATAAAAGTTCTTAAGATCTCTTCAGAGCAGAGGAATATTATGTTTCCCTTGTGTTTGTTATGTGAAAGTACAAAAACAGCTTGTAGAATGTAAAAGATACTAACTGTGAACTATACTTCTGGGGTTAAGGAGAAAATCATTGTGACACATATGTGGAATAGCTTTCTTGCTAATGAAAACTGAGATACTATATTTTATAATATAACTAAAGTAGCATGTCAGGGTTGCTGCTTAGCCACATAGTTTTGCAGTTATTTGGATTAAGTAAACTGTCATTTTTTAAAACTGATATAATCAGTCTTTCTGGACACATTTTAGAAAAAAAATGTTCATATTAAAAATGTGACCATGGTATCCTGCAATTATGATTCCTATTTCACTGAATGCTAAGTTTGTCTCTTTGGATAAATGTGATATCTTTTATTAGACCAACTGAATTGTTGGGGAAAAAAAAATGTTCTTTGCAAGCTTTTGGGCACAAATACCTTTCTTTAGGCATAGGGAGAGTCAGCTGTTGTTTTATGTTCTCCTGGATGGAATCAAAGCCAATATGCAAAATGCAGGTCTGGGGATATCAGATGGCAGGCAGGCTGTAATGTGCCATAAATCTAATGTCTATATTTAATCCATGATTTTTTTATCCAGTAGATTTATGAAGTGAAGTTCATAGGCTCATCTATGAAAGGTGTTTTGTAAATTCCCTTTGAGGTTTAGAACTGAGAGACTGGAGAGATAGTGGTTGTCTTGTGAGAGCTGTGCACCCACAGATAATTGGGTATTTTTGTCTCTGATAGCTTTTCACTGTAAGTACATTCTGGTATGCAGTTGTTTTTGGTTTCTACTACATATTTTCCATCAGGGCATTTGGTGCACAGAATGAGATATATTACATTTCTGGATGTTCAGGTGTAAGATCCATGAATGGTAATGCATCTGTTATGAGGTATAGTTATTGTAGGAATGGTATTTAAGCTTTCATAGAAAATCTGTTGTGTCTTGGACAGAATTTGCTTTTTGGGTGACAAGAGGATTTAGGATGGATTTGTGAAACTTGACATTTTCTCAGTTAGGATTCCATGGTTTGATATTCTAGATCTGACTGAGTTCCCTTGTTTCTGGATTTTAGGGAGCATGTAAAAAGTCCTTCAGTGCAGTAGTGGGGAGATCAAGTTCTATAGTTTTTCTCGTAGATGGAAATTACTTGATGGTATTTTTTAATTTTAAGGTGAAAAGTGAAAAAGTGAAAACATAGACCATCTTCTCAGCAATACCCTCCTAGCCACCATGGATGTTACCAGGTTATATACTAACATCCCACACCAGAATGGTATCTAAGCCTGCCTTATGTATCTACAAGAGCAAGACTATAACACAGAGTACAGACCTAAAGGTATTACTAAACTTACCTTTTATTAGATGAGCTAATAAATGTATATCGCATTTACCCAAAGAACCTTGTCTGCTTATGTCCCTAGACAAAAATGACTACAACCAACACCCCCAAACCTTGTCTTTTTCTCTTTGCATGCACTCATAGTTGATACTCCCTCTTAACTGTTTTTTCCAACATATAATAGTTGTTATGGGTAGCCTGGTCATTAATATTTTTAAATTATATACAGTTTACCTTAATTATTTTGTTATCTTCATTTTAAATTGTTTTGATGATGTAGTAACAAGTCTGTCCCAATTTTGTCTCAGCATATAGCTAAACATCTATTCACTTTTGCATCACTTAATTAAGTCCACTTTCTCTAAAATGATTTTATGTAAAAGGCATCTTTAATCTTGGATGTTTTAATTACATGGATTCATTTTTGTGCTTAGTAAGTGATTCAAAGAGAGTTCTCATAATCACTTATTTTTCTACTTTATTTCCTGAAGCTCTTTTCCCCCTAATTATAACCCTTTATGTCAAGATTTATACTGACTATCAAACCATAAATATATTCATCTCCTTTAGGATTAAAGTGTTAGTCATTGTAGCTACTAATCTAGTTTTGTTTTTCTTGAAAATTGGAGTTATGTGCTATCAACATCCAGATCAGTGCCCTAAGGGCTTCTAACATATTTCTCATGAATAAATGAATTTGTTGCATTTTCTCCTTCCTCTAAAAATAGCACACTGTATCTTACTGTGCATCTATAGGTATTTGGGGGAAAATCACATATAGAAAAGAAAAATATCTTTGGAATCCACAGACAATTCTCTCCTTATTCCTGTATCCCATGAACCTTGATAAACCTTTAGTAGAGTCTGCTTTACTATTCTGACTTTCAATTTACTTTTTTTATTTCAAGATCTAGGAATGCTAAACATCTAATCTTGATGCAAAAGAAGCAGAGAGCCTTGACTTTCCTATTGTTCACAAAAGTTAGCGTGGCTTGCCTTAATGTTCCCCTTCAGTCATGCAAATAACAGGAACTGTCATTTGACAGAACAAACCAGATAGAGGCATGGATAATGAAGTGCTAGATCGAAAATATTTTCCTCTCTCTCTGGGATATCGGAGAAGCCATTTCCTATAATCTAAGCAAAATCTGATATAATGGGACATTAGGATAAGGAATAAATTAGTATGACTGGAGGGGTACTTTTTTTTTTTCATGTTGTGCTAATCAGAACAGAAGAGTATTGGATTCTTTTTTTTCTTTAGCAGACAATCCACATAAGAGCTTAAGAGTCTACTTCTATAAATACTCCCTTAGTAGAAGTAGAAACTTTTACCAAAGAAGTGGAAGCTTTTCTGCTTCCACTTAAATTTCTCTTAAGAATTAACCCCATAGCCAAATCCCACTGATGACCCAATGGGAATTGTTACACAGGTGGTACACCACCGTGAGGCTTGAAATCTATTGGGCTTTAGGTATTTAGCATGAGCTTGCCCAGGCAACAGAAAAGTACAATCCAAACTTTGTAGTCTACATAAAAAGGAAGCAGACAACTACAGTAGCCAGCTAACTAAGTTGTTCTTTTACACATGTATTTTTAGCACTCAAGTTCCCAGAATGAAACTCATCTGACTATCCGTGCAAAGAGAGATAGTTAGCCATGTTAGTTTGAAGTCAGATAGAAGGCAGGCTACTTTTGCACATTATAGACTCATTAAATCGGAGATTGTGCTTCATCATGCTCTGAAGGGACTGCAGGAAGCAGGGCTTCTAAAACAAAAACAGTGATTAGAATACAAAGGTAAGAAAGGGGAAGGAAAAGAAAAAGAGGAGGCACTGCGGAGAGAGGCAAGGTGGGTAAGAGAGAGAAAAACAAAGCAATTAACCCACTGAAGACATAGGTGTTATAAAAGCTAATCCATGTTGTCAGATAAGAATCCAGTTTTAGTTTACCATATGTAACACAATGTAGTCTGCAGGTGATTTCTTATTTTAGTGGTGTGCTTAGGGTAAGAACTAGTGGCATGGAGGTAGCTGTAGCAGGTATGTTTCTGAAACAGTGTAGAGGTGATTAAGGCCACTGGAAACTTTCACAGTGTTGTCCAGGAATTTTCTGGGTGGAGTATTTCAGTCAGTTTGGTGGAAGGGTGGAAGTTGTTAAAGTCCTGATGGGATTTCTCAAGGTTCTTTCCCATGTGTCATATTATGACGATGTCATCATTGTGTCTTAGGTAGAAGTGGATGATTCAATGTATCTTAGGTATCAAAATTCCCTTATTTGCTTCAGCACTGGTCGCTCTGCAACATCAACAATAGGCAACAAGTGGCAATCCATCTACTAAAGAAGCAATGTAGACAGTTAAGGGGTGGTAGAATCAGGATGGTGCAGAGACTTCACTAGGGTGGGTGCTAACTTGTTTACAAATCCTGTGGATATGAAGGTACAACAACCAATCTCTTGAGTCCTCCCCTGTAGTAGTGTCCAGGATCTCTGAAAAGATCAAGCAGTTTTTAAACTGAATGCTAAAGTGATCATGCCCACTACCTGAGTGTTGTGGAAGCTCAAGAGGTTTCAGGATTGAGACTTTTTGAAAGGAACTCAATCCCATTTCACTTGATGTGTCCGAATAGTGTGAAAGCAACTGTGTAGCTTTGTAATGAATTAAAATTGCCTTCTGCAAGAAACAAACTGGGGGAGGGAGACAGGCAACCTAGGCACAATAGCCTTGTTGTTAGGGTACTTGCAGGAGCTGCAGGTTCTAAGTCACCTTCACCCAGAAGGGCCGTAACTCTGTATCTCAGCACAGCGCTCTAACCACCACACCACAAGTTAAGCATTACCTTTCTCTAGCTCTCCAGTTGAAAACAACCCAACAGCACCTTACATAATGGATTAACAGCACAGGAAAATCTGCTCCAGCAGGAATGAGGGCCAAGGATAGAACCCAGTGTCCTCTTCCATGAATTCCACTGAGCCCCTTACCTTCTGCATTTTGTTCTTTTCCTGGCCCCTCATCTCTCTCTCCCATGGCTGCCTAGTAGGCACATAAATGAAATAATATCTAGCCCTTAGAGTTTTTTCTTTTGCTTTCCTCCTCTCCTGCAAGTGTTTCTATGGTAGTGTAAAAATATATATTTAGTTATATTTATAAAATAGTGTCCACTTAGTAGGAATGGTATAAATGCTATCTGTGATCTGGGGGTGGAAAAAAAAGGAAAATAAGAAATCCAATTCTTCTTTTTTGGAACAGACTTTTCTGATATAACAGTGGCAGTTTTATTAGCAAACACTTGTCTATAGATTTTTGGAAAATATTTTATGGTGCCTGAATACAATATTTTTGCCTTAAAAAGAATACTATTAGAACCTTTTTAGGGGAAAAATCACTATACACCTAAGGACTTCATAATACTAGGAGATTTGCAACATTCTCAAAAGGAATCTACAATGAAAAGAAATCATTAAAAACATGTCGTTTTCGCGACAGGGGGGAACCAGGGACAAAATCAGCCCTTTCTATGCAAGTCCCTTGACAAGATGAGAAAAGCTAATCATCCTGACATGCTGTCTGCTGCTCCTTGCATCTGTATACAATAGACACCATGGATAGACAGTACTAGAATTCTTTTTTTTTTTTTTTAAATGAAGGCTTTCTTACGGTTATCTTTCAACTATTCACTTGCTTTCAGTCAGTCAGTGCAGCAATTCACTGAAAGATGTGGAAGGATGCAATATTAGTCACCATAAACAATAATTAGAACTTCAGCGGTTTCTCTAATTCCCATTCACTAATGGGAATGTTTACATTTAATTCCTAGGTTTTGTTTTTTTTTTCCCTCTAAAAAGGTATAATGAAATGAAGTATGTATTATTATGTGAATATATATAATTATATACATTATTATATGATATATAGATTATAAAGTATATATCATATACCTGAATTCTTTAAAACTGAATCTTTGAAAGTAAAGTTTCAATTACTGTTATATTTGTATATATATATAACCTTAGCCATATTTATTACTAGTAGTGATAAGAGTTATTTGATCCACTTCAATTATACAAGTTCCTCTCTGAGTGCACAGTTTTAAATGAACTGATTTTACAAGATACATATCATGGTGATTTGTGTAGTAATGTTAAAAACAGCTGTGAATGTTTCCTAATTAACATGAACAGAATGCAGTGCCTAAATATATGTCTCAACTTTATGGATTAATGAGCCACATGCAAAAACACACACACGCATACAAAAACAACCCCCCCCCCCCCAAAAAAAAAAAAAACAACCCATAATTCTGGCACCTAAAGTGGTACTTGGGTAGAATCTAGACACCTAAATTTGAAACTTTGATTTCAAAACCTGCATTTAGCTGCCACTTGGACATGCCTAAACTCTAGACACTCTTTTTTTAAATTTTATTTTAAAGTTCCCCAGCAACTAAAGTTATGCTTCTGTGTATGCCTAGAAAGTTGCTATGATTGACAGGATTGTCTAGCTACACATACTGACAGGATTATAACATACATTTCAGCTCCAGTCACCACTTCCTTTTAAAACATTGCTCCTCGCCATGGGCATTTATACATGTGCTCTGGGAGTGGGAGAGGGCACTTTAATTAGAGCGCCTCCAAGAGCCGCTCTAATTAAAGTGCCCAGAATGTCACATGTATCAGCATCCCTGTGCTGAAAAATGGTGGCAGAGGTGCTTTAACTAAAGCTTATTGAACAAGCTTTAGTTAAAGTGCCCTGCCATCATTTTTCAGCACAGAGACACTGATATACATGACACTGGCGTCTGCTGGAGTGCAGTAGTTGCCATGCTCCGGCAGACTTGATTAACTGAGTCTGCTTCCATGGGCTGTAACATACAGCCCAATTACATCCCATTAGAGCAGCCTCACTGTACATGTATAGGAACTCCATCATGTCGTGCATCTGCTCCCTTTCTCCCTTATACAGTAACCCACTGTTGTGAGCACTCCCCCTAAAACTGGGAATTCTGATTCTATTCCCATTCACTGAACTGTCTGAGGAAATCTAGATCCTCTCACTTTTTAAAATAGTATGCTAGCCACCTGACTACAGGCTGTTAGTTTTGAGAAGGCACTCCCCGTTCCTCCTTTTGAAACCGTGAAGGAAAAAAAAATCAAATTCTCTCTTATGTGGATTCTCAGAATGATGTGAAAAAAGATGAATAAAGTACAGAAGCTATCTTAGAGAGCTGCATAGATGAAAGATAAAGCAGAATACTTTCCTGATTACCTAGTATAAAAATGGACCTGGGAGAAATTAGGTACTATTTTTGGTAGACAGCAGGGACTAGAAATGAGGTGGATTTGTGTTTAAGTTATTGAATGATGTTCCTTACAACAGTATATGGAAGGCCAGATAGCATATGCATATAGGCTGAATCTTATTGTGGAAACATGGGCAGAACACAGTATACAAGTCTAAGTAGCTGGCGTACAGATGAAGGCCTGATGAGATCAGTTGAAGCTCCTTATGGACTTTGAATTTTGCATTTAGGATAATTTCCTGTAAACTTCCCTTATATCAGTGCTAATCATGGAATATATATTCCTTTTCTGAATCTCCATTAGAAAATTTACTAAAAGATGGTTCCTTTTTTGCTAAATAAGTTTCCCTCCAGACATCAGCAGTTGTCATGATAATTAACTGATGTTTACATGCACATATTCACATACTCACAAAATCAGGCACTGCCAGAAGCTATTCCTTCCTCAGAAAACTATTAGAGAGGCAAAGAAGGAATATGAAAAAAAGGCAGAATACTGAAAATGAACTAAAATGGAGTAAAGTAGCATTACGAGATTTAAATATATATATATTTAAATATATACGAGATATATATATTTATATATATAAATATATTTATATATACGAGATTTAAATATATATATATATATATATATATATATATATGAACCTTGATTCATTTCCTTCCTGTACCAGTACTTTTCTTTGATTTTGCTTTTATATATATATATATATATATATATATATATATATATATATATATATACACACACGTGTGTGTGTGTGTGTCTGTGTATATATATGTGTGTGTGTGTGTGTGTGTGTGTGTGTGTGTGTGTATATATATATATATATATAAGCAAAATCAAAGAAAAGTACTGGTACAGGAAGGAAATTAATGTTTAATTTGGTATTGGCTTTCTACACAGACATCTACTATTAAGCTGTCTATGTAAACATCAGAACAAGTAAGAAGCATAATGTAATAATACAAGACTGTATTTCACCTGACATCATAGCACAATATACCACCTGAAAAGAGAAGGAACATAGTATCAACATCATATATTATAGGCATAAGTCATGCAGTGTATGTTTAAGGATGAAATACACTGGTATAAGTAAGGGCTCAGGACACTCCCTCCACAAACTTGCAACTCCAGCTAAGGCTTATGGTCAGGGATCCTGGTTTTCTCCGATTTAAAAAAATCCCCAATTTTGGTTAAAAAAAAAGTAACCCCAAATCCACGTTTTTCTGTGATTGAAATGAAACATCACTAATATATATAAGCAGTATTTCATTTAAATCACAGAAAAATGTGAATTTGGGATTACTTTTTTAAAATGAAAATTGGGGATTTTTTTTTTAAATCAGAGAAAATCAGGATTTCTGCGATCTTACATTCTGTCTATACCCTCACTTGAAAACCAGACCCCAAAAAGACCTAAGATGACTGACCCTGTACTCCACACATACTAACTCCAGGACAATAAGTTTGGCAATGTAGATTTCAGCTGTACTTCACAATAAGATGCAACATGGTTATGCTGACTGTTCACAGAGGGACTCCGGGAGATATTTTGTAGTGCACTCATTGTTTCTGCTTCATCTAGAACAGTGGTTCCCAGACTGTAGTACACGTACCAGGGTATGCAGACAACCTGTTGGTGGTACGCATTAATCAGGGCCACATGAATGGCCCCGATCCACCTCCCTTCCATTCCTCTCTGCTGGGGTGGTGGAAGGGCCTAGTTGGGCCAGCTGTAGAGCTGCATCTGTTGCCACTCCAGGGACCTGCATGCCTTCCCCAGCCTCCAGCTCTCTCTGGATACCAGTTAGGGAGAGGGCCTCAGCTGGGTAGGAGCATGGAGCCTGCACCCAGGACAGCAGTGGAAGCGCAGAGCTTGGGGGGCAGGGTGTAGGTGTGAGGGAGGGTGGGGGGTGTGGGGCCCTCCATGCACTTCTTCATGGCATGCAGCCACTGCAGTGGCAGCCCTGGGACACTCATGGGCCACACAGACCTGGGCACAGCTCTGGCCAGCACTGTATGGCAGGAGCAAGGAGCGCAGCCCTGCAATCACCTCTAGTACCAGGCTCTGTGAAGCTCAAGTGCAGCTCCACATGCTACCAGGGAAAGCCTGAAGCCGCTGCCTTCCCCACATCCTGCCTGTGGGTCCCAGGAAGCAGGGGGTAGGAAAGGCAGCCAGCTCCAGCCTGTACCACTTTCTCCCAGTAGCGTGGAGCTGCACATGGGCTGTGCAGAGCCCAGCACCAGAGGTGGCAAATGGAGCTGTGTTCTTCACCACCACTGTACAGCCCTAGCTGGAGTTGCACATGGAGGAGTGCCAGTGCCTTTGCAAGTCATGAGTGCTCCAGGGCTGCTGCCGCTGGCAGCAGGGGAACTGTGCTTGGGGGGGAGTTTCTGGGGGGGGGGGTCTCCACATCCCCCCAGCCACCCTCACACATCCATACCCTGCCCCCACAACCCTGCTCCCATATACACCCCAACATACCATACTGCCCCCCCCCACACTCCTCTCTCTTTGAAATGTGTTGGGCTTCCTAGCAATGGCTCCAAGTCCCGCTCCCTGTCAGCACCATCACAGGGGTGGGGAGGGAGGACTCTACCACCTGGGGCCCAGAGGTGCCTTACCCACCTGTTCCTACCCCACATCTTCATTTTCTGGCTCTAGCCCCAATAGCAAACAGCATTGGTTTAGGAGTGTGTGTCAGTGAGTGAAGGGCATCCTGGGAAATATGCAACAGCAGAGTTCACTGCTGCTGATAGGAGATGTCACCCCACTGAAAACAATTGGGGTGGGGGTTCTGATTGTTTTATCTGTGGCAAAACAATGAAATTTGTTTGCCTATGACCCACTAAAGGGTTAATCTGGCCCTGGCATTAACAGATTTATGATAATTATTTCATATGATAAAAAATTTGTTGGTGGTACTTAAGGTTGTGTCATTTTAAATTGATGGCACACAATCTGTCAGAGTTTGGGAACCCCAGATCTAGAACAGTGTGATCCTCACTAGTTTCAGTTTATTGTCTTGCATATCAGCACAACAAAGTTGCACGTGCTTCTCTGTTTCCTAAGAAGGCTCATTTAATGTAATTGGGAGCACTTTAGGAGCAAGTCAAATTCTATCTGATAAAACTTTCTTACCTGTTTTGGTGACCAAAGGATTAGGATTGATAGGTCATAACTTTTTAGCCTGCCTGCAGTGTCTTCTTGCATAGCAAAGCAACAATCATACTGATTTTTCATCTCATTACTAAGTCATTCCCAATTTGCATTAGTGTACAGTGTATTTTTTTATCCTTCTGAAAATTCATTGTTAGATGCATAAAATGAGCTGGAATGTAGTAGCATTGTTATGAGCTTTGTAGTCTGACCAAAGAAGTGGATTTGCACATTGTGAAGCAATACTTGATATA
The DNA here is from genome assembly GCF_030867095.1 of Alligator mississippiensis. NCBI lineage: Eukaryota > Metazoa > Chordata > Crocodylia > Alligatoridae > Alligator > Alligator mississippiensis. Next base: position 383,321,694 of record NC_081824.1, read on the forward strand.
TCTGGCCACAGCAGGCAACGACTTATTACAGTACACCCATACCAACAGAAGCTAGCCATTACAATTATTCTGATGCTTTTCTGTGTGCTGTTTGTCTTGGGGAAGTTTCACATTTCATTTTCTCTGCAATGGACTAGTTGTCAACAAATGATAGTCAATTTTAGGATTTCATGCAGTATTATTATTATTTATTAGATCTGGTAGTCCCAGTAGAGGCTACAGGCTGTATAAAAAATGTATAATAAAAAGGCATAGCCCTTTTTATACCATACCATACCATTTAGGAAACAATTAACACAAATTAAGAGACAGAAAGTTTCATAAAAGTATTTTTAAATACATTGATATGGATTTTGGCATGTAGAAGCATAACAAGCAAAGTGATTAGTACAAATGATATTTTAGTTCCATATTCTGGAGTATTTGAAGTGTTTATCTCAAGGAAATTTTCCAGGATAGATTAACTGAAATGTTAAGCATTATTTCTACCCATGTGTAACAGCTCACCTCACAGGGCTGGGTCTCAGTGCTGGCCGCCTGCCTGTTCAGGGCCAACCCCCATTTTACTCTTCTGCCATGCCTTGATGATAAACAACAATAATGCTGTTAAAAAGGTGGGAGTCTGCCCATTTTTTGCCCTCCTGATGCCAAGGGCATCACTCTGACCTCCCCTTACATGTGTCCCATGCCTTGCAGATGTTTCTAGGTCTAGCACCTGGCCTCTCTTCTAATGCACATGCAAGGCCTTCCATAACCAGCTTAGCACTTGGCCTCCAACCTGGGATACACACCAGGCCTTCACATATGTGGCCTAGCACTCAGACTCCAGTCAGGTGGCACATATTGGGCTTTTACCAAAGCCTAAGTAAGTCTGCTTTGTTACATCCAGTAGTTAAACATTTACTTATCTGGTAATTCTGTTTCCTTGTTTGGGTAATTCTTCATTCTCTATTAGGTAATTCTGGCCTCTCACCAGGGTAATTCTGCCCTCTCACCGGGGTCACTCATCTCACAACCCTTCACCCCTGGAGATGCTGGGAACATTCCCCACTAATGAATTAATTGGCGGGAAAGACGCAGCTCAGACCAAAATAGCCTAATGCATCCAGGGCACTCCCTGACTTAAAGAGTTATCAGAGCAGTTGTATGGCTCCCCTCGCTAATGAGGTAATTAGTGTGGTGAAAGCAACAATGTAACTCTGCTAAAAATAAAACCAGCACCAGGAAGGCTTACCATCTGGGTGGTCTGTGGTGTTTTCTCACCCCAAAGGGATGAACATTTTTTCCTTTCAATCAAAGTTGTGGCAGGTGAGCTCAGAGGGAGACCAAGATAAACCCAGCTACCCTCCTACAATGTTGTACATGTCTCAGCTCCATACAGCAAGGTGGGGATCATGAATGGTTGATAAACTAAGACCTTTTGTTTTGGATCTCATGTCATGATCTTCAAACACCCATTTCTTCAGGCATCCAAAGGCTGCACTTGCACATTCAAGGTGATGTTGGATTTCTTCATCAGTATCAGCCTTCTGCAGGAGATGGCTTCCAAGGTACAGAAAACATTCAACATTCTCCAGAGTCTCACCATGGATCTGGATTACTGGAGTTTGTTGGTGGAGGACTTTAGTCTTCTGAATGTTAAGCATCGGTCCCATTTTCTTGTATGCCTCGGTAAAGACATTAATGATTGCCTGAAGGTCTGCTTCTAAGTGAACACATAATACAGCATCATCAGTATACTGGAGCTCAAATACTTAGCTGGCAAATAGAAGAAGAGAGCTCATCCTGCAGGCATGCTTCCATATGTACTCCGGGGTTCAAAAAAGGAGTAGGCATGAGCTCTCTTTTGCTCCTCCCATCTGTTCCAGGTAAAATCTTTCTTGAGGCATTCTCATAACAAAATGCCAGATTCTGCATCTGTTTGGGATGAAAGAATTTGGAACCTCAACTATAATACTGCAGTTTTCATGATAAGGGACCACTGAAATAATGACATGCATTTCATTGTTAGACCAGAGTAAATTCCTGTCTCTCAAAGAAAGTGAGTCACTAATTCAGAAGAGAAGTGTGCCCAATGTTCTTTGCCCCAAAGTAGCCAGTCAGACCATGCCATGCTATTTGAATCTATTCTGGGAGGTTTCATCACATGATGTAATGACTTTAATGACTGATTTACAGTACTGAGTAGACTTTACATCAGGAAGGAAAATGCACATTACTACTTAATTTGAAAAACCCACTGGACTACTGTAGAAATTGGATTTAACTTTTAATATTTATTTTAATTAATGCCCTGTCATTTATGTCCTGATTAATTTTCAGCAGTCTCATGGAGATATAAATCTAATTCCTGGAGATACTAGGGCAATCTTGGAGGGCTAGCAACTCCATCCTGGCACCTTTACAAGGGAACCTGTTCCAGATTTGTAAAGCCAAAATTAAGCTCTATCCCTCACAGTTTTGAACAGATTTAGTATTCTCACAGAGCATTTTTTTAAAGTAGAGCATGCTTTCTAATTGTTGATTGCAGCAACAAGGAAGGAAAGCATAGGAATATGTGAACAATCATGCTGTCATATTCAACAACGTTAGGCATAGAACTAAAAAGAAAATAACAAATTACATTCAGTAAAGAAAAACAGGCATCAAAATCTTTTGTCAGTAAATGGCAGAATAATTCACAGTTTAAAGTCCTAGAATTGTAATCAATATCAATCCTGTTTTGCATTTGAGGTAGGCTAAATCTGCTGCAGGGAACCAGAGTCTGAACTCAGTTGAGCAGCTTGATCCATATTAGGTTCGGGTTTCACTGAAGACTAGGATATGGTGTGAAAATATGCAATCTTGCTATCTTTTTTATATTTCTGTGCTTGTCTTTGAATCCTGATGGAAAATAATGTTTACTCTTCTGAAAACTCAATCTAGTCCTGAACCTTGATCTTTTCAATTGGGCATTCCATCTTCACTTGCCATATTGCAGAGTAAATCAAGCAGGGTTTTGGCAGAGAAAAAAAAAAATCTTTTTTCTTTTCCCTTACATTTATCAACATTCTTCAGCTGATAAGGAAAAAAAAAATCAAATAAAATATACGTAGAGAAGCTGGATTTAGGCATGTGTTCACAATAATCTGTTCACAGTGTCAGCAGATAGTATGATGCTGTCAGATTGTTAGGATTATATTGAAGAGAGGATTCACTTGACACAGACTGATTTAGAGGTCCTTTACATTTTACAGCAGGAAGCAGGTCAAGAGAATTTTTACAATATCTGAGGGGATAATGCTACCAAGTACCTATAGGAGAAGGTTTCTTGCAGCTGACAATTGCTACTCATTTTAGCAAAAAGATAAAATGACATAATGACTGGGAGCTGAAGCTAAATATATAAAAATGTGCACCTCAGTGAAGGTAATCAATCACGGTGATATTAATGTTGCATCTCCTTAGTTCCCTGGAGACAATACCAGTTCTTCTTCTTGGTTCTTCATTGTCTTTGTTGTCCATCAAGGTGGAAACATTCATATGATATTTTTGACAATGGATAGAATGATCCTGCTGGATGCAGTTATTCACCGGAGAGTAGATAAGACAGTCCAGGTTTATAGCACCTTTTTTAGTCCCTTCCTCATCTAGGTTGAACAGAGGGGATCCTGAATAGGGCTGCTGGTAGCATGGTAGAAGGGTAGGGTAAGTTGGCAGCAAGGTAACAGCTTCCAAATTGCACCCCTGTCAACCCAGTGCAAGACAAGCATCAAGCTACTGCCATCTGAGGTTTCACTGAAGACTAGGATATGGTGTGAAAATATGCAATCTTGCTATCTTGCTACTGCAGATTCATAGCTGCAAACTGCCAATGTCCCATCGACAAAAGGATTGGGAACAACATCAGCATCTCTACATAGCCTTTTTTGACCTTGCTAAGGTCTCTGACTCCATCAGTCACCAAGCCTGGTGGAAAGTACTGGCCAGATTTGGTTGCCCTGAAAAATACATTGAGGTCCTGATGCTTCTTCATGACCAGATGACTGTCTATTCTTTGTAGCAGATCGGAGACAGATCCATTTGACTTCCAGACTGGGGTCAAGCAAGGATGCACCATCACCCCCATTCTGTTCTCCATTTTTTTTTACCATAATTCTGGCTTTTCATTTTTTTGACTGCTATGATTCTGATTCTTCCAGAATTGATATTAAATACTAAACAGATAGATGGGGCCTCAATTTGGGAAGTTATCACACAAAAACCAAAGTACTCAAAATAACCATACTTGATCTTCAGTATGCTAATAACTGTGGAACCCTTGTGCATACTGAGAAAAACCTCCAGACCACAATGGATTTCTTCACAGAAGCCTACCAAATGTTGGGCCTCTCTCTCAACATTAAAAAGAGTAAAATGCTCTATTGATCTACTCCAGGTCATGAATATGAGCTCTCCTCCAATTACAAGCAAGGGAAAGATCCTGGAAATAGTAAACTACTTCCCTTACCACAGTAGCCAGCTCTCTTAGAGAGCAAACGCTGATGAGGAGCACAGCAGCCAGTGCACAAATTCCTTTTTCACAAACTTGCTTCTGCATATTTTTACTGATTGTGATCACTGGGAAGACACCAAGATCCAGGTTTACAATACAAGTATCATCCTCACTCTCCTCTATGAATGTGAAATGTGGGTAACCTATAATTAACATCTCAAGAGCCTGGGGAAGTATCACCAATGACACCTCTGCAAAATAATCCCTATTAAAAGGGAAGATTGCTGCACAAACACCAGCATCCTTGCTGAAGCCAATATTACCATCTTTGAATTAAACATCCACATGCACCAACTTTGATAGATTGGACATTGTGTACAGATACCTGACTCAACTCCCAAAACAAGGTTAGTTGTGGCCCAGTTTAGTTGTGGCCTGAGATCTCACAGTGACCAGAGGAAATACTGCAAGGATTCATTGAAGACATAACTCAAGAAAATGAGCACTAACATCAAGAGCTGGGAGGAGCTGGCTGTTAACCAACTCAAATGGTACAGCAACTTCAACCAAGTGGTAGCCCACTTCAAAGTAAAGCATCTTGCCCTCAAAGCAGAGAAAAGAGAATGGAGGAAGGAAAAAGAGAAATTCTGGCCTGGGGCTTACTCTTTCTTGCAGAAAGATCTGTAACTTCTACAGATGAGTCTGTGGCTCAAGGATTGGATTCTTAAATTACTCCATGACCCATCAATTAGCCAGGGTAGAGATCTGTTGAGTAGAGATCCCTTGATTTCAAATCAAGGGATTGCCAATAATGAATCAACTGCTGGAACAGTTTAACAGGGGCTGTGGTAAATTCTCTATTTAGTGAAATCTTTACATCAAGATTAAATAGTTCTCTAGGATTATTAACGTGTTAGGGTATATATGATAGGCTATAAAGAAAAGTTTAAGCATCAGTCACACAAAATAGAAAAGTCTCCTGTGGTTCAGTGGTAGAATCTTTGTCTCCTAGGGCTTTGCAAAACAGCACCATTTTGTTTCAACTTCCATTTCACCATTTTGATGGGACAATGTTTGATTTCGAGTTTTGTTTCGTTTTATCAAAACTGTTTTGCTGTTTCAACATTTCCCCCATAGGCTATAATGGGGAAGCACAAAACTGCCTATAACTTTGTCATTTTTTGGAAGATTTGGATAAAAACAGCAGGGCTAGTAACCCCTTTTCAGGACATGAAGTCTGACAAGTTTTAATGAGCTAGGTGTAGGGGCTTCTAGGAAACTGCACCTTAAAGTTTTGAAAGCAAAACATGTCACATAAGTGTGAAGGCACAGCGGGGTGAAAACTGCAGATATGGTATCCCCTGCTGAGGTCATGAAGCCTTCTGAGTTTCAAGGAGATAGGTACAGGAGCTTCTGGAAAACTGCTCCTCAAGCTGCTAACAAGCAAAATTCTTGGTGTGACTTTGTGCGCGTGTTAAGGTGCACCCTCACTGGTGCTGGGGCCTCTACACAACACAGTAGTGTGACCCAGTGAGGCCTCAGCTTCTCCTACAGCCTCATCTCAGTCCACCACTTTAAATGACAACAGGTGATAACTTAGTAAGCAGCACAGTAGCACTAGCAGCGTCTCAGGCAGCCAAACAGTCACAGTCAATATCAGAGCAGTCCTTTCCCACTTTTCCCCCCTCTCTCTCCTTACTTTATGTTTCCCTGCAGGCAAACCCAGCTTCAGCTTTGAAACTCAAAACATTTCAAAACTTTCCAAACATTTCGACTGCCCTCAATTCATTTCAAGGCTGTTTCGAAGCCCTTCATTTCATTTTGATTTCACTGTTTTGAGCTCAAAACAAGTTGAAACAGAGTCAAAATGAAACAGCCAGTATAATTTCACACAGCCCTATTGTCTACCACACAGGAGACCTGGGTTCTATTCCCAGACACCTATACAACTACATCCATGGAGGCAACAAACATCTGGACTCAGTCTGGTCTTTGGATTCTGTTTTAGTGGCCTAAAGGGAGGATGAAAGTTCTGGGCAGCCTCTACTCCTCTAAAAAAACCCTAAAAAATTATTTCCCAGGCATATGTATTGAAGGTCTAGGTGGCCCTCATGCATACACCATGATCCAGGAGGATTGGTTGTTGCCACACACAAAATAGCCATTTAATGAAATGCTACTGTAAATTGTTACGATGTAAGTAAACTAGGTGGTATCTTCAGTTTTATTCTATATTCTATTTCATGTGATTGTATTTTTTTTACTTGAAATATAATGTTTACCATAAACAAAAGTGAAAATAAAGAATCTACGTAACGTAATAAAACTTTCTTCTCCTTAATTTAATAAGAGTTGTAAATGGGTCTATACTGCCATAAAGTATACTAACTCTACTTTACAAAAGCTTGTAATTGTTGTAGAAAGATGATGAATGAAACAAGAAAGTCGCATTAATAAAGAGTCACATTTTCATGCCTTTCTTCATCCTCAATGGAATATAATTCCATGAGTGGTCACATAGAAGTCAATGAGTAACTTTGAAGTGAATAGCTCCACCCATTAAATGAGGTAATATCTGAGTGGGTTTATTGACTTTGGAAATACTAACTCTTGTTAGTCAGTATTTCTAAAGTGGGAATACTTTGATTACAGTATTAAGATTAACAAATGTATCATAATATGGCCCTCATGTAATATATGCATGATATGATAGAAACTGGCTTTACAGTGATGTATTGTACTGATATTAATTTAAAAATGGTGTAGCAGTAACCTTAACATAATTCAGTAACATGTTTATTTTCTTTTTGTTTATGTATGTGTGTTTTTCTTGTTAGAATGTATGAGGGGTTTAAAGTTCGTTGCACAGAAGTTATCATTAGATAAATTAGGCATATATACATTGAAAACAGAAATAAGATTCATCCTGAAACTCAAAAATCAGATATCTTTGAATATTATTGTATAGAGATTTCACATTAGAATAATCTCGAATGGGAAAGCCTTACTGAATTTAACTGAAGAATACAGCCTAATACATTTCTGAACCATGGATATAGAAAACATTATCAATGCTATCAAAAGACTTAAAATGCCCTTATGGAACAAGTATGATTCTCTATTGTGTACTGTATAATTCTTTGGAGGCCCAAACATATTCCACTCAAGTCAGATTTGAAAGTCTTATTGGGAACTGTACTGGGGCTCCAAATGTCTTGTACACCAAGGAGACCAATCCTCTTTGCCTTTCAACTTAACACTAATATGAAGGGAGGATGATAGGATCCAAACAGTAGGCCAGAAAGTAGCCATGAAGGGGTTCTGACTGGCAACAGATGAAAGTAATTATGTAAAAAATCTTGATCTGTACAATACAAGCCATTGCCAATAATTAACAGATAAGTTAATAATATTGCAACTTAACTAAATCACAGACCTTGCATCTTGCCTTTGTCCTTGAGTATCTTGTACAATGAATAACTACTTTAAAATCTGAGGGGATTTAGAATCATACTGAAATTTTTCTTAAGTGACTCATCTCTAGTTTCAAGTGCTTCAAATCTTTGTTGTTTCATCTTATCTTATGTTATTTCTGTTGAAAGGTATCTTAAAGGCTTTGTAGGATCAAATAATTAAGTTTTTCACATATTTTTTCAAAGGAAATCTATGCAATGTTAAGTGATGAATCATTATGTTCATCAATAAAGCCACTATTGTTTTGAGGCAAAAATTAAAACATCTCAATGTGTGCCTTGACTTAGGTTTTGCATTGCCTAAATTTTGAGAGCCTAACACAAGAGCCTGATTCAAAATGTGTGTTATGTGCCTTCGATTCCTGTACAATCAATGGAGAATGTTCAGAGATACTTAACATTTGTTCAGGTTAAGACGCTTATTATGTACCCTACACAGAATGGGAGATGTAGGTATCTCCAAAGGACAGTTCTGAACATCTGGAGATACAAAGATGCAGCCAATAGAAAACACTAAATGTGAACTCCTATCCTTATACAAATTTAGAAACATGACTAAAGTTATCAATTAGGAGTAACTCTATTACACTCCCTGGGCACATTAAGAATGGGAGGGGACATCTGCACATCTCCAAAGTGCAATCCTACATTTAGTTGGATGAATCACAGGAGGTGAAACAGCATTCTGTGAATGGTGTCTCCATTCACAACATCTAACATCACTTATGCTCTAACTCCACCTTCTGTCTAATAAGCTGCTGATTGCAGTAATTGCCCAGGATATGCAAGACCTCGAACCCAGGCACAGCTCATGTTGAGGGATCCACAGTGATCTGACCATCAGGGGGAAGAGGGGGAGGGTAGGTTTTCTTCCCTCCTTCAACAGCATATTTCTGATTTTAATGACTAATTTTAAATTCATAAATAGTTCTGTGAGAAAGCAAAAGGGAGTTTACTTGGCAGCTTGATTGTTAGAGCACTTCCCTGGGAAAGAAAAGGATTGGCACCTAGCTCCTGCCTAATATTGGTCTTCTGTTATTAGAAATCTTGACCTTTTCTTTATTAATATCTTGTGGGAAAAGAGATAAAATCACTTTTATTCATTTTTAATTACTAATTCTCAACATAAGCATTTGAAAATATATTTGCAAAACACTTACAGGTTAATGAAAACAATTCCACCAGTTGCTTATATAGTATTTGCTAAATTATGATAAAGTAATATTTTGTATAGGAACATATATTTGCTATTTAGGAATAAAACAGAGTTTTGTTTTGATGTATTTATTTTTAAATGAGCTCCAACAAACTTATTTTTCCATAATTTAGGGCTTAAGATCCAAACCTCTATAGGCAATTTTCATCTCTGAAATAAATTATTTCGTGGTAGGCAGGAGGTGTTAAGAATATGCTGATTGGCAGTGACTAGATCAACAAAAACAAGTGCAGTTATTCAAAGAGTAATCCACAGATGTAGGACTGTCAGCTTTAAATAATAAAACATTACCCAGTAAAGTGAATCTGATATCTCAAAAACAATTTCCCAAAATCCATTACAATTTAATAGTCTATTACCAGTCCTGTATCATTAAGTCCATGTGGTAAGAGGTGATTGCATATTGGAAGATATAAGGCTGCCAGTTTCAGAAGGAGTCCACAGGGTAAGAAGGAGGAGTAATACTAGTCTCTTGCTTAAAGTGTAGTATTATTTTTATTGCAGACTGTATTTTTGTTTTTGTTTTTCAATTTTTTTCTGAGGATTTGGGTTTTTTTTGGTTTCTGCGGTAGAGTCTCTTTAAAATGCACTTATTACTAGTGGTTACTACAGTTACTTATCACCAGTGTCCCTAGCAGGAAAATAGTTACCAACAAGATAATGTCAAGAGGAAATGGAAATGATTAAGTACAAGTTTATAGATACTCAATTTATCTCAAAGATGTCTACTATTTTCTGCCAATATTGACATGACTTAATGGAACAGTATTATAGTGTAAACCTCCCCCTCCCCTCCCCCCCCAAGACAGCTCATCATATATTCTATAACTTTCCTAGTTCAAATTAAACTATTTTAATATGTATGATTTAAATTCCAATTTTATGACGCACGTAATTTTTTCATTAAAAACAGGCAAACAAACAAAACAAAAATTATGGTATATACTCAAACATAAGATAAGGCTTTTCCTGCAATCAGCATAAGGAAGAAAGCTCCTTATCATCCTACATTTATGTACAAAGAAACCTCATTAAAAACATTGTCCATCCTTAAATTGCTACCAAAAATAGCATGTGCTCAGTAATGGAAACCAACTAAGAAGCTAATTATATTCAGCCAACACTGAGCAGGACTATAAAACACATGGCACATAATTGGCAAATATACTGATTTCTTTGTTCGTTTTTTTGTTTGTTTGGGGGTTTTTTTGCAAACAAATATATATATCTATATATATCTATATATGTATATATTTTTCCTATATATAAATATATAGATATGTCTATATTTCTATATAGATATATCTCTATATATCTCTATAATGGGTGTGTGAAACGGGCCATATTTAATTTGGATTTGGCCCAAATCAGGGACAGTGATTCAATTTGTTGAGTCAGATCACTGTCTCCATTCTATTCAGCCAAATCCAAATCTGAAGATTCAATTCTAGTTTGGAGAATCAGCGATTCAGCCATAGACACAGCTTAAAATGTTTTTTTCTACATACCTTGAGGTACCAGGCATAGCTCAGGAACATTGAGATGGTGGGGCAGATGGAGTGTCCCACAGGAGCACTGGGGGGCCCCTCAGAAGTACTTCTGGTTCACTTCTGGGTCCACCACTGAGTGCACAGGGGACTCCCCCCTGCACCCTGCCAGCTCAGTGATTGGCTGTGAGGGGACCCCAGGTGTCCCCCTAGACCCAGGAGGCACCAGTCACCAAGCCAGGGGTTGGGGATAGTCCACCACATGCTCCCCAGTGGACCCAGAAGTGGACTGGAAGTGCTTCCAGTCCACTTCTGGGTCTGCTGCTAAGCACATGGGGGGGGTGGGGGGGCATGATCCACCCTACCATCAAGTGTTCACTGTTGGGGCAGTCTGCAATAGGAGCCTGGGCAGGGGCAATGTCCTCCTGCAGGGAGCTCCCAGCCCCAGTGCTATGATAGTGGAGCTGGGGCTGATAACAATCTCCCAGTCACCACTCCATGATCATGATTGCAGAGCAGGGGCTGGGAACAATCTGCCAGACCCTGCTCCATGATCACGATTGAAGAGTGAGGGCTGGGAGCTCCCTGCATGGGAAGATTTCCCTCCTGCCCCTGGAGCTGGCTGGGTCCTGGCCCTGACAGGGACAGTTCCTGGACAGCCTGGGGCTGCATGGGCACATCTGCACATGCTACCCGGAGGTGGATGGGGACTGTCCCACTTTGGGCAGCTCCCAGCCAGTTCTGGGCTGCACAGATGAGGTGAAGCAGTCTGAGATAGCAGGCTGACCCCCTGGGCCTTCTGCCAGCCAGGGCTGTGTTGCCCTGACTCAACTTTCTGTGCTCCCAGGTGCATATGTAAACACTATGCCTGGGAGCAATAAACTTCAGCATGAATTGCACCCAAGTTTATTGCATTGCATTAATAGCATGTGTAGATGCACCCAACTTATTCTAACTTGCCCTTCTCTTCCGTGTGCTCAGGGAGAGCAGAGTGTGACAGCAAAAGTTAAGGGAAAGGGCTGCAGTGGGAAGAAGTTAGTAGGGCATAGAGCAAGGGAGCTACCTGACCCTCCCAGATTTGTGTTCCCTGCTGTAGCAGTGGGAGGAGGACAAACCTCCAATAATAGGATTCTATACCTGGAAAAATATAACAATCTTATACATTTTCCATATATAAATTTTCCAATTTCCACTAATTGTGCAGTAAGTTACCTGGTGTAAATAAGTGTGGCAGGATCTGAACATTATTTTTAAACTCATGAATTCATGAATCCTTATGTTCAAATATAATTCATTTATTTAGAGGTCATGTCCTTAAAAATGTATGTCTCTATTCCTCTTTCTTTCTTTCATTGGGTTCCAGACCCAAAAATAGGAATCCTTGCTTTTACTAGAAGATTATATTAGTGCATTATTAGATGTAGCCACTTACAGTCCTAACCAGCAAAGAAATTTAGTGTGACATAAGTAAAATATTTTACTGTATTTGAGGGGAAATTACCTGAACAATCAACATCCTCTACAAATATTAAAATACGTTGTTTAATAGCATACCTCTGGAGCTTCTATATCTATTTTATAAGTATTTATAAAAATATTGATTATATACATGCAAAGACACTGAGAGCAAGACTAAGAACTATTCTGCCTCTAAGACATTTTAGTCATTGCCACAGATGACCTGAACAATATGTCTCTTGCCTCAGAAGTATGATCCTATTCTGCCAAAAACAAGACAGAATTCTTCCAGCCTCTCAGGGTGTCATGGAATTGGAAAGGGTACAGAAAGGCAAAAAGGATGATCCAGGGTATGGAGCAGGTGGCATGCCAGGAGATACAGAAAAGGCTAGGATTCTTCAGTTTGGAAAGGAGAATGCTGCAGTAGGATATAAAACAGGACTTTAAAACATGAAGGTTGTAGACAAAGCTAATAGTGGCTAGGGACCACCCACTGGAAACAGAAATAAACAAAAATGAAGTACATTTCTACACAATGAAAAATTAACCCAAGGAATCTATTGCCCTGGGAAGTTGTAGAAGCAGGTTGTATAAACAAATTTGAAATGGCAAATTTGTGGAGAACAAGTCCATTGGGAACTATTGCACAAAACAATCAGGGATGAATCCTCTGACATCTATGAACCAATGACTGTTAATTCCAAGGGAGATATAATGGGGATGGATTATGCCCCATTCATATACTTTCCTCCTAAATTATCTACTAGTAGGATGTTAGCCTAGATAAGCCGTTGGTCAGAAACATTATGGAACTTCTTATGTTCTTAATCCTGAGAAATGCAAGTGTGTAGGTTATGTTTTTTTTTTTACTGCAACTCTCAGTAAAGTAGGATTGTAATAGTGGAAATGTGGAAAAAAAAAAGTATTTTTAAGTTTGCAAGATGCATGAAAAAGCAGAAATCTTGAAATCACAGAACCATAAGATTTTTACCAAGGCTGCTAAAATTGCAGTGCTAAGTTGTCACAGAAAATTAAGGGGAAAAGTACTTCAAAAAAGCCCTACATTAAATAGACTTAAAATGCAAGATAATATGTTGCTGGAGAGTGCACAGCAGAGTTCAGACTCTGAGAATGTCATTAAGTTCCATTTTATGAACATCTCATTTACCTTCCTGCTATCAGTGGAAATGTGCAAAGTATAATTAAATGACATTGTTTGCTTCCAAAGACAAAACGGATAAGCAAAAAAAAATTACTTCTTGAAAAAGTACTATTAGAGTACAGTTCATGCTTAATTATTTAAATGTCAGAGGCAGAGAAAGAATGCTGAGACAAATAAAAGTCAATCCATATTTTCTGTTGACTTGAAAAAGGTTAAGTGCTTATGGAGGAAAATGATACCTTTTTGATTTTAAGAACTAGACAGAGCTGAAATTATACCATTTAAAGAGGTTTAAGTAAAATTTGCTCCTGTTATAGATAGACTTCTAGAGAGAAGTCACCTTTCTTTTTAATCTTAACTGGAGGACATCCCTTTTTACCTCTTCATTTTGATTCCTTGCTGCTTAACCGTATCCAATATCAGGCAACTACAGAAAGTATATTTCTTTTTGTTTTGAAAATAGGAAAATGTAATATTAAAATTAATAATGTGTCATTTGGCTTTTAAAATCTTATGTTTGCTTAATATCCTTTGAATTTAAACATTAGTACCATAGGGTGTTTAAAAGCACATGTCAGAGGCACTTTAACTAAAGCTCATTAAATGATCTTTAGTTAAAGCACCCCCGCTGAAATTTTTCAGCACAGGGACACTGATACATATGATGCCGGAGTCGGCTGGAGCACAGTAATTACCACACTCCAGCAGACTCGATTAATTGAGTTAGCTCTGAGGCACTGTAATTACAGCACATCACAGCAGACTTGTTACACATGTATAGGTGCCCATAAACCCTTTCACAGGCTGATTTAAAGTATAATTCAAGAACTGCAGAGATAAAACATTGAACATAAGGAACAAACTTAATGCAACTTTTTTGTTACAACCTCATCTACATTCTTCTTCTGGAACAGTAGTTTTCAAACTGCGTTATATGAAACTCTGGGGTTCCACAATATGTTATCAAGGGTTCCCCAAAGAGATTGGAGGTAGTAGCAGAACAGGCCAGTGAGGTGGTACATTGCCATTGCCAGGCAGGGTCTCTTGCCTCCACATCAGCTCAAAAGGCCCATGGAGCCGGGGTTCGGGGGTCTGCAGCAGAAGTGATACAAAAGAGTTCTGTGATATTAGGAAGTTTGAAAACTTCTGTTAGTATTCAAGATTGGTACCATGCTAAGAGAAAAGGTATCTTGCTTCCCTGAATTATTTCATTCTTTATTTGTTCAGGACCTTATTAAATAAATTAAGTCATAGCTCTTCTAAAACTCTGGGCATAATTCTATTTGCTTTTCAGCACCTAAAATACAGTGTTTTACCTCTATAAGCGATATTTTTTACATGTAAATTATGAGTTTTATTACCCCTGCACTATGGATCCATAATTATACACATGCAAACTGGCCTAGCCAGTAGGCTGTGCATTAGCTGGGAAGGTATGAAGCCAGATATATACAACTATTATGCATGCATAAGTACATCCAAGTCACAAAGCCAGAAATCCATAACTACTGGGTGTTAGATGGAGGAGGATAGCCTTCAGATATTTTAACTGAGTAATTACGGCATTCACCTAAGCAAGTATGGTTGTGTGTGCTAGAAAGTCAGAGACACACAGATTCAAATATCCTATGGGAGTCGGGGCTATGGATATTTTGCTTTTGGGGTTAAGCATGGGAAGATTTTGTTTCCCAGACTTATGCTCAGGTACGTGCACAAACCTGTGCATTTACTGTACAGAGGAAAGTCAAATGTGTAGCTAGAAAACAGTCAAAACAGACAAACCTGCAGCTAGAAAACTACTATTTGGGTGCCCAAATAATATAATTCTGTCCTATGTGTCATTAGTGTATTAGTTCCCCCTCTAACTTTTTTCAAAGGTTTTTATAAGTATATTACCTCTCTATAGTGCTCACAGTCATGGAAAATCCATTCTAAGTCTTGCTCAAAAACTTCAGTGCAAATTTCAAACCCTTATGGTAGTGCAACTTAAATGTTAAGATTTCTCAACAAAGATTTTCCATCATGCTGTCATTTTGTTATACAAATCCCATTAATTTTCATTTTTATGTGTGCTCTTGAAATACTTGGAAATCTCACTGACAATCCACCTAAGAGTTCTCATTGAATGACACCGGAAAGCTGGAATATCTCTCCCTTCTAAGCAATCAGCCAAAAGCCTGATTGTGTTTACAAATAGATGATGAAGAGGTGTTATAACTGTCTTTGTGGCAATGTGTTGTTGACAATGGTGGAATCAAAAGTGCCTTGCTTGAGCAATTTTTGAATTCATCAGTATACCACTCTGCTCCATTAGCAAACACTTTCATGCAGTGACTAATTTGATAGTTAAGACATGAAAGAAACTGATTTTCAAAAGTGTGAGATAAGTACAAGCAAATTCTATCTTGTTACATAGTGTTGCAAAATGTTTACATTTTACTCAGAGGTAAAATGCTTCCCTTTCTAGTAAATTCAGGTCCTAACACTTCCTTAACATTTGAGCTGTTGCATGTACTATTGGATTTATAGGATGACCCTGCAATCTATAAACTGGTCAGTCTGACGTTGGTTCTAGGAAAAAAACTTTTGAAAAATTTGTTAAGGAGGCCATTAATCACAAACTTATAACTGACAGGGTATTAAGAATCAAACAGCATGGCTTTGTGGAGAGTAGATCATGCCTAACAAACCAGGTGTCCTTTTAGGACCAGGTAACTAACCAGCTGAACAAGGGACATGAGATAGATGTCATTTACCTAGACTTCAGTAAGACTTTTGACTCTGTCTCCAATGAAATTCTCTCAATTAAACTGGATGGTACAGGCATGGACCAGCCTACGGTGAGGTGGGTGGATAACTGGCTTAGAGCCTGGTCCCAGAGAGTTGTAATTGATGTGATGGCCTCATCTTGGAGGGATGTCTCCAGTGGTGTCCCACAGGAATCAGTGCTTGGACCCGTGCTTTTTAACATATTTATTAATGACTTGAATGAAAGGGTGGAATGCTCTATAATTAAGTTTGCTGACAAAACATGTGGGAAAATGTGGGAAAGCTAGAGGATAGAGTAAGGATCCAGGACAACCTAGACAGACTGGTTCTATGGGCTGATGAGAATTAGATGAGGTTCAACAGGGAAAAGTTCTGGGTCCTTCATCTGTGTAGGAAGAACCTTCACCATAACTATAGGATAGATGGTAGTCCACTGGCTGACACAACTGCTGAATGGGACCCGGGGCTCACAATCAACTGGAAGATGAATATGAGCCAACAGTATGATGAAGTCACCAGCAGGGTGAATAAACCTCTAGCGTCCATCAGCTGATGTGTTGCCAGCAGATCCAGAGAGGTACTTCTCCTACTCTACTCAGCATTGGTGAGGCCACAGCTGGAGTACTGTGCCCAGGTTTGGGCACCACACTTCAAGAAGGATGCGGATAAGCTTTAAAGGGTACAGTGAAGGGCCACCCACATTATTGGGGGCCTGGAAGATAGGTCCTATGAGGAGAGACTCTGAGAACCAGGTTTGTTCAGTTTGAGTAAGAGAAGGCTGAGAGGTGATTTGATAGCCACCTACAGGTATGTCAGTGGGGAGCACCAAGATCTGGGGAAGCAACTCTTCAGGAAAGCACCCCTTGGGAGGATGAGAACCAAAGGCCACAAACTAACAGAGGGAAGATTTAGACTGGGCACAAGGAAGAACTTCTCTGTAAGGGTAACTAGAACCTGGGACACACCCCTGGCAGAGGTGGTACGTCACCATCCTTGGAGGTGTTCAAAAGGAGAATGGATAAGCACCTTATTGAGCTAGTTGAGCTCATTAAACTCTTGCGTACGGCAGAGGACTGAACTTGATGATCTTCCACATCCCTTCCAGTCCATTGATTCTATGATACTTCACAGTGGTAGAATTAAAACAGAATTCACAAGCACTAGTTCTTAACCTCCTTGTTGTACTAAAACTCACAAAATGGAGTAAGAAAAGTAATCCTTGCAGGAAGCTTAGCATACAATAAATATTTCTTCCAATGCCATGATTGAAAATGAGAGAGGAGAGGAAATTGTGGTGGGGGGTGGTATCTTTTATTGGACCAACTGCAACATATCCTTTATCCTTGCTGCTTACATATTTCCTGAACCATTACAGACATAGTATCACTCCAACACTACCACAATATGATTGAAAATGCCATTTTTTTTAAATATAAAGAAGTCTAGTTAAATTAAAATATTTTAAACTAAAAATGGAGGGAAAACATATTAAGCTAAAAGTATAATTCCAAATGCCCTAACAGGTCTTTTGGGAAAACACATGCTAAGCAAAAAAACTGCACAGTATAATGCAATACAGAATGAGCGCTGAGGAACAGGCTACAAATTAGTAACAGCGCGTGTTCAAAGTTCTAGACTGAATTCTTAAAAATCATATCAGGTGATGTAACTTAAGGCCTGAGGTTTAGATTCACTCTTGATTTGCTTCAGTTTTATATGGGAGTAGTTCACAGCCCTGTTAGGGCCTTGTTACACACTCATTGTGGGCATCTCCTAAAGCTCTTAACACCATATTGTTTGAACATTAACATCTGAAACGAGTTTTAAGCACTCATTATGTGGCTCAAAGTTACATTGCTCCAGGGCAGATTATCTCTGATCTGTGTTACCCGCAGTATTGCCATTTTTGGCATTGTTCTTAAAGTCTACACTTTGGGAATATGAAAAACTTAAGCTCTTTCATATATATATATATCTGCCTCCCCCCGCAACCCTTACTTGTGGCTGCCTGTGCTATCTGTCCCAGGGGAACAGGCATGAAAGGTTTAACCTGCCTGCCCAACCACTGCCACTACTGCAGTAGCTGCTCTTTGGGCCAGGTGCAGTCTAGAGAAGAGCAGCAGCAGGACAGTGCTGCTTGCTTCCCTAGGATAGATAACATGGGCAGCCAGAAATAATTGTGGGGGTGGGGGAAGGGATGAAAAAGGGACCCTAAAGGGCAGGGGGGAACCTCAAGGGGCAGCTGGGAACCTAGGGAGCCCCAGGGGATAGGATTATTAGCTTTCAGTCCTCTAGGCCCCTGCTGGCCTGAACATGTGACTCTTCCAAATCCAAGCTAGCACTAACATTGATCAACATTTGGGTGGCTTACAGTGTCATATCTAACAAAGGCCCTTCCTTAAATAAGGTCTCATGTTTTAATAAATCAGAATGGGGATATGCGGGGTGCTGGCCATACTTCCTGGGGTATTTGGTAGCTGGTAGCAGTGAGGAAAGTTGCTTTTTGGGGAGCTGCTGCTTCTGCCCTGGGAAGGAAGCCCTAGCTTTTGGGGACACAATCTAACCTCCTACCTTGCTCATCTCTCCAAGACCCCACTCCTACACCTGTCTATGCCCTGCAACCTGGCTAACTGGCATGTGCTCTGCGGGATGTTTGCCTGGGATTTCACCCTAGGCTAGGAGGGAAATTGGCTTAGTGCCAGAACTGGGTCCTGGACAGTAGAGTTGGGGAGGTGGACATTTGGTCCACAGAGAACAGAGGGATGGGGGGATAGAACCCTGCATTCTGGGATGCTGGAGGATTGCAACTTGGGCTTCTTATCTGTGGGGAGTAGCCACAAATTAATGGAACACAAGCTGGGTAAAATGGGTCAGAGATAAACCTGTCCTGGAGTGGCATAACTTTAAACTTCCTAAAGGGTGCTTAAAAGTAGTTTTAGGTGTTAGTATGTGGACAGTCCAAGGGTTAAGAACTTCAGGAGCCACCTAAAATTAATGTGCAACAAAGGCTTTACTCACTTTCATGAAACAACACCCAATTCAAAACTGAAGCAGTTTAGTGGATAGCATGCTTTTACATTTCATGCAAGTGATTAGATTATTCACATGCACATGATATATTGATTATTCAGATTTTTTTGCTGCAGTGCAGCTGCAGTCTGCTTAAACAAGCACTTCAATGTTCTTTGAAGGCAGGCACTTAATTTAACTGACTTCCTGGTAGGCAGTGAGAAAGGTATTTTTCAATTCAGTCCTAGGCTTGGGAGGACACCTTGTTGATTAAAATATTTTAGAGTGTAGTCTAAAGTTTTCTAGAAATAAAACTATTCCAACTATTGAAACTTTTTAGAAAGTGATGAAGAAAGATTTTGTTCCCCTCAATTCTTCAGCAAGGACTCTTCTTTATGTATTATATAGGAATGGCATGTAGTAATAGAATAGAAGTTTAAAAGCAAATCAATATTATAGCAGGTGAAAGGGATAGGACCTCTTCTTGTGCATTGCTTCCTCCTGTACCTCAGACAGAAAAAAAAAATGATTATTGATAAACTAAAGTTATTTTGCATGCACCTGGCTTGTCCTTCTCTCAACTGTACAAGAAATTTCAGATGAGATAATGACATAAGGAGGAGTGGAGTAGTGTCAAATTGAAAAGTAAAGCTAGTGAAGATATTTTGTAGGAAAACAAATTAAATATTATATATTTTCCTTCCCACTAACTTTGTAAAAAATATTTTTTTCAGTTTTATTATACCATTTTAATGAAAAAAAAAGTATTTAAAAGTTTGGGATTTTTTTCCCTCGCTCATCTACTTTTGCCACTGAAAAAGTTTTTCACCAGATGTTGAAAGATCAGATGAACTCTGTGCCAAGGCATTTTTTTGTATATACATTTCAAATAAGAGACTTCTTCAAAATAATTCATTTATTTTCAGAATAGCAAAAGAGTCTTTCTCTCAATTCTCCTCCTATGCAAAAAGTGGAAAAAAAAATCTCTATATATTAAATCTTTTATTCTGGAGGTCATATCTGTCAGCCTACACTGGGGGCGGGAAATTATTTTGGGTGGAGGGTCGCTTAACAAGTTTTGGTGAGCTGTCAAGCGTTGAATGGGTAACCCTGCCCCTTGAGAGTTGCCCTGCCCCCTTGTCACCATCTTGGGACCAGAAGTCCCACCTCCTTCCCCTCCCAAAGTCCGTCCCCTTGCCCCCTAGAAATACTGTTTTTTGGAGGGGGGGGGGGGTTGCCATCTTGGAACCAGAAAAACAACAAATCATTCACTAAAAGTCAAATACCTACTTTAACATACTTTAATTTTATTACAAAAAAAATTTGTCATGGTTTGTCTGTGTACTGTATATAGAGGTGATTGCATAATAACTCAAAAATAAAGTCTTTTTTTGTATATTGTGGAGGGAGGGTATATGCGTGTGGTGTGTGCATGGTGTGTGGGGGGTGTGCTGTGTGCATGGTATATGTGTAGGCTTTGAGAGAGGGACAGCACACATCTTTGGTGTGAGTGGTATGTGTGGTATGCATGGTATATGTGCATAGTATGTGTGGTGTGTGTGTGGGGTATGTGGGCTGTGTGTGTGTGGTGTGTGTGGTAAGTGTGTTATGGATGTGTATGGTATGGGGATGTGGTGTGGTGTGTGTGTATGGTGGATGTGTATGGTGGAGTGTGGGGGTGTGTGGTGTGGTAGGATGTGAGGGTGTTTGCGCGATGTGCAGCTCTGGCTGGAGATGCACTCTGCCTGCTGTTGCTGCCACCACCTGCTGGGGCTGAGCATCATGGGTGGGGGTGGAGGATCTCCACACCCCCCCCCACTCTCCCTCACAACCACATGCTGCCCACCCCACCTCCACGCTGCCGCTGCCCCTTGTCCCCCTGGGCACAGGCTCTGCACTGTCATCAGCCCCAGCCCCATGCTCTGGGCTCCCTCCCAGCTGCAGCCCCACCCCTGGTGCTTCCTCACCTGCTGCCTGAAGCCAGCATGAGACTGGGGAAATGAACAGGTCCCGGGGGCTGTGGCTGCAGCAGGCCCACATGAAAGCTGCATGGTGGCTGGCTGGGCCCTTCCACCCACGAGCGTGGCAGCCAGGCAATAGGGTACGTTTTGGGGGCTGCATGTACACGTAGGCACCTTGCTGCCACCTCCATGGGTGAAAGGGCTAGGTGAGGTACAATTTGTTGGGGGGCCCTGTGGATCAGATGAAAATGCTTGGTGGACCAAATCCAGCCCACAGGCCATATTTTACCTGCCCCTGGCCTACACACAATTCATAGTGATATAATGATGAAGAGCTGTTCAGTAAATGCTTTGCTCAAGATTCAGCATTGCCTAGATACCAGTTCCAGTGCATCTAACAATGTTCTCTATATTGTTAAAGTGCAGTGAAGGTTTCCAGGGAACTGTGAAAATGTCAGCTAAAGGGGCTCTGGTCTGGTCCTCCAGGTTGGGGGTAATGTGGGGGGTTGGTAGCTCACCCATATAAAAAAATTCAATTACAGTCTACAAGAGAAGAAACCAAATGGAAACAATGGTCTGAAAGCTTTTGAAGTTGGAAGAGGCAGTGATGCATAAGCCATAAAGTGAAGATGCTGTAGATTATGACAAAAGGTTATAAAACAATACAAAAATCAAATGAATCTTCCATAGTGAAGCGCAGGTTCAACTAGTAGTTTAATAAAATTTCAAAATATTCATCCTTCTGTAGTTCAGATCTTATACATTTTCTCAAAAAACTTTGAGAAACTTATAAGCAGGGATCCTATTTTTCTCTGATAAAAGAAATCCCCAATTTTCAGAAAGTAACCGAAAATCCAAAAAAAAGGAACCCAAAATCCACATTTTCTCATGATTAAGATGAAACACCATGAAGATATAGGTATAGATATAGATATAGATTAGTGTTGTTTCATTTTAATCATGCGAAAATGTGGATTTGGGGTTACTTTTTTTATAAGCATCACTGAAAATTATTTGCAATGCATAGATGTAGGCAGCCTCAAGAATAGGTACCTTTCTATGCTTCAACTACAATTAATATTGTTTTAAAACACATGTCCTATGTATTACTGTGATTTCTAGTGTCATCATTCATCAGATAAGGATTTAAAACCTGTTTTAATAATTATCTTTGAAGCCATGTCATTCACATTTTTGGAGAATTTTAAAACATACAAGGTACCCATTAGAAGCATGTGTGTGGAGAGGATGTAAATTAATCACCTGAAAATTTATTACAAGAAATCTTGTCATGCTTCTTGGCCAGTGCTTATGTGAAAGCAGCAAATTAAAGCACAGGGCATATTACATGGAATTTATATGCATAAAGCTGTTCCGTGGAGCATATTTTTGTATTTTCTTTTTCCCCTGCCTAAAGTTAATGCAGACCCTTCATACTGCAAAAGGAAAACAGATGATCACACACCTGCCTTCCAGCTGCCAACACTTAGGACATGAAGCATGTTGTTCATCTGATGTAGTTCCCAGACCACTCCTTGTCAGGATAATTAGCCAAGAAGGCGCACTCACAGATTTATCTTCATAAAGATGAGTGAACCATAGCAAAGTGAGTCAACTTCAATTTAATTTGAAGCTTAGATACGTGGCACTGCTTACCAATTTTAAATGTAGTTTAAATCTGTTAATCTTCTAAGCTTCTTTGAAATGCGTTTTATTTAGATCTTCAGCTATCACAGATGCTACTGCTGTTAAAAAGTAAGATGCCGGTAAAACCCCTAAGTATATATATTTCCAGTTTTAATGGAGTTGGATTTGAATTTTTTTTCTCATGTTAAATTACAAAATATATACACTATTTTTTTTTAAATGTGAGACTGCTTCAGTCCTGTATGTCATTACCTCAGCTGAAATTGCTTGTACAACTGACAGAAGGACAAGCAAGGTGCATGCAAAATAACCTTAGTTTATCAATAACTATTTTTTACTGTCTGAGGTGCAAGAGGAAGCAGTGCACAAGAAGGGTTCCTACCCCTTTCACCGTTGTATGATAGCTGAACAGTAATCCAGTCTAGACTTTCTGCTGCCTGACTTGCTAGGATAAAAGAAATCCCCAAGCTGGATGTGTGGAGGCAGGGCCATGGAATGACACTAAAACTGACTTGGCATAAGGGGGAAAATGAAGATGATACAATGGTAGGCATTCTTCCCCATGGTAGTATTTTATAGCAACTGGGCTTATAAGAGAGTTTTTGGTTCTTTTCCCCCAACCAGAAAAATCAGAAAAACAGGTTTGGGTCAAACTGAAACAGAAACTTTTAAATGGAATTTTAAAAGGAAGAATAAAATCATTTGGAATCACACCAAAACATTTCACTCACCCTCATACATGCCTTGTTCTTATTATTCAGTTTAATTAAACCTTCTGTTTACCTTATTCTCCCTTTTAAATACAGTCCAGTGTTTATGAGTGCTGTTTTGTACCAAAAAATAGTAAATTGAAATGTCTCAGACTTTCATTTAACATTATCAACAGGGATCATGGTTTTTTCAGATAAAAAAATCCCCAATTTTTGGATTAAAAAATAATATTTGTCTATATAGTAGTGGTGTTTCATTTTGATCATGGAAAATGTGGATTTTGGGTTACTTTTTTTAATTCAAACTTGGGGATTTTTTTTAAATCAGAGAAAACCAGGATCCCTGATTATCAACAGGAATACTTTCAACATTTCCAGAAACTTTTCTTAATTTTTTTCAGCTAACTAGTTACCAAATTTAACCCCAAATTGAGAACAGCTCCTTAAATCCCATTTTTAGCAAATTTACTATTCATTGAATAATATTGTGTTACTCTATATTTTACTTCCTTGATATTTTAACACCTATTACAATACAAGCAATCTGTAACAGGCTGCAGGGTGCCTGCAGCCTGGATCAATTAGCTAGCCAGTCACAAGCTGCCCAGTTAAGGGACCTCAGCTGGCAGGCAATTAGTGATAATGAGGGGAAATGACTGGCTGACCAGAAATAAAAGAACAGGAAGAGGAAGTAAGTGGAAGGAGTTAGAGGGGGGAATGGTTGGATAGTGAAGGATGACTCTTTGAAGGAAAACTAAAGGGTGAAAGTGAATCTATACCGTGAGTGTTTTGGATTATTTGATATTTATAGTTGAGCCCCTGGGTGAAGATTAACCCCAGGGTTTTGAAGCCTGGGTTGCTAAGGCCAGGCTAATGGTATGTTCATTTGGATTGTTTTGCTTTGAGCTCACTACTGGGAAGCAGAGGAACCTAGGGTGCCTTTGGGTTTAGGGCCCAGAGAGAGACTTTGTTACTGAGACTAGATTGAAAGGCTTAAGGACTGATTTGAGCTGGGCTAGCTACCCACCTGCCACATAGTCATTTAAAAGTCCAGATAATAACTGGTTATATGAAGAGCTATGATAGGGGAGGAGTCTTTCACTGAAACACAAAAGACATTGAGTTCAAGATCTGTGCTAGTGGCATAGTGGAATCCCAGCGTTCAGTTGTGTATCCACCCTACCCAAAAGCTTTTTAAAGAATCACTAGCTTAATAACCCCAACCCCCTCCCTGATAGAAAATCCTCTTTGTTTGTGTACAACAAGTCTCTTCTCTTCTTTCTCACACTAGGCAGCTTCCAAATACTCTGAATTAAGATTTGGAGGTCACAAGTGGTGCTCAACTTGTTTGGCAAATGTAATGAACAATCAGTCCCAATTAAAAATGCAATTTATTACTGAATTCCTGGGAAGGGGGGGGGGGGGGAGTTAACCCCAAAACTTAATGAGATATGTGTGCATTATGCTGTAATTTGTAAAACCACATTAAAAGAAGCAAGTAAAACATTTGTCAGGAGGGTAAAAAAACAAACAAACCAACTGTATACTGGTAAATGAAATTCAGTGCATAGAAGATAACTGAATGGTAGACCAGAGTAAGCTATGTAGGACCCAGATAAACAATTCATAGGAAATTGATTTTTGGATATGCTCTCAGAAACTGTCAAGGAGAATAGGGGCTTCATTGTGAGAGAGCAGATGTTTTCCCTCTTGTCTCAAGGGCTATAATGGAATAGACTATTCAGGAAGAGGCAACATTTCAAGGAAAACAGAAGATTTTTCTTAGTATCTCAAATGGAATATGTTCACATAAGTGAATAAACATCTTTGACCATGACATCAAGTGGTAAATATGAACTCTAAGTTCAGTAAACTTAGCATGTAGTAGAAAGAAGAGGGAAAGCATTTTAAAATATTATATTGCTCCAGATTCAGAAGGGGAGTGGGGGCGGGGGTTGATCACAGTATCGTATTAGGAAGATTTTTCTCAGAGGAATAAATAATAGTAGCACTTGATCACAGATGGATGCTATATAATAAATTAAACTGATCTCAATAAACTTTTTAAGTGACCTTTTTCTTGGCATAGCTCCAGTACTGCATTCTCATTCCCCTTGACCTGCCAACTACCTCTGACACTATTTGACCATGATTATCTTATGAAAAGCTTGTCCTCTCTTTGTTTTTGTAACTATCTTTTCCTGTTTCTCTTCCTATTGCTTTAATCATTCTCTCGTTGTATCTTTAAAGGATTCACAGAGGTTTCTTAGTCCTTGCATACCTTATTTTTTCCATAAGTGGCTGGAAGAAATCCAGTATTTTTATTTTCTTCAGCAACAAGGTCTTGGGTGTCTTGGATGGAATTTCTAATCAAAACCAAGGAGAGAATGACAGCAGTCTTTTCCTACAGTCCACAGATCTTCCCCCCCCCACCCCCACACTCCTTGCTACTTGGGATGAGAAGGGCCACCATTCAAGTCACTGTCCTCAGTCAGTGAAAATAGGGACTGAACTTGGTCCCTGTACATCACCGGAGAATGTCTCATCTAGTTTTTGTATCCTGGGATACATCTCTCTCTCAGAATTCATCTTCTTTCTCAGCACTCAACCTCTGGCTGGAGTTGCAACAATTAATGCTACCACCATTTCCCCCACTGCTAAACTTCTAGACCTTTAGGAAGACCTGCAGTCTGGATAACATGGGCTCATGTCCCAGATTACAGGGGCACATGGCCATTCTGCAGCTGGATCTGGTGTAGGGGGATGGGTCAGCACATGGGGTCTCACCAAAACTATATGCAGAGCACAGGGTCATGAGAGTTGCATTGCAGCTGGATCCAGTGTGTTTGGGATTAGGCTGTCATGCTAGATCACACTCACTAATCAACCTTGTTCCCACTGCATAAACTGTGTGTGTGTGTGCGTGCGCGCGCAATTATTTTTGCGCACACAGCATGGCAAAATTCCCACATCACATAGAATATTTGTAGTCAAATAAGAAGAGTAAAAATTCAGTGGGCAGTTTCATAAAAAGACCTTTTATTTTTTTACAAGAAGTGTTATGCGCATCACAAAGGGCTGTTTTCTCATTACAGGAGGTAAAATCTATAACAACAATCCCAAATCTCCAGCTGAGCCATTTATTTGGGATATTAAGAAAAGAATATAGACTACAGAGCAAGTCAAGAATCAAATACAAAAATGTCATACAGCATTTGTGTGGAAATAATAAGTTTTCTATCTTTTTCAGCCATATGCATTTTAATAAAGAATCATGTTCTTATTCTATCTTTAATATGGAAAGCTAGAGTATTCATCTTTAGGTTCATGTGATGCTAGGACTCCTACACACATGGGTTTGTTGTAATGTGTTCTGGAAATATATTGTTCTGCTAGCCACATTTTGCCTCTAAACTACTTAACCACAGACCATCTCTGCTATTCAAATGTATGAATTCTTCCACTCCCCTGCTGCCTTTCTGATCTGTGTTTCTGCAACACTGAGAAATATCTGAGGTACACTCATTAGATAATCTCATCAAACATTGAGAAGTCTGACTTGCTTGTCTTACCACTTATGTCAGGGGGAACTGAATCTGGTCATATCTGCAGAATCCTACCAGCGTCCAATGACTGCTCTATTACCAAAATCATACGCACCATCACCAGCTTAAAGTGGCCCTGTGATGTCAGCATCGAACAGAGATGTTGAACTCCACATTTAAGAATGAAATAAATACTGATCTAATATCACTTACAGAAAGACACACAAAACTGAGGCAGGATATTTCAACCTCACTGGACATTCTATTGCTGACTTATATAGAAAGCAAGCAAATGGTTCATACCCTACTTCAGGTTTAATTAGGGATGAACTCCTTTCACACTGAAGCCCAACACAGTTTTACCAGTGATGTCAACAGGACGAGGATTCTAACTTCAATCTTCAAAAAGAACTTAAATGAGAGTTAGATATGTGTATAAAAACTGCTTTAATAAAAAGACAAATCTGGAAATACTTTTCTACTATTGAGTTTAGTCTCCTGTTATAATAGGCAACCATTTCATATAATCCCATTCATAAATGCATCAAGCTTCATTTTAAAGTAGTAATGCCCTACTATTCCAATTGACAAGCTGTTCTACTCCTCTAAGACTTCAAAGCTGCTTCTATTTCCAAGCCTAAATGTATTCATGGACATTTTATACTCATTTTTCTTATGCCAAGATTCCCTGTTAGCCATCATGCTTAAAATATACAATGCATTTTACAAATTATGCAAGACCCATTTTGATTTATAACACTTTGCACTGTCAGCAGGGATTCACCATGGGCAAGTCGACCCTGACCAACCTAATTTCCTTCTATGATGAGATCTCTGGTTCTGTGAATGTAGGGAGATGTGATATACCTTGACTTAAGCAAAGCTTTTGATATGGTCTCCCACAACATTCTCACAAGTAAGCTAAGGAAGTACAGGCTGAAGGAAAGCTCTGTAAGGTGGATAAAAAAACTGACTGGAGCATTGGGCTCAAAGGGTAGTGGTCAGTCGCTCACTGTTTAGTTGGAAGCTCATACTAAAGGATTGGTCCTGGGGCTCATTTTGTTCAATATTGTCATCAATGATCTGGAAGATGGGATGGAGTGCACCCTCAGCAAATTTGCAGATGACATCAAACAGGGGAGAGTAGTAGACATGCTGGAGGGCAGGGCTAGGCTTTAGAGTGACATCAACAAATTGGAAGATTGGACCAAGAGAAATCTCATAAAGTTCAATGACAAGTGTAAAGTGTACACTTAGGACAGATCCCATGCAATGGTACCGGCTTGGGACTGACAAGCTAAGTAGTAGTTCTGTAGAAAAGGACCTGGGGTTACAATAGACAAAAAGCTGAATATGAGCCAACAGCGTCCCTTTATTGTGAAGAAAGCTAAGAGCACACTGGGTTGTGTTAGTAGGAGTGTTGCCAGCAGATCAAGGGAAGTAATTATTCACCTCTAGTTGGTGCTGGTGAAGCCACATACGGACTACTGTGTTCAGTTTTGAGACCCTGCTACAGAAAAGACACAAACATATTGGAGAGTCCACCAGACAGCAGTAAAAATGGTTAGGGGGTTGGGGGACATGACTACTGAGGAGAGTCTGAGGGAACTGGGCTTATTTAGTATGGAGGAGCGATGAGATGAGACTGAGGGGGTTTTAATAGCACCCTCCAACTACGTGAAGTATGGCTCCAAAGAAGATGGAGCTAGAACTGTTCTCGGTGAGGGCAGATAACAGAACAAGAAGCAATGTTTTCAAGTTGAGGCAAGGATAGTTTAGGTTAGGTATTAGGAAAAACTTTCTCCCTAAGATTCATAGATTCATAGATGTTAGGGTCAGAAGGGACCTCAATAGATCATTGAATCCAACCCCCTGCATAAGCAGGAAAGAATGCTGGGTCTAGATGACCCCAGCTAGATGCTCATCTAACCTCCTCTTGAAGACTCCCAGGGTAGGGGAGAGCACCACCTCCCTTGGGATCCCGTTCCAGACCTTGGCCACTCGAACTGTGAAGAAGTTCTTCCTAATGTCCAGTCTAAATCTGCTCTCTGCTAGCTTGTGGCCATTATTTCTTGTAACCCCCGGGGGCGCTTTATCCTATTATAAGAGGGTGATAAAGTACTGGAACAGGCTATCCAGAGAGGTTGCAGAGTCTCCATCCATGGAAGTATTTAAGACCTGACTAGATAAAGCCTTGGCTTGGATGATATAGGTGGGGATGGTCCTGCTCTGAGCAGGGTGGTGGACTAGATGACCTCCTGAGGTCCTTTCCAACCATAATTTTTCTACGATTTTATGATTCTCTCAAGGATTTCCTTCATGTTTTTAGGCATTATTATTATTGTGATTCTACACATCTCTATTGGGTGGGTTAGATTTTTTTAACGTTCTATACCTATGCTATATATCCTCATCACAGAGGTGGTTGGGGCTTTGACTTGGACCATGTAATATGACTTGCAGTAAAAGTATAGTGACAAATTGTGGAACAGGCACAAATAGAAACCAACAAATAGAAACTGCCATCACATGCTGACTTCCCTAGGGAGACAGGGGAGTACATTAGACTCCCATGGTCTCTTTTCTGGATTACTCTGGCAGCAGTACAACATAGAGCTCCTTACATTAATCTAGAGAATTACTTAGCCTTTACACTGTTGGGTTTTTTTAGGAGGAACCATAATTCACTCCATGGTTCTACAATGCCAACCGTGATTTACACTGCTATGTACTATGGGAATACAAATAGAAATAATAAGCCTATTGAGTCTTGTCCAAAGTATATACCAGTCTTAGCTCACATAGTATATTGCCTTACTCTGCCAGCATTTCATTTACTTAAGTATAATAACACTGTTTTGCATGAGTTGACAATCTGGGTAATAATATTTCCTAGGGACGAAGAAAACAAAAGAAATGCTGGTAGAGAAAAGGCCCTGTAGCTTTGATATGAAAAAAGCATCATTTGTAAAAGCTTTTTACTGCTACTGTGGGGGAGGTTAGAGTTCATTACCATATTTGAATCTGTTCTAGCTTCTGAGTGATAAATGCTGGTAACTGAATGGTCCTGTTCTCAATTTGCATTTGCAGCCTCACTTGCTGCATTGAGAAGAAACAGTATGGAATACTCAGAAGGATATTTGAAAAATGCAATTTGTTAATTAGCAAAGCCAGCACAATCCTTCCAAAAGTTTCAGTGTACACCAAGCATGCATAAAAAGCTTAAATAATGTTATGGTTAGGTAGCCCAAAAAAGTGTGGTAGTATACTGGCCATGGGGCATGATCACTGTTGGTTATCCGCCATATACACCTCCCTCTGGAGCTACAGGTCTGTAAACCTGAGAATGACAGGTCATACTAGGAGAAAAAAAGGCTGGACATAAATTAATGTTAAATGGTCAATACAGTTTGACATGAACATTGGGAGGAACAGGGCTTACATGTTACACTTCTTATTTGATGCAAAGCACTGAACAGTTTTTCAAGCCTCATCGCACGACAGTGTTAGTTACCGTGTAGGATTTTTTCTAAAACAAGCCAAATCATTTCTAATATATGTAGATCTGTAGTTAAAATATGCACATAATGATTTTCAGCAATTAAAATCTTTCCTTCCTTAAAGCACTGATCAGCTACACCACATTTTGCCATTCAAAAATGTTTCATGTTGTAATTCCTTTTACAAAACATTAAAGTGATTTTACAGTTTTCAAATGCTTCCATTAAGATGCACTAAGAACTAAGGTGAAAAATAATCTGTATTTTTGCTCTTCTTGCTTTTTTTTCATAGCAGCAACACATAGCAATTTCATAGCAACATATGTCAGTGTGTCCACCCATTGAAATATTTTCTCATATAGAATTATTGCCCCTAGAATAGTACTAATGTTGTGGAACATGGTACGATAAATGTCCTTTGTCTCTATTTCTCCAGTTGTTAGTATGCTACATTTTTTTCTGTTTAGGCAGTGGTGGTGCAAGGCTCCTCATTAGTCACAAACTGCAAATAAATAGGTACAGTTCCATACTGCTCTGATTTGAATAAAAGGAACTCAAGGATTGCAAGGATTCCAATATGATGCATTTTCATGTAAACTCTTAATATTTTCTTGACTGGCTCAACTGTTTACAGATACAGGGTGCTTGTGCACATGACAGGGGTTTAGTCCTTCAGGGTTGTGTTCTGTGACTTCAGGGTTGCATTCTATGCCCCCTAAATTGAAATGGAGGGTTTTATTTTTCTGTCACTGTGTACATGTCATTGCTCTTAAATCTCATGAAATGCTCGGTCCGCTATTCACAGTAAATTACTGCAGGGGGCGGTGCATAACAATCCACCCTGCTGATCTATTCTTATTAAATTATAGCAGGGGGCACCTATAGCTCACAACATGCTGATATGTACAGATGGCCAAAAGTGGTACAATTTTATGACTTTAATCTAATTAAGTGTTGTTTCATTCATTTTATTAATTTGTACACATATTTTTACACATTTTTTACCAACATTTGTTATTTTTAATTTCATTTTTATTCTTAGTCCTATCTTTATTTTTATCTTATTTTTTATTTTGCTATGTCTATGTCATCAGGTAACCTTCATTTTGTGTGTAAATCTGCTGCTTTGTTTTGTTTTTTTTTTCCAGTCAAACAACCACCTGTATGCACAGGGCACTGAAATTCTCCTATCACTTATAATCAGGGATCTTGGTTTTCTCTGATAAAAAGAAAAAAAAAAAAGATAAAAAAAAAGTAACCCCAAATCCACATGTTTCCAGGATTAAAATGAAACACCACTAGTGTTTCACCGCTAATGGTGTTTCATTTTAATCCTGGAAACACGTGGGTTTAGGGTTCATTTTTTGACCTTCATACGTTCTCATGGGGTAATTTCCTATCCAAGATGCATATTTTTTGCTTTTAAGCAGTTCCCTGGAGCCGGCGGAGCCCATGGAACAGTTCCACAGAGCTGGTGGAGCCTGCACCAGCCCCCATCCCCACCTCACCATGCCTCTGGGAGTGAGAAGGCACATGGTGTCAGGGCTGGGAAGCAGAGCAGTTCCCCGGCGCCAGCCCCCAGTCCCATCCCCTGTCCCTGTATTGCCTCCAGGAGCACACGGCCTCAGGGAAGAGCTGCTGCCTGAGCTTACCTCTGGTAAGTGTCCCACTGTGACCCCAGTGCCTCCACCATGCTCTGTGCCCAGCTCATTGCTTGCTAGGATCCAACGCCATAAGTAATGACAAGGGTGTAAATGGCGAAGTGGTGCAAGTATGAATCACCATAAATCGAAGCACCCTAAGTTGAGGACTGCCGGTATTCCAGGAATACACCTGACAGTTGATGAGCAGCTCATTGTGTTCAGGGTTCGCTGTCCCTTCAGGCAGTATATACCCAGCAAGCCTGCCACATATGGCTTGAAAACTTGGTGGTGCTATGATGCAGCAACATCATTCCCCGTGTCTGGAGACATCTACCTAGGCAAGCAACCAGAAGCTCCATGCAAAGGTATTCTTGGTACCCAGGATGTTGGAAAAACTGGTTCATCTCTGGTACAAAATGGGAAGCAATATTGTGGGTGACAATTTCTTCACAAGTACTGACTTGGCAGAAAGGTCAAATCTTGATGTAGCAGTCTATGTGGGTATGATTCAGAAAAACAAGGTTGATATCCCAAATGAAATGCAAGCAAATTGAAGAAGGGGAAACTTTTTCATCCATTTTTGCTTTTGATTGGGAGCTCAGAGAGGGGCATGACAAGTCTCTCACTGGGGTTGTAGAGAGGCAGCAGCAAGGTGCCAGACTACAATGCGTAGATCCTGAGCTGGTGCAGAGTCTCTTGGAAGAACTGGATGCCTTTAAGTTGGCAGGCCCGGATGAGCTCCATCCGAGGATACTGAAGGCACTGGCCGACATCATTGCACAGCCACTGGCAGGAATATTTGAATGCTCGTGGCGCACAGGCCAAGTCCCAGAGGACTGGAAAAGGGCCAATGTGGTCCCCATTTTCAAGAAGGGGAGGAAGGAGGACCCGGGCAACTATAGGCCAGTCAGTCTCACCTCCATCCTTGTCAAAGTCTTTGAAAAAATTATCACGGCTGAC
Source organism: Alligator mississippiensis (assembly GCF_030867095.1). Lineage (NCBI taxonomy): Eukaryota > Metazoa > Chordata > Crocodylia > Alligatoridae > Alligator > Alligator mississippiensis. Next base: position 383,354,708 of record NC_081824.1, read on the forward strand.
ATATGCAAGAGCCCGGCGGGACAAATTATGCTGAGGGGAAACCAGCACGGGTTCATAGCAGGCAGATTGTGCCTGACTAATCTAGTCTCTTTTTATGACCAGGTTACGAAACTCCTGGACAGAGGAGGAGGGGTGGATGTCGTATACTTAGACTTCAGGAAGGCCTTCGATACAGTATCCCACCCCATACTAGTGAACAAGTTAAGAGGCTGTGACTTGGATGACTACACAATCCGATGGGTGGTGAATTGGCTAGAGGGTCGCACCCAGAGAGTCGTGGTGGATGGGTCAGTATCGACCTGGAAGGGTGTGGGCAGTGGAGTCCCGCAGGGCTCAGTCCTTGGACCGATACTCTTTAATGTCTTCATCAGCAACTTGGACGAGGGAGTGAAGTGTACTCTGTCCAAGTTTGCGGATGACACAAAGCTATGGGGAGATGTGGACACACTGGAGGGCAGGGAACAGCTGCAAGCAGACCTGAACAGGTTGGACAAGTGGGCAGAAAACAACAGAATGCAATTCAACAAGGAGAAATGCAAAGTGCTGCACCTAGGGAGGAAAAATGTCCAGCACACCTACTGCCTAGGAAATGACCTGCTGGGCAGCACGGAAGTGGAAAGGGATCTTGGAGTCCTCGTGGACTCCAAGATGAACATGAGTCGGCAGTGTGATGAAGCCAGCAGAAAAGCCAATGGCACTTTATTGTGCATCAGCAGATGCATGATGAATAGATGCAAAGAGGTGATACTTCCCCTCTATCGGGCACTGGTCAGACCGCAGTTGGAGTACTGCGTGCAATTCTGGGCGCCGCACTTCAAGAGGGAAGCGGATAACCTGGAGAGGTTCCAGAGAAAGGCCACTCGTATGGTTAAGGGCCTGAAGGCCAAGCCCTACGAGGAGAGACTAGAGAAACTGGACCTCTTCAGCCTCCACAAGAGAAGGTTGAGAGGCGATCTTGTGGCTGCCTATAAGTTCATCATGGGGGCACAGAAGCGAATTGGTGAGGTTTTATTCACCAAGGCGCCCCCGGGGGTTACAAGAAATAATGACCACAAGCTAGCAGAGAGCAGATTTAGACTGGACATTAGGAAGAACTTCTTCACAATTAGAGTGGCCAAAGTCTGGAATGGACTCCCAAGGGAGGTGGTGCTCTCCCCCTGGGGGTCTTCAAGAGGAGGTTGGATATGCATCTAGCTGGGGTCATCTAGACCCAGCACTCTTTCCTGCCTATGCAGGGGGTCGGACTCGATGATCTATTGAGGTCCTTTCTGACCCTAACATCTATGAATCTATGAATCTCATTATGTTTCTTGTTCCAAAGAAGTCCAAAGTTGTGCTGCTGCTGTCAAGCATGCACCATGACCTGTCAATGGGTAAAGAGCAAAGAAAACCAGACATCATCCATGACTACAAGAAAACAAGGTTGGGGTGGATAACCTTGACTACTTAGTCTGTATGACCACCTGCAGGTGGAAAATCAGCAAGTGGCCAATGACACTATTTGGATGGGGTGGATAACCTTGACTACTTAGTCTGTATGACCACCTGCAGGTGGAAAATCAGCAAGTGGCCAATGACACTATTTTTCAATATACTGGATGTAGCTGCCATTGCCAGCCTCCTAATTTGGCTAGGCCACAATTCAAACTGGAAGCAAAGATCACATTTAAGAAGACAGCACTTTTTTTTTTTTGCAGGAGCTTGGAGAACAGTTGATCAACAGACAAATAAAACAAAGAATGATGGATACATAGAGTCTGTCTAAGTCCATCAAGTCTGGGATGGCTGCCCTAAATTACAAATTGCCACAATGCGCCCTAGTAGAACCTTCTGCAAGCATAAGTGGCCATTGTGTGTTTTGTCCAAGGACAGATGACCACAACACCTGGAAACAATGAGAAGACTGTGAGTGATCTGTTTGTGTGCACCACAGTACATCACTGCTGCTTTGTGAGGAATGCAATATTTAGTTAAAACAGGTAGGAAATGTTTTGGACATAATTATTAGTTTGAAAACAATGTGAACTGCAGACTTAGTGAATTGTTCATTCACATTTTGAAACTCTAAAAAAAAGTTTAAATTTGTTCATACTTCCTGTTAAATAATATTTTGGGTTCAAATCATAAATACTCTTTCAAACAATGTGCATAAATGTACCAAAAACTATTTATTAAACATGCTGTTGTCACTGGTTCCATTTTGTACATGTGGGTGGGGTAGCAAGTTACCCCATGAGAACAACAACAGTTATGGTTTCATGAGAACGGGTGAGGGTTAAATCTGACAACTTGAGGGATTATTTTTTTATCTGAGAAAACTGGGATCCCTGATCATCAGCATACTGTAGCTCAATGATTGTGGTTGGGATAGACTTGTTTTTGACATGGAGTCATCTGAGATGAAACAGCTTACCATTCACTCAGTAGTTTAGCTTCACTCTGACAGAAGCTTGTTTGTGGTCAGATGTTGCATCACAGTAAGGAATATGAAAGAAGAGTATTGGAGTGATGACACAGCCTTGCTTACTTCCTCTCTCAACCTCAAAGGGATCTGTGATAGATCTGTTATTAAGAACCACTGCTCACTTACCATCATGGAGTAGGCAAGAAATGGTGATTAATTTCTGTGTGTGTGTGTACATACGCACACACACACACACAGATGCCTACTGAAATTAATCACCATTCTTTGCCTGCTCCATGATGGTATATATCCAATGTGGATTTTGGGTTACTTTTTTAAACTGAAAATTGAGGAGTTTTGTTTTTATCAGAGAAAACCAGGATCCCTGTTTATCAAGCAGTCATGATCCTTATCTTATTGTACAAAGCTGAGGCATAGACAATATGCAGGAGATCCCTCAAGTTGCTGGAGAAATACCATCAGTGCTGCCTTTAGAAAATCCTTCAAACCCTGTAGGAAGACAAACATACCAACTTTAGTGTGTCCTCTGGCAACCAAACACCATGAGCATCAAGAAGATGATCATTTAACATCAACTCTGCTGGGCCAGCTACATTATCTGGATGTCTGGCCTTCCAAAGCAAGTTTTATACTCTAAGCTCAGTCAAATGTATACTTAAGAGGAGGACAGAGAAAGTTCTTCAAGGACATCCTCAAGGCCAACTTGAATGCAACATTAGCATGAACTTGTGGGAGGCTATTGCCCAGGACTGCCCCAAACGGAGGAAGAGTTGTTTTTTTCTGTAAGACTCTCAGTACTTTGAAACCTGATTATGACAACAGACAGAGACCATGCTGTAGCAATGAAGTTTGGCACCTGGGGCAAAGCCTGCATTGGCAGCCATCCCTTTCCCTGTGCAGAGATTTTGGGGGCACACTCCCCTGCCCCATGCTTGCCCAGGAGTGCACACAGTAGAACGAGCCACCCTCCCCTATTCCTGAACACCCCCCCTCCCCCACACACACACACACAAATGAGCTGCTTGTGGCTCCATCATGTGCTGTAGCCTGGCTGGGCAGTGCCAGTTGGTGTCCCTTTCCTTTGGTGCCTGGGGCAGTCACCTTGCTTGCTCCCTCCCCACCTTGCTACGGCACTGTACAAAAGTGGGAGTGGCAGAAACAGTGTGTCATGAACCTATTCAGGAATACAGAGCTATCCATCCCACAAGGAAATATATGTTCAAGTTGCAGTAGAATCTGTCAATCCTAGATTGGCCTTGCCAGCTATCTTTGAACCTATAGATAAGATGATCCTGGAAGGTAATCATCCTTGACTGTAAGGAACTGCTGATGATGATACCCAATATAGGTAGGGGAAAAAGACCACAGAGAAGCCATATCGATGACAGTGAACTGTATTGTAGAGACATTTCTGTAAACCTTCCAAGAGGTTTTTGTGGGGGTAATAACCCCATTCCAATACAAAAATCTTGTTTAAAGTATAAATAGTCACTGGATATCTGAGGTTATTTTAATAGACTCATTACCGTACAGTAAGCCTTTACCATTTGTCCCACCCTCCAGGAAGGAGGATGAAGCCCCATAATTCAAAACTGCATTGTAAAAATAACATAGGAAGTGATGTAAATGCATGTGTGTGTTCTCTATTCATGCTCCATTCATCTGTTACATTTGAACAAAAACAGTGGGGAGGTTTTTCTTTCTCTATCTTAAAACCAGATTCTCAGAAAGTGAGAATCTGGCACAGCTCCATTGTAATCAATAGTTAAAAATCTTGTTTGTAGCACAGACCCTCTGCTGTTTAAATCTGAGTTTTTTCCTACCAGAAGGTGTCATTGGACCTGATTCATGTCTTCTGAGCACTGATTTCTTTGAATGACCTGGCAAGTTTTTCTGCCTATTATCCTGCTAAGGAATTCACCTCTTATTCTTCTTGTCTTACTCTTTATGTGTTCAATTAGATTATCACAGAGCATTTTCTTTCAATGTCAGTGAAAGGAATTTATATTTTTCACTATTTTCCTCTCCCGTAAAACAAAAAATTATCTGGCACAATGCTCTAAATATAACCATAGTGGTATATACCCTGAATTTAGATCCCATTTTCCCAAACATGACTAGACTTGTCCTGAACAGGCTCAGAAGGGTGCTACTGCAGCTACTTACTGTTTCACTACCCTGTTCTACTCAGGGAGGCTTGTGTTGTTATATGAATTCTGAAACTTTAATGGATGGAAGTGAATTTGGGCCATTATACATGCCTCTGCTACTATCTATCATTTTATTCAATTACGATTAAATGCAAAGTATGGAAATACCATTAGAAGCAAAGCCCAGACCCAAGGCTCCCTACATTTTAAGGTAGTGGCCAACTCACTTTGGCTCTCTAGTAACTTATATCTCTTAGATTGCCTGTTCAGTAAACTAACCTCCACAGGAGAAGCAGAGGACAGCTGTTTCCTTGTCTAGCCCATGGATAGATGGTTAGGGTACCTGGTTCGGGAATGGAAGATGCAAGGTCAAATCCTGTATGGCTGAGAGTGGCTAGGACCCCTGCCTTCACAAACTAGAGCAAGCACTTCTCTGAGAGAGCTGTTATGCCTCTGCTTCCCACGCTTCAACAAGCCAAAGTCTGGGCACTTACACAGAGATACATACTTTCCCTGATGGCTCACCATAGCTAGTAAGTGACTGGAGCGGATATTTTCTGAGCATATTCAGAAGGAGAAGTTGAGTCATGTAGGTAGAAATGTGATCTAAATTCTGCAGAAGTGGCATGTGTCCACATTTAGATGCCTTTGGACAAAGTAGGATTTAGGCTCTTTTCCCACCACAACTCTTTGGCTTGGTATCTATGATGCTGGGGATATTAAGGTAGTCTTTGATCCAAGAACTAACCAGACTATCTTCCAAAATCAGGTATATGAATCCTTTCATGTCTGCTAACAGATATTTCTGACTTTAACTACACAATATTATTAAGAATGCAGCTCCCTTGCCCTCACTTTGAAGATTACAACTAAGGAGCTAAAGAGTATGACTAGGATATAAATATATTTCTTATGGAATAAAATTTTCTATTGGGATAGAAACACATTTTATGACATTACATTACCTTATTTTACTACATAATACTACTGCTATATTACTATTACATCCTAATCTCCATATAATTGTATTTTTATCTTTTGATCTTTTAGATATTGATATGTACATGTGTATGCATATGTATTTTTGTAAATATACAATAAGATAAGAAATTGATCAGTATTTGAGGGATGGTAACTGAGAAAAAAAACCTGTCACTATTCTAAAGATGGTAACTATAATATGACACTGTAAGATGATTTTCATTTAAAATGATGTGCATTACAAAAGTTTTTTGTTTTTTTTTAAATGTGGCCTGTCAGTCTTATACGGGCAGGAAGATTAAACTATATGGCATGTTTTAATGCTTAAATTGTCAGTAATGTATCTATCATTTAAAAGTATCATGTTAAAGTTAATTTTATACAAATAAGCAGCACCTTAAATATATTATAGCCCTGGAACAAATTATATCTCCATTAAGATTTTGATTAGAACAATAAGGTGTTTTTTTTTTTTATTTGGTTAATCATAAAGTATATATTCAAGGTGTATACAATTTCTGAAGTATTATATTTATGGCAAAACTATTCTAGTCTCCATAAGCTGCTTGCTAATAAAAAAGAAGTAATAATTTGGTTGACAACAATGAGCTAAGTACTATGATTTGATTAATACAGTAGGATGCATTTGATATTCTACCATATTATACACATGTTCATTTTTTCATATGAACAAAGATTAAGAAAATAAGTTAAAAAAAAGTTCTATTCTGCATTTTAATGGGGTAAGAAAATACCAAACATGCAAATCTAATTTCAGCACTAGAAGGTAAGATTAAATATTTCTTGTCTGGAATAAAACCTTTATAACAGCAGCACTTGGTTCTAAGTAATATTCCTTTACAAATGCACATGCATGTGCACACACATTAGTACATATAGCACCTTATATATTCTATAAGGTTTTTGCTATATTCTTTTACCCTGAAAAAGTATTTTACTAATTCCTTGAGGATGATTAAACTAAAAAAAAGGTTTAGAAATTTTAAGGAAAAAATATGGCCCAATTGTATAAACATTCACTCCCAAATTGCTCCTCTAGTATCCTACAATAATAATCCCCTTTTCATTGTTATGTGGTCGACTGAAAAGCTCTGGCACTCCCTACAGTGGTGTTCTAAGTTACCTTTAAACTAGGACTATGAAATAATCACTGTTAATGGGTGCAATTAATGCAAAAACAAATTATTTTATTTATGCCTGTACATTATTTTTTTATGCCTGTTAATCACTGTTGCCAGGAAAAGTGCCCTCCCCACACTGAGCATGTTGTGGGAAAAGTGGCCCCTCTGCCGCCAGGCCACACACACATACACATGGCCAGCAAGTAGTTGGCAAGGTCATGACAGCAAAATGGGCAGCAGGATGCAGGTAAGTATATGGGGGGCTGGGATTGAAGGGCTAAGTATTGGGGACTGTCTAGGGTGTGCGTACAAGTGTGAGGTGGAGCAGGTGCCTGCTGGCACTGGGAGAAGCTGTCCGGGTGCTAGGGCTGTGGCTGGGCAGGTTGAGGTACCTGCCCCTTCAGCGGGGGAATGGGTGGGGGGCCCTATGAGGGTGGCAGAGAACTCTGTGGCCAGGCTGATGGCATAGGGGCTGGTGTCTATGCTTATGGGGGTTAGGCAGCTTTAGGAGATGTTGCTGGGGGGAGCTAGAGGGAACAGAGGACTGCAGGTCAGGAGTAAGAAGCACTGGCACTACCAGGGGGCTGTGGGTCAGGAGTGCAGTGTACTAACAGCGCCAGGGGGCTGCAGGTGAAGAGGGGCACTGGCAGTGCCAGAAGGCTCTGCGTTGGAAGTGAGGTGTGCCCCCAACAGTTGACCTCTTTTTAGGAATTGGAAATATGGTAACCCTAGTTTTGACCCATTTATTTATAATAAACTGGGATTCTATTGTTGTTTAACTGCAAAATTAAAATTGCAGTTAATCACAACTGTTTTTTAAATCTTGCAATTAATTGTGATTAATATTTTTTTTAATCGTTCAACAGCCCCACTTTAAACCATATAAAGGCACTTGAAATGGAAGCATTCACCCATTAAAGGGTGTTACCCATGCTAAGATTCCTCTAAACATTTTAAAGTTATGGCACTCAAGGTGAGGCTTATCTTTGATCCATTCTACCCAGGTCATTTCAGGGTATTGTTAGTCTACTCTGGGGAGATAAAACACTCTTTTCAATCCTCCAGCATCCCAGGATGTACAATTCCTAGCTCTCCCCACTCCTTTGCTCCTTTGGCAAACTTCTGACCCTCCTGAACTCTAATGCCCAGAGGTTGGTGCTGGACCCAAGGCAACACACCCTCCTGCCCCCAATGCGTGCAACCCTACCATACCCTGGCCACCCAGAGTGTCAGGGAAGTGTGGCATCTCAGGAGACAGTCTGTATGAGGAAGCAGGAACTCCCTGAGTAACAATGCTAGGCCCCAGCCCTTGCAAGGACATTAGCAAGCCTGTTATTTCCTTACAGTAAATAGTTCTCTATATAAACTCCTGAAAATAATAAAGTGTTGTTTCCTCACCACAAGCCCCATCAATATAATACAGACTGCATGCAGCAGTTCACTTGCCCTGAGCTAGCACAATTCCTACTTTAGACATTAAGCTACAGTGCTCAGCCAATAACTACTGCAAATTCCTTGGTTGCTATTAAAGTGTTAACACAGGACTTCTGGTACCCTTTTGAGAGCCTGTCTATGTCCAGGACTTATTTGAAGCCTTAGACTCAACTATTTGACAGTTAATTCCATTAATGCTTACTGTTTCTGTACACCAATCAGATACAATTGCAATTCCCAATGATCCTCCATTCCCTCTTAGCAGGGGAGGTACCACAACCACCCAAATCAGATAAAAAAGCAAGAAACAGGTTTTAACCCAACCTTGATTGTTACAGCCCAAAGCCATGAGCACTTGTCTCTATGTCTGTTTAGCTACCTGCAACAGTGTAATACAGATTCTCACCTATATTGGCTTGAGGGAGAGGCAAAAGGAGGAGGAAGCTGGCATGCAGTCTAGCACTAAGTTGTCTTGAGTTTGCTGAAGTCTAGCGGGCTAACTCAATTGTAATCAAAGGCATAACATCAGTTGTTAGTTTTAGCTGCTGTTATACATTTTTTTCCAAAAAGCAATTATTCATTCTTGGCTTAGTCTAATATCAGTGTCTTGATAATCAGAATCTTATTTTACTTTCCTAGGCTACTACTTATGATTCAAGTGCTAATTTATTGATTGTATACAAGTATATGTACAGCTTAAGCACATATCATTCATAACTCAGGCTTTTGGTAGGTCCATAGTCTGCTCCAGTTAGTGTGGTCTGTGAGTCACTGACCATATTTACACCCTACACTCCGCCCATTCTGCTTGCTGAAGCCAGAGAAAAGAAATTAAAGTACAGTTTCTGCATGCTTCTGTTCTTCCCCAGTTCTGTTCCAATGAAGAAAAATCATCTTCTCCACTTAAGACACTCCAATTTTGGAGGGCTAATTGTGGGGAGAAAAGTGCATGTGCTGTGGTGTGTGGGAAAATACTCAAATCATCGATAGTATGTCACATCAAATACTTCTCTCTGTCTTTATACACTTGCCTAGCTTTTACATGCAATGCTACTGTTGACATTATCATTAATCTAAGATCAATCTTTGTTTTAATAGAAAATTACTCCTCATAGAATTTGTGGACAGTTTTCCAATGTTTCTGTTGCAATAGCAATTGTTTACTTCCTTGTTTGATTGACAGTCTTCTGTGACAGTGACTCCTAACTACCTAAAGGTGTTCACTCTATTGAGATACTTTCCTTTACTGTATATGTCTTCATGTCCTGCATGATTATGGTTAAAATTAACTGAATTAATTTAGAAATAATGCTATTTCAAAATTACTTGGTAAAGGTAAGAGTTGATTGAAATTAGACAGCACCAGTTATAGAACATTTTTTCAGGCCTCCCTTGTGGACTAAGATTAAATGTATTATCTGGACATGAAATTGAACTGAAAATCAGAAACAATACATCTTCTTTTAGCTGAGCCATTGATTACCTGAATGAACCTGAGCACATTACTTCACTTTTCAGTGTCTCTTTTACTTCTTCCACCCTTTGTCTGTCTAACCTATTTATTCTGTAAGATTTCTGTAAGTAGCAGCTCACTAACAGTAACATTATATGCAAATCATAGGTTTTTTATATAAGACTAGAAACTTCAAAAAAAGCACCTAGTATATTTCTTTCTGCTAGTACTTTGCTTTGAATGGAAACTTATAAACCAGTAGTGAACCAAATATAGGGCAAAGTGACACTGCATTTCAATTTGAAAACCATCTGTAATGATCTGAAATATTGTTCTTCTACTCCAAATGAATTCAGCTCCAGCCATTAATGTTAAAAGCCCAGAAGGAAAAGTGATACATTTATAGACAGGCAATTTCTCCAGTGAAATATGAAGGTTCCTTTCTGCTTCTGTTAAAGAGAGCACAAAGGCTGGGTCAAGATTTTGACACAATAGTGTCAAGAAAATCTATTTCAGACATCCTGACCATTTGGAATACAAACCCAGAGAAGGATTTACAAGAGAGACTTACACTATTGATAGAAAAAAATTACCTAAGTGAAAGTGAATGACCATGAAACTGATGTTTTCTTCCCTTAGCAACTAATATCATTCAAAAAAAATGAAACCTATTGAATTCCTTGACACTAAAGGGCAAGCCTGAAATGTCACTGTGCCAGTAAGCATAAGAGATTTTATTTGAGGATTTTTGTTCTCATTTTCCCTAAATTCTGACTGACAAGATCTAGCACAAAAAATTAATGGTCTTCAGCTGTGTCAAAATGATGATATTTTTCCAGTCTGACTTACCTTAGCAAACATAGGACAACCATTTTAATGTAATCATCATTAGCTTGCTCCTTAGTTCTATCTGATCAATATTTCTGGAACCACATTTTTTTATTATATATGACAACTTATTTTCCTTATTTTGATCTACTGACTGCTTTTGGCAAGCATTATAGAATAATACCTCAGCAAGCCTCTATTTTGATTAATGTGAAATAGCTAAATTGGGATGGCCAAGTCATGCACTATTGACTCCATCAAAGTACTCTTGTGCTTATTGTCTGGTAGCAAATGCTTGAAATCTTTTGGTGCAAATGAATATTCTGTGGTTATAATTTATGGTTGGCCATGAATCCTCACCCATTCTCACTTTCAAGGTCTACCAAATTGAATCTGTTATTATATTTCATCTGCTATTATTTCTTATTATCAGGGATCCTCGTTTTCTCCAATTTAAAAACATCTCCAATTTTTGGTTTTAAAAAAGTAACCAAAAAAGTAATTTATTTTTTAACTGAGAATTGTTTGTTTTATTTTTTTAAATTGGAGAAAACCAGGAACCCTGGTTATTATGCTTTTTCCATACTGTTCCCATTTCTTTATTGTCAATGCTCTTTATGCCCAGACCTACATTAGGATATTCACATTTTTCAAGGATTAACAATGATTCTAATTTTTACCAACGAAGGGCCTATTTTTTGCAGCCATCCTGAAAACCAAGTTTTGTTATCTCCATTATGAAAATGATTTGGTTGAAGCTGTAGCTTCTTCCCTCCCTCCGTCCCCAGTTGCTCTTGAGCTTTGCATCTTTCTATCCCTGTCAGTCTCATGCTTTCTTCTTATTGTTAACTTTTATTCTTGTTTTATTTTCTAAGAATTCCTGAGTACCTATAGTTTTATTTTCTCTCTTCCAAATCTTTCCAAATGCTTCATTTCTTACAGGTAGATTTGTGTTGCTTATTCTTGCTCTGGCATTAACTTTGTTCCCTCCTGGAGCTAAGCATGCTTACAAAAAATAAAATAAATAAAATTAAAACAAGTTGCAAACAAATTAGAAAAAAAAGTGTTATCTGTCTTTTCATAAATAATCCTCTCCCAAGGGCAGTTTCCCCTTTTGTTAGATTCCTTCACTTCTTTTTCTTCTCTCCTTCCATGTTCTATTGCTGTTTCTCATTATGTTATCTAATTTAGACTGTGAGCTCCTAAAAGTAGAGGCATTATTTCTATATTTATTCTTAAAGCCCTATGTTCTCTTTTTCTTCTATATAAACTGGGTCATATGTTCTTCTTATTTGCACTGATACAGTTCATTTGAAAAATAATTTAAGTTAAACTAGATAATGATTGCAATCCAGTTTGAAACATGAAGATTACATATTAAGTGCAAATTGCATTTAATAAAACTCAGATATGGGCACTAAGAAACTTGCAAAACCTAACCGCTACATCCTAAAAAAATGTTAGTGGGATGGAGGAGTACAAGTTCTGCTGCAAGTCAGTGGAATATTTGGTTTAAAATCCCTTAGGTGATTTATTTTTTTTAAATCTCCTCCTCAATGCATATAAAAAAACCCCATACTTGAAGTTCATGCCGATAGTTTCAAGTTAGGTTAATACCATGAAAGCTAACCATAAATGGGCAATATCTAATAGATGGCATGATTTCAGAGGGACATGAGATATCTCTGTTCCTAAACACTTACAAAATTGTGACTAGTATTTACTATCTTTTACCTTCATCTCTTCATACAGTTACTTCAGCATTAAGTCCACCTTTTTCCCATTTTATTGAGCATGACCCTGAACAGGCTCTACCATATTAGCAAAGGTAGTTGCTCAGAGAATCAAATTATTTACTGAATGTTCATTGTGTGAGGATGATGGTGCTCCAATTTATCTCGTGTCCAATACTTATGAATGATACAGACACTAATGGCTACAGAACAGCAATGATTCAAATCAAGAACATGTCACAGCAAGTGCTTCGGGTACTTAACCTTCTTACTGGGGTGTAGGTTGTAGCCATGTTAGTCTAAGGACATAGGCAGACAAGGTTCGTTGGGTGAATTTGATATCTTTTATTAGACCAACCCAAATGGTTGAAGAATAGTTATTAAGCAAGTTTTCGAGTTCAAAAAGCTTGGCCTGACGAAGGCTTGCTTAATAACTATTCTCCAACCATTTGGGTTGGTCTAATAAAAGATATCAAATTCACCCAAAGAACCTTGTCTGCCTATAACCTTCTTACTAGAACTTTGTACGATTATTTTTATGCTGAACAGTTGTCTCTTTTTTTGTTTGTTTGTTTGTTTGAATGCATTTGAATGTTTACAACTGGAATTTTAAATGGTTTATTAGGATGCACTCTTTCAGGGACAAAAAAAAGGTGTATGAAACAAATTTGAGATGGAAAAGGAATAATGCATCTCAAAATTACTTGTGTGCCTGCCTAGTTCTCAAAAGGAAATTCAGGCAGTTAGATCTCATGGAAACTGAAATTCTAAGGATGTGCACATAACTAACAATACAGGGTTTGAAAATCTTGTTGGGCTTCTGTATTATATTTCCAGCAGTAAGTTTAAGACGTCAAACCACTAAACTAGCACTATAAAACAGATTATAGACCATAAAACAAAATGTATTCAGCTGCAATTGATAAAGTTTCACAAAATAAAAATGAGAATCAACTTGCATCATCATCATCATAATGATGTGTTCTGTACACCTTTACTTGTAAGTAATACATTGCAAAGTAAGAAAAAATGCCTGCTATCCATTATGGAAGTCAGATTTTTCTCCTCTCTGACTGCCTTAATATATACTGTTATCAACAAAGATAAATAGGGAAAGAAGTTCAGGGAAGGGGCAAGATTAACTCTTTAGTTCTTCAAGTATCTGGTTTCCTTGAAGGAATTACAAACTCAAAAGTAACATAGTTGATTCAGCCATTCATCTCTCTGAGAGAGATAATTTGAGTAATACCACATGAAGTTTTATCAGAGTTTAAGCATGAGACCTAAAAATAATTATCCTTGGATATTTGTTAGACACTGAAACCCTTCTGATATGTAAAAATCAGTTTTGAGATATCAGGTATACGTGTTTTTTATTTCCCTCTGGTTGCCAGGGGTAACATATCTTGGCAGGGACATCTTTGCAAGCAAACAAGATGCTTTTAATCTTCTGTTTGAGGAAAGATTTCTTGAGAAGTTTATTCTTAAAAGAACTCAGAGTATCTGGAGTCATCAAAAATTTCTGGCACCTGACCAGTGCTGCTTGGGATCACTGCTTCTTGGAACCATTTACTAAGTGGTCAAGTGTGTCATTTAGATGTCCACTTGGCTATGTCCATTTCAGTTCATGAAGAATAATTCAGATGAGAATATTTGTTGAGCAAGGTGTACAGCACTCCCAAATCTTAGAGAAATCATCATCTATCTAAAAGGATGCATATGTCAGTAAACCCCTTATTAATAAATGTTTTATTATGGATTGTGTCCAGAGGCCAAACATCTATTCTGCAGTACATGGTCCATTGACCAAAAATTTGAGACACTAAAACCAATAATCCCATTTGAATATCTACCACTTCTTCAAACCTTATAGTCAGCTGTATCAATATAAAAAAATTAAGCACTAATATTAAGACACAGATTTTTTTCCAGTGTTCACAGTAATAGATCTTTTTCCTTAGATCCATAATGTATGAAAGCAGGATTATACCTAATTCCTCCTTGGACAAAGTAAATATCAGCATGCATTTCACAAAATAAAGTAATCTCAAAATTTTGTATTTCTATCTATTATGAGTTTTCCAAATCATCAGTATCATGAACAAATGTTAATTTAATAGCAAGGTATTGAGTTAATAGGAGTGGGTTATGCCAATTTACATTTTGAATCCAAAATATAGTGTTTTTACATGTTTTTAAGCATATCACTCCTCTCTACAACTACCTCCAAGTAATAATTTGTTTTCATACCCCAATGCTTTGTTACTTAATGCTGCAGGAGAGATGTCTAATGTGAACTGCATAAATCACTGAAAATATTCCAGAATACTATGATGTATAGCTGAAAAGAATAGTATTGTTCTGTATTCTCCAAAATAAAATTAAAAAACAATTTAATGAAAGGACACAGCTTTAGTTCCTCTTTAGTTCTTATTCCATATCTATTTCAGTCTGTATAGATAGTTTTATATTACTGTTCAATAAGAATGATTTCAAACTTCATTTGACCCTGACAAGACTATGCTTTTCTCATGGAAATTAAGACAGGCAGTGTAAATTTAGCATGTACTGATGAATTGCACACTAGATACAGCATGCAGTTTTGAAAAGCATACAAGCCCCTGAAATGCAGTTTTGCAAAAGGGAACTGGTGTAGTGATCACTGGGTCCAGAAATTACAGGCATATTATGAGTGAACTGCACAACAGTCTTTATTCTGGAGTAGTATACTACCTCTGCAGTTTTTGTCTGGCTGTAACTCCTATCTACCTGCTCCCCAGAGCATTATCCCTCAATTCCCAAGTCCCTCAGCCTCCTGTTAGGGAGCATCTATAAATTATAATTCTATCTACAAGTGCTTATTCTTCCTTCTTCCTGCCTTTTTTGTGTCTCAATCTTGAAGGTAAAATGAGAGTATATTATAAAAGTATAAATGTATACTTATAAAAATCTATATGTATAAAAGTATAAAATGTATTACTGGATTTTTAGAACTTGAACAGAATAGTATAGAACCTCATGTAAGTACCTAAGTCCACTTTGAAGCCTAATAGGTGAAATAACATTTGACCCTGCAGTTTGTTAGTGTACTTTGAATTGCAGTCATTATTCCAATGTTCTGGCAGTATAATATATCGGTAGAAATGCCCTAAAAGATCATTCTGATCCCATATATGCTCTGGTCATGGTAACAAGTAGTAGCTCAAACTAGGTGTCTGTGCATGCATAAGTGGAATGAACAATGTCTCCCATACACGTAGACAACACAGACATCAACAAGGTTTACAATGACTTTCATGAGCACAATAGCAGGGCTGTACCTCACTTTCTAACTATTCATCAGGAGAAGAAGTCAGGGACTTTAAGTCTCCGAAGAAATTAAGTATCTCTCCCCACCCTCTTCCTTCTCTTCTGTGCTCCATTCCTCTCCCTTCCCATTCCCCTCCCCTGCATCTGCCACTGCCACAGTCCCCACTGTTGCAGAGGTGAAGTGATATGTTGGATTTTGAGTTGCCAGGTCACAGGTCACTCAGAGAACAAGGTGCCAACAAGAGAATGTAATCCAGGTACAGACCAATTCAGTGAGCCAGAAACTCAGCCTTAGAAGCCAAGTCAGGAAACCAGAGGGTTGGCCAGAGCATGGAGTCAAAAGGCAAACCAGGTTGGACATCCAGTTTACCAAATCAGGACTCAGATTAGGAAGATGAAGGTTCAAACAGAACACTGAATCTGAGCGAAAGCTGAGTTAGTAGCTAAGGGATCAGTAAGAGAGCCAGTAGAAGTACAAGGCAAGAGTGATGCAGCCTAGGTAGGGGTTGGACAATGTTGCCTACACATTTCCTCTTATGCATAAGAGATTTTTATAGGAAGGAGTGAAGGATCAGCTGACCTCAGCCAACCACTCCAGTGGCAGAGAATGGGTGGCTGGCTAAGCCCTGATGAAAGATTCTGATCACCTAACCTATGCCCCACCTAGATGCTAAGCCAGGGAGGTGGCAGACTGGGATGAGTGGTTGTGCGAGGTAGGCCAAGGTCTTGATTTGAGGCCATGGCTTGACATGGGGTAGCTCCTTTCCCACTCTGGCCAGGCAGTATGGAGTCTGGGATCAGCCTTGGACAGTGGGTGATGGCAGCAGGCAGGCAGGTTTCTCCCTCTGCCTGATCCTCCCTTGTGTTCCCTGTAAGCCCAAGAGCAGATGTGTAGAGAGGAAACCTACTTGTGCCTCCTGCTATCATCCCTGGTGGGAAGAGCTCCAGAGCTCCCATAGAATCATAGAGAAGGAGGGTTGGAAGAAATCTCCAGTGGTCATCTAGTCCAACCAACTGCCCGAGGAGGATCATCCCTATGCAAACCATTCTATACAATCCATAATCTAAAATGTGTACATAAGTCTACCATCATCCCAGACACAGCACAGACCTAACCTGCCACAGGTAAAGCAAGGGAATAATGGCAGACAACACCTTGCTTCTATGAAATGTTGTCAATATATTCTCATGAGATCCCAGGTAGAGGGCCGTGCCCCCTGCTACAGTGGCTACAGTGAAGAGCAAACATTTCCACAGTCCATACCAATCTGACCATGGTGTAAAATCCCTTCCTGATCCCAAATATGGCAATTGGTCTGACCCTGAGCAGAGGGGCAAGACCCTTTAGCTAGGAACCTCTGGCTTTGGTCCAGCAGAAGCTTTGACACATTCCAATCATAGTCCCCAGCCTTGGCTGTAGACAACACCCAATGGCTCTGAAGAAGACTCAAAAACACCCTGACACATGTAGCAGAAAAGGGGGAAGGGACAGGGACAACAATAAAAGCCTAGAAGCATGAGAAATACCCATAGTAGAACAAAGACCTACACCTAGATCATCCCCAACCACTGGCTGTCCAACCTCTTTTTGAACATCTCTAGTGATGGAAAGTCCACAACTTCCCTAGGCAGTTTGTTCCACTGCCTTACTATTATAACAGTGAAGAAGTTTGTTTGGTTTTTTTTGTTTTGTTTTTTTTCCCGTGGTATCCAATCTAAACTTACTTTGCTGCAGCTTCAAGACATTGCCTTGTGTCCTACTTTCTGCAGTAAGGAAGAAAATGTGGGACATGAGGGAACATCCTGAAGGTTGGGTGGGGTGGGGGGAAAGGGAAGGATTTTTTCCTCTTTGGGACTTAAAAATCCCTGCTTCTCTGGAGTGGTCTTCCTGAATTGGCTAGGAGGAGGCCAAGAAAAGGGAGTGCTGCCACTCCTGAGGTGCCATTTGCTGCTCCTGGACCTGATTTTCAAAATCTTGCATTCATTTCTAGTTAGACCTAACAGATTAACTTTACTGGCTGTTGCCAGAAAGTTCTTATGGCTACACACCACAAAAAAGGATTGGTGAGATCAGGCCTAAGTCCCTATACTCTGCAACTATTTATTTACAAGGCACTGCATATGTTGTCCCCAAAGGACAGTGAGTTTGTGCCCGGTGCGCTTGAGCCAATAAACACACAGGGGTGAAGGATCCAACTTAATCTTTATTTCTGCGCAGAAAGTGGTGCTTGGCAATCGTTCGCAAAGCAAGCACACCCACCCAAGTGGGCATCAGCCTTATATAGCTACTTGACAGGTTGCACTTGCTGATGTGGTAAATTGTGCAGCAAGCCCAGCAAGTAACCCCCCCTTCCAACTCCCCCCCAAGTAACCCCCCTTCCAACTCCACCAGGGGCCTCGCTGATATGGCCTCTCCTTCTAGCAAGGCCAGCAACTAAGCAACTAGGCAACAAGCGATCTCCCCCAGCCTAAACAACCTACTCTATGCCCTTGGTTAGATAAAATACTTTTTCAAAACATACAAAGCTGTTCCCAAAGTATAAAAAAAACGATAAAAGTTTCAGGGGTACTCATCAAATCCCCCCTTCGAGGCTATGACCCTAGGAAATAGGACCATAGTCCTCGACCATCTTTTTCATCTCCAGAAACCTCTTCGCTCCCTCTCAATTCTTTTGGATCGGGTTTGTAACTGATGGTTTTACAAACATCACGTGGTGAACGGGGGAAGAAATTGATCTCTTGAGTACCTCACAACACATAGGCACACACTGTACTCCACAACAAATCATCAAGAAAATACACATACTTGCCACAACTAATAGGAAAATTTGCTTAAGCCATGAAAAATTAGGAAGCCAAGAAGTAAGCCATGAGAAGTCGAACCCTTCTCCTTGCTTAATGTGGGACAGAACTTCTTTTAACTTCTGCACTTTTGACTGTATCAACTCGGAATTATCTGTCAAATTGAAACAATACATTCCCTCGAACTCTTCACATCCGTGGTTATGCCTCAGCAACAGGTAATCTATGGCTGCTCTATTTTGCAGAGTAGCTCCTCTTAGTTTTTTCATTTCAATATTGAGGGCAGCTAGGGCCTGTGAAGTTGTATTTGGGCCCTTTGCTAGGGCACAGCCCACCTTACTAAGCTGCCTCTCAGCGTCCACTACTAGGCTTGGCACCCCTACTATGAAAACTGCTAAGGACACTACCTCGGCCTCACTCAGGAGGTTTATGTCACTAACACAGGATTCATCTAGCACCTTCAAACCTCTCCGGTGATGCTTACTAGAGGTCTTAGGCATACCTGGTAGCCAGACAGTCAACCAGTCCAGAACACAAGGGCCTCCTGTGGCATTGGCTGGGATATATGAATAGGCAGTCTTCCCACAAAGAAGGAACCACCCCCGGGGTAATACAACAAGATAGTAGTTGCAAGATACATTAGTCACGTCTGAGCAATGGAAAATTTTCATTTCTTTGGTTAGGCTTTTACAAGCTTTGGTACAGTTCACAAAATTGGCACAGCTGGTGTTACCAGGGGAGGTGACTGTCAACAAATCTATTTCAAAGGTACTGGCGTTCCTTTCTGTGGTAATGGTTCCCCACATGGAGTTGTTAGTGTAATTGATTGGACTTCCTATTCCCCCAGATGCGAACCAAGTCTGATTCTGGAGTGCTTCCAATGGAGTGGGCACCCCTATAAGGCATGACGTGAAAATATCATCAACCGATGTTCCACCTGCCAAACAAAAATGAGTGACATTTAATACGTCCTTTGCCAAATGAACCCACACATTTTGACTCTTATCGAACCTTTGATGCACCAACCCCTTAGACCCTATAAACATTATGCCTATGCAAAGAACTACTGTCCACACGGTTGACGTTTAAACAGAAATTTAAGTCCTTCTACTGGCTCTGCTGTCCAACGGTGTCCGTTTGTGTCAGCTTCCGGTGCGATACTCTCAGCAACTTCTCCTGCAGGTGGTACTTCTGGTGCGGCCTTCACCCGGGTGTAGTGTATTCACGGTTTTACCCCCTGAACTTTCACTGCAGCGTGAGTGGTGAGAATCACAGGATATGGTCCCTTTCACCTGGGCTGAAGCGGCTCGTCTTTCCACGTTCGGACCAGCACCTTGTCTTCAATCTGGAACTTATGGACTGGTGTATCTAAGGGGAGTGGAAGTCATTCCTGGACATACCTGTGGAGAGAAGATAATACAGCAGACAAAGAATACAAATAGTCTTTTACCCAACCTTCCCCTTTTACATGCATTTGACTCCCATGCATCACCACTGGATTCTTAGGATATGGTTTGCCATACATTAATTCAAATGGACTAACTCCCAATTTAGCTCTAGGGGCTATGCGCACTCTAAGCAAGGCAAGAGGCAGAGCTTCGGGCCATTTCAACTGAGTCTCTTGGCAAAGTTTAGCTAGCTGTCTTTTCAGAGTCTGATTCATTCGTTCCACCTGTCCACTTGACTCTGCTCTCCATGCTGTGTGAAGGTCCCATTGTATCCCCAGAGCCCGGAAAACTGCCTGGGTCACTTCTGACACAAGGTGTGGCCCTTGGTCCGAGGCTAATCCCTCCGGGATTCCGAATCGTGGAATCATTTATTTTAGCATCACTCAGACCACTTCTTTTGCTTTGTTGGTTTGGCACGGGAAGGCCTCGGTCCATCCAGTCAATGTGTCCATGAGCACTAACAGGTATTTGTAGTGTCCCTTCCTGGGAACTTCAGAGAAATCTATCTGCCAACATTCTCCAGCTAATAGTCCTTGCCTTCCTGCTCCTGGTGGAGGTTTGGGGGAAATCTTAGGATTGTTGGCACAACAGACAGAGCATCTTCGCACTATCTGTTCTGCTGTTTTCCTCATCTTAGGTCCCGCTACAATTCTTTGGAGACCTTGGGTCATGGCGTCAGCTCCCATATGGGTGCTCTGGTGGTACTCTGGGAGCATTTTGCTAAGAATCAATTTTGGCATCAGGACTTGTCCTTCAGGCAAAACCCACCATCCATCTTGTTGCTCTTTGCTTCCCAGTTTCTCTGTGAGTTGGTTCTCTTTTTCAGTATATTTGGGAGGTTCTTCAGGCAACACTACCTGAGGCATCAAGGCCAACATTTGAGTCTCCTGAACTTGTTCTCTGGCTGCCTTCTTTGCCGCAGCATCTGCTCGTTGACTTCCTTTAATAATGTCAGCATCTCCCTTTTGATGGGCCTTACAGTGCACCACAGCTACCTCTAGTGGTTCCATCACGGCTTCAAGTAATTTCAGGATTTCTGTTCCATGCTTTACTGGGCTTTTGCTTGCCGTTAAGAGTCCTCTCTCTTTCCATATAGCTCCATGGGCGTGTAGGACTCCAAAAGCGTACTTCGAATCCGTGTATATAGTGGCTGTCTTTCCTTTTGCCAAATGGAGAGCTCGGGTCAGCACAATAAGCTCAGCTCTCTGTGCAGAGGTATTTTGAGGCAAGGCTTTTGCTTCCACGGTATCCCATGATGTAACCGCGGCGTATCTTGCCTTTCGTGTCCCATTGTCCATGAAGCTGCTTCCATCTGTGTAGAATTCAAGGTCTGCATTAGGTAGCGGGGCATCTTTAAGATCCGGCCGGCTAGCATACACACTCTCAATGGTTTCAATGCAATCATGTTGTAATCCGTTGTCCTGTTCCAATGGCATCAGCATAGCTGGGTTCAGTGTACTAGAAGTCTGCAACTGGATGTCTCCTTGATCCAGGAGAGCCGCTTGATATTTGGCCATGCGTCCGGGGGAGAGCCAAGTTCCCCCCTTCACATCCATCACCACCAACACTGAATGTGGGGTATACACAGTTATTGGCTGTCCTAAAGTAAGTTTCTTAGATTCCTTTACCAGCATAGCGGTAGCTGCCACTGCTCGCAGGCAGGCTGGCCATCCCAAACTAGTGGGATCCAATTGTTTGGAGAAGTAGGCCACTGCTGTTTTCCAGCTACCTAAGTACTAGGTCAGCACTCCTGATGCTACTCCTTGGCGTTCATGAATGTAAAGCTGAAATGGTTTACTCAGGTCAGGTAGGTCTAGGGCTGGCGCCATCATGAGGGCCTGTTTGATAGTGTCAAAGCTCTTTTGGCATTCTGCCGTCCATTGCAAATCTCCCTCACTGCCAGCACTGGCCTCATAAAGAGCCTTGGCTATCAGTCCAAAATTGGGGATCCAGATCCGGCAGAATCCTGCCATCCCCAAAAAGCCTAGCAACTGTCTCTTGGTCTTTGGGACTGCCATCCGGCAGATGGCCTCTTTTATCTCAGGGCCCAACATCCTCTGACCTTGCGAGATGTCAAATCCCAGGTATCGTACCCTCTTTTGCTCTATCTGGGCTTTCTTCCGAGACACCCGGTATCCCACTTGTCCCAGGAAGTTCAGTAAACTTACGGTCAGCAGGTGGCACTCTTCCCTCATTTTTGCTGCAATCAACAAATCATCCACATACTGTAACAGGGTACCTGATGTCCCTTTGTCCCACTTCTGAAGGTCGGTACTTAAGGCAGTGCTGAAAATAGTGGGACTGTTCTTAAAACCCTGGGGCAAAACTGTCCAGCACAATTGGGTTTTTCTCCTAGTATTCGGGTCTTCCCACTCAAATGCAAAAATCTCTTGGCTGTTTCTTTCAAGTGGGATGCAAAAGAAGGCATCTTTCAGGTCCAGGACTGTAAACCACTGGTCCTTTGCAGACAAAGTAGCCAGCAAAGTATAAGGGTTTGGCACCACCGGGTGGAGGGTCACCGTGACCTTGTTCATGGCTCTGAGGTCCTGCACAAAATGATACTCGTTACTGTGGGGTTTTTTTACAGGCAAAATGGGGGAATTGAAAGATGATTGGCATTCCCGGAGCAAACCATGTTCAAGGAATCTCTTTATAAGCAGTTCTAGCCCTTTCCAAGCTTCTATTTTCAACCGATATTGGGGTACCCTGGGTGGGGTAATTCCTGGCTTCAAATCAATGCTTACAGGGGTGGCCAGTTTGGCTCTTCCTGGCTTCTCTCCCACCCATACCCATAGTACTACAGCATCTTCTACTTCGGGGGGAATTCTCCCTTCCTCCCCCTCCTGCAATAGGAGACACACCTGAGCCTTCCAGGCCTCCTCAGTTGGTATCTTCATAGTAATTTTGCCCTCGGAAAAGGTCAATTGGGCTTGCAATTTGCACAGCAAATCCCTCCCAAACAAAGGTATGGGGCACTCAGGCATATACAGGAGCTGATGGGACACTTTCTTTCCTCCCAATTTGCATTCCATGGGTGGCACAAAAGGATGATGCGTCCGCTGGCTGGTGGCTCCAATTATGGGGATCTTGGTTTTTGATAAGGGTCCTTTAAAATTGGTTACAACTGAATGTGTGGCTCCACTATCTACTAAAAAATCAATAAGTTCTCCCCCTACTTGCATTCTAACCAGGGGCTCATTGGGGGAGACAGGGATTACTTCAGTGTTCGCCCCTGGTCCCTGTCACTCCTGGTCAAAGTCATCTAACATCAACAATCTTCCTTCCTCCTCTCATCTCTTCTCCCCCCTCTTGGGGCACTCCTTTTTCCAATGCCCTTCCTGCTTGCAAATAGCACACTGATTAGGTCCCAGCCTGGGACCCTGGCCATAGCCTCCCGGAGCATAGCTCGTGCCTCCTCTACGCCCTCTACTTCCCCTGCCCCATCCTCTACTCCTCTGATCTACAATTGCCGCTGACAACAACGATGCTTGTAACGACGCCTGTGCCTTCATTCACTTATCTTCCTTTTTCTCCTTAACCTGATCTCGGTTAGAGTACACCTTATAAGCAATCTCAATCATTTGGCTGATGCTCATTCCAGCTGCCCCTTCAGCCTTGTGTAGTTTTTTTCCTAATATCTGGGGCTGACTGTCCTATAAACAGTGTGTTAAACATCTTAGCATTTTCTGGCAGCTCCAGATCTAAATCTGTCCACTGTCTGGCTGCCTCGCACAACCTCCCATAAAAACTGGACGGATCCTCCTCCGGACCCTGCTGCACTTCGTACAATTTAGACAAATTTTTCTGCTTGGGGATAGCCTCCTGGAGAGCAGCCAGCACAAACTCCTGATACAGCTCTAACTCCTTCCGCCCCCCCCCCCCCCGGGTGTTAGGATCCCAGTCTTGATTTTCCTTAGGGCAAAGTTCATCTACATCACTGGCTGGGTGATGCTGCTGTGCTATCGTGCGTGCTTTCTCTAAGACCAACCTCTTTTCTTCCAGAGTCACAAGAGTGGCCAATAAGGCCTGAATATCTATCCAGTTTGGTTGGTGGGTGAGGAAAATAGTAGAAAACAACTGTGCCATTGCCTCCGGATTCTGGCAATATTGGCCCACGGACTGTTTCCAATTTATCAAGTCTGCTGTGCTGAATGGCACATGGACAAAAACTAGTCTACCCTCAGGACCCACCGCTTGTCACAAAGGGGCCTGAACTACTGGTTGGGCCCCTGATCATAAGCGACTCACCATAAGGCTAAACGCCCCATCTTCTACAGTCCCTTCTACCGCCAGATTGCTACCACCCGCATCCGCTGGACCCGGGGACGGCACCCCAGGGCTGTCAGTGGAGGTGGGGGACAAGGGACTGGACGAGCCAGCCGGGAGTCCCTGACGAGCCGTTACAGGTGCAGTGGAAGTCCCCTGTGGTGACACAGGGCTCACAGGATAAGACGGGGGAGCCGTAGGAGCAATTAGCAATTGCACGTCGTCCTCCTCCGGCTCCTCCGGACATGCTGCAGTAACCCCCTGTACCATCACCCCACTTCCCCTAAATATCCCACACGACTTTTGCATTGCCCCATCTCCATACAAAGTCATATACACCTCTACATAAAGAATCTCATCCCACTTCCCTTGGCGCCTACAAAACAACTGTAACTGCAAGATTGTGTTATAATCCAAAGACCCATTCTCCGGCCAGGCTGCACCATCCGCAAGTTGGTACGGTGGCCAACATGTATTGCAATACCGAAACATCTTTTGTTTCATCATAGGGTCACTTCCAAACTTTGGCCAGTTTTTCAAAATGCATCCTAAGGGACTGCAGGGTGGAATCTTGGACTGGTTACTTCCCATTATCCAACTACCGGACGGCGATGCCGCTCAGCCTCAGAACCAAACTGATTAAAGGGAGTTCACGGGACTGCTACCCGGTCTCACTCACCTAGGGCGTCTACACGGTTGGAACTTTTAAAGCCGTCTCTTTCCCAATCCTGATCAAAATATGGAAAGAAGTACTCACCAGTCCATTGAAACCTCCCTTGCCCCGCCCGATTAAGTTGGTCCTCTGAACGTTGTGCCATTGTGCCCCTCCATGACTCCGTCAGGCAACCAGGAGACGGTCAGACCTCTGACGAATAAGGTCGGTGGTGCCTGGCCCTCGCGCCGTCCACGTTTGTTGCCGGAGCCGAAGAGGTGGACCGGGCAAGGCAGTCAGCTAGGGTCCCTTCATGGTCGCCAGAAATTATTGTCCCCAAAGGACAGTGAGTTCGTGCCCGGTGCACTTGTGCCAATAAACACACAGGGGTGAAGGATCCAACTTAATCTTTATTTCTGCGCAGAAAGTGGTGCTTGGCAATCGTTCGCAAAGCAAGCACACCCACCTCAGTGGGTGTCTGCCTTATATAGCTACGTAACAGGTTAAACTTGCTGATGTGGTAAATTGTGCAGCAAGCCCAGCAAGTAACCCCCCCTTCCAACTCCCCCCCAAGTAACCCCCCTTCCAACTCCACCAGGGGCCTCGCTGATATGGCCTCTCCTTCTAGCAAGGCCAGCAACTAAGCAACTAGGCAACAAGCGATCTCCCCCAGCCTAAACAACCTACTCTATGCCCTTGGTTAGATCAAATACTTTTTCAAAAAATACAAAGCTGTTCCCAAAGTATTAAAAAACCTATAAAAGTTTCAGGGGTACTCATCACATACAGAAAAAAAATATTTGATTTCTCCCTTCAAATACAGAAAATATCAGTATCAATACATTTGGAAACATCTGCATAGAGTCCAATTGGACTAAATGAGCCACAACTGAAAAGGTATATTAATTTCTGACTGATGATCAGGGATTTTCTCTGATTAAAAAACAAAGCCCCAATTTTCAGATTTAAAAAAGTAACCCAAAATCCCCATTTTTCCATTATTAAAATGAGACACCACTAATATATGGCTAGATAGATATAGACATGTGTGCATGTCTCCCATGTACACACACACACACACACACACACACCCATGTCTAAATCTATCTAGCTATATATTAGTGGTGTTTCATTTTAATTGTGGGAAAATGAGGATTTTGGGTTACTTAAAAAAAACCCCAACTCCAATTCTCAGATTTATTCAGATCTGACCTGGACCAGGATCCCTGACCATGACAGAAGCATACACTGAAACATATCTGTGATTGAACATTCTTTTATAGATAGATCAACTCTACATTTGCCTGTCTTTAATAAAGTCTTAAAGAGTGTTATAAAATATATTCAAGATTGCTCTTGTGAACCTCACCCGAATGGGTATTTGTAAATCCATAATCTGCAATTATAGGTCCTTAGTGTAGGTCTCAAGTGAACCACTTCCATTTCTTAGTACAAGTCAGGGTTGAATGTAAGTGACATACACAACTACTTTGGCATGTAACAGAACAGAAGCAGATAGAGCAGAACAATGGATCGGGCAGACAAGCAGGATCAGAGTGGCAGTTCAGAAGAGGGCAGGGTTTACCTTGTGGCAAAACTGCCCAAAGATTTGGCCTCCCTTGGAATAGGTTGTAAGCCAATATGTTGTCCTACAGTATCCCTGTATTCTTTCCATATACCTCTTTTTTTCTAGACAAACTCTAGGTTCTTTTTTTTCCCTTATATTGTGCTCTAATACACAAACACAGTATTATATTGTTTATATAATGAATTGTTAAGTTCCTCATCATGATAGAATGGTCATTTAAAAGCACCTAAAAACAATCACAAATTTTGTTAAACCACAACAAATTCTACATCTTCACCTTAGAGCACTTATGCACAAATAATATAAGCCAATTCTGTCAGCATGAGAATGAGACACAAGACTTGAAAAATATATGATTAATCAAATTGATGTGAATAATTCCATAAATACTTATTTCTCCTACATTTTATAAGAGCTACAAGGAAGCTATTATGATATTAAAGATGAATAATAGATACATTAAATAAAGCTCTATAAAACAAATATGTACTGCAGCTTAAATGTATTATACATAATAAATAGAATGCACAATGAGTCTTACTGAATGAAATATCAAAGTATTAGAACATTGAGCAAGAAGAGTGGGTCCTCTTATAACTACTGAAGTCCAAGAGACTGATGATTGCACTCAATAATGTTGCATAAGCTATAATGTTTATTTAACAATTTCTTTGCCTCCATTTTCCTGAGCAGGGACCAGATCAGCCCATCTGCCAGGACCCCCTCAGGCCCCGGGGGAGGCACACCCAGGCCTAGGGTCAGTGAGAATCTAGTCAGGGAACTTCTGGAGGGACTGGATGCATTTAAATCAGCTGGTCCTGATGATCTCCACCCCAGAGTGCTGAGGGAATTAGCAGAGGTCATTGCGGGACCCCTGGCACAGATTTATGAGCACTCGTGGTACTCTGGTGTGATGCCAGAGGACTGGAAAAGGGCCAATGTGGTTCCCATTTTCAAAAAAGGCAGGAAGGAGGACCCAGGAAACCATAGGCCAGTTAGTCTTACCTCGATCCTGGGTAAGCTTTTTGAGACAATTATCCTGGAGCATGTCCGCGAGTGGCCAGCAGGGGAGGTTATGCTTAGGGGCAACCAACATGGGTTCATTAGAGGCAGATCCTGTCAGACCAACCTAGTGGCCTTCTATGACCAGGTCACAAAATCCTTAGATGCAGGGGTAGCAGTGGATGTAGTCTTTCTGGACTTCAGGAAGGCCTTTCAAACTGTCTCTCACCCCATTCTCATTAAAAAACTAGGGGCCTGTGGCGTCGACACCTACACAGTCAAATGGGTTACTAACTGGCTGGAGGGTTGCACCCAGCCCCAAATGGTGGATGGGTCATTTTTGAACTGGAGGGATGTGGGCAGCGGGGTCCCCCAGGGCTCGGTTCTCAAACCCGCGCTGTTCAACATCTTCATCAATGACTTGGATGAGGGGGTAAAAAGCACCCTGTTCAAATTTGCTGATGCCACTAAAATGTGGGGTGATGTGGGCACGCTAGAAGGGAGGAATAGGCTTCAATTGGACCTAGATATGTTACAGGGGTGGGAAGATGAGAACAGGATGGGTTTCAACACTGACAAGTGCAAGGTGCTGCACCTGGGGAGGAAGAACCAGAAGCATACCTACAGGCTGGGGAACTCCCTTCTTGTCAGTGCAGAGGCAGAAAAGGATCTTAGAGTCATTATTGATGCCAAAATGAACATGGGCCAACAGTGTGGGGACGCGGTCAGGAAGGCCAACCACACCTTGTCATGCATCCACAGATGTTTCTTGAGCAGGTCCAAGAAGGTGATCCTGCCCTCTATGCAAAACTGGTTAGGCTGCAGTTGGAGTACTGCATCCAGTTCTAGATGTGGACAGCATTGAAAGGGTCCAGACTAGGGCCACCTGCATGATCGGGGACAGCTGGGCAGGCCCTATGAGGAGAGGCTAAAGGACCTGAACCTGTTCAGACTCCACATGAGAAGGCTGAAGGGGGATCTAGTGGCCTGTTACAAACTAGTCAGAGGGGACCAGCAGGCATTGGGGGAGTCCCTGTTCCCCCGAGCACTACCAGGAGTGACTAGAAATAACGGTCACAAGCTGGCAGAGGATAGAGTCAGACTAGACATCAGGAGGTGCTACTTCACAGTCAGGGTGGCTAGGGTCTGGAACCAACTTCCAAGTGAAGTGGTGCTGGCTCCTACCTTGGGGGTCTTTAAGAGGAGGTTAGATGAACACCTTGCTGGGGTCATTTGACCCCAGTACTTTTTCCTGCCATGGCAGGGGGTCAGACTTGATGATCTGCTCAGGTCCCTTCCGACCCTACCAACTATGAAACTATAATGTCTTGAACAGAAGTCCTATTCATTTAAACCATTATAAGTAATATCCAGGGATCCTGGTTTTTTCTGATAAAAAATCCCCATTTTTTTTGGATTAAAAAGGTAACCCCAAATCCGTACCTTTCCATGAACAAAATGAAACACCACTAATATAAAGATATATAGGATGAATGAAAATGAAACACCATTAATAAGATAGCTAGATAGAGAGGGAGAGATATAGTTGTGTTTTGATCATACAAAAATATGGATTTGGGGTTACTGTTTTAAACCAAAAATTGGTGGTGGGGGAGGGGGTGGTATCATAGAAAACCAGGATCCCTGGTATTATCCCATCAGAAGAAACATGTTGGGATGGAGTTCCCATTTCTTTTTCAATTATCTGCATATAGATAAGGAAGGCACAGAGTAGAAGCCATATGGATATAACCACAGAGGTGAAAGGGAAGAGATTCTTAAGGGTTACAAAAATACTGGTAATAAAAAAAGAAAATGACAAACAAGAATATCTTTGGAAGCTTCTATGTTCAAAACAGTCTAAACTGAGGGTGCCAACACAAAGCACTATCAGTTAGAGGTCCCTCATAATCCAACAAACATTCATCTGCCTATTGGGTCGGGGGAATCGAGCCTGCCTGCACCGACCCTGGTCATTAGATGGGGATGCCTAGCACCTGAAAGCCTGTTACAGCTCTGAGGAGGGTGCTGGACCACCCCTCTCCCCAGCCCTGTCCCTCTCTGTAGCTCCAGGGATGTCAAAGGAGCAGGGAAGATGAGGAAGGGGAGCAACACAGAGTTGCCAGCTGGAGTTTGCCTGGCCATAGTGGGGTGGTGGAATGGAGCCCCCTCCCCTTGCAGCCTTTCCACAGGTACCCTGGCTGGGGAATTCTGGGGAGCCAGGCTGGGCCCATGAGGTGAGGGGGCTCTCTTCCACCCCCTCCAGTTCTGGAAATTGAAAAGCTGAACTGTTGCTGCTGTTGTTGCCACTGTCAAGATGCCCAGGAGTGGGGGTGGGGTGTGGCAGAAAGAGTGCTCCCACCCTCTTGCTTCATGGGGCTGTCCTGGCTCCCTATAATACTCTAGACCTACAAAGTGCAAAAAAATAACTCTTCAGGGTTTATTTTTTACACCATTGGCCATTTTAAAAGTGCTCTGCAGTTGTGCATGTATGTTACAGTTACGTGACGGTTGTAGAGTGCTTTCAGGGGGCAGATCGTGCAAAAAATGTAACATGTAAGTGCCCTGAAAGTGCCAAGAAATAATTGCCAAGCCAGAGGCAAAGTATTAAAGGAAATATTACCATATTGTTTCCTTTCTACCCCCCTGCTAATACAGAACTTTTCTGTACTAGATATTTCTAGTAAGGGTACGGAGGGATGGGAACTTTCTGTTATTAAAACAATTCCAGTCTACAAGATTTTACTATGGAAATGCTTGTTCTTTTCTGATATTTATCCCAAGTTTTATGTCTCTTAATATCACTTAATGTCTCTTAATTTCAGGATTGGTAGGGTTAGGGTGGTCATTTGGGGTTGGAATCCAATGAGGGCTTTGCGGGATTGGAAAGCCTCCCAAATTGTACCAAACAGACCCCACCAACCTGCCTGCCCCCTCTGATCTTGGCAAACTGCCCCCAATCCCACAAACTGTTACTAGTACCAGTTTCACAGGCATTTGCCTGTTCTGGGAATCTGATCAAAGTAAATTGGTGGGGCGGGGGGGGGGGGCAGACAGATTGGGGGGTGGGCTAGTGGCTCCATGGCAGGGGTCCCCATCCCACAAACCAGGCCTGGTGCTGGTTTTATAAGTGTTCACTACTGCTGGGAGCCCAATTGAAGTAAGTTGGGGTGGGGGGAGGGTAGGTAGCTGGTCTACAGGGTGGGATTGTCTGTCCAGGGGTGGAGGGAGGAGTCAGGGTGTTAAATGCAGCCCACTGGAGGGGTAGGAAAAACACAGCCCTGGGGCTGGGCTGAGTGGCTGACCTTTCCCAGCTCCAGGGCTATGCTACAAATGTGTACAGATGTTCAAGTAGATTGGTCTAACCATGCCTAATCTAACAATGCATGTCTCAGGAGAACCAAAGTTACATTGGACTGGTCATTTTTGACCAATCCAATCTTCAGGGAATGTCTGCACATTTTGGCACTTATATTGGCCTAACTGGGGATCTAAGTGTAAGGTCTACACGTGGGAGAACTATGTTAAATCAGACAGCCACTTCTTAACCAGTCTAACTTCCTGAATGTCTGTACACACCCTAGATGTTAGCCTTATGTGCCTTAAAGTGGCAGTTACATACTTGTGGATTTAGCCAATTTTGTGGAATTCTTCCATTCAGTTCTTTGGTGCCCCATCATTGTAATTCATATTTCTTTCTTCTTATACTCTACCACAGCAACCTAATACATGGAGGTGTAGTCCAAAGCTGCTATAACATCTTCAGGAGTGAGGGGCTGTTAGAACAACATTCAAGATAGTTTACATTTGTTTTAAGCTCAATGTGTGTGTGTGTGTGTGTGTGCGCGCGCACGTGTACACACATGGATTCACACACGCACACACATGTGTGTGTGTATATATATATACACACACACACAAAACACATTATGTGTGTGTATGTATGTATGTATGTATCCACACACACACACACACACACACACACATATATACAATATAAATTACTTTCACACATTGTTGGTGATTTCCCATTCATACAGTTCTTTAAACAAAGTTTCAGGTAACTCTTAGTTCTATTGTAGAAATAAAGTCCTGGTTCATACACACTCTTGTCCTTATTAAGCATCATCCCACTGAATAAAAAATATACAGAACTTTGAGTGTGCTGACAGTAAGTATGACATATAGTCATTCACTAGAATAATAGCACCAAATTCAAACGCCTACATTCCTCATGCACCATGCTTTTGCCCTTGTGTGCTTTATCCTTTTCTTTCCTATCCCCACATAAATTATAATGGGGAGGTTTTCAAACCAACAGCTACAAAATAATGATGGTTATGTTCCCAAAGGGTCTGCCCTTACAAGAAGGCAATGCTCTGTTCCAACCACAGCTAATAGTTCTGAAAGCCTCAGTACCTCAGGAACCTCAAATCTTTTATCTAATTTTTCAAAGGTATTTTATTATTATTATTATTATTATTATTATTATAGTATAGAGCTATTATCTGCATAAAGTAACAGAATATAAAAGGAAGAATGCACTAGAAAGTGTCACTATGACCAGCTATTCCAAAGCTGTGTGCCCTGCATTACAGACAATTGTTACTGTAGCTTCTCTTTTGATTGAAGGGGTCATTGCCAACTTTTTGTTTGCTTGCTCTCTTCATGATTTCACTGGCTTCCCTTCCATTCTCTTTATCAATAATTATTGTCTTGATTTTATACGTCAATAATATTTACAAATAGATTAAGCCCTGCTTCAGGCAATAAATAAATTATGTTAAAAACTGTTGGTTATGTAGCAGCTGTATCTTCCCAAATGCTTTACAAACACAAGCTAATTAATATCGTCTCCACATCTATTAGGCAGGTAATGATTTGGAGTACAATTACAATTAGACTCTTTTGGCTTTAATTTGTTTTAATCCATTCAAATTTTCTCTCCTATTTTTTTTTAAGGTTGGGCTCTGTAGATATATTCCATTTAACAATGCTGTTAATATTTTTTTAAAGAAAAAAAATCATTGTTTACAAACATGTACACCCAAAGGACTAGATTCTAGCTCTCATTTATGCAGAGAGACCCATCAGAAAACTTGTAGGGAGGAAGGGGATGATCCAGAATTTCTACAGTGCTAATTCCAAGAGTCTCTGCTGCAAACCATCTTCTAACATGTCTATACAACAACCCTGTGGCAGGGCACTGTTGGTGCCTGCCACTTTAAGAAATGAGCCAAGCAGCCAGCAGGTGCTTGATTGCAGAGACCATTTTAGATCTTTGGCCACCTATATAAACAGAGCAGTTTGGTGCTGGCAGGCCAGGCAGCAATATTGCCTGGATGCAAGGCTTCATGTATCATCCTGGAGGTAAGGGCAGGAGTTGTAGGGGATGGCTATGAGGCTCCAGGTCCTGGGCATGACCTAAAACTGCACCCTGCCAGGAGTGGGTGGCCTCGTGTGGCTCTCACTGGCGTGGGAGCCTCCAGGAAATACCAGGCCAGTTACCACCCCAATTAAAGGCAGGTCGTGGCACGTTAATAACCTCACCTTCCAAAACCAGGTGGGTTATCCCCTAGTAGGGACAAGAAGTCAGACTCAGGAACACGAGTGGGCTGGTGGCACAGAGGCTTGACTTAGAGTACCCTTGACTGGCCAATGCTGGGACCAGGACCAGAGCAATCAAAAGGGCTAAGGGCCGACCACAAGGGATGTCCAGAGCTGAGGGCCTAGGGTTCCTGACTGGCCTTGGAGGTGAGGCCAGGTCCTGTGGCCAATGGTCCCGGGAGGACCATGCCCGAGAGGGGAAATAGTTTCAGGGAGCTAGGCAGCCCAGAATGAGGGTGGGGTAGGCTGCCTGAATGGAGGTATCTTATAGGGGTTCTGGGGCCCATCATGGGGCCAGTGAGATTAACATCTGTGGATGCCATCTGTAATGCTTGGGATGCAGTGTAGGGGAGGAACAGAGCTGCAGATACCGCCCCCTGGAATTGGGGCAAGAAATGGGCAGTCTCCCACTTAACTAACATCTTAATTAATTATCATCAAGGCATGACAGGTGAGAATGTGGGTGGCTGGCCTAGAACAGTTGGGTGGGGCCATTCATAGATTCATAGATGCTAGGGTTGGAAGGGACCTCAATAGATCATTGAGTCCGACCCCCTGCATAGGCAGGAAAGAGTGCTGGGTTTAGATGACCCCAGCTAGATGCTTATCTAACCTCCTTTTGAAGACCCCCAGGGTAGGGGAGAGCACCACCTCCCTTGGGAGCCCATTCCAGACCTTGGCCACTCAAACTGTGAAGAAGTTCTTCCTAATGTCCAGTCTAAATCTGCTCTCTGCTAGCTTGTGGCCATTATTTCTTGTAACCCCGGGGGTGCCTTGGTGAATAAAACCTCACCAATTCCCTTCTGTTCCCCCATGATGAACTTATAGGCAGCCACAAGGTCACCTCTCAACCTTCTCTTGCGGAGGCTGAAGGGGTCCAGGTGCCCCAGTCTCTCCTCATAGGGCTTGGCCTGCAAGCCCTTAACCATACAAGTGGCCCTTCTCTGGGCCCTCTTCAGGTTATCCACATCCCTCTTGAAGTGTGGTGCCCAAAACTTCACGCAGTACTCCAACTGCGGTCTGACCAGCACCCGATAGAGGGGAAGTATCACCTCCTTGGATCTGTTCGTCATGCATCTGCTGATGCACAATAAAGTGCCATTAGCTTTTCTGATGACTTTGTCACACTGCCAACTCATGTTCATCTTGGAGTCCACTAGGACTCCAAGATCCCTTTCTGCTTCCGTTCCACCAAGCAGGTCATTCCCTAGGCAGTAGGTATGCTGGACATTTTTCCTCCCTAGGTGCAGCACTTTGCATTTCTCCTTGTTGAATTGCATTCTGTTGTTTTCTGCCCACTTGTCCAACCTGTCCAGGGCTGCTTGTAGCTGTTCCCTGCCCTCCGGCGTGTCCACTTCTCCCCACAGTTTTGTGTCATCCGCAGACTTGGACACAGTACACTTCACTCCCTCATCCAAGTCGCTGATGAAGATATTGAAGAGTATCAGTCCAAGGACCAAGCCCTGTGGGACTCCACTGCCCACACCCTTCCAGGTCGATACCGACCCATCCACTACGACTCTCTGGGTGCGATCCTCTAGCCAATTCACCACCCACTGGACTGTGTAGTCATCTAAGTCACAGCCTCTTAACTTGTTTACCAGTATGCTGTGGGATACCGTATCGAAGGCCTTCCTGACATCTAAGTATATGACGTCAACCCCTACTCCTGAATCCAGGCATTTTGTAACCTGGTCATAAAAAGAGACTAGATTAGTCAGGCATGATCTACCTGCTACGAACCCATGCTGGTTTCCCCTCAGCATAATTTGTCCTGCCGGGCTCTTGCAAATGTGAGCCTTGATAATTTTTTCGAAGACTTTGCCTAGGATGGAGGTGAGACTGACTGGCCTATAGTTGCCTGGGTCCTCCTTCCTCCCCTTCTTGAAAATGGGGACCACATTGGCCCTTTTCCAGTCCTCCAGGACCTGGCCCATGTGCCACAACTGCTCAAATATTACCGCCAGTGGTTTCGCAATGACGTCAGCCAGTGCCTTCAATACCCTCAGATGGAGCTCATCCGGGCCTGCCGACTTAAAGGCATTCATTGGTAGGTGGGCCCTGAGAAGAACCCCCCCTCCCCGCTATAACCCCCTTTGCTCCCCCTCTACTGTTTTACTCCCTAAACCAGACCTTTTGAGAGGGGTTTCAGAAATAAGCCTTATCATTTACTTTCCTGGTTGCTACGCTGAGGCAATTAACCCTCCTTATACCCAATTCCATCTAGACCCAGGGATATTAGAAAGTTTGTACATCATTCCGCCTCTTTGGGCGTATCTACATGAGACATGGCACATTAATGTGCATTAGCCTAAATTTATGTACATTATGGGCATGCATCTATACATGTAGGCCCTTAATGTATAATAAAATGGAAAAATTAGGCAAATCACACCGAAATTTGATGCCTGAAAATACCAAGTCTGTAGCCCTGCCATGTGCACTCCCAGCACTAAGTTAGGATTGGGTTGCATCTACATATAAATGAATGTGCTTTAACTAATTGTGCCTCAATTTGATGCCAAATGCAACTATCAAATTTAGGTGTAATTATTTAAAGCACATTAATGCATGTGTACACGTGACCCAGCCCTAACTTAGAGCCGGGTCTGCCCAGTCACCAGGGGCACATGGAAGGGCTGCAGGGACTTGGCACTAATTTTAGTGCCAAGTCCCTGCATGTGTGGATACCTGCCAAAAGTGTTTAATGTACATTAGCTTAATGCACATTAAATTTAGTCACACTTAAATGCACATGTATAGTGTGTCCTTTATGTACCACACAAAGGGCAGACCAGGTGGTGAGAATGTTGTCTGTAGTGTTTTGCATCTTGTCTAAACTAGAAAAATGTTGGAAAAGTCTATCATGTATATGGATTTGGGAAACGCAGCAAGAGTTTGAAAAACACCTGACTTTCAAAATGCTTCCTGTGGTTTTGGAGTATTTTTTGGCAGATAAAGATAGCTTGCAAAGTAAACTATTGTCCTTTGATTTTTCTGACAAATTAAACTCCCAGAAACAATTGGTATAATTATCTAGAAATCTGTTTTCCAATGTGCCATTCCAAACCAAATAACATGCAACATTTGTAATGGATGTAACACACGTCTGTGTCTTTGAAGAATCAAAAGAAACAATTAGTACGTTTGTATATTTGCAAACTCTACTAGAGGATTCACAACACCTGATAAAATTGAACATATTATAATGCCTTGCTGAAATTCTAAGTAGCAGCACATATATTGCTTCTCTCTCTCAATGGATGTTTTGTCTTGTAAAATGCTCATTTAGAACATTTTGAATATATGCAATCTACACATGGCACCAAATGGAATTGTATTATTTTGACAATTAAAAGGTATTGAACTATATCACACACCAAAAAAAGGAAGCATTCATATGATAGGAATATTCTTCAATGATGTAAACAAATGCAACATTTCTAACATTTATTCATAACCAGTAAAGTTTCTTTTGAAGTGAAATATTCTGGCTAAAAATGTGCTAGAAACATCTGTGTTTAAATATAGTTGTAGCTAGAACAATTTCAATCATATCAAGGCTTTGGGCTCATTGAATTTTACATGGGCATGAGCTTTTACTATTATTACTATTATTATTATTATTGAAAGTGATGCAACTTTACCGTAATAGTAGGCAACCTCTGGATCATGGTGAATGTGAAAAAGATCTAGTCAGGTTCCTGATTAATCCTTTTCCAAGGACTTCTGAGACCTAGGAAAAAGTATGGAGGACTGGAGGCTGCCCAAGACCTACCATCTCCCTCAGACCATTGAGACAGAATCCAAAAGACAGGCAGAGTCCAGATTTTCATTGTAACCCCAAATCCACATTTTTCTGTGATTAAAATGAAACACATCTATCTATCTATCTATCTATTTATCTATCTATCTATCTATCTATCTATCTAGACCAGGGGCAGGCAATTATTTCAGGCAGAGAGCCACTTACTGAATTTTGGCAAGCCATCAAGGGCCACATGACAGGCAGCCAGGGGCAGATAAATATTAATTTTCTAAATTTTTTAGGGGCCTTGCAGGACAGATAGAATGGCCTGGTGGGTGGCATCTGGCCCACAGGCCACATTTTGTCTGCTCCTAATCTAGATAGATAGATAGATAGATAGATAGATAGATAGATAGATAGATAGATAGATAGATAGTGGTGTTTCATTTTAACCATGGAAAAATGTGGACTTGGGGTTACTTTTTTATATCTGGAAATTGGGGATTTTTTTCAATCAGAGAAAACCAGTAGGGCTGTGTGAAATTTCACCACATGTTTCATTTCAAAGCTGTTTCTATGCATTTTGAGCTTGAAACAGCAAAATCAAAATGAAACAAAAAGCATCAAAACAGTTTTAAAGTGAAATGAAGGCACTCGAAACATTTTGAAAGTTTTGAAATGTTCCAAGTTTCAAAGCAGCCCAGTGGTGGGAGGCAGGGGAGAGCCAGGGCTGTGCTCCAAGTGGCTCCACAGCCCCATGGAGCTCAACCCAGTGGGGAGTGCAGCCCTGGCTCTCCCCAACTCCAGCCACTAGGCTGCACTCCATGGGGCTGGTGGAGCTGATTGGAGGGCAGCACTGGGTCTGCCTGCCTCCCACCTCCGGGCTGCACTCTGATTGGCTCTGCCAGCCCCACAGAGCTCAGCCTGGTGGTGGGAGGCAGAGTGCACTGCCAGCTCTGTCCACCTCCCAGTGCTGGGCTCACTCTCTGGGGCTGGTGGAGCCAATCAGAGCACAGTGCCAGTTCTGTCCATCTCCTGCTGCCAGGCTGCACTCCTATCAGCTCTGCCAGTCCCCTGAAGATCAGCTTAGTGTCAGGAGGTGGAGCACAGCACTGGCTCTGTTCACTTCCTGCCACCGGGATGCACTCCAAGGAGCTGGCTGAACCAATTGGAGTGCAGCCTGGTGGTGAGAGATGGGCAGAGCCATGGCTGCACTCCAGCTCCTGCTACTGGTTTGAGCTCTGTGGAGCCCAGTGCTGGGTGCAGGCTGCACCCAATGCTGGTTGCATGCAGCAGTGGCAGCCTCCTGTCATCCAGCACAGATCCAGAAGCTTGCACTCCCAGGAGGAGTCCAGCACAGTCCGGCAGCCCTCCCCAGGGTGTGAGCCCCTGGATATGCATCCCAGATGAGAGGATGCTCAGGCTGCCTCTCCCACCCGGGACTGGCAACAGACAGGATTGCTGCTGACACAGCCTGAGCCTCCTTACATCTGGGTCACAAATCTGGGGGGCCGCACACCCAGATAGGGCTGTTGGGC
This sequence comes from Alligator mississippiensis, assembly GCF_030867095.1. Lineage (NCBI taxonomy): Eukaryota > Metazoa > Chordata > Crocodylia > Alligatoridae > Alligator > Alligator mississippiensis. The sequence goes on from NC_081824.1 coordinate 383,392,814, forward strand.
TGTGCTGGACTCCTCCCAGGGATGCGAACCCCCAGATCTGTGCACTGGATGAGGGGAAGGTGCTGCTACTGCCTGAGACAGGTGGCAGCAGCAATTTTCTCCTGTGCTGGGCACAGCCCGTGCCCAGCACTGGTCCCAGGTGACAGGGCAGCCTCCTCTCATCCAGGGCACAGATCTGGGGGCCTGCACCCTTGGGAGGAGTCTGGCACAGCCCCACAGCCCTTCCAGCAGTGTGGGTCCCTGGATCTGTGCCTGGATGACAGGAGGCTGCCACTGCTGCCTATGGCCAGGGGCAGCATCTGTCTTCCCCAGCACTGGGTGCAGGCTGTACCTAGCACCAGTCCCATGTGGCAGCAGCAGCCTCCTGTCATCCAGCACAGATCCAAGGGCCTGCACCCCCCATAAGGAATCCAGCACAGCCCCACAGCCTTGCTCGGGATCTGTGTGCTGGATGACAGGAGGCTGCTGCTACTGGCAATTTTTTCTTTCAAGATTTTGAGGAGCAGTTTTTGGAAAACTGCTGCACCTATCTGCTTGAACCTTGGCAGGCTTTATGCCCCCAGAAGGGGCTACCATCCCTGCAATTTGCATCTGAATCAGGAAAGAAATGACACCATTTTAGGCATTTTCATTATTCACCATTATAGCTTATGGGTGAAACATCACATTGCGTCAAAACAGTGAAACAGTTTCAACAAAATGAAATGGGATAGCTGTTTGAAATAAAATGAAATGATGAAATGAAACACCATCCCTTCAAAGTGGCAAAATGGATGTCAAAACAAAACTATGGTCTTTTGTGAGCCCATAAAAAACAGATTACCTGGTAATCATCCTATTTGCCAGGGGAAAAGTGGCCAGGGGCCTATTGAGCCCTAGCTATCATGCACTGTAGAATTAATTCTCAAAGGCTTTGAACCAAGAATAATTTTAAATATCCCTAATTTAATCTAACAGGTACTGCAGGATAAAATCACCTCCCCTCTCCCATCCTGCAGATGATAGCATGGTTAGGGGAGGAAATGATGAAGGCTGTCTAAAAGCCCCTCCAGAGTGCTATCCCAGCCTATCTAAAGTTTAAGACCATTATGTATATCTGAGAAAGCCCATGGTTTTACGCACCATAAAAGCACATCTCAATGAGCACACACATGCAGGGACATGCCCAGGGAGAAATAGCAGCAGCACATATTTGTGCTGCTGCTATTTGTCCCCGGGCATGCCCCTGCATGCATGCTCTGGTGTGCAGCAAAGTCACCTGGGTGGGGTAGGGGAGGCTGGGGCCTGCCTCTGTGCTGGATCTAGCAGCCTTACCTGAGGTCCTGGGGGTATCCCAGGGAGCAGCAGCAGCATCAATCCAGCCACTCAGATGTTGGCTAGCAGCCAAAGTTTGGCTGTGGCCAGCTACACTTCCTTTCTGGTGGCTCACACTGCTGCTGCATGTGCCATACTGCTTTTACTGGCAGCAGGTTTTTTTTGACATTGGGATAGCCCAGTGTCATAAAACCACACTGTTCTCCTAATTAGCAGTGTGGCAAACAGGTGCACATGCATCACTTGTGGTTTGCAGCACCTCAAATGGGTTTGAGGAGCCACCAACTGCACATACATGCTTGTTGGGATGCGCCCTAAATGTGCAACTCTGTGAAGCACATACCTTAAACATTATGGACATGTAGAGCCAAATCCTATTCACCTTATTCATTCAAGTATTACCCTTAAACAATGGTAATGTTTATGTGAAGATGACCATATCTATTATGATCTCCATTACACATGTCCATAATTGAATAATAGTTTGCCCAAACTAAAATTTTAAATGCAAAGTGTTTGCAAAGATTAGAACCCTGCTTACAAAAGGCTGATGCTCAGTGGAGTGTTAGCTAAAAGAAAAGTTCAAGCTTTGTACATCAAAGCCAAAACTAGTCTATTAAATTTATAGCACAATTGTCAATTTACTAGTGTCCTTGATCATTAGTGTTGCCAGCAATGGCAAAAGTGTAAGCTAGTCATATTTTAGACCTTGGAATATATATATTTTTTAAGGTTATTCACTAAAAATACATCTTATTTTTGCTGATCTGTCACTTAATCATTTTATATATCAACTCCGCAAGTATTTTCTTCCACTAATTAATTCAAATTATGTGTCATCAACAGGGATCCTGGTTTTTTCTGATTAAAAAAAAAAATCCCCAATTTTTGGATTAAAACAAGTAATCCAACATCCACATTTTTCCTTGATAAATATACATATATAAATTCCACATATACATACATACATACATACACACACACATATGGCATTTATATGTCACTATATACCACTATATATTAGTCACATTATATGAAATGCCACTATACATTAGTGGCATTTCATTTTAATCACATAAATATGTGGATGCTGGATTACTTGTTTTAATTCTAAAATTTGGAATTTTTTTTTTTATCCGAAAAAATGAAACAGGATCCCTGGCCATTGCCATCTGAAGAATAACAAACGCACAGCTAGCTAACAAAACAAGCAGAATTTTGCTCAGGGGTTCATATAACCAAGTTCATGGATAATGTAGGAAAACAATCAAGCTCACTTCAGTCAAGGACTCTACTATTCAATAAATTACTAATTAATCCTGCACTTTGCTGCAGAAGATTAATTTGATTTTTAATTTTTTTTATAACCTTTTCTCATAGTCTTCATTATCTTCACTTTATGGTTTATGCACCATTGTCTGTTCCAACTTGAAAAGCTTTCAGATCATTGTTTCCATCTGCTTTCTTCTCTTGTAAACTGTAATTGAAATTTTTGACATGGGGGAGCTACCAACCTGCCTCACTACCCCCAACTTGGAGGACCAGACCAGTACCCATTTAGCCGACATTTCCACAGTTCCCTGGAGACCTTAATGGCACTTTAACAATGTAGAGAACATTATTAGATCCACTGTAACTGGTATTTAGGCAATGCTTAATCTTGAGTGAAGCATTTACTGAATGCCTCTTCGTTGTTGTTATATCACTATGAATTGTATGTATGCCATGGGTGGGCAAAATACAGCCCACGGGCCAGGTCCAGCCTGCCAAGCACTTTCATCTGGCTCATGGGATCCCCCAAGAAATTGTGCCCTGCCCAGCCCTTCCATCCATGACTGTGGGAACATGGTTCCCATGCGTACATGCAGCCCTAAAAAATCACCCTGTTGCCTGGCTCCCACCCTCCTGGGAGGAAGGCCCCGGCTACCCAATATGCTGCCACAGCCCCTGGGAGATTCTTGCTTCCCCTTTCTACAGCTGGCTCTGGGCAACAGGTAGGAAAGGAGCAGGAGTGGGGTTGAAGCTGGGAAGTAGCCTGGAGTGTGGGGCTGGGGTGGTGGCAGCGGGGGCCCATGCCCAGGGGGACAGGGGCTGGTGGCAGCAAGGATCTGAGGTAGGCAGCATGCAGGTGTGAGGGAGAATGGGGAATGTGGGGACTCCCCCATACCCCCCCCCATCATGGCACACAGCCCCGGTAGGTGGCAGCAGCAGCAGCAGTAGGTGAGGCACCCAGGGCACAAGCACTTGGCAGGGTGCACCTACAGCCAGCGCTTCACATCACAGCAAGGAGTGTAGCTGCCTGTATCACCAGTGCTCCCTGCCACTCACGCACAGCCCGTGCACTCACACAACCTGGAGAGAAGCCCCACGTGTTGGAGCCAGGTGTTTTTTTTTGCTGGGACTGCGCAGCACCAGAGAGAAACTTCAGGCTCTGGAGCTCGTTGCCTTCCCTGCCTGGGTCTTCCCTACCCTGCAGCACAGCACTAGTGATACAGGCAGCTGCACAGAGGCTGCACCATCACTGTGATGTGCAGTGCTGACCCAAGTTGCACCCTGCCTGCTGCAGCGCCATGAGGAAAGTGTGGCAGGGTCCCCACAAACCCCCTACCTCCCTTACACCTACACTCTGCCTCCGCAATCTCCCACACATACACAACCCCACAACATGCCCTATGCCTTCCATACAGCCACACCCCCTCACAACACCCCACACATCTCCACATCCTACTACACACCCCCACACCCCACCATACACATCCACTGTACACAAACACACACATACATCACATATACTATACACACAAACTTCCCTTTACACACACCACACACACCTCACACACCACACACACCCCACATACCCCTCCACACATACCACACACAGATATCAGTAACACACCACATGCACACACCTGCCCTCCACAATATACAAAACTAAGAATTGATTTCATGTTATTATACAATCACCTCTATATGCACTATGCAAACACAAATCATGACAAAAATATTTTCTGTAATAAAATTAAAATATGTTATAGTAGGTGTTTGACTTTTTGTGTATGATCTGGGTTTTTTCTTGCTCCAAGATAGCAACTCCTCTCCCAAAAGGAGTATTTATTGGGGGCAAAGAGAAGGACTTCTGGTGGCAAAGGTCAAGGGTTAGGGGATAGAACTTCTGGTCCCAAGATGGTAACAAGGCAGTGGGGCAGTTATCAAGGGGCGGGACTATCCATGTGGCCCTCAACAGCCCACCAAAACTCATTAAGTGGTCCTCTACCCAAAATAATTTCCTGCCCTTGGCATAGCCTGACAGATCTGGCCTCCAGAAGAAGAGATTTAATTTATATAGATTATTTTGTTTTGTTTTGTAAATAGCACTATTGATAGCCTTCCTTTTTTGCTTTTAAGTTTTTGATATTATATACACCACATGCTATAATATTATGTAAAGTCTATTAAAGATATACATTTGTAATTCTGCTCCTACCCAATTCCTTATTAACTCAAAATTATCTCCAGTCCTCCACTGTGAACTGGTCAGAGGCTCTTCTTCAAGCACACAATATTTAAATCAAACATTATAAATACCTTACATATAGTAATAACGCATCTTGTCTTGTTCAATCTTCAGGAGACCTGAGAAAATGTGAGGGTTTGAGGGAAGAGTTTTACTCTATCTTAAAATCTCCTTGCACTCGGGAACCAGCAGCGGGAAGGAGAGGAGTCAGCACACGTGTGTCCCGCATGCACGTGTGCCCCTTTTACCAACTGACTGACCGGAGGTGGCGGCGGCAGCAGCAGCAGAGGAATCGGCAGCGGGGGCAGCAGCAGCTGATCCCCCGAAGGTAGGTGGGGCGGAGGTACTCGGCACAGCTGAGCCGGATCCGGAGGGGAAGCCCCCCGGGTCCCATATAGCTGAGCCGGTAGGGAGCCGCGCTCCCGAGCCGCGTGGCGCGAACAGAGCACGCAAACAGGGAGGGCTAGGAAGGGGACTGTCCCCCCAGGCCAGGGGGCACCCCCGGGGCTAACCCTTGGGGGAGCAGGCTCCTGCGGGAGCAGATCCCCCCAGCGGGGGAGCGTAGGGGCGGAACTGCTGGCAGGCACTTCCGGATAGACCGGGGCGCCTGATTGGCCATTGGAGCGGGGAGGGTAATTCAAACCGCGGGCTTTAAAGCCGCAGGGTGACGTAGTTCCCAGCACTCGGGAACCAGCAGCAGGAAGGAGAGGAGTCAGCACACGTGTGTCCCGCACGCATGTGTGCCCCTTTTACCAACTGACTGACCGGAGTCGGCGGCGGCAGCAGCAGCAGAGGAATCGGCAGCGGGGGCAGCAGCAGCTGATCCCCCGAAGGTAAGTGGGGCGGAGGGACCCGGCACAACTGAGCCGGATCTGGAGGGGAAGCCCCCCGGGTCCCATATAGCTGAGCCGGTAGGGAGCCACGCGGCGCGAACAGAGCACGCAAACAGGCGCTCTCTGTAAGAGCACGCAGGCGTTTGCACAGGCGTTCATGCCGGCGGGCGGGCAGGAAGGGCCAGGAGTGGGACTCCTGTAGGGGTAGGGCGTAGACATCACACAGGTCTACAAACAGCAGCTTATAGAAAGGTGTCTATGAGGAGTGCTGCTAGGGCCTCTGCCCAGGGGGACAAGGCTACCCGGGGCAGGTCTGAGGCCTCCACCCAGACCAAGCCCATGGGGGAGCTGATATCCCCCTACCTCCTGGCCTGTGGGGGATCCCCAGCAGGGCCGGGGGGGGCAGAGATGGGGGGCCCCCACACCTGTCCGGCAGGTGCCCATCTTAGGGATCTGGAGGCGCAGGTGAGGGAGCTCCGGGAGGAGGTTAGCAGGCTGAGGGGGATTAGGGAGGCGGAGGATGATATTGACAGATATTTCCTTTCCCTGCAGGCCCAGGCACCCAAGGAAGAAGAAGCCCAGGGAATGCCCTCCACAGCAGAGTGGCAGACGGTCACAGCCAGGACCGGAGCAGCTCGCAGCGAACCGCTACCAGCTTCTCCAGTCCAACTGGTGAACAGGTACGAGGCCCTGGCGACCCTGCAGGAGATGGAAGGGGAGGAGGAAACCCTTGGGCAAGAAGAAACACCATGTTCTTCACATTCCAAACAGATCAAGAGATCCATGAGGACCCAGAGAAGGAGGCGACGAGTGCTCGTCATAGGCGACTCCATCCTGAGAGGTACGGAAGGACCCATCTGTCGCCAGGACCCCTCGGCACGAGAGGTATGTTGCCTCCCTGGAGCAAAGATTCGGGATGTGACGGAGGTAATCCAGGCCAGGATCAAGCCCACCGATTACTACCCCATGGTCCTAGTCCATGTGGGTACTAATGATGCGGCCAGGACAACCCCCGATCACCTGATGGCGGATTACAGTGCTCTGGGTGGCGTGCTGAAGGAGTTCGGTGCACAGGTGGTTTTCTCTTCCATCCTACCAGTGACCAGATGAGGAAGACGGCAGAAGAACTGCATCAGAGAGACCAACTGGCGGCTTCGGCAGCGGTGTCTCAAGGCAGGCTTCGGATTCCTGGACAATGACCCGCACATCACAACGAGGGACATGCTCAGCTGGGATGGGCTTCACCTGTCCCCCAAGGTAAGCGTGTGTTTTCTACTAGGTTGGCGGATCTTCTCCGGCGGGCTTTAAACTAGGCTCATCGGGGGGAGGGGAGTACGAGGGCAGGGGAAGCTGTGGACCACCAAACCATGTGGCACCCACAAGGACAGCCCAGCCTGAAGAAGGAGAACATTGGAAACCTGAAACCCATGGGGAGACCAGCACTATAGAACAGGTAAGAAACAAGAAGGTAAGAAACAATGGGCCACTTGGGACTTGGAGCGGGGGGGCAGCAAAGGCACCAGTCGCAGGGCTCAAGTGCCTATATACTAATGCTAGGAGCATGGGGAACAAGCAGGATGAATTAGCGCTCCTGCTTGCACTAAACACCTATGACTTAGTGGGGCTAACAGAGACCTGGTGGGATTCATCCAATGACTGGGCGGTACATATTGAGGGCTATAGATTGTACAGAAAGGACTGGTCAGGGAAGAAAGGGGGTGGGGGTTGCACTTTATGTCAGTGAGCAATATACATCAACCCTCATCAAGACAGAATCCAAGGTTGAGGAAGTAGAAGGATTGTGGGTTAGGCTACATGGGGGGCAAGGAGAAAGGGATTTGGTGGTAGGGGTCTGCTACAGACCCCCACACCAAGGGGAAGAAATAGATGCGGGGCTCCTGAGGCAACTCTCGGAGACCATAAAAGCTAAAGAGGCGGTAGTCATGGGGGACCTAAACTACCCGGACATCTGCTGGGAGACGCAGACAGCAAGGTCCCATCGCTCATGCAGGTTTCTAACCTGTATACAGGACCTCCACCCGACACAGGAGGTGCATGGTCCCACTAGGGGAAATACCGTACTGGATTTGGTTTTGGCAACAGGAGATGACATGATAGGGGACCTCCAGATCGGTAGCCATTTGGGAGACAGTGATCACCTAATAATAGAATTCAACATAAGACGTTGAGTGGGTAAGGTAACTAGTAGGGTGAAAGTGCTAGAGTTTAGGAAAGCTGATCTCAATGAACTCAGGCGATTAGTCAAAGAAGCACTGCAGAGTAGGAGTTTTGAAGGGATGGGAGCCCAAGAAGGGTGGCTGTGCCTTAAGGAAACAATCCTTCGGGCACAAAGCAAGACGATCCCTGAGCGAGGCAAAAAAGGGAAAGGGGCCAGGAGGCTTCCATGGCTGACCAGAGAAATCCAGGGCAGCCTAAGGGCCAAAAGGGGAGCACATAAAAAGTGGAAACAGGGTGAGATCACTAAAGATGAATATACCTCCTCTGCTCGTGCTTGTACTGAGGCAGTTAGGCGGGCCAAAGCTACCATGGACCTGAGGATGGCAACCCAAGTAAAAGACAACAAGAAATTGTTTTTTAGATATATTGGGAGTAAAAGGAAGGCCCAGGGAGGAATAGGACCACTGCTAAATGGGCAGAAACAATTGGTGACAGACAGGGGGGACAAGGCTGAACTCCTCAACGAGTTCTTTGCCTCAGTGTTCCTAAGAGAGGGGCAAGACAACTCTCCAGACTTCCATGCGTAGATCCTGAGGTTGTGCAGAGTCATTTGGAAGAACTGGATGCCTTTAAATCGGCAGGCCCGGATGGGCTCCATCCGAGGGTGCTGAAGGCATTGGCCGACATCATTGCAGAGACACTGGCAGGAATATGCGAACACTCATGGCGCACAGGCCAAGTCCCGGAGGACTGGAAAAGGGCTAACGTGGTCCCCATTTTCAAAAAGGGGAGGAAGGAGGACCCGGGCAACTATAGGCCAGTCAGTCTCACCTCCATCCTTGGTAAAGTCTTTGAAAAAATTATCAAGGCTCACATTTGTGAGAGCCTGGCAGGGCAGATTATGCTGAGGGGAAACCAGCATGGGTTTGTGGCAGGCAGATCGTGCCTGACCAATCTAGTCTCTTTCTATGACCAGGTTATGAAACGCCTGGACACAGGAGGAGGGGTGGATGTCGTATGCTTAGACTTCAGGAAGGCCTTCGATACGGTATCTCACCCGATACTGGTGAGCAAGCTAAGAGTCTGTGATGTGGATGACTGCACAGTCCGGTGGGTGGCCAATTGGCTAGAGGGTCACACCCAAAGAGTCGTGGTGGATGGGTCGGTATTGACCTGGAAGGGTGTGGGCAGTTGGGTCCCGCAGGGCTCGGTCTTTGGACCGATACTCTTTAATGTTTTCATCAGCGACTTGGACGTGGGAGTCAAATGTACTCTGTCCAAGTTTGCAGATGACACAAAGCTATGGGGAGAAGTGGACATGCCGGAGGGCAGGGAACAGCTGCAGGCAGACCTGGATAGGTTGGACAAGTGGGCAGAAAACAACAGAATGCAATTCAACAAGGAGAAACGCAAAGTGCTGAACCTAGGAAGGAAAAATGTCCAGCACACCTACAGCCTAGGGAATGACCTGCTGGGTGGCACAGAGGTGGAAAGGGATCTTGGAGTCCTAGTGGATGAACATGAGCCGGCAGTGTGACGAAGCCATCAAAAAAGCCAATGGCACTTTATCGTGCATCAGCAGATGCATGACAAATAGGTCCAGGGAGGTGATACTTCCCCTCTATAGGGCGCTAGTCAGACTGCAGTTGGAGTACTGCGTGCAATTCTGGGCGCCACACTTCAAGAAGGATGCGGATAACCTGGAGAGGGTCCAGAGAAGGGCAACTCGTATGGTTAAGGGCCTGCAGGCCAAGCCCTACGAGGAGAGACTAGAGAAAGTGGACCTTTTCAGCCTCCGCAAGAGAAGGTTGAGAGGCGACCTTGTGGCTGCCTTTAAGTTCATCACGGGGGCACAGAAGGGAATTGGTGAGTATTTATTCACCAAGGCGCCCCCGGGGGTTAAAAGAAACAATGGCCACAAGCTAGCAGAGAGCAGATTTAGACTGGACATTAGGAAGAACTTCTTCACAGTTCGAGTGGCCAAGGTCTGGAACGGGCTCCCAAGGGAGGTGGTGCTCTCCCCTACCCTGGGGGCCTTCAGGAGGAGGTTAGATAAGCATCTAGCTGGGGTCATCTAGACCCAGCACTCTTTCCTGCTTATGCAGGGGGTTGGACTCAATGATGTATTGAGGTCCCTTCCGACCCTAACATCTATGAATCTGTAGTAACAAAATGCAAAATTTAATTATAACCAGATCTTTGTGTTCAATATTTTCACACCATAGCAGCATTTAGCAAATAACTAAGATTTATCTAGTAGTTTATATAATTTTATATATTATCCTTTTTTCAAAATAATTTATTTTCTTTTTGATTCACTTGCAATGCCCCAGCATGCATTACTTGTTAATGTTACGTGTTGCAGTAAGACTTCTTCTGACAAGGAGGGCACTATCTGGACATCATCTGTGAACCAGAAAATAACAACTAGAATTCAGATAGAGAACTTAATACTGCCACCACATAGAATGCCACAGTTTATTAGTGATCAGCAGGGATCCTGGTTTTTTCTGATTTCTTCGAGCCACTTTAATTAAAGTGCACGCCCCCCCCCCCCCCATGCCTGAGCAAGTGTAAAAACACCCTTAAATTCTATGATCTTCTCACTTCTCTATGGTTTTAGGTAAACCACAGATAACAACCCCTGCTTTCCACTGACCAGCCGAAATATCTGTCCTTAGTCTTGGTTTCCATCAGAGTGATTTTTTTTTTACCTATTGCTATATTTTTTCCTTTTGAGTTCCTTGAATAATGTTCTATTTCTACCCAGTTGCCTGGTCAGTCCTGAACCCTTTAACCAAACCTTGAATATACTGCATCATGTCCACTCATAAATCAAAAGTCTTCAGTATTTCAATGATAGGGATAGGTTTTACCTCTTGAAGACAAGGGTGACTGGAAGTTCACACAGCCACATTCTGGAAGGTGCTATGCATTCTCTACTTCTTTTGAAATGAAGATAAGCTGAAGGTGCCATCATACATTTACACCGTCTAGTAACGTTTCAGGACCAATCCGTACTTCCCCTCCACAAGCCTCCAACCCCTTCACATGCTCATACCTTCAGCAGGTTTGTGATTTCTGGTTGTTTTTATGGAAAACTAATGCAAAGTGAAATGTGCAAGGTCCATCCTTAGCAGAGGTCAAATAGCATTAATTCTAAGGAGGGCAAAGAGCTGCTTCCTTAGGGGAAAAAAGGCAGACATTGGCATGTGAAATATGAGCATATCTTCTGGACCATTTTCTATGAATCTCAGTTAAATGAATTAGCAATTTTTTCTAACTATAAATTCCTACAGGATCAAGTCTTAAAAAAGCAACAAGCTAAATATTCAGCTCTGCCATATTTACACTTTAAGTTTGAGGACATTATTTACTGTCTCCTCAATTCTGGGGACACTTGGGGCTTACTGTGCAACTTAAAATAGCATATGATCAGGCAGAATGTTGCATGCTGTGGTTCTGACCCCCCTGCCACATGCAAGCCTCCTCTTTCCCAACACAGAACCTACAGTTAAGGAAGAAAAAGGCAAAATAAGTTCTGCCAGTCCGCCAATGTTTTTCTGCAGAGCAGGAATCCTCAGCTGCTTGTCTGAGGGTTATTTAGTCTAGACAAGCGGAGATTTTTGGTGCTTTGATAGCAGTCTTCAAATACATGAAGGGTAATTATAGAGGATGGAAATGGGCTTTGGGCCAGCACTTGGAGTAATGGCCTTAAGTGGCAGCAGGGGAAATTTAGGTTGGAGATTAGTAGCAACTTTCTGAGTGCGTGAGTTGTCAGGCATTGAAACAGTCTACCTAGAGAAATTATGGAATCGCCATTCTTGCAATTTTTCAAAAGCAGGCTAGAAAGTTTAGTCAGGGATGATTCTGCCTTGAGCAGAGTGTTGGACAAGGTGACCTTATGACAGGGGTGGGCAAAATATGGCCTATAGGCTTTATCTAGCCTGCCAATTGATTTTATCTGGCCTGGCAGTGGATGGTGCAGGTGAAGGTGATGGTAATGGCTCTGGTCTCTGATAGTGTCACAAGGAATGCTAGGCAGAAGCAGCCCCATCTGCCCACCCACCTGGCAGAGTGCATCTCGCTCAGGGCCTGCCCATAGCAATGGAATCTAGCTGCGGGCCTCCATACTTTCCTGTTCTGTCTCACCTGGGAGCTATGGGGTTGCAGGGGGTGTGCAGAGGCCTGCAGACAGGCTCCATTCAGTACCTACCCCCCCACCACCCTGCAGCTGCAGACAGGACCAGCAGATGCTGGCTCTGGGCAGACAGGGGTGGGGGCAGGTAGGTTGGCTAGGGAAAGCATACAAGTGCACGTGTGTGTGTGTGTGTGTGTGTGTGTGTGTGTACATGTGTGTGTGTGCACATGTGCACACATGTTCATGTGTGTGGCCCTCAATAGCTTACCAAAACTTGTTAAGTGGCCCTCCAGCACAAATAATTGCCCACCCCTGCCTTATGATGTTCGTTCCAGTCCTACTTTCCTATGATCCTATGAACTCATAATTGTTATTTTCTAATTGTATTTGTTTTCAAATATTTTCTTTCACTTTTTTCAGTGAACAATATTTATATTTAAATGACACAGGATAGAAAAGGAAACCAAGCCTAATGGACTGTCTCAAAGCAATTTCTATTTGCACTTGAAAAGATGTTCATTATAAACCATTACCATAAAAATGTCTACGAAATATGTGCTAAATGTCCATTTTTCATTGAAAAGGGGCAATGAAAACAGTGCAATCAACTCTGATTATGAACCACATGAAGAATTCCTCTATACATTTAATAATAGAACTATGCACTAATAGTAGAACTAAGAGCAATCTTTAATCTTATAATTACAGTGGACTTCCTACTATTTCTCACTTGCTTATATTTCATAGTTTCATAGATTTCATAGACATTAGGGCTGGAAGGGACCTCGGAAGATCATCGAGTCCAGCCCCCCGCCCAAAGGGCAGGAAGTCAGCTGGGGTCATAGGATCCCAGCAAGATAAGCATCCAGTTTCATCTTGAAGTTGTTCAATGAAGGCTCTTGAACGACCTCCGGTGGCAGGCTGTTCCAGACCTTGGGGGCTCGGACAGTAAAGAAATTCTTCCTTATGTCCAGCCTGAAACGATCTTGTAGTAGTTTGTGACCATTCGACCTCGTCATCCCTTGGGGTGCTCTGGTGAACAAACGTTCCCCCAGATACTGGTGGTCACCCCTGATAAACTTGTAGGTGGCCATCAGATCACCCCTGAGCCTGCGCTTTTCCAGGCTAAAGAGTCCCAGGGCTCTCAGCCTGTCATCGTAGGGTCTGCTTCCCTGACCTCTGATCATGCGCGTGGCTCTTCTCTGGACTCTCTCAAGCTTCTCCACATCCTTTTTGAATTGTGGAGCCCAAAACTGGACGCAGTACTCCAGCTGCGGCCTCACTAAGGCCGAGTACAGGGGGAGAATGACGTCCCGGGATTTGCTTGAGAAGCATCTATGGATACAAGCCAGCATTTTGGTCGCTTTACTAGCCGCAGCATCGCATTGCAGGCTCATGTTCATCTTGTGGTTAATGATGACCCCCAAGTCTCTTTCTTCCATAGTGCTAGCCAACATAGCACTGCCGAGCCTATAAGGATGCTGCAGGTTTTTTTTCCCAAGGTGGAGAACCTTGCATTTATCGGCGTTGAACACCATCAGATTCTCGTCCGCCCACTTGCTGAGCCTGTCCAGGTCAGCCTGGATCATCCGCCTGTCTTCTGGTGTGGATGCTTTGCCCCAAAGTTTGGTGTCATCTGTGAACTTGGCCAGTCTGCTTCTGACTCCAGTGTCTACATCATTAATGAAGATGTTGAACAGTATGGGTCCAAGGACAGAGCCCTGGGGGACCCCACTGGTCACCGGACACCATGATGAGTGACTTCCATCAATTACTACCCTCTGGGTCCGACCCCGGAGCCAATTTTCCAGCCAGTGGATCGTGGAGGACCCAAGGCGACAATTGGCCAGTTTCTCCAAGAGGCGATCATGGGACACCAGATCGAAGGCTTTTTTGAAGTCAAGATATATGACATCAATCTCATCTCCCTTGTCCAGGTGATAGGTCACCTGGTTGTAGAAGGAAATGAGATTGGTCAAGCAAGACCTACCCGCAACAAACCCGTGCTGGCTATCCCTTAAGATGTTGGCGTTGGCCAGTCCATTAAGGATGGCTTCTTTAATAAACTTTTCTAAGATCTTCCCCGGGATAGAAGTCAGGCTGATGGGCCTATAGTTAGCCGGATCCACTTTCCTCCCTTTCTTGAAGATAGGCACCACATTGGCCTTCTTCCAGTCTTCGGGCACTACACCAGAGCGCCAAGAGTTTTCAAAGATCCGCGCTAGAGGCTGGGCTATGATGCTCGCCAGCTCCTTGAGTACCCTGGGATGAAGATTGTCAGGGCCGGCTGACTTGAAGGTATCCAGCTTCTCAAGATGTTCCTTCACGAATTTAGCATTAATGGAGGGCAGGGGATCACCCTCACCCAGACTTCCCGGCCCTGTAGCAGGCATGGGCGTCCCATGGGGCTGATGAAAGACCGACGCAAAGTACCTATTTAATAGGCTGGCTTTTTCCTGGGCGTCAGTTGTCAGTTGCCCCATCTGGTTCAGCAGGGGTCCAACGTTGCCCCTGCTTTTCCTCCAGCTCCCTACGTATCTGAAAAAGGACTTTTTATTGTCCTTGATGCTCAAAGCTAGCTGGAGTTCAGTTGCAGCCTTGGCTTTCCTGGTCTGCTCCCTACAGGACCGGACCAGTGCAGAATAATCCTGCTTGGAGGTGACTCCCATCCTCCATCCTTTGTAGGCCTTTCTTTTTAGCCTCAGGAGGTCTGCTAGGTCCCTGGAAAGCCAGGGGGGCTGCTGTGCCCTCTTGCTGCCTTTCCTCCGAGATGGAATAGACTTAATTTGTGCATTGAGGATCACTCCCTTGAGGAGCAACCACTCTTCTTGAACTCCCTTCTCCCTGTGGTCACAGTCCCTTAGGGCCTCACTGACAAGCCTCCTGAGCTTGTCAAAGTCAGCTTTCCTGAAGTCAAGGACTTGCGTGTTGCTGACTGACTTGTCAGCTTTTCAGTGGATGGTGAAGGTGATCAGCTTGTGGTCGCTGTCACCCAGCTTCCCATCGATCACTAAGTCGCCAACTAGGTCATCCCCAGTAGCCAGTACCAGGTTGAGCAGCGCTTTGCCTCTCATTGGCCCATAGACTTCTTGAGTCAGGTAGAGGTCATCCACGCATGAGAGGAAGCTCTGTGACTGCTCAGATTTTGCTGAGCGATCCTCCCACGAGATGTCCGGGTAATTGAAGTCACCCATGACAACCATGGTCCTGGAGCAAGCTGCCTCAGCCAGTTCCTGGGCAAACTCCTGGTCTAGCTCAGGACTTTGGGTGGGAGGTCTGTAATAGACTCCCACCATTGTGTCCCCTGTGCCATGTTGCCCACGGATTTTAACCCAGAGGGTCTCCAGCCATCCACCCTGGTCGCCAATATCGGCTTGCAGGGATGCATAGCTTTCCTTAACATAGAGAGCTACACCCCTGCCCCTTTTCTCTACATGATCCCTCCTGTACAGGGTATAGCCATCTATCCCCATGGTCCAGTCATGGGTGGAGTCCCACCAGGTCTCCGTTATCCCTATGACATCGTAATTGTTTGCACTGAGCAGGAGAATGAGTTCCTCCTGCTTATTCCCCAGGCTCCTGGCATTAGTGTACAGGCAGGCAAGTGCCCCCTGGGGGGCTCCTTCCTTGCCCACAGATTTTACCAGGGCTGGGGCTGGGGTGGGCTCCCTTGAGTGCCGTGATCCATTGGCTTTGCAAGGATTGCTCAGCGGGCCAGCAGTGGCGGTAGTCCCCCTGTCCCCCAACGGGCTTAGTTTAAAGCCCGGTGGAGCAGGTCAGCCAGTCTGGCTGAGAAGAGCCTCCTCCCTAGGGGAGAGAGGTGGAGACCATCTCTTCCCAGCAGCTCGCTGCCTCTCTCGCCAAAGAGCGGGCTGTGGTCATGAAAGCCAAAGCCTTCCTGACGACACCAGCGCCGCAGTCTTTGGTTGACCACATATATATAAGTGGTGTTTCATTTTAATTACAGAAAAATGTGGATTTGGAGGTTACTTTTTTTAAACAAAAATTGGGGATTATTTTTTTTAATCAGAGAAAACCAGGATCCCTGTTTATAAGTATAATAAAAGGTGAGCAGCTCAGCTGCTCCTCACCCATCTGGTGATTGGCATGCTCTGTTGCTTGCCCACTGCTGCACCTCAGCTCCTGAGGCTTTTGGGGGCTTCCTGCTGGTTCTGGGCTCCAAACAGCTGTTGCCTCCACCACACAGCTAGGACTTGTATTCCCTGCTAAGACAATGACTGGCTTTTGATTAACCAACTTGCTGCCCAACAGTAGAGTTGGCATTGGTGTCTGGCCCTGCCTCCAACCAGGAAACCCACACATGCTGCCACAACAACAGTCCTTGGTGGCAAAGTCATCCCCATGCAGCAAAAGTTGATTAAGGACCACATCTCGGCTTTCCCAGCTTTGTGCCAGTTCTGGCATTCAGGTACATCCCAGGCTCTCAGGCGGTTGGGGCATGGGTGCAAGCGAGGCTTTTCTCCCTTTTGCCCCTCCAGCTGTTCCACAGCCTGATTTCCCTCTGTCTTGCAACTTGCATCAGGATTTATCCCTATAAAGGTGTAAAAATACTACTACACTCATTAGTTAAGTTTTATATTAATTTGTTCATTATATAAGTTGCAAACTCTGTGTATGCATGTGTGTGTGTGTGTGTGTGTGTGTGTGTGTGTGTACATAAGTGCATGTAAAATATCAGCAAAAGTGACAAATAATAATAAGTCCACTGTAATTATAAGATTAAAGATTGCTCTTAGTTCTGCTATTACTGCGTAGTTCTGTTATTCAATGTATAGAGGAATTCTTCATGCGGCTCATAATCAGAGTTGATCGCATTGTTTTTATTGTCCCTTTTCAATGAAAAAATGGACATTTAGCACATATTTCACAGACTTCTTTTTATGGTAATGGTTTATAACGAAGATCTTTTCAAGTGCAAAAATAAATCACTTTGAGATAGTCCATTAGGTTTGGTTTCCTTTTCTATCCTGTCATTTATATATATATATATATTGTTCAGTGAAAGAAGTGAAAGAAAAAAAGCAAATATATATATGTATATATAATTATTTTATAAATATAGATATAGATAGCGGTGTTTCATTTTAATCATGGAAAAATGCAGATTTGGGGGTTACTTTTTTTAAACCAAAAATTAGGATTTTTTTTTTAAATCAGAGAAAACCAGGATTCCTACTTATAAGGAACAGACTCTTGGGTATACATGGAGCCAAACCAGGCACCTCCAGCTATGAGCCTGGGCGCAGACAATACTGAGAGTACATATAACACCAGAGGTACAAGGTGGGAGTGTAGGGGTTGGAGGAGCTCCCAAATTTGGCCCTTAAGGCCTGCCAGTTGGTCCTGGAAGATGCAGTATTGAGTAGGATTGGTGGTATTTTCCTGAGACTGTTTTCTGCTTGGAGATTAGCTGCTCTCAGATGGAACATCCCTCCTGTAATTTCTCCATCAAAGTCATGGTGGGTGAGACTAAGTGAGAACAGGAAAAGCATCCCCTGGAGAAGAGAACGAGCCAGGTCACCCAGTCACAATCTAGGAATAACCTGATCACTAGGACTTACTAACCGAACATAGGAGGTGATATTGACCTGGTGACATAGGCCCTTAACAACTTGATAACAAACTTTGTAGAAAAATTAAATAATTGAATCTTTGCTACACTTTATTGTTGTAAAGCATGTTTGGCTCTATCTTTTCTTTAGTGCCTGCATTTACCTTCACCATAATTTCCCCATAATGCGTGTTGTTAGCATCATTTAAATGTTTATGAGCTGTATTCCTTCTAATTGCAGCATACGTTAATCTCTACAGGATATTACCTTTTTACCTGTCTCTCCAATATCAATATTTTTCCTCTTTATTTTGAATAAGTTTATTTCCGTTTTCAATCCTTCACTCTGAAGCATCTACATGTGAAATTCATTCTATTTAGTAAGCTCCAGTGTATTTCATGCCAGAGTATATTCATAGATTCATAGATTGTAAGGCTGGAAGGGACCTCAGAAAAACATTGGCTTTACCCCCTGGCACCAAGAAAAGATAATTGGGGGTCAGATGACCCCAGCAAGATGACTGTCTAGTCTCTTCTTGATGATTTCCAGGGTAGGTGATTGCTCCTGGATGTAGCATTTATGCATGCACCTGGGACTGTAGCACATTGAGCTGAGGCAGAGCAGCTCAACATGCTCCGCTGCCCCAGCTCAATATACTTTGGAGGGAGTGGCTGGGGTGTGTAGGTGCTACAATACTGGGGTAGCTGGCAGGCAGCCCCACGCTGTAGCACCCTCATGCCCCAGCCAGCCCCAGTCAGTGTCTACATGTGTGGTGTTGTGGAGTAAATAACTCCACCATAAAATAGTACTTGTGTTGAGCAATACTATTTTATGGCAGAGTTAATGAGTTTACTCTGGCCTAATATCATCATACTGTGTAGACACGGACACATTATTGAGGAACTAATTAGTCAGCTCCTCAGTTAATATCCCGTGTAAACATGCCTTCTGGTATCTTTCATCTAACTTTCCCTTTCTGTTCATCATTTTCATCCACTTGCACAAATCAGGGATACTCAAAGCATTCAGTCTTTTGTTCCTCCTAGCTATTCCAGATAAAAGAAACATAATTTCTGCTCCCAGCAGAGAACAAAGGGCTCCAGCCTAGGTTGCCTCAAAGTGGAATATAGGTAACATTCCAAGGCATCAGGAACTCACTTGACATAGAAAATCCTGGATCCTTTTGATCAAGGCCAGGTCTATATTACATCTTGTTGGCACAGCTGTATCCACACCAGCGTTTTTTTCTAGCATGCATCTGTCAACTATGAAGCAGAAGTAGCTACACTAGCAAAATCCCTGGTGTGAGCAGTTATGTGAATGCAAGAGAGCTTCTGTCAGGTTAGCTTATGTCATTTTGAGAGATGAAATAACTATGATTGTTAAAACAATTCTCTTGTAGAAGCAGATACTATAGAGTAGGTCTGTGTGAAATTTCACCAGCAGTTTCGTTTTGATGCTGTTTTGACTTGTTTCAAGCTTGAAACAGCAAAATCAAAATAAAACAGAGCTTTGAAACAGACTTAAAGTGAAATAAGACAAGTCAAAATGTTTTGAAATTTTCAAAATATTCACCCTGTATACCTGAATCATTTCAATAAGTGTAACCTCTGCCATGGATCCACATGTCAAAAAGCTAATGTAAATTTCTGTAACCTATGAAAATGATCAAGACTTGCTGATTTACATTTGTACCTATAAATTTATTTAAGTAACGTATATTGTATTCACAATCCTGATATTTGAATAACCGAGATGGTTGTTAACAAATCATATATTTAGGTGGCTCAGAACCTTCCACTAGTAGCTGTGGACAGTCCCCGCATGCAGCTCACAACTGCTGACACTGGTGGTCCCCACTCGCTGTTTGTTGCTATGGTGCCCCCTCAGCACCAGTCATTCATGCATGTAGATGTCATAAGGCACCTTAATGCTATGTGACTGAGTGGGCTGGAGCCAAGCCCATGGGGCTCCACACTGCCACTGGGCATGGCCAAGAAGATGTGGTAGGTGCTGTTCTATAAGGTGCAGATGCTGGAGCTAGAGTGGCAGTTCTGGCAGCAGCAGTCCCTGTCATTGTACAGTAAGTCAGCAAAGAGGGCAGGAGATGCAAGGGCTCCTGTCAAAACACAAGGGGCAGCCCCCACCACCCCATGACCCTTTGCAGAGGAAGAGGGCAGTATACTATGGGCAGGGCCTTTCCTAGTGGCTCTCCCATACCTCTTCTTCGGGGTGGGTTTTCTCGTCAGGCAATACAGCCCTGCAGAGGCAGGACAACTTGCTGCCCTCCTGGGATTCAGGCACCCTTAGAAGCCCACACGGGGGCTCCCATCTGGGACAACAGGCAGGCTGGGACTGTGTCTGCCCCCAGCACCTAGCACGGCTTTCCCTGTTCCTCCCACATCCATCCCGGACAAGTGCCTGGCCTCCGTACCAGATACTGTGAGTGGGCAAGGGAGCATCAGCTCCTGGGCGCTCTGCACAGCTCATCCCAGGCAGGCTGGGCAGGGGGTCAGCTTTCTCCTTGGCCCACCTGATCCAAGGCTGAGCCCCAACCTGTATTGAGCCCAGCCTGCCAGGGATGAGCCATGCAGAGCCACCATGACAAGTTAGTGGAATGTAATGGTCTATAATATACAGGAGGTCTGATTATCTGATTTAGTGGTCTCTCTTGGTTTTAAAATCTTTGAATATATGCAATCATTGCTCTACTTCTGCCTCTTCCTATATGATGCTGAGTAAGTCAATTAAATAAGGTTTTGGTAGGTGGTATCTAATGGTGAGTTCCTCATTTTCACACCATGTAGATTTAACTGAAGTGCTAGGTGCTCACACCAACAGCTTCAATCCATGGAAGCCGAGGAAGCATTTTTGTCATGGTAGCCCTGAGAAAAAGAACACATGAGTTGGAGTTAAGCAGTCTTGATTCCTTATGCTCATACTTATTCTCTATGTGGCCCTAAGCTAGTCTCTTTGGCTAGGTACTTCAAAAAGACCAAGGCAAAATCAGTCTTTATTATGTGGTTCTCTGTAAGTGGTGTAGTTTAGATTGGTAATAAACAGAACACATATTCACACTTTCATGGTGGTGGGGAATCTTAGACTGGGTTCCATCATTTTTAAATCAGCCTGTCTGTGCCATCTTTTGTTCTGTTATGGGTATAGACCAGTTTCTGATCACTTATACTGGTGAAAGTGTCATGTCTGTGCCTGGTCTATGTCTTACTTTTCACATCTGTAAAATAACTAATGTTATGAAGCACTCAGATTTTAAACTTTTTGATGAAATGTTAAAAATTATGGTTATTACATGACTTTGTAGAGCTGGAAGACAAAACAGGACCCAAGCCAGGCTACAGGTATATAGGTGGTATATGTTAACATAATCAAAGACACGCAGCCTACATCAATGAACATCATATATATATATATATATATAAAATGAGAAAATGACTAATTAAATTAAACAGCTTAGGTAGTGTGCAGTAAATAAAGCCCAAGGCTTAATACTGAACACTGATCAACAGGGTTCCTACTTTTCTTTGATAAAAACTCCCCAATTTTTGGCTTTAAAAAAGTAACCCAAAACCTACATTTTCCCATGATCAAAATGAAACACCACTATATATATATATACACACACACACCCCCGCACCCATTCCCCCTGACTTTATGCTCAAAGACCCAAAACATTGTAAATAGGTTTCCATTTCTAAGCAGGATTTTTTTATTGTTGCTAGGTGCGGAAGGTGGTAGAGGGACTTTGTTGGTTGAGGGGGGTGGGAGAGGGATGGGGTGGGAATTGTAAGGGTAATAAAAATTTTGTTTCACTCATGTGAATGTCCTGAGTGTGGAGAGGGGGTGGGGGTGGCAAGGCAGTTGGGCTGGATCAGGGATTGCACAGGAGGGGGTTGGGCAGGGCCTCCCGTAGCCAGTGTCCTGACCCCATTGGTGGGTGCATGACTGTCCTGGGCCTGGGTGGGGCTCCCGGGGCCATCAGGGTCAGCACCATGGCCAGCAGGTATGCAGGGTGCTAGTCAGTGCTGGCAGGGGCTGGGCTGGAGCAGTGGGGCATTGGGCATCACTGGCAGGGGCAGAGGCTGAAGCAGGCCTGGCATGGGGAAGCAGAGTGGGCAAAGAGGGGCCTGTAATGTCCTCACCCTATGCTGGGCATGTGGCTTCTAGGCAGGGAAGGGGCTGGCCAGGGAAAGAGTTTCCCACATGGCTGTCAAGTGCTGGAAGCCATGTAGCCATGTAGCCAGAGGATGGAGATCCCCCTGGCAGCCACAGGGGTGCATGTCAGGCTGCCAGGATTTGGGATTAACTTTAGTGCTGAATCTAGAGATTTGGGACTAACTTTTGTGCCAAGTCTCTGCATGTGTAGACGCTTGCCAAAAATCACTTAATGCACGTTAACTTAATATGCGTGTGTGTGTGTGTGTGTGTGTGTGTGTGTGTGTGTGTTAGTAGTGTTTCATTTTAACCATGGACAAATGTGGATTTTGGGTTACTTTTTTAATTTCAAAATTTGAGATTTTTTTTTTAATCAGAGAAAACTAGGATCCCTGGTGGTGATAAAGAGAAGTATCAGTTGTCTTAGTCAATTGGATGCTGCCTAAGCTATGCACCTAATGGATCTTTGGAAAAGTAGGGACTGAGAAACATAGAACTGGAAGGGGTCTCCTCGGCCAATTAAGTCCCATTAACTGCATTCATAAAAATTGTTGTGTTTTGCCCCACTTTGTTTCCTTCCATATCTTTAAATATTTTCCCTTGATTTTTTTCGTCTAAATTGTGCCTACTGCTGAAGTCAAGTTTACAAGATTGTAATTTCCTTAATGCCCCTTTCCCCTTTAAAAAAATAAGCACCATATTTGACATTTTTCAGTTATAGGAAACAATTCCCGAGTTAGCAGATTCAGTGATGATCTGTGCTAAAGGAGCTGCTGTTTTGTGCGCCAATTCCTCCAGTACTCTAGAATGGAGATTATGTGGGCTCCCAGAATTTATGACAGAAAGTAGTTTGACTTTTGCTTCTATCTCACAAAACAAATGACAGTTTTTATATTTGTTTCCTCATGTGATTTGCCACTACATTCTTGGTTATCTCTTTAGTTTACTGAAGACAGACAAAGTATTTCTTCAGTTCTTGGTCTGTGCCCAGGTTTTCTTTGATTTCCCTACCCAACTGTATTACTATATTATTATATTAAGTATAATATTTTCCCTTTCAGGCTGCTTCCCCTAGCTCTGTCTGGCCTCACATATATTTGCTGGCAGGATGGCACCTTTTCCCTCTGCATGCATCTAGGTCACCACTAGGGATTCAGAACCAGTGGGGCAATTTCTGCCATGATTTGTCCCAGGGTGACCCTCTTGAAGTTTGGTTCCTGTGCCAAAGCAGATATAGCCTGGGGACTCCTAATTGGTTGGGCTGAGGTGCCAGGCTTCACATGTGGCATGTGTGAGGTGCTGAGGGGATCAGAGGGACAGGGAGGGTGAGCAACAGAACACACGAGACTATGAGTGGGGAGTAGGAGCATCCCTGCCTCTGGCCTGTACCTGAGGGGGCAAGTGAATCCCTCTTGCCCTGGGGAGTCAGGCTCTCAATATTGCGCTGTTAGACAGGAGGGTGTGACACAATTGCACATATACAAAACACACACAAATCAATTAGGTGCATACACACACACACTACCAGCTCAGGCACATACACATCCAAACCAACCTGGGCACATGCATACTTATCACCAATTCAAGCAGATACGCTATACAGCCCAAAAGTTAGACACAGATCACTAATTCATATATCATGCACACAATGCCATACACACACACACACACACACTCACACTAGCAACTCAGATACACACACATTCAAAATAACCAGTCTATGTTCATGCACACCTATCACCAGTTTAAGCCCATACATGATACACACACCAAATTTAGACAGAATCAGTTACCAGTTACCAACACCTGCACATCCAATACACATACGTGGATTACTAATTCATATACCACACACACACATAATGAGATAGATAGATAGATAGATAGATAGATAGATAGATAGATAGATAGATAGATAGATAGATAGATAGATAGATAGATAGATATGTATTCACTAATTCACACACATACCACCCACCTACACATACACACGGATGAGTTCCTAAGTTGGGTGTTGTGATGTGTATGTATGTATGTGTTTGGTGTACTTGGGATACCTGGGGAAAGGTTAAGGTAAGAAAGTAGAAGTGTAGGGAGTTAAAGTTAACAGAACCAGGATTAGAACTGGTAGACTACAGGGACCTGGGCTGAAGAACTGAGGCTCAGGGGTTACTTTAGGTTAATTGATCTTAATTGATTAAAAGGCAATGCCCAAAGCCTGCAGAACAGGGAAGCATGCCAGCACAGAGTCTGAGACTGGAGCCAGAGCTATGGGGGAGCTGAAAAGGTAGGTAGGGAGAGGGAAAAATGGGACTAAGGGAAAGTGTGGGTGTTAAAGAGGGGCTTTGGGTGTGGGGAGCCAGAGGATGGCTCTGGGGCAGCTAGAGAAGTTTCAGGGAGTGGCAGTAGGTGCTGGAAGCTGGAGAAAGGCTCCAGCTGCTGGATAAAACTACAGGACAGCTAAGAGGAGCTGGGAAGCTGCGGGAGTGGGGTGGGGAGGAGGATTACAGAAGGTGCGGGCAAAGCCTGAAAACAGAGAGACAGACAGCAGAAAATCACAGGAAAAGCAGCAGGTGGCAGGGCAGCAGGAAAGTAGAGAAAGGCAGCAGAAAGTCACAGGGAAAAGGCAGTAGGAGCAGGGGAGGCTAAGAGGTGGCAGAAAAGGGAAGATGGAATTGGGAGATCGGGAAACTAGCAGAGAGGGTGGGGACTAGAGCTGAGAGAGAGAGAGAGAGAGAGAGAGAACAAGGCTGGAATTTAAGATAGTGAAGGGACTAGGATTCAGTAAAACATAACCTAACTCAGAGTTGCAAATGACAGTGGTTTTATTGAACAGTGGAGATGGTGACACAATGACTTATTGGTTCCTTTGCACCCCTTCCCCCTCCACACACACACACACACACACACACACACTGGCATCAGGGGTTAGAGAGGCTTGGTGCAGGGGCTGAAGTCCACTGAAGTCCAGGAGGAAAGAAAGAGACAGAGAGAGAGAGAGAATGAGTCCAAATTGTAGGAGGAGGTGTGCAGGTAATATCTACCTATCCAGGCTGGAAAGGGGTCCTTGTCCAGTAAATGTTGTCCAGAGGGGGGTTGCTGGCAGGGCCTCTGGGTGGACATAGTGTGGCGTGGTGCTGGTCCAGATGGAGAGGGAGTCCCACTGGGTCTGTCTTCACTGCCCCTTTTTATAGGGGCAGACCATGTGTAACCCTAGTGACAGTAGGCATGCCCAGGCAAGGGTCAGCCCCTGGCATACTGAGCATGTGTGTTCCATGCAGGGATGTGTAGTTTTGGGTGTCTGTAATGGTGAGAGTTGCTGGTTCTTCAGGGTCTTTTGTCTTTCAAATGCTGGTCTTGTCTCTGTTCCTGGGTGAAGTCCATGGTTCCTGGATGAATCAATGTGAGGTGATGGTCTAGTCATTACAGGCCATTCAGTAGAGGCCTGATACCATTATATTTCATTCATTCCCAAACGTTCTCATTCATCCAGGAACCAATTTACATGGAAGGGGTACAATGAATCATATTGTTGTAACATGGGATGCCCAGGCAGAGGACAGAAGATGGAGGCTTGACATATAAAATGGAAACTTGACATGACTTTGGTTCACTTACAAACACAGGCCTAAACCATACAATATCCATTTGAAACAATAAAAATCAATACAAAAATTATAATAATACAATATACAACAGTAAGAATCAATACAAACCTAATAATAATACAATGTAAAACAGTGGATATCCAAAACCAAAAACTTGCTACCAAAATAAAAATGTTTAAAGCTTATCCTAAGTCTGAGCTCACTTATACTTATCTATAGGGAATAGAGAGGGAGAGAAAAGGTCAGAAATGGTTGGGGAAGGGGAGGGAATGCATTTTAAAATAAATAATTAAAAAAAACTGGGGGTTTTGCTACATAAAAGAAAAACTGGGGGTTTTGCTACATCCCCACCACCACAGCTGCTCCTCCACGGACTTTCACTCCAGGAACCAGAGTCCTTTGGCTCTGCAGACACTCCTTCCAGCCCAGGGAGAATGCAAGGAGTGGAGGGATGAGCTGGGTAGCAAAACAGCTCAACATTGGCCCATTCACCCACTTGCAGGAGAGCACACTGCTCAGAGTGGCCAGGGTGGAGCCTGCCCAGGGGTGGGGGAAATATCTACATGTTCCTCTCATCCTTTGGATGTTGGGGCAGGAGTCAGATACCATGCAAATGGAGGAGCAAGTTCTGAGTGTATGTTCTTGCACAAGGGACAGGCACTACAGAATCCTTACTAGAACCTCTTGGCATCCTGGGATGTCTCATCCCTCTGGTTGAGAATCATAGCTCTAAAATATATTGGTGTCATTTATTTGACTGAAGTATAGAAAAACCCAAAGTTACATTGGAAAATATCAAACCATTGACACCCAAGTGTTTCATTTGAACTTCTTGTCTTTAGTAAACACTCTCTGAGTGCAAGACAGATATCTAAGGGAAAAGTTTCCTTGGTGAAAGGTCCAGGGTTTGGCACCCCAGAAGCACTAGGTCCTTGGCTTTGGGATAAATCATCTAACAATACTCAGGTCCACAAGTCTGAGACAGACTGAACAGATGTAACAATCTAGGACTGTGGACCTAGATATTACACAGAGGTGGGAGTCTGAAAGTCCTGGGATCTAGGGATCTACTTCCAGCTCTACAGTCTGGAAGCCCTGGAGCTTCCACTCAAGCTGGTCTTTAGGGCTGTCTTCTGCAGAGCCAAGACTCACAGGGCTTATGGTTCAGGGCATCCTTCATTGCAGGGCTGCCATAGAGCTTAAAAACCCACTGAAGTTACTCAGTGAAATTGACATTCTTAGCACATTCACAGCTGCTATTAGCAGTAAAACTGACAAGAATGTCAATTTCATGTAACAGCTGCAGGTATTTTTTTTTTTTATTGCAATTCAAACTGACAAAAAAAAAATTCTGATTTCATGTAAACCGGAAACAGTGATTTTCAGCCAGCTCTATTCTCAGATTAATTTTCCTTTAAATTACTGCTTCCAGTGATTCTCCTTGGTAATATTAACAGTCATAAGTAGCTGCACAATAAATCAAGCCTACCTTCCTTAATTATTAATTCTATTTTAAGCATTCAATTTCAAACTGAAGGACTAGATGTCTGATTGCTTAGTACTTTGTTTTGCCTACTGACCAGCAGAAGTACACTCTTAATGTTCATGCTACTGTTTGGTGATTCACTTACTATTTTGTGTCCCTAAGTAAATAATACAATTAATTACATTGAATTAACAGATTCTGAAATATGCAGCAAGGAAGCAGTACTATTTTTAAAAAACAATTATGCCAATGTGGATTTGGGGTTACTTTTTTTAAACCAAAAACTGGGGATTTTTAAAAATCAGAGAAAACAAGGATTCCTGCTAATCAGCCTATATCCTGCCAGTGACATGTCTCTAGTGAAGTAACTCTTGAATTACACTAGTACAAGAAGAGAATTGTGTGTGTAGAATGAAGGAACTAAGATGGGGCATGAGATGGGACTTCAAAAAAGGAATAATAATATCATTTTGTACTTAGGAAATTTTTCTCAGATTCAAAGCACTTAGGCTAGGCTCCAACTCACTTCCTCAGAAATTGAAAGAGCTTATTCTAGGAGCACTATCTGTGTAAATCCATACATGTCCATTAGTTTAAATAAAAATATATCCATTTTTGAGAGAGATGAATCTAGCCCACAGAGTGTACACTGGACAGACAGCACTCTGAGATTTACTTGAGGCTGAATCAGTGTCCTGTATGTTTAAAGCATTACACTGTAACTGGAGTTTAAGGGCAGTTAGACACATGCACCAGGATGGAGGGAGTGCTTTAATTAGAGCATCTCTGAAAGCCACTCTAGTTAAAGCACCTGCAGTGCCACGTGTATTCAGCATCCCACACTTCAAAATGACTGCAGGGGCACTTTAACCAAATCTCATTTGATGAGCTTTAATTAAGGTGCCCATGCCACCATTTTGGAATGTGAGGATGCTGAATACATGTGACACAGAGGCTGCTGGAGTGCACTAATTAGCATGCTCCAGCAGACTAGCATCAGACTCAATCTGCATGTGTTGGAGCAGAGGTCTGTCATGTGTATAGGTGCCCTACAAGGCTGCTTATAAGGCACATTGACATTACAGCCATAGTATAGAAGATAACTCTCCAGATATTTCCTTATGGAGAGGGAATGAAGAGAGAAGGTAGGTAGAGTTTTTCTTCAGAAAGTTTGCTGGACATGAAACAGGGCATTAGGTAATAGTCCAAAAATGTATGAAAAATTACATAAAATCAGCACAGAAAGCAGCAGAGTACCAAAGAATCACATTTATAATGGTGTAAGTGTGATCATACATCTGCCTAGAGGTACAAAATCCTATGTCAGTTCAAGATGGTATAACTTATTTTCATTCCAATTCAAAATGAAATTCAAAATTCTCCATTAAAGAAGTTCTGGAGAAAAATACTTAGATCAAGGAAAATATTGTGTTTCATCAAAATCAAATATTATATGTGTTGTACAAAAGCAATATGAAACATAAGAAATCACATCTTATTAAGAGGAAAAAAAATCTCCGTTGTTCCCCAATAAGTATGAAAATGGAATGTTTGAACATTCTTAGATCATTTCATCTCTGTTTTTCCTCTGATATAATGTTTCAAAAACTAAGCTTATTTTTTTGCAAAGAACTGTAACTTTAACAGAACTACATTTCTACCAGAAAATTTTTTCGTCAGTAATTTTTCTCTCTCTTCTATGTAGCACAATCTAGTCAAGAGAGATTTTGGAGAAAGCTGAAGAGTTTTTTTATCTCTAGAAAGAAATATTTTTTATTCTTGAAAAATTGAGACTAACAAGAAATAATGAACAATGAAATGTTCTATTAAACTATTTTATTTTCATAAAAAACTTTTTTCAGATTTTTATCACTTAAAATATAATGCTAAATTTCAGCTGCTGAAAAATAAAAAAAAAAATTGTTTTTCACATATTGGAAGAACACATCCTAATACATTTTTTGTGGAGGTGGGGGAGGGGTAGAGGAGGCAGTGGAATTCCCAGGTAAATCTACTTGACCTAGAAGATGTAGATTGACTAATGAGTGATAAGAATAGACCCGTGAACCCTGATTTACAGTTACACATCTATCAGTAGACCCTCAGATAATATATAGGATTATAACTCAAACTGATTCAATATAACTAAGATACTTTGGATCAATTGTCTGCTATTTTCTTTATACTCAAAACACATTTCATTAAGCATATATTCACTATTCTTTAAGTAAAGCAACAACTTGTTTTCTGATTAATCAATGAAATGGCCACATATGCAAGTGACTTGTGTGTGTTTATGAAAACTAGTATAAGCAAATAGTCATCTGATTTTATATTTTTTTTCATTCAGAAGGAGCCAAATGCTTTGTGTATGGAGAAAGAAATCTTTTCTGTATGTTTACCAGAAATCAAGTAATCCATTGCCCCTTGTTCTCCTTTGAATAAAATCACCTTGCATCAATACCGCTGATGCTGATCTCCCCACTAATTCTAAGGAGAAAGACGAAGCTGGTTTGCAAATGAATTACAAGTTGAAGCTTCCAAAATGTCAGTAATCAAAGATGGAGAAAAGGAGAGAAGGTTTATAAAATTTTATGGGAGTCTTCAAAGTATACTTGCTTTCTTTTTATAGTTTTGCCATTCCTCTTCCGAGGCTTATTATATTCTTTGCTTCAAAAAGCAGATACTTTACAAAGAGATTTTCAGTTCAGGTAGAACTAATGGAAAACTAATTAATAGCAAAAGGCAAGCAGTCTATGTACTGTACAAGTTTATTAACAGGACTCTAAAATGCACTTACCCATAAAAATTGCATTTGCTATGCTACTTTCTGGGTTAATTGATATGTTCCATTATTTAACTTTTCTGTTACTGGGACAAATCTTATGGACTTTACTCAAGTGAATATTTCTGTATAAAGAGTCCCCATGTCTGATATTTCCAAACCTCATGACTGAAATAATCAGCAGATTAGGCTAGAGGCTAAGTACATTGGGGCACAGACTGAACAGCCCACAGCAAGAGTTAGCTTCTCTCTAGCCCTAGTGTAGATACAGGGAGCATTTACATGCGTACTACGTATATAGTAATATTTCATTTTAATCATAGAAAAACGTGGATTTTGGGTTACTTTTTTAAATTGGGTTTTGTCAGAGAAAAACAAGATCCCTGATTATGTTATAAAACACATGGCCCACATTGATGGAAACCTACAAGAATAGGTTAGTGTAGTCCATTTGAATAAGACATAGGTTAGTGCCCATTCAGTGCAGCCCCCCACACTACTGACTCTTTTTTTAGTCATGGTGAGCAGTGACATTGTATACAGTTCACCCAGAATCCCTTTGTAGATACATGTGATTAGTATGGCCCCACCTTCCATGAGGCAAAGCCAGTCCAGGTTGCCCTGCTCCTTATCTACATATATATTTTTGGAACATCCCAGGAGTTGTGACAAGAACACCTGGTTCCAATCATGGGCATGAATCCTGGTTTACTCTTATAAAAAACACGCCAAACCCCACAATTTTCAATTAAAAAAAAAGTAACCCAAAATCCACATTTTCCATGACTAAAGTATATATATATTAGTGGTGTTTCATTTTAATCATGGAAAATGTGGATTTTGGTTTACTTTCTTTAATTTGAAAATTGAGGATTTTTTTTTTTATCGGAGAAAACAAAGATCCCTGGTCATGAGTTGTGGGGAGGGGGACTAATTCGCACATGCATCCTTTGAGGGGGATATCTGGAGTACATACACATACTGAACAGTGCTGAGCTGTGGGGTCGCTGTGGCTTGAAATGCTGATGACTCTGGTGGGGCCCAACCAATGAATTATGTGGTAAATCAGAAGCCTGTGATTTTAGAGCATAGTGGGCGTATCAACACATGCATTAAGGTGCTTTTTCTAATGCACTTTAAATTTAGTACCTCCAATGTAAGGTACTAAATAAATGTGCATTAGGCTGCTTTAATGCACATTAGTGAATGTGCACAGTTTTAAAATGATGTTTAATGTGCAGTAGTCTATTTTACTGCACATGAGCATAATCACATAGTTTTTTACATGATGCTTCAATTTGCAGTCAAAAAGGCTACTGCACTTTAAAGCACATGTGTAAACACACCCAGAGAGAAGAAATTGTTCATCTTAGCATGTTTATAGTGAGGCCGTGGCACCTGAGCTAGAGATTTGAACAAACAAGGAAACAAATATTGTATATCTCATGACAACATAATACAAACAGTGGTGTTCGTTGTAGCCGTGTTGATCTAAGGACATAGGAAGACAAGGTTCTTTGGGTGAATCTGATATCTTTTATTAGACTAACTTCAATAGTTGGAAAATAATTATTAAGCAAGATTTCAGGTTCAAAAACCCTTCATCAGGCTAAGGAAGTTTCAGCAGTTGGTATGTGCTCTTCCTGGATGGAATGAAAAGTAAAGAAGCCAGAGGCTGGTCTGGTATGCATACAAGACAGGTAGTCAGTGAAAATGTAGATTGAAGAGTCAATGGGTGAGAGACAGGCTGGGGGTGGGGCGGGGGAGAGAAGGGGGATGAATAGTGGAGAGATACCTGGGGAGTCAGATGTCAGGCAGGATATAATGTTTCATAAATCCAATGTCTATATTTAGTCCAATGTCTATATTTATATAAATACATAGAAGAGACCAAACAACTGCGCACCAGAATGAATGCACACCGGAAATCTATCAAAGACAGGAATACCCAATTATCTGTGGGGGCACATTTCTCACACGAAAACCACTCTCTCTCCAATCTCTCAGTCCTGATCCCCAAAGGAAACTTACAAAACACTTCCCAGAGATGAGCCTATGAACTCCACCTCATCAACCTCCTGGATATTAAAAATCATGGACTAAATATAGACATTGGATTTATGATACATTATAACCTGCCTGACATCTGACTCCCCAGGTATCTCTCCACTATTCATCCCCCTTCTCTCCTCCCCTCCCCCAGCCTGTCTCTCACCCATTGACTCCTCAATCTACATCTTCACTGACTACCTGTCTTGGATGCATACCAGACCAGCCTTTGGCTTCTTTACTTTTCTTTCCATCCAGGAAGAGCACACACCAAATGCAGAAACTTTCTTAGCCTGACAAAGGGTTTTTGAACCCCAAAGCTTGCTTAATAATTGTTTTCATAGATTCATAGATTCATTGATGTTAGGGTCGGAAGGGACCTCAATAGATCATCGAGTCCGACCCCCTGCATAAGCAGGAAAGAGTGCTGGGTCTAGATGACCCCAGCTAGATACTCATCTAACCTCCTCTTGAAGACACCCAGGGTAGGGGAGAGCACCACCTCCCTTGGGAGCCCGTTCCAGACCTTGGACACTCGAACTGTGAAGAAGTTCTTCCTAATGTCCCATCTAAATCTGCTCTCTGCTAGCTTGTGGCCATTATTTCTTGTAACCCCCGGGGGTGCCTTGGTGAATAAATACTCACCAATTCCCTTCTGTGCCCCCGTGATGAACTTATAGGCAGCCACAAGGTCGCCTCTCAACCTTCTCTTGCGGAGGCTGAAAAGATCCAGTTTCTCTAGTCTCTCCTCGTAGGGCTTGGTCTGCAGGCCCTTGACCATACGAGTTGCCCTTCTCTGGACCCTCTCCAGGTTATCCACATCCTTCTTGAAGTGTGGCGCCCAGAATTGCATGCAGTACTCCAACTGCGGTCTGACCAGCGCCCGATAGAGGGGAAGTATCACCTCCCTGAAGACATTAAAGAGTATCGGTCCAAGGACAGAGCCCTGCGGGACCCCACTGCCCACACCCTTCCAGGTCGAGACCGACCCATCTACCACGACTCTTTGGGTGCGACCCTCTAGCCAATTCGCCACCCACCGGACTGTGTAGTCATCCACATCACAGCCTCTTAGCTTGTTCACCAGTACGGGGTGGGATACCGTATCGAAGGCCTTCCTGAAGTCTAAGTATACGACATCCACCCCTCCTCCTGTGTCCAGGCGTTTCGTAACCTGGTCATAGAAAGAGACTAGATTGGTCAGGCACGATCTGCCCGCCACAAACCCGTGCTGGTTTCCCCTCAGCATAATTTGCCCTGCCGGGCTCTCACAAATGTGAGCCTTGATAATTTTTTCAAAGACTTTGCCAAGGATGGAGGTGAGACTGACTGGCCTATAGTTGCCCAGGTCCTCCTTCCTCCCCTTTTTGAAAATGGGGACCACGTTAGCCCTTTTCCAGTCCTCCGGGACTTGGCCCGTGTGCCACGAGCGTTCAAATATTCCCGCCAGTGGCTCTTGAATGATGTCGGCCAGTGCCTTCAGCACCCTCGGATGGAGGCCATCTGGGCCTGCTGATTTAAGGAATCCAGTTCTTCCAAATGACTCTGCACCACCTCAGGATCTACGCATGGAAGTCTGGCACCCTGCTGCTTCCTCTCTACAACCCCAGTGAGAGACTTGTCGTGTCCCTCACTTAGGAACACTGAGGCAAAGAACTCGTTGAGGAGTTCAGCCTTGTCCCCCCTGTCTGTCACCAATTGTTTCTGCCCATTTAGCAGTGGTCCTATTCCTCTCTGGGCCTTCCTTTTACTCCCTATATATCTAAAAAACAATTTCTTGTTGTCTTTTACTTGGGTTGCCATCCTCAGGTCCATGGTAGCTTTGGCCTGCCTAACTGCCTCCCTACAAGCACGAGCAGAGGAGGTATATTCATCTTTAGTGATCTCACCCTGTTTCCACTTTTATGTGCTCCCCTTTTGGCCCTTAGGCTGCCCTGGATTTCTCTGGTCAGCCATGGAAGCCTCCTGGCCCCTTTCCCTTTTTTGCCTCGCTCGGGGATCGTCTTACTTTGTGCCCGAAGGATCGTTTCCTTTTGGCACAGCCACCCTTCTTGGGCTCCCATCCCTTCAAAACTCCTACTCTGCAGTGCTTCTTTGACTAATCGCCTGAGTGCATTGAGATCAGCTTTCCTAAAGTCTAGCACTTTCACCCTACTAGTTACCTTACCCACTCGACGTCTTATGTTGAATTCTATTATTAGGTGATCACTGTCTCCCAAATGGCTACCGATCTGGAGGTCCCCTATCATGTCATCCCCTGTTGCCAATACCAGATCCAGTATGGCATTCCCCTAGTGGGACCATGCACCTCCTGTGTCAGGTGGAGGTCCTGTATACAGGTTAGAAACCTGCGTGAGCGATGGGACCTTGTTGTCTGCGTCTCCCAGCAGATGTCCGGGTAGTTTAGGTCCCCCATGACTACCGCCTCTTTAGCTTTTATGGTCTCCGAGAGTTGCCTCAGGAGCCCTGCATCTATTTCTTCCCCTTGGTGTGGGGGTCTGTAGCAGACCCCTACCACCAAATCCCTTTCTCCTTGCCCCCCATGTAGCCTAACCCACAATCATTCTACTTCCTCAACCTTGGATTCTGTCTTGATGAGGGTTGATGTATATTGCTCACTGACATAAAGTGCAACCCCCCCCCCCCCTTTCTTCCCCGACCTGTCCTTTCTGTACAATCTATAGCCCTCAATATGTACTGCCCAGTCATGGGATGAATCCCACCAGGTCTCTGTTAGCCCCACTAAGTCATAGGTGTTTAGTGCAAGCAGGAGCGCTAATTCATCCTGCTTGTTCCCCATGCTCCTAGCATTAGTATATAGGCACTTGAGCCCTGCGACTGGTGCCTTTGCTGCCCCCCCGCTCCGAGTCCCAAGGGGCCCATTGTTTCTTACCTTCTTGTTTCTTACCTGTTCTGTAGTGCTGGTCTCCCCATGGCTTTCAGGTTTCCAATGTTCTCCTTCTTCAGGCTGGGCTGAAGAACTATTTTCCAACTATTTAAGTTGGTCTAATAAAAGATATCAGGTTCACCCAAAAATCCTTGTCAACATAATATAAACACGTACATCTGAGAATATATTATTGATATTCTACAGTTTATATTTTGTTCCTGTTGTTTCATAACTGGTGTTTGATAGGTTTATGGGTTCTTTAAGGGGCATAATCCAAGCCATAATATAAAATGTATCAATAGACACTTTATCAGAGTGTAAAAGTGTTTAATATTTCATTGCTAAAATAAAATGCTTGCTGTTTGCAAATAACAATAAAAGAAAGCAGTAAACAGCTATCCACTATACCTTTGGATAGCCTTTATCCTTCTTGCTGGATTGTAGGCTTCTTTTAGTGAGAAAAATTGGTAGAAGTCTACATCCCATTAACATAATTGGAAATTCTGGGAAACGATTATTTTGATATGGGGAAGCCTGCAGCCAAAAGATTCACCTAAAGATCCTGTGAGCTTCTGTGATTGTCTGAAAGGCTCACTGAAGGCTGTGACACTTTCTTGCCCCTAAAGGCCCACACAAGCACCAACCCCACACATACACTGCTGTGCTCTGACCCCCACATTGCCCAACTGCAGATCTACACCCTCCCCTTCAGTGCACCATGCACTCACTCAGGCACCCTCCCCTACTGCTGCTGTAACTCCTTCAAAATTCTGTAGCTCTAAGATAACCTGCTTCTTAAAGCGACATGACTTTGGATTACAAAAACAGATTTGGAAGATAAAAATGCACCTTGCAGGCTTCTGCAGTAAAGAGAAAACAACAAATAATGTATTCATAGTCTTGTCACATTAGCAGTCTTGTCATACTACATGTTTGCTTGTTTGCTATACAGTCTTGGGACTTTAGGATCAATTTTACTTAGAAGTCAGGGTCTCAAATTTCAAAGTGAATATTAAGGCATTTAAAGGCCAACTTAGAATCTCTTATCATAAGGCACTTTTCCCTATATCAAAGAGATAAAGCTAGAGAACAAAAATAAATAAATAAATAAATAAATAAAATGGTGAGGGGAGACGCTACCTGGGCCTGTCGGTCTGTCTTTCAGGATGAAGAAAGGCTTGTACTGAGTTTTCAGGTGACATTCACCGCTACTGCCAATAAAAATAAGTTCTTGACTTATTCTAAAATGTCTAAGGGTGTTTGTAGACAACACTTTAAAGCAGGTTTAAACAGGGTAAAATGCTTTGCACCACTTTAATGACCTTGCTGTTTGCACATCTGGCAGCATATTGTGCATTAATTCCAGCCGCTGTAGCACATATGGCAGCGTAATGCACCTTAAATGACTTTGGGACACAGCAAATGACTTTGGGGTGCTGCAAAGTAAAACACCTGCAAAGAGTTTTAGTTTCCTACCCTACAGCTGTGGAAGGAAGCACTAGGCTTCATGTGGCTCAGGGGCTTTGCAGGCAGACCAGCAGGCCAGGAAGGCAGGCTCCACAGAAAGAAAAAAAAAAAAAGCAGCGAGCCTGAGCTTTCCCCTCCATGCCCGCCCCCTGCCCCACCCCGCCCCACCCCAGAGCCTACCTGCCTTCCTGAGCTGCACGGGGGCCCAGTGCTTCCCTCCATGGCTGTGGTGGCCCGCAGGATTGCCCGAGCCAGGTACCTGCAGGCGGGTGCCACTTGCGGGGGCTGCCATGGAGGGAAGCACCAGTTCCCCTCTGGCATCTCAGGGACTGCTCTGCCCACCAGTAGCTCACTCTCCCCTCCTTGCCACTGGAGAGGGAGGTAAGGATTGGGCTCTGACACAGGGGTACACAACACAGGGGTTTACTTCATCCTAAATTGAAGCAGTGTTTAAAAAAAAAAACACTGCTTCAATTTAGGGAGACTTAAACCCCTTTATCATGTACAAATACCCCAAGTGGTAGACAACCCATCTCTAGAGAGGAGAGCAATGGTAGTGGAACATGGCACTTGAGGAGAATCTAAACAGCCTCAGAAAAGGGTGACATAAGCCTGGGATCAGGGTGGTCAACTGTAGAGAATTTACTCATTTAATGCACTGATCTCCAAGCAGGTTCTGCCAAAGATAACATAAAGCCTTCTTGGCCACAAGTCAATGCTGCATCTCTTTGGTGGATTCCTGGGAAGAATGGTTGTACAGACATTACTTCCCCCACTGTAATACAATGGGTTTCTGAACAACCTTTATGGCCACAAGTATAAACCAAGCCATACATGATGGATGGCCACTGGATTTTAGTTCTAGGAAAACTGGAAGTTCCTTGATTCACCATCTATACTATAATGCACAAGTACACAAAGAACTGAATATATATATATATTCAGTTCTTTGTGTACTTGTGCACTATAGTATAGAAGGTGAATATATACATATATATATATATATATATATATATATATATATACACACAACCCCCCCCTCCCCAAGCCTCTCTCTCCAAAAACTGGAACTGATCTGTTCTCACTAAGGTCCTGATACTGTGAAGATGTACAAGAAGTATACTTGTTTTATATACTGTGAATAACTCACTGAAATGAATGGAACTACTTATTTTGTAAAAACAAGCGTATTTGTAAGTCTCTGCAGAATATGGTCCTTATATGATTCCATGTTGGGCTACATATTATATAAGCCTGTGCAAATAGGGAAATATTCAATTTGGATTTGGATTCAGCCAATTCAGATGCCAGAAATTTGATTAAAAGATTTGGATTGCTTTTCTGATTTGATTTGGCCAAATTGGCTTTGGAATATTTGGAGCCAATTTGGAGATTTGGCCATATAATATAATGGGGAATCAATGACATATCTATAACTGTTGTTTTTTGGATGATTCAGATGAAACCTGCAGGGCTGGTAGCCTCTGATGAGAAAATGATGTCTGCCAAGTTTCAAGGTGATAGGTTTAGGAGTTTCTGGGAAACTATACCTTAAGCTGCTGACAATCAGAGTTTATGTCATGTGTGTGTGTGTTAAGCCACAGTGGGGTGAAAACTGAAAGGGTGCTAGCTCCTGATGAGTCTACAAATCCTGCCAAGTTTTAATAAGATAGGTGCAGGGGTTTCTGGGATACTTCACCTCAAAATGCTGACAAGCAAAACTCATGACATAGATGATACTGTGTGTTTGTTAAGGCACTGGGGGGTGAAAACTGCAGGCCTGCTAGGCCTTGCTGCAGCCACAAAGCCTGCCAGCTGTCAAGGAGATAGGTGCAGGGGGAGTCTGGCTTCTGGGGCCCTGAACCTCTGGCTGCTAACAGGCAAAACTTGTGTCATGGGTGCTTGTGCGACTGTGTCTCTCTTAGGGCACCGGGGAGGGGTGTGTGTGAAAAAAAAACAATTGCAGGCCTGCTAGGCCCTACTGTGGCCAAGAAGCCTGCCAGCTGTCAAGGAGATAGGTTCAGGGGGAGTCTGGGTTTTGGGGCCCTGCATCTCTGGCCTCAGGCAGGCAAAACTCATGACTTGGGTGGGTGACACTGTGTGTATGTTCAGGTGCACCATTCCTGGTGTTGGGGCCTCTGCACAACACAGCAGTGTGCCCCGTGAGGTCTCCTCCCCTACAGCCATGGGTCAGTCCACCACTGTAAACAGCAGCAGGTAAAATAACTTAGGTGACTCAGCAGTCAGCACCAGTAGCAGCAGCAGCATCTAAGGTAGCCAAACTGAATTGTCACAGAGCCTTTCTTTTTATAAAGGAATTGACAGCAAGAAGCAAAGATGATGAGTTGGATATATCTTACTTGTGGTCTGTGATACCTTATCTTGTGTTTTTATGTTTATACGTTTATTATAAAAAAAAAAAAAAAAAAAAGGAATAGTGAGAGAAATATATCTTAGAAAGCCTTTGGGTTGAAAAACATTTTGTCAGGCTGAGGAAGCACCTGCAGTTGGTGTGTCTCCAGGTTCTGGATGGAAGGAATAATAAAGAAGCCAGAGGCTGGCCTGGCATGCAATGCAGGCAAGAAAGCCAGTCAGTGAAAATGGAAATGGAGGTGTCAGGGGGTGAGGGAAAGGCTGGGGTGTGGGGTGGGTTGGGGGAGGGAAGGGGGATGTAGCAGCACAGGTAAAACTGGAGAGCTACCTGGGGAGTCAGATGTCTAGCAGGTTGCAGTGTGTCAGAATTCCACTGTCTATATTGAGTCCATGAGTTTCTGTACCTAGGAGGCTGATGAAGTGCAGTTCATAGGCCCATCTCTGAAAAGTGGTTTGTTCATTCAAACAAGCACCTAACCTCATCACCAGAACTGAAGCCAACTTCCTACAGCTCAAAACACAAAACCTGCCAACTCTCTCCAGGACCCCACAAACTGCACACCAGAATCTATCAAAGACAAAAATACCCCACTACCTGTGGGGGCACATTCCTCACCAAACACACACTGACTCCAGTCTATCAGGCCTGATCCTGAGAGGGAACAAATTATAAACCACTGCTCATTCAGAACCAGCTCACAAAAGGCACAGCAAGCCTGCAGACAGTCTTTTATGCTGTTCCTATGTCCCTCCCCCAGAGTGTGATTGGAAGGGCAGTCAGAGACAAATCACACTCACTGGACAGCTAAAGACGTCAGTCCTCCTCCACAACCCTCCCTCTTTTAAGTTTCTGTTTTCCCATAAAGGCTGCCCTCCAAATCTCCAAATTGCTGAATCTTTTCTGAATCAATTCAGAGGCTCTGAATCAATTTGGAAAATTTAAAGCTTCCAGAAATTTGATTTGGATTTGGAGATTCCGCCTCTGAATTGGGCTGAATTTTCTCCGAATGAAATCATGAACAGAAGCTTTGCACAGCCCGAATATTATATGGTGTGCACTGTTATATACAATGTGTAGGTATTTTAAACATGTTCCCTATCATGGTTTGAAGCATGGTAGGAATGATATTTTCTTCTGACTTGCTGAAAAGTGAACATCAGAATAGTACACATATATGATCCTCTTTTCAATTAGCCTGAGAACCTTCTAATTATCAGTTGGCTAAATGATTTAATCTTGTGGAGAGAGTGAATCATGTGTATAACTGTCTGCAGAATCAAGCTCTAGCTGATCACTGTGTGAGGAAAATATAGAATTAATTTCCATTTGCTTTAATAACTGTAATGAAGCTTGACATCTCCAAAGCTGACTTTTAAACTGAAGTTAATTTTGAGGTACATACATACATATGATGTATGTGTATATATACATAATATAAAAGATTATATATTATATTTATTATATATATCAAATATGTTTAGTTTACTATTTATGTCCATAAATATATATATATATATATATATATATATATATATATATATATATAAAACTAACATTTATTTATAGGATATAAATTGTGAGCTAAACATAATATCTTTATGTTTATATATTCTTAACAAGGATTGTAGTTGTTATTGAGGATAGACTGAGGAGTCTTAAATGTGCATCCTTATTAAGTATTTCTTCAAAGAAGTAGATTTATCTCAAGTATTGCTTCATTATTTAGCAGTTTTATTCAAAACTGATGCTCTAGAGCATATTAATGAGACTAAATTGTGTAGAGAGCTGCACACAGAAGCTGATGAAAAAGTACTTGAAAATGAGATGCAATTATTGGTAGGGGCTTGCATTTAGCTTAGCTTTTCCATTATCTAAATAAATGCAAGTCAAAAGGCACTTACAATAGTTTACTAGATAATTTATGCATATAGAAATCTGCATCAGATGACCTTAGAATAATTACTGGAAACTTTCAGTTGTTGAAAATAATGTCTTTTTAAAAGGGACAAAACAAAATTAACCAGTTTCCAACTGGTAAATCTTTTGAGTTTAATATTTGTTGTACTTCCAATGACAGAGTAGGCTCCTGAGCTAACAGAGCATGTACCGGAGTAGCAGACTTTCTCCAATAGACTTGAGTCATGATCAATCTACTCCACTGTCCTGTCTCCAGTAATGACTAGTAGTACATGCTTGGAAGAAACGGCAAAAAAATTCCAGTGTGCACCATTATAAAGTAAACTTTCCTTGCAGACATTTCTTCCTGACCTTTGCAATTAGTAATTGGTAGGGTAACACCATCCAAATAGAATCAAGAGTAAGACAGCTAATGGGGATTAAAGTATATGCATCTACATGGTCTAAAATAAATGTTAGAGTTCTTCAAAAGACAATTCAGAAAGTCTGGAGATACTTAGAGGTAGCCCATGGAGAAAACTAAAGCACAAGGGTGTATCTGAACTCTTTACCTTCTCAGGCATTTCCACATCCATTTACTTGAAATGTATAATGTGTATTCATATTTCTAAAATGGACATGTTCTGGATCAGGGATGTCCAGCTTCCAAGCAGCCTAGTGCTGCATGCTCCATGGGCCACACCAGTGAAATCTGTATACTGTGCAGGTTTACCAGGGTAAACCAAAGGCCCCAGGCAGTGTGGAAGCCTTCACCTCTATACTGTGCGCCTATTCAGGCACCTCCCTGCACACACTGCTGCACCATGTACCTTCTCAACCTCATTCCAGCACTATGGGACCACACAGCCTTCCCCTTCCCTCCACTA
Source organism: Alligator mississippiensis (assembly GCF_030867095.1). Lineage (NCBI taxonomy): Eukaryota > Metazoa > Chordata > Crocodylia > Alligatoridae > Alligator > Alligator mississippiensis. The sequence continues at coordinate 383,433,982 of NC_081824.1, forward strand.
CACAGTATGCCTGTGCAGCCCTAGAATTACCCTTTGCTCCCCATACCATATTGCTCTGCTCCTTGGGTTATGGGTAGAAAGCAGCAACTAAAGTAAGGAGGGGAATTCTGGGAACCCTGGTGGCTTTTACAGTCAGAGTGATAGGAGGAGCAGTGGTTCAGCATGAGAGCTTCAACTTAACCCCATATAGGCTGCATTTGGCCCATGGGAAAGCAGTTAGAGAGCCTGGCTCTAGATAATTCTGAAGCAGGGGATTCAGAATACTGCTGATGATCTTGCTCAATAATTTAATAGTTAAGGCAGTTTGTCAAGATGTAGGAAACTGGATGTAACAGGAAGCCAGAGGCTCCCATTACTTTAAGGGGAAATCAGCAGAGAGTTTCCCAGGTGTGGGTGAAACACTGCCTATGGTGAGCTGACAGCTGGGAAATAGGCAGCCAGGGGAGGGGGTCACAGGCTATGAGTGCCTATTGCAGAGTTAGCTGCTTTGCAATAAGTACAATAGGGCAGAGCCCTGCTTGGTCAACAGAGACACTGCTACAGCTGCTGGACCAGCAGCCATAAGCTTCCCTGATGGCCATTCAGCAAGCCTATGAATGGATGGGAGCCACCTGACTGGAAGAGACAGGGCTTAAGAAGCATATAAGTAGCTAGGACAGAGCTGCTGGCTGAGCTGGGAGAGTTCTCCCTCACTTCACCTCCCCGGGTCTCGGGGCCAGTCCGATTTCCCTCCCAGCTGGGACGCCCAGCCAGGATATCTCCCCCCACCAGGGTTTAGGGCTAATCCCCCATGCCTCCTGCCTCACTAGGTTAACATCATATATACAAAAACATTCTTCTTTGTCTTTGTCAGGTGGACTCCATCTCTTCCCAGTAGTCCTTCTTCAGCCCTGAAGTCGAATTCCAAGAAGAACCCAAATCCCTGCTAGTGACACCATCTAAAGACCCGTGTTGATCTCCAGGATATAGCTGCTCCTAGCTGTGCTTAAATCTGTAACTAGAAGGATTGATAAGAATGTCATTTGGGCCTCTGTCCCTTTCACCCTTGCACACAAAGTCATATAGTCACTTTTGCTCTGTTTAAGGTCATCTCTGGATAAGCATCATAGGATGGTAGTCAGAGGACCAAATGAGCCTTGGCAAGTTTTCCATGATGTTTCAGATTCACATTTCTGGCAGGCAGCAGGCCTCCTAAGCCAATAGGTCAGGTAGTCAGCTGGATGCCTCCATGCCCTGCAGGAGGGTGTTGCTAAAAACCGCCACCTATTGCTTTGTCTTGGCAGCAGTGCTCTCAATATTTCCTCTCCAAAGGATTTATGGCTTGGCCTCTCCTGGCTGTTGAGTAGGGTCCTTCTCATCCAATGCCAGGGCTTCATACCTGTTCTCCAGATGGATAGCTCCTGATTCAGAAGAATAGTGCTATTTCTTGCCAGAAATGACAAGACTAAAAACCAAGTGTCTTCCCTCCCAGGGGAACTTTGGACCCACAATCCTACAGTCACACCTCTTTTTATTCCTCTCCTATTTACATTAATCTTGCATACTAGGTCCAGTGCTGACCATTAAACTTTTTGGTAAAAGGCAGCAGCACAACCACTGGTTAGAGCTAAATTCAGTGCTGTTGATGTTAGTTGGCCTTTAATTTTCCCTACCAATGCTCCTCTGGCCTTACAGAGCCTCTTCACTTTGAATGAGCAATTTGAATCACACAGGAGCTTAGGCAGGAGTAAAGTGTACAATAAGTTCTTCTGGGTTAAGCTAGAGTGCAGGTGATGAATTACAAAATGGTGGTGTATCCTAGATTTAGGTTCATAATCTGCTTTATGGTGCTGGTGCCAAAGCAATTTCAATCACTTTTTAGGACTTCGATTTCTAATTCCCACCTTACTCCTGGTTATAAGCCTAATAAATTTGGCCTCAGCACAGGTATAAATGTATTGTTCTGACTTGTTTTTCAATAGATATTTAAACTGTATATATGCATCTACAGAAATTAACTTTAGGATATAAAGGTCCATTTCTCCTTTCTTTTAAGCCAAAATAAATCATGAAAAATTCTTCCAAAGTCAGGAAAACTGAACCACTCTAGAACTGATGTAAATTAAATCAAAATCAAGCCCCTAGATTTATCACTTTCAGCTTACCTGCTCCTTTATGTACATTTTGTACTTTTTCCTATATTTGAGTTTAAGAAGATTTTAGGTAGAATATAACTAAATAGAGGAGTTTAATATAAAAGCCAGGCCCACTTGGATCCAACAAAGATGATTCTCTACAAAAGTAATCAAAGTCAATTTCTAAAGCAGCAAAAAATAGTATAGGCTAAACAAAAGAAAAAAATATCCTGATATGTTGGCAGAATGGTAAAGGGTTCTCATTATAGTTCAGAAGCAAGACTTTGATCCCCACTCTAGCCTTATATCAAGGCTTACCCCAGGTGACCCAGGTGTAAAAAGTTACTTAGCTAAAAGCTGCCAAAAATGAAGCTAGCCACTTCTTTCCCTTGCGTTTCACTACAGAAACTGATACATGATCACCATATTAGCTCTCTATGGGCTCTAGGCTCTGGAGATAAAGAGGAGGTGAAGTAATGGATTTTATTTACTTTATTTTATTTTTTTTAGTTTTAATTTTTGATCCTGTGCAGTAAGGATGACTCAAAACACAATAACATTACAAAACACAATTATACAGAGGTCCCAGCCATATAATCAATCAATGCTCAGGGAAACCCACCCATTAATCTCAACAGGTACTTTGCTGAATTAGTATAAGAAGAACAGGATATGACCTTTAGGGAACATGAATGGCTTAATGGAGTATACTGTATTAGGCGCTGGACTGCATAGGACTGGAAGACTCTGTTGTGCCAGCAAATCTAGCCTCCTGAAAATATAAGTAATCATTTATCTAAAGTCAGACAATTTGTTCACTTCCATTTTTTTACAAATCGCACAGCACATTATAAAATAATACTAATAACACCCGCCCCCCCCTACAATTTGTTACAGATAAAAAGCAGGTGAAACAGTAATTCTGTCATCAAACCCTTAACTTCTTATTAAATAGGAACACATACCTTTCAGTGAGATATACAGATTCTCTACTGTCATAGTTCTACTGAAGTCAGTGAAGTTTTGACAACTTACACTAGGTGATGATCTGCCCCAGTTTTTTTGTTTAAAGACTTCAAGTGACAGCAAATTTCACCATATCCTGTTGGTACATGGGTCAAATGTTTAGTTATCCCCATTGTTAAAATATGTCCCTAATACCTAATCTCAATTTGTATGCCTTCAGCTGCCAACCATTGGATCTTGTTTTTTGGTTTTTTTTCTAGCATTTTTTCCACCATACATTGGTGTTTCATTTTAATCACTGAAAAATATGGATTTTGGGTTACTTTTTTAAATCCGAAAATTGGGGATTTTTTTCCCCAGAGAAAACCAGGATCCCTGCTTATGAATATAAACAGGACAACATCAGTAAATGTATACTTCTTTTATTTTTTGTTTCATAGATACAAGATGGAGAGATGTGGCAGGAGGAGTGTTTTAGATTTTTAAGAAGATTGCATGCTGACAAGTAGTACTCTATGCCAAGATTTTTAAAATTACATTATTGTATAAATATATGATAGGGGTATTTAATTTTTATGTTACTGTCTCTTTGATAAATCTCAGTATAGCTCACTTCAGGGTACATCTGCAGTCATAATACCTATGTACTTGCAAAGTTTCTCTTTACAAAGATAGGACAGATTTCAAACAAATCAATAGAGAATAATGGACCTTTACTTCCTCATAAACTTGCTAATTAAAAAAGCATTGAGATCTATAGCTACCATACAAATGTATGATGTACTGGCAAGATGATACCTTCGACTTTGATTTCACCTCAGAGAAGAGACACTTTATGACTTTCTTGCCCATATATTTAACTTGGATACCCAGATGACATTCTTTTTCTAGAAAAAAAATCTAGTCTTCAGTTTTCCATATTATATCAGTCATCACCATAAAAGAAGTAATATGAGCAGAGTTATTTGAAACATAGAAAAATGATTCTGTCTTAATATTGCTGTTAAGGATTTCTTTAAAACTGTACTGTTCCAAAGTATGATACAATATTTGATTCCTTTCTGAGGTTCGTCATCTTGTAATGGTGGAGAGGCTTGTGTGTTCCAATGACCCCAAGAATGATGCCTTCTGGAGCTCATGTTCCTAGTAGGGCCACCCATGGTGGTAAGGTTGGGGGGGAGAGTCCAGACAAAGAATGATCCAAGAAATCCTCAATGGCGGAGCAGGTGGAGGAAGTCTGCAGCCCCAATGGCTGTGAGGGTGGAAGAAGGCTGCAATGGAGAAATGGCCCCAGTCATCATGGTTCACCATGCCACCTAACCCAGCTGCCAAACACCAAGACTGTGTGGACCCAACTGTGCACCAGAGTCCCCACTCTAAACATGCCACACACAGCCTTCTGTCAGGTCCAAAAGCCCTGTGGCGATGTAGGATTGGCAACTGGGGCAGGGCTATGATACCTGGAGGCCCCTAGCCAAGAATCTGCACACAGGCAGTGGATGCATGATGGTCATCAGGCACCTGTGTCAGGACAGGGTGTCCTTCAGCAGCTGCATCCGTGACTGAGAAGTCCTGAAAATAGAGACCTTCAGAAGTCAACGAAGTTCCTGGTTTACAAGGCTGTCATGCTGACCACCCTCCTTTACTGCAGTGAAACCTGGACCATCTTCCAGTGCCCCAGTAAGATCCTCGAGAGAGTTCACGAGTGGTGCTTGCATCAAATCCTGGGGATCAAATGGGAGGACTCCTGGACCAGCACGAGTGTCCTCCATGAAGATGCGTCCACCAGCATCGAAGCCTTGCTCTTGAGAAATCAACTCTGATGGATGGGTCACTGTGTCTGGATGCCTCCCTTGCCAGATTCTTTTTTTTTCCCAGCTCTCCGTTGGCCAATACTCAAAGGGCAGCCAAAGGAAATGGTACAAAGACATGCTCAAGGTCACCCTCAAGCACAGAGGCATCGACACCAATGGGTGTGAGGAGCAAGCTGCTGACCATTCAATGTGGCATCCCCTGGTCCACCAAGGTGCGTGCGCCACTTCAAGGCCAAATGACTCAATACTGAGGCAAAACAGCAGCAGTTGAGGAAGGAGAAGGAGACCAACCTGGAGCTGCAAATCCTACTTCCCCATGGAACAATATGCCCCCATTGCCAAAAAATGTGTATATCCAGAATCAGGCTCCTCAGTCACCTGAGGACCCATCAAACCTGACAGACATCATCCTCAAATTTGAGGGACCATTGATGACAATATTTGATTATCATTTGAAATCACCATACCACAAAATATGAAGGAAAATACAGGTGGTAGTGAACATACCAAAGTATGTTGAAGTTCTTCTAATGCAAGGGTGGGCAAAATGCAGCCCAGGGGTGGATGTGGCCTGCCAGGCCATTCTATCTGGCCCATGGGGCCCCGAAAATGTTTATAAAATTAATATTAATCTGCCCTGGGCTGCCTGTCATGTGACCCTCAATGGCTTGCCGAAACTCAGTAAGCAGCCCTCTGCCCAAAATAATTGCCTGCCCAGTTCTAATGATACTTTTCCAATATGTTTCTGTGTAGAATTATGAAGGATGGTTCAAACCGAACAAAGAGTATAATATAATCAGTTCTACAGGCTTTTACACTGAGGAAGTACAATATTAACATCAATAACTGGGAAAATGAAGCACTGAATACAGTGATGTATGACAAGGCATTGATCATTTTGAACAGTATCTCCTAACTATGAGACAGATAGACAGGAAAGACAAAGGGACAGACCTGTATACAATATCACCAGGATCTACTCCTTTCTTTTGGAACTATTTGCCACATCTGCATTTGAACTTGCTGGTTGGGTCAGCCTCCTCAGTTACCTATGGACTCCCTAATGACTTTCCTATCCATTAGAAGACTATCATTCTTGTATGAAGGGACTACCATTCCTGAAAACTGTAGAATCCTACTGGTGTTCTAAATAGCCCTAGTACATTCTATGGAGTCTTTCATAACTGATGTAACAAAACTGCATAGCAAAATGATCAAATGTGTGGGGAGGGACTAAAATAAAATACTAACAGTGATTTAATGATATGCACGGGTATTGGGTACTAGGGAAACTCTCTGGGCATTTGTACACATACTTGCACTGCCGTGCTGGGTGCATGCATTTGTATAAATGGCGACGTGCATCAGCACTGAGAAAATGGTGGTGGCACACTTTTGAACTAAAACACACTAAAACACTAAAATGCTAATATATATATATTGTAGCAGAAAGCCCTCTTTGTACATTTCCCTTCTGGACATTGATATAACAGAAGCCCCTTGCCTGCACCTCCCCCCACAAGTTTGTGTATTTCTTTTTCTTTCTAATATTGGCAGAGACCTAGCACACTCATTACATGGGTGTGGCAAGCCTCAGAGGAAGCCAAAAAGCTGAAGTGGCTTTCTGTAGGAGAAACCTAGAAACTACATCTACATATCAATTAAGCTCAGTTTCACTAAAGAAAACAAAATAACTAAAATATCCAGTACAAAGACTGTATATATATCCTGGTGCTAATAACTCACTTACTGTTCCCAGTAACCTTTGATCCCCACTATCTCACATTGCTTTTTTATATATTTCTCACAGTGCATTTTTTTTATATTACATCTGTCTCGTCTTTACCCTGGCATTTTGTATTTTATATTTTTAAACCCTTAAGGAATGTAGTCCCTGTAGAATGAAGTGATATCCTGGAACACTGTTAAAAACTGATTCATAGATTGTAAGGCTGGAAGGGACCTAGGAAGATCATCGGGTCCAGCCCCCTGCACCAAGCAGGAAAGATAACTGGGGGTCAGGTAACCCCAGCAAGTTTTCATAGATTCATAGATTGTTAGGGGCTGCAAGGGACCTTGCAGATCATTGGGTCCAGCCCTTCCTTTCTAGGCAGGAAGCCAACTGGGATCAAGTGACCCCAGTGAGGTGAATGTCCAGTTTCTTCTTGAAAACCTCCAGGGTAGGTGACTGAACCACCTCTGGAGGGAGTTTATTCCATAGTCTGGACACCCTGACTGTGAAGGAGTTTTTCCTGGTATTAAGCCTGAAGCGGCCTTCCAGGAATTTGTATCCATTGGTCCTGGTCTTCCCCAGGAGTGGCCTAGTAAACAGTTGTTCACTGAGCTCCTGATACACCTCTCTGATATGGCGGTAAGCTCCTATCTAGTCCCCTCTCAACCTTCTCTTCTTTAGGCTAAAGAGGCCCAGGTCCCTCAGCCTTTCCTCGTATGGCTTGCCTCGCAAGTCCCTGATCATATGGGTGGCTCTTCTCTGGACCCTCTCAAGTTTTCCACTGAGAAAAGTTTTCCACTGAGTTCGTCCTTACTGAAGTGCAGTGCACAGAACTGGAAGCAGTACTCCAGCTGCGGTCTCACCAGTGCTGAGTACGCAGGAGTATCACTTCCTTAGTTTTACGTGAGATGCCTCGGTTGATGCATGCCAGAGTGGTGTTTGCCCTGCTGACCACCGCATTGCACTGATGGGTCATGTTCATGCAGTGGTCAATCATTACCCCTATGTCCCTTTCAGTCATGGTGCAGGTCAGTCTGTCACCTCCGAGTCTGTGTGTGTGTTAAGGATTATTTGCCCCCAGGTAGAGCACCTTACACTTAGAAGTGTTAAACTTCATCTGTTTTCAGTCTGCCCAACTCTCTAGCCTGTCTGCCTGTATCAGCAACCTATTATCTGGCGTGGCCACACTGCCCCATAATTTGGTGTCATCCACGAACTTGTCCAGTAAGATTTTCACTTCCCCATCCAAATCATTGATAAAGATGTTGAAAAGCACCTGTCCAAGCATGGACCCCTGAGGGACACCACTGGCCACTTTGCACCAAGACAACATGGATCCATTCATGAAAACTCTCTGGGAGAGTTCTGAGAACTCTTTGAAATGAGAACTGCATTGAAAATGAGAACTGCATTGAAATTGTAATTCTAAAGTGATAAAATCTGCGATATTGGGCTGGTCCCCCTTGAGTAAATGCCAGTCTATGATGATCAGTGTGTAATTAAATGACAATAGCCTAGCCAGAGGAACTTACCATTACAAAACTCTACAAGCCATTTTAGGCTAATCAAGCCAAGGCACTGATTCATGGGACTGAGCATCCACCCTATTGACTACTCCTGCAACCCTTAACAATACCATTGTTAATTAATGAAAATCACAAACTAACTCCTGAAACTGCACTACCAAATAGGCAAGACCCCTGTGACTAACAGCTGTCAGGCACTACTCAAAACCTACGTGGGACAGTGATTTCCAGATTGGGCAGCCAAGGTGATGCTGGGGGATCACACAAGTCTGCCAGAAAGGGATAAAAAGCAGTTAAGTGGTGCCCTCAGTGGTGCCCTCTCATCCAGCACCTGACCTACTGAGACAGAAGGGCAAGCAGGCAATCCCCTTCTGGTGAAGACATCGCCTTGAAGGAAACTGACCATCAACAGCAGACTCTGGGGCCTTGGATAGGTAGATATACTGATACCAGTGCTCTCACAATCACTACAGGAGCTACAATACACTATACTACATGGGTTTAAATGACATGGGTTTGAATGAGTGAGCGTGTGTGTTTGTGTGTGCTAAGGTGACCAGTACTCCTCATAATTCAAAGTTTGCATTTATGATTTTATTGGTAATTTCACATCCCACACAATAAATTGGAATTTATTATGATCCTGAGAATTGGTCCTTTGTAGCCAACATTATTAGTGACATTTCATTTTAATCATTGAAAAATCTGGATTTTGGGTTACTTTTTTAAATCCAAAAATTGGGGATATTTTTTTTCAGAGAAAATCAGGATCCCTGCTCATAAGTCAGGTTCTGCATCCCTCTGATCCTTTTTGTTGCCCTCCACTAGACTCTCTCCAATTTGTCTACATCCTTTCTGCAATGGAAGGCCCCAAACTAGAAACAGTACTCAAGATATGGCCTCACAAGTGCTGAATAGAGGGGGAAAATCACTTCTCTTGATGATAGATTAATTTACTTCAAATTATTATGAATTTAAATTAGATCAGAATCTTCTCCAAATGTTAAGTATGTATCTTCAAAACTTCAGATGTTTATTTAATGTGATAGGAACATGTATATTTTGAATGGCAGAATTATAACATTTCAAGTAAAATGGTATTCATATTTGAAAATATAGTTATCCTGTTCTATTTAATATGTTACGTTATTGATTGAAGTCATTATCACAATATTATACTACTTAAGAACTATCTAATATTTTATTACAATATCTGCTGTGACTGCTTGACCTTGTATTAATGTTTTAATAACTTATTATCAATAATAACAATCTTATTATCTAAGCTCAATAAAACAATTTTAGTTTACTAAATTAAACTCCAATATTTAAGACTATATATACATCATGCTAAATGTAATGGGTATTGGTATCATGAATGGGAATACTATGGACTTATTAATGGTAGAATTATATGTGGCTGGGGATTTCCTCTCCAATATATGCTTGGATGATTATGTAGTTTCTGTGGACACATCTATATGTGCAATTAATGTGCCTTAATTTTCTTTGCAGAAAATTCAGGCTCATTGAAGTGCTTTCAGGCTCACATCTACACGTGTGCCCATGTCAGGAGCAAGTTGAGCCTGACAGCAGCAGCTGTCCTGGCTCTGGGGCAGCCCCAATCTGCACAGGGCAAGACAGAGGTTGTTGTCCCAGCTCAGCAGACAGTTCTCTGCTATTTGCAGGAAGATCAGGGCTGGCCCCGAGCCCAAGGAGGCAGAGAGGGTTGTCGTGTCTCAGTGTGAAGATTCAGCCAGCTGAGATCTGTGCAAGGTGGGAGACAGCTGTCTTGACTGGGCAGGGAGCACAGATTGCACCCACAGATTGGGGCCAGCCAAGATCTGTGCAGGGCTGGAGAGATCTTACGTTGGCTTGGTAGGCAGCTACTGCCAGCTGTGGGGAGATAGGGGCTGACTCCGAGTCCTGGTGGGGCAGAGAGAGCTGTCCTGGCTCAGCAGGCAGCTCCCTGTGCGCCGTGTACAGATCAGGGCCAGGCAAATCATGGCAGGGAGCTGTCTGCCAAGCTGAGGCAGCTCTCCCCGGCCCTGCACAGACTGCAGCTAGCCCCAATCTGCTCATGGCGGGCAGGGAGCTGCCCTCTGGGCCAGGCCAGCTCTCTCTGCCCCCTGATATTTGTGCAGCTGGCAGGGAGCTGCCCGCTGAGCCAATACAGCTCTCCCCTGCCTCACACAGATTGAGGCTGGCTCTGACTTGTGCAACGCAGGCTGGGAGTTGCCCACCAAGCCAAGACAGCACCCTCTCCCTCCCTGGGCTTGGGGCCAAGCTCACTCTCCCTGCAGCTGGCAGGGATCTGCCTGTCAAGCTGGGACAGTTCTCCCCTGCCCAATGTGCCCCCTGCTCCCTAGGCTGACCAGAAGCAATTTGCTCTTGGTCAGTGTCTACACACGTGCTTTGACCCACAAGTTTAAAGCACCATTTTCTAGCACCTCTATCTGTGTGTACTAGCAAACAGTGCTTTAAATTAATCTACTGTGCAGTAATTGCTGCACACATGTAGATGGTGACACTTTACTATGCATTACATTAGTCTAATACATAGTAAAGTGTCCTGTGTAGACACATCCTGTAAGAGTTAAAATTTCCTCAGACAAAATTGCATTTTTTTCTGTTTTTTGTCACATTTCTATGAGGAAAATAACATTTTAATATTTCCTTTTAAATTTGTTTGACCCAAATTAGATGATACGATTTACTGAAATGGCTCACTTTTTGCTAAGTCTGTTCAACACTGAACTGCATTTCCTTACAGTGTTGTCATGCTCATAGGAATAGCTGGTCAGGCCCTCATTCTTTCCTACAAGCTACAACTCATGAGTCATACAGCATTTCCCTTAATGGAAAGCAAAGACTCCCTTCAATTAGAATGTGTGGTATATCATAGCAATAATATGACTATAGATGCATCATAATAAGAAATGCACTCTGAACATGGCCCATGGCTCATAAGCAGTATATGGGCATGAAGGTCACAAATTACATTTGCTTCAAAGCATCATAGTGCCCCAAGATAATGCAATTTAAAGATAATGAACTCAAAATAAAGCATTGGGGGCCAGGTCAACAAACCCAATCTCAAAATTCAATCAAAACATATTGCTAATAATTTTTTCAGAATATTTAGCTTAATTAATTAAAAAAACATCATTTCAGTTTTTTTCCTCTGTTTTGTGTTATGTGATGGAAATTCTGAAATTTGTTTGGCTCTAATCAAAGTATAATGAATTGTCAGCAGCCTCAACCTTGGCAAACAAATAAATAAATGATATGCCAATCTTGTCAGCAAAGTTCTCTTTCTGCAGCAAAAAGTATGGATTCATTGCAATGACTGGCTTTTGTTACTCTGTGTTGAGGTATCAGGAAAGGCAATAAGGTTGACCAGGAGAAAATCAAAAGAAATGGCAATTGACAGTAACCTTCATTCCCCTAGGAGCTTTGGGATTGACTGCAAGGGAAAAAAGTTCTTGGATGAATGGGAACATGCTAAAACAAAGAATCATGTGAGTATGTAATGCTGTTACAGTCACTCACACATCTTACACAGTGGTTGCATCTAAACATGAAATTAGTGCAACACAATGAACTCCAGTGCATATTGCTCCCATATGCAGCATTTACACATGTGCTTGGGACTGCAGCATGTGAGCTGGGGTGGTTAAGGGGACTTGGGTTGAGGGGGGATCAACCTACTAGGCTGGAGCTGCTCTGCTCCAGCTTGACATGCTGAGGGGCTAGATTTGACACAAAGGTGCTACAGAGTGGGGATAGCTGGCACAGATTGCTAGCAGTCAGCCTCCAAAAGGAAGGACTAAAGCATGGTGTAGTAACAATGCCACTGTAGGACAACATGTAGACATGCCCTATTTGTACCAGCATATGTGAATGCAAGCCGGTAGGTTAAAGAACAGCTTTTATTCTGAAAGCTGGAAAAAATCAAATGAATTACTTACCTTTATTAGCATATTTGTTTCTTAGAACCTTGCTTAAGTGACATGAAAAATGTAGGGTCAGGAATACGTTTGTATGTTGTGGGGAAGAGCATGTCAGGAAGGTTTAGCAAAGCACAAGCCATTGTTAAAGTGGCAAATAAAATGTTTATTCCTATTTCTATGGTTGCAAATTGCATTTTGCTTTGGAGGATGCAATTTATCCTTATAAATATTCCTTCTTCATAGTAATTGTTTTGAATATTGAAAAAGCCCCTGGATATATAGAAAGATTGCATAAAACGACAGCAGAAAATCACTGGATTAACAGACAGTGATGGAATGAATGCTATAATAAATTAGAATAAATTATGCAGCATAAGCCTGACCTGGTGGTCAGCCAGAGCTGATAAACCTTGGAGCTTGCAAGCTGTGAATAAAACAAATGATTAAACAAAATAAGCAGCTGGATCTGAGAAAGGAACAGCTGGAGTTTTTTCATGGCTTCTAAAGTCCTTGGGTTTTTGTTTCCCCTGCTTGTTGTAATGACTAATCCTATTGTGTCAGGCACAGATTTAAAAAAAACAATTCTTAAAGGACAGGGAAAGGAAAAGGTAGGAGTAGAGGAGGAAAGGAGAAAGAAGTTAGTGTTTTAAATGAAGCAGTTGAAAAAGTCATCTGTCCTAGGCATCTAATAAAAGAAAAATGATGGGCAGCTCATCAGACATTGTGAACATACTAAAAAGCTTCCCAAAGAAAAAAAAAAAAAAGCAGGTGTGGCAAGTGTACTTTCAGAGGAAGGTGTCACTTAAATGAAGATTCAATGGTGAAATAAAATGCTGTTGTCTGGGAAGAATAAACTGATAGATTTCTTTTACATCATTCATGTTCAAATGAAAACAATGCTGAATGGAGACTTTCAAAAGTCTTCAACTTGCACTTTCTCAAAAATGACTGGCTACTTAGAAATTCCAGATTAAACTAAGTATATTCAGGAGTGTGTCAAATGTTACTTAGAAGACCTCTAAGTCACTACACATAATTAACTAGGAGTATCAAGAGTCTTTAATACACTAGGCTAAGAAAAGATTTCAAAATTTCAAGATTTTTCACAAAGAGAAAAGCTGAGCAGGAATCAGTTAAGTCTTAAGTCTCGTAAGTTAATATTTATCATCTGCATATATCTTGTGGCAAAACACAAAAATCGAACAAATAAGTAAGGGAGCTGTTCTATACTTAAATACATGAAATGGTATCTGTACAAGTTTGCACTGAAGAAGATTTGGTAAGTGCATGATTCTTCAAAAATAAGCAGACTAACACTGGGGATAAAATTATGACCTTGTCAATGTAGCAGAATGTTTATGAAATTTGTCACAACATTGAAAGAGAGTTTGAAGGAACTGAGTGTATTAGGCTTGCAATTATTTCTTAGTAAAACTGCGTATGAGCCACTAAAGATAAAAAATTTAAGTGAAATGCATTTTAGCAGCCTCTTTTCCAATCCACTCCTAATTTTTTGGCATGACAGCACTATCATTTAAAAACAATTACATATTCCATAATTAACAACCCATGGTTTGAATGCATGGATATAAACAGTGGTTTAAAGACAAACACTGACATTAGCTGTAAAAAATCTGTGATGTAAAGCATTGTTTAAAATGGAGTTAATTCTATGCATTGAGACAAACCTAGTTTTAAAAGCCCCAAGGAAAGTACATAAGAATAAGAGTAAATCAGATAAGTGACTAAGTGGCATTCATATGGGAAGACACAATTCCCTAAGGTTTCAATAAAGGAGCTCAAGTGTAGCACCTTTTCATAGTTGTATTGAAGAAGTGACATATAAATCATTTATATTATAAATGTATCCTGAAGAAAGGCTCTGCTACCTCCACTCCAAAAATCAATGAGGTCCAGTTAGGTTTCTACAGTCCCTGCACATGCAATCATGAATGAAACACTAACTTTTATGTTAATAAGTTCTGAAGAAATGTTCATCTAATAACATATTTTCCCTCTAGCTCCCACATGGAATAGAAGGAGAACAGCTACATTCTGCCTGAAGCTCTTCATTTTGGGTATATTTCTTTTGAATTATTTATTCATAGTGGGAGATTTTTTACTATTGTTCAAGGCTTGTCATATTACTCCTCATTATTCAAAAATATGCTAAAATGGAATATTTTTAATTTATACTAAAGAAATTAATAATGTGTCCTGTCAGTGATAAAAATGAATTACTTTACAGACACAGCTGGTACAATATTTTGCTTTGTTCAGAAGTTATTTGATAATCTGCTTTGTTAGCTTGGATAATCTTAAATATTCTCATTAGTTTCTTTGGAATTCCAAGTTTAAGACACCTGCTATTATAGTTGTGTCAGGGTAAAAACTAATGAGAATGAGATCAGGGCATATACTGGGTGCACCTACACAAACCACAGATTGTGCAGTAGCCTAAAAATACTGCACAGTATCATGTCACAGCACAGACAATGCTAATATGCTACTACACAGTATTATTAGACTACAGCACAGTAGTGTCACATAAAAGACATTTGCCAGAGCTACTGAGCAGCAACTCCAGTTCCTCCACATTTATTTAGTACTTGCCTGTAGACACGCCCAATGAATATTTGTCTCATAGATTCATAGATTCATAGATTCACAGATGTTAGGGTCGGAAGGGACCTCAATAGATCATCGAGTCCGACCCCCTGCATAAGCAGGAAAGAGTGCTGGGTCTAGATGACCCCAGGTAGATACTCATCTAACCTCCTCTTGAAGACCCCAAGGGTAGGGGAGAGCACCACGGCCCTTGGGAGCCCATTCCAGACCTTGGCCACTCTAACTGTGAAGAAGTTCTTCCTAATGTCCAATCTAAATCTGCTCTCTGCTAGCTTGTGGCCATTATTTCTTGTAACCCCCAGGGGCGCCTTGGTGAATAAATACTCACCAATTCCCTTCTGTGCCCCCGTGATGAACTTAAAGGCAGCCACAAGGTCGCCTCTCAACCTTCTCTTGCAGAGGCTGAAAAGGTCAAGTTTCTCTAGTCTCTCCTCATAGGGCTTGGTCTGCAGGCCCTTGACCATACGAGTTGCCCTTCTCTGGACCCTCTCCAGGTTCTCCGCATCCTTCTTGAAGTGTGGCACCCAGAATTGCACACAGTACTCCAACTGCGGTCTGACCAGCGCCCGATAGAGGGGAAGTATCACCTCCTTGGACCTATTCGTCATGCATCTGCTGATGCACGATAAAGTGCCATTGGCTTTTTTGATGGCTTCGTCACACTGCCGACTCATGTTCATCTTGGAGTCCACTAGGACTCCAAGATCCCTTTCCACCTCTGTGCCACCCAGCAGGTCATTCCCTAGGCTGTAGGTGTGCTGGACATTTTTCCTCCCTAGGTGCAGCACTTTGCATTTCTCCTTGTTGAACTGCATCCTGTTGTTTTCTGCCCACTTGTCCAACCTATCCAGGTCTGCCTGCAGCTGTTCCCTGCCCTCTGGAGTGTCCACTTCTCCCCATAGCTTTGTGTCTTCTGCAAACTTGGACAGAGTACATTTGACTCCCTTGTCCAAGTCACTGATGAAGACATTAAAGAGTATCGGTCCAAGGACAGAGCCCTGCGGGACCACACTGCCCACACCCTTCCAGGTCGAGACCGACCCATCCACCACGACTCTCTGGGTGCGGCCCTCTAGCCAATTCGCCACCCACCGGACTGTGTAATCATCCATGTCACAGCCTCTTAACTTGTTCACTAGTATGGGGTGGGATACCGTATCGAAGGCCTTCCTGAAGTCTAACTATACGACATCCACCCCTCCTCCTGTGTCCAGGCGTTTCGTAACCTGGTCATAGAAAGAGACCAGATTGGTCAGGCACGATCTGCCCGCCACAAACCCGTGCTGGTTTCCCCTCAGCATAATTTGCCCTGCCAGGCTCTCACAAATGTGAGCCTTGATAATTTTTTCAAAGACTTTGCCAAGGATGGAGGTGAGACTGACTGGCCTATAGTTGCCCGGGTCCTCCTTCCTCCCCGTTTGAAAATGGGGACCACGTTAGCCCTTTTCCAGTCCTCCGGGACTTGGCCCGTGCACCATGAGCGTTCGAATATTCCCGCCAGTGGCTCTTGAATGATGTCGGCCAGTGCCTTCAGCACCCTCAGATTGAGCTCATCCGGGCCTGCCGACTTAAAGGCATCCAGTTCTTCCAAGTGACTCTGCACCATCTCAGGATCTACGTATGGAAGTCTGGCGCCTTGCTGCTGCCTCTCTACAACCCCAGTGAGAGATTTGTCGTGTCCCTCACTTAGGAACACTGAGGCAAAGAATTTGTTGAGGAGTTCAGCCTTGTCCCCCCTGTCTGTCACCAATTGTTTCTGCCCATTTAGCAGGGGTCCTATTCCTCCCTGGGCCTTCTTTTTACTCCCTATATATCTAAAAAACAATATCTTGTTGTCTTTTACTTGGGTTGCCATCCTCAGCTCCATGGTAGCTTTGGCCCATTTAACTGCCTCCCTACAAGTGCGAGGAAAGGAGGTATACTCCTGTTTGGTAATCTCTCCCTGTTTCCACTTTTTATATGCTCCCATTTTAGCCCGTAGCCTGCCCTGGATTTCTCTGGTCAGCCAAGGAAGCCTCCTGGCCCCTTTCCCTCTTTTTCCTCCCAATATATCTAAAAAACCATTTCTTGTTGTCTTTTACTTGGGATGCCATCCTCAGCTCCATGGTAGCTTTGGCCCGCCTAACTGCCTCCCTACAAGCATGAGCAGAGGAGGTATATTCATCTTTAGTGATCTCACCTTGTTTCCACTTTTTATGTGCTCCCCTTTTGGCCCTTAGGCTGTCCTGGATTTCTCTGGTCAGCCAGGGGAGCCTCCTGGCCCCTTTCCCTCTTTTGCCTCACTCAGGGATCGTCTTGCTTTGTGCCCGAAGGATCGTTTCCTTAAGGCACAGCCACCCTTCTTGGGCTCCCATCCCTTCAAAACTCCTACTCTGCAGTGCGTCCTTTACTAATCGCCTGAGTTCGTTGAAATCAGCTTTCCTAAAGTCTAGCACTTTCACCCTACTAGTTACCTTACCCACTCGACGTCTTATGTTGAATTCTATTATAAGGTGATCACTGTCTCCCAAATGGCTACCGATCCGGAGGTCCCCTACCATGTCATCCCCTGTTGCCAATACCAGATCCAGTATGGCATTCCCCCTAGTGGGACCATGTACCTCCTGTGTCAGGTGGAGGTCCTGTACACAGGTTAGAAACCTGCGTGAGCGGTGGGACTTTGCTGTCTGCGTCTCCCAGCAGATGTCCGGGTAGTTTAGGTCCCCCATGACTACCGCCTCTTTAGCTTTTATGGTCTCCGAGAGTTGCCTCAGGAGCCCCGCATCTATTTCTTCCCCTTGGTGTGGGGGTCTGTAGCAGCCCCCTACCACCAAATCCCTTTCTCCTTGCCCCCCATGTAGCCTAACCCACAATCCTTCTACTTCCTCAACCTTGGATTCTGTCTTGATGAGGGTTGATGTATATTGCTCACTGACATAAAGTGCAACCCCCCCCCTTTCTTCCCTGACCTGTCCTTTCTGTACAATCTATAGCCCTCAATATGTACCGCCCAGTCATGGGATGAATCCCACCAGGTCTCTGTTAGCCCCACTAAGTCATAGGTGTTTAGTGCAAGCAGGAGCGCTAATTCATCCTGCTTGTTCCCCATGCTCCTAGCATTAGTATATAGACACTTGAGCCCTGCGACTGGTGCCTTTGCTGTCCCCCCCCCCCGCTCTGAGTCCCAAGGGGCCCATTGTTTCTTACCTTCTTGTTTCTTACCTATTCTGTAGTGCTGGTCTCCCCATGGCTTTCAGGTTTCCAATGCTCTCTTTCTTCAGGCTGGTCTGTCCTTGTGGGTGCCACACGGTTTGGTGGTCCACAGCTTCCCCTGCCCTCATACTCCCCTCCCCCCGACGAGCCTAGTTTAAAGCCCACCGGAGGAGATCCGCCAACCTAGTAGAAAACACACTCTTACCTTTGGGGGACAGGTGAAGCCAATCCCAGCTGAGCATGTCCCTCGTCGTGATGTGTGGGTCATTGTCCAGGAAGCCGAAGCCTGCCTCAAGACACCACTGTCGAAGCTACCAGTTGGTTTCTCGGATGCAGTTCTCATGCCGTCTTCCTCATCCACTCACTGGTAGGATGGAAGAGAAAACCACCTGTGCACCGAACTCCTTCAGCACGCCACCCAGAGCACTGTAATCCGCCATCAGGTGATCGGGGGTTCTCCTGGCCTCATCATTAGTACCCACATGGACTAGGACCATGGGGTAGTAATCGGTGGGCTTGATCCTGGCCTGGATTACCTCCATCACATCCCGAATCTTCGCTCCAGGGAGGCAGTATACCTCTCGTGCTGAGGGGTCCTGGCGACAGATGGGTCCTTCCGTACCTCTCAGGATGGAGTCGCCTATGACGAGCACTCGTCGCCTCCTCCTCTGGGTCCTCGTGGATCTCTTGACCTGTTCAGAGTGTGAAGAACATGGTGTTTCTTCTTGCCCAAGGGTTTCCTCCTCCCCTTCCATCTCCTGCAGGGTCGCCAGGGCCTCGTACCTGTTCACCAGTCAGACTGGAGAAGATGGTACCGGTTCGCTGAGAGCTGCTCCGGTCCTGGCTGTGACCGTCTGCCACTCTGTTGTGGAGGGCACTCCCTGGGCTGCTTCTTCCTTCGGTGCCTGGGTCTGCAGGTAAAGGAAATAACTGTCAATTTCATCCTCCGCCTCCCTGATCCCCCTCAGCCTGCTAACCTCCTCCCGGAGCTCCCTCACCTGCGCCTCCAGACCCTTAATATGGGCACCTGCTGGACAGGTGTGGGGGCCCCCAATCTCTGCCCCCCCCGGCCCTGCTGGGGATCCCCCACAGACCAGGAGGTAGGTGGACATCAGCTCCCCCATGGGCTCGGTCTGGGTGGAGGCCTCAGACCAGCCCAGGGTAGCCTTGTCCCCCTGGGCAGAGGCCCTAGCATCACTCCTCATAGACACCATTCTGAGCTGCTGTTTGTAGATCTGTGTGGTGTCTATGCCCTACCCCTACAGGAGTCTCACTCCTGGCCCTCCAGGCCCGCCCACCGGCACGAACGCCTGCACAAACGCCGGCGTGCTCTTACAGAGCGCGCCTGTTTGCGCGCTGTGTTCGCGCCGCGTGGCTCGGGAGCGCGGCTCCCTACCAGCTCAGCTATATGGGACCCGGGGTGCTTCCCCTCCGGATCCAGCTCAGCTGCGCCTGGTCCCTCCACCCCACTTACCTTCGGGTTATCAGCTGCTGCTGCCCCCACTGCCGATTCCTCTGCTGCTGCTGCCGCCGCCGCCTCCGGTCAGTCAGTTGGTAAAGGGGCACACGTGCGTGCGGGACACATGTGTGCCTGACTCCTCTCCTTCCCGCTGCTGGTTCCTGAGTTCTGGGAACTATGTCACCCCGCGGCTTTAAAGCCCACGGTTTGAATTACCCGCCCCGCTCCAACGGCCAATCAGGCGCCCCGGTCTACCCGGAAGTGTCTGCCGGCAGTTCCGCCCCCTATGCTCCCCCGCTGGGGGGGATCCTCTGCCGTGGGAGCCTGCTCCCCAAGGGTTAGCCCCGGGGGTGCTCCCTGGCCTGGGGGGACAGTTCCTTCCCTAGCCCTCCCTGTTTGCGCACTCTGTTCGCGCCGCACGGCTCGGGAGCGTGGCTCCCTACCAGCTCAGCTATATGGGATCCGGTCTCCTTTTTGTAGATAGAAATGCTCCCCCCATATTGTTTAGGCCAAGCTTGTTAAGAAATAAAACAGAATCATCAAAAAAGATTTATTTTAATATTTCCTTTATTCTCCCTAGTGTAATTTAAAAAATGTTGGTGAGCTCTTGACTTACAATAGAAGATGAGAATGGGGAAAACACACAGAATACTTTTTTCTCACTGTTCTCCTTCCAGGCTAGATATTTGCACTATTATTTAGTTTCACTAGGATCTTGTTCCTTAATTATTTCTAATGTTAACAAGACTATTTGTAGTCTAGGTGGTAGTTAAAATGGATAAGCTGGTAGTTTGTTCATTGTGGGCCAAATAATTTGCCATGTTCCTCAATTTTCAGCATTGAAATAAAAGTTTCCATATTTTTTTTTAGCAGGTCAAATGAACTGCTTTTTCCTGTTGTTGACTGCAACCCTTTAACCAGATACTAATGTGCTACAGTACAGCCAATGACTCATGTTTGTTTGTGGGATTTGTGGATTAGGCATGTTAACTTTCAGGACTGAAGCTTCAACAATAAAATAGTATAACTATAATGAATATTTAAGAGATGCCAAGAATGAGTTTTTGGCACCAGAACAATACCAATAATATGTCTGGTATTTAACAGAGTGGACAAGATGGATTTGTAGATTTATTTATTTTTTATTTTAGTGTCTGATGTACATTGTTGAAATTACTAGATTGATTAGAGTAATAGAAAACTAAGACAACAAAAGTGGGTTTTCTGAGTAAAATATACTTTTACCCTGAGAATTCTGAATAAAGTTCACTAACTTAATTTTTATAGCTAAGGACAGTATGCTCCCCTTTCTGCCCCTCTCCCTCCCCAACCCTTACCCTTGCTCCATGCCAGCAGGCTCTCTCCATACTGCAGCCGGGGTCACTAAGCATGTTACAGGGGCTGGGCTGGGGCCATGCTCAATGATTCTAGCCATAGGGTAGAACGGGATGCAGCCTGCTGGTGTGTACCAAAGGTAAGGACAGGGAAGTGGGGAGGAGAGACTGTGGGGAGAAGGGGAAGGGGTGAGCAGAAACTGCAGAGAAAAAGAAGGGGAAACCAGAAGCGGGGAGGAAGGGGAAGTTAGGGAAGCAGAGGTGGAGGGAGAAAGGGGTGCTAAGGCTGTGTGGGGAGGCAAGCAGGGGGAAGAGATGGCTTGACCTCCTCACATCACCTGCCTCCCCTGCAGTTGTAAAGGGGATAAATTAAAAACAACCCTCCAATAATTAGATTCTATACATGGAAAATGATAACAAACATTGGTGATGCATAGGGGTTGCATGCAGGTGCACATGCACTCCCTGAGATTGGTGGTGCACCCCCTGAGATTGGCCGCTGCTGAAATTGCCAGTGGCACCTGTGGGTGGTCACCACTCACCACCTCCCACCTCGTCACCAACACCACTGGTGGCTTCTGCAAGTGGTCACCGATCATGGGTTGGTCCTCAACACCCTCCGCCCCCATACTGCCAACACTGCTGTGGCCACCTGAGAAAGCTCCCTGCTTGCCACTGGCATGTCCCCACTGCCAACACAGCCTGCAGGGGGTTGCTGTGCACCTCCAGCCTCAGGAAGCACGCAGCATTCAAGATAACAAATGTATACATTTTTCTACGTATATAATCTAATTATAGGGGGGTTGTCTTAAATTAAAGGTTGTTTCAGGGTGAGATAAATATGGTACAAATTTTTGCATCTTTGTTTTGAAAGTTCTATATGTATCTAAACTTAATATTTCATACATTAATAGAAGCATCCCAATCTGAGTTCTGTTTCCTGAATGCTCTGTGCAACTTTAAGCATTATATAACAACAGCAGCAGCAGCAACAACAACAACAATAACAATAATAATGATTAGGGCTGTTGTTGTTGTTATAATATAATGTTATAATAATAATGCACTCTAATGGAGTGGAGACATCTGAGATGTAATCTGTATTCCCTGAACAACAACAACAATACTACTACTAATTATTATTATTACTACTACTTCTGTTACTATTTTTGTTGTTGTTATTATTACTGTTCAGGGAATACAGATTAGACCTCATATGTCTCCACTCCATTTGACCATGACTCTTGCACTGTTGCCTGCAGAGCAGTGCACCTTCGAGAGGATGAATGAAGGCTGGTGGTAAGGGTTCTGTCCTAGGAAATGGAAGATGTGGGTTTGAGTCCCCTTAGGTTAAAGGGATAATGAAGCATTGGTCTGACTTCCTGGGTGAGTACACTTATCACAAAGTTATTAAAGATACAGTAGCACAACTATTACTGTCTTAAAAAGAGCAAAATCTACTCAGTTGGGATTAAATTACATACAGTAGTACACTTAGATCATTAAAAATATGTGGAATGTTAAACATTGTTAAAGTTAGAACATGCTGTGAACAGCTGCCCTTTAAGGATTGCCTGTATAGCTCTGTCATGCCCCAGTGGGCTGGTAATCAGGGGTGCAGCTAGCAGTCAAGAAAACTGGGTTCTATCCCTAGTCTGGGATGAGGAGCTGAGTAGTACATCCTGGGATGCTGAAAGTCTGCAAATTGTTCATTCCTTCTATAGAATAACAAAAGCATAGGCTTGACCCTAGACTGATATATGTGATCCTATTATTTACCAAATTGACTTTTAATTGAAATAATTTAGTTATATTGCTGAACACCAAGCAACATATGATAGGAGAAAATTAATTGTACTCCCAGCAATTAACTCAGTAGATCTAAACAGCTACCTTCCCTTATCCTCTGGTACCACATTTAAGAGGCAATTAAGCCCTCAAATTAAATGACAGCTAGTAGTACTTCTCATCCTAGATAGAAGAAGCACAAACTTTTGGGTTTCTCTGGGTGTGTCCACATAAGAGGCTTAACTGTCCAGGAGCTTAGTTTACTGCACAGTAAGTGTACGTCCTACATGTGTGCATGCTTATTGTGCTGTAAAATGGCTTACCATGAGTAAATTTGCTACATTGTAATTAGTCTCTGTGCAGTTACACACATACAGATGTGACCCAGAAGCAAATTTGTCATGAGGGGGCCAGCTTGAGGCTAGCCCTAAGGCTCTGGGGTTGGGCTGTATGGAAGTATGATCTTGATGAATGGACTGTAAGGTGGATAGAAAACAGGCTGGAGTATCAGGCTCAGAGAGAAGTAATCAACAGGGATCCAGTTTTCTATAATATAACCCCCCCTCCCAATTTTCAGTTAAAACCCCAAATCCACATTTTCCCATGATTTGCATGAATCGCCACTATATACATTTTTTTTCATTTAAATCACAGAAAAATGTTAATTTGCGGTTACTTTTTTTTAAATCAGAGAAAACCAGCATCCCTGGTAATCAATGGCTTGATGTCTAGTTGGCAGCTGGTATAAAGTAGAGTGCCCCAGGGGTTGTCCCTGGGGATGGTTTTGTTCAAGGTCTTCATTAGCAACCTGAAAGATGGCATAGAGTGAAACCTCAGCAAGTTTGCAGATGACACCAAGCTTGGGGGAGTAGTAGATATGCTGGAGGGTAGGACTAGGATTCAGAGTGACCTAGACAAATTGCAGGATTGGAACAAAAGAAATTTCATGAGGTTCAATAAGGCCAAGTGCAAAGTCCTGCACTTAGGATGGAACAATCCCATGGACCAGTACAGACTGGGGCCTGACTGGCTGGGCAGCAGCTCTGCAGAAAAGGAACTGGGGGTTACAGTGAACAATAAGCTGAATAAGAGCCAGCAGTGTGCCCTTGTTTCCAAGAAGGCTAATGGCATACTGGGCTGCATTAGTAGATGTGTTACCAGTAGGTCAAGGGAAGTGATTCTTCCCCTCTATTCAGCACTGGTGAGGCCACATCTGGAGTACTGTGTTCAATTTTGGGACCCCCACTACATAAAGGATGTGGACAAATTAAAGAGAGTCCAGTGGAGGGTCATAAAAATGGTGAGGGGGCTGGAGGAAATAATTTATGAGGAAGGACTGGCTGGGACTGGGCCTATTTAGTCTAGAAAAGAAGAGGTATATTCCTCTACTATAATCCTCAGATCCTCTTCTACTGTATTTCAACCTAGCTAGTCATTCCCAGGTCTGAATTTGTGCAAGTGATTGATTAATCCCAAGTTTAGGACTTTTCACTTGCTCTTATTCAATTTAATTTGATTAATTTTGGACCATTCTTCCACTTTAAAAAGGTTATTTTGGATCATACTCTAATCCTCCAAAGTGTATTGGACTCCACCCAGTTTGATTTCACGTGGAAATTGCTAAATGTTCACTATATTCTATCTTCCAAATCAGTGAAGATATTAAACAGTATCACACCTAGGACAGACCCCTGGAGAACCCCACTCATTACCTTCTCCTAATTATTTAGCATTATATATTGAGCCATTGATGGTACCCTTTCAGCAGATGACTCTTCAGTAGTAAAGAAGGAGCAAGCCAACCTTTTCCCAATTGCATATGCCAACAATAATCCTACCTATCCAACCACACACTCATCCTGACTGAGGAAAAAGGACAGCCATACTATCCCATGGTCTTTCTTTTTTGCAACACCAACTTTCATACTAAGCATGGCACTAGATCCAGCGTCTACAACCAAGCTTTACATTACAATTTATCTACTGAGATCCTATTGACCAGAATGCACACCTTAAGTATCTGGAGCACAGATTCATAGAATTGTAATACAATTCCCAAACTGTAGCAACTCAAATCAACAAATTTAGGCTCAGATATACTATACTAGCAACCCAGTCTCAAGAACAACAGAGTCTCTCTGGTTTTTGTAGTAGTAAAGGTTAACTCCCTTCCTGAAGGCTGACATGATGACATCAACAGGAATTTATTTGTCAGCCATCTTTGTGTATGTGTTAGTTATTGCAGTAAAGTCCTTTTAGCAAGAAGTCTTGGTGATAGCAAGAAGTCTTCCTGCCTTTTTCTGAGGTATGAGATGGCACAGTTCTCACCCATAGCCTCTGGCTTGAACATCTACAGCATTAATGACCTCCAAAACCTTGTGAAGAAGTATAACTGTGATCAGGGAGCCAGTGAACAGGGACTGCCAACAGGGGAGCAGTTTGCAGACAGTTCACAGGCCAGTTGTGGGCAGGAATAGTTTAGGTAAGTGAATGAGGAGGGGGGCTACTATGGGGTGGTGACATGGAGTGCAGCCAGAGCCCCTGCCCTGTTGCTCCCTCCAGCCCAGACCTCCTGTGAGACCTCCACCCAGACAGGACCCTTGGATGGCTCAGCAGTACCCTGGACCCCTGTCTGCAGGGGTTGCCTGGAGGGAGCTCTGAGGCCTGGGGGTAGCATGGGGACTGGGGGTTCCCTTGCCTGTCCCACATGTGTCCAGATTGAGGCCCTGGAGGGGCCGGTGAAGGAACTCCAGGCAGAGGTGAGCAGGCTGTAGGGGATAAAAGAAATTGAAGAAGGGATTGATGGTTACTTTCATTCTCTGCAGGACAAGATGCCTGGTTGAGAAGCTGCAAGGGAATGCCCTGAAGCAGATGCTGGTGAGTGGAGGATGGTCACCTCAGGGGCCAGACCTCTTGCTGCAGAGACAGCTTCCTCGGTGCAGTTGGGGAACAAATATGAGGCCCTGGCTGCACTGGAGGAGTTTGCAGTGTGGAAAAGTGCACTGGAGGGGCCTGCCACCATCACTGAGCAAGTTGAAGGCTGTCCAGGTAAGCAGAAGAGATGGTACATCATTATTGTGGGTGACTCCCTACTGACATAAACAGAGGGACCCATCTGTCATCCAGATCCCATGGCACACAAGGTCTGCTGCCTGCCCAGAGCCAGGATCAGAGACATCACGGCAATAATTCCTGACCTCATCTGGCCCTCTGACAACTATTCCATGGTCCTCATCCATGTGGGAACAAATGATGTGTCCAGGAGTAGTCCAGACAACATCATGAGTGACTACAGGGATCTGGGGACCAGGCTTAGGAAGATGGGAGTGCAGGTGGTCTTCTCATTGATCCTCCCAGTCAGTGGTCACAGTAGGCATCACATCACCTGTGTCAGAGAAGTCAACCCACAGCTCCAGAAATGGTGCCATTGTGAGGGTTTTGGCTTCCTGGACCGCAATCCACACTTCCATCCAAGGGACCTCCTGGGATGCAATAGGCTTCATCTCTCTTCAAAAGGTAAGAGTTTCTTTTCTTATAGTTTGGCTGACCTCCTACATCAAGCTTTAAAATAAGTATGATGAGGGATGGGGAGGCAGGAGATGGAGAGTCTAGAACCTACAGACTGCAAGACATGCAACAGTACACCCCAGGTAAGTACCAAGGGGCCCTTTGGGCATCAGAACAGGGGGGAGGGGCACCAAAAGCACCATTTGGAGTGCTCAAGTGCCTCCATACTAATGGTATGAGCATGGGGAACAAGCAGAAAAAACTCACACTCCTGCTTACAGATAATAACTTTGATTTAGTGGGGCTAATGGAAACCTGGTCGGACCCTACACATGACTGGGCGGTACACATTGAGGGTTACAGGTTGTACAGAAGGGACAGAGTAGGGAGGGAAGGGGGCAGGGTTGCTCTCTATGTAAAGGAGCATTATACATCTACCCTAATCAAAATGGGATCAGAGGAGAAGAAAATTGAGGCATTATGGATTAGGATACATGGAGGTTGATGGGAAAGGGACTTGGTGGAGGGGGTCTGCTACAGACCACCACACCAAGAGAAAAAGCAAGACTTGGAATTCTTGAGGCAGCTCTCAGAGGCCATACATTCTAGGGACGTGGTTGTCATGGGTGACCTAAACTACTCTGACATCTGCTGGGAGGAGCAGTCAGCCAAATCCAACTGTTCACATAGGTTCTTAACTTGTGTGCAGGACCTTCACCTAATGCAGGAGGTATATGGTCCCACTAGGGGGAATGCCTTACTGGACTTGGTGATGGCTATGGGGGATGACCTAGTAAGGGAGCTGCAGGTTCATGGTCACCTTGGTAACAATGACCACCAGTCAATCGAATTCACCATACGGCATAGGATGGGTAAGATAAGTAGTAGGGTGGAAGTACCACGAAACCATGTGGCACCCACAAGGACAGCCCAGCCTGAAGAAGGAGAACATTGGGAACCTGAAAGCCATGGGGAGGCCAGCACTACAGAACAGGTAAGGAACAAGAAGGTAAGAAACAATGGGCCCCATGGGACCGGGAGCGGGGGGGCAGCAAAGGCACCAGTCGCAGGGCTCAAGTGCCTATATACTAATGCTAGGAGCATGGGGAACAAGCAGGATGAATTAGCACTCCTGCTTGCACTAAACACCTATGACTTAGTGGGGCTAACAGAGACCTGGTGGGATTCATCCCATGACTGGGCGGTACATATTGACGGCTATAGATTGTATAGAAAGGACAGGTCGGGGAAGAAGGGGGGGGGGGTTGCACTTTATGTCAGTGAGCAATACACATCAACCCTCATCAAGACAGAATCCGAGGTTGAGGAAGTAGAAGGATTGTGGGTTAGGCTACATGGGGGGCAAGGAGAAAGGGATTTGGTGGTAGGGGTCTGTTACAGACCCCCACACCAAGGGGAAGAAATAGATGCAGGGCTCCTGAGGCAACTCTCGGAGACCATAAAAGCTACAGAGGCGGTAGTCATGGGGGACCTAAACTACCTGGACATCTGCTGGGAGACGCAGACAGCAAGGTCCCATCGCTCACGCAGGTTTCTAACTTGTGTACAGGACCTCCACCTGACACAGGAGGTGCATGGTCCCACTAGGGGGAATGCCATACTGGATCTGGTATTGGCAACGGGAGATGACATGATAGGGGACCTCCAGATCGGTAGCTATCTGGGAGACAGTGATCACCTTATAATAGAATTCAACATAAGACGGCGAGTGGGTAAGGTAACTAGTAGGGTGAAAGTGCTAGACTTTAGGAAAGCTGATCTCATTGCACTCAGGCGATTAGTCAAGGACGCACTGCAGAGTAGGAGTTTTGATGGGATGGGTGCCCAAGAAGGGTGGCTGTGCCTTAAGGAAACGATCCTTTGGGCACAAAGCAAGACGATCCCCGAGCGAGGCAAAAGAGGGAAAGGGGCCAGGAGGCTTCCATGGCTGACCAGAGAAATCCAGGGCAGCCTAAGGGCCAAAAGGGGAGCACATAAAAAGTGGAAACAGGGTGAGATCACTAAAGATGAATATACCTCTTCTCCTCGTGCTTGTAGGGAGGCAGTTAGGCAGGCCAAAGCTACCATGGAGCTGAGGATGGCAACCCAAGTAAAGGACAACAAGAAATTGTTTTTTAGATATAGGGAGTAAAAGGAAAGCCCAGGGAGGAATAGGACCACTGCTAAATGGGCAGAAACAAATGGTGACAGATAGGGGGGACAAGGCTGAACTCCTCAACGAGTTCTTTGCCTCAGTGTTCCTAAGCGAGGGGCATGACAAGTCTCTCACTGGGGTTGTAGAGAGGCAGCAGCAAGGTGCCAGACTTCCATGCGTAGATCCTGAGGTGGTGCAGAGTCACTTGGAAGAACTGGATGCCTTTAAGTCGGCAGGCCCGGATGGGCTCCATCCGAGGGTGCTGAAGGCACTGGCCGACGTCATTGCAGAGCCACTGGTGGGAATATTCGAATGCTCATGGCGCACGGGCCAAGTCCCGGAGGACTGGAAAAGGGCTAACGTGGTCCCCATTTTCAAAAAGGGGAGGAAGGAAGACCCGGGCAACTATAGGCCGGTCAGTCTCACCTCCATCCTTGGTAAAGTATTTGAAAAAATTATCAAGGCTCACATTTGTGAGAGCCTGGCAGGACAAATTATGCTGAGGGGAAACCAGCATGGGTTTGTGGCGGGCAGATCGTGCCTGACCAATCTAGTCTCTTTCTATGACCAGGTTACGAAATGCCTGGACACAGGAGGAGGGGTGGATGTCGTATAGTTAGACTTCAGGAAGGCCTTCGATACGGTATCCCACCCCATACTGGTGAACAAGTTAAGAGGCTGTGATGTGGATGACTGCACAGTCCGGTGGGTGGCGAATTGGCTAGAGGGTCGCACCCAAAGAGTCGTGGTAGATGGGTCGGTCTCGACCTGGAAGGGTGTGGGCAGTGGGGTCCCGCAGGGTTCGGTCCTTGGACCGATACTCTTTAATGTCTTCATCAGCGACTTGGACGTGGGAGTGAAATGTACTCTGTCCAAGTTTGCAGATGACACAAAGCTATGGGGAGAAGTGGACACGCCGGAGGGCAGGGAACAGCTGCAGGCAGACCTGGATTGGTTGGACAAGTGGGCAGAAAACAACAGGATGCAGTTCAACAAGGAGAAAAGCAAAGTGCTGCACCTAGGGAGGAAAAATGTCCAGCACACCTACAGCCTAGGGAATGACCTGCTGGGTGGCACAGAGGTGGAAAGGGATCTTGGAGTCCTAGTGGACTCCAAGATGAACATGAGTCGGCAGTGTGACGAAGCCATCAGAAAAGCCAATGGCACTTTATCGTGCATCAGCAGATGCATGACGAATAGGTCCAGGGAGGTGATACTTCTGCTCTATAGGGCGCTGGTCAGACCGCAGTTGGAGTACTGCTTGCAGTTCTGGGTGCCACACTTCAAGAAGAATGCGGATAACCTGGAGAGGGTACAGCGAAGGGCAACTCGTATGGTCAAGGGCCTGCAGACCAAGCCCTACGAGGAGAGACTAGAGAAACTTGACCTTTTCAGCCTCCGCAAGAGAAGGTTGAGAGGCGACCTTGTAGCTGCCTATAAGTTCATCACGGGGGCACAGAAGGGAATTGGTGAGGATTTATTCACCAAGGCGCCCCCGGGGGTTACAAGAAACAATGGCCACAAGCTAGTAGAGAGCAGATTTAGACTGGACATAAGGAAGAACTTCTTCACAGTTCGAGTGGCCAAGGTTTGGAACGGGCTCCCAAGGGAGGTGGTGCTCTCCCCTACTCTGGGGGTCTTCAAGAGGAGGTTAGACAAGTATCTAGCTGGGGTCATCTAGACCCAGCACTCTTTCCTGCTTATGCAGGGGGTCGGACTTTATGATCTATTGAGGTCCCTTCCTATCCTAACATCTATGAATCTATGAATCTATGATTCTACTTGACTTTAGGAAGGCAGATGCATGACAAATAGAAGCAAGGAGGTGATACTTGCCCTGTATGTGGCATTGCTTAGACCACAGTGGAGTAATGCATTCAGTTTTGGATGCCATACTTCAAGAAGGATGTTGATAGACTCAAGAGGGTCCAGAGGAGGGCCACTCATATAGTTAGGGGCTTACAGGAGAAGCCCTATGAGGAGAGACTGAGGGACCTGGACCTCTTAAGCCTCGCAAGAGAAGGCTGAGAGGTGATCTTATGGCTGCCTACAAATTAATAAGGGGGATGCATCAAGGGACTGGAGACTCTCTATTCACCAGGGTACCTCTTGGGGTAACAAGGAACATTGGTCACTAACTGACAGAGACCAGATTTAGGCTAGATATCAGGAAAAAACTTCTTCATGGTAAGGGTGGCCAAAATTTGGAATGGGCTTCCAAGGGAGGTGGTGCTCTCCCCTACCTTGGGGGTCTTTAAGAGGAGGCTGGATAGGCATCTGGCTGGGGCCATCTGACCCCAGCACTCTTTCCTGCCTAGGCAGAGGCTCAGATTCAATGATCTGTTGAGGTCCCTTCTGAACCTGGCATCTATGAATCTATGACTGTTTCAAAGCAGGAGGCATGAAGAACAAATGTGTGGCTTACAAACAACTCCCCCTTTGTCATGCCCCATGACTTCACAAAGCATTTTTCAAGCTACTTAACAAACTACTTAACAAGCTACTTAACTCCCAGTCTTTCTGAGACACCAGGCCTTGCAGCAGACCCAGATGTCAATATAGACTAAAGTGTCAGCACTGGACTGAATAGCATACATTATTACATCCAAGGTTCTTTCACTTACAATTCTACCCATGTCATATATGCCATCACCTGATTACAATGTCCCTCTGTTGTTTGCATTGACAGACGAGTGTTTCCTACATGAAAGAATGAATGAACACCAATCTAACATCAGCTGCAGAAAGACACAGAAGCTTGTAGTAGAACACTTTAATTTCCCTGGAAATGTCATCGCTCTCCTGTGGGTGGCTGTCCTCAGGCAGCAAATCTTTAAAATAATATTTCAATGGGAAATTGCAGAACAAAAAGTCATTCACAATCTGAGTTGTGTTAACTATGGTTTAAACAGGGACTATGGATTCTTATCTCATTACTTGTATTAGCTTTTGTGACCCCTTTGTTCCTATGGGTTGACTGCCCAGATGTTTGCCTCTCCCAGAGCTGCCCTCCTTTCCCCATCCTCCTCCCAACTCTTCCCTGTCTCTCTCTGCTCCTCCCTTCTGCTTTTGCTTTTAAATTTCTCTATTTTCCTTATAAACAGTGTTGTG
The DNA here is from genome assembly GCF_030867095.1 of Alligator mississippiensis. Lineage (NCBI taxonomy): Eukaryota > Metazoa > Chordata > Crocodylia > Alligatoridae > Alligator > Alligator mississippiensis. The sequence continues at coordinate 383,465,261 of NC_081824.1, forward strand.
CATGTCCTTTTACAGCATCAGATTAAATGAGCTTCAGCCCACAAAAGCTAATGGAGGTAACAGACTTTTGGACGTAGTAGAATCAATCCTCATCTGATACCTGGAGATATTTGGATGCAGGTCATAAAGAAATCTTGTGATATATAGATACACACACACACATACACAGACACACACTTTGATTGGTCTATAAGGTGCAAATTTACCATCTTTCACAATGATACAATAGATTATATATCCTTCTTAAAGTACTTTTGTCTAAACAGTATTTCCTTAGCTTACTAATGAGCATGACATACAAATAGGCTTGAGGTATATAACATTTACTGCCCTATCTATCCACAAAGCCCATCAGAAGGAAATCAAGTTTTTCAGTCACACGACTTGCTCTTGATGAATCAAGATTAGCTGTCTCTGATCACCAGGGTTCCTGTTTTTCTCTGATAAAGAAAAATCCTCAATTTTGGGATATAAAAAGTAACTTTCTATATCCCAAAATGGGGAGATAGATAGATAGATAGATAGATAGATAGATAGATAGATAGATAGATAGATAGATAGATATAGAGTGGTGTTTCATTTTAATCATGGAAAATGTAGATTTTGTGTTACTTTTTTATATCTGAAAATTGGGGGGGGGGGTTATCAGAGAAAACCAGGATCCCTGCTGATTACTTTGTTCTCCCCTAGGTACTTAGAAATAGATCTCTTTATGACCTGTATCATAATCTCTCCAGGTGTCAAAATGAGGCTGACTAATTATATTACCTCCTAAAGTTTAAGTTACCCCCATTAGATCATCATTAGTTCACTTAATTTCTTATTCAGTGAATTCTACCTTTAAAGGAATGTTGTGCTTTATTAACTTCTTAGTCTTACACCAAAGGAATATTATTCATTTTGAAGCAATTATTTCTAATTTAAATCCATACAAGAAGAAAGTCAGGCCATGGCTTTTATTTTGATCATTATCCGCAGTAGAAATTATAATACAAAATAATTCAGACTGTCACCATTAAAAACAGAGGTTTAATATAATAAATATTTGCAATGAGCAATTTATTAGAAATGTTGTTAAAGAGTACTTGAAGATTAACAGCTCACCTGAAATCTGCTCCTGTAACATGAGATTCCCCAAGGATTGTCAATACAGACAGTTTGATATTGTGTTCTTGTCTCATAAGAGATTCTAATAATAACAGAAATACAGCTGGTAAACAAGCTGTTTGAACAGAACCATTATATGATGGCTCATATCAAGCCTTCAAACTACTCAAGTACATTAAATAACCCATTTATTAAAAAAAAAACCCTGAAAACTAAGAGTAAGTTAACATGCCATTTATAATAAAGTTTAATAAACTGGATAAATGTGAATATTAATTGGAGTGTCTTAGTGACTACAGGAGAAAATGTGTTAATATCACCAACATATTGGCCATTATTTAACATTTCTATAGATTATCCTGTCACAGGGCACTTGGGTGCCTGCTCCTAGAAGAGCAGAAACTGCCTGGGGAGAGCCCAAAGAATCAGACAGGAGCCCAGGTGCAGGTTTCCATGGCAACCAGTGGATGAGGAAATTATCCTGCACCCGGTCAGCTGGCTGGAAGGGGCAGGACCCTGGGCCCATATAAACCCCAGGGCTGGGATTAGGGAGTTCAGTTCTCTGCCGGTGGCCAAGGGGGAAGGAGCCCTCCTAGAGTGAGTGAAGGGAAGAGGCCTGACTAAGTTCTGCTTCTATTAATGTAAAGGGGCAGAGCACACCTTCTGCAGTTTGTGTTATATGTTATGTTACAGCCCAGGGGCTTATGTTTTCTTTGTCGTTTCATAACAACTGGTGGTTTGGGTGAGGCTATTTGGGGAAGGAGGAAGCCTCAATGAGGGCCCACAGCAGGGTGGGGACCCCGGCACTAGTGAGGGCACAGCATTTGGGGTGCACAGACCCTGGCGCCAGTGAGGGTGTGACACAAGGGGCGCAGAGACAAGGGCTGTGGAGAGCCCAGCACTGAGGGGGTGCAGAGACCAGGGCTGCAGAGAGCCCAGTGCTGAGGGGGTGCAGAGACAAGGGCTGCAGAGAGCCCAGTGCTGAAGGGGTGCAGAGACAAGGGCTGCAGAGAGCCCAGTGCCAAGGGGCGCAGAGACAAGTGCTGCAGAGAGGCAGCAGTAATACCATCTGCAAGGCTTGGGGTGTGGTAAAGGGGTGGTTGGAGCCATGCATATAGCCCATAAGGCTGGGGACCCACAGGGTTCAGGGAAGTTCATCGGGACTGTGTCTGACCGGACATGAAGGCAGCCTCCCTACATTACTTTTACATCAAGACGTGGCAGACAAGAATAGAGGATGCACATTGGGCTGAATCGGCATGGTCGAGGAGCGTTAGGAGATCACAGCCATCCTTAGGGACCCCATCCCATGACATATCCCTTTAATTTATTGTGCAACTGGCTAAGACATATGCTACAAAAACCAACAGAGTATATGATTAGAGGCTTTTATTTTGTGTTCTCCTTAAAATGCAACATATGTTTGTTATCAAGTTTCCTGTATAGGTATGACATGTCAAACCCTTTATAGTTAAAATGTTCACTACAGTTATCACTCCTTGAATAAGATAACAAAACAGAAGACCCCTTCAGTTGTCTGTGCACCTGATTATGATCCTACTTCATTGCAACCAAAGGATAACTCAAATGAAGAAAAGGGAATTAAAATAATATGAGATGAATATTTGGTCCAGTGCAACAATAATGAAATGCACATACATTCATATTGCTTCTGACACTTTCCAATCAACAAAAAGGACAGATAGCCCCTGAGAAAAACAAAACCCTCAGCAAAAACAACACCTAACAAAGTGTGACTGAAATCAATTACAATCTTAAAGGTTAATTGTTCTTTCAAACTATGAGCCTAAAGTAATGAAAAAAATCAAATCTCTTCCAAAAGAGATATAGAATTGAGAATGTTATCTTCCTTTACCAAATCTGTTTTCCTATACCAAGTATCTGTGTTACATTTCTTTGAGACATTAAAGAATTCCTAAATTTAATTATGCCATATGCTAATATCATTATATTAGTGCAGTTCACTGGCTTTAGCCAAGTTGCTCCTAATCAACATCAACATTGTTGATGGCAAAATATCACTCATCATCCTCAAAATATTGATGATACTGAAACTTATTTATAAACTTTATACAGGAGTAAGAGTTTAGTTGGGAACCCACTTTACTTTACCTTAGGGGGTCACCCCTATTAAAATTTGCACTCCTCAGTGGCATGTACATAGCCAGCTAACACAGCCATCTGCTCAGTAGGTTGCACTTTGACTACATAGGTGCCCAAGTGGAATAGTATTACTTGGACATGACATTTTGGTTTCAGGAAAAAAATCATGACTAGCAGGTGCTTGATGCCAGAGGTGAATGGCCCTCTGACTTTTCAGCTCAGTAGTTTTTTAGCTAGGTCATTCACCTAAGCTGAACTGGAACAGGCACCAATTTTTAGGCCTCTCTCATCGAGAGAGAAGTTGAGCTTTTTTTTAATCACTTCCCACTCTAACCATTCAGGCACAGGTTAGGCATTGCCCAGCATTCTCTCCAATACGTCTCTTGAAGTTGGTGTAGTGAGAAGCCAGGAAAGGATATGCTTGGACAAGAGAAAAATAATGATCTAAAGAAAAGGTAGCTTCAGTGGGGCAGAAAATATCCCAAGACCACTTATCAGCTCTATCTATTAAATATCAAATGCAAGGTGCTGAGGGCCAGCTTCAGTAGGTGATCACCAGGGATCTTGGTTTTCTCTGACTGAAGAAAATTGGACTTGCCCCCCCTGCTTTGCTCCCTGCAGGTGGCAAGGATGGAGCAGAGGGGGGACGGGGCCACCAGAGCTGGCCTCGTCCGCCCTTGCTCCTTGAGAGTGACAGCGGAGATGCAGGGGGGAGCAGGGTTGGGACTCTGGTGGGGGGGGGGGTAAGGCCACCAGTGCTAGCCTCAGCCCATCCATCCCCCTTCCATCATCACTACCTGAAGGGCCAACCCAGTGGTGGTGTGGGGAGGAGCAGGCATGCCGCAGTGCCAGCAGTGGTGGTAGGGGAAAGGGAGGAGTGGGTCGAGGCCTGATGAGGGCTGTGAGTGGGGCCGCAGCGGTGGTGGGCGGGAGCAGCGGGCCCGGCTCAATGAGGCCTGATGCAGCAGCAGCTGGGGGAGGGGAGGAGCTGGCCTCCTCCACCACTTGAGCCCAGGCCTACTCCTTCCCCACCCACCCTACCCCACATCAGCCCTGAGCCCACTCCTCCCATCCCCCTGCTGCCACTAGGTTGGCCCGGGCCCACTGCTCTTCCTCCTGCCGCAGCAGCCCAGCTTCTCCCCACCCTTGGGCCTGGTCCTCCCCTGCATTGGGCCCAGGCCTGCTCCTCCCCTCTCCCCACTGCTGTGGTGGGGAAGAGGGGAATGGGCCCAGACCCCAAGCAGCAGGAGGGAAACCGGAAGTGGGCCCAGATGGAGGGGGCAGGAGCTCCATCCCCACCTGCTCCCCCACCATCATTCTTGATGGGCAATTGGCTAGTATATGTATATATTAGTGGTGTTTCATTTTGATCACAGAAAAATGTGGATTTTAGGTTACTTTTCTTAAACTGAAAATGGGGGGGAGTTACCAGAGAAAATCAATCCCTGATGATCACTCCAGCTGATGTGTAGAGTGATCTGGTAGTTTGTGCACTTTCCTGTAAAGCAGGAGACACAGGTTTATACCTCCAAATTATACACTCTCTGGATGTCTAATTCCCTGAGCAAGTGCTGTAACCAGGTGGCATATGAGACTTTTATGGAAAGCAAATACCTAACTATATTGAAATGCCAAAATGTGTCACTATATGACTATATTCATGCTACAGAAGCCTATAAAGGTGAAATAGAATTTACCCCTTTTTTTCTTTTGTCAGAACTTGTATGCTTAAATCTGCTGGGATAAAGGTTTGAGGGGGTGCAGACAGGAGGCATGTAACCTGTACTATTTTCACTCCATTGAACATTTGCTAATTCCTAGGTTTTCACACTTGCCACTTCTTATCCTGAAACCCTGGGAGCAAAATTGTAGTCACCACAGGGTATTCACCCTCTAACTCACTTAAAATCTCACTTCTATATGTTTCGTCAAAGACAGTTAGCTTTGTATTTGTGCATGTATTTCTTCTCCTTTAGACAGTGTGACAATTCAGAAATTATAAATTATATCCCAAGCTAGTGTAAAATGAGAAAGTCAATGGAGTTACAGGGATTTGCACAAGCAGACATAAATGTTGCTAATTCCTTTTTTTTTTTTTTATATATAGCAAGCTGTCTACTATTCTATATTTATTTATTTGACTACCTGCTCCAATATAACACAGTTTAGGCCAGCTTTCCCTGATTTTACTCTGACTTTATCATTCTTCTGAGTAATTAATTGTTTTCAGATTCTGATCGATATGTATTAATTATAAATCATACTAGTATCCAAGTGCAATAATACTTTATTCTCACTTAACTGGGCTAGAAAAGTGGACAAGCAAGCCTACCTCTGTCTCTTACTGCCAGTGAAAAAACATAACATGCCTTGGAAGAGTTAATGCTTTTCTACCCTTCTGCCACAACATGTTTGAGGTATTTGGGATGGACTACATTTCCTAGACATTTCTGTAAAAATCTTTTCATGGAATGATTCATCTTTTTATTTTGTTCTGACCTTCTGTTTTGGCTTGTCTTGGACCCCAATATTTTTTCAAAGATTAAGAAAACCATTTAAAAACAGTAGATGCTTCTGGAACCTAAAATTATACAACACTTGTCTATTTTGGAATCCATATATCATCCCCAATGTTTTTGTTCAACATAATATAAAAAGAAACAGTGAAATACACAAAAACATGTTCTTAGCTGATACATGTTCTTATGCACAACACAAGTCACTGAAAGATCAGTGAAAATGGAGGGATTTACTATGAATTGTAGACAGAGATAGCAAAATGAAATTGTGGCACTCACATCTGTTAGACCACTTGGAAAGATTTATTCTTCCCTGAAAGCATAGCTAAATCTCCTTTTAAATGCAGACGCCATGAAAAATCAGACCCTAACAGTTTCAGATTATGTTGTACCATATACAGATACTGCAACCTCTTGTGGTTTTGTACATGTCTTGTCATATGCAGATTGATTGTAGTTCAGAAAAAGAAAATGTTGGGCCTAGATCCTATTTCACTTCTAAAGCATCTAAGTTTTGCTTAGTAGCTTTTAGATGTCTTGGGCCCAGCAACAATGTATTTATCCCAATATAATACACCTTTGTACCAATGGGAAAAGGCACAGGCACACAACATATAATCCTATACCCATGTGATTTTTTTGAATCCAGTACAAAACAAGAAAAAAATAAGGGTAAAAGTACACCGATGTAACCTGTTTACCAATACTGGTGTTATTTGTCTATCTTGGGATAACTGTTTGCTGAAAACCCTGGGTTCTTCTGATCGTTCTCAATGCTGTTTATTTTGTATGAAATTGTGGTTGGATAAAACTGCTCAGACAGAATTGGGAGCAGGGACTAGCATACAGGATTTTGTATAGCCAGATGAGACCATTGCTTATAAATTCCTTCTTGCTTGTGGCCAAAATTCAACAAGAACAGAGGAAACCTTAGTTATTAGATCATTTACCTGGGATATGGAAGATATGAGTTCATCCCTGAGACTGTAAATGTTCTTGAACTCTAGGTCTCTAACTGGATGAGTGTCCCACGATGCATTCCCTGATCATTAACTAATAGGTAAACCTGGATGGGTCCAGGTCCTCTTACATCATCAGCATCCTGAGATGATGGTAGGTAATACGTAAACCTGAGTTTACCCACTCCTGCTAATAGCATTTTCTATTGCTCCAGGCTTACATACTCTGAAATTGCATTGCCAGTAGAGGAGAGTTATGATTCTCCATATAGCAGATTAATATTGGCCTTGGAATTAGACTGGCAATTAGGAGAATGCAAGACCTACGCACCTCCTATTAGTTGAATTCCACTAAGATGGAATATATTAATTTTTCAGAGAGCTATTTTAACCAAGTAGACATACAGGTTTAGACATATAATAAGAGGAATAGGATCTGAGCCTAAATCCAGATATTGCATAGGTTTATTTTGGTCAAGATTATTTGAACATATTCATAGATTCATAGACGTTAGGGTCGGAAGGGACCTCAATAGATCATCGAGTCCGACCCCCTGCATAAGCAAGAAAGAGTGCTGGGTCTAGATGACCCCAGCTAGATACTCATCTAACCTCCTCTTGAAGACCCCCAGGGTAGGGGAGAGCACCACCTCCCTTGGGAGCCCGTTCCAGACCTTGGCCACTCGAACTGTGAAGTTCTTCCTAATGTCCAATCTAAATCTGCTCTCTGCTAGCTTGTGGCCATTATTTCTTGTAACCCCCAGGGGCGCCTTGGTGAATAAATACTCACCAATTCCCTTCTGTGCCCCCGTGATGAACTTAAAGGCAGCCACAAGGTCACCTCTCAACCTTCTCTTGCGGAGGCTGAAAAGGTCCAGTTTCTCTAGTCTCTCCTCATAGGGCTTGGTCTGCAGGCCCTTGACCATTCGAGTTGCCCTTCTCTGGACCCTCTCCAGGTTATCCGCATCCTTCTTGAAGTGTGGCACCCAGAATTGCATGCAGTACTCCAACTGCGGTCTGACCAGCGCCCGATAGAGGGGAAGTATCACCTCCTTGGACCTATTCGTCATGCATCTCCTGATGCACGATAAAGTGCTGTTAGCTTTTCTGATGGCTTCGTCACACTGCCGACTCATGTTCATCTTGGAGTCCACTAGGACTCCAAGATCCCTTTCCACCTCTGTGCCACCCAGCAGGTCATTCCCTAGCCTGTAGGTGTGCTGGACATTTTTCCTCCCTAGGTGCAGCACTTTGCATTTCTCCTTGTTGAACTGCATCCTGTTGTTTTCTGCCCACTTGTCCAACCTATCCAGGTCTGCCTGCAGCTGTTCCCTGCCCTCTGGAGTGTCCACTTCTCCCCATAGCTTTGTGTCTTCTGCAAACTTGTACAGAGTACATTTGACTCCCTCGTCCAAGTCACTGAGAGACTTGTTGTGTCCCTGACTTAGGAACACTGACACAAAGAACTCGTTGAGGAGTTCAGCCTTGTCCCCCCTGTCTGTCACCAATTGTTTCTGCCCATTTAGCAGTGGTCCTATTCCTCCCTGGGCCTTCCTTTTACTCCCTATATATTTAAAAAAACAATTTCTTATTGTCTTTTACTTGGGATGCCATCCTCACCTCCATGGTAGCTTTGGCCCGCCTAACTGCCTCCCTACAAGCACGAGCAGAAGAGGTATATTCGTCTTTAGTGATCTCACCTTGTTTCCACTTTTTATGTGCTCCCCTTTTGGCCCTTAGGCTGCCCTGGATTTCTCTGGTCAGCCATGGAAGCCTCCTGGCCCCTTTCCCTCTTTTGCCTCGCTCGGGGATCGTCTTGCTTTGTGCCCGAAGGATTGTTTCCTTAAGGCACAGCCACCCTTCTTGGGCTCCCATCCCTTCAAAACTCCTACTCTGCAGTGCGTCCTTGACTAATCGCCTGAGTTCATTGAGATCAGCTTTCCTAAAATCTAGCACTTTCACCCTACTAGTTACCTTACCCACTTGACGTCTTATGTTGAATTCTATTATTAGGTATTCACTTTCCCCCAAATGGCTACCGATCTGGAGGTCCCCTACCATGTCATCCCCTGTTGCCAATACCAGATCCAGTATGGCATTCCCCCTAGAGGGACCATGTACCTCCTGTGTCAGGTGGAGGTCCTGTACACAGGTTAGAAACCTGCGTGAGCGGTGGGACTTTGCTGTCTGCATCGCCCTGCAGATGTCCGGGTAGTTTAGGTCCCCCATGACTACCGCCTCTTTAGCTTTTATGGTCTCCGAGAGTTGCCTCAGGAGCCCCGCATCTATTTCTTCCCCTTGGTGTGGGGGTCTGTAGCAGCCCCCTACCACCAAATCCCTTTCTCCTTGCCCCCCATGTAGCCTCACCCACAATCCTTCTACTTCCTCAACCTTGGATTCTGTCTTGATGAGCGTTGATGTATATTGCTCACGGACATAAAGTGCAACCCCCCCCCCTTTCTTCCGCGACCTGTCCTTTCTGTACAATCTATAGCCCTCAATATGTACCGCCCAGTCGTGGGATGAATCCCACCAGGGTTCTGTTAGCCCCACTAAGTCATAGGTGTTTAGTGCAAGCAGGAGTGCTAGTTCATCCTGCTTGTTCCCCATGTTCCTAGCATTAGTATATAGGCACTTGAGCCCTGCGACTGGTGCCTTTGCCGCCCTCCCGCTCTGATTCCCAAGGGGCCCTTTGATTCTTACCTTCTTGTTTCTTACCTGTGCTGTAGTGCTGGTCTCCCCATGGCTTTCAGGTTTCCAATGCTCTCTTTCTTCAGGCTGGTCTGTCCTTGTGGGTGCCACATGGTTTGGTGGTCCACAGCTTCCTCTGCCCTAGTACTCCCCTCCCCCCGATGAGCCTAGTTTAAAGCCTGCCGGAGGAGATCTGACAACCTAGAAGAAAACACACGCTTACCTTTGGGGGACAGGTGAAGCCCATCCCAGCTGAGCATGTCCCTCATCGTGATGTGCAGGTCATTGTCCAGGAAGCCGAAGCCTGCCTCGAGACACCACTGTCGAAGCCGCCAGTTGGTTTCTCGGATGCAGTTCTCATGCCGTTTTCCTCATCCACTCACTGGTAGGATGGAAGAGAAAACCACCTGTGCACCGAACTCCTTCAGCACGCCACCCAGAGCACTGTAATCCGCCATCAGGTGATCGGGGGTTCTCCTGGCCTCATCATTAGTACCCACATGGACTAGGACCATGGGGTAGTAATCGGTGGGCTTGATCCTGGCCTGGATTACCTCCATCACATCCCGAATCTTCGCTCCAGGGAGGCAGTATACCTCTCGTGCTGAGGGGTCCTGGCGACAGATGGGTCCTTCCGTACCTCTCAGGATGGAGTCGCCTATGACGAGCACTCGTCGCCTCCTCCTCTGGGTCCTCGTGGATCTCTTGACCTGTTCAGAGTGTGAAGAATGTGGTGTTTCTTCTTGCCCAAGGGTTTCCTCCTCCCCTTCCATCTCCTGCAGGGTCGCCAGGGCCTCGTACCTGTTCACCAGTCAGACTGGAGAAGATGGTACCGGTTCGCTGCGAGCTGCTCCGGTCCTGGCTGTGACTGTCTGCCACTCTGCTGTGGAGGGCATTCCCCGGTCTGCTTCTTCCTTCGGGGCCTGGGCCTGCAGGGAAAGGAAATAATTGTCAATTTCATCCTCCGCCTCCCTGATCCCCCTCAGCCTGCTAACCTCCTCCCGGAGCTCCCTCACCTGTGCCTCCAGAGCCTTAGACGGGCTCCTGCTGGACAGGTGTGGGGGCCCCCAATCTCTGCCCCCCCCCGGCCCTGCTGGGGATCCCCCGGAGGCCAGAAGGTAGGGGGACATCAGCTCCCCCATGGGCTCGGTCTGGGTGGAGGCCTCAGACCAGCCCCGGGTAGCCTTGTCCCCCTGGGCTGAGGCCCTAGCAGCACTCCTCGTAGACACCATTCCGAGCTTCTGTTTGTATATCTGTGTGGTGTCTACGCCCTACCCCTACAAGAGTCTCTCTCCTGGCCCTTCCTGCCTGCCCGCCGGCGCGAAAGCCTGCGCAATCGCCAGCGTGCTCTTACAGAGCGCGCCTGTTTGCACACTCTGTTTACGCCGCGCGGCTCGGGAACGTGGCTCCCTACCGGCTCAGCTATATGGGCCTGGGGGGGCTTCCCCTCTGGATCCGGCTCAGCTGCGCTGGGTCCCTCCGCCCCACTTACCTTCGGGGGATCAGCTGCTGCTGCCCCCGCTGCCGATTCCTCTGCTGCTGCTGCTGCTGCTGCTGCTGCTGCTTTCGCCGCCGCCACCTCCGGTCAGTCAGTTGGTAAAGGGGCACATGTGCGTGCGGGACACACGTGTGCTGACTCCTCTCCTTCCTGCTGCTGGTTCCCAAGTGCTGGGAACTACGTCACCCCGCAGCTTTAAAGCCCACGGTTTGAATTACCTGCCCCGCTCCAACGGCCAATCAGGTGCCCCGGTCTACCCGGATGTGCCTGCCGGCAGTTCCACCCCCTACGCTCCCCCGCTGGGGGGATCCGCTGCCGTGGGAGCCTGCTCCCCAAGGGTTAGCCCTGGGGGTGCTTCCTGGCCTGGGGGGGGGACAGTCCCTTCCCTAGCCCTCCCTGTTTGCGCACTCTGTTCGTGCCACGCGGCTCAGGAGTGCGGCTCCCTACCGGCTCAGCTATATGGGACCCGGGGGGCTTCTCCTCCGGATCCGGCTCAGCTGCACCGGGTCCCTCCACCCCACTTACCTTTGGGGGATCAGCTGCTGCTGCCCCCGCTGCCGATTCCTCTGCTGTTGCTGCTGCTGCCACTGCCGCCGCCTCCGGTCAGTCAGTTGTTAAAGGGGCACACGTGCGTGCGGGACACACGTGTGCCTGACTCCTCTCCTTCCCGCTGCTGGTTCCCAAGAACCAGCATGAGAATTCATACACTTCCTATCCATATATCAACCATATAGAAACCAAGGCCAATTGTTTATTTCTTTGTTTGGGTTTTTCTTTCTATCTGAACTCATAAGAGATGTTCTGGGCTAAGGACAGACATTCAAAAAGCCTGAGCCTGAATTGATTCAACCTTTGTAAGTTAGTCTAACCTAGGTAGGTTGAATAAGTTTGTAACTGGAGAGACATTTTCTCTGAACTGAGTACATGCCTACAGAGGCTAGAACAACCCTCCCTTCCTTCCACTGTGCTGAGTGGGGCATGGTGTGTGGCCAGGCCCTGGCAGGATGTTCTGATTAGGGAGGTCTGCCTGAACCATCCCAGGCTTTTCTCCACTGGCTGCTCAAGACTTGGGAGTATTACCACACACCAGTCCCCTGCTCACACCCTGAGGTAAGGTAGGTGTGCATTGCATGCATCTGTTTGTTGTGCCCCAGCTCAAGTCTGGGATCGTGCCCGGTATGCAAAGGCCAATAAAGATACCAGGGGTGAAAGTACAAAGAAGGTTTATTGCTAGCAATAAAACGTGCGAGCGGAATAATTCTCGTAACAAGCACACCAGATTACTATTTCTAAGCATCTTTTATACAGGAGTTTTTGAGCCTTCATAAGCATGTTTGCTGATTGGTTATAAGTGAGTGACGCAAGAAGTTCTTTACTGAGCATGTCTCTATACCTGTGTTTTAGCCATGTATCTCATTTACATACATGTGTGTTTCATTAGCATACTTCTTCCCCACCTAGGGGCGTGATTTTTAGGATTTTAATGAGCCCTTTAACCCAGTACCCTGCTTCTGCTTTTGTTTTCAAGCCCCCTTTATCTAGGACTGTCTCCTCCTTATCATTGCAGATGGGCATTCGTCACATAACATTCTCTTCTGCTTCATCTTTGAGTAGTGGTTTCTAGGTCACTCCTTACATGTTGATGATTCAGAGCTTTTCAATCTCCCTCCCTGTTTCTTTATACTGCCTGCAACAAACTGACAGGGAAGCTATCTAGTAGGGTGATGATAACAGTGTTTATCACCTCATCAGCAAAACAATAGCCCCTCCATTAGTTCAAACTCTTCTTAAACAGCTCACCAGCTGACCTGTTGATTACCTCCAAAAGCCCTAAGCAGTCACTGTTCTGTCTGCCTGTCCCAGTAAAATTGGAGACATCCACAGATACCTCTCAACATTAGCTAGCATAACACATGCCTATGGTCCATGGGGCTGGGGTCCATGCTGTGGGAAATAGGAGGGAGGGAAATGAGGGTGTATCCCTGTTTGTCCAGCAAGCAGCAAGGTTGGTGGGGTACAGCCCCTTCCCAAGAGGGCGGGGGAAGCCAGGCAAACAGGGAGCAGAGGAGAGGGGCCAGCCCTTATGTGGAGCAGAGAGCCATGCCCAGTCCAAAGAGCATGCTAGGATGCTAGGGGAGTCTGGTTTATCTTAAACCAGCAAGGAGTCTGGGACAGACATTGAATAAACCAGTTTGATCTCAATCAGTTAAGCCTGATACTACATTCAACCAGGTTTATCTCAAACTGGTTTAAACCATTTTCAAACTGGTTTATGTGGACTGAACATCTGTTCTGTTACAGGTTTAAGCCAGTTTCTGATCACTTAAACTGGTTTATGTGTAATGTCTGTCCCTAGCCCTGAAGGTAACATATATTACTATAATTAGAAGCTCATTTCAGCTTCAACTCAGCTTTTGAGGATTTCCACTGGACTATAATACAATTGTATGTTCTTATTTCACTTCAGTAAAATTATAAACTTTCTTATTTCCTTTTTCTCCAGAGAATTTGTGTCCTGAAACTCAGTTTCACTGTTATTTTTCCTCAACTTTTTTTTAGTCAAACTCCTAGAATTGCTATTGTTCATGTTAAATTTCAGGCCTGAGTCTCACAGTAGTCTAACAAAAAAAATGTTTCTTCCTAAAAAACAAATACGTCTGATTTTCACAAAGAAAAAGTTTTATAGGATGTCACTAGGTTATAGATAAAAATATTGTATTAAGCAGTCAAAATAATATGTGCAATATCTTTTTTGTCCTGAATTACATTTTTTAGTAAACTTCATTTTGCACTTTCTATAGAAATGATTACATGAAACACAAAAGTGATATCAAGCTACAAATATAGGGAATAATCATCAGGTTGCTTTCACAGAAAAGACTATCTTTCTAGTTCTTAAATAACTATGAAGGAAAGGTATTTCTATCTAAAGTCACTAAAATAGAAAGTTGTGAGGAAACTTGTATTTTTTACTAGTATTTGAAATACAGAATACAAGAATGCAAAATTAATTCCATAGTGTACCCATGACCTATTTACAGTATTGTTATTTACATCAGTTTATACTCAGATAATTTTATATACCAGGATATGGATGTTGACAAAGCAAGGAAAGACTCCCCACATTTTTCCAGACTGGGAACCCTAAGATTTTCCTTTCTGAGGCTAAATCTTTCCCCTGGGAGAAATTAATTGAATGCTTGTCCACTCATAGTTTCTACTAAGAAAAAGTCTGTTCTTCTGGTAGAAATATAGGCTGTGTCCAGATGAGTGCAGCCGTGTGGTATGTGGTGCTGTAGTCCCATCTCTCCTACCTCACCCAGGGTAACCAGAGGATGTGCAGCTGCTTCTTGTCTCCAGGGAAACAAACATCCATGCTCATGTGGATCTGACCATGAAGTCTGTTTGTAGACAATATCTTGCTTGCCTGAAGCAATTAGCTACCCAAGGATAATTCCAGGCACATGCTTCTTATGTTGGATGCAATGTAGTTTTACATCTGATTTTTTTCTAGGATGATACTACAGAGGATTCAAGTAAATTATGCCAGAGGAGATACACATTGGACGCATCTACACATGCATTTAAGCATAACTAAATTTAATGATAATTAAGCTAAAGCATGTTAAGTGACTTTGGCAGGTGTATACAAGCACAGAGACTTAGCATTAAAGTTAGTGCACATGGAACTTAAGTTAGTGCACTTGGCACAAAAGTTAGTGCCAAGACCCTGCATTCCTGCTATGTGCCCCTAGTAACTGAGCAGACCCAACACTACAGTTACTGCTGGGTCGCATCTACGCATGCTTTAATGAGCTTTAACTAATCACATTTGATAGGTAAATTTGATACCTGTATTTGCAGGTATCATGATTAGCCTAATTTTGCCATTTTTAATGTGTGTTAAGGGTTTGCACATGTAGACACACACCCGTAATGCACATTAAATTAGATTAATGCACATTAATGCACCTTGTGTAGATGCACCCATCATAGTCTAGATTCTAATCCACTTAGTAATTATGGAAGTAGACTTAGATGCATAAGTGTCATTCCATACCATTCCAGAAAACAGTTGAGCCCCTGAAAAACAGATAATGCAAAATCCTCTTCCTCACTGGGGACATCTACACAAGGTGTTTATGGTGGAGTTGCCTAATTAGTTTTGCAGTAAAGCATTACCCGTCACATGTGTGGTGCTATTAGGCCAGAGTAAACTAATTAACTCTGCCATAAAAGAGTGCTGCCCAACAAAAGTAGTATTCTATGGCAGAGTTATCTACTCTACCACAATGCACGTGTAGACAGTGACCAGGGCTGGCTACAGCACAAGGATGTTACACTGCAGGGATGCCTGCTGGATAGCACAGCACTGTAGTACCTTTATGCCCCAGCCAGCCATGCTGTAGCATGTTGAGCCATGGTGGAGCAGCTCTTTGCTAGCAGGCTGACCCCTGGCCTCCCTTGCAGCTGGGGCTCTGCCATCCTGGCTCAATGTGCTGTGGTCCCAGGGGCACATGTAAATGCAGAGCCTGGGAGCAATACACTTCTGCATGAACTACACTGGAGTTTTTTGTGTCGAATTAATTTCATGTGTAGATGCATCCACTAGGTTTTTCTGAGTCAGTCTTAAGGGTAAAATGGTAGCATATTACAAAATCCATTACTGGATTTTCAGGAACTTGAACAAGGTAGAATAGTGTCACATTTAGGAGCCTAATAGGTAGAATAGTATTTTGCCCTATGAGCATTTATAGATGTGCTTCAGGAGTGGGGAAGAAGTGATTTAATTAGAGTGACTCTGAAAGCTGCTCTAACTAAAACGACCAGATCATCATAGGTATCAGTGTTCCCACAATAGAAAATGGTGATGGGGGCACTTTAACTAAAACTCATAAAATGTGCAGAAACACTGATACAAGTGACCCTGGAGTCTGATGGATCTCAGCAATTAACACACTCTGGCAGACTAGATTAAATTGAGTCTGCTCTGATGCACTGTAATTAAAGCACATTAGAGCATCCTCGCTGCATGTCTATAGGCACCCTTTATGTCCATTCCTTATGCCACTGTAAACATGGTGTGTGTCCTAATTTTTTGCCCCAGGGAGCATAGGGACTTCTTTAACCAGATTTTCAGGAACATCATATAGGATACAAGCAGGAGATATAGCCATGTGTTTCAGAACTCTGGTTTATGAAGAGGAAAAAAATCATCTGAGAGAATGGACAGCACTGCTTAAAAGGATGAAGAGGCATCAGCATTCCTATGATACATCTGAGAGTATTCAGAGCCACTCTGCTTCCTGTCTTAATAGTATCTCCTGGAACTCCCCTGAGGTCAAGGAAGTTTTACACTGATGCTTACTGTCAAATGTGTCGTTTAAAGTCTTGAGCTTACCCTTACTGTAGTGTTATAGAAAAGAGTTTTTTCAAGAGAATGGAAAAGTGTGAAAGTGTAGCTGTATTCTAAACTGAGAGAGAAAGAGGAGGAAAATAAAATTGAGAGACAGGAACAGTACATACAAAGGCTGCTAGGATTATGAATTGGAGTTTAACTGGGTCTTATAGGAAACCACATTTAAGATATTAAAGCCCAGGGTAGGATAGGACCCCTACTAAATGAGCAGAAGCAATTGGTGATGGACAGGGGGGACAAGGTTGAACTCCTCAATGAGTTCTTTGCCTCAGTGTTCAGTGGTCACCTGGGGGACAGTGATCACCAAATAATAGAATTCACCATAAGACGTCGAGTGGGTAAGGTAACTAGTAGGGTGAAAGTGCAAGACTTTAGGAAAGCTGATTTCAATGAACTCAGATTAGTCAAGGACGCACTGCAGAGTAGGAGTTTTGAAGAGCTGGGAGCCCAGGAAGGGTGGCTGTGCCTTAAGGAAATGATCCTTTGGGCACAGAGGGAGACGATCCCGATGTGAGGAAAAAGAGGGAAAGGGGCCAGGAGGCTTCCTTGGCTGACCAGAGAAATCCAGGGCAGGCTACGGGCTAAAAGGGGAGCATATAAAAAGTGGAAACAGGGAGAGATTACCAAAAAGGAGTATACCTCCTTTGCTCGCACTTGTAGGGAGGCAGTTAAATGGGCCAAAGCTACCATGGAGCTGAGGATGGCATCCCAAGTAAATGATAACAAAAAAATGTTTTTTAGATATATAGGGAGTAAAAGGAAGGCCCAGGGAGGAATAGGACCCTTACTAAATGAGCAGAAGCAATTGGTGACGGACAGGGGGGACAAGGCAAAACTCCTCAATGAGTTCTTTGCCTCAGTGTTCCTAAGAGAGGAAGCAAGAGGGGCAAGACAAGTCTCTCACTGGGATTGTAGAGAGGTAGCAGCAAGGCGCCAGAATTCCATGCGTAGACCCTGAGATGGTGCAGAGTCACCTGGAGGAACTGGATGCCTTTAAGTCGGCAGGCCCGGATGAGCTCCATCCAAGAGTACAGAAGGCACTGGCTGACGTCATTGCACAGCCACTGGCGGGAATATTTGAACACTCATGGTGCATGGGCCAGGTCCTGGAGGACTGGAAAAGGGCCAACGTGGTCCCCTTTTTCAAGAAGGGGAGGAAGGAGGACCCGGGCAACTATAGGCCAGTCAGTCTCACCTCCATCCTTGGCAAAGTCTTTGAAAAAATTATCAAGGCTCACATTTGCGAGAGCCTGGCAGGACAAATTATGCTGAGAGGAAATCAGCACGGGTTCTTAGCAGGTAGATCATGCCTGACTAATCTAGTCTCTTTTTATGACGAGGTTACAAAACGTCTGGATGCGGGAGTAGGGGTTGATGTCGTATATTTAGACTTCAGGAAGGCCTTCGATATGGTATCCCACACCATACTGGTGAACAAGTTAAGAGGCTGTGACTTAGATGACTACACAGTCCGGTGGGTGGTGAATTGGTTAGAGGATCGCACCCAGAGAGTTGTAGTGGATGGGTCGGTATCGACCTGGAAGGGTGTGGGCAGCGGAGTCCCGCAGGGCTCGGTCCTAGGACCGATACTCTTCAATATCTTCATCAGCGACTTGGACGAGGGAGTGAAGTGTACTCTGTCCAAGTTTGTGGATGACACAAAACTTTGGGGGAAGTGGACACGCCGGAGGGCAGGGAACAACTAAAAGCAGACCTGGACAGGTTGGACAAATGGGCAGAAAACAACAGAATGCAGTTCAACAAGGAGAAATGCAGAGTGCTGCACCTAGGGAGGAAAAATGTCCAGCATACCTACTGCCTAGGAAATGACCTGCTTGGTGCAATGGAAGTGGAAAGGGATCTTGGAGTCCTAGTGGACTCCAAGGTGAACATGAGTCAGCAGTGTGACGAAGCCATCAGAAAAGCTAATGGCACTTTATCGTGCATCAGCAGATGCATGATGAACAGAACCAAGGAAGTGATACTTCCCGTCTATCAGGCGCTGGTCAGACCACATTTGGAATACTGAGTGCAATTTTGGGCGCTACACTTCAAGAGGGATGTGGATAACCTGGATAGGTTCCAGAGAAGGGCCACTCATATGGTCAAGGGCTTGCAGGCCAAGACCTAAGAGGAGAGATTAGGGTACCTGGACCTCTTCAGCCTCCGCAAGAGAAGGTTGAGAGGCGACCTTGTGGCTGCCTATAAGTTCATCACGAGGGCACAGAAGGGAATTGGTGAGGCTTTATTCACCAAGGCGCCCCCAGGGGTTTCAAGAAATAATGGTCACAAGCTAGCAGAGAGCAGATTTAGACTAGACATTAGGAAGAACTTCTTCACAGTTCGAGTGGCGAAGGTCTGGAACGGGCTCCCAAGGGAGGTGGTGCTCTCCCCTACCCTGGGGGTCTTCAAAAGAAGGTTAGATAGGCATCTAACTGGGGTCATCTAAACCCAGCACTGTTTCCTGCCTATGCAGGGGGTTGGACTCGATGATCTATTGAGGTCCTTTCTGACCCTAGCATCTGTGAATCTATGAATCTATGAATATTATCTAGAATCTAAACCATCTGAAATAGATTAGACACATATTGAAGACAAAGGGAATTACAAATTCTGTCAGTACTTATATTTGAGAAACTGGGATACAGGATAATGCAGCCTCTTAAAAATAAGGAAGGAATGGCATTTTAGTGACTGCCACTCTTCTGACCATAGATCATGTTTTTCTCACCTGCTACATCCCCTACTAGTAAGACATTGTTGAAAGACAGCAAATCTATCAATGCTCACTGGAAAGAACATTCCCAGAGCCTTCTAAATTGTGACTCAACTGTTGATGAAGATAAGTTCAACAACTTTCCACAAAAATCAATTGGAGAGGATCTTGGTTTGCTGCCTACCCTGGCAGAGATGAGATTTTCAAAGGAGGAGGAGAACAACTTACATGTCAGCTTCATGTCCTCATCCTTAAAATCTGGAACAAGGAAGAAATCCCAGCTGACCTAAGGGTTGCCTTGATTGTTAACATCTTCAAGAAGGGGGACAGAGCTGATTGCAGAAACTACTGAGGCATCTCATTGTTGGCCACTGGTGGGAAAGTGTCCATTTCCTTGCTAACCGTCTTCTCCCACTTGCAGAAGAAAATCTTCCAGAATTTCAAAGTGGCTTCAGACCATCTCAAGGAACTGTGGACATGATCTTTACAGCATGTTAAATCCAGAAGAATTGTTGTGAGCAAAATCAACCTCTGTATTTGGCCTTCATCAACCTCTCTAAAGCCTTTGATTCTGTAAACAGTGAAGTCCTATGGAAAATCCTGTCCAAAATTGGCTGCCCAAACAAGTAAATCAGTGTTCCGAGACTTCTCCATGACAACATGTCATCAAGGGTTCTCAGCAACGGGAATCAAACAGAACCATTTGAGGTGAAAACTGGAGTGAAACAAGGTTGCGTCATCACTCCAACTTTGTTTTCCATCTTCATCTCCACCATAATGCACCTCATCGACAGAAAGCTCCCACCTGGAATTGAAATGATGTATAGGATAGACAGAAGACTTTTCAACCTCAACAGATTCAAGTCCAAAACAAAGACCACAACAACATCCATGATGGTGATTCAGTGTGCGGGTGACAATGTTGTCATTCCTCAATCTGAAATGGACCTCCAAACCATTCTTAATGTATTCTTGGAAGTCTACAAGAGTATTGGATTAACTCTAAATATCAGGAAAATGCAAGTCCTTTACCAAGCTGCTCCAAATGGAGAAACAAACCCCTCCTCCATTCAAATCAATGGAGAATTGCTGGAGAACATGGATCATTTTGCCTATCTTGGAAACTATCTTTCATCAAAGGCAGACATTGACATTTTATAGCTGCTCAGTGGATTTTATTTTTCCTGGACCAGTTTCTTAAACAATTTAGACCTTAGTAGGGCAAACTGGTTGAATACTGTTGAAGTTACTGCAAGTCTGTGAAAAAATATATATTTTCCTTTCTCTTTCTAGCAAAGCAATTGGTAGAGAAAATACTTGGGACATAAATTCTGTTTTTCTCACATCAATATTACAAAGGTATCTGTTTCTCATTGTTTCCTAGTGCTTGTGCTAGCTAATTAGTTATATGTGTTGATTCAGCCAGACTGCATCTACACGAGATGTTGACTGCCCAGTTGTTACTATAAACAAGTACTAAATGACTGTGCAGTAACTGTTCAGTAACTGTACAGTAGTGTCACTGAATGGCGTTTAGGTGGTGTCAATTGTTCAGTAGCTTACTACTACTGCACAGTAGCATTGCAACACAGTAGTAACAAGTAAAGAGACACGGCCCAGAAGAGAACCCAGCTACATTTACATTGTCAGACCCATCTATTTGCTTGTGAATCAGTCATATTTTCTTTGAAAACTAGTGCAGCATTTCTCCTGGATAACACATTCTCTGTAAATAGCATAATTGACTACAGTTTCCATCAAACTTTGATTCTTTCTCAATAATTCAACCACTATGCTCTTTCTAGCTATTAGTTATTGATGTTACAAGAGCCTTGCACTATGCCTCACACTTACATATGAGTCTTCTTGCATAGTTCATCTCAACCAAGTTTGGGTTCCAAAGTATTGCTCAAACATTTTTCTGTGGTACCATCCACAAACTTGACTCTGAGGTAAAAAAGTCAGTTAATAACATAAGCAAACAGTGTGATGAGTCACAGAATGCCCAGTCTTCTTTTATCTAAATTTTAAATAAAGGAGACAACAGACAACATATAGTAAGCTTTAAAAGGTGATTTTCAGTTTTATTCAAGCAGTATGCAAATACATATAATAAAAAGTAAAAAAGTACTTTCTACAATAGTAAAAAATCTGTTTCTGACCAGATACCAATATTCATATTTGTTCTCATTCTCCTAATTTTGCTGAAAGTAAATGGACAGACTGGGTCTTTCTTTTCTTGGGCATTGTTTCTGCCTTCTAAATAAAAAAAAATATATATATTTTAAATAGGACCATTTATACAGAATTTGATTTGTGATACTTTAGTTTATAAACTATGTTTGTATTTGATACTAGGTTTGTGTTTTTTCTTTTCATATATGGAGGAGTTGATTTGGCGACTCAATTTGATATTACTGGGTAGAGAAAAAAATTATATATAATTTTGCACTTAAAAGGGTATTTTCACTGCTAGGTCATAACTAGCTAAATTCCATTTGTTAGCTGTTCAAATATTTCTGTGTTTCAATGCAGTATGCATAAATGCCATTCTACCATTGAAAATATATGGCAAAGAACATGGAAGGATACATGGAAGGAAGATCAACAGAGATCCTGGTTTTCTCTGAAATAAAAAAAAAATCCCTAATTTTACAATTAAATCCCAAATTTTCAGTTTAAAAAGAAGTAACCCCAAATCCACATTTTTCCCTGATTAAAATGAAACCTTTCTCTCTCTCTCTCTCTCTCTCTCTCTCTCTCTATATATATATATATATATGTAAATCAACCTGTGCCTGGTACAACACCCCAGAAACCACACACACATCTCAGTTAAAAGCCAACAAATGTCAGTGGTCAACAAGTTTGCCGATCTAGGCAGTATGCTGTCCCGTGCTGTCCACATCAATGACGAAGTCAATGCAAGGCTAGCAAAGGCCAGCGTGGCCTTCGGCAGACTCCATAAGTTGGTCTAGGTCTACAGAGGCATCAGAATCTCCATGAAACTGAAGGTCTATGAAGCCATCATTCTTCTGACCCTCCTTCATGCCTGCAAAACCTGGGCCATCTACCAGCTTCATGCCAAGAAACTAAACCACTTCTACCTGTGCTGCCTGCGAAAGATACTGAATATAAAGTGGGAGGACAAGATTCAGGACACTGAGGTGCTCAAAAAATCAGCTCTCCCCATTATCCACACCCTACTGAAACTGGCACAGCTAATATTGGCTGGCCACCTTTCCAGACACTTGACTACCAAAGAAAATTTTCTCCGCTGAACTGTCCAGTGGAGTACGCTTTCGCAGCACACCAAAGAAGCAGTACAAGGACACCCTAACGGTGTCCCTAAAGAGTTTTGGCACTGACCCAGAGTTGTGGGAGCAATTCACTTTTGACTGTCCATCCTGGAGGTTATCAGTGCAGAGTGGAGCATTGGCCTTCAAGCAGCAGTGCACAACAGAGGCAGTGAGGGAGCATGTGGCCAGGAAAGCAAGGACATCCTGTGTCCATTCCTCATCACTCTCCTACCCCTGCTGCTGCAGCAGATAGGTCAGGGCAAAGATTGGGCTGATATATCACCTGTGTAGTCACGTGACGTGGCCCTCACCCCTCTCTTTCTCTTTCCTCTCCCTTCTTTCTTCTTTTCCATCTTTTTATCCCCTTCTCTTTTCTCCCTCCCTTTTTCTTTCCCACTTCCTTTCTCTGTTCTCCTCCCCCCTGCACTTGCAAAGGACAAATGGCAACAATCTATCTATCTATCTATCTATCTATCTATCTATCTATCTATCTATCTATCTATCTATCTATCTATCTATCTATCTATCGGGCTGTGCGAAACAGCACCATTTCATTTCTATTTCCATCTTGCCATTTCAAAGGGACAGTGTGTCTCATTTTGTTTCAAAGTTTTGTTTAGTTCTGAAGCTCTGTTCCATTTTGTTTCATTGAAACTGTTAGGGTAACAATAATTTCAATTATTGGAGAGCACTGGATTTGCAGCTGAATACAAGGCATGACCTGTGGCCTAGCAGAGCTGCTGACCACAAGTCAGAATGACAGCTAAGCCAGCCATTCGCTTATGCTAAGTAACCATTTTAACTGTGTCAACCATTTTCTGAGAGAAAAGCAGCAAGTAAATCTGTGTGAGTCTGTGTGCTGTGAACCAGCTACACTAAGGAATGAGATAAGATACAGGGGCCCAAAAAGGGTGGAAGATGGTACAACAAGAGACAGAAAAACAGACTGGAATGTGAAAAACAACATGTAATTGGTAACAGAATCTGAGATGAACATATGCAAAAAGGTGAATGGTAATTGGTGAAGAAGCCTCCAGAAGCTTCCAGATTTTGGTCAAAATCTGTCCATTGACTGAACAAGAGAAGTCAAGGTCTTAGACATGCACTCATAGGAAAAAGACATGTAAATGAACCAAATGCATAGGCAATTCCAGGTTAATGAAGCAAACAGTAAACAGAGGTGGAGCTTGAGATGGGAGGAGAAATGGGTGGAACAGAAGATGGGACAGAGGTGGAGTGAATGTTAATGAGTATAAACCAAAGTGTATAAATATGGGGGAAAAAAAACATTGTTCGGGGGAGGACCCAGTCTCTTATGCCATGAGGCCCTTGTCTGGAGCTGTCTCCATTCTGAATAAAGCTGTTGCGAGCAATGTGTGCTGGTGTTTGCTCCCTGCTCTGCTCTGCTCTGCTCTGGCTAATGAGTAACAGGATCCATGGGTAATTGGAGCATCATCTCCCTAGTTGTTGGGTACCGCATGGAGTCAGTGTCTAACAGAAACTGTTTCACTGTTGCAACTCATTTTAATGTTTTGCCCATAGGCTATAATGGGGGATCACAAAAACTTTGTCATTTCTTACCTGATTAGAATGAAAACATCAGGCATGGTAGCAGCTGATGAGGCCACAGAGCATGCCAAGTTTCAAGGAGATAGGTGCAAAGGTTTCTGAGAAACTGCACCTCAAGCTGCTGACAAGCAAAACCTGTGACATGTGTGACTTTGTGTGTGCATTAAGGCACATCCTCACTTGCTCTGGGGCCACTGCATGACATGGTAGTGTGCCCTAATGAGGTCTCCTTCTCCCTTACAGCCTAATACCAGTCCACCACTTTAAATAACAACAGGTAAGCAATGCACTGCAATACAGTAGCACTAGCAGCTCAGGCAGCCAAACTCTCACAGACTGGAGCCTTTCTTTCCTTTCCTGCAGGAGTTCCTTCTCCAGCAGCTGCTAGGGAACTTTCCCTGCCAGTCCCAGCCCTCAGGCTTAGATGTACCCAGGGCCCTACATCCTTCCAGTCAGCTGACCGGGGACAAGTGCAGGCCTGTGTGTTGTAGTTGTGTTGGTCTAAGGACATGACACTGGCAGACAAGGTTCTTTTGCTCAATCTGGTATCTTTTAGTAGACCAAATGAATAGCTGAAGAAATATATCTTAGCAAGCTTTCAGGTTGAAAAGCTCTTTGACAGGCTGAGGAAGCACCTGCAGTTTGTATGTGTGCTGTTCCTGGATAAATGGAATAGAAAAGAAACCAGAGGCTGGCATGCAATGCAGACAAGAAAGTCAGTCAGTAAAAATGGAAATAGAGGCATCAGGGGGTGAGGGGCAGGCTGGCAGGGGGGAGGGGGATGTAGCAGCTGAGATAAAAATGGAGAAGTAACTGGGAAGTCAGATGTCCGGCAGGTTGTAGTGTGTCAGAATTCCACCGTATATATTGAGTCCATGACTTTCTGTACCTAGGAGGTTGATGAAGTGCAGTTCATAGGCTCTTCTGTGAAAAATGGGTTGTAAATTCAAACAAGTGCTGAACTTCACTAAATTCATCCCCAGAAGCCAACTTCCTACAGCCCCAAACACACCGAATGGATCCAAACCATGCCATGACAAGACATGCAAAACCTGCCAACAATATCTACAGTATGGAGATATCTTCACAATACAGACCTCCATCAGAGCACATTGAGGGTCAGCCAGAACTAGGAGGGCCTGGGGGTTCTGACTGGCTTTGCAGGTAAGACCAGGGCCTGTAGGGACAAAGGTCCCAGTGGGACCACACTCGAGAGGGGAAAATAGTCTCAGGGAGCTAGATAGCCTGACTGAATGTGAGGTACGCTGCCAGAATGAAGGGATCTTAGAGGGGTCCTGATTGGAAAAGTCTGGGGCCCAGAGTGGGGCCAGTGACTGTAAGAACTATGGATGCCATCTACAAGGCATGAGCTGTGGTTTTGGGGAGGTACAGAGCTGCAGATAGCACCCCCTGGCATCAGGGCAAGAAATGAGCAGGCTCCTGCCTACTTAAGATCATTAATTAATTAACAACAAGGCATGGCAGGTGGGAAGATGAGCGATTGGCCCAGAAACAGGTGGGCAGGCCAGAGGGAAAATCGGTCCCGAGAAGACCCCTGTTACACTAAGATAACAATAATAAAAATTAATACAACTAAACAGGCAATCATGATTATCAAATCCATTTTTCCTAGACATGGTATAACTCACACAGTGAACAGTGGGGGTCTACTACAGACCACCCAACCAAGGGGAAGAGCTGAACCGGGAATTCTTAAGTCAGCTCATGGAGGTAGTTAGGTCAAAAGATGTGGTCAGCATGGGTGACCTGAACTTTCCAGACATCTGCTGGAAAGAGCAGTCAGCCAGGTCTGACCACTCACGTAGGTTCCTAGCTGAGTAACAGGACCTCCATCTAACCCAGGAGGTGCATAACCCCACCAAGGGAGATGCCTTGTTGGATCTGGTTCTGGTCACAGGCGACGACCTCATGAGGGGGCTGCGGGTACTCAACCACCTGGGTGACAGCGATCATCACCTGCTGGAATTCAACATCCAGCACAAGGTGGCAAAAGCCTCCAGCAAGGCAGCAGCCCTGGACTTCAGGAGGGCAGATTTCAATAGGGTAAGAAGAATAGTTGGGGAAGTACTGAGGTCCCAGAGGGGAGGGGAGTCGGGTGTCCAAGAAGAGTGGTCGTTCCTTAAGGAGACAATCCTCCAAACCCAAAGGGAAGTAATCCCAACAAGGATCAAAGGGGGCAAGAGGGCGCAAAAACCCCCATGGCTCACCAAAAGCATACAGGAATGTCTCCTAGCTAAAAGGGAGGCATACACCTAATGGAAGGGAGGGGCCATCACCAGGGAGGACCATACCTCGGTTGCTCGGGGCTGCAGGGGAGTAGTCAGGAAGGCCAAGGTGGAGATGGAACTGGGACTAGCTACCCAGACCAAGGACATCAAGAAGACCTTTTTTAAATACATAGGGGGCAAAAAGAAGGTACCCAGTATCATGGGGCCTCTGCGAGACATGCTACAAAATCTGGTTGTCATACCAGATAACAAGGCTAACCTATTTAACAATTTCTTTGACTCCTTTTTCCTGAGCAGGGACAAGATCAGCCCATCTGCCGGGACGCCCTCAGGCCCCAGGGGAGGCACACCCAGGCCTAGGGTCGGTGAGGATCTAGTCAGGGAACTTCTGGAGGGACTGGACATATTTAAATCAACTGGTCCTGATGATCTCCACCCCAGAGTGCTGTGGGAATTAGCAGAGGTCATTGCGGGACCCCTGGCATGGCTTTATGAGCATTCATGGTGCTCTGGTGTGGTGCCAGAGGACTGGAAAAGGGCCAATGTGGTTCCCATTTTCAAAAAAGGGAGGAAGGAGGACCCAGGAAACTATAGGCCAGTTAGTCTTACCTTGATCCTGGGTAAGCTTTTTGAGAGAATTATCCTGACGCATGTCCACAAGGGGCTAGCAGGGGAGGTAATGCTTAGGGGCAACCAACATGGGTTCATTAGAGGCAGGTCCTGTCAGACCAACCTAGTGGCCTTCTATGACCAGGTCACAAAATCCTTAGATACAGGGGTAGCAGTGGATGTAGTCTTTCTGGACTTCAGGAAGGCCTTTCAACACTGTCTCTCACCCCATTCTCATTAAAAAAAAAACTAGGTTACTGTGGCATCAGCACCTACACAGTCAAATGGGTCGCTAACTGGCTGGAGGGCCGCACCCAGAGAGTGGTGGTGGATGGGTCATTTTCGACCTGGAGGGATGTGGGCAGTGGGGTACCCCAGGGCTTGGTCCTCAGACCCGCACTGTTCAACATCTTCATCAGTGTCTTGGACGAGAGGGTAAAAAGCACCCTGTTCAAATTTGCTGATGACACTAAGATGTGTGGGGATGTGGGCATGTTAGGAGGGAGGAATAGGCTGCAATTGGACCCAGACAGGTTACAGAGGTGGGCAGATGAGAACAGAATGGGTTTCAACACTGACAAGTGCAAGGTGCTGCACCTGGGGAGGAAGAACCAGCAGCATACCTACAGGCTAGGGAACTCCCTTCTCGTCAGTGCAGAGGCAGAAAAGGATCTTGGAATCATTATTGATGCCAAAATGAACATGGGCCGACTGTGTGGGGATGCGGTCAGGAAGGCCAACCACACCTTGTCATACATCCACAGATGCATCTCGAGCAAGTCCAAGGAGGTGATCCTCCCCCTCTATGCAGCACTGCACTGGTCAGGTTGCAGCTGGAGTACTGCATCCAATTCTGGCCGACACACTTCTGGAAGGATGTGGACAGCATTGAGAGGGTCCAGATGAGGGCCGCCCGCATGATCAGGGGGCAGCAGGGCAGACCTTATAAGGAGAGGCTAAGGAACCTGAACCTGTTCATCCTCCACAACAGAAGGCTGAGGGAGGTTCTAGTGGCCTGTTACAAACTAGTCAGAGGGGACCAGCAGGTATTGTGGGAGTCCCTGTTCCCCCGAGCACTACCAGGAGTGACTAGAAATAACGGTCACAAGCTGGCAGAGGGTAAATTCAGACTAGACATCAGGAGGCGCTATTTCACTGTCAGGGCGGCTAGGATCTGGAACCAACTTCCAAGGGAAGTGGTGCTGGCTCCTACCCTGGGGATCTTTAAGAGGAGGTTAGACAAACACCTTGCTGGGGTCGTTTGACCCCAGTACTTTTTCTTGCCATGGCAGGGGGTTGGACTTGATGATCTGCTCAGGTCCCTTCCAACCCTACCAACTATGAAACTATAAGTCTGACAATAGGCCATAGTCCATTGGGTATGAGGTTTAGCAACATTCACTAAAGGCTAGGTTTAGATGGATAATCACAAGTTCCCTTCACCCCTAATCTAACAAAGTCGTGGAAATAGCATAATACTAATGTGCCTATTGAACAACATGTGGAGAGAGACACTGGTCCATATTCCACAGTGGTAAACTATAAAACATTTGATGTTACCAACTGACTGACATAGCTCAAGTCATCCCATGATGAAGTCAAATCCAGCAGGCTAAGGCACTCAAGGAAACCCACCACTACCCCAGCCCCAGAACAATGTGCAGGGAAAACTAGGGCCTCCAATGGTACACTTATGTGTCTGTACACCAATGCCAGAAGCTTGGGAATTAAACAGAAAGAACTGATCCTCCTGCTAAACAAAATTGACTAAGATCTCATAGGGATAACAGAGACCTTGTGGGACTCCACCTATGACTGGGCCACAGGTATATATGGCTATACCTTGTACAGGAGAGATTGTGTAGAAAAAAAGGTTGGGAGTGTAGTTCTCTATGTCAAGGAAGCTACATGTCACTGCAAGCTGATATTGGCATCCAGGGTGGACAACTGGATTAAAATCCATGCTGAACATGGCACAGGGGACACAATGGTAGCAGTCTATTACAAACCTCCTAATCAGGATCAAGAGCTCAACCAGGAATCTGCCAAGGAACTGGCTGAGGCTGCATGCTCTCAGTGCATTGTTGTCATGGGAGACTTCAACTACCCAGACATATCACGGGAAGAGCACTCGGCCAAATCCAAACAGTTGCAAAGCCTCCTCACATGTGTGGACAAGCTCTATCTGACTCAAGAATTCTATGGACTGACAAGAGGCAAAGCACTGCTCGACTTTGTACTGGCAATGGTGGATGATCTAGTCAGCTACCCAATGATCAAAGGAAAGCTGGGAGAGAGTCTCCATGAACTGATCACTTTGACTATCCACCGTAAAGCTGGCAAGTCAGTCAGCAATGTAGAAGGCCTCAACTTCAGGAAAGCTGACTTTGACCAGCTCAGGAGGCTTGTTGGCAAGGCCCTAAGGGACCATGATCTGAAGGGGAGGGAAGTTTAGGATGTGTGGTTGCTCCTCAAGGGACCGATCCCAGGAAGCACAAGCAATGTCTATCTCATCTTGGAGGAAAGACAGCAAAAGGGTGCTGCAGCCCCCTTGGTTCTGCAGGGAACTAGTGGACCTCCTGCATCTAAAAAGAAAGACCTATAAAGGATGGAAGACTAGATCCACTTCAAAGGAGGAGTATTCTGCACTGGTCCAGAACTATAGGGAGCAAACCAGGAAAGCCAAGGCTGCAACTGAACTCCAATTGGCTGCACATATCAGAGACAATAAAAAGTTCTTTTTTAGATATGTGGGGAGCTGGAGGAAAAGCATGGGTAACATTGGACCTCTGGTAAACCAAATGGGACAACTGACAACTGATGCCCAGGAGAAAGCCAATCTGCTTAATGGGTATTTGTGTCGGTTTTTCATGAGCCCCAAGGGACAGCCCTGCTCAATACAGTACAGGACGGCCAGGGTGAGGGAGAATAGTTACCCTACATCAATGTGGCCTTGGTTGCATCACAGTCTAATGGCTGGAGAATTAACTCCAAGGTCAGACCCCAAGAGTGGTAATAAATGGAAGTAAATCATTGTGGCACGCTGTGACCAGTGAGGTACCCCAAGGGTCTGTCCTTGGACCTATACTCTTTAACATCTTTATTAATGATGTGGACATTTGTATCAGAAGTGGACTGGCCAAGTTCACCAATGACACCAAACTTTGATGTAAAGTGTCCACGTGTGAGGATAGGATGGTGATCCAGGCTGACCTAGACTGGCTCAGAAAATGGGTGGATGAGAACCTGATGGTGTTCAATACCAGAAAATGCAAGGTACTCCACCCTGGGGAAAAAAAAAACAAAACAAAAAACTGGCAGCACACTTATAGGCTTGACAGTGCTACACCACAGCCGAAAGGGACTTGAAGTCATGATGGACCAGAAGATTAATATGAGCCACCAATGGGATATCACAGCTGGTAAAGCAAGCAAAACTCTGGCTTGTATCCACAGATGCTTCTCAAGCAAATCCCAGGATGTCATCCTCCTGCTGTACTTGGCCTTGGTGAGGCCACAGATGGAGTACTGTGTCCAATTCTGGGCTCCATAACTTAAAAAGTATGTGGAGAAGCTTGAGAGAGTCCAGAGGAGAGCCACACACATGATCGGAGGGCAAGAGGACAGGCCTTATGAGAGGCTGAGAGTCATGGAACTCTTCAGCCTGGAAAAGCACAGGCTCAAGGGGAACCGGATGGCTGCCTATAAGTATACATCAGGATCTGGGGGAATGCCTGTTCACCAGAGCGCCCCAAGGGACAACAAGGTCAAATGGTCACAAACTCCTCCAAGACCATTTCAGGCTGGACATAAAGAAGAACTTCTTTACTATCCAGGTCCACAAGGCCTGGAACAAACTGCCTCCAGAAGTGGCAAGCACCTACTCTGGACTCCTTTAAGAGACATTTGGACATTTATCTTCCTGGGATCCTGTGACCCCAACTGACTTCCTGCCCCTGGGGCAGAGGACTGGACACCATGATCTTCTGAGGTCTCTTCCATCCCTTATGTCTATGAAATGCTGAACACACACAGTGTCCAGGAAGTGTGGCATCTCAGGAGACAGCCTGTGTAAGGTGAATAAGAGCTTCCATATGACAGACTCAGAACAGGACAGTCACAAGACCTTTGAAAGGGCTGTAATAGTAAGTCTGTTGTTATCTCTTTTCTGTAAATAGTTGTACATACATTTCTGTACATAACTAAGAGCTGTTTCCATATCACAATCCTTAAGATATTACAATGACATTTTGTGCAACTGAAAACAAAATCTTGCCCTATTAGAAACTGAGTTATAGTGACTGAAGGCTTCAATATAGAGTTGGAGAAAACAAAACAACAGGAAGAAACATTTCACAAATATTTGGAATGCCAGGAGTTGCCACCAGATTGTGAGGATGATGCTGTGCCTATAAAGGGAAAAAGTACTGATAGTCACAAATAGCAGTTTTGTCACAAAAAGTACATTGTCACCCCTACCCCTTGAGGGACTAACAGAGCAATAGGCAACACCTTCTCCTCACTCTGGAAGGGTAGGAGATAAAGGGCAGTGTATCTATTTCTTGTTTTTGGGTGGTTGTGTGGGGGGAAGTGGGGGGGGGGGCTGGGTTATTGTTTTGTTTTGGTTATTACCAGAGAAGATGGCAGAAAATAATGATCACAGAAGTCTAAGATAGCTAACATCCAGGACATACAACAACCAGAATTGAATAAACTTACCATGACTTAACAAGAGCAGTGTTGATGTCTTTCATTTTTGTGTAACACTGAAGGATACCTCAGACTAAGAGCTGAATCCTATTACACATTATGTACCTAAGGGCCCCACCTCACATCCAGGTAAAGGCATAATGAGTTGTAATGTGTCATCCACACAATTGTGCCTTCTGCCATGACACACATGCATGGCAAAAGATGTGATTATGAACTTGTGCATTAGACCCCATCACACCTTATTGACTGTGCAGAGTGTACCCAAACCCTGGATCTCCCTGCCCTGGCAAGAAGCAAGCTCTTGCAGCTAGGTACTACTTATCTAAGGGGCACTATGGCAATGTAGCATCTCTTGTAGACACAGACAGTGATTTATTATATTTTCTTTTATCTTTGTCAAACATATTGGTGTAGATCTTATTCATTGTGCTGCAGTAAAACACAACTCTGAAGAAAGCATTGTTAATTTTATCTTTATTTTCCCTCTGCTTTTCTTAAGATTTTAAATAATTGTTATTTATTTATCACACATGAAACCTTGTCACCTACACAGCTTATTAGTACTTGGAAGATTTCTGTACAGACCTCTGGCACTTGAACTGAGGAATACCAACAATAGAGCATCATCCTCTGTGTGGATCAGTGTAGGAAGCAGATAAGAAAGATATTTCACATATTTTTGCTAACAGAAGAGGAATGACTAGAATCTTTATATACTTGGTATAGCCTCTTCTTCCTGAAACTTATGGCTGAGTACAAGCATTCAAGAAGCCTGAGGCAGAAGCACTCTAACTTGTGAGCTTTATCTTAAGCATCCCCATTTAGGTCAGGAGGAAGCACCTTAGCCTTTGGGGGGGGGGGGGGCAGAGTTGGAGTGCAGCAAGTAGGGGGCTCTCTTACACCACACAGTGTGTCCCATGCATGCTCTGGACTGCTGAAGACTCCCAAGTGAAGCTGAATAGCCAAGTCTCCCATGATTGGCTGGTAGGGACATTACAGCCACCTACCTGGACCTGATGTGGCAGCAGATCTTCATGGGCATAACCCACTCATCACCAGGGATCCTGGTTTCCCCTGATTCAAAAAAAAAAAAAATTCCCAATTTCTGGATTTAAAAAAGTAACCCCAAATCTACATTTTTCCATGCTTAAAATGAAATACTACTAATATATATAGTGGTGCTTCATTTCACAGAAAAAATGTGGATTTTGGGATACTTTTTTAAAAAAATAGGGATTTGTTAATGATAGAAAACCAGGATCTTTGCTCATCACCCCCACAATCCTCATCGGGGGTCTGGCCTACCCCTCCTGCCCTGTCTCATTAGGTCTTATGGGAGGCAGCTGGACCACTGGAAGGAGCACTTCAACTATAGACTGGGCCTGTCACCACAAGCACACATGGTGCAGGGATGGGGGAGAGGGCAAGCCCCACACTGATGTATATGGCCCTAGCCCCACAAACAGCAGACTGCCCAGATCCACAAAGCCCTGACCAACTGCCTGCTCAGCCATGTGGACCAGGAGTCCTCCCCATATTAGTAGGGTTGGAGGGCTTCAAGTGCCCACACCCTGGCACTGGGCCATGGGTCACCTACCTTAGGTTCCTGTGGTCCTGTGTTACGGACACCACTGCCTATAACCCAGGCTGCACAGGCACCATCCCCCTTCCTCTCTCCCTCCCAAATCCCCACCATAAATCCACAACATGGTGTAGGGCAGGGATGGACAAGGTCTGGCTTGTGGGCTGGATTTGGCTGGCAGTGGATTCTATTTCCCAGCAGCCCCTGCCTGCATGAGTGGGGGTGGTTTCCATGGAGACCCCAGCCACAGCTGCACTGTGATAGCACAAGACTGGGGTTGCCATGGAGACTGGTCCCAGCTACACTGGCAGGGCAGAGCAGGGGGCTGCTCTGGAGCCACTGCGATCTTGCAGCAGGGGCAGCTTGGTAGGGGCCAGGGCAGAGCCACAATCTGCAGCCTGCACACTCCAGGCAGGGGTGCACAGGCAATGGATCGCAGCTCTGACCCAGCTCCTTGCAGCAATGACAGTCTGGTCTGGAGCAGGGACACAGCTGCAATCTGCAGCCCTCATTCCCCTGTCTGGAGCATGCAGGCTGCAGATAGGAGTTCTGCCCCAGTTCCTTGCAGCAGTGACAGCTTATCTAGAGCTGGGGCAGAGCCATGATCCACTGTCCGTGCACCCCAGCCCGGAGTGCACATGCTGCAGATGGTGGCTCTGCACTGGCTTCCCTTCCCTCGAGATCCAGAGTAGCCCTGGGGCCAATCTCCATGGCAACCCAAGCCTTGAGATATCACAGTGCTGCTGTGGCTGGGGTCTGCATGGAGACCAGCCCCAGGCATGCAGACAGAGGTTGCTACAAAATGGAGTCCAGCTGCCAGCCAGATCCGCCATTTTGCCCACCCTTAGTGTAGGGGAATGTGACATGAGGAAGAGATGTGCATCAGTTTAAAAAGTTGCAGTTGCCAAACTTTTCCTGGGTTTAATAAAGAAAGCCTGTTGAACATTGTCTGCGTCTAAGATCGGGCCCTCCTCCCAATTAACAATGAACAGCAAACCTTTAGTCGGGGCGGGGGGGGGGGGGGCGTTAAGAACAGGGGAGCCATCACCTTTTGAGTTAGTTAGGACAGAACCTAGAAGTGGTTCAAGTGCCTGCTCCAAAGCCTGGGGAGAGAAAAGGGCTTAAATCAGATTAAAACAAAAAAACATAAGCTAAATGACAGATTGTTTCCTTAAACACCACTTCCAAAAATAACTGAACTATTTTTGCTTAAATTAAAGAAAAATCAGCCTGAAGGAAATGGCCAGCATAACCCAAACAATTAAAGTTTTACAAAGTTATAAGCAACTAAAAATGAGGTTTTATGGTACAAAATATCAGGAAATCTGGCCAGTATACACACACATTTCAAAAAATGGGACTAGAAGACAGATAGACATGTAAGTAGAATATGGTTCGGATTATTAAATAAGACCTATTAACCTTTGATTTTTCACATCTAAGGTATTCAATGGCAACATGACAAAAAGGATATTTATACAGTTTTAAATGGACAGAAGTCCACATTACAATTATCTTCAAGATTTGGATTATGAAGATAATGCCACCCTCAGTCCAATTTATTTTAATGGCATAATTTACAGCCTAATGGGCTAGCCAGAAAGAATGCAAGTGCCAGTCTCTGGCCCAGTCTCACTGAATTAATGTAAAAGAAAGAATGGGAAATTAAAATACTTTTATTACAAAATGAAATGTTAAAAGGGAAAATTGCATAGATATACATTTAATAATAAATATGGTCAATGGCTATATGGCCAGCTTTATTTTTGCACTTTCAAGACAGAGAAAGCAGGCTGTTTTTATTTTAAATAATATTGAGACTAGTGATAAGGGAAATCTCAAAGGCTCAGGATGTTCAGGTCGGTTTGAAAAAGTGCCTCAGAGATTTTATCAGAGTTGTTTCCAAAATTACACCTTTTTCCAAGGGAAAATTACAGTAAACATTTTTTTCTTTTTCAAAGATTTCCATACTATAATTATTCATTTTCTTTTAATTTCAATGCATATCTGAAGTATTTATGGAAATTTTCAATAAAAACAAAAATATTGCATTTTCTTTCAATTTTTTTCTGTAAACTTCCTGGCATGCTTTATTCTTTGACTAGCTCTGGTTGATACAGTAAAGCCCAAGTTTTGAAGCGTATTTAGCTGCATACCCTAAAATGTGTGGGACCTGTCACTGCAGAACAAAAACAGGTAATAAGACTCTTCTGTGTCTTCTTATGGCTACACAAGTTCTACATCCACTTCAATAATACACCTGTCACCAAGAAATTATGTTGGAAATAAATATGCTACCATGTCTCCTACAACCAACAAATTCAGAATACAGTGTAGCAGTCATATACTAACGCTGTTTTCTGTTGTTTCACTTTTAATCTATGTTGTTTATATTTCAACATTAAAGACATTTTATTCTGAATATCGAATGTGAATTTGTATTTAGGTGCACTGAGTTGTGCAACATTAAGACTAATTAAGACTAAGATTTTCAAGGAAGCATCTAAAGCTGGATTTCAAAGAGCCACATCTATTAAAGGGTTTAGGCATCAAAGTGGGCCTTAGGCATAATTTATCATGTATGTCCAACATCTTTATCTTGAAAAAAAAATCAACGGTTAATGGGTATCTAAACACCATTAGTCTCTCACTGTTAGACTTTAACATTTCCTATGTGTCTAAAAGTTCACAGTGACTTAGTTCCTTGATTCAAAACTCAGGGATGTATCTGACCCCTCAGATGCCTGACACTTCGTTTTCGGCATGCTTAAATGTGTCTAATTCCTGGAAGTGATACAAAGCACCTTCTTTCTCTATGTAGGCAATGGGGAACTAAGTGTCTTCAAAGAGCAATCTACAAGAGTCTGTACTGAGCAGAGACACCGAGAGATAGCTAACAGAAAATACTGAGCATGGGGGTGTATCTGAACTTTTGTTCCTTTCTGGAGCTTATGCACCTGACTCAGGGCTTCACATTATGTGCCTTGCATATTAAGCATCCAGGATCTAAAACTTAGAATCCTCTTCTGACAATAGGGTTATAAACAGGTATCACATTTGCCATGGTTGTGCAGCAAGTTGTCTCGTAACGGAGAAGTTGGGATTGGCATAATGGGACTGGCATATCTATGTGATGCTCTTCAAAGAGGCTTAGGAGTGGTTTATTGCACCACTGCTTTTCTACCAACAGGTAGCCTGGGAGAGGACATATACCAGCATGCCTCAAGATTTCTCAAGAATATTGTAAGACAACCATATGGATATCTTGTGGGTCACAACAACTGTGGGTAAACTGTTAGTAGGTCCTGTTGCAGAAACATTTTTGGACATTTATCCCATGATAAGTGGCAATGACATCTGTACAATTACATTTTGTCCCACAATAAAACATGTTCTGCTGTGACAAGGGTGATGTCTGTTTGCAGCTTAAGTGTATTGTTCTTGAGTTCATCAGAGAAGCCATAGTCATCTTCCAGAAACAGGTTATGCTTTATTAATACAATAAAATAAAGAAAAGGGATCTATTTGGGGACAACATTATTGTGCAAGTTCTTAGAGTCCTCTCTCCTAGTCAACTGCTCACAGTTCTCAACAACTAACATGGTTATAAAAGGTAGATTAGTACCTTGTAGACTAACTAAATCAGAGATCTTTAGCATAGGTTTTTGGTAGAACAGTCTCATTTAATCAGATCCTGATTATATGTAAGGTAGAGAGGACTAGCATTACCACCCTATCAATCCTGATCACTTAGGCACGTAGGGTGCCTGAAGCAGTGCAAGATGTGCACTCTGATGCACTGCAATTATACAGCCTCAGAGAAGATGTTCTACAAGTCTATATGCACCCCATGTGCCTAAGTGATCAGGATTGATAGGATGGTTATACTAGTTAGCATGCTAATTAGAACTCTCCAGCAGCTTCAGCATCTTACATACTCAGCATTCGACACTTCAAAATGGTGATGGGGGTGCTTTAACTAAACTTTGGCTCATTGTATGAGCTTTAGTTGAAGTGTCCCCACTACCATTTTGAAGTGCAGTATGCTAAATGCACCAGATGCTGCCGGCACTTTAATTAGAGTGGGTCCTGAGAGCTGCTCTTATCAAAACACCCCTCTTTTCCCAAAGCATGTGTAAAAGACACCCATAGGGACAGATGTTGGTCTACTTAGAATGAAATAAAGGGTCTTGTCACACATTCACTTAAAACAGTTGCAAATCAATGGAATGCAGTAACCTATTAAAGTTAGTATGTGTTAAGTGATAACCCTTGCCTGAAAGGGAACAACTTTGCAATGCCGGGAGGGCACTTAACATGTGGTAAACTGCTTGAGCATGCATCTGTTTGAGTTGTAACTGTGCCTAATAAATGTTAGGTTGAACAATGATACCACCCAAAATATGGTTCTATTCCCTACTGAATTCCCTGAAAAAAAAAAAAAAAAAAACAACTTAGTGATGGATCTTCTCCTTAACTACTGCAATAGCATTTATGTTATCTCCTCCTTTGGTTGTATTTTTTAATTAAAACAATTAGGCTAGGGACAGACATTACACATAAACTGGTTTAAGTGATTAGAAACTTGTTTAGACCTGAAACAGAACAGACATGCAGTGCACATAAACCAATTTCAAAATGGGCAAAACTGGTTTGAGATAAAACTGGTTGAATGTAGTATCAGACTTAACTGATTTGGCTCAAACTGGTTTATGCAATGTCTGCCCAGACTCTTTGCTGGTTTAAAATAAAACAGATACCCGCAGCATCCCAGCATGCTCTCTGGGCTGGATGGGGCTCTCTGGGCTGGATGGGGCTCTCTGCTTCAGCTGCAGGGCTGACCCCACTCCTCTGCTCTCTAGTCGGAGCAGTGATGGGCCCTAGTAGAGACACCATCTATCATGGTTCAGTTAAGGCAAAATGGGCAGGGAAGGGGTTAATTCTTCCCTCTTTTCCCTCTTCCCTCACCACAGCCCTGGTCAACCTGACTATTGGGGAGGAAATGGGAGGGGGCTGCAGTGGTGGCCCCTGGAGCTGGCAGACCCCGGCTGCAGGGAAGGGATGGAGGGAGGAATTAACCCTTCTCCCTGCCCCCTTCATCTTAATGGAGCCATGGTTGTCCTGCCGGATGGGGAGCGGGGCTCTGTTCCATGCTGGGGGGGGGTCTTCCCCCTCCTCCTCCTCCCAGGGTGGGGAGCGGGACTCTGTGAGATGCTGGATAGGGACTCTTCATCCTTTCCTGTTCCCCCCGCCCCGACTCTGTGAGGCTGGGAGCGGGGAGGCTTCATGTGAAGCTGCCCAGCCCCAGAGCAAGGGTGGAGAGCATGAGGATGCTCTGTTCCATGCTGGGAGGAACGCTTCCCCCTCCTCCTCCTCCCTCCAGAGGGGCAGTGGGAGCACAGAGCTCAGCTGGGCAGGATATGGGTTTGTGGGGTGTGAGGAAGGGTGGGGGCTGTGTAGGGACCTCCACACACTCTCCCCCCCATGGTGTGCAGCCCCCATTTCCTGGTGGAAGAAGCAGGTGGGAGGGTCAGGGTGCTCATGCCTGGTGCAGGTATGGCTCCAGTCAGGGCTGTGTGGAGGAGGGAGGGAGGGAAGGCTGCCTTATCCCCATGGCTCTGCTCCCTGAGCCTAAGGCTGCAGCTCCAGCCCTGCACTGAAGCCAGCTGCTTCCCCCACTCCCCACTGTGCAGGTTCTGGCACTGTGCTGGGAGTGAAGGGAGCCCTGCCCCCTACTATCCTACAGAGCCAGTGTGAGACTTCACCATGGAGTGTGGAGCTGCAGGCACAGTGTGGAGCCATAGGGATAGAAGCAGCCAGGCAGGCTGCATGGGGCTGTGCTCCTCGCCCCCAGTGCAGCACTAACTGCCTCTATTGCAGCTCCACACCACGCTTGCAGCTCCACACTTGCAACAGAAAAGGCCCATGCTGGAAGCAGGGGGCAGGGCTCCCTCCACTCCCTGCACAGTGCCAGGACCTGAGCAGCAGGGAATGGGGGAAATAGCTGGCTACAGTGCAGGGCTGGAACTGCAGGCTCAGGCTGAGGCTCAGGGAGCAGAGCCACAAGGATAAGGCAGGCTCTGCTCCCTCTGCAGCTTAGACTAACCTGCAATGACTGAATCTTTTCAGGCTCAGACCTTTTGAATATCTGTCCTTAGCCTTACTGTTGCAGTGGTTTGTACTCCATGTTGTTGCTATTTGGTTAAGTCATTGAGGTGGAAAGGGAGAGTTATGGTTTCCTGTGTCTTTGCCGAGAATTATTTATGTTTTCATATCTCACTTGATATGAAATATCATATTTTGTGAGATATGAAGGCTTTTTGGATTGATCCTGACCAATGGGAAAAGATGGCAAATGATCACAACAAGTGGCATCATCATCTGCACCAGGTCTTTAAATTCCATGACAGAAATTGGCTCCAAAAGCTTAAAGAGAAAAGAGTCCACAGGAAGCAAGCAGCTCCCAAACCACCCAAACATTATACAGATATTTGCAGCCACTGCCACAGAGCATGCAAATCTTGTATTGGACTATTCAGTCACATGAGACACTGCAAACCATCTATGTCATAGGCTGCAATATCCACCATCTCTTGAAGATGAAATGATGCCACATATATTATAGCTGTGTGTATACACACACACACACACACACACACACACACACTAGCCAATTGCCCATCAAGAAAGATGGGGGGAGGGGTGTAGGCGGAAACAGAGGCCTGCATCTGGCCCCCCTCCAATCCTCACCTTCGGGGCTGGGCCCACTCCCTCTTTCCTCCCCTCTGCCATGGGGCTGGGCCTGCCCCCCCCCTTCCTGCCGCTGTTGTAGCGCCAGGCCCCCACCTGTTGTTGTTTCTGGGCTGGGCCAGGCTCTGCTTGGCACACCCCCAACTCTCCCCGCCACCATTGTGGGGCTGGGCTAGCCCTGGCACGACCCCCCCCATACCCTGCCTGCCCCCCCGCCACCATTTTGGGGCCAGGCCTGTTTCCCCCATCCGCCCACCCCATGTCTGCCTGCCTCCCCTCCTTATGAGTGATGGCGGGGCATGGACGAAGCATTTCCACTCAGAACCCTTTGCCGCCACCGCATCCAGGGAGCAGGGGGTAGGGGGCAAATCCAGAGCTGCTGGCCTCATTCCCCACTCTGTCTTCTCCATCACTGCTGCCTCCCAGAAGCAGGGCAGAGGGAAGAGCAAGGCCAGCACAGCTCCTTTCCCTTTGTCCCTGCTGTCATGGAGGCATCAGGGTCTGCTCTTCTCACACGCTGCAGTGGGCCCAGGCCCATTCCCCAGTCTTTCGTTCTGCCATTCTTGGTCCATCACTGTTCCCCAACCCCTTTGCATCACCTCTGTCATCTCTGGCTCCTCCATGGAGCTCTGGCCTTGGCCTTGTCCCTGCTGAGGGACAGCCAATCAGAGTGCAAATAAAGCATTACGGATGGACAGACAGACAGACTATGGCTTTTATAATATTAGAATGTGTGTGTGTGTGTGTTATGTAATGAATATTTAATGTAAATGCATAAGCTGTTCTTGGAACAGAGACATTAACCCAGGCAGCAGCCCACAGTTTGATGGCCAAACAACTAGGCTACAGGGTAAGGTTCCCTTTTGCTTATGCTCCTTTTGCCCTATGAATCTCACATGATTTTCTTTAGTAACCTACTTTCAACAAGAGAAGTGGAAGTATAGCTGTAGTCAGACATTTTGTCACCTGGTGCATAAAGTGTGCAGAACTACCGCATAATTAC
Organism: Alligator mississippiensis; assembly: GCF_030867095.1. Lineage (NCBI taxonomy): Eukaryota > Metazoa > Chordata > Crocodylia > Alligatoridae > Alligator > Alligator mississippiensis. Next base: position 383,506,068 of record NC_081824.1, read on the forward strand.
ATCCATTTGATCTGGTGCCTCCCATGCAAGTGAGGTGGCTAATCAATAGCGTTTTTTGAATCGTAGTTTTGGACTTGTGTGCAGCCAGCCTCAGTTCTGCTTTGGATCTAGCTGTATATCCACATTTTGTAATTTTCTCTCAGTTCAGCTGGTGGTTTTATGTATTTTGAAAATCCGTACCAGATTTAGGAGCCTAAATGAAGATTTAAAGACAAGATTTGCAAACTCAATTACTACTTTAAGGGTTGAAGGGGACGGTGGGGGGAGCGGGGGGGATGTGTGACTGAAGATACCTAAAAGAGGCTTGCTTTTTAGAAAGAGGAGAGAACACCCCACCTAAAATCAGAATGATATAAAAATGTGTATTTTTCTAGGCACCTAGGAATGGAGATACCTGGTAACAGTTGGCACTCTTAACACTTTAAACATAGGACCCAAACTTGAAGACTTTATTTCTGAAGCTTTTGGCTCAAAGCCTTATGCTTTGCTGAGGCTAATAGAGATTTTTTTTTTCAGTGGCTGTAATATATCTTAAAGTCACTATACCAATCTAAGTTTTGTATGGTAATTAAGTCAAAGGGCTGCAAGTTTCATGGTGTTGAGATGATTTCTTAATCATGTGGGGAAAGGTTAGTTTTCTGGGCTCCTTTGTAGCTTGAATTCAGGCACAATGTAAGACTTGTAAATATGCTCTCCTCATATTAAAATAGATTTTACACTATTGTGACTACCAAACTTACTGGCGGTATTCCTGATTTATACCATCTGTCAGCAAGAAGAGAATCAGATCTGTTGAATAACTAGGGGAAGTTGTGTCAATTCCATCTTTTGTTCTGTAACCCTAAAGACCCATTCATGCATTAACATTCCTATTAACTATAGAGAGACTCTTCCTCCTGCATATTCCCCTTCAGCTCTGCTAGATCTAGACAAATTGCCATAATAAAAGCCACCAGTGAGTGAGAAAATATGGCAGAGGAAAGGAAAGAAAAAGGGGGGGGGAAAGGATAGCTCATCTGTACCTCTATTAGATTAATAAGATCCTCTAAACAGATTTTAAAAGCCTGTGACATGTTTTTCATTCTCATGGTAATAATATTCTATCATGCAACTAGCAGAAAACATCACTCACATGCTTGACAAAAAGTGGCAGCCAGCATAAAAACAAATCACTGAATACTTGCAGTTAACTCTCAGGCTGCTTATATAATCTAATACAATGAATAAGCAATATGAGTTTTAAAAGAAGGAAACTAAAGTCCCATGATAAGATTGTGTACCAAATTCAATAAAATGACTGTGATTTAACATATAAATTAGATGTGTATAAATGAGGAATGACTTCTCTTAAAATATTGGGTGGGGGGAGGGGATAGGAGACAAAGAAAATAAGCTTCATTGAAGTCATCTGTATGATTGCTCTTTTTATATCCTTGTTCTGAACAGTTCCAGCTTAATGAACACATTTGTTTGTGCACTCATTCTAATTGCTGTGTGCCCAGGGAGCAGGCATCCTGTTATTTAAAATGATGCTACAGTTGTAATGATAAACTGCCCACATATAATAGTAAAGTCTCGGGGCTCTGTTTTATTGCAGCCACACTCACTTGTACTGCTATTGTTATGGGGATTTTGCAGGCTGTCCATTAGAAAACCTATTTTCAGTCATTTATAATGGCAATGTTAAACACAAAATGCACAAACTGCAACTGACTGACACCACAGATAAGTCCCCTTGCTTAAAAATGAGATTTTTGCTATTTCATTTGACACCGTGTGGTACGTGTTGACAAACTGAATTATAGCAGGAAAGCTGAGTCTTTTTGTGTCACCTTATTTGTGCTTTGTTTCACTTTTTAAATCTCTCCCTCTTTTTGGTTTATGGAGAGGCTGAAGAAGAAATATGGAACTAGAGCCACAGGTAATGAAAACTAACATACCTCCACTGAAATCAGTTGTACTATAATGATTTATATGAGCTGAAAATATGGTACTTAACTTTAAACTGTGTGTATAGAAGGGATTTCAACACTGTCTTTATCGAAGTGCCCAGCATTTATTTAGGTAGTATTAAGACCCCTATGTAATATTACAATCACATGTCCACACCCCATTCTTCCTAAGCTAGGCCTAACTAGCTCTGCTGTAGCTGCCTGTGGGGATATTTGCTCCTTTCTTTGTATGTCACAGCAGAGTAGTGACCTTGTCCACTGGTACACCTGACTGTAGACATTCTCAACAAAATCCAGCTGCCTTTAAGCTGTGCCTCCCACCTAAAAGCATTCCCAGATCTCCAATCCATTGGACCATTACTTCCACTGTGCCTTGTATATAGGGCCGGCCCACAATTTTTTGCACCCCCCTGCAAGAAATATTTTCGGGGCCCCCTGTCCCAAAGAAGCCGGCCGGGGGGGGGGGGGGAAGCAAGGGACATGAGCAGCCGGATGCAGTGGCAAAGGTGGATTAATATTTACTTGGGCCCTGGGCAAACACAAAATTGGAGGCCCCTCCCCCACGGGAGCTGGGCTACCGGGGTAGGGGGGCAGGGCACCTTCACCTCCTGATGCTGGTGTATAAAGTGGTGGAGACTGTGCTGGGCTGGCTGGAGGTGGAGGGGCCCACCTCTTTGCCCTGCTCCCTGCCCTCCTTCCCATCCCACTGTGGCCAAATATACACACACAGGCGCACACACACGGGCATGCACACAGACAGGCACACGCTGCTCTCACTCACTCTCTGCACATAGACACATAGACACAAACATATTCTCCCTGGCAGGAACAGAGACACATGCATGCACGCACACACAGTCACACGCACGTGCACACAGACACACCCAGGCACACATGCAAACAGGCACATGTTCTAATCACTAACTCTTTGCACAGGGACACACAGACACAAACATACTCTCCCTGCCATGAACACAGGCACATGTATACACACTCACACATGCACATGCGCTGAGGCAGTACCCCATATCCTGCCATTTGTGCAGGGACTGTCCCCCTGCTCCCCAGGCTCCAAACCCCACACATACAGCCACAGCCCCCCATACCTTCACAAATACCACCCCCCCGCCCACACACACACAATTCAAAAATAGCCTCTCATGATTTACATACCAAATCTCTTGATTTTTAACAGCTTGTCTCATGATTTTTGACAGGGTGGGATTGTCAATACTGCATTTATTTTATGCCCCTCCCCTTACCCCCCCAATCTGCTTGACATCTGATACCTACATGTAAACAGCCTGCTGTTTCCTTGAGTCCTTCTAAATTTGTATTCCTATAGAACAGGTTTCTAAAGACTGTTTTTTCATACCTAAGGAATGTCTGACCATCTTTCATAAATCTCACCATTTTCAATTTCTTTTTTTTTGCCTGAGAGAGGATGTGGGTGTCCAAAATCTTGAAAACAGCAACTTCTTTCCAACTATTTATTTGGTCTAATAAAAGATATCACATGTACCCAAAGACTCCAGCTACAGGTCAATATTTCCCCCCTCCACCCCTACCTGTTTCTCACCCGTTGTCTCATGGTATTTTCATTGACTGGTATTCTTGCATATTGGCTTCTGAGATAAGCCATCCTGAAAGAAGAATGAAACTGTCCAGGAGCCAGGCTCCATTCCTTGTAACTCAATACACACCAAATGTAGTCAGACTGGTAAAAGCACCACTACAAGCTATCTTTTATTAGGTCAACTAAAAGAGTTGAAAAAAATCTGTTTTGCAAGCTTTTGGGCACAAACACCCTTGTTCAAGCAATGAGGGCATCTGCAGATGTTTTGTGCTCTTCCTGGACGATCCAGGAAGGTGGAGGGACAGGGACGGTGACCTGTAACTAGACTGTTTGGGTAGATGTGAAATCTTTTATTAGACCAACTAAATAGTTGCAAAAAGTTGTTATTTCCAAGCTTTTGGACACCCACACCTTCTATGTTTGTGAAAGTGTGGGGAGTGGTCGGTGTATGGGTGGGGTTTGGAGCCTTTGCCAGGGCCCTGTATCCCCTCCCTTGCCTGTTGGGCACAGTGAAGGGCCCCCAGAGCAAAGGCAACTGCGTAGAGAGAGCCAAGACAATACTAGTCCAAGCTTTGGGCAAATTATTTTAAAAGCTCCATATCTGAAACTAGGGGTGTATTGGTAGCCATGTTGTTCTGAGACAAAAAGAAATGCAAAAATCTAGAACTCTTGGTTGATAAATGATATCTTTTATTAGGCCAAGTAGGAAATTGCAAAAAAAAAAAACCAAAAACATTTCTGAAAGATTTCAGGCTCAAAGGAGGGACCTTTGTGTCTCTGAGTTGTTCTGAGTTGTTCTTTGTTGTGTAGATCAGGTAGGATTCCTTCCACGGAGATGTCCCATGACAAGCAGGGATTTGTAAAAAATATTTCTTATATTTAAAATCCAAAATTGGCTAAAATTTGGCATCTTCCATGTTTCAGGGATGTATTTGGTAGCCATGTTGGTCTGAGACCAAAAGGAATGCAAAAATCTAGAACTATTGGTGTACTCTCATGGACCCAGAGGGACAGATTTTCCATCTCCAGCTCCCTTTGTGCAAAAATGAGGTTGATGTCCCCTATGGGGACTTTTTACCATCTTTAATTTTCCCAGAGCCTGATGAAGGGCCTTTGAGCCTGAAAGTTTGCAGGAAAAAAAAAAAAAAAAAAAAAAAATATATATATATATATATATGTTTGTGATTTCCTAGTTGGTCTAATAAAAGGTATCATTTCTGAACCAAGAGTTCTAGATTTTTGTATTTCATATCTAAAGCTAGGCTTTGTATTTAAAAAATGCAGACATACACTTTAGCCCTAAAACACATAGCCCTAAAGCTAGGCTTTAAAGGCTTTGGGTATCTAGGTAAGTGATCTGAACATTTTTCTAATATGCTAAGTACCCCATTTGCTTAGGAGCTTAGCTTCAGATATAGAGCTTTTCAAATCATTTGCCCAACTGCTTGGACTAGTATTTTTTTTGGTCTCTCTGCTTTTGCCCCAAGGGCCCTGCACCCTGACAGGTAGGGCAGGGAGGGGACCCAGGGCCCAAGCAAAGGCAGCAGGCATAGACTAGAGAAAACAGTCACAATCTGTCTCTGCCCCTGCACAATTCTGGGGGGCACATGCCCCCCCATACCTCTCCTGGCCTGGGGTACATGCAGCAACAGGGAGTGGCCCCTTCTCTCTACAAGCTGTCTTCTGGTGCCTCCTTCCTCCCTGCCCCAGTCATGCACTCTGCCCCCCAACCCCTTGTTGGTGCCCCTCACTCCCAACCCACAGACCCCTGCCCCCCAGCCCTGCTGCCTAAGCTGCTCCCACTCTCTCTCACTCACTCACACATTCCCTGTATCTACCAGGCTTGCTGGAGCCCACGTGGGGAACACATGACCCGTGACAACCAATCACCTTGTTCGCTCCCAGCCTGCTCCTCTGGGCAACTGCCCACCTTGCCTGGGCATTAATCTGCCTATGTGCAGGGGCCCCCTGTAGCTGCAGGTTTTGCAGTATAGGATGGGCCAGCCGTGCTTTTATACAGGGCTGGACACCGATAGGTGAATTGGGTGGCTGCCTGGGGCCCAGACAGAATGGAAAAAAAATATTTCCATTGTCCAATTATTATTATTATCTCTGGCAAAGGAGGGCCCAATACTAAAAGTTGGTTCGGGGCTGCCAGGAATCTAGGTACAGTGCTGCTTGTATACATTCAACACCGGCTCATCACCTGCTGCGGTTGAATAGACAGTGTTCCATATCCATCTTGAGTCTCTTATTGGATCCATCAGTCTGGTATGCAAATACCTTGCATATTTATTAAAAGGACTAGGAAAGGTTCTGTGCCCTCCCTTATTCCTATTTTCCACCTTCTTAAAACTTCCACCTCTTTTATTCTAGAGTCCCAGGTAATATGCAAATTCAATATTCTGCAAATAAATTAAGTCACTAACAAACCGCCCCCAGATACTAGCAAATACTGAGTACATTACTAAAGCATGTTATCTTCACAAATGCTACCTAACAAGCACAATGCATTATCCCCTAAGTTGACTAAAAGGAGATAGAGAAAAAAAAAAGTGGCTGCAATTTATTAGTGGAATCAGACTGAGGTTATTGTTTCAGTGGAAGAGGTCCTCCCAACTGCATTTGAGGGTTTTGAGCTGAACAGAGTAATGGTATCTCTCCATACACAACAGCTTCAGCTTCTTATGATACTTACTATCAGAAACACTTAAAGGTAAATGTTTGCCTAATTTTATAACGCTGTAAGTTATTTGCCCTCTTGGAATAATTTGCTATACAAGATAAATGAACAGAAATATAGGAAGCATATTTTTTATGAAGAGCAACGGTGTGTTTATATTAAACTCATAGAATTTATGATATTGCATTTGATATATGAATATTTTATTGGCTTACGGAGGAGAAGAAAAACCATATTAGATACAATTAGATACAGTATTTACACTGCAAAACATCCAGTAAAAAACATATGCAGTGCTGATATGTAATGCTGTGTTAGAAGAGGTTTTGTATAAAAAAAAATCATTTTGCTTATGAAACCAGTATACCAGAAGTCTGAGCCAATAAGAATTATTTAGTTGTTTTTCTTTTGGAACAAAGATTTAAAAACAAAACATAAAGTAATAGTAGTTAGCAAGCATAAACCAACACAGAGAGGATATAATTATACTTTAATATTTGAGCATATACACTGCCCAACTCATGTAATATAAAGGAAGGAAGACTGGGCATATTCTCCCCTGTGATGTATATCCCAGTATATTAAAACTGGTATGTTGATGCAACTTGGTCTATTTCAAATATTAAACATTAGCTCCTAAGCACTAATTTTAGTACAGCCAGGGAAATAATTCATTTCAGGCAAAGATGATTTCCCATTATGAACAAAGGCAGCAAATTACATCAGAGGCAGGGAAATCACCCTAAGCCTCAGTTTAATTTTATGATGGACTTTTAACAAGAGGCTCCTATGAGTCCCCTCCCCTTCTGCTACCCCAAACCTCATGCTTCCTTACTGCCATCCATTATAAGCTGAAAGCACTGTGAAGATGTCTGATGCCAAACTATGATGCAGAGAGATGCAAGAATACATTTCATTTGTAGCACAACAAGAGGGAATTTCCCAGAGGCCTTCAGGATATGTCATATAGAAATGCATTGATACCTACCAGAGTTGCCGTAAACTGTTTGCTTTGCATGAAGAATATTTTAATATTCATTTTTGCATTGAATTTATTATGGCTAATAGCTAGGCAAATTTAAAAAGTGAGTGTTACTGTGTTCTATGAACTTGAAATATTACGAGTGCTTGAGAACATTCTTGATAAGGACATTAAAAAATAAACAAATTGATAAAAATAACAGAATTCCTATTAACAGGAGATCATTAATATTTGTTTAAAATATTAGAGTTGAAATAAACATCATCCAAAATGTACCTGCTATGTGTATGTGCTATAAAGATTGGAGTGGTAATTACCTTGTTTAGTGAACAATATAATGCTAAATCCTGTGTAAACAGACAGACAGTAAATTAGGCTCTTTTCTTCCTCCCCAAGCAAGTTCAACCTCTGCACCAATAATTTAGGAAGTGAATCTATAAATTATATGCCATGAATAGGCAACATTTGTTCTCATTTGATTCTCTTCACATCCTGTGTGTTTCCTCTACAAAGGCCACATATTCTTACGAGATCGGTTAATTAAAGAAAAAAGCAGTTTTTTGTTGGAGTATTCTTTAATATAGGCCCTGATTCCACTAGTATCTCTTGTTCCAGGACTAATCCCACTCAAAGGAGTCATAACAAGGTAAAAGCAAGACCTTGGTATCCTAGAAATCATCATTATCATTATTTTTATGTTTTCATGTACTTAGAAAAAGAGTTTCTGTTTCTTTGTTTTTTGTTGCTGCTCTGATTGTGTCTAATTCTAGTCACCCATCTTCAAGGAAGATGAATTCAAACTAGAAAATATATAAATACCGACAATTCAGACAATCAGAGACATGGAGACCCTATCAAAGACGAGTAGAATAAGGACCTATTCTTGTTTATTACACGAGAAAGAAAAGTTATTTAAGCAAAAAAGCAATGCTGACTGAAGAAAAAAAATGGCTATAAAATTGCTATTTAAGCTTGAAATTAGAAGAAAGTTTTGAACCATCAGGATAATGAAGTATTGAAATAGCAGGGAGAAAACAAAACTAACTAGCTTCAAGATGGAACTTGATAAGTTTACAAAAAGTGGTGTTATACAGGCTTCCCTTGCCAAGCATGGTTTTGCCAACCATGGTTCTGAGTATCCACACTTAATATTCTATATACCATTTTGGCTACCATGGTATACAGATTTGAGTAGCCACTGTTTTCCGTGGCCACACATCAGTCCACCGCCTGCCATTTTTCCCATAAGCCTTTTGTCTTGCCAACCACAGTTTTGCCAGCCACAGGAATTTTCAGGAACCTAACCTCAGAGATTGGTGAGGGAAACCTGTATAGTAAAGTTGTCCACAATAGCAAGGAAATGTACTCAGTGACCCAGGATGTCACTTCCAGTCCTTTGTTCCTGTGTGTTCTTATCAAAGGAGAAACTAATTTACCAATTATACCAATAACTATACAGAAATTGTTGTTAAATGCACAGAATAAACAACTGGAAAAAGTGAGAAAAGCCCCACCTCCTTCTGACATCTTTAAATTGAAGGAATCTTCCATGATACTTGTACCTATAGGAAACAATCGTACTTTTGCCTTAATTCACTTCCCCTCCACTTCCCATCCAAAGTGACTGTTTAAAAAACCCTTTGCAGCACTGGTGATGTGAAAACAAGAGCAGGGGCAAGCAAATGCCGAAATATTTATTAAGAGAAAGGAAGAAAAGAGGATTTTGCTCTTAGAAACCAGACAGAATTTCAAATTATTTCAACCTTTCTTCAATTGGCCCCACACATGAAAACTAAAACCTTCTTCCTTTTGTTGTTGACTGCTTCACTTCTTTCAAGGAAATTTTGTGATTCAAGAAAAAAACTCATGAAGCAGGTACCTAACTCAGCGTGAAGGTGGGCAGGGCATGACATTGACAGAGTTTGTTTCAACTATTTTTATACCACTGAATTTGAACGACGTATAAAATCAGAGTTCCATTTTGTGTTCTAGCTTTTGTGGGACAAATTCTGCTCCTACATACACCACTGTTAATCTGTGTTAATGCTACTAACTTCAGTAGATGTATTTCAAATTAATGCAAGTCTAGCTGGAGCTATATACTTATGCCAATTATTTATAGTGGTTGTATTAGGTATGTGCTTTTGGTATCTAAAAAAACACCAATACTTTCATTTCTTGCACTACTAAATTTAGTTACATGATCTGCAGGTATTTGCTGCAATGAAGGAGAGACTGAAGTTTCATTAAAATGCATTGGCTATAACACAGGCACTGCAGAACTAGCAACTTCATATATGTTGTTGTACAGTGATATTTGCTCATTTTCTATGTTATTGAGATGTACAGTCTAGATTCCTGGCATTTTTATGGAAGTGACAAAAATTCTCTGATCTTCAGCGACGAAAGGCTCAGAAGAGAAACGGTAATGTACAGGGATCCTGGTTTTCTCTGATCACAAAATCACAAATTCTTGGATTTAAAAACCCCAAATCCACATTTTTCTGCAGTTAAAAGGAAACACCACTATATCTATAGGTGTCAGTTGAACACAAGGTTTTAATGATATATTTACAATTTTAAAGCAATTTGGAAGCCTACCAGTGCCTCAATCACTATAATAAAACACATTCTAAATACTTATACATTTTGGCATTTGATTTGGGGTTTTTTATCATGGAAAATCAGAGCTCCCTCTGCTCCTCTTCACTCACCAGCCATATCTGTCCCCCCTGCCCCCCCCCCCACACTGCTTTGCCCATGCCATTGTTCCTCATTCCCAACCCAAAGTCCCCCTCAGCCTTGCTGGTGCCCCTCACTTGTGATCTGCAGCCTCCTGCCCTTGCCGGTGCCCCTCACTCAGGACCTCCAGGCCCTTGCAATAGCCCTCACTCCCCACCCACAGCCCCCTGGCTCTGCCAGTGCTCCTCACTCACCACCTACAGCCCCTCACATCTCTCCAGCCCTACCAAAGGGAACCCGCAGCTTCCAGGACTATGGGCCCAGGGACCCGGGTCCACAACCCCCTGCCTCCCTAGCAGTGCCTGAGCCTTGGCTACCACCTGTGGGAGGTAGTGGCTACTGCAGACTGGGTGGAGCGCAGAACCCGGGTCCCCTTCCCCATGGGTGGTAGGGCTGGAGCAGAGCCTGTGAGCAGAGGGACAGATGCAGTCCAGGAGCTGTGGGCTCAGGACTCCCTGACCTGCTGTCCTCCCCTGGGCCTCCGTGGCCCAGTGGGTGGGATCCATGCAGCAGGCAAAGCAGGGTGGGACAGGGAGCCTTGCTGTAACCACACCACCAGAAGCCCTCCATTTGCCATAGTGAGGTACCCCCTGCCTGCCCAGCAGTAAGAGGGATGGTGGTGCAGAGTTGTGCACCCCACTGCTGTTGGACGGGTAGGGGGCATCTTGCCATGGCACTGCAGGGCTGCCACTGGGAGGACTGAGCCTCCCTGCCCCACCCACCCTGCTCTGCCCTGCTGCAATGGGTCCCACCTGCTGGACTGAGGAAGCCCTTAGGGGGAAGGCAGCAAGGCAGGAAGCCCTGAGCCCACAGGTGCCAACCTGCATTGCCCCCTGACCCTGCATAGAAATCTGAGGGGCATGTGCCCCCCATGGCTCCCCAAGATTGCATACCATAGTGTGGAGCCAGGCCCCCTGCCACTGCCCAGACCAGCCACTTGTGGCTCCATCCACTTGTGGCTATTTCTTTTCCCTGCAGGACCAGGCACCAAAGGAAGAAGCAGCCCGGGGAATGCCCTCCACAGCAGAGTGGCAGACTGTCACCTCCAGGACCAGAGCTGCTCACAGCGAACAGATACCAGTTCCTCCAATCTGACTGGAGAACAGGTACGAGGCCCTGGAGACCCTGCAGGAGATGGAAGGGGAGGAGGAAACCCTTGGGCAGGAAGCAATACCACATTCTCCACACTCTGAACAGGACAAGAGACCCAAGTGGACCCAGAGGAGGAGGCGACGAGTGCTCATCATAGGCGACTCCATCCTGAGAGGTACGGAAGGGCCCATCTGTCTCCAGGACCCCTCAGCACGAGAGGTATACTGCCTGCCCAGAGCAAAGATTCGGGATGTGAAGGAAGTAATCCAAGCCAGGATCAAGACCACCAATTACTACCCCATGGTCCTAGTCCATGTGGGTACTAATGATGCGGCCAGGAGAACCCCCAATTACCTGATGGCAGACTACAGTGCTCTGGGCAGCGTGCTGAAGGAGTTCGGTGCACAGGTGGTATTCTTTTCCATCCTACCAGTGAATGGACGCGGAAGACGGCATGAGAACTGCATCAGAGAGACCAACTGGCGGCTTCAGCAGTGGTGTCTCGAGGCAGGCTTAGGCTTCCTGGACAACGACCCGCACATTACGACAAGGGACATGCTCAGTTGTGATGGGCTTCACCTGTTCCCCAAAGGTAAGCGTGTGTTTTCTTCTAGGTTGGTGGATCTCCTCCGGCGGGCTTTAAACTAGGATCGTCAGGGGGAGGGGAAGATGAGGGCGGGGGAAGCTGTGGACCACCAAACCATGTGGCACCCACAAGGCCAGCCCAGCCTGAAGAAGGAGAACATTGGGAACCTTCAAGCTATGGGGCGGCCAGCACTACAGCACAGGTAAGCAACGAGAAGGTAAGAAATAAGGGGCCCCTTGGGATTCGGAGTGGGGGGGCAGCAAAGGCACCAGTCGCAGGGCTCAAGTGCCTATATACTAATGCTAGGAGCATGGGGAACAAGCAGGATGACCTAGCGCTCCTGCTTGCACTAAACACCTATGACTTAGTAGGGTTAACGGAAACTGGTGGGATTCGTCCCACGACTGGGCGGTACATATTGAGGGTTACAGATTGTACAGAAAGGACAGGGTGGGGAAAAAAGGGGGAGGGGTTGCGTTCTATGTCAATGAGCAATATACATCAACCCTCATCAAGAAGGAATCAAAGGACGAGGAGTAGAAGGATTGTGGGTTAGGCTACATGGGGGGCAAGGAGAAAGGGATTTGGTGGTAGGGGTCTGTTACAGACCCCCACATCAAGGGGAAGAAATAGATTCGGGGCTCCTGAGGCAGCTCTCGGAGACCATAAAAGCTAAAGAGGCGGTAGTCATGGGGGACCTAAACTACCCAGACATCTGCTGGGAGACGCAGACGGCAAGAGTCCCACCGTTCACGCAGGTTTCTAACCTGTGTACAGGACCTCCACCTGACACAGGAGGTTCATGGTCCCACTAGGGGGAATGCCATACTGGATCTGGTATTGGCAATGGGGGATGACATGGTAGGGGACCTACAGATCGATAGCCATCTGGGGGACAGTGATCACCTGATAATAGAATTCTTTAAAAAACGTCGAGTGAGTAAGGTAACTAGTAGGGTGAAAGTGCTAGACTTTAGGAAAGCTGATTTCAATAAACTCAGACGATTAGTCAAAGACGCACTGCAGAGTAGGAGTTTTGAAGTGATGGGAGCCCAGGAAGGGTGGCTGTGCCTTAAGGAAATGATCCTTCAGGCACAAAGCAAGACAATCCCGATGAGAGGGAAAAGAGGGAAAGGGGCCAGGAGGCTTCCTTGGCTGACCAGAGAAATCCAGGGCACCCTAAGGGCCAAAAGGGGAGCACATAAAAAGTGGAAACAGGGAGAAATCACCAAAGATGAATATACCTCCTCTGCTCGCGCTTGTAGGGAGGCAGTTAAACAGGCCAAAGCTACCATGGAGCTGAGGATGGCATCCCAAGTAAAGGACAACAAGAAATTGTTTTTTAGATATACAGGGACTAAAAGGAAGGCCCAGGGAGGAATAGGACCCCTGCTAAATGGGCAGAAATAATTGGTGACGGACAGAGGGGACAAAGCTGAACTCTTCAACAAGTTCTTTGCCTCACTGTTCCTAAGTGAGAGGCACAACAAATCTCACACTGGGGTTGTAGAGTGGCAGCAGCAATGCATCAGACTTCCATGTGTAGACCCTGAGATGGTGCAGAGTCACTTGGAAGAACTCGATGCCTTTAAGTCGGCAGGCCCGGATGAGCTCCATCTGAGGGTGCTGAAGGCACTGGCCGACATCATAGCAGAGCCACTGGCAGGAATATTTGAATGCTCGTGGTGCACGAGCAAAGTCCTGGAGGACTGGAAAAGGGCCAATGTGGTCCCCATTTTCAAGAAGGGGAGGAAGGAGGACCCAGGCAACTATAGGCCAGTCAGTCTCACCTCCATCGTTGGCAAAATCTTTTAAAAAATTATCAAGGCTCACATTTGCGAGAGCCTGGCAGGACAAATTATGCTGAGAGGAAACCAGCACAGGTTCGTAGCAGACAGATCGTGCCTGACTAATCCGGTCTCTTTTTATGATCAGGTTACGAAACGCCTGGACACAGGAAGAGGGGTGGATGTCATGTACTTAGACTTCAGGAAGGCCTTCGATACGGTATCCCACCCCATACTGGTGAACAAGTTAAGAGGCTGTGATTTGGATGACTACACAGTCCGGTGGGTGGCGAATTGGCTGGAGGGTCGCACCCAGGGAGTTGTGGTGGATGGTCAGTTTTGACCTGGAAGGGTGTGGGCAGTGGGGTCCCTCAGGGCTCGGTCCTTGGACCGATACTCTTTAATGTCTTCATCAGTGACTTGGACGTGGGAGTGAAATGTACTCTGTCCATGTTTGCAGATGACACAAAGCTATGGGGGGAAGTGGACACTTCCCGGAGGGCAGGGAACAGCTGCAAGCAGACCTGGACAGGTTGGACAAGTGGGCAGAAAACAACAGAATGCAGTTCAACAAGGAGAAATACAAAGTGCTGCACCTAGGGAGGAAAAATGTCCGGCACACCTACAGCCTAAGGAATGACCTGCTGGGTGGCACGGAAGTGGAAAGGGACCTTGGAGTCCTAGTGGACTCCAAGATGAACATGATCGGCAGTGTGACGAAGCCATCAGAAAAGCCAATGGCATTTTATCGTGCATCAGCAGATGCATGACAAGTAGATCCAAGGAGGTGATACTTCCCCTCTATCGGGCACTGGTCAGACCGCAGTTGGAGTTCTGTGTGCAATTCTGGGCACCGCACTTCAAGAGGGATGCGGATAACCTGGAGAGAGTCCAGAGAAGGGCCACTCGTATGGTTAAGGGCTTGCAGACCAAGCCCTATGAGGAGAGACTAGAGAGCCTGGACCTTTTCAGCCTCCCCAAGAGAAGGTTGAGAGGCGACCTTGTGGCTGCCTATAAGTTCATCACGGGGGCACAGAAGGGAATTGGTGAGGATTTATGCACCAAGGCGCCCCCAGGGGTTACAAGAAATAATGGCCACAAGCTAGCAGAGAGCAGATTTAGATTGGACATTAGGAAAAACTTCTTCACAGTTCGAGTGGCCAAGGTCTGGAACGGGCTCCCAAGGGAGGTGGTGCTCTCCCCTACCCTGGGGGTCTTCAAGAGGAGGTTAGATAGGCATCTAGCTGGGGTCATCTGAACCCAGCACTCTTTCCTGTATATGCAGTGGGTCGGACTCAATGATCTATTGAGGTCCCTTCAGACCCTAACATCTAACATCTATGAATCTATGAATCCCACTCTCCACCTGGGCCCTGTGGCTGTACATTCCCACCTGGACCCCAAACCCCAGGCCCTATGCACCGCCCCCACTGGGCATCACCCCCTGCCCTACCCTACTCCCTCTTTCCCTTCTTCCCTCACTATGGGAGCCTCAATCAACCCCACCTAGACTTACCTGCAGGGAATTTCAGGAGCTGCTCTCCACGCTGCCTGGCTGCCACATGCATGTGTGTATGTGCAAATGCATGTTGTACCCCCTGCCAGATCACCTTCCTTCTTCTCCCCCAAGCCCCTTACAGGCCAGAACTCTGCCAGCCTGCAAGGGGAAACCCACCATTTTCTGTGTCTTTCCCCTGAACCATGGAGTTCTGTTGCAAGGATCACACCCAATTGGAATGAGTCATGCACAAGGACCTTCACCCACACATTTACCCACCTATATCCTCACCCACCAAGACCCCGTGAGCACTGCCATACACCATGCTAAAGTTAGTCTTGTGCTTCTTTAGTACATAACCCAATGTACAGAACTGGACAGTCATGGAAATGACACATTCTTCTGGGGCAAGCAGGAGATCCAGGAGCAACTCTGCAATTGGCAATGCAGCAGTGAGCTGTTTAAGATGATTAATGAAAAGATGTGGGCTCAGAGCCATGACAGGGACTGGGTGCAGTGCCAGGAAAAGATGAATTGGATGCAAGTGCAGTACAAATGCACTCATGATGCCAACAAGACCTCCACTGGCAGGAGGCACACCATGCCCTTCTATAAGGATCTGTTTCACTTCCTCATTTCCAATAGGGATATTGCTACTCCTCACACCTTTGCACCACTGAGATAAGAAGGAACACTCACCAGTAGGAGGCATGCCATGGTAGGTGGTGCAGGAGGGTTCCAGGGAAACAAGAGGACTGGGTGCCCAGAAGCATGTCCCTGAAGATCTTGGAACACAAGGTGTGCTGCTGCTGGTCCCCAAGGACCCAAGTTTATGGGCATTGCTCCCCCATACAACAGAACAAACAATGGCAGAGGTGTGTCTGGAGCTGGACTTCAGATTCCCAAATTTCTTTCCATTCCCTGAATCCACAGACCCCTCCATGGAAGACCCAAGAGACAGTTACCACAGTACAGTCAAGATCCAGGACTTGGACCCTGATGCCTTGCTGTATTCCTTGCAGTTGGTCCCAGCAAAGTCATCCATCCCTCAGTCCTTGACCCTGCTGACTGTAGATGAAACCATGTGCCCAAGCACACCATCTCCTGTGTGAAGGCTGTGGATATTCTGCTCTCATTCCTCCAACATCTCCTTGGTGGCCTTCTCACAGATGCTGAGACCACCCACCGGTCTTCTTTGTCCCATTTCAAGGAGCCAAACAGCACCTGCACCCATCCATTCTCCCAATCCTGGCACTGATTCTGAACTTGAGTAACAAAAACCTGCTGTCTGGGTAGGGATAGATCTACCTCACACCATGTTGCTGTGACAGGGACCCAGGCACCAAGGGAAATTCAAAGCCCCCATAGGAGGGTGCAATGACAGATGGTGAGATGCACTCATGGCCAGTGGGGCAGGTAGGCAGTAGGATGATAATGTCCCACTGACCGCAAGCCCTCTGTACAAACCTGTCATCAGAAGATGGTGACTAGGCCCAACTCCTGGTGAGATGAGTGTCATCTACAAGCAATCTCCCCAGTCAGAACTCATGACCATAACCCCCAAACTAGGTCCTGAGGCACAGATAGAGAAGGGTGGGAGAAGTTTAACTCTGTCTACTCCAAGCATCAGGCCCACAGTGCCAATTGTTCAGTTTATGCTTCAGCACTAAGCAGATCATTCCTCCCATCTCTTCTCTTCCTCAAGCACAGACCTGAGGCACCAAGCTCACAGCCCTGGGCATTTCACACCCAATCAGTCAGCATGTGAGAATGTAAGTCTGTTTTACTCAAACCTCCCTCCTAATCTCACAAGACTATGATCATATACCACTCCCCTCGCCTGCCCTAAAAGCTGACATAAAACCAGGCTTACTGCACCATCCTAAGCTCCAAGGTAGGAGGCACGGTGTTCTGCTGCCCCTTCCCATGCTCTGACTTCAGGAAGTGTCATAGGTCTCCCTTCTTTCCCCCCTGAACCTTTTACATGACCCCTTGCCTTGAGGTCCCTCCCCAGACCCCATCTTAAGGGCTGCCCCACCACCTTTTCTGGAGCCAGATGGCTCTGCATCCCCCATTGTGACTCAGAAAATTATCAAAAGGGTTTCGCTCTGTGGGAAAAGTATAAGAAATAGTTACAGGTGTCTGGGTTCCATATGCCACACCCTGCCATGCTCCATAGGGCCAAGGGACCAGGTGGCAGCTAGGGTTTTCAGGTCAGGGATGTTTGAAAGCACACATTTCTAAGAACCACTGGAACCGCATTATGGCACTAATTAGAAATAATTTCCACTCTGCCAAACTCCCTCCCACCTCCCTCCCCAAGATGTTGAAAAGATAGGAATCCTGAGGGGTGGGGTGGGGGTGGGGAATAATTGCAGAGAGACTGGTCCAAGAGTCAGAGTGACTTCCAGGTCAAGCATCAGGAAAATCTTGCAGGTGAAACTTGAGCATTCCAGTCCCTGTTTCCAGGCAAAAGTCCATGGGAGTGAGGCAATTTTGAGTCTCATGGTACCATCAGCAGGGATACTGGTTTTCTCTGAAAAAAAAATCCCTAATTTTTGGTTTAAAAAAGTAACCCCAAATCCACATTTTCCCATGTTTAGAATGAAACTCCACTATATATTAGTGGTGTTTTATTTAAAACATGGAAAAAATGTGGATTTGGGGTTACTTTTTTAACCAAAAATTAGGGATTTTTTTTTAAATCAGAGAAAACCAGGATCTCTGACCATCAGTAACTTTACTGAATGTTCAAACCCCAACCACCACCATCCATCATATTCCCAAACAATTTCCCCTCAACTCCGCAAACCAACCCTTCCCTCCCCACAGGAAACTTTTAAATAGAGGAGCACAGCATGAAAGCCAAAAGAGGAGTGTGGCAGAACTGTACTCCCATGGTATAGGGTGGTGAGGGGAACTTTGCTCAGGCAGGTCATCATGGGTTGAGGTTGAGTGCTGCATCAAAAATCTCTCTGATCAAGAAGGTGTCCTCAGGCATCAGGTCATCATAGCAAGATATAGCACTTGAGCTTGATTCTTATGTTAAGCACTAGCCCTGACTACTCAGTCATGTCATCAAAGGAAGCACCCCCCTTCCAGGACTCATACATGTCCCAGGAAACCATCTCCTGCAATATAAGTAGGGGGGGCAGGGCAGGGTTCCCTTGGGAATAGTGGTAAATCTCATGCCTCTGGCACCAACTAACTTTCACTAGGAAAATATTGGGGAGAGAGTACCACTTCTGTAAGGTCAGGTGGTGGGGGCTGTTGAGAGCTTCCTCATGTAATGAAAGGATGTGGGGGGAACTGAGAGCTCTGTCAGCTTCCCACAAGTGGGAAGTTCTTTTCCAGTCCCACGAACACCAGAATCATGGCAGGGCCCCAGGGCCCTGGACTCGCAGTGTGGGGAAAGCAAGTTCCCACTGCAGTTTCTCAGGAGGAACCACACCTCTTATCCCTAGGCCGGGGCGGGCAGTTTTTTTTTTCTGGCAGAGGGCTGCTTACCAAGTTTTGGCAAGCTGTCGAGGGCCACATCAGTAGCCCTTCCCCTTGACAAGTGCTCCTCCCCCTGGTCACCATCTTGTGACCAGAAGTCCTGCCCCACAACCCCTGACCTTTGCCACCAGAAGTTCCTTCCCTTGCCCCCAGAAGTACTCCTTTCAGCACAGGGTTTTGCCATCTCAAAACCAGAAAAATACCAAATTATATTTTAAAAATCAAACATCTACAACATTCATTAATTTGATTTTAAAAAATATTTTTGTCCTGATTTACATGCATGTAGTATACATAGAGGTGATTACACAATAGAGTAAAATGAAGCCTTTTGTATATTGTTGGGGGGTGGGCATAGGTTTGTGGGGGGGGTGTGGGGGTATGTGGGATATGGGGGTGTGAGTGTGGGGTGCGGGAGCATGTGGGTGTGAGTGGATATGTGGGGTGTGAGGGTTGTGGGGGGAGTTGGCTGGGGTGTGTGAGGAAGTGTGAGTCTGGGGGCCTGCATGTATGGCAATGCAAGGGGGAGGGGTGCATGTATATGGTGGGGTATGCATGTGGGACCCTCCCTATGAACACACACAGACATAGACATACTCTATCTTGCTCCCTCCTTCACTGCACACACACGCACACACACACACACACACACACACATAAGCACACACAGAGTCTCTCCCTCCCCCATTGCTCTCTCTGTCTCTCTCTCCCCTTCCCTCATTGCAGGGACACACATACATGCACACATGCACACACAAAACTTCTTGCTCCTGACCATGGGGTATACCAACATGGTCCCCATGATCCTGCAGTCTGGTGATGCAGCTGGGGGCCATGTGGTGCTGGAGCAGCCAGCTGGTGTGTAGGGAAGCAGTGAAAGCTGTGGCAGGAAGAGTCTTCCAGTTGCAGGGGTGGGGTTGGGAAGGGGCTGGGGATGGGGTGGGGCTGGGCTGGCCTTGCTGCTGTGTGCTGCTGGCTTTCTCTGGGTCCTAATGCCCCTGGCTCCTGTCATCATTGACAGGCAGCAAGGAGCAGATAAATATACATTTTCAAAAAAAGTTTATGGGCCTCATGGGCTGGATAGAATGGCTTAGAAGGCTGGATCCAGCCTGCAGGCCATATTTTGCCCACCCCGCCCTAGGCACTCCTTCAAATGTTGCTGCAGAACCAGCTGTCCACTCACAGCACAACCAGGAACCCATTCTCAGGTGTGCTGGGTGGTGAGCTTCCACATGGCTCCCAATGCAACAGGTAATGAGCAAAAGGGGGACTTAGCATTGCCAACATCCCATCTCAGTGCAAGTGTCCAGCTGTGTCCTGGCATGGGACACATCTCCTGCATTTATGCTCCATTTTATCAACAAAGTTTGTGACATTACACAAAGACAATGTTTCCCCTAATTGCAGAAACAGCACCTGTAAGTGAGAGATGAACATATGGAAGACACAATAGTGGCTCAAATCCTGACCACCACACAGCTGCTGGGTATGTGAGAGATGTCCAGGGGAAGTAATGAGGTAGCAAGGAGAATGTCCTGTAGGCACTGGTAGTTGCCTCTGAGCATTGGGCACACACTGCAGATTCTTGCCACCTAGAACCAAGGCACAAGCATGAGCAGAGCCTGCAGAAGTGGATATGGGATACCCTGAGGCTAGGGAATGACTACATCTAGGCTGCCGAGGTGCAAAGGGGCCCAAGATGGCCACCTGCAGATTTGAAGAGGCTACCCCCTCCTCAGCAGAGCTGGCAGGGTCCTAGCACCAGGAGAGGAAGATCATGATCAGGGTTCTAGATCATTTTTCAACTATGTATGAAACCATTGATTGTCATCAATATTATCTCCCTATGAGACCCCATAATCCTGGGTCACATGAATAAGGAGACACTGGCACCAAGCATGCCATGTCCCACTTTAGTGAGCCTTTCTTGGGCCAAGAGGAACAGGGATCCTATGGGTGACACCTATGGAGGCAGGGTGAGGGGAAATGAAGCCCCCTGACTGAGAGTGGGAGAGGTATGGAAGTGGGAGACAGAACCAGGACAGAACTGGGATGAGGGACCCAGTGACCTGGCAGCTAGTAGAACAGAAAGGCCTCTAGACATGCCTGGCATGCCACCTCCTGACAGATAAAGGGACTGGGGCTTTGGCACCTCTGGCCCAAAAGCAGGACTATCCCAAACACCACCATCCTCCATGGGCCAAGATGTCTTCCCCACACCACAGCCCTGGAGTTCACCCTGTGAATTCAGGCTCCCCCACAAAGTAGTATTAGGACAGCCCCAGCAAGGCACTAGAACAGTCAGGTCAAGATGAGAAATCCAGGCACACCAGTTTCCCATGCCAGGTTATCTCTGGGATGGCAGCTAACAATGGGGTCTTGGAAGCCAAGCTCCTCTACTCAAAATGCATGGGACCCACAAGGGGAGCTAGTCCACTCCATGTGACCCTGGTCCTGGTTCTGTTGCAGGAGAGTGATCCAGTCATAGTGGAGATAGGCACCTGCCAGCCCTAGTCTCAGAGTTTGAGGAGCACCCCAGGCATGTTGTGGATGGTCCTGCTTTGAGCAGGGGGTTGGACTGTATGACCTCCTGAAGTCCCTTCCAGCCTTAATGTTCTGATTCTATGTCAAAGGGTCATGCATTCAGGGTGTCTGCAGAAGGATACAAGAACCCAGGGGTTGTGGTTGAGGAAATCTAGGACCCTCAGGAAAGTATGAGGAACTCACAGCCCCAGTTGTTATGACACCTCTCTCCTTGCAGTGCTCTCAAGTGGATAGTGAATCCAGCATCACCCCATGTACTTCCCCTACATGAACAAGTCCCTGGTCTGAGAATTATTTGCCAAGTTTAAACCCCATTCTTCTCCAAGCCTGTTTTGGGTGCTGCCCCTGTGGCATTTCCTCTCCCCTCCCCCATCCCCACCCCCCTTCCTGATCCTAATCATCCTTCCAGGTGATCTCATCCCTTCCCCCCTCACCCCAAAGTTTTCTGGTTTTTGTCCATGGGAAGATGGAACACTTTCTGACATTGTATTCAATTGGTTTTATTAAATGCAGTATAAGTTTGGCAACTAAGAACTTGTAAACCAAGGCAAGCCTGTCCCCTGTTCTAGATTCCCCTAAATCCAGCTTTACACTCCTCTTGTGAAAGATGTCTAGTCAGCCAGGGTTGTGGGCAACCCCAATCACCTTGCAGAGTTTGAGGAACCTGTGGCAGGAGGTCCTGGGGCTCATGTACTCTGGGATTCTACTCCCCTTAGGCTGCCAGCCCTACTCATCTGGGGAGTGTCTCTGGTCCCTATGGGTAATCATCCCAGGATTTCTGGACCAGGTCAGCTGGCTGGAGTGTGCATTCTCTAGTGGAAGTGCACTCTAGCTGGTGCCCATGTGCTTGATGTGCCATGCCTGGTTACACATCCATCACTCAGGCCTCACAAATCACTTCCTTTTCCCCGCTGGACTTCTCTCCAAGTATGGGCACACAGACAGGGATAATGAGCAACCTACAACCCTGGAACATGCCTTGAAGCACTTGAAAGCAAACTCCAGTCATATAGCAGCTACTCAGGTAGTAGTTAAAGTGTTCTTTCCTATGATCCAAGTTCCTGTGTAGGGCTTTATAAGGTAAGGAAAGAAAGGGTAGGCCAGGTCCAGGGGGATGAAGGGCAGGACAAAGAGACTGCCAAATTCAATGCTGGTGGCCCCAGGGGCATAACATTCATTCTCCTTCATCTGGAGGGAGGAGGAGTTGCAAAAGATCCTGCCATCTTGGGTACTGCCTTCTCTTCCAGCAAAGATGTGGGTGAAATGACCTAAGTGGCCATTGATGCTCTGCAGCATGATGGAGAAGTAGTCCTTCTGGCTAATGAATACCTGGTCACCTGGAGTGCACAGAGCATGGAAATATGGGTGCTGTCCACAGATCCCACACAGTTGGAAAACCCATTCAGCAGAAGCCAGCAACAACCTCTTGCAAGATGTTCTGGATGACCAGGAACACCTCCCAGATGGCCTTTCTAGACTTACCCATGCCAAAGTGGTTGGCAATAGAATAGAGGCTGTTGGTAGTAGTGAGCTTCCAGATGGCAATGGGCACTTGCTTCTCTGAAGTTAGAGGTCAGGTGATGCTGATGTCTTGGCATTCAATGTGGGGTGCCACCAGTATGATAATGTCCCTAAAGGTGTCCCAGTGCATCTGGAAGTCCTGGAGCCACTCCTGATCATCTCAAGGGCCAAGAACAATCCAATTCCACTGGTCTGTACTGGTGGTTTGAGCCTACAAGTACTGCTTCACCATCTGAAGGTGGTGCCAGAGCATCCCAGAGGCAATGGCACCCTAGATAGCTTTGTCCTCATCAGCATCATAAAAGTAATTGGCTGAGTCCAAAATGGTTGGTGTGGTAAGTGGCCCTGTGCAGGACACCCAGCTGCTGGCTTGTGGATAGGGTGACCACCCATCCCTAATTGGGCTGGACAGCCCTGGAATGAGAACATCAAGTACTGGCCCTAGGCTGCATGACTCTGGGACAGCATTTGTCCCAGATTCATGGTATTGTTCAGGGATCTGGGTTTGGGAAGCAGTGGTTTTCCCCTTGCAGGCTGCTTGGGGCTGTTGGAAGCAGGATGAAGGGGGTGTTACGTGCATGTGCATGCCCCCACACATGCATATGGCCAGGAATACAGCCAGGCAGCATGGAGAGCATCTCCCTGCAAATACGTCTGTGGAGGGGAGGGGACACAGGGGGGTGGTGGGGGCAGATTGAGGGCCCTTACAGTAAGGGAGGGAGTGAGACAAGGGTGGTGCATGGAGCCCATGGCTGGGGCAGGGAGTCAGACGGAGTTACAGGCAGTTTGTGCAGAGGATGAGGGGGTGATGCCCTGCCACTGTACATATTCCCAAGGGAGGTATGGGGGGGGCATAGGGTGGGGGGCACAGGGTGGGGGCGGATGGAGGCTGCCTGCTTGGTTATTAAAAGTGAACTAGCAAAGTTTGCTGATAACACCAAACTATGGGGAAGTGTGGTTATGCTCGAAGACAGGCTGGCAATACAGGCCTGGCCAGGCTAGCGAGGTAGGTGGGCTTCAACCAGTTGTTGTTTAATATGGAGAAATGTAAAGTGCTCCATCTGGAGAAAAAATCCACAACACACTTACAGGTTTGGCAGTGCTGCACTTGCTAGCACCATATCTAAATGAGTCCTGGGTGTTGTGATAGATAACAAAATGAACTTAAGCCACCAATGCAATGCCATAGCTGGCAGAGCTAATCAAACACTGGCATGCATCTACCGAGGCATCTCGAGCATGGCAAAGGATGTCATCCTCCCTCTCTGCTCAGCCTTGGTGAGACTGTAGCTGGAGTTCTGCATCCAGTTCTGGGTGCCACACTTAAGGAAGGATGTGGTAAAGCTCAAGAGAGCCCAAAGGAGGGCCACAGGCATGCTTAGAAGCCTACAGACCAGGTCATATGAGAAGAGGCTGAAAGACTTGGGACTGTTCAGCCTGGAGAAGAGAAGACTCAGAGGGGACTGGTGGCAGCCTATAAGTATATCAAGGGTGTACATCAGGAGTTGGGGGAGCATCTGTTCATCTGTTCACCAAGACCTCCCAGGGGAGGACAAGAAATAATGGACACAAGCTGATTAAGGATTGCTTCAGGCTAGACATAAGGACAAATGTCTCTACAAGTCAAGTGCTGAAGGTCTGGAACAGGCTCCCCACAGAGGTTGTACAATCATCCACCCTGGCGATCTTCAAAAAGTGTCTTGATGTCCATCTGACCCCAGCAGTCTTTCCTCCCGAAGTGCAGAAGGGCTGGACCTGATGATCTGTAAGGTCTCTTCCAGCCCCTAACAACTATGAAACTATGAAACTTCACTTGCTGCCCTATCCAGGGAGCCCTGTGCTGGCCATGCTGCTATGACAAGGCAGGGGGCAGGAGTGGCACAGAGTTGTGCCCCCCACTGTTGCTGGGAGGCAGGGGAAATGTAGCCAGTGTGTGGCTCCTGGGGGAAAGACTGCTGCCTTTCAGGGGCACCCTGAGCCTGCAGTGAGCAGACCACATCTGTCCCTGCTCCACTTGGCTCTGGTCTGGCCATGCAACTGGAAGAGGCAGGAGGGGAGGAGAGATGGGGATGTGTCCCACCTTTCCATTTTGAAAAAGTGGTCACTCTACTTGTGGGCATGAAGGTGCATGAAGTGGGACCCTCTGGTGGACCATCACCAGGTATTGCATGCAATGTCCCACAACCTCCGGTGAGAGTCAAGCAGGGCAAGAAATAAGATCCACCACAGCTCCTGGGTCCATCAGCTTGGTCATAAGTGGTACAGCACCATGGCAGGGTGCAGGAACTTAAACACGCAACGAACAAGACAGAACACATCCTCTTAGTCTTCTGAAAGCCTGTTGATGGGGTGGGAAGGAGGTGGTAATGTGAGGGGGAGTTCATCTGTGCTCAGCAATCTCTAGCAGCCTAAGGAATCTGAAGGGCATGCTGAGATGCGTACAAAAGGACATCCTGTCTGCAGGCCTTTGCTGGCGAGGTTGTCCATGCACTCTACTTTTCAACCCTGGGTATGAGAAAATTTCCAAAATACCTTGTATTCAAAACCTTGACTAGCTTTATCCCAACTTCACAGTTAGTCCAATAAAAGATATCGTCCTAGAGAAATCCTTGCCTCACAGATAATTTCTGGACCATCATGGCTCCAACATCAAGATTTCAAAAGTAAGGATGGGAGCAGCTGCTTTATGACAATGCTGAAGTTTATTTGGAATTTGAAGCACTGAACTCCAAACCAACCTGAAAGCATTTTGAAGGCTAGAATCTCTGAGTGAAGCTCTCATTTAGATTTACCAATGCATAAAACAGAGCGTGATATTTTAAGTCAGTTTGGAACAAAAATACCTATTGAATAGTTGTCAGTTTGATCCTTTGATCTTTACATCTGTGGCAAAAGTACAAAACCTATATAGATTCTATTTATTCTCTCCCCTCCCCCCACCCACCCAAAGCCTTTTCAGTTATATATTTGACATTTAAAAAAAAAAAGTAGATATAAAATGTTAAAATGGAAATGTGTAAATCTATCTGCAGTAGGTCAAATCTAGTCACTTGAGTTCCCATTATTGCATTCAGGGGAAAAACATCCAGTTGAATAGTCGATGTGTGAAGTTTCAGACTGTGCAGTCTTCACAATTCATGCAGGAAATTCAATTGAATTTAACTGGAAATCTCCCACACCAACAGCATACTAGTGACTTGACTTTATTAATACTTGCAGTTTATAGAGAGCAAAACTGCAGAAGTGTCAGCAGTGATGGGTAAGCCTCAAAGGGTTGGGTGGGTCAGTTCCCATAAGCACCTAAAAGTTCAAATGCTTATCCAAACCTTTTATGAATAATCCAGACTTCTTGATTATGCAAAACTGCACTCGAAATGTAATGAAAGCAGGCTCTGTGAGACTTCTGGTACATTATGTTTCTGGTCTGGCATACTATTAGCATGAGAACAGTGTTTCTGGGACTTCCACTATTGTATCTACATGAAGACAGGAAATGCAGCTGTACATGAAAGTCAGGGATTTATATATTTTATTTCTATTATTTATTATTTCTGTTACAATACCCCAGAAGTACTCATCAGGAAGGATCC
The DNA here is from genome assembly GCF_030867095.1 of Alligator mississippiensis. NCBI lineage: Eukaryota > Metazoa > Chordata > Crocodylia > Alligatoridae > Alligator > Alligator mississippiensis. The sequence goes on from NC_081824.1 coordinate 383,532,119, forward strand.
TGTTTTTCTCAGATAAAACAAAAATCCCCAATTTTCAGATTTAAAAAAGTAACCCAAAATCCACATTTTTTCTGTGATTAAAATTATTCTATCCATTGTCAAATGTATTTAAATTACTAACAAAAAGATGCTCAGCACCTTGTAAGATCAAATTCTTAGTGACAGTGAAAAAATCTACTACTTGTACTAGTGAGTCCTCACTTGCTCCTAGCACTAGAATGTCTTATTTTAAGAAAGATCATTTAAGATCTTTTTTTTCTTTTCTTATCAATTATACTTCCTGTGGTAATGCAGTACCATAACTAAACAAGAGTACAATAATATGATTACTTTATGAAAAATAAATAAACTTTCCATGAATCACTATTGTACTTTAGAGTTTCAGGCTGCAATGCAATCCTAATTCAATAACCTTACTGTAAGTGATTAATTTCTTTCTTTAAACGTATTTATTTGGGGATTTATGTATGATTATGCCTTTGATAATACTGAAGGCAACTACACTCATAACTGATTTAGAAAAAGCTTTGGGGTTCAACATGAGCAACAAGCTGAGAGTCACAAATAATTGTTTACAAGGGTGATACCTATACAGCAGCAAAGATGATTTCAAGAAAAATGAATCAAAGGCAGATGCTCCATCTGCCCTCTACAATCAACCAGAAATGATGCCCAACATACTTTATTCTGACTCACTGATCTCTCCTCCACCCCAACCCCTGCCAGTGAAAATATCAGAATAGCATGTAATTTGTAACTGAGATTACTCAGTTTCCCATACTAAATGCCTCCTACAAATACCAAAATTTGTGTTTATTTTTGGTCTAAGGATTTTTATTTTTGTTCATTTAACAAGAACACAAAAGATAAGATATAGCTAAAGAATCAACTCTTCATGAATGAACATACCCATAATTTGAAAGATATCAAGATTTCCACACAGCAAGTATTCAACTCAGAGACACCTAGGTCTTTTGCCTTTAATGGAAAATAAATATCCTATTGCTAAAGAGCTGTTTATGAATCATTCTTGTTGAATGGGGTGCAGTGAAGCAAAGAAATCTTGATACCTGTATATCAAAGCTACTGGTTTGGCTATCTGTATTATTTATGTTACCCACAAACTGCATTCCTACATGGATACATGAGTTAAGATGAATATTATTTGCAGTAAATTCAAAAAGGCTGTTACCATTAAAATGAAATTCATGGATTACATTTCCAGCCCTTCTATCTGTTAGCATATTATTCATTTCATTGCACAGGAGATTACATTTTTTAAAAGGTTTTCAGGTTTATTTTAAGAAACAAGAGGCATTCAATATTCTTCATGTTTAGGAAATACTTGGAGGTAAATATAATGTTGCCAGATGCATAGACGATCCTTTCAGAATGGACGTAGTAGGAGGGCAGCTGAGGTCCTTATTATCTGTGTAGCTTAGGTAGGATGCCGACTTTGGGGTTTTTTTATTTATTTATTTTTCCTATATGGTATGATGCCATTTTTGGGGCTGAATCTGTAAAGATGAATGATGTTACTATGTCTATAATCTTTTATAATGTATTTTAGTCTTTTAAATTAAAATGCAGAAAACAGCTGAGCCCAAGAAGAATAGGTGGCAACTGACCTATAAAATCTAAGATTTGTTTTGTTTTGTTTTGTTTCTAATAATCTCTTTTGGAGCACTACTATCCTTATTGCTTTGAACTTTTATTGCAGATGAAATTTAGAGTAGAATTAAAGTTGTGGAAATAACCTGGATTGTACAGACTTTCATATAGTATTTCTTGCGACATCAGCTCAGAATTACCTGGATTTAAAGACTGTTTCTGCATTCTAGCCCCTTATTCTGCTGATATTTGTGCACCTGAGGAAAGTTATGCATGTGCTAATCAAATTGGGCCTAAAATAGGGACTACCTTAAATGTAAATATGTGGTTGGGATACAGTTTCTAAGGCTAATTTTTAATTGATATTCATTGAGGCAAGATTTTGGTTAACAGGGATGGAACAGCTATTTAATTAGGCTGTGTTTCTATACTTACACGTGTAGAAATAAGGAAGCACAAGAAAATAAAATACAATACACATCTTATATGAAGTACAATATAATAAGAATCATTCTTTATAAAGTGCCTTTTTAAGGGAAAGAAAGATGGCTGGCATTTTACATTTAAAGGGAGTACAATGCATAGGTGTAAGGGAAAGGAACTAAGGAGAATATTGTATCCATTTGAATCTTTAGTGGTCATTCAGCTAGAAAGCAGATAACTAATAATTATAGAGTTTTGGTCTGAACTTCAGTGTTAACACCACAAACAAATTGAAGTTGACAGGTTGCATGGAGGATTAGTCTGCTTTTTCCATTCTGAATATTTCCCTATAAGAAATAGTCCAAAGTTATGCACACAGGTGACCTCTGTCAATGGGTTCCTATTCTGTATCGTTGGTTTTATCAAAGATTTAGTCATGTGCTCACTGTACACACATGAACATTCCCAATGAGGTCCCAGAGCTTTTGTCATATTAAGTATTTGTATAATCACTAATGCAGTGAGAGATGATAATTTCTGGGGATTTTTCTGGGTCATAATAATTAAATATTGAATAATAAAATTTAAAAATAGAATTTTCTCTAATTTTGACTTGAGCACTCCAGTTAAAAAAAAAAAAAAAGTTTTCTTTTACTTGTAGTCAACATATTTAGGGAGCTACATTACAGAAATTTAGAGAGTAACTGTTTTCAATGTGTAATAAGAAATAGTAACTTTTATTTAAGAAAAAATGAATTTTAATTCATATGAACAATAGCATAGCAGTTCACCCACATCTTTTTTTCTCATTTAAAGTTATCCAAAAGCAAATTGTATGCTTCCTTTAGTTATATTATTTATTTAAAACAATTTCAGAGGCATTTGTGATATGTTTTTTTCTAGTTATTTAAAGATTATCAACCAAAGAATACAGAGGGTTTTGTTTGCTCTTCATCATTTCTAAATTTCTTTACAACCAAAATATCTGGGGTAATAAGTGGTAATTTATATTCACTGTCTAATTACTATTATATCACATCATTTTTCTGCATTTATATCCATCCAACTGAGGCTACAAGTTTATAAATATGTATATATATATATGCCTAACTTTACTCACATAAATTGTCTCATTGAAGCTTTAAGCACTAGCCTCAGCTGTATGTGTGCATCTGGTAATCACTTTCTTGAATGCCATAAGGTACAGAAATTGGACCCTCTTAACTGTACTAAACCTAAGGTCTCTTGGGCTTGGCAAGTAACTATAAATGTAATATACTGTGTTGATGATCTATGTACAAGTCTCACTTCACTTATGTAACTATTTTTTTTGATTGTGGCTAAGTGATTCTGCAATTATGTATATATCTCATTGCATCTTTGGGTATAGACAACCATTTGAGGGATCCAGCGTAAGTTTAGGTTGCTTAGGTTAAGCCACCTAAACTGGAAACAGTGCATACCAGTGTTGTTTACCACTTGCTGGGAATGGTGGAGGCAGCCAGAGGTAAGTAACGGTGTGGGGGGGGCGGGGGGGAGTGGGAAGCTGGTTGGTCCAAGGGGAAGCTGAGGGAGGTGTGTGAAGGGAGTCAGCAGGTCTGCAAGGGAGGGATGTCCAATCCAGGGGTTACAGTCAGGGGGCTAAAAATAACCCAATAAGAGCTGGAGGGCTAAAAGCAGTGCAGTCCTGGGGCTGTGGTCAGTGTCTGGACTTTCCCACCCCTGTGAATGTGTGCAGGTATTCACTTGGTTGGGTTAACCCTTGCTAGACTAACTTAATCCTCTATCAAATCTAAACTTAGTTACCTGCACTCACCACACAGCCCCCCCCCATCTCTTCCAGTGACCCCTGTCACTGACCCCCCCCCCCATACCCTCAACCCTCCCAGAGGGGGCCCTTAGCTGCCCAACATCATGCAAGCCCCACTTACCTCAAAAGCTCCAGGAGGGAAAGTGAGCCTGAGCTGAGCCCTGGCTGACAGAGTCTTAGGCCCCATTCCTTCCCCTACTCCCTCCCTTTTGGGACAGTGCTTAGGGTTTTCTGCCTTTTTTGCAAGATGCTCTTGCAGGCTGAAACTTTGCCACCTTACAAAGAGGTCTTTGTAAAAGTAGAAAATGCGTGGGTATCTCCATTGAAATGAAAAAATTCTGCTTTTTTTCTCTCTGTTAAAAGGGAAAATCTGTGGATTTTTCCTGTTTTTCCATGAGGAACAGAAAACCTGGATCCCTGCTCACTAAGGTCCCTTCCAGCCCTACTTTCCTATGATCCTATGATAGTAGTGGGAAAGAGATAAAACAAAATAACTGTCTTCCAGCCAAGCAGATGAAGAAGGCTAGGAAGAAGCAAGAGCAAACAAAGACTGAACAGATTTACCAAAAGAGTAAATTAAAAAGCCATACAGGATAAGCAAATGACCATTTATTTTCAATAAGGAAGGTAGCAGTTGTAATGAATGTAACCTTCAGAAATGCTGGTTATGTCACTACCTCATTTTTCTTATAGTTTTCTCAATGTAACAAACTGCCAGAGGCAACTCTGAAATCACCTTTCCTAAGTAGTTTCAACTTTAGGTTGAAGCCCCTTAGGTATAATTTATGGATAATAAATTCTTCTGATGAGATGGCAAGGGATCACCTAGAGCTCCTCTTCAATCTTAGTGATTATATGGTAAATTTAGTTTCTTTTTCTAAACATGAGCAGATACGTTCCAAACTCGGCTTTTGTCCTCTAAGCTGTCATTACTAATTCAAAAGTTAAAATGGGCTTTAACACACACAGTTTGAATGCATGCATCATCCCAGGTTGTGTGCTAAATAATAAACAACATTTTTTTGGTCATGGCTTTGAAGTTGCAAAGGTAGTTCCTAAGTATTGCATTTGGAAATACTCCCAGTTAAAAAGGTTTACTATTTCAAACACAAAGTGCTAATGTGATCCAAAAGTCAACAGTTCGCCCTTTTATTTTTCTTTTAAACTTAAAACAACACATTTGCTATGTGCTGGCAAGTATCAACTGAATGTGAAAAAAGCTTCTCACACTCTTATTGAAAGCTGGCCTCCCAGATCCAGAGAAATAAAGATCAGATCAGTGAAAATTAGGTAAGTGTTGTTTAAAAAAAAATGCTTACTTTGACTGATAGTACACACATTTCCCTAGAAATAAGTATTTGAGTCAATTTCAAAAGCTGCAGCAAAGTATTTTAATCTGAAGTAATCCATATTGCTAAGTACAAAAAAAAACCCCCTAAATTAATGCAAAGAAAGGATACAAATTTAATTAAAATTTCAGTGTGTGAATAATGGAAGTATGTTGCTGGATCTGAATGAAGAAGGCATTATAGAAAAAACAATACATATGCCAAGTGACTAAAGATTGAATTGTAATGCATGTGCATGGGTGGCAACCTTAATTTTGGACATAGCCTGAATTTTCAGTATTTGACTTTGCAACCATACTGTTCTTTTAATGATATATTCTTACGGTTTTACAAAACCAAAACAAAAGTTCCATTGTGTAAGATCTTGTTGATTTCATAAATGGGTTGGGGATTTTTGGATGTGTTTATTTTTATGCCACCTGTCCTGGGAAAGACTAGGGTGCTTACAGAAGAGAGCAAAGCAAATTATAAAACAGAAAAAGAGAACCAACACCCCCCTTTCCCTCCCCCCCACCCCAGAATAGGAGAAACATAGCAGCTTATAAATGCCAAGAGAGTATTAAAATAAACTATATAGCAGAGACCTCATAAACAACATGCCAGCTTTATGTTGCTGGCTAAAAGCCTGCCCAAATAGAAAAATCTAACCATTTTGTTGGAAGATGTTCGGGCTCCTACTCTAGCAGGCCTCAAGAGGTGGGGCGATCCAGAGCTGAGGGGCAACTACTGAGAATGATCACCCATGTGTTTGCACCAAGTAAGCTATATCTGCAATAGATAGTATTTGCAGGAGATTGCTCCTGTCTGATCTTAGAGATCACCATGGGGCATAAGGGCCCAGTCCTCTTGGAGCCTAATAAGTCAAAAACAACACCTTGTATTGCACCCAGAAAGCTATTGGGAGCCAGTGCAAAGCTAGAGGACTGGAATTATGTGCTCCTGGAAATCCACCTCTCTCAGGAGTTATGCCATCACATTCTGCACCAGCTACAATTTCCAGATGGCCTTCAAAGGGCAGCCCCATATTTCAGCACATTTCAGTACTCTAGTTTAAAGGTTGCCAAAACATAAATGATACTGGTTCTGGTCAGATGAGAATCTGAAAGAAAGGGTTGTAGTTTTCATACCAGATGGAGCGAAGGTGTTCCTCGCTGCTGCTGCCCCCTGGACATTGAAGTGCAGTAAGGGATTGAGAAGTACCACAAATCTGTGAACCTGATTGACAAGGGGAGGCTGAAACCTACCAATGATAGGATATAGTCCTCTACCATTTGAGCAAATAGAGTATATTTAATTGGCTATTAGCTTCTATAAGAATTGGCATTTAAAAGGAGATGAGAAACAGTTTGCTAGCGTGTTTTGTAGCTAATTGCTTAATTCAGGATTCCTTTTGTAGTCCCCCTCCCTCTACTTACCTCACTGCATTTTTACCCTCTCTTCATCCTCTCAGTTCCTATTTCTGCTCCCCTGAAATAAGCCCCCCATATCTATCCTCAACCTCCTCTGGATATGTGCCTTGTCTCTAGCCATGATGCCCGTGTTTCTCTTGATCTCCAATCCTCTTTCCAACTATACACCTTACAACTATACACCTTACCTTCTGCATTTGAGTCAGGATAATTCCTTCATGTTACCTGGGCACAGGTTTCAGGCACTGAGAAAAAGAGAGAAATTTTCCTGCTGATAGTTTTGCTGCCTGTCACTACACTGGTCATTGGCAGCTTGGAGAAAGTGCATTTATCACTGCCCTGTGCTGAGGAAGCATTAACAGTCTGGTTGATACCAAAAGTTGTAAAGGGATAGAAAATCCTCAGTCTGGATATTCTCTGAAGATTTTGTTTTCTAAATACTAAGCTTCTACCAAGCATGGACAAACAATGATTTTATATAACCTTATGTTTGTCAAATCTGGGTGAAGATTCACAGGGATAAAACAAGATACAAGATGCTAAATCTGACAACAGAGGTATCCTACTACAATTCAAATCCTTATTCCAGAGGAGGTGGCAATAAAATATCTCAACTTTAACAGCTAAAACGGTTTTAAAAATGTTTTAATATGTGCAAACAGAACATTGTGTCCCTAACAGGACCATTTCATTAAATTTTTAAGTCACCTCTCTCTTTATAGTGTTTTCTGATTGTGAAAAAACTCTACCTAACAAGAACCAGCTCTTACTCCCAATGATAGATTGTTTCCATATATAAAGTGGCTACACACACACAGGCACATCCTCAGACCCTTTTTCCTAACCCAGTTTCTGAGTAGGGCAAAAATATCTCTACCTCCCTGAAATGATCATTATTGTTCTCAGAAAGAAAAACCTCCCTGGTCCCTCACAACCACAAACCTTCATGCAACAAATAATAAATATTCCTCTATATAGTGTGAATTCCCAAATGCTTCACTACTGATCTCAAGGTCTCCAGGTCATAGTCGTTTTACAGAGTACTATTTCACACATTGGGAATGAGCCAGCACAGGGTATCATGACCGCCACAGGGAGATATAATTGGTCTTAAAGTACATATATTTTTTTTATTTCTTTAAGCCTTCTAAAAATCACGTCACAATATTTCCAAAGTACTATGAAACTAAGCTATGCTGTCAAAAGCAAATGATGTTGAAAGCAAATTTGGCAAATGATGGATGGATACACTGATGGACAGATGGCAGAATGTGTAACAAGTGCTTTATCTGCCACCTGCTATTTTTTGAATGGCAGCTAATACAAAGAACAATGAGTCCCAGTTGTACATCAAAAGGATGGAGAATTAGGTAATATGACACATGGTACTGGGCCAAGCACCATCACAATTCTGCATGTATTATTTTAATAAAAGGTGTCACTATCTCCTTTGCCTTTCTTGAAGACTAATAAAGCTACAAACATTTGCTGCATAATGTAGTTTCATTTTCATAGGGTGATGCTCGTGACATTGTAAACAGTATGAATAAAAACAGCCTGAAACCCCAAGGTGGAGATACTTCTCAAAATAAGCGTAGCTTGGAGGTAGAAAAAGTAGTACTCAAGGCTAACGGTGTTTATTTAGTGTATTGTGTGGTTCAAAGAAAATTAATTCTGTAGAGTGAAGCAATTATGGGTTTTTTTGCCCGTTTACTGCAGTTCACTCCAGTGTCCTTTTACCATTGTTTCTTCCATTCATCTCCCCTTGAAGCCCTGAGGATTACTGATGTCATTTGGTCCCCCACATTTCATTTTTAAAACATGTCTATATTCCCTAGACTATTCCTATTATGCATTTCAAGGCACCATTATCCTATTATATTTTTTTATATTAGTTTTATTATGTCATTAAAGAGGAGTGATATTAACACTATAAGCACCTTCTTTCCAGAGTCAGGCATTCATTCATCATAATAGTCTAATACAAAACATGTATTATAGAGGTGCATGCTCATAAATAGCTCCATCTCCTCTAATTTTAACAAAATCCACAGAGACTGCATATCAATCTTCTTAATTTTTTGGCTCAAACTGCAAGGCTGTTAAGACTGAATTTATCTGATTATATTTAGAATGAACGGATAGCTGGAATGAACAGGCAGGATAGCTTTTGATCCCAGTGGTTATTTTTTATTCATACAAGACATGTCAAAGATCATCTTCATCTGCTGACCTTATTCACAGTGCCAACCAGTTTCAATCTGCGAACATCAGTTAAATACAAGCAATAATGAGTAAGGTGTTTTTGTCTTATGTTGTTTGTGTGGAATTCATGCTGCTGGCTTCCTTGGCAATGTAAAATAAATAAAATATAAAAGCACTAAGATGAGTGTGATCTTGGCAGCCTTCAATACTTTTGTTCCATCTTTTCTGTCTTGTGACAGTAAAGTACTATATTTATTTAGCATTCTTGTCTTTTCCATGAGATACTGTCTATTTCCTGAGTACTACTATTTTTTTTATAACCTTCCCACTGATAGGGAACCAAAGGTAATATTGTAGTGTATTAATCAAGTAAATGGATAGAGCTTTCCAGAGCCTACCAATCACTTGATAAGGAAAACAAAGAGAGAGAGAGGGAGAAAGAGAGAGAGACAGAGAGAAGATTAAATTAGAGGCTGTTCAAATGTTTTATACTAGTGATGAATAAATGTCAGCTTTTACTAAAATCTGTTGTGAAGTGTTTGGGTTTTGATTAGCACAGGACAAGAAAAAGGAGAATTAAGACCATAAATGTTATGCAGCAATACAAAGATATTGAAATTAGGAAGAAATATTAATGTGACAAGTGATATTCTTTAAATGGTGAAACAACTGATTCCCTTATAGTCAAAGCAGGCATGGAATACTGTGACTAATGTGAATGTCCTTGGCAAATGGATAAAGTTATCTGCCTGTTAAGGAGATATAGTTTAAGCTGTTAGTGTCGGAAACTAACAGACCACCAATGAAGTGGGACCACGAGAAACAATCCTTGCGTATTTGTATTTACCCTAGAGTAAACAGAAATTGCAGCTTGATCAACTGATTGTAATCCTCACCTGGGAAATTTGAAATCACCACCTGTTGTTTTCTTTGGATGGCAATGTGTTACACTCCAGTTGGTTTCAACAGAATTTAGAACATCAGTTTATTCTAGGGGGTACATTTGGAGCTTCACTTAGTTCAATTCATTTCCTTTAAGCAACCAAATCACCAGTTAGCTCTGAGGGCTATGCATGTGGCTTTAATATGATATCTACATTTGAATTAAGGTATTTGTATATCTTAAAGCAAACAGAAAACACTCACCCAGGTTGTTGGAGACTGCATTGGTACTTATACCTGTGAACTACTGGCTTTAATATCCTAGAATAAGAAGATTAACAGTTACCACTACTCCCTGCTGCCCATTCCCTGCCAAACAGCTCTGAAACAAAAATCAGTTTTATCAATGAAAAGATTAGGTTGGGTTAATCACAGGGTGCTGACAAATGTGCAGGCCCCTGCTCTAAATCATAGTGTTTAACACAAAGTGCCATGAGTCAGAGTACCTTCCTGACCCAACAGACATTTGCCTGTTCAGTTGCGGTGGGGAGGGGGGGATTAGGCCTGCCTGCAGGAGCCTGAGGAGCCTGCTTGCAGCTGAAGAGCTGTCCGTCTCCTCCAGCCCTGCCACCCCTCCCAGCTCAGGGACTGTCAACAGGAAGGGAGGGTGGAGAAGGGAAGGGGAGTGAACTGCCGGCTGGAGTTTGCCTGGCTTGGAGGGGGCTCCAATTCACCTGCCCCCCCTTTCAGCTCAGGCCACAAAAACCCCAGCTGGCAGCTCACTCCCCTTCCCCTGTCCCTCCTCCCTTTCTGCTGACAGCCCCAGGGGCAGGGCCAGGTTGCATCAGACAATCCCTGGTCGCATGACAATTTTGTAACCCTAGGGAACACATGTTCCGTAAGGTGCCGTAAAGCAGAGTGACTTTATCTGATTCCTCATTTGATGAGAGTTCATTTGTCATGCAATCAGCCACTTTAAAAGTACCCTGCAGCTGTGCATGTGTGTCACAGCATGGCTGTATAAACACTTTCAGAGAGCCAATTGAATGAAAAATGTAACTTCTGTCCATGCCCTGTACAGTGATTAGATTCAACTGTCTGATGACATTTGCTTAATAAAGAGTCTATGATCAGTAGGGCTGTGTGAAGCTTCAGGTGCTGATTCAATTTGGAGGAGATTTGGCCTGATTTCGTGGCCAAATCTCCAAATCTGAATTGAATCAAGAGACCAGTTAAAAGGTCCAAATCAATTCAAAGTTCAGAAAAGATTTGGAGAGCTTCAGCGATTTGAGCAGTCTCCATTTACTGCAGCAGGAAGCTGGACCCAGACTCCATGCTAGTAAGAAGGGGGCTGGAGGAGGGGGGAGGAGACCATGGGGGGACCACTTCCAGGCCCCATCCCCTGTCTGCTCCTCCAGGTTCCCTGAGCACCCTGACCCCCACCCACTCTCTCAGCCCCTCTACCATGGCTGCCCCACCCACCCCAGCTCTTTAAAACAAAGCTCCTTATTGACTGATCCCCACTGCCCTCCACTGTCCCACACCGTGTGGGGGGGCTCTGCCATGAGCCCACCAACCCCTGCCCGTTCTCCCAGCCCCTCCCCATGGCTGCCCCACCCAACCCCAGCTCCCAGACCTTAAAAAAAAAAAAGCCCCCACTCATAGGCAACTGCAGCAGTCTCAGGGCTTCTGGGGGCTCATGACAGAGCCCCCCCCCCCCCCCCCACAGCATGGGGCAGCAGGGATTGCCCCCTGCTTGGCAGGATCCAGTAAGTTGGGGCTTTTTTTTTTTTTTTAAGGGCTGGGAGCTGGGGCAGGCAGGGCAGCCATTGAGAGCAGGTGGGGATAGGGCCAGTTCAGGGATTAGGCCAATTTGGCAGTGGCCAAATCTCCAAATCAGATTTGGCCAAATCGATTTGTGACAGTGATTCAAATCACCAAATCAAATCACTGTCCCCTGAATTGCCCGAATCCAAAGTGAATACTAGCTGCTTTGCACAGGCCTAATGATCACTTGGTAGGTTGAAAGATAATCCTAACCTTGGTCTGGATGGACCTTGTCTAATATGAAGTTCTATTCCCCTCTAACATTCCCTGTTCTACCTGTCCACTTCTAAAGTTAAACTTTATCTGTCACTTCCCTCTTTTTTTTATTTTCTTCTCCCTTTAATACCCCTATACAGCATTAGATGTAAGTGAACTAGGGGTCACTAAACATTATGCACCTCTGTTGAGTTAGTCCATAAGGTGCAACTCTACCCTGCCTTTTACCCTTATTTTTATAATTTTTTGTGTAGTTTTTTATTAGGGTTAGTATAAAATTACTGCCCATTTGACAGATAGATTAGAAGTAGCTAAATATCATAAACAGCATTTGGTCTTAGGTAAAGTAGCCTGCTGCATTAAAAGCTCAAACACTATCGTGTCAATTGCTATAGAAATAAATACGTAATGTCTTGGCATAAATACTTTCATTTTCTGTTCACTTGGGATAATTTTAAAGTACCCCTTGTAATAACAAAGCATAATAGGAAAATATTTGAACTGATAATTTTGAGGGATGAATAACAGGCACACTCTTGGTAGTTAAAGACTGATTTCATTTTTAACAAGAGTGAACTGCAGAATAGAAAGCTACTAGCTGAATTCTGTTGTATAACCAGTATATACATCACAATTCTGTTGCCATTTCTGTTTGAAGCAAAAAGATATGCAGCCAGGAATGGCTTAGGGTAAAGACAAATGAGCCAAGGGAATCTGCTTTCAACTAGTCTCTATTAGTTGTATCCTTCTCTTTGTAAATAAGCAAATTATGATTTAAGCATTTACACAGCCAAACATTAAATCTGCAGCACCACAGTAGAGGTAACAGATGTGCTGGGTGGTCAAACAGAGTAATCAGGAATGAATAGATTACATCTGAACTTCAATAAAAAAAAATCAAAACAAACCAAAAAATTAAGCAGATAACATATATGTAGTTATTTATATGCTTTATCTTGGACTCGAGGCAATCAAGTATATCTAACCACTTTAATTTAGTGGTGAATAAAGACTGATTGTGGGAAAGAAAGGTCTTTGTCAGTTTGTACTTTGTGGAATTTTCTGTATGTATGATTAATGTGCAAAAGGTCTATGAGACCAGAGTCCAGAATTACTCCTAGCTGTTACTGCCATCTACTGACTATGCCAACCACATTTAAAAAAATAAAATAAAGGTCACTACACTCTGTTGGTTTTACAGCTATAGTCATACCTCAAGAGGATACTCTCTTCACCTTTCTCTAGAGATTTAAAACAAACCAGTGATAATCAAGGTCAGGTTAAAGCAAAGAGCACTGTTAAAATATTTGCTGCTACCCTCCCAAAGCCAGGTAAAGACAGGAACATTCTTAAAATGGGGAAGACAGTATATCTAAAGCATAAGCAAAATAGGTAAAATCTTTAATGTATATCACCCGCATAAATCAAGATCATAACAAGATCTTTATTATTTGTGTATTCTGGGAACATCTACATGTGCAATTAGTACACCTGAATAAACTTCAATGCAATTCACACCAGAGTCAACTGCTCCCAGGCACAGCATCTTCATGTGTGTCTGGGACCAAAGCAATTAGAGCCAGGCCACAGCAGCCTTGGGATGGCAGGGAGCTTGGAGGGGGTCAGTGGAGAGTGGCCATTGAAGCATCCCCAGAATGCAGGACATCACATTTGGTGAGGGGCAGGACCACCAGTTCCCTTGGTTAATCAGCAGTGAGTGGTGGAGTTGCTGCCTCCTTGGACAATCAGCTGTGAGGGTTGAGGCCACAAGGCCCCTTAGCCAATCAGCAGCAAGAGGCAGGGTCACCACAATAAGGCGACCTCCTTCCCTCCCTCCCTGGCTGGCTCAGAACCCTGCTCCTCCTGGCTGTGTACCACCCTACCTGTAAGCTTAGCCAATATACTTGTGGGGACAAGTGACTGACATGTATTTCCACCAATGAACTGAAAAACAGGACTTTTTGCAGTCTGTTCCCCATTATGAAACAGACAGGGGACAAAGGGTTTTAAAAAAAGGACAGTCTAGTATAAAACAGGACCAATGGCCACCTTAAGTCAGGCCTGGGCTCTAGGTGGTGGTGTTGGTTGGCAGAGGGCCTTACTGGAGCACGAAGGGGCCAAAGTGATGGGCTGAGTAGGCAGCCTCTGCTCTTTTGCACCTTCATGCAGCCAGGACAGGCTTAAGGTAAAGCCTTTCCCAGCCAGCCTTGGTCATCATCTACACGAGTTTTTTTAGTGGAGTTAATTTATCTACTATGCCCTAATACCAGTGCTCATATAGAAAGTGTCAGTTTATTGTGGAGCTAATTAGTCAGCACCACAGTAAAGCTCACATGTAGTTGCACCCTCTGGCCATGTCTGGCCATGAGTGGGGATGTTTATTTCCCTGGGAACAAGAAACAGTAGCACACCTTGTGCCACTGCTATTTGTCCTTGGGGAACCCTTGTGCCACATGTTACCCAGGGTGGGGTAGAGGAGGGTGGGGCAACTGTGCTGGCCACAGCAGACTAACCTGGGGTTCCCAGGTTTGGAGAAGCTGTAGCTGCAGCAATCCTGCTGCTTGGAGCCAAGCCAGCAGCTTGAGTGTGGCTGCAGCCAGCCAGGTTCTGGTTTTGGGTGCCCCTGCATATGCCACCCCACCTTTTTTTTGCACAGGTTTTCTTGACCCCAGGATCTCTCTGTGGCACCATACCATACGGCCATGCTCATCTGAATCCAGCCTCTATGTGTTTAACAAATTAGTATTGCTGTAGTTATTTCTCCCCACATCAGGAATAACTAACTTAAATTTCTGTTTTACGCATTATAATTAAAAAACTGAAGTGATTATTTGATAGATTGCAAACAAAGGCCTATTTTCTTAATGGACCTGAACTAGTGTAGAATTACAACCTTAAGCAGTATTATACAGTCATGAGCAGAAAAGATTTGAAAAATTTTGAGATGTCTGGAGCACATAGCTTCTGTTTTGAATCCAAACACCATGATATAATAAAAACATATTTAAATTAAATCCATTCTAAAATTCTTCTAAATTCAAAGGTGATCTTGCTCATTGTTCATTAGCCCTCCTGGGAGAGAGGCAACATCTTCTAATACAACTGTCTGGAAATATTCTTTAAGGATCTCCCTGAAAAATCACAGTGGTTTCTCCACAAACTAAATTTGGAGAAGACTCTCCATATTTCTTTTTGTGGGGCAGGGAAGGCTGGGGGTGTTAAGGAATTGTCTATACTTGAATGGAACTATTAATACATTCTCATAATATAAGAAGTGCCAGTTCTTTAACATCTAACTTCTATAGTTTCTCTACAGATGATGACTTCCTTAATTTTAGTTTTCAAATGTTATATGCATGAGACCTGTCAAGCCCTTTCTGAGGAAACATGAGGGGCTTTTCTGCTCTTAGGGCACATCTGCATGTGTGCACAGTATCCTACTTTACTGTACATGAAAGCAACACATTAACAAATGCACTTATGCTAATGCACAGTAAAATTGGCTATCATGCATTGCAGGTTACCTAAAAAGCATGCACTTGTACTACTGCACATAAGGGCAGCCTAATGCACATTAATTTAGTACCTCAAATTGGAGGTACTAAATTTAATGTGCATTAGGGAAAGCGCATTAATGTACATGTTAGAAACACCATTAGTGGGCAACATTTTCACTCATATGAGGAAAGCTGTGAGTGCTTTCTAAAGGATGAAATGAAAAGAAAACTGAAGAAGGCTAGCTGAGGCCAATTACTTGGACATTATAGTATTTGGAAAGACCTCAGCACAGCACAAAGAACATTTGATACCTTTATTTTAAAATGAAGACAGAATAGTTTGATTTTAAGTGCCACTTCAAAAAGATAAAACTTTCTAATAGTGACATCCCACAGGAGGCCTGGAAGGTGTAATCATCATGCACACTTTCTGAATGATCAATCTGTATTCTTTTCTGGTACTTATCTCCTGCCATGAGTATTGCAAAGAGTATTTGCTGCCAGTTTAGCACTCCTGTGTGCATAATTATGCAACAACTTGTATTATCATGGGAAGACAGACAAAATACAAAGAATATGATTTAACTAAGCTGCAACTTTCTAAAGCAATGAATTTGGGAATTATTCAGCAATAGCCTATCCAGTACAGATAATCCTACCTCTGCCATCTGAACCACCTGGTAGAGAGCTGATATCAACCCCTGCGTCCATTCCACAACTCTTGCTTGGACTCTGCTGTTCTCCTATGCATGAGTGGGGAAAGAGGGCAATTTCTCATGTTATTGTTTCTTATTAGAAGTTCAAATCCCATTGCCCCCTTTAGGAGACGTCTTCAAATCCCATCTCCTTTAGGAGATGTTGTCTTCAGTTCCTTTTCCAATTCTGGAATATTAGTGGAGAATTGCCCTTTTTCTCCCCATCTTGGATGAAACTAAGCAAAGTGACTACTAAAGCTGGCCCCATAAATTTTAGAATATAACTTACCTACTGGGCCACTGGCCTGCTGACAGGTTGGCAAAAAGCCTGATCTGACAGTGAAGGAAAAAAAATCCTATCTAAACGTTTAAATAGGATTATCATGATGCCATGGCAAAGCCTCAAAATCCAGGCCTGCTCTAATTACAAGGAGAAGAGCTTCTCCTTAAGGACACAATAAAGTGCCCCTGAACAAGGAAAAGGACTTACCTAAGCCCTCCCCTTGGTAATGTAAGGGCATGTTTACACATGCTCTGGGGTGGGGGCACTTTAATTAGAGCACTCAGGAGCCACTCTAATTAAAGCACCCACAGCATCATGTGTATTCAGCATCCCCATGCTTCAAAATGGCAGTGGAGGCACTTTAACAAAAGATCATTTGATATGCTTTAGTTAAAGTACCCCTGCCACCATTTTGAAGTGCAGGGACACTGTTGAGGCTGCTGGAGTATGCTAATTAGCATGGTGCAGCAGACT
The DNA here is from genome assembly GCF_030867095.1 of Alligator mississippiensis. Lineage (NCBI taxonomy): Eukaryota > Metazoa > Chordata > Crocodylia > Alligatoridae > Alligator > Alligator mississippiensis. The sequence continues at coordinate 383,548,800 of NC_081824.1, forward strand.
TGATTAATCGAGTCTGCATTAACATGTGCTAATTAGTACATGTTGGAGCAGGCTTCAGGCATGCATATAGGTGCCCTAAGAGCCTAGGGGTTTAACTCAAAAAGATTATTCAAGATAGAAAGCTAAAGGCCTGCCTTCAAATTTCTACACTCATTTATGCTAATCATTTATACTACATGAACACTCACAGTTGAACTAAATGTGGTAATACTTTGCAAACTATTTGAGCTGTAAAAAGTCTCTATTTCATTCTTTAGAGTTATGTTAAATATTACTGCAAATGGGCTCAACTTTTAGAATGCTTATAGTGAAGCTAAACATGCAAAAGTATATTTAACTTCATTATTCACAGCACACCCTATATCTGTAAGGTATTCCAAGTAGTAAAACAACCATTTATTCTACTTTCTGATGAGCTAGGATCCCACTCTTTCTCTAGGTCTGCATTTTACTTATAAAATTCTGTTTTAAATTGAAACCACTCAAAGCAAACATCAATTCATACTTAAGGCTGAAACTTTCTCACTCATAAATTGTCAGTTTATTCCAGAGGTAGAGTACTGTGGACTAAATTCTTTGCCATATGCAATAACATAGACTTGTGAATATTAAGTGTAAATAACATTGACTGTAAATATGATGGAAAGTTTCGTTGAAAACAAGAATTCCATTTTACAAAATCTTTCTAAGGGTTCAAAGTTTATTTCTATTCAAAAGCAGAAAGAAAAAGAAACCCTCTGTAATGAAAACTTGCAATTTTTTTGTTTGTTTATTTTTTGGTTTGGGGGTTTTTTTGCAAAAAAAAAGGAAGTGAGATTCACCCCCCTGTGGTAAATAATCCACTGGTTACAGCATTTACTTAGGAGACAGGAGACGCCATTGGTACAGACATTCAAAAATCCTGAGGAGGAATTGATCTAACTTATGTGGGTTTCTGTGAGTGCCCTAGGTTAGGTAGGTAGAGAACAGAACACGTTTGCCTTTTTGTTGGGGAGGGACGGGGTATGCAGGCTGCCTGCACTGGCTGAGGGCAGCAGGTTGGGGCACTCCTACCTGCTGGCTTCCATCAGGCTCCTTGGGCTACCAGAGACTGTCAAGCATAGCCAAGCACCCAGGCCACTCCTGATTGGCTGCTGGGCATGGTAGAGCATGGCCCCGACTCCCTGCCAAATCAGCCCATGTCCTACATACTCCAGAAGTTTCCTGGGGCATCTGCCTGGTTTCCCTGGCTTGGATGCTCGGTTCCCCTCATCCCCAACAACCCTCACCACCCTAGTACTCCAGAACCCTATAGCTATGGGTCACAACAGCTTTGAAGCACCCCAGGTTCACATGGCCCAGGTACCTGCAAGAAGTGGCCAAGATGTGGTAGTCACTGGGTTGCCTCTGTGCAGGCTCAGTCATGATGTTCATCCCCCTGCCACCCCATCCCACCAGAGATGAGCCACTTGCAGGCTCCTGCTCAGTAGGCAGCCCATGCTAGGGTCCAGGTGGGAGGGTGCCTGGCTCTGAGCACCGAGATATGGTGTGTAGGAGCCAGGATTGCAGTCCATGGGGCTACACCCATAAGTGAAGACATGGGGAACCCTAGCTTGGTGTGCAGGAGCCAAGGTTAGGGCCCACAGGACTGTGCCTATATATAGGGGCATGGGAGTCCCTGGGTGGGTGTGCAGGAGCCAGGGTTGCCATCCATGGAGTTGTACCCAAGCACTGGGGTTCTTGTGGATTCTGTGTCAGGTCTGTGTGTATATTGTGGAGTAGTTTGTGACAGGGTGCAGAGGCATGGGTACCCAGGTCCTGAGGTTCATGCAGGGGACACAGATACCTCCCTTCCCACTGGCTGCATGCCTGTGGATGACAGATAGCCAAAGGCAGGAGGTGGGGCTGTGGAAAGAGCCTATGCTTACTCAGTTCTGGGAGAGCTTGGGGGGGCAGGTCTGCTGGGGCTCAACCAGAGCAGCCAAGCACAGGCCAAGTACTAGTGCACTTCCCTGTGAGAGGAGGGAGGCTGCAAAGGAGCAGGGATGCTGGAGGACAGCAATCTAACTTGAATCAATGGGGGACCTGGTACAGAAGTTCAATTCACCAATCTAACCTAAATCAATTAAGTTTGAGCAAACATCAATCCAGGTCTATCTTAAAAATGGTTCTGCCATTCTTACACCAGTCTGTGTGTGCCAACTTTCTGTATGGTTGCAGGTTTAGATCAATTTGCAATCACTTAGACTGGTTTATATGTAATATCTGTACTTGGCCCATGTTCAAGCCCTGACTGATATGGGTAAAAATTAAACTTGAATCTCTTATAGCTTGTCCAAGTGCCCTAACTACCAGTCTATTAGCTTCTAGACTGGGTCCCTACTTCTCTTCTTTTCATTTTCTGAGGCTCACTTGTTGCCTACTGATTTTGTGAATGTCTATTTAGGCAGATTTTTTTTTTGTGGTTTTATTATAAAATGGAATTTGCATGCACATCTTTTGAATTCTTGCTTCTGAAACAGAAGTTTTTAAATTTATGTCTCTAGTGGCTAATAGTGGAAAACCTAGTGAAAGGAGAGGATCAAATACTTCAGTTCTCAAAGCAGTCTCTCAGTAAAATGGCTACTGCCTTGGAAAGAAGTGCAAGGGGAAAATGCATCTTCACTACTATCTGGTTTACCCAATGACTGTTAAGTACAATATGCAGAAACATCATTGTGAAAGGAGCCAGAACCTGTATTCTGTTACCTAGGCCACTATCCAGCAAAGCTTTTAAGCCCATGCTTAACTTTAGCCATGCAAGTAATTAATTTGAAGCCTACATTCTTGTAAATAAATGCGAGCTTAACTGCTTTGCTACATAGCAGCCCTATGTACAAAATGTACAAAACTCACCTCCACATTCCTCAGGGATAGAAACCTCTTCCAGAGTACCTCTTGCCAACACACAGACTCCTACTCCTGCCTAAATCTGCACTAGGAATCATTATTATTCAATATTGGACAATTACTAATAGTCACTGTTGTATCTGATCCAGAAATTCATCTAAAAAAGTAGATTCATCCCATCCTTAGATGCAAGTACATCCCATTAGATGAACTCTTTGGTCAAAGTAACATCAAGGAACACAATTTAAATTTCCCAACTGTAGCCAAAATGTCTGACATTAGAATCAAATGTAGGTTTTAACATATATTCCCTGTGGCCTTCAAGTTACATTGAGCAAAGGATTCATTTAAATGTGCAAACCTAGTGCTCGCCTCTTACTGAGTTACACAACCTTAAATTATTTATAATAGAAATGCTGACACCATCTTAAGCACAGTGGCATGAACATATTTCTGTAAAAAAGATGATCCTGTTAAGATGTTAAACTGAATATATTTGCCTAAATTCTAAACTATTTTACTTTTTAGTCCACAGGTGACAATATTAATAAGATTACATTCTTCTTACAGGCTGTAAGCATTATATTTACATTTTGCTTTCACATATATCAAGGCAAAACTTTTAAATCAGATGCAACTCTGCAATAGGCCAAATGGAAAGCTATAACCTGTGCACATTTCCCCCCTAAATAAGTGGGGGAGCTGATTTTCTGCCTGGGATGGAAACACCGTGCTTTGGTTCCAGCAGCTGTGGTATTATTGTTCAAGCAGCTGAGGAAATCAATTAACTTAATGGCTCATTGTTCTCTATGCCACAGCTATTAATGATTGCCTCTCCTTTTTAGTGATCTTGATATTTCAGTAATCAAGCTAATTTTTAGAGTTATTTTGCCCTTTGCTAGCTGGCCCTTTTCTCTTATTTCATAGCTGAAGCAGGAAAAGGATGGTAAAAGAGCAGAAGATTAGGCTCTGTCCCTGCTGTTTGCAGTAATGGCTGTGCTCTGGAAAACCAGCCTTTCAAAAACAAGGTATGTATTATATTTTGGGGTGTTGTATACAAGAAAATTTGGTATTTTGGGTGCATGTAGATGTGTGGAGATGCTGCTCCAACACGCTGTCTTTACAATGCATTGGAGCAGACTTGATTAATCATCAAACAAGCTTTAGTTAAAATGCCCCTTCCCTCCCCCCCATTTTGAAGCATGGGACACTAAATATACAAGATGATGCAGGCACCTTAATTAGAGCAGTTCTCAGAGCCACTGCTCTAATTAGAGCCACTCTAATTAAAGCACCCCGCCCCCCCCCCTTCGCCTTACCACTGGAGCACATGTAAAGATGCTTTTTTGTGCGCATCACTAAAACAGTTTTGACACGAGAGTTTCTTAGAAAAAAAAATTATTGTGGTGCCACCAGTGGTGATTTTATCACAATACTTGTGAAACCCCCTTAGAGCCAACTGTGGCAGATTCCCTAAAATTCCCTAATGCAGGGGGATTTAGGATTAACCCCTGGACATTCACTGAACATCTGCTTCCAGAGGTCTTTCTGGATTCAAGGTTTTCCTTTGTTTAAACCATGTCCGAAATCACAAAGATATATTCAGATAGCAAACATACTCTGCACAGTGATAAAAATCAACATAGCAGAATGTATTGACTTTTCAGTGAGTGCACGTGTACCATATCAGTAAAACAAACACCAAAAAACTGCATGACACCCCACACACACTTTGACTTATAGCAAGGTTTGACAAATGCATCTGGCAGTCTCAGAGGCTCTTCAGGTAGGTTCATATTTGACTACAGGTTGCTTGTTTTTTCTTTATGTTTGAATTATACAGAGCCTGTAGGCAGGAGACAGAGCTAATGAGGTACAATCTTCCAAAATGTAAATAACTGCAAAATAGTCATAAAGATGTGAATGTTACCACATGCTCCATAAACATCATGTTCCATTCACCTTTGGGTGCAGACAGAAGTAATAAGTGAAACATTTCAAATGTCTTTGAAATACTTAAAAGGGGCAGCTGTACAAACATATATACCCTTTGATACATTCCAGACAGGACTTGGTATTTGACTGGTCAAATAAAGTTTGATCTATTGAATGATCAAATATTGGTCAAAATTATAAAATAGGTTCAAGTAATACACAGAAAAAGCACAAAAATTCCATTAAGAAATGTGTCAAAAACAATAAAAAATCATATTTCTGTCAAGAAAACTACAAACAAAATGAAGGGTTTGTTTTGGGGTTTTTTTGGATAATCTTTGACCAGTCAAAAAATAAGCTATCAATTAACTGGTAAATTGAAAATATTTGACTTGTCAATTGACTGGCTTGCCCACTCCAATATCAGAAATGGCTAAAGTGAAATGAAGTACTGTTTTGGAGCATTTCACTTATTGCATGTGCACAAGGAAAGGGGACAAACAGGTCCTCCAGAATCCTACACTGCTCTTCCTCCCACCCAGGGAGGAAGAAGTTGGGGCAGGGTACAACAGAGGCTCCAAGCTGAGATGCTACCCTTTGAAAAATTTCCAAGGCCATACAACTTGGAAAAATTTAAAAAGTTACTTCTGTCCACAACTTCAAACTTGTTACTTCATAAACTTTAATGGTGTCTTGCAACTCACAAACACGGTAAACAGAAAGCAAGTAGATGCTGAGGTACATTTACCCTATTTGCCTCTTGAAGTTCCTTAATGCTGCTTTGCTGAGTAGTCTCTGAATATATCTGGTTATACTATTTTAAAGAAACCATAGTGCAGCAATGATTTGACAGAGTATACGTGAGTTAACATGCAAAAATGTACAAAAAATATTTTAAAAGAAAGTGGTTGTAAAAATGTTGATGCCTAATACTAGTCGCTTATATGCTACAAGAAGGTAAACTATACTGGGTGCATCTACACATGCAAATAATACAGGTCAATAAACTCCAGCACAGTTCACACCAGAGTTTATTGCTCCCAGGCACCACATTTGCATGTGCACCTGACAATATAGCATGTTGAGCTGGGGCAGAATAACCCTGGATGGCAGATGGGCTGGGGCTCAGCCTGCCACATCAGGGCTGCTCTGATTCTGTGGAGGGGCTGGCTGGGGCAGCCCCCACACTGAAGCACCCTTGAGTCCCAGCCAGCCCCATTAGTGTCTACACGTGCATTGTGGTGGAGTAAACAGCTCCACTGCAGGATAGTACTTGTATCTGACAGTATTATGCTATGGTGTAGCTAATTAGTTTACTCCATCCGAATAGCACTGCATGTACAGATGGTGAGTTTTTACTGCAGAGCAATTCCTCAGTAAATGTCTGATGTAGATGCACCCACTGCAGTGTATCTGAGCTTCACAGTCATTAATAGATCTTTTCCTTGGGGTCCAGTAAAATTAGGAGTATTTTTCCCATTTACGGAAGGAGATGTAAACTGTATATGAAAGAAATTTGCCCAATGTTATTCAGAAAATCCATGGCTGAACTGGGAACCAGCAAAGATGATGGTAACTGTAATAAGATTACACATTGTATAGTATAAAAACATGCATAACTTGACTGTTCTGAATCTTTTAAAAGTGTATGGGGGTTTTCTCTTTGTTTATTTGTTTTTTTGTGGATTAGTCCTTTTTCTCCCCACTGGGGTAAGAGTGTGGAGATGGTGGAACAGGGGCCAAACACCCAAGCAACATTCCTAGCAGGAGACTTGGTTGTGAAGTGTGCTTCCATTGTCTTATTTCATCACATGAAAAGTTCTTTACTGAAAAATATTGGACACAGGTACAAGGACAGTAATGGCAATTTGAAAAGGATGTTTAAGATGGAAGAAATAATACTATGCTTTCTTGTATACAACATGCACCTTTTCCCCACCAAAAAACAGTGATAGAAATCAGAGGCCAGGTCCACATGAGCAGCAGCACAGATTTGTGCTGCTACTTTGTGCTCCAGTGCAGGTCCCTGCCTGTGTTTTTTTGCAGGGGGGCACATTGTCCCACTGGTCCATGTGCTGCAGGAGTGGTCTGCCTGGGGCACAGAGTGTCTCAGGAGGGGTTAGCCATCCCCTGCACTGAAGCACCCTTTGTCCTGGCCAGTCGGGGAGTGGCACATGGAGATGGGGGAGCAGGCTGCCTGCTCCCCCATCTCCATGTGCTGTGGAGCCCCCACTCTGAGGCCCTTTGTGCCCCAGCTAGCCAATTCCTACCTGGCTGGGGCATAGTGTGCCTGGAGATGGGGGAGCAGGCAGCCTTAGGATGACTACTCCCCTGTCTCCTTGTGCCTCAGTGCAGGGGCATCATTGCGGAGCCCCTGTGCTGAGGCACACTGAGACCCAGGCAGGCATAGAGCAGCTGGATGGTGCACAGTGTGCTGTGAGATGAGGGAGCAGGCTGCCTGCTCCCTCATCATAGAGCAGCTGGCCGAATTGCAGTGTGCCTCAGTGTGGAGAGTAGACAGTGCATGGAGATGGGGGAGCAGACATCCCTGTGCTGTCTGCTCCCCCATCTCTGCATTTGTCCTAGCACTCACCACTTTGGCATGATTTGCACTGCTTTTTTCCAGGGGTTTGGGGGGGTTTTGTTACCAGGAAATCCCAGTATCAAACTTTGCCCTTGTGCTGCAAATGAGCAATGCCAAGCACTGATTAATGTGCAACTTGTATGGTCTGTGGCACTGCAAAGAGGTTTGCAGCACCACAAACCACACATGCCTGCATGTTTGGATCCAGTCACAGAAGGCATTATATGCAAGAAATATGATAATAGCAGTTTCTGCTGTTCCAGGTGAAACAAAGTAAAACCTGCAGCAATCAACTGCATACAAAACAATAAGCAGGTTCAGGTCCCTAGAGGCTGCTACTTCAATTTTTTTCTTTATTCTACTTTTCCAAAATAAGATGCATGTTAGAAAATATGCAGTACTAGTTGAACCCATGCTTATTTTTTAGAACCTTTTGTCATAATCATCATCTTCACTTTATGTTTTATGCATCATTGCCTGTTCCAACTTCAAAAGCTTTCAGACCATTGTTTCCATCTGGTTTCTTCTCTTGTAAACTAATTGAATTTTTTGACACGGGTGAGCTACCAAACCCCAACACTACCCCCAACCTGGAGGACCAGACCAGAACCCCCTTAGCCAACATTTTCACAATTCCCTGGAGACCTTCATGGCACTTCAGCGACATAGAGTGAACATTATTAGATGCACAGGTATTTAGGCAATGTTGGATCTTGAGCGAAGCATTTACTGAATGGCCCTTCTTTGCTATATAACTATATATTGTTAGCAGGCCAGGGGAGGGCAAAATACGGCCCGCCAAACCCTTTCATCCAGCCCAGGGGGCCTGCCAACAAATTATGCCCTGCCCATCCCTTCTGCCTTTCTACCCATGAGGGTGGGAGCGAGGTGCCCATGTGTACACACAGCACCCAAAACATACCCCCTTGCCTGGCTCCTACTCTCATGGATGGAAGGGTCCAGCCAGCCAGAGTGCAGCTTCTGTGTGGTGCTACTGCTGCTGCTGCCGCAGCCCCCAGGACCTACTCACTTCCCCAATCTCCTTTTGTCTCTGGGCAGCAGTTAGGGAAGCAGCAGGGATGGGGCTGCAGCTGAGAGGGAGCTTGAAACATGAGGCTGGGGCTGGTGGCAGCGTGGATCCCATGCCCAGGGGGACAGGGGGCGATGGCAACATGGAGCTGGGGTGGGCAGCATGTGGGTGAGAGGGAGAGTGGGGGATGTGGGGACCCCCCACAGCCCCGCCACGGCACACAGACCCAGAAAGCAGTAGCAGCTGCAGCAGGCTCGACACTCAGGGCACAGGCGCCCGGTGGGGTGTGTCTCCAGCCAGCACCGCACATAGCAATGAGGGGTGCAACCTCTGCACTGCTGCCTGTATTGCCAGTGCTGCCTGCCACTCATGCACAACCCCTGCACTCACACAGCAAGGGGGGAAGCTTCACATGCTGGAGCCGGTTGTCTTCCCTGCCAGAGTCGCACAGCACTAGAGGGAAACTTCAGGCTCCAGAGCTAGCTGCCTTCCCTTCCTGGGGCTTCCCTCCCCTGCAGCGCAGCCCCTGAAGGGAAGGCAGCCAGCTCCAGCACCTGAAGTTTCTCTCTGGTGCTGCGCAGGCCCAGCAAGGAAGGCACCTGGCTCCCTCCCTGGTGTAGTAGTACAAGGGCTGCATGTGAGTGGGAGAGAGAACTGGCAATACAGCCAGCCATGCAGAGGCTGCACCCCTTGCAGCAAAGTGCAGCACTTGCTGCAGGTGTGCTCCACTGGGCACCTGCGCCCAAAGCACCCCGCCTGCTGTGGCACCATAGGGGAAGTGTGGGCAGTTTCCCACATCCCCCAACTTCCCTAACACCCCACCCCCACAATCCCCCACATATATAGAACCCTCTAACATACCCTATGCCCCCCACACACAGCCACACCCCCTCACAACTCACCCACATACTCCCCACATCCTACCACACATGCACACCCACACCCCCCACTCCCCACCATACACATTCATCATACACACACATGCACACTCCATCCACAAAAACACACCCCCACACACCACATGCACACACCCTCTGTCAACAATATACAAAACTAAGAATTTATTTTTGAGTTATTATGCAATCACCTCTATATACACTATGCAAGCACAAATCATAACAAAAATATATTTTTTTTATAATAAAATTGAAATGTGTTCTAGTTGGTACTTGAGTTTTAATGTATGATTTGTTTTTTTTCTGGTTCCAAGATGGCAAACTCCCCTCCCAAAAGGAGTATTTCTGGGGGCAAGAGGAAGAACTTCCAGTGGCAAAGGTCAGGGCTTAGGGGGTGGGACTTCCAGTCCCAAGATAGTGACAAGGGGGTGGGGCAACTGTCAAGGGGCGGGACTACCCATGTGGCCCTCCACAGCTTACCAAAATTCATTGTAGCCCTCCACCCAAAATAATTTCCCACCCCAGCGTAGGCCAACAGATCTGGCCTTTGGTATAAAAGCTTTAATTTATATAGATAGATTTTGGACCAAAATTTTCTCCAACATTAACTATTGTTGACAAAGGCATATAAGACACAAAAACCCCACAAAAAACCCACAAAAGTTGGGAGGTGGAGGGGAAGGGAACCAACAGCAGAAACTTCTTGAAAAGTGTTTCTCAAACCATGGGTCACAACCCAAAAATGGGTCACAAGAATATATGAAAAGGTTACAAACAAACTTTAAAAATTGATCAACAAACTTTAAAAATGCATTTTCCTTTAAAGGAGAAAAATGTGGGAAACTGGCTTTTCCCTTGTAGACTGGCAGAGTTCAGTCTGAGAGAGGCTGCTTGGGGATCCCCATGCCCCACACACCCACCCCCTTCCCCACACACTGAGAGGGCTGGGGACTGGGGGCAGAGGGCGGAGGGTCAGGAGTGAGGGGCACTGGGTCAAGACTGGCCATCATGTTTATAAATTGGTCATGGTACAAAAAAGGTTGAGAACCACTGTTCTAGAACACATAATATGATAGGGTTTCTGGTGCCTTGCTAACTAAAAGTACTGTTAGTACTTGTGCATTACTTATCAGAAAGTTCCCTCTGTGAATCATTGTATTTAAGGAACTATAACTGTACTGCTATTCACACTAGCAAAAAAAAAGTGTAGTCAAGAGCTTCCAACTCATAGAACTGTATAATCAGATGCCATTTCCAGAGCCCCTAGGAATAAAGAACAATAGCAGGTATCTTACAATGCTACTTTAAACAAGAAGTAAATGAGAAGGTGCTGCAAAATTTTAGTGGTGAAAAGCCCATTTTAGATAAAATGGAATTGGGTTTTGCAGTATGTCTTATACACCATTCCAATGCATTTTATAGAAAGGTGTTAGGTCCTGATAGCGCAGTAGATGGGCAGACAAATATAGAAACTATTATGCACTCAACAATAGTTCATATATAGCACTATAGCACTAAAAATTAAATTTAGAGCTGGATGAAAAAAAATCTAATGCACAGTTTTCTAATAGAAAACACCAATTGAATAAATGAGTATGCTTTGCATGCTATTTTTCCCCCATTTTTATAGGGAATTAATGACATATTTTTGTTTTGATAGTGGCAAAATATATCATTTCAGCCATTTTAATTTAGTTTATATGAAATACTATGAGAAGGTAAAAAAATAAAATATTTTTTTATGCAAAGAAATCTGAGATTTTGCCTTTTCATCTTATGTCAGAATAAACCCATAATTTGAAATCCCAGGGTTTCCCATAGGAAAGATATTCCAAATTTCAATAATGCCTAATGAGGACCTGCAAGGCATCAGTGTGGCTATGGGGCCACAATTAATGCTCTTAGGTGAGTTTTTTTCTTGAATGAAATAGCTATATTTTTTTGCACTCTGCCCCTCCATTCAAATATGCTTTAATGACATTATAAATTATATTCTATTTTTTTCTTCTCAAAAAGTACTATCCATAATATTCATACCATTCTATTGTGATGCATTTCACACATTTTTGTCTGAAACCAAACCTTTAAGTGGTTCTTCTATGCCACTAGGTGTGGTCTAGAAGACTACTAGTGTATGACTACTAGTTGCAGGGCAAATAAAACCTCAGTACAGCATGCCTTACAGGGTGCATCTACATGAGACATTTACTATAGAGCTGACTAAATAGCTCCATAGTAAGGGTCTCCGTGTCTACAAGCATCCCTATTAGGGCCCAGAAATCTAATATGCAAGGGACAGAAGTTACGTATAAACTGGTTTAAGTGATCAGCAACTGGTTTAAACCTGTAACAGAACAGAAATTCAGTGCACATAACCTGCTTTCAAAATGGTCAAAAGTGGTTTAAGATAAACCTAGTTGGATGTAGACTGATTTAGGTCAATGGTTTATGAAACTTCTATTCACAGAAGTTTAGGGCTGGAAGGCGCCTTGTAATTATCATAGGGTCCAGCCCCCCTTGCTCTGGGCAGGAAAGACTGCTGGGGGCAAATAACCCCAGCAAGGTGTGCATCCAGTCTTCTTTTGAAGATCTCTAGGGTAGGTGCCTGCACCATCCCTGCTGAGAGTCTATTCCAGAGTCTGGTCACATTAATCATGAATATTTATCTATCCCAGATCCCTTCCTCATTCAAGTTAACTCTCTGAGGCTTTGCAGCCCTGGGCTACCCTGCCTGCTACAGTGGAGCAGGAACATCCTCACCCCTCTGCTCCTTATCCTGCTTCATGCCTGTGTCTATCAGCCCATATCCCCGAGACTGGCAGCAGCTAAGGCAAGCAGTTCTGGGGTTCTGGAGGGGAGGAATTTCCTTCAGCCCCCTAGGGCTGCCCTGGGCTGGGGGACCCTGGGCTGTGGTGGGACTTCTTCTCTCTTCCTCCTGTGGCAGTGGCTGAAGCAATCAACAGCTGGGAAAGGGAAGAAGGGGAAATTCCCCTCAATTTCCCAGGGCTGCCTGGGCTGGTAAACCCAGGCTGGGGAAAACCTCCTGAGGAGATGGCTCCCCCAAGGTGGGCCAGCACCAGGGAGGGGGCTTCTTAACCCCCTGTGGTGGGACAGCAGGGGATTGGGGACACTTGGGTGTGTTGGCAATGGCCAACAGCCTGGGAGATGTGCCCTAGTGCCCCCTGCCTACTGGCCTGGATCAGTGCAGGCCTCCCCCTGCCTCTCCCAATTGAAAACAGAACATCAGTTCAGTTGGCTACTAGTTCAGCCTGTGCATCTTTGAGGAAGCTGTCTAGATTGAATCTATTCTGCCTCAGGCTTTTTGACTTAGTCATAAACTTCACAGCAGGGTTGTACTTATAAATATGAGTACTACCCTTTTGTGGTAGTTTTTCATATGCAGCAGTGCATGTGTAGATGTTGACCCAGCTGGCTGGGACACAAGGGTGCTTCAGTGCGGGGGCTGCTTACTGTTTAGCCCCCTCACTGAAGCACCCTAATTCCCCAACCAGCTGCTCTGTGGTACATTGAGCCTCAGAGCAGCTCTGGGCTGGCAGGCTGACCCCCAGGGCTCCCTGCCAGCCAGGGCTAGTCCAACCGGGCTCCACATGCTGCACATGAATAACCACTGGAGCTGACTGGTCTGGAGTTAATTGCTCCTGGGTGCACATTCAAATGTGTGCCCAGGAGCAAAAACTCTGGAGTTTATTTGTATGCAGTAATTGCACATGTAGACACACCCACTGGGTATATTTTGATAAATGTTTTAGAAGTAACTACATTGCCATCTGTCTTTATTTTGCTAACCCACTGTTTGAACACTATAAATATAAGTAATTACAGCAATGGGAAGATAACAACTAAGAAAGTTGTGCCAAATCCTATTCAAAGAACAGCAATAAATGCTCATCCAGAATTAATTGCAGACTTCTAATCATGTTAGGTCAAATTAACTCCTATTGTAAACCCTTTGAGCTTTATGAAGTTTAAGCTGGGATGAATTTTGCTCAATAAATTGTTTAGCAGAGAGGTAAAAAGAAAAGTTAATTTACTAATTATTAACATTTACAAATATTCATTACGCATTCATTTGCATACTAATGTTTTCTTCTCACTTTAATTAACCTAGAGAGAGCTGTGAAACATTGTTAAATAAGAGATATTTATTCTGTTTTGTCTATAATCTGTTTTATGGCTCTCTATTTGTCCTTCCTCTAAAAATAAATTAATAATAAATATTTCATACTCTTTTACTTTTCTATTCATTTTTCTTGTTTTTTCTCTCATGAATTCTGTGCAATATGCTTACATCTCTAGTATCTCTAATTGAGCTGAACAGTCTCACAAGAATTCTTTATGTGGTCTTTTAAATTGAACTTTCTTAATTTGTGAGAGGTTTAAAAGACCCTGCTAGCACTCTAATACTCTAATCAGTATGAATGGCAGTATTCTATACCAAATATATTGTAACCCTGTCCATTACTCTTCGTGACATGGTTTATATCCTACCTACAATAATAAATTACACAAAATAAAATCATGGAACACTCAACTTCTTCTTAATGAATGTTGTGCGTTCTATTACTGGTGACAATAACACACAATAAAGCAAAACTATAGACAGTGTTGAAATTCTTATTTGTACTTCATTTAAATTAGGCTCCTTTGCTTTCAGATGCTACAGAAACAGCTGAATCCTGAGTTAAGCTGTGGATCCTTTAAATTGGCATGGCAATTCACTTTGTACAAATTCACTTTGTACTGATTTAAACAGAGCTAAGTTAGCTGCGTTAGTGTGAAATCAGACAGAAGGCAGTGTAGATTTGCACCTTATGGACTAACTAAATCAAATACACACACCAAACACACACGTGTGTGCGCGCGCGCGTGTGTGTGTATGTAAATGTGTGTGTGGGTGTATGTATATAAACTGTCATTAATTCAAAATCACTTCATCAGATGATGTGAAAGGACACAAAGAGCAGTGTATAAAATGGGAAAGGTGATTTGAAAACAAAAGGCAGGAAAGGAGTCAGGGAAGGGAAAGTGGGTAGAGGGATCATTGCTGGGAAGCAATAAACCCATAGGAACAAAGGGATCACAAAAAATAATCCAGATAATGAGATGCACATCCATAGTCCCTGTTAAACCCATACTGTGGTTTTGTATCCCATTACCTGGATTAGTTTACAGATTTGTAACCTGTTACCTGGATCAGCTTTTTGTTACCTCTTTGTTGCTATAGTTTTATTGTTTGTTTGTCTTTTCTCTATCTATCTATACACGTATGCACACACACACATATATATGTATGTATGTTTATACATGTGTATATGTGTATGCAAGGCAGGTGAGGCAGACTGGTCAGATTCACCTCAGTCCCTGGAAAATCATGGATCAGGTCCTCAAGGAATCTGTTTCTAAGCACTTGGAGAAGAAGGTGATTAGAGACAGTCAAGATGGATTCACCAAGGGCAAGTCATGCCTGACCAACCTAATTGCTTACTATGATGATATGACTGGCTCTGTGGATGCAGGGAAAACCACTGGATGTGGCATACCTTGACTTTAGCAAAGCTTTTGATATGGTCTCTCACAATATTGTTACAAGCAAGCTAAGGAAATATGGGTTGGATGAATAGACTGTAAGATGGACAGAAAACCATCTGGATTGTCAGACTCAAACTACAGCAATGTCTATGTCTCCGGCTCCATGTCTAGTTGGCAGCCGGTATCCAGTGGAGTGCCCCAGGGATCAGTCCTGTGGCTGTTGTTTTCTAATATTTTCATCAGTGACCTGGAAGATGGGATGGAGAGCACCCTCAGCAAGTTTGAAGATGTCATCAAGCTAGGGTGAGTAATAGATACACTGGAGGGTAGGGTTAAGATTCAGAGAGTCCTAGAGAAATTGGAGGGTTGGACCAAAAGAAATCTCATGAGATTCAATAAGGAGAAGTGCAAAGTCCTGCATTTAGGACAGAACAATCCCATGCATTGGTACGGACTGTGGACCAACTGGCTAAGAAGCAGCTCTGCAGAAAAGGACCTAGGGGTTACAGTCTTCATGGTAAGGGTGGCCAAAATTTGGAATGGGCTTCCAAGGGAGGTGGTGCTCTCCCCTACCTTTGGCATCTTTAAGAGAAGGCTGCATAGGCATCTGGCTGGAGTCATCTGACCCCAGCTCTCTTTCCTGCCTAGGCAGGGGGTCAGACTCGATGATCTGTTGAGGTCCTTTCCAACCCTAGCATCTATGAATCTGTGGACATAAGCTGAACATGAGGCCAACAGTGTGTCCTTGTCAAGAAGGTTAACAGCATACTGGGCCACATTAGTAAGCACATTGCCAGCCAATTGAGAGACATGACCCTTTCCCTCTATTCAGCACTGGTGAGGCCACATCTGGAGAACTGTGTCCAGTTTTGGGCCCCCCCACTACAGAAAGGATGTGGACAAATTGGAGAGAGTCCAGTGCAGGGCAACAAAAATGGTTAGGGGGCTGTGGCACATGGCTTCTGAGGAAAGGCTGAGGGAACTGGGCTTATTTAGTCTGAAGAAGAGAAAAGGAGGAGATTGAATAGCAGCCTTCAACTACCTGAGGGGTAGTTCCAAAGAGGATGGAGCTAGACTGTTCTCTGTGGTGGCAGATGACAGAATAAGGAGCAATGGTCTCAAGTTGTAGCAAAGAAAATTTAGGTTAGATATTAGGAAAAACTCTCTCACTAGGAGGGTAGCAAAATGCTAGAACAGGTTACCCAGAGAGGTTGTGAAATCTCCACCTTTGGAGCTTTTTAAGACCCGGCTAGTCAAAGCCTTGACAGATGATTTATTTGGGGATGGTCTTGCTTTGAGCATGGGGTTGGAGTAATGATTTCCTAAGGTCCCTTACAATCCTAATTTTCTATGGTTTTATGATCCTATTATTTGCATTAATAAAATTTATCATATGTATAAGTCTTTCACACACAGAGCATGGATTCAGTAACACGCTACAGCAATTGTTACAAAGAAAAACTATACGCAAAGTTTGCAAATTTTGAATCATTTTGTGGTATGAAATAAATGATATATCAAGTGCTATCAGAATGTGCTGCTCAACACCTGTCTTGCCAAAGTGACAGTAGCATTTTTTTTAATTCCAATATGCATGCTGTGATTAGAGATACCTGAAAATTACGGTTTATTTTGAAAACACTGAAAGACATTTGCTACAGGAGGTGTTTGCTTATACCACTAAATAAATCACGGAAACAGTTTATTCAACACTTTATTCATAGAGAAGGAGAATCAGCCACAAGTTTTTCCTCTTCCTGTCAAGAAGAATAAATGTCCCATTTATTTCCTGGGCATTTCTAGAAGTACCAGACACCTGTACTGTTTAAATCCTGCATTAATCATCTTGCCACCTGTGCATCTCATTTACAGCATAATCCTCCTTTTTGATTAAATCACCATTGTTGTTTTCTACAATGATAGTGATCAAACTATTGTTCAGATAGAGACCTGTCCCTTGCATATTTAAATAGGGCATTTAGACTTTTAAATTATTTGATCTTCAGATTGTTCCTTTCACATTTCTGATACTCAAATGTTTATTTCAGCAATTTTTCTAATGAATTAATAAAGGGAACTTTAAAAATGTTGCCAAAGGTCTATTCAAGTAAATGCGCCATCAGACAGGTTTTCTGACTATTGGACTGGATTCTGCATGCATTTCATATTCAGGTGCCAAGAGAAAGGGAGAATGTATAAGAATGTGGCAGAATTGCAGTTTCTGTCTCAGTGAGCACTGAGAACTCCCCTGTCTTGTAATCCTAGTGGTCTGGTGATGGTTAGGATGCAAAACCATACTTTCTTTTCCTGCTCTGCACTAACCAGCTGCAAAAGAATTATTCAGCATCAGACATGTTAAACTTTCCCCAGGTACACTGAGTATTGCTGGTAGAATTTTTTATACAAAGAATAAAAGGTCAATTAGAAATCAATAAGGAATTAGAAATGATGAAGGGAATCTTTGCATTTCACCTTTGCTTTTTTAATGCATTCGTCATAGTATATAGCCATTTAAATATTTTCTCAAGAGGCAGCATTGTCCAGCAATACGAGTATGTAGAGAGACTTTATTATGCAAATTATTTCTTCAATGATATAGGAAGGTTGACTATTATGTAGGAAAGGAAGTCTTGTAAAATGTATAATATCTTCATTATTAAAACAATAGCAGAACATTACAAGGGTTTGTTCCAAAAAAGCAAGAGATAAATGTATATATTTTAAATAAATATAGGTATGACTAGACTATAACATAAAACTGATACAGTGGGCACATTCACATGAGAAGTTTACTGTGGAACTGTCTAATTAAATCTGTACTGAAGTCTCAGCATCAACATGTGCTGCCTTATTAGGCTACAGGAAACTACTTAATTCTGCCATAGGTTAGTACTTGTAAACACAAGTACTATCCTGTACTGTGAGGTTTGACCTAGAAACTACTATGCAAAGCCTAAGCAAAAGTGAATGTTATGTGACAAATGCCCATCTGCAATGATAAGGAGGAGACAGTCTTAGATAAAGGAGGCTTGAAAACAAAAGCAGAATCAGAGTACTAGGCCAAAGAGCTCATTAAAATACTAAAAATCACACCCCTAGGTGGGCAAAAGATATGCTAATGAAACATGCATGTATGTTAATGAGATACATAGCTAAAACACAGGTATAGAGACATGCTCAGTAAAGAACTCCTTGTGTCACTCCTTTATAGCCAATTAGCAAACAAGGATGCTTATGAAGGTTTAAAAACTCCTGTATAAAAGGGGCTTAGAATTGAAATCTAGCGTGCTTGTTCTGTGAAATTATTCCACTTGCACCTTTTATTGCTAGCAATAAATCTTCTTTATACTTTCACCCCTGGTATCTTTATTGGCCTTTGCATACCGGGCACGAACCCAGACTTGAGCTGGGGCCTAACAGTACCAGTGTTGTTTAGTGCTTGGCAATTCACATGTAGATACTGATGGGGCTGGCTGGGGCATGAAGGTGCTTCAGTGTCCAGGGTTGCCTGCTGGCTAGCCCTTCACTGGAGTATGCTTGTGCCCCAGCCAGCTCCTCCATGGCATGCTGAGCCATGGGAGAGCAGCCCATTGCAGTTAAGAGCTGGTTTTAAACCTAGTGCTTTAAGAATTGACACAACACTCAGTTGATTAATAGCAGAAAGGCTTGCTTAAATAACTGCCAACAAGCTATACAACTAAATGACAGATAAAAACTCTTTCTTAATATTCAATACATGAGTTATTACTGTCCTTGTATTATTTTACCTGCAAGAGATTTTTACCCAAGCATGCAGGAAGCGGTTCTTATCTTTACAGCTTTCACTGAATGTGTGTCCTTCACTCGTGGGCTAAGTGCAGGATGACTTCTTGATGGACTTCACACCTTGCTGGCAGTTCTGTCTTGCTCTTATACTGTTTAATTGTATAGCTTCAAAGCATTTTTCCTCGGTGGTTATTCGATTACGGTGCACCCAAAGGGTGACCAACACATTGCTATTGTTAAATTGCCTGGTTCCTGTGTATTGGATTTGTCCAGGTGTGAAGACTTGTATTTCTTGCAGCTACTGAAGTTATATGTCAATTAAATGTGATGCGTCTTGACTTGTTAAACAGGAGCCACTGGTTACCAGACCTGTCTTTGGGTATTTGTTTAACAATGGGGCAAATTTGTAACAGCTTGTACCAGTGACGGTTAATTTACAAAACTCCAGACAGACGTTGAACGATTGAGACATTTGTAACACCTTAGACACCCGATGCCTGTTTTGAAAAATATGAGGATATGTTTCATGTACAGGATATCTTTCTTGTATTTAGTGCACCTTTTACAGGTTTTGCTTGAAATGTACATTTAGTCTTTTGTCATCTTTAGTTGCCAGTTCAACTGAATGTAGATGTAGTTTCCTTGCCTTCTCTAGTTACCCTAGCTCAGCCTTTGTCTCTTGCTTTCTTATCCTGGAGATACACGTGATGAGTTTGTCAGGTCTCTGCCAACAATTTTCCTTTTAAATGAAAATCACTCTTATAATGTTATGGCATGGGTCTGGTATCAGATGCCTCAAGCTCCACTGTATCTATGCCTTATTGAGTTGCATCCATAGTAGAGACTTGATTTTTCTTGTGGTGGACTTGCCGCTACAACCGAGGTTTGCCTCAGCCATTGTTTTGCATTTTGGTGCAAGAGACACTGTCCAAGCTTTTACAGCCATCACCCCAGACTGGCAGAATGACCTGCTAGGCCCTCTGCCTGCTAAGGCTGGTCCACCCTGGCTCAACATGCTATAGCCCTGGGTGCATGTTAAAATGCAGTGCCCAGGAGCAATAAACTCCAGGGCAATACGATGGAGTTTTTTGCTGTGCATTAATTTCCCATGCAAAAGGTAGAAAGTAGTTATTTTTGGTAGTAAAAATAACTTAAAGCTGTTAAAATTATTGACTGTATTGCTGAGTAAGTGGTGGTGTAGAAACACCACGTTCAAGAGAGAGGGTTAAATACCTCATTAAACCTTTGCTTTCACCAAGATTTGGAACATTTTTAAAATGCTTTGATCTTAACAGGCATACGTCAGTTGTGAGATCAGCTGTAGGGAAGTGAGTTTATAAAATGTTCCAATCTCAGAAATATTGATGAGAAGGGTGCAAAACAGAAACAAACTGAATTAGTCCAAGTAAAAAAGGTTAATGTTTTAACCATTTTTAACCTAAAGTGTAGTCCTGACCAACCCAAAGACTATGTGGCAATCATTTACAAACAAAAGAGATGTGGAACATGAAATCAATGGAGTAAAGATAATTTTTCCTCAGTTATGCCTAGTTGGTGAGCAACATAATCAGAGGACAGGCTCTCTCACTTCTACCTCCTTTTGCCACCTCTTAATAAAGTAGAGTGTATAGATTGTGAAATGAATACTTAAAGGATTTCTGGAGAAGGAAGAAGGTGGCAGGGGACTAACACATCACTACAAGGACTCTGTCTTTCATTCTTGCACCACAGGTACCATCATGATTTCTTGGCTGTAGCATACCACTGAGAACACCTGAACATCACAACTGCCTTGATCCTGGTCTAAGCAACAGATGAATGTTTTCACTCTCCCTTTCCATTATGTAGTCTGTTTTGGCCTCCACACCCTTCTTCCTGTCATTGCGCTGTCTCTTCTTGTTTTCTTAGCTTTTCACTTGATCCTGAGACTAATTGTACTGCGTGGCACTAACAGAACAAGATGAGATGACCCACCTAGAGAGAAACTAATCCATCCTGATTAGAGGCATTGATAAAATACTCCTCCAAACATACAAACCCCAAGGAAAAAAGGGATGGCCTCCTGAGAGGGGTGTGATTGTTGGATGGGAGCAACAGCATCATAGTTCTACAAGGGGATACGATCTGTATAATAAAGGTTTCTGCTATTTGGCAACTTCTGAATAAATGGATGCTTAAGTTAGTCATTGCTCTCCTCCTAAACTTACGCCCTTGATCTAAAGTGATGGAGTAACCTAGAGTCCAGCTGTCATGGCTGACCTGCTAGTCCCAAGCATAAATAAACTGATGTTCATTTAAGCATCAATAAAAGGTCAAATACCCTCCTTTTCTATCATCATTCATTATCCTCTTTCTGTCTGCCTGTGTCAGTCTGTGATTTCAAAGGCAGGAAAAGTCATTACTATTCTCAATTAAGTCATTATTTAATTAAATGGCAGAACTAACTCTTTCTTTCCCTCTAAGGAGGATTACTTTATAGAAAAAAATATTTAACTGACATTTTCCCTTTGAAAAAAGGACTTTGATCATTTTATATAGTTTCTTAACTATTCTTTCATAACAAATCAGTTTTCAAATATTTTTGTCTTCTTTTGTTTCTTTCTTTTGTGTGCTTAATCAATAAATTTCCAAACTTTTCCAAAAATTTTCTTCTCTGTTTCCCCTGGTGCTGAGCAGGGTCATGTTAATACCATGAACTTGGTGGGTTTGTTTATTTTGATAAAATTAACACTTACTAAGGCTAGGTACAAATGTTCAGGGAGGTTCGACCACATTAAAAATGACCACCTGATCTAACTTAGGTGCAGGCCTTACACTTAGCTTCCTAGTTAGGTCAATCTAAGTGCAAACTGTACAGAAGTTGAGGAAGGGTAGATTCATTAAAAACTGGCTGGCCCAATCTAAGATAACTGTACCTTAGAGGTAGTTTAGCTTAGATAGAGTTCAGTAAGACCAGCCTAACTGAACTTCTGTACAATTCCCAATGCAGCCCTGGGGATGAGAAAGCCCAGTCACTGGCTTCAGCCCAGGGGCTGAACTTTTTTTTAGCCCACCTCTGATCCTGCAAGCCACTTCCAGTTCTGGCTTTACTGGAGTTCACTGGTGTGGGAGCTGATGGAAGTTAAGTCAGGTTGGAGGGAGGGGTGGTCAGGATCAGGGGGAATTGGTTCACTGTGGAGAGGTTGCTCATGTTAGGGTGGAGGGAGTCAGGGGGCCAAAAATTAGCCCTGTTTCCAGGGTAGAGAGAACCCGCATCCTACCAAACAGCCCCACACAGACCCCCTCCATCCATGAATTCTGCCAGATCCTCTCCCCATCCTAACTTATTTGAATCAGGCTCCTGGTTTCAGGGAACGTCAGCAAAACTGGCACCAGGTGGTTTGCAGGACTGGGGGCAGTTCAGTGGTACTGTGGGGAGCTTGTGTATCTGGGGTGATTTGACAGGATTGCAGGGACTCTCTGATCCTCTGATCTCCTTCAGTCCTCTGGCTTCAGGGTATACTGGAAGAATCTGATTCCCTCTTGAAGATTATTTTTTAGCCCATTGTAATCTGATTACTTTCCAGCTTAAAACTGGTATCTGTACAAGATTATTTGACTTAAGCACCATTGCCTTTAACATGGTAAATCTTTCTATTGGAGTTAGTAGCTGGTAGTTGGAACTGGTAACTAAAAACTTACACAATCTTTTTATAGTCACTGCTTCCTAGGATACTGACCCTTTCAAATGTATGTAACATTTTTGTTCCTTTATGTACAATCCTAAATGTGCCATACAAATACATATGTAGTTTGTTTGTACCCAGCTGACCGAGCAATCCATTGCAGTAGCCTTTCCTCTTCATTATCCTCAGGCTTGGGATATTTTTCAAACACTAGTATCAGTAGAATCAATTCTGTTTCCTGCCACACCATTGATAAATAATACCAATTATTGGAGGGACTAGAAGTGATCCACTTGGGATCCTAGTAGAAAAAAAGATTCCTTTGATCATAATTCTCTACATTTTGATACTTATCAGTTAATCAAAGTTTGATTTAATGGGTATCATGTTGATTCTTCTTTACTCTAGCTTCATACTCAAAATGTTGAACCTTAGAACATCAAAGGCCCCTGTACATATGCCTGACACCTACTCCATCAGTCACATGCTAATTAGGTCAAGTCAAAGCAGACTTGATTAATCGAGTCTGCTGGAGCATGCTAATTAGAATGCTCCAGCAGCCTCAGCATCACAGGTATTCAACATCCTTGTGCTTCAAAATGGTGGTGGGAGTGCTTAAACTAAAGCTCACCAAACTAGCTTTAGTTAAAGCACTCCCACCACCATTTTGAAGCATGGGATGCTGAATACACATGCCACTGTGGATGCTTAATTAAAGCAGCTTTGAAGAGCCACTCTAATTAGCCCCCCACACACACACACACCACAGGGCACATGTAAAGATGCCCCAAATACCTTAAGAATGACTAGTTCATTTTGACTCAATGTAGAAAGAAAAAGAATATTTATAAGTGAAGGGACAGAGATATGTTAAATATATAGAAATCAACCTGTTGTGGGCTGCAAAAATTCATTTTATGCTATCTTTCCTTCTACTTCCTTTGCAAATTTGGGAATCAATCAGTGTTCCTTGCTTTATTTTTCTAAATTGGTTTCTGTCATAGAACTTTCCCCCATGAATTAGTCTATCTGCAGTAGAACCAAGATCTGCAATCTGTAACAGTTTATGTGGCCTAAGATATTTTCTTGTAAGGAAAGCCCTGAGGAAAATATTTTTTTATAAATGAATTCAGATAATATTATTTGTGTTTATCTAGGAAACAAATGCAGCTGATAATATAAAGACATCTTGGTGTATTCTGGTTTTAATAAAAGATATTGCATTTGCAATTGCATATTAAAATACTTTGATTATCAGCTCCATTGTTTCTTCATCAGATTAAAACATGTGCTGCTGATTACATTTTTTTTTATTACAGTAAAAATTAGATTGTTTCTGAAACAATTTATTTTAATAGGATATCTTTATTATGTGTTCTGCTTTGTACAGATTGCAGTGAAATGTGTTTTCCCTTGTAGAAAGGGAGTTTAAAGGATTATGGAGTCATGACATCCTTCAAAAAATATATACATTTTTATATCATTTTATTCTCCCATTGATATTTTAACTTTAATGAAATTGTATTCTTCATTTAATGCACTAGCTTTTATGCATCAATTACTAAGCATCTATTGCCATGTATTTATTGAGAGCCCAGTAATTTAACACAAGTATATACATATACACACACATACGTACACACACAACTTCTGGATAAGGCGCTGCACATGTAGCACACTACAATAAAGCTAGCATGAACACATACAGAGTAGGTGTGCCAACGTGGTCATTTACTCTGACATAAATTTACTGTGCAGTAAATTTCTGCACAGTAAGTGAGACTAGGCCAGCATCTACACGTGCAGACAACCTAGGACGAAATTTACTCCCAGGCCAGAGCAGCTTGCCAGGGGGAGCTACAGCTTTTGGCCACATTATTGCCAGCACATGGGACTAACTTTAGTCCCAAGATGAAGCCAGGAGAGGTAGCTAGCCGGGAGCCCTGGGGCTGGGCTTATGCTGGCCTCCTAGTTGCTGAGCAGTCCCAGCAGGGAGGCCCCCTGGGTTACTACGCAGTAACACATCTACACATGCATTACATGCATGAAGCAGGTATCAAATTTACGCTGAAGTTGGTATATGTCACCATATTTACTGAGAAGTGTGGGTGTGCATGTGTAGACACACATCTGTTACTGTGCACTAATTTTGGTTACTGCACAGTAAATGTGCACGTGTAGACATTCCCAGTGAGGAGTGACTGGTTAGGCTGCAGTACTATGGAAAAAAAAAATACTGGATGGGGTAGAGTGGACCATAATCAGAATATGAGTCAACACTGTACTTTTGTTGCAAACAAGGCAAATAGCATGCTGGGTAGCATTAATAGGACTTTCACTTGCAGGTGAAGGGAAATCGGATCGGACTGTTTGGCACTACTGAAACTTCATCTAGAGGACTATGTCCAGTTTTGGGCCCCACACTTCAAGAAAGAAGGACTGAGTAGAAAGAATCCAGAGGAGAGCAACAAGACATAGTAGTGGGCTGGGAAAGGCCACTTAGAAGGAATAGCTGAAAGAACAGAGATTATTTAGTCTACAGAAAAGAAGACTGGGGCAAGGGAGAGGGTTGATAACATTCTCAAATGCCTGAAGAGGATGGAAGTAGACTATGGTTGCAGAGGACAAGACAAGTAGCAATGATCTCAAATTGCAGGTAGGGAAATTTAAGTTGGATATTAAGAAGAACTTTCTCACAATGTGAGTAGTTAAGCTTTGGAACAGGCTACCAGATAGGTTGTAGAATCTCCATCTTTGGAAATTTTAAAGACCAGGTTAAACAAGCACCTGATTGGCATAGTTTAGTCAGGGATGCTGCTGCCTTGAGCATGGCATCACAATTTCCTTGCACATTAATAGATGTATTACCTCAAATGATTTAGGATTTCTGTTTCTTTGATTCCCTACAATGCTATATTCTTAGAAAATGCAAGTAGGTTTCTCTTATGTATCCATCATTTTTATACTGCCTTGTAGCAAGACTAGGCCCCAGTCATGACACCCCTGGTGACCATGCAGCTCCTCTTCAGCTCCAGCTCTAGATACCCTCCCTCTTTTGCCTTCCTTTCTGCCACATCTTGCTGTTATTGTTACTGGGATAAAGAGAGGTTGCCCAGGGTCCCAGAGAGAGTCCTAATCTACTACCTGTTAGGTCCAATTTGTCCACATCCTTTCTGTAGTGGAGAGCCCAAAACTGACACAGTACTCCAGATGTGCTGAATAGTGGGAAATAATCACTTTCATTGACCTACTGGCAACACCTACCAATGCAGCCCAGTATGTCTTTAGCCTTCTTGGCAACATATATCTAGGCTGATCCCACCCTTCCTGGGCTACGGGTCACTGACCCCTGTTCTCACCTATCCAGGACACTTGTTTTACCCTTCTTATAATGTGGGCTCCAGACCCTAGTTCAGGTCCTGCTCAAGCACTGGACTTCTGGCCCTGTCTCTGCTACTCTCATAGCTTGAGTCCCAGACCTGGCTGGGTTCAAGGTAGTTGCATGCCCTGCAGGAACAGCCGGGACCTCCACCTCCCTAATAGTTCCAAACCCAAACTACTGGTCAAATATAACAAACTAACAAACTTTTTAACCATAACAGACTCTCCCCACATTGGGTTTCAATGTAAACATCAGCTCCCTGGATGAACCATCACACTCCTGCCAGTACAAAGTCCTACTTCCCTACATGCTTTAAGCATCTTGTTTGTAGATCTCTGGGCCTCTCAAGTCATCCAGGCAGTCCTCTTCAGCCTTCCTGTTTAAGAGCTTCTTTCCCTTTCAGCCTACAGAGCCAGACTGATTGACTGGACTCAGACACTGTCTTTATGTGTCTCCTAAGTCCAGTCCAATCCGGTCATATGACTCAGCAGACAGTCCCCTTCTGTGCCTGAGGACCAGTCTGTTTTCCCTATAAGGGTTTGGCTCAGTTGACTGCAACTCTGGGCTTCTGAGATGGCTGCTTACAAACCTATCCTCTTTGCAGCTTACTGCTCTGTGAGTGTCATCTTGGGAGGGATACTCTTCCCAGGGCAGCCACTACCCATGTAGCTACAGGTCTGCCTGGTAGTTGCCAGCTGGTTTACAAGTAGTAAGCCTGTGTACCACAGGGCCAGCTAAGTTTCCTGCAGTAACCGGAGTCCTCTGGTTCCCTGTTCCACTGTTCATTTGTTTCTATAACTTGATTGTTAAAACCCAGATGAAAAGCAAAACAAAAACAAAAATGCAACATATCTGTTCCCTTAATGAAGGAGAAATGGAAGTCTCAGGAACATAGTTAATGAGACCTTGCAAAAAGTAGTTGCCATTAAGTTTTGGATCTAAATAGGCATGGAAACATGGTGCTCAAAGTGGAAGAAAGGGCTGAGGTAGTAGCACAGAGTTCACTTTTCAGTGTCTCAGATCAGAGCTTTCTGTTGTAAAGCAGGTGTGGCTACACCACTTTAGCCCGCATGGATCTGTCCCTGAATCTAAAGAAGCACAAAAATATGTTCTTAAAAGTGTAATTCTTTTGCTCCTCTTTAATGCCCACCATTAAATTAGGCTGCTCAAGTAGCCTTTGGACGGACTCTTGTTATTTAATAACATTGTTCTCAAGACTGTATGTTTTGATTTACATAACAACTCTGTTCTAATCTAAATCAACATTTTAGAAGAGAGTCAAACTAATTTCACATTAGTTTGGAGCTATAAAAGAAATGCTAATCATCAGGTGGTAGACTTCGCAAAGCTTGTTTTTCTGAATCTATTCTGTCATCCACCCTGATACAAGTATTAATAAAATAGCTCCAAATCTATGATAAGTCTCCAGAAATATCCTTTGGATAAGCCTCTATAGCTGGACTTTCTTTTGATTTAGTGATTGGTCAACAAGTAGCTACAGAACAAATATCTATAGCACCTATTACAAGGTAATGGCAACACGGAGGTGATCCTAAGTTATCACAGCTGGTACAGAAGGCTTATGAACCTGGTCAAAAAAATCTGGACTATTCTCAATACTGTGAGCATATGTTAAGGAGTGTGAAATCTCATCATATATTTTGTCCACATGCCAGTCTTCAGCTTTTATGTTACCATAATGACTGGCAACTTGTAAATTTGGAAAGGAAGAAACTATGAAACTGTTGTTGAAAGATTAATTTAGGTGTAGATTTTTCTGTTTCTCTGCCTTCTCATCAATCTTGTAGTTAAGAAGACAGCTTTGCATAATTATATTTACCTGTTTACCTGCAGCCAGGATACTCTCACTAGACAGCAGCTACATACACTATGCCCACAACAAATTCAACACCTCCCCCCACATCACATAATTTGAGATAACCAGGATCCCTGCTGGTTTTCTCTGATTAAAAAAAAAATCCCCGATTTTTGGATGAAAAACACTAAGCTTAAATCCACATTTTTCCATGATTAAAATTAAAATGAAACACCACCTATATATATATATATATATATATCGAGTCTGAAATTGACCATTTAGAAGTTTGTGGCCATTAGACCTAGTCATCTCTTGGGGACCCCTAGTGGTGTTTCATTTTAGTCATGGAAAAATGTGGATTTTGGGTTACTTTTTTAACCAAAAATTGGAGAGTTTATTTTTTTTTTTTAAATCAAAGAAAACCAAGATCCATGTTGATAGGTAATTGCTCATCTACATCCAGAAAAATATCCAGGTGCAAAAGGATCATTTCCTTTCCCCAGAATAAAATGTTTTCTTTGGAAAAAATCTATGCCATGTCCTCTCCACAAGAATAGAAGGAATTGTCAAGTTCACATGTATATTGTAATTAATTTGAGAATTATTTGCATGTAATAAAAACTCCCTATTTAATAGCATTTTTTTTCTTTTTATTAGCCATTACATTTCATTTGTTAAAAATTAAACATTTTAGATGCAAGACGTGTTAAATCCTTAATTTCAGAACTTTATTTTCATTTTTTTTGTCTTAAAAGGGAACAGTTTTTGATGGAAAAATCTCTTGATTATTTCTGGTTCAAGCTGATAAGTGCATTTCCCCCGCTTTCTTTGCTCTTGGCAATAAGCAATTGCATTTGCCCAACATACAGCATTAATGGCAAAAAGCCAAGCCATCGTGTTGTTTTATCTTTCTTATATTTATTGTAAGCTCAGATTTATAAACAAAATGAGGGTATACCCATCAAAATCCATTTATTTCCCATGAAAATAAAGCATATAAACATGGAAGCCTTATGATAAATCCTAACTGCAAAGATCCAAATGTCCATCCCATAAGGGTACTAGTAAAAAAATAATAAATCTAGTTGATTACAATCTAAAACAAGTTATTTATTCAAGTGGAAAAATTAAAAAAAAACTTAGCATAGACATGATAAAATGTTCTTTTGATGGAATAAACTACAAGCAGGGTGCTCTAAGTTAAGAACATTTACAGATGTGAACTCACAGTGATCTCGTCCTTTCTTCCAAAAATAGCACAAATGCATGGAAAATATGGTCCTCCAGTGTATATTTAATTTCCAACACAAATTTTCCAGCTTCTGGAGAGATCTATCCCAGGAAAAAAAAATCAAGTATTAATATTTGTGGTTATGCTAATAATAACACAAAGTTGTACTGAATAAGACTTAAGGGAGTCAGGATGGTTGTTTCCCAGCTCAACCATTGACTTACTGTCTGGATTTTGAAAAACTGATGAGTGGAACTGATAAAAAAGTGCTGTATATTTGTCTTTAAAGAAAACAATTCTAGGTGTCTTAGTTTTCTAGACTGCATTTGATATTAGAAACTTTTTTTACCTGGAAACTCTGAATCATTAAAAACATTTTACCCTATTAGCATGTTAAGCAGATAATATTTCTTGGACACAAGACACATGGAATTACTGGTCAAAAAGAAAGAAAAAAAGTTACCTAACGATATCCAATAAGCTAGGGGAGAGGCCTTTCACAAAGAACTTGAGTGTCTCACATTTCAGACTCTGTCTACATCAGGGTTTTTTCAATTTTTTTAAACAAGTGTACCCCTTCTATCTCAAAGTTTGAGCTCATGTACTCCTTTATATTTTTTCTTGTATTTAACATTACCTATTATGTGATATAAGGCAGGTTAAACTAATTAACATTGAATGCATTATTAATATATGTGGTGTCTGGCTGGTAAGTCTGTTGTGAAAGAAGGGGTGAGGAGGGAGGGAAGGAACATGGGGGGCAGATCAAGGCCCCCTGCAGTGAGGGAGGGAGTGGGACTGGGGCTAGGACATAGGCAGGCACTGCACAGCCAGAGCAGAGCATGGGACTGAGCTGTGAGTGGCTCATCTGGGGAGCAAGGGGGGGAGGGGGCAGCTCCTGCCGCTGTGCACACCCTGGAATTTCATAGGTTAATAGACATCAGGGGCTGGAAGAGATCTTGTGAGATCATTGAGTCCAGCTGCTGTGCTAGAGGCAGGAAGTCTGCAGGGATCAGATGATCTCAGAAAGATAAACATCCAAATACCTTTTGAATGAGTCCAGAGTAGGTGTTTGCGCCACGTCTAGGGGGAGTCTGTTCCAGACCTTGGACACTTGGACTGTAAAGAAGTTTTTCCTTACATAGTCTAAATCGGGCTTCTAGAAGTTTGTGGCCTTTTAGATGCAGTTTTCCCTTGGGAAGCCCTGGTGAACAACTGTTCTCCCAGGTCCTGATGCACACCCCTTATATACTTACAGGCAGCCACCAAGTCCCTCCTGAGCCTTCTCTTCACCAGGCTGAAGAGTCCCATGTCCCTTGGCCTCTCCTCACAAGGCTTGCTCTCTTGGCCTTTGATCATATGGGTGGCTCTCCTCTGGACTCTCTCAAGCTTATACACATCCCTCCTGAAGTAGGGGGCCCAAAACTGGATGCAGTACTCGAGCTGTGACCTCACTAAGGCCGAGTAAAGCGAGAGGGTGACATCCCTGATTTTGCTTGAGATGCATCAGTGGATGTATACCAGAGTTTAGTTTGTTCTACTAGCCATGACATTGCACTGGGGGCTCATGTTCATCTTGTGGTCAGTCAAGACCCCCAAGTCCTTTTGGCCATGGTGCTAGCAAGCGTAGCACCACCAAGTCTATAAGTATGATACTGTGGGGTTTTTTTTTCTCTCAAGGTGGAGTACCCTGAATTTCTCTCCATTGAATGTCATCAGGTTTAGGTCTGCCCACTTTGCAAGCTTTTCCGGGTTGGCCTGTATCCCCAGCCTGTCCTCCAGTGTGATCACCTTCCCCTAAAGTTTAGTGTTGTTTGCAAACTTTGCCAGTCCACATATGACACCCGAATCCAGAAAATTAATGAAGATATTGAGGAGTACCGGCCGAAGCACTGAGCTCTGGGGGACTCCTTGCGCCATGTTGATTTGTTCCCATCTAGTAACCTTTGGGTCTGACCCTGGAGCCAGTTCCCCAGCCATGAAACTGTGAGAGGGTTGAGGCCACAGTTCCCCAGCTTGGTCACGAAGACATCATGAAAGACCGAGTCAAAGGCCTTCTTGAAGTCCAGATAAATGACATCAACCTCATCTCCCTTGTCCAGACAATGCAACACTTGGACATAGAAGGAGATGAGGTTGGTCAGGCAAGACCTTCAAGTAATAAAATCATGTTGGCTGGCATTCAGTAGGTTGTCTATTGTTAGCATCTTTCCAGGGATGGACGTCAGACTGATAAGTCTGTAATTCCCTGGATCATCTTTCTTCCCTTAAAGATGGGGGCTGCATTGGCTCTTTTCCAGTCTTCTGGCACATCACCAAAGTGCCACAAGCTTTCAAATATCTTGGGCATAAGGCATGCTATGATGTACACCAGCTCTTTTAAGACTCTTGGGTGTAATCCATCTAGGCACATGAACTTACGGGTGTTAAGCCTCTCAAGGTGTTCTCTCCCTTGATCTACATCAATTGTGGGCCCGTCTCTTGAGCCCTGGTTGCTTTGAGTCCTGTCTGACAACATGAGTGGGTAGAAAGCTGATGCAAAGTAGTCATTTAGGAAATTGGGCTTTTCTTGGGCGTCAGAAATCAACTGCCCCATTTGATCTTGCAGGGGGCCAATGTTGCTTTTGTTCTTCCTCCGACTTCCCATATATCTGAATGTAACGGCGCTTTCTCAGGGCCAGTCCGCCAATGGCTTGGCCACCTGTTTCTGAGCTAACTGCCTGCCTCAGTCACCTGCCACCCCTTGTTGTTTCATAATTTGTTCTAATTAAGTGGGAAACTGCCCATTCTTGCCCCAATGCCAGGGGGCGCTACCTGCAACTCCAATCCTCCCCTACACTACAGCCCTAGCCTTGCAGATGGCATACAGGTGACACAAATACTCCCGGCCTACAGCCAGACCAAGTTTAACCCTCATTGTCAGGCCTCATACACACACAGACATTCAAACCACCCTCCTCTCACTAGGGCCTCTCATGCTCCACCCCCTCTCACAGGGTCTCTTTCATTCATCGACAACTTATATTTCCTTGCTCCCTCTTGGCATGGGCTCCTTCTGCCATAGGCTTTATCTAGCACACACCTTGGGTTGCAGACATACCATCTTTTGGTCCTCTCCCACGGCCCTCACTGAGGTAGTGGCCAGCCAATTACCTGACCAGGGTCAAGCTTGCCCTGGCCCATCTTGGGGCAACTTTACACAAACTCACACACACCAGGCTCCCATCTTTGTGGTTTCCCCCTCACTGGAACTCCACATCCACCCCCTCACTGGGGCTCCACCTCTCTACCCCTTCAGTGGGGCCAACCCTTACTGGGGCTCCACATCTTCTACCCCTTCACTGGGGCTATTGGGGCTTCCTTTCCCAGTGGGGGCTCAGGTGGCTGTAGCTGTGCCTGGCCCCAACTGCTACCCACAGTGATATGGGGGGTTATTGAGATATTCCGATCCTCCTTCCACCGGGGTGGTAACTGGTCTGGTATTTTCTTGGAGGCTCCCACACCACTGGGAGCCCCACCAGGCCACTCACACCTGGCAGGGTGCAGTTTTAGGTCATGCCCAGGACCAAGTGCCTCCTGCTCCTACCTGCAGATGTTCTCATACAGCAGCTCAGGCAGGCAATGTTTCTGCCTGGCCTGCCAGCAGGATTCTGCTCTGTTTATATAGGCAGCCAGTGTCTCAAAATGACTGCCACAATCAATCACCTGCTGGCTGTTTGGCTCATCCCTTAAAGTGGCTGGCACCAACCATGCCCTGCCACACTGAAGAACAACTTTTTGTTATCCTTGATTCTGGTGGCTAGCCTGAGTTTAGTTACTGCCTTGGCTTTTCTGGACCTCTTCCTACAGGTACGGGCTAGTGTTGAGTAATCCTCCTTGGTGATGATTCCAGTTTTCCATGTGGTGTAAGCCTTTCTTTTTTGTTTCAGGAGACTCAGAAGATCCCTGCTGAGCCAAAGGGACTTCCCTACCCTCTGACTGCATTTCCTGCAGGACTGGATGGACTTTCCTTGTGCTTCGAGGATTGAGTTCTTTAGGAACAACCATTCCTCATGAACTCCACTTCCCAGGGGACCATGGTCCCTTAGTACCTGACTGACCAGTCTCCTGAGTTTGTGGAAGTCAGCCTTCCCAAAGTTGAGGATTTCTGTTTTACTGAGGGCTTTACCCACCCTGCATTGGAGAGAGAAAGTAATCAGAGCATGGTTGCTGTCACCAAGCTTGCCCTCAATCCTCAGATCACTCACCAGATCATTCTCTTTGGCCAGAACCAGATCAAGCAGAGGGGAGGCATGTTTCCCCAGATCTCTGAGGGGCAAGGACAGGCTGCTGCTGTGGGCTGGGGCTGGAGTGGCACTGGGATCTTCCCAGTAGGGGTGGGGCTGGGCCAGGCTGTAGTCAGGGAAGGTGACAGTGGTGCTGGGAGGGAGGCTATATGGGGGCTGCAGTCACCTCAAAATTCACTATAGCCCCACCCCCACTGGGAAGGGTCCAGTGCTGCCCCCAAACCCAGCCCACAGCGGCAGCCTACTCTTGCCCTGCATAGAGATCTGGGGGCACATGCCCCCCATGCCTTCCCAGGGTGTGCATAACAGAAGGAGCCACCCTGTCTCACACAGCACTCTGGCTGTGCAGCCCCTGCCCCAGCCCTACTCCTTCCCTCACTACTGGTGCCTCAATCTGCCCCCCCCCCCACCCTTTCCCTCACAACAGATTTATCACTAGCCATAACCAGCTGCTCTCCACACTGCCAGGTTGTGCTCCTGCCCACCTGCATGCTGTGCTGCAGCTGAATATATGCATGGGGCATTTATTGGCCACATTATCAGCCACATCAGCCAAAAAAAAGCCAATTGGCAATACTGTCACTTTTCCTTTGTATTGGTGCTGATCCAATGGGACAAATGTATCGGTGCACTTCTAGTAATTCGTTCTGCATATGTGTACCTCTGGTTGACAACCACTGGTCTAGATGATTCAGACCAAAACACTTAAACCTGAGTCTCTTGAATCCAATTTAAGTGTCCAGACCCTTTTGATTACTCTTTTTATCTCTTATTCTTATACCTTCCCCCAAATAATACAGAATGGGAAAACTGTTTCATGCCTATTATTTAACAGGCCACTCAAGGCCTGATAGTCAGATCTGTGTAGGTAAGCCAGTTTGAGGAACTAAAAATTACTAGTCACTCCCATAAAACCTGGACTCAAAAGCATAAAAATATTAGTTGAAGTAAATTAACCAAAGATTCTTAAATAGACAAAAGCTAGGTAATTTTTTTTTTTTTTTTTAACAAACTGATTAGTTTCTAGTGGAAGTAGCCATAATACTCAAACAAGTTACAATTTTAAAGTAACAGATCAGGATGTTTGGGGTTTTTTTACATTAAAATCACAGAATCAGAAAAAACCTTGAAGCCACATAGCCCAGGCTTCTGAACATGCTATTCTGAAACCATCTCGGACTGATGCCAATCCAGTGTCTTCTAGAAAGGAAATATCCCAGCTTCTGTAGGTCACATATTTCTTTAGCCTAATGTTTTTAAACATAGAAAGGTATTTTTTTCCTCACATTTAATCTAAATCTGCTTTACTACATTTTAAACCCATTGCTTTATTTGTTATCATCTGACACAAGGAAGATCAGTTGTTCTTCATCTTTATGGCAGCCTTTCAAACATTTGCAAATTGCTTTCATATCCCCCTAAATCTTAATCTTCTTTTCTGCAGACTCTCACAAATTTTCCTTGTATGGGGTTGCATTTTGACCTCTTTTTGGTACTTGAATTTGGATCATCTCCAGTTTTTCTACATCCTTCTTAAAAAACAGAGCCCTAGAGTGAACACAATCCTGTAGCTGAGGCTGAACTAGTACTCAGTTACAGCGGTTTCTATCCCTTGCCAAGATTTGCATACAATGCTTTTAAAGTGCAGCCCAAAATTGCATTAGCTGTTTTATGAAAGCATCACAAAAGCATTATGTTGAGTTTGTGATTAGTCAAAACCTCCCAGCTCTTTCTTGGCAGTACAAAAGATAAGCCAATTTCCACCAATCTTGTGTGTATATTTAGTTGTTTTTTCCCTACATGTAACACCCTACATTTGTCTTTAATGAATTTCTTTATATTGTCTAGTACCAACTTTTCCAATATATCAAGATCCTTTTGAATTCTATCCCTCTCTTTCAAGGTGTTTGCAAGATTTAACAATTTTGTGTCATCTGAATACTTGATCACTAACTATCTATTACTATATCAAAGCCATCAATGAAAATGTTAAATAGCACTGGGCCCAGTACAAACTCTTAATAGAACCCCATTTGAAACCTCCTTCTATTATGTCAGTAATCCATTAAGACCTACCCTTTGCTGGCTGTTATTCTATCAATCAAATATCCATCAAATGGTAATTCTAACTAGCCCATATTTCCCCAGTTTGCTTATCAGAGCGTCATGTTGGACTTTGTCAAAAGTCAGCTAGTTATATTACATCCACTGATTTTCCTTCATCTGCCAAACTAGCAAGGAAGGAGAAGAAAATCATTTATAGTTTAGCATGATTTGTTCTTAACAAGTTCCTGCTGCTTGCTAGTGATCATCCTCTATTTTCCTTCTCCAGGTGTTTACAAATACACTGCCTGATCTAGTAAACTTTGCATGTATTGATATCAGTCTTATCAGTCTATAATTCTCCAGGCTCTCCTTCATTCTTCCTTTTTAACCTTCATCCATTCTTATTAAACTACAACCTTTATTGTTCTCATGGGGTAACTTGTTACCCCACCCGCATGAACATGTAACCAGTGACAGCAGTATAAATGTTTCAAAAACTATTTATTAAACATAGAGATTTTTTGAAAGAGTATTTATGATGATTTGAACTCAAAATATTATTTAATTAGAACTATGAACAAAATTTAAACTTTTTTTAGAGTTTTAAAATGTTAATGAACAATTTGTTAAGTCTGCAGTTCACACTATTTTCATACTAACAATTACTTACAAAAACATTTCCTGTTTTAATGAAATATTGCATTCCTCACAAAGCAGCAGTGATATACTGTGGTGCACACAAGCAAATTGCTTAAATTTTTTGCATCATTTCTGGGTTTTGCGGTCATCTGTCCTTGGAAAAAAACCACAATGTCCACTCATGCTTGCAGAAGGTTCTACTAGGGTGTGTTGTGGCAATTTGTAATTTAAGACAATCATACCAGACTTGACAGGCTTAGACAGATTCCAGGTATCCATCATTCTTTGTTTTATTTGTCTGTTGATCAACTGTTCTCCAAGTTCCTGCAAAAAAAAGGGCCATCTTCTTAAATGTGATATTTGCTTCCAGTTTGGGTTGTAGCCTAGCCAAATGATGAGGCTGGCAATGGCAGCCACATCCAGCATACTGAAAAACAGTGTCATTGGCCACCTGTTGATTTTCCATCTGCAGGTGGTCTTATGGACTAAGTGGCCAAAAATATCCACCCCATCCTTGTTTTCATTGTAGTCATGGATGATGTCCAGCTTTCTTTGCTCTTCCCCCACTGACAGGTCGTGGTGCATGCTTGACATCAACAGCACAATTTTGGATTTCTTTGGAACATAGGAAACTAGCGTGAGTTCCCCATCAAAAGCAAAAATGAATTAAATAGTTTCCCTTTTTCCATTTGCTTGCATTTTGTTTGGGATACCACCCTTGTTTTTCCAAATCATACCCATATAGGTCAAGTCTTGCTGTAGCAGTCTTTCTGCCAGGTCAGTACTTAGGAAGGAATATTGCGGGTAACAATTTCTTCACGTCTTGTATCAGCGATGAACCAGTTTTTCAATGACCTGGGTACCAAGATTACCTTTGCATGGAGCTTCTGGTTGCTTGCCCAGGTGGATGTCTCTAGACAAAGGGAATGAAGTTGCTGCATCACAGCACCACCAAATTTCCAAGCCATATTTGGCAGGCTTGCTGGGCATATACTGTCTGAAGAGATGGGGACCCCTGAATTCAGTGAGCTGCTCATCAACCATCAGGTGTATTCCTGGAATATACCAGTTCCTGAGCTGCTTCACAACTTATGTCCAAATATCTCTGAGGGGAGCAAGCTTCTCCACAGCTCTCCTTTCTTCATGTGTCAGTTTGTTGTCAAATCTCAGGTAGTTGGTTATTTGACAGAATCATTTTAAACTCATGATGGCATGGAAGCAAAGACACCCGATCCATAGCTCCCACAACTCCTCCAGTGCGTCATGACCACCATGGTATAGACCAGCACTAGGAGGCCAATGTAGGCTTCCAGCTATATTTTGTCCAGCTTTTTACACTCCTTTCTATTTTCAGGATGGCTATCATTCCACTCCCTGAATCTTCTTTCTGTCTCGCTGTTTGTTTCTCTTATGATTATAGTCAGGATATCTTGTGAGAGAAACGAGTGGAACATTTCCACCACTGTGTCTTTATTACTTTCTCTTGTTGGTCCAGCACTTTCATGGACTATGTCCTTGGCTGTTCTCCGATGATGGACTTTTTCCCCACACTGCCATTCCTTCCTTTAAAGGTGTCATCATCTGCAATGTTTTCTGGGGGTGGTGGCAGTGATTCTGCTCTATGACCTGCTATAGCTCTTCTTGGTCTTCTGTGGTGGCCCCGAGCTGGTCGTCTTCCCATTCCCATTAGAAGTGTTGGCATCATTTCCACTTGTGGCACCAACTCCTCCTCATCTGAGCTGGATAAAGCTTCCATAGACACACGGTCTTCTTGCTCTGAATAATCTCCCATGTCTGCAACAAAGTCATCATCCTCACTGCCTTGGAATAAGATTTCATCAGTGGATGTGTCACACTCATCCCCAGTTTCCTGTACAAGACGGGTGTCAGCAATGAGTATGTGCTGTGGCAGAAGGCCACCTCTGTTTTTCCCCAAAAACACTGCTCTGTGACCATTTGGTTAGGATGGGACCAGCAGAGGATACACACCTTACCCTATCTCTTTAGGTAACCTGAGCTGGATACATTCCTGAGAGTAACCTGAGGTAACCTGCTCCCTCTGCCTACGTGACTGGCATCACATACCTGGGTGAGGGGCTTGCACCCTGGGGAGCTAGGAACTGCCAGTCTGCTCAGCAACTAGTGATGCATTTCAAATTGGTTGGCTGACAGCCAACAGGTGCTGGCCTCCATTGGACCAGGTAAATGAGGTCACAAGAACTATATAAGTTAAGGACTGCCCAGGAGGAGGAAGCAGCAGCCATGAGGAAGACTCAGAGAATGAGAAGAGCTGAACCATTTGAAACTTGCTCTCTCTCTCAAAACTCATGATCAAGAAACTGCCTGCCTCCAGAGGGAATCTCCATCTGCTTCTGGATGATATTTGTGAGTAAGCTACCTGAGATCTAACTAGATATATAGCTTGCAGTAACTCACAGGCATGATCAAAGGCTATCCAGCCATGCCAGTTTTAGCTATGGGATTTCTCTGATATTGCTCTACCTTGTACCCTATTGCAACTCTACCCCTTGTAACCAATAAAGTTCTCCTTTGTACCTGGCATGGGACACTTATTGGGTGTGAGCCTTGGGGTCCCCTTGGTTTGGCTGACTAATGGAGACCACTACTTGTGCTTCCAACTGAGAGAAGCACCTCCAAGTGCTTGAAGCGAGTCAAGTATCCTCGAGGGCTACTAGGCCTGTGTTTCTCAGGGTGCACAGAGCCAGAATAAAGCCCAGCCCTGGGTGGTGGCAGTTTTTACCCCAGGCTAGCAGGTGTGCTCCAGGAAGGGGGTCGGCCAGATGTGAGGCACCCCCAGGGAGGCACTCAGAGCCTGGAAGGTGGTTGTGCGCAGTGAGGTGGGTGGTTCAATGCAGGAGCACCACCTACTGGCCCGCCACATGTGTTGCCTTCTTATCCTGGACCGCAGAAAAGAAGAAAAAACTGATTACTACTGAATACATATAAATTATCATCAAAGACAAGCCTGTCTATTTATGCTGTCACAGAAGCAATTCCACCTTGCCCTATAACAGCACAGGTAGCACCCTGTCCTCCTGGGCACAGAAGCCAGAGACCAGCATCCACCCTTTGCAGGCAAACCAAATGTGGGTGGATGGTGTTTGAAAACCACACATGCAGGGGATTATTGAGAGCAGGTAAAAGGGGCATGGGGGGATGTCAAGTCCTTGCCATTGAAGGGGACTCTATAGTGTATGCTGTATTGCAGTATGATGTTGTTCTATTTCTTCTCTGCTGTCCCTTTGCTCTTTGTCCTAACTTCCAACAAAGGCATGGAAAACTAGCTTGTATGTTATGAAAGGCAAAACTTCACTTGCATTGGGGTAAAAAGTTAACATGGGTTTGGGGTCAATTGTTACCTCATATGGAAAAACACATTCATACCTGGGGTAACATGTTACCCTGGGCAGGTTTTCATCCACAGAGAGCAAGCCATTCATGTAAGCTGGATGTTTGGGGATTTTGTGCACTGTGGTGACAGTGACAATGTCCTAAAAAGAAAAAAAAATAGAATTAATTAACTTTAAGATACTGCACAAAATATTTATCTGGGTTAGGAAATTACCCTATGGGAATGTATGAAGGTTAAAGACAGACACCAGATTATCTCTTCTCCAAGTCTTTGGAAATCACTTATCATCATTTTACAATTATTATTTCCTATGACTCCAAGATTTTTTCCATTAATTCCTTCAGTACCTCGAGTTCATTCTGCAGGCCTTAGCCATTATGTCTCATGTTTTTCTTTCCTCCCCTTATTTTTCCCCATTAAAAAATTCTACCCACAGCTCCTGTAACATCATTACATCAAAAACATATAGTCAGTACAGAAGAATGAATGCCAGTGTTTCAGCCCAAGCAACCACCACCAGCATTGAAGACACATGTATATAGCACATTTTCCATTGGACACGACATGTCCTAAGTATTCCTGACAATCAGCTTCTAAAACAGGTCCTATACTCCCTTTTCATCAATGGTTACTCCTCTAGAGATGGTCAAAAAAGATATTTAAGGAGACTTTGAAGGCCAGTATGAAGAAATGCAATATTAACATCAATACCTGGGAGACTCAAGCACTAAATCATCCCACGTTGCACCATGATGTATGCCAAAGCATCAATCATTTCAAGCAAACTTGTCTCGTTACAGAGGAAGGTAAACAGGAGAGATAGAGATAAAACTGTGACTTGACATCACCAGGATCTACTGCTTCCTATTTCTTACCTCATCTCTAGTAAGACAAGTGGATCTCAGATCAGCCTCCTTAGTCAGCTATGGACTTGCTGATGACTTCCTTATTTACTGGAAGACCATCATCCTAGTTTTGCGGGATGGCCAACTACTGCTAAAATGAGGAAGAATACATCTTTGTTTATAAAGTTACAAAAGTGTCACAACAGATTGTACAATAAACAATATTCATGAGTTTGCTACCTCATTATATTCTCTCCCTCAAATATTACAATTCCCTTCTGGAATCTGTGTTTTGTTAAGAGTAAGTTCTAGTCATTAATTTATAAAGGTGCACTTTTAGTATCCATAATTCTTAAGAACAGTATGAATATTAGGAAACAATATATATTATGTCTTTGTCTCTATTAGGGAAATCCACATTATACCACAGTCCTTAAAGGGGCACTGTTTTAGAACATTTAAATCAACATTACTAAATGTTATGCAAACAAATAAAACATTGGAACATGGGATAAAAGAAACATGCTTATTTCATCTTTTCTGTCCATAAGAATGTTCAAGTGTGATCAGTACGTTATATGTGGAATATATAGTGAAATCCAGAGCCACAGCTGTTGTAAATTGACATAGGCCTATTGACTAGAATGAAACGACACCAATTTACAGTGGCTGAAGGATATGCAAAGACATAACAGATAAGTGAACTGGGTATACCATAGGCTGTTCTGAGAAAGTTAATTTCAGTGATTTATTCCTTTAATATATTTTCATTGTCCTAATTCAAAGATTTCCTTGAGCCATAACAGCATAACTGATTCCTTATAGGCTCCTATTCTCCTTGATCTCCAGTATATTCAGCATTTATAACCCATGACTGATCCGCAGTGCAAGATTTTGTCTTGTGACTATTAGCTCTTGTTTACAACTGTGTATATATTATTGACATATACCATTATCCACCATATTTACATGTCTTTGGGTAACTGGATTTTTATTTCTGTAAATATACTGAACAGATTGAAGTTTACCAGAAGAACAAATGTGTTCAGGCTGTACAATGTATTAATATACATGCAGTATTTTATGAACCATGCTTTTCATCATGATCGTACTGAAAAACTGCATAAAATTCTTAATAAACTATAACAATACAAAATGTGCTACTACCATAAAGACAATTAAAAAAAAAAACTGCTTTGGCAAGGTGGCCATATAGATCCTACATCCTTTACTAAGTCTAAAATGCCCAAGTAATACTTTATGGACTTTTAGGAGCGTAAATCATTCCTCTTCATAATCCTATTCCGCTCTTTGCAGTGATTACAAAACCTCTAAGCTATCTAGATTGCTTATATTGCTTCTATTTTAGTCTGAATATCTAGACTTGAGCTACTATAACTGCTCAGGAGCAAACGGGATGTTTATTTACATGTTTCACTGTATGGAAATTCTGCTGCAATTCATTTCTGTCTGGGAATGGACTGGTGACAGACCCATTTACTATCTGTGTTGGTGTCAAGTAGGGCTGCATTATTGCCCCTTTTCTCCATCTATCTTGCTGTGATTTTGATTCTCACCTGTGACTGCCTTCCTCCCAGAATTGGGGTTAAGTATTGAATGGACTTTCAGCTTTTCAACCTGTGGCATCTCCACAGCAAGACAAAAATTACCAAGACTGGCATCAGTGCTACAAGGATACCTTGAAAGCATACCTTAAGAAGGGTGGCATCAACCCTATGAATTGGGAAATGCTAGTTAGTAACAGGTCTCAATGGTGCTGCACCATACATCAAGCTACAGCCCACTTCGAAGAGAATTGTCTTACTCAGGAAGCCAAGAAATGGCAGAGATGGAAGGAAAGCACACAAAATCCTGGACAACAGTTGTGCCCCGACCTGGACACCACCTATCATATCTGTGGAAAACTTGCAGAGCACAGACTGGACTACACACATCTACATGAGATGCTATGTTGCCATAGCAACATGCTATGGTGAAGTAGCATCAGCAAGCAAAAACTGTGATGCCACAGCTATGTCACCATAGTAATGTGCTCCCTCACTATAGCATGTCTCTATGGCAATGTAGTGGCTAAAAATAACCATGCACTGCCGGCACAGCACAATAGCATCTGTTACTGAGATATCATTTAGTACTTCCTTAAGGAAGTACTAAGTAAGGGTGCAGTAAAAACAACACCATAGAGGCACACGTAGATATGCCCACTGACCAATACTGTTAGTGCATTTTACTAATGCAAGATGTATACATAGTCTTAAGACAAGTGTCTAGTATAAATGGAGCTCTAAACCCCAACTGGGATCTCTAGAAACCATAGTAATAAAATAAAATAAAAGACTAAGGACATGGGACTTGGCTGTGGTGCCTTACTTGCACTAGTTATTAGGGGTGTGCAAAGCAAGCAGTATTTGATTCTCATTTGGATTTGGCCTGATTTCAGGGGACAGTAATTTAATTAGCTGATTCAGATCACTGTCCCAATTCAGTTCAGCTGAATCTGAATCTGAAGATTCAATTCAAATTCAGAGAATCGGTGATTTGGCCATAGACACAGCTTTAAATGTTTTTTCTACATACCTTGAGGTACCAGGCATGGCTTGTGAATGTTGAGATGGTGAGATGGATAGAGCATCCCACAGGAGCGTGCCCCCCCCCCCCCCGTGTGCTCAGCAGTGGACCCAGAAGTGCACCAAAAGTACTGCTGGTCCACTTCTGGGTCCACCACTGAGCACGTGGGGGATGCCCACGTGCCCACGTGCTCGGCGACTGGCTGCGAGGGACCCCAGGTGCCCCCCCAGACCCAGGAGGCACCAGTTGCTGAACTGGGGGATAGGGGGGTCAACCTCCAAGCACACGGGTGATTTCCGCCCCCCCCATGCTCCCATGGGACACTCCATGTGCCTCACCATCTCAGCATTCATGAGCTGCACCTGGTACCTTGAGGTACGTAGAAAAAACATATAAAGCTGTGTCTATGGCTGAATCATTGAATCTCTCTGAATCTCTCTGAATCGAATTGGAGGCTTCCAGTTCAATTCAGAGAGATTAATGGGTCTCCTGATTTGATTTGGAT
This sequence comes from Alligator mississippiensis, assembly GCF_030867095.1. Lineage (NCBI taxonomy): Eukaryota > Metazoa > Chordata > Crocodylia > Alligatoridae > Alligator > Alligator mississippiensis. Next base: position 383,591,808 of record NC_081824.1, read on the forward strand.
TCGGAGACTTGGCTACTGAATTGGGCCAAATCTCCTCTGAATTGAATCAGCGACTGAAGCTTTGCACAGCCCTATTAGTTATCAAACTAGCAACTTAAATGTACTAGCTATTGAATAAATCTATCATTTAACTTTTTATCACAATTTACTGTTACAATTTTATATAATTTAGTCCATTTTTGATGTTTGAAAAGTAAAATGAAGACACCCTTTATAAAATTGTTTTGGATTACACAATAAATGTATATACTGAAAGTAAATATATTTCGCAGAAAAAAGAAACATAGTGCACTGAGATCATGGAATAAGGGTACATAATACATTTAGGAATCATGGAGGAGAAATGTGGTTTAATTTCAGTAACCTAAGTTTAGATCTGGAATGCACCATACAGACGTTCACCCATGTGGGGAGGAGGCACACAGGAAACCTAGGCTGGTGAAGGCTGGCAGACAGGCGGCCCTTATGCATGCATCTAAGCATGTCAGCATTCACTACAGACTCCCCAGGATACCAGAGATTGCTAAGTGCAGCCAAGTACCAGGGCCACCCCTGATTGGCTGGCCACCATGGGGAACTGCACCCCATCCTGCCCGCCATGCCCAAGCTTCCAAAAGAGACCTGGAGTTAGTGTTCTTTCTTGTTAATTGTGCATCAGTTTCTCTGCCTGCCTACATCCTGCTATGGTGCCCCACTGCACCTATTCAAGCCCACAGACCAAGTTGCTGCAGAGTGTCCTGCTTGTTACACTATCCAATTCTCACCAGAAGCTGTGTGACATCACATGTTCCTGTCTGAAGATGGCTTGGCAGATGGTCAGGATGACATGCATCTTCATGCCTATGATTCAGCAACCATGCATCCCACTCAAGGTTGCTTTCCACACCCTACAGCCATAAAGCATCCTGGACTGGGCCAATGACTTCCACATAGCCAATGAGGAGGCGGCCATCCAGGAGACCACAGATGCTGGGGTGCTTTGGAACCAAATGGTGGTTCTGGGCCCATGCCACCAGTGACAACTGGTAGTTGTGGATCCTTTTGGGCACTTAGGATGATGAACCATGGCTCCAGATTTTCCAGATGTGTCAGACACCTTCATGGGCACTGTTGCCCAACTGACCTCTTCCCCCCCCCCCCCCCGAATCAAATGACAGAAAATCAGCATCAGGAAACCCCTCACGCTGGAGAAGCAGGTGACCACTACCATCTGGAAGCTGGCACATCCATGATATCCTCCACTCTGTCACCAAACACTTTGTCATGGGCAAGTCCACAGATATAAAAGCTAGCTGGGAGGTGTGAGTGGTCATTCAAAATATCATTACCAACTGCTTCATCTTCCTAGACAAACTTCAGGAGGTCATTTCCAGCTTCCACCATATAAGCTTCCCCAACTGAATAGGGGATATAACAGCACCCACATCCCCATCCTCTACCTGCCTCTAGGTATCCAGCAGCTTATCAACTGCAAGGGCTTGTTCCTGGTCATCCTGCAGGGCATTGTTAACCACTGGGCCT